>NC_133519.1:3148972-5992945 GCF_049354715.1 Callithrix jacchus | reverse complement strand
CATTTGTTATCTAATGTTTGTTCCTGTTTTCATGTAGTTGTTATTTTACATATAGGAAACTCCTCTGTGGGTATATTCAGATCCTCATTAACCTGAAAACAATGTTGTAGAGAAATAAAACACATGATAATTTGTAATTGCTAAAATTATGATGCACTGAGAAGGCGAGTAAGATGTGAGAATCCACAGCAGGCACATTACTGGACACCTCTTTAGGCTGATATATTCTTTACATATTTCTTCAATGTTTATTTAGCACTGAATTCTATGTAGGGAGAATACACTCAGAAGACCACCTGTAATACCTCACACATTTTCTTCTATTTCCTGATTTGTTTAAACCTGCTAACCTATTTGTAGGATAAAAGCTCTTCAGTTATCTGGAACTATCTTCCTGAGAAAGTAGTTTAGCAATGATCTGCCATTATACCCTATAACCCTTCTGTATCCTAATCAATGCCTTGAAGTAATCCTGTTAACCACATATATACTTTCTCTCAAAACAGTGTTGGTAGCACCTTTCCAGTGATGTTTTAGTGCCTTCATAGATTAGAACCTTGAAAAACTGCAGGCTGGTAATCCAGTTCCATGCATCAGTAAGAGTCCCTTATTATCAAGTGACCATGTAATTTATCATTCAAACTGGGACACTTTGGAGAGTGGAAGGAGGCGCTATTAATAATGTTGCAGGAATAGCAGAGGTCACATGGGACTGCCCAGACCAACCAAGATGCAAGGTCATCCTACTCTTTATGACTCACCTGCTGTAGAGAAAACAAAAGGTGGCAGTTTAGGATGAATCTTTAGTCTCTTTTGTTGCAATCCATTTTCAGACAAACCCAGAGTGTTCCTCTTCTGTGAGATCTTATACCTAGTTTATGGCCATGCCATGCTGAGCATGACCAATCTCATCTCCTCTCAGAAACTAAGCGGGTTTGGGCCTGATTAGTACTTGCATGGAAGGAGTTCTTATACATAGTTCCTTGAAAAATATACCCTTCTTCCTAGGTTTTTGGGGAAGTGCATCTCACTCTGAGTACAGCCACTTCCTTTGCTCTCCTCTCAGGGAAGGATTAAACATAAGTTCCCATGCTGAGTGTTTTCCAAGGCAGAATCAAATACCAGTCCCTGTGTCTTTTGACCTTCAAAGAACACAAGTCAAGTGTTCCATGTGGTTCTCATGCAGACCCCTTCACCTGACTTGAGGTGAGGGGAACATGTCTATTCTCATTAAGTAGGCTAGAGGTATGTGCTTAGCTTATCAACAGAGGGCCAGTTAATGGCTACTCCCTGTGCAAAACCTACAGAGAATGTCCAAAATCTCACTTTAAAATGCAGATGTACTTGAAATCTGTGATTTTTACCTTTGACCTTGGAAGTCACTGCTTATGAAACTGTCCTGGAATTTTCTGTTATGCTTTTGTAGAATGCCAGCAACCTAAAACACAGGTTCTTCTTAGGCATTGTACCTACAAATTTTCTTTTGCAAATGTCTTTGATGACCTTATTCACTACTTCAAACACTATTCTTGACAGACAGTGCTAATTACTGATTTAACTTTCAGTCTGTCTTTCTTCCCTGATGACAAAAGACTGATTGGATTTGGTGGGGTGCTGAGCCTGGTTAAAAAAGATTCCTCCTTAGACTTCCTCGAAAACAGATATTAACATGTGACCCTATTCTGTTCATTGAGATACAAGTGGCAGTTACTGGTTGAGGTTTCTGGGAAAGCTTTTAAAAAGGACAAAGTTGATTCACACATCCTTTTGCCTCTTGCTCTTTTCCCCTTCTTTCTGTCTGGCATGCAGACATAATGCTTGAAGTACAGCTGCCATCTTAAGACCATAAAATCGAAACCACACAGTAAAGATGGCAGAGCAGGGAGACAGGAGGGGCCTGGCTTACTGAATCATTGTCCTACTCTGCAATGCCAATACTCAAACTTGTTACATGCTGCATCTAAATCCGTTATTTCTGTAAACCACTTTCTGAGGGATTTTCCGTTGCTGGCAATTGAATTCGTTGTATTTCTGACTGCTAGATTTCTGTAAGAATGCAGTATTTTTCTACCTGGAGTGAGGAGGTGGTAAAACACAACTATGCACGGGCTCACGCACTTCTGAGAACAATGGGATGCTCCCCTATTGTTTTCTCAGCTCTCATGCAACCTGCCTGGGAAAGGGAGGAGCAATAAAGGCAAAGTAAAAATAAAAAGCTGTTTCACTAAGATTTCCCTGATACATGGAAATTACAAGACTGCCTTGTTTTGTATCCTAAATCGCAAGACATGACATCAAAGATTTCTTCCTTAAGGAGCTATGGTTTGAGTATGCAGGAATATGGAATGAATACAACAGACTGCACATTTACTCACTAATTCTATGATGGAACGTTTCCTCTGTGCCCAGGATAGCCAGAATGGAGAAGAGGCAGGAGAAAGCATCACACTGTGTGGCCTCCTTCATCTGACAACAGTTTTGATTCCCTCGGGGTGTATCACTAGCTTTTGAAATTAGTGAATTTATGGGAAAGAGTGTTTGTATAAAAAATAAAAAAAACCTTTTCGGGTCCTGGCAAACAGCAAAAAGTTGTGTGAAATGTGAAGTGACAGATATAAGACAATTGGTAATGGTGGGTCTGTCAACTAGAGAGGGCAAGCTGGCTTAAAGGATTGAGCCAGCATTTAAAAATTCATTGCTAACTCCCACCTCCTAAAGAAACATGTCGCATAGAGGCATCCAAAGAGCCATAAAAAGTTTTTCTCTCTTGGTTTATTGAGGCTAGTTGCAAAAGGAGACAACAAAGAGGGAAACTGAAGAAAATAATACAGGGATGTCTCCTGCTAGCTGAGGAAACTATTTTATGAGCCTTAAGAAACTGTACAGGGACCCTAAGATTTAGTTAGGAAATAATTGAGTGGGTTCTTAACTCTCATAATTGGTAGCTACAAAGCCAAATAATGCACTTTTGTTATTATGAGTATGTCTTCATTTTTATCTTCAATCGGACATAGCCTGGACAGTTCTTGTTTCTGTGAATAGTTTTGCAGTTATGTTGATGGGGAATAAAGTTTATTCATTTGGGGCACCACACTTTTCAATCCTCTTTGATCACATAGGACATGATCAATAAATGTTTATTGGACTAATGAAGGAAACTTCAGTTGTGCCTGGTAATATTATAATGATGACGATGATGATAAAAGCTATGATAATACTAACAAATAATTAATAGAGTGATTTTGTGTATAAGACAGTATCCATGGATAATCTTTAATGGTGACAAAACAGTATTATGGAGGGGTTATAAAAATTTGTGAAGCCAGCTTGAGGCAGAGCAGGATGGCTGAATAGAAGCGTGCACTGACTGCCCTCCCTGCAGGAACACCAGACTGAACAACTATCCATATAAGAAAGCAACTTCAGGAGAACCAAATATTAGGTGAGTGATCACACGACCTGGTTTTAACTTTATATCACTAAGAGAGGCACTGAAGAGGGTAGGATCCACAGTTGGGGTTTCCAATGCCACCCCTTCCCCATCCACCAATGGTGGCTGTGTAACGTGGATGAATAATCTGTGTGCTTGGGGAGGGAGAACACAGTTATTGTGGGACTTCACACTGGAACTCAGTGCTGCCCTGTCACAGTTGAAAGCCACATTGGTCAGAACTCAGTGCCCACAGAGAGAGCATTTAGACAGCCATATCCAGAGAGGAATCAACCATCCTAGCAAATCAGAATGTGGGTTCTGGCAAGCTTTGCCATCACAGGCCAAAGTGCTTCCGAGTTGTAAATAAATTAGAAAGGCAATCCAGCCACAAAGTCTGCAATTACTGAGCAGGTCCTGGTGCTGCACTGAACTTGGAGCCAGTGGACTCTGGGGGCATGTGACCTACTGAGACACCAGCTCGGGATGCCAAGGGAGGACTTACATTACCTCTTTCCCAACCCCAGGAACTGCATCTTACAGCTCTTGGATAACTCCTTCCTTCCACTTGAGGGAAGAGTAGAGAGGACTTTATTTTGCAACTTGGATGCCATCTCAGCCACAGTAGAATAGGGCATTAGGCAGAAACCTGAGGCCCCCATCTCGGGCCCTAGCTCCTGGATGACATTTCTAGACACACCCATTGCCCTGGAGGGAAAGGCCCAGTCCTGGAAGGAATCATTATCTGCTAACTAAAGAGCCCTGAATAATCAGAAGTGGTACCCAGGCAATGTTTTCTGTGGGTTTTGGGTAAGACTCAGAGAGTGCTGGCTTCAGGAGTGACCCAGCAAATTCCCAGAAGTAGTAGCTATGGAGAGGGACTCCATCTGCCTGAAAAAAAAGAGAGGGAAAAGTAAAGGGGACTTTTCCTTGCAGCTTAATTATCAGCTCAGCCACAGTGAGGCAGAGCGCAAAGGAGGCTCCCGGGGTCTCTGATTCCAGGCCTCGACTCTTGGAAGGCATTTCTTGACCTGCCCTGGGCCAGAGGGAAGACCACTGCCTTGAAGGGGGAACCACAGGCCTGGCAGCATTCACCACAAGCTGATTGAAGAGCCCTTTGGCTCTAAATGAACATCAGTGGTAGCCAGGCAGTACTTGCCATGAGCCCAGGGCAGTAGCAGCCACAGAGAGAGGCTTCCTTGCCTGTGGAATGGAGAAGAAAGAGTAGCAAGGACTTTGTCTTATGGCTCAGCTGCCAACTCCGCTGCAATAGAATAGAACACCAGATAAATTCCTAAGGTTTTCTACTCCAGGCCCTTGTTCCCAGATGAGGGACCTATCCAGAGTTAGGGAAACTCACTTCCCTGAAGGGGAGGACACAAGACTTACTGGTTTTGCCACCTACTGATTGTAGTGCTAGTACCTTGAGCAAACATAGGTGGTAGCCAGGCAAGGGTAACTGCAGGCCTTAGGTGAGACCTAGTGTTGTGCTGGCTTCAGGTCTGACCCAGTGTAGTCTCAAGGGTGATGGCCACATGGGTGCTTGTGGAAAGAGAGAGTGAGTGGGGGGTGGCGGGGGAGAGAGAGAGACTCCTTTTGTTTGGAAGAAAGCAAGGGAAGAGAATAAGACTCCCCACCTTGTAATCCAGAGAATTCTTCTGCATCTTATCTAGGACCACCAAGGCAGTACCTCTATGAATCAGTTAGAGACAGTGTTATTAGGTCTGGGGTGCCCCCTAATGCAGATAGAGTTGCAGTGACTGAAAATTTACATCACAACACCCAAGTCCCCTTAAATAGTCCCAAAGCCTTTCCAAGAAAGATGGGCACAAACAAGCCAAGACTGCAAAGACTACAATAAATACTTAACTCTTCAATGCCAAGATACCACTGAGTATCCACAAGCATCAAAACCATTCAGGAAAACATGACTTCACCAAACCAACTAAATAAGACACCAAGGATCAATCCTGAAGAAACAGAGATATTTGACCTTTCAAAAAGAGATTTCAAAATAGCTGTTTTGAGGGAAGTTAATGAAATTCAAGATAACACAGAGAAGATACTTTAAATCCTATCAGATAAATTTTAAAAAGAGATTAAAATAGAATTAAGCAAATTCTGGAGTTGAAAAACACAGTTGACGTACTGAAGAATGCATCAGAATAGCTTAACTGCGGAATCAACCAGGCAGAAGACAAAATTGGTGGGCTTGAAAACAGGCTGTTAGAAAATAGTCAGAGGAGACAACAGAAAGAAACAATAAAAAAGAATAAAGCATACATACAAGATCTGGAAAATAGCCTCAAAAGTGCAAATCTAAGTATGATTTATTGACCTTAAAGCGGCAGTAGAAAGAGGGGGTAGAATTTATTCAAAGGAATAATAACAGAGAACTTTCTAAACTGAGAGAAAGACATCAATATTCAAGTACAAGAAGGTTATAGAGCACCAAGTAGATTTAACCCAAAGAAAACTACCTCAAGACGTTTAATAAGCAACCATCCAAAGGGCAAGCATACAGAAAGGATTCTAAAAGCAGGAAGAGAAAAGAAACGAATGGCATACAATGGAGCTCCAATACCTCTGGCAGCAGACTTATCTGTAAACACATTACAGGCCAGGAGAGAGTGGAATGGCATATTTAAAAGGCTGAAGGAAAAAATAACTTTTATCCTAGAATAGTCTATCTGGCAAAAATGTTCTTCAAACATGAAGGATACATATAAAGACTTTCTCAGACAAACAAAAGATGAGGAATTTTATCAACATCAGACCTGTCCTATAAGAAATGTTGGAGGGGATTCTTCAATCTGAAAGAAAAGGCTATTTATATAAAATTAAAAATCATAAATCATTGGAAGGTACAAAACTCAACAGATATTAGTAAGTACACAGAAAAACACAGAAGATTACAACACTATAATTGTGGTGTATAAACTACTCATATCTTGAGTAGAAAGACTAAAAGATGAACAAATCAAAAATAATAACCAAAACAACTTATCAAGACATAGACAGTATAATAAGACATAAATCAAAGGAACAAAAAGTTAAAAGGAGTAAGACAAAGTTATAGAGTTTTTATTAGTATTCTCTTTGCTTATTTGTTCATTTGTGAAATCAGTGTTAAGTTTTCATCACTTTAAAGTAATAGGTTATAAGATATAATCCCAGCATTTTGGGAAGCTGGCACAAAGCAGATTATCTGAGGTCAGGAGTTTGAGACCAGCCCAGTCAACATAGTAGAACCCTATCTCTACTAGGAATAGTAGAGATATTTACTGAGTGTGCTGATGAATGCCTGTAATTTCAGCTACTCAGAAGGCTAAGGCACAAGAATGACTTGACCCAGGAGGCTGTGAGCTGATACTGCATCACTGCACTCCAGCCTTGGTGACAGAGTAAGGCTGTTGGAAAGAAAACAAAGAAAAAAAAGAATGAAAGAGAGAAAGAGAAATAAAGTAAATCAGAGCAGAAATAAAATTGAAACGAATAAAACAATACAAAAGATCAATAAAAGGAAAAGTTTTTCCTTTGAAAAGATAAATAAAATCAACAAACCTTTAGCAAGACTAAGAAAAAAAGGGAGAAGACCCCAATAAATAAAATCAGAGATGAAAAATGAGACATCACAACCAATACCATAGGAAATCAAAGGATCACTGGCGCTTACTATGAGCAACTATGTGCCAATAAATTGGAAAACTTAGCAGAAATGGATAAATCCTTAGACACACACAACCTACCAAGATTGAACCATGAAGAAATCCAAAATCTGCATAGACCAAGAACAAGTAAGGAGATCCAAGCCATAATAAAAATTTTCCCAGGAAAAAAAAAAAAGCTAGGAACCCAATAGCTTCACTGCTTAATTTTACCAAATATTTAAAAAAAAACTAATACCAATCATATTTAAACTATTCTGAAAAATAGAGGAGGGAATACTTCCAAGCTCATTGTATGAGGCCAGTATTTCCCTGATACCAAAACCAGACAAAGACACATAAAAAACAGACAAAAAACACTTCAGACCAATATTCCTGGTGAACATTGATGGAAAGTTCCTGAGCAATATATTAGCAAACTGAATTCACCACATTGTAAAAATCAGTCATCATGACTGAAATGTATCCTGTGGATGCAAGGATGGTACAATATATGCAAATCAATTACTGTGATACATTAGATCAACAGAATGAAGGACAAAAATCATACAATCATTTTAATTGATGCTGAAAATGCATTTGATAAAATTCAACATCACTTCAAGATAAGAACCCTAAAAAAACTGGGTATAGAAGGAACATACCTCAGCATGATAAAAGCCATATACAACAGACCCAAAGTTAGTATCACACTAAATGGGAAAAAAACAAAACGTCCTTCCTTGAATATCTGAAGCATGACAAGCCTGTCCACTTTCACCATTGTTATTCAACATAATACTAGAAGTCCTAGCTAGAGCAATCAAACAAGATAAAGAAATAAAGGCATTGAAATTGGAAAGAAAGAAGTCAAATTTTTCTTGAAGATATTATGATCTTATATTTGGAAAAACCTGAAGACCTCACAAGAAAACTATAAGAATTGATCAAAACATTCAGTAAAGTTGCAGAATGCAAAATCAACATACAAAAATTAGGAGCATTTCTGTATGCCAACAGCAAACAATCTGAAAAAGAAATCAAGAAAGCAATCCCATTTATAATAGCTACAAATAAAGTAAAATACCTAGGAACTTAGCCAAAGAAGTGAAAGATCTCTACTGTGAAAACTATAAAGCATTGATTTTAAAATGCTCAAGGGGACACTAAATAGTATGAGAAGGTGTCCGTGAGTGTCTTCATCATGGTCATTGGCAACACCCATCAGGAAAGACTTCCTGAAAAGGGACTCTAGTGCTGTCCAGAGACAGCCCCTGGCTCCCTTCCTCCAGGAGGCTCTGATGTAGGTGTGTAGAAGTAAACATGCTGATCACCCATTGAAAAGAAGAATTAAACATCTCAGTGAAAAAAATGAACACTGAAACGGTTATGTTTATTTAGGAGGCAAAACTAAGTTTGGTTTCAAGTTTGATGGGGAAAAGAATGAACATGGAATTCATCCATGCCCACATTCACTCTGCATCAAATGTCTGTGGCACATGTGCTCAGTGACAGCTCTTTAGTAGGACCTGGATGGCAAAACAGAGGTGTGTTCCCTGTGGAGAAGAAATACTGAGAATTCCCTCTGTGGACCACATGCACTAAAGGGCAGCAAGGACTGCCCATTGAATCAATGAGGGCATATTTGTGGAGACGGTTGGATTTCAGGAATAATTTATAAGCTAGGTAGAGAAAGAAGAGATGGCAAGTGAGGAGAAGAGGTAAAGAAGTTCTTGAACCAGGACAGACTTTCTCCGGGTTGCTCCTGTGACTTTACTAAAGTTGATTTGATGCTCTTTCTGTATCACTCTAAAAACCCAGGGAAGAAGCTTCCCAGGGACTAGGGAGAACAGTAGTATGTTGTGTGCCCTGCCTACCGGTGGAAAGAGACATCTGTAACACTGTAATCCTCAATTCCGCTTTGCATCCATATTCAGAGATGCAAAGAGACCTGGGAAGTTAGGAAGTTTCCCGCAGAAGGTGGAGCTGGATCACAACTACATATCTCTGGGTCCTGAAAGGGAATGGAGGCCTTGCAGAGGATTTTCAAGGTGGGGAATCAGGACCACTCCTCTGTGGCACCATCAGCAGGGCAAGCTAAGTAAATCATCAAGAAAGGCAAGCACTCTGCTGGGTATGCCCTTCTCCTGTGCCGGCTCTCTCCTTCCGACACATCAGTGATGTTTATTAAGAGATGACAAGTCTATCAGGCCTCATGAGCAGTGTTTCACAAGGAGGAGATCTTCCTGTACACCCAGGGAATGTCATCAATCTTGTGCCTGCTCTCAGCTCAGAGCAGCCGAGAGTGAACAAGGACCCTTCTCGCCCCACCCCCTCTTTCTAACCATCTCTCACTCTCCAGTGCTTTGTAGTACAGCAGGAGATGGCAAAGGAAAAGATGCTATTTGCATAAAGCATTTCTGGTAAAGAGATGGAAACAGAAGAATAGAAACCAAGCAAAACAAACCCCAAACAGGCCCTTTTCTCCAACAGCAGCGGCTTTAGGAAACTCATTACATAGTAGGCATTGGGGTAGACAGAGCTGAGACTGCCAGGCATGCAGCTAATATTGTGCATGTTACAACATCTCCAATAAACAAATGACATGTGAGTTTCATATTACATATGTAAATATTATACCCATCTCCTTGACAATCAGTTGTCCGTCTTTTAAAATATCAAATTGGATAGTCCATTGAGTGGGAATAGGCACTGTGTTGTTTTTTTCTATGTATTTTTTTTTTTAGAAAGAAGCTTTATGTTTTAAGTATCAGCATCTAATATGCGAGAAAAGAACCCCGTTGCTCTGTGTAGGAAGCCAACTGATACTAGTAACTAGCAATTGCAAATACACCTCATTGAATATATGTCTTTGAATATTATATATGTCACTGTATTTCAAAGTCAAATGTGCTGCATGTTTATTTTTCCTTAGAGGGCCCCTAATCTGGGCCACACAGCTTCTAGTCCTCAAAGACACTCTGTCAGATGGGACAATAATATCATTTTTAAATTTCATGAAACTTATTGAGGCTTACAAATCATTTTTTGGCACTGGTTCAATATTTAAACATTTCAATCTAACACATCATAAGGTTGTTTTTTATTTTGGGACGAGAAAGAGGAAATTATTTTTCTGTATCATGAATGCTTCCAAACATTTTTTTGAATCTTGTTCTTCACTATAATACATGCTTTTCAAAGGTTTTTGACACTGGGCTTTGTTCAGAGAAACGAGGAAGGTCATGAAAAATGGCTTTCTTACTCTTTGCGTGGTGTCTCTATGACTGGAGCAGAATCAGATAGGAATGAAAGATTGGGTTAGTTTAATTCACACTGGAAAGTCTATGTAAGACTTAGATGCTTGTAAAGTACTTTTCAATACATAGATTCTGTGATTCATTCCAATGAGCTATAGAGATCCAGAAATACTGTTTTTAGGAATATAAGAAGCTGAAACTAAACAGATGCATAAGCAAGCCTAGCTGGGGCCTGCCTTGGCACCACAGACAAGGTTCCCCAAAATGTTCCATGTCACAACCTAATGCACCAGAGTATTGTGTGCATATACACGTGTGAGAGTGTGTGTGTGTGTGTGTGTGTGTGTGTGTTGTGGAAGGGACTGTGACCACGGGTCAGATCATAGAATCAGTAATGCAATACCAACATCAATGACTTCTGGTGGTAAACATTAGCTCTGCTCTAAATATCTAAAGTGAATCTCATTACAGTTAAATGTAAAATTGTGTTATTTTCCCATTTCGATGAGCACCACTGAAGCTAAAAGAGAATACTCTTTTATGGTAAAATAAAACCAGGAAAAAAAATGTTTCCAAAGTTTCAAATAAAGCTTCTATAAAAGATTAGCTTCCAATGTTAGATTGAAATTTTTAGTTCTGAAAATTTTTCTAGAACGTGAAAAAACTTTTGTGTGCATAGGGGAGAAATGGTGAACCTCTTCTCCATCACTGTTTTGGGATATGCTTTCTTTTTTACTTTTTAACAAACTTTCTGAGATATAATTAAAATATCCGATTAACCTATACATATATAGAGGCTTTTTATATATTCACAGAGTTGTGTAACCATTTCCACAAGCAATTTTAGAATGTGTTCATTACCCCAGAAAGAAACCCCATTTCCCTTAATCATTATCTCCCAACCTCAGTATACCCCTCCAGCCCCAGGAAAATACAGTCTACATTCTGATTCTATGGACTTTCCTATTCTGAATATTTCATATAAAAATTATATAATATGTGGTTCTGTGACTGACTTCCACTTTGCACAGTATTTTCAAGGTTCAGACATGTTCATGTATAGGTACTTTATTCTTTTTATTGATGGGTAATATTCCACCATAGGAATTAATTGAGGGACACTTGAGGTTGTTTTCACTCTCTGGCATGAATAGAGCCAAGTAATGCGCTTATGAATATTTTTGTACAAGTTTTGTGTGGACTTATGTTTTCACTTCTCGTAGATTATACCTAGAGGTAGAATTGATGGGTCATTTCATAACCCCGGGTTAATTTTTTGACTAACTGCCTGTTTTCCAAAGTAGCTGCACCATTTTACATTTCTGTCAGTACTGTATAAGGGTGCTAATTTCTCCAAATCTTTGCCAACACTTGTTATTAACTGTCTTTTTTATTATAGCCAATATGTGTGCAATGGTGTCTCCTGATTTTGGTTTGCATTTCTGTGACGGCTGATGCTGAACGTTTTGTATGTCTTTTTTGGCTTTGTGTATATATTCTTTAGATAAATATCTATTTAGATCTTGACCGTTTTTATTGGGTTACTGGTCTTTTTATTATTGAGTTGTAGGAGAATTATATATTCTAGATACAATTCTCTCATCAGATATATGATTTGCAAAAATGCTCTGTCATTCTGTGGATTGTCTTTTCACTTTCTTGAGAATATACTTTGGAGCATAAGGGCTTTTAATTTTGATGATATCCAATTTATTTTCTTTCTCTCTCTCTCTTTTTTTTTTGCGTATGCTTTTGGTGTCATAACCTGCTTTATTTTTACATAACTCTTCAAAGCAATGCCTAAGCTTTTGAATTCAGGTTGCAAGGATATTGAGGATGTAGAGGGAGAGTGGTATCCAGCTGATGCCATCAAAATGTGAAAATCCAGATGACTGCTTCAGGTATCTTCGTAACATGCCCTAGCGCCACCACATTACTGGATAGGAAAAGGTGTTGTAAAAGCAGTTGTTGTCTAAACCTTTCCAATATTTGAAATATGCGAGACTCTAAGGAATGTTTAGGATTTCATTATGTATAGTTGTCATTCAAAAATATACAAGATTGCTTTGGGCTATTTGGGGTCTTTTGTGGTTCCATATACATTTTTGAATTTTTTTATATTTTTGTGAAGAAAGTCATTTGTATTTTGATAGAGATTGCATTGAATCTGTAGATTCCTTTGGGTAGTACAATGATTTTAACAATATTAATTTTTCCGATCTCATACACATGGGATGTCCCTTCATTGTTTTGTGTTCTCTTCAATTTCTTTCATCAGAATTTTATATTTTTTCACATAGGGATTTTTCACCTCCTTTGTTAATTTATTTTTTAAAATATTATAATTTTTTGTGGCTACTAAAAATGGGATTGCTTTCTTGATTTTTGTAGAATATTTTGAGTGATATATATAATGAAATAATAAATAATTCTTCCAGCTAGTTAATTATTGGTATATAGAAATAATGTGGATTTTGCATGTTGATTTTGTATCCTACAACTTTGCTAAATTTATTTCTCAGTTCTAAGAGTTTTTTGTTGATGGAACCTTTAGTTTTTCTGTGTGAGAGCATGCCATCTTGCAAGTAGGGACAATTTGCCAAAGCAATCCTGAGTGAAAAGAATAAAGTTGTAGGCATCATAATGCCTGACCTCAAAATATACTATAAACCTATAATAACCAAAACAGCATGGTACTGACATAAAAATAGACACATAGACCAATGGAACAGAAAGAGGACCCAGAAGTAAATCCACATACTTACAGACACTTGATTTTCAACGAAGATACTGAGAACATACACTGGGGAAAAGACAGTCTGTTTAATGAATAGTCCTGGAAAAAACAAATATTCATATGCAGAAGAATGAAACTAGGCCTCTATCACCATATACAAAAATCAATTCAAAATGTATTAAAGACCTAAAAAATAAGTTCTCAAACTATGAAACTATTAGAAGAAAACAGAAGAAATGCTTCAGGACATTGGTCTAGGCAGATATTTTTATGGAAAAGATCTTAACAAAGATAACAAAAGCCAAAATAGACAAATGAGATTACATTGAATTAAAAAGCTTGTGCATAGCAAAGGAAACATTGACAGAGTAAAGAACAACCTACAGAATGGGAGAAAATATTTTCAAATTATTTATCCAACAAGGGAACAATACTCAGAATATTCAAACAACTCAGCCAACACATATTCTCTCCCTCTCCCTCTCCCCCACCTCACATACACATACACACACACACACACACACACACACACACACACACACACACACACAGATAATGCAGTTAAAAATGGGCAAACGATGTGAAAAGAAATTTCTCAAAAGCAGACATACAGTCAAGAAATATGTGGAAAAAATGCTCAATGTTGCTAATTATCAGGGAAATGCAAATCAAAACCACAGTGAGATACCATCTCACCCCAGCTGGAACGGTTATTATCAAAAGGAAAAAAAAAATCAAAGCTGGCAAGGATGTGGAGGGGAAAAGGAAACTCCTATATACTGTTTGTGGGAATGTAAATTAGTATGGCCATTATGGGCAACAGTATGGAGGTTCCTCAAAAAGTAAAACTAAAACTACCATGTGACCCAGCAATCCCACTAGTGGGCATATATCCACAGGAAAGAAAATCAGAGTGTCAAAGACATGTATGCACTCCCATGTTTACTGAAACACTATTCATAATAGCCAAGATAGGGAATCAGCCTATGTGTCCATCAACAGAAGAATGCATAAAGAAAACATGAGATATGTATGCAATGGAATACTATTCAGCTATAGAAAAAAATGAAATCCTCTCATTTGTAGCCACATGGATGAGTCTAGAGGATGTTATGTTAAGTGACATAAGGCAGTTACGGAAAGACAAATGCCATGTATTCTCACTCATGGGGGAGTTGAGTAGAGAGTAGAATAATGATAACTAGAGTCTAAGAAGGGTGAAAAGAAGAGGAGATAGGGAAAGAGGTTGGTTAAGAAACACGTAATTATACCTAGATATGAGGAATAAGTTCTAGTGTTCTGTAGCACTGAAGGATGACTATGTTCAATAATTATTTATTCTGTATTTTTAAATAACTAGAAGAGAGGATTTTGAATGTTCCCGACACAAAGAAATGATGAATACTTGAGATGAAAAATATTCCAATGACCCTAATTTGATTACGATGTGTTGTACACAGGTATCAAAATATTACACTTTACCCTGTAAATATGTATGATTATATCGTTTTGAAATTTAAAAAAATTATACAGTATGCTGCCACCAGGTGGTGATAGCGGCCGCCTTTAATGAACAGTCTCACTGAACTGCAAGAAACATAGTTTATCTAAGACCTAGACTTTCTGTCTAGCACTTTGCATTTGTAATAATAACTTTTTAATACTTTGTTTAAAAACACAGACTTTCTAGTAAAATGCTGAATGTTATGACCATGCACTTAATAAGAAGATAGAGAAGGAATTAGTATTTACTGAGCACTTATTATATGATTTTACATGCATTATTTTATGTAATCTTCATGAAATTCTATCAGTATGCTTTAATGTCCTCAGTTTAAAGACCCCCTTTGTCCAGGGTCACATAGAAATAATATACCAGAGTTCAAACTGCCCATATGTAAAACCTGTATAACTGTTGTTATGCCTATGTTTTGTGTCTTTCTATCAATAGCATAAATTCAGGTTTTGTTAATATTTATGCATCTACGATACCAGGTATTATGCTATGTAATTATCACAAATGTGAGTATAATTTGGACTTTTTTCTATTAATCCTAAGTGGTGTCTAATATTGTTTAATGTAAAGTTAATCTTCCCTTAACTTGATAAGGCTTCTCTTTCTCTCAACCATTTTCTCCATTTCTCTCTCTCTCTTTCTCTCTCTCTCTCTCTCTCTCTGTTTCTCTGTCTCTCTCTCTCTCTTCCCTACCTCTTTAAAACAGAAACCTCCATAAGCTGCCACATGGTTTTGGGGTTTCAGTGGGGGACTTATTGTCTCCATAATTCCTGCAGTAATAAGTCTACAGCTTTCTGGTTTGCATATTTTCCTGAGTCAGTCTCAGAAACACTATTTCTTGACTTAATGTAATAGAGACTAATTTGGTGGTAGTCTTGCCCATACAGATCCCCTGAACTTCCTAAGGGGCAGAAATTCTGTCCGCTTATTCTCCATTATACTGTTAGCTCTTCAAAATGCTTCTCATGGGCTGGGCATGGTGGCTCATGCCTGTAATCAGCACTTCAGGAGGCCGAGATGGGTGGATCACCTGAGGTCAGGAACTCGAGACCAGTCTGACCAATATGGTGAAACCCCATCTCTACTAAAAAAAATACAAAATTAGCTGGGCGTGGTGACACATGCTTTAAATCCCAGTTACTTGGGAGGCTGAGGCAGGATAATTGCTTTAAAAAAATCTTCTGATGTATAGTAAGGGTGCATAAAATATTTAGGTATTTTTTAACTGGCTTTTGATACACATATGCCTTCCACTCCTACCCCTGCCCTGAAAATATGCTATAGCTATTGATCCAGAAGCTTTTAAACCTGAATCAAGTCAGGCTAATCAGATCTTCTTTACTTCAAATCTGAAACTTTGATAGAAATGATAAGGATAAGAAGCATGGCTGCTCTGACAGTAGCTCTCTGTAGGGCTGGGGTCCTAAAGTCGGGCCTACTCTAGTTCTAGTGCTGCTGGGACTTTCTATCTCTTTGTTCAGTTTTAAATTGTTTTGTTATTCTCACAACATGGTTCCTCTTTCACTTAACCTCCACTGGGTTAATTTACCAATAAATTGAAGCTGTCAGATGTAATGGACAACTTACTCCATTCCCTCCCTCCCTCCCTTCCTCCCTTCGTTTGTTGGTTTGTTCCTTCCTTCCTTCCCTCCCTCCTCCCTCTCCCCTTCCCCTTCTTCTCTATTTCCTCATCCTCCTACTCCATTTCCTCCTCCTCCTTCACCATCTGCTCTTCTCCTCCTACGCTGTCTCATCCTTGTCCCATTCATTAGCTTCCTTTGCTCCTACTGTACTGAGAAAGACTATTTCTCTTGCTTTTATTCTGCCTGAATCCATACAGTAGCTCAGGGCTTCTTTGTGTCCTAACATAAAATTCTCCAAGATTCTTTGTTTCCCCTTCATGTTAAGTTCTTTCTTTTAAGAAAAAGATGTATGTTCTGCCTACTGATAGATATTTCCAGAGGCATCACTGTTTAGGGTTTTTTTGAGTTTTATATTCATTTCTTTTCTTTGTTGTGGCAATGATCATCAGGCTCCAATATTTATAACTCATCTGTATAACAGATTTCCTCAAAATTGATTTCCAAAGCAGCTAGCAGACATTGTCGAATATTTGGTTACTGAACATTAAAATGGTTTCCTCAAGATTTGGAAAGGATACACACACAAATATGTTGATTTGACTGAGTTAGAAAAGTAAAATTTTTTCATGAAATAAGATAATATAGTTATTATCAACTCAGTAGAGCTGAAGGTGATTCAAGTAAAGCTACCAAGACTGGGTTAAATTCAAGTGTCGGCATTTCTCCACAGTCAAGAAAATGGGAAACCCTGTGCCTAAGTTATGTGTCTCACACAATGTGCAGAAGAATCACCACATTGGTGGAGATAATTACATTCACAATAGCATTGTATTGTGAACATAGCACATAGAAAGTACTTGATTTCATATCTTGAGGAAATATCTACGCATTCAAGTATTTGAGTTGCTTGCCTTTAATGAATCAGTAACCAATTACACATAGTTAATGGGCAATTAGAAAACGAGTCATTTCCAACAAGATGGTCATATAGGAAAAAAAAATCTTGAGCACTGTACTTCCTCTTGACATCATTACCTTCTCTCTTCCCTTTCTCAATCTTAAATTTGTAGCAAGAATGACAGGGAAATCCAGGATAGTCTTTAAAACACTTGGAAGTCCAGAGCATTAATGTGGGAGCTGGTGAGACCGTGAATGTTAAAAATGTGTGCTTTGAATGAAGAGACCCCCCCAAAGAGGCTTTGTGTGAGCAACATGGCTGTTTATTCACCTGGGTACAGGTTGGGTAAGGCCGAAAAGGGCGTTAGCAAGGGGCAGTGGGATAGGAGTTGGTTTTATAGGGTCGGTGTGGGCAGTGGAAAGTTACAGAGTAAGATCAGTTACAGTGGTGGGGTGGGTGCAAGGACTGTACATTACCATAAGTTCTTTATTTTAGTGCCTTCCTCTCTGTATGGCAGGGGGTAGGTATACAATCCACAACCCCTGGGCAAATGAGCAAATGGGCAACTCATGGTCTTAGAGAAAAGAGTTATTTACTTGGTTCTCTTTGGGAATGGGTTCTAATGAAAAAGAGAGGAAAAGAAAGAGAATGAGAGTAATAAAATACATGTTAATTTGAGGCCATATAGTGAGGAATAGTCATGACCCCACAAGTAGCCGTGTCATCGCCTCCTCCCACCAGCAGCTCTTCCTAAAACTGTCTAGTATGGGCTCATCTTTGGATGTATTTGACCCAGTGTCCACACCTCTCCCTTTTTTGAACTGCCTCTCTCCTCAGAAGCTCTCCTCCTCCTGTCAACAAAGGGCCACCTGTTAGGGTCAATCACCCAGCCCCACCTTCTTAACACAGCACTTTAAAGTCAAATGTTTAAAAGACATTTTCATGAAGCCTCATAGCACATAGAAAGTACTTGATAAATGGCATCTCTTATTTTTCTCTGCAACTTGAACCAGCTCATTACCTAAAAGTCTCTAGGTCTCCGCTGTTCATGGGAACAAGAAATCCTTTCGTGTGTATAAATGAGATTAGCCTTCTTGAGTAGCATATTTGTATTTGGAATGGAGTCTTTCTAGAAATACAATGACTTATACTGAGGAATGAGTCTAGTGCCAGAAATGTTCAGCTGTGGAGGGAGAGAGGCAGGAGAAGCATTCTGGAGCCAAGCACATTTTGGAGCCTTTAGTATTGTACCCACAGAGATGTTTCCCTACCCATCTGATGAGATCTGGTCCCAGAAATACCATATCACTTGGGTTTATGTCTCTTCATAAGGACCATCCAGAATGGCTTCAATATGTTTTCCATGTGTGGAAGTGGTTGCAGCTCTCAAAAGATGACTTGGTGGGGGATGGGTTTGGAGAGCAGGAAGGGGGTTGAGGGGATGAAGCCACCAGAGGAGAACTGGCACAGAACCAAGCAGAGAGATGTATGAGGCAAAGCCACAATGAAGAGTACTTCTTTGCTCCATTTCCTGCTCAGAGCTTGTATACTGTCTAATTCTGTTTGCAGGCATTGGAACCACAAGTAAAAAAACAAGCACATTTATTTCTACATTGCTCTCTTCCCTCTCCCTCCCAGGCATTCATTGGTTTCCCAATGGGTACTTTGCTAGGCCCTATGGACATAAAGACACTGAAGATACGGCCTCTGGTTATGGGACTTATTGACTTGTAGGAAAAGAAAGATGAGTAGAAGAGAATGGGGATAATCATAGCACATACTTCAGTTCCCCTTACTGTACACTGTTTTACACATAGTCCATTTATTCACTCATTCAGTGCTTACAACACTATGAAGTAGATACTGTTTTTCAATACCCCCATTTTGAACATGGGAGGAAATGTACAGAATGATTAAGCGACTCACCTAAGGTCACACATCTAGTAAGTGGTCAGGCTGGGATTCAGTCCCAGGCCACTTACCTGCACCCTGCAGCACTTTCTCTACCCATGATGCTATTGTGCCACAGAAGAGGGTCGCAGCCCTGTCACCTCTGGAAAAGCTTCTCGGAGGAGATGGTGCCTGAAGTTTGAAAATAAATACGGGTTGCTCAGGGCAAAGTAAGAAAGGGCCTGGTGAAGTGAAAAGGAGATTCTAGTTAAAGATAATGTCCAAATGTGCAGGTGTGAGGGCATGGCTTGCACAGGGACCCACAAATAGCATGAGATCACTGGAAAGGATGCAGGGTATTGTGGTAACCCCAGAAGCTGGAGAGAGAGGGAGGAGCCGGATCCCGAAGGGTCTTCTATTTCAAGCTAGGAAATGTGGACTTAATTCTGTAAGCTATGAGATACCTCTGATGAGCTCAAGGATTAGCAGACTTGAATTATAGATGCCCCAGCTCTCATTCACGTGCATTTCTGAAAACCATATTGAGAAATATGATGACTCCAAAGAGAGCAGCCGTGCCTTGCTGACCATTCACTCTCTCCCTACTCTGAGCCTGCCCTCAAATACGAAGATAGTCTTTTGCCCATTCATTCATTTATGCAACACTTATTGAACATATTTATTAAACACCTATTATGTGTTAGGAACTGTGCTAAGTGTTGACATTGCAAATAGAAAAAGGAAACACAGACCCTGCCCTGAGAGGAACAGTGTTTATTGGGAAATTGTAAATACAAACACATAGCTTCAAAGCAAAAGGCAAAATGCTATTTAATGGGCATGTTCAGTGTGCAGGTGATGAATGATAGAAGAGGCAATGGATCTTAATGTTTCAGCACATAGACTCTGGAGCCATGCTCTGAAATCACATCCCAGCTCTACCACGTGATAGCTGTATGACACTCGGCTGGTTATTTCATTTCTCTGTCTCAGTTTCCTTATCCAACAAATGCAGATTATAATATTAACTACCTCATAGCATTGTTGCAAAGATTAAGTAAGTTAACATTTTGAAGTTTCTTAGTACAGTACACAAATAAAAACTCTGAAGTGACAATGTTCCCCAGTAGATGTCACTACTACATAGCTAGCTAGGTGAGATAATATCTGAGTTCAGGTTGACCACATTAACCATTCCTTGAGAAAATTGATACATAGCTGCCGGGCAGCGGTGGCTCAAGCCTGTAATCCCAGCACTTTGGGAGGCCGCCTCCAGTGGATCATGAGGTCAAGAGATCGAGACCATCCTGGTCAACATGGTGAAACCCCTTCTCTACTAAAAATACAAAAAATTAGCTGGGCGTGGTGGTGTGTGCCTGTAATCCCAGCTACTCAGGAGGCTGAGGCAGGAGAATTGCCTGAATCCTGGAGGCGGAGATTGCAGTGAGCCGAGATCGCACCATTGCACTCCAGCCTGGGTAACAAGGGCGAAACTCCATCCCAAAAAAAAAAAAAAAAAATAGAAAATTGATACATAAATGGCTTTCTTCCCCAAATACAAAATATAGCAGAAGGTACATTGTGAAATAAATAAGAATGAAGGGTGATGATCACCAAAAGCTCTTCTAAATCTCCAGACCCACTTGGAAGTTTTAAACTTTCTCCATATTGGCTCTCTGGTGGAATCCATTTTCTCCCTGCTTTCTAGAACCCTTGGATTTGATTCCTTCAACTCGGGCCTTATCAGGGAGCACCTACTCCTTTCTAAGATTTGCAAGTCATTTCTGAAAAAGCACGTGAATAATGATTGACGAGAGCCACAGCGGCCTAACTTCTGAAGGAACTAAAATGGGGAATCGGGACGCAGTGGCATAAGAAGGACCTTTGTGTAGCAGCAGTAGGTACCTTCACTTGGGCTAGCTTTGTGACAGCTGGGGTTGAGCCTACAGCTTTATTCTCCATCGGCTGAGAAAGGTGAAAGTTCAGTAGTTCTGATTTTGGTCCATGACTTCTATAGATCTCAGCTTAGGTACAGCATTAGGTGAAATTTTTTTTTTCCTGGTACTTGATTCTGAAATGATCAGCCTTTCAGGTAAGATGAGTAGGCTAAGATCACAGCGGTAATTACGCACTCATTTACTTGCCAGGTTTTTAAGTAAAATCTCCTTTGTTCCAGGCTTTGTGTGAGGTGAAAGGACACAGAGATGCATGGCCCATTTCTTCAAGCATTTTACAGTCTGGACTTCAGTGGGAGAGACAGACATGTAAACATGTAAGTAAAATGCAACCTTTTAAATATTATTTAATAAATGTCAACAACGTTTGTAAAGAAGAAATTGAAAGGATGACATGTGACCTTGAAGGATTAATAGGAGTTTGCCATGTGGAGAAATGAGAGAACGTTCTAGATAGAAATGTTAATTCAATTCTAACACTAACTGCCTAAAGTTAGTCCAACTGCACAGGTTAAGGGTTCAAACCCACAAGACTGCCCCCCATGTCAGAAGCCAATCATAAGTAGAGGTTCCCCAAGTTGCCATGATTTTATATGTCTCAGCTACAAATCAGGAATCCCCACAATCACCTTCTCAGTTTCAATAAATTAATATAAATGACTCTCAAAACTCAGGGAAACACTTTACTTACATCTACCAGTTTATTATAAAAAATACAAAGAAACATCCAGGTAAAGAGGTCCATAGGGTGAGGTCAGGAAGAGTGTGGAGCAGGGAGCTTCTGACCCTGTAGAGCTTGGGGTGTGCTATCCCTCCTTGGCATATGGATTCCTTGACCAATCCAGAACCTCTCTAAACCCCATCATTTAGGGTTTTTATGAAGGTTCTATGGTATAGGAATGATTGATTAAATTATTGGTCATTGGTGATGAGCTCAATCTTCAGCCCTTCTCCCCTTCCCTGGAGGTTAGGGGCAGGGGCCCCAAAAGTTTCGATGCTCTAGCCACACTGCTGATTCCTCTGGCAACCAGCTCTCATCCTGAAACTATCTAGAGGCTTCCAGCCATCAGTTATCTCGTTAACATAAACTCAGGTATGGTTGAAAGAAGCTCGTTATGATTAACAAAAGATGCTCCTCCTACCTCTATCACCTAGAAATTTTGAGCGTTTTAGGAGCTCTGTGCAAGAAACTGCAGATGAAAACCAAATATATATTTCTTATTATATCACAATATGACAGAGGGTAATTTTGGGTACATAGCAGTTTGCTCTGGTCCTTCTGATGGACGGCTCTGGTAAAAACAGCCTTAACATGCTCTAGCTAATAGTAATGATGATGTTAATAACTGCTAATCTTGTTGAGTGCTATCTGTCAGGCACTGTGCTAAATGCTTTCTATATATTACCTCATCTAATCCTCTTAATCCTATAAAGAAGGCAGGATAGAATCAAACTCTGGAGCAAAGCTTGGGCTTCAGCCATCTGGAACCAGACTGTCTGGGTTCACACCCTGACTCTTTCTTATTAACTGTGTGACTTTGGAAAATCGCTCAACACTCATTTGTGCCTTAGTGTTTCCATCTGTAAAATGGGGATAACAGCACCTACCTTTGCTGTATGAACTTATTTTTGGAGAGGGCACCCCAAGAGTTAAGCTGGCATAAGTTGCCTTAGGTGTGCTGAGCCCAGAATGATTTGAAAACCCTGCTCTGTATCCAGCCGGTGCCACCCTTCACTGTGAATGAATTCAAGAAATTCAACAGGTGGGGAGAGGAGTCAAGATGGCACTGTGAGAACAACCCAGGAGTGGAGCTCGTGTTGAATCCGCAAACGGTGAGTCCGAGCTGCATTTCCAGACTGATCTTTGCTGCCCACAGAATGGGGAAACTCCCAAGTATAAAAAGACACGGGACGCCAGGCAGTAGGTCTGCCTGGCGAAGCCAGCAGCCGGGGCAGCGGCGGCCGGCCCTACCCAGCAATCCCCACAGGGCGCGCTTGTCCGGGTGCGCTGTTGAACCGGCAACCTGAGACTTGAGAGGGCTGGACTTGAGACTGAATGAGACTTGGACAGTAGCCCAGCCCAGGGGATTGCAGGGACAGATCGTTTGGGATACCCAGTGGGACGAACAAAACCGCGATTTCAAACTATCCCGAGCAGACGGTCCGAGACGCTCTGTGGGGGAGGGGCGTACACCACTACCGAGGCAACCCGCCCCAACTGAGATACACGCCCACTGCTGACGCAGCCAGCCGTTGCCGAGGCAACCCGCCCCAACTGAGATACACGCCCACTGCTGACGCAGCCTGCCGTTGCTGAGGCAACATGCTACAATGAAGAGACTCCACCGCAGGGCGTGGCGGAGACCACAGCAGAGCCTGCAGGAACAGGGCGAATCACACAACAGCAGGGCGGAGCCTCGGCAGCCAAACAGTGGCTAGTCTGCCTTCTAGCTGGGCAGGACACTTCATCGAACATCCAAAAATAAAGCCCAAACCCCTCAACACAGAGCATTTGAGAAAAAAAAAGGGGTTTTTTTAATGAGCTCTGTTGCAGCAGAATCAAACATAGCAGCCTAACAGCCCTGAATGAACAACAGAACGCACAGCTCAGCAATTAAGCCCATATAAAGTACAAACTGTCTCCTCAAGCAGCTCCCTGACCCCTCTATATCCAAAAGACTGACATTAGGCAGGCATCATCCTGGGACAAAGATAGCAGAAAAAGAAACTGGTAGCATCCCTCGCTGTGCCACAGCTGCTAGAGGTGCACCCCAGACAAGCAGGGTCTGGAGCAGACCTCAGCAGTCGTACAGCGAAGGGGCTAGACTGGTAGAAGGAAAACCAAGCAACAGAAATACTTCATCATCAACATTCTGGGTGTCCACTCAGAGACCCAATCGAAAAGTAAGCAACGACGCAGACGACCAGCGGACAAATCCACAAAGATGGGAAGAAACCAGCGCAAAAAGGAGGAAAACATCCGAAACCAGAACACCTCGCCTCCTAGAAAAAAACAAAACTCCTCACCAGCAAGGGAACAAAGCTGGACGGAGAATGACTGTGATGAAATGACGGAATTAGATTTCAGAAGATGGATAATGAGAAACTTTTGTGAGCTAAAAGATCATGTATTAAATCAATGCAAAGAAACTAAGAACCTTGAAAAAAGATTTGAAAAAAGATGCGAGGAAATGATAACAAGAATGGATAACTTAGAGAGGAATATGAATGAATTAAAGGAGCTGAAAAACACAATACGAGAGCTTCGTGAAGCAAACACAAGTTTCAATAGCCGAATTGACCAAGCAGAAGAACGAATATCTGAAGTCGAAGACCAACTCAATGAAATAAAATGAGAAACCAAGATCAGAGAAAAAAGCGCAAAAAGGAATGAACAAAGTCTCCAAGAAATGTGGGACTATGTGAAAAGACCTAACCTACGTTTGATAGGTGTACCAGAAGGGGATGAAGAGAAAAAATCCAAGCTGGAAAATACTCTTCAGGACATCATCCAGGAAAATTTCCCCCACCTAGCAAGACAGGCCAACACCCAACTGCAGGAAATACAGAGAACACCACAAAGATATTCCGCAAGAAGAGCAACCCCAAGGCACATAATCGTCAGATTCAACAGGGTTGAAATAAAGGAGAAAATACTAAGGGCAGCCAGAGAGAAAGGTCGGGTCACCCACAAGGGGAAGCCCATCAGGCTCACAGCAGATCTCTTGGCAGAAACACTACAAGCCAGAAGAGAGTGGGGGCCAATATTCAACATTCTTAAAGAAGAGAACTTTCAACCCAGAATTTCATACCCAACCAAACTGAGCTTCAGAAGTGAAGGAAAAATAAAATCCTTTGCGAACAAGCAACTACTCAGAGATTTTGTCACCACCAGGCCTGCTTTACAAGAGCTCCTAAAAGAGGCACTACACATAGAAAGGATCAACCAGTACCAGCCATTCCAAAATCACACTGAATGCTAAAGAGCTTCAAATTAATGAAGAATCTACAACAACTAACAGGCAAAACAGCCACTAAGCATCAAAATGGCTGTATCAAATTCACACATAACAATATTAACCTTAAATGTAAATGGACTCAATGCACCAGTCAAAAGACACAGACTGGCAAATTGGATCAAAATCCAAAACCCATCAGTGTGCTGTATCCAGGAAACCCATCTCACATGCAAGGATACACAAAGGCTCAAAATAAAGGGATGGAGGAAGATTTACCAAACTAATGGAAAGCAAAAAAAAAGCAGGAGTTGCAATTCTCATCTCTGATAAAATAGACTTTAAAGCAACAAAGATCAAAAGAGACAAAGAAGGCCATTACATAATGGTAAAAGGATCGATACAACAAGAAGAGCTAACAATCCTAAACATATATGGACCCAATGCAGGAGCACCCAGATACATAAGGCAAGTTCTTAATGACTTACAAAAGGACTTACAAAAGGACTTAATGACTTACAAAAGGACTCCCACACAATAATAGTGGGAGACTTTAACACTCCACTGTCAATACTAGACAGATCAACCAGACAGAAAATCAACAAGGATATCCAGGGCTTGAACTCAGACCTGGAGCAAGCAAACCTGATAGACATTTACAGAACTCTCCACCACAAATCTACAGAATACACATTCTTCTCAGCACCACATCACACCTACTCTAAAATTGACCACATAATTGGAAGTAAAGCACTGCTCAGCAAATGCAAAACAACTGAAATCATAACAAACAGTCGCTCAGACCATAGTGCAATCAAGTTAGAACTCAGAATTCTGAAACTGACCCAGAACGGCACAGCTTCATGGAAACTGAACAACTGGCTCTTGAATGTTGACTGGGTAAACAACGAAATGAAGGCAGAAATAAAGAAGTTCTTCGAAACCAATGAGAACGAAGACACAACGTGCCAGAACCTCTGGGACACATTTAAAGCAGTCTCTAGAGGAAAGTATATAGCAATAAGGGCCCATATGAGGAGAATGGAGAGATCCAAAATTGACACCCTATCGTCAAAATTGAAAGAGCTAGAGGAGCAAGATCAAAAAAACTCAAAACCCAGCAGAAGACAAGAAATAACTAAGATCAGAGCTGAGCTGAAGGAGATTGAGACACGAAAAACCCTTCAAAAAATCAATAAATCCAAGAGCTGGTTTTTTGAAAAGATCAACAAAATAGATAGACCACTAGCCAGATTGATTAAAAAGAAAAGAGAGAACAACCAAATAGATGCAATAAAAATGATAAAGGGGAAATCACAACGGATTCCACAGAAATTCAAACCATCATCAGAGAATATTACAAACAACTCTATGCGCATAAACTAGTAAACCTGGAAGAAATGGATAAATTCCTGGACTCCTGTGTCCTCCCAAGCCTAAACCAGGAGGAAGCTGAAACTATGAATAGACCAATAACAAGGTCTGAAGTTGAGGCAGCAATTAAGAGCCTACCACACAAAAAAAGCCCAGGTCCAGACGGGTTCACAGCCGAATTCTACCAGACACACAAGGAGGAGCTGGTACCATTCCTTCTAAAACTATTTCAAACAATCCAAAAAGAGGGAATCCTTCCCAAATCATTTTATGAGACCAACATCATCCTGATACCAAAACCCGGCAGAGACCCAACGAGAAAAGAAAACTTCAGGCCAATATCCATGATGAACATAGATGCAAAAATCTTCAATAAAATATTGGCAAGCCGATTGCAACAGCAAATCAAAAAACTTATTCATCATGATCAAGTAGGATTCATCCCAGGGATGCAAGGCTGGTTCAACATACACAAGTCTATCAACGTAATTCACCACATAAACAGAACAAAAAACAAAAACCACATGATTATCTCAATTGATGCAGAGAAGGCATTTGACAAAATTCAACAGCCCTTTATGCTAAAAACCCTCAATAAACTCGGTATCAATGGAACGTATCTCAAAGTAATAAAAGCTATTTATGACAAACCAACAGCCAATATCATACTGAATGGGCAAAAACTGGAAGCATTCCCTTTGAAATCTGGCACTAGACATGGATGCCCTCTCTCACCACTCCTATTCAATATAGTACTGGAAGTTCTAGCCAGAGCAATCAGGCAAGAAAAAGAAATAAAGGGTATTCAAATAGGAAAGGAGGAATCCAAATTGTCTCTATTTGCAGACGACATAATAGTATACCTAGAAGACCCCATCGCCTCAGCCCCAAAACTCCTGAAACTGATAAACAACTTCAGCAAAGTCTCAGGATATAAAATCAATGTGCAAAAATCACAAGCATTCGTCTACACCAATAACAGACTTAAAGAAAGCCAAATCAAGAGCGAACTGCCATTCGCAATTGCTACAAAAAGAATAAAATACCTTGGAATACAACTCACAAGGACCGTAAGAGACCTCTTCAAGGAGAACTACAAACCACTGCTCAACGAAATCAGAGAGGACACAAACAGATGGAGAAACATTCCATGTTCATGGTTAGGAAGAATTAATATCGTGAAAATGGCTATACTGCCCAAAGTAATTTACAGAATCAACGCTATCCCCATCAAGCTACCATTGACTTTCTTCACAGAACTGGAAAAGACCACCATGAACTTCATATAAAACCAAAAGAGAGCCCGCATAGCCAAGTCAATTCTAAGCAAAAAGAACACAGCAGGGGGCATCACACGACCGGATTTCAAACTATACTACAAGGCTACAGTAATCAAAACTGCATGGTACTGGTACCAAAACAGAGATATAGACCAATGGAACAAAACAGAGGCACCAGAGGCAACACAACATACATACAACTATACAATCTTTGATAAACCTGACAAAAACAAGCAATGGGGAAAGGATTCCATGTTTAACAAATGGTGTTGGGAAAACTGGCTAGCCATGTGCAGAAAGCAGAAACTGGACCCCTTCCTGACACTTTACACTAAAATTAACTCCAGATGGATTAAAGACTTAAACATAAGACCTGGCACCATAAAAACCCTAGAAGAAAATCTAGGCAAAACTATCCAGGACATAGGAGTAGGCAAGGACTTCATGAACAAAACGCCAAAAGCATTGGCAACAAAAGCCAAAATAGACAAATGGGACCTAATGAAACTCCACAGCTTCTGCACGGCAAAAGAAACAGTCACTAGAGTGGATTGGCAACCAACAGAATGGGAAAAAATTTTCACAGTCTACCCATCTGACAAAGCGCTGATATCCAGAATTTACAAAGAACTGAAACATATTTACAGGAAAAAAACAAACAAGCCCATACAAAAGTGGGCAAAGGATATGAACAGATACTTTACAAAAGAAGACATATATGAGGCCAACAATCATATGAAAAAATGCTCATCGTCACTGGTCATCAGAGAGATGCAAATCAAAACCACATTGAGATACCATCTCACGCCAGTTAGAATGGCGATCATTACAAAATCTGGAGACAACAGATGCTGGAGAGGATGTGGAGAAAAAGGAACACTTTTACACTGTTGGTGAAAGTGTAAATTAGTTCAACCATTGTGGAAGACAGTGTGGCGATGCCTCAAGGCCTTAGAAATAGAAATTCCATTTGACCCAGCAGTCCCATTACTGGGTATATATCCAAAAGACTATAAATCGTTCTACTATAAGGACACATGTACACGAATGTTCATTGCAGCACTGTTTACAATAGCAAAGACCTGGAATCAACCCAAATGCCCATTGATAATAGACTGGATTGGAAAAATGTGGCACATATACACCATGGAATATTATGCAGCAATCAGAAGTGATGAGTTTGTGTCATTTGTAGGGACATGGATGAATCTGGAGAACATCATCCTCAGCAAACTGACACAAGAACAGAAAATGAAACACCGCATATTCCCGCTCATAGGTGGGTGATGAAAAATGAGAACACATGGACACAGAAAGGGGAGTACTAAACACTGGGGTCTATTTGGGGGAAAAGAGGAGGGCCAGTGGGAGGGGGAGGTGGGGAGGGATAGCCTGGGGAGAAATGACAAATGTGGGTGAAGGGGAGAAGAACAGCAAAGCACACTGCCATGTGTGTACCTACGCAACTGTCTTGCATGCTCTGCTCATGTACCCCAAAACCTATAATCCAATAAAAAATTAAAAAAAAAAGAAATTCAACAGGTACAAGCAATCACCAGAAAGCTATTTGTTGTGATTGGAAAACACTCAAAGAAATGGAGTGCTTCATAGATGATTTAATATTTTCAAGGTGGCACATGCGAATGAGTAAGCTCAGGGTATAAGAGCGAGTTTACATTCCACATCAAGGTTTTACTTAAAGTTTACATTTTGTTTAAATGAGAAGTAAGATCAATGTAATATGGCTTAAACCTTTCTCAGAAATTTATAGCTTCTTTTAATAAACCTCATAAAAGACACTTTTAAACATATGCAGCATTCTTAATGTAATGGTTCCATTCTTGAAATATGTACTATTTAGATTGCATCTAAAATGCTGTAAAAGTATCACAAAGGCTGTAAAAATATTGTTAACGGGAAGAAATCTTTCAGGGGGATAAATATTTTCTTGGAAAAGAAAAGAGCTGTGAACCTTTTAGGCAGGGAATGGCTTGGTTTTGAAAAATAGCAGTTTGCCTTTTTTATGTCCTTTCTGTGGTCCTACTTCAGCCAATTATTAGATTAAAGCAAGCTGTTGCTACGTGCCCTAGAAGCTCAGACAGATTTGATGTTGCTCCCTAAGTTTGTGAGGACAAGTTCCATTTAAAGCTTTAATGAGGTCAAGGGAATAACGAAGGAGGCTGGCTGAGTCTTTTGTGTTATTTTAAGACTGTATCTTAGAATTACAGGCTTGCATAATGCCATGGAAAGTACACGGAATAGAAAGTTAAAAGCTCTCCGTTTGAGACCTGCGTCTGCCATTTACTAGCTTTGTGACCTGGGCATAATCACTCAAATGCTCTGAGGCTCAGTTTCTTGAATCTGGAAAACGGGGTTAAGAATACCTGCTATAACCACTTTGTAAGGATATTGTGGGGCCAAATGAGATAATGCATGAGAAAGTGCTCTGAGAGCCAGAGAGGCATAAAGTGCACATGGACTTTATTTATTTGACAAACATTTATGAAACACTTATTATGTGCAGACACAGAACATTAGTGAGCCAGAGTGAATTTGCAGATATCCTTCAGGTCAACCCTGCTGTTTTCTCCTCCCTGTATTTTGGCCAAGCCACTTATAAGCTATTTTACACAGATGAAAGTCTATTAGATATTCAAGAGAAATGTTTGCACCTTTTTGGTGACCTGTTTTCTTCTCTGTAGATGGCTACCTTCAGAAAAGAATTTATTAAGTATAACCTAAGACACACATGGTGTGATTAATAAATAGAGAAGTACCCCACGCTACAGTTGGAAAGAACACTGAGTCCAACCTCTTTATAACACAGATGGAAAACAAAGGTTCACAAAGGGGAGATGGTATGCCCTGCCAAATTCACTTCTCATGTGCTTTTGAGAGAGATGAAAATATAAGCCACACTACTATACACAAATACCAACAAAATGAGAAAAGTAACACTTCTTCTGCCTACTGCACAGACTTATACATGAAGCTTTGAGCCTTAGTCTTCCCCAGAAGGACAGACTTAAAGCAACATGGACAATCAGTGAACAATTGAGGTAAAATATTGAAGGTTGGATGAAGAGAAAACTCTAGTTCACATGGCTTTTCTTATTTATATCCTATTAAAAGATGAAAAGATATTTAGCATCTTCTGTTGGGTGAAGTACATTTAAAGAAGATTTATCAATTTAGTAGACTATACAATGTTAGGTGCTGATGGCCATTAGGTCATTTGGGTTAATTTTTCTGAGATGTACATCTTTTTTTTTTTAACTTTCTCTTCATAGCACAGCTTTTATTAACAAATCTCAGAGAACTTTGCAAATATCTAGGGATTCATGTTCTCACTTGTAAGTGGGAGCTGAACAATGAGAATACATGGACACAGGTGAGACAGCAAGATGGGAAGGGTTCCCCCCGACTGTTCTGAGCACTGGGAGGAGTGCACACTGGGGTGGAGCCACAGAAGTTGATGTCATTTGCAGGGGAGGAGGCTGGCCCCTCCTCTTCCTGGGTGGAAACTGGAATTAAAACTGTGAAGCAGGAAGCCTATGCTAGGAGGACTCTCACTCTGCTGAGTCCTTGTTTCCCCTTTTTCCCCTTATGTGCGATAAACTCTGCCCTGCTCACCCTTCAAATAGTCTGTGAGCCTAAATTTCCATGGCTCTGTGATAAGGACCCCATCTTTAGCTGAACTAAGGGAAAGTCTTGCAACACAGGGAGGGAATAACACACAATGGGACCTGTTGAGGGGAGAGTGGTGGGGAGTGGAGAGCATTAGGGAAAAGAGCTAAGGCATGCTGGACTTAATACCTGGGTGATGGGTTGATAGGGCAGCAAACCACTGTGACGCATGTATACCTATGTAACAAACCACATCTTGCACATGGTCCCCTGACCCTTAGAATTTCTATGATGATCACAGTTTACACTGCAGTGTATGTTGTTGCAGAGAACATCTACATCTTTGCAAACACATGGTATGGTCAGTGTTTTTAATTTTGGCCATTCTGATAGGTTTAAGATGGTATCCTAAGGTGGATTTTATTTCCATGTTTCTTCTTTTTTTTTAATTGTACTTCAGGTTCTGGGGTACATGTGCAGATCATGCATACATGGCAATGTGGTTTGCTGCCTCCATTCCCCCCATCACCCACATCTGGCATTTCTCCCCATGTTCAACACTCACCTATGAGTGAGAACATGCAGTGTTTAATTTTCTGCTCCCTTGTCAGTTTGCTGAGAATGATGTTTGAGATTCATCCATATCCCTACAAAGGACATAAACTCATCATTTTTTATGGCTGCATAGTATTCCTTGGTGTATATGTGCCACATTTTCCCTGTCCAGTCTATCACTGATGGGCATTTGGGTTGGTTCCAGGTCTTCACTATTATAAACAGTGCCGCAGTGAACATATGTGTATGCACACGTATATCTTATAATAGAATGATTTATAATCCTTTGGGTATATACCCAGTAATGGGATTGCTGGGTCAAATCGAATTTCTATTTTTAGATCCTTGAGGAATCGCCACATAGTCTACCACGTGGTTGAACTAATTTACACTCCCACCAACAGTGTAAAAGTGTTCCTCTTTCTCCACAACCTCTCCAGCATCTGTTGTCTCCAGATTTTTTGATGATTGCCATTCTAACTGGTGTGAGATGGTATCTCAATGTGAAGCAGGTTTTGATTTGCATTTCTCTAATAATCAGTGATGATGAGCATTTTTTCAGGTTTTTTGGCCTCATATATGTCTTCTTTTGAAAAGTGTCTGTTCATATCCTTCACCCACTTTTGAATGGATTTTTTTCTTGTAAATCTATTGTAGTTCTTCGAAGATTTGGGATTTTAGCCCTTTGTCAGATGGGTAGATTGCAAAAATTTTTTCCCATTCTGTTGGTTGCCAGTTCACTCTATGATTGTTTCTTTTGCTGTGCAAAATCTCTGGAGTTTAATTAGATCCTATTTGTCTATTTTGGCTTTTGTTGCCAATGCTTTTGGTATTTTAGTCATGAAATCCTTGCCTATGCCTATGTCCTGAATGGTTTTGCCTAGGTTTTCTTCTAGGGTTTTTATGGTGTTAGGTCTTATGTTTAGGTCTTTAATCCATCTGGAGTTAATTTTAGTGTAAGGTGTCAGGAAGGGGTCCAGTTTCTGCTTTCTGCACATGGCTAGCCAGTTTTCCCAACACCATTTATTAAACAGGGAATCCTTTCCCCCTTGCTTGTTTTTGTCAGGTTTGTCAAAGATCAGATGGTTGCATATTTCTAACCACTAATCATGTTGAGCATCTTTTCTTTTCGTGAGCTCATGCACCATCCATATACCATGATTGGTCAAGCATCTACTCAAATATTTTCTCTATTATTTTATGTGTTTTTTTCCTTTCTTATTACATTTTAAATTTCTTTATGTATTTTTGTACTAGTTTTTTAAATGTATTTCTTTATGTATTATATACTAGTCATTTATTAGATAGATATATGCTTTGAAACGATTCCTTCCAGTTGGGATTATCTTCATTTTCTTAACATTGTATTTCAGAGCAAAAATTTTAATTTTGTATGAAGTCAAATTGATTTTTCTTTTTTGGTTTGTACTTTTTGTATTATATCTAAGAAATCTTTGTCTAACCCAAGGTCACACAATTTTGTTTTCTGTGTAGTCTTCTAGAAGTCTTGTAATTTTAAGTAGTATCTTTAGGCATATGATCCATCTTGAATTAATTTTTGAACATGTCACAAAATAAAGGTTGAAGTTTACTTTTTACTTGTGGATATCCAATTGTTGGAACCTCATTTGTTGATAATGCTATCTGTTCTACACTGAATTATATTTGCACCTTTATAGAAAAAGTCAATTGATCATAAGGGTTGGTCTATTTCTGGATTTTCTAGTCTATTACATTCATGTGTCTGTATTTATACCAATACTAGATTGTTTTGATTAATGTGACTCTATAAGAAGCACTGAAGTAAGATTGTGTGAGTCATCCAGCTTTATTCTTTTGTTCATGGATATTGGAAATAGTCTAGGTCCTTTGCATTTCTGGATGCGTTTCAGAATCAACTTACTCATTTCCACAAAAACCTGCTAGAATTTTGATTGAGACTGTACTGAGTTATGCATCACTATTGAAAGAACTGAATGACATTTGTATAATATTGAGCTTTCTAGTCAATAAATGTTATATCTCTTCAATTATTTAGATTTTCTTTAATTTCTTTCTGCAAGACTGAAGATTTCAGTGAATATATCTTGTACATATTTTGACAGATTTATTCCTAAGTATTTAAAAATTTTTCATGTTTTTGTAAACAATATTTTTAATTCTGATTGCTTATTGTTAGTATACAGAAAGACTTAGAGTTTTGCACATTGATCTTGTAATCTTGCTAAATGTACATAATATTTCAAGTAGCTTTTCTGAATATTTCATTAGATTTTTTACATAAATGGTTATGTCTTCAGTGAATAACAAGTTTTACTTTGTCCTTTTCAATTGAGATGCATTTTTTCTTACGTTATTTTTCTGACTAGTGCCTCTAGTGTACACTGTTAAAACAAGTAGGTACAGTGTGCATTATCTCCTTATTGCTAATATTAGAAGACAGCATTTAATGTTTCACCATTAAGTGTGCTATAAGCTATAGGTTTTATGAGCTATTCTTTATTAGGTTGAGAAAATTCCTTTAGATTACTAGTTACTTAAGATTTTTTTTTGCCTTTAAAATATTTTTAATGATTATAGGTACATAATAGGTTAGTGTATTGATGGAGTACCTGTGATGCTTTGATACAGGCATATAATGTATCAGTGTAATTGGGGTATCCATCACCTCAAGCATTTATTATTTCTTTGTGTTAAGAACATTTCAATTCTCTTATTTTAAAATACACAATAAATTATTGTTGATTATAGTCACCTTATTGTGCTACCAAATACTAGATCTTATTCACTCTTTCTAACTGTACTTTTGTATCTATTAACCATCCCCACTTTATTCCTCCCTCCCTGCTACCCTTCCAGCCTCTGGTCACAAGAATTTTATTCTCTATCTGTGTGAATTCACTTAAAAAAATTTTTAGCCCCCTCACACCAGTGAGAACATGCTAATTTTTTCTTTCTATGTCTGGTTTCACTTAACACGGTATTCCCCAGTTCTATCCATGTTGTTTGCAAATGACAGGGTTTTCTTCTTTTTAATGGCTGAATAATATTCTATTGTGTGTATATGCCACATTTTTCTTATCCATTCACCCCATGATGGATACTTAGGTTGATTTTATACTTGACTATTGTGAATAGTGCTGCAGAAATATGAGAGTATAGATATCTCTTTGATACACTGATTTCCTTTCCTTTGGATATATACCCTTTGCTGGGATTTTTAAAACCAGGAATTGATGTTGGATTTGTTTCAAATGATTATTCTGCATCTATTGTGAATAATTATATATGCATATATTTATACATGTATGTGTAGATATAATTATATCCTTATATACATACATAGTTAAAGATGATAAATTATATTCCTTGAGTTTTTAATGTTATATCATCTTTGTATTTCTGGAATAATCCTCATTTAGTCATATCATCTTTTTATATCCTGTTAGTTTTTATTTTATCCATATTAAATAATTTTTACATCTATGTTAATAAGAAATCTTAATCTTTAGTTTTTATTTCCGTAATGTCTCTGGTTTGAGTGTCAAGATAATGGTGGGCTCCATGGAATGAACTGGGAAGTATTTCCTCCTCTTCTGTTTTCTCAAAATCTTTTTGTAGAATTGGTATTATTTCTTGCTTAAATATTTGGTAGAATTCTCACCAGAAAAGTCATCTAGACCTTGACTTTTCTGTGTGGAAATGTTTTTAACTACAAATTCAAATTTTTAATACACAATGAACCATTCATGTTATTTATTTTTTCTTATATGAGCTTTGATAGTTTATATCTTCCAAATAATTTGCTCATTTATCTATGTTACTGAATTTATTGGCATAATACTATTCACAATATTCTCTTATTCTATTAATATCTCTAGAATTTATAAAAGTGGTGACACTTTTCTCATTTCTGCTATTGATAATTGCTCTGTTCTTCTATTTTCTCTGATCAAATCTATTGAGATGAAGTTGCATTGATTTTTCTCAAAGCATCAGTTTTTAGCTTCATTGATTTTCTATTTTGTCTTATTTTTGGATTTTGCTAATTTCTATTTTGTTATTACATTCTTTCACTTATTTTGGGATTAATTTGCTGTTTTTCTAATTTCTTAATGTAGTCGTTGTGTTCGTTGATCTGCAACCTTCGTTCATTTCTCCTTTCATTTTAATCAAGATTTGGTCTTGAAGTTCCGTGACTATGGGCATACACATTTAGAATTGCTGAATTCTTTGTATAAATTGACTCCTTTGTGTAAATTGATCATCGGTTTATAAAATAATGATATTGTTTTCTCTAAAATGTATTTTGTGGGATATTATAGTGATAACGCTTGTCTTCTGATTAATTTTATTCATAATATACATTTTTTAAATCCTTTTACTTTTAACCTACTTATTACTTGATATTCAAAGTGTATTTTGAATATCAATCTTTTTTGTGCAATCTGAAATGTCTTCCTTTTACTTGTGGTGTTGGAAATATTTATATTTAATATGTTTATTAATATGGCTAGTTTAAGTCTATTATCCTATCTGTTCTTTGTTTTCTTCGATTTAGTTTTTGTTTACTTTTAAATTAATTATTTTTTGGATCAGTTTAATATTTTTATAATTTTATTTTATCTACTTCGTGAGATTACTAGCTATGGCTTTTTATTGCATGATTTTTAACAATTGTTTCAGTGTTTATGTGATACATCTTTAAGTTATCACCACATACCTTCAGTGATAGCACTTCTCATGTAGGATTTATTATACTTCCATTTTTCCTTCTCTTAGCCTTGATGATAGTGTCTTGTCTTTTACTTTAACATATTTTGTAAACCCCAAGATACATTGATATTGTTTTTGTTTAAACAGTCAATTATCTTTTAATAAGATTTAAATAACAAGAAAAAATTGCATGTGTTTCCCCACATTGTTACCATTTCTAGTACTTTTCAGTCCTCTACATAGATCTGTATTTCCATGTGGTGTCATTTTTCTTCTTTTAAAGGCTGTCTTTCACATTTCTGGTGGTGTGTGTTTACAATTAATCTAATGATTAAAACTCTGCTTTTTCATGCCCGAAGAAACTTTTCTTTCAGCTTCACTTTTTAAAAATGTTATAGATTTAAGGCGATCACTTCACTTTTGAATGATACTTTCACTGGATGTAGAATTCTAGATTGAAAGATTTCATTTTTTCTCTCAGTACTTTAGAAAGTATTTTATTGCCTCCTCGCTTGCATTTTTCTGAAGAGAAATCTGTCGTCATCCTTATCTTTGTTTCTGTATGTGTGTTCCTAACATATAACATGTCATTTTCTCTCGCCATTTTTAAGATGTTTTTCTTCTTCATTATTTTGAATACTGATTATGATATAACTTGGTATAGTCATTTATTTTTCTTGTGTTTCAGATTTATTAAACTTCTTGCATCTTTTTGAGTTTATGCTTTTCTCAAATTCAGAACATTTTTGATCATTATTTCTTCAGAATTTTTTTCTCATTCTCTTTTTGTCTTCGTTATTATTACTACACATATTTTAGGCCCTTTGAAGTTGTTCACAACTCACTGATGCACTCCTCTTCCTTTTTCTCTCTGTGTTTATTTTGAATAATTTCTGTCGTTTCACAGTCATAAGTCTCTCCTTCTGCTTTCACTGATCTGCATTATCACCGGATAGCATTGTGGGTTTTTATCTCCCACAGTACAATTTACATCTCTAGAGGCTCTATTTATACTTTTTATATCTTCCTTGTCTCTACTTAACTCTTTCAACATATGGAATTCATGTATAATAATGTTTTCATGTTCTTTTTTGCTAATTCTAACCTCTGTACCAGTTCTAAGTTGGTTTTAATTGATTTTTCTCTCATTTGGATAGTATTTTCCTACTTCTGTGTGTTCCTGGTAATATTTCTTGGATGCCATACAGTGATAATTTTACTTTCTAGGTATTAGGTATTTTGTATAAATATTCTAATGCTCATTGAGGCAAGGCTGTTTTGAGCATTGAGTAAATCTCAATGCCCATGAATTACGAGGTTTCCAATCTGACTGATAGGACCAAGGACAATTCTTAATTCTGCATATGTGTTAGGCACTGTTACCGCTAATTGTTTCTGGTAATTTTCTCCCAGTCTCTGGTGGTTCCTATGTTGCCTAATGGTCAGTGTCTTCTTTCAGATATTTGGCCTTTCTCGTTCCTTTGGTTGTTTCAGGTGGGAGCGTAAATCCAGGTCCTCTTATTTCATCTTGTCCAGAAACAGGAGTCTTCTGTTCATCTTTTTACCACTCTTTTTTTCTCTCTGAATTTCACTTTGAATATTTTATATTGTTGTCTCCAACTATGTCTCCAAGTTAGTCTTTGCTTCTGCAATATATAATCTGCTATTAATCCTATCAATTTTATTTTAGATAGTACAATGTTTCTTCTGAAAGCTTAATTTGTGTCTTTTTTTTTTACTGTGATCTGCATGTTAAGGTAATCTTAATCTTTCTTCTCGTTTCTTGAAGATATGAAAACTGATACAATAATAGTTTTAATGACTTGTCTACTAATTGTGTAATCTGTGGAATTTCTTGCCCAGTTTAGATGGATTTCTCTTTATTATGGATTATATTTCTATGCTTCTTTGGATATCAGATAATTTTTGATTGGATGACAGACACTTTCAATATCAATTTTTGTGTGATGTATGTTTCTGTATTCCTAACATTATTCCTGAACTTTGTATTACAAAGAGGTTATGTTACTGAGAAACAGTTTAATAATTTTGGAATTTGCTTTTAAGTTTTCTTAGAGGGTTTAAAGTAGTCTAACTCTAATTTTGCCCCACTATGGAGACAGAGCTTTCTGAGCACTCTCTCTGATGTCCTATCAGTTATAAAGTTTTCTACTCTGGCTGGTAGGAACAGGCATTGTGCCTAGCTCTGTGTGTGGTTAAGTAATTATTACCTCTATTTTTTTCAGGTATTTACTTCCCTGGCATCTAATACTTCCCTTCATCACCACTGTAGATCAGTACTATGCAGATTTCAGGTGTTCTGTCTCTGTAGAGCTCCATCTTCTTTAGTACTTGACACTGAGAATTTTAGCTGCCTTAGTCAAACTGTACTTCCAGCCCCATTTTTTCAGCTCAGGGAGACTGCCAAGTTTATTTAGGTTCCCTGTTCCTATGCTATGGCCCAGATACTCTTCCCAGGCAGTAATCTTGGAAAATCATAGGGTTTAACTCATTTGCTTCCTGCCTCTGAGGTTTCCTTGTCCTTTGTTGTCTCATATTTAATGTCTTGAAATCTGTTCATACATTGTGTCTGGTATTTTATTTGTTTCAAGAGGTGGGTAAATCTAATCCTTGTTATATCAACTTGTCAAGAAGAATAATTCTCACAATGCCATCTTGACCAGAAGTCAGAGTGAAATTGAATATGCCAAAAATTATTGAGTTATAACATAGAGATTGAAGCCACGTATTAAACAAAGCTTATAGAATTGAGTAAGGCTTTGCTCCTTGGCAGTAGAATAAGAGGAATTGTAGATGATTTTCATACTTTAGAACATGGTCCCTGATGATGGTAGAGAGAAATGAGCCAACTGTAAAACCATCCAATGCAATCACCAAGGTCAACTATTAGCTATGCCAATGTTCTTGTTCATAAGATTATATTGCTCCTCTGGCTTTGTTAGAAAGATCTGAGATCCCACTGACTGGCAGCTCCACACGATGCTGTGTAGCTCTGGAATACTAGAAGACCACAGTGGCAGACAACATGGTCCAGTCTGGGTGGCTTGGAAAGCATTTAGACAAAACTGACTCTGCTTTCAGCATTATAAGCCAAAATGTGTATTACCTTCCTAGGACTGCTGTAACAAATCACCACAAACTTGGTAATTATCACAAGCAGAAATATATTATCTAACACTTCTGGAGGCTATGAGTCTAAAATCAAGGTGTCAAAAGGGTCATGCTCCCTCTGAACGCTCTGGGAAAGAGTTCGTCCTTACCTTTTTAAGCTCCTGGTAACACCTGGCCTTTTGTGGCAGCAAAGCTCCAGTCTCTGCCTCGATCTTCACATGGCCTTCTGGTTTTTAATCCACATTCTGACCTATTTACATTGCTGCAGTCTTGAACATTTTGCCCCCATTTCCTTCCTGACACCCTTCTCAGCTCTCCCACGCCTCACCCTTGGCCACATGTGTAAGTAATCTTACTAAAGTGCATTTTTAGGGAAGCAGTTATGAACATAAAATCTGGATCCAGACTGTCTAGGCACAATCACAGCTCTATTGTGTAACCTTGAGTAGCTTTAAAACATATTCTTTTCAGCCGGGCGCGGTGGCTCACGCCTGTAATCCCAGCACTTTGGGAGGCCGAGGCAGGTGGATCACGAGGTCAACAGATTGAGACCATCCTGGTCAACATGGTGAAATGCCGTCTCTACTAAAAATACAAAAAATTAGCTGGGTATGGTGGTGCACGCCTGTAATCCCAGCTACCCAGGAGGCTGAGGCAGGAGAATTGCCTGAACCCAGGAGGCGGAGGTTGCAGTGAGCAGAGATCACGCCATTGCACTCCAGCCTGGGTAACAAGAGCAAAACTCCATCTCAAAAAAAAAAAAAATCCCAAAACATATTATTCTCTGGAAAATACGAATAACGGAAGCACACCTATCTCAAATGGCTGATCTAAGGATTTACTGAGCTAATATGTACATAAAGTACTTAGAGCAGTAAGCGTCCTATAAATGTTAGTTCTTGTTATTGGAAATGATCACTATGATTCCTCGTCAGCAGGCTGGGACAATCATAAGGCACACTCAGTTTTCCTTTCTGTCTCTGAGGTTCCCCGGTCCTTTGTTGCATGATAGTCAATGTTTTGAAATTTGTCATTTTATATATTTTCCCTGTTATTTTATTTGTTCCAAATAATGGAGGATAAATCTACTTTCTGAGCAAGATGTGTGAGGGCAGAAGTCTCACACTGCTATCTTAGCAAAATGTCAGGAAAGAAAATGTCATAAAAAGCTGGATGTCTGCAGCACATAGAAATGGAGAGGGTTAAACAGAACAGGGTTTGAAACAGAAAAATTTCTTTGTATACCTGCCTGGACTCAATTTTTAAATTGCTTTCAGCCAAAGACCCAATGAATTATGGCAGCAGCGTGACCTCTTCCAGGATGCAAATAGATATCAGAGCCCACATCTCATAAACTCTCCCTTCATGCTGATCTGACATTACACCACAGGAACAATAAAAAATTTTATGCCAGACACCCTTTTCTCTGTAGGTACCATCACATCATTCATTCATTCATTCATTCACTTGGAATAAAGTTGTTACACAGAAAGTGATAGGAAGTGACTGGGTCCTAGATGTATTTTGGAAATATTTTTGATACGGCCCACTGACATTTGAAATGTGGAGTGTGAAGTAAAAAAGAGCAATTAATGCCAAAGATGGGGTTTTGTGCCTAACTAATTGAGTGAACAATGTTGTCATTTGCTAAAATGGGGAAGAATAGGGAGGTGCAGGCTTGTTGGATGAGGGTGCTGTGTTTGGTCATGTTGTGTTTGAGATACTGCTTAGTCATTTAAGAGGTGTGATGCCAAACCAGCACTTGGATTTACAACTTCAACACGAGGTCCAGGCTGGAAATACAGTTTTGAGAGGCCTGAACATATAAATGGTATTCACAACACACAGATCCTTTAGAGCCTTGAAGAGCTACAATATTTAAGGATGTTGCAGAGAAAGAAGTATCAGTTAAGGGATTGAGAGGATAGGGAGGTCAGAGGAAAACTGGGTGAATGCCACACCCTAGAGGCCTTAGAGAAGAAGGTGTGTGAAGGAGGAGGTTGTGATGAACTAAGTTGAGTACTGGGTAGAATCCGAATGAGATAAGCAGAGAGAGCCGCCCATTGGATTAGGGTAAGATGGAAGTTAGTGGCGACTCTCAAGAGCTCTGTTTCAGGGCTCAGAGGTGGAAACCCCAGCCCAGAGGAAATGGAATATGAGAAAGTAGAGGCAGCAACTGCACTCATAGGAAGTGCAACTTCTTACAACTTTTCTCAGGCATTTTGCTATGAAGGAAAGCAAAGAAATGAGGTGAAAGCTTCTGAAGATTCAGACTTAAGGGGTGAGTTCTGTGAGGGTCTTTCTTCCTTAGAAAGATGACATTTTTGCATGGTGTTAAGGTTTATATCCTGATGGTAATGATCTAATAGAGAGGAAGAAATTGATGGTGCAAGAGCAAAAGGAAATAGTTTTCAGAGCAGGAGAAGTGTTTGACTAATGAGAAAGAATGGACTCCACAGTGTGAGCAGGGACACTTTTTTGTGGTTAAGAAGAAGGCAGAAACTATGAGGATGAGAGCAGGCAGGCTGATGGGTGGGCTAGTGGGGAATGAGGTAGCGATCATGTTTCTATCAGTTTTCTCTAGGAAGAAAGATGCAGTCACATGTTGAAAATGGGGGTTGGAGCAGAAAGGATGCTGGAGAAAAGAGGTGTGAAATGGTCCTTTTGGAAAAGAAACAAGTGAATTTATTTAGATACTAGCAGAATTGCCTGATAGGTCTGTGTACCCAAATTGATAATGCTAAGTACAAGGAAAGCACAACTGTGTGTGTGTGTAAGGGGTGTGTGTGCATGCGTGTAAGCAGTGTGTGTGCACACACGTGTGTAAGGGGTGTGTGTGCATGTGTGTAAGCAGTGTGTGTGCATGCGCGTAAGGGGTGTGTGTGCAGGTGTGTAAGCAGTGTGTGTGAGCGCGTGTGCGTGTAAAGGTGTGTGTGTGTGCATGTGTGTGTGCGTGCGTGTTTATGTGTTTCGCTCCAGCAACATTCAGCTGCTTAGGTGCTGGTGAAATGAAACCAGGTACTTATAATAGAGGCAGTAAGAGGCAAAGGAGTTGAGGTTAATGGAAAGGGAGTGGCTATGGTGTCACAGTATGGAATCCATGCTGGGTAAGTTGGAAAATAAGGACATAGGGAGGTCTAAGTAACTTTAACATATGATGGTGAAGGAAACTCTGCTCTAGCCTACGCTACTCTTTTGGAGAAAGCTAAAAGTCAGTTCTGCCACACACTGTCCCTCAGGGACAGAGAGTTTGCCACTATTCCTGCTTCACCCAGTCATCTTGTACTCATTGAATCTGTTCTGCATCAGGGGCTGTGCCTGAGACTGAGGGAGGGGAAATTTAAAAACTAAAAGGATGCATTTTGCCCTTGAAGTTCAAAGTTTTATTTCTAAGAAAACTGATTCTCTGGGCTCATCTACATATGTCTCTCTTCTCTTGTGTCCTTGCCTTGCTCTCCTGGGGAGGAGAGATTTCTCAAGGGCTGACACATCCCTCCCGCTCATGCCAGTGACATGAGAACCCCTCTGACTGACATGTCAGTGACTCAAAAGGGAAGGGATGTGCAGCGAGGAGTCGAGATGGCAAAGGGTAAGCTCAGGGGTCAGAAGAGACAGCCTTCAGTTCTGAATCTGCCTCTGACTGAGAGTGTGCCCCATCTGGACCTCAGTTCCAGCACTTGTAAAATTAAGAAGTTAAACAGGGATATGAGATCTCTTCTTGGCCTAGTAGTCTGCAAACTAGATTTCTGGAAGCCTTTGTAAATGTGTTTCATATGAGTCCCTATTTCTGCTAAAACATGTAGAATTTAGCCTCAGTTGTCAAAAGTGTTCTCAAAGAGTGAAGAAGCTGACCTGATGTGGTCTAGGAAGTTAATTATTCCGTAGCAGAAACATTGATTCAGTGAAAATCTGTTCCATGCAGGATACTGAGGCCAGAAACTCTTTGGCTGTGCAGGCCTCATTGAAACTCCTTGGCTATGCAGGCCTCATTCTGATGAAGTGGAAGACTGACAAATAGAGGGGGTCTTAGAGATTTTGTAACTCATTCATGAGGATGAGAAAGCAAAGGCCCAGAGGAGCAAGCATGGGGCAACTCAGTCATCTCTGGAGCAGCAGAGCAAGGCTAAAAAGCATATGTTCAGACTCCTTGCTCAGTGCCCTCTCTGTGTAGTTAACTATTCTTTAAAAAGTAGTTACATATTTCCCCTCTCCAGTTTCCATGATTGCATAATTGCCTCTCCGGTTCACCATTCTGCACCAGGCATGCTAGCAGTGTGGTATGCTGAGCAAACAGAAGTGGAAAGTGTATTTTGATCTTAGAAGTACAGCAGGTGACAGTTCATGGATTTGGGGTTAAAAATAAAATCTCTGTGACCTTGGGGAATAGAACCAGTGATGCTTCCCTGAGCTCTGACATCACTAAGAGTAAAATCATCCATCCTAAACAGGCCTTTTTTGCTTGTGACTCTGATATCACTGACAGTAGCCCCCTACTGCCTTAAAGTCTGAGGGACTCATGGTGTATATTCAGGGCTGCCCAGGTCCCAGTGTCCCCCTATTCGGCTGTCTTCACAAACAGCACTTCTCTACTTTCTTTCTTTTGGCCAGGAGGTGGCTCTGTAATACATGTTGGGATTAGATACCAAGGAGCCTAGCAATAAAGCCCCTGAAAAATCTATGATCAATACTAGTTAAGAAAGCAAAGCAGATGTTCTTTTGCTTATGTAGATGAGATGCTTGAATGTTCACTAACATAAATATGCAAATACAGAATTAATGGATTTCCAAAACTCAGCAGCTCCAAAGGACTCTGGAAGACAATAATCCCAATTTACCACCAGTGTGGATACATGGATCAGGGGAAGTGCTGCTGATTTGCTGAACAAAAGAGAGGGTCAAATTTCAAGCACAACAAGCGCCGCTCTAAATAGGATAAACACACAGGAGAGAAAATGCGTAGTGGAAGGGTAGGGATGAGAGCATCCAGGGGGATCCTGCTGACTGGTGTTCAGGGCGCAAAGGAGGAGGGAGTCCTGATGAAACCAGCAGAAACAGAGGCAAAAGAATCAGCATCCACAGGAAAGGGGAAAAGGCAATTGTGTTGATCAAATGGAATCTGGGTTCCTGACCTTGCTGATGCTTCACTCAGGAGAAGCAGCTTCAGTCAGGAATCTGCCTCTCTTCATCCACCGTACACACCACTTAGAAAGTCTTAGTATAAGTATCAACATGTCTTAAAGTCACAGAACATTGCAGCAGGAAGGGTCACGGGATCACTTAACTTGTTCATTTTCCAGATTAGGGCACTAAGGCTAGCAGTGACCACAGACCTTGCCCCAACCTTAGTTTTAGGTGAGATGGGCTTTCAAGACAACAAGCTCTTAGAACCCAGTGATAGCAGCTCTCCTCTGACAATGCTTTTCTTTCCTAGCCCAAAGAGTTTCAATCCAACCATCACGTGCATGGGAAATCAAGCAGCCTGGGTTGGATCTGTTTCTTTGCTGCTTAGTCTACAGGTGAGATAGGAGACAATGCTCATGACCAGGTGGCTAGTTACCAGATGTGCTTTGTTGACTGTCCTCAATCTGTCTACATAGTGTGTATTCTAAAGGGGCATATTCAGCCCATATCTTCAGGAGGTAATAGTTCTTTTTTTTTTTTTAACTTTTATTTTAAATTCAGGAGTGCAAATGAAGGTTTGTTACATAGGTAAACTTGTGTTGTGGAGGTTTGTTGTACAGATATTTCATTATCCAGGTATTAAGCTGAGTACCCACTAATTATTTTTCCTAATCCTCTCTGTCCACTCACCTTCATCCTCTGATAGGCCCCAGTGTGTGGTCTCATCTTTTAGTTTCCACTTTTAAATGAGAATATGTGGTATTTGGTTTTCTGTTTCTATGTAAGTTTGTGAAGGATAATGGCCTCCAGTTGCATCCATACCCCTGGAAAGGACATGATTTCATTCTTTTTTATGGCTGCATAGTATTCCATGGTGTATATGTACAGATTTTCTTTATCCAGTCTGTCATTGCTGGGCATTTAAGTTGATTTCATGTCTTTGCATATTTCAACCACCACAGCCTCAGAGTCTTTGTCCCACTGAGCTCCTATGGCCAAAATACAGATATCAGTGGTTTCTAAATACAGGTTCTGCACTACTGTAACAAAATCCCTGGAAGGAAACTTTTTCAAATAGAAATTAGTGGGTCCCACTCTCAGAGGTTTTGACACTGTAGAACTGAGTTGGAGTAGAGCTCAGGGCTTTGTATTTTTTCAAAATTTCCATAGGTGATACTTGTTATTTTCTACAATTAATTAAAATAAAAATTAAGATGTATTGTCTGTTTACTTAGTGCCAAGTACTCTATGTATATTATCTCATGTAATCACTCCTAATAATCTCAAGATGCAGATGCCATCATCTTTTGACATGAACATTTCCCAAGGTCACACAATTATTGAGTAGCGGAACTAGGCTGGGATCCTTTCGCTATTAATATCACTGACCTTCAGCAAATCAGCTAATCTCTTTAAGTTTTTGTTTCCTCTGGAAAATGAAGATAGAAACAATGTCCACTTTATGGGGCTTTTGTACATAGTGAATGAGTGTTTAGGACATTAACATATAGAAAGCATTCATTCATTCTTGTGTAGAGGTATTGTTTTTGGTGCGTTGGGAAAATCACTGCATGGAACATTTTTTAGAAAGGAAGCTTATGGTCTAATTGAACTATTATACAATGTATATTGTCTAGACTTCAAAGAAGCTCTCTATGATGAACATTTTACTGTTTACAGTTAATAAAGCATTTTCACTTTAAATTTCTCATTGGCTCTTCATATTGGGAAGTTATTACTTTTTTCTTCATTTGGAAAAATAAATAAATAAAAACAAAAATCGTACAACTTAACTGCCCTGAGTTTTTTATTAGGTCCATTCTGATTTATCAGAGGTTCTAACCTTGTAAGTCCATCAATTTTTTGATTTTATCAAAAATCCAAGATGTTAGTTATTTGTGTGTAAAGCAAAACAATCTATCCCCTATCTTGTCCCTTGGTGCTGCCACCCCCCTCCCTAACCTCCTGGAGAAAATCCTTAGGAATTAGTCAAGGTGCATATTAGTCAAGAAGGCTCCCTTGGGAGAGGAGCTCTTGTTTGACTGTGTGAGTAAGTTTGGAATTTTCATTTTATCCTAAGGTCAATTTGCCCACCCCAGGAATGACACTGCTTTGATGAAATGTCCTGGTATAAGATAGATAGTTGGTGTGGTTTGACAGGAATGAGACATTAAAGATGGAAGATACAGTACAAACAGATCACTTCATTCACCCAGCCCTGACAGTGGACCCTTAGAATGATCTGTCTCCTCTGGGCCACTTCTTTCCTTTCCTCGGGAAAGTCCCTGTATCATTGTAGATTTCTTTCTGTCTGTCATTTCACTGATGTTCAGTCTAAGAGTTTCCTTTCTGTATTTCATTCCCCTTTTCTCAACACTTTGCTCCATTTCCCTTTTCCCAGACTAATTTAAGGACATTACATTTCCCATTTTGCAGTCTCTCATTAATCTTCCATAAATGCTGATATATTTCTCCTTTAATTCCTCCTAAATTTTACAGATCTTTCAGAAATGTGGCCCATTTAGCTTTTAGTGCCTCAGTGGTAGAACATTCTCTTTAGCAAAATGTGTTTTAGTCTGTTGCATTTGACAGTAAGAAATGTTTTCTTAATAGCAAAGCCTAAAAGCCACATCAGTTTAGGTGGGACTGTGTCACTAGAGCCACTGACTGATGTCTTTGTTTTTTAGGCTGCTTGGTTCCAGGGGCTTCATGTAGACAAACAGGTAGACTTCTTTGGGAATGGGAGAATGAGGGGAAGGAGGAAGAAGAGGATATGGGAAGCCTCACGTACTCATCGTCCAGAGCACAGGGAACATTCTGCTTCCCTGTACCTTGAGCGCTTCTCAGCTATAAGAACCTATCTAACCAATAAATTAGTATTAAAAGAATCAGAACCATGGCACCGTTTTAACAAAGCTTAATTTATATGGATGTCTGGTTTAATTTAGTCAACTCCTTTCCCCGCTTGGTCTGTCTCTCTGCACCTCCCCCATGCTTTCCTTTGTCTTCTTAGTCATTTGGTTGATTTCCACCAGCTGTGGGTTAACCCACTCCCTTGGACTTGTAATTGCCAGCTGTTTCTTTCTCCCAGACCAGGCTTCCCAGAGTTCTCGTTCTAGGGCAAGTGCTGAATGCCCTGCCTGAATCCTGTGGAGGAGTTCATAGTTGTGTTCAGAGTCCACAGACAGATCCATGAACGTTTTCACCCTTGTGATTTGATTGTGCAAAAGAATCTCATTCAAATGTAAATTTGTGTTTCCACTCTGAAACCAATATATATTTTTTTGTCTTTTTTTAATGTGAAGATTTAAGCTACTCTAAAATTGCATTTCACTTCTGTGCCTGGTTGCCCAGCCTGTGTAACAGGGTTCTTCGGTATAAGTTGTATTTTCTGCACATTGCCTCTGAGTTTATTTCTTACACTGAATTACTGTGCCTTGATAGGCAATCACCAAGGTTTTTCTTTTGAGACTCATAAGATATTTCGACATGGGATTTTCATGATATTAAAAGTTTTTTTTATGATGAAATATATCATCCACAAAGAAGAAAGTTTGTAACATATATTTAGAATTTAAAGAAAAATATTGAAATGAATTTGTGTACTGATAAGACTGCATACAAAATAGAATACCAGGACCTCTTAGCATTCTATATGCACTTTGCAAATCACCCTCCCACTCTCCCTGCTTGGTTTAACCACAGTCTGAATTTTGTGTTAATAACTCTTCTTGTTGCTTTTACACATGTATGTCTCCCTAAACAATAAATTACTTACTTTTTTCTGTTTTTGATTCCTATATAAATGAAATGCTGTATATATTTTACAGTTTCAGTGTTTTACTTGCTATTATGTTTTTGAGATTCATTGAAATGATTAAGTAGCTACATTCATTCATTTTTACTGTATAGTATTTCCTGGTTTGTATATACTAGAATTAATTAGTTAATTAATGTTTTTATTACAAACATTGCTTTTCTGAACATTCATGTAGATGTCTTCTGGAGTAGAATTGCTAGGTCGCCGAGTCTACACACATCTTCAACTGTTCTAGATTATTTTCCTACGTAATTGTGCCAATTTATCCTCCAATCAACAGAGTATAAAACTTCTCATTACACATTCTTGCCAAGTTTTGGTATTGTCATTTAAATTTTTGTTAATCTGTTGGTTATATAGTAGTATCTCACTGGGATTTTAATTTATATTTTCTTAGTAATTAAGGAGATTATTATCTCTCATGTTTATCGACCATTAGTTTCTCTTCTTGAAAATGGGCGATCATGGCTTTTTGTCAGATTTCCTACTGGTATTTTGTCTACTTCTTTTTGAATTTTAGTTTTTTGTTTTTGTGTTTTTTTTCTCCTGCACATAAAGCCATTATTATGATACGTGTTGCAAACAATTTTTTTCCTACTTGCTGCTTGCCTCTTTCACTTTCTTTATGGTGTCATTTGTTGAAAGCAAATTTTAATTTGAATATATTTAAATCTATCCATTTTTTAAAAAGTTTTGCTTTGAGTTTATTTTCACAAATCTTTTCCATTCTAAAGGTACAAAGTCTACTACATTTAAAAAGTTTTAAATTTTGCCTTTTTCATTAAGGTCATAACTTTAGCACAACTGATATTTGCAAATAATAGGAAATAGGCATCCAATTTCATATTTTTCCACATTACTTATTGAGTAGAATCTATTTTAGTCACTGATTTTCAAAGCCCGCTCTGTCATTTATCAAGTCTCTACATACATGGAATCTTCATTTGATTGCATTTATTTACCTATTTCTGTCCCAAAACTATGCTGTCTTATCAGACGTTACAATAATTATTGATTGCGGCCAAATCCACACCTTTGTCATTGTTCTGCATTAATGTACTGGCTATTTTTGAAGTTTTATTCCTAGATATAAATAGTAGAATCAGCTAGAAAAATACCTATAGATAACAGCTTGCTAGGAGAAAACAAAAAAAAAAAACCTGTAGAATTTTATTTGAAATTGAATTGAATGTGAAGAAAGATGAATAATTTGGGGAGAATTAGCATCTATAAGTCAGTAAGATGTACCCTTCCATTAATGAAGGGTTTCTTTAATGCATTTCAACATTTTATAATTTTATCCATAAGGTTTTGTCTTGTACAACTTTTAATATATTTATTCTTTGTACTTGTTATAATAATAAAAGTATGTGTGTTTCTCTATCTCTGTCTATAAAATGTGTTATAATGTTTTCTCAATCTCTATAGCCCATGCAATTGAGTTTTGTAAATTTATCTTATTACTGGATGCATCATTAAATTATCTTAATAATTCTAGTAATTAACCTCAATTTGGGGGGTTTCTATGTAGATAATCAAATTATCTAAAAATAGTAATGATGTAGTTTTGTTTTTCACAATCTTTGTATCTGTTACGTTTTCTGTAGTCAAATTTAGCTGTCTATGTTCCAGTACTATGCTGACTGACATGTGGACAGTAGGCTTTTTAAAATCTTGTTTTTAATTTGAAAAAAAATGCTTCTAATATTTTACCATGAAATACGGAGTTTGCTATAGTTTTGGGCATATATTTTTTACCAGATGAAGGAAATCACATCTTTTCCAAATTTTCTTTGATTCTATATTTAAAAATCATGAATATCAGCTAAATTTTACCAAGCTAGTTCTCTGCATCTATTGAAAATATTTTTGAATTTATTCTCTTAAAATGGTAAATCACATTAACGAGTTTTCTAATACCGAAGCTATGTTGCATTCTTGGAATAAATCTATCTTCTTAATAATATAGTCATCTCCAAAATATATTCCTGAATTTGGTTTGCTAATACTATGTTCACAAATTTTTTACCTAAATTTGTGAGTAAAGCTGTCATGTGATTTCATGTCTTCATAATTTGTGTGTCCCATTTTGAATTTGTGGATAGATTAGTACTGTAGAATGAAGTAGGCAATGTTCTCTCTTTTTATAGTCTAAAGAAATATGAAAAACGGCATGAATTTACCTATTCCTTCAGTGTTTGGTAGAACTCATTTGTTTTATTTATATATATATATATATATTGCATTTGAGGTTTTGGGGTACATGTGCAGAACATGCAAGATAGTTGCATAGGTACACACATGGCAGTGTGTTTTGCTGCCTTCCTCCCCTTCACCCACATTTGGCATTTCTCCCCAGGCTATCCCTCCCAGCTCCCCCCACCGCCGCTGTCCCTCCCCTATTCCCCCCAATAGACCCCATTGTGTAGTACTCCATTCCCTGTGTCCAGGTATAACTCATTTGTAAGATCTTCTGTAACTGCTGTGTTTTTTATGTGTAGGTTGTAAATTAAAATTTCATTTTAATTAATGGCTATAGGCAAAAGTGACAGAATTTGTTGCTGGTGATCTGGATTAGACACTGGACCAGTCAGGAGGGATGCCAACCAGTAGCCCTAAAAGAGAATCTTGAAGTTCCCCTCTGTGCCTAGAATTAACCCTAAGTTAGTGGATTATAGAGAGGCTTAGGGAGTGGTTCTGGAGGAGGGGAAAACATGGCCCAAGAGATACTTAGGAACCAAGGTAGAGGCTCTTAAAAGTCACGTGTAGGCTGCGTGCAGTTCCTCACACCTGTAATCCTAGCACTTTGAGAGGCCGAGGTGGGAGGATCACCTGAGGTCAGGAGTTTGAGACCAGCCTGGCCAACATGGTAAAACCCTGTCTCTACTAAAAATAAAAAAAAATTAGGCAGGCTTGGTGGCAGGTGCCTGCAATCCCAGCTACTAGGGAGGCTGAAGCAAGAGAATTGCTTGAACCCAGGAGGTGGAGGGTTTAATGAGCTGAGATCATGCCATTGCACTCCAGCCCCAGCGACAGTGAGAGACTCTGTCTCAAAAATAAAAAAAACTTCTGTGTTCCATTTCAAAAGATTGAAGCAAGAAGTATTTAGAAGATGTTTCAATATTTAACAACCTGTATGGTCTGCATTGTATTATAGGAGTGTATGTGAACTGAGTCAACATAAGAAGATTTTTCTAAAGTGATTTTTTTTTGGAGAGGGGGTATTTTCTATTTTTCTATTACATTTTCTAATAATTTTACCAATTTATTGGTATAAAATTCTCACAATATCTATTTTATTTATTTAGACTTTGATACATCTGGAGTCATATTCTCCATTTATTTCTAATAGTGTGATACTGTGTTTTGGGACCTTCTTTTTCTGTCCCTGGCTTTCTTGTGTGTGTGTGTTTTTTTCTTTCTTGTAACCAGTTTTGCAAATGATTTGTCAATTTTATTAGAGTTTACAAGAAATCAAATTTTCGGGTTTTGATCCTTCCTGTTGTATGTTTGCTTTCTATTTCATTAGTTCAGCTCTTACTTTTTTCCCTCTCTTTCTGCTTTTGAGTGTTTATATCATTTATTTTTCTAACTTTTTTTTTTGAGATGAGGTCTGTCTCTGACACTCAGACTGGAATACAGTGGCATAATCATAGCCTACTGCAGCCTTGAATTGCCGAGCTCAAGCAATTCTCCTGCCTCAGCCTCCAAGTAGCAGAGACTACAGGTGTGTGCCACTGCACCCAGCTAACTTATTTATTGTTTATAGAGACAGGGTCTTGCTATGTAGCCCAAGCTAGCCATGTAACTTGCTAATTTTTCCCTCTGTCTTCTTTTAATTATAAGCATTACTTTAAATTTCCCTCAAAGTCCTGCTTTCCAAGCATCTCAAAAATTTGACGTGGTGTTAACGTTTGCTTTCAGTCCAAAAGTGTTCTGAACTGAGAGGACATACCTAGCTGTTTAGTCTGCCACGCTGCTGGAATTCAAGCCATCAATGGTCCTTTTAAACATCTCTGTAAAGACTAAGAGAGATGTGATTATTTAATCTCTTTATTAGAAGTTGTTTTAAAATAGTATTTAAATCAGATAATCTTTTATTTCTCATTATAGTTGCCAAAATGCCAAAAATAAAATAATTGAACAAGGGCACAGCTTTCTTTGACACTCTGTTTAAAAGGAAAAGGAAGATATCACTTAACGAGGTCAGATATCCTTTTTTCTCTTCCCTCTAACTCTTCCCTCTGCTGAAGTACACTACAAGGAGAAATAAGTGCTAGAGATGCCAAGAGTTTCTTTGATATCACACAATTACAATTTTTTAATATGGTGCTAAATGTTTAGAGAACCTACTTTCTAAGTTATTCTCTAGATGTTGGCATTGGACACCCACGATTCAAATCAGCACAACATCTGGAAGTAAAAGTTATGTAGACACCCTGGAGACCTGGATTAATCACCTTTCCTGCTGCCCCTACAATTAATCAGCAGCAACTTCAAACAATAAAACAGCCCTGCACTGGTGATTTCTCAAGGTTTTGCTAATGGAAAGAAAAAAAAAGGAAAGTAAATAAAAGGAAAGAATGAAAAAATAGTTTAAAAAGTACATATTGAAAAGCACAATCTGTCATCACTTCACTGTGCTATAGGACAATTAAAATAAAAAGAATTATATACTTCCAGCCTAGAAGGAACTTATAATTTAATAATGAAGATTAAATAAATAGGTTAATTAATATGTGGAATAATGACAATCTACTAAATTGTGAGATACTAAGTGTTTCTACTGCTTATGAAAATGTATAATATAGACCACAAAATAAGTTCATGAGGACAGGGATTTTTCTTTGTTCTGGTCACTGTAAGATCCTCAGGGTCTAGAATAGTACCTGGCGTGTAGTAGGCACTCCCTTGTTGAATAAATCTAAATGGGATTTTTGAGTGAGACAAAGTTATCTTTTACTATTTACCAGTTGCATGGTTTGGGCAAGTTACTTATCTAGTCTCGGTCTTATCTCCTGTAAAATAGCAATGAGAACAGTACCATTCTTACAAGTAAGAGGACTAAATAGGGTCCTCTTACATATACAACACTATTAGTATAGCACATGAACAGTAGTAAACAGTTAATAAATGGCATGTATTCCTCTTATTCACTATTGTTTACTTATTAACACATCTTCTACTTTAAAACATTTTATAGCTTGGTAGAGGTCACTATAGGACTTCAAGATTTAAAATCTTATATTTCAGAAGAATTTTATAATTCCAATTATTATTTGTTAACAAGGCCCTTTCCTCAGCCAAGAAAATTAGCAAATTTGAGTAATATTGTAAGAGATAACATACACTGTTTGCACAAAGCCTACAGTATTCATTTCACTTATAAACCGGAACTATATTAATGACATCCTATCAGCAACTATATCTGTATACTAACAAAATAATTGTAATTGTCCCCCCACATTTTCCAGGTGTGGTTCTGCATGACTCTAAAAAGTTGGGTTTTGAAGTGTGGGTGTGGAACTAACTGAAACTTTCCAGGGAACAGAAGTGACCAGTATTGCCAGTCATGTTCAATTGCACACTGGCATAGAAACACAGAGTGATGATGCTGAAAAAAAAAGCCAGCACGTTTTCAATTCAGATTGACACGATTCAAGAGATAGACATAACTGACATTTGTTCAATAACGTTCAAGTATGTCAAAGAGTCTGTGAAAAAAAGTTTGATATCTCTAGTCAGCTTAAAGTCAAGTACTACCCTGGGAAAATGTTTCAGGCAAATGCAGATGTTCTCAGATGAAATGTTTCTTTAAAAAGTTAGGGAAGGTGTTATACTGATGGTACACCCACAGCATCATTTAGGCATGGCTCTTGGTGGAAAAGAGAGAGAGAAGGAGAGAGAGAGAGTATAAATCTCTTAATCTCGTATTTTTAGATAAATTCTTTCTCCTTAAATATGCGTGTGTGCTTTGTTTCATTGGAATTTGGTCATAGGCAGTATAGGCAAGGTAATAACAGAAGTGAGAGCTTTAGTGAAATAGTTGAGATGCTAAAAATACTGAGCCTAAACTTTTGTGCCTGTATTGGTCATTTACTAGAATTCACATACTTTATTGATAGCCATCTTGGATCTCTGCTTTCTGGGCACATCCCTGCTTTTTCTTCTGCTTGCTGTCTCTCAGGAGGGTCTTACCATGTAGAACAGTCCCTTATTCTCTTTTTGGTTGTTAACACCCTACTCGTTCACTGAAATTCATCTCAAATAACATCTTTTTAAGAGCTTTTCTCATATATAATATGAGAATATAGTTTTTTTCCTTATATGAAATACTCTCATATTCACTACTAGATTGTAAGATCCTACATGAGAAATGTCTTCCCACTTACATTTGTATTTTCTATAGAAACTGACACAAGACTTTTCCATATAAGGTACTCATATTTATGGCTACAATTATTCTTCTCCTCAAATATCCTTATCTTTTGCTATATAACTTGGCAGTGCCCTCTTGCTGTGGGCAGGAAATAATTCTCCACCTCTTGGCTTGGCCATATGGTGTGCTGTGGCCAAAGGTATGTTAGTAGATGTGACAGGAGCAGAGACTTGGAAAGTGCTTGTGTGACTGGCATCCTTGTTATTGTACTTCTGACATTACTATGAGAGGGTCATTCTCAGGAAGAGGATAAAGAGAAGACATAATGAATAGAGTTGCTCCAGCTAAGACATTCTTCCAAGACTTACAGAGTCCCTAGGCCATCCACAGAGATATAAGAGAGATCAGCTGAGCTGCAAAGACAGAATATGAGAAATGAATCTTTATTTTTCCAGGCTGGTAAGTTTTTGTAGTTCTTCGTTGTACAGCAGTTTTGTAACAATAGCCTGTGGATATAGTACTCAATGAATGTATTTAACTAAATTGAATTAAAACTCTTTTCTAGATTCCAGAATTCAGCATTAAAGGACTAATTTATATACACTAAAAATGGGGAGCAGTGAGCTGTAGGGGACATATGGATTTATTATATAAATATTATAATGAGACTAACCACATAGGATAAGGGGTTGTTGTAGTTCTAGTGAATGTGAATTTCAGAGAAGATGACCTTGTAGACAATGTGGAGAGATGGGAGTGAAACACTTGCTTAACTGGATTTAGAACTGTTAATGGACATTATTCTCAAAGCAGTGGAATGGCAAATGTACATATGGAAGGAGATTTTTACATGACGTATCAGAGTCTCCATCATCTGATTGATTTGCAGTTGCTCAATATTATTCCTGAAGCATGAAGCCCAGAGAAAAACCCTGTTTATGAAGGGCCCTTTACAGTTTGTGAACTGTAAGCACTAGAGAAATACAAGGCAGTGTTGGTGATGCTGACAGTGACGACGATGGTAATGACTAAGGTTCTTTCCAACTCTGGCTTTCTTAGATTTTATTTTACTACATTGAATTTGAACTTTAAAATTCCTGTTCTGCCTTTTTATGAGAGTCATATTAAGGTTGGAATTTTTGACATGAATACCATAGGAATAAAATAAAATGACTATAAATGTCAGACAAGAGAACAGACCATTTCTCTTTACTCTGAAAGCTAAAACTCTGTTCTCCCTGAAGCTCTACCCATGACCTTATATTTATAAAAAGTATGTTCACCATTGACATCTCATTTAATCCCCAACCCAGCCTTAAGAGGTAAATAAGGGTACCTATTAGCATTCTCCCTCTCTCTTCCCCAGTTCAGCAGATGGTACAGTTGTAACACAGACAGATTAAGTGATCTTCACCAAGGTTATGCAAGTAGTGAGTAGTAGAGCCGGGATAAGAATTCAGGTCAGCTGCCCTGTGGCACATACTACTAGACCATATTGCCTCCTCAGAAATACAGTCATCAGGCTTGTTCCAAAAATGTAATACAGACTGCAAAAAGAAAAGAAAAACAACTTCTATCACCATGTTTACCATAACTTTTCTGCAAGCCGTCATAGGGAGCAGGGTGCCAAGAGTCAGGATGCCCGCACTTGGCTCACAGGTAAGATTCAAGTGCTGAAAGGCTTTGGCTGCTGAGCTCAGGTGCCTCTGGGTTCTAAGGCCGCATCTCCTGGACAGAAATGGAGGCAGAATGAAGTGTGCATCTAAATTACTGTCACTTGTTATTGATTTACTGATGGCTTCTAAAAATGTCGCATTTGAACTGTAAGTGAATTTGCCAACTGTTGGCACGAGTGATGAAAGCAAGTGTGAACCATAATTGATTAGGCCTCATTTGCTTATCCATATTATGCTAATTAGATCTGCAATCTTTCCCTTTGTACCATCACCCAGTGACAGAGTAAATCAGGGTGCTTGGGATGCAGATAGCATTAGAGGAAAGAATGTAAGATTGAAAAGGCCCCATCTTTTCAGAAAGTTTATTCCTTTAGTATACTTCTTTTTAGAAATAAATCTTTATATGATTCCTTTTTTGGCATTTTCTCTGGGATGGTTTTATTGCAATGAATTTTAGCTTTCTCAGTCCAGAAGTTGAATTCTCTTTATATAGCCCCATCCTCTGGCTAGTGGTGGTGGTGTGGAATAGGATCAGACTGAGAAATTATTTGACAAGAAACTAGAACTGCAACATGGGTGTTCTGGGAAGATTACTGATAGAATAGGGGAGCCTGAGTTTATTCTCTCTGACCTCCCACCTGCCCCTGGAAAATGAAGACCTTCTTATATTTCTGAAAATGTGGACTGCATTCCAAAGGCTGAAATTATACTGCAGCATGGAACTTTAAATAAAGTTTTCAATGCCGACACATTTAGCTTCACCAAAGCACACAGACTCAAGGAGAACTTGATGCCAGGTTAGGAGAATCCACTAATCACCAAACATTTGTTGAGCACCAGCCAAGTGCCAAATACGAGAATATCTCAAAGTACGATCATTGTTTGTCAGAAATACAGATTCTTAAACATTACCCCTTCACCTTCGGAATCAAGCTCTGGCACTGGTATTTGAGTATCCTCATTTTTAACAAGTTCTCCATGTGATTCTAATTAACGTTAAAGTGTAAAAACTACTGTATTAATATCAACCTTTGATGCAAAGGGAGTATAAGATGAAGATTCTTGCTAAAATTAACTTAAAATCTAGCTGAGATAATAGTAACAATGAAATTAACACACAAGATTATTTAGCATCATAAAATCTCAGGAAAGGAATACTGCGCTCACTCACCCAGGAAGCGGCTCCGGGTTCCCAGCGCCCAGCCCAGTGCTTGACACAGCCAGTGACCACAGGGAGGAGGAAGTGAAGGAAAGCCTGCACCTTTCCACCTGCCGGCCGCCCGTCCCCTCAGAGCCCAGTCCTGCGGATACCTGGTCTGGCGCGAACACCCCCCCTCTCTCTTTTGTCTCCCCCCGCACCGCCTCCTGCCCCACGCTCGCGCTCGGTCTCTCTCTCTCTCTCTCTCTCAATGTCATTTCATTTGCGCTGCCTTCTCAGAGGCTCCCAGGAAGCGCGTGGGCGTGGAGGGTGCAGGGTTCAGCCTAGTGCCCCTTCCCCAGGCCCCAGCGGGGCTGAGCCTCTGCTGCCGTCCGCGGAAGTCAAGGTGGAAGTGCCCGAGTACCTGGGGCCGCTGCTGTTTGTGAAACCGCGCAAAAGACACCTCCTCCAGGATGACGCCTGGTTCTGCAGCTGGATCTCCGTCGTGCAGGGCCCTGGGGCGGCGGGGGACGAGGTCAGGTTCCCTTGTTACCTCTGGGTGGAGGGCGACGGCATCCTGAGCCTGCCTGAAGACACCGGTGAGGGTGGGGCTGGGCTGTCAGGAGGCCTCTGGGGTGCCAGAGAAGCTGGGCGGATGCAGGGTGGAGAAGAGGGCTGTGCTCTGATGTCCATACCTCCAGCTCCTTCTGCAGCTGGGCCTGCAGTTCCTCCATCCCTGGAGGGAACATGAGGCATGCAGGAAGGCGACTGGAGAGCCTCAGCACCATGGGGTTGGCGCCTTTAAGAAACTGGTACCCAAACAAGGCATCTTCCTTCCAGGAGTCCCGCACATGCTCTGGGGAAGGCAGTTGAGCAAGTTGTGGGACCTGAGCTCTTGGTCCTTCCAACCTCATCAGCCACGCCCCCTTGACCCAGCCCCACCAGAGGGACCCAAGTCGCTTGTCTCCCCACCCTGGTTCTTCCAATTCCCCTGGATTGGGTAGGATCTGGGGGTAAGGGTCCTGGGAGACGTATCAGGGTGGGGGCTGACCTGCCAGCTTGCTCTGGCCACACCAGAAAATCCGGTTCAAGTCATCCAGATCCTTCCAGCAAGTCAGAAGGTTGAAAGTGTCTTTGATAGCGAGGTCCGCCAGCCTTCAGGGCAGACGGACCTTTAAGAAACTGGTACCCAAACAAGGCATCTTCCTTCCAGGAGTCCTGCACATGCTCTGGGGAAGGCAGTTGAGCAAGTTGTGGCCTCCTGGGTTCAAGCAGTTCCCCAGTCTCAGCATCCCGAGTAACAGGGATTACAGGTGCGTGCCACCATGCCTAGCTAAGTTTTGTATTCTTAATAGGGACGGGGTTTCACCATGTTGGCCAGGCTGGTCTCAAACTCCTGACCTCGTGATCCACCCACCTCAGAGTCCCAAAGTGCTGGGATTGCAGGCATGAGTCACCGCACCCAGCCTAAATTTTATTATTTTTGTACAGCACAGATATAATGTGATATGTATCTATATAAAGGCTGAATGGTATTTCTGAAAACTCACTGTTGAGATGCCACTGAATTTGAGAGGCCACTGTATATAATGGTTTATACAGATATATAGACAAATACACAGTATATGTGTAGCATGAATATTTCATGAGGTGGGGTAAGATTAGGAAAAAATATTTCAAAAGGCTACTTAGAGGGTGATCATTTTTAAAAAGTTGAAAAACTTTGGTCTAGACCTATGAAAACCTATGAAACAACGAGGCCAGGCATGGTGGTTCCCGCCTGTAATCCCCGCTACTCAGGAGCTGAGGCACAAGAATTACAGGAACCCAGAAGGCGGAGGTTGCAGTGAGCTGAGATCACACCACTGCATTTCAGCCTGGGAAACAGAGTGAGACTCCATCGCAAAAAAAAAAAAAAAAAGGCAGAGAAAGAGAGAATGATTTCTATCAATTATCATAAAGCATTAAGGCTGGTTTGTGGAACACAAATAGTCAATGCAAATCAACTGAACACTCAGTGGTTTATTTTGTTTATTTATCTTTAATTTTAGGTCCAAGGGTACATGTGCAGGTTTGTTCTACATCTAAATTGTGTGTCAGCTGGGCACGGTGACTCATGCCTGTAATCCCAGCACTTTGGGAGGCTGAGGCAGGCAGATCACAAGGTCAGGAGATTGAGACCACCCTGGTGAACATGATGAAACCCTGTCTCTACTAAAAATACAAAAATTAGCTGGGCATGGTGGTACGCACCTGTAGTACCAGCTACTTGGGAGGCTGAGGCAGGAGAATGGCTTGAATCAGGGAGTCGTAGTTTGCAGTGAGCCAAGATCGTGCCACTGCACTCCAGCCTGGCAACAAAGTGAGATTCTGTCTCAAAAAAATAAAAAACGTGTATGTCACGGGGGCCTGGTGTACAGATTATTTTGTCACCAGGTAATAAGCATGGTACTGATAGGTAGTTTTTGGATCCCCTCCCTCCTCCCACCCTCCACCCACAAGTAGACTCAGGTGTCTGCTGATCCCTTTGTGCCCATCTGTACTCAATGTTCAGTTCTCACTTACAAGCGAGAACATCCCGTGTTTGGCTTTCTGTTCCTGTGTTAGTCCACTTAGGATGATGACATCCAGCTGCATCCATGTTGCTGCAGAGAACGTGATTTTGTTCTTCTTATGGCTGCGTAGTATTCCATAGTGTATATGTACCACATTTTCTTTACCTGGTCATTGTTGGGCATTTAGGTTGATTCCATGTCTTTGCTGTTGTGAGCAGTGCTGTGATGAACAAACGTGAGCATGTGTCTTTGTGGTAGGCTCTTTCATATTTGTGGGGGAAGGGGGTATATATTCAGTAATGGCATTGCTGGGCCGAATGGTACTTCTGAAAACTCACTGTTGAGAGGACACTGAACTGTGTCTGTGCCTTTTCTGAAGACCTGGTGCCTTCCTGCTTGCCAGCCCCTGTTTACTGCAGGGATCCGCCGTGGCTCTCCTCTGACTTTGCGCTTCCCTGCTTTTCTCCCTCTAGCTTCTAATTTCCCACCTGTGATACACCCTGGAAATTAACATCCGGGCCAGGACTGGACTGGTCTCTGACATGGGAGTTTTGGATCAGGTATGGGGAGAGAAAGGGAGACTCTTGGTTTCCTCTCTAGGCCTGGTCCAGCTGGGAATTCGGGGTCTGGAGTGGGGGAGGGGTCTGTGTGCAAGTGGGCCACAGGGTTTTTCTTTCTTTCTTTTTTTCTTTTGAAACGGAATCTTGCCCTGTCGCCTGGGCTGGAGTGCAGTGGTGCAATCTTGCTCACTGCAACCTCCACCTCCCAGGTTCAAGCGATTCTCCTGCCTCAGCCTCCTGAGTAGCCAGGATTACAGGTGTCCACCACCATGACTAGCTAATGTGTGTGTGTGTATTTTTAGTAGAGGTAAAGTTTCACCATCTTTGCCAGGCTAGTCTTGAACTCCCGACTGCAGGTGATCCACCTGCCTCAGCCTCCCAAAGTGCTGGGATTATAGGCATCAGCCACCATGTCCAGCCTAGCTAGTTTTTAGAAAATAGTTTTGTAGAGATGAGGGTCTCACTATGTTACCCAGACTGGTCTTGAATGTCTGCCTCAAGCCATCACAAAGCCTCCTGAGTAGCTGGTTACAGGCACAGGTGAGCCACAGTACCCGGCATATTGAATTTAAATTTTAAGTGAGACTATATTTAAGTTAAAAAAAGAAAAGTAGGCTGAGTGTCCTCACTCACACCTGTAATCCCAGTACTTTGGGAGGCTGACGTGGGAGGGTCACCTGAGGTCAGGAGTTTGCAACCAGCCTGATCAATATGGTGAAGCCCCGTCTCTACTAAAAACACAAAAATAAGCCTAGGGAGGCTGAGACAGGAGAACTGCATGGACCCAACAGGGGAAACTACTGTGCCACTGCACTCCAGCCTAGGCAATGGAGTGAAACTCCATCTCAAAAAAAAAAAGTAAATATCGATAGTATATGGAAAGTCAGCATGTGTTATTAAAATAAATGTAAAACTAGGTCAGGTGCAGTGGTTCACACCTGTAATCTTAGCACTTTAGGACACCGAGGTGGGCAGATTATGAGGTCAGTCACAAGATCAGCCTGGCCAACATAGTGAAACCCCATCTCTACTAAAAATACAAAAGGCAGGCAGATCATGAGGTCAAGAGATAGAGACCATCCTGGCCAACATGTTGAAACCACATCTCTACTAAAAATACAAAAATTAGCTGAGCATGGTGGCACGTGCCTATAGTCCCAGCTGCTTGAGAGGCTGAGGCAGGAGAATTCCTTGAACCTGGGAGGCGGAGGTTGCGGTGAGCCAAGATTGTGCCATTGCACTCTGTCTGGCACCTGGTGACAGAGGGAGACTCTGCCTCTAAAAAAAAAATTACAAAAGTTAGCAAGGCATGGTGGTACATGCCTGTAATCCCAGCTACTCAGGAGGCTGAGGCAGGAGAATTGCTTGAACCTGGGAGGCAGAGGTTGCAGTGAGCAGAGATGGCACCACTGCACTCCAGCCTGGGCGACAGTGCAAGAATCTGTCTCAAATAAATAAATAAATCTAAAACTAATAAAGCAAAAAATAAATTTACCCATTTGCCTCCTAAAAGTGCTTTTAGGCTTTTTTTTTTTTTTTTTTTTTTTTTTGAGACAGAGTCTTGCTCTGTCACCCAGGCTGGAGTGCAGTGATGTGATCTCAGCTCACTGCAATCTCCACCTCCTGGGTTCAAGCAATTCTCCTGCCTCAGCCTCCTGAGTAGCTGGGATTACAGGCATGTACCACCATGCCTTGCTAACTTTTGTAGTTTTTTTTTTTTTGAGGCAGAGTTTCCCTCTGTCACCAGGTGCCAGACTGGAGTGCAATGGCGCAATCTTGGCCTCAGCCTCCTGAGTAGCTGAAATTACAGGCACATGCCACCATGCCCAGCTAATTTTTTGTATTTTAGTAGAGTCAGGGTTTCACCATGTTGGCCAGGATGGTCTCGATCTCCTGACCTCAAGTGATCCACCTGCCTCAGCCTCCCAAATTACTGGGATTACAGTCATGAGCCTCTGCACCCAGCTGACTTTTTTTCTTTTTACCATGACCCACAGTAAGGAAGATATTTTTATTATAATTCAGCACAGGCACACATGTATGCATAAATAAACTTTTACATCCTTGCCTTTACTGCTGCCTGTATTTTCTCTGTGATAATTCATGTTATTTCTCTCCTGTGCCCCTCCCCAACTCTGCTTCTTTAAAATGCTGGTCAGGAAGCACTGAAGTGATTTTACAATCACTAACAAGTCATAACTGGCACTTTAAAAAATTGCTTAAAATCACTGCCATCCCCCTCAGCCCCCAGGGCCCTCTGCCTCCTGGCATGGGAAGTTCGGGTTTAACTTTTGGCTCACTGGTTTAGACTCATGTGTACACTGTGGCCTTTCACTGGGGCTCAGAGGGAGGGTGAAGGCCTCATGGCTGTGGGAAGAGAAACATCAATAGTCAAGACACATCGCCCTGAGCATCTCAGCACCGGGTCCTGAAATAACAGCAGACTGCCTGTGGAATGCCCAGTCCCGCGGCCCCACCCCCTCCGACTCTGCTCACAGTATGCCTGGTTCCCCTGGGCTCTATCTAGATGGAGCCAGCCTGACATTATCAGGCAGAACCAAAATGGCAAAAACGATCGCACTAGGTCCAGTTGTCAGCACCCTTCTTTCAGCAGCTGGGTGCACTTTTGTGGCTCCAGAGGGCCCCAGTCTTTTTAGTTTTTGCTCTACTTTCCATCAATAAGTGAATGACTGTCAGGGTTCAAATCCCAGTTTCACCTCTTACAGGCCATATATTTTGGGCAACACACTTCATTTCTCCAGGCCTCAGTTTCTCCATCTGTGAATTATATCCACCTCAAAAGTGTGGCATAAAGACCGTAAACCCATGAAAGACAGGTGGGCATCGCAAAGGTGACATCGAAAGAGCTAATAAAGGTTCAAGATTAGGCTGGGCGAAATGGCTCATGTCTGTCAGCCCAGCACTTCAGGAGGCTGAGGTGGGAGGATCACTTGAGCCCAGGAGTTTGAGGCCAGCCTGGAAAACACAGTAAAATCCTGTCTCTACAAAAATTGCAAAAATTAGCCAGGCATGGTGGTGTGTGCCTGTAGTCCCAGCTACTTGAAGCTGAGGTGAGAGGATGGCTTCAGCCCAGGAGGTGGAGGCTGCAGTGAGCCCAGATCACACCACTGCACTCCAGCCTGGTTGACAGAGCCAGACCCTGTCTCAGAAAAAACAAAACCAAAACAAACAAAGGCACAGCTCATTCTTGTTGCTGTTTTATGATGATGCCTCTCTTTAAGAAACAGGGTGGATCACAGAGAAAAGGCCTGAATGTGCAATCTAAATAGTCGAGTTCAAACTCTGACTCTTCCAACTGCTTCATCTTCTGTGCCCATTTCCTTACGGTGGCTCATGCCTGTAATCTCAGTGGGCGGATCACCTGAGGTCAGGAGTTCGAGACCAGCCTGGCCAACATGGTGAATGGGTTTTACCTCTCTACTAAAAACATAAAATTAGCCAGGCGTGGTGGTGGGCACCTGTAATCCCAGCTACTTGGGAGGCTAAGGCAGGAGAATTTCTTGAACTTGGGAGGTGGAGGTTGCAGTGAGCTGAGATTGCCCCACTGCACTCCTGCCTGCATGTGAATAAAAGAAAAAAACGAAAATTGGAATACCAGCTCTGCTGTCCCTCCCAGTGGGTCTGTTGGGAGGTTGTGATTCCACAATATGTCTTTATGCATGTTGTTCCCCAGAGAGCCCAGCCAGAGGGGAGACCCTGTGAGCAAGCAAGACTCCTCTGACCCACCCCAGTTTGGCAGGACGCACTCAGCACTTTCTACCAGGACTCACATGGCTGTGTGCTCCAGAGACAAAGGCTGTAACATTACCCACAGCCCTGCTCTGTTGTGCCGGCTGGCCGCCAGGCCCCCTAACAGAAACCAACTCTCACGGCAAGATGGAGACATCTGTCCTGGATCCCCTCCCCGCCTCCCCCTTGGGGTTGCAGCGGGTGGCCTGTAAGGGAATCCAACAGGCTTTGTGGGGTGATGAGTGAGTTTGGCCCGATGAGCGGGCACCCTTTCTCCCTGGGACAGGCCAGGCCAGGACTCCATGTCAGGGGAGTCGGCCCTCTGATTTGAGCAGGCATGCAAAGGTGCTTCATCAACGATAAAGGATTGAAAATCTGGGTTCAGGCCAGGCACAGTGGCTTATGCCTGTAATCCCAACACTTTGGGAGGCTGTGGTAGGCAGATCATTTGAAGCCAGGAATTGAAGATCAGCCTGGCCAACATGGTGAAACCCCATCTCCACTAAAAATACAAAAATTAGGCCAGGCGCAGTGGCTCACACCTGTAATCCCAGCACTTTGGGAGGCCAAGGCAGGACTGAGGTCAGAAGTTTGAGACCAGCTTGATCAATGTGGTGAAACCCGGTCTCTACAAAAAATACAAAAATTAGCTGGGCATGGTGGTGCATGCCTATAATCACAGCTACTCAGGAGGCTGAGGCAGGAGAATCACTTGAACCAGAGGCAGAAGCTGCAGTGAGCTGATATCGAACCACTGTACTCCAGCCTGGGTGACAGAGCAAGAAAGAAAGAAAAAGAGAGAAAGTGAGAGGAAGGAAGGAAGGAAGGAAGAAAAAGAAAAAAAGAGAGAAAGAAAGAAAGAAAAAGAAAGGAAGAGAAAGAGAGAGAGAAGGCCTGAGTTCAGAGAACCTGGGTTCACCTTCCTGAGTGATCCTGTCGCCCTGACGCCCTCCTCTTCACCTGCCACACAGGTGGAGCACCTCCTCTCCCAGGCCTATTTGGAGGATCCCAGGTGTGTGGGAACAGGCTGAGCACATGGCCAGGTTATCAGCCCTGACAGCAGTTGCCTTGGTGGTCCCACATGTTAACTGGGGACAGCATGAGGACTCCAGGACCCCCACCCATCCAAACACCCCCATCAGAAGCACCAACCACCTCTATAAAGGCCCTGCCTCAGCTTGTTCATCTCAGTGGTCAGGGAAACGGGAACCAATTTCCTCCAAGGACAGCTCAGAGCCCTCTGCAGACTCTGTGAGCACAAGAAAGTTTCTCTGACATTTCTTACACTATTTGTGCCTGTGTGTACCTTCTACCTACTGGTCCCACAAGGCTACTTATTCTCAGTCTAACTTCCCCCCATGAAAGAACACTTCATGTGCCAGAAGAAAACCTTGCTTTCATGTCTTTCCCTGAACTAAATAGTTCTGGTTCCCTAACTGTCCCCACAGAGAACACCTAGAATGCACTCCTCTGAGCCAGGTCTTGTTGCTGTGACACCCACTTCATAGGAAGCCCTCAGAATTGCTGGCATGTTCAAGGTGCTGCTCACCCTCTGCAGAGGAGAGCCAGCTGACCCCCGCTTCGTTCTAGAGGCTGCCTTTATCCTCTGAAAATGACGCCTTGCCCCTGCTCTGGTAGCAAGTCTTCAAGACCAGGGTGGCAGCTAGGATGGGAGTGGAGGCCATGCCCTGTGTCACCCTCCACTGCCCAGATCACTGGCTTCCACAGCAGGCAACCGGGACACTGGGCCAGGATCCGTTTGTACTCACTGTTGGTATTGCTAAGTTGAGCACAGGAGAATGTGCAGTTCCTAGAGGAGGGGGGTATCACAAGATGCAACACGCAACCACCATCTCCTGGCTCCCTCTTTTCTTCCCCCTGCCACCTTCACCCCTCACCAACTTCCTTCCCTGAGAGCTCCAAATTCTCCATGCCATAGGCAGGGATCATCCTCCATCTTGGAGACACAGCTCACAGCACACCCTCAAGAGCACCTGCCTTCCACAATCCTCTGAGGTCAGGAGGTCGTGACCAGCCTGGGCAAGAAGGCAAAACCCTATCTCTACTAAAAATACAAAAAGGAGCCAGACACAGTGGCTCACGCTTGTAATCTCAGCGCTTTGGGAGGTCGAGGCAGGTGGATCACCTGAGGTCAGGAGTTTGAGACCAGCCTGGCCAACATGGTGAAACTCCATCTCTATTAAAAGTACAAAATTTAGCCAGGTGTGGTGGTGGGTGCCTATAATCCCAGCCACTTGGGAGGCTGAGGCAGGAGAACCAATTGAATCTGGGAGGTGGAGTTTATAGTGAGCTGAGATTGCTCCATTGCACTCCAGCCTGGGCAACAAGAGCAAAACTTCATCTCAAAAGAAAAAAAAAGCACCTGCCTCCCACCTCAGCCTCCCAAGCAGCTGGGACCACAGATGCACACCACCGCACCCAGCTAATTTTTTGTATTTTCTGTAAGGTGGGGTATAGCTGCATTGCCCAAGCTGGTCTCAAACTCCTGAACTCAAGCAATCCCCCTGCCTTGGCCTCCCGAAGTGCGGGGATCGGACTGCAGGCATGAGCCCGGGACCCGGCCAATCCCAACTACCATTTTTAAAGTGACTTTGCCTGCACCTCTCATAGGTCAGGTAGGGAAAAGACAGGGTTTCTGCTACTCTCTGTCACAAGTTTCAGCTACCACAGGGCTGGCCTGAAAGGAGCTGGAGGAGGAGTCTGGGGTTGTTTTTATTTTTTTATGCCTGGTCTAAATGCAGGCAAGGATGCCAGGAATCGGTCTGGTATCTCCCATCTGGTTTTAGACAGAGACACATGGGCACTACAAATAGCCTGGAAGCCCCTTCTGCTCCAGTGAAACCCAAGAGCAGGACACATTCCCATCAGGGCAAGTGGGAAGCCTGGGGCTGCATATCCTGCACTGTGCCTCTGAGGAGATGGAGGGCATGGGTGCAGAATGGTCAGGCGTCTTCCATAAAAGGGAATGGTCCTCGCTGTGAGGCAACGGAAGCTCACTGCGCTGTCAGCACCACATCACTCACACAGATGAGGCCGCAGGGAATCTCCAAGACCATAAATCATCAGGTGCGGGTGGGGGAGGGGAAGCACACACCACTTTTATTCCAAAGGTAACTGATGCATCTTTGTGCTTTTAAGACACTTGCTGGCAGAAATGGTTCCTTTCTCCTGCAAGGGGAACTTGTGGTTTGGGGACCTGTGTCCTCCTTTCCCTTCCAGAGGTTGCCTTTATCAGACCCCATGCTCCTGTCATCTCATCCTGCCTGCCCCCAGGCTGCCCTTCTCAGCCCTGTGGTCCCTTCTCAGCCCTGTGGTCCCTTCTCGGCCCTGTGGTCCCTTCTCGGCCCTGTGGTCCCTTCTCGGCCCTGTGGTCCCTTCTGGGCCCTGTGGTCCTTTCTCAGCTCTGTGGTCCCTTCTCGGGCCTGTGGTCCCTTCTCGGCCCTGTGGTCCTGCTGCCAGCACACCCTGGGTGGCTTTCAACAGCACATGTCTGCTCAGCCTTTGCTGCAAACCTCAGAAATATGGGTGAGGACATGACATCCTCAGGCAGGTGTCCCTGCCCTTTCTCAGCAGCTCTTCTAAGCAGCCTATTGTCTAGGAAAGGAGGTGATCCAAGCTGCCGTCCCCCCAGGAGGCCCCAGGCAGGGGAGTCAGTCTTCCCAGCCCTCTCCCCCAGTACCCGGGAGATAATCTTGTGATGAGTCATGAGGGGAGGCACCTTCCCAGGCTCTGAGCAAACTCCCACCCCTAACCCTGGCACAGTCCTGCAGTGGTCGCCTCTTCCCAGACCCTCAGCTCAGCAGAAAAGCAAGAACCCATCTCAGCAACTTCAGCAGACCCATCCTCCCTGCCCCCCTCCACAGCTGGAGCAGGCTCAGGCCACAGGGAGGCCAGGCCAGCAATTTTACCATGCTGTGTGCTCCGGGAAGGCAGCAGGCAAAACCTGGACCACCCTCGCTGCCACCTGCTCCTCACCCCACCAAGCTGGGAATAGCAGAAACATCTGTTTGGAGTGTAGAGGCTCCCTGGACCCAAACCTTGTGCTGGGGAAGCACCACCTGGAGTCGCTCTGGCTCTGGCTGCCAAGGGGAGCTGTGTTCCCTTCAGGCTGGGGCACGGGACCACCACCCCATGGCCTGTGGCATCCTCTCTCTCCGTGCCACAGCCTAGCCTGGTCCAGGGTGGAGGGTGACTGAGGTGGCCAGGACATAAGCAGGCACCACACTGGACTTAGACAATGAACAAAGAACCCTGAAAGACAGTGTGGCCTCTCTGCTGGGGTGGGTGCTGGTGTGCATGCCACAAGGCCCTGACCCTGCATACTCTGACAGTCTGGTTGTTGACGGGTGCCCAATCTGGGCTTCGGCAGCTGGGCCCCGTCCTTGGGAGCTGCCTGCTCCCCACACCACACACTCCCCTTGGCTCTACCTCCCCATCGTCTGGATCCAGTTGCACAACACGCTTAGCCAGAGCTGTTTCTGCAATTAGGATGACAGCTGACCCCAAGCAGCCAAGACAGAAAGGCTTTTCAAATATACAAGGAGTTCTTGTGACCCCAGGGGGCTGACTCCAAGCACGTCATCCAAGGCAACCCAAGGGCTGATACCAAGATTCCAAAAATGAGGAGCTCAGAGCCAGTGTCTCAATTCTGCCCCCAGAGTGAGAGTGGCTGCCCCAGAGAGGGGCGGCTGTCTCAGGTCAAAGCGAGACTTACAATACCACATGTGGGTCACAAGACACCCTGGCTTTGGTTCCTTCCCTGGCCAGGCTCAGTGTCCAGGGAGGGGGGCCAGGGCCAAGGACTGATGATTGGGCCAGGAAAGGAGCAGGGAAGGCAGGTGAGGCCTGGGGTGAGGCTCCTTCAACCCAACAAGCCCATGAGGACCACTCTTTTTTTTTTTCCAGATGGAGTTTCACTCTTGTTGCCCAGGCAATGGTGTGATCTCGGCTCAACGCAAGCTCTGCCTCCTGGGCTCAAGCGGTTCTCCTCTCTCAGCCTCTTAGGTAGCTGGGATCACAGGCAGGTGCCACCATGCCCAGCTAATTTTGTATTTTTAGTAAAGATGGGGTTTCTCCGTGTTGGACAGGCTGGTCTTGAACTCCCGACCTCAGGTGATCCACCTGCCTCAGCCTTCCAAGGATTACAGACATGAGCCACTGCACCCTGTTCGGTGAGGACCGCTCTTAAATGTGGGCACTGAGAACCCAGACCAGAAACAGACATGGTCAGTTGCAGATCGATGTCAGAGGCTGATGCCAGCAGACACAAAGGCAGGGAGAGAATGGCAAATGCGCCCTCCAGAATGCTCGGCTTTGGGGATGGCCTTACTTCTCTCTGAGCTTCAGAGAGCTTAGCGTCGGGCAGCCCCAAACACCACTCATCTGTGCCCTGCTCCCTGCCCTGAGGGCCTGGATGAACCACAGCCACCGCTCCTGGTCCTTTGTCTTCTTATTGGGTTCAGTCCCCAAGAGGCCCTGGTGTGAGGCAGGAGGGGAGTGAGGTTGGGCACTCACCCTGTAGCTGCCTCCCTCCCAGGTCACAGAGAGCTGACTACAGCCATTTGCCTGAGCATGGCCCTCATCAGACCATCCTCTCCACCCAGGCCATGGGCTGCTGACCATGCACTGCTGTTCTTCCGAGGCTGCTGCTCAGGGCCTGGCCCTCTACCTCATCCTGCCCACGCTTCTGTCAAGAGTCCTTGTATGAAACTCTCCTCGGCCAGTTTTTGACTGTGCCCCTGTGCCGCACTGGAGCCCCAGCAGACGGACCTGACTTTGCCACCTCTCCTGAGGACTTCAGTCAATAACCAAATCCCAAACTCGCTTTCCAGGTGCCTCCTGAGCCCAGAGTCATCCCCATCCTCACCCCAGGAGTGGGACCTAAGCGGCAAGGCAATTTCACAATCAATGCCAGAATACGATTTAGGGAAGGAAAATGTGATTGGAAGCAAAATCAGCTTTTTGTTTTTTAGACAGAGTTTCACTGTCACCCAGGCTGGAGTACAGTGGCTTGATCTCAGCTCGCTTTAACCTCCACCTCCCGGGTTCAAGCAATTCTCCTGCCTCAGCCTCCTGAGTAGCTGGGACTATAGGCACACACTGCCATGCCTGGCTAATTAAAAATCTCCTTTTAAGTGGCCCAGAGAGTAATCAGTTTCTTGCTAACTGGCCGCTGTGGGTCAGGCAAGCAACAGCATCTCCCCATCAGTCCAGAGAGGACAGATTCAGAGCTCTGGGGGACGCTGTCTGGCTGCCCTTCATGTCTGGTCTGTGACTGGTCTCCCAGAGGACACCCCAGAAGCTGGGCACCCAGCAAAGAAGGCAGGTATCCCAGGAACAGAGTCCCCCCACCTACCAAGTGCTGTGTGACTCAGAACATCCCTCTCCAGGCCTCAGTCTTCCCATCTGCTCAAGAGGTAAACAGACCACACGGCCCTGGGGTCCTTCAGCTTTGTAGACAGCTGCACCATGTTCCACTCGTCCCATGCCCCATCTGGGGAAACAGTTGGCCTCAGGACTGGGCTGGGGCTGGCAGCCAGCAGGAGCCACCACACTCACTCAGCCATGGTGAAGGCCAGCTTGAAGTTCTTCTGCCACTGCGTGGGGCTCAGGGAGTTGTAGTCAAAGGCATCAGGAAAGAAGGTGTGCACCAGGGCGCAGAAGGCTGTGCCGTCACTCCAGCTGGAGAAGTTCTGCAGGTCCACGTGCTATAGGAGGGGAGTGCAGTCAGTGCGGGGTCCAGATGCAGATGCCTGGAGTTTCTCAGCACATGCTTCGGGCAGTCAGGTGCCCACTGGGAAGGCATGATGACTGTGGCTGCCATCCCTTAACCCCAGCCTCAGCAGGCTCCTGCCCAGGTCGGAGAACAAAGACAGGGACAATGGCTGGTCAGGCCTTTCGGGGGGGTGTCCCAGCAGCTGGAAGGGAGCCTGGCTCACCTGGTAGCCCAGCATCTTGCTGTGGCACCACTCGAGCAGGATCTGCTTGACGCCACTGGTGCTGGCTACGCTGAAGCTCTGCGATCGCTTCAGCCAGGTCTGGGTCTTGCCTTTCCCCCTGCAGAGAGAGCGCAGACCTGCTGTGGGGGCCTCAACCCCATCTCCCACTGTGGGTCTGGGATAGGAGAGGCCATCCCTGCACCCCCAGGGAGGAGGCCCCTGCTCCCTCTGCTCACCCAGGAGAGATGCTGGCAGCACACAGGCACAGCTGTGCCCATGTCTGTGGCACTGCCCCATACACCAGCCACTCAGCCTCCTTTGATGGTATACAGCAGGACCATCCTACCCGAACCGCCCTCCAGGTCCCCTGTCTAATTCCCACCCCAGGGAGGAGGCTCCTGCTCCCTCTGCTCACCCAGGAGAGATCCTGGCAGCACGCAGGCTCAGCTGTGCCCATGTCCGTGGCACTGCCCCATACACCAGCCACTTAGCCTCCTTTGATGGTATACAGCAGGACCATCCTCACCCGAACCGCCCTCCGTGTCCCCAGTCTACTTCCCACCCCAGTAAGCAGGGGTCCCTTGGGAATCCTGAGACAGAAGACCCTGGTTCATCCACACAGCCCCAGGCCCTGCTTTCTGCCTGGAACTCCTTTCCCTGTTCCTTCCTCCCCCGCCTCCTTCTGAGCTCCCCTCCTAATGGAGGGCCTCCTTCCCTGATGGCTCCTTCCAAGCCAGGAGGGATGATTTCCTCTTCTGGGCCCCAAGGACAGTCCATAATGGTCGGGACCAGGTTGTTTGGGGTGAGTGGGGACACATCCTGAGTTGGCCTCCCTCACTAGAGTTGAGCAGGGACTGGCTGTCGTCTTCATTATCCCACAAGGTCTGAGCCACACCCTGCACAGAGCTGGCATCAATACCAGGAACTGATGTGAAGATGGGCTGAATATGCAGAAGCGGCTGGAGCCCAGGAAGCCTCGAGGCCTGGTAGTGGGCTGCAGGGCATTTGGTCCCAGGGCACCACCTCTGCAGTCCTGGGGCAAGGCCAACCCCACGCTGGGCCTCCCAGCTCCCACCAGGAATCTCAGTCCCTGTCCAGTCCCGAGTCGTGCCCATAAACTAAAGGAGCCACAACCCGTGGGGAACATGGGTGTGAGGGCAGCCTGGGGGCACTGGGGACAGACCAGGGGCCTCAAGAATGGTGGAGGAAAGAGGGGCCCTCACCAGGCCCCATCCCATGCCTTACAGCCCTCTTCCCCCAATAACTGGAGCCCCCGTTCCCCCAATATGCCCTGTGGCCCAGCCCTAACTTTGTGCCTTGCCCGAAATCTTGTCTTGGGGAACAGGACAGGGCTGAACCTGGCTCTTCAGTGCCCACCCAGCCCCTGCCTCAGTGTGGGCACACTGGGGGAGCACCCCCATCTGTGAGTAGGCATCCGTACTTCACCCCCCTGTCTTGAGTGGCCATCCATACTGCCCCTCCTGTCTGTGAGTGGGCATTCATACTGCCCCTCCCCCATCTGTGAGTGGGCATCCGTACTTCCCCTCCCCCCTTCTGTGAGTGGGCATCCGTACTTGCCTACCATCTTCTGCTCCCACTTTTCAAACAATGCCTTCCGGGCCTGCGCCCCCGAGGTGTGGGGCAGCATCTGCTACCTCACCAGCTTCCTGTGATGCTCCCCTGGCTGATGGACTTGAGTTGTGGCTGGCAGCTGCCGGGATATGGGCGACCGGGGTGGTGTCACCAGCGGTGGGCTGAGGAGGGAATCGCTGAGTTGGGACGTGGGCCCAGCAGCCATCACTAGCTCAGCAGGCCCTGGGGTCTCCATCCCACTGAGTGTGACAAGGCAGCTGCACCGTGATAGGTGCTCAGAGAGGAGCCCCCTTGCTGGGGACCCCCACCAGTTTGGCAGGTTTTCTGAACTGTGCTGCCTGGCACAGGCCTGGCCCATAGACCCAACTCAGGAGGGATGCCAGGCCCCTCTCTGGACATCACCACCCCCTGGCAGATGTCAGTGCCTGGGGAGGACAGGGGACCCCCTCCTCGGGCAGGAGACGCACCCAGAACCAGCCCAGTGGGGCCAGGCCTCCTGCCTCCACCATGAGATAAGACCCCTCTGTTTCCTCTGAAACTGTTTGCAAGGAAGTCATAATTATCCTTTAATTATTAAAAAAAAAAAAAAAGCCAAGCCTGCTACCCCACCCCCACCAATTACAGTCCCACTGGCCCGAGGGGGAAGCCTGTGCCACAGGGAAGGCCTGGCTCACCTGCCCCTGCCCACAGCCCATGGGCAGGAAGTTCCCGGCTCTGAGGGGCCCCAGCGGGCTGGGATGGAAGAAGACCACGCTCCTGTCTTCCCCTTCTTGCCGGCTGAGACACCTCCTCCAATTTTTTTTTTTTTTTGAGACAGTCTCACTCTGTCACCGAGGCTGGAGTGCAGTGGCACCATCTCGGCTCTCTGCAACCTCCGCCTCCCAGGTTCAAGCAATTCTCCTGCCTCAGCCTCCCAAGTGGCTGGGATTACAGGTGCCCATCACCACAGCTGGCTAATTTTTGTATTCATTTATTTATTTGAGATGGAATTTGACTCTTATTGCCCAGGCTGGAGTGCAATGGCACGATCTTGGCTCACTGCAACCTCCGCCTCCTGGTTTCAAGTGATTCTCCCACCTCAGCCTCCCGAGTAGCCGGGATTAGAGGCATCCACCACCATGCCCTGCTAATTTTTGTATTTTTACAGAGACCGGTTTCACCATTTTGGCCAGGCTGGTCTTGAACTCCTGACCTCAGGTGATCCTGAGCCTTGGCCTCCCACAGTGCTGGGATTCCAGGGGTGCAACAGGGTGCCTGGCTCCTCTTCCAATCTTTTGACTGACTTGAAGGGTCAACAAAGAAACCAGCCTGTGGCCACATTTCTCCACTCAGCCCCACTGCCCCACTCCCTGCTCACACCTTCCCCCAACCCTGCCACCCAGTGCTTTAGAGATCCAGCCCCGAGCCTTCCATGGAGACACCAACCCCTGGATGGCCTGCGTCCAAAGCCAAGAACACATCTGGGCTATGGCAACCATGCAGGAACACGGGCCCTGATCCACCTGCTGCTGTGTTTGCTGGCTGTCACTGCCCCATGGCCAGAGCTTGACATAGACCTTGTGAAAGAGGAACTCTTCTCTGTGAAACAGAGAGAGGGAGAGAAGTGACACAACCCTGCCCAGGGAGGGCCGCCACAGCCTCCCTTCCTTTGACCTGGCATCACTGCGTGGATGAATGAACCCTCTGGGCTAAGCCAACCCTGCCTCAGTGACAGTGGCAGAGAAAGGAAGATGGACACTCACAGCAACAGAATCAAAGAGTTCTTTTCAGCTGTCCCCACCCTGCTCCTGAGAGCGCAGAGCTCAGGGCCCGTGCCATGTATTTCACAAACACTGCTCTGAAACCCGTCCCACAGAGGCCCATGCCACCTCCACCAGAACACACAGCACAGAGGCCTGACTACAGGCCACATCAGGCCTGAGGCCTTGAGGGAGAGAAAGTGCCAACGTGCAGGGCAAGAGCCACCTTTCAACTGTGGCCTTGACCTGTAATAAAAGCCACAGTCGCCTCACCAGGAGATGACGCTATTTCTCAGCATCTCTGGGCAGAAGCCCAGGAGGATGCGCTAAGGGAAGGGGAAGACATGGCAGGCAGAGGCAGGGCTGGGCTCGGATTGGTGGCTCATTTTCCAAGTCACCCACCGACTCCCCCTCCCCAGCCCCGACCCTCCCACTCCCATCCCAAGGGGAGGTCCATCCAAGGCCACACTGTCCTGCTCCTACCACTAGGACTGGGAGTCCAGGGCGTGGTGGCCTCGCTGGGGCTCAGGTTGAGGCCCCCCAGGGTGGCAGCAGATGTGGGTGATAGAGCCGCAGCTGAGGTCTCCCCAGAGAACCTGTCAGAGACTCAGGTGACAGCCATGACTGGCTGGTGGGGCAGCTGCAAGGAGAGACTCATGGGGCGAGGCCTGGGGGGATCTGGTGCCTGGAAGGTTTGGGAAACCTCAGGGGGACCATCACCTGGACCTGTAACATGTGACCAGCAAGGGTGGGTGGTCAGTTGTGGCAGCCACAGGGGCCTGAGACCTCCCAGAAGGGCTCTAGCCTCCCTGAACCTTCCTCCAACCTCCTCCAGGAAGGCCTCCCTAACTGCTCCAGCCTCCCTGACCTCCTACCAGGGATATCCTGCTGCTCCAACCAGAGCTGATTTTCCCAGCTTCCCTTCATGGCCAGCTTCATAAACACTAGTTGGCTCATCAGCCCACTCTCCACCCTATTCAGTGCTTAGGAAAATTCCTCAGTCTCTACTTGCTTTCCTCTAGAAATGGGATAGCTCACTACCACCTGAGATCTCCCGACTTTCCTCTGTGTTTCAAAAGTTCTACTGAATGATGCTGCTCTCCTGGCAGCCTCTCTGCCCGCTGGGGTTCAGGTTAGAGTCCCCCCTCCCCAGGTCAAGGGCTGGCCTGGCACAGATACTTGACCAAGGCCTTACTAAACCCCCAAACCTACCCAACCACCCTTCCACTGCCCTCAGCCCTACCTGCCCCCAGCTGGTGCCCATTTTCCATGATGCAGGAGTTTAAGGCCTTTTTCATCCCTGACTCACTGGCCTCATCATGATCCAGACTTTGCAGAGATATAAATGGCACCGAGAGCCCATCAGCCAGGGGAAGCTGCCCACCCCCAGAAGCTGCCCGCCCCAAACCCCCTCCTGGTTCTGGAAAGATCCTGGGAGGCAAATACCTCTACTGGGCTCCTCCCAGAGTCCCAAAAAGCTGAGGACAGACATCAAGATTGAGGGTTCCAAAGTAGGTGAGGCCACCTCATCCTTTCCCCCAGGCTGGATCACATGACAGTCAGGAGTGCCTGGCCCCCTGCCCCTCTCACCTGGGCCAGGCTGGCATGGCTATCCTTGCAGGGGCAGCAGGAACCAGTGACACCAGGTCCTTCTGTGCCAACAATGAGCAACAGCGCCCCGATCATGCTGAGGCCCGTGCATGGGTGGCCGGGACACGATTTACCTGGCCATTAGGAGCCTGGTCAGCTGCAGGCAACTCATCCATCCCGGCTGGGTGGCAGGAGTGGGTGGGGCAGGTGAGGGCAGACAGACAGCCTAGACCAGGAGCCAGTGGGGAACCTGGGATCCAGGCCTTGCTGACCTGGGCCACATTACTTCCCCTCAAGGTCTCAGTTTCCCCATTTGAGAAATGGGAGCAGACTAGGCAAGCGGCACTCAGCATCCACCCAACATCCAGCCCTTCTTCCAGGCACACCCCTTATGCCAGCCAGCTTCTGTCCTCACAGTAGATGCTGCCAGAGCCATTTGACAGATGGGACCCGAGGGCTCCAAGAGGGCATGTGCCCTGCCCAAGGCTATATGGCAGAAACCAGCTGGGACTTGTGGCAGGGAAGAAGTTCTCAACTGTGATCCTGCTCCCCTGCGCCCAGTAAAGGCATCCGTAGGGCTGGTAGGGGCTCCACCGAGAGCCCAGGATGAGCAGCTTGAGAGGTCAGCTGTGCGTCTTGTAGATGCCCTGGTCTACAGGGTTCCTAGGCAAATGGTGATGCAGCCCTGGCCCAGAGGGCTCAGCTCCTCCCACAGCCAGGGCAGGAGGCATGCACCCTGCCATGGGGAATCTGTCTGATAGGGGAGCCAGGCTCATGAACAGAGGGGGCTGTGTCAGCATGAGGATGCCTCGTACAGTCTCCATCCAACCCATCAGGGCAAGGAGGGCCTCTCAGAGCGAGGGGTGCCTGAGCCACATCCAGAGTGAGCCCGGGGGATGAGCAAGGGAGGGCATGCCTGGCAGAGTGGTCAGCGTCTGCTTCTGCAGAGACATCAAGGCACAGGTATCCTGACCATGCCCACCCGGGACTCAGGCAAATGGAGCAGTGCACCCAGGCTGCCTGCCCAGTGTCCTTGACACCTTAGACAAGAAGGAACCCAAGGTCCTCAGCTCTGTGTTTCAGGATCACCCTCCAGAAGATGTCAGAGAGGGGCACAGTGGAGCAGACCAGATAACAAGACACTTCTCTAGTCCTGGGCAGGAACTGGGGAGGGGAGATGGGCCACTGGGAGGACCACAGGCAAGAAGAACTGGGAGCTTTGGGGAAAAGGGATGGGCTGGGAGACTGAATGATGTGGAAGAGGAAGGGTGCCAAGCCTCTTCCAAGCCCAGGCTTGGTAGGGCAGGGCAGGTTTAGGGGGAAAATGGGGATTTTATTTGGGGCATGATGAGGGCATGGGGCACCTGGGACATCAGGCAACTGAGGGGGTAGCTGAATTTTTTAGTCTGGAGTTTAAGAGAAAAGAAGTATGAGGCCGGGCACAGTGGCTCACACCTGTAATCCCAGCAGTTTGGGAGGCCGAGGGGGGCGGATCATGAGGTCAGGAGTTCGAGACCAGCCTGGCCAACATGGTGAAAACCCATCTCTACTAAAAATACAAAAATTAGCTGGGCATACTGGTGGGCATCTGTAATCCCACCTTCTTGGGAGATTGAGTCAGGAGAATCACTTGAACCTGGAAGGTGGAGGGTGCAGTGAGCTGAGATCGCACCACTGCACTCTAGCCTGGGGTGACAGAGCAAGACTCTGCCAAAAAAAAAAAAAAAAAGAGCGAGAGTGAGAGAGAGAGGAAAGAAGCATGAGCATGTTGAAAAACAGGAATCAGGGCACGCATTGGGCTCTTGGAAGTTCACCAGAGGAAGAGCAGCTTGGGGCTCCTGGGATAAGGTCCCCACATTTCAGGAAGCAAAAGAGCAGTCAGCAGAGAATGAGGAGCAGCCGGAGAGATAGGAGGAGCCCTTGAAGAACAGTGAGAAAGCCAAGGCCAGGAAGGAAGTGAATCCAGAAGCCAGGCACGGGGCTGGGCGCAGTGGCTCACGCCTATAATCCTAGCACTTTGGGAGGCTGAGGTGGTTGGATCACTTGAGGTCAGAAGTTCAAGGCCAGCCTGGTGAACATGGTGAAACCCCCTCTCTACTAAAAATATGAAAATTAGTGAGGCTTGGTGGCACATTCCTGTAATCCCAGCTACTTGGGAGACTGAGGGAGGAGAACCGCTTAAACCCAAAAGATGGAGGTTGCCGTGAGCGGAGATTGCACCACTGCACTCCAGCCTGGACAACAGAGTGAGACTCTGTCTCAAAACAAAAGGGAAAAAAAAGCCAGTTTCATCCAAAGGCAGCCTGGGGTGGAAGGAAAGGTAAAGAGAAAATGCAATCAGGCGTCCATTGGGTTCAGCAAAAGAAGAGACCACGGGTGCTTAGAAGCATGGGACAAGGGACGGCGGGGACAGGAGAGGCCCAGGGGAGAAGTCCCAGGGAAGTGAAGGCAGTACAGTAACTTTAGCCCTGAGTGCAGCCCGGGGAATAGGTATGAGGGGTTTCTCCAGAGGGAAGAGGCAAGATTACATTTATAGGCTAAGAAAGGTGAGGGGACCTCTGCAGGATGGGGACCCAGGGGAGCTCAGAGTGGACAAAACCCAGAGCCTGAGGAGAGCCAACCTTGGAGTGGAGGTGACCCCTCAGCTCTTGATTCAGGAGTGGGAGAAGGAGAGGACAGGCCCTTTCTCAGGAACACAGGAGAAGCACTCAGCGTCTCAAGGCATGCACAGCAGAATGGGCACCCCTCCAGCCATGTCGGCCATGGCAGCCATGTCGGCAGGGGGAGGAGAACCAGCCAGTCCAGCTGGAACCCTGGTCCCCACTGTCACCAGGGCTCTGGCTCTGGGGTCTTCATGCCTCCCGCAATGCCCCAGCTCTTGTCTGACAGTTCCACAGGCCCAGGGAGGGCCCTGGGAGAAAAGGTTGAGGGTGAAACTATTTTCCCAGGAAATGTGTGTCTCTACGGATGGGTGGGGAGGCGGCTCCCCCACAGATGCCTGTCCCTGCATGTTGCAGTCCCCTCAACAACCCCCATGGTGCCCCAGGGGACCAGGTGCTATACCAGACCTGGAAGTCAGTTCTTTCAGCTAGATCCCTGCTAAGGAGGAGGGGAAGAAGCTGGGCTAATGCGGGCTGGGGTGTGGGGCTGAGCCCAGACTCCCAAGCTCCCCTGCCCCAGGACTAGAATCATTCCTCACCTGGGGAAAGGGCTCTTCCCAGGCCTTGGGTCAAGGAGCAAGGGGCTATTCTGAGACCACCCTCCAACCCATCATCATACAGATGGGGAGAGGCAGTGGCAGAGTCAACGTATGGTACTTGGGTCTCCTACCCCAAGCCAGGGCTCTGGCCTTCTGGGGAAAGAGAGGAAAACTCAGTCCACTTGTCTCCCAGGGCCTGGGTTAGTGTGTGCCCTGGCCCATGGGCTCTGTCTTAGACGAGAGTGAGGAAAAGGGGTGGAACTGGGGCCAACACCCAGCGGTACCTTCACAGAACTTAGTGCTCTTCAACCAGAGGGCTGGGCTAGACTGTCCCCGCAGACCCCTCAGTAGGCTACTTCGGTCCTCTGTTCAGGGCAGCTGCCTTGGTCATTGGGAAGGAAACCAGGGAGGCACCTCTGATCTGGGACTGGGCAGAAATTGCTGGAGAGCTCTGGCACTGGGGACAGGTCCTGTCGAGCTGGCCTGGTACCCCCCAAGAGTCCCCACATCAGCTTTGTTCGAGAAGGGGGAGGTGCCCCATGAGAGAGCCCAGGCCTGGAGTAATAAGTCTGATCTCAGGGGCCTTCATATTGGAAAGGCTTTTAGACATTTTTGTGAGGGAGGATGAATATTTTAGGCCTTCTGGGTGCTGCCTGAACTGCTTGGACCCATCTGTGGGGACAAAGCCCATGCAGGGCCAGAGCCCCATCCTAAGATGATTCACACGCTGACCTGGCCTTCTCCACGGACACCACCGTTTGAAAGGACTCGATTCAAACTTCTCCCTAAAGTATTTAACTCTCTTATCAGAGTGTGTCTGGGAAAGGAAGGCAGATAAGGCGAGTCTGGTTTCTTTCACAGTTGGGCCTCTGACATGAGGCTCCTGGTGGCTGCTCCTGCAGCCTCCTTGGCCTCCGCCATGGGAACTCAGTGGCTCCAGCTCAGTTGAGGATGACATTTCCAGGTTGCAGCTCTGGCCCAGCCTGCTGGGGCCTGGGCCTGGCCTCAGGCTGCCACCATCCACCCCAGGCCCCCAGCTGGCTCCCAGCTCCCTGCTCCCAGCCAGACAGGATTGCTTGATCAGCCCTTCCTGCGCTGAGTCCAGGGCACATTTATATACTGGAGACACTCTACCGCCAATCCCTCAGTCCCCAGTTTGAAAGCAAACAGGTCTCTAAGTGTTGTGGCGTGTTACAGAGGGTCAGCGTGACACCGGCCTGTACAATGCCAGGTAGTACAGTCACCCCTGGCTCGTGTGGGTGGAGTGAGACTGTCCCACCAAGACCCCCACTACCCAGACACAGTCTGAGAGGTCAGCTGCCCAGCCGCCCGGTGTTCAGCTGTGACTCTCTGTCTACGGCCGACACTCAAGTCTCACCCGGCGTTCAGCTGTGGTTCTCTGTCCACAGCCCACACTACAGTCTCACCCTGCGCCCTGGCTCCTTGTTTGTGACCAAGCTCTTGATCACACGGTGCTGGTCATGGCACGTCAGCCCCAGCATGTGGATGGCTCCACACGGTCCCTCCTCTTGGGCCAGACACTGGCCTGGTGGCAATGTCAATGCACCCGAGGTGGAGGACAGCAAGAGAGGTGGGGATTGGTGCTTGTGAGATCAGCCCTGTGGCAGCTGCCTCAGGCCCAGGGAGCCAGGGTTCAAGGGGTGTGGGGCTTCTAACCCAACTGGGGACTGTAGCCATGCTCCCCCCACAGAGCTCACCTATGCTTGCTGCTCACGCCCCTCGCTGCCTGGATCTCCATCCTCATCCCCCAAAAGGTTGATGTATCCCCTGGGTGCCTGGGTCTCTATCCTCAGCCCCCAAAAGGCAGATGCATCCCCTGCGTGCCTGGGTCTCCAACCTTGCTCCCCAGTGGGCTGACGCATCCCCACTGACCCCAGCCTCTTCTTTCGGGAGGGCTCCCTCTCTGGTTTGCTAAGAATGAGCTCTCAGGCCCGCCTCACTCCCTGGAAGTTCCCCAGGCTATTTTTTATTTCCTTCGAACTCTTCTGCCTCAGCCCAGAGAGCTTCCGCATCTCCAGCCTTGCCCGCTCTCTGGAGTACCAGATCCAGCATCCAACTGCTCTGAGACAGCTTCACCTGGTTTCCCATAGACCCTCATAATCAGCACTGCCACCCAGCATCTCCACCCAGATCTGTGGCTCAGCAGTCTCCCAAGCCAGGGCTCCCCTCTGAGACTACCCCATCTGCTCACTCCCCTTTGAAGTCCCTGCCCAAGGCACCTCCTCTACACACCATGGCCCATGCCCCAGCTCAGACCCTTCCTTTCTCTGTGGACCGTCACAATTAAGTTACCCATCTCCAGCCACCGTCCACCTTCCATCCACCCCCAAGAGAGCTTGCCAGACACAAAGACCCTCATTCTGAGCCTCACGCACCAACCCCTAAGCCAGAGGACCAGCCTGGTGCCAGTGAATAATGGCTAATTTCCATCAACAAAAGTCACAACTGGAGAGAATCCTCCCCCGTGTGTGTGTGTGTGTGTGTGTGTGTGTGTGTGTGCACCCATGTAAAGTGTCATGTTCAGAAGCCAGACCTAAGTGTATCCACATTTCCAGACGCTCCACACGGAGCGCTGGGACACCCACAGGCTCTGCCCCCAGGACACGAATCAGAACCTCTCATTGGTTCTGGACAAAGACCAGCGCCTCTGCCCCGTGCACCACAGCATTCGCCACTCCCCACCCCACTCACATGCTTCGAGGTGGCACTGTCGCCAGTGAGTCCTTTCAGTGTTTCTGAGGCTTAATGCACCACCCCACTCCCATCTGCAGCAGCGGCAGCAACCTCCGGGGCCCCCAGCACAAAGCCTTGCTGGGAAACCCACTGAGAAGGGATGAACTACCTCCGGCTGCCCAACCTTGGTCTGGGGCCATCTCCCACCCTGGCTGGGACCTCCGGGGAAAGGCCCAATCTGATACCCACCTCCAGGCCCCCTGAGGTCCAGCCCAGCCCACAGCAGGAAATCTGACTACCTCATGGATCGGACCAAGGCGGGAGCATGTGCAGGTTACACAGCCACAGGCCCTGGGAACCCAACCCCAGAGCACATGCCTGACCAGGATGGAAAATACCACCCAAGGGTCACTGCACACGCCATGGAAACACTGGAAACATTCTAACCACCCTGGGAAGCCCATGTGGAAAGTAGCAACGTCTCCGTCGGCCTCTGCCCCATCCCCACACGGTGTGGGGCTCTGGCCAGTCACTGACGCCAGGAATCTAGACGCTTCTGGCTGGAGGCTGGTTCCCACCTCTCTCCCTTCACAGTAAGGGATTTTTCACCCCCCAACCCCCACCCCGCGATGCAGAGTTCCCAAACGCTGCTGCTGTTTGGGAATGCCGCTGCCCCTCGGCCCCCCTCCCCACCCATCCAGGGGCCTGACTTCTCAATCTGGGTTAATTAATAACCAAAGCCGCCAGGCCTCAGTGAAACGACAATGCAGGGGCGCGTGAATGGAGAGGGGGGCAGGCAGGGGTAGTGACCATTCCAACACGCCCCGCGCGGCCCCAGGCAGTGCTGAACAGTCGGGAGCTGACCTTGGCGCCCAGGCCCTTGGTGTCATGGGACAGAAGAGGGAGGGAGACGGGACTCTGAGCAAACAGATCCTTGCTCAAAAAAAAAAGGCGAGGGCCCAAGACAGGTGCAGTGGGCAGGCTAAGCGGTCCTCCCCCTGCCTTCTTAAACTCCAGAGGGGCGGCAGGACCCCATCGCCTAGTCCGACCAGCCGGTGATAGGCCCCAGCCCCTAAGACGCGCAAACGCGGGCCGGGGGCGGGGGAAGGGGTGGCAGCCGGTTCGGAGCCCCACTCCCCGGCGCCAGCGCTCGAGCTCCCCTGGGCTCACCTGGCCGCGGCCCGACAGCGAGAAGGTGGTGTGGCTGGCGAAGCGCGCGCTGCCCAGGAGAGGCGCGCGGTCCCGGACCCCGGGCGCGGGCGGGGTGGCTGGGCGTGCCGGGGGTGCCCGGGGTGCCGGGCGCCGGGGACATCCCGCTGGCCAAGCCCAGCGCCTCCACCTGGCGCGTCAGGCGCTCGAGCTGCTCCCGCAGCCACTGGTTGTCCCGCTGCAGCTCAGCCACCTTGCGCGCCAGCGGACTGGCTAGGCGCAGTGTCTCCGCCACCCGCCGTTCCACGCCGCTGCAGCCCCTGCAAGTCCTCGTGCTGCGCGCGCACCGCGCCCTACAGCGCCGCCTCCCAGCGGGCCAGCGCCTCGCGCACAGTGCGCGCCTCCTGCGCGTCGGGGGCCGGCTCCCTGTCCCAGAGGAGTGCGCTGGGTGAGAGAGGGCCGGGCGGGGAGAGGATCGGAGCTCCGCAGCTACAGGCCGCGACTGGCCGTGCGCGGCTGGCTTCGCCCTAGGGGCAGCTGGGGAGGCGGGCGCGGGGCGGAGCCTCGGGGGCGGGGCCGGGGACGACTCCGGGACACCTCCCCGCGACCTGGAGCCCCACGGGACTGTGCGGACGGAGAGCTAGCCCAGCCTGTACTCTCCCCGGTTCCGGACTAAGCCCTGCGGGAGGGGCGGCGGGCCCACCTGAAGAAGGTCCTGGCCCCCCGTGGACCGTGGAGAGCACACCCGGGCTGACGCGTTCTCTCGGGGCTCTCACCCGCAAGGCCCAGGTTCTTCTGGGGGCACCTAGAGCAGCAGCTCCCAGCGCAGCCTCCCTCCCCGCGGGGCCCTCCGTGCGCAGCGGGCACGCGCTCACCTGTAGGACCTCCGCCTGCAAAATTGCACCTGTTGTAAGACCTCAGGGAGGAGACAGATGATGAGGTCCCCTCCTTGACTCTGCAGGTATACGCTCTCCCCTCCCTGTCCTACTCTGTATAGCAAGATCTTCGTGCCCTTCGCACCAGTGGTCGGTGGAGGCTCCGGGCTCACCAAAGGCCCTCTATTAGGGGGTCCTGGAGAGGCTAAGGGCAGACAGGGAAAGAAGGGGGCACCAGGGCTGAATCTCCAAACCCTGGAATCGGGACTAATTCCCCCCCTCCAAGGAGAGTCTCGGTCACTGGCCTCTACCTGTAGGCCAGGGGTCCTACCCTGATTCCTTCTCAATGCTCTTCATGCCTGAACCCAGATAGTTCCGCCTTTCAAACACACACCCCCAACCACCACCAGAAAAGGGAAGGAAAACAGGGTTGCTTTAGAAGGATGCAGTGATGGACAAAGCTCGCTCTCCATTTTCACTGTATCATAAAGCTGATTTCAAACAAAAATGGGAACGTATCCCCCTTTGTACAAAAAGCCTTTTCTTTTTTTTTTTTTTTTGGAGACCGAATTGCCCTCTTGTTACCCAGGCTGGAGTGCAATGGTGTGATCTCGGCTCACTGCAACCTCCACCTCTTGGGTTCAAGCAATTCTCCTGCCTTAGCCTCCCGAGTAGCTGGGAGTACAGGCACATGCCACCATGCCCAGCCAATTTTTGTATTTTTAGTAGAGACAGGGTTTCACCATGTTGACCAGGAAGGTCTCGGTCTCTTGACCTCATGATCTACATGCCTCGGCCTCCCAAAGTGTCGGGATTATAGGCGTGAGCCACTGCACCCAGCCTACAAAAAGCCTTTTCTAACTGGCCTTTTTTTCCCCAGGACTGGCCTGCCTAAAAGAGGCCCAGAGACTGGGCAGGCCCAGTCAACTGAGCTGCAGGAAGGAGAAGACTGACAGGCTTGTTCATATTGTGTTCAGCTCCCAAGGGTGTTTGCAGCTCACAAACCCTCCTGGGTTGGCCATCATTGCCCCAAAGGAACTGGAACAGCCTGACAGATGCTAAATGCTGATTATCTCCCCCAACCCCCGCCCCAAGGAGACAGGAAAGAACACCGGGTTACCTAATCCAAGGAGCCGTCCAGCAATTATTTCATGAAAAAGTCAAATGCCAAAAGGCGTACATGTTGCATGTATGTGTGAGCATGTGTGTGCATTCCAAGTAGCCATCTGGACAGCGTGAACCGAACTGCTCCCCGAATTCTTTCTCCAGGTGGAATCTCTACTACCAGCCTCCAGAGACGCTGCTGCTGCTGCTGCTGCTGCTCTTCACAGACGGCACGCAGAGCCCCTGCAGGTCTCAGCACAAGAACCTGGAGTTCAGAAACTCTGGTCTCTGCCACAGAAGCCAGTCCCTTCCCTTGTAAGATCCAAGGAAGGACCATGTGGAGAAGTCTTGAGAGGGACTGGCTACGCTGGTCCCCAGCCTTCTGTCTGTCCTCCAGGAGAAGACAGGCTGGCTGGGCCATGGGTGGGAAGCCTGGCAGTGAGGACGAGGTGACAGATTGCAAAGCCTGGCCACCTGGGATGCATCCACACTCCCCAACCTCAGGTGTGTTATCTGGTCCCTCCTGAGCCACATGGGAATGTGTAAGAGGAACTTCCTGGGGAAGGGGTCTGGCTGCTTCTGGGGCTGGAGGAGGGACTCGGTCAAGGGCAGAGCTAGGGGCTCACTTCGGGTTCTGGGAAGGCAGATGGCACAAGACCACCCCTCTGGCTCCTTTTTCTTAGCAGTCAGACCCCCAAGGCAGTAGCTCGAGGTGCACCTAGGAGGGGAGAGAGGAGGCAAGGGCACGAGGAAGAGGGTGATTCTGGGGTGAAAAGGGGGAGGGTGATGGAGGGTCAGCACCACCCTCTGACCTGGCTCTGTGACAGATGGAGCCACACCGCAGCTCTGCTCCCAGGCCAGGGGCTCCTGTGGGCCCTCCCTGCAGTCCCCTTCCCGACTCTCCACAGCTCCACCCCTGCCCAGTACCAGGCTATGAGGGAGGTGAGGGCCCCTGAACCTGGCTGAACTCCCTGCACATTCACCAGCCCTGATGTCAGTGAGCAAATGGAGGCCAACCTCCCACCAAGACCTGGGGGCCTGCCCTTCCCCCACACACCCCTGGCTCTGTCCCCCCACCTCCTGGCTCTGCCCCGGCTGCTTCCCACCAGGCTTTATTCTTCTCTGGTCTAGGCTGGATGCAGAAGACAGGACACGCTTTCTCCAGCCCCCCTACCAATGTCTCACAAAATCAAATCCTGCCAGGCCAAAATCAAAGGTAGGGAAGTTAGCATCTTTGGGCCTGAGGTGGGGAAACTGAGGCCCTAAGAGGGGCAGGGACTGGCCCAAGGCCACACAGCAAAGCGTGCGAAGACAGGACTGGAACCCAGGGCCCTGCCCCAGACCTGGGGTGCGGCACCCCATTTCCTGTCACCTCCTGGGAAAACAGTCAGGTTCCACCAGGTCAGAGCAGCGCCTGACTGGCTGGAGGCCTCACTTCTATGAAATTGCTCCTCAGAAGCCTCCAGTACCGCCATGGCCCTCAGGACCCCCAGGACCGCTCCCTCTTTCTCCTCACTCATGCAATTCTCCTCTTTTCCTCCCAGCAACCTTCCCGAGTGACCATGCTTTTGCTCATCCCTTCACCAAGGTGGTCCCAGAACTCTGAGCTGGGCCTCCCCTGTCTCATCTGCACACCTTCCCTGGGTGGCCTCACCCCCACACTTGTGGGGTGCTTGCCCCCTCAGTGCTGAGGACTCCCACTTCTCTGCCTGCCCCCAGCCTCTCCCCTGAAGGCTGTACACACTTTCTAGACTCCTCAGGTCCTGACAGAACACAAGTAGGGGAAAGGACAGGAGTGGGGCCATGGAATCCCGCACATGAGGTGGGAATGGGCTCTGTCCCCTTGCCTGGTTTCACTCCTTCTGCCTCTGCACCCCAGGTCCACAGCATGGTGCGCAGGCATACAAGCGTGCTCACACATTGGACCCCATTCCTGGAGAGCAGGAGCTGTCTCAGCATTTGGTTCTCCCCTCACCTGAGTCACAACTGGCTTTAGTCAAGGCTCAATGAACATGGTGGCTGGGTCCTCTGGGAAAAGGGGACTTACTGGAGAGTCCGTGGAACTGATAGGAGCTGGATGTGGGGACAATGGAGAAGGAGGGAAGGGAAGAGGGCAAGGATGGTTCCCAAATTCTGACTCAGGAATATGGGGGTACCATTCATTACAATGGGTCACAGAGGCCGGGCGAGGTGGCTCATACCTGTAATCCCAGGCGTGAAACCTTCCTTTGGGAGGCCAAGGTGGGCAGATCACCTGAGGTCAGCCAGCCTGGCCAACGTAGCAGCCCCATCTCAACTAAAAATACAAAAATTAGCTGGGTGCGGTGGCACACGCCTGTAGTCCAAGCTTCTCGGGAGGCCAAGGCTGGAGAATCACTGGAACCTGGGAGGTGCAGGTTGCAGTGAGCCGAGATCATGCCACTGCACTCCATTCTGGGTGACAGAGTGAGACTCCATCTCAAAATAAACTAAAATAAAGAAAGAAGATCAAATGGGTCACAGAGAAGGTGCTTTGTAGGGACAGCGAGCTGTGGGGCTCCCCAGCCTGTAGACAAGCTTGCATCAGCCTTCTAGCTGGGTCAAAGGCAGCTGCACATCTCACTGGGATGCCTCCAAGCCCCTCCACCAGCAAGGACTCAGGCTGGAGGGTTAGGCCCTTCTTGGCTGTGCCACACCCCCACGGAGGTCTCGCTGGCTGGGACAGCTAGCCAGCTTGGCCATCAGGGTTGCCATCAGTGTCACCATCAGGAAGGTGACATCCAGCCACATCCTGACTCCTCATGGTCTGCAGCTGCAGGGGCCCACAGGGAGAGCGCCTCAGAGGAGAATTGCACCCCTGGGACTAAACCCCACCACCCCTGGCAAACACGCCATTCCCCCTCCTCCTCCCAAATCCTGAAATCCAGCTTCTGCCCCGGAAACTGTTGCCTCATTATAAGATCCAAACGAGTGGGAACGCAGGGCTTAGGTTTATCTTTTCCTGCCAGGTTGCTGGATTCAGGAGCCAAGAAGAGTGATAAAGAGGGAGGTAGAAAACTTGGCGAAGATTGTGCAGGATGGGGCCCCATGGTGGGCACATCTTGGTGGCTCCAAGTCTTATCTCCAGCTGGGTCACAGGGCAGTGCCCAGGGTCTCGGCCCAGTCCCACAGCTCTGCCTGCTTGAAGCAGAGCCACAGGGGCTGATCCTGGGACCCTCCTGACACCTGGATAACTTTACCTGTGCTCCACCAAACCCTCTTTTAAACTCTGTCCCTCATTCCCAACAGACATTCTTCCAGATACATGTGTACCTTTCGATGTTCATCTCTTTCCCATGTATCTGAGGATGTGTCTGGGCATCCATGCTGCTTGCATCTGGGTGTGTGTGTGTGTGTGTGTGTGTGTAGAGGAAAGATTTGGGGGTTCAGGTGTCTGTGCTCCTTACCAGCACAGATAGGTTGTGTGTGGGGTGTGAGCACATTTGTAAGTGCCCATGTTTACAGGAGGGTTTGTAATGTGCTTGCTCGCAGGTGGGGAGCATGTCTGTGTGCACACATACACATGCATGCCTGCAGTACGTGTGTCGCTGTAGACATCAGGTTGTGTCTGTGCAGTGGACCACCCACATGCTTGTATGTGCATCACGTGTGCACACATGCTTCCATATATTAAATCTGTGTGTGGATGATGCTGAGTGAGCATGAGTTTGAACATGTATGTCACATGCCCCAGTGCTGGCTCACTCTAATCAGAAGTAGGTCTCTGGAAGGTGCAGATCCTGGCGCTGTGGGGGCTGCTAAAATTCTAACCATATGGCCGGGTGCGGCGGCTCATGCCTGTAATCCCAGCACTTTGGGAGGTCAAGGCAGGTGGATCATCTGAGGTCATTAGCTCAAGACCAGCTTGTCCAACATGGTGAAACCCCGTCTCTACTACCATATATAACATCAGGAGAGCTCAAGACCAGGTATGGTGGCATGCACCGGTAGTCCCAGCTACTCAGGAGGCTGAAACAGGAATATCACTTGAACCCAGGAGGCGGAGGTTGCAGTGAGCAGAGATTACACCACTGTACTCCAGCCTGGGCGACAGAGCCAGACTCCATCAAGAAAGAAAGAAAAGAAAGAAAGGGAGGGAGGGAGGGAAGGAGAGAGGAAGAGAAAGAGAAAAAGAGAGAGAAAAAGGAAAAAAGAAAAAGAAAGAAAGAAAAGAAAAAGGAAGGGAGGGAGGGAAACAGGAAAAGGAAAGGAAGAAAGAAGGAAGGAAAGAAAGAGAAAGAAAAGGAAGAGAAAGAAAGGGAAAAAGGAAAGTAAGGAAAGAAACCTCATCTCTACTAAAAATACAAAAAAATTAGCGGGGGATGGTAGTGGGCACCTGTAATCCCAGCTATTCAGGAGGCTGGGGCATGAGAGTCGTTTAAACCAGGGAGGCGGAGGTTGCAGTGAACTGAGACAGCATCCCTGCACTCCAGCCTGAGTGACAGATCCAGGCTCCATCTCAAAAGAAAAGAGAAGAAATCAGGGTGGCTGTGAGGTGAGCAAAGGGAGCGAGCTGAGCTTCTCACCCTCCTGCACCAGCCTTGGACCTCTTGGCCCCAGTGAGGAAGAATTTCCTGCAGGCCTCTTTGGAGGCCCAGGCTACCCTGAGAACAAACACCACCTATTCCTGCAGGGAGGGGCTGTCCTCCCTGCAGAGGCCAGGGCTGCACAGGGTGTGAGGTGAAGACAGCTGCTTCCAGCTCAGATAAGGCTGTTTGGCTCAGATTTTCCATTTCCAGGGCCCTCCCCCTTGGGTCCCAGCCCCTAACATCTGAACACATGGCCTGAAGAGGGCTCTCCACTGACTCACCAGCTCCCCACCCCCACCCTGAAAACTGCAGAGCCAGGAGGGGAGACTGAGTCCAAGAAGAACAGGCACATGTTTAAGGCCTCAGGCCAGCAGAGACAGCTTGTCCTGGGCAATTGGGAACCAAGGAAGGGGTTTCTGGGGCAGGCCAGGCCCAGCCTGGGGGGCCCTCAGAGCTCATATCCGGACTCCTGGACCTCAGGAAATCCACCTAGAGCTGGGAGGAAGGAGGACTGGCCTCTCCTCTACAACAACAATGCCTCTTTCCCTGTCGATGGAGCTCAGCTGCTCCAGCCCAGAGGACCCCGAGACTCCAGGGACAAGCAGCCATTGCTGGGGACAGAACTGGGCCTCCAACCATGGGCCCTTTCCCCTTCCTCCCTCACCCCTCCACAGCTTCCCAATAGATCTAGTGCCTCCAGCCTGCTGGGCCTGCCTTCCCTCCCCCTTCCCAGAGAAGGGGCCAGGGGAGGGGTTACTTATAGGCACTGGCTCAGCAGCCTTCAGGACAAGAGAAGCCCGAGCTCCAGGGCTCTGCTCCCTGGGCCTTCCCCAGGGGCCTCACTGGCCAGGCAGTGTCCACTTTCAGCCCAGCAAAAGGCTGCATCAATCAGAGTGGGCAGTGGGGGTGGGGAGGCCAGGTCAAGTCAGGGGGCTGGGCTGAGCCCTGGGCCAGAGCCCACTGGAGTCACCACAGCCCATAGACCAGCTGGGCTTCCTCAAAAGCATTTTTTAGACTAACTGGGACTGGGCTAGGGATGGCAGGGGAGGTCTCAGAGGCTCCAGCCCCTCCTTGGCAAGGCCTGGAGTGCCATCAAGTTGCCACTTCCCCCAACCCCCAGCTACATCTTGCTTTGACATCCTGTCCCAGCTAGGACCCCTATCCCTGACTCATGGGTCCCCTCACCAACAGGGGAGTGCCTGAGGGGGCCATTCAAGGCCCCTCCTAACCAGTCCCCCAGCCGATCTCACCTCCGTTTCTCAGCTGCTGCCACCACAAACTGCAAACACAAAACTCTTGCACTTCTGTGATTGCACCTGGGTTCCTACTTCTCAAACAGACGCATTACTCCTCATTCTCCAGATCAGGGTCCAGCTTAACTGCCCCCTCCTCCGGGAAGCCTCCCCTGATAAAGCCTGTCCTTGCTCGTTACCTCCACTAACCCCACGTGGTGTCCACTAGAACACAAACCTCATCACACTCCATCTTCCTCCTCCAAAGCAGGGCTGTGTTTCTCAACCAGTGGTCTCTGAGGTGTGACCACCTGCCTTCCCCCCAACCAGGCAAGGGGCTCCCTAAAGGGCAGGACCCTGTCTCCTTGTCCCTATGCCCCCATCACTCATCCCCACTCCATCAGCCAATGCTTGTGGAATGAGTGAACTAATGAATAAACAATGGGTGATGGGTCGGGCACAGCAGCTCACACCTGTAATTTCAGCACTTTGGGAAGCTGAGGCAGGCAGATCCCCTGAGGTCAGGAGTTCGAGACCAGCCTAAACCCTGTACTAAAAATATAAAATTAGCCAGCTGTGGTGGCACATGCCTGTAATCCCAGCTACTCGAGAGGCTGAGGCAGGAGAATTGCTGGAAGCTGGGAGGTGGAGGTTGTGGTGAGCTGAGATCTCACCATTACACTCCAGCCTGGGTGACAAGAGTGAAACTCCATCTCAAAAAAAAATAATAATAATAACGATGGATGATAAAGAGAAGGAAGGGAAGGAAAGCAGGAAAGACCCCTACCTTGTCTCTCCTGAGCCCAGGTAACCACTTGGCGTCCCAGTGGGTGGGAAGGTGGCAGGGGAAGTTCAGGCCAGGTCTCAGTGACACGGCTCAGCCCTGGGCAAAAGCCAGATAGGTTACTCTCATTCTTTCCAGATCAAAGTTCCCCCAGGGAACAGCGTGGAACCTGACACTGGCACCAGGAGGGTAGAGCCAACTGGCCCATGCAGGAGGAGGGCACCATGATGCCAGGCGCCTGTCGTCAGACCTAGAGACAGCAGAACAGCAGCCAGGAGAACCTGGATACAATACACACGCTTGCTCCAGCCCCGCCCCGCCCAACACAGGTCCGTATGGATGGTGGGAGGAATCTCTGGCTCCAGGCCTTTTTCACTCGGACTCCCCACAGCTCTAAATCCCCATGGCCGAGGACTCGTTCCTTGCACTGCCACCTCCTCTATATTTCTTTTTTTTCTTTTTCCTTTTTTTTTTTTTTTGGATACAGAGTCTCGCTCTGTGGCCTGAGCTGGAGTGTGGTGGTGCAATCTTGACTCACTGCAACCTCCGTCTCCCGGGTTCAAGCAATTCTCCTTAATCAGCCTCCCAAGTAGCTGAGACTACAGGCACCCATCATCATGCCCGGCTAATTTTTTTTTCTTTAAGAGACAGGGTTTCACCATGTTGGCCAGGCTGGTCTCGAACTTCTGATGTCAAGTGATTCACCCATCTTAGCCTCCCATAGTGCTGGAATTACAGTTGCGAGTCACTGCACCCAGCCTGTATTTCTGTATTCCTCTTTATTCTGTTCTCTCCTGGGTCCTGAATCCCTTGTTCTCTCTCCATCTCACTGTCTCTAGACATGAAGAACAGTAGTGAGGGGGCATGGTGGCCTTCTTCTCTAAGGAGATGGCTGTCTTCATGTCTGCTTCCTCTCCAGGCCCTGGTCCCTACAGCCTGCAGGGAACAGATTCGTCCTGCTGGTGGGCTGGAATGGGAGAGCGGGAGAGAGAGCCCATCACCTTTGCTGCAGCCAGCCCTCCTTGCCAGCCTCGGACTCCTGCATCTGAGCCTGTGAGTAGGCAGGGGGGACGTGGGCAGAGCATGTCTAGGTCAGAGGGTTGGTGTCCCCAAGCCAGTCCCTGAGCCTGCCACTCTCCTGTCCTTCTGCATTCCACTGTTGGCTGAGTAAAAGCATGCCATTGTCAGAGGTAGCATGGACTTCATGCCCCCACGCTTGTGTGCAGGCTAAGGCACGCATGTGAGGCACATGTGCGCACACACAGCAGAGGGAGCCGCAGGACTATGCATCCCAGTCATCGCTCAGCACTCTTTTGGCCTCAGTTTCCTTATCTGTAAAATGGGGATCATAATAATAGTATCTGCATCCTAGGATTGTTATGAGGATTCAATTAGTTCATGCTTGTAAGTCCCTTACAAAGTCCCTTATGTCTGGTACATAGTGATCACACATGTACACACACACACACACACACACACACACACAGACACCCTCTGAAGAAAATTAATGAATATGCATATATGTTTAAAATGGACTCAATAAAAACTAGAGGTGGCTTTCACCTTTATCCCGTTGCCCCAGGCTGAGCTGGACCTTGGTCATGGCAGGTTCAAACAGGCTTGACATGAGTGGTTGCTGTAAATGCAGACTCTGGGGTGCATGCGTTTCTGCCGATCTGCTTTGCAAACAAAACCAAGTTCACAGCAGCTGGAAACACACCTAGAGAAGTCACAGCGCTTCAGATTGAGATGGTTGAAACCTTTTTCTTCTGCTTCAAACACACAAACATGAGCTTTTTTTAAAAGAAATAATGACACAAACATGAGCCATAACAAAAGGTAGACAGTTTTGTAGACAAAACTGGAGACTTCTCCTTAGGAGAAAGGAGACTGGAGCCAGGAGGGGACACAGGAGCTGATGTTGGCAGTCTCTGCAGAGGGAAGACAGCTGGGCAGAGGTTGGGCCATGGTGCCGATGCCAAGCAGGACTGGGAGCAGAGCCTGGTTGCCACTGAGACCCACCCTGCCAGTGGGTGAGCATAAGCCAGAGTGGCTACACCACCTCTCCAAGGTAATGCAAAGGTCAAGCCACATGCCTGTGGCTCAGCACAGCCACCACACTCACAGGTACTTTCCCAGAAATGCATCACTCACATGAGGTGGAGACCCACAGTAGATACTTCTGAGAAAACCGTTGTCTAGAGCCCAGCCCAATATGAACCAAGCTGAGGTCACAAACAGATGGACTTGGTTTCTAGAGACTCTCCAGATAACCCACACCAGGAAGGACAGAGCACTGAGGAAGACCAACGTCATGTAAGCAAACAAACTCTGCAAACAGTGGAACTGATTACTGAGAAAATCATTTTAGAGCTAACCAAAAAGCACTTTAAAGAAAGTATCTTTAAAGTCCTCACCTGTAATCCCAGCACTTTGGGAGGCCAAGGAAGGTGGATCACCGAAGGTCAGGTGTTCAAGACCAGCCTGGCCAAAAACCCCATCTCTACTAAAAATACAAAATTTAGCTAGGTGTAGTGGCACATACTTGCAATCCCAACTACTTGAGAGGCTGAGACAGGAGAACCAGTTGAACCTGGGAGATGGAGGTTGCAGTGAGCAGAGACCACACCACTGCTTTTCAGCCTGTGTGACAGAGCAAGAATCTGTCAGAAAAAAACAAAATCATGTGAGTGGTCCTGATGTGAGAAAAAGAGAGAGGGTGCAGGAAGTCTACAAAATACTGCTGAGATAAATTAAGGAAGACCTAAAGAAATGGGGAGATATACCATATTCATGGATCTTAAGAATCAACATTGCAAATTCTCAATTTTATCCAGAGAGTATCACTATCCCAATCAAAATTTCTGCAGGCATTCATTTTTAAAAACAGACTAGTTAATTCTAAAATTTACCTGAAAAAAAATTAATAAGAAATATGGGACAGGCATGGTGGATTACACCTGTAATCCCAGCAATTTGGGAGGCTGAGACAGGTGACTCACCTGAGATCTGGAGGTCAGGAATTCAAGACCAGTCTGACCAAAATGGAGAAACCCCATCTCTACTAAAAATACAAAATAAAATTAGCCAGGGATGGTGGCACACACCTGTAATCCCAGCTACTCAGGAGGCTGAGATAGGAGAATTATTCAAACCTGGGAGGCGGAGGTTGTGGTGAGCTGAGATTGCACCATTACACTCCAACCTGAGCAATAAGAGCAAAACTCTGTCTCCAAGAAATAATAATAATACAAACAATTAGCCAGGTGTGGTGGAATGTACCTGTAATCCCTGCGACTTGCGAGGCTGAGGCAGGAGAATCACTTGAACCCAGAAGGCAGACATTGCGGTGAGCTGAGATCACACCACTATACTCCAGCCTAAGTGACGGAACGAGACTCTCCCTAAAAACATAAATAAATAAAAATTAAGAAAGAAATATGTTGGAGGATAAAATTTTTCAATTTTGAGATGTATTATAATGCAATTATAATTAAGATAGTGTTCTCTCACTCTAAAAATAAACAGGGATATCAATGGAACAGAATACAGTCCAGAATTAGGCTCACATTCAACTGATTTTCTTCAGTGGTAACTCAGTGGGGAAAAGGATAGTCTTTCATATAAATAGTGCCAGAAAAATTAGATTACCTATATGTCAAAATAAAATTTAAAAAACCTTGACCTTTACCTCACATCATACCTTAAAATGAATTTGAAATAAATCATAGTCCTAAATATAAGAGCTAAAACTATAATACTTCTAAAGAAAACATAGAACAAAATCTTCATGACCTTGAGTTAGGCAAAGATTTTTTAAATGGGAAACAAAAGCAAAATGATAACTAGAACTTTACCAGCATTTTAAAGTTTTGATTTTTAAAGCTGCTATTAAGAAAACGAAAAGCTGACCAGGTGCAGTGGCTCATGCCTGTAATCCCAGCACTTTGAGAGGCCAAGGCAGGCAGATCATGAGGGCAGAAGTTCAAGACCAGCCTGGCCAACATGGTGAAACCTACTAAAAATGCAAAAATTAGCTGGGCATGGTGGCACATGGCTATAATTTCAGCTAGTCAGGAGGCTGCAGTGAGAGAATTGCTTGAACTGGGAAGAAGGTAGAGGTTGCAGAGAGCCAAGATCATGCCACTGCACTTTAGCCTGGATGACAGAGTGAGAGTCCACCTTAATAAAAAAGAAAATGAAAATGAAAAGTCAAACCACAGACTGAGAGAAAACATATGGAAAATTTGTTTATTCATTTAATGGGGTTGCTAAAAATAAATCAATTTTTAAAATAATAATAATTTAATAAAGAACTTGTATCCAGCATGCAGAAGGAACTCTTGAAATTCAGTAATAGGCCAGGCCCAGTGGCTCATGCCTGTAATCCCATCACTTTGGGAGGCCAAGGCTGGTGGATCACCTGGGGTCAGGAGTTCAAGATCAGCCTGACCAACATGGTGAAACCCTGTCTCTACTAAAAATACAAAAATTAGCCCTGTAATGTGGTGGCACGCACCTGTAATCCCAGCTACTTGGGAGGCTGAGGCAGGAGAATTGCTTGAATCTGGAGATGGATGTTGCTGTGAGCTGAGATCACACCATTGCACTCTGGCCTGGGCAGCAAAAGTGAGAATCTGTCTAAAAACAACGAAAATAACAACAACCAAAAAAAAAAAAAAAAAAAAACACCTTGGTAATAAAATAAGATTACCTGATTTTTTAATGGGCAAAAGACTTCAACAGACCCTTCAGCAAAGAAGATATATGAATAGCAATAAGTGAGTAAAATGATGTCCAATATCATTAGACATTAGGGAAATGGAAACTAAAAGTATAATGAGATACCACTGCGTGCACACACACACACTCATAAAACCTTAAAAACTGACAATACTTAAGTGTTGCCAAGAATATAAAGCAACTGGAATATTCACCATGTTGGTGGGAAAGCAGAAAGTACAGTTATTTTGGAAAATAACTTGGTGGTTTCTTGTTGAGTTAACCATTACCATATGACCTGGCAATCTTGCCCAGATATTTATCCAAGAAGAATGAAAACATTCATCTACAAAAAGACTTGTGCACAAATGCTTATAATGCCTACATTCGTTACAGTAAACAATTGGAAGCAATCTAATCTACATCGATGGGTGAATCAATACAGTGTGGTATATGGATACAATAAACACTCCTCAGAAATAAAATAAAAAAGCTGATACATGCAATGACACAGATGCCTCTCAAAGGCTTTCTGCAAGTGAAAGAAGCCAGATATGAACAAGTACATCTTGTATGATTCCTTTTACAATACATAAATCCTCAAAACAGGATTTCTTTATTTCTTTTCTTTCTTTTTTTTTTGAGACAGAGTTTTGCTCTGGAGTGCAGTGTCACCATCTTGGCTCTCTGCAACCTCTACCTCCTGGGTTCAAGCAATTCTCCCGCCTCAGCCTCTCGAGTAGCTATAACAACAGACATGCGCCAACATGTCTGGCTAATTTTGTCTTTTTAGTAGCCGCAAGGTTTCACTATGTTGGTCTCGAACTCCTGACCTAATGATCCGCCTGCCTCGGCCTTCCAAAGTGCTGGGATTACAGGCATGAGTCACTGCACCCAGCCAAAACATGGTTTCTTAGGTGAAGACCAACACACAGGAATCAAACTCAGATGAGTGCTTGTCAAGGACCAGAGGTAAGGGGTGGAGCAAAGGGATGCTAGAAAACTGCTTCCTTGTTGGAAATGTTCTGTGTCTTTTTTTTAAGCAGGGAACTGATTGTATTCATTTGTAGCCTGTCACCCCATAATTCTTTAGGATGTTCAAAGTTGGATTGACCATATGCCCATCCCTGTTCCTCTTGACACTCAGTGAGATGCAGCCATCTGAATAAGTGGAAGTGTAATATTCGCTCCAGTAATTATGTCAGGAGCCTTAAATCCAAAATGCATTGGATTGAGTCTTTTAACCCAACAGTTTGCCACTGTTGGCAGATTTAGGACATCTGAGGTGAGAGGTCACATTATAATGGGGTGGCACAGGGCTCCCCCATACCCAAAAATCTTTCCGAGTGTTTTCCAGGAAAATGCCTCTTTCTCCTCAAATCCACTGATCTTGGTTACAACTGATGGTAGTGCAATAGATAGGTCTGTGTGTTGATCTAGAAACATCTTGATGGTATGATATGTTGTCATTTGCACTCTGCTAGCCGCCAGTCTAACCTGATCTGGTAGCTCTTCTTCCGGGGACTCAAATTCTCCTATTTTCCAAGCAAAGACGAGTGATCCATCTCATGGTCTCAAATAAAACCAGTCAGCCACCAGCCCCGCATTGTCACTAACAGGTTCGCACCACCCATGTATGGGTCGTTGGAGAGACACCATCAGGTTCTTGAAGCATTTTTGAGCCTGGAGACTATTCACATGAATTTTGTCCCTCAAATTTGCTACTATGTCAGCCAGCAGGTCACAACAGTGCCGAGGTACAGACGATTTCTCGAAGGATGCAGATTCCAGGTCTTCCCTTTGAGGATTTCACCATACAGTGTTTTGGTGGTTTTCTTTCCACTACTGAAATCGAAAGATACAACTCCCCAGAGATTCCTACAGATAAGAGATACTCAGCCTGGCGGGGTGGCTCTGGCCTGCAATCCCAGCACTTTGGGAGGCTAGGGCAGGCGGATCACCTGAGGTTGGGAGTTTGGGACCAGCCTAACCAACATGGAGAAACCCCGTCTCCACAAAAAAATGCAGGATTCACCAGGCATGATGGCGCATGTCTGTAATCCCAGCTACTAGGAAGGCTGAGATAGGAGAATTATTTGAACCTAGGAGGCAGAGGTTGTGGTAAGCCAAAATCATGCCATTGCACTCCAGCCTGGGCAACAAGAATGAAACTCCATCTCAAAAAAAACAAAAAGAGATTGTAATGTAATGTATCAAACAAAAGTAGAGAAACACCTAACTTGCTGTGATGGGATGGAAGTGTGATCAGTGGGTTGGGTCAAGCATCGATGTGGCTGTTGTAAGTCTTTTGCTTCCCCAGTTCGAGGATGCGGTTCATCTAGGTAGGTTGAGTACTGCCCAAATTTCCACATAGCTCAAATTACTTCCGCCCAGGAAATGGCAATGTGGAGGGAGACTCAGAGACATCCACGGGGTCCTCCATGGTGAACTATAGTGTTGGTTTTGGAAGCAATTGGTTCCTTCTTGGTCTTAATTGTGGTGTCAGTTGCTGGCAATATACACAAAAATTGGTGACTTTTACTTCATGCAAATTATACCTCAGCTGGGTGCAGTGGCTCACACGTGTAATCCCAGCACGTTGGGAGGCTGACGCCAGTGGCTCACATGTCAGGAGTTCAAGACCATCCTGGCCAATATGGTGAAACCCAGTCTCTACTAAAAATACAAAAATTAGCCAGGCATGGCAGGTTAGGTGCCTGTGGTCCCAGCTACTCAGGAGGCTGAGGCAGAAGAATCACTTAACCCCAGAGGTGGAGTTAGCAGTGAGCTGAGATTGCAGCACTGCACTCCAGCCTGGCAACAAAATCAGACTCTGTGAAAAAAAAATTGTACCTCAATAATAAATCTGGTTTTTAAAATCCAAGTCCTGGAGCAGTCACTATGCCTGTGATCCCAGCATTTTGGGAGCAGAAAGCAGGATTGCTGAAGCCCTGGACTTCCAAATGAGCCTGGGCAATATAACAAGACCCTGTCTCTACAAAAATTATTTTAAAAAAATGAGTTAATGAGAGATGTGCTGACTGATAGTGGTTTTATCATAAATTGAAGAGAGTTGGCTGCATTGAAAACTGGTACCCCTGAAACCTAAAATAAAAAAAGGATGTATGGCTAGAGGACTCAAGATGGCGCTGTGAGAACAACCCAGGATTGAAGCTCACAATCAATGCGTGGAGGGGGTGAGTCAGGGCCGCATTTCCAGACGGATCTTTGTTGCCCACAGAACGGGGAAATTCCTAGGTATAGAGGAGACGCGGACTGCCAGGCAGAGGTTTTGGCTGGTGCAGCTGGCAGCCTGTGCGGCGGCGGCCTGCACTGTGGTGGCACTACACAGCGCTCCGCACAAAGCATGCTCGTCCAGGTGCCCGGTTGAACCGGCAACCTGAGACTTGGGAGGGTTGAACTTGAGACTGAACGGGACTTGGACAGTGAGCTAGCCCAGGAGATTCCAGGGTCACAGCGTTTAGGGTAGCGCAGTGGGACAAACAAAACGGTGATTCAAAACGCTCCCAATGGAGGGGCTCCCTGAGGCCGCAGCTCCGTGGGGGAGGGGCGTCCGCCATTACCAAGGCAAACCGCCCCTACTGAGGTACACGCCCATTGCTGATGCAGCCTGCCATTGCCGAGGCAACCCGCTAAAACAGAGAGACTCCGCCACAGGGCGTACTGTATGGCATCAGGGTGGAGACCGCAGCATAAGGGTAGAGCCTGCAGCAACAGGGCGAACCTCAAACCAGCGGGGCTGAGCCTCGGCAGGCAAAAAGTGACTAGACTGCCTCCTAGCTGGGCAGGACAGCATGGCGGACACTCACAAGGAAAGCCCCACCCACCCCCAGACAGAGCATCTGAGAAAAAAGGGTTTTTTTATGAGTTATGTTGCAGCAGAATTAAACATAGCAGCCTAACAGCCCTGAATGAACAACAGAGCTCACAGCTCAGCACTTGGGCTCCTATAAAGTACAGACTGTCTCCTCAAGCAGCTCCCTGACCCCTCTATATCCAAAAGACTGACATTTGGCAGGCATCACCCTGGGACAAAGATAGCAGAAAAAGAAACTGGTAGCATTCCTCACTGTGCCACAGCTGCTAGAGGTGAACCCCAGACAAGCAGGGCCTGGAGTGGACCTCAGCAGTCGTACAGTGAAGGGGCTAGGTTGGTAGAAGGAAAACCAAGTAACAGAAATACTTCATCATCAACAATCTGGGTGTCCACTCGGAGACCCAATCTAAAAGTCAGCAAATACACAGACGACAGGTAGATAAATCCACAAAAATGGAAAGAAACCAGCGCAAAAAGGAGGAAAACACCTGAAACAAAAACACCTCACCTCCTAGACAGGACCAAAACTCCTCACCAGCAAGGGAACAAAGCTGGATGGAGAATGACTGTGATGAAATGATGGAATTAGACTTCAGAAGGTGGATAATGAGAAACTTTTGTGAGCTAAAAGAACATGTTTTTAAATGAATGCAAAGAGACTAAGAACCTTGAAAAAAGATATGAAGAAAGATTTGAGGAAATGATAACAAGAATGGATAACTTAGAGAGGAATATGAATGAATTAAAGGCGCTGAAAAACACAATATGAGAACTTCATGAAGCATGCACAAGTATCAATAGCCGAATTGACCAAGCAGAAAAAAGAATATCAGAAGTCGAAGATCAACGCAATGAAATAAAACAAGAAACCAAGATCAGAGAAAAAAGCACAAAAAGGAATGAACGAAGTCTCCAAGAAATGTGGGACTATGTGAAGAGACCTAACCTGCGCTTGATAGGCATACCAGAAGGGGACGAAGAGAATGAATCAAAGCTGGAAAATACTATTCAGGACATTATCCAGGTAAATTTCCCCCACCTAGCAAGACAGGCCAACACTCAATTTCAGGAAATACAGAGAACACCACAAAGATATTCTGCAAGAAGAGCAACCCCAAGGCACATAATCGTCAGATTCAACAAGGTTGAAATAAAGGAGAAAATACTAAGGGCAGCCAGAGAGAAAGGTCGGGTCACCCACAAAAAGAAGCCCATGAGACTCACAGCAGATCTCTCTGCAGAAACTCTACAAGCCAGAAGAGAGTGGGGGCCAATATTCAACATCCTTAAAGAAAAGAACTTTCAACCCAGAATTTCATATCCAGCCAAACTGAGCTTCAGAAGTGAAGGAAAAATAAAATCCTTTGAGAACAAGCAAGTACTCAGAGATTTTGTCACCACCAGGCCTGCTTTACAAAAGCTCCTGAAAGAGGCACTACACATAGAAAAGAACTACCAGTACCAGCCATTCCAAAATCATACTAAATGCTAAAGAACATCAACATAATGAAGAATCTACAACAACTAACGGGCAAAACAGCCAGCTAGCATCAGAATGGCAGTATCAAATTCACACATAATAATATTAACCCTAAATGTAAATGGACTGAATGCACCAATCAAAAGACACAGACTGGCAAATTGGATCAAAATCCAAAACCCATCAGTGTGCTGTATCCAGGAAACCCATCTCACATGCAAGGATACATAAAGGCTCAAAATAAAGGGATGGAGAAATACTTACCAAGCAAATGGAGAGCAAAAGAAACCAGGAGTTGCAATTCTCATCTCTGGTAAAATAGACTTTAAAGTAACAACGATCAAAAGAGACAAAGAAGGCCATTACATAATGGTAAAAGAATCGATACAACAAGAAGAGCTAACGATCCTAAACATATATGGACCCAATACAGGAGCACCCAGATACATAAGGCAAGTTCTTAACGACTTACAAAGAGACTTAGACTCCCACAAAATAATAGTGGGAGACTTTAACACTCCACTGTCAATATTAGACAGATCAACCAGACAGAAAATCAACAAGGATATCCAGGGCTTGAACTCAGACCTGGAGCAAGCAAACCTGATAGACATTTACAGAACTCTCCACCCCAAATCCACAGAATATACATTCTTCTCAGCATCACATCACACCTACTCTAAAATTTGACCACATAATTGGAAATAACGCACTGCTCAGCAAATGTAAAATAACTGAAATCATAACAAACAGCCTCTCAGACCATAGTGCAATCAAGTTAGAACTCAGAATTCAGAAACCAACCCAGAACCGCATAGCTTCATGGAAACTGAACAACTGGCTCTTGAATGTTGACTGGATAAACAACGAAATGAAGGCAGAAATAAAGAAGTTCTTCAAAACCAATGAGAATGAAGACACAACATGCCAGAATCTCTGGGACACATTTAAAGCAGTCTCTAGAGGAAAGTATATAGCAATAAGTGCCCATATGAGAAGAATGGAGAGATCCAAAATTGACACCCTATCGTCAAAATTGAAAGAGCTAGAGGAGCAAGATCAAAAAAACTCAAAACCCATCAGAAGACAAGAAATAACTAAGATCAGAGCTGAACAGAAGGAGATTGAGACACGAAAAACCCTCCAAAAAATCAATAAATCCAAGAGCTGGTTTTTTGAAAATATCAACAAAATAGACAGCCCACTAGCCAGATTGATTAAAAAGAAAAGAGGGAACCACCAAATAGATGCAATAAAAAATGATAAAGGGGAAATCACCACAGATTCCACAGAAATTCAAACCATCATCAGAGAATATTACAAACAACTCTATGCACATAAACTAGTAAACCTGGAAGAAATGGATAAATTCCTGGACTCCTGTGTCCTCCCAAGCCTAAACCAGGAGGAAGCTGAAACTATGAATAGACCAATAACAAGGGCAGAAGTCGAGGCAGCAATTAAGAGCCTACCACACAAAAAAGCCCAGGTCCAGACGGGTTCACAGCCGAATTCTACCAGACACACAAAGAGGAGCTGGTACCATTCCTTCTGAAACTATTCCAAATAATCCAAAAAGAAGGAATCCTTCCCAAATCATTCTATGAGACCAATATCATCCTGATACCAAAACCCGGCAGAGACCCAACAAGAAAAGAAAACTTCAAGCCAATATCCATGATGAACATAGATGCAAAAATCTTCAATAAAATATTGGCAAGCCGATTGCAACAGCAAATCAAAAAACTTATTCATCATGATCAAGTAGGATTCATCCCGGGGATGCAAGGCTGGTTCAACATACGCAAGTCTATCAACGTAATTCACCACATAAACAGAACAAAAAACAAAAACCACATGATTATCTCAATTGATGCAGAGAAGGCATTTGACAAAATTCAACAGCCCTTTATGCTAAAAACCCTTAATAAACTCGGTATCGATGGAACGTATCTCAAAGTAATAAAAGCTATTTATAACAAACCAACAGCCAATATCATACTGAATGGGCAAATACTGGAAGCATTCCCTTTGAAATCCGGCACTAGACAAGGATGCCCTCTTTTACCACTCCTATTCAATATAGTACTGGAAGTGCTAGCCAGAGCAATCAGGCAAGAAAAAGAAATAAAGGGTAATCAAATAGGAAAAGTGGAAGCCAAATTGTTTCTATTTGCAGACGACATGATAGTATACCTAGAAGACCCCATCGCCTCAGCCCAAAAACTCCTGAAACTGATAAGCAACTTCAGCAAAGTCTCAGGATATAAAATCAATGTGCAAAAATTACAAGCCTTCCTCTACACCAATAACAGACTTAAAGAAAGCCAAATCAAGAACGAACTGCCATTCACAATTGCTACAAAAAGAATAAGATACCTTGGAATACAACTCACAAGGAACGTAAGGGACCTCTTCAAGGAAAACTACAAACCACTGCTCAACGAAATCAGAGAGGACACAAACAGATGGAGAAACATTCCATGTTCATGGTTAGGAAGAATTAATATCGTAAAAATGGCTATACTGCCCAAAGTAATTTACAGAATCAATGCTATACCCATCAAGCTACCATTGACTTTCTTCACAGAACTGAAAAACCCCACCATGAACTTCATATGGAACCAAAAGGGAGTCCGCATAGCCAAGTTGATTCTAAGCAAAAATAACACAGCGGGGGGCATCACACTACCGGATTTCAAACTATACTACAAGGCCACAGTAATCAAAACAGCATGGTACTGGTACCAAAACAGAGATATAGACCAATGGAACAGAACAGAGGCATCGGAGGCAACACAACATATTTACAACCATACAATTTTTGATAAACCCGACAAAAACAAGCAATGGGGAAAGAATTCCCTGTTCAACAAATTGTGTTGGGAAAACTGGCTAGCCATGTGAAGAAAGCAGAAACTGAACCCCTTCCTGACATCTTACACCAAAATTAACTCCAGATGGATTAAAGACTTAAACATAAGACCTGGCACCATAAAAACCCTAGAGGAAAATCTAGGCAAAACCATCCAAGACATAGGAGTAGGTAAGGACTTCATGAACAAAACACCAAAAACATTGGCAACAAAGGCCAAAATAGACAAATGGGACCTAATGAAACTCCACAGCTTCTGCACGGCAAAAGAAACAGTCACTAGAGTGAATCGGCAACCAACAGAATGGGTTTGCAGTTTACCCATCTGACAAAGGGCTGATATCCAGAATTTACAAAGAACTCAAACAGATTTACAGGAAAAAAACAAACAAGCCCATTCAAAATTGGGCAAAGGATATGTACAGACACTTTATGAAAGAAGACATATATGAGGCCAACAATCATATGAAAAAATGCTCATCATCACTGGTCATCAGAGAGATGCAAATCAAAACCACATTGAGATACCATCTCACGCCAGTTAGAATGGCGATCATTAAAAAATCTGGAGACAACAGATGCTGGAGAGGATGTGGAGAAAAAGGAACACTTTTACACTGTTGGTGGGAGTGTAAATTAGTTCAACCATTGTGGAAGACACTGTGGCGGTTCCTCAAGGCCTTAGAAATAGAAATTCCATTTGACCCAGCAATCCTATTACTGGGTATATATCCAAAAGACTATAAATCGTTCTATTATAAGGACACATGTACACGAATGTTTATTGCAGCACTGTTTACAATAGCAAAGACCTGGAACCAACCCAAATGCCCATTGATGATAGACTGGATTGGGAAAATGTGGCACATATACACTATGGAATATTATGCAGCCATCAGAAATGATGAGTTTGTATCATTTGTAGGGACGTGGATGAATCTGGAGAACATCATTCTCAGCAAACTGACAAAAGAACAGAAAATGAAACACCGCATATTCTCGCTCATAGGAGGGTGATGAAAAATGAGAACACATGGACACAGGGAGGGGAGTACTAAACACTGGGGTCTATTGGGGGAAAAGGGGAGGGCCAGCGGGAGGGGGAGGTGGGGAGGGATAGCCTGGGGAGAAATGCCAAATGTGGGTGAAGGGGAGAAAGGAAGCAAAACACACTGCCATGTGTGTACCTAGGCAACTGTCTTGCATGTTCTGCACATGTACCCCAAAACCTAAAATGCAATAAAAATTTTTTTTAAAAATGATGTATGATTGTTTCCCAAGGACCAGATGTGATCTAAGTGGGTGGGAGAACTAGCATCAGGCTGATTAAAACCTTCCCAACCTTGAGTAAGAGCTATTTAAAAAAATGGCCAGACATGGTGATTCATGCCTGTAATCCTAGCACTTCGGGAGGCCAAGGAAGGCAGATCCTGAGGTCAAGAGATTGAGGCCAACATGGCAAAACCCCATCTCTATTAAAAATACAAAAATTAGCCAGGCATGATGGCTTAGGCCTGTAATCCCAGCTACTTGGGAGGCTAAGGCAGGAGAATCGCTTGAATCCGGGATGAAAAAGTTGCAGTGAGCTGAGATTGTGCCACTGAACTCCAGCCTGGGGACAGAGCGAGACTTCATCTGAAAACAAACAAAAAAACCCAAAGAATAAAATCTGCCTAGGAGCACCACCTGGAGAGAAGGTGCAGCCCAGCAGCAAGAAGCTGAAACCAGAGCTGCCTGTGAGCCAAGAGCTCAGCTACACCAAGGGAACTGTAGGTGAGACCCCAGTAACGGGTTGGCTGGGGGTCTGGGAAGGACCTAAAAAATTGTCCCAATAGATAAAGAGCCATATACAAAGCCCAAGAAGCTTTCATAGCAGCTCTCACAATATGAAATTAGATCTTCCCCACCCCATCTTCCTTTCCCTGCCATGTCAATGCTGGGAGTCCAAAAGCAGCCATGTGAGTGAGGAGGAGGAGGATCCCAGGGCACAGGAGCAGGAGGGGGTCAGGGGTACATTGAGATGTTAATTAGAGTCTCTCCCTTCTCACCACACCCTTCCTTACACTTATACACACACACACACACACACACACACACACACACACACACACACACACACACAGCCTTTTGCGTGCTGCTTGCCCAAAACAGACCGAGAAGGTGCAAGGGAGAAGTTTTCAACTTTATTTTATTTACTTATTTGAGATGGAATTTCACTCTTGTTGCCCAGGCTGGAGTGCAGTGGCTCGATCTCCGCCCCCCAAGTTCAAGTGATTCTCCTGCCTCAGCCTCCCAAGTACCTGGGATTACAGTCACGTGCCACCACACCTGGCTAATTTTTTGTATTTTTAGTAGAGATGGGATTTCACCATGTTGGCCAGGCTAGTCTCGAACTCCCGACCTCAGGTGATCTGCCAGCCTTGCCCTCCCAAAGTGCTGGGATTACAGGTGTGAGCCACCACCCCCCACCCAAAATTTTCAACTTTAAATGGACTTGAATTTTGGAGAAGGGCTGTAGGGTGTTTTGGGATTTTTTATTTATACTTTTTTTGGCATTTTTTCATTGTGATACAATATACATAACACAAAATTTACCATTTTAACCAATTCACATGTATATGAATCATGTCAGTGGCCCCAGATATGCTCACACTGTCACATGGCATCTGCCAAAGCTGTTTATCCTCCCAGATAGACCCACACACACTAAATAAACAGTAACTCCCAGCCCGCTTCCCCCGCCCCTGGTAATCACTGCTCTACCCTCCAGCTCCATGAATGGAACCACACTTATTTTTTAATTGCAATTATCGAAATGAAACATTTTCTTTTTTTGAGACAGGGTCTTACTGTCTTCCAGGCCAGAGTGCAGTGGTGCAAATATGGCTCACCACAACCTCTGCCTCCCGGGTTAAAGAGATTATCCTGCCTCAGCCGCCCTAGTAGCTGCGACTACAAGCACCCGTCATCATGCCTGGCTAAATTCCTATTTTCAGTTGAGACAGGGTTTCATCATGTTGGCCAGACTCTTCTCAAACTCCTGACTTCAGGCAGTCCACCCACCATGGCTTCCCAAAGTGCTGGGACTGCAGGTGTGAGCCACCACAACTGGCTAAAATGAAACTGCTTCATCCTCCCGAGTAGCTGGGATTACAGGCATGCCACCACACCCAGCTAATTTTGTATTTCTAGGACAGATGGGGTTTCTTCATGTTGGTCAGGCTGGTCTCAAACTCCTGACCTCAGGTGATCCACCTGTCTCAGTCTCCCAAAATTCTGGGATTACAGGCATGAGCCACTGTGCCATGAAATGAAACTTTATAACTTGGAGTGACCCAAAAACTTTTTACCAAAGCACAGTGTCCCCAAAAGACGTGGGCCTGCTCTATATTCAATTCAAAAGAATGGTGATGGGCTGTCCCCACAGAACAAAATGCGAATGGAGATGAGGAAATTAAAATAAAGATAGACTGTGAGTCCTTTTTGTTCACCACACAGCTACACAAAGAAGAGATTTATTTTCCCCAGGTGACAGAAATGGGAAGGTATAGAGTCCAGGGTTGATACCGCTGGCTGAGCAGTTGGTGAGGCTCAGCCTCCTTCTAGCTGCCCACCACACTGTCTTTCACTGTAGTCCTTCTGTCCCCAGGGCCCAGGCCTAGAGGCTGAATTCCAGCAGGAAGAAAGGGAAACAGGCAAAGGCTTTTGGGAGAATTAGGAAAATCACTCCTGTGTTCTGTGGTTTGGAAGAGTGACCTGGTTGACAAAGCCTGCTCTAAAGAATCAAGAAGTAAGAAGTGCTGGGTGTGGTGGCTCACACCTGTAATTCCAGCACTTTGGGAGGCCAAGGTGGGCTGATCACCTGAGGTTAGGAGTTCGAGATCAGCCTGGTAAACATGTTGAAACCCCATCTCTACTGAAAAAAAATTAGCCAGGTGTGCTGATGCATGCCTGTTATCCCAACTATTTGGGAGGCTGAAACAGGAGAATCACTTGAACCCAGGAGACAGAGATTGCAGTGAGCTGAGATCATGCCACTGCACATAGAGCAAGACTCTGTGTCAAAAAAAAAAAGAAAGTAAAAATTGGAAAAAAAAATTGGATTCTATTAGGGAGAATAGAGGGTAGGCAGCCAGAAACCTGACAAAGATCACTGCAGCAGGTAATATCTAAGATAAATAAAACTCTTGACACAAGAAAAAGGCTGGGGCCCAAAGACAACTAGAATCCTATTGGCAGGAGGTAAAAGGAGGGAATAAAGAACTAGATGCTACCAGAAAAGGCCTCGTAATTCATCCCCTCTGCTTCAGAAATATCAAGACAAAAAGGTGACAAAGCGACAGCCTCCTACTGGAATTGAACTTCCTCCCTTTGTCTGAGTCTTCCTCCTTAGTCCACGGCTAAGACACAGTCTTCCTGGGAGCCAGCAGGTCAGGAAGGCACAGATGCCCTCTGTTCCTCTGCAGAGACTTCGAGCCAGCGTCCAACTTGTTAGGCGCTGCTCCTGCCTCCCTGCTCCCGCTCCGAGCTGCAGGTGCTGTTTGCTGCCCTCTAGGGGCTTCTAGATGTATATGCATCAGTCGGTGTTACTAATTGTCAACAAAAGACACACTTCTGCCTGAGTTAAATAGAAAATAAATTTATAAAACATTTATGGTCACAGAAAGTGGATGGGGTTAGAGCTGTTGGAGAGCTAGCTCAGAGGCTATGCAACCAAGATCAATGTTCCAAATCATGTTGCAGAAATGCCTGGTAAAGGCACCACTGTCGCCACATCTGAGCCCCAGCTGCCACAGTTAATGTGCCTGGTGTTGACCATCACATACTGTGTCGCCACAACTCTGAGGCAAGGTTGTAAAAATGCACTGCTCTCCAAAAATAAATGACTTCTGGATTCTCTGGTGACTGGGATAAGGAACAACGCATTTGGCCAGGTGTGGTGGCTCATGCCTATAATCCCAGCACTTTGGAAGGTTGAAGCAGGCAGATCACATGAGGTCAGGAGTTTGAGACCAGACTGGCCAACATGGTAAAACCCCCATCTCTACTAAAAATATAAAAATTAGCCAAGTGAGGAGGCACATGCCTATGATTCCAGCTACTCAAGAGGCTGCGACAGGGGAATCACTTGAACCTGGGAGATGGAAGTTGCAGTGAGCTGAGATTGAGCCACTGCACTCCAGCCTGGGTGACAGAGATGAGACTCTGTCAAAAAAAAAAAAAAAAAACATTTTGCAGGAGCTATGTTGATTTTACCCATAAATAAACACTTAGAGGCGGGGTATGGTGGCTCATGCCTGTAATCTAAGCAAGCGGATCACCTGAGGTCAGGAGTTCAGGATCAGCATGAACAAAGTGGTTAAACCCCGTCTCTACTAAAAATACAAAAATTAGCTGGGGCATGGTGGTGGGCACCTATAATCCCAGCTACTCAGGAGGCTGAGGTAGGAGAATTGCTTGAACCCAGGAGACAGTGGTGCAGTGAAGTGAGATCACACCACTGCACTGCAGCCTGGGCAACAAGAGGGAAACTCCAACTCAAAAAAAAAATCATGACTGAAGCTCAGTGTCAGAGAAGCTGATTCAATTGGCTCAGGACTGGGTGAAAGGGAGGGACCAGGGTATTGGTGTTTGGGTTTTTTTCCAATTGCTACAGGTGATTCCAATTGCAGAAATCACTAGCTAAAGCAGTGGTTCTCAGCCTTGCCTGCACATTGACGCCACCTAGGAAGCTTCAACAATTGATGAAGCTAAAATCTAGAGATTCTGATTTTGTCATTTAACTGATCTGCATAGGTATTTGAATTTTTTTTTCTACAAATACATGTGTTTGGTGAGTGACGGACAACAGAAGGCAGAGAGATGGTGCCGTACACGGCCGGTATAGGCTTGGAGGCAGAACTCCGGAGAGACAGACACGCAGACAGTCCTCCCAGCAGGGCAGGCCAGGCAGCACTCTGGGCCTTGTAAACCCTTGGTTGGTGGGTGAGAGCCAGCAGGAGGTCTGGCCCAGAGCTGGAGGGGCCCAGGCATGCTGCAGGCTCCCTGATCCGAGGTTCTGGGTGGCATCAATGGTGGCGCTGGGGCTCAACTCACATCACTTAGAGCCTTGCAAGACTCAGGCACTCAGGGCCTGCAAACTTGAACAGCACGAGGGTGGTGTGGTGCCCGTTGGAATTGTGGCGCTTCAGCTGGATCTGCGCCACCTGCTGCTGTCTCAGCAGCTGCACCTGCTCCTGGAAGTTGGTGCTTGGGTTCTGGCCGTACTGCATGAAGCCCATCTGGCCACTGGGGAAGGTGGGGATGGTGACTGGCAGAACTGCCACCTCTCCTAGATGAGGTCCAGGTGCAGCCACTGGCACTCACCCTGGCCCTCTTCCTTGAGGGCCATCTTCATGACCTGGGAATAGGACTCCCTGGGGAGACTTTTGCTGGGCCCATGAGTCTGAGGAGTCAGTGATGGTCGCATGGAAGGTCTCCTGATTCTGTTTCATGAACTCAAAACTGTCACCTACATGGAAGGTCAGCTTCAAGCTAGACTAGCCAACAGCCATGCCCAGCAGGAGCTTTTTGGGGACTTGGATGACATGTTCGATGATCTCACACTTGACCACGGACTCCACGGAGCGGTGTGTTTCACCACCTCGCACAGGACCTGGATGGTCAGCACCCGTTGGAGGCAGGAGGGGGTGGCTGCAGAGAGGCAGGTGGGCGATCAGCTCCTGGGAGGAGAACTCAGCCCCCTCTGTGCATTGGATGACACATATGACACCAGCATGTGGCCATACGTCTGGCTGCAGGTGAGGATTTCCTGGGAGCATGAGCACTGAGTTTGGAGCAGCTGCAGCAACAAGGCCTGGCTGAGCCACAGGCTGCAGGTCCCTTGGAACCAGTCCTCATGGATGGCGGCAGGTGGGAGGCAGCTGCGCCCTTGGGGCTGGGACTGCAGGCTGTGTGGAGCCGAGTGCAGTGGCTCAATCTCAGCTCACTGCAACCTCTGCCTCTGGGCTTCAAGCGATTCTCCTGCCTCAGCCTCCTGAGTTCCTGGGACTATAGACGCCCTCCACCACGCCCAGCTTATTTTTGTATTTTTAGTAGAGACGGGGTTTCACCATGCAGGCCAGGCTGATTTCAAACTCCTGACTTCGTGATCCACCTGCTTCAGCCTCCAGAAGTGCTGGGATTACAGGCGTGAGCCACCTCACCCGGCCAGTCGTTGAATTTTGTAAAGCTTGCCAGGTAATACTAATGTGCAGCTAAGGTTGAGAACAATTAGGATAAGAGGATGAATGAGGGAATGAATGAAGAAATTAATGAATCTACAGTCTTACACTTCAGACGTCAAGCCACTGTGTGTGTGTGTGTGTGTGTGTATTATCCATAATAATCACTGGGGGGACTGAGGCTTACAGAGCAGAGAAAGGAGCCCATGTTCTTGAGGGACTGTTCTGTCATAAGCACTGGTCTAAATGCTTTAAATGCATTTTCTTGTGAATCCTCTAAAAAACCCCAGGAGGATGAATATTGTTATCCCATTTCACAGAAGTGGGGTGAAGATGCCTAGAGGTTAAATGTCTTGCCTGCAGTTATATATTCAGTTATTAGCTGACACGGGAGTAGACCCAGGCCTCCTAAAACAAATGCCAACCCCCACCCCTACCCTGAGCCCTGAGCCCTGAAATGGGAAAGGCCAAACTGGGAAATGTGCCTCAAACCCAGCCAGTGGAGGTCTCGTCCAAAAGAGCTCATCAGGCCCTAGCTGTAGGAGCAGAGGAACATTGGTTGGGCATGGTGGAGCTGAAAATAATGCTGCCTGCTGGACAAAAGGGGGCCGAGGCTGGGGCAGGAGACGGGGCAGCACAGACCCCTAACATTCTCAGATGCCTTTTCTTAAAAAGAAAGGACTGACCTTCATTCTGAGATTCTAACTTTCTTACATTGTGTTAACAGAAAGTGAAACCAAATTATTTTATGACATCATAATATGTCATAAAATAATCCAATGGTCATTTTGAGTCCCACCCTCCCACCATTGGCAAAATTAGAAGGTGGTAACCCTAGGCTGCTCTGATTGTTTTTTTTTTTTTTTATTGGTCCAAGAAAAAAAAATGGGGAAGCCAAAGGTTTCTCTGGGGAATTAAAGACAGACGCCAGCTAAGGGAAGAAACAGGAGAGAAGTGAAGACAGCAGGTGAAACTGAATTTGTTTTGAGACTGAAGGCGTGGTCCCAGGACTGTGGCAGTGAGGAAATCATGTCCAGCTGGAGCCAGACTTTGAAGTGGAGCCTAGGGATCTGACTTCACAGGTTCCCCTGGTGATTGTGATGAACGTTAAAAACCTCCATACTTGCTTGTGAAGAGACCTCCAGAAAGGGAAGCAGCTGGAGGGCCAGATGAGATGATGGATGATTTGAAGGATGATTTGTATGGCTGTTGTTTTAATGTAGAAAATACTTCAGCTTTTTCATTTTTACTTTTTTATTGAAAGACAATATTCATATAGAAAAGTACACGTCATCAGTGCCCAGCTTGACACATTTTCACACTCAGGACAGTCCTGTAACCAATGCTCAGATGAAGAAACAACATTTTGACTGGGTGAGGTCACACCTGGAATCCCAGCACGTTGGGAGGCTGAGGCAGGTGGATCACCTGAGGTCAGGAGTTCGAGACCAGCCTGGCCAACATGGTGAAGCACTGTCTCTACTAAAAATACAAAAAATTAGCCAGGCGTGGTGGTGCACACCTGCAATCCCAGCTACTCGGGAGGCTGAGGCAAGAGAATTGCTTGTGTGCCTGGGAGGTAGAGGTTGCAGTGAGCTGAGATTGTACCATTGCACTCCAGCCTGGGCAACAAAAATGAGAACTCTGTCTCAAAAACAAAAAAGAAAGAACATCTCCAGCATCCCAGAAGCCCTCTCATCCCTACTTCTAAGGGCAGACTCGTTTTGCCTGTTTGTATACTTTATGTAAATGAAAGCATATTGCATGTGCTTTCTCAGGCCTGGCTGGTTTCCCTCGTCCTTACATTTGTCAGACCTGTGTATGTTATTTGCATATGATTGTAGATCGCACGTTCTCATTGCCGCAGAATGGTCCACTGAGACTTACATCACTCATTCTACCGATCATGGATGTTTGATGCTTTCCAATTGGAGGCATTACAAGTAGCACTGTTTTGCAACAGGTCCTTGATGGGAATCCCAGAACAAACTTGGCAATGCTTGGTTTCCAGGCTGCGGCCTCCTGAACCAGAGTCGCATAACACACCAGGGAGGTCTCTTATGAACCAAGTTCCTCCCCAGAGAAATCCAGACCCGGAGTAGCCACAGGCTGAGCCTTGACTCTGGCCAGAGACCAGATACCCCAACGCCAGAACCTAGTCACGTGCTGACCCAAGCATGTGGGACCCCCAACCCAAGTCGCCATGCAACTGGAGCTCAAATTCAAGTCCACAGTTTCTAGACTAGAGTCCTAAATGGGGTCCATGGGCTATATCCCCCCAAGGGGAAAGGGGGTGTCCAGCAGGTGCCTGAGTGTCAAGGTTGTGGCCTTGGGGATGGGTTCCTCCTCACTGAGCTGCGATCCCTTACAGGCAGTCACACCGGAAGCTGTGTCGTGAAAACTCCTCAGGCCTTGTGTCCTAATGGGGCAGGCTAACATGCAGGCTCCTTGGCCCCCTGCCCTGCCCAGACCTGTTCTGGATTCCACCCCAGCCTTCCCCAAGGTCGCTGCCACCTCCCACCTGCCAGGCTTAGGCAGGGCCTCTGAGACACGGCCAGGAAGGCTGGCAGGCAGGAGGGCTGGGGCAAGCACTGGGGGCCATGGAGGGGACAGCAGAGCCCATAGTCTATCAGAAGCTGTTGTTCTGGGAGCCAAGCCTGCAGTCAGAGGAGGAAGAGGAAGAGAAAGAGGAGACATCACAGGCACTGGTTCCCAACCCCTGGAGGCCCCAGGACTCTTCTGGTTAAGTAAGGGAGGGGTCTGGGGACCAGCCTTCCCAGGCTTAAGGTTTGTAAGTCCCTCTATCTGGAGCCCCTCAGGGGGACCAGGTGACTCCCTGCTGTGCTTAGCTCCAGGCACTGTCCCATCAACTTGGGGAAAACGTAGGCTGCAGCCCCAGACTTGGCCTGACCCAGTCACAGGTCTGTGCATCTGGAAAGACATTGGTACCAAGCCAGCCTCTGCTTGATACCATCTGCTGCTCTGTCAAAGGTCCCCAGCCCCCAAGCCCTGGTAGAGGAGGCACCTGCTGGGCAGGTTGGGGCCTGGCTACACCTGGCGGCTCCTGCCTCCAGCCCCTTCTCTCCCACCTGTCACACCCCACTGGGCCTTCCTCCCACCTGATTCAGTCTCCCCTTCAGAAGCTCCCGCCCTAGCTAGCCTCAGTTTCCCCAATCCTTTCACAGCTCCATGTCTTTGCCCAAGCTGTGCCCACTGTGAAGAAGCCCTTTTCTCCTTGGCAGACTTGAACTCCTCTTGCTAAATCAAACCTTTTTTTGTTTTTTTAAACAGAGTCTCGCTTTGTTGCCCAGGCTGGAATGCAGTGGTTTGATCTCCACTCACTGCAACCTCCACCTCCTGCGTTCAAGCGATTCTCCTGCCTCAGCTTCCCAAGGAGCTGGGACTACAGGTGCATGCCACCGTGCCCAGCTAATGTTTTTGTATTTGTAGTTTCACCATGTTAGCCAGGATGGTCTCAATCTCCTGACCTCGTGATCTGCCCATTTCAGCCTCCCAAAGTGCTAGGATTACAGGTGTGAGCCCCCATGCCCGGTGCTAAATCAAACCTTCTGGAAAACATTCCCTGGGGACTCTCAGGGTTCCTGGGCATCCCTCTGTCCCAGCCACAGCTCAGGACACCCCTCTGCAGGAACAAGACTGGTGGGCTGCCCGGAACCTGGGCCCGTCTAGTGGCCGCCCTGCTGCTGCTGGCTATGGGCTGCTTCCTGGCCATGTGGCAGCTCCAGCATCAACGCAGCCCCACAGGAGGCCTGGGCTCCATGGCCCCTCCACCCAGCAGACACTCCCATGGTCCTGGCGTTTACCATCATGGTGCCATCATCAGCCCTGCAGGTCAGTCATGCTGGCAGCGGCTCGGGGGAGGGAGGGTCACGGGTCACCGGGCCCAGTCCCTCCTGCTGTATTACAGTCCCTTCCTTGCTGCAGCCATGTGCTCCCACCTAGGCTGGGAGCTGCTTGTTGCCGGGGAGCAACGTTGTGGATGCCGGCATGGGAGCTGTTTTGTGCCTGGCGATGGTGCATCCTCATGCCACGGGGCTAGGTCAGTGACCCGGGATCCCGGACCACAATCCCAGCCCACAGCCTAATCAGTGACCTGGGCCTCATGGAGTCAGTAGCCCTGACCTCAAGGATGCTTGATAAGCAGGACCCAGGGTTTGGGCAGCAGTCCCCATCCCTTGAGCCAGGTCTGCATCACCTTTACCTCAGGTGTGGCCAGTAACTCCTGATCCCAGACTCAGTCAAGGGATCTTGACTGAAACAAGTCAGCGGCCCTTGACCCACGCCTGCTGAGTAACCCCTCTAGCTCCTGCAGGTGCCATGTTTTGGGGCTTCTTCCACAACAGCTCCTTGGGCAATTCCACGGCCCTGACATCAGGCCCAGCACAGACCCTAGCCCCCGGAGTGGCACTGCTCATGGCTCTGCCCACCCTGCACCTGCTGCATGCACGCTTTGGCCACCTTCCCTGGCCATGCCTGCTAGTCGGCCCTACCACACTGGCTTAGGAGGGCTTCCTGGTGGACAAGCCCCTGGCAGCTCAGGGCACAGGTCTCTGTCCACTGCTTTGCCATCCTGATGGGACGCCCCTGGGTGCTGGAGCCCGAGCTACCAACCCACAGCTGGCAGCCACGCTTTGCAGGGCAGGCTTTGCTCCCACCTCAGACCTTGCCAGGGACTCACTACTGAGTCTGCTGGCAGGAGACCTGGGGGTGGAGATGCCCTTGGCTGGGCCCAGGCCCACTTTGGAACCAGCGCAGCAGCTACCCATGGCCCAGGGCATCCTGTTCACCACCCCCAGTCCCTCAGCCAGCCCAGAGCTGCTTGCACTGCTGGAGGCAGCCCTAGGGTCTGGGGCATCCAGCCTTGACCCCTGCCCACCAGTCTTGCAAACTGCTGTGAGCCCCAAGAGCGGCACCCTGGCCACCATGGACAGCAGCGGCTCTGTGTTCCTTCTCACCTCCTCGCTCAACAGCTCCCTTGGTTCTGCATACCTGTTCCCAGGCATGGGGGTTCTGCTCAGCAACACGACGGCCAAGTCTACCGCTAGTGCCTGGGCCTGTCCCCTCATCCTCCAGCCTGGATGACACAGAGGCCAATGTGTTGGGGCTAGTGGCTTCAAGGACCCCTGATATGGCCAGAGAAATGACTCACACTATACTCAGCCATCTGGCAGAGCCCCAAACCCAGGCCCAGCACCAGCACCAGGGCCAGCAAGAACCAACAGAGCAGCCCAGCACTTGTGGTCAAGGGATCCTGCTCCAGGTGGCAGCCTATGCAGAGCACGTGCATGTCTCCCATGTCCCCCATGGCTGCTGCCCCTACCAGGGGATCTAACAGGATCGGGATGGGTCTGGCACAAGACAGAGTTATCTGAAGCCTGGGGAAGGAGTAGAGCAGACCCAGCAGTAATGGAGTGTACCCCAGCTCACACCGGTCATCTCAAGCACTTTGGGTGGTCAAGGCAGGAAGATTCCTTGAGGCCAGGAGTTTGAAACCAGCCTAGACAGCATAGCAAGATCTTGTCTGTACCAAAAATTTTAAATTTGCCAGGTGCAGTGGCAGATGCCTGTTGTCCCAGCTACCTGGGATGCTGAGGCAGGAAGCTTGCTTGAGCCGGTAGTTCAAGGCTACAGGAGGCTAGGATTACACCATTGCACTCCAGCCTGGACAACATAGTGAGACCCTGTCTTTGGAAATAATAATAATAATAATGGCTGGGTGTGGTGGCTCATGCCTGTAATCACAGCACTTTGGGAGGCCTAGGCAGGTGAATCACCTGAGGCTAGGAGTTTGAGACCAGCCTGGGCAATATGGCAAAACCCCATCTCTACTAAAAATATAAAAAACTTAGCTGGATGTGGTGGTGTACACCTGTAATCCTAGCTAGTTGGGAGGCTGAGGCATGAGAATTGCCTGAACCTGGGAGGTGGAGGTTGCAGTGAGCCAAGATCACACCACTGCACTTCAGTCAGGGCAGCAAGAGTGAAGCCTCATTTAAAAAAAAGTGTGCATCTATTATGTGCTCACTGCTGGCTCAGGCCCCCAACCTCTGGCTTTTTCCATTAGCTAGATTTGAGTTGCAGGATCCAGAGCTAGCACAGTCATTCTCCAAACCACCCACACTGAGGGAATTGCTGGCTCCTTTGCCAGCTAAGGAACACGACGGTGATGAGGAATAAGCAACAGGGCCCGGGGCGAGCACTGAGTTCAGATCCAGCTTTTGGAAGGACAGCAGAAAGAGTGCAGAGCCTCTGCCTCGGCAAGCACTGGGCCCCAGGGAGCAGGGCAGGCAGAGCCCAGGGTACTGCTGGCATCCTGTCCTTCCCTTCAGGGCACCCTCTACCCATCTTTCTCAACCAGACTGATACAAAATAAAGATCAAGTCTCCCGGAGGCCAAGAGCCATTCCTGCTTCTTTAATTTCCCATCAGCCTTGAAGCAATTGGAGTTGGGGCTTCCCGGATGGACAGCACAGGTGATCAGTAAACAGAGAGGGGAGAGCCTGGGTTGGTATCTTTCAGCTTCCACCCCGGCTCTGCTCACCTCCTGTCTCCTGGGGCACTAGATGTGCGAGGTAAATGTTTTAATCTCACTTTCTAGAACAGACAGCAAAGCAGGGAAGCAGTTGAGAGGGTGAGTTGGAGTTGAATGGGTGGAAATTCAAGGTGAAGGGTAGCCCTGACCTCCTCACAGCGTTAGGTCCTCTCTGGACCACAGCCTTCTGAAAACAGCTTCTCAAACCAGGAAGCAAGTTTGACCAGCAGCGCTTCCCTTCCCTGCCATTGTAAAAGGCTCCTCTGATTTAATAGACCCTTATTCCCACGACCTCCACCTTCCACTTCCAAGAAAATTCTTCTCCAGCTCAGTAATGGCACCACAATGTACTCAGTTATTTTAGTCCCAAACCTGGCATCCCCCTCACTTCCTCTCCCCCCACATCCAATCACCCACCCACCCCACCTGCTCCACATCAGCCGAAATCTGACCTGTTCTCATTTCCCTGGGTCCAGTCCACCACTGTCTCTAACTGGTCTTCCTGTTCTTCCTCTTGTGTGGACCTACGATCCATCATTTCCCACACAGCAGCCAGCATCACCTGGTGAGAATTTAAATTGGATCCAGGCCTGCCCCTGCATTAAACTCACCAATGACTTCTACCACACTCTGAGTGAAATCCTAGCCCGGGATCCTATGCAAACTTGCTTCTCTGAGCCACCTGGCAGCCTCAGCCCCTGCAGCCCTGGGCCTTTGCAGTTGTAAGGATTGGGATTTCCTCCCCTTAGATCCTTGCAGGAGTGTGGGGAAGGGCTTCTTGTCACTCAGCTCTCAGCCCAAATGTCAGCTACTTCCTGACAGAGGCCTTCCCTGACCGACCCCTCAAATCATTACCATAGACTCTGTTGAATGATAATTAGCGGCTGGTGCAAATAGATGCTCAGTACTGCAAAGAAAAATCGGCACTGAAACAAAGGATCTTTTAGCAACGCAATTTTTACTTCCTGGGCTACAGGAAGTAGCCACAAGAATATGAAAATAAAAGAAAGCAGACATATTTATTTCTCAGGCCTGGATGCTCTTTCACCCCACTTACAGGGGGAAGAGCAGGTAAAATGAGGTAATGACGGTCAGTGAAGGGTCATGTAAATCACGTGTCTTGGAGACTGAGGCCCAGGTGAGGAGAAAACCTAAGGCATCAGCACTTTTTTCCTATACTTGTCAAGAAATAACAAGGTCACTAAGATTTATGTTACTAATTCTTATATTCTAAGAAAAAGAGGAACCAGGTACAGAAGCAGAACTTGAAAGTAGCCACGGAACATGACCACTCAAGCACAGCACCACAGAGAAACAGTTAAGTCACTGGGTGTCTGTGGGCCTCCGTGACAGCGTCAGGCCTGCCACAAGAGCTTGGGGGAGCGGAGTTTTCTCCTTACTCCCCCAGGAAGACGTCCCGCCATCTTGGATGTGTCCTCCCCTAGCTGGCTAAACCGGGTGCTTTCAGAGCACTGACACAGTCGCACAGCCAAGGTGTCCTCCAGCAGCCCTTATGCGAGCATGACAGAGGGCTTAGAGCATCTGGCTTTAGCGTCACCTCTTTTCCAATGCCATGTCAGTCCCATACTTCCTGAGGCTTATAAGTAAGATTAGAGATTATATCATTACATACCTATATGTATGATTAATATGAAGAGCTATATGATTATGTGATTAAACATCTGTAGTTATGATTACATATAAATAGCTATATGATGATTACATATAGGAATAACTATATCTCTAATTCTTTTTTCTGGGTTTTTTTTTATTGCATTTTAGGTTTTGGGGTACATGTGAAGAACATGCAAGATTGTTTACTAATTCTACACTTATATGAGAACATGCTGAGACTTCAGGCCCTTGCCTCGGCTCTTGCTGGGTTTCCCCCCACAGCTTAACAGTTACTAGCAGCTTATTCCTTGACAAGAAAGGAAACTTTAAAAGGAACCTTTCAACTTCCCACAGGCGTATTTTTAACCGGTGATGTATTCACGTTTCAGCACTGAAAAGGCTCCCTCGGACCCCTGCATTCCCAGTTCTCTTCATAATTACGAATCTTTTTTTTTTTTTTTTTGAGACGGACTTTCACTGTTGTTATCCAGACTGGAGTGCAATGGCACGATCTCGGCTCACCGCAACCTCCGCCTTCTGGGTTCAGGCAATTCTCCTGCCTCAGCCTCCTGAGTAGCTGGGAATACAGGCACGCGCCACCATGCCCAGCTAATTTTTATATTTTTAGTAGAGACGGGGATGGTCTCGATATCTTGACCTCGTGATCCACCCGCCTCGGCTTTCCAAAGTGCTGGGATTACAGGCGTGACCACCCTGCCCGGCCTCATAATTACGATCTTTTTTGATGCACTTAGCTCCGTGTTCCTCCAGAAAGCGGCCGCTTTGTTCCAACCGCCTAGCGCTGCGCAAAGCAAGTGCCAGTAACTTTTGAATGGCTCAGGGCTCCAAGCGCAGGGCCGTCCTAGGACGAGGCGGATGATGTGCTGCACCTCAGTTGGTTTCCGAGATGGACCCTCAGAAACCGCCCCGTGGGGCTCCAAAGGGGCAGATGCTCCAGCCTCCGGGACAGAATGAACGTGAGCGAAAGGCTGGAACAACCGCGCCGGCGCAGCGAGGAACTTCCGCTCAGAGCGAGGGCGGAAATGCCGCCCCTCCTGGGTGCCCGCCCCAGCCTCGCTCCTCTTGGTTCCCCCGTCCCCTGCCCAGCCCCTCCCAGTTCCCCCTCCGAGCCAACTGAAAAAAACAGTGCGCATGCGCCGGGCCCTGACCTGGAAGTGGCTGGATCCGGGGCATGCGTGTTTCCATGAGTGTGGCGGAGATGGGGAGCCAGGAACCCTCCGAGCCCCCGTCGCCGGGAGACGCGACGCAGAACAGCGCCCGGCCTGCGGACCGCCAGGCCTGTTGAAACACAGCTGTGGGTTCTTGGACTTCTGGGACATTGCGAAGCCTGAGCAGGAGACGCGACTTGTGGCCGAGAAGCTGCCGGAGTATCTGCGCGCTAGGCCGAAGATGGAGCGGCGGGTTTGGGGCAGGGGCAGCGCACTTCCCGACAAGGAAGCGGCGGCGGGCCCAGGGATTTGGGATGGGGGCACGTGGTCGCGAACCTGGATGATAAGGTGCACGGGGTGTGCAGCTTCTTGTCACCGTTCAACGCGAGGGTGCGCTTGGTTCCGCAGGGGTCTGAGATGAAATACGCCCTGGAGCGGCTAATCACGGGACTCGGGGTCGGGCGAGAAACAGACCGGCCCTGCTACAGTTTGGCCCTGGCACAGGTGAGGTGCTGTTCCTGGCAGGATCCCAGCCACGCAGGTGAAAACGGTGGGGTGTGAGGAGGGCGGGTGTCTCAGCGCGACGGAGGGGCAGCCCGACAGAGAAGTCGGGAGTGTGTTGGAGGCCAGCCTGAGGGAGCCTCCTCACACGAAGGTGGAGAAAGCGTGAGCAAGGCCTGTCTCCAAAGCAGTCCAGGCAGGGGGAGTGGGAAGCGGAGCAGGTTTTCTTTCTGGTGCTTGCGTTACCCGGCCTCTTAGGTACACTTGCTGGGAGCAGTGAGCGCTGGGTGGGGTGGGCTCCCTTAGGCCTGCAGGGCATTCAGCTGATTGGAGTAGCCCACTCTCTGAGGAGCCCTGACAAGGGGAAGAGCAGTTAAGACCCAGGCCCGCCGGATCAGCCTGAGTGGAGCTCAGACCGGGCTATGGAGAGAAGACCCAGTGGCTGAGAATTTCAGCAGAGCAATCCAGGGACTGTAGAAGGCACTTTTGTGGCTAGGAGCGGTGGTGGCTCACACCTGTAATCCCAGCACTTTGGGAGGACGAGGCGGGTGGATCACCTGAGGTCAGGAGTTCGAGACCAGCCTGGCCAACAGGTTGACAACCCATCTCTACTAAAAATACAAAAATTAGCTGGGTGTGGTGGTGCACACCTGTAATCCCCAGCTACTGTGGGTGCTGAGGCAGGAGAATTGCTTGAACCTGAGAGGTGGAGGTTGCAGTGAGCAGAGATCAGGACACTGCACTCCAGTCTGGGCAATGGAGCAAGACTCCATCTCAAAAAAAAAAAAGGAAGCTGCCAAGGCTCAGCTCCAGTCCCAGTCCCAGAACCACTTGCAGACGGTACTTCAGAAATCCTAGCGGAGATGGGGCAGGGAGGCAAGATTCGTTTCCGAGAGCAGCTTCAGAGGCATTCATGGGGTGCGACTAGGCACCCAAGGCTTCCTGGGAGGAGTTGAAGGGGGAAGGGAGGTTGAGTTGTGAGGATGTACTGGGCCACTTCCTGAGCCCCTCTTCCTCCTGGCAGCTGTTACAGTCTTTTGAAGACCTCCATTTGTGCAGCATCCTGAAGCAGATGCAAGAAAAATATGACTTGCATCAGGTGAAGAAGGTGAGAGAGGGCCTGGGGAGGTCAGTAGCCCCGGGGGTGAGAGGCTGGGGGTGGGAAGTCCCACGGCCCCTCATGCTGTGCCTGGAATCCTTTTCTAGTCAATGGTGAGACCTGCTGTCTTTGCAGACCTGTTCAGAGTGCTCGCCCTCTTTCAGTCAGGCTGGCTGGTGAAGGTGAGAACTTTGGGAGGATGGTGGGGGTGGGGGGTGTAGGCTGGTCTTGGATGGGTGGGGGACAGTAGTGGTCCCTGCTCATACCCTCTGCCCCTTTGTGGGGACCAGGACCAGGAGGTGCTGAGGAAGTCAGTGAAGCTGCTGCAGGCCCTGGACCAGTATCAGAACCACTTGCAGGAGCAGCCCCAGAAAGCCCTGGTGGACATTCTCTTCGAGGTATGAGCTCACCAGCCTTATGGGCTCGGGAGACACTTCCTGCTACAAAGACATAAAGAGGGCTCAGATGAGAATCAGGAACAGCACTGTTCCATAGAAATATAAAGACATATAATTTGAAGTGTTTCAGTGACTTTGTTGAAAAGGTAAAAAGAGGCCCGGCACAGTGGCTCATGCCTGTAATCTCGGTACTTTGGGAGGTGGGTGTATCACCTGAAGTCGGGAGTTTGAGACCAGCCTGACCAATATGGAGAAACCCTATCTCTACTAAAAATATAAAAAAATTAGCCAGGCATGGTGGCATATGCCTATAATCCCAGCTACTTGGGAGGCTGAGGCAGGAGAATCATTAGAACCCAGGAGTTGGAGGTTGTAGTGAGCCGAGATCATGCCATTGCACTCTAGCCAGCCCAAGCCATATGAGAGTGAAACTCTGTCTCACAAAAAAAAAGTTAAAAAGAAACAGGTGTCATTAGTAACATTTTACATCATCTAGTATATCTAAAATATTATTTCAGTATGCATTTGTATACAAAACTGTTGAGCTGGCAGGGCACAGTGCCTCTTACCTGTAATCCCAGCACTTTGGGAGAGCGAGGTGGGTCAATCACGAGGTCAGGAGTTCGAGACCAGCCTGGCCAACATGGTGAAACCCTGTCTCTACCAAAAATACAAAAAATTAGCCAGGCATGGTGGCAGGCACCTGTAGTCCCAGCTACTCAGGAGGCTGAAGAAGGAGAATCACTTGAACCCGGGAGGCAGAGGTTGTAGCAAGCCGAGATCACGCCACTGCACTTCAGTCCGGGTGACAGTATGAAACTCTCAGAAAAAAAAAAAATCGTTGAGGTATCATTACTCTTTTTTTAGTGTGTTTCAAAATCCAGCGTGTATTTTACATGTAGGCACATCCCTGGTCAGATTTGCTGCCTTTTAGGCGCTCAGCAGCCCCGTGTGGCTAGTGCCGCTCTAGAACTGAACTCGGCACATGGCAGGTATATAAAACGTTTGCTGTTGTTCTCCTGGTCAAGGCTGGTCCCTCCTGGGCCTCCACTGCCCGACTTGGGAAGGTACACCTAGGCCTTTTTGCCACTGAAGAGAAAGGCAGGGGCTGGGAAGTCCCAGGCCAGGACTGCTGAGGAGTCGACCTCAGAGCCAAAAGGACCTGAATTTGAATCCCAGCTGTCTACCTAGGGCCCCTTTTGTATAAAATTGGCTAGTCCTCTGAAGTCCCAAAACCAGGAATAATTAAATGGGTAGCTCTGGCTGGGTGCCATGGCCCACACCTTTAATCCCAGAAATTTGTGAGGGTGAGGTGGGTGGATCACTTGAGGTCAGAAGTTCGAGACCAGCCTGGCCAATACGGTGAAACCCCACCTCTACTAAAAATACAAAAATTAGCTGGGCATGGAGGTGTACACCTGTAATCCCAGCTGAGGTAGGGGAATCGCTGGAACCAGGGAGGTGGAGGTTACAGTGAACTGAGATCACACCACTGCACTTAGCCTGGGTGGCAAAGCAAGACTCTGTCTCAAAAAAAAAAAAAGGCAGGTAGTACCGGGCCAGTTAGCATCAGCAAAATGCTTGTCAAAAACCCAGCTGCCTGGGAATTTGAGTTTTTTAGCAAATGGCCTCTGATGACTCTGATGCTTGGCCAGATGGCCCTGTGTCAGGAGGCTGGCAGGTAAAAGAGGCCACACTGGGCTCACCCTGCAGAGGAAGCCACCATTTCTTACCTTTCCACCCTTAGGTCTCAGAGGCCATGTTGCAGGAGATGCTGCCAGAGGTCCTCAGCACTGACTTGGATGCGATGCTCAGCTGTCCTGAACAGCTGGGGCTCTTCCTCCTGGCCCAGCAGAAAGTTCCCTCTAGGCTCAAGAAGCTGGTGGGATCCGTTAACCTATTTTCGGATGAGAATGTTCCCAGGTGTGAGGGAGGTGGATGGATTTGCTCTCCCTGGGGCTGTGGGACTGCATCTGGCCAAGCCCAGATTGGCTGTGTAGCCTGGGGGTGCCCTGGCTACTCTTGGCACACTGGCCCTTGCTGGTGAGGCAAGCATTCCCTGAGTCCCCTGCCCCCCACAGGATGGTGAACATGCTGAAGATGGCAGTGTCCTCAGTGAAGAAGGAATGAAAGCTGCCTGCCGTCGCCCTGGAGCTGCTCTACCTGGCACTCAAGGAAGACAAGTTTCTGCAGTTCTGGAAGGGGATGGTGGAACAGGGGCTGCTGAAGCTTCAGTTCTGGCCAGCCAGGTGCGTGTGGCATGTGGCCTCTCTCGGCCCCCTTCCCTGTCTGTAAATTGGGCTGGACTACCAGTCCTGAGGTCCCTGCCGGGGGACCAAGGGCTCTGACCATGCTTGGTCCCATAGTCCCTCTTAGCTACCTGTGTTTCTGCCTGCTGGGCACCACCCTTCCCCTGCTGACCAAGGAACAGCTGCAGCTGGTGATGCAGGGAGACGTGATCCGCCATTACATGGAGCACATGTGCACGGCCAAGGTGGGCACCGCCTGTGCAGCCCGATGCTGCTGGAAGGGCTAGGGAGGTGCTCTCCTTGCCAAGAAGGGGAGAGGGCACCTCAGGAGCCTGGCCAGAGACCTGGGTGTCTCCACTGTCTGGGTAGTGAGCTGCCTGAACCCCTTCCCCTCTGACAGATTGTTTTGAGTTGGAGTTTTCTCTTGTCACCCAGGCTGGAGGGCAATGAGGCAATCTCTGCTCACTACAATCTCCACCTCCCGGGTTCAAGCAATTATCGTGCCTCAGCCTCCTGAGTAGCTGGGATTACAGGTGCCCACCTCCACACCCAGCTAATTTTTGTATTTTCAGTAGAGACAGGGTTTTGCCATGTTGGCCAGGCTGGTCTCAAACTCCTGACTTCAGGTGATCCACCCGCCTTGGCCTCCCAAAGTGCTGGGATTGCAGATGTGAACCACTGCTCCCGGCTTCCCTCTGACAGTTTTGAAAAGGAGCGGGCCCCCACTTAGGTGTGGGTAGCCAGCGGGCTGTTCAGACCACCCTCCACCCCTGCCCATGTTGCGGTGATGAGAACAGTCGTCATGACCGTGTTTGAGCACCGGTGTGCCTGGTGCCCAGTCAGCGCTGCTGGGTTTACTGTTCTCAGCAGCTCATTTTATCTTTGCAGCAAGTTTCCGAGAGCTGTCATTCTGGGTGAGAGGCAGACTTGAAGCATCAGGCAGTGGTTAAGAGCCTGGGTTGGGCGGTGGTGTGCACCTGTAGTCCCAGTTACTCAGGAGGCTGAGGTGGGAGGATCACGTGAACCCAGGATTTTGAGGCTGCAGTGAGCCGTGATAGTGGCACTGCACTCCCGGGGCACAACTGGAGAAAATTAAAATGAGAAGAGCTTGGGCTGTGAGGCCAGACGTGGTCCTGCTGGGAGCCCTCTGACCCTGAGGAGTTCTATTCTAGGCATTTTTGTGTCTCACTTTACTCACCTACACAATGGCAGTAATGGCCAAGCGCAAAGGATTGCTAAAATGCTAAGCCGCCAGACAAAAAGTGGAACACGGGTCCTGGCCCCGAGGCAGCGCATTAGAGGTGGTTGGGTTGGGTCCCAAAGATGACACAGTGAGGAATTGGTGGCGTAGGCCTTGAACCTGGGTCAGTCTGGCCTCTTAACCACTGCTCTGCCTGTGCGTTGAGCCAGGAAAACAGCCCATCCCCCTCAGCAGTGTGGCGAGAGGGGCCTTTTGGGGCCAGAGGCACTGAAGCTGGGGAAGTCAGACCCGGGGAGGCCTTGATGCCAGACAGAAGCACTGGGGTGACCAGGAATGGAGCAAGCTCAGGCTCAGCCCTGCTGTGTGCCAGGGGAGACCCTGGGCCTCTGTTTAACCCTAAAGGCCGCAAGCCTGTGGGCTCAGCACCATGCCTAACTCTTACAGCTCCCAAACCAGTTCAAGTTCACCCCGGAGATGGAGGAATACATGGGCACTTTCCTAGAGGGATGCTGGTATGACCCTGAGCAGCAGCTGGCCGTGCTGGTGGTGGCCTTCTCCCCCACCACCAACCACGGTCTCCCAGTGGTGCCTACCTTCTGGTGGGTCGTGCGGTTCCTGAGCTCTCGGGCCCTGCAGGGCTATGTGGCCTGGCTGCAGGGCATGTTTCTCCAGCCAAACCTGGACTCCTTGATTTACTTAAGCACCAACAACTGAAGAAAGCTCAGGATGCATCACTGCATGTGTGAGTGGACCGTGCGAAGGACCCGTCGTCCTTCAGGAGTTAGCTTTTCTAGCCTGCAGAGCCCAGCGACCCTGCCCCTCACCCCCCCACCCACGGTGTCCTGGCCCTAAACCATGAGCAGAGAGAGGGAAAGTACCATAGCTCTCAAGGAAACCGAGGTCCTGCACTGGCAGTTGGGAGCGGGAGAGCTTGGTTTTCTGTCTCTGAGATCAGTTAAAGGAACGTCCTGTTTTTGATAATTTGTTTTCTTTTTTTCTTTTTTCTTCCCCCCCCATAGAGTCTCACTAAGCTGGAGTGCTATGGCATGTGGCATGTAATCTCAGCTCACTGCAAATTCTGCCTCCCGGGTTCAAGTGATCAAGTGAGTCTCTGCCTCAGCCTCTCCAGTAGCTGGGACTACAGGCACCCACCACCATGCCCAGCTAATTTTTGTTTTTTGAGATGGAGTTTTGCTCTTGTTGCCCAGGCTGGAGTACAATGGTGTGATCTCAGCTCACTGCAACCTCTGCCTCCCTGGTTCAAGTGATTCTCCTGCCTCAGCCTCCCAAGTAGCTGAAATTATAGGCATGTACCACCACGCCCAGCTAATTTTTGTATTTTTAGTAGAGATGGGGTTTCTCCATGTTGGTCAGGCTGGTCTTGAACTCTTGACATCAGGTGATCCACCCACCTTGGCCTCCCGATGTGCTGGGATTACAGGCATGAGCCACCACACCCGGCCTTAAGTTTTGTATTTTTTGTGGAGATGGGGTTTTACCATGTTGGCCAGGCTGGTCTTGAACTCCTGACCACAACCGATCCACCTGCCTCGGCCTCCAAAAGTGCTGGGATTACAGGTGTGAGCCACTGGGCACAGCCTGCTTTTGCCAGTTCTAAGTGGCTCACGTGACCTCGCCTCTGCGCCCCAGGCCTGAGCGAGCTGTGTTCTGGCTGCGGAAATGGATCATCCTCAGACTGGTGAGCCTTGTGGACAGCCTGCACCTAGGGATGGAGGAGGCCTTGACGGAGGAGGTGGCCAGGTACGAGAGGGGCTGGAGCTTCCCGTGGGCATGTGGTCGAGGAATGAGCCCCTCAACTCATTCTGGTTTGTGTCCTCTGGAGCCAGAAGCCTTTGGGTTGAGTCATCAGTGGGGAGCAGGCACAAGGGGACTTGGCAATTCCTCAGGAGCCTGTAGAGAAGAGACCCAGGAGGCACCCCAGCTGCAGGCGCCTAAGAGGTTCGGGTGTGCTGTGCGTGCCCTGCAGGGAGCCTTTGCCCATGGGTGGCATCAGGGAAGCCTGCCCCACACCTGCCTCATCTGTGTCCGAGCAGAGCCGGGTGCTCACCTCACCCTCAGTGTGCCCAGTCGCAGGAGGGGGCTGCACTGGCCCCGTGTTTGCAGGAGCAGTGGCGTGACTCGGCCATAACCACACAGCCTCACGTCTCTTGGTTCTTTGAGGGGGGCACTGATTCTCTCTCCCCAGCTCAGGTTGAGCCATGTTCAGCTGAGGATCCAGCCCTTCCTGGCCCAGCCACCTCCAGCCTTGCCAGTGAGGGCTCTGAGGACTGTACCGAGAGCAGAAGGGGTCAGAAGGGCTCCCCTCCTCCTGGTCTTGAACCCTGGGTGGTGCCACCAGGGGAGGGGAGCCCATGGAAACAAACGGCCGTGAATGGCACCAGCTGCTCTCCCGCCCGCCCCTAATTGTGTTTGTTCACTTGTTCTTCGTCACAAAGAAGCCCACATCCCAGATCCCTGAGACAAGGCAGCAGCTCTCCCTCCCTTTGGAATGTCAGGCCCAAGAGACCGTCAGCAGCACCTTCTTCAGGTGAGCCTGGGGTAGCCTGGGAGAGGTCCAAAGGTGGAAAGGCCTTCAGGACTCCTGCTTCCTGCAGTTCCCCTATGCTGGGGACAACGGCTGAGGCCCAGGGAGTCCTAGCAGGTCCTGGAGAGTTGGGAGACTGAGCCCTGGGGAGGGCAGAGGGAGGCGGCTATATTCACTCATCGGTCTGGTGACCAAGCCCTGCCTGTCACCTAGTCTGCTGCAGACCCTCAGCACGCAGTTCAAGCTGGCACCAGAGCAGACCTGGGGTGGGCAGCCCTGGACCTACCACCTGGTTCATTTCGCATACGTGCTGCTGAATCACAGTCACAGCGTGAGCCCCGTGACACCCCTCACTGTGCAGCAGTGCCGGGCCTGGGACAGGTGCGCGGGTGGGATTTCCAGGGGGTGGGCAGGACGCTGTGGTCTGATGGCAGCCAGGGCCTGAGGATCTGCCTGGCTCCTCACAGGATGCTGCAGACTCTGAAGGAGCTGGAGGCCACCTCCTCAGAGCCCAGGGCTGCCGCCTTCCAGCACCTTCTGCTGCTTGTGGGTATCTACCTCTTCAAGGTACTGTGGCCTGGGATGGAGGGGCCGTGAGCCTGGGGTCCTGCGGCTATGAGGGCTATGGGGGGGAGCCAGGAAAGGCTTGGGGAGTTATGTTGGGAGGTTTCCTAAGCCAGCCTCATCATGGGTAGAATTATCATCCAAGGAAATGTCACTCCGGCCCCTTAGCAGGCACCAGCTGGTGTCCTGAGCTTTCCAGGCAGGCCTTCTTAATTCCCAAAACTTGAGGCAGACTCTGCTTTTCCATGTTTGACATGGGGAAACTGAGACTCAGAGGCAGAGTAGCTTGCACTGTACCCTCTGGCTATGGGAACACCTTCTGGCCACGGGTTCTCTAGAACCGCGGGGTCTCCCTCTCATTTCTTCCCATCAGGAAGCCCTGACCACATTCAGCACTCAGTATCCTGATTCCTCTTTTGTTTGTCTGTTTTTTTGTTTTTTGTATTATTTTGAGACAGAGTCTCCATCACCAGGCTGGAGTGCAGTGGTGCAATCTTGGCTCACTGCAACCTCTGACTCCCTGGTTCAAGCAATTCTCCTGCCTCAGCCTCCCCAGTAGCTGGGACTACAGGCGTGCACCACCATGCCCAGCTAATTTTTTTTTGTATATTTAGTAGAGCTGGGGTTTCACCACATTGGCCAGGATGGTCTCAATCTCTTGACCTCGTGATCCGCCCGCCTTGGCCTCCCAAAGTGCTGGGGTTACAGGCATGAGCCACTGTGCCTGGCCGTCTGTTTTTTGAGATGGAGTCTTTTTCTGTTGCCCAGGCTGGAGTGCAGTGGCGTGATCTTGGATCACTGCAAGCACCACCTCTCTGGTTCAAGCAATTTTCCTGCCTCAGCCTCCTGAGTACCTGGGATTATAGGTGCCTGCCACTGTGCTGGCTAATTTTTGTATTTTTAGTAGTGACGGCGTTTCGCCATGTTGGCCAGCCTGGTTTTGAACTCCTGACCTCAGGTAATCTGCCCACCTTGGCCTCCCAAAGTGCTGGGATTACAGGTATAAGCCACTGTGTCTGCCCTTACCCTGAGTCTTAGAGAGTTTTCTTCTCACAACATGGGAAGCTCTTATCGAGGCTGCTGGTCTTACATAGCCTGAGTAGGTGGGTCTCTCACTTGCCCGTCTGGCCTCTTGGCTGTGATGGCTTTACTTGCCAGCTTTGGTTAGTCCGAGCCCAGCCTGTGGATGAGTTGTGTGGGTAAAGTTTGCCCATGATGCCCCTTCTGAGTGTTGGCGTCAGACCTTTGATAGCAGTGGAGCCCTGCTGATTCTAAGACACACGTGGAGCCTGCAACCTTGAGGTCTCTGGTGTTGACTTGCACAGAGGAGGCTGCAGTTTGCTGTGCCCACTTTCAGATAAAAGGTGCAGCTGTGGCCGGGCACAGGGACTCACACCTGTCATCCCAGCAGTTTGGGAGGTGGAGGCAGGTGAGTCATCTGAGGTCAGGAGTTTGAGACCAGCCTGGACAACATGCTGAAACCCCATCTCTACTTAAATGTAATTAGCTGGGCGTGGTGGCAGGTGCCTGTAATCCCTGCTACTCAGGAGGCTGAGGCAGGAGAATCGCTTGAAGCTGGGAGGCGGAGGTTGCAATGAGCTGAGATTGTGCCATTGCACTCCAACCTGAGTGACAGAGCAAGACTGTCTCAGAGAAAATGAATAAATTAAAAAAGGTGCAGCCCAGAGGACAGGGACCTGCGTGGCACACAGCCTGGGAGCCGGGGGCAGTGACCAGGGCTTTGGGCTGCTTTTCCTACCCTGGCCTAAACGTTGCCCACTGCATTTTGAGGGAAAAGTCTGTCTTTTAGGTACCACAGATCACACAGTTGTCAAGATGCCCTGCACAGGCACACACTCCGCCACTTCAGTCCCTGGAGTCCAGGGCTGTCCCGTCAGGTGAGTTCAGATATGATTAAATTAGTTGAAACTAACGACTTTCAATTCTGCCTCATGCCGAGCCAAACATGGAGGAAATCATTTAGAATTATGAATTGGGGGCTGGGGTTTGCTGGCTACTCTGGGACCCTGACCATCCTTGTCAGCTCTGTCTGTCTTGAGTGTCAAAGTGGGAGCTGGCCTCCTTTTCTGTCCCCTGCAGGTTTTCAGATCCTGTAACTGCATATTAGGTGTAAAAAGGCCCTCAGCCCTTGGTATTCTGGGGTCCAGCTGAGGTCTTCCATTCTGGATTTCGGGGTGGCTGGCTGGGGCCGGCCAGTGGCTGGGCTGTTGAAGGCTTCTGGTGCCACTGCTGCCTTTTGGCCAGCCCCTTGCCTGGCTCAGAAGGGCTGTCCGCAGTGCGTGTCCTACCCTGTCCCCAGTCCCCTACAGAGAGCTGTGACCTGCTGGGTGACATCCAGACCTACATCAGAAACAGCCTGGGAGAGAGACGCCATGGGAGCCGCACCAAGGCCATTGGTGGGTCCTTGCTTCTGGGACAGGGTGTATCCTTGGGTACAAGAGGGACTGAAGTGGTTCAGTGAGGACAACGGTCCCCTGCCTGGGCTCAATCCACCCTCTTGCAGATCCCCAGGAGCTGCCATGGGTAGAGGTGCTGGTGGAGATCCTGCTGGCCCTGCTGGCCCAGCCCAGCCACCTCATGTGTCAAGTGGCCCAGAGCATGTTCGACCACGTCTGCTCCCACCTGACCCCGCGTGCCCTACAGCTGATTCTGGATGTGAGTTGGGACCTTTGGAAATGCACTTTGTGCTGGGGCTCACTGAGCAGGGAGCTGCATCAGGTAGGGGAGCGCTTCAGCCTCCTAGCCTCCCTCCTGCCAGCCTGTGCCTGGTGGGAGGGGTCTCAATGAGGCCCTGTCCTGTCCTTGCAGGGTGTGGCCACCTCTCCTAGGCTCAGTTTTCTTCCCTGAAATGGGGACTTTTGGCCAATGGCAGGCAGGGCCTGGTCAGGAGGGCGGGGGCCACAGATGGGTCAGTGGCTGGGTCTCCTCGCCAGGTGCTGAACTCGGAGACCAGTGAGGATGAGGATGACCATGTGGTGGTGATGGACAAGTCTGATGAGCAGCGGCTGAAGGTTGCAGAGGTGCTGCCAGCGCGGGCCAGGTGGGGTGGCAGGAGTGGGAAGATCGCAGAGGTGTGTGATGAGCCTGCCACCACCCCACAGGAAAAGCACGAGGATGGTGAGGAGAGCAGAGGCTCAGAGAGTGAAGATGAAAGCGATGTTGGGGAGAGCGAGGAGGAGGAGGAGCGTGACAGGATGTGGACCAGGGCTTCTGGGTACAGCTGATGAGTGTGCTGCAGGCTGCGAAGGCGCTGGTGAGCGGAGCCGGGGAGGGCTCTTGAGTCCCTATGTTGTGTGTCCACCTGCCCGAAGCCAGGCTGACTGCTGGGCCTCTGTCCCTCAGGGTGGAGTGGAAAGTGAGGACGAGGAGGAGCTGGGGGATGAGGCCATGATGGTCCTGGACCAGAACCTCGCCAGTCTCTTTACTGAGCAAAGGCTGTGGATCCAGGCCCGGCAGGACGAGAAGAGCAAACCACAGAAGGAGAAGGTGCTGCAGAGTGACTTCCAGATTTGGGTGAGCCTGGGGTCTGGTGCCTCCACCACCTCCATCACCGCCCCCCGCCCGCCCATGCCCTGCCCCCTCCTTGCTGACCAGCTCTCCCAGCTGCAGGTGCTGGACCTGGTGGAGGTGCTGGTGACCAAGCAGCCTGAGAACGTCCTGATCCTGGAGCTGCTAGAGCCGCTGCTGGGCATCATTCGGTGCAGCCTACGCAGCAGCAGCTCTAAGCAGGAGCAGGACCTGCTGCACAAGACTGTGTGCATCCTCACATGAGCACGGGGGCAAGGCTGGTGGGTTTGGCCAGCAGTCCCCAGCCCCCAGCCCCCAGGCAGAACTCCTGGCTTGCTTGTTGTACAGGAAAGAGAGAGCCAAGCTTCCAGCCTGGGCCCTAGCTTGCAGGCTCACCACTCAGCCCTAGGTCACGTGTCACTCAGTGACTCACATGGTCCTTGGTCCATCCCGGTGTTCTCCTGACATGTGCGAGTGGTGCCCTGGAGCTGGGTTCCATCCCAGCCCCTGACAGTCTCCAGTGGGGCTGTGTCAGGGTGGGTGGGGACAGTGGCACCACCTGTGGCTGGGGACACACACCCAGTCCTCGGAGGTGCAGTGTACGTGGGAGTTTGTCAGGTTGGGAGGCCTTGGGGAGTGCAGAAAGGGGAAAGAGCATCCTGATGTGAGGTGGTCAGACATCCAGCTGGGAGGTCAGGTGAGGCGTGAGGCCACAGACCCCTGTAACCTCGCAGGCCTGACCCTAGTGGGGCTGGGGCCGCAGAGGCATTTTCAGCAGGGACATTTGGCATGGGGAAGGCTTTGGATCTGGTTTCCCTTTTTGGAAATGGCTGGCGGTGTGGAGAAGGCTTTGGGCAGGGCTGTGCTGGAGGCAGGTCTAGCAGGGAGGTGATGGCAGGCGGGGGAGAGCCAGGCAGGTGTCAGGTGCAGACCTGCCTTCAGGGCTTAGGTGCTGGGTAGTTGAAGGCCTGGGCCCCTGGGCACTGCATGGATGGTCTGCAGGGTGGGGGGCATGACTGGTGGTCATCCTCCATTCCACCCCAGGCCACACCTTCTCAGATAGTTCTGCCAGTGTGCATGGACAGTGTCACTCATTGAGCATCCTGCCTCTTGTCCCCACTCTGTCCTGGCCCTGAAGGGCCACATAGGGTTCTGAGTGCAGAACCCTTGCCTCGCTTTACAAAAGGCCTGGAGGCCACTTCCCCACGAGGGATGAGTATGGACAGGAGAGGTATGCCAGGCGGTGGTTGGCCCTGGTGCAGCCCCCCACTTGGGGAACTGTTCTGTTCCCCCTGTGGGGTGCCCCCTTGCCCAAGCACGATGAGCTCACATAGCTCCCAAGCAAGCTGCCAGTAGCCCTACCTTCCTCTGTGTCCTCAGTCACATCTGTCTTCCAGATCTGTTTCCTCACCTGTAAAGTGGGACTTGCTTGGTGCTGCTTGGCAGAGCGGGGTGGATTGAGATTGTTCTGACCAGCTCTTGTCCTCACCACCTGCAGCTACCACCTGTGCCGTGGCCGTATCTACTGCCACGACTTGGGTGACCGCATCGAGGCCGCCAGCCCGACTCCACCGCCCTCTACCACTTCAATGCCTCCCTCTACCTGCTCTGAGTCTTGAAGGGCGGCACTGCCGAGGGGTGCGTGCATGAGACGCAGGAGGAGCTGGAGGCTGGCACCAACCCCAGCCCCATGACTGAGGGCTCACAGGTGAGCAGGGCCTGGCCCAGGCAGAGCCCATGCACTTCACACTTCCCCAGAACTCACCCTCCACCATCCGAAGCTAGCCCAGTCTCCTCCCATCCCAGAGGCCCTCTCCTGGCCTCAGCCAGCTCTCTCACCTGGCCTAGGCTGCCGGCTGCCTGGACTTGAACTTCACGATATGTGTCTACTCATCAGTACTGAGCTCCTTCCTGACCAAGCGCCACAGTCCCCTCACGGTCCCCATGTTCCTCAGCCTCTTTTCCCGGCACCCAGTGAGTGTCAGGGCCCACCCTGCCCACTTGGGGTCCCCTCTCAGCCCCAGCCCCACCCACACCTCACAACCCTCCCTTCCCCGCCAGGTGCTCTGTAAGAGCCTGCTCCCTGTCCTGGTCTAGCACGTCACAAGCCCAGGGCGGCCCCACCAGCAGGTAAGAGACTTCCCGGCTCCCAGCCCAGGACCCATGTGAATTAACCTGCTTAACCTGCTTCTGAGGCCCCAGAGTGCTGGCCTGGTGAACATGGGCGCAGCCGTCCCTGCCACACCGAGCATGGAGGCACTAAGGGGGCGGGCTTCACTCCCACAGCCACCACTGCCCATCTGGCCACACAGAGGACACCGTGGTAGTGTCTGATCAGGTGCCAGGACTGCTGGGGGCAGACTGACTGAATGAAGATGGCATTAGCCAGGAATGGGTAGGAATTGTCCTGCCTGAGGTCCCACCTCTATCCAGCTGGGAGGCCTCCGTGCCCCCACCTGTACATGAAGGCATGAGAGCAGGTGGTCACGGAGTCCAGAGCAGCAGGTGGCCTTGCACGCCGCCCACATCCATGACTGGCAGGCCCCCTCACCCCCCTCAGCCTCTCATACCCAACATGCTAAGGCTCCAGGCACCCACCTTTACCCAACCACCAGGCACAAGCTTGCCTGCTGCTCCAGAAGACCCTGTCCATGTGGGAGGTGAGGTCGTGCTTCCAGGACCCAGAGCGGAAGCAGCTGATCAGCCAGGTCCTGACAAAGGTCATGGAGGTAATAGCCGGGGGGCACCCTTCCTCCTGGCCTGCTCGGGATCGGTTCTCTGAGAGAGGACAAGCCAGGATTGGAGCCTGAGCCTCCCGGAGTGTGGGGGGTGGGGAGACAGGGAATTGGGATTGTCCCAGGAGATGGTCCCTGCCTCTGGGCTTTAGTCCCTGCTTGGAAACAAAGGCTTTGACAGCCCTCCAGAGTACCTCAGCCTGGCCACCCCTCCCCAGAACCTGCACAGACCAAGGCAGAGCACCAGCAGGTGCTGTCCTCCCTGGAGCTGCTCAGTACTGTCTTCAGGACGTGTAAACATGAGGTGAGGTGGGGCCCAGCCCAGGGCAGTGTCGGGTTCCTCCTGGGGGCCTCAGGGCCTCCCGGCATCAGTGCCATTACCCAGGCCAGACCTTGGGGGTGGGGGTCATGTGGGGAAGGTTCTCAGTGCCTTGGTTGGGGCTCTGGGCTGTCATTTAGGCAGTTACAGAGCTGTGGATGGGCAAGTGACTAGGGAAGGGACTGTGCCACCCTGTCCTGCAGGGCGGGGTGCAAGGGTATGGCACTGTCATGTCCAGTGAGAAAGCTGAGAAGGGGTTGGCAGGGCTGGAGATGGTGAAGGATGGGAGAAGACTCAGGGTGGACATACGTTAGGGAGGCCATGTTTTCAGGCCTCGTGCAGGGTGTGGATGGGTGGAATGTGACATGTTGGGCAGCCACAGGGCAGGGTTGGGAGGCAGCTGTAGGTGGCCATCTCGGTCCCCTAGTCTGGCCTAGAGGGCAAGGTTTGGGAAGCCTCAGCATAAGTGCCAGTATGGAGGGAGAGCTTGCCAAGGCTACACCAGCAGGCAGAGGTGGGGCCTGGGATGGGGCCTTGCAAAACTGGGTGATAGCGAGGAAGCCAGGAGAGCAGGGCTCCTGGAAACCAGCAGATTCCAACAGTAACCTATTCAGGACGTACAGGGAGGCTGGAGGAAAGGCATTGGCAGCCCCACGGTGATGGAGTGGTGGGGATGGCCCTCTTGGAGGTGGGTGCACCAGTGCCACGGTGGAGACTCAGACCAGGCCTGCAGCTGTGGGGAGGAGAACCAACACCTGGGCATGTGTTTCCTCCAATGGTGAGACAGACACGGATGCCTTAACAGGCAGAACAAGAGGCTGAGGCCCAGGAGACTGCAGGGTTTGCTGGTGAGACAGCAACGGGGCCAAGGTGGGAAGACCACCAGGAGCCCCAGAGAGGCCTGCCCCTGTGGCCACCACCACCCTGCCTTCCCATCCTCTGCAGAAGCTGACCTTGGACCTGACAGTGCTCTTGGGCATGCTGCAGGGGCAGCAGCAGGGCCTGAGGCAGGGGGTGCACTCCACCGGCTCCAGCCGCCTACTTGACCTCTACTGGCAGGCCATGAAAACCCTGGGAGTTCAGTAGGTACTGGGCAGGGGATGCACACTTGGGCGGGGCTAGGATCACCCTCACACTGCTGCGCGCACACAGATGTGGGATCCCTGGGCCTCTGGAACCCCACGGGACCTGGGTGGAGGTGGCTGCTGCCCTCACTGGGCACCTTTTTACCAGCTTATTCCCCTTCAGGCACCCCAAGTTGGAGAAAGATACCAAGGAGATCCCCAGCGCCACCCAGAGCCCCATCAGCAGGAAGCAGAAGAAAAAGGGATTCTTGCCAGAGACAAAGAATTGCAAGAAACAGGTCAGAGGATGGCACACTTGCAGCCACCTGCGGGAGCCAGCCAGCACATGCAGCAAGAGGACAAAGGCCAAGGTCCCAGACCAGGCCAACGGGATGCCTACCACCAAGGGCCCAGTCCCTGGCACTCCCACCCTGAGCCCCAACACCCCTGCCAAGTCCACAAAACTGCATAAGAAAAACCGGAAGCTGTCCAAGGTGAATGGAGCTCCCAGCTCCCCAATGAAGCCTGTAGGCCAAAAGCAGCACCACGAGGCCATTCCCAAAAAGGGGGTCTTGGACAAATCACCGCCATCCACACTGGCACAGAAAAAGGCAAGGTCGCCTTTAGTCATCAGGAGCCCCAGCCTGCTCCAGAGTGGGACCAAGAAGAAAACGCAGCTGAGGAAGGTGGGGAAGCTGAGTGCAGGCCACCCTCAGCCTCCATCTGCCCAAGACTCCTATTTTTCCACCATGATTTGAATATGCAAGCTATTTCTAAGGCTCTGTCCCCAGGGAGGGTGTCACTGCCTGCCCAGGCATCCTGCTCTGGTAAGCACAGCCCAAGCCGTTCCTGCAGGGGTCCCAGGATGCAGAGACACCCCCCCCCCCGGTTCTAGGCTGGGACTGTGGCTTCAGGGCCCTGTGGGCCAGGTCCAGGGCTCTGGGGTTCACCTGGGTGGGTACAGGGTGACATGCTGGCTGCAGGCTGGGTACAGGTGTGACCGTCTTTTGCACCCTCTGCCCCAGGCTTTTTTGCTGAGGGAGCCACAGGGAGTGATTTAAATAGGTTTATTTCTTCATTTACAAGAGGAATATATTTGGCTTCTCTCTTAAGACTCTGAGATTCATAATCAGCAGCTCTAAAAAATAAAGGAGCAGTTTGGCTTCTGGAAGGAAGAGGAGGCAACAGTTGGACCTGATTCTTGTATGACAAGAAAACATCACTGGGGCCCTGGCTGAGGCTGGGGTGGAGGCCGGGCTTTGTGGGGTACCAGCCCACCCTTGTCAGGCCTCCCCGGGTACCCCACAGCTCCATGGGTGGGTATTCCACTAGCTTACACCCACTGAAGACACAGTCAGCCAATAACTAAGGGATGGAAAGAGCACTGTCCAAGCCAGCTCTCAGGGTCTCCTAACTGGCCCCTTGGGCCCCAGACACCAGCACTGCCTTGATGGCAGCAAATGTGCAGGGAGTGTATGACACGGGCTAAACTCCCCCAAAGGGGTTTGGGGCTGGTGTGATGTTGGCAGCTGTATCCTGGTATGCGCACAGGCATGAGTTGGGTGATCAAAGCCAGTGTGAAGGCCTGGCCCTGGGGGTCATTTGTGTGATAGGGACTGGCATCTCCCAGTGCCTCAGCCCATGCAGGAAGCTTTGTGGAGAGCTGCTTCCTCCAGCAGCAGAGCCCTGGCGGCTGCCCCATGGATTCTAGAATGGTCTCCTGGGCCCTGGCCCTAGCCAAGGCTCAGCCCAGCCTCTAGAGGGAGTGGGTTCCTGGCTTGGGGTGGTGGTAGCGAAGGGCTAGACAGCCGAAATATTCCTGGGGCCACCAGGAGCCCTGCAGAGGTTGGCTGGTGTGTGAAACCCTGAGACCACGAGGCTGGGGCCCAGGTGCTGCGCCGCTGCAGCCAGGGCCTTCACCCCTCGTGATGCCAGCTTGTCAAAACAATCCCCACCTGGGAGCTCCTGCCTAGCAGCCAACCCGAGATAGACAGTGGCCTCCAGAGAGACTGGCCCAGCCAGGGGGTGCCCAGCTTCATCTCCCAGGTTGAGTCTGATGTCCCCAAGGTCAGAGGCCAGCTGAGAAGCTGCAGTCCTGCATGCTGGCCCTCACCTGGGCCTCAAAGCTGGGACTGCCTAGGCCATTCACTCTCCGTATGGCCCAGTGCCTGGTGAATCTTCAAAGCTGCAGATCGTGCTTTGCTCAGCAAGTTGCTTGGGAAAGTTGAGCCCCCTGGCCCTTTGTTCCAGGGAGGGCAGGGACTGGCCCAGGATCACATAGGCTGGTGGCAGGCCGGGCTCTTGGCAGTACCCACTTCGGGCTGCCTACTTCCTTGGCCCCAGGGGCCCGGCAGTCCAAATCTAGGGCCAGGAATCTGTCCAACCTCATGGCTCCAACACACACAGCCTTCCAGGGTGACTGAGGACACTGCCTCTTCCTGCAGCCAGGGCCACTCAGCAGGCCCCTGCCAGAGCAGGTGGGCACCTAGCCGTGGATAACACAGAAAGCCTGTGGGCAGCCCAGGTGGTCCCGGATGCCGTAGGACACCTTCCAGACTAGGTGGGAGTGTGGGTTTTTCATTGTCCCAGGGGCACCTGGGGAAAAGGGCATTAGGTCAGAAACAGGGCTCAGTGGGGCCCCCTGCCAGGCTGCCCTCCCTCCTCCCCTTGCCGTTGAAGCAGCAGGCCTCCCCCTGGGCTTGGGGCTGTGACCCTGGTTCTCGTGCTGCTGGGAAGCTCTAGCTCCCACCTGGAAGGTCTGAGGAGCCAGGCCCTGGTACATCCACGAGGAACCGGAGGGCAGAAGTCCAGATAGAGTGGGGAGTTCCAGCCAGGCCCCACCCAGCCCTAGGAAGGAAGGAAGGAAGGAAGGAAGGAAGGAAGGAAGGAGGGAAGGAGGGAGGGAGGGAGGGAGGAGGGGGGAGGGAGGGAGGGAGGAGCCCTGACCCGTGGTTCCATCAGTGAATTCTGGCAACATCAGAGTCCAAGCCCAGGGTTGGTGGGAGGTGCTGGGGCAGGAGGGGACTCCAAAGGAAGAGTGCTCCCTGTCACCTAGCCTTGGCCTTCCCCCTCCCCAAGGGCCTCCCTGCCTGCACTCACCACCTCAGACTTCCACAGATGAAGGCAGCATCACCCGCTGGTTGAGCCTAGGGGAGAGACAGGCGGGGGTCAGGATGGCGCGTCAGCAGGGGCTGGGCCCGGGCACTGCTCTGGCACATCGCGTCGTGGGGGCCAGCTGACTGGAGGTGCTGGGCAGGGACTTCATCAGCCCAAGGGGGAGGTGGGAGAGCCCAGGGGTGGGGAGAGGAGTAAAGAGGAAAGGAGAAAGCAGTCAGAAGGTGAGAGGAAAAGGAAGGGGGAGGGGTCCCAGCTTTGGAAACCACCAAGTCCAAGCCTGGACCCACCAGACATCCCTGTGGCTCCGCACAGCTCCAGGCTGATGCTGGCACTGAGCCCCACAGCTGTGGGGAGGCCCAGGGATTGGACCCCAGCAACCAGGTCACCCCCTGGGTGCACCCAGGTCTCCCCTCCACCACCCCCTAGCAGGGCTCCCCAGCAGGCCTCCCCTCATCCCCACTCACTGCTGCTCAGCCTTGGCACAGTTGCTGAGGAAGAAGAGCACCATGGCGAGGAAGAACATGACCCCCAGGATGATGACAAAGGGGCAGAGCATGACCGCATAGCCCAGGCTCAGGAACTCCCAGAGCAGGGAGTCCTTGGTGCTCTGGCAGATCAGGTCTGAGATCTGTGAGGATGTGGGGGTGGGTGTCAGGGCACAGCCCCCCAAAACCCTCAGCCTCCCCAGGCCAGCCCCTCCCAGGGTGACTCACAAAGCTGATGAGGTAGGAACTCCTGGCATCCCCCGGCAGGTGGGAGGTGAAGCTCTGCAAGACCACAGCCGTGGCATGCCAGGTGGGCATGACCACGTACTGTGGGATAGGTGGGCAGGTCATCAGCCCAAGGAGCCGGGCCCAGCCCAGTGCCTGGCACCTCCGAAGCCCCACACCCTCAGACTCAGTCCTCTCTCCCCTGGACCCTTCCCTCCTCCCCGCCAGCCTGGCCGCTTTTTCCCACCAGGCACCCCTTTCCTCCCTGAGCCCCTTCACCCACACACAGCTTCAGTCAGCCCCAGGGGCTTCCCCACGTCCAGCCCAGACCAGTGCCACCTGCCCCAGATCGAAAGCATCATTGGCCTCAAACCTGCTGTGTCCCTTGAAACGCCCCTCAGAAATGGGAATCTTCACCTCCCTCCCAGCTACTTGCAGCAAAGGGAAGGTAATTTGGGGGCTGCCCAGCTGCCAGTCACTAGAGGCCATTAGCCCAGAGCCCTCTGAGCCTCGCAGGACCCCAGCCATCAGAAATGGCCATGCCGCCACCTTTCCTGCTCAGCTCTCACTGTTCCTGAGATCAGGCTGCCGTGGCTTCTGCCCTTGGCCCATGGTCACGGGGACACTGAGGTCCAGAGAGATACATGTTCCAGGGGAACCTGAACCCCAGCTTGGGCCATTTGTCCTCACTCCCATCAAGCTAAAGACCCATCTTGGTTCCCCTCCCTGAGGACCAAGTAAGGCCTGATGCCTGGAAAGGGAGCTGGTGAGGCAGGCACCTGCCTGGAGGAGCCTCTGCTCACACCTATGGGCACCTCAGCACTGAATGCCAGGTACTGCTGGGCCCCAGGCCCCCATAAGACCAAGCAGGCCTGAGCCACAGGAGGCGCACTTCAAAGCTGGGCAGGCCAGAGTCAGGAGGGGCTGGGGTGGGGGCAGGACAGGCACGGTTAGCTCTGTGGGTGCCCTGAGCCCCTGTGCCCTGAGCTCCAGCTGCCTCACCTTTTCGGAGTGCCAGTCTTAGTGGGCATCAGCAGCCAGCACCCATGGGCACCCCATTGCAGGAGAGGTGGGGGCGGGTGGAAAAAGGCCTGAATCTGGCCAGAGTGGCCTCGTTTCCAGCAGGAGTAAACTGACACTGATTAAACTGGGACACAATTCTCCTGGGACCCTGACCCTGCTGGCAGCTGTCAGGGGCTCCCCTGGGGGTGGTGGAGGAGGGGTCCTGGCCAGCACCAAGGGCACTTGATCTGCACAGACTCACTCCTCCCTTCATGCTGGGCCTGGATGGGGACCACAGCCCATCCCTGCCACTGCCTGGCTCTGTGCTGAGGCTCAAAGCTGCATCAGACCTCCCCACCACCACCCAGCCCATGGACCCAGGGGACAGAGAGAGACAGCCCAGGAGGCTCGGGGTGTGCAAGGCAGGCTTTCCAAAGCACAGGAGCCAGCAGGGGCCATGGAGCCTGGCAGACTGATCTCCTGGGCTGTCCCATGCTGGGCACCTGACCCCCGAGCACCCTGAAGGTCCACCCATGAGTCCTTCCTCTTTCTGCCCCAGAGCCTGCCCTGACACCTCCCAGACACACTCCCCTGTCCCCTGATGACCCTGGCCAGGCTGATCCCTGGGCATGGGACCAAGTGTCACACCCCTGCCACCCCCAGATGGCCACGAATTCCTAGCCCCCTCCTGGCTCCTCCCAGGGTGCTCCCATCCCCACCCAGGGACACAAGCCCCTGCTCGCTGCTCAGACAGCCCTTTGTCCCCAGCAGGCTGGGCTGGAGCCCATTGTTGACCCAGTGAAGATGGCCTCTGTCCGCCAGCCCCAGCCACAAGCACTTGGGCAGGTGTGCCTGGCAGCCAGGCTGAGCAAGGAGGGGCAGAGCCCATGAACACTCAGACCTGGGGGGAGGAGTGCTGGCAGGCAGCAGTACCTCGGTGCCAACCTGGCACTGCCAGCCTCCCAGACACTAACCTGAGCCTTGAGACACCCCTCCCCACCCGGTCCCCACATCTCACTCTGCCCACCCAGCCCTCTGCTTCCTGGATCTGTCCAGACGCAGACCCCAAACTCTGATTCCCTCCCTGCCTCTGGCTTCACCTTCCTGGCAGGCCTGCCTTCCTGCCCACTCCCAACCAGCTCTCCCGCCCCTTCACCCACCCTTCCCAGCTGCCCCTGTGAGGTCGAGGCCTGGGTCAGCTGTATAAGGTGATCTCTGCCTGCCTGGCTCACCATGAGGATGTCGGTGGTGATGGCCCAGTTGGAAAATAGCAGTGTCTCTCCGATGAAGATATGGATCTGCCCAGGAGAAAGCAAAGCAATCATAAGGGGACCCTCCCTCCGCAGCGGCCACAGGCTGCTCCTACACACTGGCTGCTGGTGGGGAGCCCACAAAACCTCACCCCTCCTCCCAGGTCCACATCCATTCATGGGCTGTCCAGAGACTTCAAGCTATGCTCATGGCCCTGAGTCACCCAGAGGCCCCAACAGGCCAGGGATGCTCAGGGGCAGCCAGAGAACAGGAGCCTCCCTAGGGAAGGGACTGTCCCACAAGTCACAGAATTTCCCATTCTAGACCCTCCCCATGGCCCAGGCCGAGGCCCAGCTCCCCCAGCACCCCTTTCCCCACCGCACTCACATAGGCCCCTACGATGCTGCTCTTTGCAGCCACGAAGATCAGGCAGATGAAGATGGCAGAGCCCAGCATGCCCACGGCACACACCAGGGGGTCGGCCCACTGGGTCCTCAGGCAGCACCAGCGCATGGCTCCCGTACCCGTGACCACACCCAGGAAGCCTGTAAAGCAGGTGATGGCCCCGAAAATGAGGCTGTGGGGACAGAGGATGGGGCATGAGTTGAGGGGGGTCAGGGCTCAGGCTGAGGGGCCCTCCTGTCTGAGGTCCCACCCTAAGGGGCCCCACCTGTCCTTGGCCCCCACAGGGCAGGCTGTTGCATGACTCCGCCATCTTCTGCACGACTTGTGCACAGTGCAGATAGAGTGGGATCCACATGCCCAGGGCCCCTGTGTTGAAGGAGACAGCCGACATGGCCAGGGAGGAGAAGAGGTACCTGCGGCTGAGGAGAGGCCAGGCAGTGGCACTGAGCTGAGGGACCTCCTCCAGCTCCCATGGGCAGCACCGTGCATTGAGGGGACAGAAAGCCCCAAATGCTTCATCTTACAGGCCCCAGGGGTGAGGGTTCAGGCTGCAGGAATAATAGATCCTCGGGGCCAAACATCCCTCGCAGCACTGAGACAGCAGAACTGGTGGGTTTCCAGCTGAGGGTGTGGGGGGCTGCCCTGCAGGGAGAGCCCCTCAGTTCAGCACTCCTCCCCCTGCCCACCAGGCCCTTCCCAGCCAGACTCACTTTCGGATCAGGGCCTTCATATCTCGGAGCCATGAGGTCCAGGCCTTGAGCTGGTCCCCAAGCTGGTTGGCATGGCCTCTCTTAGTGGCTGGGACCAGGATGAGGATGAGCATTCCTGTGATCATGCCCAGGACAGGGGACACCGTTCAGGGAGCAGGAAGTTAGGACACCAGGGCCTGGCCAGCCTTGTCTCTGCTGCAGAAGGGGGACTCAGGCAAACTACACCTTCTCCAGGCCACACACTTCTCCTCTGAGTTGGGGATCTGCCCAGCCTTTCTAACTGGGCTGCTGAGAAATGCTGGGGCTGAGGTCAGTCAAGAGGCTGGGGGCTTGAGATGGACCTTCCAGACCAGGGGCAGGACAGGAGCAGGGAAGGTGCAGGAAAGCCAGACAGACTAGAGGAAGAAGAAGGGGTGGGCAAGTAAAGCAGTGTGTGGATAAACAGAGGAGGAGAGATGGCTAAAGAGATGGATGGAGAACAGAAGGAGGGAGGGAGGGATCAATATATGGATATATGGACGGATGGATGAATGGATAAATGAATAAATGGACAGACAGATGGACAAATGAGAGAAAAGTAGATAGCCAGATGGGATGATGACTTTGAGGGAGGAGAGAATTCCTGAGGCAGGTTACCAACATAGGTTCTTCAGCCACAGGGCACTGGAAAAGTGCTGTCTGGGCATGGAGCATCTGACTGACAGACCAGGTGGGCTGGCATTTAGGGGGGTTGCCCATACAGGCCTCACAAGAACAGAGGCTCACCAGCCCTTTTGGGTCTTCCCTGTGTCCAGCCCATTTTTCAGAAGAGAACCTCCAAGGCCCCAGGTTTCTCTCCGGATGAAAGAGTGACATCCTGGCAGCCTGGCTTCCATCCCACCAGCCCCTCAGAACAGTCTCCCTTCACGCTCCCAGACTGAGAGCTCCTGGGTTGGGGAGTTCCTTTGCATGCCACCTCCCTCTTGCCCCCCATTAAGAAATTCCATGGAGGCCGCTTCCTTCCTGCTTTTAGGAAAAAACACTTTGTCTTAAGCTTCCACTCCGAGAGACTGGGGGCCTCTGTTTCCTCTGATTGCACTGTCCTGGGGCCTCAGTAACTTGCCCCAAACCCAGTGAGACAGGAAATGACTCCAGACCCTGGGGCCTTCACGCAGAGGTCTCGTCCCAGCCTTACCCTAGCACAGCACCAGGGCTTGAAGCAGGAAGCACCACCATGGACCTGGAATTTCCTGACATGGTGGGAGAATCCTTGATTCTCTCCCGGGACTGCTGGGCAGGAGATTCCAACACTCAGCCTGGGGGTCCTGAGGGCAGTGGGACTGTGTCTGGCTCCCCGCCCACCTGAGCATTCTGACACCTCGATCTGCACTAATCTGGAAGGGCAGGGATTTCAGGGTCCAGGCAGCTGGGGAAGAATCCTGGAGGCCTATGACCTAGCCTGGGCTCCATCTCTGGGCAATCCTGGGGCAAGGTCTGGACTGGAGGGTGTCCTTGTGGAGGGAAGGGACATAGGACTTACCTGCAAGGCCCAGTGCCAGTCTCCAGCTGCCTGCTTCACACTGGAGCCAGTGATGTAGCCCAGGCCGCTGCAGAGAAGAGACACATCAGGCTGAGCAGAGACAAGCTGCGGACAGGGAGTGCCCACTGGTCTGCAAGGAGGCTGCCCACCCTCACCACCCAGCCAGCTGGCCAGGGAGTGGGTCCAGGCATTTCTCAAAGACTGACCATCCACCTGTTGTGTTCCCTAAGGGTGCAGGGAATCTTCCCCAGATCCTCAGCCAGACCCTGGTGTCTCGGCTGTCCCTTGCACAGCAGGATGGCGAAGTAGAAGATGGACAGCATGAGCGTACGTGTGTTCTTAGTGAAGAGGTCACTGATGATGGTGGGTGCAATGGTGGAGTAGCTGGCCTCGCCGATGCCCACCAGCCCCTGGGACAGGACAAGCAGCCAGAATTACTGTGGAGAGGGGTGGCAGATGCTGGGGACCGGCTACCAACTCTCTGCCTCTCATCTCTGCTTCCCATTTGCTCCCTCCCCCGGCAAGGCCCAGGAGCCAGAGGAGAGAAGGGTAAGGGTGCTGGTGGGCTGCACCTCTGTAAAAACCAGCCACTCCAGGCCTCAGTTTGCCCCTCTGTCTAGTGGGTCTGATGGGGCCTGGCTGGCCCATGATGGGATGGGACAGGACGATCCCAGCTTGAGAGTGGTATGGCCCAGGCAGACCCCTCTGCCCCCATAAGCTCTGGGACACAAGCCTAGGTGTCCACTCTCCACCAACTAGGAGACCTGCTCCCTGGCTCTGACCACCGTTCACAGATTACCTCTGACCGCAGGTAATCTTCCTTGGATTACCTGCCCACAACCTTGGTCTGTTTTTCTGTGGGGTCATTTGTCTCTTTGCATTGTTTTTTTTTTTTTTTTTTTTTTGAGATGAAGTATCACTGGAGCACAGTGATGCAATTTTGGCTCACTGCCACTTCTGCCCCAATGGATTCAAGTGATGCTCCTGCCTCAGCCTCCTGAGGAGCTGGGATTATAGGCACCTCGGCCTCCAAAAGTGCTGGGATTACAGGCATGAGCCACCATGCCTGGCCCTCTTTGTGATGCGGGGCACAGGGGCTAACACCTGTAATCCCAGCACTTTGAGAGGCTGAGGCAGGAGGATTGCTTGAGGCCAGGAGTTCGAGACCAGCCTGGATAACATAGCGAGACCCTGTCTCTACGAAATGTTTTAAATAAAATAAAAATCAGTAGGACATCAAGGTGCATGCCTGTAGTCCTAGCTACTTAGGAGACTGAGGCAGGAGGGTGAGTGGAGCCCAGAAGGTCAAGTCTGCAGTGAGCTGTGATCACACCACTGCATATCAGCCTAGGCGACAAGGCGCAGTGAAACACATTTAAGGCCAGGCATGATGGTTCACACCTGTAATCCCAGCACTTTGGCAAGTCAAGATGGGTGGATCACCTGAGGTCAGGAGTTCAAGACCAGCGTGACCAACATGACAAAACCCCGTCTCTACTAAGAATACAAAAATTAGCCAGGCATGGTGGTGGGTGCCTATAATCCCAGATTCTCCGGAGGCTGAGGCAGGAGAATCACTTGAACCCAGGGTAGGGAGGGCAGGGTGTGTCAGAGGTTGTAGTGAGCTGAGATTGAGCCATTGCACTCCAGCCTGGGCAACAAGAGTGAGAGTGAAACTCTATCAAAAACAAAAAAGAGTCATACACACTATTCATCTGTGTAGCTAGAGATGGCCATTTCGATTGCTTCCTTGTTTTTTTGTTTGTTTGTTTTGTTTTTGCTATGACAGTGCTGCAATGAACCTTCTTACATGGATGTGTCTACAAGCTGGAGTTTCTCTCTTGGGTATATACCCCAAGTAGAGGGCTGGGCCGTGGGAGATACAGAGAGTTTTATAATATCCTGCCATTTCACTCTCCAAAGAGACTCTACTTACACTCCCAACAGCAGGGCTGGAGTCCCCGTGTCCCCGAAGCTTCAACAACACGTGGTATTGTCAGCCTTTGCAATTGTTGCCAATCTGACGGGTGTGAAATGGTACCTCGCTGCTCTCATTTGCATTTCCCCATCACTGGAGAGGCTGAGCACTGTCTCTTCCTACATTTATTGGCCATTTGGGTGTCTTCAGAAGCTGTCTGTAACTATCTCTAACCCATTTTTCTGCTGCGTTATTTGTCTTTTTCTTATTGATGTATAGTCCTAGATTTTAAGAGCTTGCTTTCTGCTTTACTCTCACCTATCTGGACTTTATTCTGCAGGATGGTTTGAAATACAGACCAAACTTTTCTTTCAATCCAGATGGAGAGATAGTTCTTCCCAAGCCACCTGTTTCATATGCAGCTTTTGTCCTCCACTAAATCCGCACAGAAATGAGGACTGTCACATGAATCTTAGTCCATGGCTCTGCTGTTTGAGTTAGAATAGCTGCATTTTCATAACTGAGAGCCAAATCCCCTTTCATTTTTCACAATGTTCTTGGCGGCTTCTCGGCATTTTCTCTGCCAAATTAACTTCAGAACCACATGGCCAAGGTCTACGAAAAACCCCCATGGGATGCAAATTGTGACTGCGATGGATTTCCAGATTCAGTGGGGTTGACCTGTTTCTCTCTGTGCCTCTGCTTATCTCCTCTACCAACCATCCCTCCCCTTTCACACACCCAGAAGTGGGCACAGACCTGGCATGATGGCCTTGACTCACTGGTCAGTCCCAGGAGCAGCCCAAGAGGTTGATGACAAGGGGCCTGGCCAGGGGCAAGACAAGCCCCTGACGGGCCCTAGAGGTTTCTGATCCAGTCCTTTTTTTTCTGTAGAGACAGATCTTGCTCTGTCACCCAGGATGGAGTGCAGTGGCACAATCTGGGCTCACTGCAACCTTTGCGTCCCAGGTTCAAGTGACTCTTGCCTCTGCCTCCTGAGTAGCTGGGAATACAGGTACACATTGCAATGCCCAGCTAATTTCTTTTGTATTTTAGTAGAGATAGGGTTTCACTGTGTTGCCCAGGGGGTCTCGAACTCCTAAGCTCAGGCAATCCACATGCTTCAGCCTCCCAAAGTGCTAGGATTACAGGCATGAGCCACTGCACCAGACCCAGTTCTTATTTTTGACTGTGGCCACCAGGCTAACTTGCCATCCTGGGCCTGGAGCACACCTGACCTGACCCTCCTCTGTGAAGCTGAGGCATGAAGCAAGGGTGTCCCTGAAAACCTGCTGATTCTCTCTGCCCTCCCTCCAGTGGCCCCTCTATCCATCCACATCTGACCCGGCCACTGTTCTTCAAACTACCACAGAAGGAAGCTCAGACCCTCGAGCCTGGCATTCAAGGTTCTCCATGACTCAGTCCCCACTTCCTTTCCAGTGAAGATGCAATCCTCAGTCTTTTTTTTTTTTTTTTTGAGATGGAGCTTTGCTCTTGTCACTTAGGCTGGAGTGCAATGGCACAATCTCCATTCACTGCAACCTCCACATTCCAGATTCAAGCAATTCTCCTGCCTCAGCCTCCCACATAGCTGGGATTATAGGGGCACACCACCATGCCCAGCTAATTTTTGTATTTTTAGTAGAGATGAGGTTTCTCCATGTTGGCCAGGCTGGTCTCAAACGCCTCACCTCAGGTGGTCCACCCATCTTGGCCTCCCAAAGTGCTGGGATTACTGGTGTGAGCCACTGCGCCCAGCCCAATCTCACTCTTTCAATACACTGCACCATTTCTGCAGCTGTGGGTTGGCCCCTTCTGCCCATGATGCCTTCACCAAAAGGCCTAATCTCTCAGTCCTGTCTGCCTAGCTCAAATGCCACCTCCTCCAGGAAGCCTTCCCTGACCCCATGGATTTCAAAAGACAGCTGTCTCTAGTGAGGACTCTTTCTGCACCTCTTGAAGGATCTGAGTGCAGAATATCCCATCAAATCTTCCTGCCCCAAAGCCTCGGTGCTCCTAAGGACAGGGCTGTACTAAAATCTCCTTGAACACAGACCTGTTCTCCCCTTCTTCCATCATCTTTCTCTACAGCAGCCATCATTTGATTGCCCCTCTCTGCTTGAATGCACCTAGAGATGGGAAACTCACTATCTCACAAGGCAACAGGCTCATCTTCAGAAGAAAGAGCAGAAACAGGGACTGGATGAACACAGGGTGTGTTCCAGGGTCTGGCCCTTCACAGCTCGGCTACTTCTTACAGGAAACCTTCGAGTTGGGAAGCATCATCCCCATTTTATCGATGAGAAAACTGAGGCTCAGAGAGATTAAGCATAAGTATCTCCAGGTCACAAAGCTAAGTAAACCACCAAGTTGGGATAGTCAAGCTGAGGCCTGGGAGAGCTAAATGAGAGGATGCTTCCTTGTGTTGAATTGATGTTTGCTTCTCTGGGATGACCCAAGAAGTTAGATGGTCATCAGACCAAGCACAAACTGAGCAAGAACCAGAGAGGGGTAGTGACTCCCCCAGAATCACATAGCCAGGTAACAGCCGAGCAAGTACTAGAACCCAGGGCCCTCACTCCTAGGCCAGACTTGTTCTTGGCATCCATCCCAAGTCAGAGGGCCACTCAAAAGGAGTCAGGCCATTAAGGCTACAGGTCTCTCCAGTCAGGCCAGTATGGAATAGGCCCCAGCTGCAGGGCTGGTTTGTGAAAGTGCCTGAAGACCACCTTGTCCCTCTGCACTGGGAAGATGCTGGGGTTCAACCAAAGAAGCTGGAAGCCCCGGGCTGGATGAGCACAGGCCAGTGAGACTCATGACACACTTGAGGGCCCGGGATGCACGGGTGGGGGAGAAGCTAGGGTGGGCCTCACCTGCTGGGGAATGAAGGAGTTGGAGAAGGTGACTGCAGACCAGAAGAAAATGCCACAGCTGAGAATCACCTTCCTGTTGAAGCGATTGCTCAGGTAGCTGAAAATGGGGGCTACCACCATGAAGCTGCAGATGACCACTGTGCAGGGAAAGGAGAGCTTGAGGGGTGGCCTGGGCCCATGCCCCAGTACACTGGCCCACTTCACACCCACTTGAGGTCAACTGCCTGTGGGGCAAAGTGACTGAGGAAGCAGCTCAGAGAGAGGGGACCTCAGCCTCACCTGCACCCCAGGATGGCAAGACCAGCCTTACGAGGTAAGGCAATTCCATGGCACCATCCCTTCCAATACATGTCCAGTTTTCCCAGTTTTAGGTGAGCCTTTTGGGTACTTTTTTTGAGAGTCTTGCTCTGTCACCCAGGCTGGAGTGCAATGGCGCAATCTTGGTTCACTACAACCTCTGCTTCCTGGGTTCCAGCAATTCTTCTGCCTCAGCCTCCCCAGTAGCTGGAATTACAGACTTGTGCCACCATGCCCAGCTAATTTTTGTATTTTTAGTAGAGATGGGGTTTCACCATGTTGGCCAGGCTGGTCTTAAACTCCTGACCTCATGATCCACCTACCACAGCCTCCCAAAGTGCTGGGATTACAGGCGTGAGCCACCACGCCCAGGCTTGGGTACTTTCTAAAGGAGTAAAGACCTATTTATTGAACACTTTCTACATGCAAGACACTGTGCTGGGGTCTCAGCATGTCATATCTCACGTGTCTTTTTAAAATTTTCTTCTGTTTATTGTTTTGAGACAGGGTCTTACTCTGTCACCCAGGCTGGAGTGCAGTGGCACAATCTCAGCTCACTGCAACATCCACCTCCTGGGTTCAAGTGATTCTCATGCCTCGGCCACCTGAATAGCTGGCATTACTTGGCCAATCTTTGCATTTTAGTAGAGATGGGGTTTGGCCATGTTGTCCAGGCTGGTCTAGAACTCCTGGCCTCAGATCCACCTGCTTCGGCCTCCCAAAGTGTGAGGATTACAGTTGTGAGCCACTGCACCTGGCTGTATCTCATGTATCATGTGCCTTTCCAGCCCCTCCCACCTCAAAGATGCGGAGACAGACGCAGAGGGAAAGTGGCTTTCCCAGTAGCCCCCAGGCAATAAAAATCCCAGTGGGGATGTGACCCCATCTGTCTGATTCCAGGGCCTGTGCTCCTTATACTTTACCACACTGCACTTATTATTCTACTTGGGAAAGAAGTTCAGAGAGTGGAAGGGATCTACACAAGGTCACCCAGCAAATCAGGGCAGAACTGGACCTGGAACTCCATTTCACACATGCCGAATCACACAGCTGCCCTTGCTCCCAGCATCTCAGGGCCTTTCCTGATGGCTGAAAACACTATCATCCACCCCCCCATCCTACCCTCCTGTCATTCACCACCACCACCACCATCAAGTTTTTTTTTGAGACAGAGTCTTGCTCTGTCTCCCAGGCTGGAACGCAGTGGCACAATCTCACCTTACCACAACCTCCGACTCCTGGGTTCAAGCAATTGAACCTTGCCTCAGCCTCCAGGCTGGAGTGCTAGGGTGACAGACATGAGCCACTGTGCCCAGCCCAGTCCTTATTTTTGACTGTGGCCACCAGGCTCACTTGCACGCCACCATGCCTGGCTAATTTTTGTCTTTTTAGTAGAGACGGGGTTTCACCATGTTGACCAGGCTGGTCTCAAACTCCTGACCTCAATCGATCTGCCTGCCTCAGCCTCCCAAAGTGCTGGGATTACAGGCATGAACCACCACACCTGGCCACCACAATTTTAAGGAGAGGGGTCAGAGGAGGAGATATTTCAGCCAGGACCTGGAGGAGGTAAGAAAACAAATCGTGCAATTCTTGGGGCAAGAACAGCAGGCGCCCAGGCCCTGGGGCAGAAGTCCACTCAGCATGTTGGAGGACAGAAGATAGGCCAGGGTGGGGCCTCAGAGTCCCCAGTGATGACTGTGAGGTTCATGGATGACAAAGGAAGACATGAGGGGATGCTGAGAACACACCATGACCTGGCTTTGTTTTTCCAGGACAAGAGGTTAAAAGACTCAACAGGAGTCCACTGCCAGTGATGGGAGGGGCCTTGGAGGTCCGAGGTGGAATGAAGAGGGGCAGAGCAAGACAGGGTAGACCCTAGGTCACACAGCAAGGCAGCCCTCATCTCCATATCTCCCCCAGGAAGGCAGTCCCACAGCTGATGGCCAGATGGCCAGACAAAGGCTGGGAGTGGCAGACAAGGCAGCCCGTTGGCCTCTGACTGCCCGGCTGAATGTGTGCATGGGCCCGGCTGCTTTTGCGTGGGCCTGAGACCCTGGCGAGATGGGATCTGAGAGAAGAGAAAGAGGGAGAGAGGAAGGAAGGAGGAAAAGAGAGGGGAAGGTGGGGTGAGAGGGCCCGGGCACAGCCCCTTGCACTTGGCTAAGGCAGTGACTGCTCCTCTCTTATGCAAGAAAGAGCAGGCCAGGGAGTGTGTGTACATAGTGGGTGTGCAAGGAGACCCCCTAATGCTGGGAAGCGGGAAGGTCCCCACTGATGTTCCCAAGGTCAGAGAAAGCTCAGGGCACATTGAGGACAGCAAGGAGAAAGGTCAGGCCACGGTGTGAGAAGGCTGAAGAGGAGGCAACGAGAAGGGAGGCCGTGGAGGGAGGACTGTACTCTGAAGAGCAGGACAGCATCTGGTGTTTAGAAGGTGATGGGAGAACCACCACCCCCAATGCCACTTGGAAAAGCCCCCGCCAGGTGGGTGAAGAGGCATCAGAGGAACGTGGCCCAGACCTTGGCCAGACCCTGGAGCAGGAAGTGCAGGCCCCTCCTGGATCTTTCACCCCTCCCTGGTTTCTGGCTGCTCACTCAGATGGGAAGAAGCTTCCAAGATGGCAGGTGGACTCCTGGCAGAGGCAGGCACACTCTGTCCCCACGCACCAGCCCCAGCCTGATCAACTTGGCCAAACACCTACGTGCCCTTAGCTCCCCATTTCCATGCCCATCTTACAGCTGGGGTCACTGAGGCCCCAAGAGGTGGAGGAATTGGCCCTAGATGACAACACGTGAGGACGGGACACTCCACACTGCTGCCTGTCCCCCAGTGCCTTCCTTTGGAACAAGGCAGTCCAGGGTTGGGGGGAGGTGGGGTCCATCATTGCTGCCCTCCCCTCTGCTTGGGGTAGACAGGAGGAAAGGTCCCTCGTGGCCCTCTGGGAGGTCACAAGCCTTGAAGGGTCCTGAACACAATCAGGGTAGGCATGGGGAGGGAGCAGAGAGAATGTTCCTGGCAGAAGCGACAGGATGGGCAATGGCCCAGCCATGTGAACCTTGTCCGATGCGAACACAGAGGCCAGCAGGCAGCTCTGTGGAAAATAAAGACCAATCTAGCTGGGCCTCCAAGCTAGAAGCTTCCCCTGTCCACCACCCCACAATCCCGTGGTCTTTGTTTGAGGAGAACTTTCTCGGCAGACTGGCAGCCACACCCCTGGTTCTGAAAGGGGTGGGTTTCCCAGTAGTTCCACAGGAGAACATCCTGTGAAGAATGTGGGGAGCCCTCACTCAGCTCACGTGTGCTGAGCCCGCAAGTTTGGGACAATGGAGACAGGGCAGGCAGCCAGGGCCCGGTGGGCAGGGCTGGGGCAGCAGGGAGGGAGGACTCAAAAACTACCCACCCACCTCGAGGTCTCGGGCCGGGGCCTCACTCCCTCCCCTGAATGTTCAGGCAAGAGGCCATCAGAAAGCCAAAGGGGGTGGACGGGTGCCTCAGGTGCTGGCCACCTCTCACAGCAGCCCAGAGCTCAGAACCCCCATGGGGATTCACCGTCCTGGTGGGCAGCCCCGGACCCCCATCCATGGTGAGGAGAGCCATCCTCCTGGCATGCCTGACCTGTGTGACCCCAAAAGGCCATTCTGGAGCTGGAGAGACAGGGCTGAGCTTGGGGAGCACTGAGCCCCCACTCTGTAACCTTGGACCCTGCACTCGGCCCTTGTCTTGGCCTGGGCTGAACCGTGATTATTTTTAGATGGCTGACCTGTTATTTGGAGAAGACTTGCCATCCTCCACATCCTGTGGGCAGGGAGGATGCTCAGGAGGCATGGGTGGGGTGGGGCCAGGCTCTACCATCCAAGGGACAGCTCAGGTTGGCCAAGCCAAGGGAGAGTGCTGAGGACACACGGCCCCATCGGCGCCTGAGAGGTCACCACACTCAGACTTCCCACCTCCTCCGTGATCCCTCTACTCAGGATTAAACTGTGCTGGCCTCTCAGGCCTCAGGGTGAATGAGGTTTTGGGGCCACCTCTTGAACAGTGTGGGTGGAGGGCTTGGAGAAAAGGCACAGGAGCTGTCTGACTCTGCATTCAGAATCCAAGTCTGCTGAAGCAGGAGGCAGTCACCAGGCTGGCCAAAGATGTTGGGGAGAAAGTGCCTCGCCCTAAAGCAGAGGCACTGTCTGGATTCAGTCTGAGCTGGCTCTTCCTGTCCCCACTCTCCCTCCATTCCCCCATCCCCATCCTGGTACTTCCTCATGACCCCGCAAACCCCAGCCCTGAGTAGCCTTCAGCTTCCTCTGCCACCCTTCCCACGCTTGATCTCAGAATAAATATCCTGACACACACATCTTACATGGACCTACCCTGCTCCAAAACCTTCTCTGGCTCCCCACTGCCCCAAGAAGAAATCCACATGCCTTATCTTGGCCTTCAAGCCTTTCACAGTCAGACTCCACCCACTGCCGAGCCTCTTCTCCTCTGTTTTCCCCATGCACCAATGGGCCACACAGGTCACTGAGTTAGGCAGTATCACAAACAACCTTCGTTCTCCCTCGCCCTTCTCTGTATTCCACTGACATCGATTTCCTCAGATCTTTCTTTCTTTTTCTTTTTTTGAGATGGAGTCTCACTCTGTCACCTGGCTGGAGTGCAGTGGTGCCATCTCGGCTCACTGCAACCTTTGCCTCCTGGGTTCAAGCAATTCTCCTGTCTCAGACTCCCAAGTAGCTGGAATTACAGGTGCACACCAGCATGCCCAGCTAATTTTTGTATTTTTAATAGAGACGGGGTTTCACCACGTTGGTCAGGCTGATCTCGAACTCCTGACTTCATGATTCATTCACCTTAGCCTCCCAAAGTGCTGGGATTACAGGAGTGAGCCACCACACCTGGCCTGCTCTATTAATTTGGAATTTGAGTTTGTCTGCAGTGGCGATTGTCCTGTGTCCCATGCAGTCTCTGCATCATGAAGAATTGCCTAAAGAATGGTCTGGGATTTGCTTCTGCTGGGGTCCCTGGAAACATAGGGGGCCTCCATGGGGAAGGAATTAGAAGGCCCAGGCCTGTATACAGCAGGGGCTGGAACTAGGCTCTCTCTATTAAGCCAGAGCCAGTGGGAAATGTCCATTCTTGAACTCCATGAGAAAACTACCCACCAGCGTGGGGACACAGCTTGGAATCAGGAAGCCTGGCTGGAAATGGAACCACCATGATTAAAATGCAGAAGCTCCAGGCCTGGAAACTGAGCCACACTGGTGTTCCTTTGCTGAATCTGGGTGACGTGTCATATGGAAGTTGGTTGGGCTATTCTCACTGCTTTTATGTATGCTGAAAATTTTTCATGGTAAAAATGTTTATATTAAAAATACTGTGACAAGCTTTGAAGACATTTATCTGGTCTCTAAACACTGCACCACTTGGCTTTGATTCTAGCTCCCACTCCCTTTTCTGAGTTCAGCTCTCTGCTTCTGGCATCTGGGAATTTCCTGCTAGCTTTAGCTGTCAGGCTCAGCTTTGTAATTTAAACATGTTTTCTTGGCATATTTTATCTAGCTTGGAGGGAAAACGAGGGCTTCACACATTTACTTGATCTCACACGCTGACAACAAACTCTAACTCATCTTTCAAAGCCTCATTCTAATGTCTCCTCCTCGAGGACGTATTCTCCACCTGCCACCCACCAGGGTGTGGTGCACACTCTCTGCCATAATACATTTTCTGCCCCTGTAGCTAGAGGGAATCTACCTGAGGGAAGAAACTGAGTCTGGGCCGAGCCCAACACACAGTTTGCCAAGCAGTAGGTCCAGCGGCAGCTGCCTCTTTACGTATAGGCCATGGTGGTTCCTGATTTCCCAAAACAGCAAAACCTATGAGCCATAATTTTTTTTTTTTTTTTTGAGATGGAGTCTCGCTCTGTCACTCAGGCTGGAGTGCAGTGGTGCAATCTTGGCTCACTTCAATCTCTGCCTTCTGGGTTCCAGGAATTCTCCTGCCTCAGCCTCCAGAGTAGCTGGGATTACAGATGCATACCACCAGGCCCAGCTAATTTATGTCATTTTTATAGAAGAGATGGGGTTTCAGTATATTAGCCAGTCTGGTCTCACACTCCTGACCTTGTGATCCACCCGCCTCGGACTCCCAAAGTGCTGAGATTGCAGATGTGAGCCACCACGTCCAGCTTTTTTTTTTTTTTTTTTTTTTTTTTTTTTTTTTTTTGAGATGGAGTCTTGTTCTGGCACCTAGGTTGGAGTGCAGTGGAATGATCTTGGCTCACTGCAATCTCCACCTCCCGCTTCAAGTGATTCCTCTGCCTCAGCCTCCTGAGTAGCTAGGATTACAGGTGCCAACCACCACACCTGGCTAATATTTGTATTTTTAGTAGAGATGGGGTTTTAACATGTTGGCCAGACTGTCTCGAATTCCTGACCTCAGATGATCCACCTGACTCAGCCTCCCAAAGTGCTGGGATTACAGGCATGAGCCACTGCACCTGGCCTGTGAGTTGTAATTCTGCTCTGGGTTTTCACAGAGGCTGAGCTATGACTGCTGTGGGCAACTCAGGGGCCATGCCCGAGCCAGCAGCACTCTTATCTGCAAAGGGGATGTGGAAAGTGGCCCATCCTCAGCAGTTTTCATGCCTGGTCCCAGAGTGGGGGCAGCAGGAGCAAGCCCAGGCCTATCCCTGAGCCACCTCCTCCCTGTCTCCTGGCCCAGCAGCCCCTGGTGCCCACAGATAAGCAGGCAGCCCAGCTCTCAGCCCTGGCCCTTTGATCTGGGCAAGCACTGACACCTGGCTGGCACCCTCCACCTGGCTCTGACCTTATCGGGCATGGGGAAGGCACAGATGCCTGGAACACAGGCCAATTAGGCGACTTGCCTAGTTGTCCACTGAGTCACGTCTTGGTCTACTTGAATGGTGTCTTGGCTCAGGTGGCCAAAGGTGTGAGGACACCTTGGAGAGCCATCCCAGCTATGCGAGGGAAGGTGACAGGTGAGGGCCATCATGAACAGACTAGAGGGTCCCTGAGGATGCTGGGGGTTCTCACGACAGCCCAGAGACACCCACCCTGGGGACACTGAGATGCCAGACACCCAGACCATGCAGGCCAGTGGGCAGGAGAGGCAGAGGCCAGATCCCTCTTCCGGGCTGGCTGCTGTCCACCGTGAGCCCTCAAGCAAGTGGCTTCTATGTCTTGGCCTTTGTCCCTGTATCTGATAAGTGAAGCTGATGAAGGGAACCTGCAGGGTTACCAGAAGAATCAAATGAGATGACGCGTGGCGTGCTTTGTCCACCTCCGGCCAGGTCACTGGAATGAATAGGAACTGTGTGAATTCTCTTTCATGAGCCCAAGAAGCCAGCCAAGAACAGAGCCACAAAAAGAACCAGGGAACTCTCACAGCTGCCTTGAGCCGAGCCCCATGGCCCTCCCTACAATTCCCTGCACCTCCCACCCCTCCCCCTTCCTGGGCTGTGCTGGCCCCATAAATGGTCAATGGGCATTAAATGGAGGATACTTGAGATAAAGCCTTACTCCAGATGAGGAAGTGAGGCCAGGACTAGGAGGGACATGGGGCTCAGGCCAGGTCCCCAGTAAGTCAAGGGCCATGCAGGGCAGGGGTTGGGCAGTGAGGCCTTCTCCACCCTTTCCTCACCAGCCTGGCAGCCCACTCCTTTCCATGCGCCTGGAATTCTGTTTCTCAGCCAAAATACTGGTCACTGCATGCACACAGCCCAGAGGGGGCCACAGGAGCCCATCTCGGGGGCAGGGCAGGCAGATTTATTCTGGCCTAGCCAGGGAGCCCCAGGAAGAGGTGGGGGAAGGGTTGGGCTCATGGCCTGGGAAGAGCTAATGTCTACTAGGGCAGGGACTTGGACACCCACAGGGAACACTGGACCACACAACCTTGCCCCATCCTAGCACAGTCCAGTCTCACATGAGCCCTGGAACCATTGCATTCCCTCTCTCTGAGCTTTGAAGTCCCTATCTGGGCTGTGGGGACAGCTAGAAGGTGGTGAGTGGCTGTGGCACTCTGAGCTCAGGAGGCATTGTGCATACTGAAATGCCACTTAGGTCAGGCAGGTTCCTGGGCAGAGCCAGTTCACTCCACCCTTCCCTCCCAGGAGGGGAAGCATTCACTGACTGGAGTACAGACCACAGGGACATTATCCTACATCTGACTGGGCCTCCAAGCCAGATAGACTCCAGGGCCAAGGGCTCAGAAAAGGCAGGGCCCAAGCTAGTGCCACACAGCATCCCCCCAGGACAGAGTCAGGACCGGCCTCTTGCCCTAGCCCTGGATTGTAGGACTGGCCAGAGTCTCTGCCTGGCCTGAGGGGTGCTTCTGAGGGCAAAGCCAATGAGGCCAGGGAGCCAGGAGCCCAGTTCCCGAGGGACCATGCCTCAGTGGGGGCAAGGACAGGGAGGCACATTCCTGGAGGGAGGGCCTGGGAGGCTGCCTGGCCTCCTACACTGTCCCAGACCAGCTTCCAGCAGGCTAGCATATCAGGCCCTACTCCGGCAGCCCATCAGAAGCCTGGGCCCTACAGAAGAGGGTGGCAGGGAACCTCAGGCCCATGGCCAGTCCAGGGCCAATTCTCAGGTGCCTGCCCTGGGCTTGGGAACTGCTCTCAGGCTGACCAGGTGGAGTTTCCTGCTCATCACCTAAGAGGTGATTTCCAGGGTGGATGGTAATGGAAGGAATGTGGGGGAGGGCAGGAGATAAAAACGGGGTCATCATGGCTCTGTTGGCATTGCCCACCTTGACTTAAGAAGCTCCCTACACCAGCCGCAGGATGGATCCCAGATCACTGGGTCCCGATGAGGCCCCAGGACCCAGAGGAAGGGTCACCTCTGCAACCTTGGCCCTTGATCTGCACCCCCATATCTGCCCTCGGTGCAGGTATTATCCATTTTGTTAGACAAGAAGCAGAGGCTCAGAGACACATTGTCATTGGCAGGCAACAACAGTGGGATTGGGGGGCAAAGTCCACTCTTTCCAGGAGTCAGCAGCAGTGAAGAAAGACCAGGGCAGGGCGGGGGGGCAGAGGACAGCCAACAGGACAGGACCCATGATGACAGCACGTGGGTGGGGGAAGGTGGGGGTGGGCATCACCTGACTGCAGCAAGCCAGTGCCTCGGTCCTTGACCCCAAAGTGCTGCTGGATGTCAGAAGGATGCTTGGAGGAAGAGTGTGCTCACTGGCCGAGTCTGATGCCTGGTGTCCCCAAGCCCAGCCCAGCCTCTTTCCCACCCTGCAGGGCCCAGCCTGCCCCATCTGTAGGTCTCCTGCTCTGCTGTGACCTCCACCCTTACAAGGTTTGCCAGGCTTGCCTCCTGACCCACCTGGGCCTCCTGTCCCCAGCCCGTCCCCATCATTCACAAAGGCCTGAGGGGCAGGGACAGGCAGGGCTTGTCTGTGGTTATTCTGCCCCATGGGTAACCATGCCTCCTATCTGCCAGCCTGGGCCTCTTCCCTACCTGTGGCCCAGGCCTGGATCAGTGCAACACACATGGGCTTTCCCTCTGAGTCTATGGCCTAGAGAGCAGTGGGGGGCCTGAAAGCTGCAGGGAGCCCTCTGGCCTGGGATGGAGCAGTCACACTCACTCTGGTTCACCTGCTCATGTGCACAAGCACATTGGTATGCACACACGTGGTGGTTTGCTGCCTCTATCCACTAGTCACCTACATTAGGTATTCTCCCAATATTATCCCTCCCCTATCCCTCCACCCACAACAGACCCCAGTGTGTGATGTTCCCCTCCCTGTATCATGTGTTCTCATTGCTCAATAACCACTTAAGAGTGAGAACATGTGATGTTTGGTTTCCTGTTCTTGTGTCAGTTTGCTGAGAATGATGGTTTCCATATTCATCCATGTTCTGGCGAAGGAAATAAACTCATCCTTTTGCATGGCTGCATAGTACTCTGTGGTGTACATATGTGACATTTTTTTCATCCATTCTATGCTTGATGAGCATTTGGGTTGGTTCCAGATCTTTGCTATTGTGAACATACATGAGCATGTGCCTTTATAACAGAACAATTTACAATCCTTTGGGTATATATCCAATAATGGGATTGTTGGCAAAAAGACAAAGAAACTCTATACAATAATAAAGGAATGAAATCAGAAAGAAGATATTATATGTGTATATATATATATATATATATATATCCCACACTGAAGTACACAGATTTATGAAGCGAATATTGCTAGCTCTAAATAAGTAAAATAAAATAATGGTGGGGAACTTTAACACCCCACTCGCAGCATTAGACTGATCATGTACATATATAAAATAAACACAGAAACAGGATTTAAACTGGACTTTATCCCAAATTTCTTTTATAGAGCATTCTATCTAATCTAAAAATAGAGTTACCATTTGATCTAGCAATGCCACTGAGTATCTAACCCAAAGAAAATTTATATCAAATAAAAATCTATACTCACGTTTACTACAGCACTATTCAAACTAGCAAAGATAACAGAATCAACCTAAGTGTCCACCAATAAGTGAATAAAAAGTTGTGTATATACACAATGGAATACTATTCAACCATAAAAAATAACAAGATCTTGTCATTTAGAGCAACATGGGTGGAACTGAAGATGTTATCTTAAAATAAGCTAGGCACAACAATACAATTATTGGCCAGGCGCAGTGGCTCGTGCCTGTAATTCCAGCACTTTGAGAGGCCAAGGCGGTTGGATCACGAGGTCAAGAGATTGAGACCATCTTGGCCAACATGGTGAAGAACCATCTCTACTAAAAATACAAAAATTAGCTGGGCGTTTGGCACGCACCTGTAGTCCCAGCTACTCAGGCAGAAGAATTGCTTGAACCCAGGAGGGAGAGGCTGCAGTGAGCCAAGACTGAGCCACTGTGCTCTAGCCTGGCAACAGAGCAAGACTCCATCTCAAGAAAAAAAGAAAAAATACAAGTATCACAGGTTCTCACAAGTCGGAGCTAAAACATTTCATCACGTGGGGGGAGGTAGAGAGTGGAAAGAGATAACAGATATTGGGACAGGTACATGAGAGAAAGGGGGAAGATAAGTGGGTTAAGGTGTACAAACATAGTTAAAAGGAAGGAATAAATTTAATGCTTGATAGCAGAATAGGGCGACTACAGTTAACAAAAATGTATTGTCCTTGGGTGATGGGCACCCTATATATCCTTGAATGACTTATACATTACATACATGTAATAAAATTTCACATGTACCCCATAATTTTGTAAAAATTTTTAAAAATTTTTTTAAAGTAAAAAATATGTATGATCAAAAAGTAGGTAACTTAAAACAATAAAAATTTATTCTCTTAAACTCCCAAAATCAAACTTCTAGCAGGTTTGTTTCCTCTGGAGGTTCTGAGAGAGAATCTGTTCCATGTCTCTTTCTATATATATCCAGTGGTTGCCACTAATCCTTGGTGTTTCTTGGCTTATAGGCACATCACTCCAATCCCTGCCAATGTCTTCACGTGGTATTCTCTCTATACCTCCATGAATCTGTGGGTCCTCTTCTCTTCCTGTAAGAGCCCATCCTAATCTCGTATGACAATCTTCACCTAACTACTTATATAAGGACCCTCTTTACAAATAAAGTCACATTCTAATATTTACTTAGTGTGGTGGACATAGGAATGTTTTTTTGGGGTGGGTGGGGGACACTATTAAATCCATCACAGAGTCCAAGTCCTGAACTGTAAGGTTAAGATGATTCACATTTTTATTCCCCAAACACCTAGACTATATAGAATGAACAGCAAATAAAAGACAGCCAGGTGTCTGGCCCATGCCTCTCATCCCAGCCATTCTGGAAACCGAGTGGGAGAATTGTTTGAGCACAAGATTTTGAGACCAGCCTGGGTAATCCAGTGAGACCTGTCACTATAATGAATTTTTAATTAGCCAGGTGCAGTGGCTCATGCATGTAGTCCCAGCTACTCAAGAGGCTGAGGTGAGAGGATTGCTTGAGCCCAACAGTTCAAGGATGTAGTGAGCTACGACTACACCACTGCGCTCCAGCCTGGGCAATAGAATGAGAGCCCATCTCTAACAAACATAAAACAAATTCCAAACTTGAATACACTAAACATATTAAAACTAAAAGTCTGTCTGCAACTCTAAATACTTTTTGGATTTTTCCCCTATTTCAAACATATACATCATACATTGGTCCCTGGACGCCCATTCCCAAAAGGCCATGTTCTCCACGGTCACAACATTAACAACCATGAGCTGCAGTGATCTCTCATAACAAACTTTATTCTCAATAGCTCTTTCAAGTTGCAAAGCACTTTAGCAACACAATCGTAACCCAGTAAGAGCGATTTTGAAATCCCTTCTACTTGGACATATACTTCGTATGCTCGCCCAAATCCCATATCTACCATGATCTCATAATTATATGTCTGTGTTTACTAGGTTATTAGTAAAATAATAGCACCATCATGTTATGTATATACAATGCGAAATACTGTTTTTCAGTGGCAGATGTGGATGCTTTAAGAAACAAAGGAAGTGGCTCATAAAGTCCACCTGAGAACATAACCTTGGCCTACTTCCCAATTTCCAAGGCCCTGTGATCAGTTATGTTAAAACATACTAAGGACCACTTGATCCAATCATTAAATTTCCCCTATGCAAATACAATCGCTGCTCCACTGTTCTGTTTTCATTCATCCTCTTTCTAAGCTCTCTTCCTATCCATAAAACCTCAGTAGGCCTCTTTAATACTCAGAGTGTTTTTATTTGCATGAATCTAGTTTATATGTTGGAATGTTCCAAGCAATAAATATCAAATAAGAACATGGAAGGTATTATATGGTAGGAGGGGTCTAATACAGCCTACCTATATCACTAAGTGAAACACATTTGGTCTTGATTTCCTTCAAAACCTATGTTGACATTCTTAGAATATACATCCTGAAGTGTTTGAAAATAAAATTTTATTGCAACTGCAAGTTATTTTTAAATGGTTCAGTCGAAAAGATGGCTAGAGGCAGACATAGATAAAACTAATACGACAAAATGAAAACTGTTGAATCTAAATGTGTTCGGTATATGAAAGTTAACAAATCTTTTTCTTTCCTTTTGAGACAGAAGAGAACTTTATTACAGATGCACCCAGGATGGCAGCAGGCTCACACCTAAAATGGTCAGGAAGCCTAACAAAGGAGGCAGTCCAACTTATATGCTGTTTGAGGCTGGAAGTTGAGGCAGGAAGTCGGTTTCAGATGACAATCAGGTTTTACAAAATTAAGCATCCTGATCATTTGACTCCATAAACTTGCAGTTGAGGTAAGGGGTAAAAAGGTGGGGGGAGGTGATCCAGGAAAATCAGAAAATAAGGAAATGCAGAAATGTGCTGGTTACAGACCCAAAGATGTGCTCTGGTGAGCTTATCTATGTAAAGAGAGGGGTTCCCATTCTGCTTTATTTGTACTTTTATTTAACTACCACATACATACATACATACTATAGAAACTATCTACTATTGCATTTAATTTTCATTTTCTTCCACATTTTGCCCCTTTAGAAGCTTCCCTTTAAAATCTAGATACTATTATCAGAAAGCTTTTACATCTGTTTTATGCACAGAATGCAGAGTCCAAGTCTCCTCATTGGCAACATCCTTGCCTGGGAATTACCTTGCATGTGTATTTGCTCCTATCGCTGCTCCTGTACTTCTTAGGAGCAGAATGGCTTTTGATATGACTTTACCCTTTGCTGGCCTCCCAAGGGCTGTGCCTGTCTTAGGTTGCTTCTGTCCTTCAGAGAGTCTTACCCGTCATTGGCTAACCAGCCATCCACCAGGGGGGCACACAGGCAGCTTGTCTGCCTGTCAAGTACGCTGCTGGTACATCTGCTCCCAGTATGAATTTAGCCTTTGCTGGCCTCCCTGCGGCTGTGCCTGTCTTAGGTTGCTCTAATCTCTCAGAGAGTCTTACCCATCATTGGCTAACCAGCCATCCACCTGGGGGCACACAGGCAACTTACTTGTCTGCCTGTCAAGTACACTGCTGGTGCATCTGCTCCCAGAATGAATTTAGCCTTTGCTGGCCTCCCCGCGGCTGTGCCTGTCTTAGGTTGCTCTCGTCCTTCACAGAGTCTTACCCGTCATTGGTAACCAGCCATCCACCTGGGGGGCACACAGGGAACTTTTCTGCCTGTCAAGTATGCTGCTGGTGCATCTGCTCCTGGTATGAATTTAGCCTTGGCTGGCATCCCCGTGGCTGTGCCTGTCTTAGGTTGCTCTAATCTCTCAGAGTCTTACCCGTCATTGGCTAACCAGCCATCCACCTGGGGAACACACAGGCAACTTGTCTGCCTGTCAAGTACGTTGCTGGTGCATCTGCTCCCGGTATGAATTTAGCCTTTGCTGGCCTCCCTGCGGCTGTGCCTGTCTTAGGTTGCTCTAATCTCTCAGAGAGTCTTACCCGTCATTGGCTAACCAGCCATCCACCTGGGGGGCACACAGGCAAATTACTTGTCTGCCTGTCAAGTGCGCTGCTGGTGCATCTGCTCCCAGAATGAATTTAGCCTTCGCTGGCCTCCCCGCGGCTGTGCCTGTCTTAGGTTGCTCTCGTCCTTCAGAGAGTCTTACCCGTCATTGGTAACCAGCCATCCACCTGGGGCGCACACAGGGAACTTTTCTGCCTGTCAAGTATGCTGCTGGTGCATCTGCTCCTGGTATGAATTTAGCCTTGGCTGGCATCCCCGTGGCTGTGCCTGTCTTAGGTTGCTCTAATCTCTCAGAGTCTTACCCGTCATTGGCTAACCAGCCATCCACCTGGGGGGCACACAGGCAACTTACTTGTCTGCCTGTCAAGTACGCTGCTGGTGCATCTGCTCCCAGAATGAATTTAGCCTTGGCTGGCATCCCCGTGGCTGTGCCTGTCTTAGGTTGCTCTAATCAGAGTCTTACCCGTCATTGGCTAACCAGCCATCCACCTGGGGAACACACAGGCAACTTGTCTGCCTGTCAAGTACGCTGCTGGTGCATCTGCTCCCAGAATGAATTTAGCCTTTGCTGGCCTCCCTGCGGCTGTGCCTGTCTTAGGTTGCTCTAATCTCTCAGAGAGTCTTACCCGTCATTGGCTACCCAGCCATCCACCTGGGGGGCACACAGGCAACTTACTTGTCTGCCTGTCAAGTACGCTGCTGGTGCATCTCCTCTCAGTATCAATTTCGCCTTGGCTGGCATCCCCGTGGCTGTGCCTGTCGTAGGTTGCTCTCAGCTCTCAGAGAGTCTTACCCGTCATTGGCTAACCAGCCATCCACCTGGGGGGCACACATGCAACTTACTTGTCTGCCTGTCAAGTACGCTGCTGGTGCATCTGCTCCCGGTATGAATTTAGCCTTTGCTGGCCTCCCCGCGGCTGTGCCTGTCTTAGGTTGCTCTCGTCCTTCACAGAGTCTTACCCGTCATTGGCTAACCAGCCATCCACCTGGGGGGCACACAGGCAGCTTGTCTGCCTGTCAAGTATGCTGCTGGTGCATCTGCTCCTGATATGAATTTAGCCTTGGCTGGCATCCCCGTGGCTGTGCCTGTCTTAGGTTGCTCTAATCTCTCAGAGTCTTACCCGTCATTGGCTAACCCGCCATCCACCTGGGGAACACACAGGCAACTTGTCTGCCTGTCAAGTACGCTGCTGGTGCATCTGCTTCCGGTATGAATTTAGCCTTTGCTGGCCTCCCTGCGGCTGTGTCTGTCTTAGGTTGCTCTCATCTCTCAGAGAGTCTTACCCGTCATTGGCTCCCCAGCCATCCACCTGGGGGGCACACAGGCAACTTACTTGTCTGCCTGTCAAGTACGCAGCTGGTGCATCTGCTCCCAGAATGAATTTAGCCTTTGCTGGCCTCCCTGTGGCTGTGCCTGTCTTAGGTTGCTCTAGTCTCTCAGAGTCTTACCCGTCATTGGCTAACCAGCCATCCACCTGGGGGGCACACAGGCAACTTGTCTGCCTGTCAAGTACGCTGCTGGTTCATCTGCTCCCGGTATGAATTTAGCCTTGGCTGGCATCCCCGTGGTTGTGCCTGTCTTAGGTTGCTCTCATCCCTCAGAGTCTTATCTGTCATTGGCTAACCAGCCATCCACCTGGGAGGCATACAGGCAACTTGATTGTCTGTCAATTACACTGCTAGTACATCTGCTCCCAGTATGAATTTAGCCTTTGCTGGCCTCCCTGCAACGTACTTTCCTGTCAATGACGCTGCTGCTGCATCTGCTTGTAGTGCTTCTCGATTCCTTCGTGGGAGCAGGCTGGCTTTTTGTATAAATTTAGCTATTGGTCGCTGCCCTACAGCTGTGCCTGTCTTAGGTTGCTCTTGTCTTCCACAGAGTCTTACCCATAATTCACTAACCAGCCATCCACCTCAGGGGCACATTTTTGGCTTTTCCCTTGGAGAGAAGCATGAGTTAGCCAGTTAGAAGTTATACCTATTGTTATTTCCTGCGCCTTTTGCTTTTGTTTAGGCAGGATTTATATATTACACCCTAGAATGTTATTTTACAAGTTATCTGCATTATACCTAGAAAACAATATGGAAAAAGTGGGAGACAGGTTTTCTGCTAAGCTTCAAATCACACATCTGTGAAGCAATAGTTACATGGGCTTGTTTGGAGTCAGAAAAATTTGTGGCATGTAAAACTATCAAAGAAAAATATTTTATTTTCAACTGACAGGTTGAGTATCCTTATCCAAAACGCTTGGGCCAAGAAGTGTTTTGGATTTCTGATTTTTTCAGATTTGGGAATATTTACATATACATGAGCTATCTTGGGAATGGAACCCCAAACTAAATGTAAAATTCTGTTATGCTTTATATATATCTTATATATACAGCCTGAAGTTAATTCTACAAACTATTGTAAGTAATTTTGCTCATGAAACAAAGTTTGTGTTAAGTACTCACAAGTGGAATTTCTTACACGTGATGTCATGTTGTTGCTCAAAAGGTTTCAGATTTTGGAGCACTATGGATTTCAGATTTTCAGGTTAGGAATCTGTAATAAGAAAAACAACAATTATATCTTTTTCTTTGTATGTGTTATAATATTCCTTATATTTCAGTTACATTACCTTTATATTTATCGAGGTTGCTTATCACACTGTTTAAAAGATCCAATAGTTTATAAAATTACATTACAAAGAAACAGTAGTCCTCTCCTCCCACATTTCACAAGTCTTATAGAAAAGCAGTCTCAACAATTGTAGCCTTCTCTTAAATAAACTCTGAGAAAAGGAAAAAAAACCACTTATCTGAAGAATGTAAAGTGCTTTTAATTACCAGGCCCAGAGAGACATTAAAATGAGACAGCAATCATGCCCTACTCCTCCCTTCTTTGAGCTATGTAGTCCTTTCCTGAAACTGCCTGTACAGCTCATTTCAGATGTATAATAGTATAAAACAACATTTTAAGGCTAATCTTTGTATGCATTATTTTTCACTCATTTAACATCACACACACACACACACACCCCTACTTAATGAATAACTGGAATACATGAATAAATGAATAATTTGAAACATATTTGAATAGGTAGAAAATAAAATGTAGTGTGCAATAATTTGCTCCTACAAAGGAAGTTGTAAAAATTTACGTAATGAAATACTTGCATGAATCTGGAAGCATATATGTTATTTGATGCCAGTTTCTGACTCTGCAGAAGTGGCCAGATTAGAAAGTGATGCTTCAATCACAGAACTCAAATGATCAGATCCATGAGCCAGTGGGTAGAAATCTAGAGCAGAAATCTCAAGGCTAAGAATCACCTTAAGAATTGAAAGGGCTCTAAAAAGTCTCCTTGATTTACCAAATATCAGAAAAATTATCATGTAAAATTGTTTCTTTCCTTCAAAACATATAAGTTAAATGGTTGCTAATTACTGGCTTTTGTTAATAACAAAGAAAAGCTTGCCTCTTGATGGCAACCATACAAAAAAAGGTAACAATAATGAACTTCAGTGTGAAATTAACCATAAGGAAAGTGAAGTCAAAAAGGGCTGAAAAATTACTGATAAAGTTCTGATTCAGACCCAGTGAAAATTAGGAAAGACGTCTCAAAGAATGAAGTGGGGTACCACCTGATAGGAAACCCAAAGCATGTTGAAAGAGGAGGCTAATATAAGAGGACAAGTAGTGCCGAAGTAACAGAGTCATAAATTATTCAATGCATCAGTGGAAGGAAACTTAGAATAAGTATGGGCCTAGCAAGTGGGTACAGATTAAAGAAGAGAAAATAAAAATCAAATTAGTGGAAAGATTGAGAAAACCAAAACCAAATATACTAGATATATGCAAGGAATTGTCTTTTATGGGAAACAAATATTTTACAGTGCCTGATATATAAGAATTGCTCAACAGTTTTTGATATATAAATAAAAGGATTATAATATAAAGTTTAGAAATTTTCTAGGGAATCAGGGTGAAATGATTAAGTGAAAGAAATTAGGAAATAAGATAAGAAAACTTCAGGTCAAATCAAAGAGGATGATAACTCATTATTCAAACATTAGAAGTTTAAGAAAAAGAAAATGGAAAATGAGAGGATATACATGAGATAATTAACTCAAGAAAATGTGCCAAGGCATAAGTTTCCAGTTTGAAACAGTTCACTTAGTACCTAGGTCAGTGGTTGAAATTAGATCCACATCAAAGAACATCGTGAGGACATTTCAGAATACCAGAGACAGAGAGCTCTTTTGAAGGATGCAAAACTAAAAAAAATCAAATTACAAGGATTGGTAAACATAGTCATGTGCCCAGACTTTTCACAGCAGTACTGGAAGTTAGATATCATACCTTCAAACTTCGGGGAGAAAATGGTAATAAGTCTAAAATTCAGTGCCATGTCAAGCTGTTAATTAAAAGTGTCTAAAATTGAGATATTTTCAGATAGCCTTGGTATAATAATAGTTACTTCTTGGCTGGGGAGGTCGCTCAGGCCTCTAATCCTAGCACATTGGGAGGCTGAGATGGGCAGATTATGAGGCTAGGAGACTGAGTCCATCCTGGTTAGCACAGTGAAGTCCCGTGAGTCCAAACTTACTGTGTTTGGAGAAAGAGAAAACACTGCAATCTTAATAAATGTTCAAAAAGATCTAACTCTATGCTCCCTACAAGAAACTCACATTAGCTATAAGGAAACATATAGGCTAAATACGAAAGCACAGAATAAGATTTTCCATTAAAAACGTAATCAAAGAAGAGCATAGGTGTCTATACACATATCAAACAAAATTACAGAACAGAGGTCTTGGGGGCAACCTCACACATCTACAACCATCTGATCTTTAACAATCTGACAAAAACAACCAATGGGGAAAGGATTCCCTGTTTAATAAATGGTGTTGGAAAAACTGCCTAACAATTTGCAGAAAACAGAAACTGGACCCCTTCCTAACACCTTACACTAAAATCAACTCCAGATGGATTAAAGCCTTAAACATAATACCTAACACCATAAAAACCCTAGAAGAAAACCAAGGCAAAACCACTTAGAACATAGGCATAGGCAAGGACTTCATGACCAAAACATCAAAAGCATTGGCAACAAAAGCCAAAATAGACAAACGGGACCTAAGCAAACTCCCGAGTTTCTGTACAGCAAAAGAAACAATGATTAGAGCGAACCCACAACCAACAGAATGGGAAAAATTTTTTGCAATCTACCCATCTGACAAAGAGCTAATATTCAAAATCTACAAAGAACTAAAACAGATTTACAAGAAAAAAAACAAACCCATCCAAAAGTAGGAGAAGGATATGAACAGACGTTTTTCAAAAGAAGACATATATGAGGCCAACAAACATATTAAAAAATGCTCATCATCACTGATTATTAGAGAAATGCAAATCAAAACCATACTGAGATACCACCTCATGCCAGTTAGAATGGTGATCATTAAAAAATATGGAGACAACAGATGTTGGAGAGGATGTGGAGAAATAGAAACACTTTTACACTGTTGGTGAGAGTGTAAACTAGTTCAGCCATTGTGGAAGACAGTGTGGAGATTCCTGAAGGACCTAGAAATAGAAATTCCATTTGACCCAGCAATCCCATTACTGGGTATATACCCAAAGGATTATAAGTCATTCTATTATAAAGACACATGTACACATATGTTAATAGTGGCACTGTTTACAATAGCAAAGACTTGGAGCCAACCCAAATGCCCATCTACGATAGACTGGACAAGGAAAATGTGGCACATGTACACCGTGGAATACTATGCAGCCATAAAAAATGATGAGTTCGTTTCCTTTGTGGGAACATGGATGAATTTGGTAACCATCCTTCTCAGCAAACTGACAGAAGAACAGAAAATCACACACTGCATATTCTCACTCATAGGCAGGTGTTAAACAATGAGAACACGTAGACACAGGGAGAGGAGCATCACACACTGGGGTCTGTTGTGGGGGGCAAGGAAGGACAGCAGGGTGTTAAAGAAATCAGGGAGGGATAAAATGGGGAGAAATGCCAGATGTGGGTGACGGGGAGATGGAGGCAGCAAACCATGTTGCCATGTGTGTACCTACACAACAATCCTGCATGATCTGCACATGTACCCCAGAACCTAAAGTACAATTAAAAACAACAAGAAACAAAAAAAATCGACTTTAAGTCAAAAATTGTCACAAGAGAGGTCATTATATAATTACAAAGGTTTCAATTCATCAAGTGGATATAACTATTATAATGTATATGCAGCCAACATTGAAGCACCTAAGTACATAAGGCAAATATTACCAGATTTGAAGGGAGACAGACGGCAATATAGTAATGGTAGAGGATTTCCACATCTCACTTTCAACAATATACAGGTCATCCAGACAGAAAACCGTAAGGACCCAGCCAACTTTAACAACACTATAGACCAAATGAACCTATCAAATATAAACCTAACATTTCAATGAACTGCAACAGAATATATACTCTTTAAAAATGAACATAAAACAATTTCTAGCATAGATCCTATGTTAGACTACAAAATAAGCCTTAACAAATTTAAGAAGACTGAAATAATATTAAACATCCTTTCCACTCACAATGGTATTAAATTAGAAATAAATAACAGGAGAAAAATCCCAAATTTACAAATACGTAGAAATTAAACAACATATTCCTGAATACTGAGTCAGAGAAGGAATCAAAAAAGAAAGTGAAAAAATATCTTGACACAAGTGAAAATGGAAAAACGACATATGACCCTTATGAGATGGTGTAAAAGCAGTTCTAAAAGGGAAGTTTATAGCGACAAGTGCCTACATTTAAAAAAAGAGAAATATTTCAAATGAACAATCTAATATTATACCTCAAATAACTAGAAAAGAGCAACTAAATACAAAGTCAGCAGAAGAAAATAAGAAAAAATGGAGCAGAAAAAAATGAAATAGAGTCTAGAATGACAACAGAAAGATCAACAAAACTAAGATTTGATTTTGGAAAGATAACACTGACAAATCTTCAGTTATATGACAGAAAAAAGGAGAGATGACTCTCAGATAAGTATAATTATAAGACATTATAACTGGTAACAAAGAAAAACAAAGGATCATAAGAGACTATGAACAATTATGCACAAATTGGATAACCTAAAAGAAATGGATAAATTCCCAGAAACATACATCCAACAATATTAAACCATGAAAAAAATGAAACTAAGAGGAGACAAATAAAGAGTAACGAGATGAAATCAGTAATCAAAAACTCCTAACAAAGAAAGAGTCCAGGACCTGATGGATACGCTGGCAAACTCTAACTAACATTTACAGTAGAAAAATTGTTAATCTTTCTCACAAGCTTCAAAAAGAAATTGAATGAGAGGGAACATTTACAAACTAATTTTATAAGGTCAGCATTACCCTGCTACCAAAGGCAGACAAGTACACTACAAGCAAAGAAAATTACAGGCCAAAATTCCTGGTAAACAAAGATGCAAAAATCCACAACAAAATACTAGCAAACCTAATTTGACAGCATGTTAAAAAAATTATATACTGTGATCTCTGAGATACAAATATAGTTCAATATGTACAATTTGATACGTCAATTTAACAGAATGTGGGATAAAAATATAACTATCTTAATAGTACAGAAAAAGCATTCCATGTAATTCAACATCCTCATAATTAAAAAAAAAAAAAATCTCTCCACAAATGAAACACAGAAGGAATGTATCTCTACACAATGAAGGCCATAGACCATAAGTTTATAGACTAACATACTCAATGTTAAAAAGTTGAAAATTTTTCCTCAAAGATCAGGAACGAAACAAGGAAGCCAACTCACATCAGTTCTCAGTATTATACCCAGAAGTCACAGCCAGAGCAAGTAGGCCATAAAAAGACATATGAGACATGCAAATCAGAAACAAAAAAAGTACAATTATCCATTTGCAGATAACATACTCTTACATATAGAAAACCCCAACAACTCCATCAAAAACTACTAAAACTAATAAACAAATTCAGTAAGGTTACAAGATACAAAATCAACATACAAAAATGGGTTGTGTTTCTATATACACAATGAACTATCCAAAAAGGAAATTTAAAAAAAATCCCATTTACAATTGCATCCAAACATAAAATACTAAGGAACAAATTTAACCAAGGAGTTAAAACTTTTACACATTAAAATCTACAAAACATTAGTGGGAAAAAAACCCTAAAGCTACAAATAAATAAAAAAAAAATATTCTGTGTGAAGCAATGCTTACTAGCTCTTATAATCAGCTGGCTGATTATTCTACTTCCAGCTTTTCCTTAAAAAATTAAATTTCAGACACACATAAGAGAGGAAAAATTCTCCAAATTATCTGTGTCTACTTCTGAATAAGAGTCACAAACTCTACAATTAGATCATACAGATTGAGTTCCATTAAGCTTTTCCATTAGTACACATAGATTGTTTCATTTTTCATTAAACATAGATATAGTTATTCCTAAAGCAACAACTAACTATATTAAATGCAATTTTTAAAGGGAAACATAGGAATACTCATGTTTTGGGTAGTCCTTTTCTAATTAATCAAATAGTGGTTAAATCTCCAATGCATTGTGCCCAAGTCTTAATTTACAAAGATGACTGAAGGATAACATGGAGAGTCTGATGCCATTAAGAGATTTTTAATATTCAGAGTTGCTGAAGAAACAAGATGCACAGCATGCCACAGAGGGCCTCATGGGAAAGACACTAAGGTGGTCAGCAGGCAGAAGACAAGAGCAAGAACATTTAGGCCACTGCCTTTACTGGGGGTTCTATAGGAAAGGACAGGCAGGGCAAGATTGGGTTTGGCTAGCTTGAACAATTTTAGTAGGCGTTGGGCTATAGGGGTCATCCCTAGTTGCCTGGCTCATGGCTCTGGGATTATTCAAGCACAAGAATATTGCCTCTTGGTATATCTGGACCAGTTATAGGAGGTTGACTAATGGTTAAGTTTAACTGTTAAAGAGGGACAGCTCTTCTCTCCCTAGGAAATAACCTTTTAAAGAGAGTAAAAAACTTCATTACCATAGTTGACCTAAAAGCAGCCACCAATTAAGAAAGTGTTCAAGCTCAATATTTAAGTATTTCAATTCTACTCACTTTACTGAACACCTAACATCACATTGCACTAATCTATTAGTAGAAGCAACAATGTTAATATAAGTAACAAAAGCATTCTCTCCTGTGTAAGTTATATCAGACTGAAATAACAGCTCAACTATAATAACTTATATTCTAAACACCATATAAAACTGTTAACCCAACTCAGGCATGTCCTTAAGGAAAGATTTAAAAAAGTAAAAGAACTCGGCAAACCTTACCCCCACCTGTTTACCAAATACATTACCTCAAGCATTACCAGTATTAGAGGCACTGCCTGCCCAGTGACATATGTTCAATGGCTGTGGTACCCTGACTGTGTAAAGGTGGCATAATCACTTGTTCCCCAAATAGGGACTTGTATGAATGGCCACACAAGGGTCTAACTGTCTCTTACTTTTCATCAGTGAAACTGATCCATCCCTGAAGAGGCGGATACGACCAAATAAGATGAGAAGATCCTATGGAGCTTCAATTTCCTAACACAAACAACACTCAAAAAACATACAGGCATTAACTTATCATCCATGCATTAAAAATTTTGGTTGGGGTGACCTTGGTGTACAGTAACCTCCAAACAGTATAAACTAAGACCACACTAGTCTAACTAAATTAACAGACATTGGCCCAATAACTTGGTCAACGGACCAAGTTACCGTATGGATAAGAGAAAAATCCTATTCTAGAGTTCATATCGACAATGGGGTTGACCACCTCAATGTTAGATCAGGATATCCCAATGGTGCAGCCACTATTAAAGGTTCATTTTTCAAACGATTTAAGTACCACATGATGTGAGTTCAGACCAGAGACACCCAGGTCGGTTTTTATGTATTCAATATTTCTCCCAGTATGAATGAACAAGAGAAATAGAGCCTACTTTACAAAGTGCCCAAACCCAACAGATGATATTATCTCAATCTAACAATTTTCCCTGCCTGAGAACAGGGTTCATTAAGATGGCAGAGCCCAGTACCCACATAAGACTCAAAGCTTTACACTCAGAGGTTCAGTTCCTCTTCTTAACACCAAGTTCATGATGAACCTCCTCCTCCTAAGTATTCCTGCCCTAATCGGCATTTCTAACACTCATCAAACAAAAAATTCTAGGCTGTATACAACTATGTAAAGGGCCCAACATCATAGGTCCCTACACAATACTTCAACCATTCGCCAATAAAACTTTTCATAAAAGAATCTTTATGACCCTCCACATCTACTATAACCCTTTACATAACCGCTCCTACCTTAGCCCTTTCCATTTCCCTCCTATGAGCTCTTCTCCCCAGACCAGATCCCCAATCAATTTCAACTTAGGCCTTCTATTTATATTAGCCACATCAAGCCTGGCCATTTATTCCATTCTATGATCCGGATGAGCACCCAATTCAAACTGTGCACCAATTGGTGCATTACAAACTGTAACCCAGACAATTTCACATGAAGTCACCCTAGCCATCATTCCATTATCAGTCCTACATTTTATATACACTCATTACAACACAAGAACATTTCTGACTTCTACCACCCTGACTCCTAGCCATAATATGATTTATCTCCACATTAGCAGAAACCAACCAAGCTCCTTTGGTCCTAACAGAAGGAGAATCAGAACTCGTCTCAGGTTTCAACACTGAATATGCTGCAGGTTCATTCACTCTCCTTTATAGTGGAATACATAAATATTATTATAATAAATGCCTTAACTACACTATTTTTCTAGGAGCACCCCACACCATAATTTCACCAGAACTTTACACAATAAATTTAATCACCAAACCCTTCTCTTAACCACCCTATTTTTATGAATTTAAATAAATCCTCAGTTCTCCTATGACCAGCTAATACATTTATTATGAAAATTTTTTTTATCACTTACACTAGCACTATGCATATGATATCTATCTCAATACCTATTCTAATGTCCAGCATCCCACCCCAAACACAAGAAATGTGTCCGGAAAAAAAGAGTTACTTTGATAGAGTAAATTATAGAGTTTTAAATCCCCTTTTTTTTAAGGCTATAGAAATTGAACCCACACCTGAGAATTCAAAACTTTCCGTGCTATGTATTATGCACTAAAGTAAGGTCAGCTAAACAAGCTTATTGGGCCCATAACCCCAAAATGTTGGTTTAATCCTTCCTGTACTAATTAACCCACTAGCCCAACTCACCATCTCCCTTACTATCTTTACAGGAACTTTCATTACAGTATTATGCTCACACTGATTCCTCATCTGCGCAGGTTCAGAAATAAATTTATCAGCCATCATGCCGATCCTAATAAAAAACATAAGCCACCGCTCCACAGAAGCAGCCACCAAAACTTCCTAACACAAGCAAGCACATCATAATTCTTAAAATAGCTATTCTTTCTAACAACATGCCCTCCGGACAATGAACAATTACCCCTCACATTAACCACCTTTCACCCATAATAATAGCTCTGGCAATAAAACAAGGAATAGCCCCCCCTTTCACTTTTGACTCCCAGAGGTAAGCCGAGAGACCCCCCAATACCTGCCATACTTCTCCTCACATGGCAAAAACTACCTCCCATCTCATGTAACTTCAAATCTTTCCATCAATCAACACAAATAACCTCCCATTAATTTCAATTTTAACCATTATAACTGGCAGCTGAGGAGGACTTAATCAAACACAACTATGTAAAATCCAAGCCTATGCTTCGATTACCCATATAGGATGAGTAATAGCAGTATTAACCTATGACCCAAACATCACCATCCTAAACTTACTTATCTACTATATTCTAACAGCTTCTATATCCATAATACTTAACTTAAACTTGAATACTAAAACGCTATCACTATCCCACACCCGAAATAAACTAATGTGATTAATACCTATTATTGCACTAATTCTATTATCCCTAAGAGGCATACCACCATTAATAGGAGTCTCTCCTAAATAAGAAATCTAACAAGAGTTAACAAAAACAATAACCTAATTATTCCAATTACTATAGCGATAATAACTCTACAAAATCTATACTTTCACATATGCCTAATTTACTCTATTTCAATAACAATATTTCCTACATCCAACAACATAAAAATAGAATGACAATTTGAAAACATAAAACCCATACTGTTCCTTCCTCCACTGATCATTTTTTTTCACTCTCCTTCTACATATAACCCTGTCAATATTAATCACAACTAAGAGCCTTCAAAGCCCTCAGGAAGTCAATTATACTTAATTTCTGTATCAATTTTATGGACTGCAAAACTTTACTCTGCATCACTTGAATGCAAATCAACTACTTTCATTAAACCAAGCCCTTCCTAGATGGATGGGACTTTAACGCACAAAAATTTAGTTAACAGCTAAATAACTGATCAACCGGCTTCAATCTGCTTCTCCTGCCATAAGAAAAAAAAAAAGGCAGGAGAAGTCCCAGCAGGATTGAAGCTGCCGCTTTGAATTTGCAATTCAATATGATAGTATCTCCTCCGGACTGGTAAAAAGAGGCTTATTCCCCTGTCTTTAGATTTACAGTCGAATGCTTCCTCAGCCATTTTACCTTTTTCTACCTATGTTCATCAACTACTGATTATTTTCAACTAATCATAAAGATATCAGAACATTACATCTATTACTGAGTGCACGAGCAGGAATAGCAGGCACAGCCCTAAGCCTCCTAATTCCATCAGAATTAGGCCAGCCAGCAATCCTACTAGGAGACCACCATATCTATAATGTTACTGTCACCACTCACACACTTATTATAATTTTCTTCATAGTAATACCAATCATGATCGGAGGCTTCGGCAACTGACTTTTCCCTCTAGTAATCGGTGCCCTGATATAGCATTCCTTCAAATAAGTAACAGAAGCTTCTGACTTCTCCCCACATCCCTTCTACTCCTACTTGTGTCCTCAGTACTAGAAGCCGGTGCTGGAACCGACTGAACAATCTATCCTCCCCCAGCAGGAAGCCTGGCACACACAGGAGCCTCTGTAGATTTAACTATCTTCTCACTCCACCTAGCAGGTATTTGTTCTGTCCTAGGAATCATAAATTTTATTACCATAATTATTAATATAAAACCTCCAGCCATAACCCAATATCAAACACCCCTTTTTGTCTGATCCATCCTTATTACAGCAGTTACTCTACTTCTTTCTCTCCCTGTTCCAACCACTGATATTACTATATTACTAACTGTAACCTTAATAATACCTTTTTTGATCCTGCTAGTGGAGGTGACCCTATTCTATACCAACATTTATTTTGATTCTTTGGGCACCCCAAAGTCTAAATCCTTATCCTACCAGATTTTGGAATGATTTCTTTTATTGTAACATACTATACCAGCAAAAAAGAACCATCTGGGTATAGGTAGAATATGAGCCATAATATCAGTTGGTTTCCTAGGCTTTATCATATGGGATCACCACATATTCACAGTAGGAATAGATATAGATACACGAGCATACTTTTCCTCCACCACTATAAGCATCATTATCCCTACCAGAGTAAAAGTCTTTAGCTGATTGGCCACATCACACGGTGGCAACATTAAATGGTCTCCTGCAACACTCTGAGCTCTAGACTTTATCTTTCTCTCCACAATACGTGGCTTAACAGGAATTGTATCAGCCAATTCATCATTAGACATTATTTTACATGACATGCATTATATATTAGCCCATTTCCACTATGTCCTATCAATAGGGACAGTGTTTGCCATGATAGCAGGCTTAATCCACTGGCTCCCTCTATTTTCAGGCTACACACTTAACCAAACCTATGCTAAAAATCACTTCACCATTATATTTGTAGGTGTAAACTTAACTTTCTTCCCACCACATTTTCTCAGCCTATCTGGAATACCTGGATGATACTCCAACTACCCCGATGCATCACTGCATGAGATATTATTTCATCTGCAGGCTCATTCATCTCATCAACTGCAGAGGTACTGACAGCCTTCATAGTCTGAGAAGCCTCTTTCTCAAAATGAAAGTTTTTCCCATTGAACAATTAAATAACTTAGAATGACTTTATAGCTGTCTCCATTTTTATTACACATGCAAAGAATCAGCCTATGTAAAATCTTAAATGAAAAAGGGATTCAAATCTCCAGAAACTGGTTTCAAGCCAATCCCATAAACCCTACAACTCTTTCAAGAGCCAGAACCTGGCTCTGGTTCTGCCCTGGTCATGGTCCTGCAATATTCTGGGGCTTGGCCCTAACCTTGTACAGGCCCTGACCCACCATGGCCCTGACCCCTTCGGTGCTCTGGCCTCACCTTCACCCTGCATTGGTCTTACACTGGTCCTTTTCTACTCTGGTTCTGCCTTGGCCCTGGCCCTGCCTTCTTGAACTTTTCCTGGTCTTGCCCAGGGCTGACCCCAGGACTAATCTGTCCATGACCTAGTCCTTGTCCTGACCTCCTCTGCCCTGTTCTGGCCACACACTGTGCCCTCTGCTTGGCCTAACCCTGTTCCTATTCCTGCCACTGCTATGGCCCTCCCCTGCTTTTAGCCATGCCCTGTACTACCTTAGTCCTGCTTAGTCCTGCTCTGGCCTGGCCCTACACTGGCTGTGTCCTGTCCTGGCTCTACCTTTGCCTAGTCCTGGTCCTGTTCTGGGCCTGCCCTTACCTTGGAAACTTGCTGGCACTGCCCTCTGTCTGGCTCTATCACCAACCCAGGCTTGGCCTGGCCAATGGTGGCCCTGGCAATACCCTGGCCCCCACTGGCTGTGCCTTGGCACTGGACCCATCCTATGATTGCTTGGCCCTGGTGCTTCTTGGCCCAGGATTGTCCTTGGACCTGCCCTGGCTATGACATGGTGCTGGCCACGCACTGTCCATTCCATGGATTTGAACCTTCCCTGCTGTGGTTCTGCCCTGGCTCTACCCTTCCCTGGTCTGCCTTAGCCCTATGTATCCCAGTCCTGCCTTGGCACTGACCTTGCTGTGACCTTATGCTAGTCTTGCCTAGCTCTAGCCCTGCCTTCAGCCTGTGCAGGCTCTGGATCTGACCTAGCCCTCCTCTTGCCTTGGCCCCTGACCCTTCTCTGGCCTTGCACTTGTCCTGGCCCCTTTCTGGCACCGTCTTTTTGGGGGCCCTGCTCTGTCCATATCACGACTCTGGGCTTGCATGTGCCTGTCCTGTCATAGCCTGGCCCTTTTCTAGTCCTGCTCTGGCACTGGCCCTACCCTGTCTTGGCTTTGTGCTACCTATATCTGCCCTTCCCTGTGCCAAGTTCTGGTCCTGCATTTTCCCTGTCCTGTCCCTCGTTTTCCCTGTTTCTGACTTTGTCCTGGTCCTGGTCTTGGTACTGTCATAACACTGGCTGTGACCCTGCCTCTCATTTCTCCCTGGCCATGGCCCAGCTCAGGTTCTGTCCAGGCTCCAGCCTGACCCCAGTCCTGGTTCTGCCCTGGCTGACCCATGACTGGGCACTGCATTACCCAGTACCCTGGCCCTGACTTGCCCAGGACCCTCATCCTGTCACTTGTTCTGCCATGTTCCTGACCCTCTCTTGGCCCTGGAACTGTCCTGACTCTGGTCTTGTCCTGCTTCTGGCCCTGGTACTGTCATGGTCCTGACGTTTCCCTGGCCTTATCCTGCAGTGTCCTTTCCTTGGCCCTCTGCTACACTGTACTTGTTTCTGCCATGAACCAGTCATGCCATTACCCTATCTTACCCTGAACAGTTTGTGCTCTGGCCTTGGCCCTTTTCTGGACCTGTCCTGACCCTGTCTTAACTTTTTCCCTGCCCTGATTTGGTGGTCTTGTCATATCCCTGGCCCTAGCCCTTTCCTTTTCCAGGCCCTGACCCTGGACCACAGGTCTCTCCTGGACCTTCCCTGCCCATTCATTCCCTGGTCTTCTTCTCACCCTGAAATGACCCTGTACTGACACTCTCTGCCTTGGCCCCGGCCCTACATTTTCCTTACCCTGGCCTTGCACTGTCATCCTCTGTTATGGCCCTGTAATGGCCCCAGAATACCCTGGCCCTGTTCCTAGTTGTACCCCAGCTATGACCCCTGCCCTGCTTTTTGCTATGCCTTGTACTATCCTAGCCCTGCCCTGTTTTGGAACTGGCCCTAACCAGGCCTTGCACTGCCCTCTCCCTGCTTTTGCTTCTTGCTGGTTCTGGTTCTGCCTTGATCTTGCCCTCCTCTGGACCCTCCATGTTTCTGCTTTCTCCTTGGCTCTGCATCTGCTGTGGCCCTGGCCCCAGCCTAGACATGGCCACAGTGTCTTAGAGCCTGACCATACATTGCTTCTGGCCTGGGTCTGACCTTGCACAATCCTAGTTCTACCCTGGTCCTGACCTCACTCACCCTGCTTCTGGTCTTGCCACTCTGACCTGGCCATAGCCCTGACCTTGACCACTGGCTCTTGCTCCTATCCCTGGTCCTGCCATGGTGCTGACCCTATCATGTTCCTGCCCCAGTCTTGTCCTAGACCTGGCCATGGCACTAACCCTGTCCTGGTCCTGACCTGCTAAAGGCCTTATCATGACACTGGCCTGGCCCTGGCCCTGATTTGCCTGAGCCCTAACCCAGTACACGCTCTTCTGGCCCTCGCCCTGACTCTGGTCCTATCACTGTCTGTACCTAGCCCTGTTGCTGGTCCTGCCATGTCCCTGACTCTGGCCCTGAGGATCTTTCTTTGCCTTGTTCCTGAAATTGCCCTTTTTCCTAGTCCTGGTCCCAGCACTGGCCCTGCCTCAGCACTTCTCTGGTTCTGGTCCAAACCCCAGCCCTGCAATGGACTTGCCCTACCTTTATCCTGTGTGACCCCGGTCTTGTCCTGCCCTGTCCCGGTGGTGACTTGGCCTTGCCATGGTCTGGTCCTCCCATTGCCCTGCCTATCCCTTCCCTGGTTGTGCCCTGGACCTGTCCTGATCCTGACCCCTCCCTGTTCATGTCTTCGATCTGACCCTGGCTCAGCTATGGACCTTCCCATATCCTTCCTCAGCCCTTGCACTCGGAGCTGTCATTCAGCCCTGGTACTACCTGGTCCTTCCTTGGGACTTTCCCTGCCCCATGGTCTGGTTCTGGTACTTCCCTGCCTTGCCCTGAGCTGGCCCTGGACCTATGATATTCCTGGCCCTGGCCCTGGCCCTGACCCTGACCCTGGTCCTATCCTTATCCTGTCCCTGATCTACATGACCCTGCCCCTGCAAGCTCTGACCTTCCCCTTCCCCTGAAATTGTCCTGCGCTTCCCTGGCTCTGTCTTGGCTCTGGCCCTGCCTTCTTATCAGACTTGCCCTCACCCTGCTCTGGGATGACAACCCCAGGCCTACTCTGTCCATGGTATAGTCTTGCCCTGCACTGCCCTCCTCTGCCCTGGCCCTGCCATGCCCAGAGCCCAGTGTTTTCCCTGGCCCTACTCCTAGTCCTCCCCTGCCATGGTCCTCCCCTGCATTTGGCCAGGCCGTGTGCTACCTTGGTCCTGCTTTGCTCTGGTCCTACCCTTAACCATACTTTGCCCTGGACCTGCCTTTGTCATTTCCTGGTTCTGCACTGGCTCTATCCATGCTCTAGACCTTTCCTGAACCTGGACTTGGACTGGCCCTGTCCTTGATGCAGCCATGCCCTGTCACTGAATCTACCTTATGGCTGACTTGGTCCTGGTCTATCTTGGTCCCATCTTGTCCCTGGACCTTCCCTGGTTATGGTATGGCACTGATCCTGCCTTGTTCAAGCCATGGACCTGACCATGCCCTGGCGATGGCATGGCTTTGCCCTTCACTGGCCCTGTCTTAAACCTGTGCTCTCCTAGTCCTGTGTTAGCTTTGACCTTGCCCTGGCCCTACTCTGGTCTGCTGTGGCCCTTCCTTCCCTTTGTCTTGCCCTGGCCCTGACTCTGGTTCTCACATAGCCCTGTCCTTACCTTAGCTCCTCCGTGGCCCTGCCTTTTCCTTGGCCCTTCAGTGACCTTGCCCTTGTCCTGGCTCTTTTCTGGCCCTGTCTTGTTGTGGGCCCTGCCGGGTCCATGTTCTCAGCATGGCCTTCTGTGACCACACTCTGACATCCTCTTGCTGCAGTCTTGCTCTACACTGGCCCTATCCTGCCTTTGCTCTGTACTACCCTATCCCTGCCCTGCCTTGTATTGGTCCTGAACCTGCCCTGGCCGTGCCATGTTCCTGGCTATTTCTGGTTCTGCCCTGTTTCTACTCACCCCTGGCCCTCATCTTTGTCCTTTCATGTCCCTGGCTCTTGCCCTGCCCCTGAATTTTTCCTGGCCATGACCCAACCCTCTTCCTACCCTGGGTCTTGCCCTGCCACAGTTCTGGTCCTATCCAAGCTCTGCTCCTGCTCTAGCACAGTCCTGACTGGGCAATGCCATTTTCCTTGCCCTGCACTGCCAATACGAGGGTGCTAACCCAGCTCTGGTTCTGTCATGGCCCTCACGTGGCCATGGTCCTGATCTTACCCATTCCTCCAGCCATCCTCCTGTCATTCTCTATCCTGGCCCTGTACTGGCCACACCATACCCTGGCCCAGTGTTTGCCCTTGCCCTGATCCTCATCCTTCCCCTACTATGGTCCTACCCTGCATTTGGCCAGGCTGTGCTACCTTAGTCCTACTCTGCCCTAGCCCTACCCTACCTTGGCCCTACCTTTGGTTTCTCCTGGTCCTGGTTCTGCTCTGGATCAGCTCTTGCCCTGTACCCTAACTGGTCCTGCCCTGATCTGGCCCTGTCCCTCACCCAACCTTGACCTGTCCCTAAACTGGCCCTGGCAACGTACACGCCCTGCAATTACTGTGCCTTGACACTAGACCCACCCTATGTCTGCTTTAACCCTGGCCCCTCCTTGGCTCTGCATTTACCTGCCCTGCCCATAGCAATGTGCTGACGCTGCCCATGCCATTGAATTGACCCTGACCTGGCCCTGTCATTCTGTGGTTCTGTCCTGGCACTAGCCCTGCCTTAGTCCTGTGCTATTTTAGTCCTAACTTGTCCCTAACCTTGCCCTAGCCCTACCCTGGCTTGATGTGTCCCTCCCTACTCTGGTCTTCCTCAGTCCTGGCTCTGCCTTTGGCCTCCTCTGACTCAGGTTCTGAACTGGCCATTCTTGCCTTCAACCCTCCCTGGCTTGCTTTTTCTCTGGCACTTCTTTTGCCTTTTCCTTACCCTTGGCCTTCCCTGTCCCTGCCTCTACTCTGACCCCTATCTGCCCTGCCCTTTCCTTGTCCCTGTACTACACTGGCCCTAGCAGGCCCTACCCCTTACCTTGACCTGGGCCGGCCATGCCTTCACTGTGACCCTGCCTTTTGTCCTGACCTTGGTCCTGACATGACCCCAGGCTTGCCAGTGCTCATGATCCTTGTCCTGTTCTAGCTGTGACCTGTACTTGGACATGCCATGGGCCTGATTTGTCCCATCCTTGCCTTGGTCCTTCCCTGCTCTGTCTCCACCACATCCTTGCCTGTTCTGCTCTCTCCCAAGACTGACCTGGCCATGCCATGGTCCAGTAGTGTCATTGCCCTGGCCTATCCTACCATGGTTGTGCCCTGGACCTCATCCCTGCTGGACCTGTCCTCACCCGACCTTGACTTTTTCTCTACTCTGTATGGACTGGCTCTGGATCTGCCCTACCATGGTCCTTCCCTGTCCCTGCCATATCCCTGACCATAACCCTGCTCTTATCCAGGCCTGACCCTGACCCTTCCTGGTCCATGACAAGGACCTGGTCCTGCTCTGTACTGGTATAGCCCTTGTCTTGACCCACCCTTCCCTGCTGTGCCCTGGCTGTGTCTTCACCCTGCCCTAGCTCTGCCCTTGACCTACTCTGGCTTAGACCCTGACCTGGCCCTACCTTGACCCTTAACCTAGCTTTGACTAGGCCCCACACGGGACCTGGCCCTAGCCCAGACCTGGTCCTACACTTTGGCTTGCAATAACCCTGAATCTGCCATGGTCCTGTACTGGACTTGGAGGTATCCTGGTCCTGAATTGACCTGGACCAGCCTTGGCTTGTCCCTACTTTGGCCCTACCATCGTCTTTCCCTGTTCTGCCCTGTCTTGGCACTGAAATGACACTGCAACATCCCAGTTGTACCAATGCCCTGACCTACCCTGCCTTGCCTGTGCGTGGCCCTGGTCCCACACTTGATTTTCACTGTCCTTTCCTCAGCCCTGGCCCTACCTTAGCACTGTCCCTGCCTTCTCTATGAACCAGCTCTGGCCATGCCCTGCCATGACCCTACCTTGTCACAGTCCTGGCCCTTCCCCCACCCTGGTCCTGATCCTTAACCTACTCAGGCCCTTCCTTAGACTTGCCCCTCTGTTACGGCCCCACCCTGGCAATAACCTACATCCTGGTCCTGGTCCTGCCCTGCTTGAGGTCTTACCCTGGTTCTTCCCTGGTCCTGATCCTGTCTGACCCTGAAATGTCTGGCATTACCCTGGCCTTGCACTGCTCTGGGCCTGACTCTGGCACTGTTACTGCCCTAGCTGCAGCCCAGTTGCTGGTGATGCTATGGTCCTGACCCTGTCCCCAGACCCTGGCCATGCCATGAACCAGCCCTATCCTTGCCCCTGTCCTGTCCCTACTCTGGCCATTCCCTGTCCTTTCCTTGGTCTTGGTACCATCCTGGTTCTGCCTCTGCCTTGGTCCTACCCTAGGTTTGACCCTACCCTGGCCATCACTCAAGAGTTGGCTGGGCCCTGTCATGGACCTGACCACAGCACAGACCCAGCACTTTGGGATGCTGATGCAGACGGATCACTTGAGGTCACAAATTCATGACCAGCCTGATCAATGCTGTGAAACTCTATCTTTACTGAAAATATAAAATGTAGCTGGGCGTGATGGCAGGCACCTGTAATCCCAGCTACTCAGGAGGCTAGCACAAGAAAACTGCTTGAACCCGGGAGGCAGAGGTTGCAGTGAGCCCAGATTTTAACGGGCAAAATAGTTCCAGGTTTCTAAAGCTGAGTGTTCTGAGCAGTAAGCTTTGAATCCTGAAAAATTTACTTACCAGAACATTCTTCAGTGATGTCCAAGAAGTGAGGTGTGTCTGCTCTGCAGAGATGAGTCAGGAGTAGTCAAGAAGCAGGTGGCTTGTCAACTCTGCCACACCAGAAATGATGCTCAGCAGGGCTTAGCAACAGCAGTCTCCCCTCTGAACCCAAAAGGTAAAGTCTAGGAGGAAACAAGAGGGGAGTTAGCCATGTTACAGAGGAACTCCTGAGGTTGGGAGGCCCCACAGGAAGGAAAATGCCAGGGAGACAGAAGCTTCTGACCAGTGTTCTCAAGTGGATTGTAATTAAAAAGTAGCTTTGGCAGCCATCCCAGAGCAAGCTCATGAGAGATGGGGTGACACAGCTGCCTGGCAGTTCTGGAGTTAAGCCCAGCCCTGGAGAAGCTGAAGTCCAGGGTGCCACCTGCATCTGCATGGCTGGAATCAACTCCATCACTTATTCTCCTCTTCCCTCCAAACTGTCACTGTAAGATCCTGCTCTGCCACTTACTAGCTGTGTGACCTTAGGCAAGTTACTTAATGTTTCTGTGCCTCTGTAAATGGCAGCTAATATTATTGTTTATTGTTATCAAAAATGGTTACATTTTTATAGGGTCACACATGGCCATTATCAGTTAGAACTGGGAAAGGCAAGCATTTCTTCTGACGCATTAGATGATAAATATTTAGACACTGTAAGCCAACAAGCATTGCATATATACATGTATATAGTTCATACATACACAGCTACAAGTACTCAGACACGGGCTCTTTCGCCAATGGCAATGACTTTCTGGCCAAGACTGGATTGATCAGTGGTCCTTCTCATGTGACATTTTCATGTGAAGTGTCAAAGGCTGCTGCCTTCTCTGTCCTGTCATTACACAACACTGAGTGAGCCCACTCTGGTCCCACTCCTGAAACCTCAGGACCGGGATCAGGAAGTGAGAGGCCAGGGGCCTCTCTTGCCCTGAAGTTCTAGCTACAGCCCCAGCTCTGGGCTCACCCAGGGGTCGTGTTTGTGCACTCCCAGGCCAGTGTGGGTTACACTGTGCCCCCCCGCTTAGAACACCCAGGGATGCCGAAATGAACCAAATGTTTCAGTGGCCAGAGAGAAAGGCAACAGCTAGTGTGGCCACTCGCTGGGGACTCCCCTGCATCCCTGGGCCAGTGTGGATAGAATGATAGAAAGATAAGAAACCTGAATAGACCAGTTATGGGTAATGCAATTTACATAGTAATGAAAAGTCTCCTGTCAAAGAAAAACACAAGAATCATGGTTTTACTGATGAATTCAATGAAACATTTTTAAAAGAGCTAATACCAATTTTATTCAAAATATTTCCCCAAAAATGAAGAGGAAGAAATATGTCAAAAACTTGTTTTATGACTCCAGCACTATTCTGGTACAAAAATCAGACCAAAACAAGACACAAAAAAGAAAAAGGCAAATAAACCTGATGAACACAGATACAAAAAATCCTCAACAAAATACATGAAAACTGCATTTGACAAGACAATAAAAGGATCATCTGCCATGATGAAGTGCGATTCATCTGAGAAACAGGAGAATGATTGAATAAACACAGATACATAAATATGCTACATCACATTCAGCAAATCAAAAAAACCATATAATCATTTCAGTAGATGCTGAAAAACGTAAAATTCAACAGTCCTTCATAATAAAAATTCAAAAAGCTATTTCACTGCTGCTGCCACCAACAAAAGATACCTAGGGATAACCGGAAAGTCGGAAGATCCCACAACAAAAGCTATAAATCAGATGAAAGTATTAAAGCAGGCACATGTAAATGGAAATATATCCCATGTCCAAGCACTATGAAGAATGTATACATTACCCAGTGAGATCTACAGAATCAATGCAATCCACATGAAATTACAAAAGGTATTCTTCATAGAAATAGAAAAAAAAGCATCCTAAAATTCACAGACATCCAAAATACTTCAGATAGACAAAAGAATCATGAATATAAAGAAAAAAGCTAGAAGCATCAAAATACGTGATTTCAAAATATATTACAAATCTATAGTAACAAATACAGCATAATACTGGCCAAAAAAGGTGCAAGTGAGAGACAGAGAGAGACAGACAGACATAGAAGAATGACAGACAGACATACACAAATGAAACAGAATAGAGAACTCAGAAATAAATTAATGCCTTTACAGGAAACTCATTTTTAACAAAGGCACGAAGAACACACCTTTGGAAAAGACAATCTCTTCAATAAACTACTAGGAAAACACAACACCCACATGTACAAGAATAAATCTAGAACGTTATCTTACCAAATACAAAAACCTACTCAAAATAAAGATTTAAATGTAGGACCTGAAACTATGAAACTACTAGAGAAGAAAACAGCTTAAATGCTTCATGAAATTCGTTAGGACAAGGGATTTTCAAATAGACATCAAAAGCACAAGCAACAAAAGCAAAAAGAACCAAATGCAATTACATTCAAATTAGAAACTTCTGTGAAGTAGAGGAAGCAATCAGAAGAATGAGGAAACAATCCAGAATATGGAAGTATCTGCAAACTATGCCTCAGGAAAGGGGTTAATACACAAAACAAAGAACTCAAACTACTGAGTTTGAGTTCCTAATACCTACTGTCCTTCTAGTATTTGCTGTATGTGAAGCTGCAGTAGGCATAGCCCTACTAGTCACAATTTCCAACACATACGGCCTAAGCTGTGTGCAGAACTTAAACTACAGGTGCACACCACCATGCCTGGCTAATTGTTAAATGTATTGTAGAGGTGGGATCTCACTATGTTACGCAGGCTGGTCTCAACCTCCTGGGCTCAAGCAATCCTTCACCCTTAGCCTTCCAAAGAGCTGAGATTACAGATGTGAGCCATTTCACCATTTCACTAATCTTTAGACTAATTAAATTCATTTCCAAAAAATACATGTTTATTGTAAAAACAAATTAGGCAATGTGGAAAGATGTAAAACCAAAATCTTTTTCCTTCTTCTCTTCGTCTTATGCCCTGGGTATGAACTCTGCTAATATTTGGTTTATCTTTCTCACATCCTCTATCTCTTATATAGCTGGGATAATATGTGAGGGTTCACCAATTATGGTTTCCCCATCCCACACTCCCTTTTCTCTGGATTCCTCCTCCAATTACCATTTGGGGGAATAGATGCAAGATATCCATTGTTTAGGGAAGCTGTCACAGTGGAATCAGTGAAGAAATATGCCAAATTCTTGAGTTTTAAGACAAGAGTTCTCAACTCAGACATAAGATCCAAAAATTGAACAAATAGTATATTGGCTCAATCAGTTTTTTTCACACTCTTTCCAACCCCAGACTAGATAAAGCTGAGTTGAGGGAAGAGGTGAAATGGGGCGGAAGTAATGATAAAAGCAGTCATGGTCTCCAAGAAGGGATATCCCTGTATCCTACTTAGGGGTTGGATGTAAAGAAGTATGAGAGACTATTATTGAATTCTCCAGATAAAGTTTGGGGATGCAGGTGCAGAAGCGGCAGTGACACACTTCCACCTGGAGGTCTGGGGAGCAGACACCTCTCCCTGAGACTGAGATATAAAGTATATCCCCAAGCCTAGGAGCCAGGCTAAGGAAAAAGAACAATTCTTAATTAACTAAGCTTAAATGTAAAATGCCTGAATTTACCAAGAAATGACCATGACTAATTTTCTGCCACTATGAGAATTGGAGATTCCAAAGAAAGGTAAAATTGTATAATGGAACAATAAAAAAAGTTATATTCTGTACACCCTAAAAAATAATTTAAAAATATAAAAAATATTATCCCCAAAATTTGGGATATCATACTACTACCAGCAACATAACTTTTAAAAAATAACAATCTGAATCAACACAGCCACCCATAGCTTATTTATTAGCCTCTTTGCACTATTACGCTTTTGCCAACCCAACAACCCACGCAGCCTCTCACTGACTTTCCTTTCAGACCCATTAACATCCCCTCTTCTAATTTTAACAGCTGATTACTACCCCTTATAATTCTAGCTACTCAACATCACGTAGCCACTGATTCTTTCCCACAAATAGCTCTATATTTCCACACTAATTCTTCTACAAATTTTTCTAATTATAGCATTCACAGCCACAGACCTAATTATATTTTATATTCTATTTGAAGCTACATTAATCCCCATTCTAATCATCACTACCTGCTGAGGGTATCAGCCAGAATGTCTTAATGGAAGCTCATATTTCTTATTTCATATACTAGGGGATCCCTCCTCTTACTTATTACATTCCTATATATCCAAAACATCTCATCACTAAATATACTAAACAATAACAAATATAACCCAAGAATTATTATGTTCTTGAACTAATAACACCACATTGTTGTCATATATGATGGCTTCCATAGTCAAAATATGTCTATACAGACTTCACCCATGACTTCCCAAAGGCCATGTAGAAGCCCCTATTGCTGGCTCAATAGTACTTGTGGCAGTATTACTAAAATTAGGGGGCTATAGCAAAATACAAATCACCCCGAACCCTCTTTATCCCTGCATTGTCCCTGGACCTTCCCTGGCTACAGTACGGAGCTGACCCTGCTCTGTTTATGCCATAGACCTGACCCTGATCTGGCCCTGCCATACCGTGGTTCGAACCTGGCAATGTCCGGGCTCTACCCTTCCCAGGACCTGCCTTTGCCTTGTCCTAGTCCTGCCTCAGCCATGGCCTTTTCCCTGGCCCTCCCCACCCGTTGCCTTCACCTTTCCATGGCCCTGCCTTTTTCTTGGCCATTCTCTGCCCTTTCCCTTGTCATGGCCCCTTTCTGGCCCTGACTTGTTGTGGGTCCTCTCCTGTCCATTTCCCAACCCTGGTATTCCCTGTCCCTGCCCTGCCATCCCTGGGCACTGTCTTTGCTTTATACTGATTTTGCCTTCTCTTGGCTCTGCACTACCCTAGTTCTGCCCTGACCTGGCCCCCAGTTCATCCTGACCTTATCCTGTGCCAAGCCCTGGTACTGCCACGTTCCTGCCTTGGCCTTGATTCTGCACTGCTTTTGGCCCTAATCTTGGTCCTATCATGTCCCTGGCTGTGACCCTGTCCCTGGTTTTTCCCTGACCATGACCCACCCAGGTCCTGCCCTAGCACAGCCAACTGGGCACTGTACTCCCTAGTGCCCTGCCCTACAATTCCCATGCCAGTGTGCTGCTCTAACCCTAATACTGTTTGGGCCCTGACTTGCCCATGGTCCTCGCCCTGCCATAGCCCTGACTCTAACTTGGCCTGGTCCTGCCCTTTCATTCATTCATGCCTGTCATTCTTACTTTGCTTCTGGCCCTGCCCTGGCCACTACCTGCCCTAGCCTTTCCTTATCTCTCTGCTATGCTGGCCCTGCCATTTCCTGGTTCTGCCTGGGCCCTGCCCTTCTCTGACCTTACCTTGGTCCTGTGCTATCCTAGTCTTGCCTCAACCCTGACATTGCCCTTAGCCTATCCTAGCCTGACATGGGCCTCCGTACACTGGCCATATCCAGCCCTGGTCTTACACTACCCTGGCTGTAATTCTGACCTGGCCCTGCCCTTGTCTTAGCCCCTCCCTGACACTGCCTTGCTGTGGGCCCTGCTGTCCATGTAGCAGCCCTGGGTATCTCTGTCGCTGCCCTGCCATACCCTGACACTGTCCTCACCCTACACTGTCTGCCTTGCTTTGCTTCTGTGCTACCTTAGCCCTGGCTTGCCTAGGCCCTGAGCTTGTCTAACCTTACCTTTTCTCAAGGTCTGACCCTGCCATGTCCCCGGCATTGCTCTGGTTTTTCCCCATGTCTTGACCTCTCCTGGCCCCATCGTGTCCCTAGCTATGACCCTGCCCTTGTTTATTCCCTAGCCATGACCCAGCCCCAGTTTACCCTCGTCCAGTCCTGACTAGGCATTGCTGTACCCACTTCCCTGGCCCTACCCTATCCTTGTCTTGGCCATGTGCTACCCTGTACCTTCCCTGGACTTGTGCTTGCCATGGTTTGATTCTGGCCCTGCTGCTCCTGCTGACTCTGGTCCTGTCATGGCACCCAGCCTGCCAGTGGTCACTGTCCTGGTCCTGTTCTGGCCCTGACCTGGACGTGGACATGTCCTGAGCCTGATTTGTCCCAGCCATTCCTGGACCTGTCTCTGACCTAGTCTATCAGGTCCCTGCATATACTGCCCTTTCCTGGCACTGCCATGGCCCAGTCATGGCATTACCCAGTCTTACCCTACACTGGTTGTGCCCTGTTTCTGGCCTGCCCTAGCCCCTTCCTGGATTTGCACTGACCCTGACTTGGCTTTTGCCCTGCCCTCTCTATGGTCAGGCTCTAGCCCTGTCTTGCCCTTCCCTGCAATGGTGCTACTCTGTCCTTATCCAGATCCTGAGCCTGCCCTGGTCTGGACCCTGGCCCTTCCCTTGCTCTTCCTTGCCCCACCATGTCCTGGTCTTGCCCTCACCCTACACTGACCCTTCATCGGCCCTCTCTGCATTGGCCTGACCCTGGCCCTGAGTGTGCCTTCTCCCTGGCCTTGCCTTGGCTCTACTCTGTCATCCTCTAACCTGGGCCTGTATTTGCCCCACCATACCCTGGCCCTGTTCCTAGGCCTGCCCCTGCTATGACCATGCCCTGCTTTTGGCAATACCCTGTGCTACCTTACTACTGCTCTGCCCAGGCCCTATCCTGCCCTGACCCAACTCTGACTGGGCACTGCACTACTCTGGCCCTGCCCTGCCCAACCCCATCCATGTCCAGGACCTGCTCTGGCCCTGTCTCTGGTCCTACCATGGCTCTGACCCTGCCACCAGTCCTGCCATAGCCCTGACCCTGACTTGTCCCTGTCCTACCCTGGCCTTTCTTTGGCCCTGTGCTACACTGGCCCAGCCCCAGCATGCACTGCCTCTTCCCTGGACCTGGGCTGGCCGTGCCTTCATCTGACCCTGATTTTTGTCCCAACCTTGGTCCTGACATGACCCCAAGCTGTCAGAGGTCATAGTCCTGGTCCTGTTCTGACCATGACCTAGACTTGGACATGTCATGTGCCTGATGGGTCCTGTCATTGCCATGGCCCATCCCTGCCCTGTACCCACCATGGCCTTGCCTGCTCTGCTCTCTCCCAGGACTGACCTGGCCCTGCATTAGCCTAGTCATGTAATTTTCCTGGCCTACCCTTCCCTGGTTATGTCCTGGCCCTGGTCCCTCCCTATACCTGCCCTAACCCTGCCTTGGCTTTTCTCTACCCTCTCTATGGACTTCCTCTGGACCTGCCCCACCATGGTTCTGCCCCGTCATTGCCATATCCCTGACCCTATCACTGCCCTTATCCTGACCTTGACCCTTCCCTGGTCTCTGGTCCTTCCAAGGACCTGTCATGACTCTGCCAAGGCCCTAGGCCTGGTTTGTACTAGTATAGCCTTTGTCTTAAACCGCCCTTCCCTGACATGTCCTGTCTCTGTCCTCAGCCCCCAGACCCTGCCATTGTCCCTTAACCTAGCCTTAACTAGGCCCTGCTCTGGACCTGACCCTAGTCCTATACTTTGGCCTGGTATTACCCTGGACCTGCCCTGTCATGAACTGGACTTGGAGGTATCCAGGCACTGAAGTGACCTGGTTCAGCCTTGGATTGTCCCTGTCCCGGCTCTACCATCATCCTGCCCTGTTCTGCCCTGTCTTGGCACTGAAATGGCCCTGCAACAGCCAAGTTATGCCAATGCCCTGCCCTACACTTTCCTGGCTCTTCCCTGGTCCTGGTCCTGCCCTCGATATGCCTTGACCCTTCTCAGCCCTGGTACTAGCTGGCACTAGCCTGGCTCTACCTTGACATTGGTCCTGTCCTGTCTATGAACCAGCTCTGTCCCTGCTGCACCATGACCCTGCTCTGTCACAGCCCTGGCCCTGGCCCTTATCCTGCTCAGGTCCTTCCCTAGCCTTGCCCCTCTGTTATGGCCCTGACCTGACCGTAACCTAGACCCATCCCTGGCCTTTCCCTGCTTAAGGCATTACTTGGTTCTGTACTGGTCCTGATCCTGTCCTGACCCTGAAATGCCTGGAATTACCCTGGTCTTGCACTACTCTGGCCCTGACCCTGGCTGTCACTGTCCTAGACCGAGCCCTGTTGCCAGTGCTGCTATGACCCTGACCATTTCCCTGGACTCTTGCCATGCCATGAAGCTGCACTGTCCTTACCCTTGTTCTGGCACTGCCCTGGCCATTCTCTGTCCTTTCCCTTGCCTTGGCATCACCCTGGCCCTGCTCTGCCTGCCTTGTCTCTGTCTAGGCCACACCCTAGGTTTGACCCTGCCCTGGCTGTCACCCTAGACTTGGTTGGGTCCTGTCTTGGACCTGGCCATAGCACAGACCCAGCAATTTGGGAAGCTGAGGCAGGTGGATCACCTGAGCTCAGGAGTTCAAGACCAGCCTGACCAACATGGTGAAACTCTGTCTTTACGGAAAATGTAAAACTTAGCTGGGTGTGGTGGCAGGCACCTGTAATCCCAGCTACTCAGGAGGCTAGCACAAGAAAATTGCCTGAAGCCGGGAGGCAGAGGTTGCAGTGAGCTGAGATTGTGCCACTGCACTCCAGCCTTGGCAGTAAGAGTAAGACTCCATCTTTTACAAAAAAAAAAGATTTAATGTGCAAAATAATTCCAAATTTCTAAAGTTGAGTGTTCTGAGCACTAAGCTTTGATTCCTGAGAAACGTACTTACCAGAACATTCTTCAGTGATGCCCAAAAAGTGAGGTGTGTCTGCTCTGCAGAGATGAGTCAGGAGTAGTGAAGAAGCAGGTGGCTTGTCAACTCTGCCCACCAGAAATGACGCTCAGCAGGGTTTAGCAACAGTAGTCTCCCTTGTGAACCCACAAGGTAAAGTCTAGGAGGAAACCAGAAAGGAGTTAGCCAAGTTACAAAAGAATGGCTGAGGTTGGGCGGCCCCAGGGGAAGGAAAATGCCAGAAACATAGAAGCTCTGGTCACAGTGTTCTCATGAGGATTTTTATTAAAAAGAAGCTTTGGCAGCCATCCCAGAGCAACCTCAAGAGGAGATATTGGGGTCACAGAGCTGCCTGGCAGTTTTGGAGTTATGCACAGACCTGGAGAAGCTGAAGTCCAGGGGGCCACCTGCATCTGCATGGCAGTAATCAAGTCTATCACTTATTCTCCTCTCCCTCCAAACTGTCACTGCAAGATCCCACTATGCCACTTACTAGCTGTGTGACCTTAGGCAAGTTACTAAACATTTCTGAGCCTCAGTAAACGGTAGCTAATATTGTTTACTGTTATTAAAAGTGGTTAAATCTTTACAGGGTCATGCACAACCATAAGCAGGTAGCACTGGGAGAGGCAAACATTTCTTATGACACATTAGATGGTAAATATTTTAGACACCGTAAGCCAAACAGCATTATATATATGTATATATTTCATACATACATAGCTACAGGCACTCAGACAGTGGCTCTCTCAACAATGGCAATGCCTTTCTGACCAAGACTGGATTGATCAGTGGTTCTTATGCCACATTTTCATGTGAAGTGTTAAAGGCTGCTGTCTTCTCTGTCCTGTTATTACACAACATTGAGTGGGCCCACTCTGGCCACACTCCTGGAACCTCACCACCGGAACCAGGAAGTAAGAGGTCAGGGTCCTCTCCTTCCCTGAAGTTCTAGCTGCAGCCCCAACTCTGGGTTCACCCTGGAGCCCTGTGTTGGTGCATTCCTAGGTCAGGGAAGGCTACACTCTGCCCCCCACATGACACCTGGGGATAGTGAGATAAACCAGATGTGTCAGTGGCCAGAGAGAAGGGCAGCAGCTAGTGTGGCCACTTGCTGGGGCCTCCGCTGCTTCCCTTGGCTGGTGTGGAGAGAATGATAGAAAAATAAGAAACAGAACAGACTAATTATGGGTAATGCAATTAAAGTAGTAATAAAAAGTCTCCCATCAAAAAAAAGCACAAGAATCATGGTTTTACTACTGAATTCAATGAAACATTTTTAAAAGAGCTAATACCAAATATACTCAAAATATTCCCCCAAAAATAAAGAGGAAGGAACACTTCCAAACTTGTCCTATGAGGCCAGCCCTGGTACAAAAACCAGACCAAAACACAACACAAAAAAGCAAACCACAGGCAAATATCCCTGATAAACACAGATGCAAAAAATCCTCAACCAACTATTTGAAAACTGCATTGGACAAGACAATAAGCAGATCATCTGCCACGATTTAGAGGGATTCATCTGAGAAATATGAGGGCAATTCAATAAACCCAAATAAGTAAATGTGCCACATCACATTCAGCAAATCAAGAAAAAATATATCATCATTTCAGTAATGCTGAAAAAAATAAAATTCAACGTTCCTTCGTAATTCAAGAAAGCTGTTTCATTACTTCTACCACCCAAAAAAGATACCTAAACACAACAAAAAATTTGGAAGATCCCACAATGAAAATGATAAAAGAGACAAGATATCAAAACAGACACGATGAAAAGATCGCCCATGTCCAAGCACTAGAACATTAAAATATCTATCACCCAATGTGATCTGCAGAATCAATGCAATTCATGTGAAATTACAAAAGACATTCTTCATGGAAACAGAAAAAAAATCCTAAAATTCACATAGAAATGCAAAATATCTCAGATAGATAAAAGAATCATGAACAAAAAGAAAAAAACTGGAAACATCACAATACCTGATTTTAAAATGTATTATAAATCTTTAGTAACAAAAACAGCATGGTACTGGCCATAAAAGTGGCAAGGGAGAGACAGACAGACACACAGACATAGAGAACTCAGAAATAAATTCATGCATTTAAAGTCAACTCATTTTTAGCAAAGGCACCAAAAACACACCTTTGGAACGGACAGTCTCTTCAATAAACTGTGCTAGGACAACACAACACATACATAATAAACGGTCAAGAATAAATCTAGACCGTTATCTTACCAAATACAAAAATCTACTCAAAATAAAGATTTAAATGTAGGACCTGCGACTATGAAACTACTAGAGAAGAAAACAGTATAAATCCTTCATGAAATTGGTTAGGACAAGGGATTTTCAAATACACATCAAAAGCCACAGCAACAAAAGCAAAAAGCGTCAAATGCAATTGCATTAAACACAGAAGCTTCTGCAAAGTAGAGGAAGCAATCAGAATGAAGAAAATTCAGAATATGGAAGAATTTGCAAACTATGCCATCAGGCAAGCAGCTAATACAGAAAACATATAAAGAATTCAAACTTCTCCAAAGCAAAAAATACAAATAACCTTATTTAAAAATCAGAAAAAGATCTACCCAAACCCTCTGTCTGTCCCCCAGCATTATTTTTCCATCTTCTTTTCCCAACAGCCTTTGGCCCTTCCCTCTCGCCAGCCTTTTTCTTTCTCCATCTACCCCAAAGCTTTTTCCACATTTTCCCCCACTGTCATTTCACAAAGACTTCTCTACTCTCTTGCTCACTACAGTTTTCCCCACTCATCTACCCCAAAACTTTTATACACCGTTTTCCCCCACTGTGTTTTCTTCCTCTTTCCTACCCTCTTTCCTGCCTCACTCTCATTCCGTTTGCTCCTCTATCTACACAAAAACATTTTCCCCATCTTTTACCAAAGCCTTCTCACCACTCCTGCTCAGCACCCTCTTTTCCCCCTTCATCTCCCCAAAACTGTTTGCCCCATCGTCTTTTTCCCCTTTCCTTCTTGCCACCCTCTTTCCCTTCTCCATCTATCCCAAAACATTTCCTCACCATCTTTTTTGCAAAGCCTTCCCCGCTTCCCACTCACCCTCTTCTTCCCCTTATCCTGCTTGCCACGTCTTTGCCCTCTACGCTATTTTTCCCATCTTCTTTTTCCCATCCCTCTTTCTGCACTCCCTCTGGCCACCCCCTCTTTTCTCTTCCCACTTGCCACCCTCTTCCCCCTCCATCTATCCACTTTATCCACTGTCTTTTCTTTCTGCAGTCTTTCTTTCCTGCCCATCGTCTATTTGCAAAACCTTTTCTCCTCCCCACTCGCCACCCTCTTTTCTCTCTTCATCTACGTAAAAAATTTTATCCCCTTCTTTTCGCAAAACCTTCTCTCCCTCCTGCTTGCCCACTTTCTCTTCCCCCTCCCTCTTTGCATCACCTTTCCTTCTCCCACTTGTCCCCCTCTTCCCTTCTGCATCTGCCCAAAATCTTTTTACACACTGTCTTCTTTCCTCCCGTATTTTTTCAGACCTTCTCTCCCTCCTGCTCACCCCCTGGTTCTCCCCTCACTATCCTCTCATTCCTCCTGTCACTTGCCACTCTCTTTTCCCCTTCCATCTACCCAAAAACGTTTCCCCACCATCTTTTCACAAAAGCTTCTCTCCCTCTTCCTCGCCCCCTGCTTCCCCCCTCACCATCCTCTCATTCCTCCTCTCACTTGCCACTCCATTTTCCCCTTCCATCTACCCCAAAATAGTTTTCCCACCATCTTTTCTTCACCGTCTTTTTTCAACATCTTATCCTGTTCGCCATCCTCTTTGTCCCTTTGGCAATAACCACCCTCCTTAGCCCTCCCACCTCACCCCAAACTCGTTTCCCCTCCTACCGCTCCAGGGGCATGCGTCAGTGGCTACCGCCAACCACAGTGAACCTCCGAACCGCAGTACTGCAGACTCCAGCTTCCAGCAGGCGGCAGCTGGCTCTCCCGTCTTCTACTCCTCTAAGCCCAGCACCGAGGAGCACAGCCGACAGACACAGAAAAGCCTAGAATGGAGTGCCTGCCCAACAGAGCCATTTATATACTGAGGTTATGCACAGAGGTTCCTGAACTACACAGTCTCATTGGATGAAAACAAGTCTGAGGCCAGCCAATCAGAGCATGAAAATAAAACCCAATCAGAGTAGGCCTAAAGGTTTCCTCTCATCCAATCAGAACATGTAGTCCAGGAACCATGGGCAAAACCTCAGTATATAAGGCATGCTGAGGCTGCCTCACGCTGTTCCAGGCTCTTGTGTATCTTCTAGCGGAGCCACTGTGTTCACGGCTTAGAGGACCAGGAGAAGGGGCGGCAGAGCCACCTACTGCACGCTGGAGGCTGCAGCCTGCTGTACCGCGGCTGGCCTCGCTGCAGTGGGTGGTGGTGACGGAAACTGCAGCGGCTGGAGCGGTAGGAGGGCGTAGGGGAGCAGGCTGGAGTGGTAGGAGGGCGGCCGGAGCGGTAGGGGAGCAGGCTGGAGCGGTAGGAGAGCGGCCGGAGTGTTAGGGGAGCGGGCTGGAGCAGTAGGAAGGAGGCCGGAGCGTTAGGAGGGCGGTTGGAGTTGTAGCGGAGCGGGTTGGAGCGGTAGGAGTGCAGCCGGAGTGGTAGGGGAGCGGGCTGGAGCGGTAGGAAGGCAGCCGGCCGGAGTGATAGGAGGGTGGCCGGAGTCGAAGGGGAGAGAGCTGGAGCGGTAGGAGGGTGGCCGGAGCGGTAGGGGAGCGGGTTGGAGCGGTAGGAGGGCGGTTGGAGCGGTAGGGGGCGGCTGGAGCAGTAGGGGAGCAGGTTGGCGTGGTAGGAGTGCAGCCGGAGCGGTAGGGGAGCGAGCTGGAGGAGTAGGAGGGTGGCCGGAGTGGTAGGAGGGCGGCCGGCGTCATAGGGGAGCAGGCTGGAGTGGCAGGAGGGAGGCCAGAGTCATAGGGGAGCGGACTGGAGCAGTAGGAAGGAGGCCGGAGTGGTAGGGGAACCGGCTAGAGCAGGAGGAGGGCGGCAGGAGTCGTAGGGGAGCTGCCTGGAGCGGTAGGAGGGCGGCCGGAGTTCTAAAGTAGCGGGCTAGAAGTAGGAGGGCGGCCAGAGTCATCGGGAAGAGGGCTGGAGCGGCAGGAGGGCGACTGGAGTCATAGGCGAGCGGATTGGAGCGGTAGGAGGGCACCTGGAGAGGTAGGAGGGCGGTCGGAGTCATAGGCAAGCTGGCTGGAGCGGTAGGAGGGCGGCTGGAGAGGTAGGAGGGCGGCCGGAGTCATAGGTGAGCGGGCTGGAGCGGTAGGAGGGCAGCTGGAGTCATAGGCGAGCGGGCTGGAGCGGTAGGAGGGCGGCTGGAGTCATAGGCGAGCGGGCTGGAGCGGTAGGAGGGCGACTGGAGTCATAGGCAAGCTGGCTGGAGCGGTAGGAGGACAGCTGGAGAGGTAGGAGGGCGGCTGGAGTCATAGGCGAGCAGGCTGGAGCGGTAGGAGGGCGGCTGGAGAGGTAGGAGGGCGGCCAGAGTCATAGGCGAGCGGGCTGGAGCGGTAGGAGGGCGGCTGGAGTCATAGGCGAGCGGGCTGGAGTGGTAGGAGGGCGGCTGGAGTCATAGGCGAGCAGGCTGGAGCGGTAGGAGGGCGGCTGGAGAGGTAGGAGGGCGGCCAGAGTCATAGGCGAGCGGGCTGGAGCGGTAGGAGGGCGGCTGGAGTCATAGGCGAGCGGGCTGGAGCGGTAGGAGGGCGACTGGAGTCATAGGCAAGCTGGCTGGAGCGGTAGGAGGGCGGCTGGAGAGGTAGGAGGGCAGCCAGAGTCATAGGCAAGCTGGCTGGAGCAGTAGGAGGGCGGCTGGAGAGGTAGGAGGGCGGCCGGAGTCATAGGCGAGCGGGCTAGAGCGGCAGGAGGGCGGCTGGAGCGGTAGGGGAGCGGGCTGGAGTGGTAGGGGAGCGGGCTGGAGCGGTAGGAGGGCGGCCGGAGCGGTAGGGGAGCGGGCTGGAGGGGTAGGAGGGCGGTCAGATAGGTAGGGGAGCGGGCTGGAGCAGTAGGATGGCAGCCTGAGTGGTAGGAGGGCGGTCGGAGTGGTAGGAGGGCGGTCGGAGTGGTAGGAGGGCGGCTGGAGCGGTAGGGGAGCGGCTGGAGAGGTAGGAGGGCGGCCAGAGTCATAGGCAAGCTGGCTGGAGCAGTAGGAGGGCTGCTGGAGAGGTAGGAGGGCGGCCGGAGTCATAGGTGAGCGGGCTGGAGCGGTAGGAGGGCAGCTGGAGTCATAGGCGGGCGGGCTGGAGCTGTAGGAGGGCGGCTGGAGTCATAGGCGAGCAGGCTGGAGTGGTAGGAGGGCGGCTGGAGAGGTAGGAGGGCGGCCGGAGTCATAGGCAAGCTGGCTGGAGCTCCTGTCTCTGCCTGTCAAAGAACTGGGGTCACAGAATACTCCTGGCTCTTCTTGGTCTTTTTATGATTTGTCAGCATTTTCCTTGGGACTCTGCTGGTCTGTTTCAGAGTGACTGAGTGGCCCCTCTCTGTCCTACTGATCCTTTGATATCTGAACCCTGGGCCACAGTCCAGCCACAGCCCTGAAGCTCCTGGCCTCTCTACTCCTAGCGCTTTCAGAAAGTTCACTGCCTGGCACAGAAAAGACCCTCCTGATGCCAGCCAATGTAGACACACTCCCTGCAAAGATCCCACTGGAGCTCACCATGCTGGGCGCATCACCCACATCCCTTCCTCTGGCTCCTCAGACTTGCATCCCACCATCAAATACACCTCCACCCCACAGATTCCAAATAAGCACAGTCACCCCAACACTGAGGTCCCTTCTCTGATGGGCAGCCCCTCCCCAGCCCCCTATTGCCCCATCTCCAGGATCTTTCTCTTCCAAGATGTGGCTTTTCTCTCTGTGTGTTCCTTTCTCTCCATCAGTACCTGCTAGCTATGGTCATAGCATATTTTAGCCATGCCGGCTTCTTCTCCTGGCAATACTGATGCATTCATTTCTTCCTGGCCCTGTGAGTGGCTTGCTTCCTCCTATTCATCAATGTCCAACACCTTGGGACAGTGGGGGGAAGTGGGATTCCAATCTTTCATTTATTCTTTCACCTACTTGTCCTCTTTACTCTGTGTATTGAAAAGATAGCATTATGCCATGATGTTTTTAGACTGCTTTATCTAAAAACAAACTCAAGCCAGGTGCAGACTCACGCCTATAATCCCAGCACTTTGGGAGGCTGAGGTGGACACATCACCTGAGGTCAGGAGATCGAGACGAGCCTGGCCAACATGTTGAAACCCTGTCTCTACTAAAAAAGTACAAAAATTAGCCAGGCACAGTGATGTGCACCTGTAATCCCAGCTGCTCAGGACACCAAGGCAAGAGAACTACTTTAACCCAGGAGGGAAAGGTTGTAGTAAGCTAAGATTGAGCCACTGCACTCCAGCGTGGGCAACAGACTGAGACTTTTTCTCAAAAACAAACAAAGCCAAAAAAAAAACCCAAGCTCAAACATCAGTTTACAAATAAAAGAATAAATCAAAAAGAATTGTAACCAGCCCCCAAGGGGAGAGGAAATGTAGTGGACATGACACTTCCCCCAGCAAGCAGCCATTTCTGGTTCCTCTGTCTCTCTCCTTCCCACATCAACCCCAAATGCAAGGGTACATTGTCCTCCGGGTTCCCATGACAGAGGCCACAGTTCAGGCCCCTGTCATCACTCGAATCCACTGTTAAATCCTCCCTGCTGTGGTCTCCTGGAGCCTCTCCCCAAGCCAGGGGGCTTCCTAGTGCACCCTGAACATCTCTCCAAAGCCCAGGTCTGACCCCCTACTGCCCACCTGAACAGCTTCCTTAGCTGATGTCCTTAGGAATCGAGGCCAGGGTCAATTCCACCCTCTCTGCAATGTCTCTAAAGCCAAACTGGCTCATCCTCTTGGTGTTTCCTGGCTTGGTTTCACTGCTCCTTCCAAATGCCCGCCACTCGACTTTGTGTTTTCTGTCTGGGGTCCTGTACACGTGTTTTGAGGAGAATGACACATTTCTTAAAGTCAGTTCACCCCACGCCTCTACGATGCCTGCCCTTATCTTCCCACCGCTGCACACCCACAGCACTCCAGTTACATCCTGTTACAATGTGACATTGGGGTTAGGTGATCTTCCCTGATTTCTTCCAGTCCCATTACACTAGATGCCTGTAGAAGGCAGAGTTTTATAAAATATCAGTGTATCCTATTTTTTTTGAGACAGAGACTAGCTCTGTCCCCCAAGCTGGAGTGCAGTGGTGAGGTCATAGCTCACAGCAGCCTCCACCTCCTGTGCTCAAGCAATCCTCCCAACTCAGCCTCCTGATTAGCTCAGACTAAAGGGCTGTGCCCCTACACCAGGACAGTTATTTATTTATTTATTATTTTATTTTATTTTATTTTATTTTTTTGAGATAAAGTCTTGTTCTGTTGCCCAGGCTGGAGTGCAATGGTGTGATCTCAGTTCACCACAACCTCCACCTCCTGGGTTCAATGAATTCTCCTACCTCAGCCTTCCAAGTAGCTGGGACTACAAGTGTGTGTCAGCATGCTCAGTTAATTTTTTTTTGTATTTTTAGTAGAGATGGGGTTTCACCATGTTAACCAGAATGGTCTCAATCTCCTGACTTCATGATACACCCACCTCAGCCTCCCAAAGTGCTGGGATTATAGGTGTGAGCCACAGTGCCCAGCCTACTAATTATTATTATTTTTTGAGATAGAATCTCACTCTGTTGCCTAGGCTTGAGTGCAGTGTCATGATTTTGACTCTGCAACTTCCACTTCCTGGGTTCAAGTTCTCTGCCTCAGCCTCCCGAGCAGCTGGAATTATAGGAACCTGCCACCACACCCAGCTGATTTTTGTATTTTTAGTAGAGACAGGGTTTCACCATCTTGGTCAGGCTGGTCTTGAACTCCTGACCTTGTGATTCACTCACCTCAGCCTCCCAAAGTGCTGGGATTACAGGCATGAGCCACCATGCCTAGCCTCAGCCTACTTAATTCTTGAGACAGAGTCCTGTTTCCCAGGCTGGAATGCAGTGGCCTGATTTTGGCTTACTGCAACATTCATTTCCTGGGTTCATGCAATTCTTGCACCTCAGCTCTGTGAGTAGCTAGGAATAAGGTGTGTGTCACCATGCCAGGCTGATATTTGTATTTTTAGTAGAGATGGGGTTCTCCACATTGATCAGGCTGGTTTCAAACACCTGGCCTCAAGCAGTCCACCTGCTTCAGCCTCCCAAAGTGCTGGGATTCCAGGCGTGAACCACCATGCATGGCCGAGAGATTTTTTCTATTTTTAATAGAGACAAGGGTCTTGCTATGTTGTCCAGACTTGTCTCAAACTCCTGGCCTCAAGCAATCTTTCTGCCTTGGCCTCCCAAAGTGGGGGGATTGCTGGCGTAAGCCACCATTCTTGGCCACCAGTTGGGTTTTTGTTTCTCTCTATCCTGAAGGTGTGAGAGAAATCTTTCAGCAGGTCCCTGCCCAGCAGGTTCCTCCTGAGGAAAGCATGGCTCTCTGCAGGGTGGGTAGTAGTCCTGAGCTGAGGACAGTCACCTGCCCTTCTCTCTGGAAGTTGACCTCAGCCGGAGGTCTCTCCTGGCAGTGTCCCTCAGCAGCAACCTGATTTCTGCCCCCAGGTACCTGGCCAATGACGTGGAGGAGGTTGATGAGGCCCCCAAACAAGCCATCTTCCACTTCCTGTATGGGAAGAACCGCTTCCAGTGACCCTTGTTCCAGAAGCTTCGGTTCCAGTTCTTCTGTTCCATGCACTGGAGAGCTTGTGTTTCCCCAGAGGAGTTGGAGAAGGTGAGTGGGGTGTGGGGAGGTGGAGGAGGTGGGGAGGAGTCAAGTGGATTGGAGGCTGGATGAAGGGAGGGAGGGGCATCTGAGGAGTCCCCGTCTTCTCAAGGACCATTTTCTTATCCAGATCCAGGCTTATGACCCAGAGAACTGGGTGTGGGTATGAGACCACGCCCTCCTTTCCTAGAGCTCCAGGGACCATGGAGGCCTGAGGTCATCAGCCTGAGGGAAGGTACATTTGTGTCCCCTAGAGTCAAGGCAGAATATTATGGTCTATTTAGGAAATCTGAGGAACCCAATTGCTTGAACCAGCTTCAAACCTGGGCAACATGGCGAGATCCCTTTTCCACAAAAATACACAAATTAACTGGGTGATGTGGGAGGCATCTCTATTCCCAGCTACTCAGGAGGCTGAAGAGGGAGGATCTCTGGAGCTTGGGAGGTTGGGGCTGCAGGGAGCCCTGATCCTGCCACTGCACTCCGGTCTGAGACCCCATATCAAAAATCATCATAAATACTGAGTTCCAGGAGGTTGATTACGATTGACGCACTTGAGTTACTGATGTGGGTCTAGGATTCAGTGAAGATTCGGTTTATGTCTTGTGCAGCTAACCACGTTGAGGACCCAGCATGAGACTTAACCATTAGGAAGTGAGATTACGGATCAGGCTTCTGGATTGGTGGTTAGTGATGATGTCACATTAGAAACACAGCTAGCATGGTTACAAGTTTAGATCTTAAGTTACACCAAAGGCCCCAGGTGTGATGAAGTCCAAAGCCACATTCTCTGAGGGTGCTCTACTCCCTGAGCAGACCCACCCAAAGTCCTGACTATGAAGCAGATCGCTGGGGCTGGCCTTGGGTGTATTAAGTGAGATTTGGAGTCAGGTTCGCCAAAGTGTGAATATCACAATTGAACATGATGGTTCAGAAGCAGGGTAGAGAATGAAGGTCAGGAGATAAAATTGGATTGGTCAATTGCTAGTTAGAATTGAAGTGGGATGTGAGTAACTTTCCTGTCTAGAGAACTGCCTCCTTGAAATGTGACCTCCTCTCTTTCACTTCCAGAACACTGGACCCAGGGAAGATGTGGATTTTCAGCAGGAAGTTTATTCCAATGTTAATGGCAGACACCAGGAAGGAAGAGAGGAACCATTTGTGCAGATCATCTGGAAGAACCTAGAAGAACCTGGACTGTTCTAGAAGGAGCCGAATAGAGTGATTATGCTGCCCTCCTAGGAGTGGTGGGTAGGGGGTACTTCTGGGCATCCTTGGAGGACAGTGAGAAACCAGCGGTGTTTCTTGTTCCACCCCTTCCTGCAGCACCACCTCCCTTTTTAGATTGCTGAATTCAACCTCCCTGGGGTGGAACCTGGAGGTCCTGCTTCCTATGGACTTGGTTGCCACAGTCCGGGAGCATTTGAAGGCACAGTGCAGGTGCTCAGATTGGCACAGAATTATTTGTAAAATATGAGTGCCACAGGATTGTAACAGATAGCTTCATGCATACTATGCATTTTGTTGGTTTGTTTGGAAAACGTCGGCCATTGAATTATTAGTACATTTATTTCAGATAGTTTGGAAATTTTTATACTTTTGAAGACATGCTGCTCCTGTAGAGATTTTTGATGATAGTTATAGCTGTTACATATACATAAATATAATTTTCTTTCCATTTTTAAGAAGGTATTTTGTTTATCCTAAATCTTTTATTATCTGTTATTATATGTGCTCCTGAAGTGAACACTCTTTTTATCTATGATGCTTATGTAATCTATTATATCATATCTATGTGGTAGTTCTCGTAAATTCTTGTACTAGGAATTTTTATTTGCTGTTTCATGTTTGTTACTGAATTGTGAGAATCCAGTTGTGATTTTTAACATATCTTAGGTATATGTTAATAGGTCTAATATATACTATACATTTTATTGGTTTATTTTGAAAAAGGTGGGCATAGAATTCTTTTTTTTTTTTTTTTTTTTTTGAGATGGAGTTTCGCTCTGGTTACCCAAGCTGGAGTGCAATGGTGCGATCTCGGCTCACTGCAACCTCCACCTCCTGGGTTCAGGCAATTCTCCTGCCTCAGCCTCCCGAGTAGCTGGGATTACAGGCACACGCCACCATGCCCAGCTAATTTTTTGTATTTTTAGTAGAGATGGGGTTTCACCATGTTGACCAGGATGGTCTCGATCTCCTGACCTCGTGATCCACCCACCTCGGCCTCCCAAAGTGCTGGGATTATAGGCTTGAGCCACTGCACCCAGCCCCTAGAATTCTTACTGTATTTATTTTAAATAGTTTGGAAATCCTGGTATTTTGAAAAGACATTGTTCCTATAGAGTTGTGTGATGAGTGTTATAGCTGTTATATACACATAAATATAATTTTGTTTTTCTTTTAAGAGAGGATTATGTTTATCCTAAGTATTTTATCTTTAAATCTTTGTATGTATTATTACATGTGGTGGTGAAGGGATGACACTTTTTTTCTCTGATACTTACTTAGTATATTACCTTTATAGCTACATGGTAGTTCCCCTAAATTCCTGTAAAAATAAATTTTTATTTGATGTTAAGTGTATGTTTTTGAAATGTGAGAATTCAGACATGATTTTTTACCTCATATTGACATGTTTGTATGTTAAAGAGGATGTATGTTTTAAAGGAGGACATGCACTGTGTGTTTTCAAGAGAACAGAGCAGTGCATGTATTGGGGAAATGTAATAAAGATGAAGTTTTTTCACCTTTATAGAGTGCAATCATCTTGCTCTGGATTGCTTATTTCCTATCAAGTGACATTTTTCCTTAATGTTATTTGGAAAAATGTCCAAATATTTGGTTATTTGAACATATTTATTAGCTCTGGAAGATAATCCCGTTATTTTTCATGTAGAAAAAAACAAAGCTGTGCTCAATGCTCACATGTATAATCCCAGCACTTTTAAAGTCATGGCAGGAGGATCACTTGACACCAGGAGTTTGAGACCAACCTGGGCAACATAGCATCTACATCTATTTTTTAAAAAGAAAAAAAATAGAGAAGGCCAATCCCAAGCTTAGAGATTTTTGTTTATTTTGTTTTTTTGAGACAGAGTCTCGCTCTGTCGCTCAGGATCAAGTACAGTAGTGCAGTCTTGGCTTACTGCAACCTCCACCTCCTGTGTTCTAACCATTCTTCTGCCACAGCATCCCAAGAAGCTGGGACTACAGGTGTGTGCCACCACGGTGAGGTGTAATGTTTGTATTTTAATAGAGACAGGGTTGCACCATATTAGCCAGGCTGAACTCAAACTCTTGACCTCAAGTGATCCGCCCACCCTGGCCTTTCAAATTGCTGGGAATACAGGCATGAGCTACCATGCCCAGCCCCTAAGCTAGAGATTTAAAGCAGGAAATGAGAGAAAGACATTGAGAGAAGAAAACCAGGTGGTAAAAATACTCTAAAGGTTTTTATTTTCTAGCGTTTCTAAAGTGGCTCACACCTGGGATCCCAGCAGGAGTTCCAGACCAGCCTGGCCAACATGGTGAAAGCCCATCTCCACTAAAAACACAAAAATTAGCCAGGAATGGTGGTGGCCACCTGCAATCCTAGCTATTCGGGAGGCCAAGGCAGGAGAAATCACTTGACCCTGGAAATTGGAGGTAGCAGTGAGCAGAGATTGTGCCTCTGCACTCCAGCCTGGGTGTCAGAGCGAGACTCTGCTTTCCAAAGAAAAAAAAAAAGTTTCTGCAACATTTGAGCCATTAAAGACAGGCACTGTGCCATGCAATTTTTTTTATTTTTGGAGTTGGGGTCTTGCTCTGTCACCTATGCTGGGCTGCAGTGGTGTGGTAGCTCACTGTAGCCCCAGACTCAAGTTCAAGTGATCCTCTTACCTTGCTTCCCGAAGTGCTGGGATTACAAGCATGAGCCATCACAGCTGTCCTGTATGACACAATTCTGATGTCAACTCCCTGATGTTAACATCAAATGCCACAAGTTAAGGCCACAAACCCCCACTAGGCTGCCTTCACATTAGATGCAAGCTGCAAGTTTGGGTGTGCTCAGATCACATGTACTTCTCACCAACTGGCTACAAATTCAGAGGTTCCCACAGTGTCCTCCGGTTTGATAATTTATAACAACTCAAAGAACTCAGAAAAGCAAGATACTTTTTTGTTAGATGAAGTCTCACTGTTAAGCAAAAGTACAATGGCACAATCTCAGCTTACTGCAACCTCTGACTCCCAGGTTCAAATGATTCTCTTTGCCTCAGTCTCCCTAGTAGCTGGGATTACAGGTGAGTGCCATCATACCTGGCTAATTTTTGTATTTTTGGTAGGGTTTCGCTGTGTTGGCCAGGTTGGTCTTGAACTCCCAAACACAAGTGATCTGCCTGCCTCAACTTTCCAAAGTGCTGGGATACAGGCATGAGCTTCTGTGCCCAGCTGAGCATGATATTTCCATTACAATTTTATATAAGAAAAACTGACAAAAGTAACACCAGTCAAAAGCAGAGACACGTAGTATAAACTCCGAGAGAGTCCTGAAGATGACATTTCTGTGTCCTCAGGATGCATCATCCTCTCAGCATACTGATGTGTATCTCAAACCAGGGAAGATCACCTTAGCTTCCACGTCCAGGGGTTTTATCACAGCAGGTGGGTTGATGCAATCATTGGCCAGGCAATTGAGTCCATCTCCAGCCCCCCAGTTCCTTTCTGGAGGTCGGGCTGACATTATGTGGCTCAACATCACAACCTTCAAATCACATGGTTGGTCTTTCTGGTGTGGTTGCCCCCTGGCCAAGTCATCTGGTTAGCATGCACTCAGTTGTGACCCTGGGGTGGCCACTATGAGTAACAGACACACCTGTCATTCAAGAAATTCCATGGATTTAGAGGCTGGCTACCTCCAGGAATCAGAGACAAGACCAGAACCAACAGGGAAAAGAAGACCAGGGAAGTGTCAGAACAGCAAAGAAATAAATTCCTTTTTTAAAAAATTTTGTGTAAATGAGTTTATTGACAAAGACACAAGGTCACACTTCCCCCAACCCCCACCCTCCCCCAAAACAGGACCCTACAAGAACAGAGGAATGAGAAGCATTCTCATGGTAACATTTTTGCCACCCCGCCCCCCTTCCGATTTCTTTCCAAAGACTCAAGCTTCACAACACAGACACACAGAGCAGGCTTGGGTGAGGACAGACACTCAGGGAATCTCTGACCAGCAAAAGAGTTCTGGGTGTTTGCTTCTCCTGCCCTTTGTGTGATGCCAGCTGATGTTACAAAAACACACTTAGGCAGAGGAGGGGGCATGCAGAGCAACCTCCACTCACTTCCCTAATTTGGCCAAGCTTGGAATGAGCCAAGAGAGAAGTTGTGGTGGAGGCAACAGTTTCTTCCTCTCAGGAGAGGACCTTCCCATAATAAATTCTACTTCCCATAATAAATTCCTTTTTATATGTGTATATATAATGTATATAAAATATATATTTAATGAATTAATGTATTAAATATGTAGATTGTTTTATAAATAGAAATGTCATATTTTCATATAACATAAACATTATACATATATAAATATATGTTTCTCCCTTTATTTACTTATGAGTTGAGTTGGAGTCTCACTCTGTCGCCCAGGCTGGAGTGCAGTGGCATGATCTCAGCTCACTGCAACCTCTGCCTCTTGAGTTCAAGTGATTCTCCTGCTTCAGCCTCCCCTGTTGCTGGGATTACTTTTGTTAAATTTGGCCTAAACCTGCCTCATAAACAGTGAAATGTATCCTAATTTAAGTGTGTAAACCTTTTGCTAAGGTAATGTAAAAGTAAAATTAAAGAAAATAAGGAAAAAAGAGCATAAACCTTTGTGAAAAAGCCTTTAGGCCTTGTCAGTTCCTAGAATGTATTTATTTCACTACACTGGGGACTCCATTTCCAGTGTTAAGGTCCATTTTCAGAAGACTGGGCAAGCATCAGACAGGGGGTGGGGAGGAATTATACAAACAATTGAGTCCAGGTGGTGGTCCTAGGACCCAAGGGGCCCCTCTGTATGGCAGGGGCACGCAACAGCCGTAACTGATGTGTTCCCTGAGAATGACTTTATGGTCTAAGAAGAACGTGTGTTCTCAGCCCCAAGCTAAGGAATCAGGAGTGGCAAGACCCCAGAAGGATGCCAGCTTATGAAACCCCAAGTCAAGAGGTCTAGCAGGGCACTTGGTTTCTCAGGTCACACACTTGGCCCTCTTCCAAGTTGTACTATTCTTCTTTCCTTTCCTTTCCTTCCTGTTCTAAAGGTTTTCAGTAAACATTTTTTTTGAGATGGCATCTCACTCTATCACCCAGACTGGTGCACAGTGGCACCATCTCAGTTCATGGCAATGGCCGCCTCTCAGGTTCAAGCAATTCTCCTGCCTCAGCCTTCTGAGTAGCTGGTCTGAGACCACTACCTCACCTGGCTAATTTTTGTATTTTTAGTGGGAATAGGGTTTCTCCATGTTGACCAGGTTGGTCTCAAACTCCTGACCTCAAGTGATCTGCCCACTTCAATCTCCCAAACTGCTGGTATTACAGGCTTGAGCCGCGGCCCTGGCCTTTTTGTGTGTGTGTGTGTGTGTGTGTGTGTGTGTGTGATAAGTCTCCGGCCAGGCTGGAGTGCAATGGCATGATCTTGGCTCACTGCAACCTTCGCCTCCCAGGTTCAAGCGATTCTCCAGCCTCAGCCTCTCTACTAGCTGGGATTACAGGTGCCCGCCAGGACACCCAGCTATTTATTGATTTTTTTTAGTAGAGATCGGTTTTCGCCATGTTGGCCAGACTGGCCTCAAGTGATCCACCAACCTCTGCCTCCCAGAGTTCTGGGATTACAGGCGAGGGCCACCGATGCACCTGGCAGGCATGGAAGAGGTTCCCTTGGGTCCTGCTCAGAGGAGTTACGCTGGGGAAAGCAAGTGGAGGTGCTCCTTGAAGAAAATAGGGAATCTCACATCTCAGGGGTTCTGTCCTGGCCTGCCGCCCTGGATCGTCCAGCCTGGGTCGGGGTGGGAAGACCTTGCCCTTCTTGACTGGGTTTGAGTGTGAGTGTCCCATTTCGCCAAGGCCTAGCCCGCGGTTCCCAGTCCCTGGCACCACCCAGCAGCTCCCGGCTCCCCCTCCCCTCCAGACCTGGCACTCGCCCTCAACCAAAATGGCGCCGACGGCCTCAGTACGTCAAGCGACGTGCCCGCCGGCCTCCTCCCGGGCTTCTTTTATCCCCGCAGCCGGAACCCGAGCAGCAGAGCGGAAAGCCTGACTTTGGGGTCCGCGGTGGTTTAGGCAGCGCCAGGGCTATTGTGTGGCTGCACGGTGGTGCTGCAGGGCGGGATGCTGTACCCCCGGGAGAGCCCGTCATGGAAGTGCAAGGAGCTGGACAGCCCCTGGAGCTTCCGCGCCGACTTCTCCGACGACCGGCGCCGGGGCTTCCGGGAGCGGTGGTAGCGGCCGCTGCTGCGGTACTTAGGGCAGGGCCGAGAGGCACACAGAAGCCGGGCGGAGGGAGTAGGGGAGCCCGGGCCGCCTCGCAGGCTCCTTTCCCTTGTCGCCCGGGGGTTGGGGGCCCAGAGGAGGTTAAAGGTCAGTGGGCTTGGGAGCGCTGGGTTGGGGGAGTGGGGCAGGGAGGGGACCCAGGAGGACTGCTGCGGAGGAGGAGGAAGCGCCCCTGCCGAGCCCCCTCCCGAGGCGAAGGCTGAGCCCGGGCAGTGTCCTTTTTTTTAATGTTTGTTTTTAATTTTTAAAATATTTTTTGAGACTGGGCTTGGCCCTGTTGCCCAGGCTGGAGCGCAGTGGCGCAATCCTAACTTCTGAGCTCAAGCGATCCTCCTGCCGCAGCCTTGCAAGTTAGCTAGGGGGCTCCACGCCTGGCTAATTAAAAAAAATTTTTCTTTTAGATATAGGGTCTCACTACTTTGCCCAGGCTGGTTTCGAACTCCTGGCCTCAAGCCATCGTTTTATGTTGACCTTCCAAAGCACTGATTACCGGCATGAGCCACCCAAACACTCCTCCCAGTAGTCGGGCCAGAGCCTCTTGGGCTGCACAGAGCTGGACCTGAGGATGGGGAGGAGGAGACAGTTTAAACATCCTGAGGTCAGCTCTGCAAAGAAGCCAGGAATGTAACTTGGTCCCAGATCTGTTTGGGGGCCTAGGAGCTGAGCACCGCCCTTCTCTCCACAGTTTGGCCCCACCCTGGACATGCAGGTTCTCTCCAGCTTCAAGAACATCTGCCAGGACTCGCGGCTATGGCATTTTTGTCAGCTGGGTGTGGCACAAATGGGATGTGACCTTGCCAGAGTGGTGGACCCAGGACCTGCAGAGAAGAGTGGTGCTGAGGATTGGCAGTGCCCACTCCTATGCCATTCTGGTGAGTGCAGCCAGGAGCACGTAGGGCAGGTGGGTGGGTGTGGCTGCTGAACAGCATGGGAGTCCCAGGTGCCACCCACAGCCTGTCTCCTGGGTTGGAACGGTGAGGGGCCCTTCCTTGCTCTGCCCTGGAGGCTGTTCCCTGTGTAGGGGGATAGGTGACCTAGTCTACCCCATTGGGATGCCATTCTTCCCGTCTGGCTGGCAGGCCTCAGCTCTATGCTGCAAGTTATGAGGGAGTGCCCAATAACATGGCCCCTCCTCATGCACTGACCTGCCACCCCCTCCCCATATCTCCAGTGTCTGTGATGGGTGAACGGGGTCGATGTGCTAGAGCATGGGGGTTTACCTCCCCTTCAAGGCCAACATCAGCAGCCTGGTCCAGGTGGGGCCCCTGCCCTCCCACCTCCCCGTCACTATTGCCATCAACGACACACTCCCTCCATCCAGCCACCAGGGATCATCTGCTACATGACTGACACCTGCAAGTGGCTACCATCCTGCCTCCACCACACGCCCCACCTCCCCACCCCACCCCATAGTCTTCCTGCTAGGGACAGATTTGCCTTCACAGAATGGACGGGCCTGGATCTGGGGAGGCCACAGACATGTGAGCTGAGGTTAAACAACCCACAGCAGGGGTCCAGCAAACCACAGTTCTCCCACCCTGGATATCCCAAGGGTTACTTTGTCCACAACACAGACTTTGACTTCAGCTCGGCGGGACTGCAGCGGTCTGTGCTTCTGTTCACGACACTACCTGCATTGATGACATCACCATCACCATCACCACCAGCGTGGAGCAAGACAGTGGCGAGAGCTTCCAGTAGGATCCTTTCTCAGCGGGGCCCAGGGTGGCTCTGTTTGTTCCCTGTTTGGAAAGCTCTCCCAGGAAAAAGGTTCTCCCAGCATCTCTAAACCCTCCCAGGTTCCCATCTACCTACAAAGCTCAAATCCAGACTGTCTGAGCGGGCACCGGCTCCCAAAATCACCTGTGTGGTTGACCTCATTTGGAGAAGAGGGGTCTTCTTGCCTATGGTCACACAGCTCAGGGTGGCAATCCTGTCCCTTTCCCATGGAGCTACCCTCACTCCAGCTCCCCTTGGTACACATTGTGCTCAAGGAACAGGCAGCTTACCAGGTACTCCCTGTGGCCCGAGGCCCCTCCCTGTGGCCCCAGGCTCCCACCAAATCCCTGAGCAAATAGTGCAGTGTTGCCAGTCTGTGGTTTCATGTTGAACTAATTAAATGCTCAAGTGCTGTTTAACTGCATGCCTTGATGAGTGCCTCTCTCCATCCTTTAATGACCCCTGATGCCCACATGGCTCATGAGTGAAGATGTCCCCACCCCAGATGCCCCTTCCCAAGGTGTGCTTTCAGGACTCAGCTCCTAGACAGGGACAGTCAGCCATTAGGGATAGGGTGGGACCAGGGCAGGGGCTCTCCTGACTCCTGATACCTGTTCGCCTGCCCCCCAGCGTTACTGCCACCTGCTATAGGTGACTGAGAAGTGGGCCTAGGGCACCTTCAGACTCAACCCCAATGATGAGGACATCCACACAGCCAGCGAGCACCACCTGAAGGTAAGATCCCTGCAGCCCCACTGCTTTCCTGGCCTCCTGTCTTCACCTGGCCCTGGGCCACTTGGAGCATTAGCACCATTGTTCCATTTACTTCACCATTGGCAGACAGCAGTGACGATCTCAGGACATGGCCAGTTGCAGTGGCTCATGCCTATAATCCTAGCACTTTGGGAGGCTCTGGTGGAAGGATCACTTGAGGCCAAGAGTTTGCATGGGCAACATAACAAGGTTTCATAACTACAAAAAATTGAAAGAAAAAAATGAACAACAGGGCTAAGCAGAATTGGTGAGAGATTTGGGCAAGACCTGGGGCCCTTGGGTAGGGAGGGAGGTTGGCAGGGCTGATGAAAGCTGCCCTGCCTGGATTGACTCCTCTGGGCATCTAGACTGTGACCCTGGGCCTCCCTTCACTTCCAAGAGCTCATTAGCAAAACTGCTGGGAAGCTGCACACGGGATGCAGCTGGAATGACCAGGTGCCTCTAGCCCCTCCAACCCCCTGCTTTTTGCTGTCCCAATGTTGGGGAGCCCAGGGGGCAGTTAGAGCTCAGCAGGGTCCTGGCTCCCCAGGGAAGCAGCTCATCAGCCTCCCTGAGCATCACCTCCTGCTTGCACAGGTGGTCATGGAGCTTAGACTATGGATGTGGCAGACCTGCTCGATGCTCTCCGGCCTCTTGTGGGAGCCCATCAGGACCATGGTGGATCCCACAGAGGTGTGAGTCCCAAGGCACACCCAGGGGTTAGAGAGAGGTGTGATGGCATCCTGAACAGCAGACTAGGTGGCAGGGACAAACAGGGTGGAGATGCCAGGCCCTGGGGGATGGGTATTACAGAACGCCGAGATTGAGGCAGAACAGCCAGGAGTGGGGCATTTCCTGCAGTCCCCAATACTCCCATGGCAGTCTAGCTCAGCAGGCAGGGAAGAGTCACCCTTTGTGGGGCCTGGTGTGGTGGCTCATGACTGTAATTCCAGCACTTTGGGAGGCAGAGGCTGGTGGATCACCTGAGGTCAGGAGTTCACGACCAGCCTGGCTAACATGGTGAAACCCTGTCTCTAATAAAAATACAAAAATTAGCCAGATGTGGTGGTGTGCACCTGTAATCACAGCTACTTGGGAGGCTGAGGCAGGAGAATCCCTTGAACCCAAAAGGCGGAGATTGCAGTGAGCTGTGAAGAACTCACCCTTTGCAGATTTGAGGGAAGGAAACTAAGGCACTAGCTTGGCTGTGCCTGGAGCAGCAAGAGTCTCTCCCCACTCTGCCTGTGTCCCACGTCTCCCGCATTATGTGTCCCCACCCAGCCCATCTGGTGAAAGGCAGAGGCAAAGGCTGCCTCCTGCTGGCCTCATCCCAGGCTTTGGCTTCTGGGACCTGGTGTCTTTGGGTCTGGATTTGTTCCTTGTAGACCTGGAGGAGGAGCTGCTGGGGAGTCTCCACGTGTTGTCAGAGACCCCTCCTCTTGGTCAGCTCCCTGTGACCCCTGTTTCTCAGACTGGGAGGGAAATAAGGGCACACAATTGTGACCATGGAGGTGGCGCAAGGCTGCTAGGAGGAACGGAGTGTCTGCTACAGAACTCAGGGTTTCTTTCATTTACTTTTTTTTTTTTGAGACAGGGTCTTGCTCTGTCACCTAGTCTGGAGTGCAGTGGTGGGATCTCTCCTACCTGCAAACTTTGCCTCCCTGGGTCAAGTGATTCTCCTACCTCAGCCTCCCAAGTAGCTGGGATTACAGGTATGTGCACCACATGCAGCTAATTTTTGTATTTTTTTCAGTAGAGATGGATTTTACCATGTTGGCCAGGCTGATCTCTTGAACTCCTGAGCTCAGGTGATCTGCCCACCTCAGCCTGCCAGAGTGCTGGGATTATAGGCATAAGCCACTGCATCCAGCCTAATTTTAAAATTTTTAACTTTTTTTTTTTTGAGATAGAGTTTTGCTCTTGTCACCCAGGCTGAAGTGCAGTGGCACTCGGCTCAGTGCAACCTCTGCCTCCCAGATTCAAGCAATTCTCCTGCCTCAGTCTCCACAGTAGCTGGAACTACAGGTATGTGCCACACCCAGCTAATTTTTGTATTTTTTAGTAGAGACAGGGTATTACCATGTGGCCAGGATGTTCTCAATCTCCTGATCTTGTGGTCCATCCACGTTGACCTCCCAAAGTGCTGGCATTACAGGCGTGAGCAACCACACCCGGCCAAATTTTCTCTGTTTGTCTTTAGAGATGAGCTCTTGCTCTGTCACCTAGGCTGGAGCGCAGTGGCTCAGTAATAGTTCACTGCAGCCTTAAACTCCTGGACTCAAATGATCTTCCCACCTCAGCTTTCTGAGTAGGTAAGACCGCAGGTGTGCACCACACCCTGCAAAGATTTTACATTTTTTTGTAGTAACGGGTTTTCACTATGTGGCCCGGTCTGGTTGAAGTCCCAGCCTCAAGTGATCCTACCATCTTGGCCTCCCAAAGTGCTGGAATTACAGGCTTGAGCCACCGTACCTGGCCTTGAGTACAGAATTTCCTTAGGGGGTGACGAAAATGCTCTAAAATCGGTGATGGGTGTGCACTAAAGTGTGAGTGATATCTCAGCAAAGTTGGTTTATTTAAAACAACAACAGGCTGGACGAAGTGGCTCATGCCTGTAATCCCAGCACTTTGGGAGGCCAAGGTGGGTGGATCATCTGAGGTCAGGAGCTTGAGACCAGCCTGGCCAACATGATGAACCCCTGTTTCTATTAAAAGTATGAAAAATTAGTAACTTGAATGAGGGGCAGGGTATCCCACCTGCTCCGAGTAGCACTTTATGAGCCCCAGTTATTTCTGGGGTCCTCAAATGAAACCTCCCAAGTCATACCCAAGTCATACCCAACATGTGCCTCCTCCCCTTTTCTAGCCCCGGCTGGGAGATGCTGAGTGATAGAGGCTCAGGCTTTGGGTGTTCCTGGCAAAGCCTCACCCCAGGAGCCCCACAGCTCAGGCCCAGTCCATGGTTCACATGGCCCCATTTCGTCCTCTTTTTCCCTTGAGAGCAATTTGTCCCTGGGAGATCCTGGATCCCTCATTCAGGTGCAGTGCTGTAGGGCAACACTTCTTCCTGGGGTGACCCAGGCCTGCAGTGTCCCAGTGTCACTGGCAGGCCTTGACCTGGCCTCCACCTAAGCCCCTGCTCCTCCTCTCCCACAGGGAACATGACATCCTCTTCCTAGGTTACACCCACCTGCAGAGGGCCCAGCCCCATCACTGGAGCCACTGGATTCTGAGGTGAGCTGGGTGAGTTGCTGGGGCTGTACTGGATGGGAGGACCCTGGCTGTCCTGACCCTCCTGCCCCTGGCTTTCCACAATGGTGCCATGGTGCTGACCCTAGACTCTGAGCAGCTGCTGGAGGTTCGGAAGCTGATTGGTGTCCTGCCCCTGGGGAGGTGGGTGAAACTCCAGTGCCCTAAGGGCCTGGTGGGTGTGGCTGCTGCATAGCCCAGGGATTCACACATGAGCTGGGAAGGGCAGAGAGAGTTACAAAATCAGGTTATCTGCTCAGAGGGGGACCCTGCATGGATTCCCAGGTCTTGCTAAGGTGGGGACGTCCAAGCCAGTGAATGTGTCTGAGCAGGGCTGGCCTTAGCGTAACACACTTAGCGTAATCCAAACTATGGGGAAATGACCTGATTTATTCAATAAATGGACTACAAGGGACAGCACAGAGATCAAAGTGGGAAGTTGGTCAGGATCAAGAAAATCCTAAGAGGTGAATCAAACAATCCCAAGGAGAGACTTTATTTGGATCCTGATTCACACAATAAATACATGAAATGACTGGAAATTTGGAGCTAGAAGGAGAGTTGACAGTGATAAAGAGCAATGGTGTGAGATGGTTGATGATGGTATTGGGATTATTATATTTTTTAAAGAGTTCTTGTCTCCGGGCACGGCGCTTCACACCTATAATCTCAGTAGTGTCGGAGGTCAAGATGGGAAGATCCTTTGAATCCAGGAATTCTAGACCAGCCTGGGCAACATAGCAAGACCCTGTGTCTACTAAAATACAAATTAAAAAATTAGCTTGGCATGGTGGTGTGAGTCTGTAGTTGCAGCTACTCAGGAAGCTGAGGCAGGAGAGGCCACAGTGAACCAAGATCATGCCACTGAACTTCAGCCTGGTTGACAGAGACCTTGTCTTGAAAGAACAAACAAGAATTGTATCTTTTACAGACATATACCAAGAGAGTCAGGGAGGAAATTATATGATGTGTGGGATTTGCTATAAAATCCTGAGAGGGGGAGGAGAAGCATGTAGGAGTATACATGTAACGAGATTGGCCATCAGATAACAAGTATCTGAATCTGCTGCCGAGTAGGTGAAAGTCACCACACTAGCCTCTTGTTCCAAAAAGCTCGAATAGAAAGTTTGTGTAAAAATCCACTTCATGGATATGTAACAAGCATTGAATAAGATCGTGTATACAGAGTGTTTTATCACCATGGCTTGCAGGTAGTCAGCACACAAACTTTGTTTTTAGTTTTGTATAGTCCCTGTCCATTAATCACACCCACAAAAGATATGTTGTTCACACCAAGAGCTCTGGCCCATGGACCTTTGTCCACTTGGTGGTAATTTATTGGAATTTGAGGTTTAGAATGAGGAAATACCAGCCTTCAAAGCCCCAAGCCTACTATGAAATAGCAAAGCCAATGGTCCCAGATGCCTTCGTAGCACACCTAGTAAGTAGGACCATTTTTCTCTCACCTTGTAGGCACACTTGAGTTCATTCACTCATTTTTCATTCATTTCTTATATGCCACGTATTGGGTACTAGGGATCCGTAATACAGTTGGCCCCTAATTGAATGGAAGCATCACTTTCAAAGTATCATTGCAGGATGAGTATTTTGTGTCAAGTGGATTCAAGGGACAGTGCGAAGGATCCATGGCCTCAGTCATGAAGACTCTCCCAAGAGCCAACCGTCCTGGGCACATATAAATGAGTGGAGACATGGAACTCACCCTTACAAGGCCTAGAACTTGACAGAGCATACAAGACAGAAGCCCAAATAACCAAGAACAGGAAGCTGAAGGTGAGAGGTGGGCCCCAAAGGATTCTGTGAAAATGCTATGTGTTTGTGGATTTATCATGCCGAATGAAACCTTTGTTTTTATTCACAGGTTAGATACACTCTATATATAGAATCTATGAAGGGACATTTCTGGGTTTTTTGAGGCCTATGGTGAAAAATGGAGTATCTCAGGCCACTCAGGATGAATAATGCAGTCACCGAGAGGGGCAGGGTGGCCACAGATGGCCAGCAGCAGGGATGGGCATTGTGAGCCTTTGGGTGGGGTTGTGGGAAGTGGCATTGTGAGCCACTGGCCTGACTTTGTTGTTTCCTGGTAACCAGGTGACATAGGAGGCTTTGTGGGTAACAGGCATCAGCCAGGGCCAGCAGCCTTCAGTCAGAAGCTGATGGAGGAGGAGGAGCTCCGACTATTCTCACGGAAGTATTTGTGCCCTTGTGGCTTGCTCTGTTGCAGCACTTTGGGAGGTCAAAGCAGGTGGACCGCTTGAGTCCAGGAGTTAGAGACCAGCCTGGACAACATGTTGAAACCCCATCTCTACAAAAAAAATACAAATTAGGCACAGTGGTGGATGCATATAGTTCCAGTTACTCAGGAGGCTGAAGTAAGAAGATGGCTTTAGTGTGGGACGTGAAGATTGCAGAAAGCTGACATCACAACACTGCACTTCAGTCTTGGCAACAGAGTGAGACTCTATCTGAAAAAAATTGTATACTTTATTGAATCATTTATATATGATTGTTATTTTTGATTACATATTGTTTAGTTCACTACTTTAAAGCCTGCTTTATTATTTCTTAATTTTATTGACTCATTTGTGCCTTAGTCTGTTTCATTACAAATTATTGTTTAGTCACTACCTTGGAGCCTGTTTTCTTTTTTAAAAAATTTTATTACACTTTAAGTTATGGGGTACGTGTGCAAATGTTGCAGGATTGTTGCATAGGTACACACATGCCATGGTGGTTTGATGCCTCCATGTCCCCATTACCTACATCAGGAATTTCTCTTAATGTTATACCTTCCCAACCTCTCCACCCCCAACTATCCCTTCCTTAGTCCCACACCCCCCAACAGACCCCAGTGTGTGATGTTCCCCTCTCTTGTGTTCATGTATTCTCATTCTTCAACACCTACTTAGGACAGAACATGTGGTGGTTGGTTTTCTTTCCTTGTGTCAATTTGCCGAGAATGATGGTTTCCAGATTCATCCATGTCCCTGCAAAGGACATGAACTCACCCTTTCTTAAGACTGCATACTATCCCATAGTGTATATGTGCCACATATTCTTTATTCAGTCTATTATTATTAATCGGCATTTGGGTTGGTTCCAAGTCTTTGCTATTGTAAACAGTGCTGCAATGAACATATGTGTACATGTGTCTTTGCACTAGTCCTCTCGTGTAACTCTCCAGGTCCGGCTCCTGCCTGTGGTAGACACCTTTCCAGGCCAAGCATTGGCTTTTTGGCTTCCTATTTCAGCTCAGAACATTTTCAAGTCAGCCTCTGTGGTCTCAGCTCTTCCTCCTGGCTGCATCTACAGGCCCAACTCCTGCCTCACAACAACATTTGGCCCAGCTCCTGCTCAGCTTCTAGCAGTCTGTGTAGGCTCCAGCCTTCCTCAAGTTGGGCTTTCCAGGCCCACCTTTGGCCTCCCAGTGGCCTGGACAGACCCACCTCCTGCCTACCAACAGGTAGGCCCAGCTCTTACCCTTGATGTTGGCCTCCCCAGGCCATTTCTGCCTGCCTGCGTGCCTGCCTCATGGCAGCTCCTGGCTCTCTGATGGCCTCTTTAGGCACATGTCATGCCTCACCATGGCCTCCCCAGGCTGATGGAGGCTCCTGTTTTTCGGCATCCTCTGCAGGCCCAGCTTGTTCCTCACTAGACGATTTAGGCCTGCACGCCCGCTACTCGGAAGCTTTTGGTGGCCTCTCCAAGCCCAGCTCATAAGCTCATTCCTTTGTGGCCTCTCCAGGCCCAGGTACTGCTTTCTGGAATCCATTCTGGGCAAGCTTTTCCTCATGGCTTCATCTACAGGCCCCCCACCTGCCCTGCAACAACCTCTGTGAACTTGGCTCCTTGTGGCATTTGTAGACCTGAAAGGTCCTGAAATCAAGCTCTCCAGGCCCACACAGCTCATGCCTCATAATGGCATCTCCAAGATCAGCTCCTGCCCTCTGAATGCATCTCGAGGACCCAAATATGCTCAAGTCAGCTTCTATTCGCCTGGCTCCAGCTTCCTCCTGGTGGCCTCAGAGGTTTACATGTTCCTAAAGTTGGCCAATTTTGGCCCAGGTCCTGCCATCCTGGTGGCCTCTCTGGTTGCAAAACCTCCTCACTTTGGCCCCTCCAGGGTGAGCTTCTGTCTCTCAATGACCTCATTGGGCCCAGCTCCTGCCTCCCAACATCCTTTGTGGACTCAGCTCCTGCCCAGCTTCTGATGTCCTCCATAGGCCTGAAAGGCTCATGGTTGCCTCCCCAGGCTCAGCTCCTGCTCTCTGTCAGCATCTACAGGCCCCAAACTTCCACAAGTTGGCTTCTCTTGGCTTGGCTCCAGCCTTTCTCCAGTGGCCTGGGCAGGCCCAAATGGTCCTGAAGTCGGCCTCTCCAGGCCCAGCTCCTGCCTGAAAGTGGCCTCTCCAGGCCCAAAGCCTCCTCTTGTGGGTTTGTCCAGGCCTGGCTCCTGCCTGTGGTAGGCCCTTCCAGGACCAGCCTCTGCTTCCTAGTGGATACAGGCATGCAATGTGTAATAATCACATCAGGGTAAATCGGATACTCCTCATCTTAAGCATTTATTTTACTTCTTTATTTAACAAGCAATTCAGTTATGTTCTTTTCCTTTTTTCTTTTTCTTTCTTTCTTTCTTTTTTTTTTTTTTTTTGCACTGGAGTGTAGCTCTTTCTCCCTGGCTGGAGTGCAGTGTTCCAATCTCATCGCACTGCAATGTCTGTCCCCAGGGTTGAAATTATTCTCCTGCCTCAGCCTCCTGAGTAGCTGAGACTAATTTTTGTATTTTAAGTAGAGACAGGGTTTTGCTATGTTAGGCTGGTTTCAAACTCCTGGCAGGTGATCCTCCTGCCTTGGCCTTCCAAAGTTCTGGGATTGCAAGCATAAGCCACCACACCTGGTCCCTTTTAGCTATTTTTAAATAAGTAAATTATTGTTTACCATTGTCACTCTTTTGTACTACCAAGTACTACATCTTATTCATTCTAACTGTATTTTTGTATTCATTAATTATTTCTGTGAACCCCCTCCAGCCCACTATTCTTTCCAGCCTCTGGTAACCTTCATCCTACTCTCTATCTTTATGAGTTCAATTGTTTTAATTTTTAGCACCCACAAATGACTGCGAACATGCAAAATTTGTCTCTCTGACTTATTTTAGTTAATAAAATAATCTCCAGTTCTACTCATGGTGTTGCAAGTAACAGGATTCTATTATTATCATGGCTGAATAATATTCCATTGTGTATATGTACCACATTTTCCTTATCCATTCACCTGTTTTTTTTTTGTTTGTTTGAGACCGAGTTTTGCTCTTGTTACCCAGGCTGGAGTGCAATGGCGCGATCTCGGCTCACCGCAACCTCTGCCTCCTGGGTTCAGGCAATTCTTTTGCCTCAGCCTCCTGAGTAGCTGGTATTACAGGCACGTCCCACCATGCCCAGCTAATTTTTTGTATTTTTAGTAGAGACGGCGTTTCACCATGTTGACCAGGGTGGTCTCAATCTTTTGACCTTGTGATCCACCCACCTCGGCTTCCCAAAGTGCTGGGATTACAGGCATGAGCCACTGCGCCTGGCCCCATTCACCTGTTAATGGACACTTAGATTGCCTCCAAATCTTGACTATTGTGAATAATGTTGCAGCAAATGTAAAAATGTAGATATTTCTTTCATATACTGATTTATTTTCTTTTGGGTATATACCCAGCAGTAGAATTACTGTGTCATAAAGTAGCTCTTTTTAGTTTTTTGAGGACTGTCCAAACCATTCTCCATAGTGGTTGCACTAATTTACTATCTCACCAAAAGTGTAACAGGGTTCCCTTTTCTCCACATCCTCATTAGCATTCGTTACTGCCTGTCATTTGGATATAAGCCATTTTAACTGGGATTGCATGATAGTTCATTGTAGTTTCTATCAGTGATGTTGAGCATCTTTTTATAAAGATGCCATTTGTATGTTTTCTGTTGAGAAATGTCTATTTTGATCGTTTGGCCATTTTAAATCAGATTATTTGCTTTTTGTTCTATTTTTGTTTTTACCTAAGCTCATTATATACTCTAATTATTAATCCCTTGTCAGATGGATTCAGAATTGTGTTTTGTCTTTATTTTACACTCAATTCTAAACCATTGAATGGTATCAAGTGGAGAATTGACATATTAGTATTGGAAGATGACTTTGTGTATTTGCTACCTATTGCTGTGTAACATACTGGTCAGGTGCAGTGGCTCACACCTGTAATCCCAGCACTTTGGGAGGCCAAGGCAGGCAGATCACGAGGTCAGGATTTCAAGACAAGCCTGGTCAAAATAATGAACCCTTTCTTTACCAAAAATACAAAAATTAACCAGGTGTGGTAGCTCACACTTATAATCCTAGCTACTCAGGAGGCTGAGGCAGGAGAATCACTTTAACCTAGGAAGTGTACGTTGTAGTGAGCTGAGATTGTGTCACTGCACTCCAGCCTGGGAGACAGAGTGAGACTCCATCTGAGAAAACAAACTAACAAATAAAAAAATACCACCCCAAATTATACAGTTACAATGATACTTATTAGTCTTCTCATAATTCTGGAGGCTGACTAGACTCACCTAGGCAGTTCTGGCTCAGGATGTGGTTGCCTCTAAACAGTATGGAGTTAGAATACTGTCAAAGGTTTTCTTGCTCAAGTAACTCCTGGTTAATGTGGGCTGTCAGCCAGGGAATCAGCTGGGGCTATCTGGTGGAATACCCACACATAACCTCCCTACATGATCTGGGCTGTCTGACAAAATGATGAATGGGTTTTAAGCACACCCACCCCAGGAGGGAGAGCCAAGTGGAAACAGTATCATCTTTTATGACCTAACTTTGTCAGGTCATGAGCAACAATTCACTTTATTCTGCTTACAGAAGCAGGGGACTATGGTCATTTTCAAGGGAAGAGAAACTAAATTCTATCTTTTGATAACAAGTGTAAAAAAAATTGAGGACAACTATTCACAATAGTGGAGAGATGGAATCAACCTAAGTTTTCTTCCCTTGATGGAAAAAAGAATAAAGAAAATGTGGCAGCCAGGCACAATGGCTTACACCTGTAATACCAGCACCTTTGGAGGCCAAGGTGGGCAGATCATCTGAGGTCAGGAGTTTGACACCAGCCTGGCAAACATGGCAAAACCCCTTCTCTACTGAAAATACAAAAAGCCAGGTGTGGTGGTGCATACCTGTAATCCCAGCTGCTTTGGGAAGCTGAGGCAGGAGAATCACTTGAGCTTGGGAGGCAAAGATTGCAGTGAGCTGATATTGCACCACTGCATTCCAGCCAGGGTGAGAGAGTGAGACTCCATCTCAAAAAAAAAAAAAAGTGCAACATGCAGAAAATGCTTTATGTAATCAAAATAAATCAGAGGATAAAAGAAGTATATTAACGCAACTGAAAAAAGCTGTGGAGATTAGAGATAGTAGTCTAACACTGGGTTGTCAATTGACCCTGAGTTAACCTTAAAAAAAAAAAAAACGGCTGGGCACGGCGGCTCATGCCCATAATTCCAGTGCTTTAGGAGGCTGAGGTGGGAGAAAAGCTTGAGGCCAGGAGTTTGAGAAAAAGCCTGGGCAACACACCAAAACCCTATCTTTACAAAAGTAACAAAACTTAGCCAGGTGTGGTGGTGCACACCTGTAGTCCCAGCTACTCGGGAGGCTGAAGTGGGAAGATTTTTTGAGCCCACGAGTTTGAAGCTGCAGTGAACTATGATGACACCACTGTGTTCTAGAACCTCGGTGACAGAGCAAAGTTCTATAGAAAAAAAGAAAAAGAGAGAGAGAGGAAGAAAGCAAGGAAGGAAGGAAGAAAGAAAAAGAGAAGAAAAAAGGAAAGAAAAGAAAGAAGGGAGGGAGAAAGAGAGGAAGGGAGGGAGGGACAGAAGGAGGGAGGGAGAGTGAAAAAGAAAAAAGGAAGAAATGAAGAGATAAGTAGGCAGTCAAAGGCACCCTGTATACCTGGAAAAACTAATACAGAATTACTGGCCTAGAGCCAACCCTGGCTAAGCTACTGAACTTCAATGATAAAGAAAGTACTCTACTAGCCTTTCAGCAGGAGAACATGAGGCACATGTTAGAAGAACCTCCAGCCAGCCTCAGGTCTTCCCATTGCCCCAGCCAGAACCAGATAATAATAGAGTCAGAACTTGGAGGAAGAACTGAAGAAAGTGAAAATGAATTAAGGATATTCTTCCAAGAAAGATGTCATCCAAGTATGCATGCATTATACAGAAACTCTCAAACCAATTTTAAAAATACAACAGCTGTGGGTGAAAATAGAAACTGCAGATTAAATAGATTCGTGACACTTTTTTCTTTTATCATAATTTTAATGAATGTTGAATGAAGATACCACTTACACATAGGCATTTATACGAAGTTCAGAAATTCTCCCACCTTACCTTAGTTTCTTGACACAGTCTCACTCTGTTGTCCAGGCTGAAGTGGAATGGTGAAATCTCGGCTCACTGTAATTTTCACCTCCCAGGCTCAAGCAATTCTCATGCCTCAGCCTCTCAAGTAGTTGGGATTACAGGTACCCACCATGACTCCCAGCTAATTTTTGAATTTTTTGTAGAGACAAGTTGGCCAGGCTGATCTCAAGCTCATGACTTCAAGTGATCCCACCCACGTTGGCCTTCCAAAGTGCTGGGCTTGCAAGTGTGAGATAAGGTGCCTGGCCATATCACCTAATGTTGAGTAATTTATTGGTAGTTGAAAATTTTATGATTTGTTTCTTGCTTCTCTGTTTTCTCTATCCTTTTTCTTTCTCTAGCAGGGTCTCATTCTGTTGCCCAGGCTGCTGCCTCAAACTTCTGGGTTCTGGCAAGCCACCTGCTCAGCCTCTAAAGTAGCTGGGACTACAGGTGTGCATTACAATAATTTTTTTTTTTTTTTTACTTTCTATAGAGACGGAATCTTGCTATGTCACTCATGCTGGTCTCAAACTCCTGACCTTGATCAATCCTCCTACCCTGCCTTTGCAAAGTGCTGGGATTACAGGTGTGAGCTATGGCACCTGGCCTTCTTCGTACTTTTTATAGGATTTAGATTTTATGTAATAACAAACAATTTTTACAAAAGTAGTATTCTATTTTTAAAATTAAGCAGTGATTAAGAACGAGCTACAGAAAGTGGTATTTATTCAGCACCTGTTTTATACTAGATATCTGGCATATAGTGGACCACCTCATCAATGAATCAAGGGAGGAATTATAATCTTTAATTTTCAAAAGAGGAAACTGATGCTTACAATTATTTCTTAGTGCTGGAGTTACACACCTGCTGTCAAAACAAGTGCCTGCTCCCAGCAGCCTGCCCCCTGCTAGTTTTATCAGCCCCCTACTTCCACCCCCTCATCTGTGCACAACAATGTTCACACATACACACACACACACACACACACACAAACTTCTGCAATATTCCATCTGCCTAGGCCAGGAACTTGTCCTGACAAACCAAATGCATTAACTATTTCCTGCCCAAAGCTGTTATTCAATCTCTCTATGATTTGGGAAACAGTTTCTGATTTCACACTGATGAGGATTACACTGAGGTCTGAAGAGAAGTAATAATTACAAAGCATTCTAATCTATGTCAAAGAATATGATGATCGGATATATCCAGCCCTTTGAGATGCTGTGCTGTAAGGTGGTTGAGATGCAAAGTACTATTGGCTCATTGTCATATTGGTCCATGGTCATTCATAATGATACTTTGTACTTCTTTCATGTTTGTGCTAAGGGTCATTTCACAAACTGGAAGAAGCTTATCAATTTCTAGGTATTCAAATATCTCTTTCACAGTGTGTGCGCGCGCATGCGTGCATGCACGCTATGAAAATATATACACCCGGCTGGGCGCGGTGGCTCAAGCCTATAATCCCAGCACTTTGGGAGGCCGAGACGGGTGGATCACGAAGTCAAGAGATTGAGACCATCCTGGTCTACATGGTGAAACCCTGTCTCTACTAAAAATACAAAAATTAGCTGGGCATGGTGGCACATGCCTGTAATCCCAGCTACTCGGGAGGCTGAGGCAGGAGAATTGCCTGAACCCAGGAGGCAGAGGTTGTGGTGAGCTGAGATCGTGCCATTGCACTCCAGCCTGGGTAACAAGAGCGAAACTCCGTCTCACAAATAAATATATACACTTATATATTCACATATGAACATAAACACATGTATATACAAATATATATTTATAGTATGCTAATTAAAAATTAAACTCTTAATGATCCATGAAAAGAGAATAGCAGGCCAGATGTAGTGGCTCACACTTGTAATCCCAGCACAGAGGTATATTGAGGGGGGAAGATCACTTGAATCCAGAAATTTTAAACTGGCCTGGGAAAAATGGTGAGACTCTGTCTTTACAATAAATATAAAAATAAGATGGGCATGATGGCTCATACTTGGGGTCCCAGCTATTCAGGAAGCTAAGGTGGGAGGATCACTTAAGCCAAGAAGGCAGAGGTTGCGGTGTGCTGAGATCACACCAGTGCACTTCAACTCGCATGACAAAGTAATATTTGCCTCAAAATAAATTGGTATCCCAGAAAACTTTAAAATATCTACACATTCATAAATGTCACAAATGTATATAATCATCAATATATTGATCATAAAGTAAATTCTTAATACTTCGTGATGAGCAAGCGTTAGGCCAGGCATGATGGCTCAAGCTTGTAATCTCAGCATGTTGAGAGGACCCAGCAAGAGGATTTCTTGTGTCCAAAAGTTTAAGGCCAGCCATGGAGTGAGAACCAAACTCTCTAACAAGGCAGAAATTAGTCAGGGATGGTGACATGTGCCTGTAGCTACTCAAGATGCTGAGTTAGGAGGATTGATTGAAGGCAAAAGTCCAGGACCGCAGTGAGCCATGATCACATGATGACACTCCAGCCTGGTTGAAAGAATAAGAGGCTAAGAAAAAAACTAAAAAATATAAAAACAGAAGACATGAAACGAGAAGGTGCTATGTCCAGGGCAAAGACTAACAGCCCAAGCAGAGGCCCATTCCCCTCTGAACCCCCAGAAGACAAGACAAACCATTAGACAGTAAATAAAACAGACACCACTGTGAAAAACAAAGGCAGAATTTATTACAAATCTGACAGAAATGCACTGTCAAGGTTACAAGTGGAGACAGGTGTTTTGCAAACACACACTGCTGTGAAGTAAACAAATCAGAGTCCAGGGAAGCTTTAAGCTTTTGACTGCTGTTTACCATCAATGACCTAAAAAGCTGAATCTAGAAGAGACAACTGTGAGACAAGTGCAGCATCAGAAAAGGCAACCATAAGGCAGGAGATGACCTTGAGTGTTCAATAAAAGGCAGAAGATAAGCCTAGAGAGGCCATGGTGAGGCTGCAGCAGGTCTAACAAAGGCTGCCGTGAAAAAGAAGCTGAATCTTGAGAGGCAAATGTGAGGCATAAGATAATCCCGAAAAAAAGCGACAGTGAGGCAAAACATAGGCCTGCAAAGTCAGCTGAAAAACATGTAGTAACTAGGCCTTAGAAGGCCCACGTGGGGCAAAAGCTGGGCCTGGAAAGGCTGTTGTCAGGCAGGAGCTAGAGCTGTCTAGGCCGCTGGGAGGCCAAAGGTGGGTGAGGCCCACGTGGGGCAAAAGCCAGACTTGAGGAAGGCTGGGGCCTACAGAGGCTGCCAGGAGATGGGCAGGAGCAGGGCAAAATGTGATTGTTGTGAGGCATGAGTTGGACCTGTAGATGCAGCCAGGAGGAAGAGCTGGGCCTGTAAAGGTTTAATTGACAACATTCTGGTCTGGGAGAAGATGCCAGAAAGCCAATTTTGAGCATGATAATGTCACCAGGGAGGCACCAGCTTGGCCTAATGAGGCCACTGGGAGGCCAGTGCTGGGCCTGTAGATACATGCTGCCAAAAACACAGGAGCTGAGCCTGATAGGAGACCATGCTGAGGCCAAGAGCTGGGCCTCCAAGTGCTGAGCCATGAGCTCCATTGTTCATTCAGAACTGCTGGGCCGGTACATTTAAGTCTGCTGCAGTAGAACTCATAAATCCCCCTTTTTTTAATCCGAGGTGCTTTGTCTTGGGGAGTTAGGGCTTTATTTGTGGGTTTCTATTGTGCTGCTGGCTTTTTGCAGGGCTGCCTTGCCCAGTGAAGAGGCAGACTAGTCACTGTCTGCCTGCAGAGGCTTTGCAGAGCTGCTGTTAACTCTGCCCAGCTGCCATGTCAACTTTTCTGCAGTCCTGTTTATACAGGTGTAGTTAGAACTGCCCCGGCAACGGTGGCCCACCTCTATAATGGCAGACTGTCTCTGTAATGGTGAACTGTCTCAGCAATGGCAAATTACCTCCATAGTGGTGGACTTCCTTAGTAATGGCAGACGCCCCTCCCCCACAGAGCTGGATCATCCCGGGTTCAGCTGTGCTTGCTGTGAAACTCAATTCAGAGCATTTCCAATTGCTGTTTCATTGTGAGGGTGGGACCAGCCAAGCCTGATCACCTGGCTCTCTGCCTCAGAGCCTTTTTTTTTTTGTCTCCCAGGTGTTCCTGTCACCTGTTGAAAAGGCGCCAGGATCTGTGCAATTTCCCCTGCAGCAATCCACTGCACAGGCTGAAACAGCCATGCTGAGATTTGTGGCGCTTTTTTGCCTGGGAATCTCCTGTCCTGGCTCCCTGTTTCAGCCCCCTTTTTAATCAGATGAATGGGTGACTCTGCCTTCCCAGAGCTCCAGTAGCCAGCTAAAACAGCTCCCGGACCAATGTATTTTTTACAGAGAACCGCCACGCCGGGGCACTGACAAAACAGCCGCACCAGCCAAACAAGCCACGCTGGCGAACCATGGGGCTCCTCCACCTGGGCATCTCCTGGTCTATGGGCAATAAAAATTCATCTGGAAATTCAGTGTTCACTCACCCTCTGTGCTTTTGCTGGGAGCTGCAATCCTGAGCTGCTCCTAATCAGCCATTTTGGATCTCATGTGTCTGTGATTTTAACTTTTCTAAACTTATTTAGACTTTTTTGAGGCCTACTATATTGTATATTTTAAAGAATTGTTCATTTGCTAATGAGAAGAATGTATATTCTGCAGTTTGGGGAATGAATGTTTTTGAAATGCCTAAGTTTATTTATTCTAGAATGTAATTTTTTTAATGGAGTCTCATTGTCACTAGGCTGGAGTGCAGTGGTGCAATCTCAGCTCACTGAAACCTCCACTTTTTGGATTCAAGTGATTCTCCTTCCTCAGTCCCCTGAGTAGCTGGGATTACAGGTGCACAGTGTGATGCCTGGCTATTTTTTTTTTTTTTTTTTTGTATTTTAGTAGAGATTGGGTTTCTTCATGTTGGCCAGAATTGCTTCAATCTCCTGACCTTGTGATCCACCTGCCTTGGCCGCCCAAAGTGCTAGGATTACAGACCTGAGCCACCACACCTGGTCTTTTTGAGTGTAATTTAAGTTCATTTCTTCTTATTTACTTTCAGCCTTGATGATTTATTTAGTGCTGTCAGTAAAGTATTGAAGTCCCCCATTATTATGGTATTGCTGTTTATCTCGGTTTTTAGGTGTAGTAAAAATCATTTTATAACTCTGGAAGCTCCAGTGTTAGATGCTTTTATATTTAGGATTCTAATATCATCTTGTTGGACTAATTATTTTATTATTTTATAATATCCTTCTTTGTCTTTTTTTTAAGACAAAGAAGGATATTAACTGACCTTCCTGTTGGATTAATTTTATATCATTATGTAGTATGTAGTATCCTTCTTTGTCTTCAGACCTTAATGAAACAGATTTTTGAGCTTTAAGGTTTGTTTTGTTTAAGAATAGCTGCTCTTGCTTGCTTTTGGTTTTCATTCTTGTGGAATATCTTTTTTCACCCTTTTACCTTAAATTTCATGAGTGCTTATGTGTTAAGTATCTGAAGATAGCAGATATGTGGTTGTTGGAATTTTATCCATTCTGTCATTCTATACTTTTTTAATGTAGAACATTTAGGCCATTTACATTTAATGTTAATGTTAAGATGTGTGGTATTCTTCAATTAATCATGTCAGTTGTTACCTACTTTGTTTTTTCATTGTTATTATATAGGTCCTGTGAGATTTATGCTTTAAGGAGGTTCTATTTTGGTGCATATCAAGCTTTTGTTTTAAAATTTAGAACTCCCTTTAGCATTTCCTGTAGTGCTGGTTCAATAGTGGCAAATTCCTTCAGCTCTTTTTTGTCTAAAAAAAGTCAATGTGAAGGAAATAATTTTAAGAGCTGTGAAACAGAGTATCAGGTAGGTAACCTATAAAAAAATCTGTCAGACTAACAGCAGATTTCTCAGCAAAAAACGTACAAACCCGGGGGATAGGGGTCCTTCTGCTTTTAGCGTGAAACAAAATAAATGTCAGCCAATAATTCTGTATTTATCAAAACTAGGATTTATAAATAAGAAAGAGATAAAATATTTTTCAAGCTTTTTTGTGCAGTTTGTGGTTTTGTTTTCTTCTTTATAATTGCCCATATACCAAATATAGAATTTTTCATTCTTTTTATTTTTAATATGCACATTTTCTATTTCATTATAAAATTCTTTTATTTTAACATCATATAATTGACCAAATCAGTAAATTTTTGCATAATTAACTTTATTTTATAGTATTCTATAAATTATATGTGCCTTTCATGCTGAGGTAGAATAATAGATGCAAAAATACTACAAAAATCTAAATAGATGTTATCCCTGCTTTTATAAAAGTTAAAGTAAAGGAAACAGGTATTATAAAATTTTACATATATTAATGTTATGTTGACCAGTAAAATGTGCTTTGACAGAATTTTAAAAGGTAACCATTGAAATTAACAGTCTAGGGCAGGCATTGCTGAAAAAGTAACACATCACCTAATAAATGCTTAAAATAATTTGTGTTGTTTTTACTCACTCAAAATTCCTTTCATTTGTTTCCCAAATAGCATTCTCTTTTCTATCAGTGAATTCTCCTACATTTCATACCCTCTTGGCCCATGGGTGAACATGTGACCCATGCCAAGATAATAATATTTTCTCCTACACGTTTAAATTTTAAACATGTACTCTAAAGATCAGAAAATGGTCAGACCTATGTCAGTCCAATGGTAGTATAACGCACCCTATTTGTTAATTTTTATTCATATAACTCTTAAAACCAAGCTTAGTTCTGTCCTTCCAGAATTATGAGACAGACTATTGTCTGAATTCTCTATAATAAGCATAAATAGGGAATAAATTCACCTTGTTGTTTAAATTGTACAGTATTCACTTCTGTGGGTTATATAACAATCAATCCTAGCTGAAGTAATCATTATACTATAGGAAGAAAAGAAGTAAGATGCTTACAGATGAAGCTAGAAGTCAACTGGTGTAGGCTTTCAGGCCATAAAGGAGTTTTAAATTTCATTCTAATGGAAAACATTTTAAGCAGAAGACAGCATAATCACAAGTATACATTCATACTTAAACAGCTTCATTGTCTGGAGTAACACCTGATGTTCATTGTCTCACAGCTATGAAAAACTAGTACATGGACACAAAGAGTGAGGTTGAGAGCAGAAGTTTAATAGACAATAGAAAGAGAATAATTCTCTGCTGCAGACAGGGGTTGAAATAAATGGACTGCTGGTCTGTGGTGAAATGCAGGGAATTTTATAGATAAGCTGGTGAGGTGGTGGTGTATGATTTACATATGGTATAAAAAACTGGTTAGACCAAGTGTGCCATTAGCGTAGACACAAATCTTTGGTAATCCCCATTCTAATATTTTATTATGCAGGCAGGATTCTCTGCCTAAGGTGTTCAGTTTGAAAGTGAGCTAGGGGCTTATATGCTAAACCAATTAAGAAGTCTCTTGGTCTAACAGAAAATTATTTGTAAGGAAAGACCATCCATATAGCATTTGAAAAGAGCACAGACCTAACTTTCAAAAGGTATTTTGTACCCACATTAAAGCAATAGAAAGAAGAGTGATGCAAACAAGGTGAGGTCCTTGGGATAGTTTTTTGAGGTATCTTTTAATGACATCATTTGTCTTCTCTACCTTTACTGAGGACTGGGGTCTCTGAGCAAAATGGAGATGACACTGTATGCCTAGTTTCTTTGAGACCCCCCGTGTGATGGCTGCCATAAATGAGGGTTCATTGTCACTTTGGAGGTATTTACATATACCAAGCAGGGAGTTATTATATTAACTAACACTTTTATCACCTCAGAGGTTTTTATCAGCATTACATTAAAATGCTTCCACCTAGTTAGTAAAATTATCTACCCATAGCCATCGCACCCACCCCCTGCCAATGGTATTTTAAAGAATATCCATTAGTGGTAAGAAAATGTCTTCTGCTTTAGGCCGGGTGCGGTGACTCAAGCCTGTAATCCCAGCACTTTGGGAGGCCAAGACGGGTGGATCACAAGGTTGAGAGATCGAGACCATCCTGGTCAACATGGTGAAACGCCATCTCTACTAAAAATACAAAAAATTAGCTGGACATGGTGGCACGTGCCTGTAATCCAAGCTACTCAGGAATCTGAGGCAGGAGAATTGTCTGAATCCAGGAGGCGGAGGTTGCAGTGAGCCGAGATCGCGCCATTGCACTCCAGCCTGGGTAACAAGCGAAACTTTGTCTGAAAAAAAAAAAGAAAGTGTCTTCTGCTTTAAATGGCAGCATGAGTATGAAGAACTAGGAAAGCATACTTAGAGTCATTGCAAAGGTTAGCTACCTTTTTCTTTGTTAATTCAAGTGCTCTTGTAAGAGCTATCAGTTCAGCTAGTTGTGCACTTGTGTGTGAAGAAAGGAATGCAGTTATAATAACACCATTTGGAGTGACCATTGCATATCCTGCTTAATACAGGGTGCTTGCTCCACAAAGAAACTTCCAGCTATGAAAAGGGTCAAGTCTGGATTTTCTAGGAAAGTTTCCCTGAGATCCTCCCTGGCTACATACATCCGTACCACAACTTCCTCACAGTCATGTTAGGTTCTGCCATTTCCTTTGGTAGGAAAGTTGTTGGGTTTAGGTGAGAACAAGTTTTCAATTAGACTGTAGAGCCCTCTAATGGAAGAGCCTGATATTTAAGGAGCTGGCTGTCTCTTGGCCAAAGGCTTCCCCTAGAGCACAGCAATCCTGTTACCTCATGTGTGATATAAACAGTTAAGCCATTTCCCAGGGTTAATTTCTTGGTCTCTGTCACCAGTAAGGTCACTGCAAAAACTGCTGAGAGGCATGCTGGCTATCCTTTAGCCACAATATCAAGTTTCTTACTCAGGTAATAAATTAAGCTGTTCAACTGGTCCTCAGGCTTGAGGTAAAATTCCCAGTGTGGTTCCCTCCTTTATGATACATATGAGGTAATATAAGGGGCAAGCTATCTTGCCCAGCCACCCATAGTCTACAAAACCCAGTAATGCCCCCACATCCTCTTACTTGCTTGAGGGATTTAGGTAGGGGAAAGAAGGAAATTGGCTTAATCATTTCTTCCTATAATGTTGTGGTCCCTTCAGACAACACCAAACACAGGTATGTCACTGAGATTTGGCAAAGCTGGGCCTTAGATTTTGAATGCTTATATCCTCTGTCAGCTAAGAAATTAAGAAGACCTTCATTGCCTTTCTGAGAACTGTTCTCTGTTGTGACACAGAACAGTAGGTCATCTACATTGTGGACGACCCTGACCTGAGGATAGGAAAATTCAGAGAAGTCCTTTGACAGTGCCTGTCCAAAGAAGTGAAGACTGTCTTGAAGTCACTGAGGCCGCACCATCCATGTTAACTGGGCAGTTTGGCTCGAAGAATCTTCAAAGGGAAACACATATTGAGAGTTCAGATGTAATGGTATAGATAAAAAGGTATCCTTTAGTTCTAGTACTATGAATCATTTAGTTCCCTCAGGTACTTGGGTGAACAAGGCATAGAGATTATAAACTACTGGACGAATTGGCATTACAGTCTCATTAATGAAATGGAGGTCCTGAATTAGTCTTCATTTCCCAATGTGGTTTTGCATTCCTAATATTGGGGTGTTGCAGGGGTTGTTATAGGGTTTGAGTAGGCCCTGCATTTTCAGGTGTTTAATATTGGCTTCTAGGTCTTTCATAGCATCTGGCTTCAGGGAATATTGTCCTAACTATCCCCTAAACCCAAACAAAAACTAGGATGCATAAGGTGAATCTGGACTGGCCTAGTGGTTATAACTTGACCTGTTCTTCCATGAGTTGCCCACACTTCTGGATTAATATTAGCTTCCACTGTGGGGAAATAAAGGATTTGTCCTCGGGCTATAAGAATGCTGACCCCATGTGAGTTAAAATATCTCTACCAAATAAAGGAGTGGGATTTTTAGGCATGATTAAAAAGGCATGAGTAGGGCCAGGCGCGGTGGCTCAAGCCTGTAATCCCAGCACTTTGGGAGGCCGAGGCGGGTGGATCATGAGGTCAACAGATCGAGACCATCCTGGTCAACATGGTGAAACCCCGTCTCTACTAAAAATTACAAAAAATTAGCTGGGCATGGTGGCGCATGCCTGTAATCCCAGCCACTCAGGAGGCTGAGGCAGGAGAATTGCCTGAACCCAGGGGGCGGAGGTTGCGGTGAGCTGAGATTGCGCCATTGCACTCCAGCCTGGGTAACAAGAGCGAAACTCCGTCTCAAAAAAAAAAAAAAAAAGGCATGAGTAAATAATAGAATCCCCAAACTACAACTAAGGGTTTTAGAATAATATCAGGTAACTGTCTTTCTTGAGATTCATATCACAGTCATGCCACAAGAAGAGGGGAAGCTTGGATAAGAGGGAAGAAAAAGACTGGATCCAGTGTCCAGAAGGAAGTCCACCCTTCTTCCTTCAATTTCCAGTATCACCAGGGCTCCTGAGCAATAATGGCAGTTAGAACCAATGGAGTTGGGGTCTGGGCCCTGGGACCCATCAGTCCTGTTGGACCATTGTGAAACCAGTTTTGGATCTGGTGACCTCCATCTCTGTGGGCAGTTTGATTTCCAGTGGTCACTACCATGAGCTGAATGGAGTCAAGTTGACTTCTTGCCGCCTGGGTAATCCTTCTTAAAGTGCCCTGACTTAACACATTTGTAGAAATTAGCAGGAGCACCTCTGAAATTTTGAGTTTTGCAAGCCTGCAAAGCAGCTACTACAGCCTCTGTCTTTCTTTGTGTTTCTTCTTTATATCCTGGGCCTCCTCTCGGTTCCTGTTTTAAAATGTGGAGGTGGCCACCCTCAAGAGGCTTTCTAGGATGCTATCTGGTTCTGTAGCCTGCTTCTGCAGTTTCCATCTAACATAGGGAGCTCAATGTGCTATGAACATGTCCTTTTCAATTGCTTGTTCCTTGACTTTTTCAGGAGAAAGGAGGTGTGTTTTATTAGTGCCTCTTTCAGTGTTGCCATAAAGGTTGTAGGATTCTCATCTAGGTTTTTGTCTATCATGGACATTTTAGAGTAATTAAGAGGTTTGGCTCTAATTCATCATAGGCTCTCCAACATGTGCATTAAAAAGTGTTCTTTTCCATTTATATGTGTAGTTGGGGTTCTAATCAGGGTTGTCAGTAGGTATTTCCTCTCTTTCTGTTGGGAATAGTGATTCCCCTATTTTTCACCTTAGCTATTTTGTCTTTTGCTTTTTGACCTATTAGAGGAGACATATAACTCATCTTTGAATTCCTCTGTTGCCTTCAGAACTGCCTGTTTTTCTGCAGCAGTTAGAACTTGGCTTAGGAGCAACATAGCATCCCTCCATGAGAGGTCAAACAACTGAGTTAAATTTTGGAATATACCTCTCAGGGTCTCTCTTTATTTGCCTAAGATACTGAATTGAGAAGGGAACTTGAAACCTAGTGGCATCACCTGCACTGATATTTCCCATATGAGCCAGAGCAAGGAGGAGTGGGAATTTTGGGAGATGGTAGAAGTGGAGAAGCCTACAATGTGGTTGGAGGGGGGCCCTGTATAGGGAAACAGGAAGGGTTAGGAACTCTATAACTCCCTCAGATGCTTCTCTGAGAAGTTGTCTTTTTAGTTTTGGAGATTTGCTCCTTTTCAGCCTAAATGATATGATTGCCAAAAGAGCTGGGTCGATTGTGCAATGCTTCCAAAGGTCTGGGTTGTCTCATTAGTATGGTAGCCTCATCTTAATCTTTTATTATGCAAAGAAAACCTGTACATAGAAAACCTTGAACCATTTGCTCTCTCATCTACACAAATAATCTAATTTTTGGATAGTATTAAAATTGAGGCTTTCCTGAAAAACGGTTAGTTCAAGACAATAAGAAGGCCATACCATCTTGCAAAAGAAAATGAGCCACTTTTTCTTCAAAGTCTTGGGGTCATAGGAGTCCCATTGCTTCAAAATGCACTCCAGAGGAGTGCAGGCTGAAGATGGTCTGTTATCCATGTAGAAAGAGAAGTGATAAAAAGGAATCCCTTTAGTTTTCTTCCTTTCTTTTAGAATGACTCAGGGTAAAGGGGGTGACAATGGGGACATTCCTTCAACTGTTTCCTTCCTTGGTTCCCTGAGTCCAAGCATCCATTAAAGGTGGATGCAGGCATTACCCTCACCCATGGATCCAGAGGAGCTAAGCAATAATATTAGTCATACTTACCAATGCAACTTTAGTCCTCCATTGGTGATTTTCCTTTGATTTTCTAGACTTCTGTACTCTGCATGTTTTCCCAATGGATGGCTCTCAGGACAAACTATGTAACAGTTGTATGAATGCAAGGCCCCTTACCACAGGGAGAATACTAGGTAGAGCTGTATATTCTGTTATTATACCCCAGATTAAAGTATTCTTAGGCAGTGGTTCTGGTTAACATCCATAGTATGTAAAATACCCATTTTTTTTTTTTTAAGGCACATGGATATTTTTAAAAAATGGCAGTTTTTCTGCTAATGGGAAATTATTGACACAAAATTTTTGTTTGGGGAGATATCTTCCTCCTAATTGTTGTGTTTTCTCACTCACATATGGGGCATAAAGCTTGGTTTACAGTTGACGGGTGTAAAAAGAGAGTAGAATTGGGAAAAATACAGTGTTTTAGCAAAGGTTTGACAAGGTACATCTTGGAGAGGATTCCTATTCCACTAGGCGGTGCTGTATGTCTTGAAATACCATGTGCTTTCCAGACAAAGGGTAGAGAAAAAGATGTTCACTGGGTGGGAGTAGAGGCCCTCTGCTTCTAGAAAAATAAAAAAATGGCCATCCCTTTAGCTGTATTCCCAGTTACTATGGCATTTGCTGATCTTGCCTAATAGGATTATTTCCCTTAACTGTAAAAATTCCTGCAGCACTGCATAAAGACAGGGGACAAGAGGCACAGTGGTCTTGGAAAGAAAAAATTTGATGAAAAAAACTTGGAGATGCTATTGCTTATGCCCAATGGGCAGTAAGAGGATGGAAAAATAAGAGTCCAGAAGCCTTTGAGTAACTGTCAATTGTCTCTGGATATCTTCAGCCCCAGATGATGGCTAGGCTCTTTGTGAAAGGAAACCAGTTCAAAACAGAGCCAATATTCCTAGCACCCTAAAAACACTGGGAGATTTGTTTAGTACTCCCTAGCAAGCCTGTCATCTGAGTCTTTGAAGTGGCAGCAATCATAATGGTCTCTTAACTGGCCATCGGATGCCCAGTTTTTTAAGTTTCATTTTACAATTTAAAATTGAGGGCAGATGGACTCAAAATAAAAGTAGAGAATTGGGGTCCACTCATATAATTACCTTTCTGATGAATCTACCCTTGATCCTAGATGAGCCCCCACAATGAAACAGCCTCATCTGGAGTACTACCTAAGGTTTCTTGTCTTATGGCCATGGAAAAAATAGGATACAGGCATGCAAAGAGTGAGATTAGAGTGAAAGTTTAATAGGCAAAAGAAAGCAAATAGCTCTCTGTGGCAGCGAGGTGTCCTGGAAAAATGGGTTTCCTGTTCATGGCAAAATAGAGTGTTTTAAAGATCAGCTGGTGAGGAGGCAGTGTCTGATTTACATAGGACATGAAAAACTGGTTAGACCAAGTGTGTCATTTGCATGGGGGTGAATCTCTGGTAACCCCATCCTAATCGTTTATCATGCAGGCAGTTTCTCTGCCTGAGCTGTGCCATGTTGCCCATTTCTTTTTTCCTGTAAACATGGTAACAGAGAGGGAAGATGGAGCCTTCATGTTGAATATGTGTGGCCCCCAAGTAGCCCTTTTCTCTTGGCATAGCTGTCAGCATTTGCCCATGCAGGCTTCCAGCTTGCTTATCTCTGTCTGCAGCTTGATTCTTCAGGTTGCTCTTGTTAGGAAAAAAAAATAATTTTCTGGGCTGCTTTTTGTTAGAAGGGAAGCACTGTTGAGGACTCTTTAAGCTCTCATTATCTATCTAATTTCTTTCTACCTCCTGTATCAATAAGATCACTTTGGGCTGCGCATGGTGGCTCATGCCTGTAATCCCAGCACTTTGGGAGGCTGAGGTGGATGGATCACCTGAGGTCAGGAGATTAAGACCAGCCTGGCCAACATGGTAAAACCCCATCTCTACTGAAAATATAAAAATTAGCCAGGCATGGTAATGGGGACCTGTAATCCCAGGTACTCTGGCGGCTGAGGCAGGAAAATCACTTGAATCCAGAAGGCAGAATTGCAGTGTGCTCAGATGGTGCCATCACACTCCAGCCTGGGCTACAAAAGTGAAACTTCACCTAAAAAAAAATTACTTTGACTGCAGTGTGGACAACACACTGAAAGACAACAGAGGAGTAGAGTCAGAGAGATTGCTTAAGTAGCTATTGGCCTATTCAAGAAAAAATGTTTTAAATACTAAAATCTGGTAAAAATTATGTAGAGAAAGGCAAATGCTCAAGGAATTTTTATACAGTTAAGATACAATAAATATCTTGATATTTATATATTTATCAGATAAATATACTGATACAATAAATCAGTAGATTCTGCCTGCTAATAGCATAAATGTACTTAGAACAAGTTTCTTAGCTGGTCAACACCTGATTTCAGCCTTATGTAATGTTTTCTTATAGAATGTTCTCAAGGAGTTTCAGAACTTCACTCTGAAATTCTCATTTTACGTAGAAATTACTTATGCTTACTCAGCAATCATTGTGTATACTTGAGAACTCTTGAAATATAAGAAAACCTGTAAGTCGTTTCTCTTTTTTTTGTTTTGTTTTGTTATTTTTTTTTTTTGAGATGGAGTCTCGCTCTTGTTACCCAAGCTGGAGTGCAATGGTGCGACTTCGGTTCACTGCAACCTCCGCCTCCTGGGTTAAAGCAATTCTGCTACCTCAGCCTCCTGAGTAGCTGGGACTACAGGCTGCACCACCATGCTCAGCTAACTTTTGTGTTTTTAGTAGAGATGAGGTTTCACCATGTTGACCAGGATGGTCTCGATCTCTTGACCTCGTGATCCACCCGCCTCGGCCTCCGAAAGTGCTGGGATTACAGGATTGAGCCACCGCACCCGGCCTATTTTTTTTTTTAACTGGAGATCGGTTTTCAGCATGGTGGCCAGACTGGCCTCAAGTGATCCACCAACCTCTGCCTTCCAAAGTTCTGGGATTACGGGTGAGAGCCACAGCTGCACCCGGCAGGCACCGAAGAGGTTCCGCTGGGGCCCGCTCGGAGGAGTCGCGCTGGGGAAGGCGAGTGGAGGTGCTTCTTGATAAAACTGGGGAATCCCAGATCTCAGGGGTTCTGTCCTGGCCTGCCTCCCTGGATCGTCCAGCCTGGGCGGGAGTGAGAGAGGACCTCGCCCTTCTTGACTGGGGCTGCATGGGAGGGTCCAACTTCACCAAAGGCCTAGCCCGCGGTTCCTAGCCTATAGCCCCACCCAGCAGCCCCCGGTCCCCCCTCCCCTCCAGACCTGGCAGTCGCCCTCAACAAACATGGCGCCGATGGCCTCAGTACGTCAAGCGACACGCCCTCCGGCCTCTTCCGGCGCTTCTTTTATCACCGCAGCCGGAAGCCGAGCGGCAGAGTGGGCGGTCTGGCTTTCGGGCCGGCGGCGGACTGCTTGGCTGTGTGGCCGCGCGCTGGCGCTGCAGGGAGGGATGCTGTGCCCCTGGGAGAGCCCGTCGCGGGAGCGCAAGGAGCTGGACAGACTCTGGAGCTTCCACGCTGACTTCTCGGACGACCGGCGCCAGGGCTTCCAGGAGCAGTGGTAGCGGCTGCTGCTGCGGTACTCAGGGCAGGGCCGGGAGGCACGCGGAAGCCCATCGTAGGGACTGGGAGAGTCCAGGCCGCCTCGCAGGCTCCTTTCCCTGGGCGCCCGGGGGTTGGGGGCCCAGGGGAGGTTAAAGATGAATGGGCTTGGCTGGTCAACATGGTGAAACCCCGTCTCTACTAAAAATACAAAAAATTAGCTGGGCATGGTGGCGCGTGCCTGTGGTCCCAGCTACTCGGGAGGCTGAGGCAGGAGAATTGCCTGAACCCGGGAGGCGGAGGTTGCGGTGAGCCGAGATCGCGCCATTGCACTCCAGCCAGGGTAACAAGAGCGAAACTCCCTCTCAAAAAAAAAAAAAAAAAAAAAAAAAAAGATTAATGGGCTTGGGAGCGTGGGGTTGGGGGAGTGGGGCCGGGAGGGGACCCAGGAGGACCGCGGAAGAGGAGGCAGGAGGAGGAGGAAGCACCCCTGCCGAGCTCCCTCCCGAGGTGAAGGCTGAGCCCGGGCAGTGTCCTTTTTTTTTTTTTTAATGTTTATTATTAATTTTTAAAACATTTTTTGAGACCGGGCTTGGCCCTGTTGCCCAGGCTGGAGCGCAGTGGCGCAGTCCTAACTTCTGACCTCAAGGGAGCCTTCTGCCGCAAGTTAGTAGGGCCTCCACACCTTGCTAATTTAAAAAAAAACTTTTTTTTTTTTGAGTCGGTCGGAGTTTCGCTCTTGTTACCCAGGCTGGAGTACAATGGCGCGATCTAGGCTCACCGCAACCTCCACCTCCTGGGTTGAGGCAATTCTCCTGTGTCAGCCTCCCGAGTAGCTGGGATTACAGGCACGTGTCACTATGCCCAGCTAATTTTTTGTATTTTTAGTAGAGATGGGGTTTCACCATGTTGACCAGGTTGGTCTCAAACTATTGCCCTCAAGTGATCTGCCCACTTCAAGCTCCCAAACTGCTGGGATTACAGGCTTGAGCCCCTGCCCCGGCCTTTTTGTGTGTGTGTGTGTGTGTGTGTGTGTGTGTGTGTCTGTGTGATAAGTGTCTCGCCAGGCTGGAGTGCAGTGGCATGATCTCGGCTCACTGCAACCTTCACCTCCTGGGTTCCAGTGATTCTCCTGGTTCAGCCTCCCAAGGAGCTGGAATTACAGGTGCACTCCACCACACCTGGGTAGTATTTTTGTATTTTGATTAGAGACGGGGTTTCACCTTGGTGGCCAAGATGGTCTGGATCTCCTGACCTCATGATCCGCCCACCGTGGCCTCCCAAAGTGCTGGGATTACAGGAGTGAGCCACCACACCCAGCCAAAGCTGGTTTATTTAAAACAACAACAATAACAAAAAACAGGCTAGGTGCACATTTGTAATTCCACCACTTTTGGAGGCCAAGGCAGGAAGATTGCTTGAGCCCAGGTGTTTTAGAGCAGCATGGGCAACATGGCAAGACCCCATCTTTACTCAAAATGAAAATTTAGGTCAGGCACAGTGGCTCACACTTCTAATCGAGAACTGTGGGAGGCCAAGGCAGGTGGATCACGAGGTCAAGAGAGCGAGACCACCCTGGCCAACGTGGTGAAATCCCATCTCTAATAAAAATAGAAAAATGAGCTGGCCATGGTGCCAGCTACTCAGGAGGCTGAAGCAGGAGAATCACTAGAACCTGAGAGGTGGGGACTGCAGTGAGCCGAGATCTCACCACTGTACTCCAGCCTGGCAACAGAACAGACTCTGGAAAAAAAAGGAAAATTTAGCCAGCTCCTCACAACCACCTAACCTCCTCTGTCTCCCTGTATGGTCAGGCTGTGTGAGTACCGGAGAGGCTTGGTGACTGGGAATCTTTTCTTTCTCCTAGCTGAGTTCCTGTTCTGGGCTTCATTCTGCATGACCCATCTCAGCAGGAGGGCCAGGGACCTCATCCTCTATGGCACCAAGGAATTCAGCTTCCTGCAGCTCTCAGATGCCTACAGGTAAGTTCCAAGCCGCCACCACCACCTGCTCTTCCCAGCCTCTGTATACCCTATCCCCCTTGGGCATGGCATTTTTCCTCCTCACCCCACCCCTCTGCCAGACCTTACCAGTGAGCTGCTGGACCAGCCAAGGGCCCAGCCCCTTAAGTGCAGTTCTCCTGCCTCAGCAGCCCAAGTAGCTTGTCTGAGACCACTACCACAACCGGCTAATTTTTGTACTTTTAGTAGGGATGGGGTTTCTCCATGTTGACCAGGTTGGTCTCTAACTCCTGACCTCAAGTGATGTGCCTACTTCAACCTCCCAGACTGCTGGGATTACAGGCTTGAGCCCCTGCCCCGGCCTTTTTTTTTTTTTTGTGATAAGTCTTTGGCCAGGCTGGAGTGCAGTGGCATGATTTCAGCTCACTGCAACCTTCACCTCCTGGATTCAAGTGATTCTCCTGGCTCAGCCTCCCAAGTAGCTGGGATTACAGGTGCACACCACCGCACCCAGGAAGTATTTTTGTATTTTGATTAGAGACGGGGTTTCACCTTGGTGGCCAAGATGGTCTGAATCTTCTGACCTCATCATCCACCCACCTTGGCCTCCCAAAGTGCTGGGATTACAAGAGTGAGCCACCACACCCAGCCAAAGCTGGTTTACTTAAAACAACAACAATACAAAACCGGCTAGGTGCAGTGGCTCACATTTGTAATTCGAGTGCCTTGGGAGGCCAAGGCAGGAAGATTGCTTGAGCCCAGGTGTTTTAGAGCAGCATGTGGAACATGTATGCCATCACAGCTCACTGCAGCCTTGACCTCCCACACTGCAGCTATTTGATTTAAAGTGAGAGACATGCAATTCTTCCTTTTACTCAAACACTTAGAAGCCATTGGAAGGTAATTAATTGGCCTAATTTCAATATTGTTGTATCTTAAAGAATAGAGAGGCCCAAAGAGAGGGAGGGACATGGAGAGGGGGGAAGATTCAGTAGATGGAGCAGTCAGAACACACTCAGTTGACCTTCCAGGCACAAGCAATCCTCCCACCTCAGCCTCCTAAGTAGCTGGTAGCATCTGCAATCACACTATTTTTTTTTAGTAGAGATGGGTGTCTCATTGTGTTGCCCAGGTTTGCACTGAATAATTCTGTTGGCAGCATTTTAAGTTTTTCTTTAATACTGTATCTGTTATGGTGATCTGTGATCACTGACCTTTGATGTTACTACTGTAATGGTTTTGGGATTCTGTCAAGCCCACTTACATAGGATGTTTAACTTAATTGATAAGTGTTCAGTGTGTTCTGACTGCTCCACTTACTGTTTCCCCATCTCTCTCCCTCTCTTTGGGCCTTTCCATTGTTTCAAATACAACAATATTGGTATTAGGCCAATTAATTACCCTACAATGTGTCTAAGTGTTTGAGTAAAAGGAAGAGTTGCATGTCTCTCACTTTAAATCAAAAGCTAGAAATGATTAAGCTTAGTGAGGGAGCCATGTCAAGAGCCATGATGGGCTGTAACCTAGTTCTCTTGTGCCAAACAGTTAGCCAAGTTGTGAAAGTTTTTGAAGAAAGTTAAATGTGCTACTCCAGTGAACTTGCAAATGATAAAATGAAACAGGCCAGGCTCAGTGACTCACACCTGTAATCCCAGCATTTTGGGAGGCTGAGGCAGGAAGATGAGACCAGCCTGGCCAACATGTTGAAATCCCATCTCTACTAAAAATACAGAATTAACCAAGCTTGGTGGTGCATGTCTGTAGTCCCAGCTACTCAGGAGGCTGAGGCAGGAGAATAGCTTGAACCGCAGAGTTGGAGGTAGCAATGAGCTGAAATCGTGCCACTGCATTCCAGCCTAGGTTAAAGAGTTAGACTCTATCTTAAAAAAAGAACAAAAAAGGGAAAATGAAACAGCCTTACTGCTGATATGGAGAAAGTTGCAGTGGTCTGGATAGGCAATCAAACCAGCTACAACAGTCCCTTAAGCCAAAGCCTAATCCAGAGCAAGGCCCTAGCTCTCTTCAGTTCTGTGAAGACTGAGGGAGGTAAGGAAGTTGCAGAAGAAAAGTTGGAAGGTAGCAGAGGTTAGTTGAGGATGTTTCAGGAAAGAAGCCATTTCCATAATATAAGAATGCAAAAAGAGGCCACAAGTGCTGATGGAGAAGCTGCAGCAAGTTATCCAGAAGATCCAGCTAACATCACTGTTGAAAGTGGCTACACTAACAACAGTTTCAATGTAGATGAAACAACCTATTGGAGGAAGATGCCATCTAGGAGTTTTAATAGCCAGGAAGGAGAATTCAAAACTTCATAGGACTGACTGACTAATGCAACTTGTGACTTTAAGTTGAAGCCAACGTTCATTTACCATTCCGAAAATCCTAGGGCCCCTGAGAATTATGCTAAATCTCTTCAGCCTGTGCTCAATAAATGGAAGAACAAAGGTTGGATGACAGCACATCTGTTTACAGCATGGCTTACTGACAATTTTAAGCCCACTGTTAAGACCTACTGCTGAGGATCCAAGATGACTGAATAGGAACAGCTCCAGAATGCAGGTCCCAGCAAGAACAATGCAGAGGGTGAGTGCCCACCACATTTCTGAAGAAATTTTCATTGCCCACAGACCAGGAGATTCCTGGGCAAAAAGCACCACAAGTTTTCAGCACGGTGGTGTCAGTTGGTGCTGGGTTGGCACACAGAAACTCAAAAAAGTCTGGGTGGCCGTTTCAACTGGTGCCTGATGGTTTCTGTAACTCTATAGTACGTTTAAAGTCTGGTAATGTGATTCCTCCAGTTTTGTTCTTCTTCCTTAGGATAACTTTGGTTATTCTGGGTCTTTTGTGGTTTCATATACATTTCAGCATTGTTTTTTTCTATTTCAGTGAAGAATGTTACTGGTATTTTGATAGGGATTGCACTGAATCTGTAGATTGCTTTAGGTAGTATGTGTTAACAATATTGATTTTTCCATTCACAAACATGGAATATCTTTCCATTTTTTTGTGTCATCTTCAATTTCTTTCATTAGTGGTTTATATTTTTCATTGTAGATATATTTCACTTCTTTGGTTAAGTTAATTTTGAGGTACTTTATTGGTGGCTACTGAAAATAGGATTACTTTCTTGATTTCTTTTTCAGATTGTTTGCTGTTGGCATATAGAAATGCTTCTGATTTTTGTATGTTGATTTTGTATCCTGCAACTTTACTGAATTTATTGATAAGTTCTATTAGTTTTCTGGCAAAGTCTAGGTTATTCCCAGTATAAGATCATGTTATTTGCAAACAAGGATACTTTGGCTTTATCCTTTCCAACTTGGATGCCCTTTATTCATTTCTCTTCTGTGACTGCTCCAGCTGGATCTTCCAGTACCATGTTGAATAACAGTGGTGAAAGATAAGCAGCCTTGTCATGTTCCAGAATCTTAAAGGAAAGGCTTTCAGTTTTTCCCCATTCAGTATGATGCTAGCTGTGGATTTGTTGTATATGGCTTTTATTTTGTTTGAAGTGTGTTTATTCTATATCCAGTTCTTGAGGGTTTTTATTATGAACGGATGTTGAACTTTATCAAATGTTGTTTGTCAGCATCGATTTAAATGATTATATGGTTTTTGTCCTTCGTTCTGTTGACATGTGTTTCACACTATGATTTGTATATATTGAGCCATCCTTACATCTCTGGGTTAAATTCAGTCATTATTTTATGTCGCTGGTTTTTGTGTTTTATCACTCAGGTTTTGGGGGAGATTTTTTTCCTTCTTAAAGATGGATTTAGTAGGGGGAAGTTTTACATGCCTGAAGACCTTTTATTATTTATGAATACTCTGTGAGGTTCCCTACAGAGAACGTTCTTGTTACCAGAGGCTTTTATTGATTAGATGTCCAGATAAAGGAATTCCAGAGTCACCAAGGAATGTAGCAAGAGTAAACTCTCATCTGTGTGACCCCCTCGGAAAGCAATTAGAAAAATTAGTGTTCTGGCTTTTCTTTTTAAGAGATAATTTAGTATGGTAAAAGAAGAGAAAGGAAAAATATATGTGACTCAGACTAAATGGAGAGAAACAAATTAAGCTTTCATTTTTCTTTCAGGAGCAAAAGTGCATGTAGAAATGACTGAAATGTCTGCTTGTTTTTCTGTTTGTTTTTCAAGGGCTTTGAGGGCATGCTAGTGAGTGTCTAGTTATTTGGAGACATTGTGGCATCATCATCATTATTCCTTTTTGATAACTAAATGAAAGTGCTGTCCTTGGAAATACCATTTAACAGTAAAGAAATTTTCTCCTAAGATAGGCCTTGAAGGTACACTGTCAAAAACCTCTCAGCCCAGCAAGGCTGTGTTCTGAACTCTTTCTCTACTGTTGGCTCAATATTGTTTCAATAATCAGCTACTTTAAAAAATCAATCATGGCTGCTTATCTTATATAGTATATTATATAGAGACAAAAGGATATAGAGATGAAAATTGGAAATGGCCACCTATTAATAACTGAATTTTTTTAGGTTGGCATTTACTGTGGGATCTTCTGTGTTTGTTTGTTTGTTTTGTCAATTACTTCTATACTGCAACAGGGATGTTCAAAATTCAGATTGCTGGAGAAAATTTCATGGAGGCGTTTCCTGTTAATCTTTGTAGAAATTATCATGGTGAATTCCAATTGTACCATGTAAGTATTTTTCCCTTTGTTAAATATATTCAGGTTGAAATACGGAAACTACATACTATAATTTGAAAGAAATGTAATTCCTCCATCTCAGGTGCCTGCAAATATGGTAATCATTAGGAAAGTATATAGAATGGTTGTCTTAACTGTGAGCATTATTGTTAATATTTTTGAATTTTAGACCTGGGAGGTGCCTTTGACATTATTCAAATTCTTCTGTTACATAAAGAAAAAGTCTGAGGCCAAGAGCAACTGAAGGTTTTCCCTGGATCATCTAAGTGTAGTGAGAAGCACAGCAGGGACCAGACCAGGCTGCCGTGGTCTCTGACTTTGTCCCCTTGCTAATGTGATTTCATCAGCTTTCAGTACCATGTTGCAGTTCACGAAGCCACATTTGTCAGCACTTGTATGGTAGCTGGGTTTCTAGAAAGAGTGATATCTTTGTCATTAGTTTAGTGGTATGCAGGGACAGGAGAGCTGAGGGAAGGCTTATGAACCCTCTGCTTTGAACCAGTATCAGAGTTGGGAGGGCACTAGTTACTGTCCTCAAGGGCCTTGCACTGTCATTAGCAAAAGAGGGCACAAACATCTAGACAATGGCCAAATGGAGCCCTCAGGCAATACATGCTTTTATAGGCACTAGCAAGAGGGAGAGGTCACTTCCAGATGGTGTTTCACATGAATGTGGACTTGGTGAATCTCCATAAAGTGAGCTGCTTCCAGCAGGATTGATTGCAGAGTTTGTTATCAGGTCTTTTCTTGTGGTCATGTGGTCGGGTAGTCAGTAGGGCAGGGAGTGTCAGTCAGTGTCTTTCTTCTGTTCATAGGCAGCCAATAGAGCAAGGAGGGTCAGTCAATGGCATTCTTCCGGTCATGCGGTTGGATAGCAGGTAGAGCAGAGAGGGTCAGTCAGTTCCTCCATCCTGCGGTCAGGTAGTGGGTAGGGCAGGGTAGGTTAGGTAGTGGTAGGTCAGGTAGTGGGTAGGGTAGGGCTCGTGTCAGGTCTGCAAGTTCCTGGGGGATGTGCAGGTTGAATGCAAATTCCTAATGGAAAAGAGCCAGGAGATGGACTTCAGGGCTAGGCACAGGCCTGGCTTTATTTCCACACTGGAGTAAGACACTTTGGTTCTTCTCCCAGTCTCCCACCTGGTCAGCTTCCTGTTTTGAGTTTGAGCCCTGTCCCTGACCCTCCCTCTAATAAGAGGGATTGGCCTGTTTTTGGAAGTTGGGTTGAACCCCATCTCCTGATCATATGTATTTCCATGTCCAAGAGCTTAAAAGAGACTTAATTATTACATGCAATATAGGTATGTCTTCCCCTTTAGGAAACAAATACTGTTTTCCTGGGATGAGATGACAAGTCTTGGCTAACACTGACCTAACATGTCTTCCACAGTGTCTTGGGACAAGGTGCACATTCCTGGTGTGCTGCAATGCTTGGGAGTGATGTACTTTGTGGTTGCTGTGTTGGAGTTCCTCTTTGCTAAACCTGTGCCTGAATATTGTGCTTCGATGAGAAATTTTTTAATTAAAAAAAAATTATTGTGTGGTGATACGGTCTCACTGTTTCCCCAGACCAGCCTCTTAACTCCTGGCTTCAAGCGATTCTCCTCTTTTGGCCACCCAAAGCACTGGGATTACAGGTGTGAACCACCATGCCTGGCCAGGAATTGTGTTATTGTTTTTGCTGTTTATTGTTGTTGTTGTTACTGTTGAGACAGGAACTTGCATTGTTTCCCATTCTGAGGTGCAGTGATATGATCTAGGTTCCCTGCAGCTTTGATATCCCAGGCTCCTTCCTCCTCAGCCTCCTGATTAGCTGAGACTATAGGAGAGCACCACCATGCCTGGCTAATTTTATTTATTTTTTTGTAGAGACAAGGTCTCACCATGTTGGGTAGGCCGGTCTCAAACTCCTGGATTCAGGTGATCCTCCTGCCTTGGCCTCTAAAATTGCTGGGATTACAGGTGTGAGCCATCATGGCCTGCCAAAACTGTGTGTTTTTTAAAAAGAAGAACAAAGGGGGATATGGTTTATAGAACTTTTAAAATTTCTGCATTCAATACTGCACTTCTGCTAATCAAATACTTACTGATTTCCACTTCCATCTAGTTTTTAAAGCTTTATATCAACTTTTAAAATTATGTTAAAATACACACGACATCTATCCTGTTAGCAAATTTGTCAGCACACAGTAATCGCATGCATTATTTTTTCCTATTTTTATTAACAATACATATCAATTATACATATTTATGAGGCTCAGGGTGATATTTTGATCCTGTGTATTATACAACATGTAACGACCAAATAATGGTGATTAGTATATCCATCACCTCAGTTATCATTTCTTTGTGTCGGGAACATGCAAAGTCCTCTCTGCTACTTTCAAATGTGTTCTTTTTTATTTGTTTTTTGGAGACATGGTCTCACTGTGTCACTCAGGCTGGAGTGCAAGTAGCATGATCTCAGCTCACTGTTGCCTTGACCTTCCATTCTCAAGCGATTCTCACACCTCAGTCTCCTAAGTAACTGGGACTATAGGTGTGCACTACCATGCTCGGCTAATTTTTATATTTATTGTAGAGTGGAGGTTTCACCATGCTGCCCAGGCTGGTCTTATACTCCTGGGCTCAAGTGACCCACTTGCCTCAGCCTCCCAAAGTGCTGGGATTACTGACATAAGCCACCATGTCTGGCCCCATTTTCGATGGTATTAAATAACACCAACAGCATCCACTTCACAGGTTCAGTCTCAAGGGGCATTATTAACTTTTCAATTTCCTTATGACATTTTGGTCTCTATTCATATGCTGTAAAGTTCAGTAAATTTTCGTTTTGAGGATGATCCTCAGGTAGGACATGGGAGAATGACAGTATTGTGCTTGACTATTTCTATTACTTCTTTATTAGAGGCATGTCAGAGTCCTATCTCTTTTGTGATTACTTCCTGTCTTACTATAAATTGCTGGGCGGAGTTGACCCGGGTGACAGTTACTTCTCACCACCACCTGCCATTATTGGCAAAAATTCCAATAGAAATGTTTAAATTCTTCCATTTGGGGTCTTATTCAACAATGCTATGTTGTTGTCTAGCTTCTTTCTTGATATGTAACTGGCAGGTTCATCACTGAATCCCACATTCTCTAGGTGCTTCCTGTAATGCTAGATATTTTGGGGGCATTTTAATCGTTGTTACTTTTCCCCCTCTGCCATTGTTGTCAGTGGATTGTGTCCTCTGGCTGTGAATTTCCTTAAGGTGAAGAAGAGGTGAGATATGTATGAATGGGCATGGACTTGGTCAGCCATGGATACCAAAGCTGCCCTTTTCAGCCCTTCTGAGGGACTTGAGGGTCTGCGGAGGCACATCCAGGGCCATCAACATAGGGTGAGGGGTTCAGTGGGACACTAAGAATAGGTGGGCTGCATCCTTTCTTCCTTCAACCACACAGATCCAAAAGTTTGTATTTAATTTTTACACTTGAACATTTATTTTTAATTTTCAAATTATAGGTATTGATATGTAATTCACATACCATAAAACTTGCATGTTGAGAGCATACAATTCAATGATATTTTCTATATTCAGAGTTGTGCAGCCATCACCACTCTGTAATTCAGGAAGATTTTCCTTACCCCATGAAGAATCCTGCACTCACTGCCAGCCACTTCCCATACGTCACAACTGCCCCTGCCCCAGGCAACCCTAGTCTGCTTTCTGTCTCTGTATATGTACCTGCTTTAAACAGTCCCTATATATGAAGTTATATAATATGTGGTCTTTTGTTTCTGGCTGCTTCCACTTAGCACATTTTTTGAGGTTCAAAAATGTGTCAGCCATGTTATTGCATGTGTCAGCATTTCATTTCAAAATTGCTGAATAAGATTCTGTTTTATGGATACACCACAGTTTATTCATCTTTTCCTTTTCCTTTTTTTTCTTTTCTTTTTTTTTGAGACAGAATCTTGATTTATTTCTGGTATCTTCTAATGTGTTTCTTTTTATAGTTTTCAATTTGATGCATCTGGGCATTACAATAAAGGTATGTGACTTATAACAATCTACTGATACATTTGTTTCCTAATGTTACTATAGCAAATTGCCACAAACTTGGTGGCTTAAAACAACAGAGATTTCTACTCTCTCAGTTCTGGAAACCAATTTCTGCTCTCCGAGTTCTGGAAGTCAAAGTCAGCATCAAGTTGTGGGCAGGGTTAGACTCACTTCAAAGGCTTTGGGAAATAATTCTTTGCTTCCCTCTTCTGGCCTAGGGCAGCTACTAGCATTTCTTGCCTTGTGGCCACATCAGTCTACTCTCTGCAGTAAGAGTCACATGGCCATCTTCTCCTCTGTCTGAAATCTCTCCTGCCTCTCTTGTGTATGGATATTAGTGATGGCATTTCAGGCCTACCTAGATAATTCAGGACAATCTCCCACATTTAGATCTTTAATCACATTTGCAAAATCTTTGCTCTAAAAAGTAAGATTTGCAGATTGAAGGAATGAAGGTGAGGACATGAGTGAGGCCACTGTTCATTCCACTACAACTAATATCAATATTTGCCACTTAGAATGAAGTGTGGAAACTTTACTTGTATTTAAGACCCTTTTCCCCTTCAACTTTTAATGATTATTGGCTGAAGTACCAGAATGTGTTCTAATTGTTGTTTTAATCCTTTAGTAAGATTTCCAGAACTCATGGTGAACAAAATAGTCCATTTTATATTTCCATATTTCTGCTCCATCCTTTCATCCTTCTTCTGCCTGCTCTATGCTTACTTTTGTTATTTCTCTTTTTTTGAAGAATGTCCTTGAGCCAACCATTAAGGGTAGGTCTACCATCCACTCTTAATTTGTAACAACAAATTATTTGCCTGATAATATTTTTTAAGTTCCATTTATTTGTGAAAGATAGATTCACCAAACATAGAATTTGTGGGTGAAAGTTCTTCCTTCTGGCCTCCAATATCCCAAATGGGAAAATCATGGTCATTCAACTAGGCATTTCTCTGTCGGTTCCAGAATTGTCTTTTGTTTCTTTTTGGCTGTTTTTTTAAAATTCCTGTCTTCAGTTTTTAAAAGTTTGATTAGATGTGTCTTGAAATTGACTTTTTTGGGCTTATTTCTGAGAGGTTAACTTAGATTGTTTTGATCTATAAATTCATGAGTTTGCCATATTTGGGAAGTTTTTAGCAATTACTTTTTAAAGAAATTTCAACACCATCATCTAGCTTGTCCTTCTGGAATTCTAATGACACAAAATTTAGACCCTTCTATTTTGTCCCACAGGCCTCTGAAGCTTTGTTCATTATACGCCTTTTAGTCTATTTTCTCTCTCTTGTTCAGTGTAGGTGAATTCTATTGATCTGAAGTTCAATTATTCTATTATTGCTCATTTCAATTCTAATATTAAGCAAATCTGGCAACATTTGGTTTTCACTTCTATTGTATTTTTAGTTCCATAATTTCATTTTAGTTCTTTTTTTAGAACTTTTTTATTTGCTGAGATTTATAGTTGTGTTTTAATTTGATTGCTGAAAATTTGTAAATGATCACTGAAGCATTTTAGAAAGATGTCTGCTTTAAAATCCTTTTCAGATGGGTCCAACATCTGAACCATTTCAGTTGAGGTCAGTTGTCTTTCCTTTTTCAAGCCATAATTTTCTTGGCTCTTCGTGTGATGTGTGATGATTTACCTGGCCCTTTGGTAAATGCTAGGTGTTATTTACATCCTTAATCTTAGTGAGCAAGCCTCAGCCTATTGTGGACTATGGAGGAGGTCTCAATGATAGTTTGATTATTGGAGACTTTAAGGTTTTGCTTTGATCTGCTGAGTGGATTTAGTGCCAAAGGAGGTTCCCAATGCTCTCTGCTGATGCTGGCTGAGAGTTCAGAAAGATTTCCCAGGCTTCAGGTGCATGGGGTGGGCTAGGGGAGAAACTGGTGAGGTGGGGTTGGAGGGACTGCTGTTCCCAAAGTCCCCTCACCTATTACATTCCCTCTGCCTCTGTGTCTGGGTTGGGAGGAGACTCTCCATCTCAGATCTTCAGGGACAAAGCCTTCCTGGATCAGGTCACTGATGTAGCTGCATCGCTCTTGCAGGGTCTGCCTTCTTAGCTACTTTTCCTTTGAAAAGGCAGCCCTAGGCCCACAAGAAATGTGAAGACTTCCCTGGTTGCTTATTGTTGGTGTGGCTCCTGTAGCCATTCCTTTTGCTGGCAGTGCAGCCTGCCTGGTAGTCAGAAGAGTGCCAGTTTCATCTGGAGAAGGAACAGGGTTTCCTGGGGGCCGTCTATTGCTTAGTTGGGGGTGGCAAAAAGCAGATATGAGTGCCCTTCTGCTTGTGGGAGCACACCGTGTGCTGTTTCTCTGGTCCTGGGTCTCGAACCAGCTTGTCTTTCTCCTATCACTTTTTAGCAGTGTCTTCTGGTAGCTTCATGTGTCATTACTAGGCCTGTGATACTTGTGGTTCGCATGGAAGGAGATGGAAAATGATGTCTATGTCATAAGGACTGGCAGTCCATATACTTTTAAATAGTGTGGGTTGCATTCGATAAAGGAAGTCTGTAAGATAAGATCACTTTGGGATTTAGTCAACTTTTATTTTCCCCTTTGATCTGCAAGATCAAGAGATTTGGGTTAGATCTTTTTGATGCAGTTCCCCACATAAACACTTTGTAATTCTGATAATGTTTAGTGAACTTAAAATAGCTATTGCAAATAATTGGTGTAACTCATCATCTGCTATGCCACCTGGCTGCAATGGATTGCAGCACAGTGAATAAAATCTGCCATACTTGAATGACATGTGTGCATGAGTCAAATCAAATAAAATCTAAAGCTTGTTCTACATGCTGATGCCCATGGGGAAATAATAACTTCAGTATATGTATGAATTAACTTCAGTTTTAACATTGTATTTAGTAATATGATTATTCAGTCAAAGCACTCCCTTAATTATTTTTTAGTCGGCTTAATTTACAAATCAGATTCCTTGTCCTTTCTCCCTGTCCTGGCCCTCTGCAGTGGTATAAATTGTGTAAATATGGAATCAGTAACTACCACGTTCCAGGAGTCCGGTTAGGTACTGGGTAGACAGGAAACCTGCAACTCACTTCACCTGCTCTCAGCATCCGCTCAATACTGTATTTGAAGGTATGTGAAAGACATAAGAGTGCAAACATGGTCTTCCAGAGCTGAAATTCCTCTGCTTTGGTTTATCAAACAGCTGAGTTGACTTCTGACGCTTCGCCTAGTTGCTTTTCATCTGCCAATTTATACCGGAGTTTATTTTGTCAGTACCTCTTTGAAACTCATTAACGGTATTTCACTCCATCCTCAGGAATGATTCTGCCCAGGCACCTGAACAGATAGTAGTGCATTTTTACTTATCCTTATTAATCACTGTATCAACCCAATTAAGGCAAGTAGTCAATTAAATCATACGATTAAATAACTGTGTTTTCTACGTGTTCTGAGATATTTATACCATTCATGGACATTAAAGAAACATAAAGACAACAAAGGACTAAAAAGTACTTCAGTGTTAGGCAAGTTTTTATCTTAGCAGCCTTTACTATTCCACTGCCCGATTTACAATTGTAATGAGTATATTAAAGGCTTAGTAAACCCCTTCTTGAGGTACCTATCCATAAAATATACACATCTCGTATTGCAGGTGATACATTGCATTAGTTTTATGTTTTGACAGCTTTGTGACACATGCAATTTTTCTTCAACTATGAACAAATTATTTTAAAGTGATATACAGTAAAATAGAACTTTTTGTGTGTATAGATTTATGACTAGATAGGTGTATAGGTTTGTGTAACTACCACCAAAATCAGAACACAGAACAGTTCCTATACGTCAAAGTACTGTGGTATCTATCCCTTTTTAATGACACCCTCCCCCACCTTAAGCCCTGGATTACTTACTGATTCATTCTTCATTCCTGTAATTTTGTCTTTTTGAGAATGTCACACAAATGGAAGTATTACCTATGTAACTTCTGAGGCTGCAAGTGGAAATGTAAAATGGTACAGCCATTCTGGGAAATAGGTTGACAGTTTCATATGAGGGTAAATATATACCAATCATATGATCAGAAATCTCACCCTAGGTATTTACCCTAGAAAAATCAAATTTAAGCCGGACAAGGTGGCTCATGCCTGTAATCCTAGCACTTTGAGAGGCCAAGGAGGGCAGATTGCCTGAGCTCAGGAGTTTGAGACCAGCCTGGGCAATGCAGTAAAATCCTGTCTCTACTAAAATACAAAAAATTAGCTAGGCGTGGTGGTGTGCACCTGTAGTCCCAGGTATTTGGGAGGCTGAGGCAGGAGAATTGCTTGAACCTGGGAAGCAGATGTTGCAGTGAGCTGAGATCACACAACTGTACTCCAGCCTGGGTTACAGAGACTCCATCTCAAAATAAAAAAACAAGAAAAATCAAAATTATACCACATGAATGTTTATAGTAATTCTATTCATAATTGCCCAAATACAAACATTGTAACTATTCTTCAACAGGAAATTGGAAAAACACATGCATAGTTTTACAAAGGAATTATACTCAGTACTCCCAAAGAACAAATTATTGATATACATAACAGCATTGGAATCTCACTAGGTTATGCTGATGAAAGAGATTACAATCAAGAGTTTTAGCCCTCTGTTTTATTTTATTTTCTCTATTTTTGTTGTGGTGGTGGTTGTCATCTAGTCAAAATCTTGCTATGTTGCCCAGGCTGGTCTTGAACTCTTGAACTCCTAGGCTCAAGTGGTCCTTCCACTTCAGCATCCCAAAGTTCTGGGATTACAGGCATAAATCAGTATGCCCAGCCTTTAACACATGTATTTCATGTAGATTGGGATAGAACTATTGAACCATTTAGCAAGCTCCAAAGGGAGGATTTGTTCAGAAATGAGATTGTTCTTGTCTACACAATAAAATCACAAGCAACCAAAACATCATACATTTACTGTATTGTACAGTTGTAACTAAGCTGTCAAGAATACTGACTCATTTTCATTTGAAAGGGTTTAGTTATACTCTCAACAAGTTTAGATGTACTCACAAAATGCCCTGGTATAAGACAGGAAAAATAAAAAATCAAATATCATTTCCTTCATTTTGAATTAGCCACTTCACATATTTGAAATCAGAGTCATAATCACTGCTGATTTCAGTTCAACATTGATGCTGACTGCAACAAGACATATCAATGCAAGGCAGCAATGCCTTCACTGAAGTTTGTGGAAAAGGTAATAGAATGTTAGAGCCAAAGAGTTCCTTTAAGTTAGTTTAATGCAATTCTCTTGTTTCATAGGGGAGGAAACTGAAATTGAGATAAAATGATTTAGCAAAAATCACAGATGGATTAATGACAGGGCCTATAAGAGAACTTCAAAGGCTAAGCCCTTGGTATGCTGCCCAAGATAACACAAAGATTTAAGGGATTATTTAGAAATATTTCTATAAAATTTAAACATGTAGTTGTATAATTAATATTGATTAATTTACATTTCCCTTTATTGATTTATTCAAAAATATGTATGCTATACACTAGAGACTGGGGATAAAACGGCCAAGAGTCACAAAATTGCATCCAGGAAGCTTAGAATTTGAAAGAAGGTGGATGTTGAAGCAGATGTCTATGAAACTGAGTTACATGAAGGATTCTACAGAAAACCTAGAGGAAAAAAGTCCTAATCTGGCCTCAAGAGGTTAAGAAATGTCTAATGAGAATCCTGAGTCTTCAAAGACTCTTAACTCCTGCCCAGGAAGAATTGACACTCAATCTAGAAATTTGATGGCCTATCAAAACCCTGGAAACTGAGAAATGCCGTAGTTTTGGAGAATGGGGAAGATACATACGGTTGAAGCAGAACAGGCCTGGGAAATGACAGAGTTTTAGACTGAGGGGCTTGGAGGTGAAAAGGCAGGTAGCTACAATATTATGGCTTATTTTTTCAAAAGAAAATTGTATTTTGTTCTATATAAAGGTGGGTGCATCACAAGGTCAAGAGATTGAGACCATGCTGGTCAACATGGTGAAACTGCGTCTCTACTAAAAATACAAAAAATTAACTGGGCATGGTGGTGCATGCCTGTAATCCCAGCTACTCAGGAGGCTGAGGCAGGAGAATTTCCTGAACCCAGGGGGCGGAGGTTGTGGTGAGCCGAGATCGTGCCATTGCACTCCAGCCTGGGTAACAAGAGTGAAACTCCCACTCAAAAAAAAAAATTATTTAGTGTTTCATTAGGATAGCTTTATTTTTAAGTTTAAATCAGAATAATATATACTATAGAGTCAATTTGGGGAAAATTGATCTGTTTTAAACAATGCAATGACTAATTAACTATATGTTATGATGATTGTTTAAGTACAGTAATTCCCCACTTAATATTCTACAAAGGGTCTTTGGAAACTGACTTCAAGCAAAACTCTGTCTAACATAACCAATTTCTCCTTAGGCTAATTGACATAAACAAGAGTCAAGTTCCTATGACATATTTATGCTCACAAAAAGCATCACCAAACTTCAAACACTCCTAATATTAAACATTTAAATAAATATGAGCTAGAAACACATTTCAGAAATATTAATAAAAACAAGATAATTATTTCCCCGATTTTTGGTGGATAGGTGACTCACAGTGGTAGGCGTGGAAGTTGGTTAAATCAAGGAATGAATGTTTGCAAATGGAACATGTTCAGGAGCACCTCCTCCTATGCAAGTCAAAAACAATCACAAATGTGACGGCTCCCTGAGCACCTTCCTATTACATTGTTTATTGTCCTGCATTTGTATGATTATTATATACTTGACAAGTTTTTACTTGACAATTTATATTCATTTATTTTTTTCCAACCAGGTTATCACCTAACAGCAATAAACCTCACATGCACAGCTTTGGGATGTTGGATAAACCTGTGCCCAGGCAGACGTGGGGAACCCAACTCCATGCAGACAGCAGCCCTGCCTGGAATCGATTTTCTTTATCAATGTTAGAAATGACATTGAAGAAAATAATTTTATTTGGGCACCTGATATATTTCATGAAAGCTAGCATCTGTTTTATTTTTCAGCTGCAAATTATTATTTTTAAAGTCCTGTTTCAAACACATAAACAGTTGCAAAGAGTAACAACATTGTTTGCTTCTTCATTTTAAACAAATTATTTCTCAGTGCTAGCAAGCTAAAATTGTCCTGGAAACCTAAAAAAAAAAGAAGAACAAAATTTCTTCAGTTGTAAATGATTATAAAATAACTTTTTCTAAAGTTAAAAATAAACACAATTTTTTTCTTTACGTAATTTTTAAAATGTTAGTTTAAAAATAATTATAAAAAGCTGTGATTACAGTTCTTATAAATATAACCATCACATAGCAGGCTTAAAATAAATTCCAAAATGATTAATAAACGTGAATCTGATTTACATTTGATCGAATTAACAGTGCAGTGTGGCAGTGTGCTTGTTGTTTTATGCGTATTAACAAATTAACATAAGATTAAATTAAAACAAAATTTAGTACAGGACTTAAGAATTTAAATATATCCACTTATAGGTATATCTAAAGTAGCTGACTAGCAGTATGTCTTTTCAATATGTAATAAGTTTCTATATGTTAATTAAGTTTTAATTAAAGTTAAATGTCTAAGAGGGAGGTAATTTCAGAATCAAAACGTAGAGTTAGGAGCCTATTTCAGTGGGGTGAGTGTGAGATAGTCAGTGTTTAACAATGGGTGGGAATGGCAAGACAACACACACGAGATTTTGAAAAGCAGGTATTACATGTTTTGATTGCCTTAAATATTTTTCCTCTTATGAGTAAAATATGCCAAGAACAGGTGAAATAAGGGCTGGGAATGTGCTTGAGAAAAGTGGTGATCACTTAGGACAATAGCAAATGGAAATGGGGAAAATGCACTGACTATAATTCAGGAAAAAAGCATGAGTAGTTTGGGCCTTGAGATCATACATAGGTATCAGTATAGATCAGCAAGTTCTTCACCAGCTTTCTTGTGCACACATATGGGAAGATAGTGGTTGGCTGGATTGATCTCGAGTTGAGGTTTTGTCAGAGATGGGACAGATTGGTAGTAGAACTTTAACACAGTTCAGGGGCTGGTGAGAAAGAATGAGTACTAGCCATGTTGTCCAGTCTGGGTCAAAAAACTGACAAAATTATTAATAGAGGTTATCTAAAATTGGGATAGTTTTTCAGGAAGTGCAAGAATATGATAATTAAGAGATATGGTAGTGTGGTCAGAAAACGGGGTTAGGTGCCTAAGATTTTTATGACAAAGTATAGCAAGGTTCAAGGTATAACCAGTGATATCACACCTTGCACCTTGATGTCATACCTTGCAGTGGAGTGGAGAGAAAAGTTATTGGGTTAAAAGGCTCAACCATGAGTTACTTTACAAGAATTATGAAACTGCCTGCAGGAAGCAGTGACAAGAAGCCAGGAGCTACATGAAGGAAGAGAACTATGATGGACATCAGTAGTCACCTTGCATGGTGGCATGAGTCTCAAAGTCAAAGGGGTGTAACAAGGGAGAAACAAGTAGAAGTAGGGAACACAGATCATAAGGGTGCTGGCAACACCTCTAAGCCTGAAGGGAAAAGGACTCCCTTCCCTTAATTCTACATGACTCAGGTGCCATGTACATACTACCATGTAGGAAACCATGAATGGCTATGCACACAGTCTTCTTTAACTGTATAATAAAACCACACATTTTCTTTTTTCTCTCTTCTTCCACCCAAAGCCATGAATTTGACTTAAGATAGTTTTTCCTTCATAGATATACTTAAAGGATAGTAAACCAAAGAAGGAAAGAAAGAAGCAGAAACTAAGCTGTAGAAAAATGAGCAACTGAGGTCAGGTGCAGTGGCTCACATATGTAATCCCAGAAGTTTGGGAAGCCAAGGAAGGAGGATCACTTGAGACCAGGAGTTCAAGACCAGCCTAGGCAACATGGCAAAACACAATTTCTACAAAAAATAGAAAAAAACCATTAGCTGGGTATGGTGTCACATGACTGTAGTCCCAGCTACTTGAGGGGCTGAAGTGGAAGGATTGCTTGAGCACAACCGGTAGAGGCTGCAGTGAGCTGTGATTGTGCCACTGCAATCCAGCCTGGGCCACAGAACGAGACCCTGTCTCAAAACAAAATAAAAAAGAGTAACTAGAACCACCCCCCCATTTCTCTCCAAAAATCTCAGACCTAAACTCCCACTGAGAATAGTTTTGAGGGCTGAATATAATGATAACAGAAAAGCACATCTTTTAAGGTCTATGAGAATGATATAAAGCAGACAGGATTTTTAAAGTCAAAAATTAAGACAGAGGCATACGTGTTAAGATTATTCTCACATTTTGCAAGTCATTTTCCTTTCAAAGGATTGCTGAGTCTCATTTTAGGGTATTACAGTCAAACAGGAATCTGCAGCTCAGATAAAATGGTTTTGGGAAACAGGATATGACAGGCCTGAACTGGGCTATCAAGCAGTGACAGTTTGAGGGACCTATTATCTATAGGAAGAATTACAAGAGAGCAAGCCTGACAGCTGCCTGGCTTTAGGTTCTTGATAAATTTGCCCAATCCTAATTTTTTTTCCTAAGATTAGAAGCAAAGGAACCAAATGAAAGAGGTGCTTTCAGTAGTCTAAAGAGCTATACAGAGCATTTGGAATTGTGGGTGCTGGGAGAGAGTTGGGAGTTCATGGCCTATCTTTTAAAGGGAGATCTGCTTGAGAAGATCACAATCTCTTGGGTTATGACTGGGAAGTCAGTAAAGTAAAATGTGGTCTTGAATCAGTCCGCCAGCTGACTGGATCAAGGCAGTCCTTTGACAGCCAGGAAAAAGTCCTCTGGAGAAGACACGAATGCACAGCCAAGCCTGGGAATCAAAGCAAACTCACCTGAAACATCCAGAAACAGCATCCTATGACCCAACACTAAGAGAGACACAGTAGAAAAGGAGCAGGGTATCCAGATACCACTGTTATCAATAACAGAAAATTTAATGGTTAACTATGATTTGTGTGCTTTAGAAAAGAAACTGATGATTGTCAGTTTCGGCAGAAAACTGGAAATCATGTGAATCAAACAAATTTAGAATTGAAAAATAAATACCTGAAATACAAAATGCATACATATGGGTTGAGTTGGAAGATAGATTAGTGCAAAACATTCTAACTGAAGCAGAAAAAATCGATAGTTTGTACAGAAAATATTTGTGTAATTGAAGTTCCAGAAGAAAGGGAGAGAGGAATTGAGAAATAAGCAATATTTTAAGACAATATCACCAAGAATTTCCCCAAACTGACAATAGACATTAAGAGAAAGATTTAAGAAAATCTACAAAGCAGTCAAGTTAATGCAAGAAAAACCACCTGGTACATTATAATAAATCTGCAGAAAAACAGGGCAAGGAAAGATTTTAAAAGCAGCATAAACAAATAAATGTTATTTTTAGGTGATAAAATATTAATATAAGGCAGTCAGACTGTCTCAATATAAACAAAGGAAGTAAACAGAAAACAATGGCATCCTTGAAATATTGGGAAAGTGAAACAAGCTAACAGACAAAGATAATTAAAAAGAAATTTATTAATCAAAAAGAAAAAGCAATAAGCTCCAATTTATCAGTAATTACACTGTAAATAAATGGTAAAACTGATTAGGCAAAAATAAAACAACTCCGTTATACTTACAGGAAACAATCATTAAGTAAGCATACATAGAATAGTTGAAAGTCAGAGGTTAGAAAAAGATATTCTTTTTAAAGACCAAGAAAAGAAAAAAAATGATAGCTTTATAATCGTAAGTCAAAGTTGACATTAATGCAAGATATATAGCTAAAAAGAAAAAAAAATGATGGCAATCAGAGAGTGATTTGACAATCCTAAATTTGTAAGCTTTAAATAATAATATACTCTCATACTATGTAACATGGACATTGACCAAACTGCAAACAAAATAGAAGCATTCAACATTATACATGAAGATTTTAACCTACCTCTAAAACTGATGCCCTAATTAGACGAAACGATCAATAGACCTGTCAATTTGAACAACTTGATTACAAACTTGACATACAGAAAGCCCTGCAACCAATACTTACAGAATGTAACTTGTTGTAAGTACATGTGGGATCCTTAACAAAACTGACCATTTTTAAATAAAAAATCCTAATTTCTGACAAAGGACTGGGATCTACACTACAATATATGAAAAGAGCTCTTGATATTTAAAAAAAAAAAAAGAGAAACCTCTCATTAAAGAAGATGTATGATGGAAAATAAACATGTGAGACAAGGTTTTACCTCATTAGCAAGCAGTTCAATGCACATAGCTATTAGAGAAGCATAAAAAAAATGCTGACACCACCAAGTGTCTGTTGAGAATACAGAAAACATGGGGTGCTCACACATTGCGGGTGGGAATGTGAAACAGTACAACCAGGCTGGGGAATCATTTGGTAGCTTTAAAAACTAAGCATGTGATTATACAATGAAGCTATGGCATGCTTTTCCATCAGCATGTTGAGTTCAGTCAATAGATTTTGTGTTTCTTTTCACTGACTGACAGCAGCCCCTATGTGATTATTTTGTTTTGTGTGACCCAGACATTACTATGCAGAGGGAGTTTTCAATAAACACTGTCAAATTATTTCAGCTACACTTCCTGTTCTTTTCAAAATTTTCTTAATATGCAATTACCTATAACATATTTTAAAAAGTTTGTGATATAGTTACATATTTTTAGTATTTAAAATTTAAACATCATTTAAAATTATGTAACTATAATTTCTAGTCTAGAAATTAATTTCTAGACAAAACACTGTGAATGAACTCATACAGTTTCTCATTGTAGAGATGCTCCCTTTGGCGGTGCAATGTTGTACAATCCTACAGCAACAGTGCACACCTCTAGTCACACAGATGGACATTCCCAGATTATCACTTCAGTGTTTCTTCTTCCCCCGTCCCTTAACATCTCTTCCATATTTCCCAACTCTTGTCTCTCTGTTGTGCATGCTGGTTAATTATTTCAGAGCTTTCTTCTAATTTGCTGAGTCTGTCTTTACATATGTCTATTCTGCTGCTTCAGAATCCACTAAACTCTTCATTTCAGTAATTTAATTTTCATTCTAAATACTGTTCTTTTTCAATTTTACATGATAATTTTAATATAAAAAATAAGTCTCTGTTTCCATTTTCCCTGTCTGTTATCTCTTTATACATATAAAGCAGGTTTATATTCTAAATCAAAGTCATGTCCAGTTCTTTCCTGGGAAGGGGAAGGCTGGGAGAAGTGGGAGGAAAAGGGAAGCAAGGAAGTGCTTAGAAATGTTATGTATGACTGGGCACAGGGGCTCATGCGTGTGATCCCAGCACTTTGGGAGGCCAAGGTGGGTGCAGTGCTTGAGGCCAGGAGTTCAAGACCAGCCTAGGTAACATAGGGAGACCCTGTGTCTACACACACACACACACACAAAATACAAAAATGGGCAGGAGGGTGTGGTGCATTCTTGTGGTCCCAGCTACTGGGGAGGCTAAAGAGGGAGGATCGCTTGAGCCTCGGAAGAGGACGTTGCAGTGATCGGAGATGGTACCACTGCACTCCAGCTGGGTGACAGAGCCAGACACTGTTCTCCCACCCGCGCCAAAAAAAAAAAGAAAAAGTGTAATATGTTGGTAATTTTGATGGTTGTAATAGTTTCAGAGGTCTATACATACATTAAAACATATCAAATTGAACTTTCTATTATTTATTTATTAAAAGACAGGCTCTCACTGTGTCTCCCAGGTAAGATGCCTAGAGTGCAATGGCACAATCACAGTTCACAGCAGCCTTGACCTCCCAGGCTCAAGTGATCCCCCCATCTCAGCCTCCTGAGTAGCTGGAACCACAGACATGGGCCACCATGCCCTGCTGACTTTTGTATACTTTTTAGAGAGGAGAGAGTTTGCCCTGTTACCCAGGGTGGACTCAAACTGCTCGACTCAATTGGTCATTCCATCTTGGCCTCCCAAAGTGCTGGGATTACAGCCATGAGCCACCATTCCCAGCTTGTACATTTTAAATGTGTGTGGCCCGGTGCAGTGCCTCAAGCCTGTAATTCCAGCACTTTGGGAGGCTGAGGCGGGTGGATCACGAGATCAAGACCATCCTGTTCAACATGGTGAAACCCCGCCTCTACTAAAAATACAAAAAATTAGCTGGGGATAGTAGCGCATGCCTGTAATCCCAGCTACTCAGGAGGCTGAGGCAGGAGAATTGCCTGAATCCAGGAGGCAGAGGTTGCGGTGAGCCGAGTTCGCACCATTGCACTCCAGCCTGGGTAACAAGAGCAAAACTCCATCTCAAAAATAAATAAAAAATAAATGTGTGCTTTTTTGTATATGTCAAGTAAGCCTCAACCAAAGCTCAAAAAAATATTTAGCACAGATGCTATTAAAGTAGTTTTGGCAATGTAATCATGGTACAACACTCCAATGAGTAAGTTAGGAAACAAGAATCCTGAGATAGTTCACCTCAACTGAATTACAAGCTGTCAGGTAAATCAATTAGTCCACAGGTTCAATACAAAGGAAAAGCACCTTCTAAATGTTGATGCTAATACCCGTGTGCATTCATGCATGCAGATGTTTAGAAACTTTAAGCACACACTGTGTGCCGGATGCAGTCCTAGGTGCAGGGATGTATAATGCCCAAGGTACTGTCAGCGCCAGGATCTGGGCTTGTCAAAAGGTGCCAGCAGTGTATGTGAGGAGACCTATCATGGGGGACACACTGGTAAAATCACCAAGATGATCCAGAGAAATCGGTGAGGAGATGCATGGGGAGGTGGGGAGCAAGAGCTGCAGGAGGAACAGAGGCTCCCCAGGGAGCCAAATGGAGAGAAGCCCCTGGAGGGAGGGGCTATTGAGGTCCTGGTGGAAGAAAGCCTGGGTAGCCAGGTGGGTGTGGTTTGGGGTCAGGAAGGGATCAGTGAATGATGAGAAGTCTTTCAAGGATTGAGTGTGTGTGTGTATATGAGTGTGGGCGTGTGAGTGTGAGTTGGTGAGTGAATTTGTGTGTGAGTATAGGGGAGACTGATGTTTGTGAGTGTGGGTTTGTGTTTATGTGGCATGTGTGTAAGTATATGTGGTGTGTAGTCGGCTTGGTGTGTGGGTGTGGCATGTGTATGGGGTGTCCATGGTGTGTGTGTGGAGTGTGTGGTGTGGGTGTATGTGGGTGTGGGTGTATGGGGGATATTTGTGGTGTGTGTGTGGTATGTGTTTGAGTAGATGGTGAGTGCAATGTATGGTGTAAGTGTGTGATGTGTGTGTGGTGTCAGTATGTGTGTGTGTGTGGAAGGTGTGAGCGTGTGGTGTGTGGTATGTGAGTGTGAGTGTATGAGGGATAGTGGTAGTGTGTGTAGTGTGTCTGGTGTGTGAGTGGTGTGTATATGAGTTTGGTGTGTGATGAGTGCGTGTATATTAGGATGTTCATGATGTGCGTATGGAATGCATGTGTGTGTGTGTGTGTGGTCTGTGTGGTATGTGAGTGTTGAGTACATAGGGAGTGTTTCGTGTGTGTTTTATGCATGCTGTGTGTATGGTTTGTGTGTATGTGGTGTGTGGAAGTGTAGGTGGTGTTTTGTTCATCAGAGTTTGTGTGATGTGTGTGGTGTGTGTGGTATGAGTATGTGTTTTTTATGTTAGTGTAGGTGGTGAGTGTGATGTGTGTGGTACATGTTGCATGTGTGGTATGAGCATGTGTGTGTGGGGTGTTCATAGTGTGTGAAATGTGTGAGTTTTTGGTGTATGGTTTGTGTGTGTATGGGGTGTTCATGGTGTGTCTGTGTGCATGTGTGTATGTAATGTGTTCTGTTGTGAGGGAAACAATGAAATGTTTTGCCGGGAAAAGGAAGATCATCAGGTAAGAGACCTTTAGCAAGGTTATTGTAGCAGTAGGACAGCAAATAGATCATGAGAAGTTAGAGACTGGGAGACCATGAAGATGGCAATAGCAAATGCTGAGAGTTAGACAGGGTTTGAACCAGGCCGTTGTTACCAGCAAGTTGACCCAAATACTTGTAATCTCTGAAGCTTATGACTGACAGAGGAATTCCAGAAAGTCAAAGTATACCCACACACAGTAAGACTTTCTTATTCTGGACCATAGGCTTCTTTTTAAGATTTTTATTTGGTAACATTATCCTAGAGCACATTATTAATAATATTTTGAATAATGAAAATGCCTGATACAAACATTTCCCTGAAAAATTGCTTCTCTTCTGATTCCACCCAAGGCAAGGGCCAGGGCACATTTCTGTTTTTATACTTCAGGTCAATAGGAGCAGTAACAGTGGCTAAAATTTATGGACAATCTATGTTCTGAGTCTTATTTACATATATAAATTATTGTAATCTTCATGACAGTCTATGAGGTCTATTATTTGCTTTTAGAGAAAAGGAAACTGTGATACACAGAGAGAAAGTAAGTTAATCACTATCACACAGCAGAAAGCTGTGGAATGAGAATTCCAATGCAGGCATTCTGCTTGCAGCCACCCACTCCACTGTCTATCAGAAAGTGTGGTTCAGTAGTTTGAAGGAATGCTGATGGATTCATCTTCATGTATATACCTCCCCTGCTCCTCTTCCATGTAATTCTTAATATAAAATTAGAAACAATCTTCACTTGAAAATAGATATATTGCCTGAGCAAATAGCATAGCATATTATTATCATGACCTTGAGCCAGTCATAAAAATTCTCACAGATCACAACAGGTTTTGTAGACAATAATGACCAGCCATGAACAGACACAGAATTCCCCAGCCCAGATCAGTAGGGTCAAGTCTGAAAGCACAACAGAAGCTCCTTCTTGCTGGGACAGTTTACTGGAAACAAGACCATAGCTCCCACGCACAGAGGCAGTCATTGCTCAAGTGTGTTTAGTCTACTGGGCCTCGAGGAGGTACTGGGCAGCCTGCTGGGCTGTGAAGACCATCTGCCTGCCTGCACAGGTCTGCCCTGATGTGCATGGGCCCTCCCATCCTACCTAGCCAGCCCATGTTCCAATCATGTAGTTCTAATCAGACTTGCCTCAAGTGCATCAGATGCGGCTTCAAGTTTCAACTGCACTGTAAAAACCAGGTTTCTGGAGAATTCCAGCCATTCAACAATCCCAGGCACTCACCTCAGACCCAGCATACGGAGCCTGACACAGGCTTCTGTTGGATTCTCAGCACACCCCCTAGACGTGGCAATTTTGTTCAATAGCACCTGGCTTCCCCCTCTGGCTCTTAGCTCTTGAGTAGTCTCCCTGACACCTGGCCTTCTTGCCTACCTCAGGAGCTCCCAGCAATGCTGGTAACAGGCACCAAGTGTCTTAGTAAAGCCTCAGGCCAGAAGCCATGTCATTACTTTGCTACCACTTGTAGAAAATAAAACACCAAAAATCAGCCAAAGAATTATTTCTTGGATAAGTAGCTGAACATTTGGAGAAGTGAGTAATAATCACATGAAATTTTATTTGTATTGGGCTTCTCACAAAATGTTAATGAAATGCTTATAGTCATTCTCCCTCTTCCATATTCATTAAAAACAGTATATTTTAAATGTATCGATTTTGGCTGGGCACAATGTCTTGTGTGTAATCCCAGCTCGCATCTATAATTCCAGGCTGAAGCAGGAAGATCACTTGAGTCCAGAAGTTTTAAGACGAACACAGGCAACAAAGTGAGACCCTTCCCTACAAAAAACATTCTAAAAACCAAATAACTAGCCAGGCATAGTGGCATATGCCTGTGGTTTCAGAGGTTAAGGTGGGAGAATTTCTAAAGCCCAGGACATTGAAGCTACAGTGAGCTATGTTGATACCACTACACTCCAGCCTCAATGACAGAAATAAACCCTTTCTCTTAAAAAATAAAAATATAGCACTTTGGGAGGCCGAGGCAGGTGGATCACGAGGTCAAGAGATCAAGACCATCTTGGTCAACATGGTGAAACCCCGTCTCCACTAAAAATACAAAAAATTAGCTGGGCATGGTGGCACGTGCCTGTAATCCCAGCTACTCAGGAGGCTGAGGCAGGAGAATTGCCTGAACCCAGGAGTTGGAGGTTACGGTGAGCCAAGATTGCGCCATTGCACTCCAGCCTCGGTAACAAGAGCGAAACTCCATCTCAAAAAAAAAATTTAAAAATAATAATAAAAATAAAAAGGAAATGCTAGAAATTGAAACTCTGCAACCAGAATTTAAAATGTCCTCAACAGGTTTATCAGTGAACTGAACACAGTCAAGAACAACAGTCATTTTGAAGATACATCAGTAGAGACTTCCCAAACTACACACAAAGAGAAAAAATGGGAAAAAGAAGAGAATATTCAAGAATTCTTGTAGCATGTAGCATTCACACAATGGGAATGCTAGAAAGAGAAGGGAAAAAAATGCAGGTAAGTGTTTGAAGTAATATTGACTGAGAATTTTCCCACATTAAGTACTGAAACCACAAATACAGGAAGTCCAGAAAAATACCAAAATATACATACATCTGAACAAATTATGTTTCAACTTCAGAACACCAAAGACACACACATTCTTGAAAGTGAATGGAATAAAATACTTTATTTTTAAAGAAGCAAGAATAGGATTTGCATAGGACTTCTTGTCAGAAACCATTCAATCAAAAGAGAGTAAGGTGAAATATTTAGTGTTGAAAGAACAATACAATCAACTGATGTTTTTGTATCTAGTAAAATTATCCTTCAAAATTAAAGGAGAAAAATACTTTATCATACAAACAAAAGCTGGGGAAATGTGTCATGAGTAGATCTACTTTGTAAAGAATTGAAAAGAAGATTTTCTGGAAGAAAAATAAGAAATTTGGATGTACATAAAGAAGGGAGAGCTTAGAAAAGGATACATGAATGTAAAATACATGAATGTAAAACAAAATCTCTGTTTCGCTTACTTTTATATAATCTAATGGATAAGAAGAAGATAATGAAGAAGAAGGAGGAGGAGAAGGAAGAAAAGAAAGAGGAAAAGAAAGGGACAAAGAGGCAGAAAGAGGATGGCAAATGAAGGAAAAGAGTCAACTGAGAAACAGAGAGACAGAAGCCAAAAATTACTAATATCAGAAAGGAAAGGTTATTAGCACTGATGTCCTGGGCATTAAAAGGATAATAAATGAATAATATAAACATTATGTTCTCACAAATTTGATTACTTGGACAAAATGGATCCATATCTTGAAAGATACAAACTACCACAAGTTCCTGTGTTACCTTGATCAGGATGCTATACCAAAATACCATAAACTGGGTAGCTCATAAACACAAAAACTTATTTCTCATAGTTCTGGAGAAGGCTAGAGAGTCCAAGTTCAATTCTAGGCACCAACAGATTTCGTGTCTGGTGAGGACTCACTTTCTGCCTCATGGAAGCCATCTTCTCAAGATGTTCTCACATAACAGAAGGGGTGAAGAATCTTTCTTAAAGAAAACACTAATCCCACCTATGAGGGCTACATCCTCATGACTTTAATCTCCTCTCAAAGGACCTCAAATACCATCACTTTGAGGATTAGGTAGTGGTACATTAATTTTGGGGAGACACAAAAATTTAGTCCATAGAACTTATAAAAAGAGAAACAGATAATCCAAGTAAGTCTTTGTCTAGTATAGAAATGTATGAATAATTAACAACCTTCCAAGAAAGAAACCCACAGCCCTAGATCATTTCAGTAGAGAATTGTACAACATTTTTTTTTTCAGATGGAGTTTCGCTCTGTCGCCCAGGCTGTAGTGCAGTGACAGTGGCACAATCTTAGCTCACTGCAACCTCCACCTCCCAGATTCAAGCGATTATTCAGCTTCAGTGACCTGAGTAGCTGGGACTATAGGTGTGCACCACCACACCCGGCTAATTTTTGTATTTTTAGTAGAGACTGAATCTTTGCAACTGTAAACATCTTCACCATGTTGGCCAGGATGGTCTCTATCTTCTGACCTTGGGATCCACCCACCTCAACCTCCAAAAGTGCTGGGATTACAAGCATAAGCCACCTTGCCTGGCCCTGTATGAAACATTTAAGGAAGAAAAGATGCCAATTACAATTGCTACCAGAAAACAGAAGCAAAGGGAACATATCCAAACTCATTCTATGAGGTTCTAATACCAAAAGCAGAAGACATGTAAAAAAAAATAAATGTTCAGACATGTATCGCTCATCAAAATGCTCAACAAAATATTAGCATGCTGAATCCAGCAATACATTGTTGAATTAGACACCATGACCAGGTGAGACTTATTCCAGGTATGCAAGACTGGCTCAACACTCAAAGTAGTTAAGATAATCCATCACACACTAGCTAAAGAAGAAAAGTTATTTGGTTATATTAATAGGTCAAGAAAGCATTTTACAGAATCCAAAGCCCATTCATGGTTAAAACTTCCAACTAATAAATTAGACATAGAAGGGAAATTCCTCAACTGAAAAAGTACATCTACTAAAAGAACAGCATATAGACAATATCATACATAATGTGAAAAACTAGACATTTTACACCTAAGAAATAAGGAGGCCAGGAACAGTGGCTCATGCCTGTAATCCCAGCACTTTGGGAGGCTGATGTGTGCAGACCATCAGGTCAGGAGTTTGAGACCAGCGTGACCAACATGGTGAAATTCCATCCCTACTAAAAATACAAAAATTAGCTGGGCATGGTGGTGTGCACCTGTAATTCCAGCTACTCAGGAGGCGGAGGCAGGAGAATTGCTTGAACCCAGGAGGCAGAGGTTGCAGTGAACTGAGATCATGCCACTGCACTCCAGCATGTGTGACAGAGTAAGACTCTGTCTCAAAAAAAAGAAAAAAACAAGGAAAGGATATTCCCTCTCATTGTTTCTATTCAACATCATACTAAAATCCTAGCTAAGGAAATAAGACAAGAAAATAAAATAAAAGGTATAAAATAAAAGGCATTTTAATGCTCCTTGCTTACTGATAACTTGATTTTCTATGTAGAAAATCTCAAAGCATCAGCCAAAAAGCCTTCTAGATTATAGCAAGGTTGCATGATATAAGGTTAGTACACAAAATCATTTGCTGTTCTACATCCAGCAATGAACAACCAGAATTTGAAATTAAAAGTACAATACCATTTGCATTAACATCAAAAAATGAAATAGACACAATCTTGCAAAATATGGGCAGGATTCATATGAGATAAACTGTAAAATCTATTTAAAAGAGGGCTGGACCTGGTGGCTTGCACCTGTAATTACAGCTCTTTGGGAGGCCAAGGGGAGTGTGAATCACCTGAGGTCAGGAGTTCTAGACCAGCCTGGTCAACATGGTGAAAACCTGTCTCTACTAAAAATACAAAAATTAGTTGGGCATGGTGGTGGGTGCCTGTAATCCCAGCTATTCAGGAGACTGGGTCAAAGAATTACTTGAATCTGGGAGAGAGGGGTTGCAGTGAGCCGAGATCACATCATTGCCCAGACTTGGCAAAAAGAGTGAAACTCCTTCTCAAAAAACAAAAGAAAAGAAATCTGCTGAAAGAAATTAAAGATCTAAATGAATGAAGAAACATCCGTGTTCACAAAATAAGACTCAGTGTTGTTAAAATGTCAATTCTGTTCAATGTGATTTATAAATTCAATACAACTCCAGTCAAAACATGAACAAATTATTGTGTGAAAATTTACAAACTAATTATAAAGTTTATATAGAAAGGCAACTACCCGAATAGACAACAATGTTGTAGAGGAGGAGGAACAAAGTTCAAGGTCTTGCAAAGTGATCCATGGAATAGAATAGAGAACTGAGAAATAAGATCCCACAAACACAGTCAATTGATCTTTTAGAAAAAGGTAAAAGCAGTTCAATGGAGAAAGGATAGCTTTTTCAAAAAGTGATGAATCTATGGCATGTGTGTCTATATAGTATATGCAAAAAAGTAACTGAGACACAGACCTTGCACCTCAAAAATTAAAGGACACATTTTTAGGTTACTAATATTTTAAATTGACAAACCATAATTGCATACATTTATGGGGTACAATGGGATGCTTGGATATGTGTATAAAATGAGGAATGACTACATCAAACATAACATATTTATCATCTCAATTTTATTTTTTGTGGTAAGACACTTGAAATTTACTTTTTGTTATTTTGAAATATATACTACATTATTATTTACATATATATACTACATTGTAGTCATCCTGCTGTACAATAGATTTCAAAACATATTTCTCCTGTTTACCTGAATCTTTGCACCAGTGAACAATTTCTCATTTTCTCCCAGGCAACACAACCTCTGGTAATCTTTTCTACTCTCTACTTTTATGAGTTCAATTTTTTTTTTTTTTTTTTTTGAGATGGAGTTTCGCTCTTGTTACCCAGGCTAAAGTGCAATGGCACGATCTCGGCTCACCGCAACCTTCGCCTCCTGGGTTCAGGCAATTCTTCTGCCTCAGCCTCTTGAGTAGCTGGGATTACAGGCACGCACCACCATGCCCAGCTAAGTTTTTGTATTTTTAGTAGAGACGCGGTTTCACCATGTTGACCAGGATGGTCTCGATCTGTTGACCTCATGATCCACCCGCCTCGGCCTCCCCAAGTGCTGGGATTACAGGATTTAGCCACTGTGCTCGGCCCGAGTTCAATTATTAGACCTAAATTTAAATCAAAAATTGGTAAAACTTCTGTAAAATAACAAAAGGAATAGATATTTGGGTAACTTTGGGTTTTGTAGATACAACGCTAAAGAACATAAAAGACAAATTTCTACCATGAAAGAAGATATTGGTGTGACTTTGTTACAATAAAATCTTTCGCTCTGGGAAAGGAAATATTAAAAGAATGGAGAAACGAGACACAGGGAGAAAATATTTCCAAAACACCAGTCTTGCATCCAGACCATTAAAAACCACTTACAAAACAACAATAAGATATCAACCACCCCAACTAGTAAATGGACAGAAGACCAAAAGAGGCTCGCATCAGAGACGGCATACAGATGGGGAAAAGCTTATGAAAAGATCTTCACCCTCCCCGGGCTTTTCTCTCTCTGCGCCCCTCTCTCCCCTACACACCCTCTGCTGCAACACGAGAGGGAGCAGGTCAGGGGTGGTGACCGTGAGGTGCACAAGGCGTGGGACTCATGTGCATTATAACCCGTGGGTCCGGGGAAATCTTGAAAGGCTGAGCTTGAAGCCCAGACTGACCCGCCCCTCACAGGGTCCCAGCCAGCTGCCCTGCAGAGCCCCTTACTCCTCCTCTCTATAGGCCTGCTGGCCCCCCAGGGGGCCCTGGGAAGAACCGCCTCTCCCTGAGCCCGGCTGAGCGCGCTGGCAGTGTCAACATCAGGGACGCCTGGATGCTTTTCCTGGTAGAGTGACAAAGGTTCAACAACGAGAAGAGGAGCAGGGGCCAAGACAAGAAGCGGCCCGCCAGGACCCAGGCCCCAGCATCCCACCCAGGGCGCTGCTGCAGGAGTTCCAGCTGCTGCTGAAAGGCGCGGTGCCGCAGCGCCAGAGTGCGGATCCTGAGCCCTGCATGCACATCTCCGTGGGGCCGATACCCTGGAACCTCGCTTCAGTCCTTTCGCCTCCAGGGAAGACAATGTCAACGAGACAGGGTGCGTGTGGGCGGTGCTGGCCGCCATGGAAGCCTCGAAAGGAGGCCGCCTTCCACTGCCACCTGTGCCAGGACACGTGGCTGCAGCCATGCCCGCTGCTTGTCTGCCGCCAGGGCGCCACCAGGATGACAGGTGCAGGAGGCTGAGGCAGTGGGCAGCTGCAGTTTCCAGCCCGCTGTCCTGTAGGCGAGAAGATGAAGAAAGCCACCCCTCAGCAGATCAGCTGCCCGGCCTGGCAGCCCAGCCAGACAAGGAGCCTGAAAGTTCACCTTGTCTGAGCTCACGCGTGCTGACAGTGGACCCGGTGCCCAGAATGCTGGGGAGCCCTATGCGCGGGAAGCACGGGAAGCAGACAAGCTGTGAGGCCCAGAGGCGCTGCGGGGTGGGAAGGTGCCTGCTTCCCAGTGCTTTCACGCCCCGCCCGGCCCTCCAAGGCTGCTGCTGCCAGGATATTCCACAGCGTGGACACCCTTGTGGGCACGCGCCACAATGGCTGCAAGATGACAACCTTCACCAGGGTCACTCAGGGTGTCTGGGACATGATGCTCAAGCGCTTTGGGGAGCGCAACGTGGCTAACTCAGAACCGTGGAGGCTGCCTTTCAAGGTTTCCGCCAAGATCACGGGACCCCACCGTCAAGGACTGTGTCTCGGGATCCGGTTCCCAGGTTCCCAGCACACAGTCGAGCCCTGGAGCTGAACCAGCAGCCCATCGGAGCAGCCTTCAGCTCAGGCCTCCTGCCGTCTTCAGCCAGGAGATGGTGGGGTGAGTCAAGGAGCACCACGAGGCCTTCATGGCCTCACTGAGCCCTTTAGGGCGGTGCCCACGATCTCTCTGAGCATCTGGCACTCGCGCTTTAACGTGGATGAGGTGCTGGACATAGAGTCAGCTGTGCCACTCCAGCTGCCCACCACTGAGCAGCTCACCAGCACATGAGAGGTTTCAGCCTGGGCCCTCAGCCTGATGTCGCTCAGGAGGGAGGATGCCTTGACTCAGTCAGCCCTGTGGTCAGCGCAGCCCAGCAACCCCAGGTGCCCCAGCCCAGCGTCCCCCAGGCTAGCACTGCCAGCTACCCCACCCCACCTGCTATCCCTTCCAGCGCCCTGCAGTGTGTGTCCCAGGACCTGCCTGAGCAGTCTGAGACAGAAGCAGCTGGCACAGGTGACACGGTGCCCGGAGTGCAAGCCAGGCTGCAGTGGCTGGAGTGGATGACAGACTGGCCAGGCACTGCATGGCATCTCTGTCTGAGTGCAAGGGGCCCTCAATGAGGAGGTGGTCTGTGCTGGGATGGTGGGCAGGTGCTGGCAGCAGCAGGCCCCAGGAAGGTGGAGAAGCACCTGCTGCTCCTCTGAGTGGCTGCCAGACTGGCTCAACCTCCACTATGTCCACCCCTCACCTACCTCCAGCTGCTCAAGGCTGGGTCTGGCCCACACTGAGGAGGGTTTGTGAGCCCAGCAGCCACCGCAGACAAACACTGGCTGGAGGCTTGCTGGCCTGGGCTCACCTGAGCCTGTTTTATTCTCTTTATGAACTTGATGCACGTTGCTCTTCCCTTCCTGAGTGCCCAAAAGCTGGACATGGACTGCAGGGTGCTCTGCCCTAGGGATTTCTGGCTGCGGGTGGTGGGCTTGTCTCACAGGGCACATGTACAGCATGTATTAAACTGGTTTCTGCTACAGGGAAAATCACAATAAAATAGATGCATTATAGGTAAGTGCAATAACATGGATGAATCACAAAATAATTTATGTGGTATTAAAAAAATCAGGCAAAAAATAATGTTTACTTTAATGGTTCTATTTATATACAATTATATATGCAATTCAAACTCATCTATAGTGACAAAAAACTGAACAGTGGTGGTTAGTTGATTTGGAATGAAAAGAGGAGTGGGAGGGAAAGACTACCAAAGGATTAAAGAAAAATGGAGGAGATGGATATATTCAGTATCTCAGCCTCCTGAGTCGCTGGGACTCTAGGCATGTGGCAGCTTGCTTAATTTTTTTGTTAGTATTAATTTTTAAGACAAGGTCATGCTATGTTGCCTAGGTTAGTCTCCAACTCCTGACCTCAAGGGATCCTTCTGCCTCAGCCTTTCAAAGCACTGGGATGTCAGGTGTGAGCCACCACTCCTGGCCACATATGCTTCTCTCCAGGTATTTTAATGTAATTTTTCATCTTGTATGTACACTTTTGAATGCCGCCCTTCTACTTTACATTTTTGAATGCTGCTTTTTTACTTTGAGATATTAATATCCAGTAACATCAAATTTATATCTACACTATGGTTATTCATTCTCTCACTAGTGAGTTTCAAAATTTTCTTGGATATCTTTTTTCCTGCTTGCTGGATGTGTCTTTCCAGGCTCTACCATCAATTTCATACACTTATCCCCCTCTGTTTCCTCAACTTGCAACTATCATTACCCTCTGAAATTGTGATAAATCTTGTGTCCTCAGTTCTACCTTCTTAGTTTGGTTGAAGTTTTATCTATTTATTGTCACTGTTCCTAAATAATGGGACATTTCTAATTGGATGGTTTTTCTAAATTTTTCCTTTGGGAATTTAAACTTTGGGATAATGAGCTATGGAGACCAGCCCCTTTGGCATTGCCCTCAGCAGCACATTAGGTCTTGTCTTCAGGAACAGTTATACTTTTTGATGGAGTTTGGGAAGCAGTCAAAATAATCTGGTGCCGAATCAGACAAGGCAGTAAATAAACATGTCAGATGGACATGGCAAAGGGCTGGGTATGGCCACAGGGAGATGGGGCTGGGCTCTGTGTGCAGCTCTTAAAACAGGTATGAGAGGCTTCTGTGAAAGGACGTCAGAGATGGCTGAGAGTCCGTGTTGAGTAGGGAAGGGGCCTGGCTGCAGATGGACTGAGTCAGAAGCCTGGGCTGGCCATCCATGAGCTATGTCACTTTGGGAAGCCCCAGATTCTTCATCTTAACAGTGGGGATACATCACCCTCCTGCAGCGTATCATGAGTTAGAAATAAAAATGCATACATGCTTAGCATGACACAAGTAATTATTAATTTTAAAAAGTTACAAATGGCACCATTGGAATTAAGTATGTAATCTTCCAAAAGAGTGATTCTTAAAGATAGCATATACTTAGTTATAACATTCATTCCTTCATTGACTCAATTTTTCAATAAATACACATTGAGTACTTATTTTAGAACTAGTACTGTTTTAGGGTAGGATATAATAAAATTATAATGAAGCTAACAAATGCTCTATCCTCCTATAAACAAAATAATATAGAGTATCTCAACACATGATATTAAAAAACTAAAGCAGAATAAGGAGGATAGAGAGGAACAATGGGAGAGTTGCTGTTTTTATATGAGGTGGTCAGTGATATATTTGTAAAATATAAAACAGCTGTCATATAATATATATCATATAATATAAAACAGCTGCCTCAACAAATGGTATTAAAAAAACTAAAGTAGAAGAAGGAGAATAGAGAGGAACACCGGGAGAGCTGCTGTTATTCTATAGGGTGGTAAGGGAAGGACTTGCTAGGAAAGGGAAACCTGAGCACATTCAGGAAAGAAGCAGAGATGGACCATACGGACCTCTGGGAAAAAGAGTTTCAGGTTAAGGAAAGAATAGGAACAAAAGCTTTGAATATGTTTGGTTGTAATAAATGGATGGATGCATGGATGAATGGATGGATGGACAGATAGGACTGAGGGATGACTGGATGGATCCATCCATGCATCCATCCATGCGTGCATCAAAGAATGGATGGATGGATGGATGGATGGATGGAAGGATGGATGGATGGATGGGTGGGTGGATGAATAAACAGGATAGATAAATGAAAGAATGGATGGACAGATGGATGGATGAGTGGGTGGATGGATGGATGGATGGATACATGAGAAATTGAAGAGACAGTAAATATGGTGAAAGAAAAGCGATCACACTCTGTGTGTATGTATGCTCTGGATAAGCTGGTTCTGCACTCAGGTGCCTTCTGGAATCCTGGAATGCTGGACCAGACTGCAATATCTGTGCTACCTCAAATGGAATGAATTTCCTGGAGGGTAGTTGCTAAGTCTTATTACTATTCTCTAAAACAGAACCTTGAACATGTCAAGTCTTCTCATTTTTGGAAGTCACACACTTTTCACTGTCTGGAGAACCAGGAATCCAAATGTCAGAGCCCTAGTATTTCCAATACTAGGCTCTAGTATTTTCTAGTATTTCCAATGTGCTTCTTCAAGTGCAAAAGGATCAAGGCTTGGAAGAGGCATTCACCTTACTTGGTCATCCAGCTCTGGAGACAATGAAGATAGTCCCAGCTCACCTCCATTTAGATGGCAAGCCACTTCCCTAGAAAGCACAGGGGTGTTGGAGCGAAGAACGTGCCTTGTAACCACAACCAATGAAGCCACACGACAGCATGGCAGGGCCTTCACTGAAGACAAAAGTAGCTGTTGACTTGGCATTTATTTCTGTGTAAGCATTTGAAAAACACAGACCCAAAAGGAAGCACCTGTGTGGCAGTCCCATATTTGTACCCAAGAAGTTCTCATACATGTGGTACAGGCTTTGGGGTCAGATAGATCTGGGATTATATCCCAACACTTCCTCCTTCTAGAGTTTGGAAAGGGGCAAGTTCCTTCGCTTCCCTGAACCTCAGATTTCTCATCTATCAAGTGGAAACAATGCTGCTTACCTGGTGGGGTCACTGTGAGGACTGGAGAGGGAGCTGAGGGCCTGGCATGGCAGAGATTGGCAAGGAGTGGGTGCTTGGTGAGGAATAGCCACATGCAAAGGAGAAGCAGCCATCCCTGCCACGTGCCACACCTTATGTTTCTGTTTATATACTGGGAAAAAAACGAAACAGAACCCTGTACTTCTGATGACGATTAATCTGACAGTTGCCAGGGGACGGGACCATGTGTAAATTGCCCTAATCAGAACACAGATAGTAATAACAATAACTAATTATCATAATTATAATAGCAAACCTTTATATGGGGTGAGCCACTGCCCCAGCTCTGTGACATTGTCTAGTCTTGCAGACTAGGAAGGGCCTGATCTGTGAAGCCCTCCCTGCCCTCAGCTGAAGGTCCTGGTTAGGACCTGGGGCTTTCTGACCTGGCTGAGTGACCACAGACAACTGTTTTTGGTGACATTCTTGGAAAATAGGATGAGCACCCAGAAAGATGCTCTATGGTCTTACACAGTCTTTTATATGCACTTCAAAGAACAAGCAACCGTGTGCTCTCACCCCGTTGCCCTGTCACACAGCACCCTGGGGGTTAGCAATGGGGGGAGTCATGGCTGTGGGCTGAAGATATTCCAGGGAAGGCCCTCGCCTGGGCCTTGGGAGTGGCATAGGACACAGAGCAGGGCTCCCCTTTGCACACAGGCCTGAAGGGGGCCAGGGATCCGGGATGTGTCTGTAGAATGCCCAGAGAATTTTGTCTAAACAGACATTTTTGTGAATAACTGATGCTATTAGCAATTCTATCAGAACTGCCTAGAGAAGATTGCAGTTTATGGTTACCTAAGAATACAGAATGGAGAGTTTGGGGGGTTGGCAGTGGCGATGAGGAAATGCAAAATAAAGTTTGTGGGGACAACAGCAGAACAGACCAGAGTACCTGGCTCCTGTTCAGCCTGGCAGACGGTATGTGCTCCCATCAGGTATTAGGCCCTGGCTGTTGTCGGGGGAAATGTATGGATGGGATTAGAACAGACTGGGAAGGCCTGAGTGCCCTTGGTCAATGGAGGATGTGGTGGGTTCTGGGCACAGCCGCAAGGACAGTGCTGGACTTTAGGATGTTCACTCTGTCATTGGCAAGGCAGGTGGAGAGAGTCACTGCATCCAAGATGGGGAAGCCAAGCCTGGCGGCCAGCACTAGGGGCCTGAGTAGGGCATGAGCCAGAAAGTGGGCACATTCCAAAGGTTTGTCCTTCAGGCTCCCCACATGTGCAGCAGAAGTTCCCTCTTGAATGGGGAGCTGAAGCTATTCCATGCCCCTCTAAGGCCAGGGCTGTACTGCAGAAGCAGCTTCTTGGAGAAAAGTGGCCCAGCCAGCTTCTGCTAAGGTGTTCTGGGGCCGAGTAGAGCAGCAGCCTTCAAACCAGCTCACCCACATCCCTTAACAAGCCAAGCCACTGGTTGCTCCAAAATCTTCCCAATGGATACTCCAGTGGCCTACTATTGCAAAGTACAATGGATTCTCACTGGAGTCTGACAATATTAGTCTCTTGTGCCTTAGTTTCCAAAGCTGATCTAGATGGCTCTCTCACCTGCCACCCCTCAGTATGAACACTTGCTAGAAGGCTGCAAGCAGGTGACTCCACTTCACACCCCCAACATCCAGCCACAGGAGTCCAGGGGCAATGCCTGCAGGGTGGGGTGTGGGTCCTACTCACCTCACAGCAGGAGGCCTGCAGACACAGGCTGGGGCCTGTCTGAGGCTGTGGAATCTTCACCCAGGAGGGAAGGCCCCAAGAGGCAGCCTCCATGATTCTTCCTGCTGCACGCTGTGATGTGGCTGGATCCTTTCCTCTGTCTGCTATTTTTCGTACTGAGCCTCTGAAGCCAGTACCCTCCCCCTGCCCCCTTCCTCCCTGCAGTGAGTTAAGAGGGCTACACTACAAGGCAAGTAAGACTAGCTCTTGTTACCCAATGATACAATAACTTTTTGAGGGGATTTTTGGGGGCAAATAGGAGGTGATTATGTAAACTGAACAGAGCACATCCAACACCTGTTCCATTTATATCTCTGGAAAAGATAGGGCTATATTTATTGCCTGATACAACTCAGCCCAAGGCCCAGATGATACCAAACCCACAGGGAAGATTTGGGATGAGGTTTGGAGGCAGAATGAACACCCCAGCAGCTGGCTCTTTGCCTTCCCCACATGCCTCTGTATCTCTGTACCCTTGGAGCTCAGAATGCCTGGCTGTGACACTGGGTGGAGACTTCCAGGTCATTTGCTGAGCAGCTAGGTCGCTTGTCAGATCTGCACCGTGACAGGATCCTGACTCTCAATGTGTGCACTGCACCCCCATCTGCAGACCTCACAGCTTCCACACGCTTCCCTGGCTTCCACACCACCTGCCAATTCCTACTCTTAAGATATCTGATGTGGGGTACAGTGGCTCATGCCGGTAATCCCAGCACTTTGGGAGGCCAAGGCAGATCACTTGAGCTCAGAAGTTTTAGACTAGCCTGGGCAAAAGGCAAAACCCTATCTCTCCAAAAAATACAAAAATTAGCTGGGTGTGGTGGCACATGCCTGTAACTCCAGCCACTTGGGAGGCTGAAGGGGGAGGATCACTTAAAGTGGAAGGCAGAAGTTGCAGTGAGCTAAGATCACGCCACTGCACTCCAACCTGGGCAACAGAGCGAGACCCTATCTCAAAATAAATGAAATAAAATAAAAATATAAGGCATTCAAGTCATTCTTTCATAAATTCTTTCAGCATGTGTGCAGTTGTTGCTGGATTAGGGCTCTTCATGGTTCTTCTTCAACACCAGTGAGTCCCTCCTGCTTCCCACATCACACCCAGCCTCTGCCTGAGATCAGGAATGAGGCAATTATGCCCACTCTCACAACTTCTGTTCTACGCTATGAAATTCCTGGCTAGTATAGTAAAGCAATAAAAATAAATGAAAGACATAAGATTTGAAAGAAAGAAGTAAAACTATACTTCTTACTTGCAAATTTCTTAGTTTTCTATATAAACAAACCACTAGATGTAATAAGTGCATTTAACATTCCAGATTACAAGGTCAATATACAAAAATGAATTGTATATCTACATACCGACAGCAAATAATTGGAAAATAAAAATTGAAAGTTCTGTTTACAGTAATGTTATAAAACATAAGAATAAATTTTAAACAGATATGCAAGATTGCTACATTGAAAACTATGAATTTTTGAAAACCAGTAATAAGATGTCGATTCTCCCCAAATGATCTGGATTCAATACAATTCTCCCAGAAAATTAAACGGGCTTCATTGCAGAAACTAATAAACTAATAAACTGTTTCTGAAATTCATATAGAAATATAAAAGTCCAAGAATAGTTAATCTTGAAAGAAGAAGTACAAACTGAGAGCACTCACAATATTTTCTCAAGACTTTATGAAGCCATAGTGATCAAGAAAAATATATCAACAGAAAAAGATATCAATGGAACAGTAAAGAATTAGACCAATATGTAAAAAATTAATTGATCTTTTATGAAGATACCAAAGAAGATGAATGAAAAAAGGAAACAGTAGTGCTGAAAATACTGGATATCCGTATGTTGAAAAAAAAAAAGAGAAAACTTGAAATTCTAATTCACACCATATCAAAAAATAATGTGACATGTGACACGAATGACAGATTAAATGTATAAACTAAAACTATGATGACTCTAACAGAAAATGTGGAAGACTATTTTTCTGACTTTGGGATAAGCCAAGATCTCTTAGATTAGAGAGATAAGGCAGTAACTATAAAAGAATAAAAGTGAACTGAGCTTCATAAAAATTTCAAACTTCTGCTTATCCAAAACCACAATTAAGAAACTGAAAAGACAAAGCTCAGACTGTCAACCAACACAGAAAGGTGAGATAGAGCCCCCTGAGCCAGCAATTGACACAGAACAGCAAGATAGAGCTCGCTGAGTCAGTACAGAGAAAGTGAAACCAGCAGAATGAGCAAGTAGCCCTAAGACTTGAGAAAGGCTCCATATGAAGTCTTAGGAACAGAGGTGTGTGTGAACTGCCCCAGGGTGTGGGAGGGACCTGCCATGTTTGTTGAGGATTTTTGAGATGGGGGAGGTGTGTGAAAGTGTGAGGAAGAGACAGCTTTGGAAGGAACCAATGCAGGTAGTGACGTGGGGAGACACAGTTTCCTTAGCATGGACTGTGCCCTCCAAGGCGAGCGTGTGGCTGGCTTGTTCTAGGGTGGTGAATAAGGTCAACAGGAGCATCCCTGTAAAAGGCAGGTGCACCGTAAGGGATTAAGAAACCCTCCTGACCAAGCATTACCCAAACCTCCATGTAATAGGGCCCGGCCAGGTCAGCCTGGAAAAAATGTCTGAGGTGTGTGTGTCATGATGAGTGGAAGAGGGATGCAAAGAGACAAAACCCTCTCCTATGGAGTATACTCTAGAAAATGTCAAGAAAGTATTTTCAGGGGAGTATTGTGTCTAATTGTCCCTTCAGAAGTTAAGGACCCTCTGTAATCTGGAGTGGTCTGCCTTTAGAGTTGGTTGGCCTCCAGAGGGCACCCTAAACAGGAAGATTACTGACCAAGTGAAATAATAACAGGGGCATCAGGCCAACCTGGGCATCCAGATCAATTTCCACCTATTGATTTTTGGCTAAATGTAATTCAGATGCAGCCCAAGTGGCTAAGACAGTGCAAGGCTGAGTACTGCAAAACCCTGGTTGCCCAAGGAGGCCAGAGAAAATGTAATATATAAGGCCCCCAAAAAAGAAATTAAACTCTTAGGGAGCCAAGAGAAACCAATTTTGCAGGCTCCTCCAGAGAAATTAGAAGCCCCTCCATATGTCCCATATATCCATCTCTAGCGAGGCTCAGACAAAAAGAGGGGCAGATGTCCTTTGAGTAGACAAGCTCAGAAAGCAGCAGGACTCAAATATCACCTCAGAGAGAGGAACCTTCACCCCCACTATCCAAAATCAGGGAGAAAAGGCAGGACTAGGAAGCAGGGTACCTCTGATTTGGCCACACCTGAGTTTTGTAGATGCCACTTAGAGACACTCAGGCTCAAATGCATCTTAACGAACAGTGCCAGGTGAGAGGAGAGGAATGAGTCTACTCCTATTTACTCTTCTCCACAACTAATCATTTAAATAGGAAACATCACAATCCTTCTTATAAAGAAAAACTCCAGGCAGTAATCGACACAATGAAGTCAATGTTCCTAACTCATAACCCTACTTGGGCAGACTGTCAGCAGCTGCTTGTTACTCTGCTCTGTGTGGAAGAAAGATATAGAGTAGTACAAGCAGCTCTTTGCTGGCTGGAGAGCAATGTGTCTGAAGGTAAAAATGATCCATGTTGATATGCAGAAGCCCAATTCCCTGACACTGACACAAATTGGGACCCAAAAAAAACCCTTATTTAGAACAATTACAGAGATACAAAGAGGCACTACAGAAAGCTGATGAAAGCCCCAGCTAGTACTATGAGAGACTCTGTGAGGCTTACAGACTTTATACTCCCTTCGACCCCAAAACAGCTGAAAATCAGAGAATGGTAAATACAGCCTTTGTTAGTCACAGGGCGACATTAGGTGGAAGCTTCAAAAACTTGAAGGGTTTGATGGAAAGAATGCCTCTGAACTTATATCAGAAGCTAGTCAAGTGTTCATAAACCATGATCAGAAGGAAGAGAGAGGCTGAACAGAAGCTAAAAGAAAAAGATGAAACAGTGCCAACAGCTCAGGCAAAAGTGCTAGTGGTCACCCTAGCTCACAGGGGAAAATCCTTTGGAAGACAGCAAGGCCAAGGCTGTGCCCAGGGCCAAGGGAAGGACCAAAATGCAGCAGGAGGCCAATTCAGAGTAGGGAGGAACCAATGTGTAATTTGTAAAAGGGAAGGTCATTGGAAAAATGATAGCCCAGAAAAGGATAAGGTATTGGTGCACTCTCACTGGGATGGCTCCTGGCAATAACTCTACAAAGACCAGTGCTTGATTGACTGAAAAATCAAATTTAGGAGATGCAGTCAAACCAGAGGTTCTTTCCTTGCCCACGGCATGATAATTCCACTGTCCTGAAATCCAGTACTGACCTAATAGGCATGGTTGAGGCTGAAAATTATGCAGACTGAGACAGATCGGGCTCTCTTTCTCTTCACCTCCAGGATCCCATGGTCAAAATGGATATAGGGGGCCAACAAACAAGTTTTATGGTAGATATAGGTCCTGAGCACTTAATAGTGACTCAGCCAGTTGGGCCATTAACCAAAAATTATGCTACCATCATTGGGGTCACCAGAGTGTCAGAAAGAAGGCCTTTCTGTCAATCTAAAAGACGTGTAATTGCTGCTTGGGAAATTCAGCATGAGTTTCTATACCTATCCAACTTGCCAATCCCTCTTTTAGGAAGAGACCTACTCCAAAAATTGCAGGCACAAATCTTTAGCCCACCAGGGAACATAACTTTGAATCTAGGCCAATCTAAGGCAGTGGGGTTTACCCTCACTCACCCAAAGTCTGGGGAATTGAGACTATGCAGGGGCACTCCCTGGTTGGGCACTAGATAGACCCGAGGCTGTGACAGCAAGTATGATTTTGACTCTAGGATACCTGGAGTTTGGGCAGAAAACAATCCAGAAGGACTGGCAGTCAATCAAGCACTTGTCTTTGTAGAGTTATTGCCAGGAGCCATCCCAGTGAGAGTGCACCAATACCTTATTTTTATGGATGCAGTCCAGGGCATTCAGAAGTAGATAGAACAGCTCATTGAATATGGGATTTTAAGGAAGTGTAATTCACCATGGAACACACCTCTTTTACCAGTGAAAAAACCATCTGGTGAATATGGGCCAGTGCAAGACGTCCGTGCTGTTAAGAGAGTTACAGTCACAATCCACCCGGTGGTGCCCAATCTATACCCCTTGCTTGGACAAATACCTGCTAGTGCAGTCTGGTTGACTTGCTTAGACTTGAATGATACATTCTTTTGTCTCAGGCTGTCTTCCATAAGCCAGCCCGTTTTTGCTTTCCAATGGGGAAAAACGCAGTACACTTGGACTATATTCCCACAAGGGTTTCAGAATTATCCTACAATATTTGAAGAAGCACTAACCATGGACCTCAAGGTTTTCATTCCACCTAATGATGAGTGCATTATCCTGCAGCACATTGATGATGTTTTGTTTGCAGCCCCGACTAGTAGATTGCCGAAATGATACTAAAGACCTCCTTCACATCCCGTGGAAGGCAGGGTATAAAGTCTCCTGGAAAAAAGTCCATATAGGCTCAAAAAGGGTCAAATATTTAGAGTTCATGGTAAGTCAAGGAAAAAGAGTGTGGTAGTGAGTGGAAGCAGGGTGTGTGTGCACTTCCTACCTTGACCACTCGCCGACAAAACCAGGGAGTCTTTAGAGGCAGCAGGTTTTGGTTGTATTGTAAACTTCGCACTCATTGCTAAGCCCATCTATGAAGGCACAAAAAGGGGAGAAAAGAAACCCCTCTGGGAAACAGGTTTTTAAGAAGGCCTTCACAAAAATTAGGAAAGCCTTAATTCAGGCCCCAGCCTTAGAACTACCAGATCAAACGAAGCCTTTCTTCTTATACGTACATGAAAGAGAAGGAATGGCTATCGGAGTCCTAACACAAATGCTGGGGTTGTGGCATTGACCTGTAGCATATTTATCCAAGCAGTTAGACTCTGTAACACTAGGCTGGCTCCTGTTTCAAAGCTGTAGTGGCCACAGCCTATTGGCTCAGGAGGCTGGCAAGCTGACGTTAGGACAACAGTTAATCATCTGGGTACATAGTTGCTGAGACAGTGAATACTCTAAACCCAGCTACCCTGCTACCTGGAGGTGGGACCCTCTCACATTACTGTATAGATATGATGAGGTGTTCTTGAGCTGAAGGGATCTGCCTTTTAGTGACTCAGAAGTCATTTACTTGACAGATGGTAGCAGTTTCATCTCATCTACTGACTTTTTCTAGTTATAAAGATAACATTTTTTGTACATAATTTAAAAGAAAATTCTTTATTATATCATCCTAAAAAGAGTTAATGGTTTGTGTAAAACTTTATTTTTTATAGAAAATATCTATATGTTTAGGTTGAATTCATATAATATGCAGTAATATTTTTCTACACATGTTTAAAATATATATTCTTAGACTTATGTAATATATAATTTTTATAATCAGATTTTTAAATTTAACTATATGAGAAACTTCTCTTGTCATCATATTTTCTGTGAAATGTGATTTTAACCGGTGCATAATATAGCAAAATATGTATATACTGACATAGTAATAGAAATGTCAGTTGTTTGGGACTTATCACTGTGTTATGTGGAAATTCTTGTATATAAAATGTTAATACACATCTGATTATTAGAATTTTTTAAAATGAAAATATGGGCAAATATTTTACAACTTTAAAGCCCTTGTATCATAATATCAAATGACCCTTTAGAATGATGGTAAAGGTATGAGAGCATCTACTTCACTGAATATTTGCCAGTACCGACAATTGTGGATTTAATTATCTTTCTCAACTTTGTAGATGAAAGAAATGATATTTTATGTTGTTTTTAGTATTACTTACCATTTTGCATTACTGGCAAGTTGGACATTAAACAATGTTGATTGGTCATTTGTATATGTTTTTCTTTAGTATATTCATTGCCACCTCATGTGCTATACGTTCTGTTATATTGGGTAGTTTACATTTTTCTTGCTATTAGTGAGACCTCTTTCAACATAAAGGTTGTTAGCCATTTGTCTACCATATGCATTTCAAAATTTTCTATTTATAATATGTCTATTAATTTTATAACACAATAAAAATTTTACTATGAACATAGTCAAATGCATCATACTTATTCTCCGTGGTTTTGAATTTTGATTTTTTGCCCAAATTTAGTTAGATGTTTACTTATATCTATCTATACATCTATGTCTTAGATTAGCATTTTTATTCATACAATTCATACACTATACAGACTGATGGAGTACATGTGATATTTTGATACAAGCATAAAACATGTAATGATCAAATAAGGATAATTGAGATGTTCATCGCCTTAAATATTCATTATTTCTTTGTATTGGGAACATTTCAAATCTAGCTATTTTGAAATATATAATAAATTACTGTTAAGTATAGTCATCCTTCTGTGCTAATGAACACTAAAACTTGTTTCTTCTATCTAACTGCATTTTTACACCTATTAACTAACCTGTCTTCATTCCCCACCCCCCACACGTGCACACTTTCAAGACTTTTGTAACCACCATTCTACTTTCCACCTCCATGAGATCAGCTCATTTTATTTCCCACATATGAGTAATAACAAGTGATATTTGTCTTTCTGTGCCTGGATTATTTCACTTAACATAATGTCTTCCAGTTTCATCCATGTTGCTGCATATGACAGGATTTCAGGATCTTTTAATAGCTGAATAATATTCCATTGTGTGTATGTACCACATTTTCTTCATGCACTCATCTGTTGATAGACACGTTGATTCCATGTCTTGGGTACTGTGAATAAGACTGCAATAAACATGGGGTATTCACTTTTGCTTCTTTCATGGTTTCATTTATACTTAACCCTTCAATTCATTTGGAACATATTTGGCATGTGATACTGATCTAATTTAACCTTTTCCAAATATCCCATTTACTACATAGATTTTATTATATACCAGATAGTTACAAACATTAGATCCTTTCCCTGTGCTTTCTGTTTGTGGTCTGTCATGCAGTAATACTGAACTCTTTTACTTACTATTTTAGAGTATACTTGGACATTTAGACAGTGGAATAGACAAACTTTCCCTTTATTATTCTCTTTTCAAGAAGATCTTAAATGTTTTCACTTGTTTGTTCTTCCATGTTAAATTTAAAAATAATTTTATAAGGTACAGAAATTATCTCACATAGCTTTTCAAAATGATGAGTAAGCTGTCTTTCTCTAATCAATTTGTGAATTTTTTGAGGGCAGGGACTTTATCATTTTTCTATTTGTATTCCTACAATGTAATAGAGTGCTTAGACTATACTAGATGCCCAATAACTATTTGTTGAATAAGTAAATGAAGATATTGAAAGAGTAACCTTGTCACCAAATGGAAAACAGATCAGGTAGGTAATCCAAAGTGTCAGGAATGGGGACCACAGGTAATAAGATCAGATATGTTTCCCTGGAGAGTCCAGTGTTTGTTACATGCCTACCTTTATCAATCCCCAAGGGTTTATACTCTATTACTTCATTAGTCGTTGAAATTGAAATTTAAGCAGAATGATTCAGTAGTTGATTGCATGTGCAGTTCAAATCTGTGTTTTAGTTTGTTTTCCTTCAGTGAATCTTTTACATGAAACAAGTGCCCACACAAGGAGAGTTACATAGTTGAAAGAACGAAACTGCTACATTTGTGTATTTCTTTTATTCATTGTTTTCATTTTTTCTTCTTACATTACAAATAGGTTAATACATTTATTGAATTTGGGATAAATGCTAATTCTTGATGAATTATTTCTATGTTTAGAGTGCTTACATTCAATCAGTGCAAGGTTGGTAAAGACTATCTTGTATAGTCATAATAAATGTAATTATATCTGTTATTGCTTGTAGATGATATGATTGCTTATATTTAGTTTGTTTTATGAGGCATTTATAAGCACTTAGCAGTGCAATCAATTGTTTATGTAATAACTATCTTTCAAAAAGTAATTATTTCAAAGTGTTGGCATGTTCTCTTGAAGTTTAGCACAACAGTCTTCTATTGGTATTTTGATGCTGGAGAAGTCTAATTCAGGAAATTGTGAAATAAATCTGGTGGACATCTGCTTTGAGAGTAACTGTGACAATGGTTCCTTAAAAATTGTTTTATGGTGGGGTACTTAGAGACATTAGAATGCCGCAAGCTTTAGTTGTGAAAACCAGGCCAATTTCCTACTGCTTTTGCAGTAGCATATGTGTTTGTTGGCACTCTTAGGGACTCAGCTGGCATGATGTTATTGGTAAACTGTTTGATAACTATTCACGGGGCTATGTCAGAGCATAGGTGACCTGAAAATAGGCATTGTAACAATGGCAATCATTAAAAAATCTGGAGACAACAGATGAGAGGATGTGGAGAAAAAGGAACACTTTTGCACTGTTGGTGGGAGTGTAAATTAGTTCAACCATTTTGGAAGACAGTGTGGCGATTCCTCGAGGCCTTAGAAAAAGAAATTCCATTTGACCCAGCAATCCCATTACTGGGTATATATCAAAATGACTATAAATCGTTCTACTATAAGGACACATGTACACGAATGTTCATTGCAGCACTGTTTTCAATAGCAAAGAACTGGAATCAACCCAAATGCCCATTGATGATAGACTGGATTGGAAAAATGTGGCACATATACACCATGGAATATTATGCAGCAATCAGAAATGATGAGTTTGTGTCATTTGTAGGGACATGGATAAATCTGGAGAACGTCATCCTCAGCAAACTGACACAAGAACAGAAAATGAAACACCGCATATTCTCACTCATGGGTGATGAAAAATGAGAACACATGGACACAGAAAGGGGTGTACTAAACACTGGGGTCTATTGGGGGGAAAAGGGGAGGGCCAGTGGGAGGGGGAGGTGGGGAGGGATAGCCTGGGGAGAAATGCCAAATGTGGGTGAAGGGGAGAAGCAAAGCAAAGCACACTGCCATGTGCGTACCTACGCAACTGTCTTGCATGCTCTTCTCATGTACCCCAAAACCTAAAATCCAATAAAAAATTAAAAAAATAATAATAATAAAATAAATAAATAAAATAAAAATAAATAAAAAAGAAAGAAAAAAAAAATCAAGTAAAAATAGATCCCAATCTTGGAGATTATTGTTTTGTTGGCAAAACAGACACTGTTTGTCATTGTGCTGCCTGCAGCCTGCAGGCCCTAGAAACATATAGTTGGTGATTGTTCTGAGGAATTATATCACAGAGGGTCACTACTGCCATGAGTTCACAAACTTTAATAAGATTGCTGAGCACAATACCTAGGGGAATCATTGAGGTCTTTAGCAGAGATTCTAGAGTATGCACTGTGAATGTGTTCATTAAATGATGATCTGAAAGAAATTGCAAAGATTAACACGTTTTTCTGGAACTGTATCTGTCACATGGGAAGTGGTAATTTCTTATCTCTAGGCAAAATAAAGTCTCATAAGCCCTGAGAATGAAGAGTCTAAGTTTCGGTGATCACATACCCAAGGTAATGCCTTTAGTCTAAGTGACTTAACTGAACCCGGGGCTTAGGTACTCATCTTCTAGTTAGATTATGTCATTTTAATAGGCAAGGCATTCGCTTGGCTTTATTAGCAGTATCTGGTGCTATTTTATTTATGAGTTGATATCCATTGCTTTTCCCAAGATTTGTCCTTATCTTATATGAAAGTATCAAATTCTTAAAGTTAATTGTCCCTTAAATGTCCTGCTCATTCTAAGTGAGTTTTCTGCCCAGTTGGCAATAGATTTTAGGTCTGCTGATGTGGTGATGGGAGACTTGCTGGGGCAAAGTTGGCTGTAGACTGTGTAGTTAACACTTTGGAGTAGTAAAAGCTGTGTTCACAAGGTCTATTGCGAATGGAATGAATTGGTCTTCCTACCAGGCAATAAGTGGTCAAGTCTAGGTTCTACATTAACCTTACCTTGACTTTAATAAGGTACTACTAGTCGTCATCATCCTCATCTGTAAAACTAAAAGGTGAAAGACTGTTAAAGTCCTTTTACCTCTATTCTTCTGTAGGTCAGAATTAGTATAGCAAATCCCATAGTTGATGAACAACTCTGCTTTTTTTCTGGAAACACTGCTAGAATATAGTTACCAGTTCCCTGGCATTAAGTGTGATCATATTACTGAGTCTGGCAATGGAATCTCAATCACCATTTGGAGAACAAGTTGCTCTTTGATCAAGAACACTCATGTTGGACTTAATATGGATAAGAAGCAACTGAGATTTGAATATCCATCTAGGATAAATTATTACCCTACTAATAATCTGGGACTATCTAAGAAAATGTGCCAATAGAGTGTATTCTCTGCTTTACCCCTTCATCTAGATATCAATAACATTTGTGAGATAATATTATAGGTAGTATATATGCAAAGATTTTGGAAACAAAATCTTTGATGTTATTGAGAAATAAAATACTATTTTATTTCAAAAGCTACTTTTTCTAAGATATTTAATGGACTTACTGAAAACCAGTGCAGGGTATTATAAGTACTTCCAACTAACCAAGAGAGAAGGACTTGCCTTTTAAAAGAATAAAATCAAATGCTCTATATTACCATGTGTTTCAGTTTCATAAGTAGAAATTTTAGTTAATTCAACTGGGCATCGCTAGTTTCAGCAAACTATAGAGCAAAATTTAATGTAAATTAGTTGGAAATCTTATTCATTGTATGCAGCAGAGCATAACTGAAAGTATGAGGAATATTTATGGGATGCTGAATCCAGTAATATCTACAGTGAATAGCAGTAGAAGAGGCTGAAGATTATTTACTAATTCACCAAGGAGAGAAGAAATCTGAAGACTATAAAATTAAATATGTAAAAAACATCTGCAGATGATGCTTACGATGACCCTAATAGATGAGGATAAATAAATATTCAGGGAAAGTAAGGCAGTTACAATGGAAGTTGTTCCCTATTGTGAAAAATAAAATATCTCTTACACAGAAATATAAGTTAAAGTGCATTTCTCAACCAGATATGGTGGTTCACACCTATAATTCCAGTGCTTTGGGAGGTCAAGGTGGGAGGATCACTTGATGACAGAAGTTTGAGATGAGCCTGGGCAACATAGTGAGACCTTATCTTTACAATTTTTAAAAAAATTATCTGTGCATCACTGTGAACACCTGTAGTCTCAGCTACTCAAGAGGGTGAGGCAAGAGGATTGCTTGAGCCAGGAGGTTGAAACTGCAGTAAGCTATGATCGTGCTACTCCACTTCAGACTGGGCTACAGAGCAAGACCTTGTCTCTAAAATATATTATATTATACATTTAATATACAATATTAGTATTAATATAATATATTACATATATAATATATTAAATAGATTAACATATAATATAAATATTAATATAATATATGTGATGTCATTTTTTTATTATTTGTAGTGATGAGGTCTCACTGTGTTGCCCAGCTTGGTCTCAAACTTCTGTTGTCAAATGATCCTCCCACCTTGACCTCTCAAAGCACTGGGATTACAGGTGTGAGCAAGCACATCTGGTTGAGAAATGCATTTTAACTTACAATTTCTATGTATGTATTCAGAACGCAATCTTGATTCTTTATAATATTGCTTAAAAAGCAATCTTAAAGCAAGAATTTCAAGGGAGTTCTGAAAATAGCAAGTTAATTTGATTCCAAGTTTTGAGTGAGATGGGGAACATGTATTTTTCCTGTTTTCATTAATTTATAAAGCACTGGACAGGGAAAGGAAAAAAATGATTGAATCATTGGATACTTGAACTAGAGGAGATAGTGTAGATTTTGTTTTAATTCAAGTACCTTATCTTCAAAATGAGGAAACTGAGGGGAAACAGATTAAACAGCATGCTCAGGTTTCATAATTCGTGGCACTATGAGGATTATAGTTCTGTGTATTATTAGCCATTTGAGGGAAGTAGATGTCTGGTAGGCTTGGCCCCTGTCTCACAGTTATATAATTACATCCTGACTCGATAGCTGATGATAACGAGAAAGACACATATGTTAAACTTACATAACATTTGCTATGAGACAGACATGGTTGTACACGATTTACAGATAATAGCTCCTCTCATTTTCACAGCAACCCTGTAACCAGACTCCAGTTTGGTCTGACTGATCTTGCCTTCTGGTGTTTAGAGCTTTGTCTACACCCCTGCAGTACTGTAGCATAGCTGGTTTGTGTAATGTGTGATGGTATGTCACTTCTCATATTAGGTTAGAAAAGGCCATGAAGATTTTGTCTTGGGTTTCTTTCCTCACTCTCTACCTCTCTCCATGTCTCTCTTGGATAATTCACTCTATGGGAAGCCAATAGTCATGTCAGGAGTAGCCCTATGGAGAGGACCATGTAGTGAGACCTCTTGCCAACAGCCACGTGCTGTGCAGATCCTAAAGCCACAGTCAAGCCTTCAGATGATGGCAACCTCAGCCAATAGGTTGACTGAAACATCACGGGCTATCCTGAATCAGAACCACTCAGCTAAATTGTTCATTAACACCAAAGTAGTGTTGTTTAATGACATTCATTTTTCTAGTGACTATGACATACGTAGTTATTGTTGTTGTTAAGTCTGCAGTTAAGACTTACCTGTGGAAGGTTTACTATTGTGTATAATTTCAAATTAGTGAAGTTTCACAAGTGGACCAGAGATAATAAAAGTCAGAAGAGAGCTGTGATACAAGTCACTGCTGCACAAAAGTTAAAGAAAGGTAAAGGAGTGGGATGCATTAGCTGAGAAGAAGGGTGCTGAAGACAGACTCTTACCTCAGAGAGATGATTGCCTTCTGTCTGTTAAACTGGGAGCTGAAACTTGTTACCTTGGTTACCAGGGACTTGATGCTCAGTAGTCAAAGGTGAAATTAGTTGAAGAGTGTTTGTTTTATTGCTAAGTGGGCGAAAAGAAAAGTTTTCCTTGGACAAATATAGTTTTTGTTCAATATCTGTGGGAGATTGGATTCAGAATCCTTTGTTGATACCAAAATTTATTAATGCTCAATTCTTTTATACAAGATGGCATTAAATTTGCATATAACACACATCTGTATTCCTGTATATATTAAATTACCTCTAGAATACATATAATACATAATACAGTATAAATGCTATGTAAATAGCTGACACACTGTAGTGGTATCATTATTTTTTATTTTATGCATTTAATTATTTTTTATCTGCTATTGTTTGAATTCAATAGCAGCTTAAATGAGGGACCTGCAGATATGGGAGGACAACTATACATTCTGTTTAGATGCCTAACATATCTGGCTTGAATCATTGATACTGAACAAAACAACTGAAGATATTAGGAAACTTGATGTGATTTATGTTACTTAGGTATTTTTTAAAAGGTAAAATGGATGACTGTGAAGAATAATTCATGGTAAGCCTTTATAGGATTACTATAAATACTTTAGTAACATTATATCTGTGGCTATTGAAAGCAAACATTTAAGAAATTGTATCAAGGCTATTGGCATGAAAAACTGTGAATATTATAGACCACTGAATGTTTTATCAAGATAGGAAAAGGGGAAAACTAGAAAAACATTGAAAACTTATGACCGATTGGATGCCTGTTTTACTCTTTTGGGGAAGACTTTATAGTAACTACATTATTTTTAGATATGTTGTGACTTGGTGGAATATTCTCAGACTTCCTCAGCAAAGTTAGTTGACCTGTCATTTCATCACCATGTACGTGACTTAAAGTTTCACATGGCATTGTGGTTATTGCTTTCATGTCTGTCTGCCATGGCCTTCACTGGTCAGAATTAAGTATTATTTATTTTTATATCACAGTGAATGTGTAGTGCTTAGCACTTATTATGAGCTCAAGAAGATGTTAAACAACTGCAAAATATATTTTAAAATAGTGTTTAGAAAATACAGTGGTTCATAAATTTTTTGTGCAGATATAGAGACTGTTACATTTGGTAGAAATCTTAACAATGGCAGGGAAATATTATTTGATTATAATTTTCCAATTACTTAAATGAAGAAAGAAGATAATCATTTATTGCATTTTCTGACAATATAAATAATTTTAAAGGTCAAAATTATCATAAGGATTCTAAGCATGAAATTTACCATCATTTATTTCTCCATACTTTTTGACATGCTATTAAGTCTTTTGTGATAAAAAGTTACCTTTATGAAACTTTAAAATTATATTTTAAAAATATGTATATTTGTCAAGATGCTTTAAATGATTCAATCTTTCTTCACATATAGTGAAATATTTACTCATTTACAAAAATTAGTAATGTACTTATTTACCTGGCACTATTTAAAGCACATAATCTCCTTTACTTAGTGCTGGTATGAGAAATGTTCTTCACTCATAGAACTTACATTTTGGGAGCAAGAGTTAAAATTAAAGTAAACAGGCAATTTAAGGAGGCTCCTAAATTGAAGGAGCCTAATAGATACCTACATGGGACTGTTGAGAAGGAAATGCATGTGACAAGAGCCTATGGGGGAGATCAGGACTGAAGATAAAGGTTTGGAATATAGAAGAATAATGACATGTAAAGTCCTGATACTGAATAAAATCACTTATGGAGTTTGTATAAATAAAAAAGAGAGGAGACCAGAGGACAGATTCATGGGCACTTCAATATTTACAGGTCTCACGGAGCAGAATAATCCATGAAAAAGATTGTGAGGGAGGATGATTTCAAAAAGCTTAAAAGAAAAATGCCTTTCAATAAGAAGGGAATAGCTGCTTATATCTGGTACTGTCGGAGGTAAAGAAAACAAGAATAGAGAATTAACCACTGGGTTTTACAAGATGGCAGTCCTCAGCGGCTCATATATCCCTACTGCTGGTGTAGTAGTAGTAGTAATAGTAATCTTAATAACAAGCACTTCATAGCACCTCTGAGGGCCAGATACTCTTGTATATGCTTAACAGGTATTAAAAAATTTATATGTGTGTGTGTGTGTGTGTGTATTAGTGTGTGTATGTGTGTGTATATATATATATATATATAACTCATATATATATTTGATGTAATAATTGAAAATATCTAATTGGATTGAGCTGAAACAAAAATGGGAGAAAGTTGTTGTATTAGTTATGTATTGCTACATTAAAAAAAGTAGTTGCTTACAAAGAGAAAACATTTATTTTCTCATCATTCCCATACATTAGGAGTTCAAATTTAGTTGTCTGGTTCTGCCTCAAGGACTCTGATTTGGTAGCAGTTAGGACAGTGGGTAGAGCTGCACTCGCCTGGAGGTTGCATGGGCCTGAATGATTCTCTTGTAAGATGGCTCAGTCTCAAGGCTATTGGCTGGAGAGCTCAGTTACTCACTGACCATTGGCAGGAGGTCACAATTTCTTGCACCCAAGCCTTTCCATAGTGCTGGTATCAATAGGGCAGCAGCCTTCCCTGCAAAGCAAGAAATCAAGGGCAAATGAGGGGAGAATGTGATGGCCTTGATAACTTATTATCAGAAATTATATATTGTCACTTCTGTCCTATTCTATTTATTAGAATTGTATCAGAAGGGATTTCTATGGAAAGTTAGTTCCCACCTTTTGACCTGAGTGCCAAATAATCTGTTAGCATATTTTAAGCCACTGCTTCAGTGGAAGTGTGAAGATTCCAAATATATGCAAGTATTGTGAGAATTTTTTTTCTGGTAAAGGTAGCAGAGAGATGAACAATTAATTGAAATTACATATAGAATGAAATATTTTTAAAGACAATATTAAGGCATATTTTGTGCTTATATGAAAAAAAAACACAAAGAAAAGAAAGAGGACATAAAGGTCCCCAAGGAGATTTAATATGGAAAAGGATCTATATAAAAAGAAAGAAGCAGTGGGGAAGCTTCTTTCGCAGAAATCAAAGGAAGTTAGAGAATGGTAAGTACACTGTCAGGCAGTATGGGAAATTTTGGGGAGGAAAGTTGGGGTAATATAAAAAATATGCTCTATTTTCCCTGGGAAGTATTAGGTGAGTATAACAGTAGAGAAGATGAGGCAAAAACAGTGTTCTGAGGGTTTGAGGACAGAGGAAATAAGAACTATGTGGTTAGCTTGGAGAGTAGAACAACGAATTTGCGATGGAAGTTAAATAGGAGTATCTGGCTTTTGTGAGTGCCCTTTTGAGATTCACGATCATAACTATAAGTGAATCCAGTCAGCACATTTGTAAGATTATGAGTATCTTAGACCAGATTATTATTACCATGGGCCCGAATTATTATAATGGTTACCCCACGGGTCTTCCTTTCCTCAGGTTTCCCCTACTATTGTGACTATCAATCTTCTTAAAACATTTGTCTGCATAAAGTAAGCTCTAGGTCAAAAACGTTGTTTCTCCTTGATCTTGAAGGTCAAATACTTAGATTTTCTCCTGAGGCCCATCATAATATGGCCATAGGCTATATCTCCAACAATGGAAAACTACAAAATATTTTCCATGGCACATTAACATGATCTGCTTTGTATTTTGGAATGGTTATTCTGGCAGTTATATGGAAACCTATTGGAATAAGGCATTACCAGATTCACAGAGGCCAGGAAGGAGACTGAATCTGTGGCAAAATGTGACAGTGGTCCCAAAGCATCAGCAGAGGAAGAGAAGTGAGTGGATGGAAATGAGAGATACTAGGAAGAAATCTCTTGACTTGAATGTTAGGATAAAGTGATAGGGAGGTATCTAGAGTGACAAACAGATTTTTTACTTACATCAGTGTTAGATGGTGGTAACAGAGAATAGAAAAGGAAGAACGACGATGAAGACAAAGAGAAGTCCAGCTTAATAGGCATGAAACTTGACATAGCCAAGTAACATATATTTGTAGTTGTCCAGTAGACAACTGGAATGTATAAGTTTGAGGTCTGAGTTCTAGACTGAAGATCAGAATTTGGGAATCATTAGCACTGAAATCATAGATTGGTTTCTCATCAAGTATTGCGTATATATATATAGGATTAGAGAAACTGAGACTATCTGGATCCCTGGAAAAAACTTTAAGGATAGAGGAAGAGATTTCTCCAAGAAAGAAAATAAGTGACACAAGGGTAGAAGAAATAAAATTGTGAATGTTGTCACAGAAAGTATAAGAAAGAGCTTCTTAAGTACACTAAGGTTTATATTTAAAAAGAACAAGGATAAGTTAGACAATAGTGCAATGAACAATAGTTCTCAACCATAACTGTCTGTTAGCATCCTCTGGAGACCTTCTTTAAAAATCAAGTAATATCTGGATCATATATCTAATAAATTAAATCAGAATACCTGAGTAGCAGGTAGTAGTGGTCCCTGTTTAAAGCTCTCTGATGATTCTGGTGGAGATTAAAGATACAGATCTACTGAGATAGAGTGATTTGACTGTTTCATATATTATATGCAATAGGATAAGCGTAAATGAAGTAAGATTAAGTTGCATGTGGCAATAAAATTTAGATAGTGCTATTACTATGAAAGTTTAGAGAATATGAGCCAGCTGTATGTGATGGATTGCAAAAAAAATTTATCTTAGAAATCCCACTATCCCACTTAACTCTGTGTGTACTCTTTGCAATTTGACTTTGGTGCCCCTCTCTAACTCTGTTTCTCTACCTCCATAATTTGGGCTGGCCCTGTGACTTGCTTTGACCTATAGAATGTGGCAGTAATGCTATTTCAAAAGTTCTGAGTTTAGGCCTAAAGAAAGCTTGCAGCTTTCGTTCTCATTTTCTTGCTTCCCTGAGACCACAAACTGAAAAAGCCCAGGTTGCTTTTCTTAAAGGTGAGAGGCCATGTAAAGAGAGAGAGAGAGAAGGTACCTGCTGACATTCAGTACAATTCTCCAGACATGTGATTGGGGCGACCTTGGACAATCTAGTACTAGTTGAGCAATCAGATGACTGTGAACACATCATTGACCCCAGGAAAGATAAGCAGAGATGCCTCCTTTCTTAGCCCAGCCCACCTAAACCCACAGAATTGTGAAGTAAAATGACTGAAGTTTAAACCACCAAGTCCCAGCATGCTTGTTATACAGCAATTCACAGCTAACATACTGTACAAGAAACAGCCATCTTTAGATGTAACTGATGAAATAGACAGTTACAAATGCTTGTCTATAGATAATTCTGACATATCCTAAGAAATCTATTTTAAGTCTCCTGTGACCACATAAACCTTTTATAAGCACTGTATCTGAAACATAGGAGTATTGTGGACTACTTTTTAGAAATATTTAATTATTCAATTTAGTGAATTTTCTAATGATTTGTCCTCCCAGCTTCATTTCCCACCTCTTACTTTGGGCATGTGACTCAAAGAAAATAGCCAGAGATGGTCTGTTACTCCTGCTGCTGCTATTGTTACCACTCCCCCTGCTACCACTACAGTAATAGAAACAACTCACCTTTATTAAACTTTCTATTTGTCAGAAGCCTTCCCATAAACTTGGCTTTCTGTATCTCATTTTATTCTAACACTGTGTGATCTACAGACCATTATATCCTCAGTTTACAGATGAGGGAACCCAGGCTCAACGATGACAAAATAAAGAAACACAACTGCTAAGTGGCTGGAAAGTGACTTGATACAGGTTTGAAAGAATCGGCAGCCTGTTTTTCTAACTAGTTTTATTTTATTTATTTTATTTTTTAATTTTTTTTTCCAAGACAGCGTCTTGTTCTGTCGCCCATGCTGGAGTGCAGTGGTGTAATCTCAGCTCACTGCAACCTCCGCCTCATGAGTTCAAGCAATTCTCCTGTCTCAGCCTCGCAAGTAACTGGGATTCCAGGCATCCACCACCATGCCCAGCTAATTTTTGTGATTTTAGTAGAGACAGGATTTTACTGTGTTGGCCATGCTGGTATCGAACTCCTGACCTCATGACCTGCCTGACTCAGCCTCCCAAAGTGCTGAGATTACAGGCCTGAGGGACTGTGCCCAGCCTTGACTAGTTTTAAAAGTCATTTAGGTCTATATCAAAAGCATTTTCATAATACCCTTCCCGAATTTTCATTTGTGAATTTTATGAAAGAAAGAGCCTTTTGGGCCACTGTTTTTTAAGTAAGGAAAGAAAATTACTATTCTTTGAGGACCTGCTAGTGTGCGAAGCAATTCATCCATATTATCTAAAATAATCCTCCCAACCATTCTACATTACACCTGTCATCTCCACTTTTATGACACATAAAATAGGGAGATTAAATAATTTCCCGAAGGTTATATGGCCTGGAACTGGTATGGCTCAGACCTCAACACAGGTCTATGAGGCCCTAAGCCTCAAATTCTTTTTATTATGCTACCTCGCCTTTTTCTTGGAATTTATATCCAGTGGTGAAGTTCATTTTATTTCCCAGAGACCCAGTTCTCCCATCCAGGATAAACTGCTAGCAGCTGTTCCTTCCTTCATGTTATCTTAAATGTCATTGCCACAAGTAAGTCTTTTCTGATCTCCTAGATTAGCATACTTTCCTGTTACATAGATCCTAGGCACCTTTTTTCCCCTCTGTAACACTCCTCTTTCTTTTAACCTTTTCTGTTTTTATTTCCTCAACTGAGAATCCCCATAAAGATGAGGATATTTTGTTGTCTACATCATTAAAATGTTCTCCCTAGTACAGAGCCTGACACAGAGCAATCTCTCAATGAGTATTTTGTGAATTAATGCATGAACTTTTAGGCTATGGAGAGACCTGGAGAAATGGCATTTGTGTATGTAAACTTATTGTAACTAAAATCCTATATAACAGGAAGAAAATCTTGATAATAAGAGAAGAATAAGTACAGCTTTGAGACAGGACAATACCTTCAGGATATGAAGGCCATGATCATGTAAAATTCTCCCTGCTTCAGTGAAAGTCTGTCATGGAGCCCATTGAAATCTCATCCTTGATGGCTTTTTGCTCATTGTGTTTCAAAGTGGACACGTTAGGCCACTGCACCAAGGAGTCTAGCAAGATTACATGTTCGTTTCCACGGACACCAATCAGTAGCAGAAGACAGGAAATAAATAAGATCTAAGCATAAAGCACTGATATCATATTGTACTCTTCATAAAATTGAATCAAGGAAAGTTACATAATTGAAATCAAGGTAAGAAAAACATGTCATGTGTTTTGAATCAAAACAGCAAGTCAGATGTTGAGCTGATTAAAATAAACTTGAGTTCTTTTGTCATTTCTTTCTCTTCAAGATTTTGCAAAGTTGTAAACTTTAAACAAACAAATAGGTGACATTTATGTCTCTTAATGGTTAATTCTGGTGACCACCAGAAGAAAAAATATATATATGAGAAAATAATCCTTAAAGGGTTACTTAGAACCAGGTAGATAAAAAATAAGATTGATTGTATTATTCTATTTCATACTGGAATATTAACACAGCATAAAGCCAATCCAAAGACCACATTTTAATGCACTTGAAAATAATTATTTCAAATAAATACATAAATGTATTTTCACAAAAATGTGAAAAATACAATCTACATAAATCTATGTAAATGGATGGTTATAGTGAATTAATATATAACATTACTGAGTAGATTGCTCAGGGTTTCACTAAATAAAAAAGACTAAAGACCTGGGTTAGCAAGAAAAAGCTCTTTCGCTCTATTTCAGTTTCTTTAGGTTGTTAATCTGGTCCAAGATGATCAACTTCTCATTAATCATAATAATTAGAAGTAGATTTACTGAGCATTACTGTAATTTTCAGTCATGCTAATAATTGTGCAATCCTCCATTCATTAATGTAAATGAGGTAAATTAGAACCATGACATTATAAAGAAGAGGCAGAAGCTGTGGGAACTTTAGTGGATCCTCCCTAAACCCCATTAATTTAATTGTAATATGTTGCTCTTCAATACTTCTTTTCACTCCTTTTATTTTATGTTGCTAACGGTTCTTCAGATTGGTTAATGAGCATACTAGCCTCTTAATTTAAGTGACTGCTATGGTGTGGTCTAAATCATACATATTATATTGTCTCATTACATTTAACCCTTTCTCACATGTTCAATCAACAACCATTTATGTAGTCGTTCATCCTACTATTATTTGGAATTATACATATCAGCAAAACACAAAAGAAAGGAGAGGCATTGTATTAGTCTGTATTCACGCTGCTGATGAGACTATCCAAGACTGGGAAGAAAAAGGGGTTTAATTGGACTTACAGTTCCACATGGCTGGGGAGGCCTCAGAATCATGGTGGGAGGTGAAAGGCACTTCCTACAGGGCAGTGGTGAGAGAAAATGAGGAAGAAGCAAAAGTGGAAACCCCTGATAAACCCGTTAGATCTCCTGAGACCTAATTACTATCAGAAAAACAGCATGGGAAAGATGGATCCCATGATTCAATTAGCTCCCCCTGGGTTCCTCCTGCAACATGTGGGAATTCTGGGAGATACAATTCAAACTGAGATTTAGATGGTGACACAGCCAAACCATATCAGGCATTTCAGTTTTCTGGGAGATTATAGCCTGGAAGATAATGTGGAGTGAATTGATATTGTTAAAAATACAAAGGCAATTTCAAATTAAATATTGCTTCTTTGTCATTTTTTTTTGAGATGAAGTTTCAGTTGTGTCACCCAGGCTGGAGTGCAATGGCACAGCTTTGGCTCACCACAACCTCTGCCTCCTGGGTTCAAGTGATTCTCCTACCTCAGCCTCCTGAGTAGCTGGGATCACAGCCAAGCACCACCATGCATGGCTAATTTTGGATTTTTATAGAGACAGGGTTTCTCCATGTTGGTCAGCCTGGTTGGTCAGGCTGGTCACCCAGCCTCAGGTGATCTGCCCACCTCGGCCTCTCAAATTGCTTGGATTATAAGTGTGAGCCACCACGTCTGTCCCTTCTTCATCTTTTATATTTGTTTAGACATTCCCAAAAAGGCCTACTGGTATTGGGAAGAAATCTTTCACAAAGAAATTTTATATCTTGCTTTTAAGAAACCACACAAAGAGCAGGGCCTTCTTGTACCTGCTCTTTTTTTAAGTGCTTTCAACTCAAAATAGTCAATATGCTAGAGTCATATTTTGTGTGGGGAGCACATTCTTAGCTCCTTCATGTTCATTGAGCAATCTTGTACTGCCTTCTTTGGGCTAGGCACTGAGTATGCCTCTGGGATGTCACATATGGTAAGGTCACCTTTTAAAAAGAACATAATCTACTTGGAGAAACAGTAATAAGAGATGCTCAGGCCTGGGATTTAAATTTTTTCCAGAGGACCAAAACCTGTGTTTTTTCCACAGTAAAAGACATGGCCATTTCAAAGAGATTTGGGCTTTATTAAAAACAATAGCATTATGGTTCTAGCAGAGAATAAATATGGGAGTCATATAATCAACAATTTCTTTTCATTTGTTTATTGTGACCAGAAAACTGGAAATAAACTGGGGGAAGGAAGGCATGGAGGGAGGAGAGAATGAGATAGAGATGGAGAGAGCGTGAATATCAGGAGGGCCATTGCTTATCCTGGCAAAATCTAATAAGCCAGTAGCAGTAAGGGGAAGAAGAAGGGCTAGATTTCAAAGATGTTGAAACAGTGAAACACGGTAGGTCTCAGTGACAGATTAATGAGGACGGACATGGTGAGGCAGAGTGGGGCTAAAGAAGATCTCTGATTTGTGGCTTGATCATCTTGGTGTACGGTCACCTTGGCACATCACCAGCTTCGGTGCTGTTGCCATTCACAGAAGTAGAATACAGGCTAAGAAGCAGGTTGGAAAAATAGACAACAGTTCGGTTTTCCTTTATTTTTAATAGCGTAGGAACAGAGCAAAAGGGGCCCGAGTATTTCCTGAGATGTGGTAGGCACGTTTCTGCTGTTACAGTAGTTGTGATTGTGTGCTGCACTATCGCTACTGCTGTTGTCGTAGCTACCTCTGATCTTTACATTTTTGAACATTTATTTATAGCTGTTCTATGTGTATTTTCTTTGCAGCTTTCACAGCAAGCCTATGATATAAATGTTCATCTTTATTTTATACTAAGTAAACTGAGGCTTAGTGAGGTTTAAGTGTTGCTAAATAACATTGCTAATTGTCAAGAAGTTAGTGAATGTCAGAGTGGGAGTTCAACCTGACTCCAATCTATACTCTTTGCAGTGCCTCCTGTCTATTCAATTTCAAATCATTTGAATATGAAGTACCTGTGAGACATCCAGATTTGCTTATTTGTAAATTGTGCATGATTATAATTGCCTAAATGCATGTGAAAGTGTGAAACTGAGATGTGCTGCAACTATAGAATATTGAAAAGCCTTTTTTTATCATTTGCTATTAATTAAATTCTAGAAAAGAATGTGATTAAACTGAGGATTTCTAAGTAGTTTTCGAGACTAATTAGATCAAGCCTAAAATTTTCTTGGGAATGCTTAGTTTGTCTTCTATTTAATATCTCCAATAGTAAAAAAAAGTTACAGACTGAAAAAGTTGAAGTCAAAAAGAACTTTAGAGACTATTTAGTAAAAGGGTTTATATAAAGAAAATAAGTTCTAGGCAAAATTTGCTACTGCCAGTCCTTATATCATATCCAGATTTTTTTTTTTTTTTTTTTTGAGACAGAGTCTGGCTCTGTCACTCAGGCTGGAGTGCAGTGCTGCAATCTCAGCTAACTGCAACTTTTACCTTCTGTGTTATAGACTGAATTCGGTCCACATCAAAATTTATATGTTGAATTACTAACCCCCAGTACTTTAAAATAGCATTGTCTCAGCTTCCTGAGTAGCAGTGATTACAGGCATACACCGCAATGCCTGGCTGATTTTTGTATTTTTATAGAGACTAGGTTTCACCATGTTAGACAGGCTGGTCTTGAATTCCTGACCTCAGGTGATCCACTCCCCTTGACTTCTCAAAGTGCTGGGATTACAGGCGTGAGCCACTGCATCTGGCTGTGTTTCCTTTCACCTATGTAACATACTAAAGTTGAGTAGTGTCAGCATCTTTATCCTGCCCGTGAACGCCCTACCTCTTTGGCCACATTCTCCACCCCTTGTTATTTTCTTACTCACAGAAACTATTCATTCATTAATCTTCCTAGCCCCATAGGCCTTATGTTTGTGATGCCTAATCTACAGACCAGTTCAGTATTATAAGTTAATAAATTTTACAATGGGAAATAGAACCTAGGGTTCAAGATTTACTGTCTTTCAGTCTATGAAACCTATTATTATTTTTTTCTTGTGACAAAGAATGTATTAGTTTGCTAACTCTGCCATAGCAAAAACCACTGACTGGGTGGCTTAAGCAACATAAATTTATTTTCTCACAGTTCTGGAGACTAAAAGTCCAAAATCAAAGTATGAGTAGGTTTTTTTTCTCCTGAGGCCTTGGATTGCAGATGATCACCTTCTCTCTGTGCTCTCTAGTCTTTTCTCTACACCTGCATCCTTGATATCTCTTTCTTTTATTATAGGGACATTAGTCAGCTGTGTTAGGGCTCACTCTTAGGGTCTTATTTATCCTTAATTACCTCTTTAAAAGCTGCATCCCCAAATACAATGCTATTTTAAAGTACTGGGGGTTAGTAATTCAACATATAAATTTTGATGTGGACCGAATTCAGTCTATAACACAGGATTTTGGTTGAATAAATAATCCCAGTTAATTTAAACTGGTTGTGACTGCTCCTTTCCTTAGAAACCTTATAGTACTTTAAAAAATCTCCATTATGACCCTGTTTTGTAGTTTGGTAATTTACACTCTGGCTTTATCTTTATTATAAAGGGATAAGTATTTTTAGGGCAAAAAATTAAAGCTTGGGGTCCTTTATGCCACACATTTTTAAGAATTATTTGATAACATAAAGCCAAAAACATTTTCAATTTAAAAAAACTCACCAGTTCATTTTGTTTGTATTTCAACATATAAGAAGAATGAGTTAAACAATTATTTTTGTTTTAGAAGAAAGACTTGTGGTTAAATTAAGATGTTGTGATAAAAACTATATGGTTTAATCAGTCTAATTAAAATTGACATTAATCTCTGATTCCAATGAGTTGCGTGTCTTTATATCAATTTTATTTTTTATGGTTATTTTATGTAATATTAATATTATAGCTCTAATTGATATTTGTTATTAAGATATCTAGATTTTGAAAGTTTATTTCACCATATTTACAGGATCAAATGCTATTAAGTTAACACAAAGTCATGGCTTGTTTAACAACAGAATTACTTTCTGAGAAATGCTTTGTTAGGCAATTCCGTCATTGTGCAAACATCACAGATGTGCTTTCCCAAAGCTGGATGCTATAGCTTACTACATACCTAAGGTATGCAGTATCTAGCCTGTTCCTCCTGTGCTACAAACCTATGCAGCATGTTATGGCATTGGATACTGTAGACATTTTAATACAACCGTAACTATTTATGTGTCTAGACAGAAAAAGATACAGTGAAAATGGGATATTACAGTTTTATGGGGCCACCATCAAATATGTGGTTCATTAAAACATCATCCTGTGGCATATGATTGTATATCTCTTTGGCCAAGTTGAAAAACTTGCTTCAGGTTAAATTTTGCACTCCAGAAGTGAAAATAGAAATAGTATAACCTCTATGTATGTATATTGGACCACCCAGTGGATTTTTCTACAGTGAAACATTAAAAATAATATTAAAACTTTGTAAGTATTAACATATATCCATTTTGTCACTGACCCAACTTTTCTAAAGCATTGCTTTAAGAGCATAGCAATAACTATTGAATATCATGTCAGTCAAGTGCATACATTTTCCTTACTGGTATTTTGCAGGATTATTTATAAAATAACTTTACCATAGCTGAAGGTATCAGTGTTTTAAACTGTCCATGTAAACTCACAGCCCTTGAACAATAAACATGTTTTGAGTCTTTTACCCTTTGGTCGTGTGCTATAAGGAAATTCTATGGCCTTTAAAATGAGACTTATCTGATTTTCTTTTAATTGTTTTAACTTACTTATTTGGCCAATGAAAATTTGAAATGTATCAAAGGCATCCCAGGTACAAGCAATGCTTCTTATTTGCTGTGGAATTTGGGTAAGTCACTTAGCATTCAATGGACCTTAGTTTTACCTATTAGGTAGAGATGTTAATACTTTTCATGACTACTAAGGATATTAAATGAGATAGTGTTGTGAAAGCTCTTAAAACATGGTTAGGCACATAGTAGGAATTCCACCAGTTATTGTTTTTCCTTCCAGCCTGTCTCCCAGAATGTATGCTACTACATGGTGCTTGTCTGGGGTTTAAATTATAGTAACACAAAAGTTTAAAGATGGTTGAAAATGGAGCTTATATATTGAGGAGATACAATAGTCCAATGGGATAACATTTATTTAATTTTACTCATAGACTCCTTTGGCCATTGCAGCAATTGATAGAGTGGTTTGTGGGAGACAGAAAGAAAGAAGGAGAGGAAGGCAAAATACTTGAAGTATATTGGCATTTTTTTTGATGTGGTTAAGTGTGATTTTTATGATGTGTTTAGATGTCTAATCAGGTTTCATGGATAGTTTTTCTCTTTATTTTTGAACACACTTCAATTTTCAAAATAGACTTTATTTTTGAAATTTTGCTAGTTTGGGGAATTATAGAAACTTTTCTTTACAGTCAATTTGGTTTTAATAAATTAATTGCCCTTTAAAGTAAAATTATTTGCCAGTTTATTTCAGAGCTGATGCACTAGCCATCTGTCTTTACTTAATATAGGAATCATACCATAGTACAGAGCTAGGGATACAGACCGGGCACCAACATACTGGATTCTGTCCCACTGTCTTCCCTGAGTAACTTAACAACTCTCTAAAGCTGACTTGACATCTCTCTGCTTCTGTCATTCTCTTCACTGTATTAAATTAATAATGATTATTGACTATGACAGTAATTATATTAGGAGAACTAATAATTTCTATTGTGTTAATAAGAATAAGTCCTAAAAGACATCCACAATAGCTACACTACTTCTAGTCCTATTGCACATAAGACAGCATTGTCATGGTAAGCAGAATCCTAAGGTGGTTCCCAAGATTCCCATCTTCTGCTGTGCATACCTTGTGTACGTTGATACAAAAATAATTGCGGGTTTTTTTGCCATTATTTTTAATGACAAAACCACAGTTACCTTTTCACCAATCTAATGTAATACCCCACCTCCCTTGAGTGTGGGCAGAACTTGTGAATTTGGTGGAATAGTTACTCCTTTGATTAAATTATTGTATATAACAAATGGTGATGGGCTAGTTGCTGTGATTATACCACATTACCTGGACAGAGTCTTTCCTTCTGTCCTGGAAGAAAGCATACAATCATATTGTGAGTTGACTGTTGGAGCCATGTGATAAGAAATCGTGGGCATCTTCTTCTTGCTGAGAGCAATGGCTGGCTGACAGCTAGCAAAACATTGAAGACCTCAAACCTACAACCACAAGGAACTAAATTCTGCCAAAAAGTTGATTGAGCATAGAAGAGGACTTGTAACTCCAGATGAGAATCTGAGCATGTCTAACACTTCAATTGTTACTTTGTGAGTTTCTGAGGGATCAGGCTATGCAAAGCTTAAACTTTTGACTCACCGAAACTGAGATAATAAATGTTTGTTGTTTTATGCTGCTAAGTTTGTGGTAATGTGTTATACAACAACAACAACAACAACAAAAAAAAAAAACCCAAATACAATTCTGTGCTATAAAAGCAATAGACATAGGTAATTCCATATTTTCATACTTAATTAGATTCATTATTTTACAATTAATATAAAATATAAAAAGAAGAACATTTTCTATTTGGAAAGATTTGAAAGCAGTTTCACAAAATGATTAGTTATGTTTTCTTTAAACTATCTTATACATTTTAATCATAATTTAAGCAGGATGTTTAAATATTTTATGAAGTACTAGAAAAAATTGAGTCTATACATTATATTTTTGTCATGGTATTGAACTCATGCAATTTTTGGCTATTTTATTTAGACATATGTAAAAGAAGTATTTTTTTAGAATTTGTTTAATGTGTCTTCACATTAAGTTTGTTTAATGTTTCTTTTGTACGTATTTATTATGTTTCTCAAAGAGAGCTATGAGGAATTAGCATTTCCTACATGTTTGCCTTGATTCAGTGACTGAAGTACCACTGATTATAAAAGCATCTGCTTAACCTGAAAATTACTGTACAGTTTAATTTAATAGAATATGATACTAATACAATCAAGCTTTGAAGTGTGTGCCAGTTATATTTGCTGCAGTCTATGGGATGTAAGTGTTTGGATAGATACATCCAAACTCATTCTCTGCTTTAGAGAAACCATCAAAAACACTCATCAAACGGCACGTCAGGAGACTAGTCCATAGCAAAGTATAGCAAAATATTGTTAGCGACCCACAGAAATTCATTGTGTAATACTGAAACATTTTAATTTCTTTTCCTGTCCCAATGAGGACATAAATATAAGTAGATATTAAGATTTTCAGTTTCTCACTTCAATCAAACTCTAGGATGTGGCAAGGGTCCTTGAAGGGTCCATTACACATTGCTTTCATATGTTTGGAGTTTCATCTAATTCCAAGGTGTGAAAATTACCAGAATTTTGAGACTGCTAGCCAGAAAATGTCTGCATGAATAATTATATTCTGGAGATCAAGTAGGTATGTGTGAGATGGTGGGAAAGTTTATAGACAACCCGGTTGACTATGAGGCCAAATAGGATGTAAAAATAGGACGTTTTGGAGGACATTGCACTAAGTGAAATAAACCAGGCCCAGAAAACCAAGTACCACATGATCTCCCATAAATGTGAAATCCAAAAATGTTGAACTCATAGGAGTAGAATGGTGGTTTCCGGGGGCTCGAGGCAGGCATTAGGAAAGTAGAGAGATGCTCGTTACAGCATATGAAGTTTCAGTTAGATAGAAGAAATACGTTCTGGAGAAATACTCTATACCATGGTAATGATAGTTATTATAAGGTATACCTGAAAATTACCAAAACGGTCAATTTTAAGTGTCCTTACCACAAAAAATGATAAACATGTGAGGTAATAGATATGGTAATTAGCTTGATTTAATCATCTCACAATGAGTACATATATTGAAACATATTTTATGTCATAAATATATACTTTTTATTAATCAATTAAATATAAGTAAATTTTAATAAATGAAACACAGACATTTAACCAGTGTCTGGGCAAGCTCTGGGTAGACAAGCAATTTTATTTCTCTTCTTAAATTAAATGCTGTTACCAAATTGTGACCAAAAGGACCAAAAACAAATAAAAAACAAACAAACAAAAAAAACCTGTCAGTGCCGAGTGTGTAGAAACCATGGCAATTGTTTTCATTTTTGTATTACCAGTGCTCAGGATGATTCTGGAACTTATAGGTGGCTAATAAATGTTTGGTAAACAAACTGAATTATAACACCATCTCTTCCTTAAAACGAGATAGCAGGTAGAAAGCAATGAAAAAGTAATGACCAAGTGGTGGTGGTGGTGTGACTATTCTTGTGTGTTGTGCGTTAATTTTACCTAAGAATCATGTTTACACTTCTCTTTTTTTTTAATTTACTATACTTTAAATTCTGGGGTACATGTGCAGATCATGCAGGTTTGTTACATAGGTAGACACGTGTCATGGAGATGGTTTGTTGTATCCATCACCCCATCATCTACATTAGGTATTTCTCCTAAATGCTAGCCCTCCCCAATCCCCACACCCCCTGCTACTCCTCCCCTAGTCCCCCACCCCCCAGGGCCTGGTGTGTGATGTTGCCCTCCCTGTGTCCATGTGTTCTCATTGTTCGACACCCACTTATGAATGAGAACATGTGGTGTTTGGTTTTCTGTTCTTGTGTCAGTTTGCTGAGAAGGATGGTTTCCAGTTTCATCCGTGTCCCTTCAAAGGACATGAACTCACCTTTTCTTATGGCTGCATGTTTACACTTTTCTGTTAAAAGCATTCTGGGCATGAAAGACTAGGTAAATAAAACCAATCTTGCCTAAAAAGTCACATTTTCATTTGTTCCCAGTTAATTCCTTCTATTCTTCCAGGCTGTTGCACCTTTAACCAGATTTGTTATTTTTCTCATGTAAACTTTGTCTTTGCCTTCATTTGTATTGTAACATATGTAGAGTAAGGATGAGCAGCAGACCCATTTTGCCAATAGCAGTTCTAGACTATTGAATAGAATTTGTATATGTTCAATGGCTACGTCTGTGGCTCTTGCTTAAGACATCAATCCTTTAAAAAAAGTTTTACTTCTGAATCAATGAACAACTTTTTTACTTTTAGAGAAATGATTAATTTTTTTTTAGTATTTAGTTAGCACTGTCATTGTGAACCTTAATAAGCAAATAGACATATATATATTTATATAAAATTACATATTTTATATACATTTTATATTTTTATATTATATATATAATTTTATAGATAGAAGATAGATAGATAGATACACAGTAACAAGAACAAGAAACCAAACCATTAAAGGAGAGCAAAATGGCCAATTCAACTAGAGGAGCCCTCTACTCGTCTCCTTCACAAAGAAGGACCAAAACAAAAGATAAATAGCTGTACTTCATCTGACTGATTAAAGGAAGAACACTGAAATTCAGCAAGAAAGTGACAAAACCACCTGAGGTACAAAAACTCCTCAGGAGGGCAGGGTAGAGGGGGAGGTAAATACTGGCAGGCATCAGCTTAGAGACAAAAAATCCAAAGTAAGAAGAAAAGGTAAGCAGGAAATTCCGTTTTCTTTGTTTTACTACCAAGGAGGCCTGCAAGCCTAGCTAGAGGGGATCCCCAGAGTCTTCAGGCCCTAAGCTCAGGAAACTACATAGAGTTCAGATGGCTGCATTGCTTCAGGGAAGGAACACACACTGGGAGCCCACTTCCCACTTCCCCACATGCTCCCTGGGACCCAAGCTGCTATGACAAGGGTCCACTTTGGAAATGAAGCCACTGCTGGAGTACATCCTGCCCTGGGGGCCAATAGTACCTATATCTCCATAGCCCTGGGGGCTTTCCATGATCTCGCCATGTTTATACCCACACAGAAGGCTGCAGTGCCATGATGCCAGGTAGATTCCATTTTTATACACATCTAATATAAAACCTTTAAAAAATATGTGCACATGCAGAGCACGTTGGCTCACATCTGTAATCCCAACGATTGGGAGGCATAGCCGGGAAGATCGCTAGAGCCCAGGAGTTCAAGACCAGCCTGGGCAACATACAGAGCCTCTCTGTCTGAAAAACAATGTAAAAATTAGCTGGGCATCTTGGCTTGTGCCTCCTGTCTCAACTGCTCAAGAGGCTGAGGTAGGAGGATTGCTTGAGATCAGGAGTTAGAGGCTGCTGTGAGCCATGATTGTGCCATTGCACTCTAGCCCAGGTGACAGAATGAGACCCTATCTCAAAAAACAAAAGTGAACATTTATACATTTACTAATTCCAAATAATTAAATCCATTCTTGATCTTATAATTGGAATAATCAGTTAATAATTTAGCATCAAGATATGAAGAGAGAATAAAACCTTATTCGATATTTAGAGTCCGTGAAAAAGTTATGGTACCTACTACTGGGGAAAATGAATGCAAGATAAAAAAGTAAAATGAAAACAAATGATAAACCTTTGTAGCAGATAATTTTTAAACTGAAATTTTCCTCTAATTATAACAGTGATTTATTCATTACAGAAAATTTGAAAATGATAAACATATAAAGAATAAAATCATCTGTCAGCCCATTACCTGTTTTAATCAGTATTAACATTTATGTATTTTTATGTATTTCATCTTAATCTTCCTTGTTATTACTGTCCACCTTTCTAAGTTATTTATATATATTTTTAACATTCATATATATCACTTATCAAACTAACCACACACTGTATTAATGTGTGTCAGTGCAAACTTTTGATTCTACTTTATCTGAAGGCAGGAGTGCATAGCAGAGAGAAGTAAGAAAAATATTTGGCAAGTAAAAGCTCAAATAGGGTTTGGATCCCAGATTAACCCTTACTAGATATGTAGCCTTTTTTTGAGACAGAGTTTTGCTCTTGTCGCCCATGATGGAGTGCAATGGCACAATCTCAGTTCACTGCAACCTCTGCCTCCTGGGTTCAAGTGATCCTCCTGCCTCACCCTCATGCGTAGCTGGGATTACAGGTGCCAGACACCATGTTCAGCTAATTTTTGTATTTTTAGTAGAGGCAGGGTTTCACCATGTTGGCCAGGCTGGTCTCGAAATTCTGTCCTCAGGTTATGCACTTGCCTTGACCTCCCAAAGTGCTGGGATTATAGGCTTGAGCCACCGCAGCTGGCCTAGATGTGTAACCTTTTTAAAGTGACTTCACCTTTTTCTGCTTCAATTTCTTCATCTAGAAATTAGTCTGGTTGAAAAGTTTTGTACAAATTTTGTACAAAATGCTTTTCCAAATTAACTTTCGGTGCAGAATATTTCAGCTTGATTTAAGGCTATTAGGTCCTCTTTTAAGGTGATGGCTTTTAGTGAACTCCAAACTATAACTTAAAGGCCTCTTACCTGCCCCAGCTTTCTTCCCTCCCTACCAGGATGGAAACCCAGGGAAGGAAGGCAGTTGAAAAATACTGACCCTTAGATAACCCAGCTTTACAGAGTTGATACCTATCACCTATAAACAGGGATGATATTTTAAAATATTTAACCACTAATTGAGCATAAACACTGACTACACAGAGTATGTGCCAGCCTAAACATCCCAGAAGACTCTATTAAGCACTAGGGCCAAAATTCAACACTGTCTATAATCAAGGATTTTACTTTTGGAATATTATAATTGTTTTATTATATATGGTCAAGATGTTAGATTTCTAAAAATATTGAGGTTCCAAAAAAGTTTATTTAACAGTTACACAGTCTAAGCATGTGCCAACCCCTGTGCTAAGTGCTTTATGTGCACTTCACAACCACAAGGAAACCGAAGCATACAGAAGCCTGAAGCACAGAGAGGTGAATAAACTCAGACGAGGACACACTGGCAGGTGGGGAGTCAGGATTCTAACTAGAGTTTGCTCTAGAGTCTCGGCTCTTATCACTGTGCCATGCTATGCTTTAGCATCAAACATGACAATGTGTTTAGAAAATATAGTGAAGTTGAAACATTTTAAGTTGAGAATTTCTCTCTTTTCTCTTCAGTGTATGTATGATTTTAAGTCAGTTTTAATCTCAGTTTTTAATCTGTGTGTTCATGGTTGAAAGACTTGAAGAAAGGCCCATATCCTAGTTGGTCAATCTCAACAGAAGCATAATAATTTGTTCAGTCCTCACTCTTTTTTATAATGTGATTGATTAAAAGAGATGTTTGTGGTTAGAGATTCACAGCTAACAGAATGCCAATTGCAAAGTATGGAGTGTCATTTACTAATTGCCACTCTATAGACATACTTGGTACTTGGCAATAGATGGAGAAATGTGTTAATTTTGATTGACCTTGCCATTTTAAAACTTACTACGTTTTCCCAATAATAACAAAATATTAATTATCATGAAAAACTTTGGAAGGTGAATTTATTTTTCCAAATGTGACTGAGGTAAAACTCTTAAATTGTTAGTAGTACTTAAATTTGACTAAATATTAAATTATAAATTGTCCTATAATATTGTTAAAACATATTATATCAACTAATTCAAATTACATTTTAGAATCCAAGAGAATTAAGAAGAGCCCAAGAAATGATATAGTAGTTTCCCTGGAGGTACCTGTGTTTAATATATTTTATGTAGGCAAATATCTAATTTATTTTAAAAAGCAGTATTAAACTGAAAATGTCTGATGATAAATAATTTCACAGGAAATAATTCAAGGGATGACTGGAATTTTTTTCTTTTTTTTATGTATATTTGGGTGAAAGAAAATAGTGATTATTGTCTCTCAGAAAATATGTTGCCTATTTAGTCCATAAAAGACAAGGAGTGTCTTAAGACATTTCTTAGTAGATTGGTTTTGGCTCTCTTAACCTTTTCTTGTAGTTCTTATTTTCTTCAACATTTTCATCTTCTCTTCTGGAGTCCTCTAGATTTTTCTTATTTGTACAAATCTAGACATTTCTCAACATATCACATTATTGTAATTAAAGACCAACCAATATTTATTACAATTTTGTTTCTTTCTTATAAAAGCACTTCTTTTCTACTTATGTAAAATACAAAATTATATAGTAATCAATTTTAGTCAATTTAAATATATTTTTATTACCTAAACAACAAAGTAAATATTGTAAATTTACTGAATAGGCATAGTATTATAGAGTATTATGTATTATGTATATAATGTTGTCAAAAATGCTTCTATTACTATTAAATGGCGACATTTCTGACCCTATAAATCCTAATTAAACAATGTTCTGCATTTGATATTTAACAATACTGATCACTTTACATCCCTGATGAAAATCTTTCAAAATCCCCATTATCCATCATATTATTATCTAAACTCTTCACATTCCCAAAGCCGTTTATGATTTGACTTCTTGCGACCATGTTGACCTTCTGTATTGTCACTGTCTCATGTTGCTTGGGCCAAGCTTATTGTCTTTCACCTGAGCCCACAGCCTACAATGCCTCTCTTACCTTTTCAACTCTTTCTCCCTCTGCATTCTACTTCCTTTTGGAAGCCGCCAGTGATCTGCCCCAGTTTTCCTATCATGTCCTTTGCCTAGCACATATTACTTCATGTTATAATTCCTATTGAATTATCTGCCTCTTCAGCAGAACTGTAAATTTTTTTTAAGGCAGAAACTATTTTATTCATCATTGTATTCTTATAATCTCCTATAATACATGCCTCCCTTATTGGAGGCATTTGATAAGTATCTGTTGATTCAATGCATAAATATTACAATGGCAATTATAGAGGAAGGTAGAGTGGTATGTGCCTATAGTCCCAGCTACTGCAGAGACTGAGGCAGGAGGATTACTTGAACCCAGGAGTTTGAGGCTGCAGTCTGCTATGATCGAGCCTGTGAATACCCATTGCACTGTATCCTGAGAAACATAGTGAGAATTGGCCTCTATAAAAATAATTTTAATAGTAACCCAAAGCATTCAAGAATCATGAAATATTTTCCAAATCAAAAAAAAAGATAAAAGTACTGTAAGTATAATTTTGATATCTATATTATTATTTATTTAGTCTATTCATAAATGTAATCATTAATATTTAGGTTAAATGTAATGAGTTTTTGTTAATTAAAATATTTGTTTAATGAAATAAGAGATTTTTAAAATTATATATAGGGCTAACAAACATGTATTATATTTATAGGGACATTTTTCTGTATATTATACTTGTTCTATATTCTACAAATAACTTTCCCACTTGATTATTGATTTACTATATGTCTAGTATTCCCAAATTATTTATTTGCTCAGTTCTAATTACATCTATTGTATCTTCACTATTGCATTTTTGAAAAGCTGCAGTTCTGACAGCTTAGTGCAAAGTGTAGTGATATAAAAATATATTCAAAACTGAAGATTTGTTTGAAACTTGTTTCATTAGCTCATAACAGATAAAAGTAAAGCCCTAGGGTAAATTCTAGATTCTGTAAACAAACCTTAAATTATGACAACAAAATCTCAATTTTCTCTTAAAAAATTCAGAACAGTCAAATAGTAACAGAAAGTAAATTTGCTTTTCCCCATACTAATTCTGACTACACAATTCACTTGCTTTTCCTCTAATTAACAATGTATTTTTTTTTAATTTTATATTGGATTTTAGGTTTTGGGGTACATGAGAAGAGCATGCAAGACTGTTGCGTAGGAACACACATGGCAGTGTGCTTTTCTTTCCTTCTCCCCTTCACCCACATTTGGCATTTCTCCCCAGGCTATCCCTCCCCACCTCCCCCTCCCACTGGCCCTCCCCTTTTCCCCCCAATAGACCCCAGTGTTTAGTACTCCCCTTTCTGTGTCCATGTGTTCTCATTTTTCATCACCCGCCTATGAGTGAGAATATGCGGTGTTTCATTTTCTGTTCTTGTGTCAGTTTGCTGAGGATGACGTTCTCCAGATTCATCCATGTCCCTACAAACGACACAAACTCATCATTTCTGATTGCTGCATAACATTCCATGGTGTATATGTGCCACATTTTCCCAATCCAGTCTATTATCAATGGGCATTTGGGTTGATTCCAGGTCTTTGCTATTGTAAAACAGTGTTGCAATGAACATTCGTGTACATGTGTCCTTATAGTAGAACAATTTATAGTCCTTTGGATATATACCCAGTAATGGGATTGCTGGGTCAAATGGAATTTCTATTTCTAAGGCCTCGAGGAATCACCACACTGTCTTCCACAATGGTTGAACTAATTTACACTCCACCAACGGTGTAAAAGTGTTCCTTTTTCTCCACATCCTCTCCAGCATCTGTTGTCTCCAGATTTTTTAATGATCGCCATTCTAACTGGCGTGACATGGCATCTCAATGTGGTTTTGATTTGCATCTCTCTGATGACCAGTGACGATAAGCATTTTTTCATATGATTGTTGGCCTCATATATGTCTTCTTTTGTAAAGTGTCTGTTCATATCCTTTGCCCATTTTTGAGTGGGCTTGTTTGTTTTCTTCCTGTAAATCTGTTTGAGTTATTTGTAAATTCTGGATATCAGCCCTTTGTCAGATAGGTAAACTGCAAAAATGTTTTCCCATTCTGTTGGTTGCCGATTCACTCTAGTGACTGTTTCTTTTGCTGTGCAGAAGCTGTGGAGTTTCATTAGGTCCCATTTGTCTATTTTGGCTTTTGTTGCCAAGCTTTTGGTGTTTTGTTCATGAAGTCCTTGCCTACTCCTATGTTCTGGATAGTTTTGCCTAGATTTCCTTCTAGGGTTTTCATGGTGCCAGGTCTTATGTTTAAGTCTTTAATCCATCTGGAGTTAATTTTAGTGTAAGGTGTCAGGAAGGGGTCCAGTTTCTGCTTTCTGCACATGGCTAGCCAGTTTTCCCAACACCATTTGTTAAACATGGAATCCTTTCCCCCTTGCTTGTTTTTGTCAGGTTTATCAAAGATTATATAGTTATAGATATGTTGTGTTGTCTCTGGTGCCTCTGTTTTGTTCCATTGGTCTATATCTCTGTTTTGGTACCAGTACCATGCTGTTTTGATTACTGTAGCCTTGTAGTATAGTTTGAAATCCGGTAGTGTGATGCCCCCCCGCTGTATTATTTTTGCTTAGAATTGACTTGGCTATGTGGGCTCTCTTTTGGTTCCATATGAAGTTCATGGTGGTTTTTTCCAGTTCTGTGAAGAAAGTCAATGGTAGCTTGATGGGGATAGCGTTGATTCTGTAAATTACTTTGGGCAGTATAGCCATTTTCACGATATTAATTCTTCCTAACCATGAACATGGAATGTTTCTCCATCTGTTTGTGTCCTCTCTGATTTCGTTGAGCAGTGGTTTGTAGTTCTCCTTGAAGAGGTCCCTTACGTTCCTTGTGAGTTGTATTCCAAGGTATTTTATTGTTTTTGTAGCAATTGTGAATGGCAGTTCGTTCTTGATTTGGCTTTCTTTAAGTCTGTTATTGGTGTAGACGAATGCTTGTGATTTTTGCACATTGATTTTATATCCTGAGACTTTGCTGAAGTTGCTTATCAGTTTCAGGAGTTTTTGGGCTGAGGTGATGGGGTCTTCTAGGTATACTATCATGTATTCTGCAAATAGAGACAATTTGGCTTCCACGTTTCCTATTTGAATACCCTTTATTTCTTTTTCTTCCCTGATTGCTCTGGCTAGAACTTTCCAGTACTAACAATGTATTATTTTAAAATACCACTGCGTTTAAGTTTACTCATGAATCATGTAATTTTTCAAGTAATTTTGGAGTCAGAAGAGAACTGTAAGCTTAGTTGTTGAGCACTATAAATATAAATATGCTCAATAATTGAGTATGTGAATGTCATCTTTATAAACCCCAACATTTTTTAAAAGTATTTTAAGTGGCTTAAGAACAGTTTGAAAGTTGAAATATGGCCATATAATTCATAGTAAAAAAATCAAACATGGGCCAAAGATTTTGTGTTATGATTTCTGGTAGTATACCTGGAAAAATTTCTATAATTTCTTCAAAGAGAAACAGCAAAATTTGGTACTCAGTTCTGACAGAATATTTTGCAGTAGTGTTCATATAGAATTTAATAAATGATGTAATAAATAATGTTCTCTACAATATACCAAACAATAAATAGACTACAAGTTTTTAGGTTTTTAATAATGAAAGCTGAGAATCACGCTTGGGATCATGATCAGAAAACCCCAGAATGACCATGACTTTAAGGATTGTGTTCTTATCTGTAAAAACCTCTGACGTTTGGCAGTACAGGGTTGGCTGATGACTCCATAAGTATTTCCAGTACTCACACACCTTTTATTTCTTTCCATACCATGCCTAAGCTATGGCCCTCGTTCTCATAGCCCAATATCACTAATAGAGCAACAGTCATCAGATCTAATTTCCAGGCAAAATGATGAAAGAAAGGCCAGAAAAGGGCTCCCCCCCCCACATTAAGGACACTTTCTGGAGTCACAAAACACTTTTATTCAACATCTTGCCTGAAACTTGGGAACACGGTCACAACTAACTTCCAGGAAAGCTAGCAAGTCTAGATTGTTAGACAAAATTTTATATAGAGAAAGGAAAGGGGGAATGTGCTCTGGTAGTGACCAGCAGTGTCTACAGCATACAACCAGAACTCACTTCAACAACATCAGTTCCGTGAGAGACAAATGTGTTTGAAGGAGGCAGTTTTTAGGTTGTCTGGTTGAATCCAGAGGTAAAACCTATGTCTCAATCAGCAGTTTTTAGGTCAACAACAATTTTTTGAGCACCTAATTTGTGCTAGATAGTTGAAATGTAACAGGGAGCTGAGGTCATGATTTCTAAGTTTCTAGAACTTATAATCAAATTTTATCAGTATAACTTAAAAAAAAAGTTAATCAAGAAACTCAGTACTCAACATGCAGAGTTCAGAGACAGGCTTCTGATGATTTGAGGATTCATTATTGAAGACTTTGCCACTGTAAGTTATATGTGGAAACAACTATTATTCCATAAAAATATTCATCAATGAACTGATTATATATTTAATCCCTACACAAACATCTCTCAAAGTTTAACATTAATATCTGCATCTCTATTCAGCAAAGCAATGCCTTTATCAATTTCCCTTGCCTAATATCATTTACATCTTACTATATAATGTAAGTTACATCTTACTATATAATGTAATTGAAAAGTAGAACATCTAAGCCTTGCAATAAATGCAAGATTTCATGAATTTGATGTAGGTGCTGCTGGTGAAGTGATCAAATTATATGCAAAGCCATTGGTAACTGATGATGTGTCAGAGAATATTTCTCCTATGTTTCATAGTAACCATAAATTCTATTTAATTTATAGAACTCAGTGAGTGATTACACGGTAAGGTCAATGCTTTTGAAATAACTTTGATTACTCATGGTTTCCAAGAGGAGGCCCACCATCCTACACAGGGTCACATGAAATTACAAGGTTTGGTCAGGAAGTAAAAGGTATAGGGGAAGAGTATGGCCCAGATTCTTTATTGCAGTTTCTGAGAAAAAGGCAAGGCACAGGTAAACAGCTTAACATGGGTTTTTTGAATAATTTTGGTGGGCTCTTGGCTATAAAGGTGGTCTCTGATAGGTGGCCCTGGTGATCTATGGTAGAGGAAATATTGGCTTGGCATGTGAAAATTAGATAAAGAAGGTAGTTGAGGATATGAGCTTTGTGGCTGTGTTGTATCTTAGTCCCATTGGGATGCTATAACAAAATACCATCAACTGAGTAGCTTATGAACAATGGAAATTTATTTCTTACAGTTCTGGAGGCTGAGAAGTTCAGTATCAAGAAGCCAGCAGATTAGGAGTCTAGTAAATACAGGCTCTTTGCTTCATAGATGTGGCCCTCTGGCTGTATCCTCCCATGGTGGAAGGGGCAGGTCAGCTCTCTGAGGACCTCTTCTGTAAGGGCACTAATCCCACTTAGATGATTCTGCCCTATGATATAATCATCTCTCAGAGGCCCCAACTCCTAATACCATTACTTTGGTGATCAGGTTTCAACATATGCATTTTAAGAGAACATAACTATTTAGACCACAGCAGTTGATTCGCACATGAAAGTGATACTGGCTGACAAGTTGTTTACTACCTCTAGGAATTAGCTAGCCCTGAGAAGGGTAGTCTCTGCAGGATGAGCAAGGCTCCAAGATGTCAAAATATCAAAACACATACAAAGTAAAAACCTTGATGAATGCATACTACCACATCACACAGTCCTCATAGCTTTCCTCTCCACTTCACCCCCAACATTTAGTCTCAATTCTCATGTGTGTCTTCATCTTTATTTTTCTGAGGTTTGATTTTCTCTGTTGGGATTACAAAATATGCCCATAGAGTGAATTCAAAATATTAGTAGGGCAGGTGTTTCAAAAAGACTGCTATGTATGCTTGTTAAATAATTAAGAGAGGTCTTCAAATGAATTGGTGATTCTGGGTCCAGGGGCTCATGCCTGTAATCCCAGCACTTTGGGAGGTGAGATGGGTGGATTGCTTGAGCTTCAGAAGTTTAAGACCAGCCATGGGCAACATGGTCAAAAACCTGTCTCTATTAAAACAAACAAACAAACAAGAAATAAACAAAAAGAAGGCATGGTGGAGTGCACCTATTAGTCCCTGCTGCTCAAGAGGCTGAGGTAGGAGGACCACCTGAGCCCAGGGAGGTGGAGTCTGCAGTCAGCTGTGATGACTCTACTGCATGTCAGCCTGGGCAACAGAGCTTGACCCTATATAAAAAAAATGATGAATCTTGGGAATATTATGGAAGAGAATTTTATCTAAAAGTCAAAAATTAAGTAGAGGATTATGTATCATCCTATCAAAAATTTTTCAAATAAATTTAAAAAAAACTCTATAATGACTTACTTTTGTTCCAAAAATTAACATGAAGTTGCAACTATAGTTTAAACTTTTTAAAAATTAAAATAAACTTTAGTTACATTTTAAGGAAAAATCCTTTTCAAATCTTTTTCTTGAGTATTTAGTATAAATATCGGTGATTCACTTAAAGTAGTAATGTTTATTGCAGATTCACCTTGCATAACCACTTCCTTTAGTATTGAATATATATAGGTAAGCATAGATGCAGATTATAGATCATATAGAACTGTTCTGGATAAAGTCAGGCTAGTAGGGGAAGAAGGAAGAAGCCCAGAGGGACCAGTTCAGTGTCTTCTCTACCCCAATACCACACAATCTTCTGGGACCCTTTATGTCTCTACAGAACAGCTTTAGAAACTGTAGCTTCAAAAGTGTTTCAAAAGTTTCACTGTTTCAAAAGTGTTTCAGTGTTTGAAAAGTTTCATATATAATTTTATGGTAACATAAGTTTGTGAAACACTGAGTTAAGCAGAGTTAGCAGGTTTTTTTTAAGTTCATGTCATCTTGGAACTATTAAAATGATAATATGCATATGGCCTCCAAGAGGGATTGCAGAATTGCCTGCAGAATCCTTTTGTTTTTATTATAAGCATCACTTAGATTGAGTATGATGCTAAATACACTTTGGAAAATATTGATCTAGAGAAAAGGATGGAAGAGAAGTCATGTAAAATCTTTGTTCTTTAGCTGGCTCATCTATAAAACAGTAAAAAAAATCTGGTCAATTATTTCATCTTTTTTAAAGATTACATTATATCATTTTCTGGAATATTTTTTAAAACTAGATTTTCATATGATAAACTATATATGGATAATATAGCATTTACTACATTGTTTTGAAACTTTTTCTTAATGTGTAGCAAGTTCATGGGTGCAGCAAACCACCATAGCACATATATACGTATGTAACAAACCTGCAGGGTCTGCACATGTATCCTAGAACTTAAAGTATAATAGTAAAAAATTCTCTCTACTATCCATCCTTTGTAGTAAATGTTATCTTCATTATGTATTACAAATATAATACCTTTTTAAGAGTAGTTTCTCACATTCTTAAGTTAATCAATTGTAAGTAGGCTAATGACATGTAGACAGTAGTATATCATTATGTGATAATATGTAAGGGAGTGGTTTGTGGAGTCAAACACACCCAGTTCAATTCATTTCCCACCATTTAACTAGCTGTGTTTCTCTTGCAACTCTGCTTTTGGCAAGTTATTTGTAAATAAGGTGCCCACAATGCTTATGATTAGTAAAACAAATTATAAAGAAGAGCTTGAGATAAAAAATATATATATACATGCAACAACAGTGTATTTCAAATGCCTTTCTGTAAACAAATTACAAAACGTGAAAATGTAATAGGTTGGTCTAAAACCATATATCATATATTAAATCACTGTCATAGAAAACTGTATTTTAGATTTAATTATGGCCACTTACATTGAAAAGTCATAGCATTTCTTTTTTGCTCAGAGATCAGATGGTAGCAAAAGTCTGCCTGAATTTGTATATTTCTAGGTAGTCTTCCAGTTGCACCCAAACTGGGTTGCTAGTCTACCAAATTTGGACTGATTCATGAATGCAGCTCATTTGAATTTTTTTTCAACACTATACAAATAGAATAGTGTTTCTGAAAGCATGGTTCTAGGAACAGCTGCACTGGTATCACTTGGGATCTTATTATCAGTGCAGATTTTCAGGCCTCATCCCAAAATCCAGTGGATCAGAAACTCAGGGATAGGGCCTAGCAATCTGTTTTAAAAATCCTTAGCTGATTCTGATGCATGCCAAAATTTGAATGTGTATGAAATAGAGAAAAATAAATGGAGGTTGATTTCAATTTTTTATATAATAAGCAATCAAAAATTCTCTTTAAGCTCCTGAAAATATGCCCTGTAAGGGATTTGAGAAATATGAACTAAACCTGAATAATTTGAATGAACTCATCATAGGTAAAGCACTTAAAATTGAAGAGTGAAGGCTAGTGTTTCCAGATTCCATACATTATTCCTCTGTAGAGTTGCGAGCTACATTGTAATAGAAGAACAAACCTTTTTGCCTGTACCTGTAACCATCAACAATTTGTGAATATTAATGAAATATTTAGATGTGCGATTTATTTTAACTTAGCCTTTTGGTAAGAGGTTAGAAACTTGCAGAAGGTATATACTGAGGTGCTTCCTAAGGTCATGGACTTCTTGAAATGAAAGAGTTTGGAGAAATCTAACTTGCCTAACACCAACGGTTCAGATCATACTTCCATACAGATGTGTCCTGACATCTGAGCACATTGAATTTGGAACTTAGGGGGAAAACAAAACAAAACAAAACATTATTTGATATTCATCCTCAAACTAAAATGCTAAACACTATGATGAGAATTAGATGATATGTTTATTGTTTGTTAGATCTGAATATAATAGAATCATAGACTCTGAAGAAGTGTAGAGCTATTTGGCAGAAATGATGTAAAAATGTAATGATTTTAGAAGTGATTCACAAATGTTGGTGAATAGGAATCATTGTTCTTAACTATCTCTGGCTATTTTTGAGTGAAAATATAAGAATATGTCAGAATTATTATTTTTTCTCTATCAATGTATCTTGGATTTGAGAAAAATCTTTTGAGGTGAATGTGAACTGTGACCATCAAATGGGCACAATCTCCCTGAAATCTTGGACTCAAAATGTGACCTTAAAATTTCTACCTGTATATTTGAATTCGGGAGAATGTGTGCCTATGAAAATAGGCTCCTTTTTTAAGTGCTGCCATAATACAAGCAGAAGGCCATCATTAGTAGCATGATATAGGATGAAATTTGAAACAAGGTATATTTTCTGAGCTCTTAAAAAAGGGTAGCATGCTAAACAAGAGAATTTGTTCTAAATTGCTGACAATTGGTGGATATGGCATCTATAAATTTGTCTTTGTCTACATGAGATTAATTTAAGTCCTTATAGGAAATAAAAATTATATTTAAAATTTTAATAGGTTATATATAAACACTATCAGCAATCCAGATTGCACCTCTCTGCATTATATATACAAATTTCTGATTATATGTAGATTACTATTAGAAAATATCTGGCATCCACTTCTCAACATGTAGATATGTGTATATTATTCAAGAAGGATTATTTTTATATTTTTTAATTTAGTTGCTGTAAAGTCTGCAAAGCTACAAATGCAACTCCTTTCTTTCACTTGTTTCTCACAGTATTATTTCTCATTCATATATTATCTCTTCTTTTAAATGCTGGAAATTAGACCATAGTTAGAAGCAAAATAATTCCGTACTCAAATTTAAGTTGTAGTTATTTGCTAATGCTAGGTAGCATATCTTAATTACTATGGACATTCAAAGTTGGGGTATTATAAGGTGGCTCTCTAAAGTGTTCTGAGCTAGATGTATTCTAATTGCTGGTTATTTCCTGAAACTGCTTCTCTGATAGTGTTTAAGATGGTTTTGAATTATAATTTCATAAATATAGGGTAGAAAATTACTTGCTAATTAAATGGATTCAGAATTACTTTTGAATAGTCGCAGAAAGGGTCAGTAGGAGACAGTTTATTTCTCCATGGACAAATTTTGCCACTCTAGGCAGAGATCAAACTAAAGTAAGGCTCTGCAGATAGTGAAGATGATTCATCCATTTTGTGCTTTCTGATCATGGGGTGGGCAGTTATTTAACCCTTAAAGTGAAATTATAGAGTTCACTTTACTCTTTTAGACCAAACACTTGATAATCTGGTTAAAAATTTACAAACTAAATGCACTGTTCATTGACCATTTTGGCAATGAGTGGGATAAATTTGTTAAGAGTATTTGGACCAATATAAATGAATGCATTTATATTGGTCCAAATACTCTTAACAAATTTACCAAAACCCAGCAGAGACCCAACAAGAAAAGAAAACTTCAGGTCAATATCCATGATGAACATAGATGCAAAAATCTTCAATAAAATATTGGCAAGCCGAATGCAACAGCAAATCAAAAAACTTATTCACCATGATCAAGTAGGATTCATCCCGGGGATGCAAGGCTGGTTCAACATATGCAAGTCTATAAACGTAATTCACCACATAAACAGAACCAAAAACAAAATCCACATGATTATCTCAATTGACGCAGAGAAGGCATTTGACAAAATTCAACAGCCCTTTATGCTAAAAACCCTCAATAAACTGGTAGCGATGGAACGTATCTCAAAGTAATAAAAGCTATTTATGACAAACCAACAGCCAATATCATACTGAATGGGCAAAAACTGGAAGCATTCCCTTTGAAATCTGGCACTAGACAAGGATGCCCTCTTTCACCACTCCTATTCAATATAGTACTGGAAGTTCTAGCCAGAGCAATCAGGGAAGAAAAAGAAATAAAGGGTATTCAAATAGGAAAGGTGGAAGACAAATTGTCTCTATTTGCAGACGACATGATAGTATACCTAGAAGACCCCATCACCTCAGCCCAAAAACTCCTGAAACTGATAAACAACTTCAGCAAAGTCTCAGGATATAAAATCAATGTGCAAAAATCACAAGCATTCATCTACACCAATAACAGACTTAAAGAAAGCCAAATCAAGAACGAACTGCCATTCACAATTGCTACAAAAACAATAAAATACCTTGGAATACAACTCACTAGGAACGTAAGGGACCTCTTCAAGGAGAACTACAAACCACTGCTCAACGAAATCAGAGAGGACACAAACAGATGGAGAAACATTCCATGTTCATGGTTAGGAAGAATTAATATCGTGAAAATGGCTATACTGCCCAAAGTAATTTACAGAATCAACGCTATCCCCATCAAGCTACCATTGACTTTCTTCACAGAACTGGAAAAAACCACCATGAACTTCATATGGAACCAAAAGAGAGCCCACATAGCCAAGTCAATTCTAAGCAAAAATAATACAGCGGGGGGGCATCACACTACCGGATTTCAAACTATACTACAAGGCTACAGTAATCAAAACAGCATGGTACTGGTACCAAAACAGAGATATAGACCAATGGAACAAAACAGAGGCACCGGAGGCAACACAACATATCTACAACTATACAATCTTTGATAAACCTGACAAAAACAAGCAAGGGGGAAAGGATTCCATGTTTAACAAATGGCGTTGGGAAAACTGGCTAGCCATGTGCAGAAAGCAGAAACTGGACCCCTTCCTGACACCTTACACTAAAATTAACTCCAGATGGATTAAAGACTTAAACATAAGACCTGGCACCATAAAAACCCTAGAAGGAAATCTAGGCAAAACTATCCAGAACATAGGAGTAGGCAAGGACTTCATGAACAAAACACCAAAAGCATTGGCAACAAAAGCCAAAATAGACAAATGGGACCTAATGAAACTCCACAGCTTCTGCACAGCAAAAGAAACAGTCACTAGAGTGGATCGGCAACCAACAGAATGGGAAAACATTTTTGCAGTTTACCCATCTGACAAAGGGCTGATATCCAGAATTTACAAATAACTCAAATGGATTTACAGGAAAAAAACAAACAAGCCCATTCAAAAGTGGGCAAAGGATATGAACAGACACTTTACGAAAGAAGACATATATGAGGCCAACAATCATATGAAAAAATGCTCATCGTCACTGGTCATCAGAGAGATGCAAATCAAAACCACATTGAGATACCATCTCACGCCAGTTAGAATGGCGATCATTAAAAAATCTGGAGACAACAGATGCTGGAGAGGATGTGGAGAAAAAGGAACACTTTTACACTGTTGGTGGGAGTGTAAATTAGTTCAACCATTGTGGAAGACAGTGCAGCGATTCCTCAAGGCCTTAGAAATAGAAATTCCATTTGACCCAGCAATCCCATTACTGGGTATATATCCAAAAGACTATAAATCGTTCTACTATAAGGACACATGTACACGAATGTTCATTGCAGCACTGTTTTACAATAGCAAAACCTGGAATCAACCCAAATGCCCATTGATAATAGACTGGATTGGAAAAATGTGGCACATATACACCATGGAATATTATACAGCAATCAGAAATGATGAGTTTGTGTCGTTTGTAGGGACATGGATGAATCTGGAGAACGTCATCCTCAGCAAACTGACACAAGAACAGAAAATGAAACACCGCATATTCTCACTCATAGGTGGGTGATGAAAAATGAGAACACATGGACACAGAAAGGGGTCTATTGGGGGGAAAAGGGGAGGGCCAGTGGGAGGGGGAGCTGGGGAGGGATAGCCTGGGGAGAAATGCCAAATGTGGGTGAAGGGGAGAAGGAAAGAAAAGCACACTGCCATGTGTGTTCCTACGCAACTGTCTTACATGCTCTGCTCATGTACCCCAAAACCTAAAATCCAATAAAAAATTTTAAAAAAATAAAAAAATAAAAATAAAGATAAATAAATAAATAAATGCATTCATTAATTGTCCTTCATTTCAACAATGTAAGTGTTGAAACATAGGGTTTAAAAGATATCTGTTGATTATGATAAAATCAGTAACCAAAAATATGTACATGCTTAATAAAAAAACAAATGATAAGTCTGCACTTTTAGAACTCTTGTAAGATACCTCTTTTTTCCTACCATCCAAACGAATAATCAGCAGAGAGCATTATTAGAATTAATTTATTTATGTATATGTTTATTTATTTTTGTGACAGAGTCTTGCTCTGTTTCCCAGACTGGAGTGCAGTGGCACAATCTCAACTCACTGCAACTTCTGCCTCCCTGGTTCAAGCAATTCTCCTGCCTCAGCCTCCAAAGTAACTGGAAATACAGGTGTCCACCACCACACCTGGCTAATTTTTGTATTTTTAGTAGAAACAGGGTTTTACCATGTTGGCCAGGCTGGTCTTGAGCTCCTGACCTTTCTGATCTACCCGCCTCAGCCTCCCAAAATGCAGGCATTACAGGTGTAAGCCACAGCGCCTAACCTTTATTTTTTTAAGTTAGATACAGGGTCTTTCTGTGTCACCACGTCTGGAGTGTAGTGACATGATCAAAGCTCAATGTAACATGAAACTCCTGGGCTCAAGTGATCTTCCTCCCACAGCCTTCTTAGTAGCTGGGACCCCAGGCATGTGCTGCTATGCCTAGTTTTATATAAATATATCTTCATAAATATTTATATAACTTCATAACATATGTATATATATATATATATATATATATATATATATATATATGTATGTATGTATGTATGTGTATATATATATATATGTTAGAAACCGGGTCTCTTTAGGTTTCCCAGGCTTGTCTGGAACTCCTGGCCTTAAAGGTCCTCCCACCTTCACCTCCAAAAGTGCTGGAGTTACATGAGCCACTGTGTCTGGCCCTATTAAATGTGTTTAGTCCATAACACTGTATGCTATAAACTGTAAAATAAGAGTTAACATATGAAGGACATAATATGGTAGTATCTGTCATGGTTCAAGTTATGTGATCTCTGAGGATCTGAAAAATAAATTATCAGTGGAGGTCAGTAGTTAAGACAAGATCAAGGATATGAGTTCTGCTCATGAATCATAGAACTCTGAGCTGGAAGGAGCCACAAGAAACTCTCTGTTATAGGTTACTGTCAGGAGAAGCATTTATTTTTACCATTTTACAGTTGAAGAAACTGACATCCAGTTAAGCTTTAATTTATGCAGGTACCGGTAGTTCATAAATGGTAGAAGCAGTGAAGAATGAAGAGGAAGGAAAATAACTATTATAGTCAGGACACATATTACTTAACAAATAGTTTTTCATAATCCTGATGGTAATCATATGACATAGATGTCATAATACATACTTTTTGAAATAAAAAAATGAACTAAAAGTTTAAAATAATCATTCAGCCAATGCATTGATTTTCCGAGTGCCTTAAACACCATACATTTAGTTTCTCACAGTTCTTGAAGCTGGAAGTTCATGATCAAGGTGTTGGCAGAGCCACGTTCACTCTGTAGGCACTGGGGAAAGATCTCTTTTAAGCTTCTCTCCAAGCTTCTGGTAGTTTCTTGGCTTGTGACAGCACATCTCTGATCTGCAAATAGTGTTCTCCTGTGTGCATGTCTGTGTCTAAATGTCCCCACCTTATAAGAAAATCAGTCATATTGCATTAGGAGCTGACCTTTTTGCAGTACGACCTCATCTTAACTAATTACATTTGTAATGACCCTATTTCCAAGTAAAGTCACTGGCTTAGTCCATCTGCTGCTATGAAAGCTACCTGAGTCTTGGTAATTTATAAAGAAAAGAGATTTGTTTGGCTCCTGGTTCTGCAGACTGTGCAAAATGCATGGCACATGCATCTGCATCTGGTGAGAGCCTCAGCTGTTTTCATTCACAGTGGAAGGTCAGTGAAGAGGAGCTGATGTGGACAGACATCATAAGGCCAAAGAAGTAGTAGACAGAGGGAAGGGAGATGCCATGTTCTTTTTAAGAACCAGCTCTCATGGGATCTAATAAGAGTGAGAACTCCCTCATGACCATGAGGGCAGCACCAAGCCACTTATGAGAGATCTGTCCCCATGACTCCAACACCTCCCATCAGCCCCCACCTCTAACACTGGAGGCCAAAGTTCAACGTGAGAATTGGGAGACAAACATCCAAACAGTAGCAGTCACATTCTGAGGTACTGGCAGTCAGGGTTTCAACATAGGAGTTTTTAGGAGACATAGGGCAATTAGCATTTAATTGTAAATTCTTCTGTCTCCACATTTTACATTTAATGGTAGAAAGAAACTCACATTTTGTTTCATAAAAGGCCATTGAATGTAATGTTTCAATTTTTCATAAATTAGAAAAAGGAAGGAAGAAAATATTGTAATGACTATTGGGAAAAAAATCATGTAAGTTTTATAATGTTCAATGAGGGACTTTTGCTTTTATGTCGATGGTAGGTAGGGACAAGTTTTAGAAGGACAAAGTTATAAAAATGATCTCTTATAAATATAACTGCTAGTCATATGCAATATGGACTAAAGGAAACAAAAATGATCATAAAGAAGATGAGTTTAGAGGCTACAACTAAAATACAAGCCTGAGTCTATAAGCCCTCAAAGAGGTGGTGCAGTAAGAATGTGAACCTGAGGCAGGCAAGCCTACTTTGGAAAAATGTATTTTATAAGATTTTGTCATTAATCATGTATGGATATATAAGAATCAGAAATGATAGAGTTTTATGCATGGACAACTAAGCAAAATACTAATCTGCATATACAGAAAGGAGATAGTACTTTTTGTTTTAATTTTTGACTTTATTTCTGGATTTCCCCTCATGGATTTAATATAAGAGAAATAACATGGGGAGAAATGCCAGATATACGTGATGGGGAGAAAGGCAGCAAACCACGTTGCCATGTATGTACCTATGCAACAATCTTGCATGTTCTTCACATGTACCCCAAAACCCTGAAATGCAATTATATGTATAATAAATAAATTTATTTGCTACTTAACTTGGTCTTTGTAAATAGCATTGGTTATAAATTCCTTATGACAACTTAAAAAAGAGGTTCCTGTTGAAAAAAATATGGTGTTATGTGTAAGTAAATCAGTTTGCATGAGGATAGACAAAGCTTTATCCGTATGATGTATCTTGGAATAGTGTTAGAGAATTGAATTTCGACATCCCTTTGATAAACACCTCCATCAGATACTCATACCCACTTTGGTTCTAAGTTTAAACTATTGATTTAATGTTTGTTAAGTTATTGGAAACCTAGGGTATTTTTGCTGTCTTATCTGACCACATTGGCATGGCTGTGAGCTAGTGTTGTCACATCATCACATCTGAAATACATCTTATCAGTGTGGTATACCATATATAATTTACATGGTATCCATTACCAATCCTGAGCCTCAAAAATGAGGCCAAGCCTTGTGTCTCACAGAAAATAATAAATTCTAAATCAATTCAGAAAATTTCAGTTCCAAAAATAATAGACATAGTGGAAGGAATTTTATAGAAGTTCTATAAAACAAATCGAAGTGAGGGATCAATTTTTTGTAGGTGGTTTTAAATAAGCATAGCTTTTTAAAATTCTATATATATGGAAAGCTGGGAGGAACTTTTCAAAAATAGATAAAGCCAAAAAAAAAAAAAAACGGGTTGTAGATAGAAAAATTTTATAAAGCTTGAGACAGATAAGGTATCATATTCTGCATATACAAATATATTTTCACTGCTGTCCTAGATTAGTAGCTCTCAGCACTGTCTGCACATTTGAATCATTTGGGAAACTTTTAAAAATAATACTGATGGCTGGCTCTATTTCCAGTAGATTTTGATTTGATTGGTCTGGGGTACATGGGACTGAGATATCAGTATTGTTGACCTCTCTGCAAGTGAATCTATTTGAAGTCAGAAGTAAAAGACACTCTTCTAGAGCTTTATCAACTTTGAAATTGCCTTATTGGAGACATTACAGAATCCTGTTCACTGTCAGAAATCCATATATTACAGTGAATAAAAATATAAGCATTTAGGCGGTTTTTCAAGATGGCGCGATAGGAACAACTCGGGATTGTAGGTCTCAGTGAAGGCGCAGAGGGTGAGTCCTAGCCACATTTCCAGATGGATCTTTGTTGCCCACAGAATGGGGAAATTCCCAGGTATAGGAAAGACACGGGAAGCCAGTGCAGCCCTCTCAGCTGGTGCGGGCCATTTCAGCCGGCGCCGCAGCACAGTGTCACCCCGCACAAAACGCACTGATCTGGGTGCCCTGTTAAACCAGCAATCTGAGATTTGGGAGGGCAGATTAGCATATCCATCTGATTAAACGGGACCTGGACAGTTAGCCAGACAAGGAAATTCCTGGGAAGTGACATTTGAGCTGGTGCAGTGGGCTTCTGCATGGGAAATCACACAGATCCTGGTGCTCTACAAGCAGGTGACTAAAACACCTGAGAGAGAGTCAACTGTTCAACTTAAAAAAAAAAAAAGGGAGAAAGGACTCTGAGGCAGGGAGCCAGGTGATCAGGCTCGGCAGGTCCCACCCCCACAGGGACAAAGAAAATGGCGATTGGAAACCCTCAGGGTTGAGAGTTTCACTGCGGGCACAGCTGAATCCAGGAAGGTGATGCTCCATGGGGGAGGGGCGTCTGCCACTACCGAGGCATTCTGCTCCTACTGAGGTACACGCCCATTTCTGATGCAGCCTGCCATTGCCAAGGCAACCCGCCATAACAGAGAGACTCCACCAACAGGGTGGAGCCCACAACAGCAAGGCAGAGCCCACAGGCAACATGGCGAGCCCAGGATGGCAGGGCAGAGCCCACAGCAGCAGCGACTGGAGTGGACCTCAGCAGTCATACAGCAGAGGGGCTAGACTGTTAGAAAAAAAACTAAGTAACAGGAATACTTCAGCATCAACAATCTGGGCATATACTCAGAGACCCAATCGAAAAGTTAGCAACTACTTAGACAACAGGTGGATAAATCCACCAAGATGGAAAGAAACCAGCGCAAAAAGGAAAAAAACACCTGAAACCAAAATACCTCGCCTCCAACAAAGGACCAAAACTCCTCACCAACAAGGGAACAAAGCTGGACAGAGAATGAGTGTGAAAAAATGACGGAATCAGACTTCACAAGGTGGATAATGAGAAACTTCTGTGAGCTAAAAGAACATGTTCTAAATCAATGCAAAGAAACTAAGAATCTCGAAAAAAGATTTGAAAAAGTATTTGAGGAAATGATAACAAGAATGGACAACTTAGAGAGGAATATGAATGAATTGAAGGAGCTGAAAAACACAACACGAGAACTTCATGAAGCATGCACAAGTTTAAACAGCTGAATTGACCAAGCAGAAGAAAGAATATCAGAAGTCGAAGATCAACTCAATGAAATAAAATGAGAAACCAAGATTAGAGAAAACAGTGCAAAAGGGAATGAACAAAGTCTCCAAGAAATGTGGGACTATGTGAAGAGACCTAACCTACGTTTGATAGGTGTACCAGAATGTGACGAAGAGAATGAATCCAACCTGGAAAATACTCTTCAGGACATTATCCAGGAAAATTTCCTCCACCTAGCAAGACAGGCCAACACTCAAATGCAGGAAATACAGAGAACACCACAAAGATATTCTGCAAGAAAAGCAACCCCAAGGCACATAATCATCAGATTCACCAGGGTTGAAATGAAGGAGAAAATCCTAAGGGAACCCAGAGAGAAAGGTCGGGTTACCCACAAAGGGAAGCCCATCAGACTCACAGCAGATCTCTTGGCAGAAACTCTACAAGCCAGAAGAGAGTGGGGGCCAATATTCAACATCCTTAAAGAAAAGAACTTTCAACCCAGAATTTCATATCTAGCCAAACTGAGCTTCATAAGTGAAGGAAAAATAAAATCCTTTGTGAACAAGAAAGTACTCAGAGATTTTGTCACCACCAGGCCTGCTTTACAAGAGCTCCTGAATAAGGCACTATACATAGAAAGGAACACCAGGTACCAGCAATTATAAAAACATACCAAATGCTAAAGAGCATCAACAAAAAGAAGAATCTGCATCAACTAATGGGCAAAACAGCCAGCTAGCATCAAAATGGCAGATCAAATTCACACATAACAATATTAACCCTAAATGTAAATGCATTAAATGCACCAATCAAAAGACAGAGACTGGAAAATTGGATAAAAATCCAAAACCCATTGGTGTGCTGTATCCAGGACACCTATTTCACATGCAAGGATACACAAAGGCTCAAAATAAAAGGATGGAGGAAGATTTACCAAGCAAATGGAGAGCAAAAAAAGCAGGAGTTGCAATTCTCCTCTCTGATAAAATAGACTTTAAAGCAACAAAGATCAAAAGAGACAAAGAAGGTCATTACATAATGGTAAAAGAATTGATACAACAAAGAAGAGCTAATGATCCTAAATATATATGGACCCAATACAGAAACACCCAGATATATAAGGCAAGTTCTTAACGACTGACAAAGAGACTTAGACTCCCACACAATAATAGTGGGAGACTTTAACACTACACTGTCAATATTAGACAGATCAACCAGACAGAAAATTGACAAGGATATCGAGGGCTTGAACTCAGACCTGGAACAAGCAAACCTGATAGACATTTACAGAACTCTCCACCCCAAATCCACAGAATATACATTCGTCTCAGCACCACATCACACCTACTCTAAAATTGACCACATAATTGGAAGTAAAGCACTCCTCAGCAAATGCAAAACAACTGAAATCATAAGAAACAGTCTCTCAGATTAGAGTGCAATCAAGTTAGAACTCAGAATTCAGAAACTAACTCAGAACAGCACAGTGTCATGGAAACTGAAAAACTGGCACTTGAATGTTGATTGGATAAACAATGAAATGAAGGCAGAAATAAAGAAGTTCTTCAAAACCAACGGGAATAAAGACACAACATACCGGAATCTCTGGGACACATTTAAAGCAGTCTCTAGAGGAAAATATATAGCAATAAGTGCCCACATGAGAAGAGTGGAGAGATCCAAAATTGACACCCTATCATCAAAATTGAAAGAGCTAGAGGAGCAAGATCAAAAAAACTCAAAACCTAGCAGAAGAGGCGCAATAACTAAGATCAGAGCAGAACTGAAAAAGATAGAGACATGAAAAACCCTTCAAAAACTCAATAAATCCAAGAGCTGGTTTTTTGAAAAGATCAACAAAATAGAAAGACCACTAGCCAGACTGATAAAAAAGAAAAGAGAGAACAACCAAAGGGGAAATCACCACAGATTCCACAGAAATTCAAACCATCATCAGAGAATATTACAAACAACTCTATGCACATAAACTAGTAAACCTAGAAGAAACGGATAAATTCCTGGACATCTGTGTTTTCCCAAGTCTAAACCAGGAGGAAGCCAAAACTATGAATAAAGCAATAACAAGGTGAGAAGTTGAGGCAGCAATTAAGAGCCTACAACACAAAAAAAGTCCAGGTCTAGATGGGTTCACAGCCGAATTCTACCAGACATACAAAGAGGAGCTGGTACCATTCCTTCTGAAACTATTCCAAATAATCCAACAAGAGGGAATCCTTCCCAAATCATTTTATGAGACCAACATCATCCTGATACCAAAACCCAGCAAAGACTCAACAAGAAAAGAAAACTTCAGGCCAATATCCATGATGAACATAGATGCAAAAATCTTCAATAAAATACTGGCAAACCGATTGCAACAGCACATCAAAAAACTTATCCATCATGATCAAGTAGGTTTCATCCCGGGGATGCAAGGCTGGTTCAACATACGCAAGTCTATAAGCATAATGCACCACATAAACAGAACTAAAAACAAAAGCCACATGATTATCTCAACTGACGCAGAGAAGGTATTTGACAAAATTCAACAGCCCTTTATGCTAAAAACCCTCAATAATCTCGGTAGCGATGGAACGTATCTCAAAGTAATAAAAGCTATTTATGACAAACCAACAGCCAATATCATACTGAATGGGCAAAAACTGGAAGCATTCCCTTTGAAATCTGGCACTAGACAAGGATGCCCTCTCTCACCACTCCTATTCAATATAGTACTGGAAGTTCTAGCCAGAGCAATCAGGCAAGTAAAAGAAATAAAGAGTATTCAAATAGAAAAGGAGGAAGCCAAATTGTCTCGATTTGCAGATGACATGATAGTATATCTAGAAGACCCCATCGTCTCAGCCCAAAAACTCCTGAAACTCAGAAGCAACTTCAGCAAAGTCTCAAAATATAAAATCAATGTGCAAAAATTACAAGCATTCCTATACACCAATAACAGACTTGAAGAGAGCCAAATCAAGAACGAACTGCCATTCACAATTGCTACAAAAACAATAAAATACCTAGGAATACAACTTACAAAGAACATAAGGGACCTCTTCAAGGAAAACTACAAACCACTGCTCAACAAAATAAGAGAGGACACAAACAGATGGAGAAACATTCCATGTTCATGGTTAGGAAGAATTAATATCGTAAAAATGGCTATACTGCCCAAAGTAATTTACAGAATCAATGCTATCCCCATCAAGCTATTATTGACTTTCTTCACAGAACTGGAAAAAACCACCATGAACTTCATATGGAACCAAAAGAGAGTCCGCATAGCCAAGTCAGTTCTAAGCAAAAAGAACACAGCAGGAGGCATCACACTACCAGACTTCAAACTATACTACAAGGCTACAGTAATCAAAACAGCATGGTACTGGTACCAAAACAGGGATATAGACCAATGGAACAGAACAGAGGCATCGGAGGCAACACAACATATCTACAATTATACAATCTTTGATAAACCTGACACAAACAAGCAATGGGGAAAGGATTCCCTGTTTAATAAATGGTGTTGGGAAAACTGGCTAGCCATGTGCAGAAAGCAGAAACTGGACCCCTTCCTGACACTTTACACTAAAATTAACTCCAGATGGATTAAAGACTTAAACATAAGACCTGGCACCATGAAAACCCTAGAAGGAAATCTAGGCAAAACCATCCAGAACATAGGAGTAGGCAAGGACTTCATGAACAAAACACCAAAAGCATTGGCAACAAAAGCCAAAATAGACAAATGGGACCTAATGAAACTCCACAGCTTCTGCACGGCAAAAGAAACAGTCACTAGAGTGAATCGGCAACCAACAGAATGGGAAAACATTTTTGCAGTTTACCTATCTGACAAAGGGCTGATATCCAGAATTTACAAAGAACTCAAACAGATTTACAGGAAGAAAACAAACAAGCCCACTCAAAAATGGGCAAAGGATATGAACAGACACTTTACAAAAGAAGACATATATGAGGCCAACAATCATATGAAAAAAATGCTCATCGTCACTGGTAATTAGAGAGATGCAAATCAAAACCACATTGAGATACCATCTCACACCAGTTAGAATGGCGATCATTAAAAAATCTGGAGACAACAGATGCTGGAGAGGATGTGGAGAAATAGGAACAGTTTTACACTGCTGGTGGGAGTGTAAATTAGTTCAACCATTGTGGAAGACAGTGTGGCAATTCCTCAAGGACCTAGAAATAGAAATTCCATTTGGCCCAGCAATCCCATTACTGGGTATATATCCAAAGGACTATAAATTGTTCTACTATAAGGACACATGCACACAAATGTTCATTGCAGCACTGTTTACAATAGCAAAGACCTGGAACCAACCCAAATGCCCATCGATGATAGACTGGATTGGGAAAATTTGGCACATATACACCATGGAATATTATGCAGCAATCAGAAATGATGAGTTCGTGTCGTTTGTAGGGACATAGATGAATGTGGAGAACATCATTCTCAGCAAACTGACACAAGAACAGAAAATGAAATACCACATATTCTCACTCATAGGAGGGTGATGAAAAATGAGAACACATGGACACAGGGAGGGGAGTACTAAACACTGGGGTCTATTGGGGGGAAAAGGGGAGGACTAGCGGGGGGGGAGCTGGGGAGAGATAGCCTGGGGAAAAATGACAAATGTGGTTGAAGGGGAGAAAGGAAGCAAAACACACTGCCATGTGTGTACCTATGCAACTGTCTTGCACGTTCTGCACATGTACCCCAAAACCTAAAATGCAATAAAAATAATATATTGATTTTTCTAATTTATCAAATTATTCTTTTGCAGTTTATACTCTTCAGGTCTTAATCTAAGAAATATTTTGTCTACCTAAAGTTTCAAACATTTTCTAATAGTTTTCTTTAAGAAGTTTCATAGTTTTAGCTTTCATGGTTAAGTCTATGATCCATTTCAAGTCAGTTTTTTCGTGATGCTCTTTAATTTTAATAAATAATTGTAATGTTGATTTATCACTGTAGAGATACCCGGTATTTTGCAATTAGTCCTGTCTACATTAATAAAGTTGTAGATCTTTTGAGAACCACTCCTGGCATTTTACTGGAAAAGGAACTGCTGGGTTGAACTACTGCACATGACACTTAAAGGTACTGATAAATTTTGTCAAACTATCCTCCAGGAAGATTATACCCCTGGAGGAAGTGTGTCTGTTTCCTGGAAGATCATACCCCTGGAGGAAGTGTGTCTGTTTCCTGGAAAATTATACCCCTGGAGGAAGTGTGTCTGTTTCCTGGAAGATCATACCCCTGGAGGAAGTGTGTCTGTTTCCTGGAAGATTATACCCCTGGAGGAAGTGTGTCTGTTTCCTGGAAGATCATACCCCTGGAGGAAGTGTGTCTGTTTCCTGGAAGATCATACCCCTGGAGGAAGTGTGTCTGTTTCCTGGAAAATTATACCCCTGGAGGAAGTGTGTCTGTTTCCTGGAAGATTATACCCCTGGAGGAAGTGTGTCTGTTTCCTGGAAGATCATACCCCTGGAGGAAGTGTGTCTGTTTCCTGGAAGATTATGCCCCTGGAGGAAGTGTGTCTGTTTCCTGGAATGACATCATTTTATCTTAAACATTCCCAAAGGTGTTTCATTTTAATTTACATTTCTTTGATGACTAGCAAGTAGAATATTTAAGGTTATTAGCCATTTTATTTATTGTTGTAAGAATACACTATTTATGTTACAGTATAGGGGTCCCAATCCAGGCCCCAAGAAGGGTTCTTGGATCTTGCACTCAGGGCGAGTCCATAGACTAAAGTGAAAGCAAAGGAATAAAAGAACAGCTACTGCATAGACAGAACTGCCCTGTGGGCTCCTGGTTGCCCATCGTTATGGTTATTTCTTGATGGTATGCTAAACGAGGGGTGGATTATTCATGCCTCCTCTTTTTAGACCCTATAGTGTAACTTCCTGGCATTGTCATGGGATTTGTAAACTGTCTTGGTACTGGGGAAAGTGTAGCCATTAGGACAACCAGAGGTAACTCTCATCACCATCTCTGTTTTGGTGGGTTTTGTTTGGCTTCTTCACTGCAACCTGTTTTGTCAGCAAAGTCTTTATGACATGTATCTTGTGCCTACCTCCTATCTCACCCTGTGACTTAGAATACCTTAGGAATTCTAAGGCTTGGAATGCAGCCCAGTATATCTCAGCCTTATTTGACCCAGCTCCTATTCAAGATGCAGTTGCTCTTGTTCAAATGCCTCTGACATTTATGTTTTGGTCCAGTTTACTTTTGATGTATCTATTTGTTTTACTATTTAATCCAGCTCCTTACAGGAATGCTATAGCATATATTCCAACATTATATGTAATGAATCTCTAAAGTGAAGGTATTAATTGATATATTCTAGATATCAAACAGGTTGGGAGCAAAACTGATTTTTATTTTGAAAGATAAGAGGGCTGATTATTTTCATATTTTTGAACAAATGAAATATACCCTCATTCTCTCTGAAAAGGGACTGAACTGAGCAGTCAATAAATATTTGAAAGCAGGGTACATATGTGAATTTAGAAAAGAGAAAAAAATTTATCTGCATTATTCCCACAATATGCTTGGACTATATTTCATCCTGGGATAATTTGTCCTGTGTCTCCTGAGTCACAGAGACAGTGATTTTTAAGGTGTTGCTGTCACGTTTTCCTAGGTAATGAGCACAGGATCAAGGGCCTCATCAGCAGTGGTCTTGTGATCTCTTTTATGTTGCAGAAGCTCCTGTGTAAAGCTCACAGGGAAAGTGAACACTTTTAGCTTCCTCTAGGACCAGGGCCATGTTTGTCTGTGTCCTCCTTTGAGGCTGTTTCTTAATCTCTATTTAAAAGTGAAAGATAAATGGGAATAAAATAAGCTACATATTATGAGATCAATAAGAAGAGACAAAACAATAAAAATAAGCACCTACATTAAAAGCATTGAGTCGAGCAAAATGAACTATAACAAAGGATTAAGGCAGGTTTGTCCGATGGATTATTTATAACCCAAAACAATAAAACAAATCTAGGATATAAGCTTAAAGTTCAATTCATAAAATATTTTTAAAGAAATATTTGCAGAATAAATACTTTTTGTTGTACAATTAACCTATGGTCTGGGTCAGTTAATAAGGCCATTCTTTCCTACTGTAACTATGGTAAATGTCATTCATCAATCCAGCATTATTTAAAACTGGGCCTTGAAAAAGCCTTAAAATGTTTCTGAACAAAAATATCCAAGCAGCTGTTATCAATCAAGAAGTTGGCATTTGAATTAACACATATTACCATTTCAATGCTTGACTCATCTATGTACAGTTTTATCAATTTAAAGATAGAAAAGCGAATCAGCTTTTATGCAGCAAGTTAATTCTTTCTCCAATGTTAGCACCCCTAGCACAGGAATCTCTCTCAGCTCTTGAGCCTTCTTTAAGCCACAGCTTCCCAATTGGAATACACACCAATAGGTCAAAACACATACAGGTATATGGAAGTTATTAATTCCTCAGCCTTAAGAAAGCCAGGTGGGGTTGAAGACGCCAGACGTCCCGGGCTGTTACTTATAACCATAAACAGCCACATCTGTTTACTCTGGTGTGCCAATATTATTGTTTTCTATTCATATTATGAAAAAGACAGAAAGTTTTGCTTGAATTACAGAACAAACAATCCTGTCCTAGTCAGAGACATTAGTACATGGGTAGTTCCTTCTAACTCTTACTCAAAATGTTAGAATTTTTCAAAATAATTACAATAAAAAAGTCAAAAGATTTATATTTTGGAATGGAATGTGTATATATTTATGTATTCATGTGTCACCTAAAGGCAGAGATATGTTCTGAGATCATCTTTAGGTAATTTAGTCATTGTGAAAATATCAGAGGGTGTACTTACACAGACCTAGATTATATAGCCTAACACACATCAAGGCTATAGGTGCAGCCTATTGCTCCTAGGCTACAAACTTGTACCTGAAGACGTGTTACTGTACTAAACACTACAGGAAATTGTAATACAATGGGAAGCATTTGTGTATCTAAACAGCTAAACACAGAAAATGTGTAATGAAAATACAGTACCATGATCTGATGAGACCACCATAATATATGTGGTCTGCCATTGGCCAAAACATTTTTATGCAGGCATGACTGTATTTATTATATGTATACATATTTTCAGTCTGAGACACAACTGATTTTACTTGGAGTGAAATACATTGTTGTGTGCTGCACTTTTCTAGAGCACAGCTACTGTTCATTGAAACTCCTGGCATTGTAGCATAAAAGTCCACTAGACGATCTTGAGTATTTAAGGAGCATTATTTGATAATGAGGTTATTTTGGTGTCAAGAGATGTTATAAACTCTAGCTGAGATTAACTTCATGGAGTGACTTCCTAAGGCACCTATAACTTTTCTTTCTCATTCAAATCTGTCTAGCTTGTATCTCTCTAGGCACTTATAATCATGGTACTAGATTGATATGAATTAATAGGTTGATGGAAAATATTTCTTAAGAAATTAAAAAATTTCAAGTACAATTAATCTTTAACTGCCAGGTATGTGTATTATGGGGCATTGAATGCGAACCAGTTTGGAAACATAAAACAAATTGTAATTTACACATTCAATACAAACAAAACTATAAAGCCAATAAAAAGCAAATTGACAGTTAATTTAATGTAACAGGTGATTGCTTTTAATAGAAAGCAATCACACTTAACATCACAAATATGAGTTGATTACTCCAGAGCGATTCTTTGGGTCAGGCAGGCTGATGCTGCTTCTTGCCTCATAACTGAGTGTCCTTTCTCAAATTGTTTTTAGAGTGGTCATTGCAAGTGATTGACTTCTTTGAATGGCTCCCTACTGCTTGCTATAATACACAGATATCATCAGTTAGTGAACAGAATCCTTTTTATCTGAGTCTTGCTTACCTCTAGCCTCATCTATTTTTAATGTTGTCTGTCATTATTTAAACAGGTCTATATAATTTGTTCCAGCTCTACTATACTAAGTATTTGCAGTCTCCACAGGTGTCATCTTGTTTCTCTCTTCAGAGCCTTTCCGGCATGCCATTCCCACTGTCTATGTATAGTTTATAGCAGCCCATGGTCATTCCTTCAGAACTGGATTTTGGTATCTTCAGGGAAATGCTTTGTAATACACTCCCTCTTCTCCTCCAGCTCTGTATAAATTGATTCCCTCTTTCTGCCCACCAAAGCAGCCTATGCATTCCTGTTTTGACCAGACTTGACACTCTATGCTACAAATAACTGGTTTATTCTACTTGTCTGTGAGATCCCTGAGAGAAGGGTGAGGTCATATTCACACCCCTTGCATTTTAAATTATATTTTGACAGTTTTAAATTCTTCATAAATATTTTTGAAATGGACAAAGGGGATGAGCTCACGCTACTGGAGTTACTGCGCATGCTGGTTTCTGGTTTGGGTTTTTTTGTTTGTTTGTTTCATTTTGTTTGGGGACGTGTGTGTGTCCTCATAATGCTGAATGCAAGAAGGATAAGCAGATGTTTTGTGAGTTACTTCCCTGAGGGGGCTTCCTGTGAGATATTTTTCACCTTCCTTTTCTTTTTTGCTTCGTTTTGCTATTACTTCTGTGTCTGTTCCCCGGCTCTCCCTCCTGTCTGACCTGTATTAGACATTTTACAAATTTCAGAGTCTTTTTTTTTGAAGCTGTGCAGTAAATACAGAAGTGAATTGTCTCTTGGAATTAAACAAATCCACAATTTTTTATAGTTATCTGTGATCCACTTTCTGGCAATATCTGAAGTAACACAGTGTAGTGGAAACAGCAAGTACTCATTTTCTGATCCTCATCAGTTCTGCCAGAAACTCATTGTTCAATCCTAGATAAATAGCATGACCTCCCAGGTTTTTAGGAAATAACATTAGATTTTCCTTAAATGTGCTTCTACCTATGATTTTCTGCCTACAGAATATAATAATTTGCTAATGAAAGTGCCCCATAATCACTAAATAACTGTTACCATCTATATTTTTTGACTAATATCCACAACTTATAAAGAAAGATCAGTTGTAAAAGCCATGTGAGTCTAAGCTTCCTCCAAACAAGAGCACACATATCCTAAGCAATGCAATGCAGGGAGTCAGAGAAGGTGTATGTTGAATGATGTTACACGTGATCCACTAGTTAACTGTTCATGTAACACAATAACGAGATTTAAATTCTTACTAAGTTGCATGAAACCTATAATATAAAAATACTAGCAGTAGCTATGACACGTTAGCAAAATGTAAAGTCATTTTTTCCTGCTTTTGTAAACTGCTGAGAATATCTAATGTTACAGTTCTCAGTGGAATTTCATGAAAGCTACATCTGAACCACGTACAAGTTGACCTCATATATCAAGGACCATCAGCACTTTACTACTATCCATGTGCGGGAATAAATTACTTTGGCAACATGCATTTCTGGGAACGTCATATTTACTGAGGCTAGCAATTAATCACTTAAAGTTGTATTTGAATAAAATGTGTTTCCAGGAAATTATTTTAATTTTATTATCCCTTTTATAATTTCACTGGGCCAATTAGATGACTTGAAATAGAATTGGATTTTCACAAAAAGTTATTACTTGCTAGTACAATCTATACAATCACCTAAATCCAACTTTATCATGTGGGGCTTAGTTTATTATAACTCATGAATATATAGATTTTGATTCATTTTAAGCTGCACATGTCTACATTAACAGTAGAAGTAGTGCTCTTCAAGATTTAAAATGAAACTTTAAGCATCCTATAAAAATAAATTTTGAAGATTCTGTTTTGATATTACCTATATTTGATTTATAATTTTATCTCTATGTTATTTTTATAAGACCCTCTTATGATTCAATATAATAAATAATTATTGTGGTGTTGTTCAAATAGTTACATGATTCTAAATTACCAGAAAAATGCCACCCATCCTTTAGTAAAGTCATTTTGAAGAGGATATGTAATGATAATTTAACTCATTTGAGCATTAGTAAATATGCACAAAGTCTCAGTGTTACTGAGATGAAGTTAAGGTTTATATATAATAATGTTTTTCAAATATGAAATGTTACCATAAATTATTAATGTTATTAACTTTGCAGACTCTATTTTGATAATTTCTTATGCATAAACATATTAATATTTTCTTTATAATATATTTTGCACACATTAAAATTTATCACTCTTGGTACCTTAATAACTTCCTTACAAACATATTATTGGAGAAGTAACAATGAACAATGATAAGAACCTTTCTTAAACACCTTCTATGTTCCTGTCAGGCCTTGTGTTACATCATTTGTGAGCACTGTCTCATTTAATCTGCCAATAATTCTATGAGATTAAGTACTAGGCTTTAATTAACTTTGTTTTAATATTTTCTTAGTAATTGTAAACACGAATACTGTGGTGAAAATTTTTTTATATTTTATTCTTGATTCTAGATATTGCTTGAACATTTCTTTTTTTATTCACGTGTATTTATGTATTGAGCACCTGCTAAGGTCCAGGCAGTGCTCAGAAGTGCGGCAAACATAGTAAGTGCTAAGGATATAGCAATGAATAGGACAGAAAAGATGCTTGCCCTCATGAAGTTTATATCCAGTGTTGCAGTATAGATGCTAACACATAAACAGATAATATCATAATTTCCGGTCATGATTACTATTAAGAAGAAAGAAAACCAAGGTAATAGCTACAAAATGACAATGGAATGAATGAGAAAGATGGTGGTGTGAAATCAAGTCAGATAGTCGGGCAGGAAGCAAATTATTCAGCAATTTGTAATTTTTACCTTTAAACTTTAAATGTTATTTGTTAAAGACAATTATCCAAACTCGGATTTAAATACATCTACATAACCACTGGGGAGAGCATCCTTGTTTGAGTATGGTCACTCCTGACTGAGGCACAACATTATTATTTTTTAGACGGAGTCTCACTCTGTCACGCAGGCTGGAGTGCAGGCATGATCTCCACTCACTGCAACCTCTACTTCCCAGGTTAAAGAAATTCTCCTGCCTCAGCCTTCCTGAGTAGTTGAGCAGGGAAGTACAACATTTTTACAACTCAGTGACATTAGAGGTTTGTTTAGGGAAAGCCGATAATGTGAAATGATTTTTCCTTTTATTCACTAAGAAGGTGGGACTGCCTAAGTGGCTGCTTAAATAACTTTAGTCTTGCAGTAGATTTGAACGGGGTAAATGTCTCCTTACTGTTTGTTTGAGCAAAGTATATCAGTGTTAATATTAGTATCATTATTATAAACATTGTCTTTATTCTTTTCCCTTTTGAAAATGATCTGGTTGTACCTCTTGAACACTTATTACATAAATAGTGAGACTGTACTCCATTTACTGTCTTGTATATGTATCATCAAACTGTTTCTTGTGTTGGCCTCTCTGTCTTTTGTTTTTGAAGTTCATTTCCTATTGCCTTTTGAGAATATTTTCCACTCCTTATCCCACCCACTTCCTTCACATTTTGTGCATTCTTGATTTTTTTTTTAATTATTATTCTTTTGTTCTGGCTTCCTGGCTTGGTTTTCTTCAAATAAAAATCATGGATTTTTGCATTTTATTTAAAGTGTCAGCTGGGCACGGTGGCTCATGCCTGTAACCCCAGCACTTTGGGAGGCTGAGGCAGGCACAATTTGAGGTCAGGCATTCAAGACCAGCCTGGCCAACATGGTGAAAGCCCGTCTCTACTAAAAATACAAAAAAATTAGCCAGGCGTGGTGGCACACACCTGTAATTTCAGCTACTTGGGAGGCTGAGACAGGAGAATCACTTGAACCCAGGAGGCAGAGGTTGCAGTAAGCCAAGATCACACCACTGCACTCCAGCTTGGGAGACAGAGAAAGACTCCATCCCCACCAAAAAATAATGTCAACCAGGTAGCTGAAATTTTCTTCTGATTTCTATGATAAATCATTTTTTCTCTTATTTGCTTATTCTGAAACACCAAAACAAAGCTATATTACATGACTGATGGCTGATTGATGCCGAGTTCACATCCACATTCTTAGCATATATTAGACATCTATAGAGTGTGGCTGGTTCCCTTTAAAGAAGAATGTGCTTATATTCTATCTACTTCGTTTTTACATAATCTGATCCCAAGGAAAGCAAAGCATTCTATATGTTTTAAATATACTTCTTCATTACAAGCCTCAATATGTATTACCTTCATGACGTTTTCCTGCTACTGCTCAGGGAAAAATATATTTCTATAATACAATGTGCTTTACCCTTTTTTTCATTCACTCATTCTCTAGGAAATATATTCTGCAAATAAATATAGGAAGAGAGATACTTAGCATTAGCAGTAGAAGGAGAAAGTGAAAAAGGCACTCCACTGGCCTCAGAGTTCAGTAGTCAGAGACATGCAATTGAGGAATGGTTTTTGGATGGTATAGATTATATTTCTAAATCAAAATACATAAAACTGGGTATTTATTAGTGTATTAATAATAATTTTAAAAATTTAAACAGAAATATAAAAACTAACAATGCTTAAAATCTCATAACCAGAATTGCATTCTTACTGCTTTGGAACGACCATTTTCTTTGACTGTTGCCTTTGAAATAAAAATGAATCCAGACTATATTTGGAACCCCTGATAAAATTTTAAAAGAATAAAGAAACTGAGATAGTAAATAATGTTTCAAAATGAATACTGCAATGATGTGTTTTGAATCATCCTAAAGACTGCCTTATGGTAAAATAGAGTGTTGTGGTTTATTTTGAGGGTCATAAAAATGTTACCATCTCTTCAATGATCTTATATTGTCTTTATCAAAATTCTAAAATGTGCTTATATTCTATTTTTTCTCTTATTTGAACAAATTACTGTTAAAGGACATTTTGTATCGACAGTAAATAATCACGTGTTGGAAAAATAGCCAAATAAATGAAGAAGTTGAGAAAATTGAGGTTAATGGATTGCTGAGTTTTTAATAGAATCTAAGTAGACGTATTCATAAACTACAACTAAGCATCATTTATTTTCTTAGGTTTCACTTATAGTTATTTACACTACACCCACATATGTTTGTCCAAATAAATTTGATTTTTTATTACATTTCCTACTTTAAAATGTATATAGCCACTATTCTATTTTCTTAAATGACCTTGTTACACATGGAAATTTTTTCCACATGAACTCTGAGTTGTTTCCTTTTTTATGTATTCTGAATATCAACTTTACATGTTTCATTTTAAAAGCATAAATTTTCCTTGGTGTTTGATTCTCTTTGTAGCAATTGTGAATGGGAGTTCGCTCATGATTTGGCTCTCTGTTTGTCTGTTATTGGTGTATAGGAATGCTTGTGATTTCTGCACATTGATTTTGTAACTTGAGATGTTGCCAAAGTTGCTGATCAGCTTAAGGAGATTTTTGGGCTGAGATGATGGGGTCTTCTAAATATATGATCATGTTGTCTGCAAATAGAAACAATTTGACTTCCTCTTTTCCTAATTGAATATTCTTTATTTCTTTTTCTTGCCTGATTGCCCTGGCCAAAACTTCCAATACTATGTTGAGTCGGAGTGGTGAGAGAGGGCACCCTTGTCTTGTGCCAGTTTTCAAGGGAAATGCTTCTAGTATTTCCCCATCAGTATGATGCTGGATGTGGATTTGTCATAAATAGCTCTTATTATTTTGGGATACATTCCATCTATGCCCAGTTTATTGAAAGCTTTTACTTCTAGTTTTTAGTCATCACTTTGGGTCATCTCTTTGAGTAAAGTCATCACTTTGGGTAAGATGCATCAACAACTTGTGGGAATCTAACCCAGAGATTGTTGACTCACCTTGCCTGTGAAAAATTCTATATGTATGTTAAATTTAAATTCCAGTAGACTTTATTATAAATTACTTGGTATAATATGTACAAATATAAGAATACAAGAAATCTAGGTGTAATTTATTTTATTTAAACAAATAGAAAACATTTTTTTCCAACCTCTCTACCAAGAACTTACCAAGTTGTTTTAGATAACTTTTAAATTAATTAATTTAGGTGGCTCAACATTTTTCAGTTATTAAAAAAGTAAATATACATAGCATTTTAACAAATCTTCTCCTATACTCATCTATCGCTTTACTCCATAGGTGTTTATAGAGGATCTACTCATGCCAGGCATTCTGTTAAAACACTGTGAAATGTGAGCAAAACTACCTAATATACTTGCTCTTATAGAGTTTTCAATCTAGAGAAGAAAATGGTCAGTGAAATAATTCACAAAAAAATGTTGAATTTTAACATATTTACATGATATAGTAAGCATGTATAGCTGGTAGCTCCAACCTAGGCTTTTATGAGGGAGACAAAGTCAGGGAGTTCTCTTTTGAGAGAGTAATAAGACAGGTGGTTCATATTTACAGTGAGTGGCATAAGTTATGATGCTGTGAACAGAACAAACAAGAAAAAGTGGATGTCAGACACCCTCTGTATCCTTTTTGCAAGGAGTAAGGGAGAGCAGGATGTAATATAGAACTGAGAGTGAAGGTAGTGGGACAGAAATCACAAGTCATGCTTATGATTGTAGTCTTTAATAGTGCAATAAGAAGCCATTGAAATATTACAGAGATCATATTTTTGTTTCATAAATTTGTTTTGGATGCAGTGTTATAGGCCCATGGGATGGACGAAAGAATAGATATAGTGAGGGCAAAGAAAGAGAATGTCAATAAGCCATGGGGAATGTGATTATTATCTTAGAATTGAGAGGTAGCAGTATAGATTTAAACCAAGTGAATGGAATCAACAGATAAACACCAGGAAGGAGCAAGAGTGTTCTCTATTAAATTGCACAGAGGAGGTGGCCTATGATTTCTTAGTTTCTCTCATGCAGAAATAGGTGAATTGAGAGGACATTGCATTAAGTGGAACTGCAGGAAGTAGATCAGTTTTGAGTTATGCTCTTAATTTACTTTGTTTAGACAGTGAAATACTTTCAAAAATTAGGCAAGAGGGATTAAGTAGTATGTATGTTAGAAATACTTGTCTGATTTTCAGAGGGGAATGGGGACTGGGGGTAAAAATTTGAGTCGATTCTATTGATGTTCAAATGGAAGTCTTGGGTATGGAGGAGTTGGCATGGGGGAAAAATGAAGTAACGTAATGAGGTCTTAAGACAGGGAATTGGGAGAACTTCAACTTGTAATAAAATTGTATAACAGAGGAGTTGAATAGGCAAACAAGACAGGGGAATGCTTGTAATCATAGAGAATGATTCTCATGAAGCAATTTCATTTTGTAACAAAGAAAAGGGGTGGGTGAAAGGGACAGAATATGACTGTGTCCATTTGAAATCCAGTCAGTCACAAGCTAAGATGTCCAAAATCAGAAACAAAAGTCTTTTAATTTTCTTGAGTAATGAACTATTTAAAACACAATTATATCAATAATCGGTCAATATTTTCATTCAATAGTGGAAGATCAACTCATCAGAGCCACTGGGAACTTCTCTGTGCATTGGCTCTGTGAAGATTGCCTGCAAGATGCCAAAGCATAGTCTACAAGTTCCAGGTAGAGGAAGGGCTAGAGTCAAATTATGAGCTAACATAGCCCGAAATTCTAAAAGATTAAATACATTCTGCAAGCCCTGATTTTAGATAGCAGGCTGCTTTGAAATGCCCAAGGCTCTGCCCCAAGGGAGAACTTCAGTCTGAGTCAGAATCCTGATTCTGGTAGCCATCACCTGATGGGCTGCATTTAACATTGTTCTTGTATTTGAATTATAATCAACTTGTATTTTTACTCTAAGTTGATGTCTGAACAAGTGTTGAAACACCCTTTACCAATTTTTACAGTCTTTTCCCCCCTTTTTATGCTAAGGATGACACAAAAGACATTTAGTGTATGTATGTGTACGTTCACCCATATAGTTTCTGTGTGTTTATATAATTTTGTTGTGTTGGAATTTGTACCACTCTAAATAAGCAAGCATTTAATAAATAAATGGATGTTGTGCTTTTTTAAAAAATTGAACTTTACTGTAAAAATATTATCAGCATATGTTGTATGATACAGGAGGGAAAAAATTAGTATTTGGATAGCAATTCACTAAATAACAGTTCAGTTAAGCTGAGTGGTACTCTTGCCTGTTATCATTAAGATGGGGGTACTCTTGTAGATATTATTCTTTCCAAGAAATGAGCTGTTTTTTACATATCTCATTGCTTGGCATTATCATTATAAAACATCAAAATACAAAAGAAAAAATATCCAGATGGTGTTGTGAACATTCTCATTAATGAATCAGTTCCTTCACTACGTAAGGCTCAAATGGGTCTTATCTCAACAAAATAAAATAAAAAGAGGAAAAAGTTCTAAATTAATTCTTGAGAAACATATGCATTTTTCTGTATCTTTTGTTAAATTTTAATAACATCAGCCATTCCTGAGATTATCCATCTGATTATTTCAAATATTGGGATATTTTGGGTCAGACTGATTTCTGGTATACTAAGGAATCAGATAATTTATTTTTAATTAAAAATCCCAGCTGGGCACGGTGGCTCATGCCAGTAATCCCAGCACTTTGGGAGGCTGAGGCAGATGGATCACAAGGTCAGGAAATTGCGACTATCCTGGCTAACCCCGCCTTCACTAAAAAAACAAAACAAAACAAAAAAATCAGCCAGGCATGGTGGCACATGCCTGTAATCCCAGCTACTCAGGAAGCTGAGGCAGGAGAATTGCCTAAACCCAGAAGGTGGGGTTGTGGTGAGCCGAGATCGCGCCATTGCACTCCAGCCTGGGTAACAAGAGCGAAACTCCATCTCCAAAAAGAAAACAAAACAAAAAAAGGAGCCGGGCATGGCTGTGCACATTTGTGGTCCCAGCTACTCAGGAGGCTGAGGCAGGAGGCTCACTTGTACCTGGGAGGTCAAGGCTGCAGTGAGTTGTGATCATGTCATTGCACTCCCTCCTGAGAAACAGAGTGAGACACTATCTCTAAATAGAAACAATAATAATGATAATAATGAATTCCAGCCTGGGTAAGACGCTGTTGCAAAAAATAAAAATCTGCCCTCACCCACCCTACTAATAGAGGCAGATTCAACCCCAGGCAGACCACTCCCTTCTTTCACAAGCACCGCTTGTGGGTTCCTCATCTCCAGCCAGAAAGCCAGCCACAAGCCATGCCTTCCCTTTCTCTCAGAGCCTGTGTGCTCAACCTTAGGAGGAAAGAAACCTGCGGGGGTGCTGGTAGGGAGAGAAGGGACACACTGGGCTCAGGAGCAGAAGGGGTGCTCCAGGGTCAGGAGAGCCCAGGGTAGCGTGGGCCAGGCTGTGCTTCGGGGGCAGGGTTTCACAGATGAGCAAACTAAGTCCAGGGCAGGTCAGACATGAGGGCTCTTCGGTCCCACACTTCTTCCTCCATGCCCTGGCCTCTGAAGCTCTCCCTACAGCCAGGACAGGTCAGGCTAGAAAATAATTTGGCCTCAAAGGCTGCTGAGGCATTGGGGGCCAGGTAAATTTGAATTCCAACCTCTGCTTGTCTTTTTATTTTTTACCTTTTTTTTTTTGAGACATAGTTTTGCTCTTGTTGCCCAGGCTCGAGTGCACTGGTGTGATATCGACTCGCTGCAACCTCCGCCTCCCTCTGGGTTCAGGTGATTCTCCTGTCTCAGCCTCCCAAGTAGCTGGGATTACAGGCATGCACCACCATGTCTGGCTAATTTTTTTTTTTTTTTTTGAGATGGAGTTTCCCTCTTGTTACCTAGGCTGGAGTGCAATGGCACGATCTTGGCTCACCGCAACCTCTGCCTCCTGGGTTCAGGCAATTCTCCAGCCTCAGCCTCCTGAGTAGCTGGGATTACAGGCACATGCCATCATGCCCAGCTAATTTTTTGTATCTTTAGTAGAGATGGGGTTTCACCATTTTGACCAGGATGGTCTTGATCTCTTGACCTCGTAATCCACCCGCCTCGGCCTCCCAAAGTGCTGGGATTACAGGCTTGAGCCAGTGTGCCCGGCCGACCTGGCTAATTTTTTATATTTATTGTAAAGACAGAGTTTCTCCATGCTAGTCAGGCTGGTCTGGAACTCCCATGCTCAGGTAATCCTCCTGCCTTGGCCGCCCAAAGTGCTGAAATTACATGTGTGAGCCATCGCACCTGGCCAACAGTCTCCATTTTTTCATCTGTAAAATGGGGATGATAGCAGGGTCATGGCAACCTCAGAGGGTTGAGAGATTAAACAAGCTGTAAGGAGGCAGTGTCCCCAGGCATAGCCAGGAAGAGCTTGTGGGTCTGGGCACAGCTCGAGTGATGGCTACCATAAGAAAGCCACTCCTGGCCAGGCACCGTGGCTCATGCCTGTAATCCCAGCACTTTGTGGGGCTGAGGTGGGTGGATCACCCAAATTCAGGAGTTCAATACCGGCCTGGCCAACATGGTGAAACCCCATTTCTACTAAAAATACCAAAAATTAGGTGGGTGTAGTGGCAGGTGCCTGTAGTCCCAGCTACTTGGGAGGCTGAGATAAGATAATTGCTTGAACCCAGGAGGTGGAGATTGCAGTGAGCCGAGATGATGCTATTGCACTCCAGCCTGGGCAACAAGAGTGAAACTCCATCGAAGACAGGAAGGAAGGAAGGAGGGAAGGAAGGAAGGAGAGAGAAAAAGGAAGGAAGGAAGACAGGCAAGCAAGCCAGTCAGCCATTCCTGGCCAGGCATAGTGGCTCACATCTTTTTTTTTTTTTTTGAGACAGAGTTTCGCTCGTGTTACCCAGGCTGGAGTGCAAAGGCGCGATCTTGGCTCACTGCAACCTCTGCCTCCTGGGTTCAAGCAATTCTCCCACCTCAGCCTCCTGAGTAGCTGGCATTACAGGTGTGCGAAACCATGCCCAGCTAATTCTTGTATTTTTAGTAGAGATGGGGTTTCATCATGTTGACCATGATGGTCTCGATCTCTTGACCTCGTGATCCACCCCCCCTCAGCCTCCCAAAGTGCTTGGATTACAGGCTTGAGCCATCATGCCCGGCCTAGTGGCTCACATCTTTAATTCCAGCACTTTGGGAGGCCGAGGCAGGTGGATCACCTGAGGTCAGGAGTTCAAGACCAGCCTGACCAACATGGTGAAACCCTGTCTCTACTAAAATACATAAAATTAGCCTGGCATGGTGGTGTGCACCTGTAATCCCAGCTACTCAGCAGGCTGAGGCAGGAGGATTGCTTGAACCTGTGAGGCAGAGGTTGCAGTGAGCTGAGGTTGTGCCCCTGCACTCCAGCCTGGGTGACAGAGTAAGATTCTGTCTCCAAAAAAAAAAAAGAAAAAGAAAAGGAAGCCTGGGCGCAGTGGCTCATGCCTATAATCCCAGCACTTTGGGAGGCTGAGGTGGGTGGATCACAAGCTCAAGAGATCGAGACCATCCTGGTCAACGAGGTGAAACCCCATCTCTACTAAAAATACAAAAATTAGCTGGGCATGGTGGTACGTGCCTGTAGTCCCAGCTACTCAGGAGGCTGAGGCAGGAGAATTGCCTGAACCCAGGAGGCAGAGGTTGCAGTCAGCCAAGATCACGCCATTGCACTCTAGCCTGGGTAACAAGAGCGAAACTCTATCTCAAAAAAAAAAAAATTACTGATTTTTAAAATGAATTTCTAGTCATATTACCTCATAATTATAAATTTTAAAAAAATTTTTGGATGTCATTGAAATTTTCTTTGTGGACTGAATACGGTCAGATTTCATGACTCTTCCGTCAGTTCAGCTCTTGAAAAGAAAGCACATTATCTATTATTAGGATAGAGAGTTTGAAATACTGTAATACTGTACTGATTATCTTATTTGGATCTTCTGAATTCTTATTTCTGTTTGTGCTACTTAATGTTTCTTGGACTGAAAGTAGTGATTTAAAATATCTTTTTTTTTTAAGATGAAGTTTCGCTCTTGTTACCCAGGCTGGAGTGCAATGGCACGATCTCGGCTCACCGCAATCTCTGCCTCCTGGGTTCAGGCAATTCTCCTGCCTCAGCCTCCTGAGTAGCTGAGATTACAGGCACATGCCCCCATGCCCAGCTAATTTTTGTATTTTTAGTAGAGACGGGGTTTCACTATGTTGACCAGGATGGTCTCCATCTCTTGACCTTGTGATCCACCCACCTCGGCCTCCCAAAGTGCTGGGATTACAGGCTTGAGCCATAGTGCCCGGCTAATTTTTGTATTTTTAATGGAGACAGAGTTTCTCCATGGTTGGCCAGGCTGGTTTCAAACTCCTGACCTCAGATAATCTGCTTCCCTTGGCCTCTGAAAGTGCTGTTATTGCAGGCGTGAACTACCGTGCCTGCCCGGTGAAACTGATAAATAAGTTTCTTTAGTCCAGGATGTCAAGGCTATAGTGAGCAGTGATTGCATCACTGCATTCCAGCCTGGGTGACAGAGTGAGACCCTGTCTCAGAAAATAAAATAAAAGAGATAAGGTCTCTTGGTGTGGTGGCTCATACCTGTAATCCCAGCACTTTGGGAGGCCAAGGTGGGCGGATCACCTGAGGTCGGGAGTTTGAGACCAGGCTGACCAACATGGAGAAACCCCATCTCTACTAAACATACAAAAATTAGCCGGATGTGGTGGCTCATGTCTGTAATCCCAGCTACTCTGGAGGTTAAGGCAAGAGAATTTCTTGAACATGGGAGGTGGAGATCGCAGTAAGCTGAGATCATCCACATCACTGCACTTCAGCCTGGGCAACAAGAGCAAAACTCCAACTCAGAAAAAAAAAAGAGAGAGAGAGAGAGAGAGAGAGAGACAGGGTCTCATTGTGTTGCCCAGGCTGGTCTTGAACTCCCGGGCTCAAGCAGTCCCCCTGCCTTAGCCTTCCAAAGTGCTAGGATCACAGGAGTGAGCCACCATGGTGGACTAAACGGTATCTCCTGTTTCTCTCCTGTAAATAATGAATGTAATTTGTTTCCTGTTCCTCCCTCCTTCTTCCTTCCCTTTCTCTTGTCACTTCCCCATTTTAGTTGAGAGTATATTGAGTGTTCCTTTTTTTTTTTTTTTTAACTGGGCTGCCTCCCGAACCAGAGTAGGTTCAGAGAGACCTCCTACATTGAGTGATTTTTGAGCATACAGGCTTTTTATTTTCAACTCTGGAAACTCTCAGTCAGGTGGTATTCAAGACCGATATCATTGCCTACTCTTCCTTTTTTTTTTTTTTTTTTTTTTTGAGACGGAGTTTCGCTCTTGTTACCTAGACTGGAGTGCAATGGCGCGATCATGGCTCGCCGCAACCTCCACCTCCTGGTTTCAGGCAATTCTCCTGCCTCAGCCTCCTGAGTAGCTGGGATTACAGGCATACGCCACCATGCCCAGATGATATTTTGTATTTTTAGTGGAGAGAGGGTTTCACCATGTTGACCAGGATGGTCTCGATCTCTTGACCTCGTGATCCACCCAGCTCGGCCTCCCAAAGTGCTGGGATTGCAGGCGTGAGCCACCACGCCCGGCCTATTTTATTTTATTTATACAGACAGGATCTCACTGTTACCCAGTTTAGAGTGCAGTACTGCAATCACAGCAGTCGCACTGCTGGGCTCAAGCTGTTCTCCAGCCTCAGCCACCATAGGAGCTGGGACTACAGGTGTGCACCACTGTACCCAGCCTGGAATTACGTTTTGTTATTTTGATTTTATTTTTGAGACGGAGTCTAGCTCTGTCACTAGGCCGGTCACTAGCACAAGCTCTGCCTCCTGGGTTCAAGAGATTCTCCTGCCTCAGCTTCTGAGCAGCTGGGATCACAGGTGCCCGCCACCATGGCTGGCTAAGTTTTGTATTTTTATTTATTTTTAATTTTTATTTATTTATTCTCTTTAAAGATGGGGTTTCACCATGTTGGTCAGGCTTGTCTTGAACTCCTGACCTCAGGTGATCCACCCGTCTCAGACTTTCAAAGTGCTGGACCATACCTGGCCTGGAATTACTTTTTAAATTCATGCTGTAATTTTGGATTAGAATTTGTATTTGTCTTGTGACAATTTTTTCTTTTCTTTGACAGAATCTCTGTTGCCCAGGCTGGAGTACAGTGGTACGATCTCGGCTCACTGCAACCTTCACCCCCTAGGTTCAAGTGATTCTCCTGCCTTGGCCTCCCAAGTAGCTGGGACTACAGGAGCACACCACCATGCCCGGCTAATTTTTTGTATTTTTTTTAACCGGGTGCGGTGGCTCACGCCTGTAATCCCAGCACTTTGGCAGGCTGAGGTGGGCAAATCACAAGGTCAGGAGATTGAGACCATTCTGGCTAACACAGTGAAATGCCACCTCTACAGAAAAAAAAAAAAAAAGATTAGCCAGGCGTGGTGGCATGCACCTGTAGTCCCAGCTACTCAGGAGGCTGAGGCAAGAGAATCACTTGAACTCAGGGGGTAGAGGTTGCAGTGAGCTGGATCGAGCCATTGCACTCCAGCCTGGGTAACAAAGTGAGACTCCATCTCAAAAAAAAAAAAAATTGTATTTTTAGTAGAGACGGGTTTCACCACATTGTCCACGCTGGTCTTGAACTCCTGACCTCAAGTGATCCACCTGCCTTGGCCTCCCAAAGTACTGGAATTACAGGCATGAGACACTGTGCCTGGCCTTGTGGCAATATTTTTTCTTTTCCTTTTTTTAATTTTTTTTATTTTTGAGACGGAGTTTTGCTCTTGTTGCCCAGGCTGCAGTGCAATGAAGCAATCTCGGCTCTCTGCAACCTCCGCCTCCCGGGTTCAAGTGATTCTCCTGCCTCAGCCTCCAGAGTAGCTGAGATTACAGGCATGCACCACCATGCCTGGCTAATTTTTTGTGTTTATAGTAGAGATGGGGTTTCTCCATGTTGGTCAGGCTGATCTCTAACTCTAGACCTCAGGTGATCTGCCCATCTCAGCCTCCCAAAGTGCTGTGATTACAGGCATGAGCCACTGTGCCCGGCTGCCCCTTGTGGCAATATTTTCATAGTGAATTTTCTTTACATATAAAAGGAGTGTTCATGATCTCCATTTTGTATTATACCTTTACATTTTTTTCCATATTTGAATTAGTTGAATTTTCCTGGAGTGGAAATTAACAGGAAGTTTTGGTGGAAATTGGGAGAGAAGCCAGAGCAGTTCTCTGGGTTTCTCTGGTGAAAGGCTCTCTCCTCTATTGCCATGGTAATGGGTCGTGCTTTTAAAATGTGGCTTTTCTCCAGGAGAATTGCTTGAACCTGGGAGGCGGAGGTTGCGGTGAGCCAAGATTGTGGCATTGCGCTCCAGCCTGGGTAACAAGAGCAAAACTCCATCTCAAAAAAAAAACAAAAAAAAAGTGGCCTTTCTCTGCTTGCACTCCTCCTTCACCTCCAGATTCTAACCTGGCTCAAGAGGTCATCCGCCTCCAGCCCTGAGCGCTCCCAGTTCATTGTGGCCATAGCTCCTGCCTTCCACCATCTCCTTTTTAGAAGTGGTCTTTTCGGGGGTCTTTCATTCCTGAGCCCCCCACCTCCCCCTCGCCCCCGCACTGCCATGTCTGTTGCTGGCAGGTACTTCAGGTCACATTCACTCGTTGTTGGGAGTTTATTGGTTTTTCTGCCTCTTACCCTTGTCTTTCCCCATGTTGCTTTGTATAATTTGGTAGGAAAGGGAAAATCCAGAGCTAAGCTGCTGCCTTGTTTTTCTTCTGCCATGAAGTCTTCACCTCTGTGAGTTTTCTGTTTGTAACGTCCACCCAGAGAGCAAGACCGCCTGCTTGGTTTCTGGCTTCTGAGGACATTCAAGTCTTGGAGTCTTGGGAGGAAGAATATTTTGTAACCTCTGCTCTGAAAACAGCCCTTCTTACAAACAGCTCTTCTTTTCCTTCTTTGTTGAGTCAGAGTCTCACTATGTCACCAAGGCTGGAGTGCAGTGGTGTGATTTCAGCTGACTGTAACCTCTGCCTCCCAGGTTCAAGCAATTCTCCTGCCTCAGCCTCCCGAGTAGCTGGGATTACAGATGTGTGCCACCACGCCCAGCTAACTTTTGTAATTTTTAGTAGAGACAAGGTTTCACCATATTGGGCAGGCTGGTCTTGAACTCCTGACCTTGTGATCCACCTGCCTTGGCCTCCCAAAGTGCTGGGATTACAAGTGTGAGCCACCACATCTGGCCACAAACAGCCCTTCTTATGCCAATGACTTCCTCCTAAAATCTGTCATTCTTACTTCTTGGGTAGAAATATTGTATTTATTTGTACCCTGAAAGATTATGGGGACCAGGGATGGGCACAGGACAGTGGGCCCTCCAGCCAGGGTTTAGAAGCTCTGGGCATTGAATTTTCACACCAAGGGGGATCTGAGTTCTAAGGTCAAGGAGCCCACCTGCTCCTCTGATGGACAAAGCAGTGAAGGCCCAGGGAGGGGCAGAGGTGGGTTCAAGGTCATGCTGCCAAATTGCAGCAGATGTGGAAGTGGGCAGGCCAGACCTGGATCTGAATTCTGCAGTCCATGCTGCTTCCTGGCTCTGTGGCCTTCCACTTCAGATCCCTCGGGGTCCTTGGTGCCTCAGGTCTGTGCTAAGGTGTTACTTATCACATGCGGTTAGCAGCAGGTGCCCACGTGTCCCCAGGGTTAGAGCATTTGGTTAGTCCTGCCCCCACTCCACTGTGCAGAAGGGAATCTGAGGCCCAAAAAGGAAAGTGACCTCTGTAAGGTGACACAGCAAGTCATCCTCTTGACCTCACTGGTGAGTGGGCCAAGGACAGCTTCCTAGTTCTGCACTTGAGAGTTTTCAAAACATTCCTTACTTGTTTAATAAATATGCCTGAGCCCTAGGCTGGGTTAGTCTCTGCCCACAAGGCATTCACAGCCTGATGGGGGAACAGACACACACACACACACACACACACACACACACACACAGAGTAGGGCAGCATGCTGATACACACAGTAGGGTAGCATGCTCACACACGGATACAGTAGGACAGCATACTCACACACACAGACACACAGTAGGGCAGCATTCTCACACACACACACACACAGACACACAGTAGGGCAGCATTCTCATACACACACACAGCAGGGGAACATCCTCTCACCCACATGGACTCAGCAGGCAGCATGCTCACACACACACACACACAGCAGGGCAGCACATGACAGCCAAGGCTGCAGCATGGGGAGCAGGGATGCTGCAGCCAGCAAACCACACTGTGTTGCTCCCTAGCTCCAGTGCCACTGCAGTCCGCTAACTTTTCTGAAAGTTAAATAGGAGAGCAGGGGCTGGGATTGGCTGGAGTAGTCCCTGCAGCCCTCACTGGGGGTCAGGCTAGCTAAGACCACCTGCCCACCCCATTGTTTGGGCTAGGACCACCTGACTCCCAGCTGTGTCCTCAGCAAGTGGAAGAACTTGGCAGGCTCCCCACCTTCTCTGCACAAAGGCTCCTGACCCACTGCATCCCTTCCCCCAAACCTCCCAGTCCCAATGAGTCCAGGTGTCCTCTTCTGGCAAGGGGGCTCCCATGCCACTTGGAGGTCAAGAGTGTGGTCCACCCAGGCACAATGGCTCACACCTGTAATTCCAACACTTTGGGAGGTTAAGGCGGGCAGACCACCTGAGGTCGGGAGTTCCAGAACAGCCTGGCCAACATGGCAAGAACCCATCTCTACTAGAAGTACAAAACAATTAGCCGGGCGTGGTGGCACATACCTGTAGTCCCAGCTACTTGGGAGTCTGAGGAAAGAGAATCACTTGAACCCAGGCAGCAGAGGTTGGCAGTGAGCCGAGATTACACCACTGCACTCCAGTCTGGGCGACAGATCAAGACTCTGTCTCTGTAAAAACAGTGTGTTCCTCTGGTGGGGGAATCCCTTTGTGGGGCGGAGGGGCACGAGTCCTCGACAGCAGCTGCGTGCCTTCAGTCCTGCGAGCCTGGCCCTGGCCCTCTCTATCTGCTGCTATTGCAGCCCCCAAAACCCCATATGATGTTGTGGGGTCAGGGATCCTGGTGTCTGCTGAGGGGGATGTGGAAGGAGAGAGGGGAGACAGAAAGAAAGAGAGACCAACCTGGACTGACAGGACCAAGAGAAAGAGGGGAGGTACAAGGAGCCCCAGAGAGAAAAAGCAGGAAGAAGACGCTGACAGGAAAGAAGACATTGATTGATTGAGGAGGTCATCAGAAGTTTCCACCATTGACTTCTAGGCACTCCTTTCCTCTTTGGTGGGTGCACACGGTGGGTCACCATGGGTCTCTGTCTCCTTCCCTTGGCTCTCCTTGCCTCTGGGCCGGCTTCATTCCCAGGCAGGCTCTCCCCAAGGGTTCCTGGCTCACACCTAGCGACCCCATGGGAATCTTGGCCTGGCCTGGGTTCTGCACGCCTCAGCCTGACCAGTGCAGTGCAGTCAGTCATTAGCCAGACCTGAGTCAGTGCTCACCTTGACAGCCAGGGGGTGGGGCCCAAGGGCAGGGGTGGCTCCCCCCACAGGACACCGGGTGTTCTCAGGGGAGGTAAACCTAGATGACCCTCTGTCTCCACTGCAGAACAGCGGTGCACGTGACTTTTCTCCTGCTGCAGAGGGAGATTCTCTACAGAGCTGCCATAGTAGTGATGTTGAAAGCCACATGTGACCCATAAGGTCATGGGGACCCTGGAGAAGGTGATGTGAGAAGTTTCCTTTCCACCTCACCCTGGCCAGGGTTCCATCTCGGGCTCCTGTCTGAGTTTAGGACCCAGCTGAGCCCTGACCACACTCAATCCCCAGAGCAACCTGTGACCTGTCCACAGAAGAGGAACGAAGGCTTAGAGCAGTGGCCTGTCTTGTGGGCACGGGGCAGGGCCAGGAAGGAAGCTCAGGCATATCACCGTGGGCCTTGGTCCTCCAGGCCTGGCCACACAAAGTCCTGCTCAGGAAGGAAGCTGGGAAGCAATGGGCTGGGAGACTCTGGGGTGAAGTCCACCTGGGTCTCTGTCTGCTCAGGCAGGGGTGGAGGTGGGTGAGGAGGGGAGCCGATTTGGCTCCATTAGAAGCAAGTATGACCATGGGACAGGGATGGCATGCCTGGACCGTCCAGTTGGTGACAGCTGTGAGACTGGGAGCGTGATAAAGAGGGTGCTAGTTCTGGCCGCATGCCTGTGCTTCCTGGCCTTAGAGACTATCCTGAGTGGCCGTACCCTCCCAGCCCCTTCACAGATGTCTGCACACAGATATATGCCAGTCCCCCCTGCTGAGAAAAAGGCCTGTGTTGCGATGGTCATTGCCACATCTGTTGAGAGCCTGCTCTAGCAGGGGCTGGGCCCTGGACATGCATTGCCTCCCCCGATCCCTCCAAGGTGGAGTTAATCACATTTCTTTTTTTTTCTTTTTTTTTTTTGCGATGGAATTTCCCTCTTGTTACCCAGGCTGGAGCACAATGGCACAATCTCGGCTCACTGCAACCTCTGCCTCCTGGGTTCAAGCGATTCTCCTGCCTCAGCCTCCTGAGTAGCTGGGATTATAGGCACCAGCTACCATGCCCAGGTAATTTTTTGTAATTTTAGTAGAAACAGAGTTTCACTGGCCAGGTGCGGTGGGTCAAGCCTCAAATTCCAGCACTTTGTTAGGCGGAGGCAGGTGGATCACGAGGTCAACAGATCGAGACCATCCTGGTCAACATGATGAAAACCCATCTCTACTAAAAATACAAAAATTATCTGGGCATAGTGGCACATGCCTGTAATCCCAGTTACTCAGGAGGCTGAGGCAGGAGAATTGCCTGAACCCAGGAGGTGGAGGTTGCAGTGAGCCGAGATCACGCCATTGCACTCCAGCCTGGGTAACAAGAGCGAAACTCCATCTCAAAAAAAAAAAAAAGAAAGAAACAGAGTTTCACTATGTTGGCCAGGCTGGTCTTGAACTCCTGACCTCAGGTGATCCACCTGCCTCAGCCTCCCAAAGTACTTGGGTTACAGGTGTGAGCCACTGCACCCGTCCAGAGTTAATCCCATTTCATGGGCAGACAGACTGAGACTTAGAGGAGGAGCATGGCCTGACTGCAGTCACATGGCTGGTGATGGAGGGGGAGCCCCCATGTACCTCCACACTGATATCTTATACCCAGTGGTGTAAGGCGATATAATCACAAATGAGCAGGGGTGGCCACACCCCAGCCTGGCTGTGCACAGGGGCCAGCTCCTTATCTGGAGGCTTGGAAGCCACGGCAGGATCCGGCCGCGGTACTGATGGGTGCTTCTTTGCCATTGCTGGGTGTGTTTATCCCCACGTCCCAACTTTGAATGAGCTGCTGGCCTCCCACCATGGGGCCGAGGCTTTGCTCCTGGATTTCCAGTTCCTGTGCCCTCCTCTTGAGACCCCAAGAACCTGAGAAGAACAGAAATAGCCCCTGGCTGTACTGGAGGGCCGGTTCTTGTCTCTTATCTGCTGAGCTCCTGCTGTCTGCGGGGTCAGAATGAGAGATGGAGTAGCCCCTGCCCCTTAGGAGTGAGACAACAGAAAACAGTTATTTCCAGGGGCTGAGGGCTGCACTGCGTGTGGTGGCTCCATCTGGTCCTACCATGGAGCCCTGGAGCCCCCGTCTCCTGGGTGGATTGCCCCCTGCCTCCTGAGTGGCCTGTCCCCAGTGACCCGATGTGGGCTAATGTCATTGTAGGCCCCTGGGTTAGCTGGGGTTCTCCAAATAAACAGAAGCAGTCCATGAGAAGATGAGATGAGACGGCCCAACTCAGCAGTGAGGCAGGAGGATGTGGGGCCAGTTTCTCCATCCTCAGCCTTTCCTTCTGCTCAGGTCCTTGAGGGTTGGGGGCCCACCCACCCTGGGGGCCATCTGCTTCTTGAGTCCGACATTCAAATGCTAATCTCATCTGGAAACAGCCCCCAGACACACCCAGGAGTAACGTTTAATTGGGGCACCCTGTGGCCTGGTCAAGTTGACACACGGAATTAACCATCACAGCCCCCATTACGATTTGGAACACATCTCTGAAGGCCAGTCCAGCTCCAGAGCTCCTGTGAGAGAAGCCAAGGCTTCTGTTTTGTTTTGTTTTGATGTGGTTTTTTTTTAGACAAAGTCTTGCTCTGTCGCCCAGGCTGAAGTGCAATGGTGCTATCTCGGCTCACTGCAACCTCCGACTCCTGTGTTCAAGTGATTCTCCTGCCTCAGCCTCCTGAGTAGCTGGGATTACAGGCACCCACCACCATGCCCAGCTAATTTTGTATTTCTAGTAGAGGTGGGGTTTCACTGTGTTGGCCAGGCTGGTCTTGAACTCCTGACCTTGTTATCCACTTGCCTTGGCCTCCCAAAGTGCTGGGATTTCAAGCATGAGCCACCAGGCCTCATCGGCCTCTGTTTCAACAGCCTGACAGCTCACCTCTCCCTCTGCCCAGTGTTAACACGCACACTCTGAATGAAGAGATTCCCCCTTATCAGGCTTTGCATAATCCACATGGCTGTTTATTCGCCCAGGTGCAGGCGGGTTGAGTCTGAAAAAAGAGTCAATGGAGGGCGGTGGGATAGAAGTTGGTTTTATAGGTTTGGGGTGGGCAGTGGAAAGTTACAGAACCTACAGGTTAGGGCACTTGTTTTGCAAGCTGGGAGGGGGTTGTAGGGTCTGGAGTCGGGAGGTTGACCAAGTTGGTTACAAAATCCAATTGCCTTATCAATTAAGGTGTTTTGGAAAATTTTACCTGACAAGAAACCCAAGTGGCACTCGGGATTGGAGGAACACATTTTGTTATGCCTAGAAGGATTAGCACCGAAAAGTTTGAACCCTGGCTAAGAAAAGTACACAGTTTTTCTAAGTGAAGGGTCAGGGGAAGGAACTCAGGACTTTAGACAACGCAGCAGGTTTTAGACAGCGAGGCAGTTTTTTTTAAGGTTTTCCCGTTAGTAAGCAGTAAGCTGAGGTACAGAAGCAGAAAGAGGCCGTTATTAATTTTAAAAACAGGGACGGTTGCTGACAACATGCTGACAAAATCCTGGGCAAAATTTCCTCTTTGTTTCCCCCTTTGATGCTCTCTTACGGATATTAGGGAGCATCACCTTTTACACCCTAGTGTTTGTACTTAGTGGCTTGTACCCAGAGGGCTGGATGTTCATTAGGCAAGGGCCAAAGGCTAAAAGGAGCAATATGGCAGCAAGGGGTTCCATTAGTGGGAGGAGCCATGTGCCTGACTTTAAAGGGGGGACCACGTGGTTCCTGAGTTTGAGAGGCACTGTCTAATTTCAGAGGCCCTTTTACTTAGCCGTTGGGCTGTATTTTGTACCAGTCCCGACTGGCTGGTATAGAAGCAACATTCCTTTTCCAGAACAGAGATAGGGAAAAGCAGCAATAGAGAATGTCTCAAGTTAATTAGGCCCGGCAGGGGTTGATAATGCTTCCTCTCTTCAGGGTCTTCCAGTTACTTTAGATTTTCTGGTTCCAGGAGGCCATCCAAAGTATACCTGCTGGTCATGGGGACCGCCACTGCATCCACGGAGCCCTCAGTCAGCCTAAAAGACCTTACACCCATTCCTGTATCCCTAGCCCTAACAGGGACTCAGAGCCCTCCCCAGGCCCTGCATGGGGTTCTCCAGGTCCTCAGTCTGCTCCCTGGGCCAGGCCCATGACCAAGGGCATCGAAGGAAATGTTGAGTGATGTGGGGGCAGCGTGGTGGGAGGGTGTCGTGGTCACTCATGCCAAGGGGCAAGAAAGAATTCACGGCGAGTTTGAAGTGCAAAGTGAAAGCAGGTTTATTTAAGGCTGGGCCATTGGCTCATACTGTAATCCCAGCACTTCGGGAGGCTGAGGAGGGAGGATCACTTGAGGTCAGTTCAAGACTAGCCTGGCCAACATGGTGAAACCCCCTCTTTACTAAAAATTAGCCCAGCATGGTGGTGGGCACCTGTAATCCCAGCTACTTGGGAGGCTGAGGCAGGAGAATCACTTGAACCAAGGAGGTGGAGGTTGCAGTGAGCCAAGATGGCACCACTGTACTCCAACCTGGGCAACAGAGTGAGACTCCGTCTCAAAAAAAAAATAAAGGAATGAAAGAGTGTCTGCTCCATAGACAGAGCAGGCCCTAGGGCTGCTGATTGCCCTTTTTTTTTTTTTTTTTTTTTTTTTTTTTTTTGAGACGGAGTTTTGCTCTTGTTACCCAGGCTGGAGTGCAATGGCGCCATCTCAGCTCACCGCAACCTCCGCCTCCTGGGTTCAGGCAATTCTCCTGCCTCAGCCTCCTGAGTAGCTGGGATTATGGGCATGCGCCACCATGCCCAGCTAATTTTTGTATTTTTAGTAGATATGGGGTTTCACCTTGTTGACCAGGATGCTCTCAATCTGTTGACTTTGTGATCCACCTGCCTCAGCCTCCCAAAGTGCTGAGATTACAGGCGTGAGCCACCGGACCCGGCCCTGATTACCCATTTTAATGGTTATTTCTTGATTATGTGCTAAACAAGGGGTGGATTATTCATGATTTCCCTTTTTAGACCATAGAGGGTAACTTGCCGTGGCATTTGTAAACTGTCATGGCGCTGGTGGAAGTGTAACAGTGAGGACAGAGGCCACTGTCGTGGTCATTTTGGTTTTGGTGGGTTTTGGCTGGCTTCTTTACTGCAACCTGTTTTATCAGCAAGGTCCTTATGAGCTGTATTTTCTGCTGAATTCCTCATCCTGTGATTTAGAATGCCGTGACCGTCTGAGAATGCAGTCCAATAGGTTCCAGCCCCATTTTACCCAGCTCCTATTTAAGATGGAGTTGGTTTGGTTCACACGCCTCTGACACCTTTACCTCTCTGGGCCTCTGTGTTCCCATCAGAATGTTGGAGCCTCCAAGGGCACCACCGCGGCGCTCTGGGAGCCTCTGTGTCCACACTCAGCCTGGATGGGGGCTCAGTGTGGGACTCTGTTTTGTTGGGTCATGGTTAGCCAGTGTAGGCCAAGCTGGGCTAGACACGGGGCCGTAGGGGTAGTGCCTCTACTGTAGGGAAAGGTGGAGGTGCAATTTGTGTAGGGATGACAAGCTCCAGCTTGGAGGGCCTTTTCCCGGCCCTTGTTGCTGATGCCCTCTGTTGGGGCCTGAAGAGCTGGTGCCAAGGGCCTGGCCAGCAGGGGTCTGACCTGGCCTTTGGCTGTCTGTCTCCATTGCCCTGCACCTCTCAATTTTTTTTGTTTATTTGTTTGAGACAGAGTCTTGCTCTGTTACCCACACTGGAGTATAGTGGTGAGATCTTGGCTCACTGCAACCTCTGCCTGCCAGGTTCAAGTGATTATCCTGCCACAGCCGTCTGAGTAGCTAGGGTTAGTGTGTGCCACCATGCCTGGCTAATTTTTGTATTTTTAGTAGAGATGGGGTTTCACCAGGTTGGTCAGGCTGGTCTGGAACTCCTGGCCTTGTGATCCACCCATGTTGGATCCAAAGTGCTTGGATTGCAGGCATAAGCCACGTTGCCCAGCCGATTTTTCTTTTTTTTTCTTAGAGATAGAGTCTCGCCCTGTCACCCAGGCTGGAGTGCAATAGCTTAATCTCCACTCATGGCACCTTTGCCTCCTGGATTCAAGTGATTTTTGTCCTGCCTCAGCCTCCTGAGTAGCTGGGATTACAGGCACCCACCACCATGCACAGCTAATTTTTGTATTTTTAGTAGAGGTGGTGTTTCACCATGTTGGCCAGGATGGTCTCAATCTGTTGGCCTCATGATCTGCCTGCCTCAATGTCCCAAAAATGCTGGGATTACAGGCATGAGCCACCGCATCCAGCCATGCCCTGCACCTCTTCTCACTCCTCACTTTCTAAGATAAGTCATGGGGGATCCTGGTGATGGGAGCCATGGAGATGCTTAAAGCAGGGGAGTGGCCACAGCAACAGGCTAACTGGGAACAGCTCCCTGGTGACGGGGCAGGAAGAGGTGAGCCTGGAGGCAGGGGCAGGCAGCAGGGGTGTCCCAGGCCCAGCTGACAAAGCCCACGATGTGGGCCGCAACTGTGAGGCCCGTCTCAGGCCAGGAGCATGCTTTGGGCCTGAGGTCACCCAGGTATTGGGCTGTAGCCAACTTGGCCCCATAAACAGTTTCTATTCCTGGGTCTTGGGCTCTGACACCAAATATGGCATGGCCCTTGTCTGGCATGCCCAGCTGTGGTCCAGCAACATCTCCTGCCCCTCCAGGTGGGCCCAGACCCCACCCACACCATGGAGGCAGATCATTTCAGCACTTGGAGCCCCCAAATGGCCAGAGGCCTGTGCTGCTGCTCCTGGTCCTCCAACTGTCCACCCATCCTCGTGATTCACGTGGGGTTAAAATTACCCAGGACCAAAATAGCCCCTCTCCCTACAGAAGAAAGATGGGGCTGGGGGACAGTGTGTTTTGTTTTACACCAAAGTCCTGTCTTGCTGCCCACATCCCAGGGAGCTCACCTGGCCTCTGACCCCACATCGATCTGCACATTCACTCATTAATTCACTCACTCATTGATTCATTCATTTACTGATCGTTTATTAATTTTTCTTTTTTCTTTTTTTAATTTTGAGACAGAGTTTCGCTCTTGTTACCCAGGCTGGAGTGCAATGGCATGATCTTGGCTCGCCGCAACCTCCGCTTCCTGGGTTCAGGCAATTTTCCTGCCTCAGCCTCCTCAATAGCTGGGATTACAGGCACACGCCACCATGCCCAGCTAATTTTTTGTATTTTTAGGAGAGACGGGGTTTCACCACGTTGACCAGGATGGTCTCGATCTCTTGACCTCGTGATCCACCAGCCTGGGCCTCCCAAAGTGCTGGGATTACAGGCTTGAGCCACCGTGCCCAGCTTTTTTTTTTTTTTTAAAGATGGGGTTTCCCCATGATGGCCAGACTGGTCTTGAACTCCTGACCTCAGGTGATCCACTCAGCTCAGCCTCCCAAAGTGCTAGGATTACAGATGTGAGCCACCGCGCCTGGCTATGGATCATTTATTAATGGACTTGGTGGTTAATTCATGTAATCACAATTTACTGACTACATGCTAAGAGCTGGGCACTGTTCTATTGTTCTAGAGCTGAGCAAAACACAAAACATAAGGCCAAGCGCAGTGGCTCATGCCTGTAATTGCAGCACTTTGGGAGGCCAAGGCGGGCAGATCACAAAATTGGGAGTTCAAGTCCAGCCTCGCCAATATGTTGAAACCCGTCTCAACCAAAAATACAAAAATTAGCTGGGCATGGTGTGGGCACCTGTCAGGAGACTGAGGCAGGAGAATCACTTAAACTAAGGCAGCAGACATTGCAGTAAGCCAAGATTGCAGCACTGCGCTCCAGCCTGGGTGTCAGCGAGACTCTGTCTCAAAAAAAAAAAAAAAACACACACACACACACACAAAACATAGCTATCCTCATAGGGTTATGTTCCAGACAGACAAGCAAAGCAAACAAGTAGGATGTACAGTGTGTTAGAATAAGTGCAAGGATGAGTAACCTAATGAGGGGGCTCTGAAGCGATGGGGGGGGATGGGAATTTCAGGGGGCCCAGGGAGGACCTGGTGGGAAGGGGACTTTTGAGTGGACACCTGAGGGAACAACCTTCCAAGCAGAAGGACACCAAGGCTCTGGCATCCACACGAGGCCTGAGAAACAGGTGGCCAGGTGTGGCTGGGGCACAGGTGGCGGGGAGAGCAGCAGAATATGAGGTCAGGCTGTGGGGGACACATGGGGCCCAGTGGATCAGGACTTCCCACATCACTCAGGGTCTGACCTGAGAATGACATGGCCAACGTATTTGTAAATTATCCTGCTGGCTGTTGAGTGAGTGGGTCAGAGTGAGCCTTTTCCCCATGTGCCTACCGTGTGCTGAGCTCCAAGCCGGGTAGTGGGGAGAGAAGACACAGGTGCACACTGGACGCTTGTCCCTATGGTGCTTACAGAGGTCTGGAGCCACCGCGTCTCCTCCGTCTGACATGCTCATCCTTGGTGCTTAACCAAGTGTCACTTCCCTGAGGGAGTCACCATCTTTGTTTGTGTCCTTTTTTTGAGACAGAGTTTCACTCTTGTTGCCTAGGCTAGAGTGCAATGGTGCGATCTCAGCTGACTGAAACCTCTGCCTCCTGGGTTCAAGCGATTCTCCTGCCTCAGCCTCCTGAGTAGCTGGGATTACATGCATGTACCACCACACCCGGCTAATTTTTTATGTTTGATAGAGATGAGGTTTCTTCATTTTGGTCAGGTGGGTCTCGAACTCCTGACCTCAGGTGATCCCCACCTCGGTCTCCCAAAGTGCTGGAGCCACTATGCCTGGCTTTTTATCTTTTTTATTTTATTTATAGAGATTAGGTTTCACCTTGTTGGTTAGGGTGGTTTCGAACTCCTGACCTCAGGTGATCCACCCACCTCGGCCTCCCAAAGTGAGCCATTATTTCTTTTTTTTAAGATAGTCTGTGCATTGGACAACAAAAAAAGTTTGTCTTTCTCACCCAGGCTGGGGTGCAGTGGCGCAATCTTGGCTTACCACAACCTCTGCCTCCTGGGTTCAAGCAGTTCTCCTGCCTCAGCCTCCTGAGTAGGTGGGATTACAGGTGTGCGCCACCACACCTGGCTAATTTTTGGACTTTTAGCAGAGACAGGGTTTTGCCATGTTGGCCAGGCTGTCCTCAAACTCTTGACCGCAAGTGATCAGACTTCCTCGGCCTCCCAAAGTGCTGGAATTACAGACATGAGCCATGAGACCTGACCGCTGTTTCTAAATGGTGCTCCCACAAGGCTGATAGCTCCTTCAAGGCAAGGCTGTGTCTGATTCTCCTTTTCTCCTGGGTACCAGTGCAGGGCCTGCCCTGTCCCTGAGTGTCCGGTGGAGCAAGTCAATGAATCAGTGAACACGAGTCCCAGGCCTGATTTGTGTGTGTGGCCAGGGATACAAGGCCTCTGAGAGCCAGCGGCCTGTCTCACTCGGGGTTACAAGCCTCTGAGAGCCAGTGGCCTGTCTCACTCGGGGATACAAGCCTCTGAGAGCTGGCGGCATGTCTCACTCTCTTCTTGCCATCTTTTGCAGATGAATTTGGAGGCACTGCAAGTGCGTGGAAGGGCCGTATTTGTGTTGGCAAAGAAGGTCGGCCGCTGAGCCAGGGTGTGTCTCCCGGAGGCCTGCGGGCTGCCAGGATCCCCACTCTCTGCCACGGGCTGCCAAGGCTGGTCAGTTACTAGCCAGCGATATCATCAAGGTTCCCTGCTCTCTACCCTGGTAAGGGCCCAGCCTACGTCACCAAGCCCCAGGCTCCCAGAACCACACGCACAGGCTCACAGCCCATGTGAGATTACCACTCCAGCTTCTGCCTGTCCTTGGGAGGGGACCAACTCCCAGCTCCCATTAGTGCCCAGGTTGCACCCAGTCCCTTGACCTTGTGCCCAGGTTCTCTGGCACCTAATGTAGAAATGATGCAACTGCCCCCAGGCTTGCTGAGGGCCAGAGGGGGTAAGTTTGTCACAGAGCACTTAGAAATCATTGAGTCATTGCTGGTCCTGCTAGCTGTTAACAGTCGATATGGCTCAGGTCAGCTTCCACCGAGGTCCTTCAACACACGGGGTACACTGGTACTCTCCTAGGCAGGGTGGTGCAGTGGTGAGGGCAGGGACCTCAGCCAGGTGGCCTGGGATCTAACTCCTGTGCTGTCACTGCTGGCTGTGAGGTGGAGTCCCATGCCTCCCAGGTGTCCACACAGCCTTGCCACCAGGAGCAGAGTCCAAGTCTGTCTTGTTCTTCCAACCACCTGCGAGGAACCTGTGCATGTTCCTGGCCACCAGCCAAGTGGACATCACCAGGAAAGAGTGAGGTCCAAGGCAGAAGGACCAGTCAGCGTCACAGCCTGCAGCACGACCTCCCTGGTTCTTTCCCACCTGTGTCTATGAGAAGCACAGCCCAGGGTCCGGGCTGGACAGCCAGGGGACTCAAAGACCCCCTTGTGTCTGGGGCAAAGGGCTCTGGGACGCAGTAGGCATCCCATCCTTTGTGCCTGGAGCAGGCACCCTGTGAGTGTACCTGCCGGGCCAGCCCTCAGCAAGCCAGCACCTGGGCCTGCCAGAGCCCCAGGCCTCATGCTGAATGTCCACAGGCCCACTCAGTGGCCTGCCCTCGGATGAGCCTCAGGTCTGGCTCATGGAGCTGAGGCGGGCAGGAGCTGGACCTCAAATCCCAGGCTGCCCCTCCTAACAGAGCCCTGTGTGTCACATGGTAAAGCCATCGCTTCTGACAGTTCTTATACAGACCACACTCTGGCCTGGGCTTGTGATGGCGGCATGCCATGGGTGGCACTGACCGGTCCTTGGGGGAGCTCACAGGCGTGAGTGGAAGGGATCCTGCTCCAACCCCAGTCCACAGCCCGCTGTGCTCCCTTTTGGTTTTTTTCAGATAAGTCTCACTCTTGCCAGGCAGGAGCGCAGCGGTGCAATCTCAGCTCACTGCCACCTCTGGCTCCCAGGTTCAAGCAATTCTCCTTCTCAGCCTCCCTAGTAGCTGGGACTACAGGTGCGTGCCACCACATCCAGCTAATTTTTTGTATTTTTTTTCCTTTGTTTCTCATTTTAACTGATTCTGCAATAAATTTTTGTATTTTTAGTAGAGAAGGGGTTTCACCATGTTGGCCAGGATGGTCCCGATCTCTTGACCTCGTGATCTGCCTGCCTCGGCCTCCCAAAGTGCTGGGATTACAGGCATGGGCCACTGCACCTGGCCAGTGCTCTCACTTTGTAGGTGAGCAGCTGGTAGGCTAGAATTCAAGCCTTGGCCTCTGTGGCCCTGGGAGCCCATGGGCTTGGAAGCTGGGCTTGGCTCTGGCTGATGGTCACAGGAAGCGTTTTTCTTTGAGTTGGAAATGCCAGTGGCCTCCCTCATGGCAGGTGCTCATGTCTTACGGACCAGCCAGTTCCTGCTGGAAGCCCCTGGTCTGATCTAGGAAGATCATGTCCAAGCCCCCCGACCTCATGCTGCGGCTGCTCCGGGGCACCCCAAGGCAGTGGGTCTGCACCCTGTTCATTCATCATCGGCTTCAAGTTCATGTTTTGCATCTCCATCATGATCTACTGGCACATTGTGGGAGAGCCCAAGGAGCAATGGCAGCTCTATAACCTGCTGGCAGATATTCTTTGCCCCACCATGGCACCCCTCACCCCTCCCTCTTACAGCCCCCCTCTGGGCAAGATCTTCTTCCTAGAGACTTCGGACCACACCAACCCCAACTTCCTCTTCATGTGCTCAGTGGAGTCAGCCGCCAGAACTCACCTCAAATCCCGTGTGCTGGTCCTGATGAAAGGGCTTCCAGGTGGCAATGCCTCCCTGCCCTGGCACCTGGGCATCTCACTTCTGAGCTGTTTTCCCAATGTCCAGATGCTCCCACTGGACCTGCAGGAGCTATTCCGGGACACACCTCTGGCTGACTGGTACACAGCGGTGCAGGGGCGCTGGGAGCCCTACCTGCTGCCCGTGCTGTCTGATGCCTCCAGGATCACACTCATGTGGAAGTTCGGTGGCATCTACCTGGACATGAACTTCATTGTCCTCAAAAACCTGAGGAACCTGACCAACGTGCTGGGCACCCAGTCCCTCTATGTCCTCAATGGCCCCTTCCTGGCCTTCGAGTGCCAGCACGAGTTCATGGAGCTGTGCATGTGGGACTTCATGGACCACTACAACGGCTGGATCTGGGGCCACCAGGGCCCCCAGCTGCTCACACATGTCTTCAAGAAGTGGTGCTCCAACTACAGGCTCACTGAGAGCCATGCCTGCCACGGGGTCACCACCCTGCCCCCTGAGGCCTTCTACCCCATCCCCTGGCAGGACTGGAAGAAGTATTTTGAGGACATCAGCCCCTAGGAGCTGCCCCAGCTGCTCAATGCCACCTATGCTGTCCACGTGTGGAACAAGAAGAGCCAGGGCACACACTTCGAGGTCACGTCTAGGGCGCTGCTGCCCCAGCTCCATTCCCACTACTGCCCCACAATGCATGAGGTCATGAAAATGTACTTGTGAGGGGCCCACCAGGCCACCTCCCCGACCCACTCCCGATGGAGGGGGCACTTGGCCACCCTTACTGGGGAGGCGAGATTGAGGACCCAGGAGAGGGAGGTCTGAGCTGCCACCAGGCTTAGGCTGTTGCAAAGGAGGAGCTGTGGGAGCAGGCCCAGTGGGAGGCTGTGGACACCCTCAAGACAGTGCCCTGTGTCAGGGCAAAGCTGACACGTGGTGCCAGGGCCAGCAGAGTGAGCTCAGTGAGTGCCCCAGGACTTCTGGATGGCAGAGAGAAGGATGAACCTTAGGGCACCCCTGGGTGGCATGGGAAGCCAGACGGTTTGGGCAGAGGTGCCCTTGAGGCCAGTGCTAAGGGGAAGGAGGGATGAGATTCCAGAGAGGAGAGGAGGCAGAAAGAGGTAGGAGAGCGGGGGTGGGGGAGACCCAGCCCCAGGGCCCAGGGTGGGGAGTGTTTTTCTCTTTTCTGGTTTTGGTTCCTCTTTCAAGGGGCCATCAGGGACTGAGCAGGGCAGAGGCCCAGCAGTGCCAGCCTGGGGAGCCCATTAGGGGCAGCCCCTCCTGCCCACCCCATCCTTCCTCCTCTCCAGAGATGAAAGGGGGGGCATGTACCCTCTGCCTATTCACTCAGACAAGGGGTGGGGGTTCTCTAAAGAAAACACCCCCTCCCAATTATAAACACAGGAGAATAATAAACAGAATAAATGTTACCAATTGTCACCTAGTGCCCTGTGATTGCTGAAGTGCATTCAGGCTCACAGCCTCCTCTGCTTCGTTCTTCTGACCAGGAAGCTGCTGGGTGGACTGGCGGTGAATTTGATGAGGTCTCACAACCTGCCCTGCACGGAAGAGCTCGGAACCTGGCTCCTAGCCCGGCATCCCTAGTGATGGGGAGCCCCTGAGGTGGGGAATGGGGGAGGCCTGTTTTTCCCTCCTTTTTCAAGGCTCGCAAACACCCGAGGATGAGTCCCACCAGCACAACCACCCCCATGACAACCCTCAATCTGTTTCACATAAATGGATCCAAATGAGGACACTGACAAGCCTACCAGTGGAGCAGGGGTGAGCCACAGCCTGTCCAGGGAGGGGTCCCAGCGAGGGAGCTTTGAGGGCCTGTGGGGTCCCTCTGGCCTCAGCCTGGATGCCTGGCTGAGATCCTGAGAGGGACCTGAAGGGCCTGTGGGTGGCTCCAGGGCTGGGCCACAGGGATATCTGCTCCCTACATGGTGAGGCCCCAGCTGGTTGGCATTGTGGAAGCTGCCTGGGCATTCCCACCAGGCTGGAAGAGAGCTGCCCAGTGGGACTGGGGCTGCTGCCAGGAGCACTGAAGCTCAGCACGCTGCTTTTTGGCAGTCAAAGCAGAAGATGTTCATTAGGCTCTGTTTTCTGCCCACAGACCATCTTGGGTGGCATGGGAAGGAGGTGAGCTCCCTGGCTCTTAGGGGTATTCAAGAGTAGGTTATGTGTTTTGGGTTTTTTTTTCTTTTGAGATGGAGTCTTGTTCTGTCACCCAGGCTGGAGTGCAGTGGCCCCATCTTGGCTCACTGTAACCTCCACTTCCTGGGTTCAAGTGATTCTCCTGCCTCAGCCTCCCAAATAGCTGGGACTAAAGGCACGCACCACCAAGCCAGTTAACTTTGTATTTTTAGTAGAGATGGGGTTTTGCCATGTTGGCCAGGCTGGTCTCGAATTCCTGACCCCAAGTGATCTGCCTGCCTGGGTCTCCCAAAGTTCTGGGATTACAGGCAGAAGCTGCTGTGCCCGGCCCTTAGGGTTTTTAGGTTGGCCAAAGTGTGGAGATCCTTCACTGGCTGAAGAGTGTAGGGTGAGATCCTGGGACAGGGAGAAGAAGAAAATGTGTTCTCACACTGATTTCATTGATCTGTTGGCGGGGGGTCTTTGCTGTTTCACAGGAATTTGGGATCTGAAAAACATCTTAAGCTCATGCCTGTAAACCCATCACTTTGGGAACCAAGGTGAGTGGATCACCTGAGATCAGGAGTTCAAGACCCGCCTGGCCAATGTGGTGAAACCCCACCTCTACTAAAATTACAAAAATGAGCCAGACACAGTGGCGGGCACCTGCAATCCTGGCTACTCTGGAGGCTGAGGCAGGAGAATCATATGAACCTGGGAGGCAGAGGTTATAGTGCTCTAAGATCACACCCACCACTGCACTCCAGCCTGGGTAACAGAGAGAGACTCTGTCAAAAAAAAAATATGTGCATAAATGTCTTCTTTGGGCAGAGAGGTGGGCAGGAGGTGCCAGTTCCCAGGGAGGGTGCTGTTGACTCCTCATCCACAGCCATTCTCCTCCCACATCTTTTTTGCTAAGGGAACCCCAATTTTGTTCTACCCTCAGGTAGCCTAGGGCTGTAGAGGAAGTGAACCCTCCCTCGGCCCTGGGGGTGAATCTCCATTGGTCTAAGGCAGTCCTAGTCGGTCCAGTCCCTTCCTAGTAATTGGAGTGGAAATGGGCATGCAATGCCATTCTGGCCAATGAGAGGGAAAGTCAGCTGGAAAAGGGGGTGTCTGAGAAAATTTTCATAGACAAGAAAGCAACATTTCTTTTCCGCATTTCGCATAAGAGTGTAATGGTCAGCACAATGGCAGCCATCTTGAGGCCATGAGGGGACAAGTCTGAGATCAGAAGTCACCACACCAGATCCTTGAAGACACAGAGATCTCAACGAGCTGCTGAAATAACCAACCCTGGAGGTGGCCTATCCTGACTCCTTGTCTACCACGTGTGTTAGATGCTGTTAACTGTCCTCAAGTGTGCAGTCTTTCTGCAGTCCTTAGTGATAGGACACACTGAGTTCTAGGTGGGCATGTCACCTCCCCTTGGCAGCTGGCTGCGGCCATGTGACTAAGTCCAGGCCAACGGGGTGTGACAGAAGTGATGTGTGTGAGTCATGGATGATCTCAGACATTTGCTTTGAGCACTCCCCGCTTCCCACTGGCTGGAGCATGGCAGAAACTGGAGCACTTTGCAGGGAACATTTTGGGGGTGGCAGAGTGGACCCAGTGGCCTTGGAGCACTCACCCTGGGACTGTGTTGTGAGACAGTCTTTTTTTTTGTGACAGAGTTCCGCTCTGTTGCCCAGGCTGGAGTGCAGTGGCGCAATCTCAGCTTGCTGCAACCTCCACCTCCTGGGTTCAAGTGATTCTCCTGCCTCAGCCTCCCAAGTAGCTGGGGCTACAGGTGTGCGCCACCACACCCAGCTAATTTTTTTTTTTTTTGAGACGGAGTTTCACTCTTGTTGCCCAGGCTTTATTGCAATGGTGCAATCTCGGCTCACTGCAACCTCCGCCTCCCAGGTTCAAGCGATTCTCCCACCTCATCCTCCAGAGTAGCTGGGATTATAGGCATCAACCACAACCAGCTAATTTTGTATTTTTTGGAGAGATGAGGTTTTTCCATGTTGGTCATGCTGTTCTTGAACTCCCAGCCTCAGATGATCTGCCTGTCTCAGCCTCCAAAAGTACTGGGATTACAGGCATGAGTCACAGTGCCAGACCTATTTTTTTTATTTTTAGTAGAGACAGGATTTCACTATGTTGGCCAGGCTGGTCTTCAACCAACTCCTGACTTCAGGTGATCTGACCGTCTTGGCCTCCCAAAGTGCTGGGATGACAGGAGTGAACCATCATGCCTGGCCTGGCCTGGCCTCGTTTCTCTCCTTGGAAGTTGGTGGGGGCTGGGGCTGAGTCTTGACAGTGGACCACAGCTGGAAGGAATGTCATTCCCTCTGAGCTCAGGTCTCACTTCCCGTCAGTTTCCTGCTGCTGCTGCACCCACACTGGAAGGGGATGCTCCTCCCGGCCCACCCTGCATTGCAGCACAGGTCACACCTGAGTGCAGTTAGGGCTTGAAACCTGCTTGAGGGCTTGAGGCCACACTGACGCCTAGCCTCACAGCAGAATTCCCAGCATGCCTTGTACACTGGGCTGGTCCAGGTTAGAACATGCAGAGATTTAGGAACAAGTGAAGCATGAAACCAGACTTCCAGGAACACAGGGGCTCACTCATCCCCGATGTCTGGTAGGCACTCTGAGGAGGACATTACAATTTAAGATTTAAACAAAAAGTTGAATATTGATACACCAGGCAGGGGAAATTATTTTCCCTCCCTTAGAGCTGCTGGGAAAGCAACTCCCTGCTTGCCTATGCCCGGCCAGCTGGGAAGATTCCTATCACTGACAGGATGCCTGCCCCAGGGCCCCTGTTGGGCCATGCAGTGCCCCCCAGTAAAGGATGGGTCCACCACTTTCTCAGTCCTGGCCAAAAACATCTGTGAACACACCCACTAGAAACAAGCCAGGAACAAACTGCAGCTCTGAGGCTCTGATTACATTTCCCCAGGGCAGCTTTCCATGGCGAGCACCCCTCCCTCCTTTCCCAGAACTCACTTGCCCAACAACTGTTCCTCCTCCTGCTCCTGCAAGGTGCAGGGGCAGCATGAGGCAACCAGGCCCTCAGGCGACAGCCAGCCGGGTTGGGGTGGGGGCAGGACAAAGTGCAGGGTCCCTCTGGAATTCCCCTAGGCAGAGGGCAGCGGCCAGACTCCTCCGGTAGCTGTGGGTGCTCCAAAGGGGACACTGGACTCTGGTCTTTGGCTGTTGGCACAAGGAGGTGGAGAGTGGTCGCTGCCACCCGAGGTGGGCACTGGACCCCGGTTCGCCAGCCAGCCTCCTTCCTACCCTGAGCACCGGACAGTGAAGGTGTGGGTTCAGATCTTAGCATGTCACCTACTTGCTGAGCCTGTTTCTCCCGTGTGGAAAGTGGAGGTGTGATAACACCTCTGTCATACAGAATGTGCTTTGTGCCAGGAGCTCGGCTGGCTTGTTTGATCATTATGACTATGCTGGGACGGGGCACCATCCATCTCTTTGCAAAAGAGGAAACACAGCTCTGGCCAGGGGTCAGAGGCCAGGAACAGGATCTGTGGGGCCCCTGCCCTGCCCTGGGTCTTAGGCCCCTTGCTCCCAGCCCAGAGGTGCAAGAGCATAGCACCATGATGGGCAGAAGCTGGGGTCCTCACCTGGCACCTTCTGGCCTTCCAGCCTTTCTGCTATTACCCCTGCCCTGCCTATGCCTGTGCTTACTGCCTCTGTTCTCCAGGATCCTGGCCCATTTACAACAGCTGTATTAAGAGGCTGGGCTGAGGCTGGGCCTGGTGGCTCATACCTGTAATCCCAGCCCTTTGGGAGGCTGAGGTGAGCAGATGACTTGAGGCCGGGAGTTCAGGACCAGCCTGGCCAATATGGTGAAACCCCATCTCTACCAAAAATACAAAAGTTAGCCGGGCTTGGTGGTGGGTGCCTGCAATCCGTTTTTCAGGAGGCTGAGGCAGGAGAATTGAACCCTGGAGGTGGAGGTTGCAGTGAGCTGAGATAACACCACTGCACTGCAGACAGGGCAACAGTGAGACCTTGTCTCAAAAAATAAAAAAGATAAAGAGACTGGGCAAGGCACAGGTTCAGTGAGGCAGAGCCTACCTCTGCTGCCCTCAACCTCTCCAGCCCCACCATCCAGGCTGGTGGACAGGGGATCCTTACTAGAATGTGGAAGAGGAAGAATCGACACAGCACTTCTGCTTCTTCACTGCCCAGCTTCTCAGAGGCAAGGATACCAGGAGCATCTGGTAGGTCTCCCATTCTCTGATGGAGCCCATCCTGGCAGAAGTGAGGAGGGTCTGGGGCCGAGGCTGCCTCCTGGATCTGGTTTCCAGAAAGTGGTCCTCGGAGGCCAGTGAGCACTCCCAGCCTGCTGTCCTGTAGAGCTGTCAGCAGATGCTCAAGCCTGCTCTGGCCCAATTCTCTGGGTTAGGAGGAGTCAAGGGTACAGGTTGGGCCCAGTGCGGTGGTTCAGACCTGCAATCCCAGCACTTTGAGATGCCAAGGTGGGACGATCACTTGAGGTCAGGAATTCAAGACCGACCTGCCAAACATGGTAAAACCCCATCTGTACTAAAATCCAAAAATCAGCTGGGTGTGGTGGCTCATGTCTGTAATTCTAGCTACTTGGGAGGCTGAGGCACAAGAATCGCTTGAACCCACCAATGGAGGTAGCAGTGACCTGAGATGTGCAGTAGTATAATCATGGCTCTCTGCAGCCTCAAATTCCTGGGCTCCAGAGATCCTCTCACCTCAGCCTCTCAAGAAGCTGGAACTACAGGCCTGGGCCACCATGCCCACACAGCTAATTTTAAATTTTTTTTTTTTTTGTAGAGAAGGGCTTTTACCATGTTGCCCAGGCTGGTCTCAAATTGCTGGCCTCAGGGATCCACCTGCCTTGGCCTCCCAAAGTGCTAAGATTACAGGCAGGAGCCATTGCACCCAGCCTGGTTATTTCTTGATGTGCTGGTTAAATGGTGTGTAATGTGGTGAAAATTCACTGATCGCTGGGCGCGGTGGCTCACACCTGTAATCCCAGCACTTTGGGAGGCTGAGGCGGGTGGATCACGAGGTCAAGAGATGGAGACCATTCTGGTCAACAAGGTGAAACCCCATCTCTACTAAGAATACAAAAATTAGCTGGGCATGGTGGTGCATACCTGTAGTCCCAGCTACTCAGGAGGCTGAGGCAGAATTGCCTGAACCCAGGAGGTGGAGGTTGCGTTGAGCCAAGATTGTGCCATTGCACTCCAGTAAGAGAAATTCCATCTCAAAAAAAAAAGACACAGGCCATGCGGGTAGAGAGTGGAGAGGGAGACGTGCTTGGGCCAGGGAACAGGGCTGGATGTTGGGGAGTTAGGGAGCAGCCTGGCTTCTGGCCAAGTGTCTGGAGAGGTGGGAGGATGAGCAGATGAGACTCAGCTGAGACAATGCGAGGGCACCTCCAGAGATGTGGCTTCTGGGGACCCAGAGTGAGGAGATGACCTTTAAAAAAAATGTTTTTAAGATGGAGTTTCACTCTATCACCCAGGCTGGAATACAGTGGCATGATCTGGAGTGCAGTGGTGCCATCCTGGCTTACTGCAACCTCTGCCTCCTAGGTTCAAGCGATTCTCCTGCCTCAGCCTCCTGGGCAGCTGGAATTACAGGTGCCCACCACCACACCTGGCTAATTTTTGATTTTTTGTAGAGACAGGGTTTCACCATGTTGCCCAGGCTGGTCTCAAACTCCTGACCTCAGGTGATCCACACACCTCAGCCTCCCAAAGTGCTGGGATTATAGGCCTGAGCTGCTGTGCCCAGCCAAGCTGATCTTAAGAAGAAATCTGACAGGACAGTGGGATAGAAAGTGATGGGGGAGGTGGGACTACATTGGATGCAGTGGCCATGGAAGGTGGCCCTGGGGATGTGGCTCTTGAGAGTATTCCTGCAGAAGGAGCAGGAGCTGGTCACAGGCAGAACTGAGGAAGAAGTGGCTAGTGTGCAGGGCGATGGGAAGGAGGGCTGGTTTGGGGGGAGGGAGTTGAATGAGGGGCCTGGAACCTGGGCACTCACCCTAGAGGATACCTGACCCAGAGAGTGGGTCCTGGAGGAGGGCCTAGGGGAGATGGGGAGAGGACCAGAACCCAAAGTGGCCAAGGAGTGAGTGAGCAGGGTGGCATGGAGGTGTTCTGGAGCTGCTGCTGACATGGTGCTTCAGGAAAGAACCAAAAGCTGGGCCCTTAGACCCCATGTCAGCATCGCCAGGCACTCTCACCTGGGACAAAGGCAGCAAGCGGCCACACACCTGTTTATAGAAAGGGGCTGGCAGGGATCCGGAGGCCTTGTGGGAACCCTGGGGAATGGGTCATGGGCAGGGGATGGTGGGGGCTCCGCCAGGTCTCTGCCAGCCCCGCCCACACCCTCAGAGCAGAGGCCAGGCCACAGTTCAAGGAGATCTGTGATAGATGCTGGCCAGCTGCACTGTGCAGGCACAGCTGGGCCTAGGAGCAGGGGCTTGGGTCCATCTGCTCTGTGGGGTGAGGGAGACTTGGTGTCCTTTTCTGTGGAACAGAAGACCCTATTTATCTCTGCCATGAGACCACATCCTCCTCCTGGAGCCCAGAGTGTGGTTCCCTTTTGGCCCCAGCCCAGTCCAGGGTTGGACAGCACACACCTGCTAACTGAGGGGTGAATAAATGAGAAACATCCCCAGAGGCTGAGCCACCTGTACAAACCCCAAGCCTTCTCCAGGGGCACTCGGTCCCCTCTGATGTTGCCCTAAAGACCTCAGTGCCTCCACGTGCAGAGGCTCACACCTGTAATCCCACATGCAGAGGCCAAGGTGGGTGGATCATCTGAGGCCAGGAGTTCGAGACCAGCCTGGCCAACATGGCAAAACCCCATCTCTCCTATAAATACAAAAATTGGCCAGGCATGGTGTGATAGTGTGAGACTTCATCTCAAAAAAAAAAAAAAGTGCCCCCAACAGCAGGGGCTGATGATAGGGTGAGCTAGGCCTCCAGACCAGAAGGTGGGGAGGGGCCAGGCTGGACCTTGGAACTTAGAGCCTTGGGGCCCTTGGGAAATTCACCTTAAACATTACCTTAGAAACTCAAGAGATGGCCGGCATGGTGGCTCTCGCCTGTAATCCCAGCACTTTGGGAGGCCGAGGCGGGTGAATCACCTGAGGTCAAGAGTTTGAGACCAGCCTGGCCAACATGGTGAAATCCCATCTCTACTAAAGATACAAAAATTAGCTGGACATGGTGGCAGTCACCTTTAATCCCAGCTCCTTGGGAGGCTGAGGCAAGAGATCACTTGAACCTGAGAGGCAGAGCTTGCAGTGAGCTGAGATCATGCCATTGCACTCCAGCCTGGGTAACAGAGCAAGACTCCATCTCAAAAAAGACAAGAAAAACTAAACAGAGTGAATTGGGGACATGCAAACCACACTTGAGTGGCCCCTCAGAGGGCTGCCCTGCAGTGTCACGAACAGGATGTTTCTCTAGCAGCTGCTAGAACTGGCCACAAACTCCCCGTGAGAGCTGAGCAAGTTATATCTTGGAGTCAGTTTCGTCATCTGCAAAGCTGGGGCTGGGAACCAGGGAGCCTTTATCCAGTTTCTGGCCCTAAAATTCCTCATTGGATGAAGCTCTTGAGCAGTCTCGAGGTAAGAGCTGGAACGTGGCCATAGGCCCTTTGTGAGGCATGCGTGGGATTGAGGGTTTGCACCCAGCTACCTTGGAGGGTGTCTGTGTCGTGGATTGGGAGGAAAGCTCCAGGTGCAGCCCACAGAGCCACGAGAGGTCACCCATGCCAGGAGGCCACATCACAAAGTCCAGAGGCAGTGGAGGCCCACATGATGTCCCTAGGCAGCCGTCATGGGCCAGGGGAAAGTGCCTACCACGTGCTACCTCACCCAGCCCTCTAATGTGGGTATCATGACTGTCATTTTGCCAAAGAGGAAGTGGTGCCCAGAGAGGGCAGGTGTATTTTCAGAGTCACACAGCTGCGTCTAGGGCATTTCCAGCTCCTGCCATCCAGAACAGCAGCAGTGGCTCAGTCTTGAGCCCAGAAGCACATGCACCCTGGCCCCATGGTTCTCTTCTGTCCTCTGTCTCCCTGAAGGCTTTGACCATCTCAAGGACAAGGTCAGACTGTAGATGAACACCTCTCACGGGCTGCAGGATTCTACGTTTCACAAAGCACTCCCTCTCCCTCTTCTGCACAGAATTCTGCAAGGCAGATGTGAGCCCGGGTGACCCAGGAGGACTCTGGGGCCCTGAGAAGTGGTTGGAGGACTTGCCCAAAGCCCACAGCTTGTAGGAGGCAGGGCCACAGTCCAGGTCTGCCTGACCAAGCCTGGGCATATGTTGTGTTCCACCCTCCCTCAGACAAACCCAAGAAGGGCCAACTTGCTCATGGGGAAATGCAGGCAGAGCCACAGGACAACCCCTCCTTCCACACAGCCAGATGCAAGCCACCGTCAGGTCCATTCCATCATGGAAAGTGCTGTTAGAAGCCAGGAGACTGACTGTAATGGGGGTGTCCAGGCAGAGTGAAGCCCTGGGGAATAAGTTTCCTAGATCACCCTGCTGCTGCTGGCAGCCGCGCCCAGTGCCCGGCCCAGCCTCCCTGGCTGCTCTGAGTGGTCTGGCCCTGGCTCTGCAGGCACTGGAGCCAGCGGAGGCATCTGGATCCCATAAGCTTGTCATGAGCTGGTTTGAGCAGAATGGCCTCAACAGCCCCCCAAGAGTCCCCTCACCCCCGGCTGCACAGATGCTGCTCCCATCTGTCCCCAGCCTGCCGCAGCTCCCGGGATGGAGGGTGTGAAACCTCAGGGAGCATTGTCTAGAGGCTATGGGCTGGATGGGGATCCCAGGCTGACCAGTGGACACGGCCTGAAGCCTCCTGCACTGCACTTGCTGCTCTATTTTGCCTGTAAGCGCCTCCCCCATCAGACCTTGAGCTACTCCAGGACAAGAACTGTGTCTGGGGCCAGGTGCAGTGGCTCACACCTGTAATCCCAGCACTTTGGGAGGCCAAGGCGGGCAGATCACCTGAGGTCGGGAGTTCGAGACCAGCCTGACCAACAAGGAGAATCCTCGTCTCTATTCAAAGTATAAAAGTAGCCGGTTGACTGGTGGAATTGCCCAGAAAAATAAGAAAGCCTTGAAAAGCAGTATGCTATACTACTGATTGCCATGCACATAACCTTTTAATTCCAATTAAAATTCCCAGGTACTAACATCTGCCATGCACAGCTGTCACTGGTCTTGTCTATTCACACAGAAAATGCAAACAGAATTATGCTTCGCCAGGAATCTTGTCAAATCACTGTACACCTCCTTCCTTAAAAAAGAAAAAAAAACACCTTTCTCTGTATGTAAATTATTAAAAATCTCTGAATTACAAAATTCCAAGACATAGGGTGGGGCAGATCTAGGCGCCCAAACTCCCAGCACGATCCGACAGCGGGTTCCGCCTCCTTTGGCAGTGAGGCGGAAACCAGGAGGGGAGAGGGGGACAGACAAGCGGAGAAAGGGAGCAAGGGGACTGGCAGCACCGATCAGTACGACCCTCCAGCCAACCGGATCTCGAGGAGGTGGAAGAACTCAGACTTCACGCGCCCTCCCTGCCGCGCCCAGAGTCGACTCGTGGAGACCCCCTACCCGGCCCGGACCCCCGCAAGGCGGAGCGCGGCCGCACGCCCGAGGCCCCGCACACCCGGGGAGGAGAGGGTGTGATCGGCTGTAAACCGCCCTCAGCGCGAAGCCGCCCAGCCCCTTTCTCCACAATTGCACGGGTTCGCGGGTCCTGCCTCCGAGAGGCAGCGCGAGAGCCTGTCCCACTCAACGTGCAACCGGACTACACCCTCCTCCTCCCTCGCGGAGACCCACCCGCCTCTCACAGCCACACACCTCCAGCCCGTCTGCTCTGCGGGAAGCCAAGGAGGTCAGGCCCCCCCACCCCATACACACCCGAGAGTGCGGCGTTACCCGCCACCAGGCCCCCGCCCGACCCCCGGCCCCGCGTGCTCTCACCGCAAAGCTGCTCCGGCCGCTCGTCACCGCACGTCCCTCTCCGCTTGAGCCGCGGACTCAGCACGGAGGCCGCCAGAAGGGCTGGGGGCACAGGCCTACCGAAGGTGACTGGCAGCTACCTCTCCGGTAACGAAACGGTCACAGACCCTGGTGCCCAGAATAGGAAGGAGGGAGGGAGGGAAGATGGCAAACCCTCAACCACCTTTACCACCCGCCACTTCTCCATTACCAGGGAAATACCGCCCCGCCCCGCCCCGCCCCGCAGAGGAAAACCTCAAGCTTCGTTCCAACATTGGACACAATACCCATCCATCAAAGACTCAGCCAATCACCGAGCCTGGGTGCTGACTTCCCGCCCCTCCCCCTTGCTCACCTTCTCCAGCCCCTATGGGCGGGGAGCTTCCCTAACTCAACCCCCGCCTATTGAAGAAGTACCGCTGGAGGCCACCCCCGGCCTTGGGGTGGGCGGGGAAGCCGGCCGCTCCATGTGTGCCAGGGGGCTTTGGAAGCCGGCAGCTCCAGGTGTGCAAGGGGGCTTTGGAAGCCGGCAGCTCCAGGTGTGCCAGGAGGCTTTGGAAGCAGGCCGCTCCATGTGTGCCAGGGGGCTTTGGAAGCCGGCAGCTCCAGGTGTGCAAGGGGGCTTTGGAAGCCGGCAGCTCCAGGTGTGCCAGGGGGCTTTGGAAGCCGGCAGCTCCATGTTTGCAAGGGGGCTTTGGAAGCAGGCCGCTCCATGTGTGCCAGGGGATTTTGGAAGCTGGCAGCTCCATGTGTGCCAGGGGGCTTTGGAAGCCGGCAGCTCCAGGTGTGCAAGGGGGCTTTGGAAGCCGGCAGCTCCAGGTTTGCCAGGGGGCTTTGGAAGCCGGCAGCTCCAGGTGTGCAAGGGGGCTTTGGAAGCCGGCAGCTCCTGTGCCAGGGGGCTTTGGAAGCCGGCAGCTCCATGTGTGCAAGGGGGTTTTGGAAGCCGGCAGCTCCATGTGTGCAAGGGGGCTTTGGAAGCAGGCCGCTCCATGTGTGCCAGGGGGTTTTGGAAGCTGGCAGCTCCATGTGTGCCAGGGGGCTTTGGAAGCCGGCAGCTCCATGTGTGCCAGGGGGCTTTGGAAGCCGGCCGCTCCATGTGTGCCAGGGGGTTTTGGAAGCTGGCAGCTCCATGTGTGCCAGGGGGCTTTGGAAGCCGGCAGCTCCTGTGCCAGGGGGCTTTGGAAGCCGGCAGCTCCATGTGTGCAAGGGGGTTTTGGAAGCCGGCAGCTCCATGTGTGCAAGGGGGCTTTGGAAGCCGGCAGCTCCATGTGTGCCAGGGGGCTTTGGAAGCCGGCCGCTCCATGTGTGCCAGGGGGTTTTGGAAGCTGGCAGCTCCATGTGTGCCAGGGGGCTTTGGAAGCCGGCAGCTCCATGTTTGCAAGGGGGTTTTGCAAGCAGTCACCTCCATGTTTGCAAGGGCCGCGGGGCGAAACCGCGGAATTCCTGGGGGTTTCCGCACCAGCTGTGCCAGCTCCTGCCGGCTCGCAGCCTGCCGGGTTCCGGGACCGAATGCTGACTCGACCCCCAGGAGTCAGGGAGTTCAGAACCCCGGCAGCTCACAGGGCTAGCGGCGAGGCGCAGGTGCTTTTCCGGTAGCCTCTCCCGCCCCAGGCGGCCGCCCCTCCAGCAACACAGGTGTTGCCCCCGTCCCCAGAGTCCAAAACAAACGCGGGCCCACAGTGTTGGCGCCTCACCGGAGCGCGCTACCGCCCCCTCCGACAAATTTGCTGGCAGAAATAAAACCCTCGGAGCGGCTGCCGCCCTTGCTCAGCGTGGGGAGCCGGGAAAGCCGCGGGGGGCAGCTTGCTCGCTAACTCCAGCTCTGGAGCAGCTCCGGGCGCCTCGAGCTCAGTGGGTTCTGCCGACCTTGCTCCAGCCTTCGCCCCCTGCCGAGCCTGCAGGCTGCAGCCTGGGTCGCGTTCTAGTCGGTGTGCGGAATCCCCCTTTTCTTTCATATATATCTATATATCTATATATATAGATATATATATATATATATTTTCTTTTTTTTTGAGACAGAGTTTCACTCTTGTTACCCAGGCTGGAGTGCAATGGCGTGATCTCGGCTCACTGCAACCTCCGCCTCCTGGGTTCAGGCAATTCTCCTGCCTCAGCCTCTCGAGTAGCTGGGACTACAGGCGCATGCCACCATGCCCAGCTAATTTTTGTATTTTTAGTAGAGATGTGGTTTCACCATGTTGACCATGATGGTCTCGATCTCTTGACCTCGTGATCCACCTGCCTCAGCCTCCCAAAGTGCTGGGATTATAGGCGTGAGCCACCGCGCCCGGCCTACATACATATTTTTTTTTTTTAAAAAAAGACACAACTGGCCTGGCGCGGTGGCTCACGCTGTAATCCAAGCACTTTGGAGGCCAAGGCAGGCAGATCACCTGAGGTCGGGAGTTCAAGACCAGCCTAACATGGTGAAACCCCCGCTATTAAAAAAAAAAAAAAAAAAAAAAAAAAAAAAAAAGGGCACAACAGAAGTGGAGGTCTCCTGCTCATCCCTTCTCCAGTTCACTGCCAAAACCTACTGAAACTGACTGCTCAGTGAGATCAGTGAGCGGCCCTGCCGGCAGGGATGACCCCCTCCCCACGGGCTCAGCGCTGGCTCCGAAACACACACAGGCCAGCGGGCAGCGCCAAGAGCTCTCCTTCCAGGCCTGTCTCTCATCCCTGAGACAGTGAAAGCAGAGAGAGTGGAATCACAGTGAGGTCTGTTCCTCAACTTGGCCAACTAAACAGAAAAATCATCAGATAAGGGCAATCCATGTGGAGTTAACCCAGTGTCACCACAAACTAATATTCTTGGCTCCAACAGGTAGCAACTGGAGGGAAATAAGTCATTACTTAAGGATGAGGCCTTGTGGCAGGAACATGGCAGAGATGTGTGTGTCCTCTTTCACCACGCTGTAGCCTGACAACAGGAGACATGACCACCAACTCCAGCTAGTCCAGGATAAATAGTAGGGTCCAAGAAGCAAGGAGCTCTGACTGCAACACGAAAGCCCCAGGAACTTCTACCATGGAGTATCTGTGTGTATATGCATTTATAGAATATAATGTCACATACTATGTATATATTATACACACACGTACATATGGACCCATACGCCTAAGTACACATACACACATGCACACACACAGAACGACAGAAAGGCCTGGAATACATGCCCTACTTATAAATATGCTTGGCACTCAGGACCATCTTTAGAATAAGTAACTTGGTCAAGCTCTCTGGGGAGAAAGGCAGATACTCATCAAACTTCCCCATAAAATACTAGTGAAGGGAAGGAGTCCAAAAGTTTTTTGAGAATCAATGTGTGTTCTTTTTAGCCATTTACTTTGTGCTAATTTTATATAGTAGCCTTAGGGAATAAATAAATATAGGGAATAACGTCTCCACACTTTCAGTTTATATCATTTCCCTTTGGGAAGTGGATCTGAAATGCAGATATTACACCCTTTTCGTTAATATTAGGATTAAGGAGACCCAGCTTGTGTGAGTTTTTTGCACTTGAGTCCACTGGCAATTGTCTACATGGGGTATTGAAGCTTGGGGAACAGCCAGAAAATCTCATCTGCTGATGTTACTCTAATGTCTGTGCCTATATTATTATGGGATACATAATATCTAGAATTACTCTTGCATTAAAAGCAAGATTTCCCATAGAAAGAATTTAATTTGTGCCTGTGTTGCTAAATCAGAAAATAGTGCACATGAGGTGAAGCAGACGAGAAAACCTAGCTGTGATTTTTTAGTAGAAGAAATGCATCGGCATTGTGAGGCAATCTTACATATGTTAAAAATAGGAACAGAAATAGAGGATGTACAGAAATAATTTAAAAAGTTTAAGTTTTTTCCAAATCAGATTTAGATTTAAAATATATGTGTGTATTTACACAAAAATAAAACATTTTAAAAAATTAAAAAGGAACATTAATAGTATTAGCCCATAGACTTATTATTAAATTAAATGGAATGCTATACATGAAGCAATTAGCAAATAAATGCATGCTAGAATTACTTCATAATTGATGATATTTAAAGCACATGTTGTGTTTTAACTTTTACATAAGAAAAGAGCATTTTTGCAAAAGCAAGTTTTTCACAGATGTGTGGCCTATTGAATATTTTAATTCTGGAGCCATGACACTGTTTAAACTCATGCCACTTAAAATGCTCCTCATGCTTGGTCACTCATATAACAAATGACAAAATCATACCTGAATGTAAAAGAGTGCATTGCTTCCTTCATGGAAAGTCTTGGTTTGAAACAAACACTCAGCTGACATAAATAGTGTAGTGATTCATGGCTCTACTAGTCTCTGTTTCTTCCCTGATAGTGAATAGTTCATGGACTGGCAGCTGATCTGTGGATGACACCCTGGGCAGCCCTGCTTCGACACAATGGATCATTCAGTCTTCGTGGTTGAGATCTCAGCCCCATGCACTGTCCCTGGGCTGACCAGTATCAACCCTGAGCCTGAGCCATTTGATCACGAGGGATCACCTGTGTGCCTCAGCGTCACCCCACATCCCAGCACTAGCGACATGGACACCAGTGTCTTAAAGGAGCATTCTAGGGTTTGCTAAGTTGGTTGGGACAGTGAATAGAATGACCAACTTCTACGGTTATATAAAATGAACCGTTTTCCAACCCCAGGACATGCCAGTAGCTTTTATAGCTAACGTGCATTAAAACTGAAAACTACACTGAAGTGTTCTCTTTTCCAGCCTTCTCATGCCCCTTGGTGATGGAACAACCATGGACCTTTCACCGAGTAAATGGCCTCCTCATCAAGTTCATGGATGGGACCAGAAAGTTCAACCCTGTTCCTGCTCTAATTATAGGGGTTTTTGCCTCTAGCCCACAGCAGGGCTCCTGGAACCCTCCTCATTTCTCCCTGATGCCCCTCTCAGGGCCACCATTCTATTTTCACTAGGCTCCACATCCTTCCCAGGTGAGTAAGAACTGCATCCCAGGAACCCCTGTCCAGGGAAAACTTCCTACTGCTCAGGCATCAGGCTCAGGTAGCTGCTGGCTGCATATCTCTCTCTGACATGCCATCCCACTCCAAACCTTCCATCTTCTCCTCAGCAGCCTCCACCTCCAGGGTGGCCTCTCCTGGGGCCAGCGCCTCTGCGACTCCCAACCATGCTCCTCTGCCTTGATTGGCTTTACGCTCTCAGCAGTATGCACTGTGATGTCTCTGAGGTGTCACCCTTATTCACAGCCTTCATGCCAGCATTTTCTGGATTGTGCCTCTGCAGCCAAAACTGAAGAGGAAGGAAGCATGAGAGAACTCATCAGCCAGGGACAGCAAAGACTCTGTAACAAGGGGAGGGCCAGGGACACAGCCTTTGCTGGGACTGAGAAGTCCTGAGCACCACACACTTGCCTGCATTTTGAAAGGCCCATTTATCACACCATTATCAGCTTCTGCAACCTAAGAGGCTGCTGCCAGGAGAGGGGTGGGAACCAGTCTGGAAGAGGCAACTGGTCATTCACCTGCAGCCAGAAGGAACAACTGCCACTCCAGACAGCCAAGTCTGGAAAAGGGCAGTGGGACAGCCAGTAGCTAGGAGCTCACACTGTGAGGGAGCCTGCTTGTGTTGAGACCCCCAGCTCTACGCTGACTGTCTATAGAGGCTGGGCAAGTTGATTAACTGCTCAGTGCCTCAGTTTCCCTAGGCATTGCCTACCTACAACAGAAATCACCCATTTGCTTAACACAGTTAAGGACTGGAAAACTGTATGCATGTCTGGACAACTTATATAATGCCATGCCATGTAAGATGGCCACGCTGTTTAAGATAATCTGAATTACATTTTTGAGGAAAAAAAACCTTACGAAACTAATTTTAAAAGGCTGAAGATAAAATATAATTCATTTTATCCTGTCTTTTTCTTATAAGACTATTACTGAGAAATGTATTAAAAAATTATTTTTTGACTGTGACATTCAATGAATTTAGGCCATAATGTGGAGAATGCTGTTGAGGGATGGGCCTCAGGACTGGTGAGGCAGCATTGTCCCCTCATGCCACAAGTGCTTATCTACTGTGATTTATGTGCCAGGCACTGTGGTAGCTTCTGGAGACTCAGTGGCAAGCAAAACCAGGTAGGGTTCCTGCTCTCATGAAGCTTATAGCTTAGATACAATGACAATTATTAACAGCTAAGTTTTCTTAAGTTTCTATTTGGAATCCTTTCATCTAAACAATATTGAATGATATCTGGTAATAAATGTCCAAGTTTAGAACTAGATCTCTAGGCACAATTACCAAGCTAAATTAGGTCTTTGAAACCATCTTGTCTCCCTTCTTGCTATCTGGCATACATAGCTGGTATTGTAGATGTTGGTAAGAAGGCAGGGAATTTCCCCACTTTGCTCCCTGTTTTTGACATAAGGGTTAAATGTTTTTAAATGTTATTTAAATAAATTTTAAGTGTGTGTGTGTATGTATGTATTTGTGTAGATGGGTTTGTTGGATTTTTTTTCTTTTTCTTTTTTTTGAGACAGAGTTTTACTCTTGTTACCCATGCTGGAATGCAATGGCATAATCTTGGCTCACTGCAACCTCTGCCTCCTGGGTTCAAGCGATTCTCCTGCTTCAGCCTCCAGAGTAGCTAGGATTACAGGCACGCACCACCACACGTGGCTAATTTTGTATTTTTCATAGAGATGGGGTTTCTCCATGTTGGTCAGGCTAGTCTCAAACCCCTGACCTTTGGATCTGCCCATCTCAGCCTTCCAAAGTGGACAGGTTTAACTAAAAGACAGTTGTGTGTGTGTGTGTGTGCATGATATTTGAGTAGACCGTTTTAACTAAAAGTTTCATGTGTTTGTGAGTGAAAGGGAGAGATTTGCAGGCATTATCTAATTCTCCCTGTGATATTGTGAGGTTATATACTATTGCATAGCTTCTGTTTTATGAAAAGGATACTTAAAGCACAAGGAAATTAAAGCCTTGTCCAAGGAAGCCACAGGAATAGCAAAGTAGGGATTTACCCCCAAACATGATGACAGATTTCAGTATTATGTCTGATAAAAGCCAAATCTCTTTGAGGAAATAAATGTGAAATTGCTAAGCCAAATTTTTTTTAGACTGGTAATTTTGTAGAGAATATTTAATTTCAGCCAATTATAGGTTAGACAAACACTATTTGGATGATTTTGATTTATGCAAAGTTGCAAAGATAGTACAGACAGTTCTCATAAGTCCCCACCAAGCTTCTATGGTCATTAGTATCTTATATTACCAGGTATTATATTTCTCAAAACCAAAACCAACGTTGGAGTATTACTATTTATTACATTACAGATTTTATTTGAATTTTACCATTTTTCCCCTTAAGATATTTCATAATCTAGAGCACCACATTGTACTACTACTATCTTCCCACTCTCTTCTGTTCAAGGACAGTTTTTCATTCTTTCCTCATTTTCAATGGCTTTGACCATCATATTGAGTACTGGCTAGGTGTCTGTCCTCTAGAATGTCCACCACTGCATTCTGTATTTGACTGGTTTTTCTCATGATTAGATTGGGATTGTGGGGTTTTCAGATAACACCACAGAGGAAAAGTATCTTTTTCATCACTTCCCATGAGTGTACATGATAACCCTGTGACTTCACTGGGAATGTTAACTTTCATCATTTGCTTAAGATAGGGTTTGCCCTGATTAACTATTGAAGTTACTGTTTTTCCTTTTACCTACTCTTATTCTTTCAAATCAAGTTATACTAAGTGTAGCCCATCATTATAGTAGGACGAGGGAATTAAGTTCTGCATCCTCTTGGGGTTAGGATCGACACAGTATTTGGAATTTTTCTGTAAGAAAGGTTTGTCTCCATTTGTTTTATATATGTACTCAGATTTGTTTATTTTATGTTTGTTATTTATTTTGTTGCTCGGTTTATTTCAGTTTTGGCCATTCGGAGTTCTTTCAGATTGGTTTCTGTGACCTTTCACAAGCCTGTATTCTCTGATAGCAGGGAAAGTACATGATGGAGAGAGGGAGGGAGGGAAGAATTGTTGGAGAGGTATCAAATAGGAGGAAAAATGGAGTCTAGAGCTGTGGAAAGGTGGTAGGGAGTGCCTTTAACATTAAATGGGAGCCTCCACAGTTATAGTATGAGGAGGGATGGGTTCAGATTGTATTACAGCCAAGTTTGTAGTCACCGAGAGTGAGCAGTAAACACTTAATGGATTTTTTTTTTCCCCAGCCACATTGAACTACATGGCAGCTTAAATAAGGGTGTTGTAACATTACACATGGATATAAAAAATAAACATCTAGTAATTGTTACTAAATATTTGTTGAGCAAAATGAAAAGTGCCGGAATAAGAAAAAAGTTAGCAATAACTTGGTAAATTCTAAATACTTCAATGCATGATTAAAATATATCTAAAAACATTTTGAGGAAAGTTATATAACTTTAGTCAAAGAAATAAAAATACCTAAATTTGAAGCAAAAAATGTGTAGAACAACCCCTCCCCTTAACCTCAATTTAGTGGGAGAAAGCTCTTATAAAATACAGTTATACTTAAGTGTCTGTGGGGAATTGGTTCCAGCATCACCCACAGATAGCAAAATGTAAGGATGCTCAAGTCCCTTATATAAAACAACATGGTATTTGCATGTAACCTATGTATATCCTCTCATATACTTTAAACCTCTAGAGTAACCCTAATACAGTGCTATACCATACTTCATGTAGAATCAGCATAATACCATGTGGCAAATTCAGTATTGTCTTTGGAATTTCGTAGCATTTCTTTTCCTTTGAGTATTTGTAATTTGCAGAATCCATGGATACTGGATACAGAACCCATGAATATAGAGGGCCTTTTGTTCTTCAGGTTACAGATAAAGCCTCATAAAATAGGAACAGCTCTGCCTGAATAAAGAGGCAAACTCTTAACGAGTTGACTGAGCAGTCTTGAAGGACAAGTTTATAGATAAGAAAGGCGAGCTAAGGTTATTCTCTTTGCAAAACTTAAGATTTGATGTTTTAAGGGAACTAAAAGTACCATGGCTGTGGGAAACCTCAGAGAAAGACAAGGAACTTTGTAATAATGCTGTTGGAATTGAAGTGGACCACAGTGAATATTGGCTACAAACTGATTATTTGAAAACCTAAATGTTTGACACAGAACAATAAGATTTTTACACCTACCTTAAAATGAAACATCTATGTTCGGTTATCAGTGAGGTTATCACAAGGGCTAAGTATCTGCAATGTAAATGTAATGGGAATTAAAGTTTAATGAGTGTGATGCAGTGGTAGAATTGTCAGTGATGCTTGGTTGCTGTCTGTTTCTTCAGCTTGAGTCAAAGTGCCTGACTTCAGTTTTTAGTTCATGGTAACTAAATGACTTGGGATATTCTTTATGCCTAAGTTGTTACACCTGTAAAATGAAAATGACAGTGTCTACCTTGTAGGAATTCTAAATAATAAAGTATTTGGCACATAAGTATACAGCCAATATTGCCAGTTTTTACCATTCCCCATGTCTACAGATATCTCATACGTGTGTGTGTGTGTGTGTGTGTGTGTGTGTGTGTGTGTGTGTGTGTATCACAGCATAATACCCTGTGGAGAATTCAAGTATTGTCTTTGGAATTTTGCAACTTTTCCTTTTCCTTTGAATGTTTTTAATTTGCAATTGTTGAATCCATGGATACTGGATACAGAACCCATGAATATAGAGGGCCTTTTGTTCTTCAGGTTAGAGATAAAGCCTCTCATAAAATAGGAACAGCTTTGCCTGAATAAAGAGGCAAACTCTTAATGAGTTGACTGGGCAGTATTGAAGGACAAGTTTATAGATAAGAAAGGCGAGCTAAGGTTATTCTTTTTGCAAAACTTAGGATTTAAGTTTTACATGAAGACATTATATATAATATATATATTTTATTTATTTATATATATATATATATATATATATATATATATATATATATATAAGTCTATATCTGTGAATGTGTGTATATAGTCTCAGATGCCTATTTCCCAGTTACTTTTGGCACTAGAGCCATATATCTAGCTGCCTCCTGTGTATTTCCCTTTATTTTTATTTTTTATAGAGATGGATCTTGCAGTGTTGCCCAGGCTGGCCTTGAATTCCTGGACTCAAGCAGTCTTCCTGCCTTGGCCTCCCAAGGTGCTAGGATTATAGGTGTGAGCCACTACACCTGGCCTGTATCTCCCTTCCCATGTCAAACAAGCAATTTCAATGTATCTAAATTCTCTAAACCCTCTATCCACCAAACCTGTATCTCATGTTGTATTTCATATTGATAAACATTATCAGTAACTTGCGAATCCTTTTAGATTTCCTTTTTGCCTTCCTATGCCAAACAAAATCTGATTTACTTAGAACTGATTTCTGCTTCTTAATTCTCAAACCAATACTCTTCTGTTACCACTGCTTTCATTTGTAGGCTGGGATACTGCAGTTTCTTCCTAAATGATCATTTGGCATATAGTAGGGTTTTAGTAGTATTTGCTAAGTGAATTTGTTTCACCAAGCATTAACGTTTTCATCACTCTGATGCTACAATGCTCCTAACAAGCAATTTAGTTCGTGTTATTTCTTTGCGTAAAGTCTTTCAGTGCCTTTTCATGGCTTTCAGAATTAAACTAGAATCCTTTTGCATGTAGTAAAAAGTTTCAGGTTTTCTTATTCAAGACACACTACTCCCACCTCCCAATTCTAGCATACTTAGGTACACTAGCTATGCTGAACTGGTAATAGGCTTTCATCTTAGTACAAGTTTCTTATACCTGGATGCCCTACACATACCCACTACCATTCCTTTTTAGACTTCATGACTCAATTCGGAATACTAGGATGCCATCCCTGGTTCCTCTTCAGTTTCCATGGGAATTTGGTGAAAATCCTAAGAGTTTCTCCTTCCCCAATATCCCTCTCTCTTAGCATAGTGTCTGTCATTATAGCAAGTCCTCAGTGTTCGATGAGGGTCAATCAATATCTGCTACCTTTCTCAAGGTTTTGATCAGTTTTATTTTTTCCTCATTACTGATATAGCATAATACATTCTCTGTTTTTCACTGGAAAGCATTCTTTGATTGTGAAAGGAGTTTTTATTCTGAAGTTAAAACTTTGTAAGATAGACCATTGTGACCATCATTAAACTTGTGTCAGAAGAAACTTTTTTTTTATCTTAATTTTGGAGACAGGGTCTCACTCTGTTTGCCAGGCTGGTCTGAAACTCCTACCCTTAAGTGATCCTCCTCCAGCCTCCCAAAGTGCTGGGACTATAGGTGTGAGCTACTATGCCCAGCTTTTTTCTATTTCTTACGTCCAACAAGGCCATGTCTTCACAAGCCAAAAAACACTTTGATGTTATCCATCCAGCTATACTTCAATAGAGGATAGATGCCTCTCGAACATGTAAATAAATGTTATTGTCCTCAATTTTATACTTAAAGTATGCCAACTTATATTTTATTACACACAACTAAAACATTTATTTTGGCTTATATACATAACACTAACTGTTATGAGCTATTTGTGTGGTAAGTAATGAAATAAATACCCGAAAGTCAAAATCAAAATGGAAGTGTTGAGTTTGGATGAAGCAAATCTGGTTAATTACAGTCTATCCTTATATTAACTCTGTTAGTGACACTGTTACCTCTAGTCTAGCGTTGACTGTGAACCTGTCAAAAATGTGGCTTTTTCAGCAATATTTTCCCTGTGTCAGAATGGGAAAATACATTACCTGTATTCTAATGATTTGAATAATGTATTAGAGCCTAGGAATTTTAAAGTGGCATTAGCAACTGTGACATGAGAATAGGAGATAATTTCCACCTTTGTAAATGGTGCAGTTGGAATTACAAGATTGTGTTGCCCTATATCACACTCAGAATTGTGCCTCCTATTTGTTATTATTGATGCCTTAGAATCACACACAAAAAAAGAGAGAAATGTTAAGGAGAGTGTAGCTAATTCTACCAGAAGAGACTGGGAGAGTCTACATCAATATTCTCAGCCTACACACCCAGCACCTGTGGTACTAAAACCCTAGTATAGAAGAGTGCTAAGAAAGAAGAAAAAATAGAATAATGAAAGTTATGTTTTGTGTGTTTTCCTCAAATTAGTGATAATGAAAATGTTGAAATTCAGGCCTCCCATAAAGTATTCTATATCATAACGTCTAAGGCAGGTACCTTACTGTGAAAAACATTTTGAAGCATTGATGACTGATATGAGAGACATAAAATGTTTGACCTACAATTTTGGTAAAGCCATTGGAAAATGGCAAACCTAAACTATGTTTCCTCTACACTTGAAGACTTCATCTGTTGGTAAAGGGTGGGAGGGAAGCAGATGTCAGGGTTTATAGTTAATGTAGATGCAAAAGAAAGTTTTGTTCAAGGACTCTAAAGACATATTTAACACTTAATATTATACATTAAAATTTCATTTTTTAGGTACCACTGCATTATGGTATCATTGCTAAGTGCCCTTCTGATGATATTTGCTGGGGCCATTTGAATCAGTATGATCTATTTTTGTAAAATCTCTAATTTTTTTTCATTAGAGGATAAGTTCGCCCAGCGTTTTTAGAGGCTAATTTGAGAATATCTGAAAAATTAAAATATTCACAGTATGAGCATTTAAACATACTTATGAATTGTTAGTTCATGTTAGGCAGTGAACTAATGTTAGGTACATTGATTGAAGCAAGGAGAGCAATTCTGATTGGTACTGTGAAGGACATGAAAGGGATCGATGTATACTACTCTTAGATAGGACAGTGAGTATAAGACCTTGCGGTCTGGCAAATTATGCTTGGTAGCTGAATTCTCAGAGTTCAGTGCCAGGGGAGCTAAGTCTGCTCTTGGAAATAACAAGCCAGTAAATGGTTTGGGGAAAAAATGGTCTAAGGGTTGTTAGAGTTAGAGGACCTGTCATGCAAGCCTGGTGAACCATGACCAAAACCACTAAATTTTAGGGCAACTACATGACAAAGACCAATAGTGCTTCACGGCATTTAAAATGTGGAAATGAAGTTACAACACAAAAAGTGGAAGTAGGTAGGTTGAGCCATTGTGAGATTCATTCCTCAGTAAATGGAGAAGTACTACTTAAGGTAGACTCTAATAAATCATGGAACCATATTTTAATCTCCATAACCATTGAAAGAATAATAAAGGTATAACAAAAAGTACAGGGGAAAAATGGAATAACAAAAATGATTAATACAAATTAGTGTTTTACAAGGTAAAACAGCAAGCCAGTTAAACTGTCATACCTATAAGTGGATTACGCACTCAAGTTAACCTGGATATCAGGGTTAAGATGAATTCACAAAACAAATTGTATATTTGTAAGATATATTTTCAGAATAAGAACAGTTTGGAAATAAGAGAATGAAAAGTAAACATTTGGAATTAAACATCCCCATGGGTCAACAAATAGTAGTGAGATTTTTTAAAATGAAAATATAATTCATCCACACCTGTTAGATTCAGCTAAATTATGGTGCTTGGAATAGTGTGACTTTGGAAGCCTACATTAGAGAAAAGTCAATTAAGCTTTCAAGAATACAGGAAAATAATGGCAGATCAAACATAATTCGGAGAAAAGAGCAGAAGAGTTTTTCAGGCCAAGATTTACCCTTCAACCTGTAGCAAACTAAACGAAATGTGTCAAGCAGTGTTTTTCAGTACATCAATGTAAAGCTGTGGAGGAGAGGTACTGGAGAAAGGAAAACAAGGTGAGTCCTATTAATTCTCCCAGCTTACTCCCTTGAGAGAATTTCTGGGACACATCGCTGGGAATTACCTGGATGGACCTCTGCGATCTTCCTGAGTTGAGGTGAAGGGGGGTGGGCAGAAGGCACAAGGCCACTAAAGTTAATAGAATACAAAAGAGGAGAGATCACAGATGTCTCTGGAAATCTGTAGAAGTTTCTCTTTGAGTCTTCAGATGAGTACATCTATCAGGAAATCATATGCCTTTGAGGAAACTATGACAAGCATAGGAAACATGAAGATGGGAAAAAAGTCAGTGATTAAAAGGGAAGGTGGTGGTGGTGGGGAATAATGTACTGTATAGAGGAACAGTTGTAAGGATGACACCCGACTTGTCAGAATCAATGTGAGCCAGAGGATGATGCAACCTCTTAACATACTGAAAGGAAATCTACCAGTCTGATATTCTGTACTTGGTGAAAATATCTTTTGAAAATACATGTGAAGTACAACCCTTAGTCTCTTTGGAAGGTAATTGACTAAAATTATGAAACAATACAAGTAAAATATACAGCAACAATAGCACATAGGTCGGGGGAAGAAGTGGAAGTGCACTATTGAAAAGTTGCTATACTGTACACAGATTGGCACATCATCTTGAAGGATACTGTAAATACCAAAGCAACCCTAAGGGTATCCAAGGGTTAAGCCTATAAAGTAGGGAGAAAGTGAAATCATAAATACTTGATCCAAAAGAAACCAGAGAAAAGAAATGAGCAAGAGAAATCCAGCCATACTCATAATCACAGTAAGGGTAATGATTAAACACCCCAGTTCCAAGACAGCATTGTCACACTGGGTAAAAGAAGCAAGACTATGTGCTCTTACACGATACTTACTGGAGACAAAGACAAATAGCTACAAATAAAAATATGGAAAATGTAAACCATGATAAAATGATCTGAAGAAATAGAAACCTGGAGTAGTTACATTAATTTTGGAAAAATTTGAGCATTAAGGTAACAAAAGTCCTTTCATGTTGATGGAGTCTATCAGTCTCAAACACGTATACACCTACTAAGCTTCAAAACATTTAAAGCAAAAACTAATGGAGACAAAAATAGAGGGATGCACAGTAAGAGATTTCTCCGCTTCCAGAATTGATGCAAGCTGTAGAAAATAACATAGAATTGAAAACCAACTTGATTTAATTGACATCTAAAGAGGAATCTACCCAACAACATAATGCACAGTATTTTTAAGTATATGTGGAACATTGATGGAGGTCGACCATGCGGGACACAAACAGGTACACAGTCTGATTCCGTTTATGTGAAGTTCAAAGAATGCAACATTAATTATTGTAACTCAAAATAGGAATCACCTCAGGTCAAGGTGGCGATTATTAGTTGGGTTGGGATGCAAGGGACCTTCTGGTTGATAGAATTTTATAAAGCCACCTGGATGGTAGTTACAATTGTGTGTAAATTTGTAAAAACATTTTTGTAAGGATATTTTTGCACTTTGCTGTATAAATTTTATGCCTCAAAACAATATAACAGTACCTATATATAGATACAGGTAATCTAGTGAACTAAGATAAGCAAATAGAAAAAATCCAGGCCTTAATGTGAATCTTTTTTAAACTTTATTTTTGGAATAATTTTAAATTTATGGGAAGTTTGCAGAGCTACTTAGCTCCCTTACACCTCTTGTCCAGTTTTTCTATTGTTAATTTCTTACCATAGTATATTTGCAAAAACCAAGAAACCAATATATGCACAATGTTAACTGAATTGAGATATTTGAATTTCACCAATTTTTCTACTTAGGGTTCTTTTTATTCCAGTAATCAGTCAAGGGTGCCACATTACATTTACTTGTCTCCCCATTGTCATTTGTCAGTTTCTCATTTTGTTTTCACAACCGTGATATTCTTGAGGAGTCCTGGCCTCAATCTTGTAGAATGACCCCCATTCTGGGTTTGTCATTTTCACGACTAGATTGGGATTCTGGGTTTTTTTGGAAAGATTATTACAGGAATCAAGTGACTTTTCTCATCACACCATATCAGGACATGTATAGTATCCACCACATCACTCTTGATAGTAACCATTAGTTGATAAAGATATCGTTTGCCAGGTTTCTCCACTGTAAAGTTACTCAAGTTACTATTTTCCCATTGTATAGTATATTCATTTGGCTTATTCAATACAACCTTACATATTTTGTTGTTCAACTCGTTCCACCTTTGACCATTGGAATTTTTTTTCCTGTTGGCTTCTATGTCTTTTTTGACACATCCCCCAATTCTTCTGTCTTCTGAGCACTTCTTTACTTTCTGGCAGTACAAGATGCTCTAGGCTCATCTTGTATTTTCTCCACCACAGATGTAGAATCAGCCATTTTTCCAAGGAGCGCTGTTTTGCTTTTAAAGAAGAACTGTATTTAGAAACCAAGATCTGGACACTGGACTAAATCATCATTTAGTAAATGATGAAGTAGGTTTTCAATTAAGATGAGAATTATGATTTAATAAATGATGTTAGCTGTCTATGTGATAATCCATAAGAAAGAAAGAAGTTAAACCACTTCATTACATTTGCTAAAAAGGACAAAATGTAACGTCTATTTAATTGAAAACATGACTGTTAAAGTGAGAATATTATCAAGTGCAACTTGGATATAGGAATTAAGGAGAGACCTGCTTAATCAAGCAGGAATACTCAAAACCTAAATGAAAAAGATAGTTTTCCTGAATAAATTGTTCATATATGTAATAAACATGGTACAAAAAGTGAAAAAGCAAACGACAGGAAAATGAGAAACAGATGGTACCTCTATATAAAGAGTTCCTACAAATTAATAACATAATGATAATCTAATAATGTATATAATTAATAGAAGAGGATGTTATTTAGCTTCACTGGTAGTCAAATTAGCATAATAATATATCTGGCTCATTGGGTTGTAAACATTTTCAACACATTTTATGAGTGAAAATATCTTTGTATGAGCATAGAATAAAGCATAAAAGAATATGCCCCAACCAGTTAATATTAGCTAATTTGGAAGTTAAAGAAGGATCAAGAGATTATTCACATTTAAAATATCTAAATGCTCATTAAACTTTAATTTGTTACAGTAAGCATAGTTTAAATTTATAAAATCAAGGCAATTAGAAGTCTATTGCAGGCCAGTTGTGGTGGCTCAAGCCTGTAATGTCAGCATTTTGGGATCCCGAGGCGGGAGGATCACTTGACGTCAGGAGTTCGTGACCAGTCTGGGCAACATGGTGAAACCCCCTCTCTACTAAAAATACAAAACTTAGCAGGTCATGGTGGTACATGCCTGTAGTCCCAGCTACTCGGGAGACTGAGGCACAAGAATCACTTGAATCCAGGAGGTGAAGTCTGCAATGAGCCAAGATCATGCCTCTGCACTTCAGCCTGGGTGACAGAGGGAGACCCTGTCCAAAGGAAAAAAAAAATCTATTGCATCCAGGTGTGGTGACTCATGCCTGTAATCCAAGCCCTTTGGGAGGCTGAGGCAAGCAGCTCACTTGAGGTCAGGAGTTCAAGGCCAGCCTGGCCAACATGGTGAAACTCTGTCTCTACTAAAAGTACAAAAATTAGCCAGACATGCCCACTTGAACCCAGGAGACAGAGGTTACAGTGAGCCAAGATCATGCTACTGCACTCAAGCCTGGGAGACAGAGCAAGACTCTGTCTCTAAATAAATAAATATCTATTGCAGTAGATTAAGCAAAATATTGTAGTGACCTCAACCAGGGTGGTGACGATGGAGAGGGACATGAGTATATATAAGATATATTTTGATATGAAGTTCAAAAGAAGTGTAGACTGCAGGTACAAATTTGAAAATCATCAGTATATAACAGTCCACTTCTAATAATGTTTCATGTAAAAGTGAGTTCCACAAATATACATACCAGTATGTATAAGAATGTTATTAAACCACTGTTTTCTTTAGCAAAACAGGTAACCCAGACATTCAGAAAAAATTTGATTATTCTTAAAGCCAAGTGGAAGAGCCTGAGGAAGTGCCTCCCAGGTCATGCTCATAGGACACGCACTGTTACACAGCAGAGAGCACTTTGAAGTTGAAGGGGAATAATTTCTCAGCATCAGGTGGGAGGGTGGGGGGGCCTGTGTGGTGGACAGTGTGGGGCTGAGATGGTGAGATTGCTTGCAGCCAGGAGTTTGAGACCAACCTGGGCCACATAGCATGTCCGTGTCTCTACAAAAAATAAAATTGTATAGTTAGGAAAGTATAGAATTTCTGGGCATACTAACCAAAAGAGATAGTCACACATTGTTCAATACAACAACAAAAAAGCTGTAGGAGTACTTGAGGTAAGGATAGAGGAGGAAAGAGGTCACAAAGAAAAATCCTCTTTTAATCTAGGAGGTTTACAGTTTTAACAGGTACTATTTTTTTTTTTTGAGACAGAGTCTTGCTCTGTTGCCAGGCACCAGGCTAGGGTGCAGTGGTTCTATCCCAGCTCACTGCAACCTCAACCTCCTGGGTTCAAGCAATTCTTCTGTGTCAGCCTCCCTAGTAGCAGGGACTACAGGCACGTGCTACCATGCCCCGCTAATTTTTTTTGTATTTTAGTAAAGACAGGGTTTCACCATATTGGCCTGGATGGTCTCGATCTCCCAACATTGTGATCTGCCCTCCTCGGCCTACGAAAGTGCTAGGATTAAAGGCATGAGCCACCACGCCTGGCCTTAACAGGTACATTTAAGTCTGTTATCTATTTCATTTTGTGCTGTAAGGTCTATGTTCATTTTTGTATCCATTCAAATAACTAGTTTTTCCAGCACCACTTGTTGAAAAGTCTGTTCTTTTGAATCACCTTAACACTTTGAACAAAAATCTGTTGAATATGAATGTATGCATATGTACACATAGTACTATGTATCTTTCACACACATATGTTTATATACATGCTCTTTATAATTCTTGTATTGATCTACACATCAGTGTCTTTGTTTGTGCTGCTATAAAGAATACCATGACTGGTTAATTTATAAAGAATAGAAATTTATTTCTCAAAGTTTTGGAGGTTGGGGATGTCCAGGAGCAAGGTGTCATCATCTTGTCTCTGGTGAAGCCCTTCTTGCCCTGTCTTCACATGTCAGGATGACAAGAAAGAGACCAAACTCCCTCTGTCAAGCCCTTTTATAAGAGCAGCTAATCCCATTCACTGAGAGAAGTCCAGATAGAAATCTAGCCTTAAAGATAGTTATTCAAGAATGCATCTACTTTGATGCTTTACGTAAGGGGATGTATGCCCAACTGTGCTGTATGTAGCTTGAGTGGCAGAAAGGTGAAGCTTCAGAAGCTTGAAATGTCAGGGAATAGCCTTAAGCTGTCAGCACAGCTGGAAATAAGAGGAGAATTTCTAGACTCAAGAAATTTACATGGAAAGTGATCTCCATCACTAACTGACCAGCAAATTAAGAGGCATAGGGAAATGAGTCTATAGGGAGCCAAGCTAAAAGAGCAGCCATGGAAAACTATGAGAATAAAGCAGAGATATCAATAGCTGCATGCGCCAGGGGAGGCAATGTTGGCAGCTTGAATCTGGAAAAGTTAACTGTCAAACAGAACAAACAAACATAAAATCAGTAGTACTCAGGGGAAACAAAAAAAACAGTAGAATCAGAGTCATTAGAATACATTACAATGTCCAGGTTTCAATAAAAAATTATTAGGCATGTAAAGAATAGGAAGAAAAGACAGGAGAAAGGCAATCATAGCAAGATACTCGAGTGTATCCAGATATTTGATTCAGCAAAGACTTGTAAGCATTGCTTCTGTTTTGCTGGCACAGTAATTATCTTGATTGATGTTTAAATGTTAAATCTGCCTTGCATTGTACTTCCATGGCAGTCATCCTGAGAAGACAAAAGCCATGGGATCAGTATTTTTTCTTTGCTTATTTGGCACTTAAAATCAATAATTTTGCACTAAAATATGAACTCCATAAATGTAGAGACTGTTATATATTGGTTTTGTATCCCTAATGACTGTAGCAGTGTCTGACATAGATTGGGTGCTCAATGAATAGTTAATGAATGAATGAATGACTAAAATATAAACCAAAATTACTAGTTGGCTCCATGGAGAAAGACTTTCAGACATTTTACATCCACAGTGAGGCAGTCAAGGGCTGATCATGTGACTAGTTATTAGTCTTGTTTTGTACCCATATTTAAGATTTTAAAATAGATGTCCAATAGAAGTAAATAGCACAATAAATTCATCATCACTAGCTAAATATTAATATATATTACACATTTTACACTGTAGGTACAAGAGGGGTACAATTAAGTAATCTGTGAATTTAAAACTGTCCAGGGTAGAATTTCATTGAAAATGTAAGAGGTGAATATATACTCAAAAAAAATTTTTTTAAAACATTGAATATCTGTCTTTCAATTTAATCCTATACTGGTTTGTTGACTCTTAAACAAAGTTGCCAGATTGTAACCTCAAAGGAAAACAAAGTGACGCAATTATGTACTGATAAGTAGATCTCTAGGAAAGAAATCAGAGATTCCTTAAGCAAAGCATCCATTGGCCCTTTGGTAATTCTCTTAAAACAGAATGAAGCATGTTATTAGCCTTTATGTCACTAGAGGGTGGTGTTGCTTCAGAGAAACACAATTCAGACTCATCTGTAGTAACTGACCAAAAAGTGCCAACCAGAATCCAACTGCTAGCTTCACATTGTTATTCCACAGAACCTCATGACCCTGTCTCTACATAAAATAAAATTGTAAAATTAGCCAGATGTGGTTTCATGTGCCTGCAGCCGTAGCTACTAAGAAGGCTGAGGTAGGAGAATCACTTGAGCCCAGTTCAAGGTATCATGAGCTAAAATCATGCTACTGCACTAAAGCCTGGGCAACAGAGTGTGACTGTCTTGTTCACAAGGTGAACAGCTAAAGGCAGACAACTTAGGATGAAGCAAAATGCTGATAAAAGAGAAATGTTACACAAATTATCTGAAATGCAACACATCTAGTTCATTGGTACAGCGGTAAGAGGCTAACAGTTCTTTACTAATACATGCTCTGATGCTTATGCTTATCAAGTCCTTTTGGCTATAGCAAGCATTTCAGTGGGAGAAGTAAAAGTTTCAAAGAAGTCAAATATTTGTAAATAAAAATGAGAATAGTTTTTGATGTAACTGGGAAAAGATCAGCTTTGCTTCCTTTACTGTGTGAACGGTGAAATAGTCTCAAATTTTAAATAATTAATTACACTAGAATTGTATTAACTCCAGAAGGAATAAACTTGATAGCCACTTTCATCCAGATGCTTTGGATAAAGCTTTATCTAAGAATAACCTCAAATATTATTTTACTTTTCAAATGATATTAGTCTAGAAAAATACTCTCTCAAATATGGGTTTAAGATTAATGCAAAATAATAAGACAAAAGTTTGGGGAAGATTTTAGAGTTAAACCATTTCACCCTTCCTACCTCTTGTTCCCATTGTAAATGTGACATTTTAATTAATAAAACTTAAAAGTGCAAAAAATTTTTTAAATGACAGCAAAACAAAACGAAATTCATGTTGTGATTAATGTGTTATTAAAATGGAATTTAAATTGCATTCTTGCTTTTCCTTCTTTAAAAAACATATAATGTTATAGTGATATTTTTTCAAACTCTCATACAGAATCAAGACAATAGCACATAAAGAAAGCATGCAGAGGGACATATCCTATTCTTTTTTTTTTTTTTTTTTTGAGACAGTCTTGCTCAGAGTGTCACCAGGAGCCAGGCTGGAGTGCAGTGTTCTGCCTCCTGTGTTCAAGCAATTCTCCTGCCTCAGCCTCCCGAGTGGCTGGGACTACAGGCATGCACCACCACCCCCGGCGAATTTTTTGTACTTTTAGTAGAGATGGGGTTTCACCATGTTGGCCAGGATGGTCTTGATCTCTTGACCTCATGATCCGCCCGCCTTGGCCTCCCAAAGTGCTGGGATTACAGGCGTGAGCCACCTCGCTGGCCGACATATCCCATTCTTACCTCTTAACAGTAACTTAAAAGTAAAGAACACCCATACATCAAGAACATCAGCTAAGCTACAAAAGGCAAAACTGATCAGGCTTGTTCTGAAAGTTGGTCTATGTCCATCAGAATAGTGGTCTTTATAGTGCTTTATGATTATGTCTAATTTCTTATAAATATGAGGAAAAATGAACTTTGCAATTATTTTTTAAAATCTTTTTATTTCTTGAACAGCATGAAAAGGAAAAAAAAAAAAAAGACTTTCCTAAGGTTAGGGGAAAATGATCTCACCTTTGATATTCATCTTCTGAGAGCAGTTATGGGATCCAGGTCTGGAATACATGGTTCAAATAAGATGGGAGTTGAGAATTGCTGAGACTTCAAGAACATTCTTTAGCTTCTTGAGGTCTGAGTTACCCCCCTGTAAGGTGAATAATAGCAATAGTACCTTGGAGGATTTCTGTGATAAAATGAGAAAATGCTTGTGAGAAGTACATAACATATGGCTTACTGAAAGATGTTATGAAGCAAGCTCATATGCCTATTTTCATTCAGTGTTTATTATGTCAAAGGCAAAGTTTCCATGTAGATTAAGGCCTTCATGATATCTAAGTATTTTTCTAGTTCTTAGTGTATGAAGAAAAGAAGGATGGTTGGAGGCTGTGTAAGGAATACCTTTCTCCTCTACTCCCCTCTCACTCCCATAGGCTGGGAGCAGCTGATTTCACTACCTCAGATATGCAAACTGTGCCACCCTCCTGTAGCCACTTTGGCCCTAGCTGACTGATTTGCTGGGGTCAAGGGAAGTGGGCAGGATTAGGCGAGGGGTAATAGATGGGATTTCTTGGGCCTGGAATTCAAGCAACCAATGTATTTGTTTCCCTGTGTCTATTCCCTTAAGTCTACAGGCATTCTCTAGTAATTTTATAGCTTTTAGCGGCACCCCAGGAGACAGGACGGCTTGGCCATTTTATAATCACTCAAGCAGAGTCCCAAAGCAAAAAAGAAAAAGGTAACGATCACCTATGCAAAGGCTTGTGTGGATCGCTTAAGGACAGGCGACTTACACTTTACTAAGAGTTACTAAAGGACCTCGGGAGAAGGATCCGGTCCCTGTAGGAGCGTTTGTGGTCGAAGACGCAGGAGGACGAGCGCTCAGCAGCTTGCTGGGGTCCCCAAGCCCAGTGAGACTTACTAGCTGCTTGCCGCCCCCGACACTTTGGCAGGGAACTGGAGGAGGCGCCCAGTGGGCCCCGCGTCCGGCCAGGAGCAGGGCATTTCAGAGGAGCCCGTCTGAGGGTTTTCTCAACCCAGGCGTTCAGGTTAGGCAACAGCCAAGAGAGACGCTCAGTTGCTTTGCACCCTCCTCCCACCTCGGTTCTGTCCACACCCACGGGCGCCCCGCCCCCTCGGCCTTACACAGGGGACCTGGCACCTCTGCACGCCTCGGAGCCAGAGGTTTCTCGGAGAGGAAGGCGCGGCTGCCTCCGGGGCCAGTGAGCCCTGGCGCCGCAGCGATCGCGGCCTCAGTAGCGGAGTAGGGCGGCGGCTGCGCCCCCACACCATGGAGGGCAGCCCAGCCCCAGCCGTGGTAGCAGCCGACCTCCGCCGCCGCCCGCCCCACTACTGCCCCGTCCCGTTGCGGCTTTCTAAACGCCATCCCCTCCTCACCTCGAAGCCAACATGAAGGAGACCCGGGGCTACGGAGGGGGTGCCTCCTTCTGCACCCGCCCCAACCACTCCTACACTGGCATGTGGGCACCCGAGCGCTCCGCCGAGGCGCGGGTCACCCTTACGCGCCGTCTAGGGTCCGGCGAGGATTGCGGATCGGTGTCCGTGGCCTTCCTGATCACCATGCTGCTCACGGGTTTCGTGGGCAACGCTCTGGCCATGCTGCTAGTGTCGCGCAGCTACCCGCGCCGGGAGAGCAAGCGCAAGAAGTCCTTCCCGCTGTGCATCAGATGGCTGGCGCTCAGCGACCTGGTCGGGCAGCTTCTCACCACCCGGGTGGTCATCGTCGTGTACCTGTCCAAGCAGCGCTGGGAGCAGCTCGACCCATCTGGGAGGCTCTGCACGTTCTTCGGGCTGACCATGACTGTGTTCCGGCTCTCCTCGCTGTTCATCGCCAGAGCCATGGCCGTCAAGCGGGCGCTGGCCATCAGGGCGCCGCACTGGTACGCGCGCCACCTGCGCTGTGCTGCTCGGCGTGTGGCTGGCCGTGCTCGCCTTCTCCCTGCTGCCCGTGCTGGGAGTGGGACAGCACACGGTGCAGTGGCCCGGGATGTGGTTCTTCATCAGCACCAGGCGAGGGGGGCAACGGGACTAGCTCTTCCCATAACTGGGGCAACCTTTTCTTCGCCTCTGCCTTTGCCTTCCTTGGGCTCTTGGCGCTGACAATCACCTTTGCCTGCAACCTGGCCACCATTAAGGGTCTGGTGTCCCGCTGCCGGGCCAAGGCCACGGCATCTCAGTCCAGTGCCCAGTGGGGCCGCATCATGACCGAGACTGCCATTCAGCTCATGGGGATCATGTGCATGCTGTCGGTCTGCTGGTCTCCGCTACTGGTAGGTAGTTCCAGGGTTGGGGGAAGTCGGGATGCGTGTTCTAGAAATGGCAGCACCTGCAGGGGTGTGTTTGCACCCGCAGAGCACTGGAGTGTCCTCTGCTCCTGCCCACGCTGTCTTGGGTACAGCTGCAGAGGTGAGCTCCTCACTTACTCCCCGGCTCGCTGAGTGCCTTCCAAGAGCCAGGACTCGCGTTAGGCACTGGTTATGCGCACATAGAGATCACAGGGCTGCTCACATTATAGTCTGGGCGCAGGATATGTCATTAAAATGACATATTTTCTATGCAGAGATAGAAGTTTGTCGTGGGTGCAATAAGAGCAGAATGACTATGATAACTATGATAACTGTAGCCTGTGTGGGCGGGTGGTGGGAGAGCTTCTTTATCTAAAATACCTCTCTCAAGTTTATGCAATTTTCGGTCTGCAATCCCAGACAGATATAGCCCTCTTGTAGCTTCCAAAACACTGCGTGACCTATGGGCGCCTTCAAGGTTCACTTTCTCGGGCGCCTTCAAGGTTCACTTTCCTTCTTTCTTTCTTTCTTTCTTTCTTTCTTTCTTTCTTTCTTTCTTTCTTTCTTTCTTTCTTTCTTTCTTCTGTCTTTCTGACTGAGTCTCTCTCTGTCACCCAGGCTAGGGTGCAATGGCGCGATCTTGGCTCACTGCAACCTCCGCTTCCCGGGTTCAAGCAATTCTCCTGCCTCAGCCTCCTGAGTCGCTGGGATTACAGACATGCGCCACCACACTGGCTTATTTTTTGTATTTTTAGTAAAGACTGGGTTTCACCGTGTTAGGATGGTCTCGATCTCCTGACCTCGTGATCAGCCCCGCTTGGCCTCTCAAAGTGCTAATATTACAGGGTGAGCCACCGCGCCCGACCTAGGTCCACTCTTGATGAGGCAGCAGAATGAAAGATGCGAGTTGCCTCCTCAGGCCTTTGGCAAGGTGCTTGACCCTCTAGGAAGTGCCTGAACAACAGTCTGGGGTTCGGAAGCCCAGCAGCTCCTTCAGGTCAGCATTTACTTACCCTTGTTGCAATCAAGCAGGATTGGGTATTCCTGAGATAGGAGGAGGTAGGGGTTTCTTCATGTCCTAGTTTCTCACACCAGAGCAATGTGGAGGAGCAAGGGGTGTTTTCATAGGCTCCTTGTCCAACACCTGCCTTTACATGGTATTTTTGAGGTTTGTTTGTTTTTTGTCTGTGTTACTTTTAGCTAATAAGTGCTGTTTACTAATTCCTGAAGAATAGATGCTTACTTACTTAGGCCCTGGGGAGCCTGGGTAAACAGATGTTGCAGAAAGAGTGATCTGGTCACTTTCAGAAGGTATAACCAACTATATATATTATATAATCATGGAAAACCTTTGAAACACATGAACACATTTTTTTTCTACTTGTGGTCTAATATATTACATACAATTTGGAGTTTTAACCATCATCATGTGTACAGTTCAGTGGCATTAGGCATTAAATACGTTGACTTTTTTGTGTGCCATATATAGTTTTAAATCCCTTGCATTTGAAAATAGAAATGTAATTCCTTTCACCTGGTTTGGTATCTTGGAGCACAAATCTTGGCTCCAAATCAGTGGCATGAGAGGACAAGGAGAGTTATGTTGGGACCTAACTGCCCACAAGTCACTGCATGGTCACAGTTCTTTATTCCAGGAGTTGGAACTCAGGCTGATGTCATCACTATGGCTTATCAAAACCAGCACCAATTTTAGACATGGAGTGTTTACTTCTACGGCTGAGGAATGGAGTAAATAAGTGGCCAACTAGGTAGGAAGAGCTCTAAATAATAATCACTTTATTAAAGTATGGTAATTAGTAACTATAAAGGCAAACAGGGTATCTGAATTTTTTACAAGTGTCATTTGAGTCCCACATCTTTGAGTTTGCTGTATCACATGATTTATATCCTAGGAGAAAAAACAGTTAAATCAATTGAACAAAAGGCCCATACAGTTAATCAGACTTATAATTTATTATTTGTATATATTTTTTAAGTCAAAGAGAAATCATATAGTGTGTTTTTATTCAGACACTTTAATTCTAGTACCATGCGTATGGTGACCTCAGAAACAAAGTAGATCAATCTTGAAAACTGTAATTTAGGATGGCCAAACTCACTCTTTCAAGAAAGACTATATTTGAAACTAATCTTACTTAATTTCAATTTATTTTCATTCAGACAATACTTATTGATTTATAGCATTTACTGGGCACTTTATTAATTCAGTTATAGAAACATTAAATAAATTCAACATGTAATCATATCAAAAAGAATTTTTTTTAGACAGAATCTTGCTCTGTCGCCCAGGCTGGAGTGCAGTGGCAAGATCTCAGCTCTCTGAAGCCTCCACCTCCCAGATTCAAGTGATTCTCCTGCCTCAGCCTCTCCAGTCACTGTGATTACAGGCACCAGCCACCACACATGGCTAATTTTTGTATTTTTAGTAAAGATGGGATTTCACCATGTTGACCAGGCTGGTCTTGAACTCCTGACCTGAAGTGATCCACCTGCCTCGGCCATCCAAACTGCTGGGATTACAGGCATGAGCCACCATGCCAGGCCTAGGAGAAATTTAAAGTTTCAAAACAGAAACTTTTTAAACAAAAAGGCTCCATCAGCCGGGCATGGTGGCTCACACCTGTAATACAGCACTTTGGGAGGCTGAGGTGGGTGGATCATCTGAGGGCAGGAGTTAGAGACTAGCCTGGCCAACATAGTGAAACCCTGCCTCTACTAAAAATATAAAAATTAGCCTACCATGGTGATATGCACCTATAATCTCAGTTACTTGGGTGGCAGAGGCAGGAGAATTGCTTGAGCCTGGGAGGCGGAGGTTTCCATGAGCCAAGATTGAGCCACTGCATCCCAACCTGGACGACAGAGCAAGACTTTGTCTCAAAAAAAAAATCTTCAAATATCTTTAAAAAGATTTACTGTACAAAGTTGGAATTATTTCAAAGAAAAGAAACTGGCAAAGCTGCTTTCTTAATAGAGAACTGTAAGAATAAAAACACTTGAATTTAGTGAATTTAATTTGCAGCATATTGGTGTTAAAATGAGAGATTTTTTAACACTTTTTTTCTAACTATGGGTAAAATATAGATTTCCTGTTAGCTTTTGGTAAGTTGAGTACAGGATACTATTCTAATTGTCCCAACTTCTTACTCAAAAGGACCCTGAGTATATCCTGGAAGGCTATCATGACTCTAACAAATATTCAGCTGTTACTGCAGGAAAACTTGGTAGGGCAGAAATACCATAATAAGAAAATGTCCGAACTGCTACAAGTTCCCACTACATAAATACTTAGAGGTTTGTGTATCCTTAAACGATAGTTAGTTTCCTTTTTCTTTTTCTCAGAGACTTTGCAAAATCCAACATAAAATGTGAAATTAAGAGAGTACAGTGGGAAACAATGTCACCATGATCGATGATCTGCAGTTCTTAGTTACTGCTTATGTAAAGCATCACGTTGTCCTTCTGCTGCAATCAGCCAGTTGATTCATCACTGCAATCTATTTGACTTTTGTCATTATTGGTTTATATTTTATGAACGATGTTCACCATAGTTCAGTTTTTTGACATGATTGCTAAATTTCCAGAAGTGGGAATAACCTTAGGATTTTGTTTGAAAGAAGTCGTGAGTACATTTTGTACTTTTATAACTTGGCACTCCCAAATGGGTAGAATGTGGCTAATTCTGTAAGCTATCTCAAAAACAGTAAATATAAAGCCAGTTATCAACATTGTGAAAAGTGAGATGTGAGCAACAAACAGTTTCTCATCATCAATCTTGGAACTGGATAAAAGCAGCCTTAAAAACTGTTGCCTTTAATCTTGAACCAATGAATTCCCTGCTCAGTATCCACAAATCCAAACAGGGATGTTTCAATTCAAGAAGATATTTCACAAGGTAGTTGTGATTTAAAATATTTTTTTAGTTAGGGAATCACTGATTTATTTTGACAAGTGAAATTTGCCTTTAATATGCCACATGTGGTAGATATGTGTGATGAACTACTTTTCAGAAATAACATTGTTTGACAGCACATAAAAATATTATTCAATAGCTAATCTCTTCTGCCTCTAACTTTCTGTGATATTCAGGATGTTGCTTCAGAGAAAATGAGTAAACATATGAATCCCACTGATCATCAGAGAGATGCAAATCAAAACCACATTGAGATACCATCTCATGCCAGTTAGAATGGCGATCATTAAAAAATCTGGAGACAACAGATGCTGGAGAGGATGTGGAGAAAAAGGAACACTTTTACACTGTTGGTGGGAGTGTAAATTAGTTCAACCATTGTGGAAGATGGTGTGGTGATTCCTCAAGGCCTTAGAAATAGAAATTCCATTTGACCCAGCAATCCCATTACTGGGTATATATCCAAAAGACTATAAATCGTTCTACTATAAGGACACATGTACACGAATGTTCATTGCAGCACTGTTTACAATAGCAAAGACCTGGAATTAACCCAAATGCCCATTGATAATAGACTGGATTGGAAAAATGTGGCACATATACACCATGGAATATTATGCAGCAATCAGAAATGATGAGTTTGTGTCGTTTGTAGGGACATGGATGAATCTGGAGAACATCATCCTCAGCAAACTGACACAAGAACAGAAAATGAAACACCGCATATTCTCACTTATAGGTGGGTGATGAAAAATGAGAACACATGGACACAGAAAGGGGAGTACTAAACATTGGGGTCTATTGGGGGGAAAAGGGGAGGGCCAGTGGGAGGGGGAGGTGGGGAGGGATAGTCTGGGGAGAAAAGCCAAATGTGGGTGAAGGGGAGAAGAAAAGAAAGCACACTGCCATGTGTGTACCTACGCAACTGTCTTGCATGCTCTGCTCATGTACCCCAAAACCTATAATCCAATAAAAAATAAAAAAAAATTTTAAAAAAATTTAAAAAAAAAAACATATGAATCCACATTGTAGGAAAATATTCTGTAATATTTCTCTTTAAAAACTGTGAAGGTCAACAAAATATTCTATGATTATAAAAGTGATTAATGTTATAATCTGTTCAGAAAAGCAGAATTTTCATATTTATGACTGAAATATTTAAAAAACAATGGTACTTTGTTTCATTCAAAATAGTCCATCTGAATTTGCCAGAGTAGATTTCTAGGAAGAGGTGAAATGGCATAACTTGACTTCATGACTGACAGCAAGTGTGTCCCAAAACCCAGCCCAATGAGAACAAAGGGCGCACACTAACTAGATCAATGGGAATGATGGTTTGAAAATGTGCAAGTAAACAAACTTAGACAATTGAATGACAAGATGAGGACTTCCCTCTTTTGCCTGTAGGCAGTAGAACCTTCCTTTTGGGTTTTTGAGTAGGGAAAAGAGATTATTGGCAGAGTTGTACGGTGTGGATAGATTTAGGCTGGAAAATGAGAATGTGAGATCAGTTATGACTTGCTAAGGTTGGTTAGGGCCTTAGGGGAGAAACAGTGAGAAGAGCTGAGTTAGAGAAGGAAACATAAAAGAGAACTGATGCTATTAGAAATGGTTGATCTTAAGGAGCCATTGATTCAACAAACACTGAGTGTCTACTGTGTCTTATGAGCTGTGATAAATGTGTTTCCATACATTGTGTCATTTAATGGCATCCTGTAAGATTTCCACTATTATCTACATCATTCAGATGAAGAATTTGAGTACAAAGAATATTGGAATTATATTTCTAATTCAGGATATCTGATTTTCAATTTTAGTTTTCATTCTTGTTTTTGCTTATTTGTTTGTTTGTTTAGCATAGATAGAGGCCAGGAATTCTAATCCTAACAGCAGCAATAGGGGATTTATGTATTCTCCTATCTATAAACACAGAAGTAGGACTAATAGAGCTAGTATCTTTTTCCGTTTTTAGTATTCTCAAATTCTCTTCTCTGGGGGAATCATGGTTCAATGAACCAAAATGGGCAATTTGGAAGGGGAACTGTTCGGTAGATGCTAAACAAGGATGGAACTCCCTGAGTGACTGGACATGTGAACACAGTACATATGGGTTGATGGTGGATTATGTAAATGATATATCCAGAATCCAATGTAACTTGAAGATTAATGAGATAAATCAGGGCTAGGAAATGCAGATTTTGAAATTTTGAGTTTATCAAAAAGAGCCAAGAATTAAACACTTCTTAAGCCATCATCTTTGAGGAAATTCACATGGTCTGAAGTTGCAATATAATTGTGAGTCACTGACCCTTCTCTTTTGAAAAAGCTGTGAAGGTCAACAACTAAATCATAAAAGTTTCCATAGGTTTAGTTTTCCGGGCTACCACTCAGAGCCATTCAACACAAGCATCTGTAACAGACTGATTCATCTGAGTGTGCAGAGTGATGATAGGTGAAGAATACTGGGTGCTAAGTTTCAGTTTTTAGTTCCCTTGCACTGCAGGAAAGAAATGCAGGGAAGTCCTTCCTAAATCTCTTTACATCTGTATAGCATTTTTGCAACCTACTAGTGCTCCACATTTATCTACTCATGCCTTGCAACTCTGAGATCTATAACGGTAAAATGTCAAATTCTTACTCTCCTATTTTTTCCAATTCCTTTTCAAAGAGATAGGAAGGAAGTTTGTATTTCAAATCCTCCCAGTTATGCTTCTTGAGAATGATTAGAGAATCTCTCAAGTCCTTTTCCCTAGAAAATTTCAACTTTCATAAAAATGGTAACTGATGAAGGAGTCTAATTTGGGAGGGGGGTTCCTCTTACATCTTGTCCCCTAAGCATATGACAACATTTTACTGTAAACATAGTACAGACAGTCTCCGGCTTAGGATTTTTCAACTTCACGATGGTGTGAAAGGAATGCACATTTAGTAGAAACTGTACTTGGAATTTTGAATGTTGATCTTGTATCGGGCTGGTGATATGCAGTGTGATACTTCCTGGTGATGCATGCACAACTCCCAGTCAGCCACACAAACACAGGGTAAGCAACCAGTACTCCATGGTGGACTGTGCTGCCAGATGATTTTGCCCAACTGTAGGCTAATGTAAGTGGTCTGAGCATGTTTAAGGTAAGCAAGGCTAAGCTATGATGTTTAGAAGGTTAGGTGTATTAAACACATCTTTGACTTTACAATATATTCAACATAACAACATTTTCAACTTACAAAAAATTTACCCAGATATAACCCTGCTGTAAGTTGAGAAACATCTGTAATTTATTCTTACACAGAAATGACAGTTGGACAGCATATGACTGAGATACATACAACATAGAAGTAGCACTACAGAGTGGACATTCTCTGTGAATTCCTGCACCCTGCTCTCTTTACACAGAACACTTCCCTCTCCATTTTCCATTGCCACTTTGCCCCTCAGCCATTCAACAGCATCTGCAAAGCACCCACCTCTCTTGGATTGGCTAAGATTTTGAGTTAGAAGTACCTTTATAGTGAAGCCTTCTTTCATCCTCTCTAGGCTGTGGTTAGGTGCCCTGACCATTTTATCTCACGATACCCTGCATGTTCCTCTTGTAGTCTGAGTCACACTTAATTGGAGACGTTGATTTATTGTCTTTCCAATGTTTCATTCTGCTAAGGGCAAGTACAGTGTCTGTCTTGCACATTATTTGTTTCCTAGAAATGATCATAACTACTTGCCATGTAAGATTTGCCCAATACATGCTTATTGACTGAATACTATATTTTTATTTATTTATTTATTTTTGAGACAGAGTCTTGCTGTTGCCCAGGTTAGAGTGCATTGGCACGATCTTGGCTCACTGCAACCTCTGCCTCCGGGGTTCAAGCAATTATCATGCCTCAGCCTCCCGAGTAGCTGGGATTACAGGAATGCACCACCACATGCCTGGCTAATTTTTGTATTTTTTTAGTAGAGACGGGACTTCACCATGTTGGCCAGTTTGGTCTCAAACTCCTGTTCTCCTGTGATCCACCTTCCTCAGCCTCTCAAAGTGCTGTGGCATTATAGGCCTGAGCCACCCGCACGGCCTTGACTGAATACTTGAGCAACCAAATCAGAAGACAGGGTTTGGTCCCATGTAAATAAGCAATTAGTTTTTGACCTTAGACAATTCACTTAATGTCTTTGTGAATCATTTTATTTTCTTTTCTTTTTTGGAAAACAGAAATAAAAATGTCTACTCAGTTCATTTCACAGTATTATAATGAAAACCAACAAAATTAATATGTGAAAATAATTGGGTAGCATATTACTATGAAAACGCTTTATTAGCGAGTCTTGTAGCAAGCTGGGAATATTCCTTCCATATTAGGAATACTATTGTGATGTTTTACTGGATAGTAATGTTGGCTCTTGTGTTGAGATAGATCTTTCCCTTAGTAAACTGGAGAAAAGAGGAGAGTAATGTTTCACAGCTTGATTAGTTATAGTTGACTGGGGAAAAAAATGTGGTAGGGAATGCAGCCTTCAAAAACAGAAAGAAAGAAAAATGGTAAACCACCTGTGCATAATTCATCCCTTCTTCCCTCCCCCTGCTGCCGTCTCTGCTCTGCACTCTCTCAGCCCTGTAATTTATTCCTCTTTACAGCTTCTAGTTAGCTCTCTAACTCCAAAACACACTGATCCCATTTCCCCTTTCCCTTACATCTGAGGGAGAAGCTAGTACCTTGCGTCCTGAAGACCTCTGACACAAGTCTGGAATGCTCTTTTCTGCTCTATGGCCCTAAGAAGGGGAGGACTCACCTGCAGTGAGCTGCTCCCCTCCCCACCTAAATAGTCATTCCTCTGTGTTGGGCTTGAATGTGGGTCTTGCTAGCACCCACATTGTCTTGTGTGAGCTGTTTCCAGTCAGGTCTTCCTCCTGTTATATGTGCACACACCTGTTGTGAACTGAATCTTGAGTTGAATTAATTGTGCATCTAACTGTTGTCTGGGATCAAGCCATTCTGCAAACTTCTTGAGAGAGTCTCTCCCTCAGTTGTCTTTATCTTTTCACAGGTAATTAGGAATGTTGGGGCTGAAAAGAACCTCTGCTGCTGACTGACAGCCCAGAATTGAATTAACACAAGCCTTAAGTCAGACCAAAGTGTGCGAATCAGAGCTGTAAACTGCTTCACACAGTCTGAGCAGGTCCTGACAGCACATTAATATTATTTGCAGCCTGCAAAGAGCACAAAGTGTTATTTTCCTATGCAGCAGCCCTCCCAGATATTGTATGGGACAACATTTATAAGGAGAACATTTCAGTGACTCATGTGGGTGCTAACTTAAAATCTATATATTGTTTCAGCAGAACTGATTTTATGATAGATATTTGAAGCATCATCAATCTAAAATAAAAAATGGTAGCAGAAATGGAAGCAGAGGCTTGATTATTCACACTTTATGTTAGAAAAAAAGAAAACACCTACTAAGTTAGATAAAAGTCATGCAACATAAATACAAGATAAATTTTCCACCAAATACCATTATTATTTTAAAAACTCAGTAAAACAGAAACAAAAAGTCATGTTGGAACTGGAAGCCTGTGTATTTCAAACAATAATTGGTCCCCAAATAGTAAGTGTAATTTTAAAAATCTACTTTTCACTAATTTTTTATTTCCTGAAAGTAACTTTGATTTGTATATCTTTTTGTCTTTCTTTCTGAATACATAATTATTGTCATTTTCCATGGTTGAGAATATGCTGCTATCGTGATTCATAAAAACTTAGAAAAAGAAGTATGTTTTTAATGTTGAAATGATGGAAGAGTGATTGTAAAAGATAAGAATCATTCTGAGAAAGTAACAAGACAGTAAAGTGGAGCTCTAATTGCTGTTTGATGTATGAAATTTTATTGGTAACATCTTGCTACCAACAACCTTATTTGGGTTAGAGCTTCTGGCAGATCATATACTTTCGTATTTTCCCAAACAGAAGAATGCCTCAACAGCCAGCTGTTTAACCACAGGGTAGCATCAGTGATTATGTGACCCCTGACTTGTGAGGACTCCTCTTTGCTTCATAAGAAGAACAGAAGAAATTTATCGAAGAAGCAAGTGAGGGCCACAGGAGAATAAGACACTGGATGGCAAGAGACCTGGGTCTGGTCATGGCTTTGTCATGTGATCTAAGTCACTTATCTTGCTGGACTTTCCTTTTCTCATCAGTGAGATAAAACAATGAACAACTCTAATCTTCCTTTCTCACTTCCTGTGCCTCTAAATAGATTAAATAGCCCCCATTGGACATACTATTTCAGATACATGGGGGAAAATACCTTAAGACTTAATGGGAAGAAGCATAGAAATGTACACAAGTGGGCAAAATGGATCATACATTCTTTCATCCAATGCTTCTATAAATATTTATTGAGAGCTTGTTATGTGACTGACACTCTCATCACCCTGGCAATACAGTGGTGGCCAGTGCTGATTCATGTGGCCATACAGGTTGAGCAATTACGTTGCTTGAGAGGATGCTATTCACATTATATTGTAAGATAATGACAATCTTTGGAGTTGAGCAGTATGCAATCTGTGCAGCTCTTCGTGGTAGCCTTGACGGTAATCCAAACAGAGCACTATCTTCCTTCATGGAGCTTTCGGTCTACTAAGGTAGAAGACAGTAGATAAACAGTCATTCCAATAAGCAAATGTAACTAGTCTGATGAGTCTTATTGGGGTTGCCCTTACTACCACACAAGAGCTAGGCCTCATGTAGGCTGGTCCACTGCTGCATGATTGCTCGAATGCAACATGCCTGGCCCTAACTGTACTGGGTCTGTGCTTGGGCTCCATAATTAGGGAGCACACTAATTTACACCTATGACTCCAGCCGTAATGCTCAGCTGCAATTCTCCAGAGCACAACCACTGCTAGAGTGAGTATATGGACTCAAAGGGCTGCTGGCCTCAGGCCATATGCTGTTCTGGAATCAGCCTTCCCTCTGGGGGCATTAGGCTATGGGTGGTACACAGATTACCTCCTGACAAATTTGTCTTTCCCTTTCTTTTACTTTTTAATTTATTTATTTTGAGATAGTGCCTTGCTCTATCACCCAGGCTGCAGTAGAGTGGTGCGATCATAATTCACTGCAGCTCGAGTGATCCTCCAGCCTCAGCCTCTGAGTAGTAGTACTATTAGGTGTGCACCACCATACCCAATTTTTTCCTTTCAATAAGTTTTCTTCTAAGGTTTTTATGTCTTTTCCCCATAGTGAATGTGGCCAAATACACTCTGCTTCATGTTTCTTGGCTTCAGATCTTGAGAGAAGAAATTCAGTGTCTTGGTCTCTTCTTTCACAGAAGGCGCTGAGCCCCTTAAGTACCATCTACCTCTTCCCAAGTGACCGGCTATACCACAGAGTGTTGTGTGGGTTTTCCTTTGTTATACCACACAATTTGCACTATGTAAACCTAACGATTCAAAATTTACCAAAATAAGTAATTCTTCTCAATCTTCTGCTCCAATGTAATTTGCTCTGCCCACTTGACCAGAGAAGTGCAGATGGATGCTGGCATACCTTTTTATACATCAAAAATGAGCACTATGAAGGCAAGAGAAAGGTGCTTTGGGAGAGTGTCAAAGGTCTCCTGTTGATACATTGGGGTTAGGGAGGGCATCTCTGAAAAAGGGTCATTTATGATAAGTCTTAAAAGATAAGACTTCACACACCAGGGTCTGTTGGGGGATGGAGAACTAGGGGAGGGATAGCGGAGGTGGGGAGATTGGGGAGGGATAACATTAGGAGAAACACCTAATGTAGGTGACAGGGGTTTGGGGGCAGCAAACCACTATGGCATGTGTATACTTATGTAACAACCCTGCAAGATCTGCACATGTACCCTAGAACTTAAAGTAAAAAAAAAAAAAAAAAAGACTTCAAGGAAGAAAGAGCAGGATGTGAAGGTATCAGTGTAGGAATACACTGGAAGCATTGGAGAAACTGAAAGAAGGCAAGACGGATGGATTAGAGTGAATAAAAGGGAGAGTGCCTGCAAGGCCAGCTGGAGAGGTAGGCAGGGCCAGGTAATTCATAACATTGTCGTTTTTGCTTGTGAGTTTAGATTTCTACCACAAGTACAATGGAAAACAACTAAACGCTTTAGGGGAGTGATTTGATCTGCTTTATGTTTTAACAGACCACTCGAGGTTGCCTAATGGATTAGATGGGTGGAGCATCAGAGCCCTCCAGGACTGGGGGCAGATGGAGATGTAGAGACATTAATAAAAAGAAAAACTTTTTTCCTCAAATGTTGCTTTAAAAAAAAGAGTGGGAAGTAGCTTGGCTTAAAATTGGTGGGAGAGGGGAAGTGGCAGTGGGTCTGTACAGATGATACACCATGGAAAACATTGAACTGAATGTGCTGGGAATGGTAAGCAGGTCTGTTTTTGTAGAAGTACATTTGAGAATGTCAAGAAATACAGATTCAGTAAAATAGAGACTGAAGGAAGAGGGAGAAACACCTAAGAATATTGCTTAAGATTAGGAATGAGAATTTGTATTTCATTTTGGGCAAGTTGTATTGATTTTCTGTACTGTCCTATATTTGTAAAACAAGATAGTGGGCATTATAAAATCTGAATTCACAAAGGTCATTTAGGAAAACAACTCATCTAATAGTTGATGTCTTTCTAGAATATTCTTAGTGAAATTGTTTCAGCTGTGTTTGTTTCCACTTTACTGAACACCCTCACTAGTAGGAAATTTTGTGGCAGGCTGTTTCTCGCACATACTTTTCTTTATTTTTTGCAATAACTCTATGAAATAGGCATTCTTGTCTCCAAAGTTATAGATAATGAGAAAACTAAAGCTGAGAGGATGAGTGATTCCTCTAGGTAGCAGAGCTATTAAGTGAACAGGCTGGGATTGACAGGCCAAGCTGTTTCCTACATGCCATGATACCTTAGAATACCCCATTCCGAGAAAGCAGGCGAGCCCGGGCGGCACGGGGCCTTGTGGGAGGGCTTAAGGAAGTAAGATGGCAGACCTCGCGAACGAAGAAAAGCCTGCCATTGCTCCGCCCATCATTGTGTTTCAGAAGGATAAAGGACAAAAGAGGTCAGCTGGCGGCTCCAGTCCTGAAGGTGGAGAAGATTCTGATCGAGAAGATGGAAATTACTGGCCTCCTGTGAAGCGAGAAAGAACGTTCTCTTTAACCCAGTTTCCACCCTCACAGTCAGTATGAAAAACTATGTTATGATGCCATGAAGCTCCTGCAAGCCATCTGCAGGCAACTCCGACTCTGAGCCAGAGGAAAGGAGCAGTGGCTTCGGGTTGAAGCCACCAAGGCTGGTCCACGGCCAGGCCCCCAGCACAGGTCTGCCCAGCCATCTGCAGGCAATTCCGACTCCGAGCCAGAGGAGAGGAGCAGTGGCTTCGGGTGAAGCCACCAAGGCTGGTCCACGGCCAGGCCCCCAGCCAGGTCTGCCCAGCCATCTGCAGGCAATTCCGACTCCGAGCCAGAGGAAAGGAGCAGTGGCTTCGGGTGAAGCCACCAAGGCTGGTCCACGGCCAGGCCCCCAGCCAGGTCTGCCCAGCCATCTGCAGGCAATTCCGACTCCGAGCCAGAGGAGAGGAGCAGTGGCTTCGGGTGAAGCCACCAAGGCTGGTCCACGGCCAGGCCCCCAGCCAGGTCTGCCCAGCCATCTGCAGGCAATTCCGACTCCGAGCCAGAGGAAAGGAGCAGTGGCTTCGGGTTGAAGCCGCCGACGCTGATCCACGGCCAGGCCCCCAGCCAGGTCTGCCAAGCCAGGAGCCCAGGGAAAAGCAGCGGAGTGTGCTTCGTAAGGCAGTGATCAGGCCCCGCAGCCAAAGGCACTGTCCCAGATGGTCCCCAGCAGTGGCACCAATGGGGTCAGCCTCCCAGCCGACTGCACGGAGGCCGTGCCAGCAGCATCCCCTGACAACCCTGCAGGGAAGAGTCCTTCCCAAGCTGCCGACGAGGTGTGTGCACTTGAGGAGAAAGAGCCCCAGAAAAATGAGTCCAGCGATGCCTCTGAAGAGGAAGCCTGTGAGAAAAAAGACCCCGCCACACTACAAGCGTTTGTACTTGGGCAGAACTTGAGGGACGGAGTTAAGCTGATCAATGAGAGTGCGGACAAAGCCGACATGGAGAGTGCTGGACACCCCAGCGCAGACACGCCAGCCGGACAAACTATTTCCTTCAGCGTATCAGTTCCAGTTTAGAGAACTCAACCAATAGTGCCGATGCCTCCAGCAACAAACTCGTATTTGGCCAGAATTTGAGTGAGCGAGTTTTGAGCTTTCCAAAATTAAATGAGGTCAGTTCAGATGCCAGTAGGGAAAATGCAGCTGCCAACGCGGGGTCCACGTCCTCATCCCAAGAGGCCACCCCCGAGAAGGAGTCCCTGGCCAAGTCGGCAGCCGCCTACACCAAGGCAAAGGAGCGGAAGTGCTTGTTGGAAAAAAGTGGAAGTCATCACGGGGAGGAGGCGGAGAGCAACGTGTTACAGATGTAGTGCAAGCTCTTTGTCTTTGACAAGGCCTCACAGTCCTGGGTGGAGAGAGGCCGGGGGCTGCTCAGACTCAATGACATGGCGTCCACTGACGATGGCACGCTACAGTCCCGACTAGTAATGCGGACCCAGGGGAGCCTGCGACTGATCCTCAACACCAAGCTGTGGGCCCAGATGCAGATCGACAAGGCCAGCGAGAAGAGCATCCGCATCATGGCCATGGACACCGAGGACCAGGGCGGGAAGGTCTTCCTGATCTCGGCCAGCTCCAAGGACACAGGTCAGCTGTATGCAGCCCTGCAGCACCGCATCCTGGCCTTAGGCAGCCGCGGGGAGTGGGAGCAGGTGGCCAAGATGCCCGCCCCGGAGCCTGGAGCAGCCCCATCCAACGAGGAGGATGACAGTGACGACGACGATGTCCTGGCTCCTTCAGGGGCAACTGCAGCCGGTGCTAATGACGAAGGGGATGGGCAGACGACTGGGAGCACATAGCGGCCGGGAGCCCAGCTGCACACCAGGCTGCTGCTTTGTCCGTCTATCCGCCTGCCCACCCGCCCCAACCCCACAGGCAGCTTCCAGGTGCCCGGCTGGGAAACACACACCCCGCTGGGCCGGCCACAGTCTGGACCCGCACGTCCTGTTCAAAAGCAGACTCAGAAACTGCCTGAATGTGTTTTGGGACATGAGACCTCATCATACTGATGGGCGAAACAAACAAGAACATTTCCTCCCTCTTCTCCTTTCAATTGAAATGGCACATTAAGACTCGTCACAGCCTCTCACTGGGACTGGAGACCTCCTTCCTTCACCCTGCCTGTCGCCAGCCTCTGGGTCCAGCCAGAGCCCCTGGCTTTGCCGCAGCCCACACCCTTTTCTCCCTGCTGTGGCGCCTCGCCCTTGTGGGGAGCAGCTGGCCCTTGGCCTTCTGCCCCCTCCCGGGGGTCTTCGGCTACAGGCCTGGGACCCCTGCCCAGCCTGGGGAGCTGCTCACACGAGTGTAGACACTGGGCCTGTTGGACGTGCTGTTAACTACTATCTTCATTGCCCATTTCCCCCTTTCTGATTGGGGGGTGTGTATTTTACATCTTTTTTCCTTTTGATTTTCAAAGGCTTTGTTTTGGTTTCTTAGGTTAAGATGCTCTTGAGCGTTGAACAGGCACAGCTCTGTCGAGGCGTCTGTCCCTCACCTGTGGTTCTGGCCTCTGAGGTGGGGGTAGGGACCCCACTTGTTTCCCACCCCAGGTTCCTCCAGGCTGAGTCAGGGGGTACTGAGGAGTTGGGGCCCTGTCTGACCTAGGCCTGGAGAGTGCCTATCTGGGAAAAAGTCACTGGACCTGAAAGGGTTCCCAGGGTTCCCTGCCCACCCCAAATCCCTGTCTGTCACATGGTTCAGTGTCATCAGGCACCAGGCACCAGGCACAAACTGCTTCCCACTGTTGGCCATCCCTCTCCAGCCGCAGGCATCACTGCCCCCAGGACTGTCCAGGGCCAGGGGCCTCTGTGAGAGCCAGAGGAGGACCCTCGCCAGGTCTTGGTGGAGGAGCTTGGGGGCTGGTCCCAGAACAGGTAGTCTCACAAGCATGCAGCACACTGGAGTGGACACCTGTGCCCACCTGACCCTGGAGTGTGGCCAAGAGCCAGCTGGCACCACCTACCTGGGGAGGCAGAGGAGGAGGTCCCCTGGGCACAGGGCCTCTTCAGGACCACAGAGGAAATCTCCGAGCCCCACTGTCAGAGGGTTAAGAGAAGGCCACCTTCTGCAGCTGTGCCGCCCACTCCTCTAGGTCGCCAGAGCCCTGGCCCACAGCCCCCAGCAAGCCTGAGCCAGGGAAGAACCAGAGGCCCTCCCGAGAGATGCAGTCACACATCTCTGCTTTAAGCCTTAGCCAGCTAGTGACGAGTACAACCAGATAACGCCCATGTGTTTTGGAACATTTCTGTAAGATTGTCATATGAAATGTATGTGGGAACTACATTAAAGTTTTCCTAAAAAAAAAAAAAAAAGAATACCCCATTCATCTTGAGCTGTTCTTTCTTTTTTTAAAAATACATATTTTATTGCATTTTAGATTTCAGGGTACATGTGAAGTACATGCAAGATTGTTACATAGGTGCATACATGGCAATGTGGTTTACTGCCTTCTTCCCCAGCTGTTTTTTCTATTGGAAAAATATCACTTCCCTTGTATTGACTGAGTCAGAATCTGTCCTCCCTTTTGCTTCCACCCTTCGGTGCTAATACAAGCTTTTGGATTAGTTAGAACCATACTAAATTTATTTCTATTTTACTTTTTTATCACAAAGATTATATTTTTCACTGAAACTTAGTCACTGCATACATACTTTATTGCACTAGTTATAAGTGGATCAACAATGATATTAGCAACGTAAGTTCATGTGCATTGACATGCAACAGCTGCCCTAGATTCCGGTGCATTTTGTGCCAGGCACTTTGCTTTGTAAATATTGCAAACATAAAGGGACTTTGCTACTTCAGTTCATGTGAACAAAAAATTATATATATCATCTTATAAAATACCTGTTATGTCAAACCCAGGAACACACACACACACACACACACACACACCACACACATATTTATTTATTTATTTATTTATTTATTTATTTATTTATTATTATGGTACTTTAGGTCCTGGGGCACATGTGCAGATCATGCAGGGTTGTTGCATAAGTACATACATGGCAATGTAGTTTTCTGCCTCCATCCCCCGGCACCTATATCTGGCATTTATTCATATGTTATCCCTCTCCAACCTCCCTACCCCCTGCTGTCCCTCCCTTAGTCCCCCCAACAGACCCCAGTGTGCGATGCATCCCTCCCTGTGTCCATGTGTTCTCATTGTTCAATACCCACCTATGAGTGAGAATGTGTGCCGTTTGATTTTCTGTTCTTGTGTCAGTTTGCTTAGAATGATGGTTTCCAGATTCATCCATGTCCCTACAAAGGACATGAACTCATTAAAAGAAAATGTAGTGATAAAAATGTTAGATTAGTTTCATGTTCTTAGGGAACTAGCATTCTAGGAAGGAGAGAGGCAATAAACAAATAGACTAGAAGTCAGATTGTGATAAATACCATTAAGAAAATAAAGCAGTGTACCAGAATAACCCAGAAGCATCCTTCTGGCAGCGATGTGGGGCTCAATTGCAGAAAGGCACTAATGGGAGTAGGGAGATCAGGTAGAAGGCTGTTGAAGTCATCTAGGTGAGAGGTGGTGACAACTGGGATTGGAGCGGAGAAGTGCACATATTCACATGGTGTTTTGGGGACAGAGTTTACCAGGCATTCTGGAATTTATTTGGTTACTGTCCTATGGCTCTGACAAGAAATAGGGCTCTCTCTGGGCCTTTGGTTTTGAGGTGGACAGCTATTTACATAGGGCTTTCCATTTGGCTCCCCAAGATGGAAGTGACTGCTCTAAGCTTACACAACTAGGAAGGAAGAGAATTAGGAGGTAAATTCTATGTAATAGATGTTATTTCCTTTTTTCTGAGACATGAATCAGAACCGTCACACAGAGGCACAGAAGTTAGCAAAGTTTGCTTATAAAGTAATAGAATGTCATAAGAATCATGATTCCCAGAAGATCTAGAGCATGCTGATTTCCAGGCTAGGTCTCAGAAGAAATTTTTTGTTGTCATTGTTCTTTTGAAACTGGCTCTGGTTATTGTTTGCCTTTTTATCTTTTAAATTGAGAGCAATTCTCAAATTAATATTCCCTACTTTTAAAATCCAGATTTTTTGGCTGCAAATGACTGAAAACTAATGCAAACTAGCTTGAGAAAAAAAATAAAAGGTAGGGGGAGTTGCTTGATGCACAAAAATTGCAGAGATGTGAAAAGTGTAGGTGGCCGTATAAAAGACTGAAGCCAGGACTTTGTGCTGCTAACTTTAGCTTCTTACTATGTATCAGAATCCCCAGTTCAGGCTCTGTTCCTAAGGAACCAACCTAAGCCAGAGCTTTGCAGCTCTTTGGCTAGCCCTTGTGTTACTTTTTCAAAGCTTCAAGTTAATAAGTTTATATTTGCAGTCTATACGTGAGGTTTTAATTTTGCTTTTATAATAATACAATATTTTACTGAATACATCATCTTGAAGCACTGTTTAGACATCATAGATTTTTTTCTATTGTTTTGTTTTATAAATACAAGAAACAGTTATAGATGACAAAGTCTCATTTTCAAAGACTAGGATGAGTTTTCTAAGCTATGAGGAAAGAATCAGGCACTGAGAATTGTCCAGAAGTAAGTTAAGAGTATAATAAGAGGTGGCATTATAAGACTTAGAATCCTACAAATACTCCATTAACACCACAGTGAGATGACTAGAGAAAAAAGAAGTTCCTTCTTGATTTTTTTATAAAGGATGAGTTGTAGTCTGGCTTTTATGTTGATCTGGCAACCAGCTTTTTCTTATAAATCAGTAGCTGTGCTAATAGCCAACATGCTGGGTGGCAGACTTTTGATTTTATTTAATGGTAGTAATTTTCCCCAAGAATAGACTGAGGATTTGCCTGGATCCAAAAGTGAATTTCTTAATATTAGCTTTTGCTCTATAAAAGACATTAGGGAACATTTTGAAATTCTTCTCTCTAGCATCTATTTCTAATTAAATTTCATTACAGATCAATATCAGGAAGCATGGAATATCTTCTGACTTCAGAATTCCACCCTCCTCCTTAGAGGAGGTTCTCGGTTGCAAACAAATGACTGTGATTCCAAGTACAACGGGCATATGCAGAAGGATTTCAGGAGCTCAGAGTCCATAGAAAGCTGGCAGGGCAGGTCTGGAAAACAGGCAGGACCAGCATGTTCTTGACGATGAGCTTCAGGCCACACAGCCAAAGTACTGCCACAAAAATGTTTGCTGCTGTGATGAATCCAGTGTCTCAAAACCCCTTCTCCTTTGCATTATGCTTGTAAAATTCAAACTTCTATTGCCAGCCTGACTGCTTGGGTTATTTACTCCCAAGCTATAACAAAAAATGAAATCAGGCGCCTCTAGAACTTGGTTTATGAAACATGTGCTGGGATTTCTCTCCCACCCAGAAGACAGAGAAAAAGTTATCCAAAATTTGGATATTAATAATAAAAAGTGCGGATCCATTTTTTACCATTTATCTAATTTATTATTAGAAACATTAATATATTTTTGAAGCCATGTGCACGTGTGTGTGTGTGTGTGTGTGTGTGTGTGCGTGCGCACATTCCTGTTGTGTGTCTGTTGCAAAAATTGGGGTAACAGTATAGAGTGAAAACTGAAGAGAGTCACAAAATATAAAAGGGCTTCCATTTACTGAATACCTATTATGTGCAGGTACATACTTGAGAATTATCCTTTCCATACATTATCTAATTTAATTTTCACAACAATTTATGAGTTTGTTGTTTTTCATTCCCATGTTTCAGTTGCAAGTAATAAGACATAAAAAATTTGATAACTTTCCTTAATCATATTCCTAGTAATTGATAGATCTTAGGCTTTTTTTACACTGTAATGCTATGTGTCATATTGTTTCTCTCTTTCTAATTAGTTTACAAAAATATTTTAAAATTATTTCATTGAAAATATTGTACAAAAAAACAGATTGAGAAGAGTAAAAAAAATCACAGAAACAGCATTGGTCAGACAATTATAGTAATTAAGATTTCCTGTAGAATATTTAATGATTCATCAATGGATCAATGTTTGTAGGAGCTTGAGTATCTAGGGAACAAATTCTGCAAATCCCTTTAGAAGGCGACGAGAGCTTTCACTTGTCGACAGTCACCTGTTAAATGATTCCATTCATTATGATACCTGCAATTTAGAAAGTGTTTTTTTATAAAGGTGTGGCATCAATTTTATTTACTTCTGTGTGTCTTTTAGGCTTAGAACATTCACATCCAGTGATAGTTTTACTAGGCAAACATTTTTCAGTTAGTACAAGTTACATATATTATTTTCTTCATTAAACTATTTATAAAACAAATAAAACTGTCTATTGAGTTCTTTTTGCTTACTGGGAAAGTGTTTGACTACAGTCAAAATTAGAAACTTTGTTTTGATGGTTCTAAAGCCTCCAGTATGACACAGTGCAATTGGGATTCTTGCAAACCTGCTTTCATCTTTTTTTCTTGTAATTATGGAAAAGAGAAAGCCATAGAGAACCTCAGTGAGACCACGGTGACTCTCTCGCATGGAATTCAGGCATGTAACTATGTAGTAGCCTCTCACCCAGAATGAAAGGCTTCAGATTCTTTAGTTTTAATCTTCAAGATCTCGGATTTGGCCACACTTACCACCATACCATTTTCTTCCATCCTTCCCCTCATATGCTTACCTTCAGTGATAAAAATCAGTTTGCAGTTCTTATAATGATTCACACAATTTCACACTCAGAAATACTTTGTCTCACATACAATGTATCTGCTGTTTTGGGAGATGGAATTCTCTGAACCTAGAAACTTATTTATTTATTTATTTATTTATTTTATTATTATTACTATTATCAGCTTTTGAGATGACGTCTCACTCTGTTGCCCAGGCTGGAGTGCAGTGGCATGATCTTGGCTCAGTGCAACCTCGACCTCTGGGGTTCAACTGATTCTTCTGCCTCAGCCTCCAGAGAAGCTGGGATTACAGGTGTGTGCCACCACACCCAGCTAATTTTTGTATTTTTAGTACAGATGGGTTTTCACCATGTTGGCCAGGCTGGTCTCAAACTCCTGACTTCAAGTGATCCTTCTGCCTTAGCCTCCCAAAGTGCCGGAATTACATGTGTGAGCCACCATGCCCTGCCCTAGAAACTGATTTAATTGCCCTTTCTCTTTACTCCACAGTTCCTGTGCATACTTTTACACACTTAATTATCACAATGAGGATGATTGGCCATTGTAGACAAATCTTATTTTACAATTAATGCACATTGTATTTCACAGATATAATCTCATTTTGTTCTATTGATGACAACTTGAAGGGATACCGTCATCTTCATTTTCAGAAGAGGAAACTGGTTTTGTGATGTTAGGTAACTTTCTTGGGGTCAAATCCACATTTGTCTGATTTTATTGCCTATGTAATTAAACGCTAAGCTTTATGGCCTCCCTCCTGTTAATATCTATTTGTCTGATTTAGTGTAAATTATAAACTGCTTAAGAGCAGAGATCTTGCCTTATTTGTCAATAAACCTTCCTGGCCCCAAGCAGTCACTCAATAAGTGGAATAAAGTAATTAAGTGAAAAGGACACTAGATTAGGAAGAAGATCAAGGTATAAATTTTGGCTTTAAGAGTTTTACATATATTAGATGGTTTTTAATCTTCACATAAATCTTGAAACATAGATGACATTAACTCCTGTTTTTTATTTTTATTTTTTTCTTGTTGAGTAAGTAACTTAAGGCCACAGATGATAGTGTTGAGTGACTCAAACTCAAATCTTTTTTTATTCTAAAGCCACTAATCCTCTTGAATCTAATGAATAATAGGTACCATTAATACAGTAAAATGTATGAGTATTTAAGATAACAGTACATGTTTTGCTTTATTCATTACTTTTGTTTTTCCACTCTGTTGTTAGTAATAAAAATTATAGGGAAGATTTAAACATACCTTTAGGGAAGACAACTGTAAGAGAGGCAACATAGTTTTTAGAATGGAAGAGAGAAGTTAATTGGAAGCAATGGGAAGGAGCTCTAGAAAACAACTTCTCTAACACCTGGTGTTTAAAAAAGAAAAAAATGAAAGGGATGCTTGGAAAGGTGCCTTTGGGGGTAACAATTAAACATGAAGAATTTCAGCAACAATAGGAAAACATAGTGAAAAATAACAAAGAAAGGAAAAAACATAAGGCTTCAAAAGATGCTCAACAGTTTCACTAGACTTGTGTTACCCTCAGTCATTATTAGAGATGATGTAATATAGTGGTTTGGGAATAAAAAACATAACTGAAAATCCAAAGTTGGGGTAGCCTTCAGAGCTGGTCAAGTCAAAAGCTCAGCATTGTCATCTAGGACCAAGGTTTGCCCCATCTGTCTTTCACAGTACAGTCTTGGCCTCATCTTACGGCTTGCTCCCTGCTGGTAGCAGCAGAGATGCTAGTACATGCTTCCTAGTTCCCACAGGAGAGAGAAGCAGTGTTTTTCTATGACTTTCTCTTAACAATGAGGAAACTGTTGGGATCTCATTGGCTAGGATGAGGTCACGTGATTATCCCTTACCCAGGCACATTTCTGTAGCTAGGGATGGGGTCAGCCGTGAAGCACATAGACTTCAATGCAAATAACTATGTCGATGAGCAGGGGAGATGAAAGAATGGACGCTGGGTAGGTGACTAATAGTGGACACTGCAGTGATAATACCTATGCAGTTTAATTGACAGAATGAAGGTGGGAAACCCTGAAAAACAATAAAGTACTACACTTTTATCATACAGCGTAGTAGCCATTAGCCACATGTGGTTATTTGGACCTTGAAATGTGATTAATCTGAATTGGATACTTTAAATGTAAAGTACACCTCAGAGTTGGAAGATTCAATACAAAAAGGTGAAACGTAAAATACTGCATTAATAATTTTTATATTCATGACATGCTGACATAACATTTCAGATATAGAGGGTAAGTAAAAATTCAAAATGTTTCTTTTTACTTTTTAAAAAATCTGGCTACTAGAAAATGCAAAGGTATACATGTACCACATATTTGTGGCTTGAATTACATTTCTCCTGGATAATGCTGCATTAGGCTGGTGATTTTTTTTTTGTTTTGTTTTAACTTGGGGAACTATGTCACTAAATCTCTTTAGAGAAATAGACAAAAACAGAGCTGTTCTGGTTAAATGGGATGGGGGAACTGGATAGTTCCGAGTCCCAATAGATCTATTTGCCAATTCCTGCAAAACCATTCTTGAAAATATCTACATCGGCTTGCTGCAGTGGCATAAAATCTTTTGTTTTTAATTCCAGTGCTTTCAGAGGCCCAGGCAGGAGCATCACTTGAGGCTAGGAGTTCAAGACCAACTGAGCAATGTAGGGAGATGCCAGTCTCTACAAAAATTCAAAAAGAAAAAAATTAACCTGGCATGGTGACACATGCCTGTAGTTCTACCTACTAGGGAGGAACCCTTGAGCCCAGGAGTTTGAGGCTACAGTGAGTAAATTGTGATGGCATTACTGCACTCCAGCCTGGGATACAGTGAAACCCTGTCTCTTAAAAAAGAAACTTACATGAAATACAGGATTTTATCTGAATTCACCAAAAGCATTTTCCCTACTATAGTTGTAGGAATTATTTTGTTATTACTTGTTTAAGATCTTCCCTAGGAAAGTAAGTAGTGCAGTAAGAATGGCTTTCATTGGGCTCACACATTAAGGAGAGAGGGAGTCAATGGTATTGGGATCTGTTTATCTTTTTACAGGATCCTAGGAGCCTGTGATCCTCATAGGCATTAGGCATTTGAGTCATGTAGGACAGGGTTCTTCCTCATATTTGCTTCCTTCTTGTTCTTATTATTTGCTGTTGGACTAAAGTCCAATGTAATATTAATATAATATGATATAATAATAATATAGGATCAATAATAATGTAGGATTGTATATTATTATATAGTATTAATCCAAATAATATATTAATAATAACATAGTATTAATCCAAATAAATCAATAGATGAGAAAAAAGCAACCTAAGGGGGTAAACATAGAAGATGAACACATTATAATTTTCAATTTTTCTGCATCACATACAATACATATTGTATCTTATTCAAACTTCATTCAAACCTGGTACAAAATTGTAAGTGCTAACCATTATTTAAGTGAGATTTTAAAGTCTGATTTTCTGATAAAGAAAATAAACATTTTTTAGAAGTTTTGAAAACTAAAGTTTACAATGAATAATTTAAATATAGCATGGCACTTGCTGGTTTTCAGCTGTCACCTATGTATTGCATGAAAGGAAAGAGTGATTGTGAGAATGAGTTACAATAGTGCTACATAAGCCTTGATGGGTAAGAGGGTTAAGACGGAACCCATTTCTGTCTTGGACGTAGCAAGTTATCATTCTGTGGTTTGTCAAAGCCACACTCCCCGATTTGAATTCAGATATCTGGGAGGTCTCAATGAAGACATCTTTAATGGTTCCATTTATAAATACATAACATCCAGATAATAACAAAACAGCAAGTAGTGCTTACATAGCGCTTACGTAGGTAGGGATCTGTGAGTGTTACTCAGTCCCTATTTACAGTCAACAGGACAAGAGTTAGCTATAAAGAAAGCTGGTAAATTAAGCCAGGGGAGTGTTTTGTGTTGGGAAAAGGAAAATGAATGAATATAACGTCAGGAAGTTTCTGATGCCAATACTGAGTACAAGCCTAACTCTGGCAGGGAATTTGCAAGTGCTAAATTAAACTGTGACTGGGGTGTCATCTCAGATTCTGAGGAGCATTTTAAATATTTATTACAATATAAGCAAGGGCTGAGTAATCACACAATGGCAGATTCACAGCTTGAGGAGCTGAAAGTGTCCCACAATGGCAATTCTTTATCTTTTAACATTAAGAACATTCTCTGGTTTCCTAATTATGACAGGGAGTTTGGTCTTCAAGGCCTTAACCTTTCCAAAGACAGCTATGCTGACTGGGTTTAACCCTCAATGTTACTGCTTGGCTCTTGTGAAGGGAAAAGTGGCAACCAAATATTTCTGCGATCCTCTCCTCTTGGGGCTACCAAGTGGCAGCACTGAAGACAATGATTCCTGCAACCCACTCACCCCACAGGCATGCATGGTCTCTTATAGTAAGTATTATGCAGGTATTAGTTGCTGTGTTTCATTCTTCTTCGTCAGATGTTAAGTATAAGATATAGTCTTATATTTGGGGGCAAAAATTCTCTAAGAAAGGAATGCTAGAATCATATATAACACTTTTACAGTAATAAAAGGACTTTTGATACTATGTATTAAAAATTTCATGGTATCCTCATTACAGACTCTGTTAATATGCTTAATATCTTCTATGTTTTTTCCTTGGGCTATGTTTTTAATACATGTTATTAAATAGTCAATAGAATTTCTTCTTATAAATTCAATATATTTTATTTTAAATACTAAATACTTGCTTGTCTTTTTCATTCTATAACTTCAACTTACCAGCCTCAGGGTTACTACTGGCTATCATCTGAAAACCAGAACATTGCACTGAAAATTATGAGTGATAAGAAGATATGCTTATAGTCCATTAGCACCTAGTTTGAAGCTGTTATCCTGGCTAATTATAATAACAGGAAGGAAGGGAGGAAAGAAGAAATGAAGGAAGGAAGGAAAAAGGAAAAAATGAAGGAAGAAAGGAAGGGAGGGTCTGGAGTCTTGAAAGGCATTGAATGTTGGTAGATTTGTCCACTAGAAGAAAATTCTAGAATCTCTTAACCCCTAAATGAGAAGGATACACTCTACCCTTGCTCTCATTAACTTGTTAATTCAAAAAATATTTATTAATCTATTTGGCTTGACCCTTGCTGTGATATACCTAGAATATAAAATAGAATTGATCCGTACCCTTGTAACAAATTTTTATTATTTAGAGAGACCAACAGTTAAAAACAAGCAGCAATATAAAATGTTTAGGGATGACAAATGAAGTAGAGAATTGTGGGAGTCCATATTAAGATTATATTAAGCCTTGCTTTTATCAAAGGAAATATCAAACAAATTGATGTTTTGAGACCACACACGAAATAAGTCAGAATTTTTCAAGTAATGAAAAAAAGGATGAGAGTTTTAAGACTTGAAGATCCACATTTGTAAAGCCTCAAATGCATGAAAGAACTGGCACTTTTAAAGACCTGTGAGAAGTTCAAGGTAATTGGAATATTGATGCATGAGGGTCAGAAATGATGATAAATTAGGCTAGAGAACACAACAGGTACTCACCAAGTAGAGGAGCTTGGAGTTTAAGTGTTTGTACTTTATACTCAGGGCAATGTGTATACATAAAGGACTTTTCAAACTGGAATAACAAGATTACATTTTCATTTTACAAGAATCCTTTGTAAGCAGCAGCATGGGCCAGACCAGATGGAAGGCCAACATATGATGTTAGATGATTGTGATAGTTCAGACAGGCATTGATGGAGGCCTCAGTTTGTGGTCAATTGGGTGTGTAAATAAGAGAAGAGACACATTAAACAGAAAACATAAAAGGTTAATTGGAGACGTTGTGATTGATTGGATGTGAGGAATGTGGTGAATGTGGTGGAATGTGGAGACAGACAGATGTAGAGAGACACACACAGAGACATGAATCAAGGCTAACTCCCAGGTTTCTGTTTTAGAGAACAGGATTTACTGCGATAGGGAAGATGACTGTAGAAACACCTTTGAGGAAGAAAATAAGAGTTTCCATTTTGAAAGTGCTGAATTTGTTGTAAGACATTTAAACAAAGCCATGCTATAGCAGCTAAACTAATCAGTTTGGAACACAGAGAACTGGCCTATAGCATATAGATGGGTTTTGAAGCCATTGAGATGAAAGACCTCACCTAGTCATATTTTGAGAGAGAGAAAAACAGGAGCATATAAAGGGGACTGCAGAGGAATGCCCAGAAAGGCAGCAGAAAAATTAGTAACAAAATCAGAACAAATGGTTTCCTGAAATTAGGGAAGAGAATGTTTCAAGAGACAGCTACACTCAGTTAGGACTGATGTTACAGATAAGTCAAAAGACTGGAGTTGATTCTGCAATCTTGTTGGTGGCCTTGGGAACAGCTCTGTCTTAAAATTTATGAGCACAGAGGTTGGGCTGTAGCAGGTTTTGGAATAAGTTTAAAGATAAGGAGAGTAGACGTCTCTTTTGAGAAGTTTGGCTGTAACTTCTGGAACAGTCTATATGCAGGTAGGTGAGAACTCCACAGCAGATTTTATTTTCTCAAGGTGGCAAAAATTTGGACATGTTAAAATGTGAATGAGAAAAATGCCAAAAGTGGAAGAAGTTAACCATAAAAGAAGAAGGGAACGCTTGAGAATACGTGGTCTCAGAAACTTAGGATGGGTAGTATCCAGGGGATAGATAGAGGCTTTGCCTTAGATAGACAGGTCACCTCTTCCAGTCAAATAAGAGGAAGAAAAAAATGGATGGCTGCAGGTGCTGAAGTTGGTGGTAAGAAGATGGGAAGCCCCCTAAACAGACTCTGTGTGTGTGTGTTTCTGTGTGTATAAAAGAAAGAAAGCCCTGACTAGAGAACGTATTAGGATTGGGAAGGATACATTTAAAGACACCCCAATTCGCTCATATTCACCCAATGTCCATCCCGAATATAAGATGCATCTATTTTGGATTCTCCTATGAGATAAGGTCTTCACAAAATCTCCTATGAGATTTTAAAGGCAGTGTCATTTTGACATACTGCAGAGTTTAATAAGAATTTATCATATGAGATTAAAACCATATTCATTACCCTGCATTGTGTACTGACTGGGGCACAGTAAAGGATTCTTTTGCACGTCATGGCTGTATTGTTCATGAAGTCTGTCACAAGGCCAATAATTTACCACAAAATTTAGTAAGCCATAATTGTTGATCAAGCTAAATGTTTGGATCAGATCAGTTATAGACTGTCAGACTACTTACCTCTTGTTAAATTATGCACACACTGATCTCCTAAGGATTCAACCTAAAATGACCACATTGTAGTTCTAGGATTGCAGCTCTAACTCTTTACCAATAAATGGATAAATGATTGATTATAGATAAGACACCAGCTACTCTAAATTTGTTGCTTTTTAAAGTGTAAAAAATAGCATATTTATTATAAATAATTTGGGAAAGAATACAGAGAAGAAAATAGATATTGCCCTAATTCTCACCCAGAGAAAACTGCTCCTAGTATTTTTTTCTATATATAAGCACAGCTATTTTTTAAAATTTAGATTATACTGTGCAACATTTATTTTTACTTTTCACATTCTGAACATTTCTTCATATTGCTAAATATTCTTCAATAGCATGATTTTCAATATCAAAATTAGAATACATATAAATTATGCATATGAAGGATTTTCCATAATTTAAACAATACTCTATTGTCAGTCATCTAGATTTTTTCTGATTTTCTATTTTTATATTGAGGCGACTATCTCTGCACACAAAACTAATTCATATCTCTAATTTTCTTTTCCTTTGAGTGTTTAGCTGTTTTTAATTGTCACTAATACTCTGGTTTTTTTTTTTTTTTTGAGACGGAGTTTTGCTCTTGTTACCCAGGCTGGAGTGCAATGGCGCAATCTCGGCTCATCACAACCTCCGCCTCCTGGGTTCAGGCAATTCTCCTGCCTCAGCCTCCTGAGTAGCTGGGATTACAGGCATGCGCCACCATGCCCAGCTAATTTTTTGTATTTTTAGTAGAGACGGGGTTTCACCACGTTGACCAGGATGATCTCGATCTCTTGACCTCCTGATCCACCCGCCTCAGCCTCCCAAAGTGCTGGGATTACAGGCTTGAGCCACCGCGCCCAGCCTTCTCTGGTTTTATAATGGATGAAAGCAAAGTTGAACATTTTGTGTTTAAATGAAACTATATTTTGGGAGGAAAGAACTCTTAAATCTGAGCATTTTAAAATATTAATGTACTTTAAGCCTTGAAAATGACATATTATCTAGACTTTCTTTTGACATCTGAGATCTAGGTGTTTGAAATACAGTAAAGATAACTCTTCTTACTTCTGTGTCACCCAGCTAATCCATCATCTATGATCCAAGAAATAAATCCTTCTATAGAATAGATTATGCCTTCCCCCTGTCAGCCTGAATTTGAATACTTACTCAGATATTGACATTCTGTGACTTTTCTAATAGAAAGATAAGCATTTATCTAGACATATGTCTTGAGCTATACTGAGCCAAGTCATAAAGAATTTACAATTTGCACTAATTTAAAGTGAAATTCTTACATAGCAAATAATGTGGAAGTGGGCTGCTGGCTTCTTTATAATTTTGATTTTTCATATCCAGTAACTGAATATAATTCTGCATTACTAAACATTTTTAAACTTCATATTTCAGGTGAGTTTTCTAAAGTTGCTTTATTAGCTAGAAATTCAAGGGAAATAGACATATTACATTTATTTCCTTGCAGTATTCCCCTAAGCATTTTCTGTTCTCTTTGTGTCAAGGCATTTTGTTCTGGAAGTATATGCAATAGTGTGATAATGGGTGTGGCATGGGAAGAGATATGCTATGTAAATTGAAGGTATTAATTATTCCTATCTCACTTCAATTTTGGCAACTGCACTACTAGATGGAGATGATATACAGTATGTATGTGTGAATCACGTTTTAGAGAAGGAACAAGTTAACAACCAAAATTAGATAACTAGTCTCCAAACTAGAAGCAGAATTAAATCAGATTTACGGAATTTCTTTAACTCCTGGTCAGTATGTTTGCCAGAATCTGCTACTTCTTTTAATAAAAATATCCCCACCACGCCCCCCACAACACACGTACTCTGCTGACATACACCAAAGCTTCATGAATCTTGTTCTTTGCTCTCATACACTGTCTTCTAACTTTGTAATTTTTCTCTTTCTACATTTGCCTGTTGGAGTTTTTTTGAAGAGGAATTTTGACTTTTGTTTCACACCTTTTTCCTGTAGGTTTTAATTCTTTTCCAAATGAAATCCTTTCATTTTCCAGCTTTGCACCAAAAATTGTTAGAAAAAAAAAACTGTAAAAGTGTATGCAGGGGCCATCCAGTTCAGCCCCACTGCTTACTAGTAAATTTAGTAAAGTTCAGAGATAGATGACTTTTCTAAAGTTGTAAATGATGGCAAAACCGACAATATAATTTAATTGATTCTTAATCCATTGCTATTTTTAAAAATCTTATTAAATTACATAGTAGTAAAGATTAAGTGTCACAAATTCTAGTAATTTTTTGAAATGTTTGTGAGATGTTTATTTATAATGTTTTCAGCTTAAATAAGGAAGGGAAAGCTTTCAAAACAGTAGTCTAGGATCCCGAGATGATCTGACTACTGGAGAACGTTGTAACTAGATTGGAAAGACTACAATTGTTTCTTAATCCACAGTGAAGCTTCTTCCCATGCAAATCCTTCAAATTATGTAATTAAGTAGTTTAAAGGGCCCAGACTGGCTTTAGTATGTTATGATGAAATACACTTATCAAACAACAGAGGGGAATTTCCAGCAGAGCAGGTTATTCTTCCATAGCTTAACAACAGAGAATTATGGAAAACAAAACATCACAGATAAAAAGTGGCTTGTGAGGAAACTTCTGTTAAACACTTACATTACAAATAAACTGGAAATGCATAAACAACCCAGAATTGAGCCTAAATGCCATTAACCAATTTATTTCCTCTCCCAGGAATTAATTTTTCTGGGTTTACTCATTTATCATCTTTAATAAATATGTGTGGCCTACAATCTAAAGCACTTTTAAACTAAGAAGTGAAGTACTAAAGATGTTTAAATGCATAATTATAAATCCTGCTGCAATATAATAAAATCCAAGGGCAGAATATTAAAAACAGCTTCCGTGATTAATGCTTTGAACACTTAAAAGAACATTATCACTGGGGAAAGGGCAAATCATTTTTTTTCCTTTAGGATGGAACAGGGTAATTGTACTTGACAGTAGCCAGGGATGGAGAATTTACAGGTCACGGATGTAGTTGTGTTCCTGGTTATCTTAAGTGCATAAAGAGCTCTCTATTTCTGCTGATAACCAAGGGAAAGCTCTGCTAGAGGGCCTGGGGAAGTCACGTGGAACCTAGGGAAGAGGCTGGCAGAAGAGCTGCAGCTCTGTTCTGCTAGAATTGGTCTCACCACTCCCTTTACCAGGTCATTTGTTATACAAGGCTGTTCAAAAGGAGAAATAGTGCAGGGTATATGTGTGTTTGCTAAAAACAGTGAACAGCCTGTCTGCTAGCTGAGCATTCTGCTTTTTCTTTGTCTCCCTCCCTTGTATGACATAAAATTGCACTAATAGGAATAATTAATTCTATCAGAAATCTGCAAATTCATGCCTAAAGTTTTCTCTCAAAGTCTAAACAGTCTGAAAAATATTTGCAAACACATACAGAAAAACTATAATCACTATATAGCTGCTTAAATATAGAGACTCAACAGATGGATGCTTATTTGAACTTACGTTCAAAATTGGATGAAGAATTTGGAGCCCCATTTCCATCTCTGCTGCCATTTGGAAATGGCAGTAGCATGCTCGCTGCATCTAATACCAGTTATCTCTGTATTGCACGTCTCATGATTTCTGGGAAAAGCTAGAGTGCCTCTCCTTATGTGCCAGCTACTGCTATAGAGCTTGGTTTTATAATTTCATAATCACTTTATTCTCAATAGGAAATTACAGTGTACTAAACAGTGTAAGGCATATGAAACCTATATTTGCCTCATAAAATTAATTTTAAATTATTAGCCTCACAAAAATTAATTTCCAAATAATGAAGGAGGAATGTGTAAAATGACTAAAATCTCATTTTAATAAGTAATTTCATGAATTTTTCTGATCACAAAAAATTAGAGAAATCTAATTCTTTATTTTATAAAGAAAATAAAAATATAATTTAAGTGAGTTTTTACATAATTCTAGACCAGGCCCAGAATACTCTCTAGAGGATGGGAAGTGGTCAAATATATTTAACCATTGGGTGGGGTAAAGGGCTGAAAGAGAGAAGCAAAACTTTTCTAATAGTTTACAAAAAGAGGGGAAAGGGATTAATAAGCTTTTTTTGCATAAAGCCAACTGAGTTGAAAATATTAATTTTATACCTTTTAGTCAAACACATTTACATCTAACTGATGCCACTAGAATACAGGCATTCGTTTTTGCATGTTGTAAATTTAGAAATTGAGATAATTTGGATAGGAGTCAGAATGAAGTTTACTTTTTTTATAAATTTTTTATTGCATTTTAGGTTTTGGGGTACATGAGCAGAACATGCAAGACAGTTGCGTAGGTACACACATGGCAGTGTGTTTTGCTTCCTTTCTCCCCTTCACCCACATTTGGCATTTCTCCCCAGGCTATCCCTCCCCACCTCCCCCTCCCACTGGCCCTCCCCTTTTCCCTCCAATAGACCCCAGTGTTTAGTACTCCCCTCCCTGTGTCCATGTGTTCTCATTTTTTCATCACCCGCCTATGAGTGAGAATATGCGGTGTTTCATTTTCTGTTCTTGTGTCAGTTTGCTGAGGACGATGTTCTCCAGATTCATCCATGTCCCTACAAACGACACGAACTCATCATTTCTGATTGCTGCATAATATTCCATGGTGTATATGTGCTACATTTTTCCAATCCAGTCTATTATCAATGGGCATTTTGGTTGATTCCAGGTCTTTGCTACTGTAAACAGTGCTGCAATGAACATTCGTGTACATGTGTCCTTATAGTAGAACGATTTATAGTCCTTTGGATATATACCCAGTAATGGGATTGCTGGGTCAAATGGAATTTCTATTTCTAAGGCCTTGGGGAATCGCCACACTGTCTTCCACAATGGTTGAACTAATTTACACTCCTACCAACAGTGTAAAAGTGTTCCTTTTTCTCCACACCCTCTCCAGCATCTGTTGTCTCCAGATATTTTAATGATCGCCATTCTAACTGGGGTGAGATGGTATCTCAATGTGGTTTTGATTTGCATCTCTCTGATGACCAGTGACGATGAGCATTTTTTCATATGACTGTTGGCCTCATATATGTCTTCTTTCGTAAAGTGTCCATTTATATCCTTTGCCCACTTTTGAATGGGCTTGTTTGTTTTTTTCCTGTAAATCTGTTTGAGTTCTTTGTAAATTCTGGATATCAGCCCTTTGTCAGATGGGTAAACTGCAAATATTTTTTCCCATTCTGTTGGTTGCCGATTCACTCTAGTGACTGTTTCTTTTGCCGTGCAGAAGCTGTGGAGTTTCATTAGGTCCCATTTGTCTATTTTAGCTTTTGTTGCCAATGCTTTTGGTGTTTTGTTCATGAAGTCCTTGCCTACTCCGATGTCCTGGATGGTTTTGCCTAGATTTCCTTCTAGGGTTTTTATGGTGCCAGGTCTTATGTTTAAGTCTTTAATCCATCTGGAGTTAATTTTAGTGTAAGGTGTCAGGAAGGGGTCCAGTTTCTGCTTTCTGCACATGGCTAGCCAGTTTTCCCAACACCATTTGTTAAACAGGGAATCCTTTCCCCATTGCTTGTTTTTGTCAGGTTTATCAAAGATTGTATAGTTGTAGATATGTTGTGTTGCCTCCGGTGCCTCTGTTTTGTTCCATTGGTCTATATCTCTGTTTTGGTACCAGTACCATGCTGTTTTGATTACTGTAGCCTTGTAGTATAGTTTGAAATCCAGTAGTGTGATGCCCCCTGCTGTGTTCTTTTTGCTTAGAATTGACTTGGCTATGTGGGCTCTCTTTTGGTTCCATATGAAGTTCATGGTGGTTTTTTCCATTTCTGTGAAGAAAGTCAATGGTAGCTTGATGGGGATAGCTTTGATTCTGTAAATTACTTTGGGCAGTATAGTCATTTTCACGATATTAATTCTTCCTAACCATGAACATGGAATGTTTCTCCATCTGTTTGTGTCCTTTCTGATTTCATTGAGCAGTGGTTTGTAGTTCTCCTTGAAGAGGTCCCTTACGTTCCTTATGAGTTGTATTCCAAGGTATTTTATTCTTTTTGTAGCAATTGCGAATGGCAGTTCGTTCTTGATTTGGCTTTCTTTAAGTCTGTTATTGGTGTAGACGAATGCTTGTGATTTTTGCACATTGATTTTATATCCTGAGACTTTGCTGAAGTTGCTTATCAGTTTCAGGAGTTTTTGGGCTGAGGCCATGGGGTCTTCTAGGTATACTATCATGTCGTCTGCAAATAGAGACAATTTGGCTTCCACCTTTCCTATTTGAATACCCTTTATTTCTTTTTCTTGCCTGATTGCTCTGGCTAGAACTTCCAGTACTATACTGAATAGGAGTGGTGAACGAGGGCATCCTTCTCTAGTGCCGGATTTCAAAGGGAGTGCTTCCAGTTTTTGCCCGTTCAGTATGATATTGGCTGTTGGTTTGTCATACATAGCTTTTATTACTTTGAGATACTTTCCATCGATACCGAGTTTATTGAGGGTTTTTAGCATAAAGGGCTGTTGAATTTTGTCAAATGCCTTCTCTGTGTCAATTGAGATAATCATGTGGTTTTTGTTTTTGGTTCTGTTTATGTGGTGAATTATGTTTATAGACTTGCGTATGTTGAACCAGCCTTGCATCCCCGGGATGAATCCTACGTGATCATGATGAATAAGTTTTTTGATTTGCTGTTGCAATCGGCTTGCCAATACTTTATTGAAGATTTTTGCATCTATGTTCATCATTGATATTGGCCTAAAGTTTTCTTTTTTTGTTGGGTCTCTGCCAGGTTTTGGTATCAGGATGATGTTGGTCTCATAAAATGATTTGGGAAGGATTCCCTCTTTTTGGATTGTTTGGAATAGTTTTAGAAGGAATGGTGCCAGCTCCTCTTTGTGTGTCTGGTAGAATTCGACTGTGAACACGTCTGGACCTGGGCTTTTTCTGTGTGGTAGGCTCTTAATTGCTGCCTCGACTTCAGACCTTGTTATTGGTCTATTCATAGTTTCAGCTTCCTCCTGGTTTAGGCTTGGGAGGACACAGGAGTCCAGGAATTTATCCATTTCTTCCAGGCTTACTAGTTTATGTGCATAGAGTTGTTTGTAATATTCTCTGATGATGGTTTGAATTTCTGTGGAGTCTGTTGTGATTTCCCCTTTATCATTTTTTATTGCATCTATTGGTTGTTCTCTCTTTTCTTTTTAATCAATCGGACTAGTGGACTGTCTATTTTGTTGATCTTTTCAAAAAACCAGCTCTTGGATTTATTGACTTTTTGAAGGGTTTTCGTGTCTCAATCTCCTTCAGTTCAGCTCTGATCTTAGTTATTTCTTGTCTTCTGCTGGGTTTTGAGTTTTTTTGATCTTGCTCCTCTAGCTCTTTCAATTTTGACGATAGGGTGTCTATTTTGGATCTCTCCGTTCTCCTCATATGGGCACTTATTGCTATATACTTTCCTCTAGAGACTGCTTTAAATGTGTTTCAGAGATTCTGGCATGTTGTGTCTTCATTCTCATTGGTTTCAAAGAGCTTCTTTATTTCTGCCTTCATTTCATTGTTTACCCAGTCAACGTTCAAGAGCCAGTTGTTCAGTTTCCATGAAGCTGTGCGGTTCTGGGTTGGTTTCTGTATTCTGAGTTCTAACTTGATTGCACTATGGTCTGAGAGGCTGTTTGTTATGATTTCAGTTGTTTTGCATTTGCTGAGCTGTGCTTTACTTCCAATTATGTGGTCAATTTTAGAGTAGGTGTGATGTGGTGCTGAGAAGAATGTGTATTCTGTGGATTTGGGGTGGAGAGTTCTGTAAATGTCTATCAGGTTTGCTTGCTCCAGGTCTGAGTTCAAGCCCTGGATATCCTTGTTGATTTTCTGTCTGGTTGATCTGTCTAATATTGACAGTGGAGTGTTAAAGTCTCCCACTATTATTGTGTGGGAGTCTAAGTCTCTTTGTAAGTCATTAAGAACTTGCCTATGTATCTGGGTGCTCCTGCATTGGGCTCATATATGTTTAGGATTGTTAGCTCTTCTTGTTTTATCAATCGTTTTAGCATTATGTAATGGCCTTCTTTGTCTCTTTTGATCTTTGTTGCTTTAAAGTCTATTTTATCAGAGATGAGAATTGCAACTCCTGCTTTTTTTTTGCTCTTCATTTGCTTAGTAAATCTTCCTCCATCCCTTTATTTTGAGCCTTTGTGTATCCTTGCCTGTGAGATGGGTTTCCTGTATACAGCACACTGATGGGTTTTGGATTTTTATCCAATTTGCCAGTCTGTGTCTTTTGATTGGTGCATTTAGTCCATTTACATTTAGAGTTAATATCGTTATGTGTGAATTTGATACTGCCATTTTGATGCTAAGTGGCTGTTTTGCCCTTTAGTTGTTGTAGATTCTTCATTATGTTGATGCTCTTTAGCATTTAGTGTGATTTTGGAATGGCTGGTACTGGTTGATCCTTTCTATGTGTAGTGCCTCTTTCAGGAGCTCTTGTAAAGTGAGCCTGGTGGTGACAAAATCTCTGAGTACTTGCTTGTTCGCAAAGGATTTTATTTTTCCTTCACTTCTGAAGCTCAGTTTGGCTGGATATGAAATTCTGGGTTGCAAGTTCTTTTCTTTAAGAATGTTGAATATTGGCCCCCACTCTCTTCTGGCTTGTAGTGTTTCTGCCTAGAGATCTGCTTTGAGTCTGATGGGCTTCCCTTTGTGGGTGACCAGACCTTTCTCTCTGGCTGCCCTTAGTATTTTCTCCTTTATTTCAACCTTGTTGAATCTGACGATTATGTGCCTTGGGGTTGCTCTTCTTGCGGAATATCTTTGTGGTGTTCTCTGTATTTCCTGCATTTGAGTGCTGGCCTGCCTTGCTAGGTGGGGGAAATTTTCCTGGATGATGTCCTGAAGAGTATTTTCCAGCTTGGATTCATTCTCTTCGTCCCCTTCTGGTACACCTATCAAACGTAGGTTAGGTCTTTTCACATAGTCCCACATTTCTTGGAGACTTTATTCATTCCTTTTTGTGCTCTTTTCTCTGATCTTCGTTTCTCATTTTATTTCATTAAGTTGATCTTCGACTTCTGATATTCTTTCTTCTGCTTGGTCAATTCGGCTATTGAAACTTGTGCATGCTTCGCGAAGTTCTCGTATTGTGTTTTTCAGCTCCTTTAATTCATTCATGTTCCTCTCTAAGTTATGCATTCTTGTTATCATTTCCTCAAATCTTTTTTTATATCTTTTTTCAAGGTTGGGGTTACAATCCCAGCTATGGATTTCTGATGCAGGCACGGAACCACCTGTTTTTCTCAGCAAGAGGCTGAATCCATGTTGACAGGAATCCTCTCTGTATGGTATAAGATCCTGCAGAGAAGTAGCATCTAGTCTGTTGGTCCAAATGTTTGAGGCTGCTGAACTTGCATTTGGTTCCGGTTTCGGCTGAGGCCCAGCAGGCAAAGCTGTGTGTGTTGGGGACCCTGGGGGAAACACAGCGATAAAAGACAGTACCTCCTGTGAGGAACTGAAAGGGGATCCTGCTCCTGATAGTAGAACCTGTGGTATGTGTAAGTGGCCCCATCAAGAGCAGGAAGTACCCTGTTATACCGGTGCCTCAGCCTCCCAATTAGCTGGGATCCCCGTGGGCACCACCACGCCTGGCTACTGTTTGTGTTTGATGTAGAGGCGGGGTTTCTCCATGTTGGCCAGGCTGATCTCGAACTCCTGAGGTCAAGGGATATGCCCTCCCAGACCTCCTAAAGTGCTGGGATTCTAGGCATGAGCCACCATGCTGGCTCCACAGATTCTTCTTTTAAGTAGAGCTTGTTAAAATACATCCGTCAGTCCAGTCTCCTGTATACATTTCTCTAACCCTTCGTTGGCCGTGATACAGGATGAGCTAGATGAGTATTGCAGCAACCCTTCTGGAAAGCAATCAGGGGAAGTTTTGAAGATTTTGGGGTAACAGTTTTAATCATTTGCACTGACTGAAGTCAGAGGATATGGGATTGAGATCTACAAGATGAGACCGATTTTGTCCCATGGATCTGAAAAGCAGGCTCATCTGCTTCTGAGGCAACTGAATGTAGGGCCCCGTGAGAACATTCCCATCATAGTATCGCATTCTTCCATTGAGACTATTTTACGTCCTCATGCTATGACTGGACACTGATTTGGTATTGTGCGAAGTGCCATTTGCTTACTGTGACCTGCTCTTTTGAAATTTTTTACAGATGATCAACAAGATCATAATGAAAAACGGACATACAGAGACAGCAAAAATAAACATTTTACGAGTCAAGCGGCCTTCTGCCTGGGCTCTCGGCTGAAGATGGAAGGTAAGTTTTATAATTTCACCATAACGGAAGTGCTGTAAAATGTCCTGTGTTGTCTCTTACAAATGATGCACTCTTTTCTTCAAAGTTAATTTTATTCTTCCCATGCTTCTAGGAAAATAGCAATGAGTATTTTAACATTTTAGCAAATCTGGAAGTCAGGGCCAAGGTATTTAGCAACTCTTCCATGTCTGCAGTATGGTGGGTTTGGGACTAGGGTCAATATCACAGCTAATGATTCCTGACACAGGCACAGAACCACCTGTGTTTCTCAGCAGGAAACTAAATCATGTGTACAGGAATCCTTTCTAATATATAGGATCCTGAAGAACTTATCAGCAAGATAAAGGTAGCAATGTATATTTCCTGGTTTCAGGGTGAATGAATAGCTTAGACACGTTAATCTAAAGGAGATCAAGAGTGGAGATGAGAGGAGTCAAGGCAGGAAAACACCATGTGCAATAGGCAAGGCTGTCAGTGACATCACTCAGTCCTGATTAAACCAATTTGACGTCATCGGTTTCTAACCCATCATGTGTTTGGGTTTCTTCTCCTTAGTCCCTGGCTTTCAGTGTTCTGCCCCAAACGTCCACTGGTGGTGTCCGGCAGGCCTTCCATAATAAACCCAGAGGTGAACGTTTCAGAAGGCATTGAGAAATCCTGCTCACAACAGGAAGAAAACAAACCAAATGCTGGAACCACCAAAAATAGAGTCAGGTGGCCTACTTCCAGAGCTACCGGCTGAAGTCATACAGTAAGTTCTATAGGTTGACCACCACGAAAATGTTCAATGATGTCCTGTGTTTCGAGAAACTCACAGTTCTCTTCCTCAAAATTTATTTCATCCTTCCCATACTTGTAAAAAGTAGAAATGGGTATTTTAACATTGTTGTTAAAGATGGAAGACGGAAAGCGAAGTACTTAGCTACTTTTCCACGTCTGCAGTAAGATGGGTGTGGGACTGGGGTCACAATCCAGGCTATCAATTTCTGACACAGGTACAGAATTGCCTGTTTTTCTCAGCAAGACACCGAATTCATCTTTACAGGAATCCTCTCTGTACAGTATAAGATCCTGCAGACAAGTAGTATCTAGCTTGTTGATCCAAATGTCTGAGGCTACTGAACTTTTATTTGGTTCTGGTTTTTTGAGGCTTAGTAGGCAAAGCTGTGTCTTTCGGACCCTGCGGGAAACGTGGTGATAGCACACAGTTCCTCCTGTGAAGAGGTCGAAGGGGCTCTGCTTCTAACAGAACCTGTGTTATGTGTAGGTGGCATCAGCAAGAGCAGGAAGTACCCTTCTAATGGTTCCTCAGCCTCCCAGTTAGCTGGGATTCCTGGTGGGCACCACCGAAAATGGCTAAGTTTTGTATTGTTAGTAGAGGTGGGGTTTCACCATGTTAGCCAGGCTGGTCTTGAACTCCTGAGGTCAAGTGATCTGTGTTCCTGGGCCTCCTAAAATGCTAGGATTCGAGGTGTGAGACACTGGGCTGGCTCCATGGATTCTTTTTTAAGTAAAGGTTGTTAGAATTTGTCCATCGGTCCAGTCTTTTATATAAATTTCTCTAACCATTCACTGACCACGATATAAGAGGAGCTGGATCAGTATTGTGGCAATGCTTCTGGAAAGCAGTAAGGGCAAATTTGGAAGATTTGGGAGAAAAGTTTTAATCATTTGCACTGACTTAGGTCAGAGGATACATGATTAAGATGTACCAGATGAGGGAGATTTTGACTTATGCATCTGAAAAGCAGGCTCATATACTACTGAGGCAACCTAATCTAGGGCCTGTTAGAACATTCCTATAAGAGTATCACGTTCTTACACTGAGAATATTTTATGTCCTTGTGCTATGACAGGACACAGATTTGGTCTTGTGTGAAGTGCGATTTGCTTAATGTGACCTTCTTTTCTGAATTTATTTACAGAAGATCGAAAAGGTCACGACAAAGAACAGAAATACAGAGACAGGAAAAATAAACTTCTTATGAGTCAAGTTGCCTACTACCTGGGCTGCCGGCATAAGACGGAAGGTAAGTTCTGTAGGTTCAGCATCACAGAAGTGGTCAACAATGTTTTTTCTTTTCTCTGAGGAAGTGTACACTCTCTTCTTCAAAGTTAACTTCATCCTTGTCATACTTTTAGGAAAATAGCAATGGGTATTTTAACATTTTGTTAAAGACGTAACGCAGAGGCGAAACTATTTAGCAACTTTTGCACATCTGTAGCAAGACATGTGTGAGACTAGGGTTAACATCCCAGCTATTGATTCCTAACACAGGCACCAAACCACCTGCTTTTCTCTGCAAGAGGCTAAATCATGTTTATAGGAATCTTCTGCGTACCATATAAGATCCTTCAGAACTCATAAGAAGAAAGAGGTAGAAATGTTTATGTACTGGCTTCAATTTGAATGAGTAGCTAAGACAACTTGACTTTAAGGAGATCAAGAGTGGAGATGAGAAGAGTAATTTGGGGAAATAACATCTTCAAGTCAGTAGGCAAGGCTGTCAGTGTCATCCCTCAGTCCTGATTCAACTAATTTGACGTCACCAGATTCTAACCCACCATGTGTTTGTGTTTCTTCTCTCCAGTTCCTGGCTTTCTGTTATCTTCTTCAAACATCAGCAAGGTGGCATCTGGCCGGCCTCCTTACAGAAAATACACAGAGGTGAAGGTTCCAGAAGGCATTGAGAAATCCTCCTCCCAGCAGGAAGATAACAAACCGAATGTCAGAGTCAGCAAAAATAGATGTCTTCTGAGTGAGGCGAACTACTCCCTGAACTGCCGGCTGAAGACCTACAGTAAGTTCTATTGTATGGATGAGTAAGTACTGACCCATTGGTTCAGTCTCCTATATAAATTTCTCTAACCATTCCTTGACCATGATATAATAAGATAGATCAGTATTGCAGCAATTCTTCTGGAAAGTAGAACAAGTTTTGAAGATTTTGGGAAAAAAATTTTAATTGTTTGCACTGACTTAAGTCTTAGGATATGGGATTGATTTCTACAAGATGAGACAGATTTTGTCCCGTGGATCTGAAAAGCAGGCTCATCTGCTTCTGAGGCAACTTAATCTCAGGCCCATTAGGACCTTCCCATCATAATATCTCATTCTTCCCTTGAAAATATTTTATGTTCTTTTGCTATGACAGGACACTGATTTGGTCTTGTGTGAAGTGCGATTTGCTGAATGTGACCTGCTCTTCTGAATTTGTTTACAGATGATCAAAAAGATCATGATGAAGAACAGAAATGCAGAGACAGCAAAAATAAACATCTTATGAGTCAAGCGGCCTACTACCTGGACTGCCGGCTGAAGACGGAAGGTAAGTTCTATTCATTCACTATCACGGAAGTGCTGAACCATATCTTGTCTTTTCTCTGAAAAACTGAACACTCTCTTCCGCAGAATTTATTTCTTTGTTTTCATACTTCTAAGCAAATGTAAATTTGTATCTTAACATATTGTTACAAGCGGATGAGAGAGGCCAAAGTATGTAGCCACTTTTCCACATCTGCAGTAAGGTAGGTGTCAGACTCTGTAACATCTCAGCTATTGATTCCTGACACAAGCACAGAACCACCTGTTTTTCTCAGCAATAGGCTTAATCATGTTGACAGGAATCCTCTCTGTACCACATAAGATCCTGCAGACAAGTAGCATCCAGTCTGTTGGTCTAAATGTCTGAGGCTCATGAACTGCCATTCAGTTCAGGTTTCTGCTTAGGTCCAGTAGGCAAAGCTCTGCTCTCGGGTCCTGGGGCAATGCGGTAATAATACACAGAACCCTCTGTGGGGAGCTTAAAGAGGACTCTGCTCCTTCCATAATCTGATGAAAGGTGGTCTTTGGAATAAGAGGCAGCATCTTTCCAGGTGTAAAGGACAGGAAGGAAGCTGTGACAGGAGAGGGGTTGTTGGAGTGGAAAGATCTCTGGATTGAGAATGAAGGTTCCCAGGCTGTATTTTCAGCAGTGTCTTTAGTAACTGTCACTGAGCACTTGATTTCTCTCCTTCCTTCCTTTCTGTCTCTCCATCTGCAAAGTCAGGCAAATTTCTCTCTCTCCATCTGCAAAGGCAGACATCGTGCAGTGTCTGAGGCATTCAAATGTGCGAACACTCATGACCGCTTATCCAAATGAGGTAAAGCCCCTCGCTTTGTGATGTTGGGACCGCAGGTGCCCATCACCACACCAAGCGAACTTTTTATTTTTGGTAGAGATGAGGTTTCACCATATCAGCCAGGCTAGTCTTGAACTCCTGACCTTAAATTTTTCACCTACTTTGTCCTTTCAAATCATAGGTTTTGTTTTGTTTTGTTTTGGAGGTGGAGTCTCTCTCTCTTCATCAGGCTGGGGTTCAGTTGCATGATCTCAGGTCACTACAAACTGCCTCCTGGGTTCAGACGATTCTGCTCCCTCAGCCTCTTGAGTAGCTGAGAGTGTAGGCGCGTGCCACCACGCCCAGCTAATTTCTTTGTATTTTTAGTAGAGACAGGCTTTCACCGTATTAGCCAGGATGGTCCCGATCTCCTGAGCTCGTGAAGTGCTCACCTCGGCCTTTCAGAGTGCTGGGATTACAGGCGTGAGTCACCATGCCCAGCCCAGAGATTGTTTTTTGTTTGCTTTTGCTTTTGTTTTGTCTTTTTTCATTCCTTCTCCCTAGAGACTGTCAAAAGTTGTCAATGCCGACTCTATTACATGTCATCTCGGTGGGGTATTGGGATTGTTTTCAATTAGCGATAATCTCATCTCAGATAAACCCCATTGGCTATGATACTGCCACTGCACAAAGCTTACAGATTCTATTTGCAGCAAGTGTAGTTAGAATTTACATATCCATCTCGTTTCATATATAGATGCTTCTGACCCTTCAATGACCTTGCTCCCTGGTGAGATAAGTCAGTATTGCAGCAACAAGCCCAGGAACAAGTTTGACTTATTTTTGGAGATTTTCTGGGAAAAATTTGGTTTAAGTTTGCATAGACTCAGGGAGAGAATATGGCATTATGGCCTACCCGTACAGGGAGCTTTTGGCCTGTGCATCTGGAAAGCAGGCTCATCTCACCAGGCTTCATCTAGGGCACCCTAGAATCTTCCTGTCAGAATTTGTATTCTTGCCATGAGATCATTTCTGTGCCTGTGCTATGACTAAACACTGATTTGGTCATATGTGAAGTGTGATTTGCTTAATGTGACCTGCTTCTCTGAATTTATTTACAGAAAGTCAAAGTGATGTTGAGGAAGAGGAGGAGAAAGGGCCAGTGCCCCCCAGGTAATGCTGTGGAGCTGTGGGCTGTTAGTTCCATAGTGACACCTGGAGACTGCAGATCCAGAAAAGGAGAAAATGATGACTAGAACTCTGCCTTCCATTCACCCAGCTACAGATTGGCCTCATTGACAGTGCTGTGGGTGATGTGTGGCACTTGTATAGGTTTTAATTTCTTAGTCCTCCCAAGATAGGGACCTGCAATCTGCTGAGCCAGGTGAACTCAGCAAACAGGGATTTCCTGGTTTCCCCTGTTCTCTCCCATGGGTTTAATTCCAGGGAGAGACGCGGATATGCTTTCTACCCATTTGTTGTTAGCATGTTTGCTAGGATTTGTGAAGAGAAGAAATTCAAAAAATATACATAAGCTATCAAAATACTGGAAAAGGGAGGCCCTTAGTAGACAAGATCTGGGTGTCTGAAATGCCTCAGGAGCTCTGTTCACTTGAATGCTGCATGTAAAATTCAACACAACTTATGCAAGGTAGTTGAATCCCCATGTTAGTGCTCGTGTTGCAGTTCATGATGGTAGTTTCCAGGGAGTCTGGGTGGCCTGTAGTGGCTCATCTGTGGCAAATGCACTGAGCACCTGCTGCTCATCTGTGCTGTGTCCCCAGGGTAGTCACCCTTCACCCTGCATTTAGAAGGATAGTATTTTTTCTCTTGAAGGAAAAATACCTTTGCTTTCTGTGACCACTCCATTGTGACTTCCATCAGATCAGCTGGGGGACTTCGTTGTCTAATCTCTGTTGGTTTTAATCTGTCGTCCTTTCCTGCCTGGCTCATCAGGAATCTGCCAGAGTCTGTGGAGGAGGAAGCCCCCCAGGAGTCCTGGGATGAAGGTGATTTGACTCTCTCAGTTCCTCCTGGCCCATCTGCCCTCAATGAGACTTTGAGGAGCAACTTGCACTCAGAGGAGCAGCAAGTCATCTCGGCTGTTGACATAGACAGTGAGTGACTCCATTGTGAAGGCGCTAAAGCTCCATTTTGTGTCCCAGAAAGACCCCATAGTCTTTGGGCACTGCTCCCCTGGCCGGGCTGAGAGTTGTCATCACTGTGGGCTGAGCCTGTATGTGAGTGTAGATTTCAATCACTCTGGATTCCAGTCTGAAGCACCAGCATGGAGTGGGACAGTGAGCTTTGCCCTGTCTCTAGTCTCAGACCATGCCTGTCACACCCTGGACCGACTGTCAGGACATTGAAACTTAAGGCAGGTGTTGCACACTCACGCCAAGCTCTGCAGCACATGCCCACAAGTTGTCTGTCAATCTGAATTAAATGTCTCTTGCCAGCTACCAACTTCCTCATGAGTTTTGTTCCCCAAGCATGTCTGTGAGGTTCTTCCCTGTTTGTACAACCTTGGTGTAACTGTCTGTAGAAACTTGGGATAAAAGGATAATGGTCTACCAGAATAGGGACATTTCATCATTGGTCTGAGACAGGAACCAAGAAATCTCTCTCATGATTGGCCTTCAGACTTCCTGAAGTCTGTCTCTCACATTATCCTGCTCTCATGTTGAGGAGCCTGAGGTCCCTGTGCAGGGATTAGACAGTGGACGGTTATGGGTGTAGGATAATTGGCTTATTTTGTCTGTCCCTGTCTGAATTTATTGCAGAGATTAAAAATGACCAAGCAGCAGAAGAAGACCAAGGCCCACCATGCCCCAGGTAACTTTGAGCAATTGTGAACAGCTAATTTTGTGTTGACACCTGGAGACACCAGGTCCAGGGAAAAGAGTGGGGTGACAATATTGATACCATGTTTTCAATGAAGCCTGAATGATTTCTACTAACATTGCTGTTGGTTTTCATTGCGGTAGATACTTAGGTTTCCATTTCTCCCTCCCCTTATCATTTACTAACTACCGTAGGTTGACGATACTTGTTTTTATGATCAGTGTACGCTGTGTGTCCTGAGGGTACTCACTCAGAGTGTCCTTTTACTCCCTCATCAGTGTGTCACCTGGACGGATCACTGAGCTTACTTTCTCTCTCTCTTTGATTCTTTTTTACCCTACTCCTGCCCATCCCGACATAAAGCAATAATTTGTTATGTCATTAATGGATCTATGTTTTTTCTTTATTAACCACTTTCTTGTGCTCCCCATGAAATCTAGTTGGGGCTCTGCGGTGTCTTATTTTCCCTTACTTATTCTTTGGTTTTTCCTCCTTTTCTAGGCTCAGCATGGAGCTGGTGGAAGCAGAAGAACTTGAAGTCTTCCGGTACTCACTGGATGTATTGTATTCAACTTATGCAGCTTATCCTGAGTTTTATTTCACATGCCAAGCTTACACATATGTGATTTTTTTATTTGTGGAAGAGCATGTTCACTTGACTTTGGACATGGACAGTAGGTTTCTCACTACGACGGTGACAAGACTCCTCCCCCTGGTCTCCCGGGTAGGGGTCATATTTCCACAGTAAGACAACGTGTCACGTGGGACTCTGCCGGTGCAGAGTATGAGCACCACCATGTTCTTGCTGAAACACTTAGCCTGAGTTCCATAGCCTGAGGTAATCTCCAGACAACTTCAGAATGTAGAGCAGTGAGCAGCACAGGTGACCTTTCTCCTTCAGAAAGCCCATGTCACCACAAATCACACAACTAAAAGGAGAAGAGACATTTTGGGTCGAAAAAGAGTAAAAAGATAATGTAGCTACATTTCTTTAGTTCTTTTGAACCCAAAGTGTCTCCTCACCTTTTGTTGTCATTGATGGTGGTGACATGGGCTTGTTTGTAGAGGACAGGTCAGCCGTCTGACTCAAAGCTCTACCCTCTGAAGTTGTCTGAAAATGTCCTCATGATTAAATTCAGCCTAAGTGTTTTTCCGGGAACACTGCAGGGTCAATGCTACCTCACCCATCTGCAGGCAGAGAAGGTCCTGTGTGTCTCCCACCATGATGGTGATACCAGGACTGTTCCATCATTTGTCTTCCACCATGATCGTGATACCAGGACTGTTCCACCATTTGTCTACCGCCATGATTGTGGTACCAGGACTGTTCCACCATTTGTTTACCACCATGTTTGTGGTACCAGGACTGTTCCACCATTTGTCTACAACCATGATTGTCATACCAGGACTTTTCCACCATTTGTCTATCACCATGATCGTGATACCAAAACTCTTCCACCATTTGTCTACCATCATGATCGTGATACCAGGACCGTTTCACTATTTGTCTATCACCATCATCGTGATGCCAGATCTGTACCTTTCAGAGACAGCTTATTTATACCAAAGTAATTGGAAAAATGGTTTTTAAGAGTATTAATATGCTGTGTTAAAATGACCATCCCCTCAACATTTTGTTCATTAATCATCCCTCGCGTTGTCAATTATTATATTTATATCTCTCTACTGGAAATTTTCCATTTTTCCTGTATCTTTGCTTTTTCTAGTTGTCTGTTGTTGGAAAAAAAATTTCCTGCGTGCATTTTAATTTTTGCCAAAGTTAATTATAATCTATACTATTAAAATGTTTTCTCTTAAGACTGTCAGTACATAAGGCCACAGCAAAACAGAGAATTCACTGATTTTGAAGCCTTTTTTGATTTGTTGCTGACAAGAGACGTAGTTTTCTTAGCTGCTAATAACTATTTGAGCAGCCAGGAAAGGTCTATCAGACTAAGGACATGAAAAGCCCAGGCCATTCTCTTTGAGCCTTTTAAACTATTTCAAAAGAGAAGAGAATAGGTAGATTCCACATATGTGGACAGGAGGGAGAATACACTAAAAGCAACAGAAAATTATTTCCCAAAACAGAATAGAAAACTAGATTTAAATAAACATACACCATTAAAATTTATTAAACATTTTTTCATGAAATGTAATCTCTCTAAACTTACCTGTTATATGAAAGTCAGTTCTTAATATTCAAACACTGCATTGACTGTTGACATTCATAAGAACATATTTCCAAGTTTATTATTTGAAAATGCAAATGGACTGAATTTTTTTTGCAGTAATCTTTTTAAGATTGAAGATTTTATTCAAAATAAAACCAGAGATTTTAAAGATTGAAAATGACATTAAAATTTATCTTCTCAAAATAATGATGTTTAACTCTGTGTATCTTACTCCTGTTTATAGTGTAACTGTCAAGTGATCATTTAACCATTCTTTAAATATTTCAAATTACTGGGGACATGTACATACACATAATGAAGCAATGCCTACTCGGTGAGGGGCTGCCTTGTGAGCAACCCCAAAGGCCCTGGCTCATGAAGCCCTTGGCTAGAAAGGTGGAGGGATCAGCCAGGTGGGCACACAGCAGGTTTCTTGTTTTCTTCTGGCAAACACACACACAAATATCAGCACCTGCTCACTGGAGTCTCTGGCAACCCTGACCAGGCTTCATGATGGGTGAGGTAGGCTAGAAATGGGAAAGTGGATGACCCCAGACCTAGAGACTGCCGCTGTCACCTGGGCACCTGGAATGTGCGTGGAGGAGTCTCCCACAGATTTGGGCCTGGATCAATGCCCAAACATGCACAAGGACAGGACTCTTGGCCTGGATGTTTGCAGAGCTCCCAGTCTTCTAAAGAGGCTGGTGGTGGGGAGGAAGGTTCAACAAAACAGCAGAGTTATGGGTACTTGAGCTTGGAACAGAGAATACCTCCCTGTACTACTAAATGACAGTATCTGACGATGATGAATGACACTTGAGCAGCAGCTTTCACTGTTTCACAAGCAGTGTCTCTGGACCACTAGGTTGGTGCTGTCAGATGTTGACTGAAACAGTGGTTCGAGCCCATCCAGTCACATGAATGTTTCTAGCGGACATGACCTTCCATCTGAAGAGTCTCTTCCTTGGACCAAATATATCTTAAAACTTCTCTTCAGGCCAGGTGCTGTGGCTCATGCCTGTAATCCTAGCACTTTGGGAGGCCGAGGTGGGTGGATCACCTGAGGTCAGGAGTTCGAAACCAGCCTGGCCATCATGGTTAAACCCCATCTTATATAAACACACACACACACACACAAACTCCTTGTCTCTTGTCTATTTTCCAACGTGTCTCTTTGTTGCTTGGGGCAAAAAACTCCATTTTTAATCTCCCCCCAACAAACATCTTCCCTTATTTTGGTGTTTCAGGTTTTGAGTTTGTTTCCTCAGCTGCTCATATTTGGAACACTGGAAATTTCTAAAATGGAGAATGACAGAACCTGAGTCACACCTCTGGTGAAGCCACAGACTTTGGGGGAGAAATCTAATCTGCCAGGGTCTGAAGTTAAACACATGAATTTTTTGTGCCTCCATTTCTATGTCAAATGCACTAAACCAGAATACTCAGGTTGCCCAATGTTTAAATGAGCTGTGCAGGAAAAGCGTGGAGCCCAATGCCTCTCACATAGTAATTGTTCAATACACATGAGCTCCTATCAGTGCCATTGCCTCCAGCATTTCCATCAGGCTTTGATCTTTTAAACATCCTTCTTGATACAAGTGGATCATTCTTCAAACCTTCTCTAGCTGATGGCTGTGAAATTGCTCCAATGTGTATTATTACAAACACAGCTGCAGGGATCAGACTGACACATACATCTGTCGTGCATCCCCTGTCTACTTCTGCGCAGATACCTGGAAACGGAATGGCCAGATCAAGGTATTTATACATTTCAGATTTTGCTAACTTCTGCCCAAATTACTGTAGAAAGACGATATAACAAGTCACATTGTTAACATTTTGTGAGAATACTTTCTATCTCCTTCTTCTGGCCAAAACTGGGTAGTATTGCCTACCATTTCCTCTGAGCTTTTTTTGCCAACATTTCTGTAGTCATTCGGTGGGGACACGTGTTATGCATGACATCAAACTGAAATCCTTAAAGAAAAAGAGGGATTAACATGACTGTACAAATTTATATTCAAAATACGATGAATAGAAATATATATGTGGATGTAAATATAGACACAAAATATATGGCAAAATGTTTTCTATTTAGGATACTTCATCAAAGTTATGTATACTTCAAAATTTGTTTAGTAAAACAGCAGGCCCCATGTGTACATAATTATTCAGCTCCTTATCTCTAAATAGCTATTATTAGTCTTTGCTTTCTGAGGTTAAGCCCTATCTCTCCTTCAAATACTCGCTCATCACCACCACCCCCAAACATGCCTCTCAACACCTCACCCTCTAACATGTTCGTGTCCTGGTTTGCTGAGTCAATTACTACATTATTATAACTTGTACATTTTATTCAGAGCTCAGTCACATTGGATATACACAGCAGGAATGAAGGACCAGTATCTTCCGGGACTCTCTCTCAAGTGGATGAGCTTCATAGATTCATGTAGTCTTTGGCCACCCTGCCTGTCTTCTATTCCAGGTAAGTACTGGATAGGATGGCCCAGCTCAGATCAGGCACTCTCTCCGTGAGCAGGGGAGGGCGGGACATCTTCATGTGCAGTAGCAGAAAGACACTGTCCAAAGAGGGAGAGGCAGTTCTACAAAAGAAAGGTCAGTCTGGGGCATGGGCAGGCAAACCGAGGATGTGAAGAAAACTGTCTGCTCTGTGAGGGGAACATGCAGTAGAGGATGGATTCAGAGTGGGAGGAAGAGAGGTTTTGGAAATATGGGCCGTGGATATTCCTGTGTGAGCTGGAGCCACATGAGACTGTTAGGTACTTAGGAGAGCTTAGGAGAATCTGCACTCCCCAACCTGGGAGACAGGTGAGGGGACTGTCCTGGTCACCAGAGATAGGGTCTGGTCCAAACAGCTCTGATGGGAAAGAAATAACAGGACATCTTCTCCTTAAGGTAAGGTCCTGAGTTCAGGTCTTGGTAGGGAGGGAGGCTGCCTTGGGCATTGGCAGCTGCAGATAGTTGGCCAGATGAGGGCACTGAATTCTAGGTGCTATCACCTTGTGGTTCTAGTAAAGAATCGCTGGTCACGGTGGCTCACACCTGTAATCCCAGCACTTTGGGAGGCCGAGGCGGGTGGATCATGAGGTCAAGAGATCAAGACGATCCTGGTCAACATGGTGAAACCCCATCTCTACTAAAAATACAAAAAATTAGCTGAGCATTGTGGCGTGTGCCTGTAGTCCCAGCTACTCGGGAGGCTGAGGCAGGAGAATTGCCTGAACCCAGAAGGCGGAGGTTGCGGTGAGCCGAGATCGCGCCATTGCACTCTAGCCTGGGTAACAGGAGTTAAACTTTATCTCAAAAAAAAAAAAAAGAATCGCTGTATGAAGGGTTCTTAGGAAGAGGAGGTGGATGACCTGACTCTGGGTGGGGGCTCCAAGAAGAGTGTCTGCGGTGCTGTACAGAAGCCTGCTGCACAACCTTTCTGGTTCTCTTGCTCAGTCTCCTGGCCAGACCCCCAGAGTCCCTGCCCTGTGTGCCCTGGAAGCTCAGTCAGATGAGCCAAGGCATCTTTAGCTGGGACTCATCCCTGGGCATTTTTGTGGCTTTGGGTGCCCAGGGCTCCTCCAGGCCTTGTCCTGCAAGCAACTGTCTTGCAGGGGGAGTCGGGGGAAGGAGGCTACTTGTCACTTAACTGTGGGGGACCACAAGGTCCTGACTTGGGTCCTAGTCACTTGCAAACCTATGCATCCCCATCCTATCCCCCAAATGATGAAAAGGAACTTTGCCAGGAGTCACACCAGACAAACAGGGTGGGGCCTTTCTATAGAGTCTAGTTCTTAGGCCACCAATAAGAGATGGAAACCACCTGCAGGAAGGTGCCACGGTGGGAACCTGGGTGGCAGGTAGCAGTCACTCAACTGTCAGGGTGAATCCTGGTCCTCACACACCCTTTCTCCTCCCCCCCTCCTTGTCTTTTTTCTCCTGTCTGCTCTTTCCCCTCCTTTCCCAAACTCAAAACACTTGGTAAGCTTGGACAGTTTCAGAACTGGAAAGATTTGGCCACGACATTTGTCAGGCTAAGAAGGTCTCCCAGAACTATTGCCTAATTTTTTGTGTTGATTAGAAGAGAACAAAAGAGTTTCCATCTGATCTGGTCCTAAGTCTCCCTGAGTCTGGGCAGGAAGCAGAGCAGAGTCTGGGCAGGAAGGAGGAGGATGCCCAGGGTCCTGGACTTGCCCCTCCCAGCTGCTCAGCTCCTCGCCTGTTCACTGTGAGAGAGCTGGCCTGGAATGGGGAACCCATGGTCTCCACAGAGGCTGGGATCCCAGGCTGAAATCTAAATACTGGCTGATTCAGGAGGCTAAGGAAGGCAATTCCCTGGAGAGAGGTGTCAGAATTTGGGACAAAAGCAGCATCTAGTCGCTGTCCACAGAGACCTCAAGGACAGGAATCCACTGGTTCCCAATTGGAGGGGATCCCATGAAAATGAAATGAAACCCGCACATTAGTACTAGACCGAAGACAGGAGATTAAAAACTGCACCATGCAAAGGGATGAAGGAATTAGGAAATCTGGAAGTGAAGTTTCTTATATAGGTTGTTTCTTCCAAAGAGACACAGGGAAACAGTTCAATGACATGAGTAAAAGAAATCTCAGGGCTTGGGATTGAGGGGTGGAAGCCTCTTTAGCAGAGGAGACCTCTCAACTGAAGGCCCAGGGTTGCCCTGAGAGGGGAAGGGTCTTCAGTAGCACGTGGCTGGCAGCCTGGAGAATCTGTGAAATTGCAGCAATTTTCCTGTGGCCCAGACCACTGTAAGAACCCAGTTTGTGTGACCCTCAACACCAAGGAGAGTATTGGAGACCTGCAGCACTGAGCCTCTGAATTTCAGTGGAATCCACATTCCATTTAGGGAGCAATAGAGAGCAACATCATTGTAATTATACAGAAAGGTCCCCTGAGACTTGAAGTCCGATTGCTGTGTTCAGAGTCCAAAGAGCTCACCATTACACCATGGAGGCTCATATTAGTGCAGAACCTCACACTAGCTCATTACTGGAGGTCACATTTAGCAGCCATAGTTCCCACGCACCTATGTTAAGGCGTTCCTTCTGATCCCTCATGCGACACTCAAGGAAGGTGGACCTGCGAGGGAGGAGTCGTCCCTCTTCTTTGTCTCTGCCCTCTCCTGTGATCAACTTTTATCATTTCATTTGCACATTAGAAAATGAGGCAAAATCCACTCTATTCTTAGGGCCTGAGAAGAGCCGTTGAGGCCTCCCTCACGGCACACACACTCTCTCAGTTTACCCGAGTTTCCTGTACCGAGAGGACATTTCTGCAAACAGTAGTGTTATATGCTCTTTGCCTTCCCTCTTTTTCTTTTGCCCAAGGAGGCCAGATTGTTGTCAGAACAGGAATTGGGACTGCCTTGGTGCCTTTCCCTTTCTTCCGTGTAATATGTAATGGCTGGCACCAATCCAGTGGGATTGGGAAACAAAATCTCTCATTTTCTTCTTTGTTTACTCCTATGTTTGGTTGGTTTGGGCAACATTTTCTCACTAGAAATGGAGATTTGTTGGATTTAAAACAGAAAGCAATCAGTCATGGTTGGCATTTTTTCTTTTTTTGAGACAGAGCTTCGCTGTTGTTACTCAGACTGGCGTGCAATCTCCACTCACCGAAACCTCCACCTTCTGGGTTCAAGCAATTCTCCTGCCTCAGCCTCCGGAGTAGCTGGGACTACAGGCGCATACCACCATGCCCCGCTAGTTTTTGTATTTTTAGTAGAGACAGGGTTTCATCTTGTTGACCAGGATGGTCTTGATCTCTTGACCTCGTGATCCACCCGCCTCATCCTCCCAAAGTGCTGGGATTATAGGCATGAGCCACTGCGCCCGGCCTTGCATTTTTATAAAACACTCACACCAGGCCATATTCACCTGCTGTGACTCAAAATCAACCAGAACTGTTGAGGTCAGGAGGCAGGGCCCTGACATTTAAGCACAGTGTGCTTCCAGAGAACTTGGCCAAGTTGATACTATTCCAATTTCTCAATATGCCATGACCCATTAATTGTGGTTTTTAAGCGTGTACATGAATAGCTTATGAAACCCCAGGGGTTCCGTCTAGGTCCTGCTTCTCAACACAAAGTACATCATTGAGACATTGAGTATTGTGAGGAAGAAGGTTTAATCAGGTGCTACAGCTGAGGATATGGGAGATCAGTCTCAAATCGATCTCCCTGATCAACTAAAGTTAGGGGTTTATGTAGCAGGGAAGAAACGTAACTGTGTGTGGGAAAGGAGGAACTAGGGAGGGGTGAGGAAGCACTCATGATGAATGAGGGGGCTGGCATCTCAATGGATGCTGTGCTGAGTTTCAGGTCTATGATGCTTTTTGAGAGGCCTGAGGGTCCTCTCCTGAGGAAGAAACTTTGTTAAAACAAATGTAAGTTTCTTTTATCAGATTGCTTGACATCAGGAGTTTGAAACCAGCCTGGGCAATATGGTAAAACCCTGTCTCTCTTAAAAAAAAAAAAAAAAAAAGAAGAAGAAAAAGTAAAGGAGAGAAAAATCTCTGAACTAAACTTACTTCTTGAAATTCTCATGCGCCCATTTCTACTGCCTAGAGGAGTAGGGCCATGAGGCAGAAGAGAGGGGCATGTGGGATTGTTGGGCCTAAGTGGATTGAATAATTTTAATTTCTGGTTCCGTGATTCATGAAAGCAGTTCATTCTGATTGTCGTCTTCTTTAAGTTCTGAAGACAAGGCACGGATTGGTGTGAATGTTGAAGATTTAGCAGGAGCAGGTGCGTTGTTCAGATCAGGAGTGAGAGCTCTGTAAGCTAATAGCACAGGGACTAATTAATAGACATTTGTACTGCAGGAAGTCCTGTTTCTCTCTAACATGCCACAAATGAAAACACTGTGATTTGGTGTTCATTAGCTACTGCCTGCAGGAAGTCAAACCATTGCATAAACGTGGTTAGGTTACTCCTTGCATGTCCCTATAGTTTCCAGCATTCTAATGACAGAACCGTGAACAGTGCACCGCCTCTTCTAATATTCGGCAGTTCTTCATTGAGTTAAGCCTACCCTATAAGGAAGCAAATTTACTTGCATTGATTACACACGAAAAATGAATAATACAGCCAATAAACTTCTACAAAATATGCTAGGCCAGGCACAGTGGCTCACGCCTGTACTTCCAGCATCTTAGGAGGCCAAGGCTGGTGGATCGCCTTAGATCGGAAGTTCAAGAACAGCCTGGCAACATGGAGAAACCGCATCTTTACTAAAAACACAAAAAATTAGCTGGGCATGGTGGCATATACATGTAATCCCAGGTTCTCAGAAGGCTGAGGTAGAAGAATCACTTGAACCCAGGAGGTGGAGGTTGTGGTGAGTTGAGATTGTGCTATTGCACTCCAGCCTGGGCAACAAGAGCAAAACTCCATCTCAGAAAAAAAAAAATGCTGTTGTGTAAATTTCATTTTTATACTAAGGAAAAACTAGGTATAATATAAATCTTCATCAACAAGAATTTAAAACCTACCCTTATATAGTCATAAAACAATCCCAGAAGTTTACTCAATAACATCAAAACCAAAAACACACACTGATGAGACAGATAGCAGAAAATCATGATGTGAAAATGACAGAGATGTGAGAGAGAGAGAGAGAGAGAGAGAGAAACTGCACTATAGCCATAGTAGTGGGTAAAAGCCAAATAGCTTAATTTCTATCATGACATTCAATAGAACTGAAGGAACATGAGGCAATAGCTCTAAGGGTCCAGGTCCGCACACGGTGCCTGCTGGGTGCAGGGTTCTGTCGGCTCCCACAATGCATCGCAGATGAGCTAATTGTTATGGCCATGGCTCCTGCAAAATCTATCAAAGAATAATACAGGGACAGTTCTCTGCATGCTAATTTACCATGGTATAGCAGGTATAGGAGGGCAAACTGGCATTAGATTGGTTTCCTCAAATAAAATCAAAACCAAGATTTATGAAGACAAGAGGAAAGGGAAGAAGAAAGTCATCCCCTGGGACCTTAGTGATTATATTTTTGAGACCGGCCTTGAAAAACATTTGTAAAGGGTTAAATAAATGACACAAACTGAGGAAGAAATGCTGTTTTCACCAACCATGGTGAGGATCAGCATGAAGATGACTGACTGACTCCACTGGTCACATTATTGATAGAGCAATCAGTAAACCCAGGCACATTGTGGGGATAGGATGCTACTGTAATAGGTCTCCTATGATTATAAATAAAAAACTTGAGGCACCTCACTCACCCAAGCCTTCCATGGCAGCAAAGATTTTTATCCAGAAGTGAATTACTATCTAAGGTCTCTGGGATTCCTCAGTTTGACATGTATAAGGTGCAGTTGCTCCTTCTCATGGCCTCAGACATAAGGAGGTCAGGAAAAGGACATGTGTGTCTCAGGATTAATGTCCCATGATTAACCCAGTTGATTGTATGTTAACCTGGTTGACTGAAATGGGTTAAAACACAACATGAGGCATCCCTGGGTGGGATCGAACCACCAACCTTTCGGTTAACAGCCGAACGCGCTAACCAGTTGGGCCACAGAGACCGTGACTACAGTTTCTACAGGATGCTGTAGGCACGGTGCACTCACCAAACTACCCCCAGACCTTCTGTCCTCAGGATAACTGAGGAGGCCTTGGAATACCGGAGAGATTAGAGACCGGTGAGTCGCTGGGGTCACCTGAACACCTGCGCTTTGGGAGATTCTGGAGCCTGGACAGTCAAATGGCCTTCACCCACCCTGCCCCTGGCCTGCTTCAGACGTTCCCGGAAACACCCCCCTCCAAAACCTGCCCAAGCCGCCTGGTGGCCCAAGCCAAGCTGAACGCCCGGCAGGCTCCCGGGATGGCTCTTCCCATACTTTGCTCCATGTTCACCTAGTACGGGAGCCTGTGCCCACACTGCTCAGTGGCTTTTGGGGCGCTGCAGAGCTGCCGCTGCCGTCATCGGATCCTGTGCCCCGATCCCGGGCTCCACCAGGGCAGGGATGTGGTGAGGGTTGCTGGTGGGTCTTCTCTCAAGGAGCAGGGTCTGGCACTCACCAAGGCCCACGGCTAGGACTTGTGAAACGAATGCGTCGTCGCCTTTTGCTTTCAGTCCTTTTAAGAACACTGAAAATAGAAATCAGGAACTGTTTTCCCATCAGGAAGTTTTTTTTTTTTTTTAAACAGTTTGGCTCGCATCTGTTTAATCTTCCAGTTTAGCATATTTAAAAACTTAGTCTGTACTCAAATGCATAGTTTAAAAAATGAAGCCAGATGGCAGAGTTAGTGCAGTACTATCTGCCCTTCAAAGTTCATGCAACCAACTAATGCAACTTTTCCTTTCACTCCTAAATCTGAATGCAGTTCAGTCATTTGAAACCATCTGCAAAATGCACAAGATTAAGAAGTTTGCCAAGATTAATATCTAACAGTTGAGCACTGAAGAAAGTGAGGGAAAGGAGTAAAAACGATGAAAAAGACCAAGTTAGCTAGATATTTCAATTATATAAGGGAAGTGAATGTCAAGGCTGCAAAACGAAAGAAAAACGGGAAAAAAGTGGCAGCAATTTTTTTAAACCAATTTGTACAAGTTTATAGTTGACTGTATTTCCAAGTTTTCAAACCTTTCAAGATCTGAAAAGTGAGATACTGTGTCTGAGGGAATGTTTCTTTTAATTCACACCAAAGAAGTTGGGGGTTTGATTGCTTTCTCGGGGTTTCCATGGAGTCAACAGCTCACTCTGCTGGGCTGCTGTTTGCTCACGAAGTCCTTCATAAAATCAAACTCGTTTTGCACCAGCCAGAATTCGGGCAGATCCTTGATGCGGTCCAAACCCATTTCTATCACCAAGGACATAAGAACTTCGTGGATGAAATCAGTGTCTATGACATTGGGTGGCAGCATTGCAGCAGGGACGTGGGCCACGGAGGCGGGCATGTTGCTGCTGCAGCTGCCGCTGCCACTGTCGCTGCTGCTGGCGCCGCTGCCGGAGCCGCCAGAGTACTGCTGCCACCCGAGCCGCCAGGGGTGCCGCAGCCCGAGCTGCAGGGATGCTGCTGCCGCCGCTATTGCTTCTGCCCGTGCTGCTGCCAGAGCCGCCGTGGGTGTTGCTGCCGCCCGAGCAGCCAGAATGCTGCTGCTGCAGCCACTGCTGCTGCCCGCGCCGCTGCGGGAGCCGCCGCCTGAGTCGCGGAGGTGCTGCTGTCGCCTGAGCCGCCTCCCGAGCCGCCGGGGTGCTGCTGCCACCGCTGTTGCTGCTGCCGCAGTTGTTGCTGCTGCCCGCAAGCCACTGCCTGAGCTGCCCGGGATGCTGCTGCCCCAAATGTTGATGCTGCCAGCGCCACCGCCTGAGCCACCGGGGGTGCTGCTGCCACCGCTGTTGCTGCTGCCCGCACCGCCGCCTGAGCCGCCGGGGTTGTGCTGCTGCCCTAGCTGCCGCCTGAACCGCCGGGGGTCCGCTGCTGTTGCTGCTGCCTGTGCCGCCGCTCGAGCTGAGCCGCTGCCTGAGCCGCCGGGGCGCTGCTGCCGCCGCCGCCGCTGTTGCTGCCCGCGCCATCGCGCCAGCCGCCGCCTGAGCCGCCGCCGCGTGAACTGTCGCCCAAGCCGCCGAGGTGCTGCTGCCGCCTGAGCCGCAGCCCGAGCCGCTGGGGTGCTGCTGCCACTGCTGTTGCTGCTGCCCACGCCACCGCCAGACGCCCTGGGTGCTGCTGCCGCCGCCGGAGCCTCTGTGGGTGCTGCTGCCACATGAGCCGCCGCTTGAGCCGCAGGGGGGTGCTGCTGCCGCCGCTGTTGCCACTGCCTGTGCCGCCGGGGTGCTGCTGCCTCCCGTGCTGCCGCCGGAGCCCCCGGGGGTGCTGCTGCAGCCCAAGCCGCCCTGGCGCTGCTGCCACCACTGTTGCTGCCAGCGCCACCGCGCGAGCCGCCGCCTGATCCGACACCGGGGGCGCTGCTGCCGCCTGAGCCGCTGGGGGTACTGCTGCCACTGCTGTTGCTGCCCAAGCTGCCCTAGCCGCCGGGGTGCCGCTGCCGCCTGTGCCTCCAACCTAGCCACCGAGGTGCTGCTGCCTGAGCCGCCGCCCGAGCCGCCCCAGTGCTGCTGCCGCCGCTGTTGCTGCTGCACACGCCACAGTCCGAGATGCCTAGGGTGCTGCTGCCGCCCGAGCCGCTGGGGGTGCTGCTGTCGCCACTGTTGCTACTGCCCGCGCCGCTGCCTGAGCCACCGAGGTGGTGCTGCTGCACGAACTGCCCCTGAACCGCCCGGGGTGCTGCTGCTGCCCCATGCCGCCACCTGAGCCTCCGGGTTGCTACTGCCTCCGGAGCTGCTGCCTGAACCGCCGGGGGTGCTGCTGCCGCAACTGTTGCTGCTGCCTGCGCCACCGCCCGAGCCGCGGGGGGTGCTGCTGCCACACTAGCCGCCACCTCAGCTGCTTGGGATGCTGCTGTTGTCGCTGCCGCCCAAGCCGCTGGGGTGCTGCTGCTGCCGCCGCTGTTGCCACTGCCTGTGCCGCTGGGGTGCTGCTGCCGCCGCTGTTGCTGTTGCTCACACCGCTGCCCGAGCCACCGGGGGTGCTGCCGCCACTGTTGCTGCCCATGCCACCACGCGAGCCGCCACCTGATCCGACACCGGGGGCGCTGCTGCTGCCTGAGCCGCCTCCGCGTGAGCCTCCACCGCCGGGGTTCTGCTGCCTCCGGGGGTGCTGCTGTCGCCCAAGCTAACACCTGAGCCACCGGGGGTGCTGCTGCAGCCCGAGCCGCCGGGCGCTGCTGCCGCCACTGTTGCTGCCCATGCCACCACGCGAGCCGCCACCTGATCCGACACCGGGGGCGCTGCTGCTGCCTGAGCCGCCTCCGCGTGAGCCTCCACTGCCGGGGTTCTGCTGCCTCCGGGGGTGCTGCTGTCGCCCAAGCTAACACCTGAGCCACCGGGGGTGCTGCTGCAGCCCGAGCCGCCGGGCGCTGCTGCCGCCACTGTTGCTGCCCATGCCACCACGCGAGCCGCCACCTGATCCGACACCGGGGGCGCTGCTGCTGCCTGAGCCGCCTCCGCGTGAGCCTCCACCGCCGGGGTTCTGCTGCCTCCGGGGGTGCTGCTGTCGCCCAAGCTAACACCTGAGCCACCGGGGGTGCTGCTGCAGCCCGAGCCGCCGGGCGCTGCTGCCGCCACTGTTGCTGCCCATGCCACCACGCGAGCCGCCACCTGATCCGACACCGGGGGCGCTGCTGCTGCCTGAGCCGCCTCCGCGTGAGCCTCCACCGCCGGGGTTCTGCTGCCTCCGGGGGTGCTGCTGTCACCCAAGCTAACACCTGAGCCACCGGGGGTGCTGCTGCCGCCGCTGCTGCCACTGCCCGCGCAGCCGCCTGAGCCGCCGGGTCGTTGATGTTGCCTGCGCCGCCGCCCGAGCTGCCACCCCAGCCGTGGGGCGCTGCTGCCTCCCGAGCCGCCGCTGGGGTGCCGCTGCCGCCCAAGCCGCCAGGTTACTGCTGCCGCCTGAGCTGCCGCCCAAGCCGCCGGGGTGCTGTCACCACCCCAGCCGCCGCCCCAGCTGCCGGGGTGCTGCCACCGCCCCAGCTGCCGGGGTGCTGCTGCTGCCTGAGCAGCACCCTGAGCCGCCGGGGTGCTACTGCTGACCGCGCCGCCGCCCGTGCCGCCGCCTAGGCCGCCGGGGTGCTGCTACCGCCCAAGCCTCTGGGGTGCTGCTGCCGACCAAGCCGCCGACTGCTGGGGTTGCAATCTCGAGAGTGCTGGTTTGTCCCTTTCATCTGGTGGCCTGCAGCAGGGTGCAAATCCGGCATGCAGTGGCTGCGGGGATCAGGGGTGATGGTTGAAACACTGGCCATTGAGCCTCTGCAGCTGCATGCTGGCCGGCAGGGAGCCTCCCTGGCGGGCCACCGGGGAGACCATGAACTGGGAGTTGTTAAACCTGGCCACGGGGTCCAGTGCGCTCAGGGGCTGCCCTCCGTTCACAGTCCCTGGCCCCATGGCGTGCCTGATGCCGCTCTTGGCATTCATGTTGCCTGTGCTATGTGATTGCCCATTAGGGTGTTGAAGGCACGCTGGGGACGCTGCTGCTGCTGGTGATGGGGGCCTGGAAACTGCCCCATGCCCGTGAGGTGGGTAGGGTAGTGGTGCAGCCCATTGGTGTCGTCTGGGAAGCACCCGTGGTTCATGGCCATCATATGGTCTGCCATTTCCAGTCCTTCCGTTTTTGCGATTTCTGCCCCCAAGACCGAGGGTGGGATCGTCGGGTCCAGGATCGGCTCAGCAGCACATAAAGGGAGCCTTCCTGGCATGCCGGGCTCTTCGATGTCGGCACTGAGGTCTGGCAGTGGCTGCTGGGGCAGATTCGGAGCTGTTCCCTTTTATTTCCCCTCCGCTGCTCTCACAGCTCGGTAGGAGCTCCCGGCAGCTGCCAACAATGAGCTGTCTCTTGAGGATGATTTTCACTGGGCTCCTTGGCTGGCTTCACTCACTGCTGACACAATGAATGCTGAGGTGCTTCAAGGCTCTGGCCTGGTCTTCTTCCTCTCCAAACTTCTCCTGTGAGTTACTTCACCCAGTCAACCCTTCAATCTTTGTCGAAATGCTGTTTCTAGGGGTCTTCACCTGCCTGTATTCTTTCCATCCTTCATATCTTTCCCAATCTAAAGAGGCATGATACACACACACACACACACACACACACACACACACACCAATTATTCTCTGATGCAACACATTGCCTTATGATTTTTCACAGCAGTGACTTGAATCTGTAAGTATCTTGTTGTTTGTCCATAGCTTAATTTATATAATCCTGCAAGGTTATCCACCTCATACCATCTCTCTCTTCTTTTTTTTTTTTTTTTTTTTTTTTTTTGAGACGGAGTTTCACTCGTTACTCAGGCCGGAGTGCAATGGCACAATCTCGGCTCACCGCAACTTCCACCTCCTGGGTTCAGGCAATTCTCCTGCCTCAGCCTCCCAAGTAGCTGGGATTACAGGCACGCGCCACCATGCCCAGCTAATTTTTTGTATTTTTAGTAGAGGCGCGTTTTCGCCATGTTGACCAGGATGGTCTCTATTCACCCACCTCGGCCTCACAAAGTGCTGGGATTAAAGGCTTGAGCCACCACGCCCAGCCCCACCCTTCTGATTTCTATCTCTGTGATTTACTTTTCCTTCTTCTTGAAATCACATAAAGGTGCCTCTCCCACAGAAGATAAATTTGCTAAAAGTGCTGAAGTTTGAGGCATTATATAAGGCCAGATTCAGTGACTCATGCCTGTAAATCCTGACACTTTGAGAGGCCTCACAGCTGTTTGAGCCCAGGAGTTTGGAGACCAGCTTGTGCAACATGGTGTAATTCCTTCTCTACAAAATATACAAAAGGTAGCAGGGCATCATGGCCCATGCCTGTAATCCCAGCTGCTGGGAAGGCCGAGAGACACGAGGATCGCTTGAGCCTGGGAAGTCGAGGCTGCAGGGAGATGTGATTGGGTCACTACGCTTCAGCCTGAGAGACAGAATGAGACCCTGTCACAAAAACTAAATGTAATATGGCAGGGGCACATCCAGTTCTCTACACTATAGAAATATCAGTGGCCACAGATGTGTGTAAAAGAATGACGATTTCGGGATTCTTTGTAATCCTCAAACTAAGAAGCCAACCTCATTTCAAACATATTTTGAAAAGGGTTAAATAAATCATGCACAAACTGAGGCCAAAAAATGTTGTTTTCAAAAATGATGGAGGCAATTAGCATGATGATGAATGATTCCACTGGTCACATTATTGATAGAGCAATCAGTAAATCCAGGCACATCCTGGGGATAGGACACCTCTCTAGGCCTCCTATTAAAAATGAAAACATTAAGCTGGTATATAATCCTTCCAAGCCTATAAGGGGCAGCATGAGGGTTTTATCGCATCAGAGGTGACTCCTTTGGTCTCTGTTTCTTGTTTACAGGCACAAGACAACCTGACTTTTTAGGAGGTGCTCTAGCAGAATTGGACATGGCGAGGTGGGGGCCACACCTTGACAAGGATCCCTGTTAACTGTAACTAGAACCCTGGGAAGAGAAAACCCTCCCTGCCATGGGCATACCAGGCTGGCCTGGAACCGCCAATCTTTCGGACTTAGGATTATGGGAGCAAACGGGGAAGATTCTCTAGTGATCGATAATACAGGAGTGCTTTAAAAGCTAGAGCAGGCGTCCCTGGGTGGGCTCGAACCACCGACCTTTCGGTTAACAGCCCAACGCGCTAACCGATTGCGCCGCAGAGACGATTATGAGCAACTCCACTGGGTACTATAGGCAGGGCACACTCACCAAATTCTCATTCCTTTCAGCCTCAAGGCTTGCCCGACAGCAAGGACGACTGTACAAGGTCTGGGGAAATCGGAGAGATTAGAGAGCGGTGAGTCGCGTTGGTCATGTAGGACACCCACGCTGGGAGATTCTGGAGCCTGAAGGACAGCCGAACGGCCTTTGCTCGCTCTGCCCCTGGCCTGCTTCAGCAGCCCCTGGAATCGCCCCCATCAGCGACCCGAGCCACCTGGGGACCCAAGGGAAGCTGAACGCCCGGTGGGCTCCAGGAATGACTCTTCGAGTTCTTTGCACCACCTTCACCCAGTGAGGGAGCCTGTTCCCACCCTGCCCAGTCACTTTCAGGGCCACTGCGGAGCTTCCACTGCCATCTTACGATCCTGTGTCTGGCTCCGGGCCTCCACTAGGGCAGGGATGAGGTGAGGGTCACTCACGGGGAGCAGGGTCCAACGCTCAGCAGGGCACACGACTGGGGCTTGTTGAACGAATTCGTCGCCTTTAGCTTTTAGTCCTTTGAAGAGCCCTGAGAATGAAAATCAAGACAGATTTTTCCAAGGGGAAGTTCTTTTCGCAAAGCATTTATTCAGGTTGACTTCTCGGCACCCCGTGGGGTGGGAAGGAGCAGGGCATCCAGTGCATCTTCTGCGCGGTGGAGCCACCGGGGCTCAGCTGGGGTGGGAGGGCAGAGCGGGGAAAGAGAAAAGTGGGGAAAGAAGCTGGGGAGGGGTGGACCAGACATCTGCACCTCCTAAAAGGTTCGTGCAGAGGCACAAGCGGGAGAAGAATTGTTTTGTTTTGCTGGCTTTTGGTCTTTGTTTTTTGTTTTTGTTTTTGTTTTGAGAGGGAGTCTTGCACTGTCGGCCAGACTGAAGTGCAGTGGCATGATCTCACTGCAACCTCCGCCTCCTGGGTTCAAGGGATTCTCCTGCCTCAGCCTCCTGCGTAGCTGGGATTATAGGCGCCCGCCACCACGCCCAGCTAACTTTTGTATTTTTAGTAGAAATGGGGTTTTACCACGTTGGCCAGGCTGGTCTCGAACTCCTGACTGCCCACCTCAGCCTCCCAAAGTGCTGGGATTACAGGTTGAGCCACCCCACCTGGCAGAGAATTGTTTTTTTATTGTAGCAGAATGAGGGGGAATTGAAGGAAAAACGGAAATAGAACCCGTAGCTCCCAAGAATAAGATCCTCCAGAAGAACTGGGCCGAAACTTGGCGTCTGGGAAGCCTGAAACCCAGGCGGGAGTAGCATTACCCTGGCCCTCTGCGTTCCTTTAGGCAAAGGACATTGCTGCCATTGTTTGTTCAATTGCTTGTGTTTGTTAAATAAATAAAACCCTTTTCATGTATCTTTGAAATGACGTTGGTTCTACTAGCTTGTGATTACAAACAATGCTGCAGTCATCATTCTGTACACTTCTCATTGGCCACTGTGTATTTCTATAGGATAGAGGCCTGGAGAGCAGTTGTTCCAGCAGAGTGATTACCTGGGTTTTTGTTGTTGTTGTTTGTTCATTTGTTTTATTTTGAAAAGGAATCTCACTCTGTTGCTGAGGCTGGAGTGTGCAGTGATGCAATCTCAGCTCACTGCAACCTCTGCCTCCCAGGTTCAAGCAATTCCCTGCCTCAGCCTCCCAAGTAGCTGGGATTACAGGCACCTGCCACCACACTTGGCTAATTGCTGTAGTTTTAGTACAGACGGGGTTACACCATCTTGGCTAGGCTGGTCTTGAACTCCTGACCTCGTGATCCACCTGCCTTGGCCTCCCAAAGTCCTGGAATTACAGGCATGAGCCACCATGCCCAGCCTGCATGGTTTTTGTATATTTATTTATTTATTTTTGAGACAGTCTCGCTCTGTGACCTGGAGTCACAGGCTGGAGTGCAGTGGTGTGATCTCAACTCAGTGCAACCTTTGCCTCCCAGCTTCAAGTGATTCTCCTGCTTCAGCCTCCTGAGTAGCTGACATGACAGGCTCAAGCCACCACACCCGGCTAATGGTTGTATTTTTAGTAGAGATGGGGTTTTACCATGTTGGCCAGGCTGGTCTCAAACTCCTGACCTCAAGTGATCTGTGTGCCCTGGCCTCTCAAAGTGCTGGGATTACAGGCGTGAGCCACAGTGCCCAATAATTACATGGTTTTTATATCCTTCCATTTTTTGGAATTATTTTTGGCTCATTAGCTATAATTCTTTCTTTCGTATGTCAGTGATGGCTTTAGGGTTTCTAGACTACATCTTGATCAGTCTGCCATCCAGTGACATTGTACCTCCCCTTCTGGCCTTTATGCTAGTGTTGTCATGTAATTTGATTTTAGACATGTTATAAACCCCAGAATTCCTTATTCTTGCTTTTATTTAATCTGTCAAATTTTAAAAAATATTTAAATAATAAGAAAATAATATATTTACATGTATAGTGACTTTCAGTCATCTCCATTGCCTTGTGTGGGTCCAGGTTTCTGCCTGGTGTCCCTGTCTTTAGCGACTTTCAGCCATCTCCATTGCCCCGCATGGCTCCAGGTTTCTGCCTGGTGTCCCTGTCTTTAGCGACTTTCAGTCATCTCCATTGCCTTGTATGGTCCAGGTTTCTGCCTGGTGTCCCTGTCTTTAGCGACTTTCAGTCATCTCCACTGCCTTGTATGGTCCAGGTTTCTGCCTGGTGTCCCTGTCTTTAATGACTTTCAGTCATCTCCATTGCCCTGCAAGGGTCCGGATTTCTGCCTGGTGTCCCTGTCTTTAGCGACTTTCAGTCATCTCCATTGCCCTGCAAGGGTCCGGATTTCTGCCTGGTGTCCCTGTCTTTAGCGACTTTCAGTCATCTCCATTGCCTTGTGTGGGTCCACGTTTCTGCCTGGTGTCCCCATCTTTAGGCCTGAGGACTCCTTTAACATCTTTTGTGGTGTGGTTTGGTGAATTCTGTTTTGTTTTTGTTTGTTTTCCAGGGCTGGTGGAGGCCATTTAATGAGCTAGGACAGTACAAAGAGCAGCCTTCCCTCCCTGGGAAAGGCAGGAGCACCTGGGCTGGGCTTGCTGGGAAGGGAGCAGCTTCTCAGCGGGCTGGGGGAGGGGGAGATATGTTCCCTGGGCCTTCTGAGGGGAGCGGGGGCCTCAGCATTGGGGGCATGGGAGTTGGGTATACCCCAGGATTTGAGGGGTGAACTTTAGGAGGTTGAGGGTGGACCCCAGGAGCTGATGGATGGACCCTGGGAGGTTGGGGTGGATCCCTGGGGCCTGAGTGTGCATCCCTGGGGCTGGAGGGTGCATCCCCAGGGCCTGAGGGTGAACAGCTGGGGCTGCTGGGTGCAACCCTGGGACCTGGGGTGAACTGCTGCTGATGGGGGAGGGTGGACCCCCGGGGCTAGTGGGTGGACTCCAGGGGCTGGTGGGTGAACCCCAGGGGCTGGAGTGTGAACTCCAGGAGCTGGGGGATGGACCCCAGAGGTTGGTAGGTGGACCACAGAGGCTGGGGGATGGATGCCAGGAGCTGGGGGGTGAACCCCAGGAGCTGGGGGATGGACCCCAGATGTGGCAGGGTGCACCACTGGGGCCAGTGGGTGAATGCGTGGAGCTGGTGGGGGCAGCTGGGGTGGTCCTGGGGGCCCTGAGGGTGCAGGCCTCATGGGGGGGCATGGGTGGCAGAGGCAGTCCTCCTGGCAGGGGCGGTGGTAAAGACTCGGGCAGCGGTGGCCGAGGGGGCCGACTGGTCATCAGCGGGGGTGGAGGCCGCTTCACCCCAGGGGGCCCGGTGGGGAGGGTGGGTGGAGCCGGGGGCTTCTGCATCTTAAAGTGGAACTGGAGAAAGAACTGCTTGGTCTCCCGGTTCCAGTGAGTCCAGAACTTGTCCTCTGCCTTGTCGATCTCTCTGCTCAGCACCTTGAAGGTGATGGTCTCATAGGGCTTGGCAGCCATCAGCAGGTACTGCCAGAGCCAGTCCGGGGGCTGGAGCCGCGCTCGTAAGCAGACGTGAAGCGGTGGCGCAGCATGATGCCCTCGGTGATCTCAGCGTAGTCGATCTGGAAGAGGAGGCTCTGCTGGCCCATCTCTGAGTCCCTCTGCTTGGCCACTTTGTAGCCCAGGTGGCCGATCTTCACAAACTTCTTCACCTCCACCTTGACCTTCTCAGGCGCAGGCTGGGCAGGGGCCTCCTTGGCATCCTTGGCCGCTCACTGGGCCAAGTTGGTCTTGTGCTTCTTCCCCTGGGTATGTGCCAGGTAGCTCCCCTCGTTGTGAAACGTCAGGCAGAGCTTGCATTCATAGGAGCCCAGGTGGTTTTTCATAAAATATGGGTCCTTGTTGATGTCGATGGTCTCCAGGGCCAGCTGCCGGAGGCGCTCCCTGCAGTCACCATTGCTCTTGGAGGAAGTCACGCCCTCCCCTCCCAGTCTTGCCCCCAGGGCGATGCTAGAAGTCCATGGTGACAGCCTCTGGGCTTCAGCAGACTGGGAGACACCAGAGCCCAAGGCCGCACTATCACCACCTTGATCCGCCACAGCCACGATTTCGCTCTGCGCTGAATTCTGGTTTTTTGGGTTTTTTTCTTTTTTTGTTTTTTTTGAGATGGAGTTTCACTCTTGTTACCCAGGCTGGAGTGCAATGGGGTGATCTCGGCTCACCGCAACCTCTGCCTCCTGGGTTCAGGCAATTCTCCTGCCTCAGCCTCCTGAGTAGCTGGGATTACAGGCAAGCGCCACCGTGCCCAGCTAATTTTTTGTATTTTTAGTAGAGATGGGGTTTCACCATGTTGACCAGGATGGTCTCGATCTCTTGACCTCATGATCCACCTGCCTCAGCCTCCCAAAGTGCTGGGATTACAGGCTTGAGCCATCGAGCCTAGCCTTTTTTTTTTTTTTTTGAGATGGAGTTTCGCTCTTGTTACCCAGGCTGGAGTGCAATGGCGCAATCTTGGCTCACTGCAACCTCTGCCTCCTGGGTTCAAGCAATTCTTCCACCTCAGCCTCCCAAGTAGCTGGGACTACAGGCACACGTCACCACACACGGCTAATTTTTGTATTTTTAGTAGAGATGGTATTTCACCATATTGGCCAGGATGGTCTGGATCTCTTGACCTTGTGATCCGCTCACGTCAGCCTCCCAAAGTGCTGGGAATACAGGCGTGAGCCACGCACCTGGCCTTTTTTGCCATGTCTTTAAATGTCCTTATTTCAGTCACATTTTGAAAACGTTTCCAATTTGGCATAGAATTCCAGGGAAACTTTCCTTCACTGCTTTAGGATGTCGCCACTCTGACACTTTGTCATCGATATATCATCTTTTTTGCCTTTGTAAAACTGGCATAAAATGGGCTTCTTGTACTTGTTGTATGATTTTTGGATTGTCTTTAAATTAAAAATATTAAATTAAAATACCAAAAGGCCCTGGGTGAGGTGGCTCATGCCTGTAATCCCAGCACTTTGGGAAGGGGAGGTGGAGGATGGCTTGAGGCCCAGAGTTGGAGACCAGCTTGGGCAAGATATCAAGACCCCGTCTCTACCCTAGGTATGTATATATAAGTCCTAGATTCATCTTAAGTTCTGCAGCGATCGCTTAAAGTAAAATGCGCCCACCCTGAGGGTCAGACCTACCTGCTGACTTGCGCTCTGTGTTTGTGAGACATTCTCAACCGCATCTGCTTTCCCTGGCCAAGGTAGGTTTTTGTGTTTTCCTCACACCTGAATGTCTTCAGTGTAAAACTTGTCAGAAATTATTTTCTTTGCTAAAAGATTTCAAAATACTCTTACTTCAATTAAGTGCATTAAAAATGAATTTCTCAGCCAGGCCTGGTATCCCAGCACTTTGGGAGGCCAAGCCGGGCAGATCACCTGAGGTCAGGAGTTCGACACCAGACTGACCAACATGAAGAAACCCTATCTCTAAAACAAAACAAAACAAAAAATAGCCAGGGATGGTGGCACATGCCTGTAGTCTCAGCTACTCGGGAGGCTGAGCAAGAGAATTGCTTGAACCCAGGAGGCAGAGGTTGCAGTGAGCCGAAATCGCACCATTGCACTCCAGCCTCCATCTCAAAAAAAGAAAAAAATAAATATATTTCCCAGTTGCATCCCTGGAATCCATGGAAAATCCAGGAGAGACAATCAAGAGCTACAGAAGCAAGCACTAATCAGGGGAGGACCAAGCCTGACTTCCTCACTAGGAGTCAGCGCAAAGTTATCTGCTTTGGTCTCCAGTGCAGAGTGGAACTCAGTTCACCTGTGATGGGAGAACCCAGCCCAGAGGAGGCGGACTTCCTTTTCAAGGTGCCTTCAGATAGGAAATCTCCTAGAATTTCTTTCTTTCTCTTTGATCTACTTCCAACTCTTCTCTCCAAAACCTTTTTCAGATCCCTCCTGCCCAGGACCTAAGGGGGCAGTGCCCTTCCCAACAGGTCCCTTCCTGCCTGGGTGTCTTCTGAGCCCAAGCTCAACCAGAACGTTACTGCCCACCACAGACAGCCAGAGGACCAAGGAGGGCTGAGGATGCGGTGGGAACCACAGAGCAACCGCGCACCTGTGCCTCCCGGGCTCTTCGCAGATTGAAGCTTCCCCCTGAAGCTTCTCTTCAAGTCACAGGGAAAGGAAAGTTGGCTGCTGACCCAGCGGGAGAAGCCCCTAGGGAGGACCTGGCCCTCCCCCCTGGGCCCTGAAGGCAGGCCTGGCAGAGGTAGATTTTGACTGGGAGACCCAAAGAAAAGGCTCAAGGGCAGCCCAAACTCCAGCCCCGAGATTAAGGCTTTCAAATGTCTGATCTTTTCCAGGTTGGTCAGTTGAATCTATCCCACCTTTATCAGGAGAATCCTTTGCCAAAATTCAAACACCTGGGATTCTTGCTGCTTGCAGCAAAGAAAGCCAGTCACTGAGATGATTACTCCCAAGAAAGGCTTTGAATAGGGTGCTGCAGCGGGGAGATGAGAACTCAGTCTCAAATACATCTCCCTGACCAACCAAGATCAGACGTTTAGATCTCAGGGAAGAAATGTAACAACGTGTAAGAAAACCAGAACTAGGAGGGCAAGGAAGCAATCATGGTGAATGAGGGTCCAGCATCTCACTGTCTGGATGACTTTCAGTTCTTTGATAGCTTGAGGGGCCTGAAGGAACTCAAATAAAACAAATATTAAGTTTCAAGCTTTAAGATCAGAAGCTTTCTATGTTTACCAAAAAATCTACATTTTATTGGTTTCAGACCGAGAGAGATTGTACAGATCGCAGTCTGCAGTTAACCAAATAGAAAACCAAATGGTTTTCTGAACAGGATGTATGGGGTCAAAGAACGACCACCCTACAGAACTGCCTTGTGGCCTGAGCACAGGGAATGACAAAGCTGCATCAACTAAAAGGGATGAAGCTGCAGGTGTGGGCTGGATGCAGCGGCTCACACCATAATCCCAGGACTTTGGGAGGCTGTGGGTGGATCACTTGAGATCAGGAGTTTGAGACCAGCCTGACCAACATGGTGAAACCCTGTCTCTAATAAAAACACAAAAATTAGCCAGACTTCTTGGTGGGCACCTCTAATCCCAGCTACTAGGGAGGCTGAAGCAGGACTATTGCTTGAACCTGGGAAATGGAGGTTGTAATGAGCCAAAATTGTGCCACTGCACTCCAGCCTGGGCAACAGACCGAGATACCTTCTCAAACAAAAACAAAAGGCTGCAGGTTTTAAAAAAAAATCTGGATTTCGGTTCAGAGCCCCTGGACCTTCCTCGAGAGTTTCCTCTTTCCTTGAAAAAGGAAGCCTGTCTCAGTTTCTGCATCTCTCTGAGTCCTTCTGGAGATTGAGGATAGTGAGGTCTCAGTGCTCGGCCCCCCTCTGACTCTGGAGACCTCCCCTCCCATGGGTCAACCTGGTCCAGTGCACAGGCCTCAGCTCTGGCGACTATCTCACCCCTTTGCTCCCAGCAAAGGTCATTTCTAGGTCAGTTGCGCGGTGCAGCCAGGACAGGGCAAGGTGCAGCCAGGACAGCCAGGACAGTTGCTTGGTGAACCCAGGACAGGGCAACTCGCTCCGCGATTTTTGGCCCTGGAACGCAGCGAGTGCTGTGGTCCTGCGGAACACTGTCTCCCTCTTGTGGAGAAAGTGTGGAGGGCAGCGAGGGCTACACCTGCACCTGCGGAGGCAAGCGGCAGTTCCGGGATCTCAATGCAAAAGACATTTGTCATCTGAGAGGCTGAACTCAGTTATGATAATTTTAAATTTTTGAATAAAAACTGAATGGAAATTAGTTTTCTTACTTGTAGAAATCTTCTCACAAGAACTCCCATCTTATATTCCAGGGAAAATAGGGTATTCCACGAAGACATAGGGGAGACTGCGGTTCTGATCTGCAGGCCTCCATGCCCTGCACAGGAGCACCAGTGCATGGTCAAAGTCCTTCCCCTACACAAAGAAAGGGTGTTATGTCTACAACAAAAGGAGGACACTAACAGCCCCAAAAAGCACTGCTTTTATTCCAAAGAAAACCACTAGTTCTGAATACAACTTCTACCTGGCTCTGTTAGCTGAGTATACGTTTCCCCAGCACAGAAATCCTACAAATTCCCGTGAATACTGTGGCGAAAAGCAGGAGCTACCCAGGCGCGATGGATCACACCTGTAATCCTAGCACTTTAGCAGGCTGGGCGGATCACCTGAGCCCAAGAGTTGGAGACCAGCCTGAGAACATGTTAAAACCTCTACGAAAAAAGGAAAAAGGGAGAGAAAGAAAGAAAAGGAGGCTGGGCATGGTGGCTTACGTCTGTAATCCCAGCACTTTGGGAGGCGGAAGCTGGTGGATTATGAACTCAGGAGATGGAGATCATCTGGCTAACGTGGTGAAACCGGTCTCTACTGAATAAACAAAAAAATTCGCTGGGTGTGGTGGCATGCGCCTGTAGTCCCAGCTACTCGGAGGCTGAGGCAGGAGAATCGCTTGTACTTGGCAGGTGGCGGTTGCAGTGAGCTGAGCAAGATAGCGCCACTGCACTCCAGCCTGGGCGAAAGACGAGACTCCATCTCAAAACACGAAAAGAGAAAAAGAAGAAAGAGAGATGGGAAGGGGAGGGGCGAGGGGAGGGGAGGGGAGCAGAGGGGAGCGGAGGGAGGGAGGGAGAAAGACACAAAAAGCACTTAATAGCCTAGCCGGGTGTGGTGGCGGGTGCTTGTCCTACTCAGGAGACCTGAGATAGGAAGATTGCTGGAGCCGAGATCGAGATCGTGCCGCTGCTGCAGCAGTGGCCATTTAAGAGCTAACTTCTGGGGATGGCGGGAAAACACTAAATTTGTTAAGAATTGTTAAAAGCCCTCGGTGGCTCACGCCTATAATCCCAGTACTTTGGGAGGCCGAGGCGGGAGGTCACGAGGTCAAGAGATCGAGACCATCCTGGTCAACATGGTGAAACCCGTCTCTACTAAAAATACAAAAATTAGCTGGGCATGGTGGCGCGTGCCCGTAATCCCAGCTACTCGGGAGGCTGAGGCAGGAGAATTGCTTGAACCCAGGAGGCGGAGGTTGCGGTGAGCGGAGATTGCGCCATTGCACTCCAGCCTGGGTAACAAGAGTGAAGCTCCGTCTCAAATAAAAAAAAAAAAAAAGAAGAAAAATAAGATGAGATACATAGAGTGCTTTGCAAACACAGAGGGAGGAAGACTGCCAGGGTAGAAGTAAAAAGGGGCTGCAGGATCAGGTTTAGGTTGAACCTTAAAGTATGGGAAGGGTGGGGTGGAAGGGATGAGGTTCCAGCAGAACACACAGCACGCACAGAGGCTGAGATGCAGGAGGAAGCACGTGCGCTGGAACTAGATCAGCAGAGTCAGAGGCTGGAGCACAGAGTGCACTGCAGGGGCCAGTGGGGAGGCTGGAAGGTGGACCAGCTTGTGAAGAGCCTTGACAGCTCTACACAGGAGACTGGACTTAATCCTTTAAAAGTTGTAAGCAGACATAGGGCACAATCAATTTGCTTCCTTTCCTCTCCTTGCTCCCATCCTTATGGTGATGTACAGATGAGTTGAGGATCAGAGAGGTTGTGGCCTGCCTGAGGGTGCACAGCAGATTAGCTGTGAGACCACAGGAAGAGTCCAGTGCCTTTGCCTTTGGCTTCCCCTAAGTGGTGCTTCATGTAGTGGACTGTCCTAACAGTGTTGCTTGACTCCCTCTATCATCCTTGTGGGTAGCCATGGCCTCTGGGTAACACTATTCCATATTCTGACCTGAAAGAACAGCCTTCTCCATGTAAAGAGCTCAGTGTGATTGAGCACGGACCTCCCGCTTCACCATCCGCCCCCTTCTTTGGCTCAAAGAAGAAGCCACAAGCTCCCTTGGAAATAGCCTCCTGCTTCATTTCCAGGTGCCCGGCTGCCTGGCATGCACCAGGCTTGGCTCGAGAACATGTTTTTCAGAAAAGATCAGGCAGGCTTTGCAGAATGTAATGGCATTATTCTGGGTTTTTGGGGGAAAGCTAAGAAACCCTCTGCCCCCCTCTTCATCCTATACACACATACTCCAGAGATGCAGCTCTAAGAGTGCCGCCGGCCAGCCACTGTGCTGTGCATACAGAGGCATCCACAGAGCATGTGGAAGGGGTGGTTGATGCCTAAACAATAGCCATGTGGGGAGAGATAGGGGACCCAGCACTTTCCAGAAAAGAAGGAGGAGCTGTGGGGCCCCACAGGGGCTCAGTATAAATAGGGCTGACCAGAAAGTCTCCCTATGTCTCTGTGCCAGGGAAATTCCCGAGAGAAGCTAAGTTGCCAAGTTATGGTTTCTAGTTGTTTCCCTGAGTCATGCAGGCACCAAGCCTGCTCAGAGCCCCTTCCTGTAGAAGCCACTCCTCCCTCCCACCCACAGGTTCCTGGGGAGGCCATGGCTCCTTCTTCAGGGCACTGCTGGCACTGGCTCCCCATCTGAGAAGCACCCCCCATGCTCACCGATTTCAGGGGTTGGGAGTCAAGTGGAGGGGTCTACCCAGTGTACATTGCACGCTGCCATCCTCCTAAATCTGCCTCCATCACCCAAGGCAGCATCAAGCCTCCACTGAATGGGTGGGCATGGAGGCATGAAGGCAGGTGGAGCATAGCATTCCCCCAGGGAAGAGGCAGCCGGTCCTTTCTTCCCTTCCTTTGTGGTGGGAAAGGAGAGAATACAGACATGGGGCAGCAGTGCCTTAAGTCCTGTGGCTTCCTGGCCCCTTGGTGGCTGAAAGGCCACTCTGCTAGTCGTGCTCTCTACTGACATCCCGGATAGATTCTAGGAGGACAGCCTGCTCCACTTGTCCCATTTAGAGTTAGACCCACAGGGAGTGATGTGCCGTGATTCAGCCGCATTGGCTTGAGGTGACCATGTGCTCCTGGTACCCGCTCACCCTTTTCCTCCCTCCCTCCTCTTCCCTGCCTGCCCTGTCCCTTTCTCCCTTCTCTCTTTCCTCCCTCTTTGTGTCTCCCTTCTGCCCTCCCTTTCCTCGCTTTCTTCCCCAGATATTTATTGAGAAATGTTTATATGCCAGATACCAGGAATGCAAAGATGAGTGAGACACGGCCACTGCCCTCAAGGAACTCGGAGTGCTGTGGGGGAGACAGACGTGGAAAGCAATGGCTGCAGGGCGAGAACTCGGAGTGCCCCGGGATAGACAGATGTGGAAAGAAATGGCTGCAGGGTGAGAACTCGGAGTGCCCCGGGATAGACAGATGTGGAAAGAAATGGCTGCAGGGCGAGAACTCGGAGTGCCGCTGGGGAGACAGACGTGGAAAGAAATGGCTGCAGGGTGAGAACTCGGAGTGCCCCGGGATAGACAGACGTGGAAAGAAATGGCTGCAGGGCGAGGACTCGGAGTGCCGCTGGGGAGACAGACGTGTAGACAAACGGCTGCAGGGGGGGAACTCGGAGTCTCCGGGGGAGACAGACTTGGAAACAAACGGCTGCAGGGGGGGGAACTCGGAGTCTCCGGGGGAGACAGACTTGGAAACAAACGGCTGCAGGGGGGGAACTCGGAGTCTCCGGGGGAGACAGAGGTGGAAACAAACGGCTGCAGGGCGGGAACTCGGAGTCTCCGGGGGAGACAGACTTGGAAACAAACGGCTGCAGGGGGGAACTCGGAGTGCCGCTGGGGAGACAGACGTGTAGACAAACGGCTGCAGGGGGGGAACTCGGAGTCTCCGGGGGAGACAGACTTGGAAACAAACGGCTGCAGGGGGGGGAACTCGGAGTCTCCGGGGGAGACAGAGGTGGAAACAAACGGCTGCAGGGGGGGAACTCGGAGTCTCCGGGGGAGACAGAGGTGGAAACAAACGGCTGCAGGGCGGGAACTCGGAGTCTCCGGGGGAGACAGAGGTGGAAACAAACGGCTGCAGGGCGGGAACTCGGAGTCTCCGGGGGAGACAGACTTGGAAACAAATGGCTGCAGGGTGGGAACTCGGAGTCTCCGGGGGAGACAGACTTGGAAACAAACGGCTGCAGGGGGGGGAACTCGGAGTCTCCGGGGGAGACAGACTTGGAAACAAACGGCTGCAGGGGGGGAACTCGGAGTCTCCGGGGGAGACAGAGGTGGAAACAAACGGCTGCAGGGCGGGAACTCGGAGTCTCCGGGGGAGACAGAGGTGGAAACAAATGGCTGCAGGGGGGGAACTCGGAGTCTCCGGGGGAGACAGACGTGGAAACAAACGGCTGCAGGGGGGGAACTCGGAGTCTCCGGGGGAGACAGACTTGGAAACAAACGGCTGCAGGGCGGGAACTCGGAGTCTCCGGGGGAGACAGACTTGGAAACAAACGGCTGCAGGGCGGGAACTCGGAGTCTCCGGGGGAGACAGACTTGGAAACAAACGGCTGCAGGGGGGAACTCGGAGTCTCCGGGGGAGACAGACTTGGAAACAAACGGCTGCAGGGCGGGAACTCGGAGTCTCCGGGGGAGACAGAGGTGGAAACAAACGGCTGCAGGGGGGAACTCGGAGTCTCCGGGGGAGACAGACGTGGAAACAAACGGCTGCAGGGGGGGAACTCGGAGTCTCCGGGGGAGACAGACTTGGAAACAAACGGCTGCAGGGGGGGAACTCGGAGTCTCCGGGGGAGACAGACTTGGAAACAAACGGCTGCAGGGGGGGAACTCGGAGTCTCCGGGGGAGACAGACTTGGAAACAAACGGCTGCAGGGCGGGAACTCGGAGTCTCCGGGGGAGACAGACTTGGAAACAAACGGCTGCAGGGGGGAACTCGGAGTCTCCGGGGGAGACAGACGTGGAAACAAACGGCTGCAGGGGGGGAACTCGGAGTCTCCGGGGGAGACAGACTTGGAAACAAACGGCTGCAGGGGGGGAACTCGGAGTCTCCGGGGGAGACAGACTTGGAAACAAACGGCTGCAGGGGGGGAACTCGGAGTCTCCGGGGGAGACAGACGTGGAAACAAATGGCTGCAGGGCGGGAACTCGGAGTCTCCGGGGGAGACAGACGTGGAAACAAATGGCTGCAGGGCGGGAACTCGGAGTCTCCGGGGGAGACAGACGTGGAAACAAACGGCTGCAGGGGGGGAACTCGGAGTCTCCGGGGGAGACAGACGTGGAAACAAATGGCTGCAGGGTGAGAACTCGGAGTCTCCGGGGGAGACAGAGGTGGAAACAAACGGCTGCAGGGGGGGAACTCGGAGTGCCCCGGGGGAGACAGACTTGGAAACAAACGGCTGCAGGGCGGGAACTCGGAGTGCCCCGGGGGAGACAGAGGTGGAAACAAACGGCTGCAGGGCGGGAACTCGGAGTGCCCCGGGGAGACAGACTTGGAAACAAACGGCTGCAGGGGGGGAACTCGGAGTCTCCGGGGGAGACAGACGTGGAAACAAACGGCTGCAGGGCGGGAACTCGGAGTCTCCGGGGGAGACAGACTTGGAAACAAACGGCTGCAGGGCGGGAACTCGGAGTGCCCCGGGGGAGACAGAGGTGGAAACAAACGGCTGCAGGGCGGGAACTCGGAGTGCCCCGGGGAGACAGACTTGGAAACAAACGGCTGCAGGGGGGGAACTCGGAGTCTCCGGGGGAGACAGACGTGGAAACAAACGGCTGCAGGGCGGGAACTCGGAGTCTCCGGGGGAGACAGACGTGGAAACAAATGGCTGCAGGGCGGGACCACAGGATGACTCAGAAATACCTGCGTCTGACTTACAGACAAAGTGCACAAGAGGGAGGGCCACTCCTTTTGGGTGGGGACAGGGGATGTATGGGGACTAGAGGTGCCTACTGGCTCTGAAATAAGCCTGCTTTAACGGGACTCTCCCTCGCTTACGTTCACACAGCGTGACAACGAGCAAGTCTCTTAATGTCTCCTGATCTCAGTTTCCTCAGTTATTAAAAAGAAAATGTTTGGAGCTTACCACAGAACGAAAAGATGTGAAAAGTCATGGGTTGTGCCGAGTATGAGGAGATAGTTAGCCAGCTCTCATTTGTAAAAACAGCGAATAGGACACTGGAAATTTTGGAGGCTGACAGGCTGCTCCTTCTCCTGCATCCTGTGTTATGAAATGTTCCTTAGCCCAGGAAAGGACTGTGGGCGCCTCGCAGGGAAAGGAGAGTGAATTCACAGTTACAGCCCACTCCTGTCTTCTGTCTCCTCTTTCCTTCCCACCAGAAGTATCCACTGGGTTGATGTGGCACGGCATCAGTTCTAGAGCTGAACCAAGTACCTTGTTTTCGGGGGACTTTGCATGGTTGTCAAGATGGGGAGGAAGCAAGGGCAGCCTGGGAGAGCTAGGGACCACAGGAGCCTGGAGACAGATCACCTGACTTTCTGTTCTCCCATTGACCAGACCAGAAACCTTCCCTGTCTCCACTGCGGGCTCACTCATAGAGTGGCCTCTGGCGAGCCACGGGTCTCTCAGGGCTGTAAAACCAGACTCTTCCCCTCCTGACATGTCTGGGCCATGGAGAAAATGAAACAAGACATGCTCAGAAAGAACCCAAGTCTTCTAGAATAAAGGGTGTGGGAGAGATGTAATATCATCTAGTCAGGTTTATACTATTCAAAGTAATCAAGTCCTTAATGCATTATATGGTTATGAGTCCTGTTAACCAAGTTTATTATCGCCAGCTATTGTAGTAGAAAGCTCTGGACTTTATTGTGGGAAACTGCAGGTATTGTTTCCTGAATTAGAGCCACTTGAAAATTAAATCGCTTGGATTCATAGCGAGTGCCTAGGAGGCCACCCCTATGAAGCCACCCCTCTCATTGACAAGGCCAGCTTCTCAGTGGCCAAAACTTCATAGGGCCAGCCTTCCCCTCCTAGGCGAGAAGTTGGCTGCAAGGTGAAACAGTCGCTATAGTCCAGTGGTTCCAAGCCCAGACTTGGGAGCAGCATTCAAATCCCAGCCCTGCTACTTTTTTTTTTTTTTGAGATGGTGTCTTTCTCTGTCACCCAGGCTGGAGTGCAGTGGTGCCATCTCAGCTCACTGCACCCTCTGCCTCCCAGGTTCAAGCACTTCCCCTGCCTCAGGCTCCCAAGTAGCTGGGACTACAGGTGCGCACCACCACACCCAGCCAATTTTTGTATTTTCAGTAGAGATGGGGTTTCACCATGTTGGCCAGGCTAGTCTCAAACTCCTGACCTCGTGATCTGCCCATCTCAGCCTCCCACAGTGCTGGGATTACAAGCGTGAGCCACCGCACCCGGTGCTGCTACTTTTTAGCTGTGTGGGAACTTAACCTCTCTGTGGTTCTGCTTCCTCATTGCACAGCAGGGGTGACAATGGTACCGACCCTGCTGAATTGTAACTGAGTCCATTTGAAGCACTTGACCCTGTGCTCAGAGATCCGCTACCTGCTCTGTCCAGCCACTGCTCCTCCAGTCACCTCTGTCCCCTTCTCTAAAGCCAGGACAGACACCTGTGAAATCTCCTAAGCACTGGGAATTGGACTCTAAGGACATATTGTCTTTGGAGAAACACTTCTTAGCTTCTCCCACATAGCGACTTTCAGCTTCCCCCAGGCTGCAGAAGGATATTTATCTTGTCAGCAAAGATACCCATGCACGCAGCTGTACCCCACATGCACCCCTGTGTGTATAAGTGTATGAAAGAACACTTTTATGTAGCGCCTGTGTCAAGTACTTTTCCAAATGCTCCATGAATATTAACAAACGCAGTCCTCACAACAGCGATGTGAAGTGGATGCTGTTAATCATCCTCATTTTAAATTTAAGAGATGGAAGCAGGGAAGGACTAAATGGCTGAGTCAGGATTCTGATACTGTGTGTGTGTGTGTATTTTAACAAAAGGATCCCGAAATAATACTTATCCTTAGCAAGTGCAGTGTACACTATGTTCTATTCTGTTCCATCCAATTTTTAAAAATGCATTTCTCCTATGTGCCAATTTGGATTTTGTTTTACTAATCTGGGCTCCCGACCCACTGATGACTCCAAAGCCACAGTTTGAAAGGCAGGGTAGTGAGAGGAAAACTTCCGAGGAAAAGAAATGGCAGATTTCCTCCGTGTGGCCTGTGTTCAAAGGTGGGTGGAGCTCTAGCCGGGAGTGTTGGTGGGGCTCTGAGATGGATCAGAAGGTGCTTCCTGTTTTCAGATGTGAGATTCTAAAGAAAATAGGCCCAGACCCTCAGCGCTGGTTGAGGGGGCAAAGGCTACAGATGGGGCCAGGCTTGCCTTCCTGGTTGGGCAGATGCTGCTGATAAACCTTCGGAAGAGGCCTGGCTGCCGGCACGTGCTGGTTGTTATCTTATCCTTTTCCAGAGTGAAATCAGGAAAGGCCTTGTAAGCTGGAGCCCCTGACTGGAGCTAGGACTCAGGGCTCAGGGCTGCTTGCTGTGCCTGGGGGCCTCTTTTGGCCTGGACTGGTATTCTATCAGTAGTATTCTATGCTTAACTTTTTGAGACATTTTTCTATTTACCAAGTTATTTTATGCTCAGAAGAGCTGAATTTGGCAAGCGTAGGTTCCATTCCATTCTACAGGTGGGGAGAAGAGGCCGAGAGATGCTTGGTGACTTGGTCCAGGCTGTAGGAGACTGGAAGGCACCTCCAGACATCCAGTTCTAGTTATCTCTGCTGCAGATGGTGCGGTAGATTATGTGATTAGCCTTGGAGACGTTTAAGGAGGAGACACGAACAGGAGGCCACTTTACCTGTCTGGGGTTTGTCATCTGGCTCCTCTGTTCTTCAGCTTCAGTTGCCCCTGGCAAAATACAGTAGGGTTGATTGAGGCCCACCCTGGGATATTCTAACTTGAGGCCAAAGGAAAGAGGAATGAGCTGATATCTCTGTTGATTCCCTAGTGGGAAATGGGTTTAAATAGGTACGTTTGATATCTGTCTTGAGTTCTCCAGTGGGGAATGGGCTTACGTTGCAGTCGGCCAGAGAGAAGTTAAATCAAAGACTGGGAGGCCGTGAAAGATGGAAACCGAGGGAAACTGAGCTTTTAGAAGGCCCTCCATCTCTGCGGAATAAGTTAGCTAAGTCAGTGTGCCAGTGAGTTGGGAGGTGGGGCAAGCTCAGCTCTGGAGGCTCAGCCAGCTCTGGGTGGTGCTGAGCGAAACTTACCCCTGCATATCCTGCACTGGTGCTGGGAACAAGGGGTTGGGTACCCCTGGACTCACCCATTGGAAGCATTTCTCCCATGTCCCTATTCTGAGTGGCCTGCAGCTGTCTTTCCCAGCAGCTGTCCCCTGAGCCGACTTGGGTTTCTTGTGGGCACAAGGAGTGCTCTGACACCCACTCTCCACATCCTGTATTGAGAAAGCCAGGTTCTTACCCAACAAGGGCCTCTCCTCCCCTCCTCAGTCCCGGGGTTTCTTTTAATAAAATAAAAAGTGAGAAAAATATTTTTCAGAGCTTCAGTTGCTCCTGGAAAAGTCTAGCTTCCTCCCACTGGGAGTGAGCCTTCAAAGACCATCTATCCATTGATCAATGAAAAATATTTATTGAGCAGGAGCCACTTCACGCATTGCATTATGTGTATCCTGAGACTCCACAGTCTGGTCCCCAAATACCCGTCCAGCCTCATTTGGTTGTGAGGAATAATCAAGCTCATAAATAGGAAGCATTCCCACCGTGTCCATAGTAAACACAGAGTAAATGCTTCTAGAATTATTGTTACTTCCCAACACGCACCTTGACCTAGTCTAGGGACCCCAGCCATCTCCCATCTCCTTCCTGTGACTCCCTCTGGAATGCCCAGCCTCCTCCTCTCATGCTGTGTGGCCATGCTGTGGCCTCCCCTGGGGCCTCCCTGGCTCCCCACTCAACGCTGTCCTCATCCCAGGCTGCCTCTGATGGGAGGATGGCTTTGTTGGTTTGCTTTTGTCAGTATCCATTCTCTAGGTTAGGGTTTCCTTGAGGGCAGGGCCCACCTCTCTGTTCAGTCTCTAGCACTGTCATGCTCAGGACATTTCTAGGGAATAACTGGCTAACCTATGCCTACAGCTTCACCATGGAGGGGGTTATCTGTGGGCTGGGGGTGCGTAACCGAGGCTTTCTGGAAGAGGTGGCATTCGAGCTCAGCCTTAACATGGTGTCCACCTTCCTTCTCCGGGGAGATTTGGATTTATAGGCATCTGGGGGAGAGGGAAGGGGAAAGACGTAGCCAGAGCAGGAATGCCTAAGGTCTTTCGGGAAATATTGCAAAACTCAGTCAGGTTGAACTAGAAAACTGCCACATGGAGCCGTAGAAGATGACATTTGAAAGATGAGTGGGGACATGCTGCCGTGGGCCCTGGGTGCCAAGCCCTGGAGGTAGACCCTTCTGTAGTAGGCAGGGGAGGGACGACCCCTGAGGATTTCTGAGCAGGAGAGTCACTTGATGAAAACAGCTATTAAGCTGTGGTCAATGGAGAGGAAGTTGGCTTCAATTTTAAAGCCCAAGGACAGAGTCCTAAATGTCCTCTTATCACCCATTTCAAGTGCTTCTTGGTGTCTAACCTAAATCAGTCCTGCTGCAATCAAAGTCCAGTTCATCTCACGGGAGTCAGAAAACTGCTGAACGGGGCTGTGGTTCTCCTATTTCTGCCAGAGAGAACCCACATATCTTGGTGTGGAGCAAGACTGTGGGTCAGGGTTCTGAGCCAAGCTGGCAGAGCTCTGGGGCACGTGAGGGCACTGAGGCCTGTGTTGATACCTCTAGGGGTTGGGTTTAGAGCAGTTGAAGCCCCTGTGGAATGAGAACCCCTGGACCTGTCCCTGAGGTACTATTCCCTCCTCCCCAGTACCGGCATACATGCTGTCCTTGTTAAAAGCTTGTCGGCTTCCATACTGGCATCTCTGCTGCCCTGCGCCATTGTGGAGGTAGGAGATGAGGTGGATAAAGGTCTCTGAGGCGGGGAGATAAGGACCTAGAAGAAAAACAAGCTTGATTCAGGGAAGGGCACAGGAGAAGAAGTTAAGGAGAGTTCTCCTATTTTCTTTTTTTTTTTTTAAGAGATGGAGTTTCACCATCTTGGCCAGGCTGGTCTTGAACTTCTGACCTCGTGATCCACCTTCCTCAACCTCCCAAAGTGCTGGGATTACAGGCATGAGCCACTGTGCCCGGCTGCTTCTGCTATTTTCACCCCAGCTTGGTTGGGGTACCCGTCTGACACCTGAGAGTGAGGTCTGCCAGGAGCTACAGAGGCAGCAGGTGTCTGTCTGTTCCCCTCCAGTCTCCTTGGTTAGCCCATCCCCGGGCCAGGGGGAGTGGTGGCTGGTTAGGGTCAGTCTTGTCCTTCCAAGGTCCTTCTCTGCGTTTGCTGTTAGCCAGTCACTCCACTGTCATCTGAAGGGTTATTGGATGGAATTCCAAGGACCTCGGTCTCTAAAGAAGAAAGCTTTTCTTGAACAGGAAATTTGTTTCTCCCCTGGGTTCACAGGGCAAGTGGAACATTCCATTTAAAGGGTGAAACAGGAACAGGTGAGCTACAGTGCAGACAACAAGACCGAGACACAGGTGAGGGGAGTGGCTGAGCCACTCACTCTGCCCACCTCTGCCTCTGCCATCTTCTTAACCTCTTGCTTCCTGTCCCCTGATCCCAAAATGCTAGGATGACAGGATATGGATATGGGACTCCTAAAGAAGCCAGGTAAGAGGGCATCCCTCAGAAGACCTTGTCCCTCCCCATCTGGGGACCCTCACTTTCCCACCCACCAGTGCTGCTGTGTCCCACAATTCTGGGGACACCATTCATATTGTGCTATATGGGAATATTACCCCCTGGAGTTGTGCGGAGGCCAGGAAGTCTGTGCCAGCAGATAAGTAGGAGGGCAGAATCGGACACTTTTCTGTATTCTAGGCAAACAGTAGACATCTTTCCAGGAAGCTCAGGGGAGGGAGCTGCCTGTAAGAGGATCCCCTGGTGGATGCTCTGTGGGGTGGCTTGAACGGGTTTCTGCGTTTGCTGCTGCTTGCTTAATTAGACACCTACATGGTGCTCTCTGCTAATGACCATGTCTCCCAGGGAGATGACAGATAGATGGGTAGCTGTGAAAGTCAGGTGAAGCTCTCCGGGACAGCCACCTGAGGATGGGGGAATGGAGGTGGAGCATCATGTGATTTCCATGGGCTAATCTGGAATATAGACTGTCAAAGAGACCATTTTCTCCCCAGGACTGGGCAAAGAAGCAGTAGCCTCGAAATCTGATTCTGTCTTCAATAGTAACATCTTGTGTGAGCTCTGAACTCCTGGCTGTGGTTTGTGCTCTTGAGAAATGGAGAGGTCATCCCTATGTCCAGGGAGTCACTGAGGCCAGATGAGCCCAGGAACGTGCATGTCTCTGGAGGCAGGCATCCTGGAGTGGAGGACAACCGGGTGTCTTTCCAGCACCCTGTATGTTAGGTTGAAAAGATGAGCCACGTGGGGAGGCCTGACTGCTGTGTGGAGTGCGTCAGGAAGATGGTGAGCTCCAACTGGACATATTTGTCAGGAAACATCCTGGGATTTGGAGCTGAGCTTTGGCTAAGGCCTGGGCAAAGTGGCTCACGCTTGTAATCTCAGTGCTTTGATGAGCTGAGGTGGAGGAACGTTTTAGGCCAGGAGTTCAAGACTGGCCTGGGTAACATAAGGCAACTGTCTTAAGAAATGAAGAAAAAGGAAGGAAGGAAGTGGGGGAGGGAGAGAGGGAGAAAGAAAGGAGGAAGGGAGATCAAAGAAAAAAGTAAAAAAGGGAAAGAGAAAAAGAAAGCAAGAGAGAAAGAGAAAGAGCAAGGGAGAGAAAAAGAGAAGAAAGAAAGAAAAATAAAAATTAAAAAGAAAGAAAATAGGGAGACAGGGCACGGTGGCTCACGCCTGTTACCCCAGCACTTTGGGAGAAGGTGGGTGGATCATGAGGTCAGCAGTTCAAGGCCAGCTTGACCAACATGGTGAAATTCTGGCTCTACTAAAAATACAAAAATCAGCTGGGCATGGTGGTGCGTGCCTGTAATCCCAGCTACTCAGGAGGCTGAGGCAGAAGAATTGCTTGAACCCAGGACACCCAGCCTGGGTGACAGAGTGAGGCTCTGTCTCAAAAAAAGAAAAGGAAAGGAAGTGGGCTAAGGGCCTTGGTTCAGATGCTCTGGAACTTCTCAGGGAGTGCACTAGAAGCAAATTGATTTCTGCCGATGACTCGGGAAGTGGCTGCACTTTGATGTTTGTGATTCTTCTGTGCCTGCCCCCAGCACACTCTAGCCCATCTTTGTAGAACTGGGATTGTTGGGTTATGGGGAAAGAGGCCTTGTGGTCCTCACCTGGATGAGCCAGCCAAATATTACCAAAAGCAGAGCTGCAGAGACAAGGTGCCAGGACCCGGGTTAATGTGTTTGTGCTGCCCAAACAATGCCATGCTTCATAGGCTCCTGAGCACCCCAGCCCTGTGGTAAGGCCTGGAGCCAGGCCCGAGCAAGGGCAGGTTGTAGGAAAGCATAGCCTGTGTGCTGCTTGTGAGCCAGAAAGGTGCCACTCTGCCCTTGAGTGTTTCCGGGATGCTTTGAACGGTCTTTGCTCTTGTTTCCTCCATCCCGGGAAGGCCTGAACACCTCCAGGGGGTGGAATCTGGAAAGGGACTATAGGATTGCTGTGTGCTATTTATCTCTACCATGCTTCTGATGGAAATAAGCGTTTCTGCACATTTCAGGGACGGAGTGAGGTCGGCGGAGATGATCAGCTATCATGGAAACCTGGGACTGTAGGGGAAAGACCAAGTTTTGAAGCTGAGCCGATGTAACTGAATTTTGGCTGTGTCACTGGCTAGCTGTGTGGTGCTGGGCAAGTTAGCTAACTCTTCTAAGCATGAGTTGCTTGTGCTGTAAGATGGGAATACCACCACCCATCTCCAGAGTTCCTGTGGGAATTCAATGAGACAATATGTCTAAATTATCTATCCAGTGTTAGGCACTAGCGTTTTGTCGTGTAGCACCAACTTAACGCCTACAGTAGGAAGGGTAAGAAGTGGGCTGAGACCAGAGGAAGCACTTTGGCTTGAGAGGTTCAGTTTAGATCTTAGGATGCATTTCCTGTGTTTAAGGACTTAGGGCCCATGTGGCCATGGGTGATTGTGAAGTTTCATCCTCTAAAGAAATAAAATGGCTGGGCGCGGTGGCTCAAGCCTGTAATCCCAGGACTTTGGGAGGCCGAGGTGGGTGGATCATGAGGTCAAGAGATCAAGACCATCCAGGTCAAAATGGTGAAACCCCGTCTCTACTAAAGATACAAAAAATTAGCTAGGCATGGTGGTGTGTGCCTGTAATCCAAGCTACTCAGGAGGCTGAGGCAGGAGAATTGCCTGAACCCAGGAGGCGGAGGTTTCAGTGAGCCGAGATCACGCCATTGTACTCCAGCCTGGGTAACGAGAGTGAAACTCTATCTCAAAAAAAAAAGAAAAGAAATAAAATTATTCCCTTCAGAGTGTAACCTTAGGGCTTTCATATTGAGAAGTAGAAAAAGGAGTGATATTCAGTTTTCTTCAATAAACATTTTTGAGCAAAGGTACTTTCAGTTCCAAAGAGTTGATGATTTTGGGTGTTTAAAAACCCTTTGAACGTCTTGGAAGAAAGAAGTATTGAAAACTGTATTATATTTGGCAGTTATCATTTGTATTTTTGTTACACACTCAAGAAGCCCTAATCTGCTTAGTTCTGGAGGTAGAAACAATGAGTAGAAGCAGGACTTTCTATCAGCACTCTTCAACAGTGGAGCAGGCTACCTTACAAAGTAGCAAGTGTGCTGTCCCCCAAGAGTGTGAGCGGCCCAGGGATAGTCATCTTTCATAGTTGTTGCAGAGGCCTCTTCCTACACCAGGTGGGAGGGCAGACTGCTTGATGCTGAGATCCCTCCAAAATGTGGGAGGCTCTCATTCTGATATCACCAAAATCTCCCAGCTGAGGATAAGGGGTTTCCCTATACTGTATGCTAATGCTCTAGAGATTGGAATTAGGGCAAGTTCCTCCCCCAACCTGTACCACCACCAGAGGCCTTCTTCCTGACTTCCTTCTCCAAAGCAGAGCCTCTTTTCCTGCCTAATTGTCCTTTACTATAATTTCCTCCCCCAAAGTCTTTGAGATTTTGTGCACTCTTGCCCTGCTGCATGTCTCAGAACGAGCTTTTATTGTAGGTGAGTCTTTGCCCTGTGTTTCTAATCATCTCTAGCAGAATGAGCTTTTATTGTAGGTGAGTCTTTGCCCTGTGTTTCTAATCGTCTCTTGCAGGATGAGCTTTTATTGTAGGTGAGTCTTTGCCCTGTGTTTTTAATCATCTCTAGCAGAATGAGCTTTTATTGTAGGTGAGTCTTTGCCCTGTGTTTCTAATCATCTCTAGCAGAATGAGCTTTTATTGTAGGTGAGTCTTTGCCCTGTGTTTCTAATCGTCTCTAGCAGGATGAGCTTTTATTGTAGGTGAGTCTTTGCCCTGTGTTTCTAATCGTCTCTAGCATGATGAGGGTTTGACAATCAAGCAACTATTTATTGCATGCCTGCTATGCACAAGGCACTGGTATAGGAGCCGAGAGGGAAGGCAAGGAATTGTGATAGATAGTCCAATCCTTAAAGAGCTTCAGTCTCTCTTTTGGAAAGACTTTTTTGGAGTAAAAAGTCAGTTGAGGGTCAAGGTTGTGTGTAAATAACAGTTGAGTGGTAAAGACACTAGCAGGAGTAGAAGAAGGGGAGGGATGATGGCCAGTAGGAGGCTGAGGTGCTTTGGTGAACTGGGCCAGTGGATTTCGGACCCGACTGCTGTTGGAATGAGAGACTGAGATAGGAGAGTCAAAGTTGACCTGGAGGTTATAAGCCTGTTTAACTGGGAGAGTTAACGTTGATATTGACAGAAGTAAGAGTCAAGTTAGATGGAGAGCCCCTTCATAATTGATTTTTTTTAACCATGCATGCATAGTAGTCAAACAACACAGAAAAGTGTTCAGTGAAAGTCCCTCTTTGATCTATCTCTGATCTACACCCAGTCCCCTCCTTGGAGATGGTCACTGTTACTAGTGTCTACTGTGTCCTTCCTGAGACGCTGTAAGCCAGGGGTCAGCCAACTGTGACTCATGGGCCAAATCCAGCCACTACCTAATTTTGCATGACTCTTGAGCTAAGAATGGTGTTTATATTTGGTGCTGAAAAAAAAAATCAAAAGAATGATATTTTGTGACACATGAAATTCAAATTTTAGTGCCCATGACTAGACTTTTATTGAGATGTAGCCACACTCATTTATCTGTGCTTTTTTTTCTGCTCATTTGTTTATTTATGGCGGCTGTTATTGCCCTATGATGGTTACACTGAGTACTACAGGGACTTACAAAGCTAAAAAATACCCATCTAACCCTTTACAGAGAAAGTTTGCTGACTCCTGCTCTAGGCAAACATAGTGACATTGGCAGTTGTTAATAGAAATGATTTGTTAGTCCAAGAAATGTCATACAAAATTGATACTATCTTCATTGATCGTACCTTGGACAGTTCCTGCCTAATACGATGACGCGTTACTTAATGTCGGGGATACATGCTGAGACTTACATTTTTGTTTTGCGATGGAGTTTCGCTCTTGTTACCCAGGCTGGAGTGCAATGGCGTAATCTCGGCTCACTGCAACCTCCGCCTCCTGGGTTCAGGCAATTCTCCTGCCTAAGCCTCCTGAGTAGCTGGGATTACCGGCATGTGCCACCGTGTCCAGCTAATTTTTTGTATTTTTAGTAGAGACGGGGTTTCACCATGTTGACCAGGATGGTCTCGATCTCTTGACCTCGTGATCCACCCACCTCGGCCTCCCAAAGTGCTGGGACTACAGGCGTGAGCCACCGCGCCCGGCCGAGAAGCACATTTTTAGGCAAGTTTGTTGTCGTGTGAACATGACAGTATACTTACACAAACCTCGACGGCTTAGCCTGCTACTCACCTAGGCTTCACGGTGTAGCCTATTGCTTAAACCTATGCAGCATACTGCTGTACTGAACACTGTAGGCAACTGTAACACAATAGCGTGTGTGTATCTAAACATAGAAAAGGCACAGTAAGGCCGTACACGGTGGCTCACGCCTGTAAGCCTAGCACTTTGGGAGGCTGAGGCAGGCAGATTACGAGGTCAGGAGTTCAAAACCAGCCTGACTAACATGGTGAAACTCTGTCTCTACTAAATATACAAAAATTAGCCAGGTGTGGTTGTGGGTGCTTATAATCCCAGCTACTCAGGAGTGTGAGGCAGGAGAATTGCTTGAACCAGGAGGCAGAGGTTGCAGTGAGCCGAGATTGCACCACTGCACTCCAGCCTGGGTGACAGAGTGAGACTCCATCTCAAAAGAAAAGAAAAGAAAAGAAAAAGTACAGTAAAATGCAGTGTTATAATCTTATGGGATCACTTTTGTATATGTGGTCCATCATTGACTGAAACGACCTTATGCAGCATATGATTGCACTAAGAAATCATCAGTGAGTGGCTGGTCAATCTTAATTTGATTGTAGACATGCTGAGTTTAAGGTGCAGGTGGGTTACCCGCAGGACAATGCTCAGTAGGTGGTTTGGCTCATGGGACTGAAGCTTGGAACCTGGAGGTTAAGATGTGAGGACACCTGCAGGGAGTCTTCAGTGTGAATCTGTCTATGATATCAGCCTGCAGGTCAAAGGTTTCACTGAACAAAAATGAAGCATTACATGCTGAGCACTGTACGAAGTACACTATGGATGTTAATAGAGTGACAGAAAGACAGTGAATGAGAAACATGAACCAGTCCTGAGGGAACAGTAAATACCACAGGCAGTTTAGAATGACCTTCCTGGGTCAGCTGGTAACTGGTGAGCAGAGTGGGAAGAGCAATGGGCATTTACTGAGTGCCTACTGCATGCCCGCTGCTGTATACATGTTACCGTATTTACTGTGACTCAGGTGGGATCCTTAGCCTCATTTTACAGATGAGGAAATAGGAGCTCAGAAAGGTGAAGTGATTTTTTTTCTTGCAATCCGTGATCCAAGTAAGTATCTCGTTGTATTAAAGCACGATTCCAACTGACCTTGACTGACTGATTGATTGATTGACAAGGTCTCGCTCTGTCACACAGGCTGGAGTACCATGGCATGATCATAGGATCATAGCTCGTGGGAGCCTCGAACTTCTAGCCTGAAGCAGTCCTCTAAAGTGTTGCGATTACAGGCATGAGCCACTGCTGGCTTTTAAGCCTCTTGTTTCCCTCCTACCATCCAAGATGCCGAATCGGGCTGGGAGTCACTCCTTGGCTTTGCCAAGCCATTTCATTGTCCTGGCCTCAGCTCTCTCATCTGCAAAATGAGGCATTTGTTACCACAACTGCTACAGTCCCTTCTGAGTCTCACCTGGCCTGATTCTATTATGGGTGGAAACGTAAGGGCCAGGGGTGCACCATAAGAATGATGTGCAGAAAATTGGGAGAGGTGAGGAAGGCGAATTTAGCAATTTGTATATGTCAGTCCCAGTTATCTGGAATCAGATCCTGAGGAGAATATTCCCTAATATGAAGGAATCGTCTAAAAATCTCTGCTCCCAAGCTGCAAACTTGCCTGTTGCCCTTATTACCAGGATCCTGAGTGCCACTTAATCACCTGGACTTGAGCTGCTGGAGGGGTTGGGGCTGGGAGAGACCGTGGACGTACCTGGCAGGTCTCTCTCCCGATGCCTGCTCCTCTGGGCTCAGCTCGGCTGGGCCTGCTGGGCTTAGGGTTTCAGGAGGAGCTGCAGCTAGAGGGCTGACTGATGTTTTCAAGGAGCAGGAGGGGTGGGGAGTGAGGGGAATGTGAGGGCCTGTAAGCCACCAGACCTGAGAAACTGGGGGTGTGAGTGTGTTTATATAGGACTCACCAACCTGCAGTTTCAGATTTCAGAGCCAGCTTTACTGAGAGACATCGTCTAGGTTTTCAGTTAGCACTGAAGCAAGGAGAGAGCTGACACCAGAGTCTTCCTGGAAGGCTGGAGGAATTCTGGAATACTGGGCTCTCTCCCTGTTTCCTTCCTTCTCATGGGTGTTGCATCGGCCACCCTTGGCAGTTTCCTCTGATCAGGAGTATTGCTTCACTCCTTCCCAGTTGGCAGTCTTCGTCTCCCAGTTGAGTCCTGACATCCAGCATGGAAGGTAAAATCTAGGGTCCTGGGGATCTCCACCAGGAAGAACTGGGTCCAGACAAACTTTCAGTGGAGAGGACCCGGGAGAAAAACACACATGTTGGACAAAGAGGAATACTTCACAGTAAGGCAGATATGAATGAGTGTGTGTGCGTGAGAGTGAGTGTGTGAGTGTGTGTTTGGTGCAGGTACTTCTGTTAACAGTTGGGACGCAAATCTTTTACCTCTTCTTCCTTCATTTATCCCCTTTCTCTGCTAGCAAATAAGAATATTGCATAAATGTTCATCTTCCTCAGGGTCTCTCATCAAACAGTTAAAGAAAGTGTCTGATTTCTGGAAGGTGGCTACCTCCTCCCTTGGGGGTAGGGGGCTGCAGAGAGAATTCAGGGATGTAAGTACAGACCTGTGTGTATCCAGAGGACTGATGCCCCTGGGGTAAGCCCTGGATTTTGTAGGTGCTTAGACCACTTCTTTCTTTTTAAATTTTAGATGGTGTGTGCAGGGTACACATGCAGGTTTGTTACATGAACATATCGCATGATGCTGAGGTTTGGGTCCCTGTAGAATCGGTCACCCAAAGAGTGAACATAGTACCCAGTACGTTGGTTTGCAACCCCTGCCCCCATCTTTTCTTCTCCCATTTCGGAGTCCCCAGTGTCTGTCTACTGTGGTTATCTTTATGTCCTGGAACATTTCTGATAAAGCTACCTGTAAGCCCTGTAGCTGTCTGCTGGGAAGTGAAATCCATATGGATTCCAGCATGGTCTCCATGTGAAATTAGTGTGAACCAACCCAAGGGATCAAAGCTATGAGGGGCAAGTGGCAGAAGCACCTTCTTCCCAGTGCCTCAGAATTGGGCAGGATGGAGGCCAAAGCCTTGGAGAAGGGGGAAAAGGAATTGCCATTTTGCTGAATGCAGAAATTTGGGTGGGGCAGGTGATTGGTGGGGGGTGGGTAAGGCTGGCTGAATGTGGCCCCATCTTCCCAGGGTCTGTGTGGTGTTTCTTGGTGGCAAGGAGCAGCGATCAGAGACCTGCCTTGTGCAGGGGCTGGTGGGTGGGCGGCCTGGCCTGGCTGCCATTTGAGCAGTCACCAGTGCTGTGGGCAGCACACGCTGTGAGGCAGGGTCTTGCAGGAATGGTGGGTGGCCCAAGTGAAGGTCTATTTTCTGTTTCAGAGATGGTGCCTTCTTCCTGTCATCACATGGTAGAAGGGGAGAGCTGGTTTCCTGGGGTTTCTTTTATAAGTGTACTAATCCCATTTATGAGTGTAGGCCCTCATGACCTAAGCATTCGCCAAAGGCCACACCTCTTAATCCCTTACCTCCTAATACTGAATACTTCCTAATACCCAATCATCTTGAAGATTACAATTTCAATATGTAAATTTTAGGGGACATAAACAATTAGAACATAATATGATTATTTTTCATAAAGTATATATTTTTCTTTACTCTTAATGCTCCCCCTGTTTAAAGATTTTGTCAGTTTCTGCTGGTAGTTCAGTGTCACTAGGTCTGAAGTTTGACTACTCTACCAGAAATCTCTCTGTGTTGTTCTTTCCCACAGATAAATTTTCAGTTTCTTGTTCAGCTTATTTTTTACTAAACTCTAGTTTTAGGAGAGTGCTAAAGAACACATTTCCATAGAACAGTAAAGAAATCTGGTGTTGTTTTCATGGCCTTGTGATATGGCCATGAAAGTGTGGCAGGCCCTCTGCTTCCTTCTCTCTGGTCTGATGCTTCTCTACCAGATCTTAAGGTTCAGCCTAACCCTGAGGTTATCATACTCCTAGCCCTTCTTGAATCAGAAATCCCCAGTAGACATGAGAATAAAAAACTTTTATGGAAATTAGATTGTTATCTATATAACTTTGAGCATCAAGCTCTTCCCAGGATCCCACCTTTCTGACTCTGTTCCCCATGAATTTCCACAATCCAGAAGGCAGAAATTATGCACAAATCCCCCTTGCTGAGATACAGAGAAAGGCCATGGCCTCACTTACATTGAGTTGCCACATCTTAGGAGCCGTTTGGCCCCTTAGGAATCCAACATCAGGGAACTGGCAGGAGAGGGGAAGGGAAGACAAAAGCTGTATTTCCTTTATGCAGAATTCACCCATTTTCCTTGTCACTTCCATCCCATCTCCTTCTATGAAGACCCTTCTGTACCTTCCTACATTAGCTTGGAGTATGCCCTTTGGGGATTTCCAAATGGCCGTATAAACATGGACAGTACTTTTTAAAAATCTAAATAGCATTTTCTTTTTAAATACCAATATTAAAAATGTCACAGTTTTTATATACAGAACTTCTAGATAGAACACAAAATATCACAATAGATATAATCAATATTTTATGATCTAGAGAGCTAGTTATCTTTACATGAACTGAGAAGGGAGAATTCAGTCAAATCTTTTGTTTTGTTTTGTTGTTGAGACAGAGTTTTACTCTGTTGCCCAGGCTGGAATGCAGTGATGTGATCTGGGCTCATTGCAACCTCTGCCTCCTGAGTTCAAGTGATTCTCCCCTCTCACCCTTTTGAGTAGCTGGGACCACAGGTGTGTGCCATCACATTCAGGTAATTTTTGTATTTTTAGTAGAGACAGGGTTTCACCACACTGGTCTTGAATTCCTGGCCTCAAGTGATATGCCCACTTCAGCCTCCCAAAGTGCTGGGATTACAGGTGTGAGACACTGCAGTTGGCCTGTTAGACCATTTTTAAGGTTCATGTGTTATCATTTGCCTTTATGCTTTAAAAGACAAGGATTGGGGACTTCTGCCAAGTTGGCTGAGATTGGGCAACTCTGGAGTGCAGCTCCCAGTGAGTGAGACACAGAGGGTGAGTGGATTCCAAGTTTCCAAGCGAGGTTCATTTCGGTGGGACTGGTAGGACAGTGAAAATAGCGAAGGGAAGGCAAGCCAAAGCAGGGCAGAAGCAGCCCAGAGAGGCTGAACCAAGACAGAGCAGGGTGTGTCCCCACCCAGGAAGTGCAGCTGGCCCAGAGGGTTGGGGACTTCATGCCTTCTGTGGTCCGATTTAGATCCTGCGCTTCCCTCCTGCCTTCTGCAACCCACAGTCCACAAGAGCACCATTGAACTGAGTGGGGACACCGGTTTTTGACCCAAATCTGAGTGACAGCTCTGGCCCGCCCAGCACCACAAGTTGTCAACACGGATCTGGGAGGAAGTTTTGAGTAATTCCAGCAGGATGGAACTACCTGTCCCACAGAAAGTGGCAGAGTTGAAAGCAGGGAAATAGGCCATATGGTTTGGCAGGTCCCACCCATAAAAATCCCAACAAACTGAATCCTGAGCGCTAGAGAGTTTTGCAGCCAATATACCAGTTTGATTCCAACTGGGAAGATGGAGCTCAGGGAAGGAAAGACACCTGCCATTGGGAAGGCGGAGCTAATCTCACCTGTGTAAACAAACTCCAGGGGAAGACTACCCAGAAGCCTGACTGAATCCTAGGCAGCCCATCAGCACCTCTACAGGCCAAAAAAAGAAGCCTCATACAGGAGATATAGCTCCAACTTCAACAGAAAGGACATTTACTCAGAGATTCCTCCCAAAGTCTCCAACTTCAAAGATCAAAGGGAGACAAATCTATGAAGATGGGAAGAAACCAATGCAGAAAGCATGAAATCATCAAAAACCAGAATGCCTCTTCTTCTCCCAGGGATCATAACTTCTCACCACCAAAGGAGCAAAGCAAAGGAGAATGAGTTTGATGGATTGACAGAAGCAGGCTTCAGAAGTTGGGTAATAAATAACAGACTTCTCTAAGCTAAAAGAGCATGTTCTACCCAATGCAAAGAAACTAAGAACTTTGTAAAAGGTTAGACAAAATGCTAACTAGAATAACCAGCTTAGAGAATAACGTAAACAATTTGATGGAGCTGAAAAATAGTATGAGAAATTTGTGAAGCATACACAAGTTTCAACAGCTGAATCGATCAAGCAGAAGAAAGCATATCAGAGACTGAAGATCAACTCAATGAAATAAAACAAAAAGGCAAGGTTAGAGAAAACAAGAATGAAAAGAAATGCCTCCAAAAATATGGAATTATGTGAAAAGACCTAATCTACTCTTGATCGGCATACCTGAATGTGATGGGGAGAATGAATCCAAGCTGGAAAACACTCTTCACAATACTATCCAAGAGAACTTCCCCAACCTAACAAGGCAGGCCCACATTCAAATACAGGAAATACAGAGAACACCACAAAGATACTCCTCAAGAAGAGTGACCACAAGGCACATAATTGTCAGATTCACCAGGGTTGAAATGAAGGAAAAAAAAATCCTAATGGCAGCTAGAAAGAAAGGTCAAGTCACCCACAAAGAAAAGACCATCAGACTCACAGTGGATCTCTTGGCAGAAACCCTACAAGCTAGAAGGGAGTAGGGGTCCCTTAACCCTAACATCTTTAAAAAAAGAACTTTCAACCCAGAATTTCATTATCTGGCCAAACTAAGCTTCGTAAGTGACGGGGAAATAAAATCCTTTACAGAGAGGCAATTGCTGAGAGTTTTTGTTGCCACCAGACCTGCCTTACAAGAGCTCCTGAAGGAAGCACTAAACATGGAAAGGAACAACCAGTAACAGCCACTGCAAAAACAGACCAAATGGTAAAGACCAATGACACAATGAAGTAACTGTGTCAACTAATGGGCAAAACGACCAGCCAGTAACAAAATGACAGGATCAAATTCCAACATAACAATATTAACATTAGATGTAAATGGCCTAAATGCCCCAGTTAAAAGACACAGACTATCAAACTGAATAAAAAGTCAAGACCCATCAGTGTGCTTTATTCAGGAGACCCGTCTCACATACAAATACTCACATAGACTCAAAATAAAGGGATGGAAGAAGATTTACCAAGAAAATGGAGAGCAAAAAAAGAGCAGGGGTTGCAATCCTACTCTCTGATAAAACAGACTTTAAACCAACAAAGATCAAAAGAGACAAAGAAGGACATTACATAATGGTAAAAGGATCAATGCAACAAGAAGAGCTAACTATCCTAAATATATATGCACCCAATGCAGGAGCACCCAGATACATAAAGCAAGTTCTTAATGACCTACAAAGAGACTTAGACTCCTGCACAATAATAGTGGAAGGCTTTAACACTCCACTGTCAATGTTGGACAGATCAATGAGACAGAAAATCAATAAGGATATCCGGGACTTGAACACAGATCTGAACCAAGAGGACCTAATAGGTATTTACAGAACTCTCAACCCCAAATCCACAGAATACACATTCTTCTCAGCACCACATTGCACTTACTCTAAAATTGATCACATAATTGGAAGTAAATCACTCCTCAGCAAATGCAGAAGAATGGAAATCATAACAGTCTCTCAGACCACAGTGTAATCAAATTAGAACCCAGGATTAAGAAAATCACTCAAAACTGCACAACCACATGGAAACTGAACAACTTGCTCCTGAATGTCGTCTGGATAAACAATGAAATGAAGGTAGAAATAAAAATGTTCTTCAAAACCAACAAGAATGAAGACACAGTGTACCAGAATCTCTGGGAAACATTTAAAGCAGTGTCTAGAGGGAAATTTATAGCACTAAATGACCACATGAGAAAAAAGGAAAGATCTAAAATCGACATCCTATTGTCAAAATTGAAAGAGCTAGATGACCAAGATCAAGAAAACTCAAAAGCAAACAGAAGGTAAGAAATAACTAAGATCAGAGCAGAACTGAAGGAGATAGAGACACAAAAAGCCCTTCAAAAAAAATCAATAAATCCAGGAGCTGGCTTTTTGAAAAGATCAACAAAATAGACCACTAGCCAGACTAATAAAAAATAAAAGAGAGAAGAATTGAATAGATGCAATAAAAAATGATAACAGGGAGATCACCACTGATTCCTTGTAAATAAAAACTACCATCAGAGATTACTACAAAGAGCTCTATGCACATGAACCAGTAAATCTGGAAGAAACTGATAAATTCCTGGACACTTGCACACTCCCAAAACTAAAGCAGGAAGAAGTTGATATCTTGAATAAACCTATAACAAGGCCTGAATTCAGCAGTAATTAATAGCCTACCAACCAGAAAAAGTCCAGTTCCAGATGGGTTCATAGCCAAATTCTACCAGATACAAAGAGCAGCAGGTAGCATTCCTGTTGAAACTATTCCAAACAATACAAAAAGAGGGAAGCCTCTCTAATTCTTTCTGTAAGACCAACATCATCCTGATACCAAAACCTGGAAGAGACACAACTAAAAGAGAAAACTACAGGCCAATATCCATGATCAACATTGATGTAAAAATCTTCACTAAAATACTGGCAAACTGAATCCAAAAGCACATCAAAAAGCTTATCCATCACAATCAAGTAGCCTTCATCCCAGGGTTGCAAGGCTGGTTCAACATACCCAAATCTAAAAATGTAATCCACCACATAAACAGAACCAAAGACAAAAACCACATGATTATCTTAATACATGAGAGAAGGCCTTTGACAATATTCAACAGCCCTTTATGGTAAAAGCCCTCAATAAACTAGGTATCGATGCAACATATCTCAAAATAATAAAAGCTATTTATGGCATACCCACAGCCAATATCATATTGAATGGGCAAAAAACTGGCACTAGGGGCCGGGCGCGCTGGCTCATGCCTGTAATCCCAGCACTTTGGGAGGCCGAGGTGGGTGGATCACGAGGTCAAGAGATCGAGACCATCCTGGTCAACATGGTGAAACCCCGTCTCTACTAAAAATACAAAAAATTAGCTGGGCACGGTGGCACGTGCCTGTAATCCCAGCTACTCAGGAGGCTGAGGCAGGAGAATTGCCTGAACCCAGGAGGCGGAGGTTGTGGTGAGCCGAGATCGCGCCATTGCACTCCAGCCTGGGTAACAAGAGCAAAACTCCGTCTCAAAAAAAAAAAAAAAAAAACTGGCACTAGACAAGGATGCCCTCTGTCACCACTCCTATTCAATATAGTATTAAAAGACCTTACTAGAGCAATTAGGCAAGAAAAAGAAATAAAGCATATTCAATTAGGAAAAGAAGAAATCAAATTGTCCCTATTAGCAGAGGACACGATCTTATATTTAGAAGACCCCATTGTCCCAGTCCAAAACCTCCTTAAGCTGATAAGCAACTTCAGCAAAGTCTCACAATACAAAATCAATGGCAGAAATCACAAAGCACTCCTATACATCAACAACAGACTAACAGAGAACCAAATCATGAGCAAACTCCCATTTACAATTGCTACAAAGAGAATAAAATACCTGGGAATACAACTAACAAAGGATGTAAAAGACCTCTTCAAGGAGAACTACAAAGCACTGCTCAAGGAAATAAGAGAGGACACAAACAGATGCAAAAACATTCCATGCTCATGGTCAGGAAGAATCAATACCGTAAAAAAGGCCATACTGCCCAAAGTAATTTATACATTCAATGTTATTCCCATTAAGCTACCACTGGCCTTCTTCACAGAACTGGAAAAACCACTTTAAACTTCATATGGAACCAAAAGAGAGCCTGCCTACCCAAGACAATCCTAAGCAAAAAGAACAAAGCTGGAAGAATCAAGCTACCTGACTTCAAACTCTACTACAAGGCTACAGTAGTCAAAACAGATATAATAGACCAGTAGAATAGAACAGAGACCTCGGAAACAACAACACACATCTAAAACCATCTGATCTTTGACAAATCTGACAACAACAAACCATGGGGAAAGAATTCCCTTTTTAATAAATGGTGTTGGCAAAACTGGATAGTCATATGCAGAAAGCTGAAACTGCACCCCTTCCTTACACCTTATACAAAAATTAACTCCAGATGGATTAAAGATTTAAACATAAGACCTAACACCATCAATACCCTAGAAGAAGACCTAGGCAACACCATTCAGGACATAGGCATAGGCAAGTACTTCATGACTAAAACACCAAAAGTGATGGCAACAAAAACCAAAATAGACAAATGGGATCTAATTAAACTCCAGAGCTTCTGCACAGCAAAAGAAACAATCATTAGAGTGAACTGGCAACCAATAGAATGGGAAAATTTTTTGCACTCTACCCATTTGACAAAGAGCTAATATCAGAGTCAACAAAGAACTAAAACAGAGTTACAAGAAAAAAACAAATCCATTCAAAAGTGGGCAAAGGATATGAGCAGATACTTTTCAAAAGAAGACATTTATGTGGCCAAGAAACATGAAAAAATGCTCCTCATCAGTGGTCATTACAGAAATGCAAATCAAAATCATATTGAGATACCATCTCATGCCAGTTAGAATGGCGATCATCAAAAAATCTGGAGACAACAGATGCTGGAGAGGATGTGGTGAAAAAGGAACACTTTTACACTGAATTAGTTCAACCATTGTAAATTAGTTCAGCCATTGTGGAAGACTGTGTGGCCATTCCTCAAGAATGTAGAAATAGAAATATCATTTGACCTAGCAATCCCATTACTGGTATATACCCAAAGGATTATAAATCATTATATTATAAAGACACATGCACACATTTGTTGCAGTGCTATTTACAATAGCAAAGACCTGGAACCAACCCAAATGCCCATCAAGGATAGACTGGATAAAGAAAATGTGGCATATATACACCATAGAATAGTATGCAGACATGAAAAATGATGAGTTTGCATCCTTACTAGAAACATGGATGAATCTAGAAACCATCATTCTCAGCAAACTGAAATAAAAACAGAAAACCAAACACCACATGTTTTCACTCATAGATGAGGAACAATGAGAACACTTAGGCACAGGGTAAGGGAAAAAAAAGACAAGGATTAATTACCTGCTTACGGAATGACAATAAAATTTAACATCATCTTTGTTTACCCCTTAATATAGAATATCTTAATACATCAACCTTCAGGTATTAAAGTAGATTCAGGAAACATGCAGTCTTTAAAACTGTAGTTCTCTTCTCACATGAAATTAACACACACACACACACACGCACACATACACACACATACGCAGAGGAGGAAGAATATTTCAGAAAGCATACCTTTAATCATTTCACATTAGATTTATCATTTTAACATATTTACTTATATTTGAACCATAACATTAGATATTAAATGAATTTATGTTTTCATCATACTTACATGTGAATATATTTAAATCATTTATAATTTATACAATTTATAATACAAGTCATAATTAAAATGCTGTTAGAATTTATTTATAAATTATTGATTTTAATCATCAATTTAAACCCTCTCCTCCCTCATCATGTAGTTTTACCAACTACATGCTCATTCTAGCTATTCTAAAATAATTTCAGAATTAAAAGAAAATGCTTTCATTTATACACCTTAATCTTGACTTTTATATGAAATAAATAAAAATCACTATAGTAATTAGTAACATGCTTTAGTGATAAAGATAAGTAATGATCTGAACTTGGTTATTTGGAAAAGATAACCACAAATTCATTGAGCTTATGACATTTAATAATGTTGTATTCCTGTTCTTTTAACAGTTTAAAAAATATATATTTCATCTGTCTAAAAATATGAAATAATGTCAAACGCACTCTTAATTAAAATTTAAACTAATATCACCTGATCTTGAAGAGTTAAGCAAATGTGTAGACAGATCATTTTTTCTTTTGAAAGAATCTATCAACCACCATAGCACACTTACTCTTTAACAATATGATTTAGAAATTCAACTTAGCATCTTATCTTTAGGGTTCCTCTATATAAATAATTTTTTAAAGCTACTAAAATGTGAGAGAATAAAAAGAGTGAGGATTCACTTTATTCATTTTGGACTAAACCATAGAAACTAAAGTTTGAAATAGCTAATTTTGGTTTATATCTGTAGAAGACATTGCAAATGACAGATCAAACAGTGATGAACCTAATCTGTGTTTTTGCCAATATGATCTTAAGAGGGACATGGTTTGCAAGCACAGGAGAATCTGATGGGTGCTTTCCTGGGGTGATTATTGAAATGTTATGTATAAATAAACAATCAGTACATACATTTATAAAGACTTCTAATCAAACACTATACCATCTGTGATTGCAATCAGTCTATTTATTAAGACTTGTTTATGACAATGAGACATGTTTTATAGCTAAGAGTTTTTATTCCAAATAAGGTTTTGCACATTATTTTATTTTTTTCTTAATTCATTTAATAGCATAGTTCAGGTTGATTGCTTTATTTTATTAGATTTGCAGTCTGGGGTCTTTATTCTTTATCTAAGTAGTAATACTGCTTGTTCAAAAGCAAAATATTAAATGCAACACAATACAATTTAGGACATGAATTCTAAAAAATGCAATCAAAAGCGATATTCCCATGAAAGGCCCCGGTGGTAACATAACAGCTGAAACTATTCTGGTTATAGTTAAGTTCTGAAAATATCATCCCATAAGCAAAATCACTTTGTGAACATCTATACTCTAACATAAACCTGAATAAAAATATTTTTCAATATACAGCTGTTACTTACAATAAGATGACCTTTCTAAAAATGAGTTTATAATGCTCTACTTCTTTACAATGTTCCAAAATCTTCAATCATGCTATTCAAAAACTCATAATGGAAAATGCCATAGTGTATCAATGAAATATTAATTTCTCAAGTTATCTGAGACTACTGCTTAGCTCTTCATAAAATTACAAAGTTCCATCTTAAAATATAATCTATTTTTAGCATCTGTAGAACATGCCACTTTGAGTGATAGTTGCTAGATGCAGTAAATACTAAAACAATATTGTGAAATGTTAACTAATAATAAATAGTATTCTATAAGCATAATTTTGAGTGTGCAACATGGAATGTCTGTTTAGAAGTTCATGTATTAAGTTAATGATGCTACAACGTTTGGCCCATTATGGAGTCAGGAGGTGAAACAGAGCCTGGCAGTCTCTAACAGACTGGTCTGCTTACAACTTGTACTAAATTGGTAAAGGATAGACTAGAAGAGGAAGCTTTGAGTGTATTGTATGTTTTGCAGAATCACCTATTTCCTTATTTTTGTTTACTTTTATCCTCTGCAAACGAGAATAAATCCCCATTAAAAAGAATGTGAGAAGACAGAAGGTAATTGCTATGGTTTGAATGTATTCCCCCAAAAGCATGTGCCAGAAACTTGATCTCCAGTGCAACCATGTTGAAAGGTGGGCCCTAATGAGAGGTACTTAAGCCATGAAAGATCAGTGAATGAATTGATGCTATCATCTTCGGAGTGGATTTGTTATAAAAGGGGAAATTTGCCCCCACTTTACACACACCCATTCTATCTTTTTTCTCTCTCTCTTCCTTTCTGGCCCTCCCACCACCCACCATGGGATGATGCAGCAAGAAAGCCCTCTTCAGATGCTGACCCCTGTTTCTTGGACTTCCCAGCCTCCAGAATTGTAAGAAATAAACTTTTGTTCTTTATAAATTAATCAATCTTATTTCTGTTTCTTATAAATTACTCAGTCTTAGATATTCTGTTACAGTAGCACCAAGTGGACTAAGACAGTAATTCTGTATACTCACAAAGATTACTGGTAAGGAAGTGAATATGTTAAGACAGAAACTTCAGTAAAATTAAAATGTTATAGGGCATGATGCTAGTTTATTTTGTTATATGTATACAGTGAGAATAATGTATTACATGCTGCAAAATATATTTAGAAAGCAATATGTGTGTTATGTGATGCACTCTTACTCTGGGCTAAGAACATTTACCCACCCCATTGGTTTCACCACATGGCTTCCTTTGACCAGTGGAATGATATTGTGATATGAACTGAGGCTTTTAATGAATTCAGCCAGTTTAACTTACTACTTGCCTCTGGTGAACCTGCTTGAGAAGAGGATGTCCAAGTGGCCTGGAGCCTGGGCTTCTGCAATAGGAATAATAAGGGTCCCCCAAAGTCATCTATGCCCTAGTCTTAAGAATATGTGAATATGTTATCTTTCATGACAAAAACAAAACAAAACAAAACAAAAAAACCTTGCAGATGTAATTAAGAATCTTGAGATGAGATTATCTTTGATTATGTGGATGGACTCAATGTAATCACAATGGTTATAAGAAGAAAGAAGGATACTCAGATAAAGAGAGCGAAGGAGATGTGAAGACAGAGGCAGAGACTGGTGTGACACTAAGAAAGGGCTACTAGCCAAGGAAGATGGGTAGACTTTAGAGACTGGAAAAGATAGAAAACCACATTCTCCCTTAGAGGCTGTGGAAATAACACAGTCCTATCAACACTTAGTTTTTAAACCTCTTAACTGCCGTTAAGTATGAGATAATAAATTTTAAGTGGTTTAAGTCAATAAATGTGTAGTAATATTTTTTTTTTTGAGATGGAGTCTCGCTCTGTCTCCCAGGCTGGAGTTGGAGTTGCAGTGGTGCAACCTCTGCCTCCTGGGTTCAAGAGATTCTCCTGCCTCAGCTCCCTGAGTAGCTGAGATACAGGCATGTGCCACCACGTCTGTCTAATTTCTTTGCATTTTTAGTATAGACGAGGTTTCACCCTCTTAGAAAGGCTGGTCTCTAACTCCTGACCTTGTGATGTGACCACGTTGGGCTCCCAAAGTGCTGGGATTACAGGTATGAGCCACTGCACCTGGCAGTGTGTGGTAATTTGTTAGAACAACAACAGGAAGCTAACAAAGCATCCAAGAACACATAAGACAGAGACCTGAACCGAAGAGCCTGGGCCCAGGCCCACTAGGTTTTGGTCTAAAACAGAGCCATCCTCGATAAGCCATAAAAGTTTATTTGTGAAGTTGAAATTATCTTTTTCTCTCTTTTTCTATGTAAGATATATATATATAAAATATATTATATATATACATAATATATATTATATATATAAATAAATATATATCTATATTATCTATATATCTATATATTATTATTTATATATAATATAATATATATTATATATTCATATATATTATGTATATAATATATACAATTATATATAATATCTATAATATATACATATATCCATATGTATGTATTTACACATATATATGGAGATATACATATGTACATATATATACATATACATATATATGGATATATGTATTTTTTCTGTTTTAACAAAAACATAGGATTATAGACAGGTACATAACACATAAATTTTATCATAAACTTGCTGACAGCATTACTTAATACTGCATCCTGTACATCATTACATCATTTCATATCTGCTTATATAGATATATTTGTTCTCTTTAAGGCTCCGTATTATTAAACACCAGAGTTTACATAGCCAGTAGCCAAATGAGGAATTAAATTTAGCCTAACTGTCCTCTACCATATAATAAGAGAATATAGAATGTTGGTATAACTTAAACATGTTATAATTGAGAAAAGTTTGATTTAAAAATTACTTGTTCGGAATTTGTTAATTACAAATACATATAAATTTTAATTAATGACTAATTATCAATCCTACATCTGGCCTTCATAGTGGTGAATAAAAATTAGATGATAATTTACTCATAACTGAGAATTATATAATTTTTTTATTAATTAGGCTGAACTTTCTGTACTTATAGAAACAGAGAAATAGAATTTATATGTTTTGAAAAAATGATTATTTTTGAGGTATTTGTTATGTCATACATTATGTTAAAAAGATGAGTAATTTTTAAATTGAATTGTGTTTGTTTTGAATATAAGAGACTATAAAGTGTATATATTTAGCTAATTGAAGAGAATGTAGGAAATTTTATGAGGTAATTAAATACATATTTATAATTTAAGATTGCAAATTAATATTTTAAGTCATCTGAGTTGTTAGTTTTATTTTTGCCAAATCCTAGAAAAAGTGAGAGCTATATTCAATACTTTGTTAGTAATCTACTATTCTGATTTGGGATGAATAGAAAAATGCCCGGAGAAATTGTTAGATTAGTATACTAAAAATATGTGAAACAGGTCTTCAATTTAATAGTTTAGCAGCACTGTACCAGCACTGTAGCTCAACTGAAGCTGCATGCTTATTTTAATTGTTTTCCTGAGGAAAGAGATATGTATGAGCCTATCTCTTTGCATCTGTCTGTCTGTCTACTTATCCATTTATCTATCTACAACATTTTTGTTAGAGAAACTAAATGCTAAAATCAGTTTACAGGAACAAAGTATGGAAGAAAGGTGAAGAGCTAGTGAGTGGCGAGGGGTCTCTGTTTCTCCGCCGAACGTTCCTGTTGTAGTGATGAACGTTCCTGTTGTAGTGAAGTTCATCACAGGCCAGAAACTAGAAAAAAACACGCAAACAAAAGAAAAAACCTCTAGCGCTTTTTTGTATCATGGTGATGTAACTTTCTCCCTTCACAACACAAGGATGTCAAAGTTGTTCTGTGTGTAGTTCTCCCACAACCACATCACCAGATTTCCAGAGGTAACGAATTTGGTTCAGGGAATTCCCTGGGGATGGCATTCAACCAGGATAGTGTGTAAACACCAAGTGATATTTTGACATGCCAACATTTCTTGAGTTACTGCAAAATATGAGTAAAGTCCTATCACATGTTAATGGGCTGTGAGGACTGCCTTGGATCTAAGTGTGAGTCCTTTGAGATTGTGAGGTAAGTAATAACTATGTAATGAGGGGCTGAGCACTCCATGTGTTTCTAATGCAGAGCAATATTGCTTGCGATGCATCGTCCATTGATAGGAAGGGGGCGGAGAAATTCTAGGCAGACAGGAGCAAAGCCCCACCTTCAAGCTGAAAAGCCTGAGATCACAGCCCAAAATGAGAACTTAGTCCCTGTTTCCCTGCTCAAATGCTGCCTTTTCCTAAATCACCCATGCTCCCACCCCACCCCATCTTGTGCCTGTAAAGATCCCACACTCAACTGGCAGAGAGAAGCAGCAGCTGAACGTCAGAGGACTATGGCTGGATGTCAGGAGAGAAGCAGCTTGACTTCAGAGGGACAGCCTGATAGTGTAACTTCAGAGAAGAATCTGGTTAGAGAGGGCTGGACTCCAGGGAAAGACTACCTACTCTTCTTCCACCCCATCCCCTTTTCAACTCTCTTTCCCACAGAGAGCCACTTTCACCAGCAGTAAAATCCCCTATATTTACCATCCTTCAATTTATGTCTGCAACTTCATTTTTTCTGAACATCGGAAATTAACTCAAAAGGGCCAACTAGGCTGGGCGCAGTGGCTCACACCTGTAATCCCAGCACTTTGGGAGGCCAAGGAGGGCGGTCAAGAGATCAAGATCGAGACCATCCTGGCAACATGGTGTAACACCGTCTCTACTAAAAATACAAAAATTAGCTGGCTGTGGTGGCAGCACCTGTAGTCCCAGCTACTCAGGAGCTGGGGCAAGAAATTCGCTTGAACCCGGGATGCAGAGGTTGCAGTGAGCCGAGATCGCGCCACTGCACTCCAGCCTGACTTAAGCTGTAGGCAGACGGAAAGGCTAAAAGAGTATGTGACAGGGTCACTGGGAGTCACAGGCAGCTCCCCGCACCCAACTGCCAGAGTTTGCAGCTGCTGGCCCAAAAGTGCTCACCCGAGTTCCTGCACTCATTCATCTGTGTGCTCCCTCCTGTGAGTGGTGAAATACAGCAGGTCTGAGGGAGTGGAGTTCACTCCTGCTGGCGCCCAGGCAGCCGGCTGGTTTCAGTGCTTGCGTATTCCAGTTCCTGCCTTGTTTGCTCACGAGCTCCCTCCTGCAAGAAGTTGAGAGTGGCAGGCTGAGTAAACGAGGCAATCCTGTCGCGAGTCCCAAGAAAGGGTCAGGGAAAATTATCCTGCTTCACCGTGACTAGATCCACTCATCCTGTCTTACGCAAAGGACATCTTCCATTTCGGCAAATTCTCCAAAATGAGGTCCTGTGTTTGAGGATCTGTTAAATTTCTGTCCTTCTCCCTACACTCACAATCCACTCGAGTTCTGTACCACATCTACTCGATCCTTTCTACCTGTGCTTTATTTGCCAGAATGATTTTCTTTTCTTTGTATTCTTTTCGGGTACAGCTTGATAGGTTGTTAAACCCAATGCTCTAATTGTTAGCAATTTTTAAAAACTGACATTTTTTCCCCCTGAAGTGGAGGAAGGGCTTAAATCCCAGACATCCCAAATGTATGGGACAATATGAGCTTACCATTCTTCTCATGAAGCATGGAACAATTATACAAGAAAAAAGAAAAGTCAATTTATCATCAATTTTGTTACCTTTAAGTGTGAATGACATAGAGAAATATTTTCTAACAAATTCCAGAGTTGCTATCAGACATTAATAAAATGAAATTTGATGATTAGAGATTAGCAGTCCAATTTACCAGTTTGCTGTGGACTAGAAAGTCTGCCCACCAAACTAATATTTTAAGTCCCATAGCACATGGGCATCGTCAGAAAGTTGGAACTTCGATGGATATTTGCTTTTTTTGGGTTTTGATTGTGTATATCAAATATTTTACTTTTGTTTTTAAATGATAATTTATTTTTACCATTATTATTACAGATATGTTTACATAATTCTCAAAGTATTGTCCTATATTAGTTATACTTGAAGACATAGTCTCTCATAAATGGATGCAACTAAAATACAGTTACATACAACTTGGAATCAATGTAGCTATAGTAAAATAGTTTGATAATATTTAGGAAAATATAATATGGCTTTAAATATATCAATTATATATTATTTAATATTTTAAACCATTGAAATTGTTACCTTTCAATATTTTTAGTGAAATTATTACCTAAGAATTTGATATAATTTCTTAGCAGCACATTTGCTGAAGCTAGTTTATTTCTGCTTCTCTTTAATTCTTTGTTATCATTTATTCCTTTTGCTCTGTAAATTAAAAATTGTGCTGCATTGAATTTATTTTCTTGTATCTTTTTGCTCTCCAAACTCTCAAAAAATAGTTTGAAAGCTCTCCAATGAAGATTAGAATAACATAATCCACAAAAAGGAACACCCAGCCACCTAAACATACAATTGTCCATTGGAACCTAGAGATGTGAGAGGTGACACCTCTTCCTGGGCCGTGATCTCATTGCCTGGTATGCATTACATATTGCTGTTCAGGCATCATCAAAGGGAGAACAGTGCTCTGCAGTCTCCAGACACTTCCATAAAATGCATTATGTCAATCAAGAAACTCATCCCACGGATAGGCAGTGTTTCTGAGTTACCAAAAATAGTGCAAAATGGCTAAAATTGACTACTTAAAACTGGAAATCCAGCAAAGAATAGATCTTTATGAACTTGATAATTTTTGTTTTTTTGTTTTTTTTTTTTTGATGGTGTGTTTTATCTTACTAAGTTTGTTGCCGCTAACGGAATTTCAAAAGAGATGCTGACAACAAATTCAGTCACTGAAAATAGATTCTGGTTCATATGGTGGGTATGCAAGTATTTTCAATTATTTATAATAGTAATGATATTTGTAACAATATGGTAGATCTATTATTTCAGGCATTTTTATTTGTGTATTGTTGGGTTTGTATATTCTCTGCATTTTGTTTATCAGAATAAAATAAAAAATATTTCAGTTGTACAGTTGAGTCAACTCATAAATCGTTATTAGAGTGGCTGTCTACATTTTAATCAGTGCACTAATTTACATTTAATGAAAAATATGTATAAATAGAGAAGAAGAAATTATATGCATATACTTTCTTGTGTTCAGAACTTTCAAGCATTGGAAAGCATGTTTATAAAATGTAGATCATGCACACAAACATTTTATTATATCACGATTGTTGATACATAGCATGAAATTAGCCAAATGATAATAAAACAGTTAATGCTTCACTTTACAAATTAACACTGATTTCTAATGGATTTTGCTATTCCAATAGTCTAGTTTTTAGTGTTTTCTTTTTTTTTATTTTTTATTGGATTTTAGGTTTTGGGGTACATGAGCAGAGCATGCAAGACAGTTGCGTAGGAACACACATGGCAGTGTGCTTTGCTTTCCTTCTCCCCTTCACCCACATTTGGCATTTCTCCCCAGGCTATCCCTCCGCACCTCCCCCTCCCACTGGCCCTCCCCTTTTCCCCCCAATAGACCCAGTGTTTAGTACTCCCCTTTCTGTGTCCATGTGTTCTCATTTTTCATCACCCACCTATGAGTGAGAATATGCGGTGTTTCATTTTCTGTTCTTGTGTCGGTTTGCTGAGGATGACGTTCTCCAGATTCATCCATGTCCCTACAAACGACACAAACTCATCATTTCTGATTGCTGCATAATATTTCATGGTGTATATGTGCCACATTTTTCCAATCCAGTCTATTATCAATGGACATTTGGGTTGATTCCAGGTCTTTGCTATTGTAAACAGTGCTGCAATGAACATTCGTGTAAATGTGTCCTTACAGTAGAACGATTTATAGTCCTTTGGATATATACCAAGTAATGGGATTGCTGGGTCAAATGGAATTTCTATTTCTAAGGCCTTGAGGAATCACCACACTGTCTTCCACAATGGTTGAACTAATTTACACTCCCACCAACAGTGTAAAAGTGTTCCTTTTTCTCCACATCCTCTCCAGCATCTGTTGTCTCCAGATTTTTTAATGATCGCCATTCTAACTGCCATGAGATGGTATCTCAATGTGGTTTTGATTTGCATCTCTCTGATGACCAGTGACGATGAGCATTTTTTCATATGATTGTTGGTCTCATATATGTCTTCTTTCGTAAAGTGTCTGTTCATATCCTTTGCCCACTTTTGAATGGGCTTGTTTGTTTTTTTCCTGTAAATCTGTTTGAGTTCTTTGTAAATTCTGGATATCAGCCCTTTGTCAGATGGGTAAACTGCAAAAATTTTTTCCCATTCTGTTGGTTGCCGATCCAGTCTAGTGACTGTTTCTTTTGCCGTGCAGAAGCTGTGGAGTTTCATTAGGTCCCATTTGTCTATTTTGGCTTTTGTTGCCAATGCTTTTGGTGTTTTGTTCATAAAGTCCTTGCCTACTCCTATGTCCTGGGTAGTTTTGCCTAGATTTCCTTCTAGGGTTTTTATGGTGCCAGGTCTTATGTTTAAGTCTTTAATCCATCTGGAGTTAATTTTAGTGTAAGGTGTCAGGAAGGGGTCCAGTTTCTGCTTTCTGCACATGGCTAGCCAGTTTTCCCAACACCATTTGTTAAACAGGGAATCCTTTCCCCATTGCTTGTTTTTGTCAGGTTTATCAAAGATTGTATAGTTGTAGATATGTTGTGTTGCTTCCGGTGCCTCTGTTTTGTTCCATTGGTCTATATCTCTGTTTTGGTACCAGTACCATGCTGTTTTGATTACTGTAGCCTTGTAGTATAGTTTGAAATCCGGTAGTGTGATGCCCCCCGCTGTGTTCTTTTTGCTTAGAATTGACTTGGCTATGCGGGCTCTCTTTGGGTTCCATATGAAGTTCATGGTGGTTTTTTCCAGTTCTGTGAAGAAAGTCAATGGTAGCTTGATGGGGATAGCGTTGATTCTGTAAATTACTTTGGGAAGTATAGCCATTTTCACAATATTAATTCTTCCTAACCATGAACATGGAATGTTTCTCCATCTGTTTGTGTCCTCTCTGATTTCGTTGAGCAGTGGTTTGTAGTTTTCCTTGAAGAGGTCTCTTACATTCCTTGTGAGTTGTATTCCTAGGTATTTTATTCTTTTTGTAGCAATTGTGAATGGCAGTTCGTTCTTGATTTGGCTTTCTTTAAGTCTGTTATTGGTGTAGACGAATGCTTGTGATTTTTGCACATTGATTTTATATCCTGAGACTTTGCTGAAGTTGCTTATCAGTTTCAGGAGTTTTTGGGCTGAGGCAATGGGGTCTTCTAGGTATACTATCATGTCGTCTGCAAATAGAGAAAATTTGGCTTCCACCTTTCCTATTTGAATATGCTTTATTTCTTTTTCTTGCCTGATTGCTCTGGCTAGAACTTCCAGAACTATATTGAATAGGAGTGGTGAAAGAGGGCATCCTTGTCTAGTGCCAGATTTCAAAGGGAATGCCTCCAGTTTTTGCCCATTTAGTTTAGTGTTTTCTTTAGCAGTTAGAAAGCAAATATGATTATTGGAAAACCCAACTTATTAGCTCCCTTAGGAAATTAATACTTGCTTTTTAGAGAAAAGTACATTAACCCTCTAAGTGTCCTGGCAGTCAAAGAAATATTTTCCTAAGGATACGATGAATGATTAAAGCAATTATATTCTATAATTCTTGAAGTTTTTTTGAAAGAGTGATGTATTTTATAAAAGTAGAATTATATTTATATAATTTTATGATTTTTGCTACAACATAATTACTTTGAAAACATTTTTGTGACCAGTTCATTTATATTCTCATAGTATATTGATTTTTAATGTTTTTTTGGAGAGGACACTTTACTTAATTCAGTGGTTTTGTACATCTCCAAAGACAATGATTTACTTTTGAAGAAATAGTGTTCTTCTCAGATAAATTACAAGTATAAAAGAGGTCGATATTCAGTACATTTGAATAAAGTTTTATTTTGCACAAAACACTGTGAAATACATAAATCTGCATATCACAAAATGTTTTAAGAATGTGTCTCTCAAACACCATATACCATCTTTGTCATAATTCTAAATTTTCTTGCTACTTTACAAATTCCATGAAAGCAGATCACTTTTCTTTTAGTAAGAGCAGACTGAAGTCCACAAGTTAAAATCGTTGATTTTAAACACTATTTCAGTATTTAACTGACCTGTCTTAATTTGTTATCTGTTATGTAAGCTGAAATAGGATACAATAAGATAAACAATGAACTTACTATAATGCATTTTCCAGACACAAGAGTTCTTAGCTTTATGCTTGTATGGTAGTATCAATATCTTTTTCTTTCTTTTTTTTTATTGCATTTTAGGTTTGGGGGTACATGTGAAGAACATGCAAGATTGTTGCATAGGTACACATGTGGCAGTGTGATTTGCTGCCTTCCTCCCCATCACCTATATTTGGCCTTTCTCCCCATGCTATCTCTCCCCAACTCCCCACCCCCCACTGTCCCTTCCCTAATTCCCCCCTCAAAATCTTTTTCTTAATTTTAATATGTAAACATATTAGATATATGTGTGTATATATATACATATATATGCATATATATGACCTACTTTTGAAAAAATAGTGGTCATCTCAACTTTAATCTCAAAATTATAGTATAATAGCAACTGATATTCAGTATGTTTGAATAAACTTCATATATATAAACTTTTGACATATATGAATAATGTGTAAAGATATATAATAAAGTTGGCTTCACTGTGAAGCCATATAAATATATGCATAAATGAAAAGTTTGATATATATGTATAAAATTGAATAAAGTTATATAAATAGATAATTGATATAGACTGAATGTTTGTGTCCCCTGGAAATCCACATGTTGAATCCTAATCCAAAATTTGATGTTATTTGGATGTGGAGTCTTTGCGAGTTGATGAGGTCAGGGAGGTGGAACCTTCATCAATGGGATTAGTGTCTTTGTAAGAGACATCTCAGAACTTACACTCTGTTTGCCACAGGAGGGTACAATGAGAATATGGGTGTCTGTAAACCAGGAAGAGGTTTACCTGACCATACTGGCACCCTAATATTCTATGGTGTTTTGTTACAGCAGCCAAAACTAAAACAATAATGTTTTATGCATGAAACACAATATATAATTCAATATACATTATGTCATGCAACATACATTTTATATATTTCACACATATATATTTTTTCAGATACATTTAATTTCCAAATATTGAGTTGATGTCTACATAATCCTAGTTTGTTCATATCAGGCTCAGTTGTTGAGATGAGCTGCTGCTGTCATCTAGTGAGTAGATACCAGGAAAGTTGCTAAACATCCTAAAATACCCAGGATAGTCTCCACAACAAAGAATTATCTATTCCCAAATTTCATCCATGCTGAGGTTGAAAGACCCTGATGTAAATAGTCAAGGGATGGTAAATACTAATTCTCTTAAAATATGAGAAAATAAGAACTTACTCTATAAATTTAATTGGACCAAGGTCTACAAAATACAGCAGGTAGAGTCACCATTATAACCCATGTAGTCCTAGAATCAAAATTGTCGTACGTTACCAGTAGACAAAACCTGGTATTAGTTTTAGGAATGTAAAGTGTAAAGGCCTTCGAGTCTCAACCACATTGTTTAGGTTTATATTAGTTACTAATCATCATATGCCTTAGTTTACTGATCTATAAAACAGTCACAATTGAACCTTCATTTATTTTTTTAAATTATGTATTTATTTTTCTATTTATTTTTTTGAGATGAAGTCTCACTCTGTCACCCAGACTGGAGTGCAGTGCTGTATCTCAGCTTACTGCAACCTCCGTCTCCCAGGTTCAAGTGATTCTCCTGTCTCAGCCTCCTGAGTAGCTGGTATTACAGGCTCCCACCACCACATCTGGCTAATTTTTGTATTTTTAGTAGAGATAGAATTTCACCATGTTGGCCAGACTGGTCTCTAACTCCTTACCTCCGGTGATCCACCCACCTCGGCCTCCTGAAGTGCTGGGATTACAGGTGTGAACCACGTGCCCAGCCAGCACCTATATTTTAGGATTAATGTGGTATTAAATTACCTAAAATGTAAATTCTTTGTATCAATGGCTGTCATACTTTAAGTGCTGTATAAACGTCATATATCTTGAATACTGAATGTTATAAATAACACAATGAGAGTTCTACATGTATATTGTTTTCAGGATATAAAAGAATCTTATTAATTCAAAAAAAGGGTTTGTTTCCTTAATTTGAGAGCATTTTGCATTAATAATATTTTGATTTGGAGGTTGTTGGCATGCTTCTTAAGTATAACATTTTTAAGATGCTTATAAAGTGAGAATACTTTAAATAATTATCTCTTAAGCAAGCAAAGCTACCAAAACATTGTACCCAAATGAGTAAGTTGCAGTCTATCCAAGAAGGGTCAATGTTTTTATATTGCTTATTTCAATAATTAATTACATTCTACAGAATGGTGCTAGTGTTTGACTACAATTTTAACATTTTTTGAGTTAAATGATGATAAAAATGACTAAAGTGTCCTGCAAAAAATGTGTAAAAAATTTAGTTACTAAATATATGAATATTTAAAATATAATGGAGAGAATTATTTCTATATAATTTTCAGTTTTATTAGTCATCTGGCACATAGTGTTAATAATATATACTTTCTCTTTATGTAAGAATTTACTTAGTGAGTTTGAGTATTATATAACGTCTTAGAAATATCCCAAATAAAGCTTATACTAGAGTTTCTCAAACTCCTTTTGTAGGCATTGTGCCATATATACATTGAAAAGTCCCAAAATGCCATATCTACTCCAGAACTGTATTCAATTTATAATTTAGCCAACACACAACCTTTATAAATAATATTATATTAGGGTATATCAGAATGATGCTGAATTCTTCTCCTTGAAAGTGAAAATATAAAAATAAAATGAAATGCTTATTATGTATAAATATCTGCACTCTGTGCTCTACATGGTACTATGCTATACAGAGCACTAAATTTGCAAATTTCTGTGCATTAAAGTGAGCCTCTAGTCATTACAAAGTCACACAAAATGAAAGCTGCCTGTAAATTTAAATGAATTGTCAGGAATAACATTTTCACACTTACCACCCACCCCCACAATAGAGGTATATGATACTCATTTTCCATGTGAAAATTTTGGATGAACTCGATAGAGGTTTTCTTGTCAACCTTCCAAATTACGTTTTAAACATACTCATACTTAATTTTCCCCATAATAATGTATAAATTTAAGTTTAATAATGTCTAAATTATCTTCTAATGTTGTAGGGATTTTTTTCATATATTTAGTGCTTAAATTTAAAAGGTTTTAAAATTCTGGATAAAGTTATTTTGTCATTTTTATTAATAATAGTTTTTACTTTAAAAAACTACATAATATTTTTAACATTTTTATTAAATTTTACTCTCCAGATAATTTATATTTGTATAAATTTGTATTTGGATTTGTGTTAAATTAAAAATAAGAGCAAAAGATCAAAACTCTACCTTATATAATCTCCTATCCAAAAATAAAAATAAAAAATAGAATTCATGAAAAGAACATCACTTCTTTTTTAAAAAAAAGTACATATTGTGTTTTAGGTTTTGGGGTACATGTGAAGAACATGCAAAATTGTTGCATAGGTACATACATGGCAATGTGGTTTGCTGCCTTCCTCCCCATCACTTATATCTGACATTTCTCCCAATGTTATCCCTCCCCAACTCCCCACTCCCTGCTGTCACTCCCCTAGTTCCCCGACACAGACCTCAGTGTGTGATGCTCCCCTCCCTGTGTCCATGTGTTCTCATTGTTCAACAACCACCTATGAGTGAGAACATGTGGTGTTTGATTTTCTGTTCTTGGGTCAGTTTGCTGAGAATGATGGTTTCCAGGTTTATCCATGTCCCTAAAAAGGACACAAGCTCATCGTTTTTTATGGCTGCATAGTATTCCATGGTGTAAGAATCTATGAAGAACTAAAACAGATTTACAGGAAAAAAGCCCATTCAAAAGTGGGCAAAGGATATGAACAGACACTTTACAAAAGAAGATATATATGAGGCCAACAAACATATGAAAAAAATGCTCATCATCACTGGTCATTAGAGAAATGCAAATCAAAACCACATTGAGACACCATCTCACACCAGTTAGAATGGTGATCATTAAAAAATCTGGAGACAACAGATGCTGGAGAGGATATGGAAAAATAGAAACACTTTTACACTGTTGGTGGGAGTGTAAATTAGTTCAACCATTGTAGAAGATAGTGTGGCGATTCCTCAAAGACCTAGACATAGAAATTCCATTTGACCCAGCAATCCCATTACTGCATATATATCCAAAGGATTATAAATTGTTCTGTTATAAGGATACATGCACATGAATGTTCATTGCGGCACTGTTAACAATAACAAAAACCTGGAACCAACCCAAATGCCCATCAATAATAGACTGGACAAGGACATCACTTCTATGCTCTTCCTCCAGTAAAACATTAACCCTAGTCTAATCATGAAATGAACGTCAGGCAAACCCAAATAAAGAAACATTCTAAGAAAGTCCACATCAATATTCCTTAAAACTCTTAAGATTACCAGGAAGAAGGAAATTCTGAGAAAAGTCACAGACCAGGGGAGGCTAAGAGGATGTAATAACTAAATGTCAAGTGTTACCCTGGTTAGGATGGTAAAACGGAAAAAGGACATTAGCCAAGATGGAATGAAATCCAAAAACTGGCATCTAGCCAGTAAAAATATACCAGCTTTGTGACAAATGTAATATTCATTTCCTTGATTCTGACAAATGTGCCAAAGCAATATAAAAAATTAATAATAGGGGTAACTGAATGTAGTATATATGGGAACACTCTGTATTCTGCAATTTTCTGTAAATCTAAAATTATTTTAAAATAAGCATTTGCATAAAGTATCATTCAGAAGGTATCAATAGATTATACAAATGAAATTATAAAGGAAAATTAGCCATTAAAAAAATTGATTTTTTAAACATCTTTCATCATTTCGTGGGATGAGGAAATTCAGGGCCTGGTCACGTATAAGACAGGAAGTAAAAATAATATCTTTCCCAGGTAGAATTAAGTAAGGGCCATAGGGAAATACACAATTCACAATTAAAATTCAGAACTTAGAAAATTGCAGCTGTATCTGTCTTAATAAAACAGCCTTCTGTCTCTCCATTTGGAGATACTGCAAATTAAATAAAATTAATGAGCAGAAGACAATATGAATATCTATTCTAAATTTCATTTTCTAATAACTTGGCTTGTCCAAATTCCTAGAAAAATTTTGATTACTCTAACGGTATTTTAATTAGCTACTCTGAAAGCAAGTCAGTACAATTAGAGGTAAAATCAACTTGACTGTTTTCTCAGTCCCAACAGTATTATGACCCCATTCTCAGTGAGGAATCAATCACATCGTGTTGTGAGAGCAATCAGACTGTCGCAATTTGGAGAAACAGACAATAACATGTACAACTAAAGTAAATTAGTTCATTTCTTGAAAGGATAATGTATTTCTGGTGCCCATGCAAATTCATGCTGCACCTGGAAAATATGTTTGCTTATAGCACTCATAAAATAGTATTGCTGCATTTGCAGTAGAAAAAAATCTATTTGTTACCAAGGGAAAAAAAAAAACACAATGTAACCTTTAAAAAGATGGAGAATAATGGCATCTTTCTCACACTTGGAAAGAAGCAACCAATGCCTGCTGATAACAGGGCTTGCACTCAATTTGTTATAACAGGTTAGCCATGGCAACCAGTCCTGATGATAAAATTTAGAGGAGGGAGAGGAAGATTAAGGTCTTTGGCTTGTAGACCAAATTTATTTTTCTCCAACCATTAGTTCTAGAAAAGGTGAAAATACTCTGACATTTCTTTCCTCCCATCAATTTGTTAAAACCCAACTTCAATTTTACATAGATTGGTCATTCAATCCCATGCAGGGATCATTCAGATATCACAGGAAAGAATTTTGGCGTCAATCAGACACTATTTCAAAATGACTCTACCTCTGTGTACCAGGAAGACATTACAGCAAGTAAACCATTTCTCACTTGGTAGGAAGTCCCTTGTAAAAGGTTATAGATTAAACCTAATGGGAATGAGAAAACACCACTGTGATAAATGGTACTCCCCGGAGGGCTCCATTAACTCAGGCACAGTCAGCAGAAATACTGTACGAACCTCCCTTTACCCAGGCAATGGGTTACCTAGTGGTGCCTCTATAGTCCTTAATATAGGAGAATAGATGGATTCAGGAATGTCATTTGAATGAGAGAAATGGCTCCTGATGCAGCATCACAAAGAGAATTGAGATACAGCAAGTGGCTGTGACATTTCAAAAGCAATGAATGATGCAGTGATTTAAATGCTTCAATCAGCTCAAGTTTCCTGAGTAGTCAACCCAAAGAAGTTGTGATTATCTTTCGGATGTGCCTTTTTCCTTCTCAAAATGTGCTGAATTCAGTGATCTTCCCATGTGGAAAACATTGGGAATACTACCCTGCCACACAAAGGCTTCCAAGTCCAAGTGGTCTGATGAGGGAAATGGGAAAGAAAACCTCTTCTCCATCTTATATGAGGTGTATGTGTGACACAGGGGGCAAATTCACCTGCTTAATATTGACTGGGAGAAGTTTCTGTCGCAAGATTTTTACACCATGCTTGTATTTAACTTCTCGGGGCCACTATGAAACATACAGCTTTCAAAAGCCTAAAAGTAAAATGAAATAAGGTCACTTGAAACTTAGATTTGGTAAAATAAAAAGCATACTGACAATAGAGTAATCCCAATAGTAGTAAAACACCCCAAATTATACAATTTTTTTAAAAAGATGTTTTGAACTTGGAAATTATTTGATTTAGCAGATAAATGTAACTCTGGAAACCGTTATTCTCAGTAAAACCAAAAAGAGGGAAAAAAAGAAAAAAGAAGAAAAAATAAACACACATGACATTTCTGGCATTTCACTTTTGCAAACCACATTTTAACAATCTCAAACTCTGTCATTAAGAATTAGCGATGGAATGAAACTAGAAACTCACACTGAGTAAATTAAATTATTTACTTTGTTAAAAATGAAAACATGTTAATAGTACATAGGATAATGTGTGTTTTTCAAATGTAACCAGCAATTTTGTTTTATATTTAGGCACCGTTGATAGGTTAATACTGATATCTTTAATATCCTGGATTAGGGGATCTTTAAAACACATAGATTTGTGTCTGGAATTACACGTGTCTTTATGCTGAAGAACAAAAAAAAGATGACAAACCTGCTACGTATTTAATATTTTATGCTTAATTAAAAATTCCTACTGGAAAGATCTTCTGGGAATAAGATGCATAGTACAATTCACATGTGCCCACATTCTGTGTGTAAAGCAGCCACTTACCAGTCCCATTTAGCCCAACATGTTGTACACTATAATTCATATGAAATATTCAAACATTATACTGTCATCAGAAACAAAGGAATTTAGAGAATGAACTTTCAACAATTTACAGAATGAACTTACAGTAACTGATTTCTTAACGGCAGAAAAGTTGTTTTGTATTACAAATACAGTGTAGTATGAAACAATAGAAATGTTATTTTTTCTGATTTTAGCTGATACTTTATTGAATCACTACATATTATAGTTCTTAATCCTCTCAATGCCATTTTTCTTTCTGCAAGGTATGTTCTACATTTTTTCTCATTGACAAAATTTTTAATATTTTTATCATGCATGTCATGATATTTTGACATATGTATACATTGTGGAATGGCTAAATCAAGTGAATTAATATATGCATTGTCTCACATAGTCATCGCTTTCTTGTGGTAAGAAATCAATACCTGCTCTCAGCAATTTTCAAGTACACAATATATTGTTATTAACTATAGTTACTCTGACATACAATAAATCTCTTGAACTTATTCCAACACTCTTAATACATTTAATTTGGAGAACTTCCCTCACTCCCTGGCATTTCTTAGGCGACATTCTTCACATTAAGTGTAGGTGAGGCAGAACTTTTCTATAACGTTCCAGCTCATTACACTTTTTAAGTAATTTTTATTCAGTAAATTAGATACCTTTCCTAAAGTTTATTTTTGGATAAGCATAATAAACATTTAAAAAATGTTTATTGTGTCTTTTCACCCAAATGAAAAAGTATATATTAAGTAAAATTATACATGTTAGAGGGTTATTACAAAGTAAAAACTGAAGGCACCACCAACTAATTACAAATAATTGTTGGAACTTTTAATATGACTTACCACATTAAATGATATTCTTTCACCTGAATTTTAGGAAAATCATTTACTGTATATTTATCATTTGTTTTTATTGCACCTTAACATTTACAAGCACAATTCTTAATATTCCTAAACACTTTTAGTTCAGTTTTGCCTGTTTTACAAATCGATAATAAGTGGAAACATGTGTAATGTATATTTTTGTGTCTGGCTTCTATACCTAAATTTCATGTTTGTGAGGCTGTGTTTTTTTCTTTTCATTATTGTGTGCATTCCTCTGTAGAAATATGTAACAATTTATACATTCTGCAGAGCTAGATGACTGGATGGTTCCAATTTTTGACCACTGGGGGAAAAATGCACTATTATCAACCCTCAGCATGTCTTTTGCTGGTTATATAACGATAAATATAAAATGTATTGACGTTTTGTCTGCCAAATTTTTGTCAAAAGGGACTGTACCACTTCAAATTTCCTAGTCAAATGGTAATTCCTTACCATACTTGTAAACAGTGTTTTAAATTTGCACGTAGTAATTATGAAGTGTGTATTTTATTTTTTTAACTTCCCTACATGAGGTTACACAGATTTCTGTAAGTTTCCACGTTTATTTGTTACTTAAGATATTCTCTTTTTTAAAACAGTATGTTAAATTAATGCACACATTTGTAACTGTACTGTTTCTCTTTTGATTTGTAGAAATATGTTATACCTTCTTAAATGAGCTTTCTTTGGAATGATGCAAAGATGTAATTTTTACATATTTTCTTTCAGAATCCTATTTTAATGTTTTCTTAATTTCTGTTTTGATAAGTAGACTTCTTAATTTCTCGTAGTCAAATACATAAAACTTTTCCTTTAAATGGTATGTTTTAAGAATTTAAACCTTCTCTTGCATGTGGTTTAATACTGAATTACATCAAGCAATTTTATGAGCTGACTTATTTTTTATTTATGTATTTAAATTTAAAAATATACTGATTGTGAATAATGACAATGTTATTTTTTTTGAAATTCATTATACATGCTTTTTCTTGCCTAAGCACATTGCCACGCACCTGCTCTAAAAGATGTACTAGAAGTGGTAATAATATATATTTTAATTCAATTTGTGTCTTAGAGGAAACATTTTACTATTTCATCATGAAAAATGATGTTTCCCATGTAGGTTTGTTAAACCCTGTATCACATTATGTACAATCCAAATAATTTAAGTTTACTAACAGGATTTTAAAAATCACAATTAAAATTTGAAATTTATAATACCATTTTTCATCATCTATCATGAATGAATTATTTTTCTTCCATTGAGTCTTATCAAAAACGCAAATTACAACAAATTTAAAGATCTCCATTGGCTTTATTTTTGATTCTAAAACCGATCAACATTTTATTCCATAATATAGGTGAGAGTTCCAATGAACTGACCAGAATAGGTTGGGCTTCATTATATAGAGAAGAAAGACAAAGCCATAAGTAAAAGGTAGATTGGTCCTTTAAAGTTAATTTTCTTGTTAGTCTCTAACAGAGGAAAAGAACAATAGAAAATTAACTAATTGGTTAACATTAGGTTGTTTCAGGTTAAGGATTAAAGCAGAAGGAACTTCTTTATCATGGCTATTGAAGATTGAAACTGGCCTGTTTTAGAAATTGGCCATAATCTCTCTCTCCTGATTTCTCCTAAGATCGAATAACAACTCAATTTACGTTTGACAATATAGACCTTTAGCAGAAGTGACTCCATTCTGAATTTTCGTCTGGTCTGTTGGGCCTAGTGCAAGAACTTAGTCCAAAACAATGTCTTCCTACAATTGTTATTTAATAGATTAATTTGGAAAATTGTGAAATATCATGATTATTTATACATTTCAATCAATATAAACTTATATCTGGCAAATGCACAGATGTTTAATGTATAGTCCTTTTAGCTTTTGACAAATGCATACCCTCTTAACTCACAAACTTTTAATATAGAACATATCTAGAATTTTAATATAGAACATAGTATAAAACATATATAGAATTTTTCTATCAGTTCAGAATAATCACTCATGCTGCTTTCCAATTAATTAGTTTGGTGAGTTCCCAAAAATTCCTATATAATGGAAACTTTCAGTATACATCTGGCTTACTTCACACAACATGATATGTTTTAAAGTTCAATGATGTCCTGTGTCTATCAGTAGCTTTTTCTCTTTATTGCAGACTTGAAATAGATTGCATGGTTAAGCAGAGCATTTTTCATTCAATCTTCAATTATTTTAGTCTGTTCCAGGTGCTGTAACAAAATAACATAAACTGGGTGGTCTAAACAACAGACAATTCTCACAGCTCTGGAGACTGGGCAGCCTAAGGTCAAGGTCAGTTCCTGGTGAGGGCTGCTTCTTGGTTTGCATACAGTTGCCTTCTTGGTATGTTCTCACCACAAAGGTGATCTCTTTCTCTTCTTCTTCTTCTAAAGCATTAATCTTATCATGAGAACCCCTTCCTCATGACATTTTTCTAGCCCTAATTACCTGTCAAGGGCTACATCTGCAAATATTATCACCATTAGCAGATAGAGCTTCAATGCGGATTTTGATAAGTCACAATTCACTTCATTGCCTTTCTCCTCTTTTCCTTCAAAATTCAGGTCCTCCTTCTCACCTGTAAAATATACTCATTCCATCCCAATAACCCCAAAGTCTTAACTCATTCCAGCATCATTTCTAAAGTTCAAAGTCTCATTTAAATATCAACATCAGATATTGCAGAGACTCAAGATACAATTCCTATGGAGGCAAAATTTCTCTCCAGTTGGGAACCCGTAAAATCAGACGAGTTAGTTAGGTGTTTCCAATATATATATTGTTGAGACAGGCATAAAACAGACATTTCTATTCTCAAAGAAATACATAGGAAAAAGGAAGGAGTGATATGTCCCAAACTAGTCCCATGCTTAGCAAGGCAAATTCCACTAGATCCTAAGGCTTGGGAATAATCCTCTTTGGTTCAACTGTCTGCCTTGTGAGCAGGGGGTCCCTCTGCTATCTGGGGCTCTGCAGAAAAGGAGTTATAACCTAAGGTTTCAAGACACCCGTATCACAAGGTTTGGCAGGGATTGCCTTGCCCCAATGCTCTGGTTGGAAGCTGCTGGTCTTTGTAACCAAGGCAGTGTCTCTGATGATATCTGAATCACCTTCAGGGTATTTTTTACTTTTAGACAGAGTCTCGCTCTGTTGCCAGGCTGGAGTGCAGTGGCATGATCTCAGCTTACTGCAACTTCCGCTTGGATTCAAGCACTTCTCCTGCCTCAGCCTCCCTAGTAGTTGGGACTACAGGGGCACGCCACCATGCCCAGCTAATATTTGTACTTTTATTAGAGACGGGGTTTCACCATGTTGGCCAAAATAGTCTCCATCTCTTGACCCGGTGATCCACCTGTCTCATCTTCTCAAAGGGCTGGGATTACTGGCTAAGCCACCCTGCCCGACCTGGGTTCTTTCTTTTTCCTGAGGAATAGTGCTCACTCTCCACTGAATAGCACCATGGTCCCCTCCTGTAGATTCTGACCGTCTTCCTTCATTTCCTCTCCTTTTACTTCTATCTCCTTTCGTTTTAACTGGCAGTGCCTCTGCTATAATCCCATTTCTATTTCTGGTTTAAATTGAAGTGGCTGGTTAAGCCCATGTGTCACACCAATGATCTCTTTATCAAATGAATCTCTAGACACACCCTTAGTGTATTAGAACAAGTCATCTCAATTTTAACACCGTACTTTTTTTTAAACATTTCTTCCTCAGTTTGAACTAATTCTTTTCTACTACTAATTTGGTTAGAATTATTACTTCATGAATGATTATTGATATTTGCCAATTATTTCTTAAATTGATTGATATAATCTTTATGCAACAAATTATATTGACTACTGTTCTCATATTAAACCAGCTCTCCGTCTGAAGGATAAGTCGTATTAGAGCATGATGCATTATCCTTTTTATATTGTATTGGATTCCATTTGGTGGTATGTCATTGACCTATGTTCAAGAGGTCAACAAATTAGTAATTATCTTTAAAAATAATGCAATTTTTGATTTTTAAAAATCAAAATTAATTATTGTAGCTATCTTAACCTGAATTTTTAAAATTGTATTTTTTTGTAATAAATGTTTTAATAACTGTTGATTTTAATAGATACATTAATATGCAAAAATTTTCAGTTTTCTTGTTTTATATACAAATTTACATGCAGTTGTTAAGTGATCCTGTGTATCGTTGACCCAATTGCTCCAGTAGTAACATTTGAAAATCTGTAGTATAGCATTGTAAAAATGTATTGACAATGATAGGATTCACTTCCTTTGATTTATTCAGATTACTTTTACGTGTGTGTGTGTGTGTGTGTGTGTGTGTGTGTGTGTATTTCTGTACCACGATCTCACATGTGGAGGTTTGTACACCCATTAACGCAGTCAAGATGCTAAAGATGCTCCTTCTTGCATTTTGATAGCCACAAATTTCTCCCATCTGCTATCATTCAGATTGATATTATCCTGTAGACAATGTGTCATTTCTCTCTGGCTACTTTGATAATTGGGATTTTTTCCCTCTAGTTTTCAGGAGTTGGATTACAATAGCTCTTGGAATGGGTTTATGAAGTTTATGTTTGAGATCTGTACAGAAGGTTATGTTGGAGTCTTTAAATATGCACATTTATGGTTTTTGCCACTTTTGAAAGCTTCTGGCCATGTTTCTTTAAACACTTTCAAACCCACTATTTTTCTCTGTTCTACAATTCTTACACTAACAGAACTTGATCTTGTGTTACAGTGCTACAAATTCTTGGGCTTCTTTCATTATTGTTAGTCCACTTTCTCTGTCGTTCAGTGTGTATTGTCTATGTTCATCTACCCTTAACTTCACTGTTTCTATCCTCTGTTTTCTCTACTCAGTATTAAATTTGTCCAGCAAATTTTTAAAAATTATTTGTTTATTGTGATTCTAAGACCCATAATTTGCATTTGATTTTCTTATATTATTTACATTTTTTGCTCATGTTTTCTATTTTTTGCATTTTGTTTCATGATAATGTGTAATTGACAAAGTATTTTGTAACAGCTGCTTTGAAATTTCCATTGGGTAATTTACATTTTTTGCTCATGTTTTCTATTTTTTGCATTTTGTTTCATGATAATGTGTAATTGACAAAGTATTTTTATAACAGGTGCTTTGAAATTTCCATTGGGTAATTCAAACATTTGATTCATCCTGGTGTTGGCATTGTCTTTTCTCTTTCTTATTGTGATTTTCTTAGTTTTATTTATGACATGCACTTTTCAACAGTATCTTAGACCATTTATTTTTTATATTGGTAGACTCTAAGACCTATTTAAATACTTTGTTTAGCAGGCATTCACTTTATTTAAGATTGTCACACATATATTGGCCTATATTTGTGGACTCTTGCTCCAATTGAAATTTTAATTATCATGACTTTTTCACTGTTATTTTGATCTGCTTGCTTGTTTTTGGTGTTGCTGGACTGACTGTCTAAGCCAGCATTGGGTGGGATATGTCATAGATGTTGGGAATCATAGGCTTTCCCGGCTGAATGTTTACTGTGGAAGGAAACAACTCCTTGACTAGTGCCTTCTCCACCCCACCTTCCTTTCTCTGACCCATAAAGTGGATTGATAAAGTTCCTCAGAGTTAAAGAGATTTCCTAGCATAGGTTTCTTACAGTGGTGGGGTACCTCTTGCAATTTCTACCCACTTGAAATTATTTTAAACATAAATAATAAATAGAAATATTATTTTGTATGTATTTGCCCAGATACAATTACACATGCTCTTCATTACTTTATGTAGATTCATATCTTCATCTTTTATTGTTTTCTTTCTGCAAGAAGAATTTTATTTAATATTTCTTGTAGTTAATTTGGCTGGTGATATATTATTTCTGTTTTTATATATCTAAGTAAGTCTGTATTTCACCTGTATTTTTAAAAGATGTTTTCACTTGGTTTAATTTTCTACGGAGACATGTATATTTTCTTTCACTATTTTAAAAACGATCCAAAGATTTCTAGTTTGAATTTTTTTTTCTAAGAAATCACTTGTCACTATTTTCTGTTTCTCTTAAATAATATACCTCTTTCTTTGGATATATTTTTTAAACCTTTTATTATTTTCTCTTTATCTAAACAATTTAGTTATAACATCACTGTGCATTTTTCCTCAGCTTTTGTGAGTGTTTACAATTTCTTGGAATGCTTTAGATTTATGGAGTCCTAATTTTAGTTAAAATTAGAAAAAACAGGCCGGGCATGATGGCTCACACCTGTAAGCCAAGCACTTTGGAGGCAAAGGCGGGTGAATCACTTGAGTTCGGGAGTTCAAGACCAGCCTGACCAACATGGTGAAACCTGTCATTAAAAAAAAAAAAATTAGAAAAAGCAATTGGCCTATGCCTTGTCCTTCAGGAAACTATTAATGTTTTCCAATAGACATACATTTTTCCCTCTGTATTTTTCATTTTGTGTAGTTTTTATGTCTCCTCATAATCTTTGCTTCTGCAATATAAGCTACTGTAAATCCTAAAGAGCAAATTTTCCATCTCAAACATGCTAAGACTCCTGAGTCAATCTGGATGTCTTTATAAATCTTCTATAGCTCTACTTCTCAGTCTTTCTCTAGTTTACTGAATATATATAGTATATGTATGAATGCATGTTCTGTCTAATGTTATAATTTATGCTAGTTGTGGATCAGTTTTAAATAATTAATTTCTCTCCTTTTTATGGTTATACATTCTGACTTATTTATTATGAATTTTAACTTTTTAAATAATGGACATTTGGTACACCAGCTGATCATCCCTAATTCATAAATTTGAAATTTGAAATTATCTGAAATCTTCAACTTTTTGAGCTGTGACATCATACCACAAGAAGAAAATTACACATGTGACCTCATGTTAAAACACACTGTAAACATTGTTTTATGCATAAAAATATTTTAAAATTGTATAAAATTTGCAAATAAATTTTGTGTTTAGGCTTGTGTCTTATTTCTAAGATATTTTATTATATGTATGCAAATATTCCAAAATCCAAAAATATCCCAAATCCCAAACACTTCTTGTCCCAACGTTTCAGATAATGAATATTCAGTCTGTACTTAAATATATATTCCTAAACTTTTTAAAGTAATAATTATGTTGGCTAAGTGCAGTAGCTCACACTTGTAATCTCAGCTTTTTGGGAGGCCAAGGTGGGCAGATCACTTGAGGCCAGGAGTTTGAGACCAGCCTGGCCAACATGGCAAACCTCATCTCTACTAAAAATACAAAACAAACAAACAAAATTAGCCAGGCATGGTGGTGGGTGCTTGTAATCCCAGCTACTTGGAAGGCTGAGGCAGGAGCATCTCTTGAACTTGGGAGGCAGAGGTTGCAGTGAACAGAGATTGTGCCATTGCACTTCAGCCTGGGCAACAAGAGCAAAACTCCATCTCAAACAAAAACAAAAACAAAACTAATAATTATGTTAATGGAAAACATTTTAGCCATTTAATATTTTGTTTTTAAACTTTAGTTATATGGAAAGAGATGTTTAGTATAATGCTTATTTTTTCCGAACACCTTAGGAAGAACATTCTAAGTATTTAAACCAATATTACATGAAAAGCAAAATTTTACTTTTAAATACCTGCAAGAAAGAGAATTTAAAAATATTAAATAACACTAAATATTAGCTTAATATCTTATTTTGTGCTTTAAATGATTTTTATTTTTGTGGATTTATCTTACAATATAATTTCAGAATTTATTCTAAAGATTACTGATTTCTACATAAAAACAGAAATGAAGTGCTTATTAGAATGTATCCATTCTAGCAGTCATCTTTTTTTGAACATCACATTCTGTTAAATATCAAAGGTATCTTTACGGCTCACGTACACATAGTCTTTCCTATATATTTTCATCAAATAATATTAAAACAATTTCAAAATTTATGTGTGTCTGAAAGAGTACTATTTGTGTCTGTCATGAATCATTTTTCTTCAGTGTACCCCATTCATTCATTTACACATATTTATATATATATGTATATTTAATATATATTTTATTGCACTTTAGGTTTTAAGGTACCTAAAGGGAAGAACATGCAGGATTGTTGCCTGGGTACATTCATGGCAATGTGGTTTGCTGCATCCATCCCCATCACCTACATCTGGCATTTCTGCCCTTATTATCCCTCCCCAATTCCCTACACATATGTATATTTTAATCATTCTCTTACCCCTTCATTAATCAAAATAAAGCCACAATAGTCCAGAAAACTGGCTAATGGAAGAGATAAAAATATTGGTCTTTAGTCTAAAATATTGTTAGGATTTCACATGTCTACATTTGTTCACAAAGCTGGTTACATTGACCCTCCTAACACATTTATATATATAGAAAGTTTTCCGACGTTTTATATGATGCTGACATAAAGACTCTGGTATTGCCTTCTGGAAAGGAAAGCACAGTATGTTTCAGATCACTTTCATCTATGAATATTAATATAAACATCTTGAATAAATTAGTATCATATTAACCCAAGTACTATTTGAATAACATGATACATCAAGAGAAAGTGGTATTTCTTCTATGTATACAAATGTAATTCAAAATTAGGAGATTAATCTAATGTATAATATTTATTACCTCTAGAGAGAAAAAATATATCTGATGATACTAATATATTTTAAACAGGCATTAATAAAAATCCATAGTATGCTGAATAGAAGTGATGAGAGAGGGCATCCTTGTCTTGTTCTGGTTTTTAAGGGGAATGTAGTATCCAGCTTTTGTCCATTCAGTATCATGTTGGCTGTGGGTTTATCATAGAACACTTTTATTATTTTGAGGTATGTTCCTTCAATAACTAGTTTATTGACAGTTTTTAAAATGGAGAGTTGTTGAATTTATTGAAATACTTTTTTGCATCTATTGGGAGAAAGAAATAAAGGACATCCGAACAGGAATTGAGGAAGCCAAACTATGTCTGTTTGCAGATGACATGATTTTCTATCTAGAGAACCCCATAGTCTTGGCCCAAGAAAAAACTTCAGCAAAGTTGCAGGACATAAAATCTGTGTCAAAAAATTGCTAGCATTCCTATCCACCAATGACAGCCAAATGGTGAGCCAAATCATAAAGGCAATTCCATTCACAACTGCCACAAAAGGAATAAAATATCTAGGAAGACAGCTAACCAAGGAGGTGAAAGATTTCTACAATGAGAATTACAAAATGCTCCTCAAAGAAATGAGAGAAGACATAAATAAGTGGAAAAACATCCCATATTCATGGAAATAATCAATATCATTAAAATGGTTATGTGACCCAAAGGAATTTACAGATTTGATGCTATTTCTATCAAACTGCCAACAGTATTTTTGACAGAGCTAGAAAACACTATTTAAAAATTCATATGTAACCAAAAAAAAAAAGAAAAAGATCCCAAAACCACAGAAATCCTAAGCAAAAAGATCAAAACTGGAGGCATTATGTTACCTGACTTTCAAACTATACTATAAGGCTGCAGTACTGAAAACAGCATGGTTCTTGTACAAAAACAGGCACATAGACTAAACAAAACAGAATATAGTATATAGAAATATGGATGCATATCTATGACTATCTGATCTTCTGCAAAGCTGACAAAAACAAGCAATGGGAAAAAGACTCCCTATTCAGTAAATGGTGCTGGGATAACTGGCTAGCCATATGCAGAAGATTGTAACTGGACCCTTCCTTACACCATATTAAAAAAATCAACTTTGTTACAATTAAATACTTAAATGTAAAACCCAAAAGTATATAAACCCCGGAAGACAACCTAGACAATGCCATCCTGAACATAGAAACAGGCAAAAATTTCATGGCAAGGACACTAAAAGCAATGGTAACAAAAGCAAAAATTGACAAATGGGATCTAATTAAATGTAAGTGCTTCTGTGCAGCCAAAGAAACTATCAACAGAGTAAACAGACAACCTACAGAATGGGAGAAAATTCATTCAAACTATGAATCTGTCAAAGGTCTAATATCCAGTGTCTATAAGGAACTTACATAAATTTACAAGAGAAAAACAAACAACTCCATTAAAAAGTAGGCAAAGAACATGAACATACACTTTTCAAAACAAGACATATATGCATCCAGCAAGCATATGAAAAAAAAAAGCCTACATATTACTGATCATTAGAGAAATGCAAATAAAAACCATAAGGTATCACCTCACACCAATCAGAATGGCTATTATTAAAAAGTCAAAAAACAGCAGATGCTGGAGAGGTTGAAGAGAAAAGGGGACACTTACTGTTGGTAGGAGTGTAAATTCATTCAACCATTGTGGAAAATAGTGTGATCATTCTTCAAAGAGCTAAAAGCAGAAGTATAATCCAACCCAGCAATCTCCTTACTGGGCATTTACTCAGATGAATTTAAGTCATTCCACTATAAAGACACATGCATGTGGATGTTCACAGCAGTACTATTCATAGCAAAGACATTAAATCAACATAATTACCCATCAATGACAGATTGGGTAAGAAAAATGTGAAACATGCAGCATAGAATACTATGCAGCCATAAAAAAGAACAAGATCATGTCTTTTGTGGAAACATGTATGGAGCTGGAGGCTACTATCCTTAGCAAGCTAATGCAAGAACAGAAAATCAAATACTTCATCTTCTCATTTATAGGTGGGAGACAAATCATAAGAACTTATGAACACAAAGCAGGAAACAACAGACACTAGGGTCTATCTGAAAGTAGGGGGGTGGGAGGAGTGAGAGGAGCAGAAAAGACAACTACTGGGTACTGGCCTTAATACCTGAGTGATGAAATAATCTGTACAACACCCCCCCGTGACATGTGTAACAAACTTTCACATCTACCCGCAAAGCTATAATAAAAGTTAAAAAGAACAACATCTAATTCCAATTCCACAAAGAATTCACAGTAAATGGGAAAATAGGTGATATTCATTATCAATGTATCTGAAAGTTTGATGTATTTAATGAGGAAATAGAGTACATATTCACATTATAGAAAAGACCCAATGATGACTAATTTCCTGTAATATGAACTTTTCTGATAAAATTAATCAATACATTTAAAAAGACCAACATAATATAGTATATAAATTGGCAAGGGAGAAACACTTCTAATTATAATTATTTATTAGCTGTTAATGATTTATCTATAAGAAACCTAATTGAATTGACTAATGAAGTAAAAAAAGTAAGTAGCTTCAGAAAATTCTCCAACTTTGCTGGAATCAAATTAACTTATTTATTTAACCTTTCAAAAATATTAAATTACTTAACTGAAAAAAGAGCACTCTAAAATTAAAGCTACAAAGAAATGGTAGGTTACATACATATTACCAACTTCATAAAAATCTAGTAAGCAATGCAGGGAAGATGGCATCAGATTGAGATGCAAGACATGTTTTGTCCTAAAATAATCTAATATTTAAAGTTAGAAATTATTTCTAAGTTAATTTAAGCATTATATACAATGACAACTGTATATACATAGTGTGTATAAATATAGCAAGTAGAATGTATTACTGAGGTTACTTAATATAGCATCTCAATAAAAAATACATGAGGGTATAGCAGGAAAAAATTTTATGCAGTAGAAAGAGGAAGCATAGACAATCTGTAACATAATGAATGTGGTATGATTTTTTTTTTTTTAGAAAGAAAGAGAAACAGAAAAGGGGGAGAGAGAACAGGAGTCTTGCTCTCCCAGGCTGAAATGCAATCTAAAAATAGGTATTAAAAACCTCTTTTATGCTGATAATTGAAGTTATGCTTTAACTTTTTGATGAGAGATCCTGAGGAAGATGAACATTTATGCAATATTCTTATTTGCTAGCAGAGAAAGGGGATAAATGAAGGAAGAAGAGGTAAAAGATTTGCATCCCAACTGTTAACAGAAGTACCTGCACCAAACACACACTCACACAGTCACTCTCATGCACACACACTCATTCATATTTTTACATATTTTATCAATACCCCTTAGGGAATCTTAGCCAATTTCCTTTTGTTTTATTTCCTGGGGCCATTGTTCCTTCTCCATAACCAGTTTCCCAGTTCCTGCCTACCTAACTCTCACTTATACTTGAAGACACCGCTCAAGCGTTTCTCCCACAGAGGCCCCGGGGTAAACCTGTGGGCATTCAAGTGGGCCCTCCTCCTGTAAAACCACAGATGGAGCATCCTTCCATCTCCACGGATACCATATTGTCTGCCCATGTATCTTATCTTCTTTAGAATTCATATGTTTTATCCTTACATCAACATTTAACCCAGTGCCTATTCCACAAGTATTCAACAAATTTTACTGAAGCAAAAGTTCTCTAATTTTTCTTTCACTGTAAATATCATAGGTTACATTTTTTTAAGTTGTGCTGAAGTAATATTAAATGTTAAGTTCAATGGATGCAAAGGCCAGCTCTGAAGCAAACTAACAACAACGGCACATCAAAAGTGGGAATGATTACTAATGGATAGCCACCTAAGGGAAATACACTTTTCAACAGATGCCATACAGTAAAAATTCTCTTTTTCTAACACACCTTTCTCCTGGGAAATAAAACTGAAATTGAATACAGAAAAGTCAACATTGCATACCAATGATGTATCAGAGATGTAAACACCTCCTTAAACAAATACCTTTATTTCCTAAAGAGAGAAATACCTAAGGTAGATGACAGAGTGACGGATGCAGCAAACCACCACCATGGCACATATATACCTATGTAACAAACCTGCACAATCTGCATAGGTACCCCAGAACTTAAAGTATAATAAATAAAAGTTTTTTTAAAAAGAATAAAAGCCTAAAAGTTTTCTATTATTTCCAAGATTATTATTAAAGATGCTACTCAAGATTCCAAATAGTTCTTCCTGGTAAATTGATTCAATACTAAAAGAGAGCCAACACTTTCATTTAAGTATGTGTGAGCAATAAAATTCTCTAACTGACTGCTTCTTCATCTTTAAGGACATCTGTGTTAAGCTGAAAAAAGTAGCCTCCAAGGAGGTACACATCCTAATCTCCTGTGGATGTTATCTTATATGGCAAAAGGGATGGTGATATGATCAAGTGAAGGATGATGTAATGTGGAGGGTGGCCCAGATTATCCATACTCTCAGAAATGTATGATGCAGATGACCATCTATAAGTAGAAGGATTGGCTCACTAATCCAATAAAAATCCAACTGCTCTCGAGATTTTACATAGTTTCTCTCAAAGAAATTTCATCTTTCCTCTATTTTAGTTCCTTAAATTACAAAAAGAAAAACACAATAGAAAACAAAAACAATGTTTCTCTAGAAACTAGTTCCTTGTCTCGAGCTAACATTCTAATAAACATCCAAATTGTTACTCTAATATTAACATCTAAAGGAAGGATATTACTAAAGTCTACCTTGGTAGCCTGTTCTAATTTGATTATGATAACTCTTTTCTTAATTGCATTTTAGGTTTTGGGGTACATGTGAAGAACATGCAAGATTGTTGCATAGGTACACACATGGCAGTGTGATTTGCTGCCTTCCTCCTCATCACATATATCTGGCATTTCTCCCCATGTTATCTCTCCCCAACTCCCCACCCCCTGATAACTCTTATTATGAAGTTTTTATACATTTCATAAGTGCCTCCTCAGGAAATTTTAGCCAATTTCCTCTTGTTTTATTTCCGGGGAGGCATATTTTAGAAGAAATATTAATTTAGAGCAAGGAAATTGGGTTCTAAACTCATTGTTATTTCTTATATCTATGTAACATTAAAAGCCATTTAGCATCTCTGACTTGATATTCATTCATATTCAAAAACTCCAATATCCTTTGTTTTTGAGTCCAGCTCCCAATCTACAAAGCATAACAAAGGTGGGATATGGGCTCAACCGGAATTTCTCACTCTACTCCCTTCCAACTCAGTACTTCTCAAATATTCCTGAATATAAAGCACCTGGCTATTTAAATAGCTGGACCTTCTGAAGCCTACGTTTTTTGAAAAGTACAGTGAAAACCTGCTGATAAGAGAAGCTCTTGACAATTTAGATTATAAATAGACTAGGTACTTGGTCAGCAGCCATAAATACCAGACGAAGACAGAGACCTGAGGGGTGGGGTAGGGGAGAGAGAGAGAGAGAGAGAGAGAGAGAGAGAGAGAGAGAGAGAGAGAGAGGATAAAAGGAGGCATCACGAGGGGTATCTAAAAGGGAGGCCCAGGAACAGATATCCAGAAATAAAGTAATAGGCTTGAGCAGTAGGAATGGGGTTACACTGATAAAGAAATGAAGAGAGACTAAGTATATAAAATTATTCCAATTATGAATCTGCAAGTATATGGGTGTCTACTACACACCCAATTGAGAATAACACCAAAGAATTGTATAAATTAAACAGCTTGGATTTAATTATTTCACATTGTATTCATAAATCATAACGTCATTTTGTACCCCATAAATTTTTTCCCCACGCAACTCCCTGTTTACAGAACCCACAAATCTATACAATTATAAATTGTCAATTTACAAAAAAAAAAAATTAAACAGCCTGACGTTCAGACCCTTTGCAGTCTGCATGGGGAGAAGGATGAAACTGTACTAAATCATTAGAAGACAACCGAAATGCAAAGTCTCTGGTCCCAAATGTAAATCCAACAGGAAGACATAAGAGGAAGACGTTACAGGAGGTAGAGTAATCAAGTTGGCTTCTGGGAGCAAGACTTACTCTGGGCTATAAGAGTGGGGAGGATTGGGGCTGGTGCTGTGGCTCACACCTGTAATCCCAGCTCTTAGGGAGAACGAGGTGGGAGGATAGCTTTAGCCCAGGAGTTCAAGACCCGCCTGGGCAATGTATCAAGACTCCACTCTCCACAAAAAGGAAAAAAAAAAGGGAGTAGGGGGGATTGGGCCATGCAGAGGAGAAGGTGGAAGACACTGGCTAGGAAAAGAGAATAGCAATGTCTAAGTCCTTCTGGAAAAACAAACCTCCCCCCCATTACCATGTTCCAAACTATGCTACACTGTCTGCCACAGAAGAGCTGTAAGGTGGTAATGTGTCTTCCTGGAAGGCAGCCAAGGAATTCTGGGAAATGCCACATGAAAAAGCCCACTTTTGGAGACCCACTAGACGCTGGCCTGTTAAAGGCTCTGAAAAGTCCTCCAGCAAAGACACCTGTCCAACTGCCCCTCTTGGATTTCCCAGACATAGTTGAGCCCTTCTTTGCAACATACCTATACACATTCCATAAAATTGCATTTTATGGAATATACTACCTTACATATATTTGAGAGTATTATATCTCTTTTTTTCCTCCCACTTTTTTTATTGTAGTTTAGATTCTGGGGTACATGTGCAGATCATGCAAGATTGTCGCATAGGTACATTCATGGCAAAATGGTTTGCTGCCACCATCCCCCCATCACCTATACCTGACATTTCTCCCCATGTTATTCCCCCCCCACCCTCCTTCCTGCCATTCCTCCTATAGCCCCTCCCTAGGACCCCAGTGTGTTATGCTCCCCTCTTTGTGTCCAAGTAGTCTCATTGTTCAACACCCATCTATGAGTGAGAACACGCAGTTTTTGATTTTCTGTTCCTGTTTACAATAGCAAAGACCTGGAACCAACCCAAATGCCCATTGATGACAGACTAGATAGGGAAATTGTGGCACATATACACCATGGAATACTATGCAGCCATAAAAAACGACGAGTTCATGTCCTTTGTAGGGACACAGATGAATCTGGAAACCATCATTCTCAGCAAACCGACACTAGAATAGAAAAACAAACACCACATGTTCTCACTCATAGGTGGGTATTGAACAATGAGAACATATGGACACAGGGAGGAGAGCATCACACACTGGGGTCTGTGTGAGGGGACTATGGGAGGGACTGTGTGGGGTAGGAAGTTGGGTAGGGATAGCATGGGGAGAAAGGCCAGATACAGGTGATGGGGATGTAGGCAGCAAACCACATTACCACGTATGTACCTATGCAACAATCCAGCATGGTCTTCACACGTACCCCAGAACTTAAAGTGCAATGAAATATATTTTAATATAAATTTTATATATAAAAATATATATTTGTATGTATTACAAATGTATGTAATGTAAATACTATATTAATTTACATTTTATTACAATAGACTATATTAATTTACATATATTTTAATATAAATTTTATATATAAATATATATTTTATTGCACTTTAGGTTCTGGGGTACATGTGAAGATATATTTTTTATATAAATTTATATATATATAAAATTTTTAAAAAGAATTCAAAAATAGTAATTATTTAGGCAGACTTACTGATCTTTGCAAAAGTGTTTTCTAAATATGCCTGAATATTCAGAGACGTCCAGGTCAGTGCAGCCAAGCCAGGCTGGAGAGCTTCATCCACTTTGGCCAAGTGAGGAACCATCAGTTGCTCAATGGCGGGAGGCATTTTTTACTTCACTCTCTGATATTCAGCTAGCATCATCTGCAATGAAATTGAGGTTAAGTAATCAATTAATATCTTACTTCTGTCTATTAGTATCTCATGTCTTATATAAAATGACTACTTTTATTTAGGGTCAAACTGTAGGTCTCTAACAGTGTAGCAAGTAGAGTAGCCAAAGCAATAAAAAGAAAAGAAGACAAGGACTCTACATCATTACAAATTCCAAATCCAAAAGAAAGAACTGAAGATGAACAAGAATTTAAGACTGCCTCACCTCCTATGCAGCCTAGAAAGGGAAAAACCCTAGGGTCAAGTAATTTTTCTAAACCATGCAGAGACATGGTAATGGCACCTTTGCCTGCACATCACCAGGCTCGTTTGTTCTGCTTTGTACACTGGTACAACATGCGTGCAGCTCCTCTGGGCACCTCTTGCAGACCACACTCATCACCCAAAACATCTGGGTCACCAGAGGTCTACATTAGCCTTTCGCCAGGATTATGGGCCAAATCTCGTTGCCAAGACCCAAAGCACACAGGAAACCAGTACTGATTTCAACTAGTGTCATGGCTTTGAATTTCATCCATATGCCAGAAACAAACACATTCACATGCAGCCCAGATCTCACTCCTAAAAGTCTAGATTCATGAATAGCAGCAGCCTCCCAAACTTTCCACTTCAATACTTAGCAGACATTTCAAACTTAGTAAGTCTCAGTTTGGACTTATTAAGTTTGTTAATTCTCTAATTCATTCCAGCTCATTCTCTAACTCAGCTGATAGTGACTTTATCCTTCCAGTTCACAGGCCAAAACCCAGAGTCATCCTTGATTCCTCTCTCTCTCTCTCTCTCTCTCTCTCACACACACACCCCACACATAATCCATTAGGATATCTTGTTTGCAGTCTACTCAAAAGAAACTCAAAAAGTCTATATCTGACTTGCTTTCCACATCAACAGTTACTGCCATTGTTGGCTACCTCCTCAATTATTGGGGTGGTCTACCATTGTCTCCCTGCTTCAATCACCCTCCCAATAAGTCTAGGTACAGTTTAACAGCAAAAATGATCCTTTCAAAATGAGAATTCAAATAATATCACTCCTCTGCTCACATGGTTACACAGCCTGCATTTAATTCAGGGCTACAAACCTTTATACAAAGGACTTGGATAGGTGCTTGGTCTAGAAAGATCTACCCAATTTTGTCCCATTACTTCTCTGATCTCATCTCCAACCACTCTTTCCCTTTCTTACCCACACCTGCCTGACTGTCTTTCTTTCTGGTCCTGAGCCTCAGGGCCTTTGCACCTCCTTCGATTAATTATTCAAATGTCACTTTCTCAATTACACCCATCATCACTACCCTTTTAAGATTATAAGCCACCACCAAAACCACTCACACATTTTATCCCCCCATTTTTCCATAATGACTATCATTTTATTATAATAGACTATATTAATTTACATATTTACAATGTTCATTTTCTGTCCTACCCAATTAGACTTTAAGTTCTACAAGGACAAGGGTGTTGTCTGCTTTGTTCCGTGAGCCTGCACCAGCACCTGGCACATAGGAGATAATAAATCAATATCTATCTAATTAATCAATTAGTTGATATCAGAAGATTAATTTTTCATCTGAAATGGGGATTCTCGTCTTTTATTGAAATGTACATAATGTTGAACTGTGTCAGTATTATTTATACAATGTCAAACTGTGTCACTATTTTGTTCATATGTAACCATGTCAATATTAATAATCATTAATTATAAGAAAATAACTTTAATGTGCCTCATAAATACAGTTGGTATTAAGACCACATATGTGCATGTTGGCACTACCCTGATAATAGATTAATGTTTTCCAAACTGTTTGCCTGGAGTACTAAGCCAAAGAGATTCTATGAGAAAAATGCTCCTTTGACAGATGCATTTTGAAAATGCTGCATACAATATCTCCCTTCTTGGATAGTCAAAGCTAACATTAGAGATTCTTAGAAGCCTGCTCAAGGAAGTAGAAAGCCTTGCAAGGCTTTGAAAATTTTGTTAAACCCAATATTTCTCAAATGGACCTCATAATCCTTTCCTCATATAATCTTTTTCCACAATTTCCATAATATTCCTTCAATGTCCATAAAAGCCACTTTGGAAAAGTCCAGATTTTCTGGTTCTATTAGCAGCTACTTACACGTTTTCTGAAGTTTGTATCCACTGCTTGCTTTTTTCAATGTCCATCAGTTATTCTATCTGGAAACAGTCTTAGAATCAGCTTCTAGCAGGCATTCTGCTTCCCACCTTTCATCCCAGAAGGTAGTACTCAACTGCTTTAACAAAAGAGAAACCCACGCTTAGAAGGTAAAGCCACTTACCCAAAGATAATTATTTGAATCCAGATTAAATTGGCTTCAGAACCTGTATTTGTATCTATTAGCCTGTACTTGGTCTTCTCTTTCTAGTTCAACTGTCTTCCAAGGAATAGATGGAGGAAACAAACTCTCAACTACTTGGGCGTCTCTGCAGAAGCCTTAAAGTTCTGTCAAATATTCAGCACAATAACTGCAACCGTTTAGATGATGTTTTTAAAATATTCTTTGATCCTCCCCTTCATGGAGTGGGGGCCATATCCCCCTTTTTTTTGAATTTGGGTAGGTTTACAGTCCAACAAAGTACAACAGATATGATGCCGTGAGACACTTGAGGCTATCGTAAAGTCCCTGTGGCTGTAGTGCTTGTTCTTGAAACCCTGAGTTGCCATACAAGAAATTCTAGTAGCCAGAGGCCTCCATACTGCAAGGCCATGTATAGGTGCGCCTGTTCACAGTCCCACCTGAGAGTACCTTCCAGCCTTCCTCACGAAAGAAACAGACATGAAACAAGGCCTTCTTGGACCTTACAGGTCAAACATCAGCCAGCTGAACACCACTAAGCAGCCTCTGTCAATGACACATGGAACAGAAGAATCACCTAGACAAACCTCACTCAAGTTCTTTACCCATGAAGTCATGATATAATGATACGGTTATTGTAAACCCCTATGACATGCTTACAACTGTTTGTTGCCTGCAACAGACAACTGAAACAACTCTGCAAATAAAATTAAATTCTCAGTAATTTTATAATCTTGTACTTATGGTTTCTTAGTAAAAATGTGATTTTCTTTATGAACATGTAAATTGACTAAGTGAGTTTCCTAATGTGAAAGGGTCTAAAAGGGAATCCCAACATGCTGACTGGCATTTTAGAATCTACATTTGAGGAATGACTGTCCATTGCCAATGTAACGTTTTAATATGACACGAAGTAGTGGAAGACAGTGGACCACAAGTCTGGGTTCTGGTCTTCTCTTTCTAGTTCAACTGTTTTCCAAGGAACAGATGAAGGAAAGAAACTCTCAGCTACTTTGATGTACCTGCAGAAGCCTGAAAGCTCTGTCAAATATTCAGAACAACAACTCTGTAACACTTTAGATGATCCCCTAAACACTTTAGATGATCCCCTAAACCTGCCTGACCAGTAGGTCCTACTCACGTTGAGTAGGACTACTTCTGCCACTTTCCAGCTATGAAACCTTTGTTAAATCATTTATCGGGAGGTACCAAGATGGCCGAATAAGAGGCGGCTCTGGAACATAGCTCCCAGCGAAAAAGATGCAGAAGCCGAGTGGTCTCCACAATTCCAAACAAGGTACCAGGTTTATTTTGTGGCTCTGGTTGGACAGCGGGTATAAACCAAATAGGGCAGGTTGAGGCAAGGCGGGGCACTGTCCCACCCAGGTGGTGCATGCAACTGACTGGAGGACTGGAGGATCTCCCCCTCTGGGACTTCAGTTCGGATACAGTGCTCCACTCAAGCCCTCTACAACCCACAGAGAAGGAGCTCTTCACTGGGCTGAAAATCCTCAGCAAGCTGCCTGAACAGGGCAGAACAGCAACTTCGGCTGGTACCAGGGCTGTCAGCATAGATCTAGATGGAAGCACTGGCTGATGCCAAGGAAGCCAAAAAGCCAGCGGGACAGAGCTGCCCACCCCCCAGAAAGAAGGGGAACTGAACACAGGCAAACAGGCCATACAGCAGGACAGGTCTCCCCCTACAAAACCTAGCAGGCTAAAAAACTCTCACTTCAGAGTTTCACACCCAGAACATCAGTTAGAGAGTGATCAGGAATGAACGAGCTTGGCAGGGAGACCGGCAGCCACCATTGCAGAACCTGGCCTAATTTTCCTGAGCAAATATAAGATGCAGGAAAAATATGCAGCAGCTCCATTGAATCCATGGCAGCCTAGCAGTGCCTCTGCAGGCAGACAAAGGAAAGGCCGCCTCCCCAAGCAGCTACCTGAGATCAAACCTGTAAAAATTCAAAAAGATAGGAAGAAATCAATGCAACAAGGATGAAAACATCAAAAACCAGAATGCTTCTCCCCCACCACGAGATCACAACTCCTCACCATTAAGGGAACACAGCAGGATGGAGAATGAATTTGATGAACTGACAGAAGCAGGCTTCAGAAGGTGAGTAATAACAAACTTCTCTGAATTAAAGGAACATGTTCTAACCCAATGCAAAGAAACTAAAAACCTTGAAAAAAGGTTAGATGAAATGCTTAATAGAATAACCAGCTTAGTGAAGAACATAAATGACTTGATGGAGCTGAAAAACACAGCACAAGAACTTCATGAAACATACATAAGTTTCAATAGCTGAACAGATCAAGCAGAAGAAGGGATATCAGAGATTGAAGATCAACTCAATGAAATAAAATAAGAAGGCAAGCAAAGGGAAAAAAGAGTGAAAAGAAATGAAGAAAACCTCCAAGATATATGGGATTATGTGAAAAGACCTAATCTATGCTTGATTGGTGTACCAGAAGAAGATAGGGAGAATGAATCCAAGCTGGAAAACACCCTTCAGGATATTATCCAGGAGAACTTCCCCAGCCTAGCAAGGCAGGCCAACATTCAAATACAGGAAATACAGAGAACACCACAATGATACTCCTCTAAAAGAGCAAGCACAAGGTGCATAATTGTCAGATTCACCAGGGTTGAAATGAAGGAAAAAGTCCTAAGCGCAGCCAGAGAGAGAGGTCTGGTCACTGACCCACAGAGGAAAGCCCACCAGACTCACAGCGGATGTCTCAGTAGAAACCCTACAAGCCAGAAGAGAATGGGGCCCAATATTCAACATCCTTAGAGAAAAGAACTTTCAACCCAGAATTTCATATCCAGCCAAACTAAGCTTCATAAGTGAAGGAGAAATAAAATCCTTTACAGACAAGCAATTCTTGAAAGATTTCATCAATACCAGACTTGCCCTACAAGAGCTTCGAAAGGAAGCACTAAACACAGAAAGGAAAAACCAGTTCCAGCCACTGCAAAAAAGAACCAAACAGCAAAGACCAATGATGCAATGAAGAAATAATGCCAACCAGAGGGCAAAACAACCAACCAGTTACAAAATGGCAGGATCAAATTTACAGATAACAATATTAACATTAAATGTAAACAGACTAAATGACCCAATCAAAAGACACAGACTGGCAAACTGGATAAAAAGACAAGAACAATCAGTGTGCTATATTCCGGAGACCTAACTCACGTGCAAAGACATACTACATAAATTCAAAAAAAAAAAAGGATGGAAGAAGATTTACCAAGCAGATGGAGAGCAAAGAAAAAGCAGGGGTGGCAATCCTACTCTCTGATAAAGTAGACTTTAAACCAACAAAAATCAAAAGAGACAAAGAAAAGCATTATATAATGGTGAAAGAATCAATAAAACAAGAAGAGCTAACTATTCTAAATACATATGCACCCAATACAGGAGCACCCAGATACATAAAGCAAGTTCTTAACAACCTACAAAGAGACTTAGACTCCCACACAATAATAGTGGGAGACTTTAACACTACACTGTCAATATTAGACAGATCAATGAAACAGAAAATCAACAATGAAATCCAGGACTTGAATGCAGATCTGGACCAAGCAACCCTAATAGACATTTACAGAACTCTCAACCCCAAATTCACAAAATATACATTCTTCTCAGCACCACATCACACTTACTCTAAATTGATCACATAATTGGAAGTAAATCACTCTTCAGCAAATGCAAAAGAACAGAAATCATAACAAACAGTCTCTCAGACCACAGCGCAATCAAATTAGAACTCAGGATTAAGAAACTAACTCAGAACTGCACAACTTCATAGAAACTGAACAACTGGCTCTTGAATGTTGACTGGATAAACAATGAAATGATAGCAGAAATAAACATGTTCTTCAAAACCAAGAAATAAGAGACAACATACCAGAATCTCTGGGATACATTTAAAGCAGTGTCTAGAGGGATATTCATAGCAATAAATGCCCACATGAGGAGCAAGAAAAGATCTAAAATCGACACCCTATCATCAAAATCGAAAGTGTTAGAGAAGCAAGATCAAAGAAACTCAAGCTGGCAGAAGACAAGAAATAACTAAGATCAGAGCAGAACTGAAGGAGATAAAGACACAAAAAATCCTTCAAAAAATCAACAAACCCAGGAGCTGGTTCTTTGAAAAGATCAACAAAATGGATAGACTGCTAGCCAGACTAATAAAACAAAAAAGAGAGAAGAATCAAATAGATGCAATAAAAAACAATAAAGGGGACATCACCACCAATTCCACAGAAATACAAACTACCATAAGAGATTACTACAAACAACTCTATGCACATAAACTAGTAAACCTAGAAGAAATGGACAAATTCCTGGACACGTGAACTCTTCCAAGACTAAACCAGGAAGAAGTTGAAACCCTGAATAGACTAATAACAAGGGCTGAAGCCTACCAATCTAAAAAAGTCCACATCCAGACAGCTTAACAGCTGAATTCTACCAGATGTACAAAGAGGAGCTGGTACCATATGTTCTGAAACTATTCCAAACAATACAAAAAGACGGAATCCTCCCCAACTCATTTTATGAGACCAACATCATCCTGATATGAAAACTGGGCAGAGACTCAACTGAAAAAGAAAATTTCAGGCCAATATCCATGATGAACATAGATGCAAAAATCTTCAATAAAATACTGGCAAACCAAAGGAAACAGCAAATAAAAAAGCTTATTCATCATAATCAAGTAGGCTTCATCCTCAGGATGCAGGGCTGGTTCAATATATGCAAGTCTATAAATATAATCCATCATATAAACAGAACCAAAGACAAAAACCACATGATTATCTCAATAGATGCAGAGAAGGCCTTCAACAAAATCCAACAGCCCTTTATGCTAAAAACTCTCAATAAACTAGGTGTCAATGGAACATATCTCAAAATAATAAAAGCTATTTACGACAAACCCACAGCCAATATCATACTGAATGGGCAAAAACTGGAAGCATTCCCTTTGAAATCTGGCACTAGACAAGGATGCCCTCTCTCACCATTCCTATTCAATATAGTATTGGAAGCTCTAGCCAGAGCAATCAGGCAAGAGAAAGAAATAAAGGGTATTCAATTAGGAAAGGAGGAAGTCAAATTGCCTCTATTTGCAGATGACATGATTGTATATTTAGAAGACCCCATCGTCTCAGCCCCAAATCTCCTGAAACTGATAAGCAACTTCAGCAGTCTCAGGATACAAAATCAATGTGCAAAAATCACAAGCATTTCTATACACCAATAACAGACTGAAAGAGAGCCAAATCAAGAACGAACTGCCATTCACAATTGCTACAGAGAGAATAAAATACCTAGGAATACAACTAACAAAGGATGTAAAGGTCCTCTTCAAGGAGAACTACAAACCACTGCTCAAGGAAATAAGAGAGGACACAGATAGAAAAACATTCCATGGTCATGGCTGGAAAGAATCAATATCGTGAAAATGGTCATACTGCCCTAAGTAATTTATAGATTCAATGTTATCCCCATCAAGCTACCAATGACCCTCTTCACAAAACTGGAAAAAAACCACTTCAGACTTCATATGGAACCAAAAGAGAGCCTGCATAGCCAAAACAATCCTAAGCAAAAAGAACAAAGCTGGAAGCATCATGCTGCCTGAGTTCAAACTATACTACTAGGCCACAGTAATGAAAACAGCATGCTACTAGTACCAAAACAGAGATATAGACCAATGGAACAGAACAGAGGCCTCAGAAGCAACACCACACATCTACAATCACCTGATGTTTGACAGACATGACAAAAACAAGCAATGGGGAAAGGATTCCCTGTTCAATAAATGGTGTTGGGAAAACTGGCTAGCCATGTGCAGAAAGCAGAAACTGGACCCCTTTCTGACACCCTACACTAAAATTAACTACAGATGGATTAAAGATCTAAACATAAGACCTAATACCATAAAAACTCTAGAATAAAACCTAGGCAAAACCATTCAGGACATAGGCATAGGCAAGGACTTCATGATTAAAACACCAAGAGCACTGGCAACAAAAGCCAAAATAGACAAATGGGATCTAATTAAACTCTAGAGCTTCTGTACAGCCAAAGAAACAATCATTAGAGTGAACCAGCAACCAACAGAATGGGAACAAATTTTTGCAATCTACCCATTTGACAAAGGGCTAATATCCAGACTCTACAAAGAACTAAAACAGATGTACAAGAAAAAAAAACCCATTCAAAAGTAGGCAAAGGACATGAACAGATGCTTTTCAAAAGAAGACATGTATGAGGCCAACAAACATATGAAAAAATGCTCATCATCACTGGTCATTAGAGAAATGCAAATGAAAACCACATTGAGATACCATCTCACAACAGTTAGAATGGCGATCATTAAAAAATCTGGAGACAACAGATGCTGGAGAGGATGTGGAGAAATAGGAACACTTTTACAGTGTTCGTGGGAATGTAAATTAATGCACCCATTGTGGAAGACAGTGTGACAATTCCTCAAGGACCTAGAAATAGAAATTCCATTTGACCCAGCAATCCCGTTATTGGGTATATACTATACCCAAAGAATTATAAAGTGTTCTATTATAAAGACACATGCACACATATGTTCATTGTGGCACTGTTTACAATAGCAAAGACTTGGAACCAACCCAAATGTCCATCAATGATATACTGGATAAAGAAAATCTGGCATATATACACCATGGAATACTACAGAGCCATAAAAAACAATGAGTTCAAGTCCTTCATAGGGACATGGATGAATCTGGAAATCCTCATTCTCAGCAAACTGACACAAGAACAGAAAACCAAACACCACATGTTCTCACTCATAGGCGGATGTTGAACAATGAGAACACACGTAGACACAGGGAAGGGTGCATCATACACTGTGGTCAGCTTGGGGGGCTTGCGGGGGACAGCAGGGAGTGGGGAGGGTGGGGAAGGATAACGTGGGGAGAAATGCCAGATACAGGTGATGGGGGGATGAAGGTGGTAAATCACCTTGCCATGTATGTACCGATGCAACAATCCTGCATGATCTGCACATGTACCCCAGAACCTAAAGCACAATAAAAAATAAAAATTATAAAATAAAAATAAATCATTTATCTTCTCTCAGCCACGGTTTTGTCATCTATAAAACAAAATAATAGTATTCTGTCCTAGTTACCTAATATGGTGGTAGAAAAGAGCAAATGAAATAATGAGCATGAACATGGCTGTAAATGTAAAGTACAATGCAAGTGCATGGACTTAGTACTGTCATGTGATGTTAACCACTATGAAATTTTAACAATGGTTTCCATGTTGTCAGCTCCCGTGGCAGCATCTCTAACCTCACCTTTTTCATCCCCTGGGCAGCGACATTTGTCACTGGTGACCAGTCCGTCTCTAAGTACCTCCTTTTTTTTCTCTCTTTCTTTCTTTATATGACTTGCACTCTGTTGCCCAGGCTGGAGTGCAAGGGCACAATCTCAGCTCACTGCAACCTCCGCCTTCCCAGTAGCTAGGACTACCACGAGGTGCCACCACGCCCAGCTAATTTTTGTATTTTCAGTAGAGACAGGGTTTCACCATGTTAGCCAGGCTGGTCTCAAACTCCTGACCTCAGGTGATCTGCCCACCCCAGCCTCCCACAGTGGTGGGATTACAGACATGAGCCACCGCGCCCGGCCATCCTTGGCTTTCTTGACACTTGGTCTCTTCCCAGCTCAAAAGTCAATCTTTTGTTGTATTTGCACATCTGTCATCTTCTATCAAACCTGTTAATATTGGAACAACCCAATGCTTGGTCCAGTGGCCCTCCATTATTCTCCATGTGTATTCTCTCCCCTAAGAGATCTCCTCTATTAAATAGCAACTATATTCTGATAATTCTCAAAAGCATGTTCCAACTTCGGCTTCTCCACTGAACTCCAGACTTACATATCCAACTGCATGGACAACGTTGCCACTTGGCTGTCTGAAAACTAGCTGGTACTTAAATGGGAACTATTGATTCTCTCCTGCTGCCTAAAATAAACTAGTTCCAGTTTTTGACATCTCCATAAATTGAACTTACAGTCATGGCCCCTGGATATTATTGCACAACTTGTAAAGGATGCAACCTACACAGAACCCCATGGTAGCCCTACTTTAATTCATTGAATTGCTCACACCAAAAGCACTGGAATTATTCCTGAGTTCTCTCATAACCTGCGCATTGGCATAACTAAATTCTCTGAACAACTCTGCTGCCATCCTAGTTCAAGCTATCAACTTCATCCTGGGCCAGTGCAACACTTCACAAACTGGCTTCCCACTGATACCATTGTCCCTCTTAACAGCCATTGTCCACCCAGCAGTAAGAAAAACTTTTATTACAAAAGAGATCATGCTTTTTTTGGTGGCTCAAAATCCTCCAGTGGTTTCCTGGTACACTCAAAATAAGACCCAAACTCATCTTGGCCTGCAAGACCTATCACAGCCTGGCCCCAGTCAACTCAGCAGCCACATCCCATGGCACTGTTCCCTCAGTCACTCTATTCATCCTGGCCACTTTCTGCCCCTTGAATATGACACATCACCATATGTTTTGACAATACATTCTAGAGCTAGCCAAGAATAGAGGGAAAAAATGAAAGTAGTATACCTTCACGTTACTGAAGTTCCTTTTGTATCTGTCTCGCTTCTGGAAGAGGGAAGCTGCCAATGGTGAAACTTCCAGACCCATCTGGGACATGCACTCTGTTTCTCTAAATAAGATTAATATCTGAGGATCAAAGTTTACAAACAATTCCCCTGTGCCTGGAGTCTTCACCAATAATGAAGCCTCAAGACCTACATGAATTTCTTCAATCTGTGGGAAGAAACCAACATTACTGCTATTAGAAAGTCTAATGCTTACAGAATATCTAGTTCAGCTATCTCTGGGAATAAGGATCATTAAGTGTTCTTCCATGGATTTGAGCTTCCTAAACTAAGGGCAATAAGATCACTGACCCTTCTCCTAAATCCAGTCTCGTAAAACAATCTTCAAGTTCTTGGTGTTGATGTTGGGCAGTCAGTTCAATCAAACCTTTTAGTCAGGCAGGGCACGGTAGCTCATGCCTATAATCCCAGCACTTCGGGAGGCCAAGGCAGGCAGATCACTGGAGGGCAGGAGTTCGAGACCAGCCTGACCAACAGGGAGAAACCCCATCTCTACGAAAAATACAAAATGGGCCGGGCATAGTGGTGCATGCCTGTAATCAATCCCAGCTACTTGGGAGGCTGAGGCAGGAGAATTACTTGAACCCAGGAGGCAGTGATTGCAGTGAGCCAAAATCAAGCCATTGCACTCCAGCCTAGGCAACAAAAGTGAAACTACATCTCAAAAAAACACCTTTTGGTTATGACTCTCACACTGATAAATAAGTAGACACTGTAACAGTAGTGATCTCAAAAGCCATTTAGCTACCTGACACCTTCATGCCTATTCTATCATTCTTCCCAAATAAAAGTTCCGTAAAACCTCCTAAACTCAGTTTTTAGTTATCTAGAAAAACAACAAACACAGCTATGGAAACATCACATCCTGCCAACCTACAAAGAAATACGTGTATTGGTAGGATATGCTATGGTTACATACCAGTGTTACAACCAAAGAAAATTTAAGACTTTGTTTAACAGATGTACTTGTGTTTAATGACACATTTAGGATCTGACTGATTTTGTTTTTTAGATGGAGTCTTGCTCTGTCACCAGGGTGGAGTGCAGTGGCACAATCTCAGCTCACTGCAAACTCTGCCTCCTGGGTTCAAGCAGTTCTTCCCCCTCAGCCTCCCGGGTAGCTGAGACTACAGGTATGTGCCACCATACCCGGCTAATTTTTGTATTTTTAGTAGAGATGGGGTTTCACCATGTTGACCAGGATGGTCTCGAACTCTTGACCTCATGATCCACCTGCCTCGGCCTCCCAAAGTGCTGGGATTACAGACATGAATCAGAGTCACCGTGCCTGGCTGGATCTGACTGAATTTTAAAAAGGAAGCTATCCTAATAGATTGGGCATAGGAACCAATAAACAAGATCTTCTCACTTTGGAGTTTGTAAATTACACTTTCTAATTTACACTTTGGAGTTTATAAATTAAATAAAAATGGGGTTTTGTTACCTGGCTTGTGGTTTTTTCTTTTTTCAAATTTAATTACTTTTCTTTGTGGACATATTACACTCTTTGATTGCTTAGATTCAACCCAACTACCTTACAAAATACCTACAAATCCAGCTTTCTACAGAAATAACACTGTGAAATGCTAAGGAGGGGTTCCCATGATTCCAACAATGGGAAGAGTATAAATGCAGGGACTCACCTGCCGAAGCCACGCCCTGTGGAAGAGGACCTCAAACTCCAGGAGGACTTTGGCCATCCTATTGTAACTGCGAATTATAGGTTTGGCTTCTGCTGTGCTTAGCACAGCTGGGTGCTGCTGGAAAAGCTGCAGGGGCTGCCGAATCCTATGGAAGAGCTGGCGGGCCCACAGGATCTTCCCAGCGATGGGAGGCTGGTTTCGAGCCAGAGGAGGATCGTATTTCTGCTTTGTATATAGCTTTGAAATCGTATCAATGTCAGCCCCATAGTTCTCAAGGATAAGTCGATATTTGTCATCAATACCAAGATTAGGTATATTCAATCTGATATTTTAAAAATAGTTAAAAGCTTGAATTAATGGAATAAAATAAAATAAATACACAATAAAAATATCTGGTAATCTCATTAATATTTATTTTAAAACAAATGCTAATGAAGAATGAGACATTTGTGTGGAATATTAAAAGAATAAAAATAAAACTCATCCATAAAATGTAGGCAAAACTATTTACTTGGAAAGACTATTTTCAAATTGCCTATACATTAGGAAATATTACTATAGGCAGTCACAAGGTACATCAAAGCTAAGAGTATTCTCTATTTCAAGAAATAAAATAAATCCTGAATCCTTAAGAGGATTAATCCTCTGAAAAACTTAAAAACTGTGACCTCAAATTGTCGACAGAAGTTTTGCTTTCCATTGGAATATGAAATAATAATAATATTAATAACAACAATAAAAGCTAAACTATCCTAATTTTAGGTAATAGAAAATTTCTTGAAACTTTTACCTTTCAAATTTCTTCAACATTCTTAGAGCTTGATTTGTGTTTTGAATCTTTTCAAATGTAACATCCATGAACTTCTGCAACTCATTCTAAAACAGAATAAAATCTAATGATGAACAATAAAATAGCACTGGGAATTTCCTGTTTAGTAACAAGATAAAGGAACTTTCCATTCTGTGCAAACACATGATATGGAAGAAAATGTAACTGAAAATTGAATGAGCTTAAAAGAAAAATAAATGCCCAGAAGCCAGAAGCAAAGAGAGACTTGAAAGCCAGGGCAGCCACGGAGCTGGCACCACAGCAGCTTCCATGGGTATTGGGCCAGACACAGAGCCCGGGGGTGGCAGGGGGGGCTTTATCACAATATGGAGAGAAGGGCTGTGGGGTCCTAACACTCTCAACAGATCCTGTGGAAAGCCAGGATCTTTGAAGCGCTGCCCAGTACACACAAAGGGAATTGAGTCACAAGTTGGGAAAGCTGCAAAGAGGCTTGACATCTGCCCAAACCCTTAAATAGATGGGAAAAACTCACCCTACAATAGAGTTCTCATACTTTCTCACCACAGCTACTCACTTCTACCACTGTAATGCCAAAGCACCCATGGACAGTGTACAAATAAATGGGCAAAGCACTCTTTGGCTCTTGGCCATAGTTTGCTGATCCCTGCCCTAGAGGAACTGAAATCCCACATCTGTGCCACACCTAGATAAGGGGTCCAAGTTTAAACTACACATGAAATAAAAGGGATATAACCCAAGACATTGACATAAAAGTTTGTCTGGGAAGGTAAAACTACTAAGACCCAAGCAGAATTCATGAAAAGCCACTCTATAGAAACACTTTGAAAGGCCAGGACCAAAAGATTCCTACCAGAAAAAAAAATAAATACATAACTTCTAAAGAAGCTCAAAAGGTTTTTGAAAATCCCATGAGAAAATGATCTTTGAGAGAGGAGGAGTAGAATACAGAAACATAATTAGTAACCAAGTACTAGAAATGATATAGCAGTCTGAAGGAGACTATGAAATAAATATATTTAAAGTTGGTAAAGAGTAAAGAAGAAACAGAAACCATAGAAAGAACAGAACAGTATAAAATAAGAGCACTCAGATATTTAAAAATAAAACTTACACATATACAGGGGAACATAATTATAATTCAAAATATAATAGATGCAAATTATATACACCTGAAAAGAAAAAGGATGAATGGCAAGACAGTTCTCAAATAAAATCACCCAAAGTATAGCAGAGAAATAAAGAAATGGAAAAATACAAAAAAAAGAAAAGATGTTAACAAACATGGAAGACAGAAAAAGATGTAACATATGGCTTGTCTACTGGAAATCCTGAAAGAAGAAGGTATTTAAAATGAAAAAGGCTGAGTATTTTCCATAGTTAAAAAAAACTTAGTCCTCAAATGGAGGAAGCACACCAAATTCTGAACAAGAGAAGTATTTTTTAACCACACCTACAACTCACATAGAGTTTCCAAAGGTAAAGAGAAAAACAATACTACAAGCAAAAAAATTATATTAATATTAAAAGAGAAAAATAATATTAAAATCACAAAAGGGAGAAATCAAATTATCTATCAAGAAATGACTATTTGATAACAAATACCTCATTCAGAACAGCAGACGCCAAAAATCAAAGAAAAAATGTCTTCTGACTGCTGAAGGAAAATAACATCCAAACTAAAATCACATGTAAAATGAGAACTAATATTCAAGATTGAGGGCAACTTTATAGGCATTTGAGGGTAAAGACTGGAAGAGTTTGCCATTAACAGACTCTTATTAAAATAAAACTAAAAGATATACTTCTTTTGGGAGGCCGAGGCGGATGGATCACAAGGTCAAGAGATCAAGACCATCCTGGTCAACATGATGAAACCCCGTCTCTACTAAAAATACAAAAATTAGCTGGGCGTGGTGGCGCACGCCTGTAGTCCTAGCTACTTGGGAGGCTGAGGCAGGAGAATTGCTTGAACCCAGGAGGCAGAGGTTGCAGTGAGCCGAGATTGCACCACTGCACTCCAGCCTGGGTAACAAGAGTGAAACTCCATCTCAAAAAATAAAAAATAAAAAAAGAATGATAAATGAACCCAAAAAGAGGGAAAGATACAATTAGAGTACTAATGAGATCTAATAATAAGCAAAGCAATCTGTAAACATGTTGCTAAATCTAAATAATTATTAGTAACAACAAGTATAAAAAGTTTAACAGCAAAGATAAAACTAAAATTCAAGACAACCATAGCATGAATGAGAGGTGGGCTGATTAAAAAATTAATTTTAAACTTTTTAAAGTCAGGTATATATGCTAAAGCCACTAAAAACATAAATATAACATTAAAAATATAAGTAGAAGAGAAATAAAGAGAACAACAAAATTTAATCAACAAAATATAAAACAGAAAAAGTCAAAGAAAAAGCTCGCCTCATTGAAAATTCAAAATAGATTGTAGAAGTAATTGTACCTATACTAGAAACCACAGCCAATGTAAATGGCTTAAACTTGCAATTAAAGGAGAGTCTCAGCTATTTTTATATGTACATACATAAATCATATATAGTGATATAGATCATATATATTTACATATGATTATATATGATATTATATAAAAATTATAGATATATGGATTTAATATATATGTGAATTATATATATACATGTGTTGAATAATATATAAGAATGTTATATATATAAATTATAGACATGTGGATTTTATATATATATGGATTCTATGTATGTGGATTATGTGTGTGTGTGTGTATTATATGTATATAATCTAACCACTGCTCTTTTAAGAAACAGTAGGCCAGATACAGTGGCTCACACCTTCAATCCCAGCATATTGGGAGGCCAACGGGGGCAGATCCCTTGAGCCCAGAAGTTAGAAACCAGCCTAGGCAACATGCCAAAATCCTGTCTCTACAAAAAATATAAAATTTAGCTGGGCATGATGGCGTGCACCTGTAGTCTCAGATACTCAGGAGACTGAGGTGGGATGATGGTTTGAGCCCAGATCTTACCACTGCCCTCCAGCCTGGGTGACAGAGCAAGACCCTGTCTCAAAAAAAAAAAAAAAAGGAAGTGGTGGTCTGGATATTGCCAACTGGTTGTCTTACCATGTTACTTCTGACCTCACATTATCTGAAATCAAACCCATTTAGGTACTAATTCTTATTGCATTTCAAACTAGTCTCCTCATTTTACTACTACAATGCCAACTTGTCTCTTCAAGTTGGCAAAGACTTAAAACTTCTGACTAGTAAGTTGAAAAAAAGTTGCTGACTTTTCTTGAAGCATGAAATATAAAATAAGGAAATCATTTTTCTATGTTTTATTTAACTAAATTTAGATTTTAATTATAGCTCTGCACGAAATCTTAGGATGCACAAATAATAAGTTGTGCTTAGTCTTTTGGAGCAATTTTTTGGAGGGAGGTTCAAAGTTACATAATAGTATAAGATGTGTAATGTTCTCAGGAGAACCCATAAAGACCCTTTCAGACAACATATTTGAGGGGTTCATGAAAGGGATTTTTAAATCTTTGATATTTAAATCATTTTTTTACAACACATTTTTACTCTTTGATTAATCTCATTCTGAGATGGAGCTATTGGTGGGTGGGGCGGGGGGGGGGGTAAGCTGCAAACCTCCTGCCCGATCCAACAAAGCTCCAAAGCTGAAGGATCTGGAAGCCTATTACAAGACTTCCTTGCCCACAATAGTTCCGGCTACTTTTACTGGAAGTATATGTATTTTTAAAGTGACATTATTTCTTCTGCTACATCCACATCTTAGGATGAAAAATGTTCCTGCATTAGAAAAACAGTACAGTTAGCCTACCTAAATGAGTATCTAAATGTTTTCACTCAATAAAAAATCTCTATGTATAAGTTACACAAAACCGAAACATTTATAACCCTTCCACTGCCTCCCTCTCCTTCAGACACCAGCAAATCTCTACTGAGCCCTAACACTGTTACCTGGTTTTTCTTACCTTTCTAACCCTATGGCTTCGCAAAGGCCTGGGCTGAACTGTCTGTGAACATGTAGGAACTAGAATTAATTTTCTTGTTCTGAGCCTTGGTCCATTCTTACAGTCTATGGGGGCTGGTTTATGGAATCTTCACACTTATCTTCCCTTTAGTTCTGGGGTCTCAGCTCCTACTCAGTTTTCCCTTAACTCAGCTTGCCACTCAACACCCATCCTCTACTAAGCAATGCCTTCTCTATCTGCTGGGATCAGCATGCTTCTAGACTTCCAACAGCCCACTTGGTTCCAACACGCTGCCTTCTTTGACCTGTGAGTACCAGCATGAACCCTAAATCTGGAGAGGATTCCAGGCTCTGATCCCTTTGACGGGCAGCCATGGACATCACCCTAATCCAAGTCACTCAGGAGTCTTTCACTTGAGATGCTACAGTTGTTGAGTCTCTCCAAGACTCCTGGACTCATCACCACCCTCACTCCATCCAGAGTTGTGGGAAGGTAAGTATCTTTGCCACAGCTTTATCAAGACAAGGGCTGAATTCATGAGAGTGGGTGAGTATTTAAAGGAGAGGCTGCAGAACAATTAGTTAAGAGAAAGAGAATGGACAAAGGAATAAGGAAGTCTAAGTAAAAGAAAAACTCATCGGCAAAAAAGTCAGAAGTGAACAATTTTTAGATGGAAGGCAAGACAGATAATAGTGTGGAATTTCTTTTAAGAAGGCTGAGTAGAATGGGAACTAATATAGTAGTCCCCTTTTATCCTCAGGAATATGTTCCAAAACCCCCAGTGAGTGACTGAAACCAAAGACAGCACCAAACCCTATATACACCATGCTTTGCCCTATACATACAAACATAATAATGTTTAATTTACAAAATAGGCACAGTAAGAGATTCGCAACAATAACTAATCATAAACTAGCACGATTTTAACAACATACTGCAATAAAAGTTATGTGAATGTGCCCTCTCTCAAAACATCTTATTGTACGATACTCACCTATTTTCAGACCACAGTTGATCATGGGTAATTGAAACCACGGAAAGTAAAACCACACAAACATCTTTCCAGCATCAAGCACAGCCTCCTCTCTGAAGCCTAACCCCAGCCAAGCAGAAGTATCAGATTAGCTTTTCCTAGGTTCACAAGATCAGATTCTACGTAACGTTTTACAGACCTGATCTCCCTATACATCTCTGTAGGACTTGAGCTATATCTCTTTACTTCTGAATCCTGACTTTTTGACATAATATCAGAATAGTATTCTTTCATAACTAGCCATTTTAGCCCCATCTGCCCTTTTTTAATGCTACATTCATTACTCATATGTGCTTATATTTTAATCATTTCACCGTCTGCCTCCTGTCTCACTATGAGCTGCGAGAGCACATCTACTTCATTTATTTCTATATTTATAACCTGCAGCATAGACACCCAGACATAATTGCCATATAGCAAATGTCTGTTTCATTGCAATAAATCTACATCTTCTTATTAATATATAGGAATAAAACATAATCCCTGCATTCAAGGTGCTCACCATCTATGTTCCACATAAAAGTTACGTCAGTAACACATGGTCAAACACGGCTGGGAAACACAGGGGAACATCAGAACTTGCCATTCTCCATCAATTTCTAACAAAAAGAGACCAAGATCCACTGTCCTTAGGTCTGAATCTGCCCCCAAAAAAAGTCATTGCTTAAATTATTACAGGCACTCTCCCTTCCCATCTGCTGCATGGCACAATGGTTAAAAAGTTGAATTCTAAAGCCAGAATGCCTAGGTTCCACCTCTTGTTATGTCTGTGACTTTGGGCAAGCCACTTCACCTCACTGTGTCCCAAATTACCCCTCTGCAAAATGAGCGGAATAAGAGCACCCACTTTATAGGATTATTATAATTATTAAATGGATTAGCACATACCAGGTGCTTAGAACAGTGCCTGACACATAGGATTAGCTAGCTTCGTTTACGACTCATTCTAACATTGAACTCATTCCTCCAAAGGTGTCTCAGAGCTCCTTTTACTTTGAAGTGCACAAATTTAATGCAAACCAAAAACTCTGGGAAAGAAATAGAGTGGCTATGTTCCTCTTTTAGTCAGAAAGATATACATTTGCACCTCATTGGAATGAAAAAATGTCCACATATTCATTATGGTAGATACCTGCCCGGTGTCTCCCCATCTTACCCTCTCTGACTCCCCTTTCCTGATAATCAACATTCCCAATGACCCAGTGGATCCCACCCCGCCAGTGTCTAGCACAAGATCTCACAGTTGAGAGGTGCAGGACCAGGCACCTCACCAGAACTGGCTAGCCCAAGCCCTTCCCAGGAATCTGTAGCCTGCCTGGTCCTGTGAAACAGTCTCAGCTGCTGATGCCATAAACTGCTCATATGAGCTGCAAGGCATGATGGCTAGTCTACAGTGAGCAGGGAAAGAAGGAAGAGAGGAAGGGGTTGCAAGACCAAGAGAGGGTCCAGGTATTGAGCAGTCCCACCATTTCTAAGGCCAGTGGCAGGCCTGCCTTGGAATCTGACAGACATTGCTGACCATTTGCCCGAGCCGCCTCTGGTCATAATCATTGCTACACAGTGACAAATGGAAATAAGTGTCTATATTCTAATCACACTGCAATGTTCAACAGAAGGTGAAAGTTAACTCTCTAAGAACTTCAATGGAAGACGTGTAGAAGTCTGATCCACATCATTAGCCAAAGCTATATTTATGACCCTTTAATCCATGAAAAACAGCCTTCAATTATTAATCTGAAATCACAAAACACAGGCTGAGGTTGCTATCGGTCACCTCCATGATGAAGGCACCTCTGCCTTCTGAATGGGTAATGATTAACAGCATTATACAGAAAGGAAAAAATAAACACATGACTGTCAACAGGAATTTTATTATACAACCTACATGAAGGTCACTAGTCTGCTTGCAAAACTCTTCATAATCTTGGTCAAAATCCATTTTCCGCTGGTCTAAGAAATTATATTCCTTTTTCTTTATGGTTGCCACAATGTCCTGAAATATTATGAGATAAATTAGATAATATTTCAATATTCTTATATTACCTAACTAAATAAGACCCTTAAATGTAGAGCCTATAAAACAATTGCCAAAAAAATCCGTTTAAAGGAAGGCTTATTTTTTTACTCACATTGTTTCATGCTTATTATTTTACAGGCAGTATAAGGCAGCCATACGCATTCAAAGAAATCACTTGGAAAGCATTTTCATGTTTTATGTATTTTTGAAAAAATAAAATAAAAACCACATCTGAAAATTGGGAAAGGATTTTTTTTTCACTAAAATTGTATTGTTAGCCATATCTAAAATACCCTTTTAAAGCCCAGTGAATAATTTACTAAAATATTTTGTTGAAAAGTTTAAATCTTCTCAGAAAATAAATAAGGCTTTCACAGAACACAAACGATATCGGAAGAAAATAATTATGTTATATCTATAGACAAGTTACTATCTTCCAAGCCACAAATCTCTTAAAAATGTCAGACCAGAATCCACCACTTAAAACCCCTCTAGAATTAATTGCTTTCTACTGCCCCGCAAAGCTGCAGCCTGTGACTAGAAAAGCACAACGAGGAAGTTCATCTCCTTGAAAATACTATTATCGGAAGCCTTGTTTGCTTTGAATAATGAACTATAATACTCTGTGATTCTTCTTAACCAGGCACTAAGCCATTCTCAAACTCAGGTGCCCACATTGTTGACAGAGGCATATAATTTTTATGAAGAATTTTGGGCCCCCTTCTACGATCTCCTCTTCAAAGTCACTTCCATTTAAACATCACATCTCTCAATAGACAGAAGTGTATAAATGGCATAACTTTTTGAATCAAGTTTACTAGATAAAACAACCTATTCTTTCATGCTGCATAACTACAAAATTAGTTCTATTTAGAAACTGTGTGTATATATATGTTTTTATATAACATTATATATATGTATGTGTGCATGAAATGTTATATAAAATATACACACACAATATATATATATATATGCATGGAATGATACAATGGCTAGGATTTACAGTGCTGATATTTCTTAAAATCAAAAGAATCAAAGTGTATGTGTATGTATATATACATATACATATAGAAGTAGCTTTTCCATGCTTCTTTTAGACATTTTATATAACACTCTATGTGTGTGTATGTATATGTATATACATATGTATATGTGTATGTATATGTATATATGTGTGTGTGTATATATATTTAAATACATAAACACACATATAGTATTATATTTTTAGGGACAGGGATGAATCTGGAAACCAGCATTCTCAGCAAACTGACACAAGAACAGAAAACCACATACTGCATATTTTCACTCATAGGCGGGTGATGAACAATGAGAACACATGGGCACAGGGAGGGAAACATCTCACACTGGAGTAGGTTAGGAGGTGGGGAGCCAGGGGAGGGAAGGGACAGGAGGGTGGGGGGTTGGGGAAGGATAACACCAGGAGAAATGTCTGATGTGGGAGACAGGGGGATGGAGACAGCAAACCACCACGGCATATGTGTACCTATGCAACAATCCTGCAGGATGAGCACATGTACCCCAGAGCTTAAAGTACAATAAAAAAACTAATAATAAAATGTCTAAAAGAAGTATGGAAAAGCTACATTACCACATTTTGATGTAGCAATTTTAAAGATTTGGGGATTTGAGAAAATCCTGCTCTGTGATTGGATTTAATGGTCACTTAAGATTATTAAGTTAAATAGGAAATGATTGTGACCTTTATACCAACTACTCAAGTTCAATCTACTTAATTATTTTCTTGATAAATATTTCTTGCACACCTATTATGTGGCAATAAACTTTAAAGGTTTCCTGCTATATAAAGGTCTTTTTCTTTTTCTCTCCCAAAACTTGGTATACTTAATGAAAAAGATTCCTTATGTTAGGCTAAACTGTTAGAGTACAAAAATTAGTGTGTAAATAACAAAGACTTGGAACCAACCCAAATGCCCATCAATGTTAGACTGGATAAAGAAAATGTGGTACATATATACCATAGAATACTATGCAGCCATAAAAAAGGATGAGTTCACGTCCTTTGCAGGGACATGGATGAAGCTGGAAGCCATCATTCTCAGCAAACTAACCCAATAACAGAAAACCAAACACTGCATGTTCTCACTCATAAGTGAGAGTTGAACAACGAGAACACATGGACACAGGGAGGGGAACATCACATTCTGGGGACTGTCGGCAGGTGGGGGCTAGGGGGGAGATAGCATTATGAGAAATACCTAATGTAGATGACGGGGTGATGGATGCAGCCACCCACCATGGCACATGTATTCCTATGTAACAAATCTGCACCTGCATGTTCTGCATATGTACCCCAGAACTTAAAGTACAATTTAAAAAAATTAGTGAGTAGTGGTTAATTATATGATCCTTTTCAAATTCAAATACAAAAAAAATTTAAGATTTAGTGTCACTGTTCCCCAAAAAAGAAAAAAAATTGAATATGTCTACATTAAGAATTCAAAGCAAACTGTTTATAAATTGTATTTCTAAAATCTTCAAGATGTTATTAGGTCATCATGTCTACTTTCAAAACTAAAGTTAGTCACACAGATACCATCACAAGATAAAGCAGTTAAAAATCAAAATAATCAGGGAAGTCCGATCTAGAATAAAATCAGGTCCTTTCTATTTTTTAATATGGGTCCAAATAAAATACTTAAATGCAGAAATAATTTAGTGCCATGCAATGCCTGGTGTCAACTAGTGCCTGACACAGTGTAGTCTTCATTAAATATTTCTTGCATGAATAAATGAAATAAGTTACATTTAAGCATTTTCCCTGTACTACTAATGAAAATGCTTTTTTAATGGTGATTAATTTTAGACTATTGGGAAGTCATTCTTATAACCACAAACCTGAAAAGAAGATATTAGAACCATTACACAATTCTCAAATAAATCTAATTTCTTTATTGTTAGAGGACATGAGGTTATTTATATTACATTCCAAACTGATGATTTGAATCATTCTCAACACCGTTGTTTGCATAAAATATTGAAGTTTAGTTGTGGATTATGGTAGAAAATACAGCTTTAAAGTACAATACCTGGTATTTAGTGACTATGTCTTCTAGCCCTTCAATTGTAGAATCTTGCAGGACTGAATACGTCCTGAGGATTGTAAAGATGTCTATTATCTTGGCAAGGCGTTGGTGAAAAGTTTCAAATTTTCCCAAAATATACATCTCACTAAAATCAAACTGCTTTGCATTTGGATCTTGTTTAAGCTTCTGTTTTGTCTTGTGAAAGCAGTGCTGGTATTCCTTAAAATCACAAGAAAAATATACAACAAAGGGAACCACAGAGGTATCAACTTTATTTTCTTAAGCGAAGGCAATAGCAAAACTAGGATGGAATTGCAAGCCTTTTTTATAGTTTCATGCCTTTACGTGTACTCACTCATCAGCCTGGAAAATCATCTTTCACCTCTTCTAATCAAGCAATTCTAGATTCTAATCTGGTTACTCATGACACAACTCAAAGGTCTGGTTTTCCCATCTTGGTCCCACGATTTTGGTAATAGCATCCTTCTATGACTCTCTCTCTCCATTCATCTTTAAGATGCTTAAGAAACCTTATATAAGTTGTCTTTGTATCTCTAGTATTTAGTGTAGTATCAGGACATAGTAGGCTCCCAAGGAGGGTAAAAAAATAAGTGAATAAATTTTCTGGGAAAGTATAGTAACTTTCAATTTTCTTAAGAGTTAAGAATCACTGTTCTTTTTAGCAACCAATAACATAATAGTTACAAAATGATTTCAGATAGTCTCAGCAGCAGAAATAAGATAAAAATAACAGAACATCTAAATACTAAACAGAACATTACCTGTTTCAGTTTAATCGCAGATAGTAGTTTTTCTACAACAACATCCTGTGGCTGGTTCCAGATGGAAGTGGTTCCATGATTGGTAATATAGGCTTTACATGCAGATATAATCTGATTTGTCACCTGGGATTTTCCAATAAAATGATGTTAACTACACAAAACAGCCATGGATTATACTCTGGACTAGAAGGTCCTTAACTCTTCTGCTTCTCAGAACTCACAATCTTCTAACTTGAGCTTGGATTTATACAATTATAATCAACCAATGATCCTCTGATATTGTCAAAATCGTCTGTGAAATCACAGAGTTGGAAGCACCATGGAAAATTGACAGTTTGGGCCACCTTGTTTATACAGGATGAATTGTCTTAACCAACCAAGAAAGGATTCATTTCCCTACCTAAAAACTGATGAGTTTTATAATATCTAACTCACAGTTTATTAGCACCATTTAAAATACTGTCAACCCTGATCTTTCCATGTGACCATGATCAGCAATGGAAATGTCACAAGGAGGAGGCCACAGAGAGAAGGAAAGATGCTATACAAAACCACTAACGTTTTATTCATTTATTAATTTTTTGAATAACACACAAAGAAAATTAAATGACCATGCTGTATGCATGGAATGATATGATGCCAGGATTTCCAGTGCAAGGGGTGGGGGTATGGGGGTATGGGTGAATCAAGATCAGCCATGTGTGGCTATTTGCTGAATCTAGGTGATATGTACATGACATTCCAGTATACATTTCTCTCTCCTTTTGTACCCACTTCAACATTTCCATAATGAAACCTTTTTTTGTAATTAGATAAATGGTGGTTTCATTATTTTATGCTAGATCAAGTTTTGCAAATAATATGCATAAAACCTAAAATAATCACACAAATTTACTTTTGGGTCTCATTTACACAGAGAATACTCCCCCAACCCTAACATATAATTTTAAAGTATACGGAAGCTGGGAGGGAATCTTGCAGCCATCCCTCCTTTTTCTTTTACCTCAACTACCTACAAGAGAGCAGAAGGAAAAAGTTTCCCATTGAGCTCTTAAGGCTTGATGTCTCTATTCCCAGGAAGAATTTTGCCTCCTACTATGGTTAGTATTCAGAATGCAAGTCTTGATGAGTCAAAAATTCTTCCATTTTAATACAACATTTAAGATTTTTGCCTTGATAATGAAAAAGTCATTTATTTCTTAGAGACCATTCAAAATGAGAATAGTGACAATGCTTACCGTAAACACTTACGAGTTAGGACATAAGGTTTAAGCATAGTTATGTTTTTGGCAGAATCATTATAACTGCTTTATAGATTACTAGAACATTGCAAATGGCTTTTATTGCCATGATTACTGTTGTAATAACACCAAGTAAACAACTGCGGCATCAGATAAATTTGGAACAGTGGCATATGAAACAGGAGACAGCCAGTTAAATATAGCTTTTCTTAATTAAAATTTACCCAGTAGGAATACATGATGTGCTCAACCACACAGGAAAAGAAATTCCAAAAGTAATCTTTTTTCCTTTGTATTATATAAATGATAAAATATTTATCATAATAATTACTTTGGGAGATAATGCTTTATGATTTGCTAGAGTCAGCCTCTGATATAAATTTAATTCTATCTCTATTGATAGCCTAAGCCTTTTTAAAATGGTAAGATACATATATGTTGAACTGGGCCAATGTGGTAATTTTTAATTATCAATAAATTGATCATTGGCAAAGAAATATAAACGACCATGACCTCTACATCACACACTTACCTTTACAAACAGAGATGTGATCTTCTCAGAGGTGTTATAATAATGAGAGATACTATAGATCATTTTAATTGCATTTATAAGTGTAGGAATAGCATCCATCATGGACAGCTGAAAGATACCATCAAAGTTTTCAGAAAAAAAAAATCATCAAATTGAGCAAAATTCTAAGACTAACCATTCCATTGGCATTAAAATAAAGTTTAAGATATCTCCATTAAACATCTAAAAATACTATCTAATGCTTTGCATGAATATAATATATTTAATAGTACTTTTATTATTTTAGTCATATATGGTTAATCAAATGTTATTTCAATGAAAGAATCATTGACCTGCTGTTAATGACAAGGAACATCAAGTTAACTGTTAACTGTTATTAATGATGAACTGTTAATAACAATTAATGTTGTAATAAGTAAAAGCAGGCACTTCCCAAAGCTAAACGATAAATCACCAGTTAACAACTTTTCCCACAGTTCTTCGGGGTATATAGTTCAGAATGTCCTTTGCAACATTTAATGGAAAATGTAACATGCAATAAATGTTTTAAAATATAACACCTCATACATATCTTCAATAAATAGTAGATAGATTGTTTAGAGTTAGATATAGAAATACAGATATCTATGTGTATGTGTGTATATGCATATATATATACATATATATATTAGAAATATATATATATACATATATATATATTAGAAAATAAAAAGTTTCTAAGACCTTTCCAATGGACTGTGATATCAATGAACCAAAATTCAATATTCAGTGCAGCTAGTGAAAAAAGGGTTATCTATAGACTAAAAGAGCAGAAATCCTTAATTCACTGGATCACTGCTGTACAAAGGGTCACAACATTTTTCAAGTGTATACAAGTATTTTACATTGTCCTTTGCTTCGTTAGTTGCATCAGTGATTCGAATATCTGTCTCCCGCCAAGTCTAAGCACAATATGGAAAAGCAATTTTAATGCAATTATTAATAGAGGAAATTCCAACATAACAACTGCGAAGAGTCACCACAAGTCCATTAAGCCAGACTTTCTGCGTATCTCACATAAAACTGAATCCAGAGGGGTGAGAGATATTGCTATGCTGGAAAGCAATTTAAAATTTTTGACTGAATATTTTAAAGCATCTCTTCCATGGCATATGAAATCTATGCCATGACTGTCACAGAGTACCAAGAAGGCAGCACCTACCTTTTAACTCACACCTTTTCCCCTCCGCTGGTTACCAGACCCATCTGGTACCCTGCTCCCATATTTTCTGTCTTTCTGCTATTCTAACCTGACCTCCCTTCCTATATCCCTATACATTTCTCCATTAATGTAGTAAATATTTATTATCTGCCAACTGTATGCCAGGACTGTGCTATGAGCTAGGAACTCAGAAATAAAAATATAATCTAATAGTGAGAGAAGTAAAAGGAAATTATTTAGCACATCAATACGTTCCACTGACTTCATGGAAGTCCGACTGATAATATTTCTGAACTATATAGCAAGGTTCACCTCTGCTATTTCTTTTAAGAATAATACAAAGTAAATCTATAGCACATTTATAGCAACTAATTATTATTGCTTAGATTATTTGCATGTATCAAAACATGCAAATAGCTAATAACACCCATGCAAATAGTTAACAAATAGTCTTTCCAACATTAATGCCAGGTGAGTTAGGCAGCCTCTAGGATGATCCCCAATGACCACAGACTCCCTGTATTCAAGCTCTTGTATTCATCCCTTCTCCTTGATTGTGAGCTGAATCTAGTGACTTGCTTCCAGTAAGGAGAATATGACAAAAGTGATGGGATGTCACTTCAAGAACTAGTTTAAAGACTGTAGCTTCTAGGTTGGGTGCTCTCTTGCCTCTCTCACTTGCTCCCTTTAAGGGAAGCCAGCTGCTATGTTCTAAGCTGCTCTATGGAGAGGCCCATATGGGAAGGAACTGAAGGAAGTCTCCAGCCAACAGCCAGCAAGAAACTGAATCCAGCAACATCCAGATGAGTGAACTCAGAAGCACATCTTCCCCAAGTTGAGTCTTAAGATGAACCCACATCACAGCTGCAACCTCATGAGATACCTGGAGTCAGAGGCACCCAGCTAAGCTGCACCCAGATTCTTGTTCCATGAACTGTGAGATTAAAATATTGGCTGTTTTAAGCTGCTAATGGGGGTTGTTTTTTTGCAATATAAAACTAATATACAAGGGCTAAAAAATAAACATGAATATGGTGAGTTTTCATTATTATTATTTCTAGCTGGTCTGAAATCATTATATACACATACATATGCGTGTGTGTATATATATATATATATATATATACACACACACACACATGCTATCATGCTCTGTCTTAATTACATGCAATGCCCTCTAATAACACATATACATACATGTAGACCAGCTAACAAATACCTTTAATTCAAAGACTATTCCACAGCCTCCAAAGTTATATGAGGAAAATATTACGTAATTTTAAATGTTTTTCATAAAGGTATCATAACATGTTTTTGTTCCTAATCACTCTATGACTTGAAAATATGCACAGAGAATTCTCCTTCCCATTTCGTAAGGCAAAATGAAATGGCTGACGACCTTGAGCAGTTTTGACTTGGCCGCTGCAAGCACTGCCAGCATGGCCTTCACATCGGGGCTTTTCAGTTGTTCCAAGAGGTAGTTAAACTTGGATAGTCTTTTCTTCCAGTGCCCCAGCTCTGCTCGTGGCCCAACGTCATCCGCTTCCTTCCGCAACTGATTGTTTTCAGCGAGAACCTACAAATGCACAGGAAAACACGAGCCACTGTGTGGGGCTGGAGATACTAAAGTTACACACAAGCAAAACAAATAAGGAAATCGATTATCCTATCTGGATCATGATATATGTGTATTCCATGCTTCCAGCAACCATCTTTTACTAACTTAGCATGTATCCATCCATTTTTAAATGCCAACGAAAATTTATTTGACTTGTTTTCACTGAAAACCACTTATGCCTTCCTCATTTGAAAATAGTTTATAGTGGGCAAAGGATATGAACAGATACTTTACGAAAGAAGACATATATGAGGCCAACAATCATATGAAAAAATGCTCATCGTCACTGGTCATCAGAGAGATGCAAATCAAAACCACATTGAGATACCATCTCACGCCAGTTAGAATGGCGATCATTAAAAAATCTGGAGACAACAGATGCTGGAGAGGATGTGGAGAAAAAGGAACACTTTTACACTGTTGGTGGGAGTGTAAATTAGTTCAACCATTGTGGAAGACAGTGTGGCGATTCCTCAAGGCCTTAGAAATAGAAATTCCATTTGACCCAGCAATCCCATTACTGGGTACATATCCAAAAGACTATAAATTGTTCTACTATAAGGACACATGTACACGAATGTTCATTGCAGCACTGTTTACAATAGCAAAGACCTGGAATCAACCCAAATGCCCATTGATAATAGACTGGATTGGAAAAAATGTGGCACATATACACCATGGAATATTATGCAGCAATCAGAAATGATGAGTTCGTGTCGTTTGTAGGGACATGGATGAATCTGGAAAACATCATCCTCAGCAAACTGACACAAGAACAGAAAATGAAACACCACATATTCTCACTCATAGATGGGTGATGAAAAATGAGAACACATGGACACAGAAAGGGGAGTACTAAACACTGGGGTCTATTGGGGGGAAAAGGGGAGGGCCAGTGGGAGGGGGAGGTGGGGAGGGATAGCCTGGGGAGAAATGCCAAATGTGGGTGAAGGGGAGAAGAAAAGCAAAGCACACTGCCATGTGTGTACCTACGCAACTGTCTTGCATGCTCTGCTCATGTACCCCAAAACCTATAATCCAATAAAAAATAAAAAAATAAAAAAAAAAGAAACCCACCAAAAAAAAAAAAAAAAAAAAGAAAATAGTTTATATTTGGGAGTTATTTTGAGATTTTTCATTTGTATTTTCTTCTTTTAAGGATATGTATTTTACATATTTATGGGGTACATGTGAGTATTTGTTATATGTATAGAATGTGTCATGATCAGATCAGAGTATTTGGGATATGATTACCTTGATTACTTACTGTTTCTATGTGTAGGTAACATTTCAAGTCCTCTCATCTAAGTATTAGATTGGTACAAAAGTAATTTGCCCTTGAAAGTAATGGTAAAAACCACAATTACTTTTTGCACCAACCTACTATTTTGAAATATACAGTATACTGTTGCTAACTACAGTCACCCAATCTGCAATAGAAAACTACCTATTTAATGAGCTGTAATGAGCTTCCGAAGGCCTTGACCTCAGGAATTTTTCTTGGCTATTCATTTACTCTATGACCTTGGAGTAACATAACCTTATTAAACTGTATGGTTTAGGCTAGTGGATTTTAACTGTGCTTACTTTTTAATGTAATGTCCACCTTCATTCCTTCATTTAAGACTTTTCTGAATTTTTTTAAGGTTAAGTCTCCAGCTCCTTTTTGGAGGACATGCTAAAATAGAAAACTCCTCATGCTTCTACAGCAGTTCTTTCCAAAGTAAATTAGACTTCAAGGAAAAAAAACTTGCAAAGTGCAGCCTTTGAGTGATCTAAGTATACAAAGTCATTACCTCTTCTTAATTCATGATAGTAAATGAAAAACCACGTTGGACCTCTCACCTCCTTAAGGATTTATAGTAAAAACTCTTAGCAAATGGAATGCCATTTGATAATACATCTTCTTCCATTGTCTAGTTCAGTAACTTGGCACCTGAAATTGACATTTGTTTTCTCAAAATTACCTGTTCTGTCTGTTTGATCCACACTTTCATACAATCCTCTATTTTCTCCAAAGTCTCAGGGTTATTTGCTAGAGTCAAGTAGTCCATAGGTTCCTTTAGGGTTTTCAGTTCAAGTATGTCACATTTTCGAAGGTTCACCTAATCAGAATGAAAATTAAATAATAAGATGATGATTTTATAAAACACACAGACTTTGGGCCCTCTATTTTTCACTTTGCTGCACTCTGACAGTGTTCTGGGAAGTCTGTCAGGTAGCGCATAGCTCCTCTCCACTCCCACGTGCCTTTGTCCACATTGGCCCCAGACTGTCGGGACCTCCCAACACTTCCCTGTGATCCTACACACCCTCACAATTCAACCCAAAGCCCGCTGCCCTCTCCCACTCAGAAAGACTGCCTCCTCCCACCTGGGCACCCATCCCATTTTGTTAAAACTTTTGTTGCAATCTGAAGTGGAACCACATAAAAAAATACTGCTTTTTTAGATAGAATACCAACATTTGTATTTGGTTCAACCTGCATTTTGGTCTGGCCTCCAACAGTTAATCACAAAAATAACTCAGGCAGCTGGAGTCATCCAGCTAATCATCTTGTGTCTCCCTGAATAAAGGTTGCTTAACTCCCCCATTCTACATCCTTTGGAAAGCATAATGCCCCCTCCCCAATCCCAGCAGGATCAGCACTCCTGGGAGAGCAGGGCAGAGTGTAACACTGTCATCATTACCATGGGACCCATTTCCCTACCTCCCCCTACATGCCCAATCTGGGCTCTGTCATCTCTCTTATTCCTTTGTCGTCTCTCTTTCTCTCTCTCTCTCTCTCTCTCTCTCTCTCTCATTCTATCTCTTTCACACACACACAAACACACACACACACACACACACACAAACATGCCTGCATCTATCAAACGCCGCCCCAAGTAATCACAAACCCAGACTTATAAACAGCACAAAGCATACAGAAGCTAAGTCTCACATCTGCCAGAATTATTCTTAAAGGCCCTTTTGATCATTGACTGAACCACAGAATCCAACTTGTTCTCTCCAAACATATCAACTCCTCTTTCCTTCTTCTGCCCCTTCAGGATCCCTTCTCACCTCCATCTGCCACCCCCATCCCCTCCCCACACACACACACACACACACACACACACACACACACACACTTCAGTTCCAAATTCCTTTCATTCTAGGATGCACAGCAGTGCCACAGCATTTCGGACTCTTGCCTTTGGAGTCGCTCATCTAACTGAGTAAAGTCTTGCATCACTGCCAACATTTTTACGGAACCCCTGAATGTGATGATTATTACAAACTGTGGAAACTTGAATCTAATCACCACCACATCTTGAAGGGGCAATAAAATTGCCTACAACATTTTTTGAAGAACTGCAACACGAGGAACTAAGACCGTCTAAGAGACGCATCACACACGTACTGTACTTGTTGACCACGTGATCATTTTTAAAGGAACAGCTTATTCATCCTTACCTTCTCCTTCAAACTCTCCTGGGCACCCGACAGGACATTCACAAAGCCTTCCAGGGAGCTCAGGAACTCCTGCCGGACATGAGCTGTGTCCTGAAGGCCCTCAAGCTCGCCCCAGCCATGGCTCATGGCTCTGAGAGCAGGAATGAAGATGTCCAACAGCAAACGCCTCACACTGTTGAGCAGGCCTCCATCGGCAGCATCTAACATGTTAAAGCTCACCTCCTGGAAGACAAGCAGGAGATCCTTTACTGTACATATGATCCTCAAATGCCACACAGCTACTAAGTCATTTCTAAATGTTGTCAGTTTACCAAATACCCAGAAAATTATTAGTTTGGGCCAGGCATAGTGGCTCACACCTGTAATCCCAGCACTTTGGGTGGCCAAGGCAGGTGGATCACTTGAGATCAGGAGTTCAAGACCAGTCTGGGCAACACAGTTAAACTAAAAATACAGTCTCTACTAAAAATACAAAATTAACTGGGCATGGTGGCAGGCACCTATAATCCCAGCTACTCGGGAGGCTGAGGCACGAGAATCACTTGAACCCAGGAGGCAGAGGCTGCAGTGAACCGAGAGGCATCACTGCCTTCCAACCTGGGCAACAGAGCAAGACCCTGTCTCAGAAAAAAAGAAAATTATTAGTGTGACAACCTGGTTAAGAAATAAGAGGCAGGCCGGGCACAATGGCTTACGCCTGTAATCCCAGCACTTCGGGAGGCCAAGGTGTGTGGATCACAGGAGTTCAAGACCAGCCTGGCCAAGGTGGTGAAACCCCATCTCTACTAAAAATACAAAAATTAGCCAGGCATGATGGTGGGCACCTATAATCCCAGCCACTCAGAAAACTGAGGCAGAGAATTGCTTGAACCCAGGAGGCAGAGCTTGCAGTGAGCCAAGATCATGCCACTGCACTGCAGCCTGGGCACAGAGAGAGATCCATCTCAAAAAAAAAAGAAAAGAAAAAAGAAATAAGCTTTATACTATCCTAAATTATAATCATCAAAATAAAAGCATGCAATAAATAGAGTGCCAGATGTTTACGAATTCATATGCTCCAAGAAGACAGTGCACCATCAGAGGGACAGGAAAAACTTGTACAGACACACTTTACTTCATGCAAAAAAAGAAAGTTACATATCTACTTTCAGAAATCTTATCTTAAATGTATAAAATTCACCACTAAGTAAATTATGCATGGGTAATTCTTTAGAAGAAGAAAGCCCTCACTGTTACACATGTTGGGAAAAGCAGCAAAGGAGAAAGGACTTACAGAGTAACTACATAAATTGGTTATGAGTAACATATAAACAAGGAACAACAAACTGCGGAAGGCCTCAGGAGGCCTCTGAGGAGGAAGGCCTCTCCATGCCTCATGTTCCGGTGCAGGGTGACCTCGGCTCTGTTACCAAAAACATTGTGCTCAAGGACGTAAAACCCCTTCGTAGCACTATGATGTAGCCAGACTTGTAGGGTCCTTGTAAGGCCTGAGTTCCACCAACTGCACATAGATAATAGGCTAAAGATAACCACGTGTTCTTGTTTTGTGAAACTCCCAAAACGCCACTGTTATCAGTCCTTAGAATGACACACCAGTTCCGGCTCACTGATTCTCTTCCGGCTCACTGATTCACTCCACCATCACTCCACTCCTACCCTACAGATCAAACTGATTGTAATCAATAAAAATGTGGATGATCAGAGCTCGGGGACTTCACTGTCTCCTCCAAAGTAATAAAGTGATGGTCCCCTGGTCCCACCTTCTCTCCTTATCTGTCTTTTTCTGATTCCTTTGTCCCACTGAACTCAGGGTACCCACGGGTGATGTACAGCTGGTTCCCTATATTCTGGTGCCCAACTGTGGGGCTCATGAATCCCTACATTCCACACAGCCAGAAGGCTGTATCAATTTGTGTTAATAAATCAAATATTAAGTCCTCTTACTCAAAAGATTTAAAGGGAATGTCCTCTTAATTTCTTGTTTTAAATTTTTAAAAAATACTTCTCTGAAGAGTTTCAGATACCGTAGTGAATACAATGGTTGTCCTTTACTGGAGGAATATTTGTGTACAAGTTGTTTGATTTTTGGTAATTCAGAGTAAACAACAGCTCTTGCCCCTTAGCCGGTGGATGTTGTCAGGGGTGATGGCTTTAGAAGGGTCAGTCCTGATGAAGAACACACATGCCCCAGTAAGGGCCACATCTTTTCCCTCAGTCACGAACACCTTAGGTTTTTTAATCTTTCCAGAAACAAGATTTACCCCTCCTAAAGAGCCAAGTTGTCCTACAAAAGAAAAATAATTTTAGTATCACAAATACTTTTTACAGTCCACATGGTTTCCTTTGGAAAGAAGTTTCCTTGTTAAAATATTGCCATTGTTGACTTGTCCGTGTGCCTTAGGTCGGTCCACCTCTTGAACAATCTCTAGCATGAGCCCTATAGGCACACTGTTGACTTGTCCGTGTGCCTTAGGTCGGTCCACCTCTTGAACAATCTCTAGCATGAGCCCTATAGGCACACTGTTGACTTGTCCGTGTGCCTTAGGTCGGTCCACCTCTTGAACAATCTCTAGCATGAGCTCTATAGGCACACTGTTGACTTGTCCGTGTGCCTTAGGTCGGTCCACCTCTTGAACAATCTCTAGCATGAGCCCTATAGGCACACTGTTGACTTGTCCGTGTGCCTTAGGTCGGTCCACCTCTTGAACAATCTCTAGCATGAGCCCTATAGGCACACTGTTGACTTGTCCGTGTGCCTTAGGTCGGTCCACCTCTTGAACAATCTCTAGCATGAGCCCTATAGACACACTGTTGACTTGTCCGTGTGCCTTAGGTCGGTCCACCTCTTGAACAATCTCTAGCATGAGCCCTATAGGCACACTGTTGACTTGTCCGTGTGCCTTAGGTCGGTCCACCTCTTGAACAATCTCTAGCATGAGCCCTATAGGCACACTGTTGACTTGTCCGTGTGCCTTAGGTCGGTCCACCTCTTGAACAATCTCTAGCATGAGCCTTATAGGCACACTGTTGACTTGTCCGTGTGCCTTAGGTCGGTCCACCTCTTGAACAATCTCTAGCATGAGCCCTATAGACACACTGTTGACTTGTTCGTGTGCCTTAGGTTAGTTTACCTCTTTAACAATCTCTAGCATGAGCCTTATAGGCACACTGTTGACTTGTCCATGTGCCTTATGTCAGTCCACCTCTTGAACAATCTCTAGCATGAGCCCTATGGGCACACTGTTGACTTGTCCATGTGCCTTAGGTCAGTCCACCTCTTGAACAATCTCTAGCATGAGCCCTATAGGCATCTCAAAGAATCTGTTTGATTCCAGATCACAGATTCACTTCTAAATTGTTGTTTCATGGGCAGTGAAAAGAGGGAAGAAGGACAAAGTATCTACTGACATGTACTGTGTTCCAGGCCCTCTGCTACGTACCCTTATAAAAACACAACTTGGCTGGGCACAGTGGCTCACACCTGTAATCCCAGCACTTTGGGAGGTGAAGGTGGGCAGATTGCCTAAGGTCAGGAGTTCAAGACCAGCTTGGCCAATGTCATGAAACTCTGTCTCTACTAAAAATACAAAAATTAGCCTGGCGTGGTGGTGTGCACCTGTAATCCCAGCTACTAGGGAGGCTGAAGCAGAAGAATCGCTTGAACCTGGGAGGCAGAAGTTGCAGTGGGCCAAGATCATACCACTGCACTCCAGGCTGGGCAACAGAGCAAAACTCAGCCTCAAAAAAAAAAAACTCTGAGAGAGCTGTGACATGTTCCAAGTTAAACAGCCAAACTTGGTGGCACAACTTGGTGACCTTGGTGGCAGAGCAAAGGTCAAAAACCAGCTCTGACTATAAAACTCAGAACTCAGAACCCTCACTTCCCCATGCTGTCCATTCTCTGTCATAGTCAGCATAACTGGTTATCTTTCAAATACTGCTGGTATCAGGGTCTTGTAGGGGCAGGATCACTTGATGATTAAGTGTGGGCTATAGAGTCAGACTCCCATGCGCTTCCCAGCCATGTGACCTTGCCAAGTTGCTTAATCTTTCTGTGCCTCCATTTTCTCATCTTCCTATTTTAAAAATGAGAATAATACTAGAACTTAGCATCTGAAATTGTTGTGAAAATCAAATGAGTTAATACATGAAAAGCTCTTAGAAAAGCACATAAGGATAATAATGCTTACACATAAGTAAGCATTATTATTATCAGTATTGAACATTCATGTTTGATTATCCAAACATGTAGAACATTTAAGTACACAGAATATGCTCTGAGCTAGTCCCTTGTGTTCTTACCTGCCCAAGAAATGTTTAGATCTCCAAATAGACAGGTAACTCCATCTGGGTTACTGGGGTGGGAGGACGGTGCTAACGGTGTACTTTGGGAAGAGGAGTAGACCAGAAGTCGAATCCTATAATCCTGGGATTAAAACCTCTTGGAATAATCCTCCCTCGGGGATCTTCCTCCCATGGTGCTAGGCTAGAAACCTGGACTGGGGCTTTGACAGTAAACCTTCATTGAAGGGAACTAGAAGATCAGTCTCCCCCTCATTCAAAATTGCATCCCACTCCTGCCTAATATCACCTGGGTTTCATGAGTTAGCCAACAAGTTTCAACTGAGGCACCAAGGCATGATAGACATCAGAAAACACAGTTTCAAAGAAAAAAAATCTGCAGAAATTTCAAAGCACTTTTCCTAGAACTGATTAGACATCTCCTCCCCGGCTCTCATCAGAATGCAAAAGGGTCAAGAGCATGTAGACTAAGGAAGGATTTTGTGAGGACAGTTATGCTATGTATTAGTCCGTTTTTATGCTGCTAATAGAGACATACCTAAGACTGGGCAATTTACCAAAGAAAGAGGTTTAATTGGACTTACAGTTCCACGTGGCTTGGGAAGCCTCACAATCATGGTGGAAGGCAAGGAGAAGCAAGTCCTGTCTTACATGAATGGCAGCAGGCAAAGAGAGAATAAGACCCAAGCAAAACAGGTTTTCCTTAACAATCCATCAGATCTCATGAGACTCATTCATTATCACCAGAACAGCTCAGGAAATACCCACCACCATAATTCAATTACCTCCCACCAGGTTCGTACCACAACACATGGGAATTGTGGGAGTTACAATTCAAGATGAGATTTGGGTGGGGACCCAGAGCCAAACCATATCATCCTATGCAAAGGAGGGAGGGGTTCCTGGGCTGCAGGACTTTCAGTGCTAAAATCAGGACAGTCACTCCAGTCAAAAAACAAGGTCTTCAACCCAACCACCTAAAGAGCCTGATTTATGTTTCCTGGAGTTTAGGAACAAAATGACTGGGCTATAACACCTGACCCAGATAAGAAATCTAAGTACAGTGTACAATAAGGCAGATAGAGAGAAACTGGACTGGCTGGGAGCTAACAACACATCCATGGAGGGCAGGGACCTAGGAACCCGGTGGGGGCCCTGCTAAAAAGAGCCAGACTGGAGCCACCTTAAATCCTACTCAAAAGGAGCACTTGAGGGAGGATGGGACAGAGTGATTACTCCTGGTGGCTTATGCTACCAAATTTCAGAGGTCATCATCAGGACAGCCCATTGCCATGGGATGCACAGCCAATGTTCCCAGTGGTCACCTCAGGAGAACCCACCACCATGCCCACAAGAGCAAGGTCAGAGTGCCAGGGCAGTCAGCTCACAACAGTGGCAGTCCAGTAAAAACTTTCCCACCCTGCTTCCCTCTTATCTCTACCTTGCCTCTGGCCTCACACAGTCAGGCACTTTGGTTAAGCTGCTGTGGACAAGGGGTGGAAGAGGAAGGTGAGAAGAAGAACGCATAGTCCTCCTCTTCTCCCACTGAGAACTTCAACCTTCAGAGGAATGGGGGGCTCAAGGGTGAGGAGGGAAGAAGATTTCACTTTCCATCAACAGGACAGTTTTTCTTTTTGAGTTGAGGTTGTGTTTGTAATTTAAAATGATCATAGAAGTTTTTGTAATCTAAGAATATCCAGGGAAGTCATGGGATTGCCAGCCTTCTAATCCACGTTCAGAAGAAGAACTATCGCAAGGGAGGAAATGTGAAGGTTAAACGTGCTTTTATGTTTGTGTCCTACAAACACTTCTGGCTCCAAGTAAAATTTACACAGAAGGCCAGTTTCATCCAGTGCTCCATTCATGGATAAATTTGACCTTTCATTTGAGTTTATGTTTTGCAATCTGCTGTAGACACCAAAACTTCTATCTCTTGATTTTTCACTCAAAATGTAATAAGCTTTCTAAGCACAAAATACCAAATTGACAGCTTTGAGAAAATGCCAGTTCAAATTTGCATGCATAATTTCTTCAGCTTTTAAATAAAGAAGTATAGTCTTACTATATGCCAAGAGCAATGACTATTTTCCCTTTTTTCAAATGGGTAGTAAAAAGGATGTATATAATATTTTAATATATTAAATAATACATTTAATCATATATTTAGTATGTTCCTGGATAGGCCTTTAAAATTACATTAATCCACTTAAAAGGAGAATAGACTATCCCAGTTGAATCCATAGAAAGATTTGCAAACTTATCGTAAGTGCGAGTGATGAAACCTGTCATCCAATATTACTTATTTAAAGCAGTGTCAGTTAAATACAATATGATATTTAACAAAAAAGGGATGTTATACATACTGGCAATAATTTCTATGTCAAAAAGAAATAATGCCTATATACATGAGAAACAGGTACCCTTTATAACTTCTAGAACATAATACACAGAATGAACTAGAATATAAGAAAAGGAAGTCAAATATAATCTACTTTATTATCTTTATTGCCAACACAGCCTGAGAAGGAAAAGAAAACGTCTCCAACAAAGTTAGAACAACCAGGCTAAACACCAACTGTGATCTGTCCTCTATCCTTGAGGACACACAACTTCTTCCACAGGGCCACACCCAACACACTAAGGGTTTCCCACATCCACCCCCACACAAACCTCCCTCCTGCCAGCAAGGTGCAGCAGGTCTGTTCTCACGGTGGCTTTCTTCTTCAAGCTACCCTCAGATAAATCTAATGACACATTTCTGGGTTATGTCACATCAAATTCAGATACCTGTTTCTGCTACCTCCACATCTTGATAGTAAAACATGAGGTGTCGGAGACCTCCAACAGCAAAAAGTTGATCAATTCTTTCAATCCGGGAAAAAGAAAAAGGCAAGATAATGACTTTTAATCCAAATTAGAAACCGCACTTAACTCAGCATTAATAGTATAAAAAAGGAAAATTACTGTCATCTTTCTTACTCAAACAGGACCGAATCTACTGTATCCTATATAAAAGGGAGCAACTGTGTGAAAGAATAAATGCCTCACCATAGTAAAGACTCCGTTCCAAAAAATAATTTAATGAATCATAGAAATATTTGTTACTTATGCACATTTGAAAAGCATTGTCCCTCTATATTTGCAAATTTCCTAAAGCGTTGAGCTGTTGAAGGGCGATTTAAATAGATGAGTGTTTCAGTCAACTGCAAATCAGAAAGAACAAATTGTTCAAAACTTGGTCTAACATTCTAGAGATAATTAATATTAAATTGCAATGATCGCCAGAACTGCCATGAGAACATATCTGACTATGGACACTCCTTCCAGTAGCAACCTGGCACTAAGATGGGACTAAGAGTCCCATCCCTGAGGCTCACTGTAAGGATACAAGTCTAACAAATGGTCTGCTACCAAAAAACCACTTCTCTTAAATAGTCAAAAGCACAGTTTGAAATTCACATGACAATAAAAAGATAAAATCTACACACCCATTAGGCATTAGGATGGCTACCACTAAAAATCAGAAAATAGCAAATGCTGGTGAGGATATGGAGAAACTGGAACTCTTGTGCACTATTGGTGGGAATGTAAAATGGGGCAGCCATTGTGGAAAACAGTATGAAGGCTTCTCAAAAAATTAAAAACAGAATTACCACATGATCCGGAAACTCCACTTCTGGGTATATATCCCAAGAATTGAAAGCAGGATCTCAAAAAGATATTTGTATACCCGGAGAGGGACTCAAGATGGCGCTGTGAGAACAACCCAGGATTGGAGCCCACGTTGAATTCGCAAACGAGACCCAAACGAAAAGTCAGCAACTACGCAGACGACCAGCGGACAAATCCACAAAGATGGGAAGAAACCAGCGCAAAAAGGAGGAAAACACCCGAAACCAGAACACATCGCCTCCTAGAAAGGACCAAAACTCCTCACCAGCTAGGGAACAAAGCTGGACGGAGAATGACTGTGACGAAATGACGGAATTAGACTTCAGAAGATGGATAATGAGAAACTTTTGTGAGCTAAAAGATCATGTATTAAATCAATGCAAAGAAACTAAGAACCTTGAAAAAAGATTTGAAAAAAGATTCGAGGAAATGATAACAAGAATGGATACCTTAGAGAGGAATATGAATGAATTAAAGGAGCTGAAAAACACAATACGAGAACTTCGCGAAGCAAACGCAAGTTTCAATAGCCGAATTGACCAAGCAGAAGAAAGAATATCTGAAGTCGAAGACCAACTCAATGAAATAAAACGAGAAACCAAGATCAGAGAAAAAAGCGCAAAAAGGAATGAACAAAGTCTCCAAGAAATGTGGGACTATGTGAAAAGACCTAACCTACGTTTGATAGGTGTACCAGAAGGGGACGAAGAGAATGAATCCCAGCTGGAAAATACTCTTCAGGACATCATCCAGAAAAATTTCCCCCACCTAGCAAGACAAGCCAACACTCAACTGCAGGAAATACAGAGAACACCACAAAGATATTCTGCAAGAAGAGCAACCCCAAGGCACATAATCGTCAGATTCAACAGGGTTGAAATAAAGGAGAGAATACTAAGGGCAGCCAGAGAGAAAGGTCGGGTCACCCACAAAGGGAAGCCCATCAGACTCACAGCAGATCTCTCGGCAGAAACACTACAAGCCAGAAGAGAGTGGGGGCCAATATTCAACATTCTTAAAGAAAAGAACTTTCAACCCAGAATTTCATATCCAGCCAAACTGAGCTTCAGAAGTGAAGGAAGAATAAAATCCTTTGCGAACAAGCAAGTACTCAGAGATTTTGTCACCACCAGGCCTGCTTTACAAGAGCTCCTAAAAGAGGCACTACACATAGAAAGGATCAATCAGTACCAGCCATTCCAAAATCACACTGAATGCTAAAGAGCTTCAACATAATGAAGAATCTACAACAACTAACAGGCAAAACAGCCACTTAGAATCAAAATGGCAGTATCAAATTCACACATAACAATATTAACCCTAAATGTAAATGGACTAAATGCACCAATCAAAAGACACAGACTGGCAAATTGGATAAAAATCCAAAACCCATCAGTGTGCTGTATCCAGGAAACCCATCTCAAATGCAAGGATACACAAAGGCTCAAAATAAAGGGATGGAGGAAGATTTCCCAAGCTAATGGAAAGCAAAAAAAAGCAGGAGTTGCAATTCTCATCTCTGATAAAATAGACTTTAAAGCAACAAAGATCAAAAGAGACAAAGAAGGCCATTACATAATGGTAAAAGGATCGATACAACAAGAAGAGCTAACGATCCTAAACATATATGGACCCAACACAGGAGCACCCAGATACATAAGGCAAGTTCTTAATGACTTACAGAAGGACTTAGACTCCCACACAATAATATTGGGAGACTTTAACACTCCACTGTCAATACTAGACAGATCAACCAGACAGAAAATCAACAAGGATACCCAGGGCTTGAACTCAGACCTGGAGCAAGCAAACCTGGTGGACATTTACAGAACTCTCCACCCCAAATCCAGAGAATATACATTCTTCTCAGCACCACATCACACCTACTCTAAAATTGACCACATAATTGGAAGTAAAGCACTGCTCAACAAATGCAAAACAACTGAAATCATAACAAACAGCCTCTCAGACCATAGTGCAATCAAGTTAGAACTCAGAATTCAGAAACCGACCCAGAACCGCACAGCTTCATGGAAACTGAACAACTGGCTCTTGAATGTTGACTGGGTAAACAACGAAATGAAGGCAGAAATAAAGAAGTTCTTCGAAACCAATGAGAATGAAGACACAACGTGCCAGAACCTCTGGGACACATTTAAAGCAGTCTCTAGAGGAAAGTATATAGCAGTAAGTGCCCATATGAGGAGAATGGAGAGATCCAAAATTGACACCCTATCGTCAAAATTGAAAGAGCTAGAGGAGCAAGATCAAAAAAACTCAAAACCCAGCAGAAGACAAGAAATTACTAAGATCAGAGCTGAGCTGAAGGAGATTGAGACACGAAAAACCCTTAAAAAAATCAATAAATCCAAGAGCTGGTTTTTTGAAAAGATCAACAAAATAGACAGACCACTAGCCAGATTGATTAAAAATAAAAGAGAGAACAACCAAATAGATGCAATAAAAAATGATAAAGGGGAAATCACCACAGATTCCACAGAAATTCAAACCATCATCAGAGAATATTACAAACAACTCTATGCACATAAACTAGTAAACCTGGAAGAAATGGATAAATTCCTGGACTCCTGTGTCCTCCCAAGCCTAAACCAGGAGGAAGCTGAAACTATGAATAGACCAATAACAAGGTCTGAAGTTGAGGCAGCAATTAAGAGCCTACCTCACAAAAAAAGCCCAGGTCCAGATGGGTTCACAGCCGAATTCTACCAGACACACAAGGAGGAGCTAGTACCATTCCTTCTAAAACTATTTCAAACAATCCAAAAAGAGGGAATCCTTCCCAAATCATTTTATGAGACCAACATCATCCTGATACCAAAACCCGGCAGAGACCCAACGAGAAAAGAAAACTTCAGGCCAATATCCATGATGAACATAGATGCAAAAATCTTCAATAAAATATTGGCAAGCCGATTGCAACAGCAAATCAAAAAACTTATTCATCATGATCAAGTAGGATTCATCCCAGGGATGCAAGGCTGGTTCAACATACGCAAGTCTATCAACGTAATTCACCACATAAACAGAACCAAAAACAAAAACCACATGATTATCTCAATTGACGCAGAGAAGGCATTTGACAAAATTCAACAGCCCTTTATGCTAAAAACCCTCAATAAACTCGGTATCGACGGAACGTATCTCAAAGTAATAAAAGCTATTTATGACAAACCAACAGCCAATATCATACTGAATGGGCAAAAACTGGAAGCATTCCCTTTGAAATCTGGTACTAGACAAGGATGCCCTCTCTCACCACTCCTATTCAATATAGTACTGGAAGTTCTAGCCAGAGCAATCAGGCAAGAAAAAGAAATAAAGGGTATTCAAATAGGAAAGGTGGAAGCCAAATTGTCTCTATTTGCAGACGACATGATAGTATACCTAGAAGACCCCATCGCCTCAGCCCAAAAACTCGTGAAACTGATAAACAACTTCAGCAAAGTCTCAGGATATAAAATCAATGTGCAAAAATCACAAGCATTCGTCTACACCAATAACAGACTTAAAGAAAGCCAAATCAAGAGCGAACTGCCATTCGCAATTGCTACAAAAAGAATAAAATACCTTGGAATACAACTCACAAGGAACGTAAGGGACCTCTTCAAGGAGAACTACAAACCACTGCTCAACGAAATCAGAGAGGACACAAACAGATGGAGAAACATTCCATGTTCATGGTTAGGAAGAATTAATATCGTGAAAATGGCTATACTGCCCAAAGTAATTTACAGAATCAACGCTATCCCCATCAAGCTACCATTGACTTTCTTCACAGAACTGGAAAAAACCACCATGAACTTCATATGGAACCAAAAGAGAGCCCGCATAGCCAAGTCAATTCTAAGCAAAAAGAACACAGCGGGGGGCATCACACTACCGGATTTCAAACTATACTACAAGGCTACAGTAATCAAAACAGCATGGTACTGGTACCAAAACAGAGATATAGACCAATGGAACAAAACAGAGGCACCGGAGGCAACACAACATACATACAACTATACAATCTTTGATAAACCTGACAAAAACAAGCAATGGGGCAAGGATTCCATGTTTAACAAATGGTGTTGGGAAAACTGGCTAGCCATGTGCAGAAAGCAGAAACTGGACCCCTTCCTGACACCTTACACTAAAATTAACTCCAGATGGATTAAAGACTTAAACATAAGACCTGGCACCATAAAAACCCTAGAAGGAAATCTAGGCAAAACTATCCAGGACATAGGAGTAGGCAAGGACTTCATGAACAAAACACCAAGAGCATTGGCAACAAAAGCCAAAATAGACAAATGGGACCTAATGAAACTCCACAGCTTCTGCACGGCAAAAGAAACAGTCACTAGAGTGGATCGGCAACCAACAGAATGGGAAAAAATTTTCGCAGTCTACCCGTCTGACAAAGGGCTGATATCCAGAATTTACAAACAACTCAAGCAGATTTACAGGAAAAAAACAAACAAGCCCATTCAAAAGTGGGCAAAGGATATGAACAGATACTTTACGAAAGAAGACATATATGAGGCCAACAATCATATGAAAAAATGCTCATCGTCACTGGTCATCAGAGAGATGCAAATCAAAACCACATTGAGATACCATCTCACGCCAGTTAGAATGGCGATCATTAAAAAATCTGGAGACAACAGATGCTGGAGAGGATGTGGAGAAAAAGGAACACTTTTACACTGTTGGTGGGAGTGTAAATTAGTTCAACCATTGTGGAAGACAGTGTGGCGATTCCTCAAGGCCTTAGAAATAGAAATTCCATTTGACCCAGCAATCCCATTACTGGGTATATATCCAAAAGACTATAAATCGTTCTACTACAAGGACACATGTACACGAATGTTCATTGCAGCACTGTTTACAATAGCAAAGACCTGGAATCAACCCAAATGCCCATTGATAATAGACTGGATTGGAAAAATGTGGCACATATACACCATGGAATATTATGCAGCAATCAGAAATGATGAGTTCGTGTCGTTTGTAGGGACATGGATGAATCTGGAAAACATCATCCTCAGCAAACTGACACAAGAACAGAAAATGAAACACCGCATATTCTCACTCATAGGTGGGTGATGAAAAATGAGAACACATGGACACAGAAAGGGGAGTACTAAACACTGGGGTCTATTGGGGGGAAAAGGGGAGGGCCAGTGGGAGGGGGAGGTGGGGAGGGATAGCCTGGGGAGAAATGCCAAATGTGGGTGAAGGGGAGAAGAAAAGCAAAGCACACTGCCATGTGTGTACCTACGCAACTGTCTTGCATGCTCTGCTCATGTACCCCAAAACCTATAATCCAATAAAAAATTAAAAAAAAAATAGTTCCATTTTACAGAGAAGGAACTGGGCCATATTGAGGCTCAATAATATGCTCACTGTGCCACAGCTTACTAACCACTGGAGCCGGGGTTCAAACTCAGGTAGTCTGACGTCAAAGCTTCTCACCACTATGCCATGATAAAGGAAGGAAGAAATGGAGGAGCAGAGACAGCAGCAGATGGCCTGGAGGGCACACCAGCAATGCCAGAAGTTTAGGCAGGAAGGATGGCCATGTCATATGGAGGAAACATGGGCACAGTGAAGCCTGTGCCAACTCGATTCTAAGTGAACTGGCTGGCTCTTCCACGCATTCCAACAATGCTGTGGGGCGAATGAAGCAAACTGTCCTAACCAGATACTCTGGAGCCATCTTTGGCTTCTCTAACAACCTAGATGGGATACACAAGACCAACCCAGATGAAGTAGGAATGAAAGAAAGTCAGTACTCAGTTGTAAGTTTCAGAAAACTTAGGTGCAACAGAAGTTCCGAAAAGAACGAGGTCAGCTGGTTCTGAAATAGTTGAGGAAGGTTTCAGGGAAGAGATGAGAGAAAAGGATGAGCAGAGCTTTGAAAGGCAAGCAGAGGGATGTCAGAAGACTGGAGAACAGCAGGCACAGGGCGAAGAGGAGGTACTGCAGAGCCCGAGGGAAGACAAAGCCCGGGGAGGAGACCCCACCTCCGGTTCTCCCTTGGACAGGAAGTGATGGTGAAGCTACTGCTCTCTGGATGGCTGCTTCCAGATGGATTATTTAAACACTCTTCTCCATCTCCCAGCAGCGGGGCTCTTCCTGGCTCTCTTTCTCTCACCTAACATCTGTCCCCTGCAACTAGAGTAAGGAGATTTAATCAGGAGACCATTCCCAAGTCATCAGATTCCAAGAGCTTACCAGATACCAGGCACTGGGTAAAGCTTCAGGCTGAGTTCTTAACTAGGGATCCATGGATATGGGTCAGGGGCCTGTGTCACCCTCTGTCACCCAGGCAGGGGCCTGTGCCACCTTCTGTCACCCAGGCTAGAGTTCAGTGGTGCAATCTTGGCTTACTGCAACCTCTGCCTCCCAGGCTTAAGTGATCCTGAGCCTCCCAAGTAGCTGGGACTATAGTAGTGCCACCACTTCCAGATAATTCTTGTATTTTTTGTAGAGACAGGGTTTCACCATGTTGCCCAAGTGATCCACTCATCTTGGCCTCCCAAAGTGCTGGCATTACAGGTGTGCACCACCATGCTTGCCCTGGGCTAATTTTTAAATTTTATGTAGAGACAGGGTCTCACTGTGTTGCCCAGGCTGGTCTTGAACTCCTGGGCTCAAGCCATCCTCCTGCCTCAGTCTCCCAAAGTGCTAGATTACAGGTGTGACCCACAGTGCCTGGCCTCTTCATCGAATTCTTACAGGTGTATGTGATCCACAAAAGTTTAAAAATCTCTTCCAGCTGAGGGAAAAAAATATAAATAAATAAATAAATAAAAATCTCTGCACTATGGAGACAAAGAGGGGAAAATGCCCAGGTCCAGTACTCCAGAAATTTACAATCTCATGGGGGAAGACAAACACAGACAAAAAGAACTCTGATGCAAGCCTGACTTTTATAAGTGCACTAATGGAGGTGTAGAAAAAATGTTGTAAGAGGAAGAGACAGGGTTAATTCAGGCTGGCTTTCAATAGGACATCCCCCATCCCTTCATACTGGTTTTGGGATCTGGGTTTGTGATAAAGAAGAAACAGTCACTATCATTTTCTGCCCAGCCCAGACAGTCTTTAGCCAGTACTTCTTCCTCAAGCACTCCTGGTAGAAAACTCAAGTCTGAGGCTGACTCTATTCCTGCCAGTGAGGTGAAGGAGGACCTTGTTTTCAGGACAAGGGGAGTAGGAAGGAGACGCTTGCCCTGAAAACCAGTGATGACTCTTTTCTACATTTTTTTCCTCTTCTACCCAGCTCCCATTCTCCAAATTCCTGAGGTCTTTGTAATCCTGACACCCTTTTGGTATCAGTCCTCCAGGCCTGAGTTATCTGTTTTAGGATTGTCACTCCAAGCCAGTCCCTTTGTGTGATTATTGTTTCTGTTTCTTCCCAGGCAGCGTCACCATCTCAAATCCCGATCTGTTTGTTTACTCGATTATCCTGTCTTTTCCTCACCGGAAATGTGTGCTGTGTGATGGCAAACTCTTTCAACTTCTTGTTCCCTGTGATGTCCCTAAGACCTAGAGCACAGCCTGGCATATAATAAGATCTCAGTAAACCCCTACTGAATGAATGACTGTCTGCCCTCCCACCCTTTGCATTCTTCTGTAGGACCACCATGGTACCCAAGCCCCAGAGAGGAAAGTACAAGAACAAATGAATGCATTTTTTTCCTCAGGAGACCATTTCTGAGATGCTGGGTGCACAAGACAACCCTTATTTAAATGATGGTGACAGAATACAGCCAGAGAACCACGTGTGAAACCCATAACTTTAGTATTCTATCACCTTCTACAACAACCCTACCACCAAAGTCTGTCGCTTCCTGCCTTGAGATGTCTCAGCTTTTACCTGTCACCCCTTCAAGGTAGGCACTCACCACTCACCCCCTGGGTCACTGCAGTAACACCTGAGCAACCTCACTATGTCCCAGCCATCCTGCAAACTTCCAACAGCATAATCAACCTGCATAGTAAAGCCCTCCATAAGGTAAGAGAAATCTCTGGTAGCCAGAATACAAAGATGTAGAAATCAAAGCAGCAAGCAGATGCTAACACATTAGCAGCCTCTTAGTTTGGGACAACCAACAATTTTAGATAATTAAATAAATTTGTTTTAAATTTTAGATAATTAAATGAATTTGTTTTAAAGAACGATGCAGTATTTTTATTTTTATCATTTATTTTTTTGAGACGGAGTCTTACTCTGTCACCAAGGCTGGAGTGCGATGGCACAATCTCAGCTCACTGCAACCTCTGCCTCCTGGGTTCAAGTGATTCTCCTGACTCAGCCTCCAGAGTAGCTGGGATTACAGGTGTGCGCCACCATGCCCAGCTAATTTTTGTATTTTTAGTAGAGACAGGGTTTTGCCATGTTGGCCAGGCTGGTCTCGAACTCCTGACCTCAAGTGATCTGCTCGCCTTGGCCTCCCAAAGTGCTGGGATTATAGGTGTGAGCCACCTCGTCCAGCCACAAGATAATATTTTTAAAGGGACCCAACAAATTTGAAATAGAACTAAATAAAACTTATTAAAAAATACAGTCACTAGGCTAGGCACGGTGGCTCACACCTATAATCCCAGCACTTTGGGAGGCCGAGGCAGGTGCATCACCTGAGATCAGGAGTTCGAGACCAGCCCGGCCAACATGGCAAAACCCCATCTCTACTAAAAATACAAAAATTAGCTGGGGGTGGTGGCACACACCTGTAATCCCAGCTACTCAGGAGGCTGAGGCAGTAGAATCACTTGAACCTGGGGGGGCGGAGGTTAGAGTAAGCTGAGATCACATCATTGCACTTCAGCCTGGGTGACAGAGGGAGATTACATCTAAAAAAAAAAAAAATACAGTCACTAAAATGAAAAAAATGGGATAAAGCTTTCTCCCTCCATTTCACTCCCTAATTTCTCTACCCGTTTTCTGTGCCTGTGCAATCTCCCCTGCCTTCTGCTGTTGGAAGTCATTCACCTGGCATGTGTTCCCCATCTCCACCTCTCTTTCCCAGGCCCTCTGCTCAGCTGAAATGAAAAGAAAGGAGACCCAGGACATGGAGTACGTATTGCGCTGTGTGCCTGCTCCATGAGGGAATCCTCCCCGTCCTCATTCCTCCTGCCCACCTTTGCCTGAGAGGTGCTGGTGAGCAGCTGGGACCAGCTGGCTGGCAAGGGAGGTGTGCATGAGCACACACCACACACATTCGTTTGAACCCAGGCTTGGCAGGCAGGGTGGAAAGGAGTGGATCAGAGGATTTGTAAGAAGATCTCAGCAGGGAGGCCTTTAATCTTTGAGGCAACTGCTTGTACGGAGACCATGTTGTCAGAGATGACCTTGGAGGCCAAAGCAGTCAGAACTACTGGGAGAGCTGCCACCTCCTGGTTCAGGCAACTGAGCCTTGGAAAGACCAGTGCCAGAATGTCAAAGATATTCCTTTCTGACTGTCCCCTTCACCCCTTAGTGACATGGGCAAGTTCCAAATCTACTCCTGCAAAGAAGCATCTCACTCCAAAGATTACAGAACTGAAGCCCTCAAAAGGACAGAAAATTAGTTTCAGATAAACTGATTTCCTGCAATCAGGAAACCAGGAAAATCAGTTACAAAGCTAGGATGTACAAAGAGAAAACTGGATGGACATAGTGGCTCATGCCTGTAATCCCAGCACTTTGGGAGGCTAAGGAGGGAGGATTGCTTGAGCCTAGGAGTTCAGGACCAGCCTGGGCAACATAGTGAGATCCCATCTCTAAAAAATATTTTTTTACATAAATGAGATAACTGCCACGTGTTCCTGTCTTCCAGTCTCAGAAATCTCAGCATGTACTCAGGGGCATGCAGCAGAGTAAGAGGCTATCACTTCCCAATTGCTGTGCTTCTGTGCCTTGGTACAGCCCCCCACATAGCTCTCATTCTCAGCAAAATCCTTGACTCTTAGCCTGGCCCCCTCCCCTAATATAAATCTTTGCCAGGGATGGAAAGATACAGGCACTGCTGAACATCACGGAGGGAAAAAGTGATTGAAGAATGTGTATTTGGTGGCAGGTGCTGGACACGAATGGCATAGTGACCACTGGGGGACTGGACACAACTATGTCATGGGCTGAGAAGTTGAAGAGGCACTGGCAAATGGGCCAGTTGAGGAATGTGTCTGTTTGCTCCTCCCGCCCAGCCATTCTCTAACTCCTATCAGACTGAGAGGGAAGAGATGGGAACCAACATACATTGAGCTCCTAATATGTTCTAGGCTCACTAAATCTCATTTAGTCACAAGAAAAGCTCTACAGGAACTGCATTATAGCCCCACTACCCAGACAAGACCCCTGAGACTTAGAAAGGAATAAATGCCTTCTACAAAGTCCCACAATTGGTGAGTAATAGAGCTTGAACTTGAACTTTGCCTGTCTTCAAACTCCACAATTTTTTCCAGGAATTATCAATGCTTTTCAGTCCACTCAGTCTGCCACAAAAAAGTAAATGTTCCATAAACATTTTGCTTTAAGTTTAGAATGAATTGCTTCTGTAGCCATTCAGGGTTTGCAAAATAAATAGAAACTGCAAAATACACAACAATCAATTTCTTGAGCATTTATAAATAAAATCCTTGGTCGACGTGAAATGTCATTTCTTTATTTCCACTCCCACCTCTCTCTATTCTCTTCCCATTTGTAGGCCCTCTTCCTGGGTAGTGTGGCCACAAAGCAGAATTTTAGCTGTGCAGAGTGGGACACACGCATAGCCTCTGCTAGGCACCACAAGAACACAATTTCAAAGAAGAAATGGGTGGAAGAGATGGATAAAATGTATTCCCTAAGCAGGGATTCTCAGCTGCTAGTAGAGGGGCTAGGGGCTGGTTCTCTAAATTAGTTTGTGACTTTATGCATCCAAAAGCAACAGGCTGGCAGTGGCTACAGATCTTCACATTGAGGTTTCCTTGCTGGTGTGAGGAGCTTCCTCCCAGACCTTTGCAGGGACGGTGCCCACACAGCAAACCAGGTTTCTGGCCTTCCTGGTCAGTCTCTCAATTGTTCTCTTGGTAGTGTCAGGGATGCCCCAAATTTTATTGAATTTGCCTTGTATGGGGTCATGATTTTCAACAAAAGTGGCACAGGCCCCAACATCTGTCAGTAAATTCCAAGCTTTTGATAGTCTTCTGCTATGGAAAGAGGTAATAATTTGTGGATGTGATTCAACTTTTTAGTACCTAAATAAAGACCTCCAAAAAGGTCAGGACGATACTATTTTGGCTTTTTAAGTTTTTAAATCCAGACTTTTTGTCTATGGCATCCTGGAATCCAACCTCTTGTTATCACTGCTTATTGTACTTTATTTTTGCAACAATGTCTAGGTCAGAGTGGTGGCATTTTAGGGGCTCACTTCTTCATGCTTGTATGCATAACATAGTGATCTTGTTGATTTATTATATGCCTTGATTTGGTCCAGGAAAAAATAAAGTAACTTATAAAAATTAAAGTAGCTTAGAATATAAGATGACATAAACTGGAAATAGTTGGTTGTGGGGCTGGGGAGATAAAGGCACAGGCATAAAATTAGTAGAAAAATACAGATCATAAAATCCTTTACACTTTTCACCAGGTGAGGAAAAAACTGAATCTGAAAGCTTTCTAGTAACCAACACAAAGAGAGAAATCAGAGTGATTATGCAACTTATATGACCAATAAAAATTAAAACAAACAGCTCAAGAAAAGCACAGCTATTTCCAAGATCAAGACCAGAAGAAACATGTTTAGAGAGTTCTCACATATGGATGAGCAGCAGTTCTCAATTCCTCCCTGGCAGAGAGCTACTGGGGAATTTCAGAGGCTGTGTATCCTATAGCTTTTAGGCCCCTGGTCTTCCTTGGACTTAGGTTATTTTATTAGTGATGCTGGGGTGCCTAAAGGCAAAAAAGTACTTTCACTGGAGTTAATGTGGTCCAGATACACAGCTGTTATCTAGTATAATAAGCACACATTTTTTTTTTTTTGAGATCGATTCTTGCTCTGTCGCCAAGCTGGAGTGCAGTGGCGTGATCTTGGCTCAGTGCAACCGCCTCTCCCGGGTTCAAGTGATTCCCCTGCCTCAGCCTCCTGAAGAGCTGGGACTACAGGCAAGTGCCACCACGCCCAGCTAATTTTTTGTATTTTAGTAGAGATGAGGTTTCACCATGTTGGCCAGGATGGTCTCGATCTCCTGACCTCGAGTTCCGCCTGCCTCAGCCTCCCAATGTGCTGAGATTATAGGCGTGAGCCACCGCGCCTGGCCCAAGCATGCATTATTTTTATCCTTATTTTATTTTATTTATTTATTTTTTTGAGACAGAGTCTCCTTCTGTCACCCAGGCTGGAGTGCAGTGGTGGAATCTTGGCTCACTGCAACCTTAGCCTCCCAGGTTCAAGTGATTCTTGTGTGTCAGCCTCCTGAGTAGCTGGGACAACAGGTGCACACCATCATACTCAGCTAATTTTTGTAGTTTTAGTAGAGATGAGGTTTTATCATGTTGGCCAGGTTGCTGGTCTTAAACTCCTGACCTCAAGTGATCTGCCCACCTCAGCCTCCCAAAGTGCTGGGATTACAGGCATGAGCCGCCACACCCAGATGCATCATTTTTATAATCATAAATAATATCATTTTAAAATGAGAGTGAGCACAGTGGCTCACTCCTATAATTGAGCCCAGGAATTCAAGGGTACAATAAGCTAAGATCACATCATTGCACTCCAGCTTGAGAGATAGAGTAAGACCAGTCTCAAAAAATAATTTAATTTTTAAAAATGTTTAATAAAAAAGCACAATCTATTATTCCATTTATATAAAATATTAAAATATGCTAAATTAATCTATGCTGATGGTAGTGATTGATAGCCCCCTGTGGGGGCACTGGGATGCTGGTAATATTCTGCTTCTTCATCATGGTGCTCATAACACAGGTATTTTCAGTTTGTGAAAACTGCTCATCAAGCTTTCTGTACATATACTTGAATAAAAAGAGGGACCACAGGAACGATTTGCATGTTTATCTTCTTAAAAAGTTGGTCAGTATCAGGCCTTTTGTAGTTACAAAATAAAGAACATACTGAACATAAAAATAAATTATATACTAGGCCAGGCACCATGGCTCACACCTGTATTCCCAGCACTTTGGGAAGCCAAGGCAGGCAGATCAAGAGTTGAAGACCATCCTGCACAACATGGTGAAACCGCATCTCTAGCACCTGTACTCCCAGCTACTCAGGTAAACCTGGGAGGTGGAGAGGTTGCTGTGAGCTGAGATCATGCCATTGCACTCTAGCCTGGTGACAGAGTGAGACTCTATCTCCAAAAAATAAATAAATAAATAAATAAATAAATAAATAAAATCATACACTAAAGTATCACAAGAATACAAAGAATATTCATTTTTGCTTATCCAATGGATATTTCTAACATTCAAAGTACCACTTGTTAACATGAGTCTGTAAAAATTGAAAGATCTGTCACGCTTTGTTAAGAATATGTAACACATGCAGCCCAGTGCCCTTTAGAGCCACCATACAACTATTCTTACCTCTTCCACTTGCATTTTTGTATATTGGCTAATATATAAATCTATTAATTATATGAATCACAAGGTCAAAGGATTGAAAACTTGTTCGCCTAGTTGAGACCACATAATCTTTACATATAAAGAAAGGCGCTTATGGAAAATAAAAGCTTAGTTTTGAGACTGGTGGAACACTGTAGAGGAGAACTAGACAGTGAGTGGCCAACTCCAAGAACAGCCTCTAGGACTCCTTCCAAAGCAAACTCTGCTATGTCCGCTGCTCCACTCTGCTCCATACAGCTCAGTACTAGAGGGCTAGACCAGGCTCCATGGCCTGGAAAATTACTGCCGTGTACTTACCAACCTCTCCTGAAACCAGCCCAGAAGTGCTTTCAGAAAACCTTGTGCTACAAAGCAGTTATAACCATGCACAGTGTCTGAACAACTCCCAGGACAGGGAGTGGCAGGCAGCCCCAGAACCACCAAGCAGGGGAATCTCAGCTGAGATTGAGGGTTCCTGGGTAGTAGGCAGGGTAAAGATGGCAGATGTGTTGCTGAGGTTCTGCTGGCCACATCAGCACAGGGACTGAGAGACCACGGAAAGGAGAGATTCTAAATATGGGTAAGGTCGCCTATTGTCAAAAACTGCATTCCTTGTATAGGCAATGACCAAAGAAAGCACACGATTAAATAAAAGTCTTATCATTTATCTTTTGCATTTGTATTCACAGGCTATTGTTGTGTATGTGTATTATGGTACAAGGAACAAGAACTTCTAGGTTTTATTCTTAGGTCAGTCCCTGATAAACACAGTATCTGCATGTGGAAAATATCAGGTGCTTGGAAATTCAGAGCTGACACATTCATATCCAGAAGGTACTTATCTGAGCACCTAGTATGTGCCCAGAATTGAATGTTAATTTGAAGGCACACACAGTAGCCTGATGACCTGAATGTCAGCATAAAGAGAGGTAAACAGGACACGTGAAAGGAAGCTAGAGGTTCCCTGGGACAGAGAGGCAGCCCAGCCAGAGCTGCATGAAACAGTCCCTGCCCGTGGGAGCACACGAGGCAGTTGTGCTTGCTGCTGTGCTGGGGTTCAACTCCATGCCACACTATCCCTCCTCTGCCCACACATCTGTCTCATTCGCTTCTCCCTCTTTCCCTGCCTGCATCTCAGATTACTGCTCTGCCCTGTGTTACCTCTGTTACTGGAGGGTTTGTATCCTTTCCAAATCAGAATGGCTGTGGTGGTCCGGGCTGCAGTGACTGCTTCACACTGTGGATGCGCCTCCCTCAGCCCACTCAAGTCAGCCAGAAGTCACTAAGGCCAACCAGGGAGACGTGGTACAGATAGAGGAAGGCAGTGAAAGTCAATGGCTTTCTGAGCCTCAGAATACTTTGGGATCCAGCACATAATCCTGGCACTTAAATGGGGACATGCCAGACCCAGCTTTGGGAGATCTAAAAGAGGCCAGCGTATGCCTTCCTTCTGTCCTGGATTTGTGCCCAAAAGTCATCTACTGGCTCTGAGATGTTTCATCTCTAGAAACCATCTTTTTTTTTTTTTTTTAAGGTGGAGTCTTGCTCTGTCACCCAGGCTGGAATGCAGTGGTGCAATCTTGGCTTGGCTCACTGCAACCTCTGCCTCCCGAGTTCAAGCGATTCTCCGGCCTCAGCATCCCTAGTAGCTGGTTTTTTGTTTTGTTTTTTTTTAGTAGAGATGGGGTTTTGCCATGTTGACCAGGCTGGTTTTAAATTCCTGACCTCAAATGATCCGCCCTCCTCAGCCTCCCACAGTGCTGGAATTACAGGTGTGACCCACTGCCCCTGGCCTCTAGAAACGGTTTTAGTCCAGAACTCTGTCTTCAGATAGAATCTTAGCTGATCCAATCTGAACAAATGGGTATCTAACTTGTTAAAACCTGCCTGATCTGAGAATCGTTAACTTCCAATAACAGTTTGTTCCCAGGGCTGTTTTTCAGCCAGTACATATCTCAGGATAGCCACGTCACTTATTAAAACACTGAAATCCTTACGCGTGTGTTAGTACAGTGACTGCCCTAGGCCCTCTGAGTGTCCCACTGCCACCTGGACCCCCTCCCTAGGACAGCTTCATGACCCAGCAGCTAAAGGGTTATGGTTGGCCTCAACAAGGGGACTCATCAGGACCCTGTTCCAGAACCACCATGCCATACCAAAAGTATTGTTACCCTCCACTTGTCCCATTCTACAATGCTACCCTATTGTAAAACGTTCAACTGCTTTCTGCTAGCTACTGAATAAACGCCACTCTTCAAGGTTTTTACTGTCTTCCACGCATAACATCATCCTCTATTCTCCTTATACTCTGCTTCACCAAACTCAGCTGTTCAGTATTCTCAAATACAAACTTTCCCAGACTCTCAGTCTTTGTGACGTTACTTCTGTCTGGAATAGCCTTTCTGTATCCACCAAAATCTTACCAACTCTTCAAAATCTCCCAAAATGTCACCATTTCCATGAAATATTAGTTGGGAGAGCTGTTCCCCATTTCAAGAGGTGTCACAGAAACATATAGGTCCTATGTTTGCAAAACTTAATGACTTTTATATTACAACCATTTTGATGTAGGCACCTTAGCTCTCCTCCTAGATAAAGCTGTAGATGCTAGAAACCCCATCCTGGTCATCACACCTACCTGGCCCCACACAAGGTCTGGCTCCAGTAGACGCTAAGTCAATATTTGTGTGAATGAATGAGTGAACAGTCTCAATTCTTTTGTCCATTTTCTATTTGTTAAGGATTTTGGTTGTTTTTCTCTGAAGCCACTCCAGCTGTGGTTATATCTCCTCCTACATGTGGAGCCCAAACTGTACATCATCCACATCTTAAACTACCGGGTTATTTCATGAAGATAAAGAAGGAAGCATGTGCCCCTGTCATTACTGGTAACCCTGGAGTTTGTGACTGCCATCTCTCCACACTCTTCTTCCAGCACCAGATCCAGCACAGGGACAGGCAAATGAAAGGTTCCTGGTAACGGAGGCTGGCCTTACAGATGACAGGGAGCTGTGGGTGGTGGAGGGAGTTGGCAGGGATTGCTGGAGAGGGGAGGCGGGGTGGCTTGCTGGAAAGCAGAGCCAACAAGCTGGTTCTGGTTGCTGTGGTTGAGGCCAGGGATACAGGCCTGGGAGGTGCAGTTTTACTACCCTGGTTGACATGCAAGGGTGTGGAGGAGGGAATGCTAGCAACCCCTTTCCACCTCTCCTTTCCTAATGCCTCCCCCCTGGCTCTCCCTCCAGAGGAATAGCTCTGAGCTAGAGTGAAACCTACAGGAAAAGAGGGAACTCCGATGCAAGATATCGGCTTCATCACAACAAAAAAGGATGGGAGACAAGAAGCCAGAAACCACAGCTCCTGTCTAAATCTCATTCAATAGGGAAATCGAGAGTAGAATATCAGGGGACAGCCCAGGACAAAAAGACAATGTAGCCAAAATGATGGCTACATTGGGAAGAGGTGTCACCTCCCAGGCCCCCACCCGCACACCCTCCAAAGGAGCTCATCCATTTGGGGCTGAGTGGCGGTACAGGGGAGAACAGATTCACTGTCTTTCAGAAGGAAGAACAAGGCCCAGAGGAGGGAAGAATTCACTATGGGCAGGCAGATTTTGGTCATCAGAGGCAAGGGCTCTTCTGCGTCCAGCTGTGGCACTGGGGTGGACTCAGCCTTCCTAGTGATGTGCTGAGCTCTCCAGCCCTGGAAATGCTCATGTGCAGTCCAGTCTTAGTATCCAGACTGAAAGACAACTTGGAGATCATCTAGACAAATCATTTTCACCTGAGAAGCTGTCCTTTTCCCCTTGATTCCCCAGCTAGTTAGTGGCACAGCCAGTCTCCTCTAACTCACAGCCAGAATTATTTCCATCACCACAGAAAGGTTAGGCCATAAATATACATTTCCAACCCGAAGCAGCTCAACGACGGTCCCTAATAATTCCCTCTCTTGGGCCACAAGAGAAGGCACAGCACCACACCCAACTCTGGATAGAGGAGCTGACAGGACTATAGGTCAGAGTGTCTTCTCAGCAACTTGCTCAGTCACTCTGTCTGAGTTTCCCCAAAGCGGGAGGGAAGTGAAGGCATGGGAGGCCATGTGCCAGAACCTTGAACCTCGGCCCCTCAGTCTTGCGTTGGGCACCTGGCAGTAATGAGAGTTTCTCCAGTCCTTTTCCCAGCGATTGCAGGGTCTTTTACAGCCCCTCACACTGTCAGTTTTACTTTGTTACTCCCATCCGCAGTACGTTGAAAACCATCTGGCACCGCCATACCTATTTATGTAAAAAGGCAGAGACCATGCTCTCCTGCTGTCCTCAGAGGAAACTGAGGCATGGAATTACTAAGTGGCTTTGGCTAAGTTAAAAACAGAAGTAGGAATCTACCCGCTGCCCACTCCACCGTGCTTTCCATCCATCTCCTTAAACTGGAGAGTTTGGGAGATTGCTCAGGCTTCAGATAACTAGCAGAAGGGGCGGCCAAAACAGGCAAGGCAGGGCGCAGCGGGGAGGTGGGAGATTCAGAGGAAGAGGACTGCCTGCGCTGGGAGAGTAGTGAAGCGGGAAGGAGAGGGGACTCTCCGAGGTATCCTGAAAAAGAACCCCCCACAAGACGCCGCAGGAGAGGAAACGGAGTGAGCCAAACAGAAGGCGGTGGGCAGTTTGCGCCGCACGGACTGGAGCGCGTGCCTGGGCATGGACAGCCGAGAGCATCCCGCACACGAATCCCCAGCTAGCGCGTGGACCCTGCGAACTTCCACCGCGGGAGCCACAAGCCGGGCACGGCAGGAGGGGCCGAGTCTCTGCCAGCGTCTCGGCGGGGCGGGCGAGGAGCCTCTCTCCAGGTCGCTCGCTCTCCGAGGGGAGAAGCGAGGAGCACCCCCGGGATGCCCCGGCCCCACACGGCCAGCGGGCAGGCCCGGGCTCGGGAATTCTGCGCTCGGCCCCGCAGCTTCCCCCGCCCGCCGCTCTCCCCGAGTACGCGCGGGGCGACGCCAGGCACCTGAGGGAGAAACGGGTGGGAAATCGGGTCTGAGGATGGGATGAGAGGCGGGTCCCCCCAACGCAGGAGCCGCCGCTGCCCACCCCCACGCCCTTCGCCTCCCCTCGGCGCTACTTACTCCGATTCAGGGGACTCCCGCCGACCTGGGCCGACGCCACCAGTTCCAGATACAGAGTCCAGAGCCCCGCGGACACCAAGGCGAGCGCCAGCAGCAGCCGGAAGCGCCTCTGCAGCAGCTTCACCGGGCGTAGGAGGAGAAGGAGCCGCGCGGCCCGGGGGCTCCCCACGGCGCTGCGCCCAGGCGGCCGCCGCCGGCGCGGGCTGCAACCCCCGGAGCCGCCGCCCCCTGGCCGGGCCCCGCTCCCCGGGCGCCCCGCGTCCCGGCCCAGCGTCTCAGGGCTCCACCGTGGCCGCCTCCCCCGGCCGCTCTCCGGCAGGGCGCGGGCTCATGCTCCGGGCGCGAGGGGTCCCCGGGCTGCGCGGGCACCCCGCCCTTCTCTCCGGGAGTGGAGCCCGGCTTCTCCTCCGCGCGCGTGCTCCGCGCCGGGCTCTCCTCGCCTCGCCTCTCCCGTCGCAGGCTCGCCGCCGCCCTCTCTCGCTGCCCAGAAGGAGGCTTCCCCGGCGCACGGCCGCCCGCCTCCGCCAGTCCGGGACTGGGCTCCCGGCTCGGGCCGCTCCGGTTCGCCGCACCTGGCCCGGCCCCGGCCCCGCCCCGGCACAGGTGGGCTCCGCCCCGGAGAAGCCGGGGACAAGAAGAGGCTGTTCTGGCTTCCCTAGCAAAGCGAGAGGTGGGGCCAGAGACCTGGTGCCTCTGCCGACCGGGCACGGGTGGGGTGACGAGCGGGTGAGTGATGATCCGGACTCTGGGCGACCGAGGGAAACCGAGTCACCGCCCAGGCGCCTGACGGTGTGGCTTTAAGCAGAAGCGAAGTAGAGGCTGGTATGGGGGTGCCCAAGGCTTCAGCCTCAGAGCCTTTCGTCGCCTACAGCAATGACCCTACCCAGAGTAGACGTGATATTCGTCGGGAGATATCACTGGACACTTAACTCCGACGTAGCTTCGTCGCCCACTGGAGATTTGAAGACCTTTCTCCCCAGCCTGAACCACATCTCCGAGAGGCACCCACGGTGACCCCCAGCAAGCAGTTTTCCCAGACTGGTCAGGAATGGCTGTTTGAAGAGAGTATCTGTTTGGGGGGTTCAAAAAATGAACTTTAGAAAGAAAAGAAAGGAGCTCACTCTTAGAGTTGAAAAGATCACCAAGATAAGCCAGGCACGGTGGCTCACGTCTACAGTCCCAGCACTTCGGGATGCCGAGGCGGGAGGATCCCTTGATCCCAGGAGGTCAAGGCTGCAATGAGCCATGATTGCGGCACTGCACTCCAGCATGGGCAACAGAGTGAGACCCCATCTCAAAAACAAAACAAAACAAACCAAGAAAACCCACAATATTCCGCTCCTCTGCCTTGAGGCAGGTAAAGCATTCTTATCTGATTTAAATGAGATAATTAAAGTATCAAGGGCAGAATGAACTGCCCAAGGTCATTCAGCAGGTTACATTGCAGTTTTCTTTTCCACCGTTCTCTCTTCTGGGAAAAATGGTCAGGAGACCATGGGAAAAGTGAAGGGGTCAAAGTGTTCCTGGGCATTTTTCAAGCAAATTAATATCACACAAGTACTGTTCCAAGACAAGTTCTCACAGAATTGAGAGTCACGTTTCCCTTTTCTCTGTTCTCACCGCAGTTGGACATTGTATATCTCTGCAGGACTTTTCCTAATCGGCCTCCCACCTCCAAGCTTCCCATCTCATCCTCTCCACTGCCACCAGATGGCCTTCATAAAAAGCCAGGCTTGGTGACACGCACCTGTAGTCCTATCAGGAGGCTGAGGCAGGAGGAGTGTGAGGCTGTAGTGAGCCATGATCATGTCACTGCACTCCAGGCTGGGTGACAGAGTGAGACCTTGTCTCAAAACAAACAAACAAAAACCTCATATGTACCTACACACCTGCTCAAAAATATTTAATGGCTTCCAATGCTTATTGATTAAGATGCACACTGTAAACCCAGAATTCAAGGCCTTCCAGAACCTTCTCCAACTTTAGGTGACCACGTGAAACCTGCTCCAGCTAAAATGAGTTTATTCACTGCTCTCCAACACATTCTCTTTTCTAGTTGGTCAACTTGTACCCTTTCTCCAAGGTCCATTTCAGATTCTATAAAGCTTTCTTGGGCCAGCCAAGTCCTAAGCACCTCCTTCCTTCTTGGAGCTTTAGTAGAACTTGCCATCTGTCTCACCATCTGATATGTTGGAACTCACTTGGAGTGTGTGAGTCTTGTTTTCCTAACCTCACTATAAGGCTTCAAAAATGGGAGCTGGATTTCCAGTGGGTGCCACAATGTCCATTTAGCACTTAGGAAGGTTTGAGGATGACAGTAGCACTTTGAGCAAACATCTCCCAGAACTTTCACTGTAGTTCTTGAGCAAAGGGTGGATCCAAAGGACAATTCTCTAATTGCAGGCCCTGGAAAAGGTCTCTGAAGTTCCAAAGCCACAGATTCCTGCACTTCTCATGTTCTTCTTTGTTTCCACAAGTCCAAGATAGGGGCAGCCAGCATGTGCACAGCCTGTGCAAGCTCAGCTGAGTCATGTGGGAAATGACCGGGGCCCCTGTAAATAGAGTCCCTCTCTCATTGAGGGCAACCCAACTGGGTGTTAGGCTGAGTCATTTTAGCACTTTGTCATGGAAACAGGTGGCAGCCTTGCCACAGTTCTCTCCTCAGACTGAGAAAACTCATGCATTCACTTCAGTCAACCAAATGCTTGAAGCATCTATTATGTAGGAACTGGGAGAGATTTAAAACAGGGAGCATGCTGTTTAGTTGAGGAAAAAAGATAGTCGACAGGAAAAGAAATCTGACACTTTAAAGGCCAAATTTCTGGTCCAAACATGAATTCCAGAGGAATTTAGAAGAGGAAGGAGATCACCTTGTACCTCTTGATTTTTTGTCCTCCTCTTATTTCTATTTTGTTTTTATAACTTGAGTAGATTGTAACTTTTCTGGCTTATGGTGAAAGGATCCCAGCTGTCGAAGAGAAAAGAGGCCAGGAAATTAATGTGGCTCTCCTCTCTCCCTCTTCTCTTCCCTTCTCTGCTGTGGGTGACACCTTAGAACTGAGATATCCCTCACATTCAGACCCTGCTTGCTCCACATCCGTTTTTGACTCCTAGTGATGTTACAACAGGGGAAGATCTGAATTTTGAGGCCCGAATTTCCCAATTAGCTGAGCTCCAGAACTAAGTATATGGATTGAGGCATCATGGTGGCAAATTTTAGTAGAATAATATATTGTCACCAATGTCCATTGTGTGAATTTACCCGGATACTCACCAGTTCTTTTTATGGTTTTCACTGTCCTTTCACCCTCCCATTTCAGCTGCAGCACCTGACCCAGAATGGCCCAGGGTCACATTGTAAAAATTGTACCCAAAAGGAAAAATAATGGTAGAAGGTGTATTGCATACACCTGCAATAATGGTAGAAGGGCCTGGTCTTTGCTTGGCAAGAATATCACAGGGAGGGCAGGTCAAACCATAAATGTTCTTCTCCCAAATTACAGAGGCTATAAGAGAGGTTGACTAAAGTTTTCTAAAATGTGTCAAGCTTAGCATAGGGACCAGAAATTTCTCATTTGTGGAGAATTCAGAAGGGAAGGGTGTTTAGTGAACTATATGTATGGTGGCATGTATGCAGAGCAAGTCTGATTCTACTCTACAGGGATGTCGAAATATACTCAGTAACTCCAGTGCCCCCTGTGCCACCCATCCTTTTTCCTAAAACCTGATACCTACATTACCAGGTAGCACCTTTGAGCTTACAGAGCATTTTTACATCTATATTACATGTGTTTTATTTCTCACAACCATATGAGAACAGATGGGGAGGTAGCCTTTGCTGTTTACAGATAAGCTTTGCAAGCCTCAGTTTCTTCACATGACCAATAAATGATAGAATCAGAACCGGAACCAGATGTTTAGCCTGCTGGTCCTCTTTCCATTGTACCCAGAGAATTCCTCCTTCTCCAGCCTGATCTTCCATATCTGCATCCATATTCATACCTTATCTATCTCTATCTCTATGTATCTTATCCCTGCCTATATATACCTGTGCATGTGTTGGGCAGACTGTGTTCCATTACTTTGAGGCAATTTTTAAGAGATAAAAGAACGATGCTGAGGCCAGGCGTGGTGGCTCATGCCTGTAATCCAAGCACTTTGGAGGCCAAGGTGGGCAGATCACCTGAGGTCGGGAGTTTAAGACCAGGCTGACCAACATGGTGAAACCCCGCCTTAAAAAAAAAAAAAAAAGAACTGTGCTGGAGATAGGCACGAATACGTGCTCCCCAACTGCCAGGGCCATCCTGGCAAGCATTTATTTGTTTCATCTCTTTCAACTCATGCAAATCACGTATCCTGGAAACTCGTTTCACTGATTCCATTTTCCAGATAAAGAAATAGGCTCAGAGATGTTAAATAACTCGCTCAAGGTCATGTAATGTACGTGACCAGTCTCTTAGGGCTCAGACTCAGGCTTTCTAACTTCAGATCCAGGGCTTTTTTCCCTTTGCACATGCTACGCCCCTGGAAGTTCCCCTGCAGAAGTATATTCACCCCGGAAACTCTGAGCTCACCTTCAGCACATCCATAACTCATTCAGCCACATGATTATTCTTCTCAACTTCCCCCTTCCCACCCTCACCGAGGCTGCCTGCCCTGCTCTTTATAGAAGAGACCCTTTTTCCTAGCCCTCCTTCCATGAGTCCATCTTTTACAAATCTTTCTGTACGGTTTGCTGCTATGGAGGCCAATCCCAGAAGAGGATGGAAGCCCACACTGAATGCTTCTTATTGGCCACTTCTCTTGCTTTTCCAAACAGTTGGGCTCTTCCGTTTGGTCAATGGAAAGAATGGTATGAGCTCTGGCAAAATCTCAAGCCTCAGTTTCTCCATCTGTGGTCCTAAGTAATTTTGCAAACTAGCCTGGGAAACAGATGAATATTGCTATAGAAGCCTCTCTATAGAAGAACATGTTCAAGATTGCATGGTAAAAAGTCAAAGGAATCAGATGAGGGGAGTCAAAGAAAAGATGAAGAGAGGGCAGAGAGGTTATGCTGAGGGTCAAAATAAAGCTTATTTTCTGGGGAAAATCCCAGGCAATTCACACACTGAGAACCTCTGACTTCATCTCACTCCCAAGCAAGTGATTTGTTAATATCATCCTCAGCAAACCGTGAGGGGCGACCCAAACCAGAACTATGTGCTTTGAAGTTCTAAGTTTGGCATCTATGGCTGGGCCTTGCTTCCTCTTCAATCTGCATTATGAATGCCTCCAAATTGTTCTGATGTCTCTTTCTGCCTTCCTCCCTCAGGGAGAAGGATTCCCCAGCAAGTCAAGAGACAATTGTCCGGTCAAAAAAATTATCTTTGTCTTCTTCAGGCTTTTCAACTGAGCAATATCAATTCCTTCCAACCACTAAGGTTTTCTTTGTTGCTGACACACCCAGAAGGACATAGTGTGAACAGCGCTCTTGGTTGCTCATTAGCTGGTGCTGAGACAGGAGCCTCCCCAAAGCTCTACCTCCTCTCTCTCTGACCACCAAACTCCACTAGAAAGACATTCTCTCACCCTTCTCTAGAAAGGCAGTCTCCTGTCTGCACTCTGTAGTCTTCTGCTACAGGTACTATTGAGGAGATTTGTAGCCGAAGGTAAGGCATGATGACCCACAGCTCTGAGTAGCTTCTTCCCCACTCCCAAGTCATGGCATATGATTAATGCATGGAAGCTGTGTGGCTCCCCAAAGTGCTAGGGTAGTGCCATCCCTCTGAGTGAAGTCTTAGTGCTTCCTTCTCTTCTCCCAAGGACACATCCCACAGGCTTGGTCCCTCCCTACAACTTTGAGCAACACACATACGTGTGTCTGAGCACACACAGATGTGTGTGTCAGCATTTTCAGAACAAGGCATAGGTCCCTAGGACTCTCAGTGAAGCTGGATTTCCTACCACAATTCTTTCCTCCAGAAGAAAGAAACTCATATGCACGCCTCACTCCTGACTTCACAGTTTCTCCAGCCCCTCACAGGGCTTTTCAGTGACCACACCTTTTCTACATTTGATAATCTGTACTCCTTTTACAGGCTCTGGCCCAGAAGCCATTCAGTAAATACTCTGTAGTAATCGAGAATGTCCTTACTCCCCATTCATACGAGGCTCTGTCAACGTGAAAGACCACTCTCTTAAGGATGCTTCCCCTAAGAAAACAGAAAAGAGGCGTGGATGTTCTTCTCCCCTTGCCTCAAACACGATTGAATCCACGGCGGGGGAGCGCCGCAGCCCAGGTAAGTGGAGCGCACGGCTGTATTAACCCACCTCATGGCTTGGCTTGGGAGGAACAATGGTCCTAAAGCCGGGTACATGTGCAGAGTGCCTCAAAAGAGCTCAATTGCTCAAGCCCCAGACAGACTTCCTGAAAACCTTCTTCGTCTAAGTTCATAGGTCCAGGCCTATGAACTCTGCTGCGGGAACCCCGGCCTTGCCACTTAACACTCACTGTGGCATCTCAGCAGCGCGTCTCAGTTTCCAGACGGTGATGCTGGCTGGGCGCTGTTGAGAGGCAGAGCTGCTGGTTTCAGGTTTCTCAGCCGTGTTATCTAAGGACCGGCTGCTTGGGATTTGATCAGGGCTGGTTCAAGAGAGAGGCAGACGCCGTGTTTTCCCCAGAACAGACTCCTCTTTGAGCTCTGCTGCCACCCGGACTGGGGATGGAAGAAAGAAAACAAAAATCCCCACTGTATGTGGCTCTCTGGAATTCAGCTTGGCCCTGGAGAGGGAAAAATTAAAGAGCAACATTGCTCCTCTACCTCAGCGCCCTCTGCAGGCGGCAAGACCCATTAAAGCTGAGCTGGCCCAAGATTGGGAACGGGTTAGGGTGAGGACAAAAATAACTTCCGAACCCCTCGGCAGTGGTGGAGGTTCCCATCTCATTCCTAGGTAAAAACTCTGAGCCAAGGAGTCTGATTTAAAGTCAGTTTGCTGGCCAGGCGCGGTGGCTCACGCCTGTAATTCCAGCACTTTTGGAGGCTGACCCCACTAGTTTCAGACCAGCATGGGCAACATAGCAAGACCCCGTCTCTACAGTAAATAAAAAAATAAAATAAAATAAAGTCAGTTGGCAAGAACTGGTTGAAACAGAGCATCCTCACTGGCTAAGCTATAAAGAAAGAAAACAAACCCAGTTTAGTGATTTGGGACAAGACTGTTGGTGAAACTACATAGTCATATGGTGAAGTTTTCCATTTTGTTTTTCTAGCCTCTCATATGTTTGCCACCTACACGCTGTGTGGGTGGTGGAGGTGGTCAAGACAGGTATATTTGTTTTGTTTTGTGGTTTTTTTTTCTCTGTCATGCAGGCTGGAGTGCAGTGGCACAATATATGGCTCCCTCCAGCCTCAACCTCTTAGCTCAAGTGTTCTTCCCTCCTCAGCCTCCTGATTGGCTGGGACTACAAGCATGTACCACTATGCCTGGCTAATTTTTTTTCCCTCTTTTTTTGAGACGGGGTCTTGCTCTGTCTCCCAGGCTGGAGTGCAGTGGTGCAATCTCGGCTCACTGCAACCTCTGCCTTCTGGGTTCAAGCAACTCTCGTGCCTCAGCCTCCCAAGTAGCTGAGACTACAGATGTACGTCACCACGCCTGGTTGATTTTTGTATTTTTAATAGAAATGGTATTTTGCCATGTTGGCCAGGTTGGTCTCAAACTCCTGGCCTCAAGTGATTTGCCTGCCTTGGCCTCCCAAAATGCTGGAATTACAGATGTGAGCCACTGTGCCTGGTCCTTGGTTACATTTTTTTTAACTTAAATTTTTTGTAGATATGGGGGTCTTGCTATGTTGCCCAGGCTGGTGTCAAACTCCTGGGCTCAAGCAGTTTTCCCACTTCAGTCTCCCAAAGTGCTAGGTTTACAGACATGAGCCACTGCACCCTGCCAAGGCAGAAGAACCTTTTAGAAGCTCCAGGGCATTGAGTTCATGCCTGTAATCACAACACTTTGGGAGGCTGAGGTGGGCTGGTTACTTGACCCCAGAAGGTAGAGTCTGCGGTGAGCAGTGATTTGCACAGCACTCCAGTCTGGGTGATGGGGCGAGACCCTATATCAAAAATTAAATACATAACAAAGATTCTTCTCCCTTGATGAGGATTCTGCTCTTCAGACAGGCGTCTTACCCTAAAAAGAGGGCTGCCAGAGCAGGCCAGTGGGAGATGTGCCTGGTAAAGCCTGGCATTGTGGCATTCCAGGTGTTATCCAGGTGTTCACAGGAGTATTTCACACTCTGAGTTTTCCTTCAGAGAATGTAGAAAGTGACCTCAGAGACTTCACATTAGTCTCTGAATTGTTTTTGTAATCTAGGTCAGATGTCCTTTGCTCTACATTTTCAGATCCCAGTGTTATGTCAGCTTTCTAAGATGAATATATTGCTTTCAGGAATTTTTTCCTTTAAATGCCACACTATTCTCAAGGGAGATTTCTCCAGCCTTTAGAGACCTATAGGAAAGGAAACCCCACAGCATTCTCACTGTAGAGGAGAGTCACAGGTAGCGTCATGGAGAGGAATGCCAACACCTCAGGAGAGGATATAGGTGCCTTGTGAAAAGAGCCCCAAGTCAAACTCCTGGAAACACCAAAACTGGTGGGACAAGCAGAAGCAGAATCAGAGGCCAGGAGCAGGCAAGTGCAGCAGGCACAGAAGTCAGACTAGGACAGAGACCTAGGAAGCAGGGAGAGCCAGAGGCAGTGTCAGTGCATGGATGGGCAGGCAGCTCTACATTTTCAGATCCCAGTGTTATGTCAGCACATGATCAACACTCAGGAGGCAAGGGCAGGAGACTGGGTGGGAAGCACCCAGATAGGAGAGAGGTGAGTCCAACTGACTCAAGGTGAAATATAGAATCCGCCCTGGTACCACGGCTCATGCCTGTAATCCCAGCTCTTTGGGAGGTTGAGGCAGGAAAATCACTCGAGGCCAAGAATTTGAGACCAGCCTGGTCAATACAGTGGGACTCCATCTCTATGTAAAGTTTTAAAATCAATAAAGAAATAAAAGTGAAGGCCAGGTGTGGTGGCTCATGCCTGTAATTTCAGCACTTTGGGAGGCCCAAGCAAGTAGATCACCTGAGGTTGAGAGTTTGAGACCAGCCTGACCAACACAGAGAAACCACATCTCTACTAAAAATACAAAATGAGCCAGGTGTGGTGGCAGGCACCTGGAATCCCAGCTACTCAGGAGGCTGAGGCAGGAGAATTGCTTGAACCCAGGAGGTGGAGGTTGCGGTGAGCCGAGATTGTGCCTTTGCACTCCAGCCTGGGCAACAAGAGTGAAACTCCGTCTCAAAAAAAAAAAAATATGCAGGGGAAGAAATATTGAATTTCAAAGATGAGGACAAAAGAGTCCGGCTTCAGGAAATGAGCAGAGAACACGTAGAGAACGAAGAGTTTCCTAAGGTCATTTTTGGGGGGAAGGAGTTCATTGCTTTGACATGAAACAAGCAGGAGAACCTGTCTGCACACAGAGAACAGAGCTGTTTTCCACAGAAGTTTATCAGGTGCTGGCCTAGCCTAGGGAGTGACATGAGAGATGAGGCTAGCATGAGGAATGTTATTTCTCCACCTCTCTAATTTAAGTAAAAAAACCTCAGGCACACTGGTTCAATCTGCACTGATTACTGAGCTTTGGGCCAAATGAAACCTTACAAAATGTGCATGACAATACTACTTAGGCTTATTCCTAATTGGGATCCCTCTATTTAATATTAATTATCCTTCCCAAATGCCAAGGCAAGGTTGCCAATTAAGAGACTCTGGAAGAGTCAACGAAAGCAATATTGAAATCGTTCATTTAAAGTCAGCACTGCTGTTGTTAAACTCTGAGAATGTGACCACTGTGGGCCAAAGGGAAGGAAAATGTCATAAGACAACGCAAGGCTAATCACAAACATTGTGGTCCTGTCTAGAATTACCAGGACTCACTAGCTGCACACTGGTGAAAAAGGAGTGAGTCACAGATTGGGGGTAAACTGGGCAAAATGTGCAGAAGATCCCTGTACTATTTCTTAGAACTGCATGTGAATCTACAATTATCCAAAAAAAAAATAGAAAGATGAGCTGAATCATCAAGGAGAAGAAAGTAAATATTTGTCCAAACTGAAAAAAAATATGTTTAGCAGAACAACTCAAGATGTATCTATTATAATGATTCATATATATATGAGTCTATTCTGTTCATGTGTCAACACAAGTTATTTAATTAATTAATTAATTATTATTTTTTCAGATATGGGGCTTCACTCTGCAGCCCCGGCTAGAGTGCAGTGGCCTGATCATAGCTCACTGCAGCTTCAACCTCCTGGGCTCAAGCGATCCCCCTGCCTCAGCCTCCCAAGTAGCTAGGGCCATAGGCATGCACCACAATACCCAGATAGTTTTTTCTATTTTTTGTAGAGGTGGAGTCCCACTATGTCCCTAGGCTGGTCTCAAACTCCTGGCCTCAAGTGATCCTCCCGTCTCGACCTCTCAAAGTGCTGGGATTACAGACAAGAGCCACTGTGCCTAGCCCTAATTTTTTAAAAAATGGAGCGGCTGGCTCAGCCTGAAAAAAAAGAGGCCAGGCAGCTGAAGAGGCAAAAAGAGAGCCGAGATCTGCAAACATAAAAAATCATAGCTGCTACTTGGAGTTTGAGTTCCCAGAAGGCTGTTCTGGCAAGGATGGTGGGTTTCTCAGTGACAAGCTGACTCCACAGGCACCTACATAGGTGCCTGCATTCACTTAGGATGTGAATATTCTCATCTAGCAGTTTTCCCAAGAAGGGCATCATCTCCAAAATGAGGGATTTCCTACACACAATAACAAGGGTGCGCTGTGATGTCATCTTAAATGTGAGGCAATGACGTGATTAATCTCTAGAAGTCTAGGTTGTGTTCACAGTTGCTTTTTGTATGGCTAACTTGAAAATAAGCTTCCAACCAGTCCAGGAGTGGACTATCTCAGCTTAAGCTCATAAAGCAATGTTTTCACGTGGAGAGATTTCAAACGCCCTTCCCAAACGTTTTCTTTGCAGGGCCTCCCTTCACTTCGCAGCCAAACCCTCCTTCCAGCTCTATCTCTTCACCTGCCTTTTTTCCTGCTGCTCTGTCTATTCTAGCTCTGTTTGGCTCCATGCCCTTACCTACTTAGGGAGTTAGAAGGGCAGATGAAGCAAACTGTGACTTGCTGCGATCCTAGACACTTTTTCCCTGGCAGGCAGTTCAACTCAATAAATCCTTCATCAAGACCTACTCCTGACAACTCTATCATTCGTCCCCTGCCAGCTCCCTTCAATCTTTCCGGCGTTCGCTCTTCTCAAGCTCCTTGTCACATCAACGCCCTATCTCACTTTCAGTGGAGGACTTGACTTTATTTCCTCTCTGAAAACAGGGTAGCTACCCTTAGAGTTTTTATGCTAACTCATATGCTCTTACTGCACCCATCAGTACAAGCGCTCCCCCAGCCTCTTACTTAGCAACCCCTCTCACTCTTTTGGCTTTTCCCTTTTAGCCTGCAAATACAATTAAGTCTTCCCCAGCCTAAAATTATCAAAACTCCCCTTTTTTGGCTTTATCAACTCTGAAGCTATTTCCCATTTTCCTTCTGGCCTCATCCCTCAACCTAATGTAAGCCAACTTTCATCTCTACTTCAATGAAATTGCTCTAAATTCACCTGCTGCTAAATCCCAAACCTCAATTCTAATTTACATGATTCTTCTAGAGCGTTTGACAATGCTCCCAACCATTGACTTGAAGTTCTCAGTCCCCGAGTTTCCAGAACACTATGTTCCTGTTATTCAGACCAGCCCTTTCTCACTGGCTACCGCTCCTCTTACTATTAAGGGTTCTCCTCTTTGACTCTCTTGTCTTCTTATTCTGTATGCTTTTCATCTTGGATCTCATCCACATCCGATTACCTTCTATATGTTAGAATTCCAAATCTTTAATACTAACTTATCTTCCAGATCTCTATTCCCAAATTTACTAGAAACAGGCTGCTTCTCCTAAACATTGAAGCTCACTTAATGGTGTCACTGGACACATGGCACTTCAAGCCAGAAACTTTGACGTTAGAAAATTATCCTTTTTTCCCTTTGAGATACAGTCTCACTCTTGTTGCCCAGGCTGATGAACAGTGGCACGATCATAACTCACTGCAACCTCAAAGTCCTGGACTCAAGCAGTCTTCCCTCCTTGGCCTCCTGAGTAGCTAGGACTACAGGCGCGAGACACTGTGCCTGTCTAATTTTGTTGTTGTTGAGACAAGGTCTCACTCTGTTACCCAGGTTGGTTTCAAACTCAAACTCCTGGGCTCAAGCGATCTTCCCACCTCCTTAACTCTTCCCTAACTCACATCTCATCCATCACAAAGATAGGATGACCATTCTACTCCTAAATGATCTGCAAATCTGTTCCTTTCTCTTTCTTCTCAATGTCTCCCTTTAGCTTAGACCCTGAATTTCTCTTCTGGATGAGGACAGCGCCATCTTTTTCCTTTCTGTTCCTAGATACAGTGAGTGATGATAGTGCAATCTGCTATGTTGCAAATATTACAGTCTTAGTAGCCCAGCTAACGTGGTGTGGGTGGAGAGGCAGTGAGAATCATAAGACTGGACCAAAAATAACATAGCCAGAGACTATTTTATGTTGTGAAAAATCACATAATTTATATGGATAAGCTGGGCATGGTGGCTCACGCCTGTAATCCAAGCACTTTGGAGGCCAAGGCGGGTGGATCACCTGAGGTTGGGAGTTCAAGACCAGCCTGACCAACATAGTGAAACCCCGTCTTTAAAAAATAAATTTTAAAAAAAGGTTATATGGATAAAAAGGTGACTTATTACCAGGTTACTCATATATACAGTTAAAAGACAAAGTTTAAAATGCAGAGCAAATGATAATGATGGGACTTTTCAAGGATCTTTTGCACTATCCTTTGATTGATTCCTGCAGATAATGCAATAAATCCTAGAATTAAGTGATTGTGCCTTAGCTTGATCTGAAATACAAACATTTACCAGGAAATAAACATTTCATATATTTATTATTTCATGATACTTTTACCCCCTCGCCTGCTTTGAGACAGAGTCTTATTTTATAGCAGAGGTGCAAACATGGCTCACTACAGCCTCAACCCCCCAGGTTCAAGTGATCCTCCGGCCTCAGCCTCCCACGTAGCTGGGATTACAGACGTACACCACCACACCCAGCTAACTTTTGTAGTTTTTGTAGATGGGTTTTTGCCATGTCGCCCAGACAGGCATGGACCTCCTGGGCTCTAGCAAGCCTCGGCCTCCCAAAGTGTTGAGATTACTAAATTACTGACGTAAGCCACCACACCCTGACCCCCTTGCCCCTAATTTTTAAGAAATGAGTTTGTATTTCAAATTATTTTTCATGCATGACTTTATATCACAAAATATTTGATTAAGTTGTTTTTCTCTAGTTTTAAGTAAACCCGAACATTTTCAATTGATTCAAAGCATCTTTGAATATTTAACAGGTCTGCATAATTGTATCAAATAAAATTTCATGCCATTTCTTATGCCTTATATTACATAGCTCTGTCTCCTGCACTTGCATTTCCCCAAACATTCTGTTCTTCAATGCCTTCATATATGTTGTCCCTCTGCCTACAAAGTCCAGCTTCTTGTCTGTCTCCAAATTCACTTTTGAAGTTCAGTTCACATGCAACTCCTGTGAGTCGCCTTCTCTGTTGCTTTCTATAGAGCACCGATAGCACTGCACTTCATTACTGAGTTTTTTCTATGTTTATCTTCCCCACCAACCTTTGGAGGACAAGTGTGATAGTGTTCTCTGTAAATTTAAGATCTAGTATAATTTCTAGAACATAAAAAGCACTTAAGGGGCCAGGTGCAGTGGGATGCTTGTAATCCCAGCATTTTGGGAGGATGAGGCAGGAGGACTGCTTGAGGTAGGAGCTCGAGACCAGCCTGAGAACATAGTGAGACTCTACCTGTACAATTTTTTTTTTAAGTAGCTGGATGTAGTGGCATGCACCTGTAGTCCCAGCTACTTGGGAAGCTGAAGTGGGAGGATTGCTTGAGCCCAGGAGTTCAAAATGGCAGTGGGTTTTGATTGTACCACTGCCCTCCAGCCTGGGCAACAGAGCAAGACCCTGTTTCTTGAAAAACAAAACAAAATAAATAGCACTTAAGAAATAAATTACTGAATGAAGAAATGAATTGCATTAAATATATCACGAGATCCAATTAGCAGTAGTGAGCAATTGATAAGTCAATTGAAGCCAAAATATAGGTAACAACTAATTGTAACTGAATGCCGACTATATATAGGCACCAGACTAAGCCATTTCATGGAGGTTGTTTTGTTTTGCTTTGTTTTTAAATTGACATAGGCTGGGTGTGGGGGCTCATGCCTATAATCTCAGCACTTTGGGAGGCCAGGGCAGGATTGCTTGAGTCCAGGAGTTCAAGACCAGGTTGGGCAACATAGCAAATCCCCTTAACAAAAAAATACAAAGGTTAGCTGAGCATGGTGGCATGTGCCTGTAGTCCCAGCTACTAAGGGAGCTGAGGTTGAGGCTGCAGTGAGCCAAGGTTGAGCCACTGGACTCCAGCCTGGATGACAGCGAGATCACATCTAAAAAAAAAAAATTGATATATAACCCACATACCACAAAATTCACCCTTTTAAAGCATTCAATTCAGTGGTTTTTAAAGTATCTTCACAGTTTGACAGCAATCATCACTAATTCTAGAATATTTTCAACACTTTAAAAAGAAACCACAAACCCATTAGCAGTCACTTCTTATTGCCCCCTCTTCTCAGCCCTTGGCAACCACTAATCTACTTTCCACATGGATTTGCCTATTCTGGATGTTTCATGTGTATGGGAATCACACAATATGTGGCCTTCAATTTCTGCCTTCTTAGCAGAATGTTGCAAGGTTCCCCCATGTAATAGCATGTATCACTACATCATTCCTTCCCATGGCTGATAATATTCCGTTATATGCATATACCGCATTCTGTTTATCCATTCACCAGCTTATAGAGATTTGGATGGTTTCCACTTTTGGCCTATTATTAATACTGCTATGAACATCTATGCACAAGATTTTGTGTGGGTGTTGTTTTTTATTTATCTTGGGTATATACTTAAGGAGTAGAATTGCTGGGTCTTATGGTAACTCTATGCTTAACTTTTTGAGCAACTGCCAGACTGTTTTTCGAAGGGGAAGCACCATTTTACCTTCTCACCAGCAATCTATGAGGCCTCTAGTTTCTCCACATCCTTATCCACCCTTGGTACGGACTTTTTGGTTAGAGCCATCCTAGCGAGCATTAGTTTCCATTTCCTTAATGTTGAGCATCTTTCCATGTACTAACTGGTCATCTGTGTATCTTTTTTCGAGAAATGCCTATGCAGATCCCTGGCCCATTTTTAAATTGGGTGTATGTTTTAAATTGAGTTGTAAGAGCTCTTTATATACTCTGGGTACTAGGTTTTCTTTCTTAATCCTCACAATCTCCCTGCTGAAACAGGTAGCTTTTTGTTTCTTTTACAGACAGAGACTAAAGCCTGGAGAATTTTACTACGAGGTGTGACTCAATCTAGACCTGTGGTTCTCCAAAGCCTGTGCCCTTTCCTCTATTTTATGCTGCTTCTTGGTGATAGTTTTAACTGGTCGTAAGATTTAAAGAGTGGCCACACCAGTGGGTGGTTAATATAAAGATGAATGTCATTAGAATTGAGACCAGGATGTCAGAAACATCAATGGATTGCTGAGGTCACTGGTAGTATGTCTCGGTCATTTTAAAGTAAGTTGGAGTACATAATATTTAAGGTTCGGCCAGGCACGGTGGCTTATGCCTGTAATCTCAGCACTTTGGGAGGCTGAGGTGGGTGGATCACAAGGTCAGGAGTTCAAGCCCAGCCTGGCCAATATGGTGAAACCCCATCTCTATAAAAAAATAAAATAAAACATAAAACATAATAAAAGAAGAAAAGTATTTAAAGTTCTTTCTTACTCCCAAATTCTCTAATTTTTGGAATTAGAGAGGAGGCCAAGGCATGTGGATCACCTGAGGTCAGGTGTAAAAGACCAGCCTGGCCAAAATGGTGAAATCCTGTCTTTACTTAAAACAAAAACAACAACAAAAATACACACACACACACACACACACACACACACACACAAATTAGGTGGGCGTAGTGGTGAGTGCCTGTAATTCCAGGTACTTGGGAGACTGAGGCAGGAGAATCACTTGACCTGGGAGGCAGAGTTTGTAGTGAGCCAAGATTACACCACTACACTTCAGCCTGGGCAAGAAGAGTGAAACTCTATCTCAAAACAAACAAACAAAAAACAAAAACCAAACTTGTACAGCAGAGGCCATAGAACAAGAGAGTAGGCTGAGCTGCGGGAGTCATTAACAAAGCATAAACATAGCATTGAGAAGAAGTTACAGAAAATTCAAATAGAATCTTTTAAATGAAATATTTTATTTAAAATAGAGACACCATTTTTAAAAAGCCATGTTACTGATAAAGTATCAAACTTTCCATATAAGGATTATTTCAGTTTCATTCACCCTTGACAAAGTGTCTCCTTTGTTTATCCAGATGGACATTTTGTTTGAGTAGAGTCTCTAGTGCCCTCTGGTGAAACACCATGAAATTGCCCAGAAATGTGATTGAGGTTCTGTGCGTGACGGAAGGTGAAATAGAATGAGCGCCTACTCCAATGTGACAAGTTGCGATGTGCTGACTTCTTCCTGAGCTCAGGAGAAAGGCAGCCTCCATGAGTGCTTCTCTCTCTTTAGGGAAAGTGTTCTTCCCACAGACAACTCAGTCAAGCTCATTGCAAAATACCTTCTTCCTAAGCTTTCATCATCACTGCCTTCTAAAAAAAACCCAAAAACCTGTCAATACAGACGGGATAAATAATGAAAGCTTCTCAGTTGTTTGGGACGAGGCCCCCACTCCGCACAAATGTAAAATGACAGCAAAAATGATAAAGCAAGCTGAGTATGAAGAAAAGCTTTCCTAGTAGTCCTTGATTCTTCACCCTGTCTTCATAATAATGAAGAATAATGCCACCACTCTAGTCAACTCAGGTCTACATTGTCTGGCAGCAGATGACCTTGTCCTGAGGTTTCAAGAAGCACACCTCTTCCAAATGGGGGCCATTTCCAAAAGTAGACATCAACAGACTCTAAGTTCATTTTCCAGACCAAACACTTTGGACTTAAGATTCTTCAATTCTCCTTGTATCTTATGTGCCTGTCTATTGCTGTCATGGACTTCACACAGAATGGTGAGATCCTGATTTGCCAGGGCATTAACTGTTACCTAGGGATTTGGAAAAAAAAAAAAAAAGAAGAAGAAGAAATGGGCAGAGATATCAGTCAAAAAGACAGCTATGCTGGCTCCTGTTTATGAGATTTTGAGTACATAAGATAAATTCCATCCTTAGTTTGTTCAGTGGCTAACTAAAGAGGGAAAATGGAGAATTAAGGCAGAAATCTCATGAAACTCCTTCCCATTCAATAAAGGAGCCTTGAAATAGAGATCAATGAAAAATGGCGGAGGAGTAAGAGACCAGAATAAGCAATACCACTGGTAAATTTGTCGAAGAATCAAAGCAGGCATCTCCTTTTTCTGTAACTAACCTTGCTTGGATCATAGGCTAACTGGCTAAATCTCATTAAGAATGCCATTGAGGCAACTTGTATTCTAAAAAGCTGTGTCTGCTGGAAAAAATTACTCTATCGCTCAATTACTCACTTTCCCCAACTGTAAAACAGACATAATTCTTTAATCTACTTCTTGAATTAGGAGGGATGACAATTTCTGTTAAGTTTAGCTTACTTGGAAGTATTCACGATGCAGTCATTTAATGATTTCAGGATATTTGTATTTTCTCTCTAGCATGTACTTGTTGAACCAATTTTCAGGGAGGCTTAAAGATGGTGATCTGTTAGTGTCTACTAGCAGGGAAACAGCGCATCCTTCTTTGAAGGAACCCTCGTGACCCAGTGTTCCCTCACTTCCACCTCTTTTCTCCCTTGCGGCAATTCAGCATCCACAATTACCTTATACAACATTTGCTCCAAGTCTTTCAGTTTCTATCGGAGAACCTTAGTATCTGTCTTAAAGCCTTCTACTTCCAAGATACGTCGCTGCTCCACTGCTTCATAGCATTTTGTCGTTATCTGTAAACGTTTCCCCATCTTGTTAGCGCAATCCTAAATATGGGGAATGGGAAGGCACTTATGAAGGTGACGGAAGCATTTTCCCACTTCCTACTCCATTATAACTGGCAGACAATTCTGTACCTTGAAGATCTCACTCCTCATTCCCTCTTCCTCACAAATTCGGGCAAGTTCTTCTTCTAAGGAAATGCACTGCTCCTGGTACATATTGGACAGCTTTTTCTCTTGTACTAACTTATCTTTTAGGGACTGCAAGTCAAAGGGACAAAAACCATTAATAATCAGTTCTACAGTTTAGGTAATTCAAATAGCCCTTAGATAAAGAAAGAGCGAAAACAAGAGATTTCCAAAGGTACAAAATGAGTTAAGGAACCAGACGACAAGAGCGTTGAGAAACATCTGAAAATTTCCTACTTCTAGACTAGTCTCTTAAGCCCTTATTCTAAAATGTATGCAATAGAAATTCAAACAAATATTCTTGGCTCTGGGAAGAGTCAGACAATGGAGCTCAGAAGCTGTCCCAAGTAAGACATTACAGTACATGTTTTGGGCTACATTTCTAAAGTTTTCTTTAAAAAGGAAGAAATATGAACAACACTTATTATACATGCTCCATTGAACAGTTAAAATGATCTTTAAAAAACCCAAATCAGATCATGTTACTTTTTTTTTTTTGAGATGGAGTCTTATTGTTGCCAAGCCTAGAGTGCAGTGGTGCTATCATGGCTCACCACAATCCCTGCCTCCCAGGTTCAAGCGATTCTCCTGCCTCAGTCTCCTGAGTAGCTGGGACTACAGGTGTGCATCACCATGCCCAGCTAATTTTTATATTTTTAGTAGAGACGGGATTTCGCTATGTTGGCCAGGCTGGTCTTGAACTCCTGACCTTGTGATCCACCCACCTCGGCCCCCAAAGTGTTGGGATTACAGGCGGGAGCCACCACACCTGGCCCATGTTACTTCTTTCACACAATCCTTCAAGGACATAACACTTCTGAGAGCTAAATTCACACTTCGTACCATGTTGCACAAGGCCCTCCACAATGGGCTGCTGCTGACTCTGCCTTCTTAAAGAGCATACAACTTCCTCCTTATTCCTCTACAGCTATGACACCAGCCTTCCATTTCCTTGAACATACTCCAAGCCTATAAATTTGCTTTTCCCTCTGCCAGGAATGCTCTTCCTCAAGGTCTGTATGGCAAGCTTAGTCCCATTTTTCAGGTCTGAACAAAAACACTAGATGTAAGTGTCCCTGTGTGTTCCTTCTATTAATACAATTGACTTCCAGCAACTTCATATAGTCTTCATGTAATTCTTTTATTCCCTGAATACCACTTTTTTTTTTTTTTAAACAGAGGCTTGCTCTGTCACCCAGGCTGGAGTGCGGTGGGCGATCTTGGCTCACTGCAACCTCTGCCTCCCTGGTTCAAGAGATTCTCCTGCCTCAGCCTCCCAAGTAGTTGGGATTACAGGTGCCCACTACCATGCCTGACTAATTTTTTATATTTTTAGTAGAGACGTGTTTTCACTATGTTGGCCAGGCTGGTCTTGAACTCTTGGTCTCAAACTCCTGACCTAATGATCCACCCACCTCGGCCTCCCAAAGTCTTTTTTTTTTTTTTTGAGACACAGTCTCACTCTGTCGCCCAAGACAGAATGCAACGGCATGATCTTGGCTCACTACAAACTCTGCCTCCTGGGTTCAAGTGATTCTCCTGCCTCAGCCTTCCAAGTAGCTAGGATTACAGGTATCTGCCACCACACCTAGCTAATTTTTGTATTTTCAGTAGAGATGGGGTTTCACACCACGTCGGGCCGGCTGGTCTCGAACTCCTAACCTCAGGTGACCCACCCACCTCAGCCTCCCAAAGTTCTAGGATTACAGGTGTGAGCCATGACGCCCGGCCTAATCTATAATTTTGTTAATTATTTGTTAATGTTTCTGTTTTTTTCTCACCCATTAAAATATAAACACCATGAGGGCAGACCTCGTTTAGATTATTTATTACTGTAACTCTGGAGCCTAACCCATAAGAGGAGTGCAATAAATATTTGTTGAATGAATTAATAAACAAGTCTAATATTTTAAATCCTCAAACACTGTAATGATCAGCTGTTCTTTGAAACCTAGTTCTTTTTTTTTTTTTTTTGAGATGGAGTTTCGCTGTTGTTACCCAGACTGGAGTGCAATGGCACGATCTCGGCTCACTGCAACCTCTGCCTCCTGGGTTGAAGCAATTCTCCTGCCTCAGCCTCCTGAGTAGCTGGGACTACAGGCACGCACCACCATGCCCAGCTAATTTTTGTATTTTTAGTAGAGACGGGGTTTCACCTTGTTGACCAGGATGGTCTCGATCTCTTGACCTCGTGATCCAACCACCTGGGCCTCCCAAAGTGCTGGGATTATAGGTGTGAGCCACCACGCCCGGCCTGCTACAAGAGCTTCCTGGAGTAAATGGATCTTATATTACAAATTGTAGGTTATTTGGAATTCCTTCAACTCTCCCAGAAAAATAAATAACTTCTTTAAGACATAAGAACATTACCTTAATATATTCACTTTGGGCATGATGACTCTCATGCCTGATAGGCAACACTTTTCCAATTTTATCTTCTTTCTTCTTATACTGCACCCTATATTGCTTAATCTTTGACATCAAATGATCTTTTTCAAGCATCCATGACTTCTCTCTATTTCGGTTTTCAGATCTGAGTTGCAGAAAATCTTTGGTGCTCTCATAGAGTAGCTCTTGGGTATGGTGAAGACTAGGAAAGAAAGTATAAAATGCACACACGAGGATGCACACACAGCACACTTGAAAGCAAGGATTATTCCAAAATGGAAGAGAGTGGTTATCTTAAAATTGTATAATATATACATTTTGTAAAATATTAGCAGTTTTAAAAATCTGATTACTGGCGATCTTACATATTTTACTGGACAAAGTGTAATGTGTCTACCCATGCTCACTGGTTCATAGACTGGTCTTTACAGATATTTTCTGAGTGCTAATTCCTGGTTTTATGATTGGAAGGACTGCAGGGATATTTACACATAGGCTGCATAAGTATGAGCCATTCCTAGGAATAAGACAAGGAAGAACTAAATCATGGTTTCTGACAAGTTAACACAAATTGTAAAGCATCAAAAACAGTTTTGCTTTTGTGTATGTTGTGTTCCATGTAGAACTGCCTGTATCAAAATTTTATCCTTTTTTATTTTAAAAATAACTTTTAACAAAAGCCAAAATAGACAAATGGGACCTAATCAAACTCCACAGCTTCTGCACGGCAAAAGAAACAGTCACTAGAGTGGATCGGCAACCAACAGAATGGGAAAAAATTTTTGCAGTTTACCCATCTGACAAAGGGCTGATATCCAGAATTTACAAAGAACTCAAACAGATTTACAGGAAAAAAACAAACAAGCCCATTCAAAAGTGGGCAAAGGATATGAACAGATACTTTACGAAAGAAGACATATATGAGGCCAACAATCATATGAAAAAATGCTCATCGTCACTGATCATCAGAGAGATGCAAATCAAAACCACATTGAGATACCATCTCACGCCAGTTAGAATGGCGATCATTAAAAAATCTGGAGACAACAGATGCTGGAGAGGATGTGGAGAAAAAGGAACACTTTTACACTGTTGGTGGGAGTGTAAATTAGTTCAACCATTGTGGAAGACAGTGTGGCGATTCCTCAAGGCCTTAGAAATAGAAATTCCATTTGACCCAGCAATCCCGTTACTGGGTATATATCCAAAAGACTATAAATCGTTCTACTATAAGGACACATGTACACGAATGTTCATTGCAGCACTGTTTACAATAGCAAAGACCTGGAATCAACCCAAATGCCCATTGATAATAGACTGGATTGGAAAAATGTGGCACATATACACCATGGAATATTATGCAGCAATCAGAAATGATGAGTTTGTGTCGTTTGTAGGGACATGGATGAATCTGGAGAACGTCATCCTCAGCAAACTGACACAAGAACAGAAAATGAAACACCGCATATTCTCACTCATAGGCGGGTGATGAAAAATGAGAACACATGGACACAGAAAGGGGAGTACTAAACACTGGGGTCTATTGGGGGGAAAAGGGGAGGGCCAGTGGGAGGGGGAGGTGGGGAGGGATAGCCTGGGGAGAAAAGCCAAATGTGGGTGAAGGGGAGAAGAAAAGAAAGCACACTGCCATGTGTGTACCTACGCAACTGTCTTGCATGCTCTGCTCATGTACCCCAAAACCTATAATCCAATAAAAAATTAAAAAAAAAGAGAAAAATAACTTTTTTTTTTTGAGACAGGGTCTTGCTCTGTCACCTAGGTTGAAGTGCAGTGGCACAATCACGGCTCACAGCAGCCCCGACCCCCTGGGCTCAAGCAATCCTTCTGTCTCAGCTTCCTAAGCAGCTGAGACTACCTCCCAGGGGGGTGTGCTAGCTTATTAAAAAAATATTTGTGTGTAAGGAGACAGGGTCTTGCTATGTTGCCTAGGCTGGTCTGGTCTGGGACTCCTGGGCTCATACAATCCTCTCACCTCAGCCTCCCAAAATTCTGGGATTACAAGTGTGAGCCACTGCACCTAGCTTCCTTTTTAAAAAGTCAACTTCCTACATGAAGTCATTTTCAACAACTTTAGCCTATTTTAGTTCCTCCATTCTCTGAAATTCCATAACAGTGCTAATGTTCTCGTCTTATAATCCAACACTTGCTCACCTGTCATATTTTAACTGTCAACATGCACCTTTTCCCAGCCTGAGTGAAAGCATATACCTTATTTATCGCTTATTTTTGCCCCAATGCCATGAAATTGTCAAGGATAATACTAACTACTAGACATACACAGGCAGTAAACAGATTCTTGATGACTATTTCCTGAAATTTGGGGATAGACAATGTTTCTGTCTCTAAAAACAATACCCCTGGAAGCTAGCAACTCATCAGTTTAACATCAACACCTAGAAAAATGCTATACCGAATGATCTAACTGCTTGCGAGAATGTTAAATATCATGAAACAATCGCTATAGTTTTCTACTGAACAAATAATGTCGGATCCATTTAGTTATTTTCGTAACAGATAAGAGGAAAATGATAGCATAGTGCCAAGCACACAGTAGAGTAAATGGCACAAGTTGAATATATGCAGTCAGGTATGTATGCTTGTGTATGGAGAGAGATTGATTCAGTTACCACACGGATCTCCCCCACTTTCAATGAGTTATTTTATTCTGTCTTACATTATGTTCTCAATTACAAACCGGGAAAGTATGGGGTTGTTAAAATACTAGTAGCTTGAAAGTGACACCCAAAGGGCAGTCATTAATGGCCTTGGATTTCATGCCATTCATAGGAAGATCTATCTAATGGAAGGAACCAATCACGTGCTCAGATGTGAAGATAATGCTAAACAAGGAAAGTTATTGATATTCTGGAAAAACAGATAAAAAATTACAAATTACTGTGACAATTTTAAAATATCTGTCCCTTAGAAACAAAACTCAATGAAAAGTCAAGATGCTAAACTTAAGTGCAAAAATATTAAAAATAGAAATGAAAATGGAGAAATACTGGCCAAATGCAAACACATTATACTATGTTAAAAGAAACACAGCAGGCCAGGTGTGGGGGCTCACGCCTGTAATCCCAGCACTTTGGGAGGCTGAGGTGGGCAGATTGCCTGAGGTGGGCAGATCGCCTGAGGTCAGGAGTTCAAGACCAGCCTGGTCAACATGGTGAAACCCTGTCTCTACTAAAAACACAAAAATCAGCTGGGCGGGGTGGCGAGTGCCTGTAATCCCAGCTACTTGGGAGGCTGAGGCAGAAGAATTGCTTGAACCTGGGAGGCGGAGGTTGCAGTGAGCCGAGATGGCGCCACTGCACTCCAACCTGGGCAACAGAGCGAGACTCCGTCTCAAAAACAAACAAACAAACAAAAACAGAAAAGAAAAGAAACATAGCTTGTAAGGGCCAGAAGACATTTTCTACCCTGCAATTTTCAGAGATCCTAATTTGAATATCATGTCCAATTTTAATCACCACACTTGACAATGGAGAAATAGACACTAGAAACGTTTGGGAAGACAGTAAGAAAATGACATAAGAATGAAGAATGTAACATGAGAAAATATTTTAAAAGGTAGGATGTTTATTGCACAAAAGTGATGGTAAGGTACAATTTGATAAGGACTGTTACGTATTCAACAAATATTTACTGTGTGCCTATTGTGCACAGAGAGAAGGGCAGAAGCCACACAGCAAGACTCTGGGAACAAAGGCAGCATTACAATACGTGGTGATAAGTGTCACCACAGAGGCATGCTAAACATGGGAATAGGGAGAAGGAAGAACTGAAGTTGGCCTAGAGAAGTCATCAAAGAAGGAGGTGATGGAAGGTGCTGCCACGTAACAAGTGTCCCATAAACAATAGTTATAATTAGTCTGGCTGAAGCACAAGATGAACTACAGCAACAGGGGAGGAGCTGAGGCTAAAACTTTATTTGATGTCAAATGATGATGTCCCTAAAAACGGATGCTAAGGTATCAGGACTTAATTATAAGGTAAGTGGAGACTATGAAATATTTTTAACCAGTTGACAATTCCTAACAGAGGAACTAATCATAGTAGTCAGGAGGACTGTAAGAATACAAAGGATCAGAGACAGGAAGAACAGGTAGATTACTGCAACAATTAAACAAAGGAATAGAGCTTGAATTAATGTAGTAAGAATAAGAACGCAGGGCTTGGCATAGTCGCTCATGCCTGTAATCCCAGTGCTTCAGGAGGCTGAGGTGAGAGGACTGCTTGAAGCCAGGAGTTTGAGACTAGCCTGGGCAACACAGCGAGACCCCATCTCTACAAAAAATAATAAAAATAAGCCAGGTCTGGTGGCATGCACCTGTAATCTTAGGTACCTGAATGGCTGAGGCAGGAGGACTGCATGAGCCTAGGAGTACGAGGCTGCAATGAGCTATGATCACGCCACCGCACTCATACTCTGGGCAACAGACCCTGTCTACTGAAAAAAACAAAACAAAACAATGAGAGAGCAGAAAATGGACTTAAGAGCGTTTTTAGGCTTACAGTCCATAGTGTTTGGAATTAAGGAGTAAGTTTAAGAGTTGAAGATGATCTTGTGGTTTCAAGCTTGGGAAACTGAATACATGTGATGCCATGAAACTAAATGAAAAAAAGTCGTAGGTTTGAGATGGGGACGCGGGTATTTGTTGGAAGAGACAAACAGTGTGTGTGGTTTCAGTAATAATGAATTTGACAGGCTCAAACACCTTCAACTGAGGATGTCCTTGTGGCATAGGTCTGGCCTCTAGAACCAGACAAAAGGGTGAAGTGGTTAGACAGGTAGAAGAACCAAGAAAGACAGGTGCTGCAGAAATCAAGAAAAATGAATTCAAGGAGGGGCTGATCAGTGATGGCAAATATGCAGGAAGATACTAAGTATAATAAGGACTGAACAGAGATATAACTGGTCTTAGAAGTTAAGAGGACGGCCGGGCGCAGTGGCTCATGCCTGTAATCCCAGAACTTTGGGAAGCCGAGGCAGGTGAATCACCAGAGGTCGGGAGTTCGAGACCAGACTAGCTAACATGGTGACACCCCATCTCTACTAGATATACAAAATTAGCGGGGTGTGGTGGCGTGCCCCTGTAATGCAAGTTACTTGGGAGTCTGAGGCAGGAAAATTGCTTGAACTGGGGAGGCGGAGGTTGCAGTGAGCCAGGATGGCACCACAGCTCTTCAGCCTGGGCAACTGAGTGAGACTTGGTCTCCAGGAAAAAAAAAAAAAAAAAAAAGTTAAGAGGTCAATGATGATCCCAGAAAGGGCATGCTTCATAAAATGGTGGGGATGAAATCAGACTGCAGAAAAGTAAAGAAAAGCAAGCGGGTCAGGAACAAAAACCATGACGACAGAGTTTGCTATTTCTTGCTTTTATTTGTTTAGATTTTTTTTTTTTTTTTTTGAGATGGAATCTCGCCCTGTCCCCCAGGATGGAGTGCAATGGTGTGATCTTGGCTCACTACAACCTCTGCCTTCTGGGTTCAGGAGATTCTGCCTCAGCCTCCTGTGTAGCTGGGATTACAGGCACATGCAACCACACCTAGCTAACTTTTTGTATCTTTAATAGAGACAGGGTTTCACCATGTTGGCCAGGCTGGTCTTAACTCCTGACCACGTGATCCTCCCGCCTCGGCCTCCCAAAGTGCTAGGATTACAGGTGTGAGCCACCACACCCAGCCTAATAATTTTTAAAAAGTATGTACATTATAGGAAACTGAAACACACAAGAAGCAAAGAATAAAATCAGCCACAATCAGAGGCACTTTACAGTTTGTAAACTGTAAAGTTTATAGGACGTTCTAAGTCTTTGTGTGTAGACACAACATCCCATTTTATGGGATTGAGATCATACAGTATGTATCATGCTGTTTCACACATCATAGATATTTACCAATTCAAAATCCCAAAGCTTTTTGAGTATTTTGATAACCAAGAATACACTACACCAACTCAATCTGTTTGAAAAAAATAGAATCCTGCCTTTCTTGGGTCAAAAATTTCTTAGAAGACAAAAATGATGACACGTCTCTAGAAAAAAGCACTGGCAGAGTTCTGATGAAAATACTGAGTGTGCAGGTTTTTTGGTATAGATATGTAAACTCATCTTTTCCATATTCATGAAGGGGCAAACAAATGAAAAGGACCCTAGTACATTGAGTCAAACAGCACATCAGTGGATAAAATAACACTTTTTTCTTTTTTGAGACAGGGTCTCATTCTGTCGCCTAGACGTGAGCCACTGCACCCAGCCGAAGAACTTCTTAACCACCAGAAGCAAGCTAAAACGCTAAAATGGATTTAAAGGAGCAGGTGAAAAACTCATCAGCTCTTCAACAGCATGCCTAGAAAAGCGAGACACTCATCCACCTAGAGGCAGGTGTTTCTGAGGAAGACAATTTTTTCAAGGTTCCCTTCAGTTCTGTGACCCACAGTTGCTCAAGTACAAAATGTTAACGTTCAAGCCACTCAGAAAAATAAAACACCTGTTAGGCACAGCTTCTTAGACACTCACTTTCTGGTTAGTTCTTTGATTTTGTCCTGATTTCTCTGGTGCTGAACTTGTACTTCCTCGAGGCGAATCCGTCTATCCTCCATGAGCCCTTCCACTTGTTCTCGAGAAAGTTTGGTCTGTTCTCCCAGCTGAGCCTGCAGTGCTTCCACCTAGACAGGCCAAAAAGTGTGAGAAATCCAGCCCTACTTCCACTTACTTCATACCTCTAGGAAAAGTGAGCCTTTCTCCAGAAAAATTAAAAAACAAACACAAACAAAAAGTCTCAATTCTAATCCTCTTCTTTGTTTTGAGACAAGGTCTTGCTCTGTCACCCAGGCTGGAGTGCAGTGGTATGATCATAGCTCACTGCAGCCTCAATCTCCTGGGCTCAAGCAGTCCTCCCTGCCTCAGCCTCCAGGAATACAGGTGTGTACCACCACACCCAGCTAATTTTACTTTTATTTTTTGTAGAGATGGGGGTCTCACTATGTTGTCCAGGCTGGTCTCGGGTTATAGAGATGGGGTCTTACTATGTTGTCCAGGCTGATCTCAAACTTTTGGGCTCAAGCAATCATCTCTCCTTGGCCTCCCAAAGTGCTAAGATTATAGGCATTACCATGCCCAGCCCAATTCCTCTTAATGTCTTTTTTTTTTGAGACCGAGACTTGCTCTGTCACCAGGCTGGAGTACAGTGGCACAATCTTGGCTCACTGCAACCTCCAACTCCCTGCTTCAAGCAGTTCTCCTACCTCAGCCTCCTAAGTAGCTGGGATTACAGGCATGTGCCACCACATCCAGCTAATTTTTGTATTTCTAGTAGAGACAGGGTTTCACCATGTTGGCCAGAGTGGTCTTGATCTGCTGACCTCGTGATCCACTTGCCTCAGCCTCCCAAAGTGTTGGAATTACAGGCATGAGCCACCTTGCCCGGCCTCCTCTTAATGTCTTATAAATGGGGTTAGGCTACACAAGAGTAGATTCTTTGTCCACACAAAACCCAGCATCAACATTACACAAACAAAGCTACAAAATTCAATTTCCTCGACCCTGTGATTTGTGCCTTTTTGCTGTCTCCCTAACTGCCTCCCTTTTAAGACACCTTAGCTGCACAGAAACAGAATGACTCTTTTCTTCGTTTTTGGTTTCAACAAGTAGAGCAAAATGAATATAATGTAATTTCCTTCTCTGTCTGGCTGCCATGACTCCACATGGAGACACTGGCCAAAGGAAAAAACTGTCATTTAAATCAAGAGACTTATCCTAATGAGGACAGAAACTTTAGTGCAATTAGATAAAAAATCATGGTTCCAATGACACATAATAACCAGGAGGTTAATAGTTCATCACTTTCCCAGACTTTAGAACTCATGCACTAAATAAATGAATGTACCACCAAATGTTGATATATCAGCACAGACAAGCTTCCTTCTGCAACTCTCTGCATACCCCTAGGCCAGAGAATTCTTACTTTATAATGGTTTTGGTGGGTGGGGCTTAGCATATTGAATTAAAGGTGCAGAGTAGCGCTTTTAGAATGTTCCAATAGAAAAGGATGGTTTTAAAATATAAGCTCTTGGAAATTAGGAATGACCACAATTTTCTTAATCACATGGTGCTTAAACGTAACCTGTGTGCAGTGAGATACTTACCACATGATACTGAAGATATGTTATATAAAGTTCAACTTGTGGATAAAAGCCATCTTGGTTTGCCAAAATACATTCTTTACCTGTAGCGTCTGTATGTCTCTTTGATAATGCCCAGAACTTTCTCCTCTTTCTCTTGATGGTCTTCTTTTGCTTATTTTAGGATATAAAATAGAAAACAAAATCAATCAAGATTTTACCTAGCTTTTCCGTCTATTATTGAAATATCAGCATTTTCTGTGCAGAGGAGTTCAGATTCATTTACCTGTAAGGGAAGAAAATAAGGAAAAAGGGAAAGATTGTAACTACAGGGCTTAACTTTTGGAATAGGAATCTCTATAAGGGAACTCTGCTGGATGTCACCTAAATAACCATATTATTCATCTTCTGGCACAATCAACCACTAAATTTTCCTTAGAATAAACCACTAAAATAGTTGTGTCTATTTCTTAATAAAATTCTATTTAATCAGAATAAGGTCAGGTGCTGTGGCTCATGCCTATAATACCAGTGCTTTGGGAGGACAAAGCAGGACAATTACTTGAGGCCAGGAGTTCAAGGCCAACTTGAGTGACAGAGTGAGAACCCCACTCTACACAAAATAAAATAAATTAGCCACGTGTGGTGGTGCTTGCCTATCGTCCCAGGTACTCAGGAGGCTGAGGTGGGAGGGTCACTTGAGTCCAGGAGTTTAAGGTTACAGTAAACTATGATTGCACCACTGCACTGCAGGCTGGGTGACAGAGCCTGTCTGTCTCAATCAATCAACAAACAGAATAAGAAAAACAAAACTTAAACATTTTGGTTATGACACATCACACAATTTTCAAAAGACAAGGTTATTTTAAAAATAAGGAAGACTAAAAATTGAACTGAGCAAAATTTAATTTCTTGGATGATTCGAAAAGCTCATTAAGACATTAGATCACCAAAGGCATCATCATGAATGTCAATTATCACTGTACAGTAGGAAAACATTTCCGGTTGTCTGCATTGTGATTTTCTTTTCTTTTTTTCTTATTTTTTTGAGACAGAGTTGGCCAGGTGTGGTAGCTCATGCCTGTAATCCCAGCATTTTCAGAGGCCAAGGCAGACAGATCACAAGGTCAGGAGATCCAGACCATCCTGGCCAACATGGTGAAACTACATCTCTACTAAAATACAAAAGAAAAAGAAAACAAAACAAAACAAAAAACCACAAATTACCTGGGCGTGGTAGCACGCACCTGTAGTCCAGCTACTCAGGAGGCTGAGGCAGGGGAATTTCATGAACCTGGGAGGCGGAGGTTGCAGTGAGCTGAGATCATGCCACTGTACTCCAGCCTGGCAACGAGCAAGACTCCATTTCAAAAAAAAAAAGAGAGACTTGCTCTGTTGTGCAATGGTGTGATCTCTCCGCTCACTGCAACCTCTGCCTCCCGGGATCAAGCAATTCTCCTGCCTCAGCCTCCAAAGTAGCTGGGATTACAGGCACCTGCCAACACGCCGGCTAATTTTTTGTATTTTTCATAGAGATGGGGTTTCACCATGTTGGCCAGGCTGGTCTCAAACTCCTGACCTCAGGTGATCTGCCCACTTCAGCCTCCCAAAGTGCTGGGGTTACAGGCATGAGACACCATGCCCAGCCTGCACTGTGATTGTCAATTCTGCATCAGTGAGAATTTCTAATAGGTTATATGGTTGTTACCTGCTTTGAAAGCTGAAGATTCATTCTGCTCACATTCACCCACAGCCTGGATAGTCTTTTGGAGAATGGTGACCTGAAGAAGCAAAAACTGGTATAGAAGTGCCTTCCTATAAATGTAATATTTTACTTTTTGATCTGCCTTAGTTCTGCAGATCGAAAACTCTAAGTTAAATTTGTCAAAATTGATATTATATAAGGATGTCATGCATATGAGAGGCCACGCAGGCAAAGTAACAAATTGGATAAAACCCTGTGTTGATGATAGAAACTTAAAGTTGGCTGAGTGGTCCCCACTACTCAGGAGGCTGAGGTGGGAGGATTGTTTGAGCCCAAGAGCTCAAGGCTGCAGTGAGCTATGATCACTCCACTGCTCTCCAACCTGGGCAACAGAGTAAGACCTTGTTTCTAGAAAAAATAAAATAAATACCTAAATAAAATTGCAAGGCTATTTAGTAATACATGATTAAAAACAAAAACAAAAATAGCTTGGGGCACAGTGATACTTGACTGTAGGTGGAAGGACGGTGCTTAAGCCCAGAAGTGTGAGTCTACCCCAGGCAGCAGAGCAAGACCTCAGCTCTAAAAAAAAATTAAAAAAAAAAAAAAAACTTTTTAAAAGCAGCTCTTTGGTGGATGTGGTTGTTTATGCCTGTAATCCCCGCACTTTGGGAGGGCAAGGCGGGCAGATTGCTTGAGCTCAGGAGTTTTGAGACCAGCCTGGACAACATGGTAAAACCCTGTATCTACAAAAAATACAAAAATTAGCTGGGCATGGTGGTGTACACCTGTAGTCACAGCTGCTTGGGCTGAGGTGAAAGGATTGCTTGAGCCCAGGAGGCAGAGGCTGCAGTGAGCCAAGATTGCGCATTGCACTCCAACCTGTGTAACAGAATGAGACTTTGTCTCAAAAAAAAAAGCAGCTCTTGACCAAAGACCCTTAGGAAATGGATATATACATATACAGATATGTATAAAAATGCTCAGAAACTGTTTATATAAGTGAAAAAAAAGAAATAGTATACATATACACATCACTATTTCTATAGGAATGGAAAAACAGATGGAAGTATATATACCAAACTATTAATAATGAATTATCTCTGTGGTATAGGATTATGAGAACCTGCCATTTTCATATGATAGATTACTATACTCTGTGTTTGTTTTTAGTAAAGACCACGGATTAGATTTGCAATCAGCATAAACAAAGATTTAAAAAGCAACTTAAGTACCAAAACTGTCTCCCACACAGTCTGCTCCTTCTTTTCTCTCAATCTCAGCTAAAACAGCCACCCCTCTGGGCTTCAGGTTTCTAAACAGTGAAACGAGGTAAACAATGCTACTTCCCAAGGTCTTCAAACAAAAAGGCTTTTAAAACTCAGGCAAACACGGCATTATGATAGCTAATTCTCCATCTGCCTTCTCTAGCAAATGCTAAAATTCTTCTGATGACGGGCCCTAGCCTGTGATCTGTAAAGCCACCCTCACCATGCTCCACCAAAGATTACTTACTTTGTGAGGAGGCTCCTTACAAAAAATAGGTCACTTCTCCAGTGTCTGTTCCCACAAGAGCCAAGAGATTCTAGATCTTTCTTCTCTTGTCTTCTAGTTCCCTGTAATTCTCATAGAAAGCAAACACACATTATTATATGTCCCAAGTAAGTAAACTTTTCTGTTTAAAGGATCTCCCTTCTATTTTTTTAAACAATAGTAACCTCAAACTAAAGTTAAACCTCAAATTAAAATAGTAACCTCAAATTAAAACTGAATAGGATGTACCTAGACTTTAGCTCTACTTTGTAAAACATCAGGTATTTCCATTCAGAGAGAAGGGGCCAGGACATTTTGTGCTGATTCTAAAAGGGAACTGTAGTGGCTGCTGAGGAGCACTGCTCAGATCTTATTTTTCTTGGCTTATGGGCTCATTCTGCCACCTGCCAGGAATGCTGTCTGCTGACAGCTTGTAGTTGAATCTCCAGCCAAGGGAACTGCCTCACCCCGGTTTCTGCCTCTTATTCCTTGGGGACAGCTCATATCCAGTGCCTGGTCAATGAGGGGGACACAAAAATCCAATCCCCTTGCCTCAGTTCAGGATATCTTTCAAGAGCCATCCCAGCTTCAGAGACCCCTGTGGTGTTGGCTGAGGCCTGCTGCAACTGAATCCCAGTTTCAGTTGCCTTACTTCCCAATACAATTCCTGCAAGCAAATCTCCATGGCACAGTCTGTTTCCCAGAGAACCCAACCTAAGATAGCTCAGGTCTGGACTGGACCAAGGAGGCCAATGCTGAAAAGGGATTTCAGGCTGGGTGTGGTGGCTCACACCTGCAATCCCAGCACTTTGAGAGGCTGAAGTCAGGAGTTCTCTACTAAAAATACAAACATTGGCTAGGTGTGGTGGCGTGTGCCTGTAATTCCAGCTGCTCAGGAGGGTGAGGCAGAAGAATTGCTTAAACCTGGGAGGTGGAGGCTGCAGTCAGCCGAGACAGCGCCGCTGCACTCCAGCCTGGGTGACAGTGTGACTCTGTCTCAAAAATAAAAATAAAAATAAAAAACATAAAAAGGGATTTCAGAGCCAGTGATACAGAGATGGTTTATAGAACATGACATTTCTCACAGCAAGGTAGATGGGTAGTCAACAGAGTATAGCCTAAACAATAAAAGGTAAGTCAAAGATGGAAAAGAGGCTGAGGGCTGCATCCCATGCAAAATCACAATCTCTGACTCATTTTCCAGGCCCAAGTCAGTTTTATAAGTCCCCAGGACTATTACCTAAAGAAGAGGGTAGAAATCCCAGGAGGTAAGACCCTGAGACACTACAGGGTAGATGTTCATGGTTGATTCCCCCCATCCTTCAAAGGGCCTATAGCCATTTATTCAAGTAACTATATACTGGGGAAAAGGGAAGACCTGGGTATTTGAAGGATTGCTGGATGCAGGGTCTAAGCTGACGCTGATACCACAAAACCTGAAGCATCATGATGGCACTGGGGCATGTGGGCACCAAAGAATAAATGGAATTTTGGTGCACGTCTAGCTCACAGCAGGTCTACTGGATCTACCAAATCAATGGTCATGTCTTCAGTTCCCAAATGATTAAAATGGTCATACTAGGTAGGTGGCAGTACCTCCAAACTAGCTTCTTGGCTTCTGGGGTAAGCTAAGTAAAAGCCGCTGAAACCGCCCCTCCCTACCCAGTCAAGATGATCAATAAAGACCTAAAGAATGCAGGGGTGGAGGTCCTTATCAAAGCCTTATTTCATTCCTCACTACAACCTATACAAAACCAGATGGATTCTGGAGGATAACAGCAGACTACTAGCAAGTAGGTCCCAATTTCAGTCATTGTGCCAGGCTGGAACACAATTACTTGGTCTCAGGCATATGGTATGTGGTCACTAGTTAGGTAAATGCATTCTTTTCTACCCCTCAAAAGACCACAGGCAGTTTATATCATGTGGTGTCTACAATGGTGTACTTTTAGAGTCTTCCCCCAGGGCCATGTTAATGCATTTTTTCTCTGTCAATATAGTATAAAAGAATCTGGGCCGGGCAAGGTGGCTCCCACCTGTAATCCCAGCACTTTGCAAGGCAGAGGCAGGAGGATTACGAGGTCAGGAGTTCAAGACAAGCCTGTCCAATATGGTGAAACTCCATCTCTACTAAAAAATACAAAAATTAGCTAGGCGTAGCCTCCAGCTACTCAGGAGGCTGAAGCAGAATTGCCTGAACCCAAGAGGTGAGGTTGCAGTGAGCCAAGATTTTGCCATGGCACTTCAGCCTGGGCAACAGAGTGAAACTCTGTCTCCAAAAAAAAAAAAAAAAAAAGAGGAATCTGGATCTGGCTCCTTCACAAATCGCCAGGAGCTCACTACTGATGACATCGCATTAAATCACATGAACAAGAAAGAGCAAGTGCACTGGAACCCTTGGTGAGACACATGTGCAACAAAGAGTTGGAGATGAACCTTACAAAGCACATACGTAAAGTTTTTAAGGGTGTGATCTAGGTATATCAGGATACTCCCCCCGAAGTAAAGATCAAATTATTTCCTCTGGTACCTGCTACCAACAAGAAGGAAGCATAATGCCTGAAAGGCGTCTTCAGGTTCTGTAGACAACACCCTTCGTATTTTGGGATCAGTATCCCATATATCAACTGACATGGAAGGCGAGCTTTCAGTGTGGCCCCGAGTTGAAAGGAGGCTCTATTGCTTGGGACATATGACTTGGCAGATCCTATGGTATCTGTGGTGGCACAAGATACCAAGTGGAGTTTACAGCAAGCACCATTACAAGAATCGTAAAAGACCCTCTAAGAATCTGCAGCAAGACTATGCTGTCTACAGCTGAGAATGACAAAACATTTAAAAACCAGCTTCTGTCATGCTAGTAGATCCTGCTAGAAATGGAGCACCTGACCATGGGACATCAAAAACCATGTGGCAAGGCTGGGCACGGTGGCTCACACTTGAAATCCCAGCACTTTGGGAGGTGAGGAGGACTAATCGCTTGAGCTCAGGAGTTTGAGACCAGCCTGGGCAACATGGAAAAATCCTGTCTCTACAAAAATACAAAAATTAGTCAGGTGTGTTGGCTTGTGTCTGTAGTCCCAACTACTTGGAAAGATGACGCAGGAGGATCACTTGAGCCTGGGAGCCAGAGGTTGCAGTGAACCAAGATTGTGCCACAACATTCCAGCCTGGGTGACAAAGGGAGACCCTGTCTCAAAATAAAAATAAAAATAAACCATGTGGCTAAGTCTTTTCAACAAATGGTGTTGAGAAAACTGGACATCCACATGCAAAAGAATGAAGTTGGAACTTTACCTAACGCTATATACAAAAATTAACTCAAGGCCGGGTTTGGTGGCTCATGCCTGTAATCCCAGCACTTTGGGAGGCCGAGGTGGGTGGATCATGAGGTCAAGAAATTGAGACCACCCTGGTCAACATGGTGAAACCCCGTCTCTACTAAAAGTATGAAAATTAGCCGGGCATGGTGGCGGGTGCCTGTAGTCCCAGCTACTCAGGAGGCTGAGGTAGGAGAATCGCTTGAACCCGAGAGACAGAGGTTGCAGTAAGCCGAGATCGTGCCACTGCACTCCAGCCTGGTGACAGGGCAAGATTCCATCTCAAAGAAAAAAAAAACCTCAAATGGATCAAAGACTTAAACATAAGAGCTAAAATAATTAAAACTTTAAAAGAGGCAGGAAGTGCTCTTTTCTAGTGCTCACATCTATAATCCCAGCACTTTGGGAGGCTGAGGCGAGCAGATCACCTGAGGTCGGGAGTTCAAGACCACCCTGACCAACATGGAGAAACCCTCTCTACTAAAAATACAAAATTAGCCAGGCATGGTGGCACATGCCTGTAATCACAGCTACTCAGGAGGCTGAGGCAGGAGAATCGCCATTGCACTCCAGCCTGAGCAACAAGAGCAAAACTCCAACTCAAAAAAGAAAACAAAAAACAAAAGCTTTTCAAAGAAAACATAGAAGAAAAGCTTCCTGACAATGAATTTGGCAATTTTCTTAGACGTGATACCAAAAGCGGAAGCAACAAAAGAAAAAAATACATAAATTGAACTTCATAAAAATTAAAAACTCCTGGCTGGGCACAGTGGCTGATTCCTGTAATCCTAGCACTTTGGGAGGCTGAAGCAGGAGGATCACCCGAGGCCAGAAGTTTAAGACCAGCCTGAGCAATATAGTGAGACCCCCCACCCCCGTTGCTACAAAAAAGAAAATAAATTAGCCAGGCATAGTGGCACATGCCTGTAGTTCCAACTATTCCAGAGGCTTAGGCAGGAGGATCATCCTGGCCGACAGTGATACCCTGTCTCTAAAATACAAAAGAAAGGAGAAAATAAAAAGGCAATCTATGGAATGGGAGAAAATATTTGCATATATCAGTATATCTAATAAAGTTTAATATCCAGAATATATAAAGAACTTCTATGGCCAGGCACGGTGGCTCACACCTCTAATAGATGGGTGGGTCACTTGAGCTCAGGAGTTTGAGCCCAGCATGGGCAGCATAGCAAAACTCTGACTCTACCAAAAACACAAAAATTAGCCAGGCCTGGTGGCACATGCCTGTAGTCCCAGCTACTCGGGAGGCTCACATGGGAGGACAGCTTGAGCCCAGCAGACAGAGGGTGCAGTGAGCCGTGATCATGCCACTGCACTCTAGCCTGGGTGACAGAGCGAGACCGTCTCAACAACAACAAAAAAGCACTTCTACAACTCAACAACAAAATTAACCCAATTATTAAAATGGGCAAAAGATTTGAATAAACATTTCCCCAAAGAAGATATACAAATGGCACATGAAAGATGCTCAACATTTTTAAATGCAAATCAAAACCACAGTGAGACTCCCTCACACCCATTAAGATGGTTACTATCAAATAAACAGAAAATAAGGCTGGGCACAGTGGCTCACACCTGTAATCCTAACACTTTGGAAGGCCAAGCTGGGCAAATCACTTCAGCTCAGGAGTTTGAGACTAGCCTGGGCAACATGGTGAAACCTCATCTCTTCAAAAATTAGCCAAGCATAGTGGTGCACACTCGTGGCCCCAAACTAATTGGGAGGCTGAGGTGGGAGGATCATCTGAGTCTGGGAGGTCAAGGCTGCAGTGAGCTGTGGTCCTGCCACTGTACTCCAGCCTGGGTGACTGAGCAAGACCCGGTCTCCAAAAAAAAAAAAAAAAAAACCCCAGAAAATAACCAGTGTTGGCCAGGCACAGTGGCTCAGGCCTATAATCCTAGCACTTTCAGAGGCTGAGGCAGGAAGATTGCTTCAGCTCAGGAATTTGAGACCAGTCTGGAAAACATGGTAAAACCTCATCTCTACCAAAAAAAAAAAAAATATATATATATATATATATATATAAAATTAGCTGGGCGTGGTGCTACATGTATGTAGTCCCAGCTACTTGGAGGCTGAAGTGTGAGGATCACCTGAGTCTGGGAGGTAAAGGTTGCAGTGAGCCAAGATCATGCCACTGTGCTCCAGTCTGGGTGACGAAGCAAGACCCTGTCTCAAAAAAAAAAAGCTTTAAAAAAAAAAGAAAATAACAGATACTGGCAAGGATGTGGAGTAACCGAAACTCTTGTGCACTGCTGGTGGGAATATAAAACAGTATAGCCACTATAGAAAATAGTATGGTAGTTACTCAAAAAAATAAAAACAGAATTACCATATGATCTACTTCTGGGTACAGTAGCACACTCCTGTAATCCCAGCACTTTGGGAGGCTAGGGCTGGCAGATCACTTGGGCTTGGGAATTGGAGACTAGCCTGGGTAACATGGCAAAACCCTGTTTCTATAAAAATTACAGAAAAAATTAGCCAGGCATGTTGGCACACCTGTAGTCCCAGCTACTCAGGAGGCTAAGGTGGGCAGATCGCTTGAGTTTGGGAGACAGAGGTTGCAGTGAGCTGAGATACACCGGTGGGTGAATAGATAAACAAAATGTGGTACACACATATAACGGAACGTTGTTCAGTCTTAAAAACGAGGAAAGTTCTGACAGATGCTACAACATGGATAAACTCTGAAGATATTATGCTAAGTGAAATAAGCCCGATGTAACAAATACTATATGACTCCATTTACATGAGGTACCTAGAATAGTCAAATTCATAGAGATGAAAAGTAGAATGATGTGTGTCCCAGGGACTAAGGTAACGGGGATGCAGGAGCTACTGCTGAATGGGTACACAATTTCAGCTTAGGAATATGAACATGTTCTAGAAATGAACGGGGGTGACAGTTGTGCAACAGTATGAACATACTTAATGCCACCGAATTGTACACTTCAGATGGCCAAAATGGTAACTTTATGTTATGTATATATTACCCCCTGTCCTCCACTCCCAGCACACACACACAGAAGTGTACTGTAGTGGAACATGTAGTGTACTGCTCAATTCCCCCTCAGGACCAAGACATTCATCTCCCAGGAGCTCAGTTCTTCTCTAAAAATTTCACTTGGCTCAAGGGGGCTTCCTCTCCCAAGTCTACACACCCTCCCTGGGGACAGCTTGCATCCTATGACTGGTCAATGTGGGGACACAAATTTGAGTCCTTTGCCACCAAAAGGCCCCCCTATCCTTAGTGCTCCCTATGGGGTTGACTAAGGCCTCTGTTACCATTGTATCTGTTCCTATTCTATCTCTGCCCAAATCTGCTCATAGCTATTATCAGAGAGCTTCTCCCATAACTGCCCTGAAGGCAAATCTCCATCTTAGAGTCTGTTTCCTATGGAATACAACCTAAGAGAATTAATGTGGAAAAATTTATCTTTTTAAAAGTAATTTAAAGGGCTGGGCATGGTGGCTCACACTTGTAATCCCAGCACTTTGGGAGGCTGAGGTAGGTGGATCACTTGAGGCCAGGAGTTGGAGACCAGCCTGGCTGACAGGGCAAAACGCTGTCTCTATTAAAAATACAAAAATTAGCTAGGCATTGCAGTGCACACTTGTAATCACAGCTACTCAAGAGGCTGAGGCATGAAAATCACTTGAACCAGGAGGCAGACGCTGCAGTGAGCCAAAATTGCACCACTGCACTCTAGCCTGGGCAACAGAGTGAGGCTGTCTCAAAAATAAATAAATAAAGTAATTTCAAGTTATAACTCCAACCTTTCCCCTCTCCTACTCGGTACCTGATTCTCAGTCGGTCATTTTCTGAGTAGAGGCGTAAAACATGTTCCCATTCTTGGAAGAGGCAGACCTGCATATCACTTAGAGCTTTCTGCAATTCATCAATCTCTTCCTCTTTCTCCTGTAAATCACATTCAAGTTTATGCTGCAAAAAACACAGTAAGATACTTGAAAGATACTGGGTTTCCATGGAGTATCTCTTACGGGACAGGGAGCAGTCTATTAATGTAGAAATATTCTAAAGTAAATAATTTCACCAATACAGAATTCAAATGACAGCAATAGGCATGTATATATAGACTGGAGTTTATTTATTTATTGAGACCAAGTCTTATTTGTTTATTTAGTCATATATATATACATACATATATACCAAGTCTCACTCTGTTGCCCAGGCTGAAGTGCAATGGCACGATCTCAGCTCACTGCAATCTCCACCTCCCAGGTGATTCTCATGCCTCAGCCTCCCGAGTAGCTGGAATTACAGGTGCATGACACCATGCCCAGCTAATTTTTGTATTATTAGTAGAGATGGGGTTTCGCCATGTTAGCCAAGGCTGGTCTCAAGCTCCTGCCTTCAAGTGATCCTCCCGCCTTGGCCTCCCAAAGTGCTGGGATTACAAGCATGAGCCACCATGTATGACCTTGACTGGTGTTTAAAAGCTACAGAATGAGTGTGAAGTTTGCACTTAACATCAAAGCTCTCACATCTTCCTTTTATGGACTATAGAATCCAAAATGCCATATGATTCACCTATTCTATCTATACTTTCTCTTTTATTTTTGAGACAGAGTCTTGCTCTGTCGCCCAGGCTGGAGTGGGGTAGGATGATCTCAGCTCACTGCAACCTCTGCTTCCCAGGTTGAAGTGATTCTTCTGCCTCAGCCTCCCAAGTAGCTGGGATTATAGGTGCGCACCACCATGTCCGGCTAATTTTTTATTTTCAGTTGAGATAAGGTTTTTCCATATTGGTCAGGCTGGCTTGAACTCCTGAGCTCAGGCAATCCGCCCACCTTGGCCTCCCAAAGTGCCATGATTACAGCTGTGAGCCACACCTGGCCTATCCACACTTTTTTGGTAATGCTTCCTATAGCATAAGCATTATTATTACATGCAGGAAAACAAAGATGAAAAGATATGATTCCTGTCTACAGAGCTAAGGAAATTCACGGGAGAGAGGCAAATGATTAAAATAAGATAACTACCTAATGGAAGCACGCATGGTGGAATGGTGTGGGGAGAGTGTGGCCGGAATAACATTCTAAAATAACTAGCTAATGGAAGCACGCATGGTGGAACGGTGTGGGGAGACTGTGGCCGGAATAAAATTCTAAAATAACTAGCTAATGGTAGCACGCATGGTGGAACGGTGTGGGGAGAGTGTGGCCGGAATAAAATTCTAAAATAACTAGCTAATGGAAGCACGCATGGTGGAACGGTGTGGGGAAAGTGTGGCAGGAATAAAATTCTAAAATCTGTTTGGGAAGTCAAAGTACTCCCACCAAAGAGCTGACACCTGACAGAGGAACAGAGGACTGGGGGAGGGATAAGCAGACGGTGGGTTCTCTAAGAAGAGAGAGCAGGAAATAAGAACCATGACAGAGCCTGATGTTGTTAGAAAGGACGAAAATCTCATCACATGCTATGACATGGACAAAACCTGAGGACGTTATGCTAAGTGAAGTCAGTCAGTCACAAAAAGAAAAACTACAGTATGATTTCACTCTATTCTAGATAAATCCTGCTCTATTTCTTTTTTCTGAGACAGAGTCTTGATCTGTTGCTGGAATGCAATGGTGTAATCTCAGCTCACTGTAACCTCCACCTCCTGGATGATTCTCCTGCCTTAGCCTCCTGAGTAGCTGGGACTACAGGTATGTGCCACCATGCTGAGCTAATTTTTGTATTTTTAATAGAGACAGGGTTTCACCATGTTGGCCAGGGTGGTCTCGAACTCCTGACCTCAGGTGATCCCCCTCAACCTCAGCCTCCCAAAGTGTTAGGATTACAGGTGTGAGCCACCGTGCCTGGCAAATACTGCTCTACTTCCAATCCATAGAAATAGCAAGTAAAATAGTGGTTACAGAAGGAGTGGAGAGAAATGAGGATCTGTTTAATGGGATGGAGTTTTGGTTTTTTAAGATGAAAAGGGTTCTGAAGATCAGCTGCACAACAATGTGAATATACTTAACACAGCAGGCATGGCAGATCACTTGAGGCCAGGAGTTCAAGACCAGCCTGGTCAATATGATGAAACCCCATCTCTACTGAAAAAAACAAAAATCAGCTGGGCGTGGTGGCACACCCTATAATCTCAGCTACTTGGGAGGCTGAGGCACAGGAATCACTAAAACCCAGGAGGCCGTGGTTGCAGTGAGCTGAGATTGTACCACTGCACAATCTAGCCTGGGTGAGAGAGCAAGACTCTGTCTCAAAAAAAAAAATGGGTATGTGTATGTATACATACACACACACACACACACACACACTTAACATTACTGAACTGAACACTTAAAATTAAGGTCATTAAAAATGATTTTATAAAGAAGGCTGGGCACAGTGACTCACTCCTGTAATCCCGACACTTTGGGAGGTTAAGGTAGGAAGATGGCTTGAGCCCAACGGTTCATAACTATCCTAGACTATAGAGTGAGATTCTGTCTCTGCAAAAAAATTAAAAATCTGGGCCAGGCGCAGCGGTTCACACCTGTAATCCCAGCACCTTGGGAGGCCAAGGTGGGTGGGCCATCTGAGGTCAGAATTTGGAGACCAGCCTGGCCAACATGGTGAAAGCCAGTCTCTACTAAAAATACAAAAATTAGCTCAGCGTGGTGGCGGGCACCTATAATCCCAGCTACTCAGGAGGCTGAGGCAGAATTGCCTGAACCCAGGAGGCAGAGGTTGCAGTGAGCTAAGATCACACCACTGCACTCCAGCTTGGGTGACAAGAGCAACACTTTGTCTCAAAATAAATAAATAAATAAGCAAGCCAGGTGTGGTGGCTCATGCCTGTGATCCCAGCACTTTGGGAGGCTGAGGTGGGCAGATCACAAGGTCACAAACTAAGACCATCCTGGCCACTAAGGTGAAACCCCATCTCTACTAAAACTACAAAAATTAGCTGGGCGTGGCAGCATGTGCCTGTAATCCCAGCTACTCAGGAGGCTAAGGCAAGAGAACTGCTTGAATCTGGGAGGCGGAGGTTGCAGTGAGCTGAGATTACCCCACTGAACTCTAGCCTGGTGACAGAGCTGGACTCTGTCTCTAAATAAATAAGTAAGTAAGTAAGTAAGTAAATAAATAAATAGCTGGCATGGCAGTACATGCTTGTAGTCCCAGCTACTTGGGAGGCTGAGGCAGGCGGATTGCTTGAGTCCAGGACTTTGAGGCTGCAGTGAGCTATGACCACACCACTGTACTCCTGCCTGGGCAACAGAGCAAGACCTTGACTCAAAAAACAAAAAATCCAGAAGTCCACAGATACAGACATAAGGTGATAAAAATGACAAGTAAATATTAACAAGCGATTTGGAGAAAGGTACAGCATACAGGACCACAGTGGAACTTACAAGGTTGGAAACACTTTTTTTGTAGAATCTATAAAAAAATTAGGCTAGGCATGGTGGCTCACCCCGAGTCACAGTAAATATATTAGAGATGCTGCATCACTGTTATCTGGCAACCAGCCCCCATCCTGAGGCTATTCAAGAGCCCAAATGGAATGAACTACAATGTAGTTCATTGTATACATACATAACATGATAAAAATGACAAGTAAATGTCCAAAAAAAAAGCCTAATAAATTTGGACAACTACAAATATTTCAGTGCTGCTAGAGTGAAAAGTGTGAGGCCAACTGGGGATGTAAGAGGGCAGAGCAGGTACTGGCAAGGAAGACACTGTCTCAGTTTAAATGCAACTCGAGAGTCTGCATGAGCATCTCAGCAAGAGTGATATAGGTGTGGGAATGGATTAAGTAGTATTTAGGAAGCAGAATCAATAAGACTTGCCAAATGATTTCAGTGTAATGGGCTTGGCAGAACCGGAGGCAATGATGCCACTTACCAAGACAAAGAATAAAGAAAAAGTTAAGGAATGAGGAATGAAGGGAGGTGAAATGGTGGCAGTACATGTGTGGGTGCGGAAGCTGGGGTAGAGAAAGGAAGCTCTGGAGAAAAGTGAGTCAGGGTTAGTGATTTAACAGTCACCATCACATATGTAGTAGTGTAATATACAAGATCATTTACAGTCGAATCTGGAAGAACTCTGACATTTAAGAGTAAGGAAGGAGAGTTGTTCATGGACACGAAGATGAGGTGATCAGAGAGGTTAGATAGAAATCGTGAAAGAAAAATGACACAGAAATCAAGAAAGGAAGAAAATTTTAGAAAAGGAGAGGTCAAAAGTGACAAACCCTGCAAAGGGCAAAAAAAAAAGAGATGAGTTTGGTAAAGAAGTACTTGGAGACCACAGAAGGCACAGTTTTAGTGGTGTGGCGAGGACAGAGATGAAACTGCAGTCGAGAAATTTCCCTTTCAGTGAATGGGAAAGTTACATGATTCTGGAAGTGCGACTGGGAAAAGAATGAGCCATTTATATAAAAAGAGTACCTAGAGAGAGAAGCACAATGAAGGAAGAGTTTTTAATTTTTCTTTTAAGTTGGAATAAACTTGAATATGTTTATATACTGAGAAGAAAAAGCTAACGTCAAGCAAGAAGTTAAAAATACAACAGAAAGTGGAGAAAAATGATGGAGCAGGGTTTTTTTTTTTTTTTTTTGAGACAGAGTCTTGCTCTGTCGCCAGGCTGGAGCAACCTCTGCCTCCTGTGTTCAAGTGATCCTTCCACCTCAGCCTCCCGAGTAGCTGCGACTACAGGTGCATGCTGCCACACCCGGCTAATTTTTGTAGTTTCAGTAGAGACGGGGTTTCACCATGTTGGCCAAGATGGTCTCGATCTCTTGACCTCATGATCCACCTGCCTTGGCCTCCCACAGTGCAGGGATTAAAGGCGTGTGCCACCATGCCCAGCCTGGAGACATTCTTGATGGTCACAGCTGGGGGTGTTGTGCTACTGGTATCTAGTGGGTAGAGGCCAGGGAAGCTGTTAAACATCCTGTGATGCACAGGACAAGGTTTTTGCTATACAGGTGGAGCAAAAGAATAATTGAGCAAGGGGTCATTTACAGGCAGTGCAGTTACTACCAAAGTAAAGCAACATGGGGTTTAGGTTTGAAGGCCACGATGTCAGAGCTGTAGGTAGCACTTAGAAAACTGAAAAGTTAGGAAGTTACGAAGGTAACAAAGAAGTTAAGGACTAGTCAGGTTAGAAGATGAAAGAACTACAAGTATAAGAAATGTGGAGATATCAGAATTTAAGATTTTATAAGAAGAGTAGTTTTGGGGGTTACAATCCAAGGAGGGCCTGAAGGGCAGGAAGGTGGGCTGGGGAATAAAATAGGAATATTTTTATAGAACATCTGCTTATGATACAAGCTGGTACTTCTATAGCATCTCTAATTAATGAAGACTTCATCAGAGATCTAAAAACGTGTGTGTTGTCTCTTTACCTGTACTTCACAAGTTTCTTTGTAGAGTTCCAGTTTCTTCAGTAAGTCCTCATTTTCTGCCTCACACTCAGCCATCTTCTTTTGATAATATTCCAGGAGGTCCTTAGAAGGACAGAGTTTGGCCAGGTGATCTTCTAGGGAAGGCAAGGGGGTTGACTCCAGTGAATCTGCCATTCCCCTCCTCTTGGTGGAATCACTGATGGCAACACCACGTTTGGAGACAACTGTTTGCCTATGTGAAATTAGAAAGGAAATATTTATCATACTCCGTGAAAGTTTATGAGTTATAACTTTCTAAATAAAAGGGTGTTCTGTATTCTTAAAGTGCTTATAATTAAGGTGCTCATAAATTTGAAAGTTTGGCCAGGCATAGTGGCTCATGCCTGTAATCTCAGCACGTTAGGAGGCCAAGATGGGAGAATCACTTGAGCCCAGAAGTTCAAGACCAGCCTGAGAAATACAGTGAAACCCTGTCTCTATTTAAAAAAAAAAAAAAGTTGAAAGTTTGATATTACAGGATAGTAAATAATTTTATTAATTATCTTCCAAGTACTACTGGTTTAAAGCTAAATTCAAAATACATGTTAGAACCAGGAATGGTGGCACAGCTGAGTAGCTGAGCAGTCCCAACTACTCAGAGGGCTGAGGTGGGAGAACTGCTTGAGCCCAGGACTTCCAGTCCACCCTGGGCAACACAGCAAGACCCTGTCTCTAAAAAAGTAAAAGTAAAATACATTAGAAACTAAAGAAATAATTTTAAAAAATAGAATATAGGCTGGGTGTGGTGGCTCACGCCTATAATCTTCACACTATGGGAGGCCGAGGTGGACGGATCCTGACGTCAAGAGTTCGAGACCAGCCTGGTCAACATGGTGAAACCCTGTCTCTACTAAAAATACAAAAACTAGCCGAGCATGGTGGCATGTGCCTGTAATTCCTGTTGGAGGCTGGGGCAGGAAAATTGCTTGAACCCCGGAGCAGAGATTGCAGTGAGCCAAGATCACACCACGGCACTTCAGCCTGGCGACAGAACAAGACTCTGTCACACACACACAAAAAAGAATATAAACTAAGTGAGACCATGTAGTAACAATTAGAAAATGCAGTACTATAAGACACATTGCAGGCCAGGCACAGTGGCTCATGCCTGTAATCCCACCACTTTGGGAAGTCAAGGCAGGCAGATTGCTTGAGGTCAGGAGTTCAAGACCAGCCTGGCCAAAACAGTGAAACCCAGTCTCTACTAAAAATACAAAAATTAGCTGGGTGTGGTGGCACATGCCTGTAATTCCAGCTACTTGGGAGGCTGAGGCAGGAGAATTGCTTGAACATGGGAGGTGGAGATTGCAGTGGGCTGAGACTGCACTACTGCCCTCCAGCCTGGGCAAAATAGGGAGACCCTGTCTCAAAAAGAAAAAAAAGAAACAAACATACTGCAATGGGAACAATCACATCAGATGCTAATCTCTAACATCTGAGACATTTGAATTGCACAGACTAGAACTAGATGTTATAAGTGGCAAAAGACTCTGATCAAAGGCTGGGTATGGCCGGACATGATGGCTCATGCCTATAATCCTAGCACTTTGGGAGGTGGAGGCAGGTGGATCACCTGAGGTCAGGAGCTCAAAACTAGCCTGGCCAGCATGGTGAAACCCCATCTCTACCAAAAATACAAATTAGCAGGGCTTAGTGGTGCATGCCTATAATCCCAGCTACTCGGGAGGCTGAGGCAGGAGAATCATGTGAACCTGGGAGATGGAGGTTGCAGTGAGCCAAGATTGCGCCATTACAGTCCAGCCTGGATAACAAGAGTGAAACTTCATCTCAAACAAACAAACAAAAAAAGGCCATGCATGGTGGCTCACACTTGTAATGCCAGCATTTTGGGAGGCCAAAATGGGCAGATCATGAGGTCAGGAGTTTAAGACCAGCCTGACTAACATGGCGAAACCCCGTCTCTACTAAAAATACAAAAATTAGCCGGGCGTGATAGCACACGCCTGTATTCACAGCTATTCAGGAGGCTGAGGCAGGAGAATAGCCTGAACCTGGGAATTGGAGGTTGCAGTGAGCTGACAGCATGCCACTGCACTCCAGCCTGGGCAACAAGAGCAAAACTACGTCTCAAAAAAAAAAAGGGTGGACATGAAATTTTTGTTTGTTTGCTTCTAGCAAACAAGACTTGAGCTAAAACAATGGAAGTGAGAAAACAAATAGTACAGAAGAAGAGTAACCCTTATGTGAAAATAAATCCAGCTTGGTTGTCTACAATTTACAACATAACAAAACAGACAACAAAGTGAAGAAACTATACCAGAAGCTCTGAGTTGTAGTTAATATATGTGCTTGCTTCTAATAAATAAGCATGAAGATATTAAAATTTGTCAACTTGTATGAAGAAAACCTTAGACATTTTCCCAATCATTAAAAACTTGTGAGAGAAATACTATTTTATTTAACTTTTTTTTTTTTGAGATGGAGTCTTGCTCTGTTGCCCAGGCTGGAGTGGCAATGGTGTGATCTCAGCTCTGCAACCTCTGCCTCCCGAGTTTAAGCAATTCTCCTGCCTCAGCCTTCCGAATGGCTGGGATTACAGGCGCACGCCACCATGCCTGGTTAATTTTTGTTATTTTTTTGGTAGAGGTGGGGTTTCACCATGTTGGCTAATCTCAAACACCTGACTCTGTGATCTGCCCGCCTCAGCCTCTCAAAGTGCTAGGATTACAGGCATGAGCCACAGTGCTCACCTACTTAACAGTTCATATTTTCTTTCTTTTCTTTTCTTTCCTTTTTTTTTTTTGAGATGAAGTCTTGCTCTGTCACCCAGGCTGAGTGCAGTAGCATGAAAGTTGCTCACTGCAACTTTCACCTCCTGGGTTTAAGTGATTCTCCTGCCTCAGCCTCCCAAGTAGCTTGGATTACAGGTTCCTGCCACCATGCCTGGCTAATTTTTATATTTTTAGTAGACGTAGGGTTTCACCACGTTGGCCAGGCTGGTCTTGAACTCTTTTTTTTTTTTTTTGAGACGGAGTTTCGCTCTTGTTACCCAGGCTGGAGTGCAATGGCACGATCTCGGCTCACCACAACCTCTGCCTCCTGGGTTCAGGCAATTCTCCTGCCTCGGCCTCCTGAGTAGCTGGGATTACAGGTACGCGCCACCGTGCCCAGCTAATTTTTTGGATTTTTAGTAGAGACGGGGTTTCACCATGTTGACCAGGATGGTCTCGATCTCTTGACCTCGTGATCCACCCCCCTCGGGCTCCAAAAGTGCTAGGATTACAGGCTTGAGCCACCGTGCCCGGCCTTGAACTCTTGACCTCAAGTGATCCACCCATCTTGGCCTCCCAAAGTACAGGGATTATAGGTGTGAGCCACCACGCCCAGCCGACATTTCATATTTTCTAAAAGGGGTTGTCTCAGGCTGGGAGCCGTGGATTATGCCTGTAATCCCAACACTTTAGGAAGCCGAGGCGGGAGGATTGCTTGAGCCAGGAGGTCACGGCTGCAATGAGCTATGATTGCACCACTGCACTCCAACCTGGGCAACAGAGTGAGACTCTGTCTCAAAAAATAAAAAAATAAATAAAAATTAAAAACTTTAGGAAGTACATTTCCAATACCTTTCCAGTTCCTATTATAAGACTAAGACCACACAAGTCTTGATTTCTTATTTTAACAAGTTGAAAATAAGAAGCAAATGTCTTGGCCGGGCACGGTGGCTCAAGCCTGTAATCCCAGCACTTTGGGAGGCCGAGGCGGGTGGATCACGAGGTCAACAGATCGAGACCATCCTGGTCAGCATGGTGAAACCCCGTCTCTACTAAAAATTACAAAAAAAATTGGCTGGGCACAGTGGCGCGTGCCTGTAATCCCAGCTACTCAGGAGGCTGAGGCAGGAGAATTGCCTGAACCCAGGGGGCGGAGGTTGTGGTGAGCCGAGATCGCGCCATTGCACTCCAGCCTGGGTAACAAGAGCGAAACTCTGTCTCAAAAAAAAAAAAAAAAGAAGCAAATGTCTTACTTTCTGCAGACAGGGGTGTGTATTGGGGTAAAGTTCATGCTGTCTTTTTCACACCTATCAAATACACAAAAAATTCATAATGAGGGGCCAAGAACAGAAAAATAAAAACAGTACAGGACGTATAGACTAGTTCCCTCTTCAACATCATCATATTTTCCTCTTGGAAAGAACTTAATGTTTTAAAATGTAGTTTTCTTTAAAGTATCTCCAAATCCTGAAATTCATGCCTTTTGAATTTTCAAAAGGTACTCCTCATAATTATTTTCAAATAAAAACCAGAATGGTATTAAATATTTAAATGGATAAGCAAACAAAGGAAAAAAGGTCTCCCTGTTATCTGCAACAATGAAAAACAAATCTACAATCTTTTCCTCGAAGTTACAGGATAGGAGAAGGAGATGCAGAGAAGTCTCTAATAAGCAATAAACAGTACATACAGTCAGGTGCAGTGGTCCACACCTATAGTCCCTGCTACTCAGGAGGCTGAGGGAAGATCATTTGAGCCCAGGGGTTCGAGGCCAGCCTCAGCAACATATTGACTTCCCCTGCTCCACTCCCCTCTCCAAAGAAGGAAGTAGTAAATGGAAATTAAGGTAGAGAGAGTACCCACTATATCGAATTTAAAACTAATACAAAGCCATTGATGCTATCTTTATTTCACATGCTTTCTCTAGCATCTTGAGCAAAAGAAAAAAAATTACTTATAAAATTTAAATGTCTCTTCACAATCTCCATCTCAATTCATAATGCAAGATCTTGAGCTCCCGTACTTGCAACAACCTTATTATAGAAATTTTCCTGGGGAGGGATAACGTGGGGAGAAATGCCAGCTATAGTATGCACCTGAAGTAAAATAAATAAATAAATAAATTTATAAATAAAATATCAGGAATATAAACCTCACGGCTGGAAAGGGAATATCATACCATGTTACATGATTGACGGCGGGGGGGGCGTGGGGGGAGGAAGAGAGGCTGATTTTTTATTGCTTCGGTGAAAGCTTTCTTATCAAGCATGCTCTGTCAATCCCTTCTGACTCTGAGCAAGTCAGATGATGTTCTGCTATGTTCTTCTACCTGGTATAATCTGCTTAAAATCTTCAATCCTTTGGGAAAGAATTTTGTGAAAAAGTAGCAAGAGATCATCGCCACTGTTACTTCCACATACCATTTTCCTGCTCAGAACCCCACAGTGCCTCTCTCCCTGATTCCTTTAAAGTTTTCTTTGTTTGGCTTCCAGGGGACCTCTTCCTGGTTGTCCGCTTTCCTTACTGGTCATTACTCATTGCGTTGGTGATCTCCTGAAGTCTCACAGCTTTAAATAGCATATACACATTAATGGTTTTCAAACTGATGCCTTAGTCCTTACTCTGCCCTCTGCTCTAGACTCACACACCTAACTACCTACTCAATCTCTCCACGTGGATGTCTAGCAGGTTTCCCAAGCTTGCCAAGTGTAAAACTGAGCTCCTGATACCTACCTCCCACCACCAAAACTTGCTCTTCTCTTAGAATTCTACATTCCAGTAAATGCTAATTCTATGCTGCCAGTTGTTTATGACAAACAAACAAATGTGGTTGGAGAAATTTTACTCCTCCTCTTTGTCTTACATGCCACACACACCCATTAGCAAATCCTACTAGCCAGCACATCAAAACATCTAGAATCTGACAACTACTTAACACCTATGCCCTCATTGCCCTGGTTCAGCCGTTTTTTGCTTTTTTTTTTTTTTTTTTTTAAATATACAGGGTCTTTCTCTGTCACCCACGTTGGAGTCCAATGGTGCAATCTTGGTTCACTGCCACCTTTACCCCGCTAGGGTTCAAGTAATTCTCCTGCTTCAGCCTCCCTCTGGAGTAGCTGGGATTACAGGCACAGGCCACCAAGCCCCAGTAACTTTTGTACTTTTAGTAGAGATGGGGTTTCACCATGTTGATTAGGCTGGTCTTGAACTCCTGACCTCAGGTAATTCACCCACCTCAGTCTCCCAAAGTGCTGGGATTACAGGCGTGAGTCACCACACTTTGCCCCCGTTCCACTTTCAACCTCATCCCTTACAGTATATTCTCAACACATTAATATATATCAAAACACAAAACTCCCCTGCCCAAAAGCCTCCAATGACTTTCATCTTACTCAGAAAGTCAAGGTCTTTAAAATTGGCTACAGGGTCATATATGACCTGGCCAACCCCATGACTTCTGCGACCTCACCTACTACTCTTCTCATTCACTGCTGCACAAACACTGGCCTCTCTGCTGTTCTTCAAACACAGGCACACTTCTACTTCAGAGTCCCTATACCCATGTAGTTCTCTTTGCTATGATGGTCTTTCCTCATTTATCTACGTGGCTTACTCCCTCCTCCTCCTTCAGAGCTAAAATGTCACTTTCTTGATGAAGTCTTTCCTGACCACTCCACCACCCTCATCCATCTTCTCTGCTTTACTTTTCTCCATGACACGTACAACCTTGGCTGGGTGGTGGCTCACTCCCGTAATCGCAGAACTTTGGGAGGCCAAGGCAGATAGACTGCTTGAGTCCAGGAGTTTCAGAACAGTCCGGGCAACATGGCCAAACCCTGTCTCTACAGAAAATTAGCCAGATGTGGGATGTGCCTGTAGTCCCAGTTAAACGGGAGGCTGTGGTAGGAGGATCGCCTGCACTGGGAGGCCAAGGCTGCAGTGAGCCATGAGCATGCCATTGCAGTCCAGCTTGGGTGACAGAGAGAAGAAAAAAAGCCAAACACTTAGAACCATCTATCTAATATTGAATGTCTGTCTCTCCACACTGTAATATGCAAACTCACTAAGGGCAGGGGTTTTTATCTATTATGTTTACTGCTGTATCCCTAGTAACTTAAATAGTGCCTGGCTCATAATAAGTACTTAATAAATATTTACTGGACACGCACACACACTAATTCTCAATATGAATCTGAAAGACTATTAAACAGCCTTTTCTTCTGCTGGCCAGTCTACTCAATCCAGCTAAAAAATCTGTTTCTGGTTCTCTCATCCCACTTGCTTTCTTCTACAGCCAACCCTTCAAATATGCCATCTTTATTCTTTTAATTCTCTCCTTTAAAATGATTGCTCTCCTCCTCCAAACCCACCTCCTTCCAAAATACTTCTCCAGATTGGGCCAATTTGCCTCTTGTCAAAATACCCTAGAAAAGAAAAATTATTGGATTGGCATGGTAGGATTATGGGTAACATTTTTTAAAAATAGCTTTATGGAAATTTAATTTGTATATACCATTAAATTCATTCAAAGTATACAATTCAATGATTTTTAGCATATTCACAGATACGTGCACCTATCACCAGAGTCCATTTCAGAAGTTTCAACACTTCAAGAAAAAACCCTGTGTCCTTCAGCTATCACCCCAGTCTCCCAGTCCTAAGCAACCACTGATCTACTGTCTCTACAGATGTCCCTATTCTGGACTTGCCTATAAATGGAATCATTTAGTATGTGGTCTTTTGTGACTGGCTTCTTTCACTTAGCATAATGTTTTCAAGGTTCAACTATGTTGCACCATGTATCAGTACTTATCTCTTTTTGCAGATGAATTGTATCCATTGTATGGATATGGATGACAACTTAAAGCTAAATTTCACAGTTCCAAAACCATTTAAAAGTAATTTGAGGCCAGATGCGGTGGCTCACGCCTGTAATCTCGGCACTTTGGGAGGCCGAGGTGGGCAGATTGCCTGAGTTGAGGAGTTCGAGACCAGCCTGGGCAACACAGTGAAACCCTGACTCTACTAAAATACAAAAAAATTAGCCAGGCGTGGTGGTGTGCACCTGTAGTCCCAGCTACTCAGGAGGCAGAGGCAGGAGAACTGCAAGAACCCAGGAAGCGGAGGTTGCAGTGAGCCAAGATCGCACCACTGCACTCTGGCCTGGGCGACAGCGAGACTCTGTCTCAAAAAAAAAGAAAGAGTAATTTGAAACTTTAAAAGAGTCTTCTAACAACCTGCAGCCCTCTTCTACTTCACAGTGACTGTCCTCACTATTGCACACGTCCACAAATAACGCTGTCTACACTCACCTCTCTGGCGGCAAGACGGGGCCTTGCTATGTTGCCTAGGCTGGCCTTCAACTCCTGGACTCAAACAATCCTCCTGCCTCGGCCTTCCAAAGTGCTGAGATTACAGGCAGAAGCCACTGAGCCAGGCCTCGGGCTTCTACTATGACATCTAACCGAACTCTTACTGGTCAGCAGACATCCAAATTAATAAATTCATTGCTCTTTTCTAATAGTGCCAACTACCCTTAATTAATTAATTAATTAATTTATTTATTGAGATGGAGTCTTACTGTGTCACCCAGACCAGAGTTCGGTGGCATGATCTTGGCTCACTGCCACCTCCACCTCCCAGGTTCAAGTGATTCTCCTGACTCAGCTGGGATTACAGGTGCCTGCCACCACAGCTGGCTAATTTTTTGTACTTTTAGTAAAGACAGGGTTTCGGTATGTTGGCCAGGCGGGTCTGGAACTCCTGACATCAGATGGTCTAACATGCCTCTGCCTCCCAAAGTGTTGGGATTACAGGCGCAAGTCACTGTGCCTGGTAGCGCCAACTACCCTTTAAAAATATATTGCTTTGGCTGGGCATGGTGGCTCACGTTTGTAATCCCAGCACTTTGGGAGGCCAAGGCCAGCAGACTGCTTTAGCCCACGAGTTAAGCCTGGGCAACATGGCAAGAACCCATCTCTACAAAAAATTAAAAAATTAGCAGGGCACTGTGGCACGTCTGTAGCCCCAGCTGCTTGGTGTTAGGATCACTTCAGCTTGGGGGGTTCAAGGCTGCAGTGAGCAGTAATTGTGCCACTGCAGTCTAGCCTGGACAATAGAGCAAGTTCCTGTCTCAAAAAAAATTAAAATAAGCTGGGTACGGTGGCTTATGCCTGTAATCTCAGCACTTTGGGAGGCCAATGTGAGTGGATCACTAGGGGTCAGGAGTTCAAGAGCAGCCTGGGCAACATGGTGAAACCCTGTCTCTACAAAAATTACAGAATTAGCTAGGTGTGGCATGTGCCTGTAGCCCCAGCTATTCAGGAGTCTGAGGCAGGAGGACTGCTTGAACTTGGGAGGCAGAGGCTGCACTGGGCTGAGATTGCCCCACTGGTCTCCAGCCTGGGCAACAGAGTGAGACTTTTCTGAAAATAATAATAATAATAAATATTGCTTTGTCGTTGAGACAGTGGGCTCTGAAATCAGACTAGGGATTGAGTCAGAGCCCCGCCTCTTATTAGTGGTGTACCTCCGGCAAGTTATACTCTCTAAATTTCAGTTACTTCTGTGCCATAAGTTGGTGTCAGTATTAAATGACCTAATGAGTACAGAGCCAAGTGACAGTGTTTGACACATAAATAAGCACTCAATAAAGGCAGACTATTATTATTATTGACAATTTTACTCTCTTGGTTCAAAAGGTTCTGTCTTCAACTTTACCATTTCCTCTAAGCATTTATTTGGGAACATCATTATTTCTCCTGTTTTTATGACTAACTCTATCACTTTTTTTTTTTTTGAGACAGAGTCTCACTCTGTCGCCCAGGCTGGAGTGCAATGGCATGACCTGGGCTCACTGCAACCTCCCCCTCCAGGGTTCAAGCAATTTCTGCCTCCGTCTCCCAAGTAGCTGGGACTACAAGCACATGTTACTATGCCCAGCTAATTTTGTATTTTTTTTTTAGTAGAGACGGGGTTTCACCATGTTGGCCAAACTGATCTCGAACTCCTGACCTCATAATCTGCCAACCTCAGCCTCCCAAAGTGCTGGGATTACAGGCATGAGCCACCTTGCCAGCCTATTAATTCTATCATCTAAAGCACTAGAGCAAGCAACAATTACATGTTGAATAAATAAATGACATCTTTTTCAAGCTCTTAATTTGAATTAACAAAAACATACCGGACATTTTCACCTATAGTCTCACTAGCACTTGAAATATTTAGCTTAAAAAGGAAATCACTCAGACTTTTTTTTTTAGCACCTCAAAGCTAACATTTCCTAAACCTAACACATCATCTTTTTCATCCAAATGTGCCCCTTCTACTTTCCTATTTTAGTTACTAATTCAGCGTTTCCAAGCAACCTGGAGTTGGCAACTTAAATTCGTCATTTGATTACTCATTCTCCTGAACCTCCTGTCATCTTACCTATTTTATCTGCACAAAGACCATGTTAATTCAGAATCGCAATACTTCCTACCCACACCACTACAACAGCTTAACTAATGGTTCAACCTACTCCTTGCCTCTCCTGGACCATTTTCTTTAATAAAATTCATCAGTAGCACCTCATAGCCTAAAGCATTAAATCAAACTTGTTAGCCTAAAATTCGTGACCCTTTCTACATAAGGGTCAAACCTATCTTTCTGTTTCCAGATAACTTCCCCGCCTCTATACCTTTGTTTATGAGCTTCCCTCTAGCTGGAACAAAGCTCCCTCAACAGCCCTCATAATTTCCGCTAAGAAAATTTAGTCTGTACACGAAAACTCATCTTAAATACCACCTCTTTTATCTCTTTCCTGAGTCTCTCCACTCAAAACGATTTAGCAAAAATGATCTACCTGCAAAAGAACTGCCTTTGAAATTCTCTACAATTAAACATATTAGAGTTCTTTATTGCTATCGTTTCTCCCAGGATGGCGTGCGTTCCCTGCAGATAGAAACCGTGTTACGCTTCATTTCCTCTCTCAAAACAAAACCCTTGTTTATAGGTAAATTAACGGGTTTCAGCTAGCTTCTATGCACCTATCTCTGATATCCTTGCTTAGGTACACTCTTACAGCTTTCTATTAACAATTAACATTTGTGTAGCACTTTGAATTTTTTTCTTTTCGCCATGTGACAACCCGTGGATTTATTTGATTTATTCCCACAACTGTTAAGTATTTTTATTATCCCTTATTTTACAATAGGAAATTGAAGCTTGGACCAGCGTGGGGTGAACGTATAAAGGAACCCACCTTCAGGACGTCCGAATCTTGTACTCCTTTTTCCAATTCATTCCATTCTCGACTCTCTCACTGCTCCAGGTCCCAACCCTCCAGCACAGGCGAGGTCTCTCCCTTTGCAGATTCGAACTTTCCTCTCCGGGTCCGCAGCCCCTCCACAGACCCCAGATTCCAGGGCCACGTCCGTCTCCTCCGTACTGCTTCCGCAGTTATTTCTCCCTCACCAGATTTTCTTCCCAAGCCCTCTTCCCTAACCCCTTCACCCCAAACCCGAAACTCTATACTCAGGACACACTCAAGTCTCCGAGTCAGGGAACTCAACTGAAAAATAAAAGTCAAACCAAGGAGCGTCGCGGCGCCACTGAACGTCCCTGAGTCTGTCCAATCGCGCAGCAGCTTACACGGCCCTTTAGACTACGCACCAATGGGAAGGGCCTTCACACAGAGGCCAACCCCCCCCAATCTCGCCCCTCCTCGCGGCGTTCCTCGCCGTGCAGTGGTCGCTGGGAAATGTAGTTTTCCTTCTGCTTGCTCCTCCCCGCGTGGCGATGCAGCAGGGCTGCAACTCGCTCCTTCAGGTATGGGTAGTGTGATGCTTGGGGTCAGAAGGCACCACTTCTGGTCACCCCCACTTAAGATTGCTCAACTGCTTTGAGCTCAGGTGTCCATGGTGCATATATGTTGTAATTTATAAGCTTGTCAAGAAGATAAAGATTCAAAGAAAAGTTTCTTCTTCCATGACCTGGTGGTCTAGAGCCAGGATAGGATCTGAGGTTCAGTTTCTACGGTCAAGGGATTATATATTTAAATTCTACTGTTTGCTCCATAGCAGACACTGCTTCCTTTTCCGGAGAAATGTACGACAATGGGCTTTAATCATCAAAGCAAGTTCAAAATTCATTATGGTCTCATCTTTCCAGAAAGCAAGGTGTAAAGGTCGGGGAAGAGGCACTTTCGTCTCAGAATTGCAGCTACTGGCATGGAAAAGGCCCTGTATTAGTTTGAGTCCTAAGGATGTCTAAATGAACCGTGCATCTGCTACAGCCTCGCTTTCCTTTATTGCGCTTCACAGATAACTGTTTTTACAAATGGAAGGTTTGTGGCCATTGCATAGAACCAAAGCTGTCTGCGCCATTTTTCCTACAGCACAGGCTTACTATGTGTCTCTGTGCCACATTTGGGTAATTTTCACACTGTTTCAAACTTTTTCATAATTATTGTATATGTTATGCTGATCTGTTATCTTTTTATTACTATTGTAATTGTTTAGGAGCACCATGAACCATGCCCATATAAGATGGCAAACTTAATTCATAAATGTTGTGGATGTTTTGACTGCTCCACAGACCGGCAGTCTTCCTGCTTTTCTCCTTCTCTTCCTGTGTCCTTATTCCTGTGATACAACAATATTGAAATTAGACCAATTAGCACCTCTACAGTGGGCTTCAAGGGGAAGGAAGAGTCACACATCTCTTACTTTAAATAAAAAGCTGAAAATGATTAAGCTCAGTGAAGAAGACATGTTGAAAGCTGAGACAGGATAAAAGCCAGTCTTCTTGCACCAAACAGCTAAGTTGTGAATGCAAAGGAAAAGTTTTTGAAGGAAATTAAAAGTGCTACTCCATTATACACACAAATGATAAGAAAGTGAAACAGACACTGCTGATACAGAGAAAGTTTGAGTAATCTGGATAGAAGGACAAACCAGCCACATTCCCTCAAGTCAAAGCCTAATGTGGAGCCCTGACTCTTCAATAAAATGAAGGCTGAGACAGGTGAGGCAGCTGCAGAAAAGAAGGTGGAAGCTAGCGAGGTTTAAGGTAAGGAGCTATTTCCATAACTTAAAAGTGAAAGCTGAAGCAGCAAGTGCTGTTGTAGATGCTGCAGCACGTTATTCAGAAGACCTAACTAAGGTAATTGATTAAGGTGGCTACGCTGAACAACAGACTTTCAATGTATATGAAACAGCCTTTTATTGGAAGAAGATGCTAATACTTTCATAGCTAGAGAGAAGTCAACGCCTGGCTTCACAGCTTCTAAGAACAAACTGACTCTCATCTTAGGGGCTAATGCAGCTGGTGACTCTGAGTTGAAGCCAGTGCTCATTTACCTCCCTAAAATCCTAGAGCCCTTAAGAATTATGCTAAAGTCTGCCTGTGCTCTATAAATGGAACAACAAAACCTTGATGACAGCATATATGTTTGTGGCATGGTTAACTGAATAGTTTAAGTCCACTGTTTTATTTTAAGCCCTACTGCGAAGGAAAAAAATAATTTCTTTCAAAATACTACTCTCACTCACAATGCACCTGGTCACCCAAGAGCTCTGGTGGAGATGTGCAAACAGGTGAATGTTGCTTTCATGCTTGCAAACACCACAGACACTCTGCCGCTCATGGATCAAGGAGTCATTTTGACTTTCAGGTCTTATTAAGAAATATATTTCAGGCCAGACGTGGTGGCTCACGCCTATAATCCCAGCACCTTGAGAGGATGAGGCGGGTAGATCACCTGAGATCCGGAGTTTGAGACCAGCCTGACCAGCATGGAGAAACCCCTTCTCTACTAAAAATACAAAATTAGCTGGGTGTGGTGGTGCATACCTGTAATCCCAGGTACTTGGGGGGCTGAGGCAGGAGAATCACTTGAACCTGGGCGGTGGAGGTTGCAGTGAGCTGAGATCACACCATTGCACTCCAGCCTGGGCAACAAGAGTGAAACTCAGTCTCAAAAAAAATAAAAATTAGCCAGGCGTGGTGGCACATGCCTATAATCCCAGCTACTTGGGAGGCTGAGGCAGGAGAATTGCTTGAACCTGGAAAGCAGAGGTTGCAGTGAGCTGAGATGGCATCGTTGCACTCCAGCCTGGATGACAGAGTAAGACTCTCCAAGAAAAAAAGAAAAAAAAAAAAAGGTGATTTTTTTTTTAAGCACAATTCTGGATATGTCACATTCCTGCTTATAAACCTTTGATAATTCCCCACAAACTAGAGAATAAAGTTCAAATAGCAATATGGCATTCAAAGACTGCCATTTTAGGACCCAATTTGTCTCTATTAAAAGAAATTGCTGGTCATCTCCTGAACATAAGATGCACTTTCCAGCTTCAGTTCACCCTCTTCCTTTTATCTGTATTGGCCCTTTCAATGAATCTTCACTCAAAATTCCTAGAAGGGCCAACTCAAATACTATCACTTTTGTAAAATCTTGACTTATCTCCCTAATTGGAAATATAGTTGTCCCTTGCTCAGTATCTGCTGGGGATTGGTGGCAGGCAATTCCTGGTTACTAAAACACGTGGACACTAAAGTCACTTACATAAATTGTGTACTATTTGCATATGACCTGTGCATACCCTCCCGTATACTTTATTTATTTTATTTTATTTTTTATTTTTTTGAGACAGAGGTTTGCTCTTGTGGTCCAGGCTGGAGTGCAATGGTGCAATCTCGACTTACCGCAACCTCTGCCTCCCGGGTTCAAGCAATTCTCCTGCCTCAGCATCCTGAGTAGCTGGGATTACAGGTATGTGCCACCATGCCAGCTAATTTTGTATTTTTAGTAGAGACGGGACATCTATGGATTACTTATAGTACCTGATACAATGTAAATAATTGTTTTTCTTTTTACTTTCTTTTTTGAGAGGGAGTCTCACTGTGTAGCCCAGGCTGGAGTATAGTGGCACAGTTTCAGCTCACTGCAACCTCCACTTCTCAGGTTCAATTCTCCTGCCTCAACCTCCCCAGTAGCTGGGATTACAGGCGCCCGTCACCACACCTGGCTAATTTCTGTATTTTTAGTAGAGACGAGGTTTTACCATGTTGGCCAGGCTGGCCTCAAACTCCTGACCTTAGGTGATCCACTTGCCTCGACCTTCCAAAGTGCTGGAATTACAGGCATGAGCCACTGTGCCCGCCCTTGTTTTTCTTTTTTAAATTTAATTAATTATTTTATTTTATTTTCTTAAACTCTGAGTCTCCGCATTTTGCCCAGGCTGGTCTCAGACTCCTGAGCTCAAGTCATCCTCCCACCTTAGCCTCCTATGTAGCTAAATAGTTGTTATAGTGTATTGGTTTATTTTATTTTATTATTATTATTTTTTAAGATAGGGTTTCACCATATTGGTCAGGCTGGTCTCAAACTTCTGACCTCAGGTGATCCACCCACCTCAGCCTCCCAAAGTGCTGGGATTACAGGTGTAATCCAGATTTTTTTTAATTTCAAAATTTATTTAATTTTCGTTTCTTTTTCCTTTTTAAAAGACAAGGTCTTGCTATATTGCTCAGACTGGACTCGAACTCCTGGGCTCAGGCAGTCCTCCTGGCTCAACCTCCTGAGTAGCTGGGAATACAGATGCATGCCACTGTACTTGATTTACTGTATTGTTTTATTTTATTTTATTTATCTATTTATTTATTTATTTTGAGACAGAGTCTCACTCTGTCGCCCAGGCTGGAGTGCAATAGCAAGATCTCAGGTCACTGCAACCTCTGCCTCCTGGGTTAAAGCAATTCTCTTGCCTTAGCCTCACAAGTAGCTGGGACTATAGGCGTGCATCAACATGCCCAGCTAATTTTTGTATTTTTAGTAGAGATGGGGCTTTGCCATGTTGGCCAGTCTGATGTCAAACTTGTGACCTCAAGTGATCCACCCACCTCAGCCTCCCAAAGTTCTGGAATTTCAGGTGTAAGCCTGTTCTGTTTTTTAATCTATGTTATTTTTATTGTTTATTGGTATATTTATTGTTTTTTCCCCAAATATTTTCTGTAGTTGGTTGGGTCCATAGACACTGCCTCTCTAAATGAGGAACTCACAGATATGGAAGGTTAGCTGTAATCCCTCCTGACTGGATATTCATTTAGCAATTTGTCCTTTTATTTTCATAAAGTAGCCTCTATTCAGATGTTCCCAATCTGGCTGGGTGCAGTGGCTCATACCTGTAATTCGGCCACTTTGGGAGGCCAAGGCAGTAGGATCGCTGGAGCTCAGAAGTTTGAAACTAACCTGGGCAATACAGCCTGTCTCTATAGAAAATAGAAAAAATTTTTAAAAATTACCCAGGCCTGTAGTCCCAGCTACTCAGGAAGCTGAGGCAGGAAGATCGCTTGAACCCAGAAGTTCGAGGTTACAGTGAGCCAAGATGGTGCCACTGCACTCCAACCTAGGTGACAGAATAAAACCCTGTCTCAGAAAACAAAAAACAAAACAAATGTCACCAATCTGTGAGCCCCTTGATGATCACACAATCCCCCTCACTTTCTCTACTTTAAAAAAGATCTCATCATCACATAAAATAGTATATATTTATTAGTTTGTACTTATTCCTTTGTTATCCATTTCCACTAGAGTGTGAGCTCTATGAGAGCAGACACTGTCTTTTTTTGTTGTTCACTGTCATAGATCCAGCATCTGGAAGAGTGCCTGGCACATAGAGACGTGCAATAAATGTTGAATGCACATATACTGCTCCTCCCTACAGGTGTGCTGCTTCCCCCTGTTAGCTTGCTATTCTTCCATTTGGTATCTAAATTAATGCATCATCATTCATTATAATGCCAAAGAGTCATTCTCTAATTCATCACTCTCTTGAAATCACACAACATCAAATTGATAATTTTTTTTAAAAATCACACTGGTGGCAAAGGATCAAATGAGAACAATGCTCGAAGGTCACTGGAAGGCCACAGCAGAAATTCATGAGGGAAAGGGCCTAACCAAGAGCAGCATTGACCATGGTAATACTAAGATGGTATTTGCCATTTTCATTGTTGATATTTGCATGGATGGTACAAAAGCAACAGTGGGTAAAATGCTGGTCCCTTAGCATGAGTCATGGCAGTGACACCAAACCATCCTTGTAGTCATTGCCTTCATTACATATGCTCATGGGGAAAAGCCAGTTTCATTTAAGAATGCCCTTGAGAAAGGAGTGAAAATTATTAATTTTAATAAATCTCAACCTTTAAAAATGTCTGTTGTCTGTATGATGAAGTAAGAAGTACACATAGAACACTCAGTTGCATACAGAGGGTTTTTCCTCAAGGAAGTAATACCAGCTCAACTAGCCACTTTTTTCATAGAACACCAGAAGGACTAACAGACAAACTATAGTTGTTCAGATTTAGCTATGGCAGGTCTTTTCTTGAAAATGAACAAGGTGAGCCAGGCACGGTGGCTCATGCCTGTAATCCCAGCACTTTGGGAGGCTGGGGCGGGTGGATCACCTGAGGTTAGGAGTTTGAGACCAGCCTGACCAATATGGTGAAACCCATGTTTAAAAAAAAAAAAAAAAGAAAAGAAAATGAACAAGGAGAGCCAATTTCTTCCACAAAAACAACGAATGGTATTTGTCGGCAATAATAAAATTTGGGCTTTCAAGTGAAAATTATAATTTTGGAAAGCTTGTTTCTGTCATTATGAGTTTGACAACTTCCCAACTGCCTGATAAGATTGATGGTGATATTTTTGTAAATTTTTTGATATTGTATAATAATATGTTTTGACATTTGGGAGAGCTGTATAACTCAGTGAACTAGTATTTTCTAAATGATGAATGCATGATGTTGCAAAAGCATGACTGGGTAAAAACAGTGCATGAAAGGACAAGACTGGCTGTGCATGGTGGCTCACGCCTCTAATCCCAGCACCTTGGGAGGCCGAGGCAAGTGGATCACCTGAAGTCAGGAGTTTGAGCCCAGCCTGACCAAAATGGTGAAACCCCGTCTCTACTAAAAATAAGCCAGTCATGGTGGCACCTGTAATCCCAGGCAGGAGAATTGCTTGAATCCAGGAGGCAGAGGTTGCAGTGAGTCAAGATCACACCACTGCACTCCAGCCTGGGCGACAGGGTAAGACTCTGTCAAAAAAAAAAAAGGACAAGATTGACTACCACTTTAATGTAACAGAGTACAAACAGTTAAATGATAAAGTTTTAGATTCCAAAGTGTTAGCCTTAAAGAAATTACAGTTATCTGAGAAGGCTTTTAAAATGCTTCTCCCCACTCTGCACGGTGGCTCATGCCTGTAATTGCAGCACTTTAGCAGGCCAAGGGGAGGATCGCTGAGCCCAGGAGTTTGATATCAGTCTGGGCAACATAGCAAGACCCCATGTATTAAAAAAAAAGTTTTTCTTTTAATTAGCTGGTCATAATGATGCACATCTGTGGTCCTAGCTACTTGGGAGGCTGAGGCAGGAGGATTGCCTGAGCCCAAGAGTCTATAGTAAGCTGGGATTGTGCTGCTGTGCTCTAGCTGGGCAACAGAGTGAGACCTTGTGTCTAAAAAAATAATAAATAAATAAATAAATACACACATAAAGTAAATAAATAAAATGCATATTTGTGTGGTGCTGGCTTTATTTCATATATTCCAACCAAAACAACATATTGCAACAGGTTGAATGCAGAAACATGAGAATCCAGCTTGGTGCTGCTAAACCAAATATTAAAAAAATATACAAAAAATGTAAACCAATGGCACTCTTTTCACTAAATTTTTTTTGTTTTTGAAAATATAGTTATTATTTTAAAAATACATTTAAATATAAAAGTTGATGACCTTTATATTTAAGTGAATAAAATAGTTTAAACATCTTAGGTCTAATTTCTAATATAGTAAACATCAATATGTGTTATACATGTAAACAAGAACTTTGGGGGTTCTCAATTTATTTTTTTTGAGACAGAGTCTTACTCTGTTGCCCAGGCTAGAGTACAGTGGCGCGATCTTGGCTCACTACAACTTCCGCCTCCCAGGTTCAAGTGATCCTCCTGCCCCAGTCTCCTGAGTACCTGGGATTACAGGTGCCCGCCACTACACCTGGCTAACTTTTGCATTTTTAGTAGGAGGGGGTTTTGCCATGTTGGCCAGGCTTGTCTTGAACTCCTGACCTCAAGTGATCTGCCTGCCTCAGCCTCCCAAAGTGCTGGGATTACAGTTATGAGCCACTGTGCTCAGCTTCAATAATTTTTAAGAGTGCAAAAGGGTCCTGAGACCAAAACAGTTTGAGAAACACTGGTGGGAATTATTCTTGAAGTAAAATGGCATGCATTTCTTTAAAAATTCAGTAATTTTGACTTTTCCCTCTCTAAAACTAACCCTCCCTTAATCTGATTTTGTGAGGTTTTATTACATTTTTAAAAAATTCAGGGACCACACTCTAGCCAAATGATGATCAGATCTAGGTATTCATTTTAGTCTATTATAACACGCAGGATAATATATTTCAGATCAATACTTAATATGCTAATATTATTTAATTTTTCTGAAAAGTTACTTTCAAGGATGGTTTAAATAATGCAAGCAATACTTTTAAACTACAGTTATACTCCACTGTTCTTCCCAGAAACCCAAATACTTTTGACAGTCAGTTTAACATCATGTGCGCAAAATGTCCTCAGAGAAGCTGATAAAACACAATTTGGATTTTTACAACAGTGATTTTCAAAGGGGTAGGCATGAGAGGTGGGAATGGGTTTCACCTGCCCTCCCTGAGGGGAGCATCAGAATGTGGGGTGGACCTAACTAGAGAAGTTTCTTCTGTCCGCACCAGATATATTAATATTTACTGCCCTTCCATTCACTGTCTTCTCTTACAGACTTCCTGCTCTTGTAAGCAACCACTACAGATTTCTCAGAAGTACTGTGGCAAATAAAAATGATTGAGAATCATTACTCTACAATTTTCTATTCCACTAGAGAGACAGTTTAAAATAAAATAATAATAATAATTTTCCTGAAGAAAATAACAGGAAATAGGCTGGGCACAGTGGCTCATGCCTGTAATCCCAGCATTTTGGGAGGTGAGGTTGGGCAGATTATGAGGTCAGGAGATCGAGACCATCCTAGCCAACATGATGAAACCCTGTCTCTGCTAAAAATATGAAAAATTAGCTGGGCGTGGTGGTGGGTGCCTGTAATCCCAGCTACTCGGGAGGCTGAGGCAGGAGAATTGCTTGAACCTGGGAGTGGGAGGTTGCAGTGAGCTAAGATGGGGCCACGGCAGTCTGGCCTGGCGACAGAGTGAGACTGTGTCTCAAAAAAATAAAGAAAGAAAGAAAAAAGAAAATAACAGGAAATAAATAGAACCAATCAAAACTTTGAAGGATTTGTGCTTATACTGAGATTCTATCAGATTCTCCCTCTCTATTAATTTGAAAGCAAAACCATTACATTTTAATTGAATGTTTAAAAAAATGAATTATTTCAGTGACTTGTTTTATTTGGAATTCCATTATTTCTTTTTCTGAATAATATAGTTTTCCAGATTTAAGTAGTAAAAGTCAAAGACTTTGTTGTAAATCCTTTTTTTTTTTTCCCCAAGACAGAGTTTCCCTCTTGTTGCCCAGGCTGGAGTGCAATGGTGTGATCTCGGCTCTCTGTAACCTCTGCCCCCTGGGTTCCAGCAATTCTCCAGCTCCAGCCTCCCAAGTAGCTGGGATTACAGGTGCTCACCACTATGCCCGGCCAATTTTTGTATTTTTAGTAGAGACAGGATTTCTCCATGTTGGTCAGATTGGTCTCGAACTCTTGACCTCAGGTAATCCACCTGCCTTGGCCTTCCAAAGTGCTGGGATTATAGGCGTTAGCCACCATGCCTGACTGTAAATCATTATAATAATTGTATGCAATTATTATGAATCACAGCTTCCTGTGTCCACACCCCTTTGTAATGTGACATTGTCACTCTGTGCATCAGAAATCGGAGTTTATTTTACCACCTCTTGTATCTGGGATGATCTTATGACTTGCTTTGATCAACTGAATATGATGTAGTGATCTTGTACATTTTAGAGTCTAGGCTTTAGGTCTTTGCTCCCACTCTCATCTTGGAATGCTAAGACCACCATGCTATGGAAAAGCTCAACCTACCACAACAAGATGAGAAGCCACGTGGAGAACTAAGGCTTCCCAGGCAATAGCCAGCACCAACTGCCAGACATGTGAGTGAGGCCATCTTGAACCCTCCAACCCTAGATGTATTCAGGGTTCTCCAGAGAAACAGAACCAATGGGATGTGTGCGTGTGCGTGCACGTGTGTGTGTGTGTGTGTGTGTGTGTGTGTGTGTGTGTGTTTATAAAGAGATTTATTTTAAGGACTTGGCTGACTTGATTACAGAGCTTTCAAGTCCAAAATCTGCAGGGTGGGTTGGCAGGCTGGAGACCAGGGAAAAGCTGATGCTGCAGTTCAAGTCTGAGAGCCATCTACTGGCAAAATTCTTCCTTGGTCACGAAAGGCCTTCAGGTGATTGGATAAGGCCTATTCACATTATGGAGGTCAATCTGAGTTATTCAAAGTCCACTGATTTGTTAATCTCATTGCAACAAACCCTAACAGAAACAGCAGAATGTTTGACCGTGTATCTGGGCACCATGGCCCAGTCAAATTGACACATAAAATTAATCATCATACCAGTCAAGCTGTCAGATGATTATAATTGAATGGGTAACCCCAGGTGAGACCATGAAAAACACCAGATTGCTAACCCACAGAATTGCCGTAAGTTGTTTTTATTTTTGCCACTAAGTTTTGAGGTGATATGTTACATAACAAAGGGTAACTGAAACAGAACTACCTCTGAAAGTGTCTGCGGTTTTAGGGTGGGGGTTATGAGTAAGTGGGCATTAACTTTTGTGGATGCTGTAATCAAGTGGAGGGATATTGTGTATATCACATGCAAGTACAGTGTCAAACAAAATGTTATATACATAAGTGTAGGATGAGGCAGGGACACACACAAGGCGAATTGGTTTGTGAATCCATTTATTTATTTACTCATTCATTTAGCATATATTTATTGCACACCTCCTGTACACCAAGCACTATTCTAGAAGCTGGGAAAACAAGACAGACACTGTCCCTGCCTTTGTGTAACTTACAGTTTGAGGGGAAAAGGCAATTAAATAAGCAATTTCAAAGAGTTTGACAAGGAAGTACAAGTTGCTGCTGACTACACTAATTTTCGGGTTTAGGACAGTCTATCTAGAAGTGATATTTAATCCTTCATATTGATTTAAATGAAGGATGAGTAGACATTTAGTCAGGAAGGGGACATATGAAACCGCACGATGGGTTTGGGTCCGGAGAGTACTAAAATGTTCCGGACAGAGGAAATATATGTGAAGGCTCAGAGGTGAGAAAAATCATGGTGTACTAAACTCACTACAAAAACTTCTGTAGGTTATGTGGGGAGGCAGGAGAGATGAAGCTGGGGAGTGAGGCAGCAAATCAGCAATTTAAAAAGTTTGGAGTGTTTAGTTTGGAGCTGAAAAGTGACAAGATAAATTCTAGATTTTAGACAAAAGCAATCCAACTTGTGAATGGAGAAGGATTTGAGAGGAGAAAAGAAATGAGCTGCTGTCAGTTCAGTGTATTTAAATGAGGATACTGGTAACAAGGATGGAGAGACACACGATTATACTTGGGAAGTGAGAGTAGAAAGAATTAGGATTATTTCTTGATTTTCTTTTTGCTCAAACAACTGAGTAGATGAAGTCATTAGTAGAAACCAGGAACACTGAAGAAATAGTGAACAATTTCTTTGAGTTATCAAAGTGACACGTCCTGTAAGTAGCTAGATGTACTGGCTTGTAACTCAGGAGAGCTGCCGCGTCCTGTGTAATAGGAAAAGCTACTCCTGGATGATGTCTAAAGCCAGATGGCAGAATTTAGGGGATGGGTTAGACCTGCACTTGTTTTCATGGAGAAGAGGCGGGTATAAAGTGGCAGGGTGAGATTACTGTAAAATATCTGCATTCAAAGGGCTAAGAAAAAGAGAAAATGCTGGAAAGTCTACTTGTTATAAACGCAGCCGGGCACGTTAAAACAAATCACGAAGCACAGGCGGCCAGTCTGGGTGGCTAAGTTAAGACCCGGCGTGATTCTGTGTGCACAGATAGATACACAAAAGGGAAAGAGCCCCTCCTCGCCGGAAGCACAACCTCTGCCCTCTGGGGCATTACACATTCCTCCGCGCCGGAAGAACGCGTCGCGCCTCGCGTCGCCTCACCTCGCCCAGTCGGCTTCCCTCTATACCGTAGCACTGATAAAGGAGATGTGCCCCTCTTCAAACCCCACCAAGAGCGAGCCGCGTGGAGTCGTTGGACTGGGCTGAACTTTGGCAGGCAAGGGGAGAAACAGCCATACTGGGCTGCCGGGCAAAAAAGGCATAAGGAAGGGTCAGACACACAGGCTTCGCGCCGCTGCGGAAGGATTCTGTTTCCTGCAGGGAGCCGAGGGCTTTGACAGCACGGTAACTTCCGGAAAAGTCCTGAACCTCAGAGGAAAAGCCCTGAGAGAAACAATAACAAACGGGAGCAGGAAGCGATTCTGGGGTTTCTGTGTTGAACAGTTCTCGTCCGCGAAGATGCGCTTCGGCCTGTGTCAGGGGACGTGAACAAACTCGGCTTCAGCCAGCTTTTCACCACCTGTTCCCCACGGGGACCCCCGCCCCCGCCGTTGCAATGGCGGGCGTGGGGCCGGGGGGCTACGTGGCGGAGTTCGTGTCACCCCCAGAGTGCCCTGTCTTTGAGCCGAGCTGGGAGGAGCTCACAGATCCTCTCAGCTTTATCGCTCGCATCCGGCTTTTGGCGGAGAAAACCGGCATCTGCAAAATTCGGCCGCCCAAGGTACCTCAGTCTGTGAAGAGAGCGGGAGAAGGAAGAATGGGGGAGTCCATGCCCTGGGTTTAGCCTTACTTTTCTGGTCCTTCTGTTCTTTTATATGTACTCTCTCTGTTTTGCGACAACTGGAGGCTGTTTCTGGATATTTTTGCCTCGGTTTCTTTTGTGGTCTTACGTAGACACATCTGAACGCGAGAAAGTGGTGTCTCTGGGGCCTCTTCCGCCTAGAACTCGGGAACTGATACTTTTCTCAGCTGTGGGCAAGGGTAACAAAAGGCTTTAGGCCTTTCGTTAAGCAATATGGTGCTTAAAGTACAGTATTATGACATGACATACTCTTCCCTCGCGTATCTTCATTATGGTTTGATAGTCGGCTATCTCTTTATTCAAGACCTGCTTGCATCAAATAATTTGCAGGCCTTATCTCAGGGTTAGGGTTTCTCAAAAGCTAATCTGAGCTCTAGTCCTCCAGGATGCTATCGCTAGACAAGAACTCCAGACTAATTATGGCTGCAGTGAAAAGTCTTACCGGGGGAAGAAAATTTAGAGGTTTAGGAAGAATTGGTCTATAATGGAGGTGGAAGGAAATGTTGAAATCTCTTGACATAGGGAACTAAACATCAACGATTTTAGAATCAGTTATTGCAGATAATTAGGTTTGCCTGTAAGGTTAATTATAATCTCGACTTTGAGGTAAGGAGACACTATCCCTTGTGTGGAGGGAATTAATGCCCAAAGAGGTTGAGTTAAAGTGCTCCAGGTCAAAAGGTGTTTTTCTGTACCCATTAGACCAAGCGCTTTTTAAATGATGTTACTGGACCACTTGGCACCAGGGTCAACTGGATGCTTGTTTAAATGCAGATTTCTAGGCTTCTCGTTGTGGAAGTTTCTGCTTTTCTAGCAACTAATCTTAGATAATTCTTCATGTAAGTTGAGGTTTTTGAACCATCGCTTTAGTCATTGCTTCTTGAAGACACATTTTGCTTTATGTTTGCAAGTCTGGGTAAGTTAAAACACCAGATGTGAGATCCTGGGCAAGTAGCAAAGTATATTTTGAACCTAGATTAGTTTTTCTGATTCTAAAACAGACATAATGCTTTCACTATGTTGAATGAATTTGTTTAAGATTATAGGCTATTCATTTCAAGCAGAGGATTAACAAATAATTGCTGTGATGATATGCAATGCCATTCTCCAAAAACTTCCATTTAACCCTTTTTTCTATCATAATGACCTCATGTTAACATCTCAAGCATTGAAGGTTTTCCTAAATCATGTTTTAATCTACTCTTGAATTTATTCATTAGAAATTCTATTCAAGGTTATTCGATTAAAAAAAAAAGCTTTTTTTTTTAACTTAAAAAATGCTGGAAGCTGAAATAATGCTTTCTCTTTTTATGTCACATTATTGAAAATAAATCTTGTTTACACTTGGAATTTAATTTTAGTATTGGTAGATTCTTTAGTTTCCAAGGTAAGGGTTTTTTTTCCTACTTCTCACATTTAAAAATAAGTTTACTACTATTTAGGCCAAATCAAAGTATGTTCTTTAGATCCCATGTGAAATATGCTATCTCATTTTAGTTATATTGCAATCTGAAAATTGTTCTTGTTTTGTGTGTTTGCTTATTATTATTACTTTTTTTTGAATATTTGGGTTTCCAGGAGGTGGGCTTTGAACAAAACATCTGTGTAACATAAAGTGCTCTGTCACATTACACATAACTTTTAAAAAGTTTAAATAAATAAGTTCTTTTTCAAAGTTTCTTTTTAATTTTTAATTCTACCCTTAAAAAAAATTTTTTTTTCTTTGAGATGGAGTTTCAGTCTTGTTGCCGAGGCTGGAGTGCAATGACGTGATCTTGGCTCACTGCAACCTCCTGACTCCTGGGTTCAATCAGTTCTGCCTCAGCCTCCCAGGTAGCTGGGATTACAGGCATGCACCACCGGTTAATTTTGTATTTTTAGTGGAGACATGGCTTCTCCATGTTGGTCAGGCTGGTCTCCAACTCCCGACCTCAGGTGATCTGCCCGCCTTGGCCTCTCAAAGTTCTGGGATTACAGGTGTGAGCCACTGCCCCCTGCTCCCTTTTTGTCTTTAAAAATTTTTTTTTTCATTTTGGTAAAACTGTATGTTTACTAGACACTGCTTTGTCATATATGACCTCAGTGATTTTCACTTGAGTAACTTGGGAAAGCATAATTGTGGGATATAAATAGTGGGACTGGTTTGAAGACGATTGCTTCTCCGAGCAATACAGGTTTAGTGTCCCTACTTTAAAAATTCCAGATCTACCCCCTTACAGTAGATTCATAGTGAGCTAAAAAAATAAAAATAAAAAAAAATCCAGATCCAAAATGCTCCAAAATCTGAAACCAGGTTACCCTGAAACATTATTATTCTTTTTCTTTTATAGAGACAGGTTCTCACTCTGTTGCTTGGGCTGATCTCAAGCTCCTGGGCTCAAGTGATTCTCCTGCCTCAGCCTCCCAATATGCTGGGATTGCAGGTGTGAGCTACTGATTCTAGCTTGAACAGATTACTTTTTTCATTGTATTAATGGTATGTTATATTTTTCCTGTTAACTACTTATGTGGGAATAAGTGTAAGGAAATAATTGTTTATTGGTAGCTTGTAAATGCAGAGTCAGAAATTATGGTGATGCCAGACAACTACAGATTGTCCACACGGGTGGCTGAGATAGTGACACCTTTCCTTTCTGATGGTCCAGTGTACACATGCATTATGCACCAGATTATTAAAAATATCGTATAAAATTTCCTTTAGGCTACATGTATAACTTTATGTGAAATAAAAGAATTTTGTATTTAGACTTGGGTCTCATCTCCAATATATCTCATTATGTATATGCAGATACTCCAGAATATGGAAAGTGAAATCCAAAACACTTCTCATCCCAAGCATTTCGTGTAAGGGATACTCAACCTGTATTAAAATTATTTTATCTAAAAAATTTGCTCATTTTGTTTCTATAATAAAGAAGACTTATAAGTTAGTCTATTATCACCATGATTTGTGGCAAAAACCCCCTTTAAGGGAATAAATAACCCATTCCTTGCTTACATACCACTGTGTTTTGAAAAAACTCTTTCTATTTAGGACTGGCAGCCTCCATTCGCCTGTGAAGTAAAAAGCTTTCATTTCACTCCAAGAGTCCAGCGCCTGAATGAACTTGAGGTTAAGTGTTGTGTCACCATTTCTTCTTCCTGATTTATTCTTTATTGTTAGGGCTGTAGGTAGAGAACTTTGCACAGCCTAGAGTTTGTGTTAATTGGTACTGACTGGAATAGTTACTTGATGTTTGGAGGAAGAGTGTGCTTTTTAAAAAAATTGTGCAAAGCAGTTACGGTTCTTCCATTTAACTGAGATCACGAGAAACTATCTGTAGCTCTGTTTTTCTAGTGGAAATGTTCAATGCTTAGCTTCAGAGACTTAGAATTCCTGAATTCTACTTTCTCTATTGTTTCTTACTCTGCTAAAATTTTTGTTAATCTCGGAAGATTCTGTCTTCCTTGGTTCTTGGAAAATGGATTCTTAAATCCTGTTTTAAAATCCTAGTTTTCAAAGTTTTTTCTTTTGTTTTGGTTTCGGTTTTAATGGAACTTTGTCAGGACTGTTAATCTAATTTATTAAGATCTTCCTTTGGCCGGGTGCAGTGGCTAAGGCCTGTAATCCTAGCACTTTGGGATGCCAAGGTGGGTGGATCACAAGGTCAAGAGTTCGAGACCAGCCTGGCCAATATGGTGAGACCCCCCCGTCTCTACTAAAAATACAAAAATTAGCTGGGTGTGGTTGTGGGCCCCTGTAGTCCCAGCTACTCGGGAGGCTAAGGCAGGAGAATTGCTTGAACCCAGGAGGCGGAGGTGGTGGAGGTTTGCTGAGATCGCGCCATGGCCCTCAGCTGAGCAACAGAGTGAGACTCCGTTTCACACACACTTAAAGATCTTCCTCTAAGTATTACTGATTTATCTTACGTTTTCTAAATAGAAGACTATGTGTTGCTGTTTTTCTTGTCTGCTGATTTTTAGAAGGTTCTTCATTGTGATATTAAAACTTTTAGAGTACAGAAGGAAAATCATTGATAGAAAAGGTTTATTATGTCATTCTGAGTTTTTTTTTTTCTTTTCCCTCAAAACATTTCTGAGAGTTTATTACATACTTTTTTTTTTTTTTTGAGACAGAGTATTGCTTTGTTACCCAGATGAGACTGTAGTGGTGTGATCTTGGCTCATGCAACCTCTACCTCCCAGGTTCAAAAACGATTCTCCTGCCTCAGCCTCCTTAGTAGCTAGTTTTACAGTAGCTGGGATTACAGCCAGCATGCCCGGCTAATTTTTGTATTTTTAGTAGAAACGGAGTTATGCCATTTTGGCCAGGCTGGTCTAGAACTCCAGACCTCAGGTGATCCGCCCGCCTCAGCCTCCCAAAGTGCTGGGATTCTAGGCATGAGCCACCATGCCTGGCCACAGTACATCTTTTTTCTTTTTAGTCTCTTGTAATTAGATACTTGATGAAGCATCTCAATATAAGTGAGGTTGAGGGATGACGCACCAAAAGTGTGCATATTTACCTGTGGATGAAATGACAGAATGTTAGACACTGAGGAGGATCTGATTTACTGAATTTTCTGGTCAGCATAAAGTTGAACAAACTTAAAAAAATTATTTTGGTTGCCAGGATAACTTTTAAAATAAATCAGAGTAACTTTTTTGCCTGAATGAATAGTTTGTTAGAAGTCTTTTGCATCTTTATTATTGGCTGGTTTTACAGGGTTGGACTAAGCAATAATGAAAAGTCTTTGAATTTCTTGAAAGAAGTGAGTACCTCTATTACAGTGGTCCCCAACGGTTTTGGCACCAGGGACTGGTTTCATGGAAGACAGTTTATCCATGGATGGATGGGAGTATGGGGGATGGTTTTGGGATGAAACTGTTCCATCTCAGGTCATCAGACATTTGTTAGATTCTCATAGGCGTGCACAACCTAAATCCCTTGCATATGCAGTTCATAGTAGGGTTTGTGGGAATCCTTGCCTGCTCACCTGCCCGCTGCTGCTGCTCACCTCCTGCTGTGCGGCTGGGTTCCTAATAGGCCACTGATGGGTACCAGTCCACAGCCTGGTGTTTGGGGACCCCTGCTCTGTTATACTCATTCCTTTCAATCATAACTTAGTTCTTATTTCTGTATTTTAATAATTTTAGGCAATGACCAGAGTGAGACTGGATTTCTTGGATCAACTAGCAAAATTTTGGGAACTTCAAGGATCTACTCTGAAGATCCCTGTGGTAGAGAGAAAAATCCTGGATCTGTATGCTTTGAGCAAGGTGAGGCTTATACTGGTTTAGAAATTAGAGCAGAGGCTTGTGAATTTAGGAATTTAAAATGAATTTGGTGGGAAATATTGCTTCCAATGGAGGATTTGTTTGATAGATGCCCTAGCTGGGCATGGTGGCATGTACCTATAATCCCAGCTACTCAGAAGGCTGAGGCAGGAGAATTGCTTGAACCTGGGAGGTGGAGGTTGAGGTGAGCTGAGATCGCGCCATTGCCCTCCAGCCTGGGCAATAAAAGTGAAACTCCATTTCCAAAAAAAAAAAAATGAAATGCACATTTGAATAAATGGAAATGACAGACCTCAAAGTTATCTTTAAAAGTTACTTTATATTTGTTAATGAGACTAATATTTATCGGGCTCTGTGATATGCAATATGCAAAATAAATGACTATAGCCTGCTAATATTATATTGTACTGCATGTACAACGTTCTGTGTTGATCTTGTCATCTTTTTTTGTTGTTGTTGTTACTTAATTGAAAATTTGGGCCAGGCACAATGGCTCACGCCTGTCAACTGAGCACTTTAGGAGGTTGAGGTGGGAGGATCACTTGAGCCTAGGAGTTAAGAGACTAGCCTGGCAACATGGCAAAACCCTGACTCCGATAAAATTAGAAAAAGTTAACTGGGCATCGTGGTGCACACCTGTAGTCTCAACCACTCAGGAGACTAAGGTGGGAGGATCACGTGAATCCGGAAAGTCAAGGCTGCAGTGAGCTGTGATTATGCCGCTGTTCTCCAGCCTGGCGCCTGGTGACGGAGTGCGACTCTGTCTCAAAAAATAAAATAAAATAAAAATAAAGGGACTCATGTTACTCACCATTCTTATGTATAGTATATATTAGTTTTGTTAATAACTATATGTAGCGTTAATGACTAATTGAGGCCAGCATTGTTGGGTAGGATGAACAATAGCTCAGAAACTTAAGGGTGAAGAGTTTAGATAAATTTTCGTCCAAATTGTGTTAACTTTTTAACATTATATTCCCTAATGTTATAATGTGAAGAAAACTAACTGACCTGCAAGCTGAGATTATAACAACATTGAAATATGTTTTGTTAATACAATAATACAAGTTTATTATTGCTTAATTATCTGAGAAATTTTGCAAAACAGCTTCTTTTTGTGGCCTTCCATACTTACAATTTATGTACTATTTTGAAATAGAAATTTATTCTCATTTAAATTGCAGTTAATTTTGGAAGATTTCACTTTCAAGGAAAAAAAGTAAGAGTAATCAGCCACCTGTGGTGGTGCATACCTATAATCCCAGCACTTTGGGAGGCTGAGGTGGAAGGATTGCTTGAACCTAGGAGTTCGAGACCAGCCTGGGCAACATAGTGAGACTCTGTCTCTACAAAAAATTAAAAAATAAATAATCTGGGCATGGCGGTGGACTCCTATAGTCCTAGCTAATCAGGAGGCTAAGGCAGGAGGATCTCGAGAGCCAGGAGGTCAAGACTGCAGTGAACCATCATCATTCTACTGCATTTTAGACTGGGTGACAGAGCAAGACCCTGTCTCCAAAAAAAAAAAAAAGATGTTAGAATAATCATATTTATCTTTTATGATATGTTTTAAAATTAGTGTCAGGTCAGAATTCTCTTGCTAAAAAATTTGGGAAGTATGGTCTAATGCTAAAATACAGCTTGAGACTTAGTCAGGTGATGAGGTTAGTAAGCACTGTGCCAAAAGTGTTCTACTGCAGTTATATGAAAACCTATGGTGCTCAAGAACAAATTATGCTAAATTTGAGGCCTAGGGTTACTATAGGGAACCATTAGGATAAAAATTTGTTTTAAGAACTTAATTTTGATGTTTTCATTCAGTCAGAACTTACCTATTACATTTTGCTGTATGATGCTGTTTAAGGTTCTGAATGTGTTTGACTGTTACTTGAATAAAATATAAAAAATTTTCAAAAATTGGCCGGGGTAGTGGCTTACACCTGTAATCCCAGCACTTTGGAAGGCTGAGGTGGGTGGATCACCTGAGGTCAAGAGTTCAAGACCAGCCTGGCCAACACGATGAAAACTTGTCTCTACTAAAAATACAAAAATTAGCTGGGTGTGGTGGTAGGCACCTGTAATCCCAGCTACTTGGAAGTTTCAAGCAGGAAGTTGCTTGAAACCAGGAGGCAGAGATTGTAGTGGGCTTGAGATAGCACCACTGCACTCCAGCCTGGGCAACAAAAGTAAAACTCTGTCTGAAAAAAAAAAAAATTGTTTTTCAAAAATTATTATTATTTTTATTTTTTATTTTTTTGAGTCGGAGTTTCACTCTTGTTGCCCAGGATAGAGTGCAATGGCACAATCTCGGCTCACTGCAACCTCCGCCTCCTGGGTTCAAGCGATTCTCCTGCCTCAGCCTCCTGAGTAGCTGGGATTACAGGCATGTCCCACCACGCCTGGCTAATTTTGCATTTTCAGTAGAGACGGAGTTTCTTTTTTTTTTTTTTTTTTTTTTTTTTTTTGAGACAGAGTTTCGCTCTTGTCACCCAGGCTGGAGTGCAATGGCGCGATCTCGGCTCACCGCAATCTCCGCCTCCTGGGTTCGGGCAATTCTCCTGCCTCAGCCTCCTGAGCAGCTGGGATTACAGGCACACGCCACCATGCCCAGCTAATTTTTTGTATTTTGAGTAGAGATGGGGTTTCACCATGTTGACCAGGATGGTCTCGATCTCCTGACCTCTCGATCCACCCGCCTCGGCCTCCCAAAGTGCTGGGATTACAGGCGTGAGCCACCGCGCCCGGCCGAGAGACAGAGTTTCTTGATGTTGATCAGGCTTGTCTCGAACTCCCAACCTCAGGTGATACACCCACCTCAGCTTCCCAAAGTGCTGGGGTTACAGGAGTCAGCCACCATGCCTGGCCCTCGAAATTTATTTTGTCATTAATAACAGTATGTTGTGATACTCTTTAATGAAGCTCTTTCCACTTTTTTTTTTTAGAAAGAGTCTCACTTTGTTGCCCAGATTGGAGTGCAGTGGCACAATCTTGGCTCACTGCAACCTCCACCTCCCAGATTCAAGTGACTGTCATACCTCAGCCTCCTGAGTAAATGGGGCTGGGATTACAGGTGCATGCCACCAAACCTGGCTAATTTTTGTGTTTTTAGTAGAGATGGGGTATTATCACATTGGCCAGGCTGGTCTTAAACTCCTGACCTCAAATGATCTACCCACCTTGGCCTCCCAAAGTGTTGGGATTATAGGTGTGAGCCACTGTGCCTGGCCACATTTTTATTTCTTGTTTTCATAAATACCCTAAGGAATTTACTAGAGTATTTATTAATCGTGTAAGTAGTAATCTATTAAATTGAAACTTTTGGTATCAGTGATAAGGAATTTACTAGAGTATTTATTAATAGTAGGAGTAGTAACCTATTAAATGGAAACTTTTGGTATCAGTGATTTTTCAATTAATAGATAAACCTCAGGTTTAATCTGATGATAAGTTAAATTGCATTATTTGGTTTTCTTTTCTTTTCCTTTTTTTTTTTTTTTTGAGACAGTGTCTTCTTCTGTTGCCCAGGTTAGAGTGTAGTAGCACGATCTCAGCTTACTGCAACTACCTGCCTCCTGGGTTCAAGTGATTCTCCTGACTCAGCCTCTGCAGCAGCTGGGACTGCAAGCCTGAGCCACCATGCATGGCTAATTTTTGTATTTTTAGTAGAGACAGGATTTCACCATGTTGGCCAAGCTGGTCAAGAACTCCTGACCTCAAGTGATTGCCCATCTCACCCTCTCAAAGTGCTGGGATTACAGGCGTGAGCCACTGAGCCCGACCACATTTTTCTGGTTTTCTGAAGTTATAGAATTTCAATCAGGAAAGGGCTTTTAGGGGTAACCTAGTCTGAATACTTAGTTGTTCACAATTCTCTTTACAACATTTGTCGTTCAGACTGTTTAACACCATCTTGAGAATCCCATTTACTTTTAAGGTTCAAACTACTAATAAAGTACACTTTATTGAAATATTTGGAAAAAAACCTGGGTGCGGTGGCTCACGCCTGTAATTCTAGCACTTTGGGAGGCCAAGGTGGGTGGATCACCTGAGGTCAGGAGTTCAAGACCAGCCTGGCCAACATGGTAAAGCCCATCTTAAAAAAAAAAAAAAAAAGAATGAAATATTCGGAAAACTTACTGAAAATGCATTGTAATTAAAGGTTAAGTGTGCTTATCTGAGGGTTTATTGGAGTCCTGTCTTTTGTGGGGTTTTTTAAGTCCTCATGGACATCTTTCCCCTAACCTGTGAGAACATTTGCAAAACAGATTTAAAGCTAAAAGACAAACTTCGATTTGTAGTTATTTTGTTTGTAATACTTTTGTTCCCTAAATGTCATTGTGAGATTTCTGCTTCTCACATTAACTTTTTTCTTTTATATTGAGGTGTAGCTTACAGTGTAAGCTACAAATTTTAAGTGTACAGTTCAATAAATCTTTATATATGTATACACCTGTTTTGTAGCCATCACCCAGATCAAGATATATCACTTTTCTTTTTGCTTTTGAGACGGAGTCTTGCTCTGTCACCCAGGCTGGAGTGCGATGGCATGGTCTCAGCTCACTGCAGCCTCCATCTCCAGGGTTCAGGCGATTCTCCTGCTTCAGCCTCCCAAGTAGCTAGGATTCTCCCCCACACCCGGCTACTTTTTCTATTTAGTTGGGACAGGGTTTCACCATGTTGGCCAGGCTGGTCTTGAACTCCTGATCTTGTGATCCACCTGCCTCGACCTCCCAAAGTCTTGGGATTACAGGCGTGAGCCACTGCGCCCGGCTGATGCATAACATTTTCATAACACTCTAGTGGGTTCTTTCATCTCTCTCCCAGTCAGTACTTCACAAAAGTAATTTATTCTGACCCTTATCAATGGGTGACTGTTTATTTCATTAACGTGACATTTTATTCTAGCAAGAGGCTTGGGCTGAAAACCGCAGAAAATACCAAGAGTTCGCATGTTTTAAGGTTGTTAGTGGTGTCCTTTCTTTTTTTAAAAAAAGTTTATTTTTGGCTGACAGTTTATTGGCATCTATTGAGTTTTGTTTTTTATAGATATGATTTGAAAATACTGTGATTCACATTGCATTTTAATGGGAAGCATATTTTCAGTCTTAGTCATTAAGTCATCAATGTGATGGATTCCTGTTTTGATTAAATCACATCTTTCTCCCTATTATTTTTAATAATAAAAAGTATTACTAGGCCAGGCACGGTGGCTCATGCCTGTAATCCCAGCAATTTGGGAGGCTGAGGCAGATGGATCATGAGTTCAAGATCATAATCTTGAACTGGCCAACATGATGAAAACTTGTCTCTACTAAAAATACAAAAATTAGCTAGGTGTGGTGACTTGCGCCTGTGATACCAGCTACTTAGGAGGCTGAGGCAGGAGAATCGCTTGAATCCCGGAGGTGGAGGTTTCGGTGAGCCTAGCTCGCACGCACCACTGCACTCCATTCTGGTGACTCCATCTCAAAAAAAAAAAAAAAAAGAAGTATTACTTGGAATGCCTGTAATTTAACAGACTTCTATATTACTAATTACTGTTTTTATAACCACTTCAGCAAGAAGCATTCAATCTAGCCCTTCTCTTTAAAACATTTTTATTCTTGTCAAAGTAGTACACTTTTAAAAAAAACAAGGCTTTGGCTGGGTACGGTGGGCTCACACTTGTAATCCCAGCACTTTGGGAGGCCAAGGCAGGAGGATCATTTGAATACAGGAGTTCTAGACCAGCCTCCTGGTCTAGACATAGGGAGACCCTGTCTCTACAAAAAAATTTTAAAAGATTACCTGATTGTGGTGGCACATGCCTATAGTTGCATCTACTCGAGAAGCTGAAGCTGGAGGATTGCTTGAGTCCAGGAGTTTGAGGCTATGATACCTCTGATTGCACCACCTGGGCGACAGAGTAAGACCCTGTTTCTTAAAAAAAAAAAGAGAAAAAAAAGAAGGCAGCTTAAAATGAAAATCAGCATCTCCCTTAATCTCCACCCCCATTCCCACTCCTCAGAGCTAATCACTTTCAGTTCTTTTAGTGGTTTCTGATTTTGATCCTCATATTTCCAAACAATATGCTCATTATGCTATTTTTTCTTTTCTCAGCTTTAAATGTTGTATATTGATTTCCTCCTGTTGAAGATGGAGAATGGGTGTAAGAGATCTTAAGTCCTCCCATACTTTATGTTCCTCTTCCCCTTCTAGTGTAGTTACATTTATATGTTCCTCTTCCCCTTCTAATGTAGTTACATTAATTTTTTATTAATCTAAAATTAATACTGTGAAAAATATATTTTCAAACTTTCCAGCAGAAATATACATCGCTCATTATGCTTCTACCCATCAGATAATCTGTCAGCTTTATTTTCTTGGAGCCATTCTTCCAGGAGTCTTTTTTACCTCAGATCTTGACTGGTTGTTTCTTAAAGTTCGGCTGTCAGTCTGGAACTTCCTTTTATTGCCATCATTCTGGGAATTCCTTGGCCTTTTTCCTTGTTGCAAGTCTTCCTTTTACTTGGTTTACTCTCATTTTGGTGAAACGTTTCTTCTGCTAGTTTCATGAGAAAGATAGTAGTGGGATGTAAATTTTTTAGGACTTCTTGCTTGTGTAAAAATGTTCTGCCCTTATACTTTCTTAGTAGTTTGGTGGGGTTTAAAAGTCTAGATTGTGAATCATTTTACTGTAGTATGTGTAAAGCTTTACTCCATTGCCTTGGTGAGAACGATGCTATATTAATTCTTGTTTTTTTGTGTGTGTGACTTTTTTTTCCCTGAAGATTTAGGATCTTACCTTTATTCCCAGGGCTTTGAAATTTCACAGTGATAATGTATTGGTATGTGTTTATTTTCATTCACTGTTTTTATGGCTCTCAATAACCTCTCTTATCTGATAACTCATTTCTTCCAGTTCTTCTAATTTTTCCTGTATTCTTTGATAAGTTTATTATTTTTTCTCTTCTTCTGGACTATTTGTTAGTTAGATATTAGACTTGTTAGGCTGGTCCTCTAATTTACTTACCTATTGCTTTCTTAGTTCAGCATCCCTTCTGTTCAAACTTTGCTGAGAGTAAATCTCCAGTTTTCTGCTGGGGCTAGAGAGGGATAGTTGCCTGGAGGAGGTCTGTTTACACAGGTCTTCACAATCTCATTCTCGCTGCATTGCCACCCTTAATTTTAGAGGTACTGCTGCTTTTGCTTCTTAAGCCTTTTTTTTTTTTTTTTCTCTTTTTTTAGAAAAGGGAGGAAGGGCGTCCTCTTAAGCCTTTCCAGGTTCTATGTTGCAAAAGCTTCTCTGGCTTTTCTCTGTTGCAGGGCACTTAGTTTTAAACTTGTAGTTTAAAAGTACACCTGGTTTTTCTGTTTTGTTTATTGCTTTGGCTTGTTAGATATCTCTAGCTTCAAAATATTGTTTACATTTCTTTGTATTTGGTTTCTTTCTTGGTCTATTTGACCCCTTGAGAGGATGCCTTTTTGTTTCTTTCTGGTCTTTCTACTGGAGTTTTTAGAGGGATCTTTTAAGTAGAAGACTGTTCTTTACGTATGTTAAAACTGTCTCTATTCCCAGCCATTTTGGTCTTGAGTGATACTACTTTTTGGTCAAGTTTTGATAAAGGGCTTGTCTTCATTGTGTTCAGTTCAAGTGCATGCCGTATGTCTTTATAGAGCAGGGTTCATAGTGATATTTCTGGTGACAATGCTGTGATGTAGTACATGGCAAACATTTGGAATAAATGGTTTATATTTTATATTTTATTTTTATTTATTTGTTTTTGAGACAACACTGTTGCCCAGGCTGGAGTGCAGTGGCCTGATCCCAGCTCACAGCAACCCCCGCCCCCCAGGTTCAAGTGAGTCTACTGCTTCAGCCTCCCAAGTAACTGGGATTACAGGTGCCTGCCACGATGCGTGGCTCATTTTTGTACTTTTAGTAGAGATAGGGTTTCACCATGTTGGCCAGGCTGGTTTGGAACTCCTGACCTCAGGTGATCCACCTGTGTCAGCCTCCCAGTGTACTGGGATTGTAGGCATGAGCCACCGTGCCCTGGTTTATATTTTAAAATTATGCATGATAATCCTTGAATCTGTCAGCTGAAGAAATACAGGTATAAGGTTTTGCGTGTTTTTTGGTTAGATTGTTAGAGTATTGTATACATGGAGCCTAAGTAATGGTTTTGTTTTCTATGTGAGATAGTTTATTCCTTTGTCATGGCCATATCCTGGCTGCTACTAATCACCAGAACTGAGTGGGACATCATGACTGGATCCATGCAGATATGTCATAACTAATGGAAATTTAGCTTGAAATGCTTTCAATACAAAGCAGATTACTATGTAAAAGTGATTATTGTATGGGATAGTAAAGATTAGCCAATTTATCTTATTTTCTACCTTAATAAATTCTGTACTCCGTATCAGTAAATCTACTTCAGTCTAACCTTTCCTCAGTGTTCCTTCATAATCTTCCATAGAAAACTCTTGTCCTTTTGAAAAACTATGGCCTGTTTTTCAAAACCGTTCTTTATATTCATGGTTTGATTGACATTTTTGTTAAGTTCTGTAAGTTACTTGGTATTTCTAAATTCAGGATTTATGTTTATTTGTGTTATATAACATTTTCATGTCTATTTTTGTCTGTTTTTATTCTTATTTCATACTGTGAGTTCCTTGAGTACATAAGTTTTATATGTGTATTTAGTTTTCTCACAGTGCATACTATACAAAGTATTAATTCATTAAATATTTTTAAATGCTTGGTTTGAAGGTAGGCATAATAATATTAATTAAATTTTAAACCTCTGTAAATCATTGTTTCTATTTCTTACTCTAAATGTTGACAGATTTCAGTTTGGTTACATACTCATTGAAAGGAAAATTTGAAATTTAAGCCCAGAATAATTTTTCTATTTAGTAGACATAGAGTCAGGATGCTTGAATCTACTTTTTTTCTCTAAGAAACTTTTACTTGCTTTTCAGATTGTTGCCAGCAAAGGAGGTTTTGAAATGGTCACCAAAGAGAAGAAATGGTCTAAAGTGGGTAGTCGCTTGGGATATCCGCCAGGAAAAGGAACTGGGTCTCTTTTGAAGTCACATTATGAAAGAATTCTCTACCCATATGAGCTTTTCCAATCTGGTGTGAGCCTTATGGTGAGATGCATCATTCTTTTTAGAAAAAGTTGATAAATCCAGTTGCTCAAGTATAAACTTTAGACTATGTTTAACCCAAGTTAGCAGGCACCAAAATTTGGGGAAGCAAAGTGTATGTCATAGTGTAAAATTATAGCTATTTTTGGTGGTTTGCAAAATAAAGCATAATGGGAATGAAGAGTATTTTTTTATTTATTTAAAATAAACCTTTATGACTGAAAGTTTTTGAAAAAGTCCTCCTGTTTGTTTCATGTATTTTTTAACAACAGCTTTATTAGGTATAATTTATATACCATAGAATTCACCCTTTGTGGGTGCACAGTCAGTAAGCTTTAAGAAGTTTCTACATTTATGCAGCAATCACTGTGATCCAGTTTTAGAGTACTTCCACTAGCCCCCAGAATTGTCTTGTTCATTTGTAGTTGGTTCCTGTTCCACTCCCACACACAGGCAATTCCTAACCTGTTTTCTGGCTCTATAGTTTTGCCTTTTCTAGAAATTTCACCTAGGTGTAATCATACAATATGATTTTGTGTCTGGCCTTTTTCACTTAGCCTAATGTTTTCAGAGTTCAGCCGTGTTGGCTGGGTGTGGTGGATTGCTTGAGGCCAGGAGTTTGAGACCAGTCTGGGCATCATGGTGAAACCCTGTTTCTACTAAAAGTTAAAAAAACTAGCCAGATGTGGCATGCGCCTGTGGACCCAACTACTCCAGATACTGAGGTGAGAGGATTGCTTCAGCCTGGGAGACAGAGGTTGCAGTAAGCTGAGATCGTGCCACTGCACTCCAGCCTGGGTGACAGAGTAAGACCCTGTCTCAAAAAAAAAAAAAATTCATCCACATTATAGCATGTGTCAGTACTTGATTTTTATGGCTGAATAATACTCAGCTGCATGGATATACCACATTTTGTTTATCCACTTACCAGGATATTTAAATTGCTTCCAGTTTATGGCTATTATGAATACTGTGAATATTCATATACAAGTCTTTGTGTGGACATATGTTTTTATTTCTCTTGGGTAGATACTTGGGAGTGGAATCACTGGGTTATATGTTAAGTTTATGTATAAATATTTTTTTTTTTTGAGACAGAGTCTTGCTCTGTTGCCCAGGCTGCAGTACAGTGGTGCAATCTCGGCTCGCTGCAACCTCTGCCTCCTGGGTTCAAGCGATTCTCCTACCTTAGCCTCCTGAGTAGAGTAGTTGGTACTACAGGTGCATGCCACCATGCCCAGCTAATTTTTGTATTTTTAGTAGAGATAGTGTTTGACCATGTTGGCAAGGCTTGTCTGGAACTCTTAACTTCAAGCAATCCGCCCACCTTTGTCTCCCAAAGTGCTCGGATTATAGGCGTGAGCCACTGTGCCTGGCGTGTGTAAATTTTTAAGAACTGTCAATTTGTTTTCCAAAGTAGTTGAATCATTTACTTTCCCACCAGTAATACAGATGCTTCCAGTTTTTCTACATCCTGGCCAACACTTGGTATTGTCAGTTTTTTAAAATTATAGTCATTCTGGTCAGTTGTATAGTGATATCTTATTGTGGTTTTAATTTGCATTTCTCAAATGACTAGTGATGTGCATATTTTCTTTTTTCTTTTACTTGAAATGGAGTCTGCTCTGTTGCTCAGGCTGGAGTGCAAGTGGCAAGATCTTTGCTCACTGCAACCTCCACCTCCTCGATTCAAGCACTTCTCCGGCCTCAGCCCCCTGAGTACTGCTGGGATTACAGATGTGTGCCTCCATGCCTGACTAATTTTTGTATTTTTAGTAGAGATGGGATATCACCATCATTTTGGTCAGGCTGGTCTTGAACTCTTGACCTTGTGATCTGCCCGCCTCTGTCTCACAAAGTGCTGGGATTACAGGCATGAGCCACTGCACCTGGCTGCATATTTTGATATTCATATTATCCATTTGTATATCTTGGTGAATTATCTGTTCAGATTTTTTTTTCTTTTTTTTTCTATTATACTTTCCTCCAGAACAGATCTTTTTTTTTTTAATTATATATATAATTTTATTGCATTTTAGGTTCTGGGGTACATGTGAAGAGCATGCAGGATTGTTGCATAGGTACATACATGGCAATGTGGTTTGCCGCCTCCATCCCCATCACATATATCTGGCATTTCTCCCCATGTTATCCCTCCCCAACTCCTTACCCCTCACTGTCCCTCCTCTAGTGCCCCCTACAGACCTCAGTGTGTGATGCTCTTCTCCCTGTGTCCATCTGTTCTCATTGTTCAACACTCGCCTATGAGTGAGAACATGCGGTGTTTGATTTTCTGTTCTCGTTTCAGTTTGCTGAGTATGATAGTTTCCAGGTTCATCCATGTCCCTACAAAGGACACGAACTCATTGTTTTTTATGGCTGCATAGTATTCCATGGGGTATATGTGCCACATTTTCCTTGTCCAGTCTATCATTGATGGGCATTTGGGTTGGTTCCAAGTCTTTGCTATTGTAAACAGTGCTGCAATGAACATATGTTTGCATATGTCATAATAGAATGATTTATAATCCTTTGGATATATACCCAGTAATGGGATTGCTGGGTCAAATGAAATTTCTATTTCTAGGTCCTTGAGGTATTGTCACATTGTCTTCCACAATGGTTGAACTAATTTACACTCCCACCAACAGTATAAAAGCCTTCCGATTTCTCCACATCCTCTCCAGCATCTGTTGTCTCCTGATTTTTTTTAACGATTGCCATTCTAACTGGCATGAGATGGTATCTCAACATAGTTTTGATTTGCATTTCCTTGATGACCAGTGATGAGCATTTTTTCATATGTTTTTTGGCCTCATATATGTCTTCTTTTGAAAAGTATCTGTTCATATCCTTTGTCCACTTTTGAATGGGTTTGTTTTTTTTCTTGTTAATCTGTTTTAGTTCTTTGTAGATTTTGGATGTAAGTCCTTTGTCAGATGGGTAGATTGCAAAAATTTTTTCCCATTCTGTTGGTTGCTGGTTCACTCTAATGATTGTTTCTTTTGCTGTGCAGAAGCTTTGGAGTTTAATTAGATCCCCTTTGTCTATTTTGGCTTTTGTTGCCAATGCTTCTTGTGTTTTAGTCATGAAGTCCTTGCCTACGCCTATGTCTGAATAGTTTTGCCTAGGTTTTCTTATAGAGTTTTTATAGTGTTAGGTCTTATGTTTAAGTCTTTAATCCATCTAGAGTTAATTTTAGTGTAAGGTGTCAGGAAGGGGTCCAGTTTCTGCTTTGTGCACATGGCTAGCCAGTTTTGCCAACACCATTTATTAAACAGGGAATCCTTTCCCCATTGCTTCTTTTTGTCAGGTTTGTCAAAGATCAGATGGTTGTAAATGTGTGGCGTTGCCTCTGAGGCCTCTGTTCTGTTCCATTGGTCTATATCTCTGTTTTGGTACCAGTACCATGCTGTTTTGATTACTGTAGCCTTGTAGTATAGTTTGAAGGCAGGCAGCATGATGCCTCCAGCTTTGTTCTTTTTGCTTAGAATTGACTTGGCTATGTGGGCTCTCTTTTGGTTCCATATGAAGTTTAAGGTGGTTTTTTCCAGGTCTGTGAAGAGGGTCATTGGTAGCTTGATGGAGATAGCATTGAATCTATAAATTACTTCAGGCAGTATGGCCATTTTCATGATATTGAGTCTTCCTAACCATAAACATGGAATGATTTTCCATTTGTTTGTGTTCTCTCTTATTTCCTTGAGCAGTGGTTTGTAGTTCTCCTTGAAGAGGTCCTTTACATCTTTTGTTAGTTGTATTCCTAGGTATTTTGTTCTCTTTGTGGCAATTGTGAATGGGAGTTTGTTCTTGATCAGATTTTCTTTTTTAATTGTATTGTTTGTCTTCTTATACTTGTAAGTTTGTTATATAGTTTGTGTACAAGTTGTTTATCAGGTAAATGATTTGTAGATCTTTTCTCCTATTCTGTGGTTTATCTTTTCATTTTTGTAATGGTGACTTTTTGAAGAACCATTTATTTATTTCTTTTTTCCTTTTATGGATTGTACTTTTGGTGTCATATTTAAGAAATCATTTCCAAAGTCACAAAGATTTTCTTCTTTGCTTTAATATAGAAATTTCATAGTTTCGGCTTTCATATTTTGATCAGTGATGCAATTTGAGGCTTTTTTTGGGTATGTGTAGTGTGAGGTAAAGATGTAAGTTTATTTTGTAGTGGGGAAGGGAATATATGAATATTGAGTTGTACCAGCACCGTTTGTTTAAAAGGCTTTTTCCCACTGATTTAACTTACCACCTTTGTTAGAAATCAGTTGACCATAGAAGTGTGGGTTTATTTTTAGGCTCTGTTGCCCTTTATTTCCCTACAGGCAGAGTCCACAAGGGAGACTAAAACACCCAACACCCCCCACTGACAACAGGCACGGCCAGGGAGCCTGGCACCCATCCTCAGCCCCAGGTCCTGTCCAGCACGAGGAGGAACACACTCAGGTGATCTCAGGCTTCTCCCTGCCCCATGAGAATGTTACAGGTAGGGAAACTGAGGCACAAAAGGCTTTGGTAATGTGCTCAAAGTCAACAGTAAGCAAGTGCGTGTCTGGGGGAGCCCAGGCCTATCACCACCATCCTAAGTTGGTCACAACCTTAGGAAGCCAAAGGCTGTGGCCCTGTCCTTCCCTGCCTTCCTTGGTGCAGTGCCCCAGGGAGACCAGATGCCAGCCTGCACCACCGGCAGCCCACACTCCAGCCACCCAGGCCCAGACCCCTTGCCTCCCCTGCCTGTGCCTGGAGCTCACTGTGATCTGGACAGCCAGCAGGCCCACCCCGGCATCCTTTGCATCGATGGTGAACTCCATGGGCAGGCTGGTGGGCATGCCAGTAGTGTTGAGCCCAGGGCCACTGGCATTCACCTTGCTGCCATCATGACTAGGCAGCACCTTGACCTTGAAGGGGCTGTGGGCATGGGTGTCATGAGCAGTTAGATAGGCTCTAGGCATCCGGCCTGGACCTCCCCTCAGGCAGCGGGCCCTGCCTCTTACCTCCGGGGTACCTCTTCATCTCCATACAGTACTGAGATGCTGTAGGGCCCTTCTCGGCTGGGCAAGTAATTGACGGTCTGGGTGCCATCAGCGTTGTCCACCACATCCACTGGCTCCACCAGGCGTGGCCCCAGGCCCAGGGACACAGCCTCAGCTCATATCCTGGGCCTCCACTCCTACCCCACCTCTCAATGGCCAGGACTCAGCCCCAGGCCTAGACCTTGCTTCATCCCCATCAGCCCGACCCTGGGAATGGCCCTGACCCTCTCTGGCACAAAAGACGCCCATCTGGGTGCCAGCTGGGACCCTTGCCTGCGTGCCTTCTTGCCACATCTGCTAAGTGACAAAGTCCTATCTGTTCTACCTCCTCCCAGTCCCCCTCCTGGCTGCACTGTCATGTGAGGCTCTTCCAAAAAAAACCTGCACACTAGCAGTCTCCTTCCTGACTCTCGGCTCCAGGCATGCAAACACTCACCTTTGGGCCCTTGCACTTTGACCTGCAATGGGGCCACATCAGCCTTGCTTGTGTCCACCTGGAAGGACTGAGGAAGGTTGGCACGAACCATGCCAGGACTCAGGCCAGGTCCAGAGCACTTGACCTTGGATGCCTCTGTCACATCATGCACAGGGACCTTGAAAGGACTGCCTGAGGGGTGGGTCAAAGGGATGGTGACTATATGAGACAGGGTGGGGACAAGCAGATAGTTCCAGCCCTGTGCTGGCTGCCACCTCCTCACCTGGTACTTGATGTCCACCATAGGTGACGTTGAGGCTGTAGGTGCCAGGCTCATAGGGGATGTACTCAACTGAGCAGCTGCCATCCTTGTTGTCCATGAAGGACCTCTTGGCCTTGGAGGGGCCCTCTACAGCCAGGCCCAAGCCTCCCGTGCCAGCTCCCCTGGTCCAAAGAGACAGCCACTCATTCTCGGGGTTCCCAGGCCCCTCGGCCACACAGGCACTTGGGGCCCCCTCACCTGGTCTCCACGGTGAACTTGTTGGTGGTGCCGCTTTGGATGCCTGGCCCATGGACACACACCCAGGAGGGGTCTCAGCCCTCGGTCACGGGCACCTGGAAGGGGCTGCTGGGCACAGGGCTGCCCTCATAGGTCACGTCCATGGAGTGCAGTCCTAGAGGAGTGCAGGCCGGGTCAGGAGGAGCCCGGGCTGTGCTACCCACCCCCATCCGCCGGCCTGCAGGAGCCCCAGCACGGACCCTCCTCATAAGGGCTGCACTCCACTTTGTAGGTGCCGTCGCTGCAGTCCTGCACGTAGGTCTCTGTCAGGTTGCCTGAGGGGTTGGGCACGAGGGCCTTGATGGGTGGCCCTCCAGTCTATGTGAGGGCCCGGGCGTCCACACTGAACTCAGTGGTGGCCTCTTGGATGATGCCTGCAAAGGGACACAGGGAGGAGGCTTGGGGCTCTGGTCCCTGTGCCCCCACTGCCACATACCACACAGCAGGGCCACTCACCCTGGCCCTCAATCCCAGGCCAGTAGCACTGGATGCCAGAAGTGTCCATGCAGGCTCCACCTGCAGCTTGCTGGGGAAGTTGGGCACAGGCTGGCTGCCATACTTGATGGTGGCAGTGTAGGCCCTGGGGCAGAGGGGAATGTATGTGATGGTGTGCATGCCATCGCCATGGTCCTGGATGTACACCTCGGCTGGCAGCCCCGCCTCTGAGCAGATCTCAGTGGTCAGCTCTGCACTGCCTGTGCTGGAGCAGTCCACTTGGAATTGGCCCACCTCCCCAGTGGTGGCCCGCTCTGGCGCAGGGCCTGAGCACTTGACCTTGGATGCATCAAAGCAGGGAACCATGTGGGCCTCGAACGAAGAGCCAGGGATGTGGGTGTCAGCAGAGAGGACTGCCCGGAAGGACCCGGACCAACATGGTGAAACCCTCTCTACTAAAAATACAGCAATTCCTGACCAACATGGTGAAACTCTGTCTCTACTAAAAATACAGCAATTAGCCAGACACAGTGGCACACGGGAGGCTGAGGCAGAAGAATTGCTTGAACCTGGGAGGCAGCCGAGATCGCAGCACTGCACTCCAGCCTGGGCAACAGAGCAAGACTCCTTAACAACAAACGAACAAAAAAAAGAAAGAAAAAGAAAGGTCCAAATCTCTAGATGTGGAAAAAAAGAAAAGAAAAGAAAGAAAGGGAGAGGCCAGCCTGATGGCTCATGCCTGTAATCCCAGCACTTTGGGAGGCCGAGGAGGATGGATCATGAGGTCAAGAGATCGAGACCATCCTGGACAACATGGTGAAACCCTGTCTCTACTAAAAATACAAAAAACTAGCTGGGCACAGTGGTGCATGCCTGTAATCCCAGCTACTCAGGAGGCTGAGGCAGGAGAATTGCCTGAACCCAGGAGGCGGAGGTTGCGGTGAGCCGACATCGCGCCATTGCACTCCAGCCTGGGTAACAAGAGCGAAACTCTGTCTCAAAAAATAATAATAATAAATAAAAATAAAAAAGGGAGAATGGGGGAAAGAGAGAAGGAAGGAGAGAAGGGAGGGAGTGGGAGGGGGAGGGAAGGGAAGGAAGAGAAAGAAAAAGAGGGAAAGGAAGGAGGGGGAGGGGAGGAGAAAGGAGGGGGCAGGGAGGAGAGAAGAAGAAAGGAAAGAGAAGGAAGGCAGCAAGGGAAGGAGGAAGGAAGGGAGGGAGGGAGAAGGGAGGAAGGAAGGGAGAGAGGGAGAAGGGAGGAAGGGAGAGAGGGAGGAGGGAGGAAAGGAGGGGGAGGGGAAAGGGGGGAGGGAGGGAGGAAAGGAGGGGGAGGAGGAAAGGAGGGAGGGAAGAGGGGGAAGGGGGAAGGAGGGAGGAAAGGAGGGGCGAGGAGAAAAGGAGGGAGGGAAGAGGGGGAGGGGAGAAGGAGGGAGGGAGGAAAAGAGGGAGGAAAGGAGGGAGGAAGGGAAGGAGGAGGAAGAGACGAAGGAAGGAAGGGAGAAGGGAAGGAAGACAGGAAGACATTTTCAGGGGCCCCTAAAAGCCTCCCGGGCCTCATCCCATTGTGTCCTCTGGACAGATGGAACTAACTCCTTTGACAGATGAGAGCTCACACAGCTGTACAATCATGACCACAGTGGACTCGCTCAGCAGTGCTCCTTGTCCTGAGCTCATGCTCAGGATCAACCTGGTGGGGCCTCCTCAGAACACCAGGGGTTTCCCCCAGCAGACCCCGGGACAGCAAGAGGCCTCCCCACCCCCAGGAAAACGCCCAAAAAGTGCTGATACTGGAGGAGGAGGGGGTACCCCGTGGAAGTCCACCCACTCCCATCCTGCGGTTCTGCAATCTTAGTCATGCAGCGTCTTCAGCGAGGTGATGAATTAAATGTTCTTTTCATTTTAAAAAGGGGCCGGGCATGGTGGCTCATGCCTGTAATCTCAACACTTTGGGAGGCCAAGGCAGGAGGCTGGCTGGAGCCCAGGAGTTGGAGACCTCACTGGGCAACATAGCGAGATCCCATCGCTACAAAAAATAAAGTTAGTGGGGTGGGGTGTGCCTGTAGTCCCAGCTACTTGGGAGGCTGAGGAAGGAGGATGGCTTGATCCCAGGAATTTGAGGCTGCAGTGAGCCATGATTGCACCATTGTGCTGCAGCAGCCCGGGCAACAGAGTCAGACCCTACCTCTTTTTTTTTTTTTTGAGACCAATTTTACTCTTTCGCCCAGGCTGGAGTTGAGTGGCGTGATCTCAGCTCACTGCAACCTCTGCCTTCTGGTCTCAAGCGATTCTCCTGCTTCCTCAGCCTCAGCCATCGCCCAAGGTTGGAAGTTCAAGACCGGCCTGACCGGCATGGTGAAACCCATCTCTACTAAAATTACAAAAATTAGCTGGGCATGGTATTGGGCACCTGTAATCCCAGCTACTAGGGAAGCTGAGGCAGGAGAATCATTTGAATCCAAAAGGTGGAGGCTGCAGTGAGCTGAGATCACGCCAGTGCACTCCAGCATGTGGGCAACAGAGGGAGGCTCCATCTGAAAAAACAAACAAAAAACATAAAATACACACAGGCAGAAACCATCATCTTAGAGCGTGAAGATGAGGAGGATGCTGAGAACCCTGGCAGTCTTTCTGCTTTTTGAGATGGACTCTCACTCTGTCGCCCAGGTTGGATTGTAGTGTCACAGTCTTGGCTCAGTGCAGGTTCTGCTTCCTGGGTTCAAATGATTCTCCTACCTCAGCCTTCTGAGTAGGTGAGATTACAGGTGCCACCTACCAGGTCTGGCTAATTTTTGAATATTAGTAGAGAGATTGTTTCACCATGTTGGACAGGCTGATTTGAAACTCTTGGCCTCAAGTGATCCACCCACCTTGGCCTGCCAAAGTGCTGGGATAACAGGCAGGAGCCACCGCACCCAGCCCCGTCAGTCATTAATCAATGTCTCCAGGACAGCAGCTCACTTCTCAGCCTCACTTTCCAAATATTCTGTGGGCTTGTATCCAGTAGCCGTTTGTATTTCTTGTGTGAATTAATCATTCATTTCTTTGCATGGTTTTCTATTTGAGTTTTTTCCTTATTGATTTGTTGGAACTCTTTGTATATGAAGGACCCAAATCTTCTGCCTCTTATGATGTTGCAAGTGATGTTTCAGCTGAGCCTCGTGCCTGTGGCCATATATTTTGACAATATACATATTGTCGAAATAAAATTTTTCTTTAAGAGAGGAGATCTCGACCCAGCGCAGTGGCTCACACTTATAATCCCAGCACTTTGGAGTTTTTTGTTTGTTTGTTTTTCTTTTTTTCTTTCTACATAAGGAACACTTTGGAGTTTTTAACACTGGAGTTGAGGGGTGATCAAAGTGTGAGGTGGGCGGATCATGAGGTCAAGAGATCAAGACAATCCTGACCAAGGTAGTGAAACCACGTCTCTATTTAAAATACAAAAATTAGCTGGGCGTGGTGGCACATGCCTGTGTAGTCCCAGCTATTCGGGAGGCTGGGGAAGGAGAATTGCTTGAAGCCGGGAGGAGGAGGTTGCAGCGAACCGAGATCGCACCACTGCACTCCAGCCTGGTGCTTGGCAAAAGAGCGAGACTCTGTCTCAAGAGAAAAAAAGAGAGAGAGAGACAAGATCTCACTCTGTCGCACAGGCTGGAAGGCAGTGGTACGATCATAGCTCACTGCAACCTCCAACTTCTGGACTCAAGGGATCCTCCCACCTCAGCCTCCCTAGTAGCTGGGACTATAACTGCACACCACCAGGCCTGGCTAATTTTATTTATTAATTTATTGTAGAAATGGGGTCTTGCTATGTTGCCCAGGCTGGTCTTGAACTCCCGGCCTCAAGTAATCCTCCCACTTTGACCTCCCAAAGGGCTGGGATTACAGATGTGAACCACCATTCCTGGCTCCCAAAACGAACATTTTTCAACCAAGGGAAAGAGAAAAAACGTCCAATATAAACTCTCAAGCTCATCCCACCTCTTCAAGATCTAAAGTAAGAACTGAAATTCTCCCCCACTCCCCAGAGTAACTGCCAAGCCCTGGGGCATTTCCTCCTTCACTTTTTCGATATGCTTTTTTTCCCCTTTACAAAAGCTTCACCTCAAAAGCAGCATCGGGGATCTTGAACTTGTATTTCATTCCCCCAGAGAGATGGCCTCAGGAGTCTCTTGGCTCCACCAAGCAGGCACGGGAACTGACTTGCGGGATGGTGGATGGCAGATTCCGTGTGAGGCCAGGATGGAGTTGTTGCACAGCTGGGTGGCTTCAAGTCAGGTGTTCTGTGCCACGAACACAGCTCTAATGCACAGCCCTGCCCAAGTCAACATGATGTGTCTTGTTTTTTGTTTTTTTTAATTTACCTAAAAAAATTTTTTTTTAAAGAGATGGGGGTTTCACCATGTTGGCCAAGCTGGTCTCGAACTCCTGGCCTCAAGTGATCCACCCACCTCGGCCTCTCAAAGTGCTGGAATTACAGGCGTGAGCCACCACGCCTGACCAATGTGTCTTGTTTTTAAAGGACTGCCTTGGCGTGGGTGAGCACTGGTCATGCCATCATATTTATTACATTTATTAGACTTTTGTTTTGTATTTTTAGCAAGGACTGAGTTTCAGCATGTTGGTCAGGCTGATCTCAAACTCCTGATGTGATCCACCCACTTTGGCCTCCCAAGGGGTTGGGATTACAGGCGTGAACCACCCTGCCTGGCCAGATTTATTAGCCTTATTATTTGAGATGGAGTCTCGCTGTGTTGCCCAGGCTGGAGTACAGTGGCGCGATCTCGGCTCACTGCAACCTCCATCTCCCAGGTTCAAGCAATTCTTCTGCCTTAGCTTCCCAAGTAACTGGGATTACAGGCACACGCCACTAGGCCCACCTAATTTTTGGGTTTTTAGTAGAGACGGGGTTTCACCATGTTGGCCAGGATGGTCTCAATCTCCTGACCTCGTGATCCATCCACCTCGGCCTCCCAAAGTGCTGGGATTACTGGCATGAGCCACCGTGCCCGGCCGGATTTATTAGATTTTTAACACTGGAGTTGAGGGGTGATCAAAGGGATACAGAGGCAGGGCGTGGTGGCTCATGTCTGTAATCCCAGCACTTTGGGAAGCTGAGACAGGCAGATCACTGGAAGACAGGAGTTCGAGACCAAGCTGGCCAAGATGGTGAAATCCTGTCACCACTAAAAATACAAAAATTAGCTGGGTGTGGTGGTGCACACCTGTAGCTTCAGCTACTCGGGAGGCTGAGGCAAGAGAATCACTTGAACCAGGGAGGCAGAGGTTGCAGTGAGCTGAGATGGCACCATCGTACTCCAGCCTGGGTGACAGGGCAAGACTCTGACTTGCTCTTGGAAGGCCAAGGCAGGAGAATCCCTTGAACCAAAAAGGCAGAGGGTACAGTGAGCTATGACTGCTCCAATGCACTCCAGCCTGGGCGACAGAGCAAGACTCCACATCAAGAAAAAAAAAGCCTCGAAGCCTCTGTTGGAATTCACTTGGGGTGGCTGGCAAAATATTAGGGAAAGTTACAGATTAGTCTCAAACCTTTTGGAAGGCTGAAAGGATTTATTGGGACAGGCTGAAGGCAGCTGGTCCATGATGTTAGAGAAAAGATAGAGACGATGAGAGGTTTTCCAAGTTAAGTGTGTTTATCCCACATCCCTTTGTCTCTAGTATTTTGCTGGATGGTCCTCTCAGGGGGAGGTGAAAGGGGAATTACCCATTAATGGTGTTTGCTCTGGGCCCTGGAACCCAAAGCTTTTCTCATCATAAAACCACTCTTTTCACCGTGTTAATTATCCGCAAGCATGTTGACTTAGAACCTCTGTTATGAAATTCATACTGAATAAATGTGAGGATGGACAGGGGTCTGGTCAATTGTCTGCAGTCGCCCTCTGAAAGCAGCAGATGACCATCCCTAGCCCACTTGAATCACTGAAACACCAAGTGTGAGAGTGAATTTATTAACCCATCCTTGACTCAGGGACTGCAGGACCAACCTCTGTTGGTGGCGATTGATGTCTCAAGCGTCTTCTGTGGCTCCCTCTCTCCAGTGTGTGCATCCACGTGGAGTGCCTTCATTGTCATGGCTGGAATGTGGCCAATTAAGCTCTGGACACACAAACAGCAGCAAGAAAGGTGTTACCCAGAGGAGATGACCCATCCTGCCTGCTGCAGGGGAGGCCACACCAGCTCCCACAGGAACTCCCTACTCTGCCCTCAGCCTTCTCAGAACTCATCTGGGTTCTCTGGCATTAGAGGATTTCATCAGGTCAATGGTCACATTTACAAACTTTCCCATCAAGAGAGGACCTCCTTGCAACCTGCCACTCCCCTATCCTCTAGATCATTACAGCTCTCAGCACCAGTCTGATCGATGCGGGGCTCCATTTGTTACAGGCAGGCTTCAGGTCCGTGATCCAACAAACAGACCCTGTGCGCAAGACTATGCTGTGCAGATGGGAATGTTCTCTCTGCATTTTGTGCAGGGCTACTGTGTGCTGGAAACGTGTTTAGTGTGATGAGGGACTAGATATTACATTTTTAAAAAAATGAATTAAAATAGATACCCCTGGCTAATGGCTGACACCCTGGAGAGCATAGCACTGGGGATCCGGAGATGTGGGAGACGTCACTCCGCCTCCCCTGGTTTTTTCTTGCAGAGTAGCAATCAATGGACAAGTGCTATCTTTCCTCTAATAGGTACTTCCTGTGCACAGGTACAAGTATTGGCCACTTTGAGGCCCTGGGGGTGCTAAACAGTGGGTTGTATCCAAGTCCTAGAGAGGTTCAGAGCTGTGGAAAACTGTAAGCAGAGTGAAGAGCGTGGCCCTGCAAACCTGTGCTGGAAAATCAGGGAAGCTGCAGCAGAGGGGAGAGGACACCCCACTGTCCCCAGGAGCCCACCTTAATCTCCCCTGGCCCTGACCACAGCCTGGAGTGTGATGAACTACACACATATGAAGTGTAAAACTTAATAAATTTTAAATATATATATATATATATATATATATATATATATATATATATATATGCAATAATGGAGATGCGAGTTTTTCATTTGGAAACTGACGATAGTGGCTGTGCTGCTAGAGGGGATATGAATGCAAGAACTCCTAGACAGCCACACTCAGAGTGCCAGCTCCGTACACCAGCCTCCCACCATCTGAAGGGGAGTACAGCTGCTCCCTGAAACGCGTCCATTACTCTTTATCTGGAAAATCAGCATCCATCAACACTTCCCTGATCCTCACCCCTAATAGGAACCCAGGATGAAGGAACCTCTCCAACCAAAGCCAAAAGGAAAGTTCCACTTTCCACATCACCTCCACTATTTCTCAGCAACGGAGTGATTCCAGAACATGCACCACTTTTACTCACTCTTGGGATGATCTGTAATTGAAACAGGAAAGGTTCCCTCACAGGGCATGCAATGGGGGTGTAGCTCACTTCTTCAGTTGGGCAGGTTGTGGGGCTCTGACCCCACGGCAGTGTATAGGGGTGAATGGTTACATCTGAGGCACCACTGAGAGTGTGTTATGGGGTGCTCTTTGAGTTTGCTGTCTACAGGTGGCCCATGTTAACCCACTCAATTAGACCCTATACCTTGTCACAAGGACAGAGGGCTTTCTCAATCCCAGGGTTTCTTGCCTTAATGCAGGGGAAGAATCGGATCACATGTGGGCTTGGAGAATGAGTGCAAGGCTTTATTGAGTGGGAGTAGCTCTCAGCAGATCAGGGAGCCAGCAAGGAGATGGATTTCCCCTAGAGGTCGGACATTGGTGGCCCAGCTTTTCTCCAGTGGTTGGACTCTTCTTTGACCACTCTGGCCAAACTCCACATCATTCTGCTTCTGCCAGTGGTCTGCCCTCGTGCTGGTGCCTGACAGTTCCTCTCAATGTCCAGCCACCTTTGTGTTGCTCCACCAATATGCTTCTCTCAACATGGTGGGCCAGGATGGTCTTGGGAAATGCAACATTTGGGCATGAAGGCAGGGGTGCTTGTCTTCACCTAGGTCCATGGGTGTGGAGCCCTACAAGGGACCTCACCTTCCTCTACCCAGCCCTTCCCTTCCCCCATTTTGTTTCATTTAAAGGAAAGACACTCATCCCTTCCCAGCACTTCTGTATCATAATTACAGAACAGGTTGCTTTAGAAAAACAGATGGGAAACTGTAGCCCAGTCAAAGCCCCGCAGTGAGTGTGAGGACACCCGTAGGACATGCAAGAGGTTTCCTTGGAGTATGGGTCTCCTAAGTCTATTTTGGCTGGCAATTGGAAAATTCTTCCCAGAAGAAGGAAGTACAAGTGCTGAGGGAAGACCCTCTCCCGATTTGTTAATAAGCTGAGGCTGCCATTCATGACTGACCCTGTCTTGCCAGGAAACAGTATGTATCACATGTTATGTATATTGCCAGATGTTCATTTATGAATAAATTTGAAATGAAATAAGTCAACAAAGTGTTGTGTCTATTTTGGACAAAGGTAGGCGATCCTTCTTTGCTGTGAGGTGTGACTCTTCCTCCAGCAGCCTCTCAGGGACGTTAGAAGGACAGAGTGGCTGGCTGGCAGTGCCTTGACGGTGTTGCTTGTGGATGACTTGGGGCACTGGCTTGAGATGGACACAGCCCTGTGTGGGCACGGTGGGCTTACCACATAGGCTCAGCTGCTGCTGGGTCATCCTCCTCAGTGGAAGAGGCTTGGAAAAGAAAATCAGGACTTGGATGAGGCTCAGGGTCCTCAGCTGTGGATCTAGAGGCCACCTAATTCAACAGGAAATGCTCAGTCTCTCCATGTGCCCAACTCTACACTGTAATGCAAAAGAAAGTCTCTTGACCTCTCCTGCCATGTTTAACTGCCTCTAAATTGCCAGGATCTTTGTGACACCTCCCTAGACCTGCTCACATAGGCTGGAAGGGTGGCTCCTTACAGGGGGAGGTGTGGGCCTGGAGCTGGTGCTCTAACTCTGCTGTCCTGGGGTGCCTCAGCCAGGCTAATGGGGCTCATTGATCAGCAGGGGTCCTGCTGGTTCTAATTAATCAATTCTAGGATGTGTAGCTCACAGAATCTGAGTATTTCTGAGGATATTTTCCTGGCGTTACTGAGACATATTTGAACAATTTGTAAATACATATATATAAGGCATGAAATGTGTAGTTTTAATATATGCAAACAATGTGAAATGATGACCAGCATCAGGCTCATAAACATTCCCATCCCTTCACATTGTTGCCATTTGCGTGTGTGTTGAGAATATTCCAGGTTTGCTTTCTCACCAGATTCCAAGTGTGCAGTTCATCACTGTGAACTACGGTTGCCATGCTGTGTGCCAGGTCTCTAGAGTGTACTCATCACATAACTGAAAGTTTGTGTCCTTTCACCAGCTCTCCATTTTCTTCACTCTCCGACACCACCCTTCTACTCTGTTTCCATGACTTGGACTTGTTAGGCTAATAGCTGAGGGAAAATCTATGATATCTGCAAAGATGTCGGGCTATGTCCGCACAGGGGCTGCCTTTTAACCATGGGTGGTGTCTTGGAACTCCACACACCCAGGTACTTCCAGGCATATGCACGGGGCTGGGTCTCTCCTGCCCTGTGACCCATGAGTCCGCTACTGAGTGAGGAATGCCACCCAGTGGTCCTGAGCTTCCACATGGGGCCCCAATCCTCACTCACCCTGCATCTCTTTCACAGAGAAGCTCATGAGTGTGGATCATTCTCTATGCCTCATTTTCCAGGGCATGAGACTGGAAAGTGAGCCCCTGGGCAAGGCTGTGGTCAGCCATGAACATGTCAACATGTGGGAAGCACACAGTGGCAGTGGGGATTCCCTAGAGAACGTTGATGTAGCACCTGTGCTGTGTAGGTGGGATACCTCTCCTGAGGAGACACACTCCCACCCACCCACACCCACACATTCAGTCACACCGCATGACACCCACGAAGACCCCTCCAGAGTCTTATGCACACAAACCTAGAAAGATATGGTTGCCCCAGGGAATGTACAATGAGGCCAGGGTCCTTTGCCTCCAAAAATCACTCCTTACACCACCCCTGTCTTGTGCCCAGTGGGAAGCTGGAATCAGATTGAAGCCAGCAGAAAAATCCTGCCTTGCTTTTCATCTGGATTTTTTTTTTTTATCAGTGAGTCAGTGATTCCAGAATACAGGCTGTTTTCCTGAGGCCACCTACAATTAAAGGAGAGAGGGGGCCATGAGGACCAAGTCACACTGCATGGTGTTTCTCAGGTCTTTTGTTTCTGCTGTGAACACAGAATCCCAGATGGAAAGCAGTGGTCAAAGGCCCCGGAAGCCAGCAGACACCTTGGGGATGTTGCAGGCTTTCCCTGGAGGATGTGTCTCTCTAGTTCACGGTGGCCGCCAATCACAAAACTCTTAATCTGGAGAGAATTTGCTGCTGAGCAAAACTTTCTGTTTCACACAGCTTAAAGCCTGATGCTGCCCCTCCTGACTGCCCTCTCCAACCAGTGTCTTCTGGAAGAGTCAGCTACGGTCAGTTCAGGCTGCTAAAACAAGGCTGGCTGGGTGCTGAGGCTCCTGCCTCTTACCCCAGCATCTTGGGAGGCTGAGGCAGGTGGATTGCTTTGAGAGGTTGATCACCACCTGTGGGGGCCTGTCCTGCAAACCCTGACTCTGCGACAGATGAATAAGTACCCTCCACACACGAAGTACAGTGAATAAATCAGCTGCTCTCAGAGGGCCATTGCAGATATCCAACACTTCAATAGCTGTCCCTCCTCACATGTATTCAGTTTAGATTTAATGACAAAAGCTCTAATTCAACATGCTTGTGAATAATTAACACAGTTAAAGATTTGGTTCCAGGGCCCAGAGAAAACACCATTAAGGGGTAATCTCACTTTGACCTCCCCCAATAAAGCCATTGGCTAAAAGGTTAGTTTTAAGACCACATGGGTAAACAAGGGAGTTAGAGTAGAGACAAAGGAATGTGAGGTAAACAGACTGAACTGGGGAAGCTTCTATTATCCCTAATTTTTACCCATGACCTAATACTCTAAGGTAAGAAGCAGCTGCCTTCAGTCTGTTCCATTATTACAAGTTGTAAAAATCTTTTTGTCTTCCAAAACATTTGAAAGTATATCTTATAACTTTCCCTGATATTTCCCTTAATATTTTTCCAGCCACCCTGAGTGAATCCCAACATTGCTTGAGGCTAGGAGATCAAAACCTGCCTAGGAAACATAGTGAGACCCCCATCTCTACAAAAATACAAAGAAAATTAGCCTCGCATGGTGGTGTGTGCCTGCGGTCCCAGCTGAGATGGGAGGATCACTTGAGCCCAGGAGGTCAAGGCTGCAATAAACTCAGATCACGCTACTGTGCTCCAGCCTAGGCAACACAGGAGACCCTGTCCCCAGAAAAGAAAAGGTAACCCAAATACCATGTGCTGGGTGGTATAAACACAGTTGTTTCTTTCTCACCACTCTGGAGGCTGGGATTATCTGTTGAAGAAGATACATAATCTGTGATTCAAACTAGGTGTCATTTTGTAAAAAGGCAAACTCTAGACACAATTTTAAAAAATTAGCTGTTTCCAGCTGGGTGTGGTGGTTCATGCCTGTAATCCCAGCACTTTGGGAGGCTGAGGTGGGCACATCACTCAAGGTCAGGAGTTAGAGACCAGCCTGGCTAACATGGGAAAACCCTGTCTCTACCAAAAATGTTGGCCAGGGAGAAACCCTGTCTCTACTAAAAATGCAAAACTTAGCCAGGTGTGGTCATGGGCACCTGTAATCCCAGCCACTAGAGATGCTGAGGATCAGCATCTCAAGAATCACTTGAACCTGGGAGGTGGAGGTTACAGTGAGCCAAGAGCATGCCACTTCACTCCAGTCCTGGTAACAAAGTGAGATTGGTCTAAAACAAAAAATTAGCTGTTTCCAAGAAGAAGACAGAAGGACTAACGGTTGAAGCATAGGGGATTGTCAGCAACAGAACGATGAGTGCATGCAAGGTGGAGCAAGACACTGCAAATTAAAAAAAAAAAAACCTTGAAAATTCACAATAGAAAGAGTAATCCGTAATGCTAAGACATTTAGTTAATAATGTGTAAATATTGGTTTATTAACCATAACAAATGCACCATACTGACATGTCAGTTACAGGGGAAATGGAGAAAAGGGGCTTGTGCTAATTTCAGTATCTGCTCTATTTTTTTGCTAATGCAAAACTTATCCAAATAATAGTGTCTATTAATTAAAGAGTCATTTGGCAACGCTATTCTAGGGGCAGATCTATTGCAGCAAATGTTTAACAATCAGTTAATGTCTAAACAGGAGCTTCAGATGTGTTTCACTACCAAATGTGAACCAAAGCTGAGCTGTGAATGTATCTTTATGTGGTTGAAACATTACTGATTGAATACTAAATTAAAATTTTCTCACATGAATAACAATATGGTTTAGCATTTTTATTGATTTATTTTAAATATGCAACTTTGGAACAAATGCAATCATTATTCTTGAATCAATGTAAGGGCTGGGTATCCACAGTGCCACCAGCTCACTGTCTGCAGGAGCACCTGTGCTTGGTCAGGGGCCCTTTCTTGACTTGCTGCTGGTCTAGGCAGTATAGATTCTTGAAGGAGGAAATTGCTTTTCTCCTCAAATTCATCAGCTAAGGACCTGGGAAATGCACTCACAGTAAGAGCCAATGACAATTTGTTGGCAGAAGACCAGAGGAAACGGACATAATTGATGCAGAGCTCAAACGGTGGATCCCACTGCACTGACTCCCCAACACAGCCTCTGAGCCAACGCTGGGCTTTGGGAAGATCTTGGGTCCTCACGTGCACTTGAAACACCTAAGGGAAAGGTTTTGTGGAAAATGCCTTTATGATGAGACGGTCCAGAAAGGCAGCTCAGCAGAGTGACTGAGCATGGGGGCTGGGGCCTGAGGGTCTGGGCTCAATTTCACTTAGAGCCACAAGAACCAGGGAACATCCTGCAACCCCTCAGCCTCCAGTTCTCTGCACTGCCATCTAAACACTTTAATAGGGCTGACTGGTTAGCATGATGAGGCCGAAGATCACTGAACAGAGTTAAAGCTTTAGAAAACGTGGCTGATTCTTCAATGCTCCATGATTCCTCCATCATTAAATGCCTGGGAGAAGAAGCTACACATCTGACAGTGGGTGACCAGAGAGGGGACATGGATGCTCCAGGGCAGGGGAGGGTAGAGATTGGTTTTACTTCATTTGCCTGTGTGGGAGGCTTTACAGTGCACAAACAGTACATGTGATCATCTCCTGTGATGCCCACATCAGCCCTGAAGGTGGGCACAACAGGAGCTGTGGCCTGCACTTCATAGTTGGAAGAAATTCTCTTAAACGCATGTGTCTTTCCAGTCACCACACTGCTGTGTGATGCACCTGGGGCAGAAGCGTACCTGAGGCCTCGGGGCCAGAGATGTCTGCACACTCCAGACCTCCAGATCATGCTCTAAGACCCTCCGAAAACATGAACTCCCCTGACTCTCACGATGTCCTGACCCAAGGTTTCTGTGGGAGGGCTGATGTCCTGGAATAGATGCCTGAGCCCAGATAACAGCTTGGACACAAGACCTGGCCTCTGTCTCTCCCTTTCCATCCCAGACTCCAAACAGGATGCGGTTTATCTCAAATGAAGCCTTTTGGAAAGACGAGGGTGATTCAAAACAGGGCAATCCTTTCATACCAGCATCACAGCTGCCACGGGCTTCACGTTTTCAATGATCAGTTGGCTACAAGGGACCCCTGCAGCCACCTGACCCCTAACTGTATTAGGCTTTGTAACACCCAACTGTTTTAGAAAGCAACACTCTACACTGTCACATGACCACTTCACTTCCCTCCACTTGGCCAACCCTGGGTGAGCAGCTAATGAGCTTATCTGATGAGGCGCCTAGGCTGGAGTGTCAGTGGCTTGATGAACTCAGTTTATAAAGCTTCCCACCTTACTATTGATCCGAGCCACTTTCTGTGCAGCTGGACTAAGGCCTGGCTGGGGATAGGCAGTGACTGCACCAGCACAGAGTGGACCTTTCTTCCTGTCAATTTCTTCCAAACCAAAGGTCAGCATTTTCAGGCTCCTATTTCATCCCGAGCCCTGCAGGGACAATGCACAGAGTCCCTTCTCTTAGAGGGAACCCTCCACAGCTACAGCCTGGAGACCCCACCCCAGGACTGTCCCTGAGGACCACCCACGTCCTATTTCTAACCAAATGTCCATTCCTCAACCCGACGGCTCTGTCTCTTCTTGCTTCTCTCCCCAGAAGGACCCTAAACAGTAGGGATCCTGTTCTCATCCCACCACATTTATATCCATATCAAAACCCCTGTCTTTCCTTTACAAAACCAAAATGTGGCACACATACACCATGGAATACTGTGCATCCATAAAAAAGGGTGAGTCCTTGTCTTTGCAGGGACATAGATAAAGCTGGAAGCCATCATCCTCAGCAAATTAACACAGGAACAGAAAACTGAACACTGCATATTCTCACTCATAAGTGGGAGTTGAACAGTAAGAACACATGGGCAAAGGGAGGGGAACACCACACACTGGGGCTTGTCGGGGTAGGGGGCAAGGGGAGGGAGAGCATTAGGACAAATACTTAATGCATGTTGGGCTTAAAATCTAGATGACAGGTTGATAGGTGCAGCAAACCACCATGGCCCATGTATACCTGTGTAACTAACCTGCACATTCTGCACATGTATCCCAAACTCAAAAAAAAATTTTAAAAACAAACCTCGGAATCAAGATTGCTAACATATTGTGTTGGATTTTAGGAACAGCATTCGAAAGCATTTGACTTTTAATTCACCTTTCTTGTCAAGTCTTTTACAGAATTTGCTATCATCATTTTCCCAGTTAAAAGAGAGCAGTGTGAGCATGTTCTTGTACATACAAAATTGAAGTCACTTCTACTTAAAATATAGACTCCCAGGGAGAAAATTAGGATGGACATTTGCACGATGGAAAGATGATTTGCATTCGTTTTGCAAGGTGATGGCTGTTTTATCTGTGGCACAGTGCACATATATGACATGCACAGACTGCTGCCTTCTTACAAACACTGTTACCAGCACCCAGATGAAAATCTCCTGGCAGTCCCTCTTCAGCTAATTTCCAGGCAGTAACCCCAGGAGATACCTACTCTGATCATGATCAATGTATTTTAAATTTATTTTTAAACATCATACAAAAGCAAACCTACAGCATGTACTCTTTTGTTTCTGATTGAAAATTATATGTGAATATGTGAATTTCACCCATGTTCCACGTGATGAAACATCTGTCATTTTGTACTGCTGAGTCAGTATATAACATTGTAGAAAGTTGTCACAATTAGTTCACGCCTCTGTGTTTTTTACATTCACTCTGCTGTTTCTCATGATGGTTGCTTGAAACAAGGCTGTAAAGTTCCCCAGGTGGACAACATCATCCTTGGCTCATGTCTCTTGAATATAGGTGGTGGGAGTAGGACTGTGGGGTCACAGGTGCTGATGACTGTGGTACACACTAGAAAGCCATTTATCAAAGTGGTTGAAACTAAGTATGTTCCCAGAGTAACATGACAGTTCAAGTTCCTCCACATCCTCACCACCCTTTGCATTTTTGTCTCTGATAGCGTGCCTATTCTGGTAGGTGTAAGAGTGAGAAACTAGTTTCAATGTGTACTCTGCTAATGACTTGGGATTGAGTGCATTTTCATGTGCTGAACTCGCTGAGGTTTCTAGGATTCTGATAAGGCACATAACCTTATGAGCTCCTGAATGGCTATTTAAGGTGCTTTGTTAGAAGAAGGATCCAATAGGCCAAATTGCAGAGGGATATGGAACAATGGAAAGATATTAGCAAGGACAATCTAGATTTCAGAAAAAAAAATAGAAAAGACAGATAAAATGGAAATGTCACTAAAAATGGACAAATATCACAACAAAGCAATTTAGAGAAGGCAAAATGTGGATGAATAAAAGTCAAATGAACACGTTCTGATCCACCTGATGTGAAAGAAACCCCTGTGGAACCCAGCACGTCTGTGTGGGAGGAGCTGCCTGGAACAGCAGAGAGCAAGGCAAAAGGGCTTGGGGGGAGCAAAATGGGAGTGGCAGGAGCTGCCAGAGCCCCCTCTGCAGGAAGCAAAGGAGAGGGCTTGGAGGTCAGACAGCCAGGGTCAGGGGCTGGCAAAACCTATAGGTTCCTGTGGATGCCCTAGAATTGTGCAGTTCCTTCTGAGTCAGGCATGAAACCAGTCAGTGTTGAGCAGACAACTAACGTTGCAATTTAAAAAATAAAAATAAAACAAATTTCCAGTCAGGCTGTGGAGCTTCAGAAGCTCTTACTCACAACTGGGATATTTATAAGGTCAGCCATCCGGCAGGACGTCCCTCAGCACATAGTAACATTAAGTGTGCACCCTCCATGCGGCTAGTCCACTGTGGTTCAGAGATGGAGGGAAATGAGCAGAAGAAAGTCCTCACTGGTCATGTGTTATTGGCAGCAAACCTGGCTGCTCAGCACAAGGGTTTATAAGTAAAGTGTAGCTTACGCAATGCTGACCTGTTGGAAGGGATGGAAATGGTTCATATGCACATATGGATGAAATTAAATGTTTAAATCTGAGTTTAAATCTCAGAAAAAATAAAAAATTAACCAGATGAGGTCTAAAAAGGAAAACTTATTTGCTTAAGGAATAGAAACACACTATGAATTCTTTAAGTATGTGTAGAGATGATTTGGAAGTCGAAGTGGAATCACATGATTTACGCTTGAGTTGGTGATTCAGAGATGGAGGAAAACATGATTTGAAATGGTTATAAAATATATGAAAGAGAGGCCTTTAGGTGGCTGATGGTGAGAGTGTTAATAATGTGAGTAAACTCTGTACTTCTGGGTCCCAGGAAAAACCGACAGATAGTGCCTTCCACACATGCTCTGCTGGCACAGCTGGCAGGAACAAGTGACCTCCCTTCAACCCACGTCCCCTTTGTTTAGGATTCCCAGCTGCCCTAGCCCCTCTCTGACATCGTGAGCAGCTTCAGAAAGGAGGATCAGGACAGCCAAGGCTCTCCACCTGAGATTCCCTGGTGTGCCAGAGGCGGGAAGGCTTTGGGGTCGGAGGGCAGTATGGGACAGTGAGGGACACTCCTGAGATGGCCTCTTTCAGCTGGAAAATGACTCAGAGCTTCCATGGGAGTTTGGTCATCAGGGAGCCCACTGGGTAGATTTGGGTGGCAACACTAACTGCTAGGACACACCTTCAGCCCACCAGGTCAGCTGTGAGAACTCAGAACAGAGGGGCCCAGGAAGATGCAGCTCTAAGTTAAATGCAGTGGCTCTGCTCCCATGAAGGTTTTGGGAGATGTAAGGTGGCTTCGGAAAGCTGAGGCTCCACAGCAAGGGTGTCAGGAAGAGGAGTGGCATCTGAACCATCCCCAGGGCTTGTCTTTACCTTCCTCCCTCACTGCACAGAGGAGGGGGCACCCCACCTAGGGACAGGGATCCACAGTCAGCTCTGCTCCATGCACCCTCCCTCCTCACTATGCTGATTCTGACCCACAGTCCCTCCCCTCTGTCCAATTTAGGGTCTGTGGCCCAGGTAGAACCAACTCTGCCACCCTCAGCGTCTGAAGGTTCAATGTCACAGCTGTCTGCACCGAGGACAGCAGCAACACTGGCAACGTTGACAGCTGGGGCCAACACGACACATTCTTCACATGTACACGCTGTGAGCATTTTCTGTCACTCTGTGCTTTGTAAGTCATATTATTAAAGGGGACTTTTGCTATGCCAGATAGTTTCAATATTTATGTAGACCAAGGTTTCTTCTCAAGATCAGTGTTTTTGTGTCCTAAAACTATACATATATGCATATGTGTATATATATATATATATATACACACACACACAAACAATATACTTAACTGCATACATGTGTATGTGCATGTATATATAACTGTGCATGTATATACATTCACACATATGTATATAGTTGTATATATACACATACACACATATATGTTCATATAAAAAACATTTGAATAATATCTCAAAGTTCTGTTAAAAACATGAATGGCTTAATATTCTAGTGCTAAATAAGGATGGCTTTATTTAAAAGTTTCCATTAGATTCCAGTAGAGTGGGGAGAGTCGCTCCTTTAAATGGAAGCCTCTGGAACCTGGAGAAAGCAATGGTGAAGTGGGCAACCTTCCTGCAGAGGTACCAGAGGCATGCATAAAGCCGCAGCAGTGGATGATGCCCCAGGCATGGATAATGCCCCAGGTGTAAATGATGCCCACCTGTGGATGATGCCTCAGGTGTGGATGATGTTCCAGGCGTGGATGATGCCACAGCAGTGGATGACGCCCTAGGCGTGGATGATGTCCCAGCAGTGGATGATGCACCAGCAGTGGATGATGTCCCAGGTGTCGATGATTCCCCAGCAGTGGATGATGCTCCAGGTGTGGATGATGCCACAGGCGTGGATGTCCCAGTAGTGGATGATGTCCCAGGCGTGGATGATGTCCCAGCAGTGGATAATGCCCCAGGTGTGGATGATGCCCCCAGTGTGGATGATGTCCCAGGTGTGATGTCCCAGCAGTGGATGATGCCCCAGGCGTGGATGATGCCCAAGGTGTGAATGATGTCCCAGGCGTGGATGATGCCACAGTAGTGGATGATGTCCCAGCAGTGGATGATGTCCCAGCAGTGGATGATGTTCTAGCAGTGGATGATGCCCCAGGCATGGATGATGCCACAGCAGTGGATGATGTCCCAGCAGTTGATGATGCCCCAGGTGTGGATGATGCCCCAGGCGTGGATGATGTCACAGCAGTGGATGATGCCCCAGGCGTGGATGATTCCCCAGGTGTGGATGATGTCCCAGCATTGGATGATGCCCCAGCAGTGGATGATGCCCATCTGTGAATGTCCCTGATGTCTCAGCCGTGGATGATGATTCAGCTGTGGATGATGCCCCAGCCATGGATGAAAGCCAACAGTTGTTTTCAAGAAAAGTCTAGTACACAAGTCATTAGTGATATTTATCAAGGAAAAGGGGAAATCACAAAATTAATATCAGAAATTAAGAGGAAGACATAACCACAGAGAGAGCAGAGATTACAAAACAATGAGTGGACATTATGAATACATAACTTGTTTTAAAGCAACGTTTTGTTTCACTTTGGCTGGTGTCCATATGTTGCATTAGCCAGCCAATAGTGGGAGTCTCCTCATGGAGGAGGCTTGGGTTGAGGCTGAGGGCCTTTAACCTGAATGCACAAGAGAGTTGCCATGAGGGGATGGAAACCAGGCTACAAACCAAGTGCTGCACAGAGTTCCTACCTGTCCCTCTCCTCACCATTTTCAGCTGGCCGGGTTTGAGCATTTTAGGGCTTGGGAAGATATTACTACATCTACTAAAAATCATCACGGATCCTTATGTGCTTTGGCCAGCTGCTGAGCAAATTAACTTCACACCTGAAGTGGGCCGCACTGGCCTGTGCGGTCCCCCACTCCTCTTAGAACTTGTGAGCTTGGGGCCTGCTGGAGGGTGGACGGTGGGAGGAGGGGGAAGATCAGGAAAATAACTTATATTAGGCTGAATACGTGGATGATGAAATCACCTGCACAACAAACGCTTCTTGACGCACGTTTACGCATGTACCAAACCTGCTCATCCCGCACAGGTTCCCCTGAACTTAAAAATTAAACAAAAAAGAACCTGTGAGTCGACCCAAACAAACATCTTTGTGCTTTTCACACTGATGACTACGCCGGTCTGTGGGGAGATGTACCTGTAACTTCCCTGGGTTGTGTGACCATGGAGGCCACTTTATAATGATGGGCAGTGTCTGGGAATTCCTTAGGGCTTAAACACGAATGCTGGACTCCCTGCATGGTGGCAAACACCCCATGACTGAGAGCATGCCAGTAGTTGCCAGTGTCAGCACTGGCCTAGACTCCTGGGTTTGTGTTTTCACTTTTCATTCAGGAACTCAGGAGCTGGGGCCAACCCCTGGCCCTTCAGGTTCTCCACCTGAGCTGTGAGGATAATAAACCAGACCCAGGGATGGCTCTGGTGAGGGTGGAGGAGTCACTGTACAGACAGAGTAGAGTGGGGCTGGATTTTATTCTTTAAAAGTAGACACTGGAGAACGGGCTGTGTAAATGGGAAATCTCTCCTGAGAAAACACACAGCCTCACCTGCACAGAAGCACCCACGTTGACATTACATGATGCAGCCTCACACAAGACACCACCAATCCTAGAGCACCCAACTCAGTACCAGCCAAAAGGGAGCACAGATGCTGCCTCAAAATTTGGCCATGATTTTTCCCCGGGGAACTCAGGTTTCTAAAAAACACTTTCACTATGCTTATTCCTATCACAATCCCAGAATCAGCGTGGCACTGCACATTGAAACCAGCTTTTTTCTTGACAATAATTCCAGAATACTTACCAGTCACACTTCAGATAAAACACCGGCACTACCTGCAACACAGAAACAAAGTTTTATGAGGGGCACGTCGTGATGTGGATTGTTTGCAAAAGGTTCTGTTTCTCTCAATGAATACTGAAAACCTGATCACAAACTTAGTCAGCTGCTACAGTAATCAAAACAACACCGTACTGGTACCGAAACAGAGATGTAGACCAATGGAACAGAAAAGAGGTTCATTGGACGGGACAGAATGGGAGGCCACAGAAGCCTGGGATAGATTTTATGTCCCCACAACACAGCAGTGAGCACACTTCATGGCGTGCTGATGCTTACTGAATGGTACAACTGAGGACTGGGTGATTCTGTTTGATTGTATCTGTTTTTATTCCAAGAGGCTCAACAACATGCTCTATGGAAGCATGATCCTTCAAACGCACTCATCTATCCTTTCAGTAATTTTTCACTCCCTCAGCCAAGAGCTTCTCCATCTGGGTTTCTGCAACACCAATCTCAAACCCATAAAGCATGGGTCACAGCAACCCCGCTAAGCTCACACGCCCAGCTGTGGAAGCAAACTTCACTTTATGGCAAGTCTACTTTGCCACTACAGGCAGTGCAGCATGTTAGTTTATAGATTAGCCTTTGGTGTTAGAGAGGTCCAGCTGTGGGTGTGTCCCATGAATAATTTACTTAACTGAGATTCACATTCCTCATCTGTGTAATGAATAGAACCAAACTATGCCTCAAAGTTATTGTGATGCTTCAAAGAGGCAACATAGAAAAGTGACCACATAGTATCCAAGACTCAAATGTGTATCACTTATCCTTTACATTTTAATAACTTAAGCAGCTGTTATCAAGTACAGTCATGTGGCATAGTGACATTTTAATCAATGATTACTTACATGGCTGGGGTCAGATGGGCGTACACAAACCTACTGGCCTGCATCATTAGATTAAAAGAACATTTTTTGTTAAAAATTTTAAGTAAGATGCTATACAATTGAAAGACTAACCACAGTGATAGAAGTTTCAGGGAGAGATAAAACTAAAAGTGCACAAGGATTTGGAGAAATGTCTCCTCACATATGCTGCCACAGGAGCATGAATTAGTGACACCATTTTGAAAAATATTTGGCACTATTCATGGCAATAAAAGATATGTTCCCTTCTAACAATCTACTTCACAGAAATGAGTGCCAGTATTATTCCAAAGCCGGTTACACTTACGAACGTGAATGAATTTCAAATCATAATGTGAGCGAAAAAGCCAGACACCGAGAATCACATATTGACTTATTCTATGTATGACAGTCCAAACCTGGAGAGGTCTAAACAAGTCATTGGCAGTCAGAGCAGGTCCCTTAAGGAAGAAGATGAATAAAGGAGGAGGGAAATTTCAGGGAGGAACCAGGGATGTCTGCACTTGTGCCATCTCACCCTCTCAGATGTCAGGGTCCCAAAAGAGGGTGCTGGCAATATTTAGGTGGTTCAAAGGTCTCATGAAGAAAAGCAAATGACAGACAGCAGCAAACTCAGTTCTTTAATGAAGTGCCCCAGACTGAATCGAGGGTGTGCACTTAGTTTTGCATCTTATTATGTAAAATGAGGATCCTCCAGAGATAAAAATGTCATCCATAGCACAGCATGGACAGAATTATATGCTATCAGCACATTTTATCCTATGGAGTTTCCTGCACACCTTTTAGCAATCTGTGAATAAAAGGTCCAGAACTTAACTTTTAATATCAACTTAGAGAACAATGGAAGCCTAATTTTTGAAGACAGGAAATAAATAGTGTAATGCCATCTTCTGTGGGAAGGAACTCTTGGTTTCCCCCAAAATTAGAGAACTGGAGAGAAAGAAGCCTCATCTCAGAATCTGCGGTAGGGGTGGGAAGTGGAGGCTACAAATGTGCTCAAGGTCAGACTCCTTCTCTGCCTTCCCAGGAGACTGGAGACCTACCAGCGAGCCCAGAGTGAACATTCACTCTGCCATCCACCCCTGGGAGATCCCTTTAAACCCACAGAGAGGACAGAAACATAAACGTGCTATAACAAGTCTTAAAAGTTCACAGGGTGATTATCAATTTCCCCTTAGCACACAGCAGAGTTTTTTCTCTAAGTTCAAGTAAATGCCTGTGAGAAAGATGCTCCCACAGATTCCTTCCTTTCCTTACAGATGACACTCAATGCCCAGCCCTACATCCCTTGTGCATATTCCCAAGGAGTGCTGATTAATCCAAACCAAAGGTTTGGATGTTTCACTGGGCAGAAAAGAGCAGGCGTACTGCAGAGATCAACTCTAATGAACACAGCACCCTCACAGCCCAGAGACACAGTTCCTACCTTTATGACAACAAACTTTGAAAAGAGCAAACCAAACCTCGCACACATTTTCATTTTCTTTCTGATTTCATACCCCCTGCTTCAGCCCCTCAAGCAGCGGGGATAACCTGAAGGTGAAGACTCTTAGGAACCCTTTCCCATTAGGTCCTACCTGGAAAGTAATTCCCTACCTTGGGGGTCGTCTTCCTTTGCTTTGAAGATGCTCCCAAGCCAGCCTTTAAAAACAAAAACATCAGGACAAGTCATTAAAAAGAGAGACTCACCCACTACTCTCCCAGAAGCTAAAGCCATGTGGCCTCGCACATCATTCCCTGGTCTTTGTTCTGAGTCGATAAACCTTCCTACAGCCTCTCTGGCTGGAGTTCTACATTGGCCAAATCACTTTCCCTCAGGAGACCCCCAATCCTCCTTCCCAGCGGGATCCCAGAATCAGGTTTCTATACGCTCAAGCGGCCAGTTGGTCCCTCATGATGTGAGTTACTTCATGGTACTTACTTTTCACCCTTTTCTGGGATATTCCCTGCAATTACATAAAAGAAAACATTATGAGGCTGAGACTCTGTGGTATGCCTCACATAGATCTGTTATTCCCTTGGCAAGGGTAGAGAACAAGAAGTGGCACAGCGGCTGACCCATAGGTCAACATCCCCAAAACCATGAGGATGCTTATGGAAAAACAAGCTCTTTATTCACAGAATTCACCTTTAAAGTCGATTTAATGGGCAACCACACAATGCTTAATCCAAGAAGGAAAATGTGTTGAGGAAAGTGCCTCTGCATTACAGCCGATAATGGATGCTATCATTTGAAAACCTCCCAGTGTATTGCGTGTTAGTTGGGAAGACATTCCCACTGAATTTCACCCCCACAAAGAGAATTGCATACACTGTACATAATGTACATTTTCAGATTTTCATATCCAGATTAATTGAGAAGAAATCACAAAAGCAAAATTTCTTTAGAAGACAAAGGAGTCTTACGTAGAGGTTTTCCTCCTCCAGATCTTCTTCCTCTGTCCAGGATATGAGTCCAACCGTGCTCGCCAGGTCACTTGACGACACTGGAAGTACACAGAAAAAAGCTCAGTACCCTGGTGGCTGGTGGCTGGGATATTGAGGTGGGTGATGATCAGGCATGGACTGAGTTGCTGATGGGCTGTCCCCCTGGGCGGAAGAGGGCTGGCAAGGGAGGGCAGCGGGAAAGAGATGAGACATGGAGGTCTCCGCCTCATACTAGAGGCATCATGCAGCAACACAGAAGAGTCAACCGAAAAGGGAATCTCAAATGCACACTAAGGTTCAACGGAAGAGTGCCTTCCTACCTCTCACACGTTTTGAAGCTCTTTAAAAAAAAAAAAAAAACAGCACATTCAAGACTACATCAGTACTCTAGGACCCAATCGTGCTGGTGCTACATTTAGCATCAGTTTTAAAGATGCATAATAAAAACCTGGGTCTACCCAGCCCCTTATCTAAACCCACTTTCTTCTATTGATTCCAGGTTTTTAAACTCAACCAATTGACGATCAAAAAATCTTGAAATCTTCCTTATGACCTGGAGCCCCGACCTTCTCCCACTTTCTGTTGTCCCATCTTTGTCAATGGAAGAAATTGACATCTCGAATGTATTAACTGATGTCTTATGTCTCCCTAAAACATGTAAAAACCAAACTGTAGCCTGATCATCTTGGATATATGTACTCAGGACCTCCTGGGGCTGTGTTGCTAGCATGTTTTTAACCTTGGCAAATTAAACTTCTAAATTGAGACTGGTTTTAGATAACCTTTTGGTTTGCAATGTGTAATCACAGTGAGGTTTATTTTTTTGAAGAGGACACTAGGGATTTATTATGTCAAACAGAAATAACAATATATGTTTATGTGATTTATGTCCCAGGAACATTTTTCCATTTATGGATTCACATGAAGGGAAATGGCTGTCACATAAATGGCTGTCACTGCAGTTCTGTTTTTTAGAATCTTCAATCCTTGAATAAAAGCTAAGTTGATCAGACAGACGGATTCAGTTCTAGGCAAAACAGTCTATTTTAGTTATGTACTGAACTTTTGTTATAGCCAATGATGGAAGAATTGGAAACATTGAAATTATATTCTATAAAACAACCGGTGTTCATCACACGAGTAGTTCCACCTTTCCATTGTCATGCAGGTACAGTAATTGCATATGGAGGATACCTATGCTCGTTTTCTGCCTTGTCATTGTGTCTAATGAATGTAGTTTGCAGAAGTTGATCATTTCTAGGTCTTGTGGTCATAAGAGTTTTCAGCTATCTCAAAAATATCCCATTCATCTTATTTGTTTGGGGCCAACTGCTGAGGAATGTCCCCAGCACTGAAGGGAGTTTATCAATATTTCCAAGTACCGCTTCCTAATATTCAGAACTTGCACTTGACCCTGTTGTCAGGGGTATCTAAGGCAGCTCTGTAGTATTCACACCAATGGCCATGCCATATCCTGAAGTTACATTCACTGTTGTCTGCCCTAAGCCACGTGACTGCTGAAGCCATCTTGGAATTATAGGCAGTGTTTGGGATCTCTGTAGACTCATGTGTGAGGGAACCAACTTACAGCTACCCACGATGGTAGGGTTGAGAGCCATCCTCCTCAGGGTAATGACTGCAGTTCAACAATTCATTATCAATTCAGCTTTAGAGCTATAACCCTAGGTTCATATCTTGCCTCCTTCCTTTAGGGGCTTAAAAGCATGGGCACATTCATTAGCCCTTCGGTTTCTCCATCCAAGGGGTGTGTGGATAGTAAACAATCACTGTTTAGGTGAGCTCTGTAGCGAGGATTGAATGGGTTTATTAAAATAAACTGTGTATTGTAGATCTTCAGAATGGTAAATTAAAAAAGAACTGACTTGTTGATATCTCAAAGCTTAACACATTCCAGGCCTGCACGCATACCCAAGAGATGAGCTCCCAAGTCAGGGGTGATGCCATAATGCACAACTGCTCTGTCCAAAAAATAGTCATTTCAACTTAACTCTAACCTTGGGACAAGAGCATGAGATATGAGTATCAAAAATGCTTTTGGTGACATCCCAATTCCACACAGTAGCTACTTCTGAAAAAAAGAAAATGTAAGTGCATGCCGTCTACAAAATGAGTCAGTGACCTGATGAAAAATCCACAGAGACCTCGTCAAATGGAATGAACACCAGTTTACTTGGGGAGGAGAATTATCTACCATATTGGAAGGTTCCAGGCATGTGACATCATATTCTGTATGATTTCTTTCTCTTAAATGAAAAGTGGCTCAAACTGAGGCCACAAGTTATGGAGATGACCGTGGCTTAGCCTTGGCAAAGTGCTCGGGATAGTGTCACAAGGGACCTGATTTGTGCCTTCCTTCCTTCTGAGGAGGGTAACAGGGTGGGTGAAAGCATATTATTCATATCTCTGTACATAGGGAATTTTGAATAATCCACAAAAGTAAGTTTAAAACTATGTTTTCATAGGTAAACTGGCCTAGACACAGATATTATCAGTATGTATTTGGGAAAACTTGTGATATGAGTAGAAGTAACATGCTCTCAAATACTGTGAACTATATATACATTTAGGCTGATGAAAGGAGGGAAGCCATGGGAATAGCAATATTAGGTTTTCTTCTTGTGCGTTTTCCCTCACATTTCCACATTCCAGATTCACTTCAGATTCTGAAGTCTAGAGTTTAAAAGAAAACTGATGGTGGAAAGAAAGAAGCACAAGAGACGTCCCTATATGCTTTCAGTCAACAAGAAGAGGGAAGTCAGGTATGCATAATCTAATCAGAAATACTGCATTTTACTCTATGGAAAAATAATAAACATACAATAGCATGAACAAAGAATTAAAACTATAAATGATGGAATAAGTAGGCAAAGTATTTCCTGAACGACCTTACTGCACCAATTGGAAGGACACCATTCAGTAGGTGAATATGAATAGACTTTCACAGTCACAATATGCCTGAGGAGAGGTATGAAGCTGAGAACTTCTTTCACATTCTGCATATGGAAAATCGGAGATAGTCTACAAGGATGCTATTCATGCTAATAAATTCATCAAAATTGCAGAGTACAAGGTTAACACTCAAATGGCAGTTGTGTTAATATGCGCTCAATATCAACGATCCAATAGCAAGATTACAAATGTAATTCCATGGATAATAACCTCTGAAATCATTAGATACTTAGGATCTAACCAATGAGATGAAATACTCATAACCTGGTAAGAACAGAATGTGACTGAAAGGAAGGAGAGAAGGTACAAATAAATGAAAAGGTGTCCCATATTCACAGACAGGAAGGCAAATCTGACTAATACACAATACTACAAAATGATCCAAAGATGCACAACAACTACTAACAAACTGGTAACAACCATCTGTGCAGAAATAGAAAAGATAACCCAACATTTTTTTTGAATTCTTATATGTCTCAAACAATCATAATAATGTTGAAAAAGAATAACGTTGGAAGATACGCATTCATGAGATTGAAATCTGAGAGGAAAAGATACAAAAATTCAGACAGCAGGGTCCCAGCACGGGGGCACCCATTAAGTATTGGAAATATGGAATACAGATCCCAAAATTCAACGCATGCATACACAGCCAACTGATCTTCAACAAAGGTGCCGAGAATGCACAATGGGAAAAGAAGGTCTCTTTAACAAATAATGGTAAAATCCATATTCTCATTTAAATAATGAAATTGAGCAGTGTGCTCAAGGGTGTGCTTCTTCCTCCATTTATAAGACACCAGAGCTTTGCAGTGACCCCAGAGCAAATCTTCATCCTGTCCCCCATGCCCAGACTGAGCCCTTGATAGCAGGAGTAAATAGCAAGGACAGACAAATGAATGTGCTGCCAGAAGGTGAGCATCAGTTCGTCCCAAGCATCTGGGCACACTGTGGAAGACTTGTTGTCTTCAGGATTAAGTAACTGCCATGACAGAACTGTGTCCCAAACCAAAGGCTTTAACATTTTGCAGTGGCAGAGGCAGAAAAGAGGTATCCTTAGAAAGACCATCTTTAAATAATAAAGCAAGAACAGGGGACACACAAAAAAGAAGAAAAAAAAAGAAGAGGTGATCACAGACAGGGTACTCACACTTCTCACCACTATGACATTAAACTCTGACAAGAACAAACTTCAGCCACGTTTTCTTTTTCTTCTCTTTCTACAGGCTCGCTCCGCCTCCCAAGCAGCAGGCAGAAGCTGAAGGCTCCTGGGAACCTGCTTTATTAGATTCCACCTGTAATCTTGTTGCCTACCTGGAAAGGTGTCTTCTTCACTGTTGAGATTTTCCAGAATCCACTCTTTAGAACCACCAACAGCAGAGTAAGTCAGAGAGAGGTACACTCACTTCTACTCCAGGTGAAGCCACATCGGCTCACATAACATCCCCTGGCTGGTCCTCTGGGTTCACATGCATTCATACAGTCCCTCTGATCATAGTTATACACTTGCAAAATTATTTGCTCTCACTAGACCCCCAATATTCTTTAACCAGAACCCAGAATCAGGTTTCTATATATGAAAAACAGCAAGTTTGTTCCACAGCAAGTGAGCTACTTGAGGGTACATACCGTAAACAGCGAGTGATGAACCCTGCAATTAGACAAAACAACATGCTATGAGGATCAGATGAATTCTCCTGCACCTCCGCCCCCACTCCCACAGATCTGTCAGTCTTTTGATGACTTCAGGAAACTAGTTGTAAGACAATGGTTGAGTCAAAGGTCAAGAATCAAACATGCTAGAATAGAGGACACCTGTGGAAAAGACAAGACCTTTCCCACAATTTATCTAGAAGTCGATTTACATTGGCAAATACACAATGCCTAAACCAAAGAGGAAAACTGGTGTTGAGGAAAATTCCTCTGCGTTACAGTTGATAATGAATGCTGTCATCTAAAAACATTCTAAGATATCACATATCTGATGGGAAGACACTCCCATTGAATTCCAACCCCAAAAAGAGAGTTGGACATGTCAGACATAATGTGCCTTCTCAGATTATCACAATTAACAGAAGGAAAGAAATCATAAAAGAAACAATTCTTTTTTTATTTCGTTTTCTTCTGAAGTTTAGGTTCCAGGATGCATGTGCAGGACTGTGCAGGTTTATTACACAGGTAAACATGTGCTATGGTGCTTTGCTGCATCTATCAACCCATCACCTAGGTTTAAGCCCCGCATCCATTAGCTATTTATCCTAATGCTCTCTCTCCCCAATCCCCACCTGACAGGGCATTCTTTAGAGGACAGAAAAAGGGGTTCTTACCTCGCCATCATCCTCAGTAGTGATGCTCCTGCAATCCTCAGGAGGAACTGGAGGGAGACAGAGTAACAGTCAGTACCCTGGTGGCTAAAGACTGTGAGTAACTCAGGGAGCTTTGCTGGGTGTGGCATATGGAGTGTGGGACTGAAGATTCTGAGACCATCTCAGAGAAACAACTATGTTCAGATAGTACCGTGAGGGAGTCTCACCAGATATCTTTCACCTTAGACAATGCCAAGACCTAATAATATTCTCGCATTCCCAATTCCCAAAACATACTAAGCAATCAAAAAGCAAGGCTTAGATGTTTGCTGTGACATAGGCAGGAAAAACTGGTCTCCTGGGAAAAGTCATCATTAAATACCAGAGCAAGAAACGATGGTTACAAAAGCAGCCCACAAAGCCCATGGACACACATCCTCTCATCTCTATCTTATTAAAATACAACAGAAATAATTCAGACCTCTACAGCTATTTTTTTTTTGGTTCTGGCTTCATAGCCCCTTTCCTAGGTTCCAAAGCAATGGGTGTAACCCAACTGCTCCCAGAAATACTCCTAGGGTAGTACTTTTGTTTTTGTTTGTTTGAGACAGTCTTGCTAACCAGGCACCGGGCTGGAGTGCAGTGGTGGGATCTTAACTGACTGCAATATCTGCCTCCTGGTTTCAAGCAATTCTCCTGCCTCAGCCTCCTGAGTAGCTGGGACTACAGGCACACACCACCACGCCCAGCTAATTTTTGTAGTTTTAGTAGAGACGGAGTTTCACCATGTTGCCCAGGATGGTCTTGATCTCTTGACCTCATGATCTGCCCACCTCAGCCTCCCAAAGTGCTGGGATTAATAACCTGAGCCACTGTACCCGGCCTAGGGTATCATTTTCTACCTGCAGAAATTGTCCTATTGCAGCTTCCCTCATGGATGGTGTCAACTGGCCAATCTTTAGAGACACAAATCTCAGCAAGACGTTATTTCGGAGAGTGACTCACCCACCCTCCTATTCCAGGTGAGGCCACACTAGATTACACGAGATCACCCTGAGCTTTCCTCCATGTTCTCAGATTCTCTCCAGACTCTGTGGATCCAGAGGTCTTCAACAAGGCATTGCTTACACTTTCCAGCCTTCAAGTAAGAAAGAGAAGCTGAAGGAATCACCTTTCCATTGTTCCTTCTACTGGCCCATTATCGGTCTCACCTCCAATCGCACAACCCTAAGATCCCAACTTTGATGTGCACGCTTTGAGTGATGTGAGTCCAACAATCAGATCCTGGGCCAGGCTCACAGCAGACATGCAAGACAGCATTCTGTGGGGATGGAAATGCTCTCTGATGTACAGCTGCTGGGCCATCACATGGTGGCTGTTGTGATGAGGTTTTGAATATTTCATTGTATATATTTATTTAAGTATAAAGAGGTATATATATGACTGAGAAGCACACTAGATGGGACAGCTCCAGATATCCAGACATGAGGAAGACCTGACTCCCCTCTCCTGGTGTTTTTTGCAGAATCCTTTGCTGCTCTGATTCTACCACACATTTAGGGTTACTTCCTGAACATATGCACAAGGGCCCGTCACTGTGTGGGGCTGAGGATATGACAGTGAGGACAACATCCAGGTCCAGAGGGATTCCAGCAGGGATGCGCTTGCACCCAGTGGAAGAGTGTGGCCCTGCACACCACGTCCAGACTAGATCAGAGCAGCAGGAGCAGAGGGGTGGGGGCATCTCACTGTCCTCAGGAGCTCACCCTCATCTCCAGAGACCCTGACTCAGAAGCTGGGCAGGCTCCAGGTTGAGTGTGTGGCTAAACAGGCTGAGAAGGAAACCTTTCCACACCTGCACTAGAACCCAGCCCAGGGGTGACCTAGAGCTCATCCCAGGGGTGTGTTCATTAAAATATCCATGGAGCCTAAAGTGTCCATCCCAGGACTGAGCTCTGGGGTAAAAACAAATGAGGAAGACACAGTCACTGCCCTGCAAGTAAATACCCATAGCCAGGGCTCCTCTATTCACCTGTGGGAAGACTCAGACTTTGAGGTGGAAGATTTTTAACCATCTCCAAAATAAGTGGAAACTGAGATGTTATGGACTGCACAGAAGAGTTGCAAGGATGACCTGGAGTCTGGGATCAGTCCCCAGCCCTTTGCTGAGATCACCCTGCACTGAAACTCATGTCCCTCCCTACCTGCCCTACTACTTTGGAGTGCTGCAGCTGCCCAGGCCAAAAGCTGGAAGACTCTGTCCAGTTGAAAAGCATTTCTGGGCCAGAAGACCCTTGGCCAACAGGGTCTACTGAAGAATCATTCCTCAGGAGATTTCCAGAAGAGGTGAAAAATAAAAACTTGTCTGTCTCAGCCCCAGGAAGATCAGGCCTGGGACCTCTCTGTGTCTGGTCTGACCCTGAGGTCCATTCCTACTGACTCATGTCCTGTCTGTTCCGTGTCACAAAAATGGGGACCTGATTCCTCTTCTGCCCCTCTCCACAATGACACTCTGTTGGTATCATTGCCATCATCGCACAAAGAGATGGAGAAGACATGGGTCAGGAAGGAAGCTCCTTTCTCAAGGTATTTAGGGTGATGTTCACATCAAGCTTTCGACAGAGAGAAAGGCCAAGTCCTACTCACTCCTCCCCAGAAGGGGTCTCATATCCTGCCCGGGCCCCGGTGATGACGCTGAATGGATGTCCCTAACACTGCAACCTTGACATTCTCTTTTAACAATGTCCATAATGTTCTCATTTGTTTCCCCTCTGATCCTCTAAATCATGTTTCCCTTCAGGTCTAGCATGAGGCTCTCCCTTGCTCTCTCCCATGAAGCCCACTAAGCAGGTGTTCATGAATTCAGAGAACCTCAATGTTGGTAACACTGATATTTTCCTTGACTCACACACAGCAGCGCCCCCGAAGCACCAATGGGAAGCTTCGTCTAAAGATTAAAGGTGTCAAGGACAATCTGGTCATGAGAAAATCACTTATGGGGTGAACAAGTGACATTGCACAACCAAACAGTTTCATTCTTTTGTTCCATTAGGAAAATACTGACACATACAAGACAATCAAATTTTACCAAAAAGCAAAGCATCTTCACAGAATGAATGCTCCAAAAAAACCCCTCAAACCATCATGTGGTCTACTTGACATTGATCATGACTTAAAGCAGCTACCTTGGCTCTCTGTGTGAAGGTTTTCAGAAGGAAACAAAAACCTATTTCAACAGTAGAATCAATAGGGCATGATGGAGATTCCACTGTCTAGAGCTGAGTTCTTCATGGAGACATCTGTTTCTCACAGCACACCCCAGATCCTCACACCTATCAGGAACCCGAAGCTAGAAAGGTTCTCCAGACAAAAGCAAGCAAGAAAATCACCCCTGACTTATCACCAAGATTTGTCATTAGAAAGAAAGTGATATTAGAATATGTACAATGTTAGAGAGGGGAACAACACACACAGTGGGGGAAGTGGACGGGAGAGCATCAGAATAAAGAGCTAATGTATGCGGGGCTTAATACCTAGGTGATGGGTTGACAGGTGCAGCAAACCATGCACACTTTTAGCTATATAACAAAGCTGCCCGTTCTGCACATGTATCCCATAACTTAAAACCAAATTTGATTTAAAATAGAAATTGCCAGAGAAGGCAAATCTGGAAAGTACCTTAGCGGCTGCCTAGGGCCAGAAGTGTGGGCCTTGGGGAAAAAGAGAAGTGACTACTAATGGCTTTAGAATTTCTCTGAGGAGAAACTAAAGAATTCTAAACTTAGATTGTGACAATGGCTGCACAACCCTGTAAATATAGTAAAAACACTACATCACCCACTTTAAACAAGTGAATAGTTTTGCATGTCAACTCTGTGAAAATAAAGCACTTTATGAGAAAAAGAATACATACGGAGGTCATTTGGGGCTGTCACGGTGTCCTGCAACAAGAGAAAAACAAACTAAGCACCTTAACATGCGGGGTGCGGTTGGTGCAGATATTTATCATGGTGACATTAGAAAACCACATGTCACTGGTGCCCAAATGAAGCATGTAAAATGCCTCTGAAATAAACAGTGGGGTGTTTTGGAAATGTAGCAAGTGGCCATGTCAGCTGGAAGATACCAAATAATTTTTCAAAAAGAGTATGTTGCCACTGAGAAGTAGGCCCACGACCAGACTGTAAGTTATGCCATCTTTTGACTGACATCGTCAACCAGGCCTCAGTTGGTGAGAAACTCCACTGACTGGTCGCTAGAGTCCACGACAAGTGAGGTGTGATTCACCATGGCAGTCGAAAATGATCTTCACTTGATATTCCAGAGGCCCCAGAAATAAAAATTTCTCTTCGAGACAAAGAAATGCATCTCACCATGTCACGGGGTAGCTCCTCATCCTCGACATCCTCTAAGATGACTTCAAGAGGACCTAAGAGAACACAGAGTGACAGTCAGTGCATTGGTGCTGCTCAGGAATCTCACAAGGAGCTTTGAGAAATGTGGACCAGGCTGGAGTGCATGGAGCTGGTCGTTTGACAAGCATGGACCCAGCTGCTGCTGGACCATTTTCCTTGGTGCTGAAGGAAGGAAAAGGAAAGGGGCAGAGAGAAACGAAAGAGCCTGGCTTCCTAGCTGGGGCAGCCTCATCAATGTGAAATCGTCATTTGAAGAACCGGTTAATACAGAAAGGCAGTGTACTACAGAAACAGAAAGTAGATTAGGGCTGCCTAGGACCAGGGGTGTCGGGAGTTGGGGAAAACAGAGGAGTCTCTACCAAGCGGGTTTTCTGAGAGGGGAAAAAAAGCTTCTAAAATTAGACTCTAACAATGGTCACACAACCCTATAAATAGAGTAAAAACACGGAATCACCTACTTTAAATAAGTGAATTTGTTTGCATACGCACTACGTCTTGGTAACTGTTTAAAAGAAAAAGAATACGTACGGCCGTAACACAAAACGGCGGGCTTCTCCTGCAATAAGAGAAAAAGAAACACCATGAGGATGACATCATGCTGGGTCCCGCTGGCACAGGTCTAATATTCACTTGGTGACGTTAGATAACCAGATGGCAGGCTGGGCGCAGTGGTTCACGCATGTAATCCAGCATGTGGCGAGGCTGAGGCGGGCAGATCATGAGGGCAAGAGGTTGAGGCCATCCTGGCCAACATGGTGAAACGCCGTCTGTACTAAAAACTACAAAAAACCCAGCGTGGTGGTGGCGAGAACCTTCAGTCCCAGCTATTCGGGAGGCTGAAGCAGGAGAATTGCTTGAATGCAGTAGGAGGACGCTGCAGTGATCTGAGATCACATCGCTGCACTGTAGCCTGGAGACAGAGAGACTCTGTCTCAAAAACAAAACTAAACTAAAGAAAAAACCAGATGTCCAACAGTGTTGAAGTCACAGGCCCCAAATGGAGCACAGGGGGCGCTTGCAGAAAATGCAGTCGCTTTGGAATACTTAGCAGGTATCTATGCTGGCTGAAAAATACGAAATTGTATTTCAAGGAGAAAACGTTGCAACTGAGAAATATGCCCCAAACCAAATTGTTAGCTATGCCATCTTTTGATTGACATCGTCAATCAGGCCTCAGTTGGTGAGAAACTCCACTGACTGGTCGCTAGAGTCCACGACAACTGAGGTCTGATTCACAATGGCAGTAAAAAGGATATTCACTTGATATTCCAGAGGCCCCAGAAATAAAAATTTCTCTTTGAGACAAAGAAATGCATCTCACCACATCACGGGGTAGCTCATCATCCTTGATGTGTTCCCGGCTGCGGTCCTGTGGGACCTGAACAGCACCTAAGAGAACACGAAGTGACAGTCAGTGCATTGGTGCTGCTGAGGAATCTCACAAGGAGCTTTGGGAAATGTGGACCGGGGTGGAGTGCATGGAGCTGGGCGTTTGACAAGCATGGACCCAGCTGCTGCTGGACCATTTTCCTTGGTGCTGAAGGAAGGAAAAGGAAAGGGGCAGAAAGAAATGAAAGAGCCTTGGCTTCCTAGCTGGGGCAGCCTCATCAATGTGAAATCGTCATTTGAAGAACCGATTAATACAGAAAGGCAGTGTACTACAGAAACAGGAAGAAGATTAGGGCTGCCTAGAACCAGCGGTGTGGGGGGTTGGGAAAAGCAGAGGAGTCACTACTAAGGGGGTTTTCTGAGGGGGGAAAAAAGCTTCTAAAATTAGACTCTAACAATGGTTGCATAACCCTGTAAATAGAGTGAAAACACTGAATTACCTAATTTAAATGGGTGAGTTAGTTTGCATGTCAACTACGTCTCGGTAACTGTTTAAAAGGAAAAGAATATGTACGGTGGCGATACTGGGCTGCAGTCTTCTCCTGCAATAAGAGAAAAAGAAACACCATGAGGATTACATCATGCTGGGTCCCTTTGGCACAGGTCTTGTATTCACTTGTGACATTAGGAAACCAGACAGCAGACTGGGCACGGTGGCTCACACATGTAATCCCAGCACGTTGGGAGGCTGAGGTGGGCAGATCATGAGGGCAAGAGATTGAGACCATCCTGGCCAACATGGTGAAACCCCGTCTCTACTAAAAACAAGAAACCCGGCATGGTGGTGGTGAGAACCTTCAGTCCCAGCTACTCGGGAGGCTGAGGCAGGAGAATTGCTTGAATGCAGTAGGAGGACGCTGCAGTGATCTGAGATCACACCACTGCACTGTAGCCTGGTGGCAGAGAGACTGTGTCTCAAAAACAAAACAAAACTAAACAAAAAACCAGATGTCTAACAGTGATGAAGTCACAGGCTCCAATGGAGAACAGGGGATGCTTGCAGAAAATGCACTGGGTCTGGAATACTTAGCAAGTATCTATGCTGGCTGAAAAATACAAAATTATTTTTCAGGAAGAATATGTTGCTACTGAGAAATACGCTCACTACTAGTATTTCAGTGATGTCATCTTCTGACTGACATCATCAATCAGGCTTCAGTTGGTCATACATTCCAGTGACTGGTAGCTAGAGTCCATGACAGCTGAGGCCTGATTCACAAGGGCAGTCAGAAATGATACTCACTTGATATTCTAGAAGCCCCCCAAAAAGACATTTGTCTTCAAGACAAAGAAATGCATCTTACTATGTCAGGTGATGTCTCTTTAAGGTTTTCACGTCTCTTTAAGGTTTTCTTCTGGTCTTGAAGAGGAGCTAGGAGAACACAGAGAGACAGTAAGTACACTGGTGATGCTGAGGAATCCCACAAGAAGTCTTGGGGGATGTGGACAGAAGCTGCAGTGTATGGAGGGGGGCTGTTGACAAGCATGAACTGAGCTGCCGCTCGGCCACTCTCCTTGGTGCTGAAGGAAGGCAAAGGAGAGAGCAAGAAAGAAATGAAAGAGCCTTGGCTTTCTAGCTCGGGCAACCTCATCTGTGTGAAATAGTCTGCGAACCGGTTAATACAGAATGGCACTGTATGGCTCAGTGAGAGCATCTCATCACACCTGCTGCCCACATGAAGGTCTAGGCAAATCCCAACATTTTATGAAACGTTACAGGATTATTTAACTTCTGTGGATCTACATATCCTGCTGCTATATTTATCATCTGTCCTGTTGTATTTTTTAAATTTTAAAAGCTTACATATTTATTATTTTAATTATTAAGTGTGCATTCCAATGATATTATATTTAGTGAGTAACATTCATGATGCTGTGTCAAAAATGAGAAAAATCAAATCTAAATTCATAATCTAGCTTCCGCCTTGGGCATTGAAAGAAAAACAGCAGTATAATCTCGAATTGAGGAAAAATAAATAACGACTGCAGAAATTAATGGAATAAAAACAGGAAATCATCAGAGAAAATGAACAACAACAAAAACATTCTTTGAAAAGATCAATAACGCTGATAAACCTCTACCTTGTCTAACCTAAAAGGAAAAGAAGGAAGTCACGATGTACTAATAATATCAGTTCAAGACGAGTTGAATAAAAAAATAATAATAAAGGAATGTTGTGAACACATCTGTGCTCACACTTGGAAACATTATATGAAATGAGCTAACTTTTTGGATCTGTTTCAGAAGGTTAAACGTCTTCTCATGATCAATGAATCATCTGAATAGGCCTATATTTATATTAGAAATTGAATCAATAATTAGTATCTTCTCAAAAGAACAAAAACACTACCTTCAGATGATTTCACCGGTAAATTCTACCAAAATTCTTACAAAGAAACGTGGTCTTACCGTATGAGCAAGTAACCATAATTTTAGTATTTCCTTATATTTTAAAATTATGTTTCCAAACAAGACACAAGAAGGTTTGTAATTGCTGTATTCATAATTGCCCAAACAGAAAGCAAATGTCTAAACATTTGAGATGTCCTTTACTATCAAAAGCGAACCAAGCCTGGGCAACACTGTGAAACACCGTCTCTACAAAAAAAAAAAAAATTTAAAAAAAGAGCTTGGTATAAAGCATGTGCATTATAGCCATCTGCTTGGGAGGCTGAGGTAGAAGGATCATCTGAACACGGGGAGGTCAAGATTGCAATGAGCTGTGATTGCACCAGTGCACTCCTGGGTGACAAGATGAGACCTTTTCACAAAAACAAAGAAACAAAAAGAACCAACCTCTAAGCTGCCAATGAAACTTTACTTGTGTAGTTGCATCACCCATTGATTTAATGCATTTAAATGGGCACAAATGAAATAAATGAAGAACATCACATAAGCATTTACTGAGTCTCTCTGGGACACTGGATGAGTAAACTGGAATTCTTTGCTTCAATCAACTTAATGATATAATTTCCACCCTACCTTCATTTGCAGTGGGGCGAATTCTTTTAGCCCTCCACTTTTGTACCCAGCTCCTCATGCGGCCAACCAAACCTGCAAGGTAGAAATGTATTATAATAAAGACAATTCTTGACATCTTGCTGGCAGAAGACCACAGAGAAATTAGTAAAAACTTAGTTTAAACTTTTGATCCTAGTTTTCACCGACTGCTTTTCAATGCTACCTGAATTAGATCTGGGATCTAGGAAGATTTGTTTGTCCAGGCAGATACCTTTATTCAGATGAGACAATATAGAAAAGCAGAAGATCCAAGTTACCAAGAATAGGCTGGGTTCAAATCCTACTTAGAATCTGCACATACCTGGGAGAGGGATATGAACCCATCTGTGCCTCTCTTCCCTATTCTGAGATGTAAAAATGTTAGTAGATCTATGCTATAGACCTACTAAGGTCTATAGCACCTAAAAGAATGAAATGCAGATAAAGACTTAAAAAGACTCTTTTCTTTTTGTAAATGCCCTAAAATGTTCAATCATTCAATGTTGAGAAGGATAATCCAGATACTTGGTAGTGGTTGAATACAGAGAGGAAGCCTGCATGTCTCCTGTGCAAAGTAGGATGGAAAGTGACATCACAGTTTCCATGGCCACATGATTTCCAGCTCATGACAGAGATCTGTGATTTCCCTGATCCCCACATCAGCCCCAAGGGACAGGCAGGGAAGGGGCTACAACCCATATTTTCCAATTCAGTGAATTAAGACTCAGACATTTTGAGTGACTTGCCCAGAGTCACCGCAGTGAGGAGTGATAGATCTGAGGTAATAATGTAGTTGGTTCCCCGGGGATAGAGATCCTGGAACACCTGAGTCCTCTAGATCATGCCCTGAACCCTGGACTGAGAGCTCTTCTCACAGGCTTTGTCAAATCCTGCTACCGAAACATTTCTGTGGGATGGTTGAAGCTCTGGAGAGGTGGCAGGTGGCTTACCGCATTTACTGACCTACTCTATTATCCCCATGTTGTCACTTTTATTAGTTTATGACCCATAAGGCAAACATTTTAAGTCTCTCAGTTATGCATGATCAGAGATTTTACCTAAGCCCACTCTTTCTACACATCAGGTGATTCTCATCTGCTGGGCTAGAGCTGGCATGATGTAAAAAATAACACATGGCATACCATGGAGCTGCTGCGTGCCCCGCTCCTGTGAACATGGCATACTATGGAGCTGCTGCATGCCATGCTCCTGTGCATGTGGCATACCACGGGGCTGCTGCATACCCCACTCCTGGGCACATTCTTGCCTTGCTTCTGCTTTCCCAGCTCTGACAATCCTAATTCTGGCTTCCAAACCAATCCTGTATGTCCCTCTCAGTTCTCAGACTTGCCTCAACTGTTGGATATTTTAATCACTGTTGTAGTGACCATGACTGAACTGTGACATTTCATATACCATACTATATGTTTATCTTTTTATATATTTCTTAATAAAATTTAACTTATTTTTTTCAGACTTTTTAGGAACATTTCTGGGCTAGGTGTGCTGGCCCACGGCTATAATCCTGACATTTTTAGAGGCTGAGGCAGGAGGATTAGCTTAAGTTCAGAAGTTTAAGACCAACCTGGGCAACACAGTGAGACCTCAATTCTACAAAAAGCTTCTAAATGTCATAGGATGTGGTGGTGAGCCCTTGTATCCCTAGCTACATGGAAGCCTGTTGTGGGAAGATCATCTGAGCCTAGAAGATTGAGGCTGCAGTGAGCTATGATCACGCCACTGCACTCCAGCCGGGGTAACAAAGCAAGACCCTGTCTCTTCAAAATAAAAAGCATTACTGTGTTACAAGTATCCCCATTTTGTTTCTCATTATCTAATATTGCTGTTTTCATCCTGAGGCTTGATTGCTTTAGTAAGCTTTAGAAAGTTTTTTAGACAAGGTAGTATTTAAAGCAGGCCATATGCATGCCTTTTTATAGATTCTAGTTTTATATGCCATATATCTAGAATTTACATTCCTGATCTACTCTGTCTTCTTCTTAGAACCAGCCTCCTCATATGTAACACAAGTATAATTCCCATATTACACCTGACTCAAAACATTGAGAGGATAGAATAAAATCAAAGAGCAGTCTGTATACTACACAAGGCACAATAGATTACAAACCAAAGCTTTCTCTAACTCAAAGGCGAAAAGTGCACACTTAACATCCTTTGCAGAACCCATAGCAAAATAATGTTTTGAGAAACTATGCACTTTGGCTACCCAGTGAAATTAGGAGAAAACTGTCACAGGTCATCAAGACTTCGCCAACGTTGTTTTTTATTTTTAAATAATGAAATACACATTATTTCTCCTGCTATCATTCATGTATATTACTGCACGTTCTCCTTTTGGCTTTTCTGCGTACCCTATTCTTGGGAATCACTCCACAGCAATAAAAAGACATCTTACTCTTTTTCACAGCTCCATACTTCTCCTTTATGTACAAGTACCAGCTTATTTTACTAGTCCCTTACTAGGCATGCCAGTTATTTCCAATATTTAACTATTGAAAATAATGCAACAAGAACTCTGCAAATAGTTTGTTTTATATTTACAGAACATAACTTCAGGATAAAATTCCTCAAAGTAGGATGTCTGGTTCAAATGCATTTTCACGGTTGTGAGATTGTACCAAATTCCCCTTCATGGAGTTGAGTCTTTTTGCATTTCTACCAGCAATACATGAATGCAACTTTCCTCACAGCCACACCAAGGAACGTTCTGCCATGGTTTTTGGATTTCCCTCAATAGTAGAGACCCTGCAGTAGAGCTGTCATTTGCCTTTCTTTTATGAGTGAAGATGTGTTTAAAAATCACCTGCATTTCTTTTTCTGTGACTTGTCTATGTACCACTTTATTATCCACTTTTAGTTTCACTTGATTTTTCTCAAGTCCACCTCTTTCAGGTCATTGTTGTTTTTCTCTTCACTGTCGGTTCTCACCTGAACTACTCCACCAGTCTCCTAGCTGCTCTTCCTGCTTCCAACCTTGCCTGTATTACAGCATATTCACAGAGCTTCTGCTCAGTCTTTTTCTTAGAGAATTAACAGTAATCCTGGGCTATAATCCTCCAGTGGTTTTCCATCTCAACTGAAGTCCATCTTTTCTGTGAGTGTTCACTACATGTACAAGGCCTTCACCCACCTTATTCATCCCAGCATCCTTTTACTCTGCTGCGGCTGCCCTTGTGGCTTTCCCTCCTTTGCCTAAAACTTTGTTTCAAAAGTTTCAAATCAAAACTTTGTTTCAATTTCAGGAATTCCAAAGCGGATATCCCTCTCTGGAAGCCCTCTCCCATCATCCTCGCAGGGTTCCCCTCACTTTTTTATTTTTAAAACTAAATAAGATGGGGTGTCTCTGTGTTGGCCAGGCTGGTCTTAAACTTCCAGCCTCAAGGAATCCCCTAATCCTGGCTTTCCAAAGTACTGGGATTAAAAGTGGGAGCCACTATACCCAGCTCATTTCACTTTTAAGACTGTTCACATGTCACTTAAAGAGAACATTCGGCTCTTAGCACCAACCCTCCATCAAACTGCCCTCCTCTTTAATCCATCTCCCTGCTTTACTTTCTTCCCAGCACGTCACCACCTGCCATTCTTGACTATTCATGTGCTGGCTGCCCTTACTTCCCTATCGAATGTAAGGGTCAGACTTAGAATGGGGCTCTCTGTTGTGTTCCACTGTTGGCCCTGCACCTGCAACACTGCCAGGCCATTTGAAACTGCTCGATATATATATTTCATTTTACCCCAAACTAGTTAAGTTTCTCCCAATTCTCCCAGATCTGCTAAAGTTGCCTTTTGTTTTATCATCTAAGACAGCATCAGATTTTTAAAACTGGTAGTTATTTAGCATTAAAGACACAAGCTATCAAGATCCACAAAAATATAAATGAAGAATGTTAATGTCTAAAAGTCAATGGTAACTGCAGTTTGACACAAGTATATTTAATAATAAAATACCTTAAATACAAAGTGACTCATTTCATCCATTTAATTATGTCACTAGAAAAAATATATTATCTGAATTTTGTAACGAGATATCACACCTGTCATCAAAATGTGCTTTATGTGTGTTCTGAATCAAACATGACAGGATTGTTTCTGACTTTACGAAAAAAGATGGCCAATCGCAAAGGGTAGGTAAATAAATAGTGCTTTAAGCGGTCCGTAGTACACTAAGAAGTTATTCAAAGTCATCAGGTAGAGCAGGGTGCCCTGGCAGGCAAAGACATCCTGGAGTGCTCTCTGGGTGTCAAGTACTGTTTGAGAAACTTACGCCATTATCTCACTGCTTTAAGTAAAAGTCACAAGCCAGCACATATAAAATAATCAGAAAGTTTTATTTTACAAAAAAGTTTGTGAAATAAAATATTATATTCAAATGCATAGCAATAATTTCCAGAAAAACAGTGCTCAAACTGTAACACAAGTGATCTATGGGTATTCTGAGTGTAATAAATAACTTTTCTTTATTTTCTACATCTTTTACATAAAACATACTGATAGTTATTTTTAAAAGGAGGGTTCAAAATAGGTACTAGAAAGCTGAAAGACCTGCTGCTCAGAGGTCTCTACATCATATGCCCATGCTTTCCCTTCCCTGACCCCTCACTTGAGAGAGCCAACAAACTAGCAGCATTCCTATGGTAAGAACACAAAAGGCTGCATGAAAAGTCGATGGGTAGTGATAAAACTGAATAATGAGCTCCTACTATCTTAATCTGTTACTTATATTACCCCTAGTCTTATTAGATATACTGCTAAATAAAGGCATGATAGGACAAAACATGTTTGAGTCTGAGATCTAAACTAAGTTCTTAGAGCTTCTCTTTGAAATGGCTTCAAGACACAATGTTCTTTTGAAGTATTTCAGAAGAGAACAATGAAGCAGAGCATTATTTATGGCATAAGTTCCTGAAACAGGACTTGCCACCTAGAGAGCACTCCAGGATGTCTTTCTACAGCAGTGCACCCTGCTCTGCCTGATGCCTTTAAATGACTGCTTAGTGTGCCACAGAATGGTTTGAGCACTGGTTGCTGTGATATTTGTCTAAGTTACCAAAAGTATTCAATTCATCATTATAGAAAGGCTAAAATGTTTCACATCTAAGTAGGAATTTATTATTTTCCAAAAAAAGTGATACACAATTTTCTGAAATGAAGATATTAACAAACTTTGAATGTGTCTATACTTTATATTGAGTGTTCTGAACATGTTTCTTTCATTTTATTTGCCCAGCCAGGCTGGAGTGTACTGGCAGGATCTCGGCTCACTGCAATCTGCAACTCCCGGATTCAAGTGATTCTTCTGCCTCAGCCTCCCAGGTAGCTGGGATTACAGGTATGTGCCACCATGCCTGGCTAAGTTTTTGTATACGTAGTAGAGAAGGGGTTTCATCATGTTGGCCAGGCTGCTCCCAAACTCCTGACCTCAGGTAATCTGCCCACCTCGGCCTCCCAAAATGCTGGGATTACAGGCATGAGCCACCATGCCTGGCCAAAGAATGAACACTGAAATTGAGGTTTCTGTTATCCCTTTACTGAATACAACAAAAACACGTTTGAAGAGACATATAGAAACTTACTGTCATGCACATACACATAAAATGGTAAATTCTGTGCTCACAAACTATTTTTTCTTCAACTGTTCTGACAACACTTCTTACTTGGGCCTTGCCTGCTCTCCTGCCAGCTTCTCCTTTCTCCTGACCAGGGCATTCTCAGCTTCAAATCAGTTAGCAGATGAAACTCTTCCACATTTATTAAACTGTTGATTTGACTGGTAAATGTAGGCCATTTTGTTACCCCTACTTTTATCCTTATCTATTTCAATAAATGTATGGACAGAAGGTAGAGCCAGGAGAGATGGCACATGCCTGTATTGTCAGCTTTCCTACAGGCTGAGGCAGCAGGAGTGCTTGAGCCCAGGCCAGGGTCAGAAGCCTGGGCTCTGTGCCCACAGTGAGGACCCATCTCTTTAGGAGGAAAAACGGAGAGGTAAATGTGTAAAATAAAATGCAAAAGGAACTAATCAAGATAAAAGTAAGTTCTAAGAGAGGTCTATGTTATGGGTAGACCTTAAAATGTAAGACATTCTGGAGTCTGTCAAGTTCTTTAAGAACTGAGTTTGGCATCACTATGACCTCCAATGTGTACTTTGATGACTTAGAACCTCAGTCCTGTTCAGCAGCTGTCTCACAGAGTCCCTTCAGATCTCTAAGCCTTCCCTTCTGCATCAGCAACATAGCTAGAATATACACAGGCCTTATTTGTATTTGGAAGCTTCCAGTAAGATGTACATGAAAACATGTTTTACATCCTAAAGAATAAGGAAAAGGCTCACTTTGTTCTCTCACTACCTCATCTACCAAATCAGACAGAATATCACACAGAGGCTTGCCATACATCACCAAGCAAGGAGTTTCCACAGGTACTTGCATGCTTTGTGTATAAGGTACAATCTGTTAAGTCTCATAATTATTTATTCTTTCACAATTTTTAAATATTCTGAAAAGGGAGTACAGCACTTCCTTGTTACAAAGGCACACCCATCATGAGGCTTAATTATTCTGTGAAAGAAGGTAAGAGCCAAACTGAAGTTTAAACACAAGACCTGTAAGACATTTTCTCCATACTAATAAAATCTCTGCCATTAAAAGAAAGAAATGAGCTGATCATATTTCTATGTCTTTATGATATAATGTTTCCTATTTCAGTGGACTTAGTCTTTGTTCAAGGAACTGGTTACCCAGAATTATCTGTTGCTAGATTCATCTATTTCTAAAATTCTAAAGGATTTTAGACTGAAGGCTGCTGGCCCTGGCTGATGCCTGTCACCCTAAAAGCCTATGTCACCCAGTCACCAGGAAACAACCAAGTCAGGCTACTGGCTCACAATGCCCTGCCCCACAGCCCCAACCAATGGCTCACAATGCCCATCCCTGCTGCTGCCCACCTATGGTCACCATTCCCCCCCATGTGACTGCATTATTCATCCTGGGCTGCCTGAGCTTTCCAATCATGAGAAAAGTGTGTGGAGGGAAGGGTGGTTGCTACTGGAAGTCACCCTGGGCGCTGAACTCTGTAGAAAACCCTGGTTACTAATGTCAGTTCCATTAGCATCTCTGGTTTTCTGAGTCTGGTAGCTTTTGTTTGCTCAACAAATGTAGTGATACACAAATGTTTGACTGATTTTGTAACTAAATGCTCCTCTCCTGTCTTATAAGTGTTAGTTTTTGTCTTCAATTTGACCATAGCAAAAAAATGAAATGCTTCCTCTCTCCTCCCCTTTCCCATCCTGTAGGAAGGGGAGCCATGAAAACAAACTCTTTTCCACAGGCAGGGGCTGGCCTTCTAACTCTCAAGTCTTTACCTTATAAATTCAAGTCTAAAGTCATTTCCTCTCTTTTGGAACCTGTAACCATGAGCTAGCTCTACCTGTCTTTCAGAAGGTAAGGAGGTAAAGCCCATGAAGTTACTGGAGTAGTGCCGAAGAGACATTCACGTCAAAGTGGGAATTTTTAAGTAATCAGAGCTCCAGGGCTAAACTTTTGGGTAAAACCACAAAAAAAAAACAACTTTTCTACAGCTCTGGCAGTAACATTTCATACCTTTTGCAGTCATTTTAAGCATGTCCCTCAATTTTTCCTTTGGTTTTCAAATTACAGTTGGAAGAAATAAAGCTGCTTCTGTCAAGGTGACTTCAAACCATCTCTTAAGAACGCCATATAATCTCTTCCATAGCTCTATTTTAAATTTAAGAACTTTCCAAATATTTGAGTCTGAATTTTCCCAATTATTAGCTTCCTTATTGAATAGGAGAAAAGAAATGATTAGGCCTTTAACCGGCTCCTTCACTGAGGTACCATAGTAGCTGGATAGGTAAGGTTAAAGAATGGAATGGAGACTCCAAAACTGGAGTATCTAAATTTTCACTGGGGAAAGGGAAAGAATAGACCCAAAATGCCTCAAGCAAGAAGGCTCAACAACAAAGACAAGAGGCAGGATTAGCCTTTGTCCCCCATGTTCAGCCCTGGGAAAGCTGGCTATAGGCAGGAGGGAGCTGAAAGCTGAGGATGTCTCTGGGGTGAGGGGATGGGAAGGAGGTGGGGGAGGTGGCAGCCAGAAATAAAATGGCACCCGTGGCTTCTTTACCTTTGCGCCGCTTTGACTTGGGCTGCACGTGCTGGACCTCCACAACTCTGGGATGTAAAATGGCAGGCTCTGCAGTTGTGGATGCTGGTGGTGTAGCTGCCAGAGACTGAGTCCCACAACATGACACCACTGCCTCCTGGCACCAGGCACAACTGAGGCCAGCCCTGGAGCCTAGGCAATCCCACATAGGTGACCTATGAGGGAACTTTCAAAACAAAGCAATGCACAAAATCAGAAAAAACAACAAAAAAGAACAATGAGAACACGTGGACACAGGGAGGGGAGCACTACACACTGGGGTCTGTTGTGGGGAAATAGGGGAGGGACAGCAGTGGGTGGGGAGTTGGGGAAAGATAGCATGGGGAGAAATGCCAGATATAGGTGATGGGGAGGAAGACAGCACATCACACTGCCATGTGTGTACCTATGCAATAATCTTGCATGTTCTTCACATGTAACCACAATCCAAAAATGAAATAAAAGAAAAAGAAAAAAAACAAACAACAAACAAAATAAAAAACAACAACAACAAAAAAAAACAAAGCAACATACAAAATAAAAATAAAATAATATAAGTCAAAGAAAGAAAAAGCAAAGCAACAGAGCAAGCCACAGGGGCACAAACACTTCCGTTAGAGTAGTCGGAGCTCCTCCTCCTCCCACTACCAGCTTCCGACTGAAGGCTGCTGGCCCTGGATGATGCCTGTTACCCACAAAGCTTCCTCTGTCACCTGGTTACCAGGAAACAACAAAGTCAGGCCCGTGGCTCACAATGCCACTTCCCACAACCCCACCCAAAGGCTCACAATGCCCATCCCTGCTGCTGGCCATCTGTGGCCACCCTGCCCCTCTCGGTGACTGCATTATTCATCCTGAGTGGCCTGAGATACTCCAGTTTTCACCATAGGCCTCAAAAAACCCAGAAATGTTCCTTCATAGATTCTATATAGAGAGTGTATCTAACCTGTGAATAAAAACAAAGGTTTTCTTCTGCATGATAAATCCACAAACAAAGCATTTTTACAGAATCCTTTGGGGCCTACCTCTCACCTTCAGCTTCCTGTTCTTGGTTATTTGGGCTTCAGTCTTGTATGCTCTGTCAGGTTCTAGGCCTTGTAAGGGTGAGTTCCATGTCTCCACTCATTTATATGTGTCCAGGACGGTTGGCTCTTGGGAGGGTCTTCACGACTGAGGCCATGGATCCTTCGCACTGTCCCTTGAATCCACTTGACACAAAATGCTCATCCTGCAGTGATGCCTTGAAAATGATGCTTCCATTCAATTAGGGGCCAACTGTATTACGGATCCCTAGCACCCAATACATGGCATATGAGAAATGAATGAAAAATGAGTGAATGAACCCAAGTGTGCCTACAAGGTGAGAGAAAAATGGTCCTACTTACTAGGTGTGCTACGAAGGCATCTGGGACCATTGGCTTTGCTATTTCATAGTAGGTCTGGGGCTTTGAAGGCTGGTATTTCCTCATTCTAAACCTCAAATTCCAATAAATTACCACCAAGTGGACAAAGGTCCATGGGACAGAGCTCTTGGTGTGAATGACATACCTTTTGTGGGTGTGATTAATGGACAGGGACTATACAAAACTAAAAACAATGTTTGTGTGGTGAGTACCCGCAAACCATGGTGATAAGACACTCTGTAAACAGGATCTTATTCAATGCTTGTTACAAATCCATGAAGTGGATTTTTACACAAACTTTCTATTCGAGCTTTTTGGAACAAGAGGCTAGTGTAGTGACTTTCCCCTACTCGGCAGCAGATTCAGATACTTGTTATCTGATGGCCAATCGCGTTACATGTATACTCCTACATGCTTCTCCTCTCCCTCTCATGATTTTATAGCAAATCCCACACATCATATAATTTCCTCCCTGATTCTCTTGGTATATGTCTGTAAAAGATATGATTCTTGTTTGTTCTTTCAAGATAAGGTCTCTGTCAACCAGGCTGGAGTTCAGTGGCATGATCTTGGTTCACTGTGGCCTCTCCTGCCTCAGCTTCCTGAGTAGCTGCAACTACAGACTCACACCACCATGCCAAGCTAATTTTTTAATTTGTATTTTAGTAGACACAGGGTCTTGCTATGTTGCCCAGGCTGGCCTAGAATTCCTGGATTCAAAGGATCTTCCCATCTTGACCTCTGACACTACTGAGATTATAGGTGTGAAGCGCCGTGCCCGGAGACAAGAACTCTAAAAAATATAATAATCCCAATACCATCATCAACCAACCATCTCACACCATTGCTCTTTATCACTGTCAACTCTCCTTCTAGCTCCAAATTTCCAGTCATTTCATGTATTTATTGTGTGAATCAGGATCCAAAAAAATCTCTCCTTGGGATTGTTTGATTCACCTCTTAGGGTTTTCTTGATCCTGACAGCTTCCCACTTTGATCTCTGTGCTGTCCCTTGAAGTTTATTTATTGAATAAATCAGGCCATTTCCCCATAGTTTGGATTACGCTAAGTGTGTTCGTATTATGCTGTTTCTCATACTGTGAATTTTGCTAATTGTATCTTGTGATGTTGGTTAACTTGCTCTTCACTTTGTTCTAGCTTTGATAAATTAGTAGTTTGATCTAAAGACGTGGTGAGATTCAGGTTGGACTTGAGTGTCAGGGCAAAGACTGTGCTAGTTTCTTCTGGGAGGAGGTGTGTAGTTTCTGGACATCTTTTTTTTTTTTAATTGGTGATGTTAACGGCCATTGATCAATTGTGGATTTAACAATGAAGGTATTGTTGTATCATTCCTTCTTCATTTATGAGCTGCCATACTTCCAGAAAGAGATACTGCTACCTGAAGAAGGGCCTTGCATGAAGAAAAAAATGAAGCAAATATCAAAAAGAGATGCTGCTTCTTATAAACTGTGTTACTCACTTTTACAACTTATATAGAAAACACCAGATCATGGCTTGATTTCTTCTGTTTACCATTTTTCAAAATGATGGGCTTTCATTTATATTCTTCAATGGTGGCCACTTCTATTAATTAATTAGTTTAGACAGGGAGGGTCTAGTTCTGTTGCCCAGGCTGGCATGCAGAGAAGCAGTCATGTCACTATAGCCTCAAACTTCTAGGCTCAGGTGACCCTCCCATCTCAGCTTCCTGAGTAGCTGGGACCAAAGACACATGCCCTCATACCTGAGTAATTTAAAAAATATTTTGTAGAGACAGAGTCCCATGTTGCACGGGCTGGTCTTGAACTGCTGGATGAAGTGATCCTCCTAACTCAGCCTCCCAGTGGTGAAATTACAGGTATGAGGAACTGCGCCAGCCCACATTTATTTTTTCAAAAGGATCATTATGAATGCAGATATTCAAACATATCTGATATATCTCAATTCACTGCAACTATTATCCTTATTAATATACAAAATGTCCTATCTTTGGTTAGGAGTCCCTTCAGATTGGCCCTTCAGACATGTTGAAATCATCCTAATAATCTTTGATGGATTCTTTGCTATCCAGAGTGACAATATGTTCCAGGCTCCTTACACATTTCAGGCCTAGACCTGGAATCAGCACTTTCTCCAAGAAGGCTTCTTTTCTTTCACTGGGCAATGGTATTTTGAGACTATATTGAGACTACAATCTTGGTGCTAGGGGTAAATAGTATAACTTTACAACTTGGAAAACTGCCTGGCTCATGCCTGTAATCCTAGCACATTGGGAGGCCGAGACGGGTGGATCACCTAAGGTCACAACCTTCAGACCAGCCTGGCCAACATGGTGAAACCCCATCTCTACTGAAGATACAAAAAATTAGCTGGGTGTGATGGTGTGCGGCTGTAATCCCAGCTATTCGGGAGGCTGGGGCAGGAGAATTGCTTGAACTAGGGAGGTGGAGGAGGCTGTAGTGAGCTGAGATCATGCCACTGCACTCCAGCCTGGACAACAGGGTGAAACTTTGTCTCAAAAAAACAAAGTCAGCAAGAAACATTAAGTTTCAGGGGGCACAGCTGAAACCTCTTTCTTTGATTTTGTTTTTATTTCAATTGATTGATTGATTGGAGATGGAGTTTCACTCTGTTGCCCAGGCTGGAATGCAATGGCATGATCTCAGCTCACTTGCAAACTCCACCTCCCAAGCAAGCAATTCTCCTGTCTCATCTTCCTGAGTAGCAGGGATTACAGGTATGCACAGCCACTCCCAGCTATTTTTTTGTATTTTTAGTAGAGAGGGGGTTTCACCATTTTGGTCAGGTGGTCTCAAACTCCTGACCTCAAGCGATTCACCCATCCACCTCAGCCTTCCAAAGTGCTCAGATTATAGGCATGATCTACCACGCCTGGTCCTGGTTTTTCTTCTGAGACAGGGTTTCCTTCTGTCACCCAGGCTGGAGTGCAGTGGAACAATCACAGCTTACTGCAGTCTCAAAGTCCCGAGTTCAAGCAATCCTCTTGCCTCAGCCTGCAAAAGTGCTGGGATCTCAGGCATGAGCCATGGCGCCTGGCCTGAAACCAAGCAAGCTTTCTTATCCCAATCACAGACCTTCATCAAGTCTAGCTGAGTCATCTATGGCCTCTTAAGCATCCCTCATGAGTGATCACTTCTGAGTCCTCCTGTATAGAGCTCAACCAAGGGGGGCATATTTTTCCCATGGGAAAAGTATGGTAATGGGAAGTTTCCCTTTTGTAAAGAAAAGGATTGGAGGTGCTCTCTGGGTGTCCTCCTACCAAGCAGCCTGTTGAAGACCTCATGGTGCTGAGGGAGCATGGGCAACACTCGCCGTAGCTTCAGCTTCACCTTCAGACCACACAGGGTCTCCATCACCCAGGTCGCCTCAGGCTCAGGGGCGAGCACCTTCTCTGCCTCCTCCTCTGATTCGTATGACCACTCCCTCTTCCATTTCCAGCACAGAAACCTAAGCGGAGGGGTTGCAATCTACCCAAGGGGTTGAGTAAAAACACAGGCCACCATCGAATGCTTCAGCAACTGATCACCTTAAACCCCGATCCCAAACCACAAAACACTCTCCATACTCCCCAGCCCTGCAGACAGTTGGCTTCTGCAAGCCATTTTTCTTTCTCCTTTGTAAACCCCATGTGCCTCTCCTTCTCTTCCCCATTCTTCCATCTCTCTGTCCACAGAATGCATCATTTCCTTTTCTGGTCCCGGCTCGCTGAGTCACATTTTTTTGTTGTACTTTAGAGACAATGTTTCACCATGTTGGCCAGGCTGGTCTCATACTTCTGGCCTCAAGCGCCCCTCCTGCCTTGGCCTCCCAAAGACCTGGGGTTACAGGTGTGAGCCACTGCACCTGGCCTGAGTCCCTGCTTGCTTCCCCCACATACTCCCTCAGTGCTCCTTCCTGATTACTGGGTTGGTCTCCCCTCCCTTCCCCCAGACCCTTCCCCTCTCCTTCCCTCCTTCTCTCTCTCTCTCTCTCTCTCTCTCTCTCTCTCTCTCTCTCTCTCTCTCTCTCTTTTGAGATAGGGTCTCATTCTCTCTCCTAGAGTGCAGTGACTCCATCTCAGCTCACTGCAACCTTTGCCTCCCAGGTTCAAGAGATTCCCCTACCTCAGCCTCCCTGGAAGCTGGGATTACAGGCATACAACCCAGCTAATTTTTGTATTTTTGGCAGAAATGGGTTTTCACCATGTTGGTCACGCTGGTCTCAAACTCCTGACCTAAGTTGATCCACCCACCTCAACCTCCCAAAGTGCTGGGATTACAGGTATGAGCTACCACATCCGGCTTTGGTTTTTCTTCTGAGATGGGGTTTTGCTGTCACCCAGGCTGGAGTGCAGTGGCAGGATCTTGGCTCACTGCAAACTTGGCCTCCCAGGCTTAAGCAATTTTCCTGCCTCAGTATCCCGAGTAGCTGGGGTTACAGGCATGTACCACTACCACCCAGCTAATATTGTATTCTTAGTAGAAATGGGGTTTCACCATGTTGGGCAGGCTATCAAACTGCTGACCTCAGGTGAGCTGCCCACCTCAGCCTTCCAAAGTGCTGAAATTACAGGTGTGAGCCAACCCCCAACCCCTACCCTCATTCCCTCCTGGTTCTCAGTCAATCTTCTCTCATCTCTTCTTCCTCTAGCCCCTTCACCTGGTGGTCCTGGCATTTCATAGTTCACCACCTCTGGGAGGGAGTACTCTGAGGTGCTAGGCTGGGGGCTCTGCTCCTCAACCTGGGGTTGCCATTGATGGCTGGCCATGATCTCCCCCAAACTCTGTTCCCTCCCAGGGAACCTAGTTCCTCTTGCAGCCAAAGCCTTCCTCCACACTCTATTAGGAACCAGAAGAATGTGCTATCTATTCAGAAGGCTGGGAAGAAGTCAGGATTGGAGAATATCTCTGAGAATATACTGTTGTCCACCTGAGTTTCAAAGTCCCCACGGAGTTCAATCCCTCCAATCAGGAAGGGTGGAATCTCTGATGTCATCGGTCATTCCAACCTGGCAACCAGTTTGAAGAAAAACACATGTGACTGCCAGCCTGAGCTCCTGTCCTGGAGATTCGAAGTGAATGGCATCTTTTGCCACCGTCCCAACCTCAGACCATTGTCCTAAAGCATCTTCAGGGTCTCCACATCCCTCGCTTCCTGTCGCAGCAGAGGCTGTGTCCTCTCTACTCAAAGGCTAAAGCATGCTGGGGTCTCATCTGGACATGCACATTTCAGAGTCCCGTCTGGTAGGAGAGGGAGCAGGGTGGCAAGGAAAAGTAGGGAAAGTAGAAATGATGAAACCTTACAAGAGTGAGACTAATATGTATAAGAGATCCCAGGTACACTCACTTGATGAAAAGGTTACATCAAAGCACTCAATTTGGAAAAGCTTTTCTGCTGAATGTTTCCTGACATTCACTGTCCGAGATTCTGTATTAGGGGTACATGCATCCTCTGCCCTAAGGCATCTTCGAGTCCAAGAGTCATTCTGAGAACTGAAAATCATAGGAAACTGTCCATGAGCTCACACCTATTTCCAGTGGTGTCCCCAATTTCAGGAAGTCCATGGATTACCTAATACTAGCCCCTCCAGTTGAACTAAGAAACTCTAGTCTACATATCAAGTTTTGTATCATATATATTTCCCTCAACTCAGAAATTTCCCTACCATTTATGGATTCTATGAATAAAATATTACATGTACAAAAAGACTAAGTCAAAAAAATCTCGGCTATGCACAGTGGTTTGTGCTTGTAATCCAAGCACTTTGGTTGGCCAAGGGAGGAAGACTGCTTGAGCCCAGGAGTTCAAGACCAGTGTGGGCAACAGAGCAAGACCCCATCTCTATTGAAAAAAATAAAAAATAAACAAATTAGCCAGGTGTGGTGGCTGGCACCTGTGTTCCAACTACTTGGGAGACTGAGGCAGTAGGACTGCTTGAGCCCAGGAGTTAGAGGCTAAGGTGAGCTATGATTGTGCCACAAGCACTTTAGCCTGAGCAACAGAGTGAGACCCTGTGTCAAAAAAATTTTTTTTAACAAAAAATAAAAGAGTTTCATGGCATTCAGAGACCATCCTGGGAAACTGAGTTCTGGCTGTAGTGGCTCATGCCTGTAATCCCATCACTTTGGGAGGCCAAAGAAGGTGGATCACCTGAGGGCAGGAGTTCAAGACCAGCCTTGTCCACATGGTGAAACCCCATCTCTGCTAAAAGTACAAAAAATTAGCTGGGCATGGTGGCAGCTTCCTGTAATGCCAGCTACTTGGGAGGCTGAGACAGGAGAATCGCTTCAACCCAGGAGGTGGAGATTGCAGTGAGCCAAGATAGTGCCACTGCACTCCAGCCTAAGCAACAGAGTGGGACTCCAACTCAAAAAAAAAAAAAAAAAGAAAGAGCTATGTATCTCTCACCCAATTTGCCTGCTAGGAAATTCCTTGTGGCCACCAAGAACTTTACTGAACTGTAAGTCATCCTTCTGCTCACCTGAGACAAGTGCCTATCTGATTGCTTCCTCTGCTGGAAAAATGCAGATTCCCTGATCTAGGCAAAGGCATAAGTGATGGATAGCCAGCAGCAGTGGCTCAGGCCTGAAATCCCAGCATTTTGGGAAGCCGGGTGGGATCACCTGAGGTCATGACTTAAGGACTGGCCTGACCCACATGGTGAAACCTCATCTCAAATTTGAGAAGTTGAGGCTCCAAGAGGTAAAATTACAAGTTTGAAATACCTTTTTTATTTTTCTTTAGATGGAGTTTGCTCTGACGTCCAAGCTGGAGTACAGTGCCATGATCTTGGCTCACTGCAACCTCTGCCTCCTGGGTTCAGGGAATTCTCCTGCCTCAGCCTCCTGTGTAGCTGGGATTACAGGTGCATGCAACCATGCCTGGCTAATTTTTTTCGTATTTTTAGTAGAGACAAGGTTTCACCATGTTGGTCAGCGTGGTCTTGAACTCCTGACCTTGTGATCCGCTCACCTCAGTCTCCCAAAGTGTTGGGATTACAGGTGTAGGCAACCAGGCCTGGCTGGGACTTATTAATGTTTTTGAAGAGATAAGCTTTATTATTTTAATAAATGTAGTAATTGTGTATGTTTGTGGGCTTGGTGTGACGTTTTGATCTATGTATACGTTGTGGAATAATTATATGAATGTAATTAACATATCCACCATCTCACACATGTACCATTTCTCTGTCGTGAGAACATTTAAAGTCTATTTTTTCCAGTCACAGTGGCTTACGCCTGTAATGCCAACAGTTTGGGAGGCTGGTGAAGGCGAATCATCTGAGGTCAAGTTCAAGACCAGCTGGGCCAACATGGTGAAACCCCACTTCTAAAAATATAAAAAGTAGCTGGCCAAGGTGGCACACACCTGTAATCCTAGCTACTCAGGAGGCTGAGGCAGGAAAATCACTTGAACCATGGAGGCGGAGGTTGCAGTGAGCCGACATCGCACCATTGCCTTGCAACCTCAGCAACAGAGAGTGACTCTGTCTCAAAAAAAAAAAAAAACCAAAATATAAAATAAAATAAAATGTACCTTCTTTTTGAGATGGAGTGTGGCTTTCTCACCCATGCTGGAGTGCAATGGCACAATCTCAGCTCACTGCAACCTCTGCCTCCCAGGTTCAACTGATTCACCTGGCCTCAAGTGATCTGCCCTCTTCAGCCTCTCAAACAGCTGGGATTACGGGCATGAGCCACTGGGCCGAACCCAAATATACTTTTTAAGTAATTTTGAAATATACATTATTAGTAACTATAGTTCGTAATGAATAATACTCTTGATGGGCAATAAATATATCTCAAAAACCCACTCCTCCCATCTAACTCAAATATTGTACCTTTTGGTCAACACGAGAGACGTATTTCACTGCATTTTAAAAATATCATGAAGAGGTCTCAGGAAACATTTGGCATCTTCTTATTTCTGTAGGTCTTACTCATAGACTCTTAGATATTATTCATCAGCCTGCTGATCTGTTCCTTTTTCAGAGATGTAGATGCTATCCAACATTTTTCTTTCCTTTTTTTTTTGTTTTGAGATGGAGCATCGCTCTATTGCCCAGGCTAGAGAGCAGTGATACCATCTCAGCTCACTGCTACGTCCATTTCTCAGGTTCAGGTAATTCTCCTGCCTCAGCCTCCTGAGTAGCTGGGGAGTATAGGCACACACCACCATGCTTAGATAATTTTTGTATTTTAATAGAGACGAGGTTTGACCATACTGGCCAGGCTGGTCTTAAACTCCTGACCTCAGGTGCTCCTTCCACCTCAGCCTCTTAAAGTGCTGGGATTACAGGAGAGAGCCATTGCATCGAACCAGCCATCCAATATTTTTCTGATACCCTTGTTTTTAGCATGATCATAGCTCACTGCAGCCTCCAATTCCTGGGCTGAAGCAATCCTCCCACCTCAGCCTCCCGAGTAACTGGGACAACAGGTGAGCACCACCATGCCCAGCCAATTTTTGTAGTTTTTTTGTAGAGATGGGGGTCTTGCTTTGTTGCCAGGCTGGTCTGGAACTCCTAGCCCCAAGGGATCCTCCCACCTCAGCCTCCCAAAGTGCTGGGATTACAGGCATGGCCCACCATGCCTGGCCAGCTTCACGATTTTACCTGTAGCTTCTGCTTTCCCGAATTTATCTCTGCCTTTGGAAACCTGCACCTGCCAATGCCCTGCTAATCCTGTATTTTCAGTAGGGGTGGGGTTTCTCCATGTTGCTCAGGCTGGTGTCGAACTGCCAACTCAGGTGATATGCCCCCCCTTGGCCTCCCAGAGTGCTGAGATTACAAGCATGAGCCACCGTGTCTGGCCAAAAACGGGTTTTGAAGTTGTATTTGTGAAGCCGTGTTTTTGTATGGGGTAAAATCTCAGGTTCATTGTCCCAAGACCACGGAAAACTGAATGCAGACACTCCAGAGTGAAATTAAGAGTGGATGTGTGACAGACAAAAGAAAGAGAAGAGCTCTCTGTGCAGAGAGGAGTCCCAGAGAAATGGGTTGCGACTTCCACGGTGAATGAAGGAGGTTTGTTATTTTAATTTTAGGTAGAGTCTCACTCTGTCTCCCAGGATGAAGTGCAGTGGTGCTATCTCGGCTCACTGCAACCTCTGCCTCCCTGGTTCAAACAATTCTCCTGTCTCAGCCTCTCGAGTAGCTGGGATTACAGGCACCTGCCATATCCTCAGCTTATTTTTGTATTTTTAGTAGAGATGGGTTTCACCATAATGGCCAGGCTGGTCTTGAACTTCTGACCGCAAGTGGCCTCAGCCTTTCAAAGTGCTGGATTTACAGGTTTTACAGAGGAGCTTGAGGAGGTGGTATCTGATTTACATAGGGTGCAAAAGACTGGTTGGACCAGGGATGCTATTTGTAAAGCCTGTGAAAGAAGCTGGCCACTCCACCCTAATCTTTTATTATGCAGATGGGTTTTTTTTTTTTACCAGATTGAAGCCATGTTGTCCAGTACTTTATTATTTTATTTTGTATTTTATAATGGAGTCTAGCTCTGTAGTCAGGCTGGAGTGCAGTGGCACAATCATGGCTCATTGCAACTTCCATTTGCTGCGTTCAAGCAATTCTCCTGCTTCAGCCTCCCAAATAGCTGGGATTAAAAGCAGGACCACCATGCCCGGTTAATTTTTGTATTGTTAGCAAAGACAGGGTGTCACCATGTCGGTCAGGCTGCTCTCAAACTCCTGACCTTGTAATCTGCCTGCCTCAGCCTCCCTAAAAGCCAGGATTACAGGCATGAGCCACTGCGCCTTGCTGTTCTTCCTCCTCCTCCAATTTTCCTTCTCCTCAGATGACAGGTATGAGCCACCTCCCCTGGCTGTTCTTCCTCTTCCTGATCTTTTTTCTCCTCCCCTTTTCCTTCTCTTCCTCCTTCTCCTCAGATTATAGGCATCAGACACCCCACCTGGATGTTCCTCCCCCTCCTATTACAGGCATGAGCCACCCCACCTGGCTGTTTCTCCTCCTCAAATTACAGGTGTGAGCCACCATGCCTGGCTGTTCCTCCTCCCCCTCTTCTGGCTGTTTTTTCTCCTCCTCCTCCTCCTCTTCCACCCCTTTCCTCCTCCTCCTTATTCATTTTATTTTTTAATTCAGTGTCTTGCTCTTGTCACCCAGGCTGGAGTGCAATGGTGTAATTCTGGCTCACTGCAACCTCTGCCTCTTAGATGAAAGTAATTATCCTGCTTCAGCCTCCCATGTAGCTGGAATTACAGGCATCTGCCACCATGCCCAGCTAATTTTTTTGTATTTTTAGAGATGGGGTTTAACCATGTTGGCCAAGCTGGGCTCAAACTTATTACTTCAGGTGAGCCATCCACCTTGACCTCCCACGAAAGAAAGAAAAAAAGAGAAAAAAAGAGAGGAAAGAATGAAAGAAAGAAACAGAGAAAGGAAGAAAAAAGGAAAGAAAGAGACAGAAAGAAAAGAAGAGAAAGAAAGAGGGGAAAGCAAGGAAGGAAGGAAAGGGAAAGAAGTGGGGGAAGGAAAGGAAGAAGGAAAAGAAGGAAAGAAGAAAGGGAAGTGGAAGTGTAAGGGGAAGGGAAGAGAGGAAGAAAGAACGAGAGAGATAGAAAGATGGAAAGAGAATGGAAGAAAAGAAAGAGACAGAAAGGAAAGAATGAAAGAGAAAGGAAGGAAGGAAGGATAGACAAAAAGACAAAGAAAGAAAGGAAGAAGAGAAAGAAAGAGGAAAGAAGGAAGGAAGAGGAAGAAAGTTGGGGAATGAAGGAAGGGAGGAAAGGAAGGAGGAGGGCAGGAAGGAGAAAGGGAAGTGTAAGTGCAAAGGGAAGGGAGGAAGAAAGAAAGGAAGAAAGTGAAAGAAAGAAGGAAAAAAGAAAAAAGGAAGAAAGGAAGAAAAGAAAAAGAAAGGAGAAAAGTGGGGAAAGAAAGGGAGGGAGGAAGGGAAAAAGGAAGGAGGGAAGGAAAGAAGGAAGGAAGGAGAAGGGGAAGTGGAAGGGGAAGGGAAGGGAGAAAGAAAGAAAGAGAAAGAAAGGAAGGAAGGAAGGATAAAGAAAATAAGAAAAGAAAGAAAGAGGAGAGAATTAGGGGAAGGGAGGGAGGGAAGAAAGGAAAAAAGGAAGGAAGGGAGGGAGGGGAGGGAGGGGTGTGTCACCAAGGTCAGGTGGAAAAGGTTGGGTCTGGGCTGGGAGGCAGGAGGTGGAAGTAAGCAAGGAAAGAGAGGAATGGAAGCAGGGAGACACTTGAGGAAAGGCAAGAGGAGGATTGAGCAGCAGGAACGTGCCAGGGTCTGAGCTGGGAGACAGGTGATGCCCTGTGGAGCCCCCATGTTGGTGCTGCTCTGAGGAGCCAGGGTGTGGCTGCAAGTTAGTAGAGGGTGACTGTGTGGCCACCCTCTAGTACTGAGGAGAAAGGGGTTGACAAGACTGGTGGTGGGAAGAGTCGCTGGTGGGGTGGGGGAGCCCAGAGAGAGGGGCCCAAGGCCCAGAGAGCAGCTGCTCTCTGCCTCTGGTCTCTCATACTTTCTGCACAGCTGTTCTGGGACATTCCATGACTGGGGGAGTTCATGACTCTCTCCTCACCACAGCTCCTCATACCCAGCCCCCTTAGCAGACTGAGACCCTCACTACAAGCCTGGCCCAACTGCCCAGAGTCACTCCCTCCTCCCCTCCTTCCTCCCTGCCCTGCAGTCAGGGGCTCATGGCGGTATGGGATCCCCGAGTACATGCTGGCACTTGCCTTTTTTTGAGACAGAGTTTCACTCTTGTTGACCAGGCTGGAGTTTGGAGGCAAAATCTCGGCTCATTGCAACCTCTGCCTTCTAGGTTCAAGCATTCAAGCAACTCTCCTGCTTCAGCCTCCTGAGTAGCTGGGATTACAGGTACACACCACCACACCCGGATAATTTTTGTACTCTTTGTAGAGACAGGGTTTCACCAGGTTGGTCAGACTTGTCTCGAACTCCTGACCTCGTGATCCTACTGCCTCAGCCTCTCAATGTGCTGAAACATCAGGTGTGAACCACCAAGCCTGGATAATTTTTTATATTTTTTTAGTAGAGCCAGGGTTTCACCATGCTGGACAGGTTGGTCTTGAACTCCTGACTTCAGATGATCCACCTCCCAAAGTGCTGAGATTACAGGTGTGAGCCACTGCGCCCAGCTTTTGTTTTGTTTTCTGAGATAGAGTCTCACTCTGTTGCCCAGGCTGGCATGTGGGGTATGATCCTGGCTCACTACACCTTCCACCTCCTAGGTTCAAGCAATTGTCTTGCCTCAGCCTCCCTAGTAGCTGGGATTACAGGTTCACAGCACAATGCCCAGCTCATTTTTGTATTTCTAGTTTCACCACGCTGGCCAGGCTGGTCTCCAACTCCTGACCTCAGGTGATCCTCCTACCGTGGCCTCCCCAAGCACTGGGATTACAGGCATAGGCCACTGTTCCTGGCCATACTTGGTGGTCTTTAATGAACACCCTCTGGGTGAGTGAGTGCCCACTGGGAGCTGCCAGGCCCACCCCGTGTCTGTGGGGACTGCTCGTCCCCCACTACCTGCTGAGTTAGCTGAGCTTGTGTTCTTTCCCTTTTCTCCAGCTCTCTAGGGACTTCATGTAGCCCCCGTTCCCTTCCCACCAGCCTGGGGCACAAGAATCCACTCTCCACAGTGTGTCTCACCTCTGGGACTTATGTATTGGTTTGGTGGTTTTCAAATGTCAGCAATTAATTTCTAGCTCATCACCGTTGCGACGACAGTGCATGTCCTTCTGGAAAAAACATGTCTCCATCAACACCTTGGTGCTGAAGGACCTGAGGGGCCCACTCTAAAGATCCATTAATTGCCAGAGAAGGAGTTTCCCATAATTAGAAAATCATATTCCTTAAAATTCCCCAAGTGCCTTTTCACTGAACAGCCCAAACAATAGTCGTTTTACACTTTGCAGAAAATTACAATACGAGGCTCTCCCATACCCACATCACCCACACACTGAGGGAGCAGGTCCAGGACATTTTCAATAGGAAATACAGTGAGCAGTGGAACACCCCCGGGGGAGGGACACGCAGACACTGTGGACAGAGAAGTGGGAGGCTTCCCACTTTCAGCCAAAACTATTCACTCCCTTACACATATTTCTTGAGGATTTACTAAATGCCAGGCATGTCTCAGGCACTGGGGATACTGCGGTGAATGAAACAGGAACTGTACTCATGAGCCTTGCACCTGGGCAACATGGCAAAACCCCATCTCAACCAAAAATACAAATATATTAGCCAGGTGCGGTGGTGCACTCCTGTGGTCCCAGATACTCAGGAGGGTGAGGCAGGAGAATTGCTTGAGCCTGGGAAGTGGAGGTTGCAGTGAACTGAGATCACACCATTGCACTCCAGCCTGAGCAACAGAAGTGAAACTGTATCCAAAACAAAAAAGCCTGGGCTTGGTGGCTCACACCTAGAATCCCAGCACTTTTGGAGGCTGAGGTGGGCAGATCATGAGATCAGGAGTTCAAGACCAGCCTGGCCAACTTAATGAAACTCCCTCTTTACTAAAAATACAAAAAATTAGCTAAGTGTCCTGGTGGCCACCTGTAATCCCAGCTACTCAGGAGGTTGAGGCAGGAAAATCGTTTGAACCTGGTAGGCAGAGGTTGCAGTGAGTTGAGATCGCCCTACTGCACTTTAGCCTGGGCAACATAGTGAAACGGTCTTAAAAAAAAAAAAAACAAGAGGAGCATAGGACATGGTAGCATGTTGGTGTGGCTTCTTCTTTCTTTTTTCCTTTCAGACAGTCTCTCTGTCACCCATGCTCGAGTGCAGTGGTGTGATCATGGTTCACTATAGCATCAAACTCCTGGGCTCAAGCAATCCTCAGCCTCCCAAGTGGCTGGAACCACAGGCATGCACCACCATGCCCAGCTTTTTAAAAGAAATTCTTAGGAGAGACAGGGTCTTGCTATGTCCCCCAGGCTGAACTCAAACTCTTAGACTCAAGTGGTCCTCCCGCCTTGGCCTCCCAAAATGCTGGGATTACAGACATGAGTCACCATCCTGGCCTATTTTTTTATTTTCTGATCAAATAGCTCAGATTGCAATGCCTATACGTTTCCACGGTGCTACAACACTTTCGAATCGTTCACTCTTCTGCATGGATGTCTTTCCATCACATGCGTGAAATCCCATGTACACACGAGGACCCTGCCTCTCACCCACAGGGGAAGCCTTGGGCATCAGGTACCCGGTCCAAGTGCCCTCCAAGTGATAAGAGTAACCCCTGCCCCATAATCATCGAGGGGCTGCTCCCAGAAATCCTGTTCTGAAAACCCTGCACCTTCCAGCTATCGCTCCAGCCTGCTCCCCCACCACTCCGGCCGCCCTCCTACCACCTCCAGCCCGCTTTCCTACCACTCCAGCTGTCTTCCTACCGCTCCGGCCGCCCTCCTACCGCTCCAGCCCGCTCCCCTACGACTCCCGCCGCCCTCCTACCCCTCCAGCCCGCTCCCCAACCCCTCTGGTCGCCCTCCTACTGATCCAACCCACTCCCCTAAGACTCCTGCCACCCTCCTATCCCTCCAGCCCGCTCCCCTAAGACTCCAACCGCTCTCCTACCGCTCCAGCCCACTCCCCTCTGACTCTGGCCTCCCTCCTACCACTTCAGCCTGCTCCCCTACGACTCCGGCCACCCTCCTACCACTCTGGCTGCCCTCCTAACCCTCCAGCCCGCTCTCCTACCTCTCCGGCCACCCTCCTACCTCTCCAGACCGCTCCCCTATGACTCCGGCCGCCCTCCTACCGCTCCAGCCCGCTTCCCTACCTCTCCGGCCGCCCTCCTACCGCTCCAGTTCGCTCCCCTACCGCTCCCGCCGCCCTCCTACTGCTCCAGCTGCTGCAGTTTCCATCACCACCACCCACTGCAGCGAGGCCAGCCACGGAACCGCAGGCTGCAGCCTCCACCGTGCAGTAGGTGGCTCCGCCACCCCTTATCCTGGTCCTCTAAGCCGGGAACACAGTGACTCCTCAGGAACATACACAAGAGGCTGGAACTGCATGAGGCGTTCTCAGCATGCGTTATATACTGAGGTTTTTGCCCATGGTTCCTGCATGTTCTCATTGAATGAGAGGAAACCTTTAGGCCTACTCTGATTGGATTTTATTTTCATGCTCTTATTGGTTGTCCTCAGACTTGTTTTCATCCAATGAGACCGTGTAGTTCAGGGACCTCTGTGCATAACCTCAGTATATAAATGGATCTGTTGGGCAGGCACTCCACTCCAGGCTTTTCTGCGTCCGTCGGCTGTGCTCCTCGGTGCTGGGCTTAGAGGAGTAGAAGACAGGAGAGCCAGCTGCCGCCTGCTGGAAGCTGGAGTCTGCAATACTGCGGTTCGGTTCGCCTTGCTGCAGCTCACCTCACTGTGGTTGGCGGAAGCCACGGAGTCATGCCCCTGGAGCGGTAGGAGGGGAAACGAGTTTGGGGCAAGGTGGGAGGGCTAAAGAGGGTGGTTATTGCCAAAGGGACAAAGAGGATGGTGAACAGGATAAGATGTTGAAAAAAGACGGTGAGGAAAAGATAGTGGGAAAACTATTTTGGGGTAGATGGAAGGGGAAAATAGAGTGGCAAGTGAGAGGAGGAATGAGAGGATGGTGAGGGGGGAAGCAGGAGGTGAGCAGGAGGGAGAGAAGGTCTGAAAAAATACGGGAGGAAAGAAGACGGTGCGTAAAAATATTTTGGGCAGATGCAGAAGGGAAGAGGGAGACAAGTGGGAGAAGGAAAGGTGATGCAACGAGGGAGGGGGAAGAGAAAGTGGGCAAGCAGGAGGGAGAGAAGGTTTTGCGAAAAGAAGGGGAGAAAATGTTTTAGGTGGACGAAGAGGGAAAAGGGGGTAGCGAGTGGGAAGTAGAAAAGGTTTTGCGAATAGACGATGGGCAGGAAAGAAAGACAGTGCAGAAAGAAAAGACAGTGGATAAAGTGGATAGATGGAGGGAGAAGACGGTGGCGAGTGGGAAGAGAAAAGAGGGGGTGGCCAGAGGGAGTGCAGAAAGAGGGATGGGAAAAAGAAGATGGGGAAAATAGCGTAGAGGGCAAAAGACGTGGCAAGCAGGATAAGGGGAAGAAGAGGGTGAGTGAGAAGCGGGGAAGGCTTTGCAAAAAAGATGGTGAGGAAATGTTTTGTGATAGATGGAGAAGGGAAGGCGGGTGGCAAGAAGGAAAGGGGAAAAAGACGATGGGGCAGTTTTGGGAAGATGAAGGGGGAAAAGAGGGTGCTGAGCAGGAGTGGTGAGAAGGCTTTGGTAAAAGATGAGGAAAATGTTTTTGTATAGATACAGGAGCAAACGGGATGAGAGTCAGGCGGGGAAGAGGGCAGGAAAGAAAGGAAGAAAGCACAGTGGGGGAAAACGGTGTAGAAAAGTTTTGGGGTAGATGGGTGGAGAAAACTGTAGTGAGCAAGAGTAGAGAAGTCTTTGTGAAATGACAGTGGGGAAAAATGTGGAAAAAGTTTTGGGGTAGATGGAGAAAGAAAAAGGCTGGCGAGAGGGAGGGGCCAAAGGCTGTTGGGAAAAGAAGATGGAAAAATAATGCTGGGGGACAAAGGATTTGGGTAGATCTTTTTCTGATTTTTAAATAAGGTTATTTGTATTTTTTGCTTTGGAGAAGTTTGAATTCTTTATATGTTTTCTGTATTAGCCGCTTGCCTGATGGCATAGTTTGCAAATTCTTCTGTATTCTGAATTTTCTTCATTCCATTTGCTTCCTCCACTTTGCAGAAGCTTCTATGTTTAATGCAATTGCATTTGATGCTTTTTGCTTTTGTTGCTTGTGCATTTGATGTGGATTTGAAAATCCCTTGTCCTAACCAATTTCATGAAGGATTTATACTGTTTTCTTCTCTAGTAGTTTCATGGTCGCAGGTCCTATATTTAAATCTTTATTTTGAGTAGATTTTTGTATTTGGTAAGATAACGGTCTAGATTTATTCTTGACGGTTTATTATGTATGTGTTGTGTTGTCCTAGCACAGTTTATTGAAGAGACTGTCCGTTCCAAGGGTGTGTTTTGGTGGCTTTGCTAAAAATGAGTTGACTCTAAATGCATGAATTTATTTCTGAGTTCTCTATTCTGTTTCATTTGTATATGTCTGTCATTCCTCTATGTCTGTGTGTCTCTCTGTCTCTCCCTTGCCCCTTTTATGGCCAGTACCATGCTGTTTTTGTTACTAAAGATTTATAATACATTTTAAAATCAGGTATTGTGATGTTTTCAGCTTTTTTCTTTTTGTTCATGATTCTTTTATCTATCTGAGATATTTTGCATTTCTATGTGAATTTTAGGATTTTTTTTCTGTTTCCATGAAGAATGTCTTTTGTAATTTCACATGGATTGCATTGATTCTGCAGATCACATTGGGTGATAGATATTTTAATGTATTGTTCTAGTGCTTGGACATGGGCGATCTTTCCATTTACACGTGTCTGTTTTGATATCTTGTCTCTTTTATCATTTTCATTGTGGGATCTTCCAACTTTTTTGCTATGTTTGGGTATCTTTTTTGGGTGGTAGAAGTTATGAAACAGCTTTCTTGAATTATGAAGGAATGTTGAATTTTATTTTTTTCAGCATTACTGAAATGATGATATATTTTTTCTTGATTTGCTGAATGTGATGCGGCACACTTACTTATTTGGGTTTATTGAATTACCCTCATATTTCTCAGATGAATCCCTCTAAATCGTGGCAGATGATCTGATTATTGTATTGTCAAATGCAGTTTTCAAATAGTTGGTTGAGGATTTTTTGCATCTGTGTTTATCAGGGATATTTGCCTGTGGTTTGCTTTTTTGTGTTGTGTTTTGGTCTGGTTTTTGTACCGGGGCTGGCCTCATAGGACAAGTTTGGAAGTGTTCCTTCCTCTTTATTTTTGGGGGAATATTTTGAGTATATTTGGTATTAGCTCTTTTAAAAACGTTTCATTGAATTCAGTAGTAAAACCATGATTCTTGTGCTTTTCTTTGATGGGAGACTTTTTATTACTACTTTAATTGCATTACCCATAATTGGTCTGTTCTGTTTCTTATTTTTCTATCATTCTCTCCACACCAACCAAGGGAAGCAGCGGAGGCACCAGCAAGTGGCCACACTAGCTGCTGCCCTTCTCTCTGGCCACTGACACATCTGGCTCATCTCAGTATCCCCAGGTGTCATGTGGGGGGCAGAGTGTAGCCTTCCCTGGCCTAGGAATGCACCAACACAGGGCTCCAGGGTGAGCCCAGAGTTGGGGCTGCAGCTAGAACTTTAGGGAATGAGAGGACCCTGACCTCTTCCTGGTTCCGGTGGTGAGGTTCCAGGAGTGTGGCCAGAGTGGGCCCACTCAATGTTGTGTAATAACAGGACAGAGAAGACAGCAGCCTTCAACACTTCACATGAAAATGTGGCATAAGAACCACTGATCAATCCAGTCTTGGCCAGAAAGGCATTGCCATTGTTGAGAGAGCCACTGTCTGAGTGCCTGTAGCTATGTATGTATGAAATATATACATATATATAATGCTGTTTGGCTTACGGTGTCTAAAATATTTACCATCTAACGTGTCATAAGAAATGTTTGCCTCTCCCAATGCGACCTGCTTATGGGTATGCGTGACCCTGTAAAGATTTAACCACTTTTAATAACAATAAACAATATTAGCTACCGTTTACTGAGGCTCAGAAATGTTTAGTAACTTGCCTAAGGTCACACAGCTAGTAAGTGGCATAGTGGGATCTTGCAGTGACAGTTTGGAGGGAGAGGAGAATAAGTGATAGACTTGATTACTGCCATGCAGATGCAGGTGGCCCCCTGGACTTCAGCTTCTCCAGGTCTATGCATGACTACAAAACTCCCAGGCAGCTCTGTGACCCCAATATCTCCTCTTGAGGTTGCTCTGGGATGGCTGCCAAAGCTGCTTTTTAATAAAAATCCTCATGAGAACACTGTGGCCAGAGCTTCTATGTTTCTGGCATTTTCCTTCCCGTGGGGCCGCCCAGTTTCAGCCCTTATTTTGTAACATGGCTAACTCCTTTCTGGTTTCCTCCTAGACTTTACCCTGTGGGTTCACAGGGGAGACTACTGTTGCTAAACCCTGCTGAGCGTCGTTTCTGGTGGGAAGAGTTGACAAGCCACCTGCTTCTTCACTACTCCTGACTCATCTCTGCAGAGCAGACACACCTCACTTTTTGGGCATCACTGAAGAATGTTCTGGTAAGTACGTTTTTCAGGAATCAAAGCTCACTGCTCAGAACACTCAACTTTAGACATTTGGAATTATTTTGCCCATTAAATTTTTTTTTTGTAAAAGATGGAGTCTTACTCTTACTGCCAAGGCTGGAGTGCAGTGGTACAATCTCAGCTAACTGCAACCTCTGCCTCCCGGCTTCAGGCAATTTTCTTGTGCTAGCCTCCTGAGTAGCTGGGATTACAGGTGCCTGCCACCACACTCAGCTTAGTTTTACATTTTCCATAAAGACAGAGTTTCACCATGTTGGTCAGGCTGGTCTTGAACTCCTGAGCTCAGGTGATCCACCTGCCTCAGCTTCCCAAATTGCTGGGTCTGTGCTACGGCCAGGTCCAAGACAGGATCCAACCAAGTCTAGGGTGACAGCCAGGGCAGGGTCAAACCTAGGGTGTGGCCTAGACAGAGACAAGCCAGGCAGAGCAGGGCCAGGGTGATGCCAAGGCAAGGGAAAGGACAGAGAATGGCCAGGGCAGTGCCAGAACAAGGGTAAGGACAGTGCAACTTCATGGCATGGCAGGAGTCCAGGGAAATGGTCAGGGCCATAGCAGCACCGGCAACAGGGCTGGGTCTAGGACAGTGACAGCCAGGGTCAGGGCCAAAGTAGTGCAAGACCAGGGTAATTCCAGGCATTTCAGGGTCAGGACGGGATCAGGACCAGGACAGAACCAGGTAAGGCCTTAAGCAGGGAAAGGCCAGGGACGGGTCTAGGTTAGGGTCAGGTCAGGGCCATAACAGAGGGGCAAGGCTAGGGAAGGACCTGAGCAGGATAAGGGCCAGGGCCAGGAATTATTTTGCATATTAAATCTTTTTTTTTTTTGTAAACGAAAGAGTCTTACTCTTACTGCCAAGGCTGGAGTGCAGTGGCACAATCTCAGCTCACTGCAACCTCTGCCTCCCGGCTTCAAGCAATTTTCTTGTGCTAGCCTCCTGAGTAGCTGGGATTACAGGTGCCTGCCACCACACCCAGCTAAGTTTTACATTTTCAGTAAAGACAGAGTTTTTGACCGGGCTGTGACACAGCAGGGTCATGGTGCAGCAGGGACAGAGCTGGTTCATAGACAGGACAGGACCAATGTCAAGGTAGAGTCAGGCTAGTGCCAGCTCGTACCAGGGCTGAGAAAGGGTCAAGGCATATCGAGGGCAGGACCAGGACCAGGGAAGAGCCAGGAAAGTGTAGGGCAGGGCATTGGCATAACTGGGCTGTTGCAGGGCCATTTCAGTGCCAAGACAGGGCAGAACAGGGCAGGATGATGGTAGAGCCAGGACAGGGACAATCCAAGGCTGAACCAGGTCAGTTCAGCGCCTGGATACCTCCAAGTCCAGTTCATGACAGGGCAAAACCAGGGTAATACCAGGCCAAAGTATAGGACCAAGGTCAGGTCCAGAGCAGGGCCTAGTCAAGGCTGGTTAAGGGACAACGGCAGGGTCTGGGAGCTGAGGACAGAGACAGGACATGTCAGGGAAGGGTGGTTTAAGACAAGGGCTATACTAGGGCAAACCAGGCCTAGGTTCCTGGCAGAGTCATGACAGGTCCTTGGAAGGGCCAGGGACCAGGGAAGGGTCAAGGTCAGGATACGGGAAGTGATAGGGTCAGGGATATGGCAATGACGGGGCAGAACCATGGTGGGGCAGGTCCAGAGGAAGTCCATAGAGAGGGTAGAGAAAAGCCAAGGCAGGGTTAGGGCAGGTATAGGGAGGGACCAGGGCCAGGACATAACCAGGGAAGGGTAGGCCAGGGAAACTACATGACTAGGCTAATGCAGGGCCAGGTCAGTCCTGGGAGAGAGCAGAGCAGGCAAGGCCATGGTGGGGACAGGGCAAGGATGGGCCACGGCAAGGACGGGACCCATCAGGCACATGACATGTCCCAAGTCTAGGTCACGGTCAGAACAGCACCAGGACTATGACCTCTGACAGCCTGGGGTCATGTCAGGACCAAGGTCAGGACAAAAATCAGGGTCAGATGAAGGCACGGCCAACCCAGCTTCAGGGAAGAGGCAGTGCATGCTGGGGCTGGGCCAGTGTAGCACAGGGCCAAAGAAAGGCCAGGGTAGGACAGGGCCAAGTCAGGGTCAGGGCTATGGCATAAACAGAGCAGAGTTGGCTCCGTACCATAGCCAGGGAAGGTCCACATAGACCTGATCCTGATCTGGCCCTGCCATACCGTGGTTCAAACCTGGCGATGTCTGTGCTCTGCCCTTCCCAGGACCTGCCTTTGCCTTGTGCTATCCTAGTCCTGCCTCAGCCATGGCCTTTTCCCTGGCCCTGCCCACCCCTTGCCTTCACCTTTCCGTGGCCCTGCCTTTTTCTTGGCCATTCTCTGCCCTTGCCCTTGTCATGGCCCCTTTCTGGTCCTGACCTGACTTGTTGTGGGTCCTCTTTTCCCAATCCTGGCATTCCCTGTCCCTGCCCTGCCATCCCTGGGCACTGTCTTTGCTTTATACTGATTTTGCCTTCTCTTGGCTCTGCACTAGCCTAGCTCTGCCCTGACCTGGCCCCCAGTTCATCCTGACCTTATCCTGTGTGCAGGCTCTCCTAGCTGTTGCCTGAGGTGAGGGATGGGCTTCTATTAATAACTAGTCAGCACCTGGAGCCAACCAGGCAGGTAAACAATAGATTTCCAGGAGTCTGGTCAGGCATGTGTGGGCAAGTCCCATGCCTTCTCCCACCCCCTACCCCAGGATAAAATCAGGTCTCTAACATCACACATTGAGTACACAACATTTAGCTCTCTCGAATGAAGGACTAGCTCCTCAATCACTGAGCTTTGGGAGCTGATGAGGCTCTGTATTTGTCAGTCCCACAAGCCCACAGGTATCAAAGAACAGGTGTGAGATGCGCATGTAAGCACTTCCAGTGCTAACCCCCAGGCCCACTGAGAGCAGTGTGAATAGGCAGAAATGCCCGGCTCTCACTTTCTTCTTAGAAGATGTCTGTCTGCACATGTGCAGCTGCTGCCCTGGGGCTGCCATGCATCTGGGAGCTGACAGAGCAGGAAACCAGTACTCCTCTGAGACCCTGAACAGGTAGGTGAGCACTTCCACAGCTGCTCTCACTGGTTTGCTCCACAGATAGCGCCAAGCTTCCAACTAACCTGTCCATCTCTAAGCAGACAGGAGCCAGCATTCACTAGGCCCCTGGGGTGACAAAGAGGAAAGCAATGCATCAAGGGTGTGTGCAGTTTAAACAGGGAGTGCAGGCACTTGCCACAGATCCTCTGTCCAGCTTATTGCAGAGCCAGTGAAGGATAAACTCATGTTCCCAGCTTTTCCCTAAGGATAGAATAAACTGGAAATGCCCCAACATCTCCAGCTGCACCTCAAGGGGCTGGCTTCTATCTCCCCTGTCTGGGTAACTGACAGGACTTGACACATTCTAATCTCCTGAGGGCTGCTAAGAGCATAGATAGTAGTTTGGACAAGCACAGGTCAAGAGGTGCTCCAAGTCTCTGGCAGGGCTACTTGGCAAGTTCATCTCCTCTACAAGGCCAGTGGGACAAGACTGTGAAAGGTATTTTTCTTAGCTAATGTACAGAAAATAACAGAATCCGGAACAATGAAGAAACAGAGAAATATATTCCAAGCAAAAGAACAAGATAAATCTCCAGAAAATGCCCCAGTGAAATGAAGATAAGTGACTTACCTAATGACTACTCAAAATAATGATCATGAATATGTTTAACATGTCTAGGAGAGCAAACTATGAATAAAGTAAGAATTTCAGCAAAGAGATAGAACAAAGTTCAAAGTATCAAACAAATAATAGAGCTGAAGAATACGATAACTGAAATAAGAGTTCACAAAAGAAGCTCAACAGACTAAATCAAGCAGAAGAAAGGATTAGCAAACTAGAAGATAGGTCGCTGGAAATCATTCAGAGAAGCAAAAACAAAAACGAATGAAAAGGAGTGCAGATGCTGAACCCAGTGGTTCAGGCCTGTAATCCCAGCACTTTGGGAGGCTGAGGCATGTGGATCACAAGGTCAGGAATTTGAGACTCACCTGATCAACATGGTGAAACCCTGGCTCTACTAAAAATACAAAAATTAGCTGGGCATGGTGGTGCACACCTATAATCCCAGCTACTCAGGAGGCAGAGGCAGGAGAATTGTCTGAACCTGGGAGGCAGAGGTTGCAGTGAGCCAAGATCATGCCACTGCACTCCAGCCTGGGTGACAGAGTGAGACTTTGTTTCAAAAAAGAAAAAGAGTGAAGATATCTAAACAGAGTTGTGGGACAGAAAGCAGACCAAAATAGGCATTATCAGAGTGCCAGAAAGAGGAGAGTGAGAAGAGACAGAAACTTTATCCAAAGAAGTAACAGTCACGAGTGGCAGATTGACATTTCAGTCAATGGCAGACCACAGAAGCACAATGGCCATAGCTTATAGCCTACGTGTTTAGCAGGCTTCCCCATCTAGGTTTGTGAAGTCTGCTCCATGATGTTCACGCAATGACAAGATCACTTACTGATGCATTTTTCAGAACATATCTCTGATGTTAAGCAACACATAGCGGTAATGATAGAAAACTTCCCAAACCAGGGACAAAATAGAAATCTGCATCCAGGAAGCCCAAAGGACGCCATAAGATAACCCACACCAAACCACATCATAATTGATTTAAAAAGTTAAAGACAAAGGATTCTGAAAGCAGCATGAGAAAGGCAGTGTGTTATACACAACAGAAAACCTGTAAGTATGGGATTTCTTTTGGGAGTGATGAAAATACTATGAACTTAGATTGTGACGATGAGGGCACGTCTCTGTGAATACACTACAAACCTCTGAATTGTATGTTTTTAAATGGATGAATTTTACAGTATGTGATGCACATCTCAATATTGCCATCTTAAAAAAATCTAACCTATTTATGAATTATTTTGTAGAACATGTTTTGTTTTTTATTCCTTTATTCTGTTTTCCTGCAGTTCCTTAACTGTGGCTGAATAAGCTTGGAGGATAAGCCTTTGCTTACGCTACTGAGAAGCAGAAAAAGGGGGGTATGGAAGTAAAATCTCCATAAATAATATCAATTCTGCACCTCCAAAAATGTGTGTCTCTTACACAAATGTCTCTATAATCTGAGAGTTCCAGGCTACCTAACTTGTTTCTTGTTGCTTCACTGGCTGTTAGTTCCTCTCTTCACTCTGCCTTTAAGCTTCCCACCCCCTTGGAATCAGCAGGCAGGAGCCAGCAGGGTGGCATCTTACCAGCATGCTGTACTTCTGCAGGAAGTAGGCCAGCTCCAGGGGCTGCACTGCATTCTGCCAGCTGTCCTCCATCTTCTCCTGCAGCAGAAGCAGCTGGAAAGGGACACTTCTCTGCTTGTCAGCTCCCTTGGGAACCATGGTCCTGCCACAAAAGAATGGATGGAAACTTCCTTACGTGTAGTTTTTGAAGATAAGTGCACACTGTAATCACTTGGAAAAAAATTTAAATCTCCATATCCAGGCCACGCCCATACAAATTATACCAGAATTCTGGAGGGTGGGGCCCAGTTATCAGGATGTTTTATTTCCCCAGATTATTTCAATGTGTGGCCAAGGTTGAGAAGCACCACATGAGTAAATCTGCTGTACAGGAAACCCTCTAGAGAGGGACATCAGCATGACTGCTGCCTCAGCCCCTCTGCACTCTGCCCAGCAGTCATGTAAGAGCAGAGGGCAGGTGCATGAGGAGGTCCTGGCTCCACATCTCAGGCAAGCAGCAAACGTCCAGCCTAAAGCTCTCCAAACTGCAGAGGCACAAGCTGGGTTAAGCCCCAGGAAGAAAGGGCAACACGAAGAGCTTTCCTTGTGGTTTGGCAATGATTCATTTAATTACAGGCACTACCTGGATGAGAAAAAGGAGAGAGCACAGGGCAGGAAAGGAGTGATAAAGACAGAAAGAGAGAGAGAGAGAGAGAGAGAGAGAGAGAGAGAGAGAGAGAGAGAGAGAGAGAGCGCACGCATTGTGTGAGTGTTGGGGGAAGGGAAGTGTGTACTGTCCACTGACTCCTTCCCAACATCAGTCTAGTTCCAACTGTCTCTTTAACCAAGTCAGTGGCCATCAATCCTGGCTTCACGTTAAAGTCAACCAAGGAGTGCTTTTAAAAAGTATCAATACCTGGGCCCCACCCTATACCAACCTAAAAAGTTTTAGAAATAATGTGTAGTCCAGAATATGCAGAAACAGGTCTTCTCTCTGCCAACTTCTGAGAGAACATCTCAAAAAGTTCAAGTCACTGTGAATAACTGAATATATTAAAAATGAAATAATACACATGCTTATCAGCCTGAAGAAGAGGCTTACCTCTTCAATATCCTGGTGAAGTCCACATTCATTACAAACCTGAATTAAAGAGTTAAGGCAGCAGGTCTGTCCAACGTTGTGTAAACCAACCAGGCCTATAAGGGGAAGAGAAAAAAATACTGAGGGCAAGGCCTAGGTAAAGAATTTGAAACTGCTGGGTGTGGTGGCTCATGCCTGTAACCCCAGCACTCTGGGAGGCTGAGGCAGGTGGGTCACCTGGGGTCAGGAGTTGGAGACCAGCCTGGTCCACATGGCAAAAGCCCTGTCTCTACTAAAAATACAAAAAAATTCAGCTGGGCATCATGGCAGGTGCCTATAATCCCAGCAACTTGGGAGGCTGAGGCAGAAGAATTGCTTGAATCTGGCAGGCAGAGGTTCCAGTGAGCCATGATTGCACTGCTGTACTCCAGCCTGGACAAGAATGGAACTCTGTCTTAAAAAACAAGAAGTTAACAAAAATAAAATGATTTCTTAAATCTACCAAAGACATCAAACCCTATAAAGTTCTCTCAGAGGTACAAAGTGTTCACTCAAGAGATTGCAAACAAATTGGAGAGAAGATACCAAGCATGAAACTTTAAAAAGTTTGATAACATGGGCCAGGCACAGTGGCTCACACCTGTAATGCCAACACTGGGAGGCCGAGGCAGGTGGATCACCTGAGGTCAGGGGTTAGAGAACAGGCTGGCCAACATGGTGAAACTCCGTCTCTACAAAAATTGGCTGAGTGTAGTAATGTGTGCCTGTAATCCCATCTTCTTGGGAGGCTGAGGCAGGAAAATTGCTTGAACCTGGCAGGTGGAGGTTACAGGGAGCCAAGATCATGCCACTGCACTCCAGCCTGGGCCACACAGCAAAACTCCATCAAAAGGAAAGGAAGAGAAGGAAGGAAGGAATGAAGAAAGGAGGGAGGGAGAGAGGGAGGGAAGGAAGGAAGGAAAAAAGGAAGGAAGGAAGGAAGGAGGGAGGGAGGGAAGGAAAAAATAAAGGAGGGAAGAAAAGAAAGAAGGAGAGAAAAAAGTTCAATAAAAAAAAGTTTTTAAAAAGTTCAACAAAAAGAAGTTTTAATAGTCCATTAGGAAAAATGAGATGTCACCAAAAATGTAAATTATTCACTGCCAATTGAGTAGTACAAGCAATTGTTGGGGAAGAAAAAGAAAGAAACATTAGAGAAAGCATAACTGAGAATTATGGGTTCCTCTCATTCAAAGTATTCTCCATGGAGTTGAGTCCAAATCTGCATCTGTGGGTCTCAGGGGACAAGAGGAACTCCCCAGTTTGTCCATGTCCAATGCCAGGGGAGAGGTCCCTGCCCAGTACCCACCACAGGGAGGCAGGAGATTAAAAGGCAGGTTTGGGGAAGATTCACCTAATACAATCTCACCCTGAGAGGCTGAAAGTCAGAAGGAACTTACAAAAATAGGAGAAAAACAAAATGCATCTCTCTGAAGCCTAGCACCCAGCCTCCTCTCTTCCAACCCAACCTTAGGCTCCGCAGACCCCACAAGGTGGGCAATTTAAGAGGGAGGAAGTAGCAGTAAAGTCAGAATTTTTGAGGAAAGGGCTTTGCTTATGAGATATGGCAATGAAAAAGAAAAAATTTGGGTTTGCAGGTGAGCACAGATTTCTGCTCCCAGATCATCAGGAGCACGTTGCCTCCAGACAGACTGGTACAAAGGTACCTCAGCAGTAAATATGGGAGCTAAGGCTAACTGTCACTGGACACCCAGCACTGACTTAAAGCAGTTTCCACAGATCACCCCATTTAATCCTCCCAACAACCCCATGTTTCATACTGTTATTATCCCTATTTTGTATTTGTTTTTTAGAAATAAGATTTTCCTAAAGCCCAGGCTGTATCCTGATATGAAAGATGCAGAAATTCAGGCACAAGAAAGCAGGTGCCATCAGCCACAAAGCTCTGCTGTTTCAGAGCTCAGGGGGTGAGGCAAGCATTGACATGCAGTCAGGAAGAGAAAAGTGGGAGGGGCTAATGACATGAGGGTAGTCCCAGGCCCCAGGATGCTCTCTGGGCTGCTTCTCTTCCTCTTCATGTTGCTGTCTGCTTCCTTCTTTCTGACAAGATCTGCTGGCGACTGTGGAGACTCAGCCAGGACTGACTGACAAGTTCGTCTCAGGAACCCAATAGCCTTGACCATTTGTGATCACTCCAAAACCCCAAAGCCTGACTGCCAGGCCCATGTTGGGAATAGCACGACCTCACTTCCAGGAAGAGCTCATGTGAGTGAGCCAGGCACAATGGGATCTCTGTGAAAATACAATGCGGGTAGGTAAGGATTCGAGAAGGGGGAATGTGTATTCATGTAATCTGTTCTGATGCCAAAGAGCAGGAGATACCTGGGGAGATGCCTCATAGAGATCTAGGTTGGGACCCTACCCTGGGTCCCACACATATCCATTCTTCCTCAAAATGGACTGCCAAATCCTAACCCATAACACCCTCTTGGGGAAGGACAGGGAAGCTCGCATAAGACTTTGCTTTGCAACCCAGGATCAGGCCCACTTCAGAAAAAGCCAGCATTGAGCAGAGACCCTCAGCCCCTCATGCCAGGCTGGTACCCCCAGAGGAAGCCTCTCAACCCACCCCACACTGGAAGGGAACCTAGGGCCCTGGTAGGACAGACTTGTGTTCTGGCTGCATCACCGCCAGCTGGCTGCAGCAATCACAGGCCTCAGATAAACCTCAGCTGCAGGTAGGCTGTAGCACTTTCAGGCCCTAGGTGCATCCTGGTGCTGGGCTGGTCTCACGGCAGTGGACTGAGTGTGATCCAATATTGTGTCAGCCTTAGTGGCCACAGGGTTATGCTTGCACCCCTCCCCCAACCCCAGCACAGCAGCATGAGGAGAGACACTGTTTGCTTGAGGGAAAAAGAGAGGTAAGTGGAGGACTTTGCCTGGGAACTCAGTGCTAGGTTCACAACAGTAAAGCCCAGTACTGGGCAGAGCTGCAACTCCCAGATACTAGACCAGTACCCACAGGCAGATCTTATCACCCTAGTGCCAGATGAGAACACACAGCCCCAGAGACAAAGACTTGGGATCTGGCCCACATCACCACCTGCCAACTACAGTAACCTTGGGCCCTGAATAAATCTCAGCAGCAGTAGGCAAGCCATCACAGCCATGAGTCTTGGGCATGCCCAGTGCTGTGCTTCAGGTGTGACCCAGGGCTGTGTCAGTCTCAGCAGCCAAAGAATTCCAACCGCAGTGATCCTGGGCTTAGGGCATGCCCTAGCACTACAACAGCTGATGCAGTCATGGGCTTAGGGTCCTGACCAATCAGCCTCTCCTTAATCTGGCATAGGATTACTGATGAAAGAAGAGCCCAAACAAAGCCAGACGATGAAGACTGGCTTTGGTACCTATGTCAATGCACAGACATTGGCACACAGCCATAAGGATCAAGATCAAAAAGAGAAACAGGACATCCCTAAATGAAAAATTTAAGGTGCTAGTGACTAACCCTAGAGATAGAGATGAGGCCTCGCATTTTGGCTCACCCCTGTATTCCCAGCACTTTAGGAGGCTGAGGCAGGTGGATCACGAGGTCAAGAGATCAAGACCATCCTGGTCAACATGGTGAAACCCCGTCTCTACTAAAAACACAAAAAATTAGCTGGGCATGGTGGTGCATGCCTGTAATCCCAGCTACTCGGGAGGCTGAGGCAGGAGAATTGCCTGAACCCAGGAGGCAGAGGTTGCGGTGAGCCGAGATCACACCATTGCACTCCAGCCTGGGTAACAAGAGTGAAACTCCGTCTCAAAGAAAAAATTAAAATTAAATAAAAATAAAAAACTTGAGATGAGCCCACTTGAGGCCAGGAGTTTGAGGCTGCAATGAAGTATAATTGTGCCACTTACTTCAGCCTGGGCAACAGGATTAGACTTTGTATCTAAATAAATAAATAAGATGGAATAAAATAACATAATAACAATGAGTATCATCAAATCACTATTTCTTGTAAAAGGTGGAAGCCTTTTATATATACTGTCTTTTTTATCCTTACACAGCCGTGTGAATTAATTACTGATATATACCCATTTTACAGATGAGAAACCTGAGATACAAAGAAATGAGTGCCTTTCCCAAGATCAAACAACTGGCAAGTAATGGGCCAGATGTAGATGAAGTTAAGTCTAACTACCATGCTGCTCAAGTGAGAAATCAACTCAGAACCAATTATTGGTGGGAATGTAAACTGGTGAAGCCATTATGCAAAACAGTATGGAGACTCTTTAAAAACCTAAAAATAGCTATATCATCTGATCCAGTAATCCCACTTCTGAATATATATGCAAAGGAAAGGGAATCAGTATGTTGAAGAGATCTGCACCCTCATGCCTATTGTGGCCCTACTCATAATAACTGAGATAGAGAATCAACATAAGTGTCTGTCAAAAGATGAATGGATAAAAAATGTGGACTCTATATATACAATGGAATGTTATTTAGCCATTAAAAGAGAATGAAATCCTGTCATTCACATCAACATGGGTGAGCCTGGAATACATTATGTTAGTGAAATAACCTGGGCGCAGAAAGATAAATGCCACATGTTCACACATGTGAAAACTAAAAAAAAGTATCTCCTAGAAATAGAGAATAGAAAGCCAGCCACAGTGGCTCACACCTATAATCCCAGCACTTTGGTCGGCTGAGGCAGGAGGATAGCTTGAAGCTATGAATTCAAGACCAGTCTAGGTAACATAGCAAGATCCTGTTTCTAAAAATAAAAATAAAATTAGTCTGGCATGGTGGCATGTACCTGTAGTCCCTGGGACTTGGGACACTGAGGCAGGAGGATCAGTTGATCCCAGGAGTTTGAGGCCACAGTGAATTATAATCATGCCACAGCACTCCAGTCTAGGCAACAGAGCAAGACCCTGTCACGATTTTTTTTGAAACCGAGTTTCACTCTTTTTGCCCAGGCTGGAGTGCAAGGGTGTGATCTTAGCTCACTGCAACCTCTGCCTCCTGGGTTCAAGCGATTGTCTTGCCTCAGCCACCCATGTATTTGGGATTACAGGCATGCACCATGACACCCAGCTAAATTTTTTTTAGTAGAGGCAGGGTTTCACCAAGTTGGCCAGGCTGGTCTTGAACTGCTGACCTCAGGTGATCCACCCCCATCAACCTCCCAATGTGCTGGTATTACAGGCATGAGCCACCAATTCTGGCCCAACTCGGTCTCTTAAAAAAAATTAATCATGACCAGCCTGGCCAACATAATGAAATCCCATATCTACTCAAAATACAAAAACTGATCTGGGCGTGGTGGCAGGCACCAATAGTCTCAGCTACTCAGGAGGCTGAGGCAGCAGAATGACTTGAACCCAGGAGGAGGAGGTCACAGTGAGTCAGGATTGCACCACTGCACTCCACACTGGGAGACAGACAGAGACTGTCTCAAAAAAAAAAAACCAAACAGACAAACAAACAAAAAAAAACACATTCAAAAGACCAACAAAACAAAAGGTTGATTTTTTGAAAAGATAAAACTGAAAAATCTTTAGCTAAACTGAGAAGAGAAAAATACTCAAATAAATAAAAACAGAGGCAGTAGGGAGACATTACAACTGATACCACAGAAGTAGAAAGAATTGTTAAAGGCCAGATGTGGTGGGTCCTGACTCTAAACCCAGCACTTTGGGAGGCCAAGGTGGGTGGATCACCTGAGATCAGGAGTTCAAGACCAGCCTGGCCAACATGGTGAAACTCCATCGCTACTAAAAGTACAAAAATTATCTAGGCATGGTGGCACAGGCCTGTAATCCTAGCTACTCGGAAGGCTGAGGCAGGAAAATCGCTGGAACTCAGGAGGCGAAGGTTGCACTGAGCTGAGGTCACACCATTACACTCCAGCCTGGGCACCAAGAGCAAAACTCCATCTCAAACAAAACAAAACAAAAAGCCAAATCAGGGCAGTTAGCGTCTCTATCACCTCACACGTTTATTTATTCATGGTAAGAACATTCAAAACTCTCTTCTAGCTATTTTGAAATATACAGTATTAACTACAGTCTCCAATAGAACACCAATGCCTACAGTCACAGCTACTTGGGAGGCTGAGACAAGAGAATCACTTGAACCCAGAAGGCAGAGGTTTCAGTGAGCCAGGATAACATCACTGCACTCCAGTCTGCATGACAGAGACTCCGTCTCCAAAATAAAAATTATTAAAAAAAAAAAAAAGGCCAGATGCAGTGACTCACTCCTGCAATCCCAGCACTTTGGGAAGCCAAGGTGGGTAGATCACCTGAAGTCAGGAGTTTGAGACCAGCCTGGCCAACACAGTGAAACCCCATCTCTACTAAAAATAAAAAATTAGCTGAGCATGCTGGTACGCACCTGTAATTCCAGCTACTTGGAAGGCTGAGGCAGGAGAATCACTTGAACACAGGAGGTAGAGGTTGCGGTGAGCTGAGATGGTGCCACTGCACTCCAGTCTGAGTGACAGAGTAAGATTCCTTCTCAAAAAGGAAAAAAAAAAAACACTGGTAGAAACTATTAAGATATCATGAACAACCAAATGCCAAACAACTAGAAAACCTAGAAGAAATGAATAAATTCCTGGACACATAGAATCTATTAAGACTGAACCATGATGAAACAGAAAACCTGAACAGACTAATCATGAGTAAGGAGACTGTGGCAGTAATTTCAAAATTTACCAGCAAAACAAAAACACAAAAACCTCAGGGCCTGATGGCTTTACTCCTGAATTCTACCACACATTTAAAGAACTAATACCAATTATATTCAAATTTGTCCAAATAATTGAAGAGGGGAGAATATTATCAAACTCGTAAGGCCAGCATTATTCTGATACCAAAACCAGACAAGTACATGATGAAGAAAGAAAACTACAGGCCAGTATCCCTGATGAACATAGACACAAAAATCCTCAACAAAATACTAGCAAACAAAATTCAACAACAATATAATTCATGATGATCACGTGGGACTCATTATAGCGACTCAAGGATAGTTTGACATAAGCAAATCAACAAAAATTATATATTACACTAACAGAATCAAGAACAAAAATCATATGATTTCAATAGATGCTTTAAAAATTCAGTAATATTTAACATCCCTTCCTGATAAGGACTCTCAACAAACTGTATACAGAAAGAACATACATTAGAACAATAAAGGCCATCAATGACAAACACACTGCTATCATTTGAGAACACTGAAAGCCTTTCTTCTAAGACCAGGAACAAGACAAGGATGACCACCTTCACCACTTTCATGCAACACAATATCAGCAGTCCTAGCCAGAGCAATTAGGCAAGAGAAAGAAACTAAAGGTATCTAAATTGGAAAGAAAAAAAATCAAATTATCCTTTTTTGCAAACAATATGAACCTATATTTAGAAAGATCTAATGATTCCACAAAAAATTCTTAAAGCTGATATGCAAATTCCTGTAAAGTTACAAAATACAGAGTCAGTCCCATTTCTGGCCAGGCACAGTGGCTCAGGCCTATAATCCTAGCACTTTAGGAAGCCAAGAAGGGAAGATCATTTGAGGTCAGAAGTTCAAGACCAGCCTGGAAAATACGGTGATACCATGTGTGTACTAAAAATACAAAAATTAGCCAGGTGTGGAGGTGAGTGCCTCTAATCCCAGCTACTCAGGAGGCTGAGGCACAAGAATGGCTTGAACCCAGGAAGCAGAGACTGCAGGGAGCTGAGATCATGCCACTGTACTCCAGCCTGGGCAACAGAGTGAGATTCAGTCTCAAAAAAATTAGTCATATTTCTAGACAGCAACAATGAACAATCTGAACAAGAAAAAAAGCAATCCTATTTACAATAGCTACCAAAAAAATGCCTATACGTAACTTTAACTAGAGAAGTCAAAGATCTCTATAGTTATCATTATAAAACACTGATTTTTAAAAATGGAAGAAAAGGCTGGGCACAGTGGCTCATACCTGTAATCCCAGCACTTTGGGAGGCCAAAGTGGGTGGATCACCTGAAGTCAGGAGTTTGAGACCAGCATGACCAACATGGAGAAACCCCATCTCTACTAAAAAGGGAAAGGACAGTGGGGAAAAGACAGTTGGAAGAAGGTGGTGAGGAGAGGGAATTTGGCAAAGAGAAGAGAGCAGGGAGAAGAAGACCAGTAGATAATGCTGGGAGATTTGGGGATTGTGACAGTGAGGAGAAAGAACATGGGAGAAGAATATAAAAGTCAGGGAGAAGAACTTGAGGAGAGACCAAGGAGGTGGTGAGATGAGTGTCATAACAAGATAGTGGGAGAGGGCATGGGGTGGTGAGAAGAACATGGGGAGAGGGGGTGGGGAAAAGACAGTGGGAACAAGACAGTGGCAGTGGGGAGGGGTTGGGGTCAGAGGAAATGAGAAGTTTGTGGGGAGAGGAGATAGGCAAGATACCATGGGGAGAGAGAGAGAGAGAAAGGGTTGTGAGATGGCCATGGCTAAGAAACGGCAGGAAGAGGAGAGGAAGCAGGGAAAAGAAGAAGGTGTGCACTAAAAGGTAGGGGGAGGGAATGTAAGGAAAAAACAGTGGGGAGAAAAATATGGGGGGGGAGAGGGAATCAGAAGGCTATGGGGAGAAGAGATGGGAGCAGCTAGAAGACAGGACTGAAAGAAGGTGGGAGCAGTAGGAAAAACAGCAGGAGCTGGGGGAAGAGGGAGGAAGGGAGCTGGGGGAGGAAGAGGGAAGAAGAGAGCAGGGATCAGGAGAAGAGGGAAAAAGGGAGTGGGGAGTGGGGAGAAAGACTGGGGAGTGGGAGCTGGGAGAAGGAAATGGTAAATTAACAGTATCTAAAAAATGTTAGCAAGAATTATGGGGAGTGGTAAGAAGACAATGGTAGAAAAAGAAAACAGAACAGAAGATGAGAGAAAGTCTTTTGGTCTTACCTTGCCTTTTGGTCTGGCCTGACCTTCCCTTTTGGTCTGGCCAGGCCTTTTGGCCTTGACATTTCATCTGGCCTGGCCTTGCCTTTTGGCCTGGTTTTTTGGCCTGGTCTGGTCTGATCCTATCTTTTGACCTGGGCTGGCCTTTTGGCCTAGCCTTTGGCCTGGCCTTGCTTTTGGCCTATCCTTTTGGTCTGGCCTGGTCTTTTAGCCTTGCCTTGCCTTTTGGTCTATGGTCTGACGTGGTCTTACCTTTTGGTCTGACCTGGCCTGAGCTTCTCTTTTGGTCTGGCCTGGCCTTTTGGCCTAGCCTTGTCTTTTCGCCTACTCTGGTCTTGTCTTGACATTTGTCCCGGCCTTACCTTTTGGTCTGGCCTGGCGTCTTGTCCTGGCATGGCTTGGCATTACCTTTTAGCCAATCCTTGACTTTTGACCTTGCCATGTCTTTTGGTCTGGCCTGATCTGGCCTTGCATTTTGGCCTGGCCTTTCAGCCTTGTCTTACCTTTTGGTCTGACCTGGCCTTTGGCCTGGCCTTTTGGTCTGGCCTGACCTGACCTTGTCTTTTGGTGTGGCCTATTGGCCTGGTCTTGCCTTTTGGCCTGGCCTTACCTTTTGGCCTGGTCTTACCTTTTGGTCTGGGCTGTTCTTGCCATTTGGCTTGGCCTGGCCTCTTGGTCTGGCCTCACCTTTTGTCCTGGCCTATTCACCTGGTCTTGCCTTTTTGCCTGGGCTTTTATCCTGGCCTGGCCTTGCCTTTTGGCCTCTCCTATTAGCCTAGCCTTGCGTTTTGAACTGACCTGGGCTTTTGGCCTTGTCTGGCCTGGCTTTACCTTTTGTTCTGGCCTGGCCTAGCCTTTTGGCCTGACCTTCTGTCCTGGGCTTGCCTGGCCTTATCTTTTGGTCTGGCCTGGTCTCATATTGCCTTTTGGTTTGGTCTGGCCTCACCTTGTGTTTTGGTCTGGCCTGGGCTGGCCTGCCCTTACCTTTTGACCTGACCTTGCCTTTTGGTCTGGCCTGATCTGTCCTTACCTTTTGGCTTGGCCTGGCCTTCTGGCCTGTGCTTTTGGTCTGGCCTGGTCTGGCATTTTGCCTGACTTTACCTTTTGACCTGGCTTGCCTTTTGGTCTGGCCTTGCTTTTTGGCCTGGCCTTACCTTTTTGTCTGGCCTGGCCTGGCTTGCCTTTTGGCCTGGCATTGTGGCCTGGCCTTTTGGTCTGGTCTGGCCTGGCCTTGCCTTTTGGCCTGTTCTTTTGGCCTGGCTGGCCTTTTGACCTGGTCTGGCCTGGCCTTATCTTTTGGTTTGGCCTGGTCCTTTGTCCTGTTCTTTTGTCCTGCCCTTACCTTTTGTCCTGGCCTTGCCTTTTGTACTGGCCTGACTTTCGCTGGCCTTGCCTTTTGTCCTGGCCTTGCCTTTTGGCCTGACCTGACATTCACTGGCCTTACCTTTTGGTCTGGCCTGGCCTTTTGACCTGGCCTGAACTTTTGTCCTGGCCTTTTGGTCTGATCTGGTCTTACCTTGCCTTTTGACCTGGCCTTTTGTCCTAGCCTGACCTTACCTTTTGGCCTGAAGTGGCCTATTGGCTTGGCCTTTTGGTCGGGCTTTACCTTTTGGTCTGGCCGGTTCTGGCCTTGCCATATCTCCTGAACTTTTGGCCTGGCCTGGCCTGTTGGCCTAGCCTTGCCTTTTGGCCTATTCCTTTAGCCTGGCCTGGCCTGACTTTTGTTCTGACCTGGTCTTGCCTTTTGTCCTGGCATGGTCTGGCCTAGTCTTGTCTTTTGGCCTGACGTGGCCAGGTCTGGCCTTTTGGAGTGGCCTTACATTTTGGTCTGGTGTGGCCTGTGTGGCCTATTGGCCTGGCCTTTACTTTTGGCCTGGCCTTTTGGTCTGGCCTGGTCTTTTGGCATGGTCTGGCATGGCCTTACCTATTGGCCCGGCCTGGCCTTAACTGGCCTGGCCTTGTCTTTTGGCCTGGTCTTCCTGGCCTTTTGGCCTTATGTTTTGCCCTGGCCTGGCCCTTCTTTTTGGCCTGGTCTAGTCTGGCCTTGCATTTTGGCCTGGACCGACCTTGCATTTTGGCCTTCCCTGACCTTCCCTGGCCTTGCATTTTTGCCTGGCCTGGCCTGCCTTACTTTTTGGCCTGGGTTTCTGGTCTGGACCAGTCTTTTGGCCTATCCTTGCCTTTTTGCCTGATCTATTGGCCTGACCTTTCCTTTTGGCCTGACCTTATGGTATGGCCTGGTCTTTTGGCCTGGTTTTTTTGGCCTGGTCTGGCCTGGCCTTTTGGTCTGGCCGTTTGGCCTAGACTTACCATTTGGTCTGGCCTTACCTTTTGGCCCGGCCTGGCTTGGCCTTGTCTTTTGGACTGGCCTTTTGGCTTGGTCTTACTTTTTGGTCTGGCCAGGTCTTGCCTTTTGGCTGAGGCAGGTGGATCATGAGGTCAAGAGATCGAGACCATCCTGGTCAACATAGTGAAACGCTGTCTCCATTATAAATATTTAAAAAATTAGTTGGGCATGGTAGCACAGACTGTAGTCCCAGTTCCTCAGGAGGCTGGGGCAAAAGGATTGCTTAAACCCAGGAGGCGGAGGTTGCAACGAGCTGACATTGTGCCATTGCACTCCAGCCTGGGAAACAAGAGGAAAACTCGGTCTCAAAAAAGAATTCAGCTCCTCGTTACTTGTGAAAATATCTGCAGCCAGCTTGAATTTCTTCTCAGAAAATGCGATTTTATTTTCTATCCCATTGCCAGGCTGCAAATTTCCTGAACTTCTATGCTCTGCTTCCCTTTTAAAACTGAATGCCTTCAGGCAAGGCATGGTGGCTCATGCCTGTAATCCCAGCACTCTGGGAGGCTGAGGTGGACAGATCACCTGAGATCAGGAGTTCAAGACCAGCCTGACCAACATGGAGAAACCCTGTCTCTACTAAAAATACAAAGATTAGCCGGGCATGGTGACACATGCCTGTATCCCAGCTACACAGAAGGCTGAGACAGGAGAATCGCTTGAACCTGGGTGGTGGAGGTTTCAGTGAGCCAAGATAGCACCACTGCATTCCAGCCTCGGCAACAGAGTGGGAATCTGTCTAAAAAAAATGGATGCCGTTAACAGCACCTCTTGAATGCTTTGCTGATTAGAAAGTTCTTCTTCCAGATACCCTAAATCATCTCTCTCAAGTTCAAAGTTCCACAAATCTCTAGGGTGGAGGCAAAATGGCACCAGTCTCTTTGCTGAAATATAACAAGAGTCACCTTTGCTCCAGTTCCCAACAAGTTCCTCATGTCCACCTGAGACCCCCTTTGCCTGGATTTCACTGTCCATATCATTATCAGTATTTTTGTCAAAGCCATTCAACAAGCCTCTAGGAAGTTCCAAATGTTCCCACGTTTTCCTGTCTTCTTCTGAGCCCTCCAAACTGTTTTAACCTCTGTGTGTTACCCAGTTCCAAAGTCGCTTCCTCATTTTCAGGTATCTTTTCAGCAACATCTTACTCTACTGGTACTAATTTACTGTATTAGTCTGTTTTCATGCTGCTGACAAAGACATACATGAGACTGGGAAGAACAAGAGGTTTAATTAGATTTACAGTTCCACATGGCTGGGGAGGCCTCAGCATCATGGTGGGAGGGGAAAGGCATTTATTTCTCTCTCTCTCTTTTTTCTTTTTTTCTTTCTCCTCTCTTTCCCTTTCTCTCTTTTTTTTTGACAGAGTCTTGCTCTGTTGCCAGGCAGGAATGCAGTGGCACAATCCTGGCTCACTACAACCTCTGCCTCCCAGGTTAAAGCAATTCTCCTGCCTCAGACTCCCAAGTAGCTGGGACTATAGGAGTGTGCCACCACTCACAGATAATTTTTGTCCTTTTAGTAGAGACGGGGTTTCGCCATGTTGGCCAAAATGGTCTCACTTTCCTAACCTTGTGATTTGCCCAACTTGGCCTCCTAATTTGCTGGGTTTACAGGTGTGAGCCACCACACACAGCTGGTGAAAGGCATCTCTTTTTGTTTTTTTCTTTCATAAATATTTTATTCTCCCTATTTTACAGATGAGGAAACTGAGACTTAGGAATATTAAGTACTTTATTTTTATTTATTTATTTTTTATTTTTTTTGAGATGGACTCTTGCTCTGTCACCCAGGCTGGAGTGAAATGTCATGGTCTCAGCTCACTGCAACCTCTGCCTCCTGGGTTCAAGTGATTCTTCTGCCCCAGCCTCCTGAGTAGCTGGAATTACACGCACCCACCACCATGCTTGGCTAATTTTTCTATTTATAGTAGACATGAGGTCTCACCATGATGGCCAGGCTGGTCTCGAACTCCTGACCTGAGGTGATCCACCCACCTTGGCCTCCCAAAGTACTGGAATTACAGGCATGAACCACCATGCCCAGCCAGTGAAGTGAAAGGCATTACATACATGGTGGCAGCAAAAAAAAATGAGGAAGAAGCAAACGTGGAAACCCCTGATAAATCCATCAGATCTCACTAGACTTATTCACTACCATGAGAACAGTATGGGGGAAACTTCCCCCATGTTCAAATGATCTCCCACTGGTCCTTCCCACAACATATGGGAATTATGGGAGTACAATTCAAGGTGAGATTTGGGTGGGGACACAGAGCCTGAACATCTCACAGAGGTGGCAGTGAGCCAAGATTGCACCACTGCACTCAAGCCTGGGCAACGGAGCAAGACTCCACCTCAAAAAAATAAGAAAATTTAGCTGGGCATGGTGGCATGTGCCTGTGGTTCCAGCTACTTGGGAGGCTGAGGTGGGAAGATGGCTTGAGCCCAGGAGGTCAAGGCTGCAGTGAACTATGATGGCACCACTGCCTGGGAAAGAGAGCGAGACCCTACCTCCAAGAAAAGAAAAAGCCAATAGCTTTGCTGGTACTGGGCTCATTTCCTGCTTGCTTGGTGGCTACCACCAGATCTGAGTGATGGCTGCCCCTTTGAGATAGGGTGGGTCTACAGCTGGCCCTTGTCTCCCTTTAGATCACCTGTGGCCTCCAGACACCCAAGCTGGCAACCCTAAAATGATACAGTGTGTACAACAGTTGGCACAAGGCCTGCACATGGTAAATAATGATATTAATAATAATACTCATTCCCCCACATAATCCTAAATGTACTAGGCACTGTTTCATGTGCTTTACTTCTATTTGTTCATCTACGCCTCACTCCTGACCTGGTGAACTGCCCTCCTTGGCCTCCCAAAGTGCTGGAATTAGAGGTGTGAGCCACTGACCCTGGCCTGAACTTATGTTTTATAAGTGAAGTCCAGTGGAACAGTGGAGAATGCCCATGAGCAGGGGAGAGTCTCAAAACATGTGTGTTTAGATATTCCACACTGCTCTGTTTGCACCTAGCAGTCACTGTGCCCAGGGCCACAGAGGTCCAGTGTCCCACAGCTCACAACAGTTCAGCGAGACCCAAAGCAGGGACCAGGTGAGTGCATGAGAGAGCTGGTAGAACAGGTGTGCACTGAGAAGTAAAACAGCTGGGTGCAGTGGCTCATGCCTGTCATCCCAGTACTTTAAGAGGCCGAGACAAGTGGGTCACCTGAGGGCAGGAGTTCAAGACCAGATTGGCCAACACAGTAAAACCCCATCTCTACTAAAAATACAAAAAAAAAAAAAAATTAGCCGGGCATGGTGGCAGGCACCTGTAATCCCAGCACATTAGGAGGCCAAGGCGGGTAGATTACCTGAGTTCAGGAGTTCAAGACCAACCAGGCTGATCAACATGGTGAAACCCTGTCTCTACTAAAAATACAAAAATTAGCCAGGCATGGTGGTACATGCCCATAATCCCAGCTACTTGGGAGACTGAGGCAGGAGAATTGCTTGAACCTTGGAGGCAGAGGTTGCAGTGAGCAGAGATCATGCCACTGCACTCCAGCCTGGGCAACAAGAGCAAAACTCTGTCTCAAAAAAAAAAGTAGAATAAAGACTGGACGTGGTGGCTCATACCTGTAATCCCAGCACTTTGGGAGGCTGAGGCAGTGAATCACTAGGTCAGCAGTTGAAGGCCACCCTGGCCAGTATGGTGAAAACCCGTTTCTACTAAAAGATACAAAAATTAGCTGGGTGTGGTGGCGAAATGCCTAGAGTCCCAGCATTTTGGGAGGCTAAGATGGGATGACTGCTTGAGGCCAGGAGCTCAAGGCTAGCTTGGAAAATATAGCCAGACCCCATCTCTAAGAAAAAATAAATAATAGTAAAACCAGTAAGTCGGGCATGGTGGCACACACCTGTGGTCCCAGTGACTCTGAAAGCTGATGCTGGAGGGTCGCTTGAGCCCAGAAGATTGAGGTGGCCGTGAGCTATGACTGCACCACTGCATTCCCACCTTGGCAACGGAGTGAGATGCCATTTCTTAAGAAAAAAAAAAAAAAAAAGAAAGAAAGAGGGGTCCAGCCACAGTGGCTCACGCCTATAATCCCAGCACTTTGGGAGGCCAAGACGGCTGGATCACAAGGTCAAGAGATAGAGACCATCCTGGTCAACATGGTGAAACCCCGTCTCTACTAAAAATACAAAAATTAGCTGGGCATGGTGGTGCATGCCTGTAATCCCAGCTACAAAGGAGGCTGAGGCAGGAGAATTGCCTGAACCCAGGAGGCGGAGATTCCGGTGAGCCGAGATCGCGCCATTTTACTCCAGCCTGGGTAACAAGAGCAAAACTCCATCTCAAAAAAAAAAGAGCACGCTTTAGAGGACTTGAGTTCACTGAGACGAGGGAGGTTTTGGTCAGTGTTCCATCAGTGTGCCCAGTGGGCATGCAGCCTGCTCAGGTGGGCTCCATATTCTCCCTGTTAGGGGAAATGTGTGAATCTGGCTTTAAAATCTTCACACTGACTGGTGAATACAGCCAAGCTGAGCTGCTGTGACAAAGGCCCACCATCGAAGGCCCCAATGAAATGACCCGACCGGGCCTTAGGCAGGGGCTGCACTTCACTCTTTAACACCCTCCCAGGGCCCTGACAGTGAGGCAGCCTTGCATTCTCATCAAGGGCTGTCGAGGAACTACAGGAAGGCATGAAGATAAGGAAAGACAAGCATCTTCCAGACAGTGACTGGAAAGCTCCACCTGCCTCCACCTGTCCCTGCCTGTGTCTCAGTCCCAAGGCTCGGGGCACAAGAGAGGCCAGAGATCAAGTGCCTGAGGGCCCACAGCCAGAGAAGCCTGCATGGGGTCAGGCAGACAGACGGGAGTCAGGCAGGTCACACCCCTGTCCCCACACAACAGGTGGTGGGAAGGAGACTCAGAGACCTGACAACAGCCCAACATCACACAATGACATGTGTGCACACAGGGCAGGGCCAGAGACAGAGAGAAGACTCCAACTCACAGACAATGACAGGGGACTCATCTCACAGACAATGGGGATCCACCAAAGTGCCTTGTCTGTAGGAGGATGACGTGTGGGTCCTCTCAGGTGGCTGTATGGAGCATGAGTCAAAGATAAGGACAGATGTCCCATCCACCACCAGGTGCCTATGGCTGAGAGCCTAGGCCTCAGCCCAGGGAAGCACGGGCCTGCCTAGGGTGTCCAGTAAAACCCTCACAGGCTTTGGAATGGAGCCCCACGGTTGGGAGGGCAAGGTGTGAAGGGAGGCAGGATGTGGCCTTCCCAAGTAGCAGGCTCCAGGCCCAGGACACACAGCTGCCACTGAAACCTCAGGCTCTGTAACAGGGACCAGCCCACAAAAGGTCCTTAACTGAAAGGGCTCCATCCTCACCCTAGGGCCTTCCATATGTCATTTTAGGGGACATTATTTTGATTAGAAATGAAATGACAGACCGGGCATGGTGGCTCATGCCTGTAATCCCAGTACTTTGGGAAGCCAGGGCAGGCAGATTACCTGAGGTCAGGAGTTCAAGACAAGACCGGCCAACATGGCGAAACCCTGTCTCTACCAAAAATACAAAAATTAGCTGGGTGTTGTGGTGAGTGCCTATAATTCCAGCTACTCAGGAGGCTGAGGAATTGAACCCAGGAGGCAGAGATTGCAGTGAGCTGAGATCGTGCCACCCCACTCTGGCCTGAGTGACAGAGTGAGACTCCGTCTCAAAAATAAAAAGAAAGAAAAAGAAATGAAATGATCTGGACTTCTGGGGAAGAAATGAGACAGAAAACTGCAGCTCTGCCGGTCAACTACAACTGGCAGGCATGCCGGCCCTTAGAAGGGCAAGGGGCCCTCTCAGTTGTTCTAGTACCAGGAGGACCTCCTGACCCAGTGACAGCCAGATAGAGGATGCTGCACATGCTGGCCTTGACCCCACTCTGACCATCAGCTAAAATCGGGCATCAGAGGACTCAAAAAACACAGCCGTGGGCATGGCCTCCTGATTCAGGTCAGGTGGGGACACTTCAGAGAAAACCCAAGCAGGTGTGTCCCTCCATTTCTAGGAGGAACCAGGCAGTTGCATCCCAGGTACAGTGTGGGGATGGTGGACAGCCCCATCTGCTCAACCCCAGCCCCATGTGTTTGCTCCTCCAGCCTCATGTGTACCTGTGGGGAACAGCCAGCCTGAGCCAGAATCTCTAGAGCTCTCAGGGCTCACTGATGCCAAGAAAGCTCAAAATGAGCCCAGATTTCACCCTCCTTGCCAGGTCAGTGTAGGGGCCAGGGCACTGTGGAGACACCAGTCCCATGGCCTTGACTGTGGCACCTGCTCCTACCACTGTGGCCACCACTACAATTGTGGCAGAAGTCACTGCACACCAGTGAGAGAGACCCCTGTCCCCACACGGCAGGTGGCACGAAGGAGGCTTAGAGACCTAATGACAGCCCAAGGTCACAAAGCTGGCAGCAGACAGGGGACCGCCATCTACTCCATGGGGCAGCAAAGGCAACAGTGCCTCTGCCTGTTGTGTACCAGCCCTTAGTCAGCCCCATTCCAATGTGTCTTTGCTGTGATGACAGGGCAGGATGAACACTGCACATGGTGAGGCAGACAGGAAGTGGGGACACAGACATCAGAACCCCCCAACCAGGTACCCTGCTCATATGCTATTCCAATGACATGCCCCCTGGGCTAGGCTGGACCAACTGTCCACGTGGAGCAATGAGCACATGCACACAGCTGAGGGGCACAATGCACGGAGGTTCCTGGCAGTTAAACTGGAACTGCAATGGTCCCAGAGCAGAAGCCTGCTGGGGAAGGGCAGAGAAGGTGACCCTTCAAGTCCATGCTGCACAGTGGGCCCTGAAAAGACAGGTCTCCCACCCCAGCCTCACAGAGGCGGTGGACAGCCACTACACGCCATGGCAAGCCCCTGGATCCAGGCCTTTCCAGACCCTCATGAGAGTGGGATGTGAGCTCCACAAAGGTTTCCAGGGACAGCCAGGCCCCAAGTCTCCATTCCACCACCAGGGCAGCTCAGGAACCATCTCAGGGGACAGGACACTGCTAGTGAACCCTGGGACCTGCTGCACTCCTGGTGACACTGCAGAGCTCAGGAGCTGACAAACCACAAATGCTACTACTTAGAACCTGTGTGCCCAACAAGGAGAAGGAAGCAAAGAAGGGAAGATGGCTCAGGGGAGAGCACCCCAGACACAGCCGCTCCTACCAAGAAGTCTGTGAGGACAGCTGTGGGCCAGGATCCTGCATTGTCGGCACAGAGCTGCCTTTGGTCTGCCTTGGAGGAAGGGCCTTGGAGCAGCACAGGGTCATACAAAACAATGCTTTTATTTTCACATGAATTATAGATGCCCAGGAACCCTTACACAACTCAGCCTGGCTTCAGCCAAAAAGGTAGGAGGCCTTCCCAGCAGGAACAACAGAATGTACTTGAAAATAAAGGTTTCAAGAAGGAATTAAAAAAAAGAAAGGTTTTAATGACAAAGGTTTTCTAAAAGCTCCTGACAGCAACCACCTCCAGAAAAGCGCCTGGGTTTTCACGCTGACTGACAGCACAGAAGTGAATGTCAAAAAGTACTCCCAAGGCAGGCACAGTGGCTCTCGCCATTATCTCAGCTACTAGGGAGGCCGAGGCAGCAGAATCACTTGAACCTGGCAGGCAGAGGTTGCGGTAAGCCAAGATCGCACCATCCCACTCCAGCCTGGGTGACAAGAACAAAACTCCATCTCAAAAAAAAAAAAAAAGACTGGCAGGGTGGCACACGCCTATAATCCCAGCTACTTGGGAAGCTGAGATACGGGAATCGTTTAAACCTAAGAGGCAGGAGGAGGTTATAGTGTCCCATGGTTGTGCCACTGCACTTCAGCCTGAATGAGAGTGAGACCCTGACTTGGAAAAAAAAAAGCATTCCCAAGACCCCAAGCCTGAGAGGAAGCAAATCCCCTCTGTGCATCCCAACACAGAGCTCATCTCAGGAAGCTCTGCATCCAGGCGTCCATGAGGCAGCAGGCTGGCCAGGCAGAGGCACACCCTGGGTGGTCAGACCCATCCAGCACCTGCTCCCTGCTCTGGGCACACCAGGTACTCAGAGGCTACATGTGGGTCTGGGGAGAAAATAAAGCCCACCCTGAAGCAGAAGCATCTGTTACACATTCATGAAGGCAAGGAGGACACAGGAAACCATTCAGCAGAAACGCTGCTGTCACAGAGGGAGAGATGGCCACCTCCAGGAAATGTGGAAAATGAAGGGACGCTCCTGTCACCAAGGGACAGATGTCCATCTCTGAGAAATGTGTGAAATGAAGGGACACTGCTGTCACCGAGGGAGAGATGGCCACCTCTGGGAAATGAAGATGCCCACTGCACTCCCGAAGAAGCAGCAGGCCTCTACTGCACCCCACCACACGGCTGCCCACCAGCGCAGGCAGCCTCAGGGCACACATCACAGAGCCTCTGTGGCTCTCAGCCACCACGCTTGGACCAGGGTATGAAAGGAGCATCACTGAGTGCAAAAACACCTGACACCCCATGCAGGGAAGTGAAATCACTTCTGGAGCAGAGCCAGGCAGACATCCAGGCCTACATCCCAGCACTGGGGTGGTGCCTGTGGACCATCTGAGGCTTTAAGTTCTTTTGGATGCTTCCCTGTTCCACCATCACCTCCAACAGCTAAGAGCGGGATGAGGGCAGATGACAGGAGTAGGAATGGTGGGTGGCAACAGCCAGGGAGTGGAAACAACAGGTCACAGTCAACCACAGTTCCCTTGCTCGGAGCCAGTAACCACTGCTGTCCTCTGAGTTTCCAAGAGGTCTCAGACTTCATCTGGAGCTTCCCAAATTCCCCTGGTTGTCCAGGAGGACTAGTGGTTCTTGACAGACCTTGAGAAACACTGTCCTAAGCCTCCTGCGTGGCCCTGTGCCCACTGCCCTATGCTCTGTAAAGCCTGTGACCAAATGTGCTCCCAATCTGCACCAGGCCATGCCAAGTTCCTGAACAGGTCAGTGGTGCTGAGTGTCAGTGTGGTCTGGATTTCTTCCTGATGGAGAAGCTAACCAGCATGCAGCTCCAGCCACTCAGAAAGGAGGCAAGGTGGGAGGCTGTAAAAGAAGGTAGGGAATGGTGGAAAGAAAAGCAGCTCTCGGGCCCCACCAAGAGCAGGAGTGGGCCCAGGGCTTCCTGGCACCCGCACTCCCAGGCTGCCCCCTGGCCCCCAGCTCCCCCGGCCCCTGGCACTCCCTGGCCCTCTGGTCTGGCTCCTGGTGCACCTGTTCTCTGCCCCTCTGTGACCCAGGGGACTTGTGGAGACTCTGGCTCCAGCACTTCCCATAGTTTCCACCTGAGCTTTTACCTGTCTCTTTAAGAACAAGCTCAAAAATCTTAACACTCAAGATTAATATCCTTAAAATAAAGAGAACGCATGCCAGTCATAAGAAAACACAGGATCAATTCAACACAAAATAGGCAAAGACTGAGCAGATGATTGCATAGCCTATCGTGCACAGAAGTGTGGGTCACAGCAGCCCTCCCAGAGGAAATGTGGACTAAGCACGGCACTGCTCTCAGCTTATAAATGTGACAAACATCTTCTTCAGAAAAGACGCACGTGAGTGGCAGGCGAGGCCGTGTGCAATGCAGGCACCAACCTGTGGAAACACCAGCACTGGCCCCACACTCCCTTCGCAGAGACTCACATAGCCTGGGAACATCCCATCCCCATTAGCAGTGGAACACATGTGCCCAGAAGCTAGGGGGAGAGAGAAAAGATCTGGGACTCTGGGGTGGCCAGCCAGGGCCTCCTGGAGGAGACAGGAAGACCAGGGATGACTGGAGTCCCCTTCCATCCAGAGGCAGGCTGTCCACTCCCACCCATTTCCACCCCCAGATCCAGGTGGCTCTATGACTCCCTGACCAACAGAAAGTGGCTGAAAGGATGCTCGTCTTCCAGCTATTTCCACGATGGTGCTCCTGGGATAAAGGCCTTCCCAGCAGAGGCAAAGAGAGGCCACTCAGGGAGCCCTAGAGACCAAAGTGTGGTCTGCGACCACAAGGTTAGCACTCTCTCTACAGTAACACAAAGGTGCCATGTGTCAAAGCTTTGTGGAAGCCACCTGACCTGTAAAATTACAACAGGATGAACACAGAAGCTAATAGAATCTAGCTCTTGAGATTGGTAAAAACTAAAGCCACTCTCTTTACTTACTTTACTCTGGAAGATAACAGGGTTTTTTTTTTAATTTAAAACATTTTATTTTATTTTATTTTTTTATGTTAAGATACACTGGGTTTTTAATTCTTTGAAGTTGTTTTACATTCTGAAATTTAACTTCTAAAAAGATGAATAGCTCAACTCATGCAAACTCAATGAGAACATTTTTCTTTTCACAGAGCCTTACTCTCACAGAGACTAGGAGTGAGTGGTGCAGAGCTCACTGCAGCCTCAACTCCTGGGTTCAGGCAATCGTCCCACCTTAGACTCCTGACCAACTGGGAGTACAGGCATGCACCACCACATCTGGGTAATTCTTTTTGCTTTTTTCTACAGATGGGGTCTCCCTATGTTGCTCAGGCTGGTCTTGAATTCCTAGCCTCAAGTGATCCTCCCACCTTGGCCTCCCAAAGTGCTAGGATTACAGGCACAAGCAACCACGCCCAGCCTCAACAAGGACTTTTTAAGAGTATAAAGGGGTCCTGAGAGCAAGAAGTCCAAAATCCTGCTCTAGAGTGAGAATATAAAACTCCACTCAGAGAGATCCATTGAGGGAAACTGTTGCACCACAACAGAAGGACAGCAGCAAGACAGCCATAACAGCAAGGCCCCTGAGGGAAGCCAGCCCAGCCCCCACTGATGGCAGTGGAGGAACAACCTGTGAGGTCAAAGCCCCACCCACCAGCCCACAGACACGGGAAAGGTGATGAATCCTCATTCGGGGCCCAGAAATCCCAGGGTGGATTACGCAGAAACAGGTGCGCAGGACCCACCCACGGCCAAGCCAGAAGCTGCTGAGGCATGCCCAAGATCAGAGACGCATGCGTCTGGTGCAGCACCTGACCTGACCCTGGTGGCCAACCGTGCAGACTGCCAGCCAGTCCTGGGCATGAAATGCACACACACACCCTAGCTGCACTACCCTACCAGGAGCAGACACAGTGGGGCATTAGTTGTGTTAGTTCTGCTGAGAGCACCAGCCAGAGCAGAGCTGCTTAGGAGGGCACAAGATGCTGCAGGTCGAGCAGGTCACACGCAGAACCAAGGCAGCCCATCGGGAAGCCCACCGCTGACAGGGTGTGCAGCGCCAACAAACAGATTTATCCCCTCATGGTAATACACCCCCACTGAACCCTGCATGGGGTTTGTTAGTTTATATTGTATCTTTTTTCACATTAAAAATTTGGCTATCGCTAGGAGCGGTGGCTCACACCTATAATCCCAGCACTTTGGGAGGCTGAGGCGGGTGGATCTCGAGGTCAAGACATCGAGACCATCCTGGTCAACAAGGTGAAACCCCGTCTCCACTAAAAATACGAAAATTAGCTGGGCATGGTGGTGCGTGCCTGTAGTCCCAGCTACTCGGGAGGCTGAGGCAGGAGAATTGCTTGAACCCAAAAGGCGGAGGTTGTAGTGAGCCGAGATCGCGCCATTGCACTCCAGCCTGGGTAACAAGAGCGAAACTCCGTCTCAAAAAAGCCACCTGTTACAGATGCAGCTTTTGTCCTCCACTAAATCCCCACAGAAATGAGGACTCTGTCACATAAATCTTAGTCCATGGCTCTGCTGTTTGAGTTAGAATAGCTGCATTTTCATAACTGAGAGCCAAATCCCCTTTCATTTTTCACAATGTTCTTGGTGGCTTCTGGGCATTTTCTCTGCCAAATTAACTTCAGAACCACATGGCCAAGGTCTACCAAAAACCCCCATGGGACGCAAATTGTGACTGCGATGGATTTCTAGATTCAGTGGGGTTGACCTGTTTCTCTCTGTGCCTCTGCTTATCTCCTCTACCAACCATCCCTCCACTTTCACATACCCAGAGGTGGGCACAGAACTGGCATGATGGCCTTGACTCACTGGTCAGTCCCAGGAGCAGCCCAAGAGGTTGATGACAAGGGGCCTGGCCAGGGGCAAGACAAGCCCCTGACGGGCCCTAGAGGTTTCTGATCCAGTCCTTTTTTTTCTGTAGAGACAGATCTTGCTCTGTCACCCAGGATGGAGTGCAGTGGCGCAATCTGGGCTCACTGCAACCTTTGCGTCCCAGGTTCAAGTAACTCTTGCCTCTGCCTCCTGAGTAGCTGGGAATACAGGTACACATTGCAATGCCCAGCTAATATCTTTTGTATTTTAGTAGAGATAGTGTTTCACTGTGTTGCCCAGGGGGTCTCGAACTCCTAAGCTCAGGCAATCCGCATGCTTCAGCCTCCCAAAGTGCTAGGATTACAGGTGTAAGCCACTGCACCAGGCCCAGTTCTTACTTTTGACTGTGGCCACCAGGCTAACTTGCCATCCTGGGCCTGGAGCACACCTGACCTGACCCTCCTCTGTGAAGCTGCGGCATGAAGTAAGGGTGTTCCTGAAACCCTGCTGATTCTCTCTGCCCTCCCTCCAGTGTCCCATCCATCCATCCACATCTCACCCGGCCACTGTTCTTCAAACCACCACAGAAGGAAGCTCAGACCCTCGAGCCTGGCATTCAAGGTTCTCCATGACTCAGTCCCCACTTCCTTTCCAGTGAAGATGCAATCCTCAGTCTTTTTTTTTTTTTGAGATGGAGCTTTGCTCTTGTCACCTAGGCTGGAGTTCAATGGCACAATCTCCAATCTCCATTCACTGCAACCTCCACTTTCCAGATTCAAGCGATTCTCCTGCCTCAGCCTCCCATGTAGCTGGGATTATAGGGGCATACCATCATGCCCAGCTAATTTTTGTATTTTTAGTAGAGATGAGGTTTCTCCATGTTGGCCAGGCTGGTCTCGAACGTCTCACCTCAGGTGGTCCACCCATCTCGGCCTCCCAAAGTGCTGGGATTACTGGTGTGAGCCACTGCACCCAGCCCAATCTTACTCTTTCAATACACTGCACCATTTCTGCAGCTGTGGGTTGGCCCCTTCTGCCCATGATGCCTTCACCAAAAGGCCTAATCTCTCAGTCCTGTCTGCCTAGCTCAAATGCCACCTCCTCCAGGAAGCCTTCCCTGACCCCATGGATTTCAAGAGACAGCTGTCTCTAGTGAGGACTCTTTGTGCACCTCTTGAAGGATCTGAGTGCAGGATATCCCATCAAATCTTCCTGCCCCAAAGCCTCTGTGCTCCTAAGGACAGGGCTGTACTAAAATCTCATTGAACACAGACCTGTTCTCCCCTTCTTCCATCATCTTTCTCTACAGCAGCCATCATGTGATTGCCCCTCTTTGCTTGAATGCACCTAGAGATGGGAAACTCACTATCTCACAATGCAACAGGCTCATCTTCAGAAGAAAGAGCAGAAACAGGGACTGGATGAACACAGGGTGTGTTCCAGGGTCTGGCCCTTCACAGCTCAGCTACTTCTCACAAAAAACCTTCGAGTTGGGAAGCATCATCCCCATTTTATCGATGAGAAAACTGAGGCTCAGAGAGATTAAGCGTAAGTATCTCCAGGTCACAAATCTGAGTAGGCAACAAAGTTGGGATAGTCAAGCCGAGCCCTGGGAGAGCTAAATGAGAGGATGTTTCTTTGTGCTGAATTGATGTTTGCTTCTCTGAGATGTCAACCCAAGAAGTTAGCTGGTCATCAGACCAAGCACAAACTGAGCAAGAACCAGAGAGGGGTAGTGAATCTCCCAGGGTCACATAGCCAGGTAACAGCCGAGCAAGGACTGGAACCCAGGGCCCTCACTCCTAGGCCAGACTTGTTCTTGGCATCCATCCCAAGTCAGAGGGCCACTCAGAAGGAGTAAGGAGGCCAGTAAGGCTACAGGTCTCTCTAGTCGGGACAGCATGGGGAAGGCCCCAGCTGCAGGGCTGGTTTGTGAAAGTGCCTGAAGACCACCTTGTCCCTCTGCACTCGGAAGATGCTGGGGTTCAAGCAAAGGAGCTGGAAGCCCCAGGCTGGATGAGCACAGGCCAGTGAGACTCATGATGCACTGGAGGGCCCAGGATGCAGGGGTGGGGGGAAAGCCAGGGCGGGGCTCACCTGCTGGGGAATGAAGGAGCTGGAGAAGGTGACTGCAGACCAGAAGAAAATGCCACAGCTGAGAATCACCTTCCTGTTGAAGCGATTGCTCAGGTAGCTGAAAATGGGGGCGGCGACCATGAAGCTGCAGATGAACACTGCACAGGGAACGGAGAGCTTGTGGGGCAGCCCGAGCCTATGCCCCAGCCCACCGGCCCACTTCACACTCACTGGAGGCCAAGTGCCTGTGGGGAAAAGTGACTGAGGAAGCAGCCCAGAGAGAGGGGACCTCAGCCCCACCTGCAACCCAGGACGGCAGGACCAGCCTTACGAGGTCAGGCAATTTTATGGCACCATCCCCTCTAATATATGTCCAGTTTGCCCAGTTTTAGGTGAGCCCTTTGGGTACTCTTTTTGAGAGTCTTGCTCTGTCACCCAGGCTGGGGTGCAATGGTGCGATTTTGGCTCACTACAACCTCCGCCTCCTGGGTTCAAGCAATTCTCCTGCCTCAGCCTCCCGAGTAGCTGGAATTACAGACTTGCGGCACCATGCCCAGCTAATTTTTGTATTTTTAGTAGAGATGGGGTTTCACCATGTTGGCCAGGCTGGTCTTAAACTCCTGACCTCATGATCCACCTACCACAGACTCCCAAAGTGCTGGGATTACAGGCGTGAGCCACCACACCCAGCCTTGGGTACTTTCTAAAGGAATAAAGACCTATTTATCGAACACTTTCTACATGCCAGACACTGTGCTAGGGGCTCAGCATGTCATATCTCGTGTCTTTTTAAAATTTGCTTCTGTTTATTGTTTTGAGACAGGGTTTTACCCTGTCACCCAGGCTGGAGTGCAGTGGCACAATCTCAGCTCACTGCAACATCCACCTCCTGGGTTCAAGTGATTCTCATGCCTCGGCCACCTGAATAGCTGGCATTACTTGGCCAATCTTTGTATTTTAGTAGAGAAGGGGTTTGGCCATGTTGTCCAGGCTGGCCTCGAACTCCTGGCCTCAAGTGATCCACCTGCTTTGGCCTCCCAAAGTGTGAGAATTACAGTTGTGAGCCACTGCACCTGGCTGTATCTCATGTATCATGTACCTTTCCAGCCCCCCCCACCTCCCAGATGCAGAGACAGATGCAGAGGGAAAGTGACTTTCCCAACAGCCCACAGGCAATAAAAGTCCCAGTGGGGATGTGACCCCATCTGCCTGACTCCAGGGCCTGTGTTCCTTATACTTTACAACACTGCACTCATTAATCTACTTGGGAAACAAGTTCAGAGAGGGGAAGGGATCTACACAAGGTCACCCAGCAAATCAGGGCAGAACTGGGCCTGGAACTCCATTTCACACCTGCCGAATCACAGAGCTGCCCTTGCTCCCAGCATCTCAGGGGCTTCCCTGATGGCTGAAAACACTGTCATCCATCCCCTTATCCTACCCTCCTGTCATTCACCACCACTGCAACCACCAATTTTTTTTTTTTTGAGACAGAGTCTCGCTCTGTCTCCCAGGCTGGAGCGCAGTGGCACAATCTCAGCTTACCACAACCTCTGACTCCTGGGTTCAAGCAATTGAACACTGCCTCAGCCTCCAGGCTGGAATGCTAGGGTTACAGGCATGAGCCACTGTGCCCAGCCCAGTCCTTATTTTTGACTGTGGCCACCAGGCTCACTTGCACGCCACCATGCCTGGCTAATTTTTTGTCTTTTTATTAGAGACAGGGTTTTACCATGTTGGCCAGGCTGGTCTCAAACTCCTGACCTCAAGTGATCTGCCTGTCTCAGCCTCCCAAAGTGCTGGGATTACAGGCATCAACCACCACAACCGGCCACCACAATTTGAAATAGAGGAGTCAGAGGATGAGATATTTCAGCCAGCAGCTGGAGGAGGTAAGGAAACTAATCATGCAATTCTTGGGGCAAGAACAGCAGGCGCCCAGGCCCTGGGGCAGGAGTCCACTCAGCATGTCAGAGGACAGGAGAGAAGCCAGGGTGGGGCATCAGAGTCCCCGGTGATGACTGTGATGTCCATGGATGACAAAGGAAGACATGAGGGGATGCTGAGAACACACCATGACCTGGCTTTGTTCTTCCAGGACAAGAGGTTAAAAGACTCAACAGGAGGCCACTGCCAGTGATAGGAGGGGCCTTGGATGTCCCAGGTGGAATGAAGAGGGCAGAGCAAGGCAGGGTAGACCCTAGGTCACACAGCAAGGCAGCTTCTGTCCCCATTCCTCCCCCTGGAAGGCAGTCCCACAGCTGATGGACAGATGGCCAAAGGTTGGGAGTGGCAGACAGGGAAGCCCATTGGCCTCTGCCTGGCTGAATGTGTGTGTGGGCCCAGCTGCTCCTGCGTGGGCCTGAGACCCTGGCAAGATGGGACCTGAGAGAAGAGAAAGAGGAAGAGAGGAAGGAAGGAGGAAAGGAGAGGGGAAGGTGGGGCAAGAGGACTGGGCACAGCCCCTTGAACTTGGCTGGGGGAGTGACTGCTCCTCTCTTATAAGAGTAGGCTGGAGAGTGTGTGTACATGGTGGGTGTGCCAGGAGACCCCCTAATTCCAGAGGACTTGAGCAGAATCCCCTTGCAGGTGCACAGACCTGGGCATGGGAGACACTCCCTGGACTCAAATTCACCTCTGCTTATTCCCAGCCAGTAACCTCAGTCAGGTCCTGACCTTTCTGTCCCACCTTCAATGGTGTGCTGAGAAACCTTTAACTGACTCTGAAAAGGGAGTAAAAGGAGCCCTCATATGGCATGTTTGTTATTATTATTATTATTATTTTTTGGTACTTGGAGGCTCGCTCTGTCTCCCAGGCTGCAGTGCAATGGTGTGGTCTCGTTTCACTGCAACCTCCACCTCCCAGGTTTAAGCAATTCTCCTGCCTCAGCCTCCCAAGCTGGGATTACAGGTGTGTACCACCATGCCTGGCTAATTTTTGTATTTTTAGTAGCAATGGGGTTTTGCCATGTTGGCCAGGCTGGTCTCAAACACCTGATCTCAGGTGACCTGACCTCCCACCTCAGCCTCCAAAGTGCTGGGATTACAGGCATGAGCCACCATGCCCAGCTGTGTTTGCTAATTTCTGTGGTGTAAACACCCGCTCTGGCTGAGTTCAAGCTACCCACATCGGGTCACTGATGGGAGTTAGAGAGGGATATGGAGGAGCACACCGCTGTCTGGGGTTTCTGCCACACAATCATTAGGAAGTGAGGGCTTTTGGGTTATTACCTTCTTTTTTTTTTTTGAGATTGAGTCTCACTCTGTCCCCCAAGCTGGAGTGCAGTGGTGTGATCTCGGCTCACTGCAACCTCCGCCTCCAGGGTTCAATCGATTCTCCTGCCTCAGCCTCTTCAGTAGCTGGGATTACAGGTGGGAACCGCTGTACCTGCCTAATTTTGTGTTTTTAGTAGAGATGGGGTTTCATCATGTTGGTCAGGCTGATCTCAAAGCCCTGACCTCCGATGATCTGCCCGCCTTGGCCTCTCAAAGTGCTGGGATTATAGGCGTGAACCACTGTACCTGGCCCCCATTTCTAATTATTTAATTGTAAGTTGATACTAGTTATTAACAATGGTTGTATTTAACAACCAGCTCACATACCATTCCTGAAATGTCAACAATTGACTCTCATGAGCCCGTCTGAGCCAGTGCCAACATGCTAACATCCTCATCTATAAAATGAAGATAAAAATAGCAGCTTTCCAGGGCTGGTCTGGGTACTGGCTAGCGCATGCAAGGAGAGACTTAATACCACACCCTGCCCAGAGCAGGCCAGCCTTGGTCAACACTGGGCCCTTAAGTTAGTGAGGGCAGAAATTTTTTTCTCACATCTAGAAAAAGAATTTTTCCTGCTGGGTCTGCCTCCAAGGACCTGCCTGAGATCAGATCAGAATGTGGGCAGGAGGGAGATTTCCAGTCACATCAGGACTCACACATGTTAGGGGGAGGAGGAAGAGTTGCTCTCTCTGTGCCTGTCTGTGCCAGGTGGGGAGTAGACAGAAACAGAGGAGGAGTTTCCCCGTGTCTGGCCAGGGGCAGATCCTGTTCATAAGTTGCCCCGGACAACCTATGCTGAGCAACCAGCAAGGAGCTCCAAATGCTGCCAGGATGATGAAGAGAGGCTTCCTGGAGGTGGCGGTGTCAAAGCTATGTGCTGAAGCATGCACAGAAGTTTACCATTACAATAACACTTAACATCAATGATATACACTGAAATATAAACTTCAGATCTTACCAGCAATACCAGATAATGATTGATGAGGCATAAAGCTTAGTGTTCATAATAACTGCACTTATTATTCATGGAGCACTTGTTACAGGCAAGGCCCATGGATGCAGCCTCAACATACACACAGACAATCTCACTTCATTCTGTTCTCTTCATTTGACAGAGGAGACAATACAGGCCAAAAGAAGTGATGTCACACTGCTAGTGTGTGTCTGAGCCAGAATTCAAACCCCAATTTGGCAGACTCCAGAGAGCTTGGTCGAAATCACTCCACAGTCTGCCGTGCTGGGAAGCGGGAAGGTCCCCACTGATGTTCCCAAGGTCAGAGACGGCTCAGGGCTCATTAAGGACAGCAAGGAGAAAGGTCAGGCCATGGTGTGAGAAGGCTGAAGAGGAGGCAATGAGAAGGGAGGCCGTGGAGGGAGGATTGGACTCTGAAGAGCAGGACAGCGTCTGGTGTTTAGAAGGTGATGGGAGAACAACTGCCCCCAATGCCACTTGAAAAATCCCCCACCAGGTGGGTGAAGAGGCGTCAGAGGGACGTGGCCCAGACCTTGGCCAGACCCTGGCCATCATGGCCATTCTCCCCTCTTGCCTACAGTGGAGCAGGAAGCGCAGGCCCCTCCTGGATCTTTCAACCCCTCCCTGGTTTCTGGCTGCTCACTCAGATGGGCAGAATCCCCCAGGACCACAGGTGGACTCCTGGCAGAAGCAGGCACGCTCCATCCCCACCCACTGGCCCCAGCCTGATGAACTTGGCCAAGCACCTACATGCCCTTAGCTCCCCATGTCCATGACCATCTTACAGCTCGGGTCACTGAGGCCTCAAGAGGTGGAGGAATTGGCCCTAGATGACAACACATGAGGAAAGGACACTCCACACCGCTGCCTGCCCCCCAGTGCCTTCCCTTGGGACAAGGCAGTCCAGGGTCAGGGGGGAGGTGGGGTCCATCATTGCCACCCTCCCCTCTGCTCGGGATGGACAGGAGGGAAGACCCCTCCTGGCCCTCTGGGAGGTCACAAGCCTTGAAGGTTTCTGAACACAAGCAGGGTAGGCATGGGGAGGGGGCAGAGAGGATGTTCCTTGCAGAAGGGACCTGAGCAATGGCTCAGCCATGTGAACCTCGTCTGATGTGAACACAGAGGCCAGCAGGCAGCTCTGCTGAAAATAAAGACCAACCTAGCTAGGCCTCCAGGCTAGAAGCTTCCTCTGCCCACCATCCTGCAATCCCGTGGTCTGTTTGTTTGAGGAGAGCTTTCTCGGCACTGGCAGCCACACCCCTGGTTCTGGTAGGGGTGGCTTTCCCAGTAGTTCCACAGAAGGACATCCTGTGGAGGGTGTGGGGAACCTTTGCTCAGCTCACATGTGTTGAGCCCACAAGTCTGGGACAATGGAGAGACAAGGGCAGGCAGCCAGGGCCCGGTGGGCGGGGCCGAGGCAGCCAGGAGGGAGGACTCAGAACAACCTACCTGCCTCAGGGTCTCAGGCCCGGGCCTCACCCCCACCCCTGAATGTTCAGGCAGGAGGCCATCAGAAAGCCACAGGGGGTGGATGGATGCCTCAGGTGCTGGCCACCTCTCACAGCAGCCCAGAGCTCAGAGCCCCCACAGGGATACACTGTCCTGGTGGGCAGCCCCGATCCCTATCCATGGTGAGGAGAGCCATCCTCCTGGCACACCTGGCCCGTGTGACCCCAAAAGGCCATTCTGGAGCAGGAGAGACAGGGCTGAGCTTGGGGAGCACTGAGCCCCCACTCTGCGGCCTTGGACCCTGCATTCAGCGCTTGTCTTGGCCTGGGCTGAACCATGGCTATTTTTAGATGGCTGACCTGTTATTTGGAGAAGACTTGCCATCCTCCACATCCTGTGGGCAGGGAGGATGCTCAGGAGGCATGGGTGGGGCCAGGCTCTACTATCCAAGGGACAGCTCAGGTTGGCCAAGCCAAGGGAGAGTGCTGAGGACACATGGCCCCATCGGCTCCTGAGAGTTCACCACACTCAGACTTCCCACCTCCTCCGTGATCCCTCTACTCAGGATATAAACTGTGCTGGCCTCTCAGGCCTCAGGGTGAATGAGGTTTTGGAGCCACCTCTTGAACAGTGTGGGTGGAAGGCTTGGAGAAAAGGCACAGGAGCTGTCTGACTCTGCCTTCAGAATCCAAGTCCGCTGAAGCAGGAGGCAGTCACCAGGCTGGCCAACGATGTGGGGGAGAAAGTGCCTCGCCCTAAAGCAGAGGCACTGTCTAGATTCAGTCTGAGCTGGCTCTTCCTGTCCCCACTCTCCCTCCATTCCCCCATCCCCATCCTGGTACTTCCTCATGACCCCGCGAACCCCAGCCATGAGTGGCCTTCAGCTTCCTCTGCCACCCTTCCCACGCTTGATCTCAGAATAAATATCCTGACACACACATATTACATGGACCTGCCCTGCTCCAAAACCTTCTCTGGCTCCCCACTGCCCCAAGACGAAATCCACATGCCTTATCTTGGCCTTCAAGCCTTTCACAGTCAGACTCCACCCACTGCCAAGCCTCTTCTCCTCTGTTTTCCCCATGCACCAACCCATGACCAATGGGCCACACAGGTCACTGAGTTAGGCAGTATCACAAACAACCTTCGTTCTCCCTCGCCCTTCTCTGTATTCCACTGACATCAATTTCCTCAGATCTTTTTTTTTTTTTTTTTGAGATGGAGTCTCACTCTGTCACGTGGCTGGAGTGCAGTGGTGCGATCTCGGCTCACTGCAACCTTTGCCTCCTGGGTTCAAGAAATTCTCCTGTCTCAGACTCCCAAGTAGCTGGAATTACAGGTGCACACCAGCATGCCCAGCTAATTTTTGTATTTTTAATAGAGACGGGGTTTCACCATGTTGGTCAGGCTGATCTCGAACTCCTGACTTCATGATTCATTCACCTTGGCCTCCCAAAGTGCTGGGATTACAGGAGTGAGCCACCACACCTGGCCTGCTCTATTAATTTGGAATTTGAGTTTGTCTGCAGTGGCGATTGTCCCCTGTGTCCCATGTAGTCTCTGCATCATGAAGAATTGCCTAAAGAATGGTCTGGGATTTGCTTCTGCTGGAGTCCCTGGAAACATAGGGGGCCTCCATGGGGAAGGAATTAGAAGGCCCAGGCCTGTATACAGCAGGGGCTGGAACTAGGCTCTCTCTATCAAGCCAGAGCCAGTGGGAAATGTCCATTCTTGAAAGGAAACTCCACGAGAAAACTACCCACCAGCGTGGGGACACAGCTTGGAATCAGGAAGCTTGGCTGGAAATGGAACCACCATGATTAAAATGCAGAAGCCCCAGGCCCGGAAACTGAGCCACACTGGTGTTCCTTTGCTGAATCTGGGTGACATGTCATATGGAAGTTGGTTGGGCTATTCTCACTGCTTTTATGTATGCTGAAAATTTTTCATGGTAAAAATGTTTATATTAAAAATACTGTGACAAGCTTTGAAGACATTTATCTGGTCTCTAAACACTGCACCACTTGGCTTTGATTCTAGCTCCCACTCCCTTTTCTGAGTTCAGCTCTCTGCTTCTGGCATCTGGGAATTTCCTGCTAGCTTTAGCTGTCAGGCTCAGCTTTGTAATTTAAACATGTTTTCTTGGCATATTTTATCTAGCTTGGAGAAGAAACGAGGGCTTCACACATTTACTTGATCTCACATGCTGACTACAAACTCTTAACTCATCTTTCAAAGCCTCATTCTAATGTCTCCTCCTCGAGGACGTATTCTCCACCTGCCACCCACCAGGGTGTGGCGCACACTCTCTGCCATAATACACTTTCTGCCCCTGTAGCTAGAGGGAATCTACCTGAGGGAAGAAACTGAGTCTGGGCCGAGCCCAACACACAGTTTGCCAAGCAGTAGGTCCAGCGGCAGCTGCCTCTTTAGGTATAGGCCATGGTGGTTCCTGATTTCCCAAAACAGCAAAACCTATGAGCCATAATTTTTTTTTTTTTTGAGATGGAGTCTCTCTCTGTCACTCAGGCTGGAGTGCAGTGGTGCAATCTTGGCTCACTTCGATCTCTGCCTTCTGGGTTCCAGGAATTCTCCTGCCTCAGCCTCCTGAGTAGCTGGGATTACAGATGCATACCACCAGGCCCAGCTAATTTATGTCATTTTTATAGAAGAGATGGGGTTTCAGTATATTAGCCAGTCTGGTCTCACACTCCTGACCTTGTGATCCACCCGCTTCAGACTCCCAAAGTGCTGAGATTGCAGATGTGAGCCACCACGTCCAGCCTTTTTTTTTTTTTTTTTGAGATGGAGTCTTGTTCTGGCACCTAGGTTGGAGTGCAGTGGAATGATCTTGGCTCACTGCAATCTCCACCTCCCGCTTCAAGTGATTCCTCTGCCTCAGCCTCCTGAGTAGCTAGGATTACAGGTGCCAACCACCACACCTGGCTAATATTTGTATTTTTAGTAGAGATGGGGCTTTAACATGTTGGCCAGACTGTCTCAAACTCCTGACCTCAGATGATCCACCTGACTCAGCCTCCCAAAGTGCTGGGATTACAGGCATGAGCCACTGCACCTGGCCTGTGAGTTGTAATTCTGCTCTGGGTTTTCACAGAGGCTGAGCTATGACTGCTGTGGGCAACTCAGGGGCCATGCCTGAGCCAGCAGCACTCTTATCTGCAAAGGGGATGTGGAAAGTGGCCCATCCTCAGCAGTTTTCATGCCTGGTCCCAGAGTGGGGGCAGCAGGAGCAAGCCCAGGCCTATCCCTGAGCCACCTCCTCCCTGTCTCCTGGCCCAGCAGCCCCTGGTGCCCACAAATAAGCAGGCAGCCCAGCTCTCAGCCCTGGCCCTTTGATCTGGGCAAGCACCGACACCTGGCTGGCACCCTCCACCTGGCTCTGACCTTATCGGGCATGGGGAAGGCACAGATGCCTGGAACACAGGCCAATTAGGCGACTTGCCTAGTTGTCCACTGAGTCACGTCTTGGTCTACTTGAATGGTGTCTTGGCTCAGGTGGCCAAAGGGGTGAGGACACCCTGGAGAGCCATCCCAGCTATGCGAGGGAAGGTGACAGGTGAGGGCCATCATGAACAGACTAGAGGGTCCCTGAGGATGCTGGGGGTTCTCACGACAGCCCAGAGACACCCACTCTGGGGACACTGAGATGCAAGACACCCAGACCATGCAGGCCAGTGGGCAGGAGAGGCAGAGGCCAGATTCCTCTTCCGGGCTGGCTGCTGTCCACCGTGAGCCCTCAAGCAAGTGGCTTCTATGTCTTGGCCTTTGTCCCTGTATCTGATAAGTGAAGCTGATGAAGGGAACCTGCAGGGTTACCAGAAGAATCAAATGAGATGACACGTGGCGTGCTTTGTCCACCTCCGGCCAGGTCACTGGAATGAATAGGAACTGTGTGAATTCTCTTTCATGAGCCCAAGAAGCCAGCCAAGAACAGAGCCACAAAAAGAACCAGGGAACTCTCACAGCTGCCTTGAGCCAAGCCCCATGGCCCTCTCTACAATTCCCTGCACCTCCCACCCCTCCCCCTTCCTGGGCTGTGCTGGCCCCATAAATGGTCAATGGGCACTAAATGGAGGATACTTGAGGTAAAGCCTTACTCCAGATGAGGAAGTGAGGCCAGGACTAGGAGGGACATGGGGCTCAGGCCAGGTCCCCAGTAAGTCAAGGGCCATGCAGGGCAGGGGTTGGGCAGTGAGGCCTTCTCCACCCTTTCCTCACCAGCCTGGCAGCCCACTCCTTTCCATGTGCCTGGAACTCTGTTTCTCAGCCAAAATACTGGTCACTGCATGCACACAGCCCAGAGGGGCCACAGGAGCCCATCTCGGGGGCAGGGCAGGCAGACTTATTCTGGCCTAGCCAGGGAGCCCCAGGAAGAGGTGGGGGAAGGGTTGGGCTCATGACCTGGGAAGAGCTAATGTCTACTAGGGCAGGAACCTGGACACCCACAGGGAACACTGGACCACACAGCCTTGCCCCATCCTAGCACAGTCCAGTCTCACATGAGCCCTGGAACCATTGCATCCCCTCTCTGAGCTTTGAAGTCCCTATCTGGGCTATGGGGACAGCTAGAAGGTGGTGAGTGGCTGTGGCACTCTGAGCTCAGGAGGCATTGTGCATACTGAAATGCCACTTAGGTCAGGCAGGTTCCTGGGCAGAGCCAGTTCACTCCACCCTTCCCTCCCAGGAGGGGAAACATTCACTGAATGGAGTACAGACCACAGGGACCTTATCCTACATCTGACTGGGCCTCCAAGCCAGATGGACTCCAGGGCCAAGGGCTCAGAAAAGGCAGGGCCCAAGCTAGTGCCACACAGCATCCCCCCAGAACAGAGTCAGGACCGGCCTCTTGCCCTAGCCCTGGATTGTAGGACTGGCCAGAGTCTCTGCCTGGCCTGAGGGGTGCTTCTGAGGGCAAAGCCAATGAGGCCAGGGAGCCAGGAGCCCAGTTCCCGAGGGACCATGCCTCAGTGGGGGCAAGGACAGGGAGGCACATTCCTGGAGGGAGGGCCTGGGAGGCTGCCTGGCCTCCTACACTGTCCCAGACCAGCTTCCAGCAGGCTAGCGTATCAGGCCCTGCTCTGGCAGCCCATCAGAAGCCTGGGCCCTACAGAAGAGGGTGGCAGGGAACCTCAGGCCCATGGCCAGTCCAGGGCCAATTCTCAGGTGCCTGCCCTGGGCTTGGGAACTGCTCTCAGGCTGACCAGGTGGAGTTTCCTGCTCATCACCTAAGAGGTGATTTCCAGGGTGGATGGTAATGGAAGGAATGTGGGGGAGGGCAGGAGATTAAAAACGGGGTCATCATGGCTCTGTTGGCATTGCCCAACATGACTTAAGAAGCTCCCTACACCAGCCGCAGGATGGATCCCAGATCACTGGGTCCCGATGAGGCCCCAGGACCCAGAGGAAGGGTCACCTCTGCAACCTTGGCCCTTGATCTGCACCCCCATATCTGCCCTCGGTGCAGGTATTATCCATTTCGTTAGACAAGAAGCAGAGGCTCAGAGACACATTGTCATTGGCAGGCAACAACAGTGGGATTGGGGGGCAAAGTCCACTCTTTCCAGGAGTCAGCACCAGTGAAGAAAGACCAGGGCAGGGCAGGGGGGCAGAGGACAGCCAACAGGACAGGACCCACGATGACAACACGTGGGTGGGGGAAGGTGGGGGTGGGCATCACCTGACTGCAGCAAGCCAGTGCCTCGGTCCTTGACCCCAAAGTGCTGCTGGATGTCAGAAGGACGCTTGGAGGAAGAGTGTGCTCACTGGCCGAGTCTGACGCCTGGTGTCCCCAAGCCCAGCCCAGCCTCTTTGCCCCCCTGCAGGGCCCAGCCTGCCCCATCTGTAGGTCTCCTGCTCTGCTGTGACCTCCACCCTTACAAGGTTTGCCAGGCTTGCCTCCTGCCCCACCTGGGCCTCCTGTCCCTGGCCCATCCCCATCATTCAAAAAGGCCTGAGGGGCAGGGACAGGCAGGGCTTGTCTGTGGTTATTCTGCCCCATGGGCAACCATGCCTCCTATCTGCCAGCCTGGGCCTCTTCCCTACCTGTGGCCCAGGCCTGGATCACTGCAACACACACGGGCTTTCCCTCTGAGTCTATGGCCTAGAGAGCAGTGGGGGGCCTGAAACCTGCAGGGAGCCCTCTGGCCAGGGATGGAGCAGTCACACTCACTCTGGTTCACCTGCTCATGTGCACAAGCACATTGGTATGCACACACATGGTGGTTTGCTGCCTCTATCCACCAGTCGCCTACATTAGGTATTCTCCCAATATTATCCCTCCCCTATCCCTCCACCCACAACAGACCCCAGTGTGTGATGTTCCCCTCCCTGTATCATGTGTTCTCATTGCTCAACAACCACTTAAGAGTGAGAACATGTGATGTTTGGTTTCCTGTTCTTGTGTCAGTTTGCTGAGAATGATGGTTTCCAGATTCATCCATGTTCTGGCGAAGGAAATAAGCTCATCCTTTTGCATGGCTGCATAGTACTCTGTGGTGTATATATGTGACATTTTTTTCATCCATTCTATGCTTGATGAGCATTTGGGTTGGTTCCAGATCTTTGCTATTGTGAAAATACATGAGCATGTGCCTTTATAACAGAACAATTTACAATCCTTTGGGTATATATCCAATAATGGGATTGTTGGCAAAAAGACAAAGAAACTCATTATACAATAATAAAGGAATGAAATCAGAAAGAAGATATTATATGTGTGTGTATATATATATATATATATATATATATCCCACACTGAAGTACACAGATTTATGAAGTGAATATTGCTAGCTCTAAATAAGTAAAATAAAATAATGGTGGGGAACTTTAACACCCCACTCGCAGCATTAGACTGATCATGTACATAAATAAAATAAACACAGAAACAGGATTTAAACTGGACTTTATCCCAAATGGACCAAATTTCTTTTATTGAGCATTCTATCTAATCTAAAAATAGAGTTACCATTTGATCTAGCAATGCCATTGAGTATCTAACCCAAAGAAAATTTATATCAAATAAAAATCTATGCTCACGTTTACTACAGCACTATTCAAACTAGCAAAGATAACAGAATCAACCTAAGTGTCCACCAATAAGTGAATAAAAAGTTGTGTATATACACAATGGAATACTATTCAACCATAAAAAAATAACAAGATCTTGTCATTTAGAGCAACATGGGTGGAACTGAAGATGTTATCTTAAGCAAAATAAGCTAGGCACAAAAATACAATTATTGGCCAGGTGCAGTGGCTCATGCCTGTAATCCCAGCACTTTGAGAGGCCAAGGCGGTTGGATCACGAGGTCAAGAGATTGAGACCATCTTGGCCAACATGGTGAAGCACCATCTCTACTAAAAATACAAAAATTAGCTGGGCGTTTGGCACGCACCTGTAGTCCCAGCTACTCAGGCAGAAGAATTGCTTGAACCCAGGAGGGAGAGGCTGCAGTGAGCCAAGACTGAGCCACTGTGCTCTAGCCTGGCAACAGAGCAAGACTCCATCTCAAGAAAAAAAGAAAAAATACAAGTATCACAGGTTCTCCCTAGTCGGAGCTAAAACATTTCATCACGTGGGGGGAGGTAGAGAGTGGAAAGAGATAACAGATATTGGGACAGGTACATGAGAGAAAGGGGGAAGATAAGTGGGTTAAGGTGTACAAACATAGTTAAAAGGAAGGAATAAATTTAATGCTTGATAGCAGAATAGGGCGACTACAGTTAACAAAAATGTATTGTCCTTGGGTGATGGGCACCCTATATATCCTTGAATGACTTATACATTACATATATGTAATAAATTTTCACATGTACCCCATAATTTTGTAAAAATTTTTAAAAATTGTTTTAAAAGTAAAAAATATATATGATCAAAAAGTAGGTAACTTAAAACAATAAAAATTTATTCTCTTAAACTCCCAAAATCAAACTTCTAGCAGGTTTGTTTCCTCTGGAGGTTCTGAGAGAGAATCTGTTCCATGTCTCTTTCTATATATATCCAGTGGTTGCCACTAATCCTTGGTGTTTCTTGGCTTATAGGCACATCACTCCAATCCCTGCCAATGTCTTCACGTGGTATTCTCTCTATACCTCCATGAATCTGTGGGTCCTCTTCTCTTCCTGTAAGAGCCCATCCTAATCTCGTATGACAATCTTCACCTAACTACTTACATCTATAAGGACCCTCTTTACAAATAAAGTCACATTCTAATATTCTTAGTGTGGTGGACATAGGAATGTTTTTTTGGGGTGGGTGGGGGACACTATTCAATCCATCACAGAGTCCAAGTCCTGAACTGTAAGGTTAAGATGATTCACATTTTTATTCCCCAAACACCTAGACTATATAGAATGAACAGCAAATAAAAGACAGCCAGGTGTCTGGCCCATGCCTCTCATCCCAGCCATGCTGGAAGCCGAGTGGGAGAATTGTTTGAGCACAAGATTTTGAGACCAGCCTGGGTAATCCAGTGAGACCTGTCACTATAATGAATTTTTAATTAGCCAGGTGCAGTGGCTCATGCATGTAGTCCCAGCTACTCAAGAGTCTGAGGTGAGAGGATTGCTTGAGCCCAACAGTTCAAGGATGTAGTGAGCTATGACTACACCACTGCGCTCCAGCCTGGGCAATAGAATGAGAACCCATCTCTAACAAACATAAAACAAATTCCAAACTTGAATACACTAAACATGTTAAAACTAAAAGTCTGTCCTGCAACTCTAAATACTTTTTGGATTTTCCCCCTATTTCAAACATATACATCATACATTGGTCCCTGGAAGCCCATTCCCAAAAGGCCATGTTCTCCACTGTCACAACATTAACAACCATGAGCTACAGTGATCTCTCAATAACAAACTTTATTCTCAATAGCTCTTTCAAGTTGCAAAGCACTTTAACAACACAATCGTAACCCAGTAAGAGTGATTTTGAAATCCCTTCTACTTGGACATATACTTCGTATGCTCGCCCAAATCCCATATCTAACATGATCTCATAATTATATGTCTGTGTTTACTAGGTTATTAGTAAAATAATAGCACCATCATGTTATGTATATACAATGCGAAATACTGTTTTTCAGTGACAGATGTGGATGCTTTAAGAAACAAAGAAAGTGGCTCATAAAGTCCACCTGAGAACATAACCTTGGCCTACTTCCCAATTTCCAAGGCCCTATGATCAGTTATGTTAAGACATACTAAGGACCACTGATCCAATCATTAAATTTCCCCTATGCAAATACAATCGCTGCTCCACTGTTCTGTTTTCATTCATCCTCTTTCTTAGCTCTCTTCCTATCCATAAAACCTCAGTAGGCCTCTTTAATACTCAGAGTGTTTTTATTTTCATGAATCTAGTTTATATGTTGGAATGTTCCAAGCAATAAATATCAAATAAGAACATGGAAGGTATTATATGGTAGAAGGGGTCTAATACAGCCTACCTATATCACTAAGTGAAACACATTTGGTCTTGATTTCCTTCAAAACCTATGTTGACATTCTTAGGATATACATCCGGAAGTGTTTGAAAATAAAATTTTATTGCAACTGCAAGTTATTTTTAAATGGTTCAGTCGAAAAGATGGCTAGAGGCAGACATAGATAAAACTAATATGACAAAATGAAAACTGTTGAATCTAAATGTGTTTGGTATATGAAAGTTAACCAATCTTTTTCTTTCCTTTTGAGACAGAAGAGAACTTTATTACAGACGCACCCAGGATAGCAGCAGGCTCACACCTAAAACGGTCAGGAAGCCTAACAAAGGAGGCAGTCCAGCTTATATGCTGTTTGAGGCTGGAAGTTGAGGCAGGAAGTTGGTTTCAGATGACAATCAGGTTTTACAAAAGTAAGCTTCCTGATCATTTGACTCTATAAACTTGCAGTTGAGGTAAGGGGTAAAAAGGTGGGGGGAGGTGATCCAGGAAGATCAGGAAATGCAGAAATGTGCTGCTTGCAGACCTGAAGATGTGCTTTGGTGAGCTTATCTATGTAAAGAGAGGGGTTCCCATTCTGCTTTATTTGTACTTTTATTTAACTACCACTTACATACATACTATTGAAACTATCTACTATTGCATTTACTTTTCATTTTCTTCCACATTTTGCCCCTTTAGAAGCTTCCCTTTAAAATCTAGATACTATTATCAGAAAGTTTTTACATCTTTTTTATGCACAGAATGCAGAGTCCAAGTCTCCTCACTGGCAACATCCTTGCCTGGGAATTACCTTGCATGTGTATTTGCTGCTATCGCTGCTCCTGTACTTCATAGGAGCAGAATGGCTTTCGATATGCCTTTACCCTTTGCTGGCCTCCCCGCGGCTGTGCCTGTCTTAGGTTGCTCTCGTCCTTCAGAGAATCTTACCCGTCATTGGCAAACCAGCCATCCACCTGGGGGGCACACAGGCAACTTACTTGTCTGCCTGTCAAGTACACTGCTGGTGCATCTGCTCCCAGAATGAATTTAGCCTTTGCTGGCCTCCCCGCAGCTGTGCCTGTCTTAGGTTGCTCTCGTCCTTCAGAGAGTCTTACCCGTCATTGGCAAACCAGCCATCCACCTGGGGGGCACACAGGCAACTTACTTGTCTGCCTGTCAAGTACACTGCTGGTGCATCTGCTCCCAGAATGAATTTAGCCTTTGCTGGCCTCCCCGCGGCTGTGCCTGTCTTAGGTTGCTCTCGTCCTTCAGAGAGTCTTACCCGTCATTGGCAAACCAGCCATCCACCTGGGGGGCACACAGGCAACTTACTTGTCTGCCTGTCAAGTACACTGCTGGTGCATCTGCTCCCAGAATGAATTTAGCCTTTGCTGGCCTCCCCGCGGCTGTGCCTGTCTTAGGTTGCTCTCGTCCTTCAGAGAGTCTTACCCGTCACTGGCAAACCAGCCATCCACCTGGGGGGCACACAGGCAACTTACTTGTCTGCCTGTCAAGTACACTGCTGGTGCATCTGCTCCCAGAATGAATTTAGCCTTTGCTGGCCTCCCCGTGGCTGTGCCTGTCTTAGGTTGCTCTGGTCCTTCAGAGAGTCTTACCCGTCATTGGCCAACCAGCCATCCACCTGGGGGGCACACAGGCAACTTGTCTGCCTGTCAAGTACACTGCTGGTGCATCTGCTCCCAGAATGAATTTAGCCTTTGCTGGCCTCCCCGCGGCTGTGCCTGTCTTAGGTTGCTCTCGTCCTTCAGAGAGTCTTACCCGTCATTGGCAAACCAGCCATCCACCTGGGGGGCACACAGGCAACTTACTTGTCTGCCTGTCAAGTACACTGCTGGTGCATCTGCTCCCAGAATGAATTTAGCCTTTGCTGGCCTCCCCGTGGCTGTGCCTGTCTTAGGTTGCTCTCGTCCTTCAGAGAGTCTTACCCGTCATTGGCAAACCAGCCATCCACCTGGGGGGCACACAGGCAACTTACTTGTCTGCCTGTCAAGTACACTGCTGGTGCATCTGCTCCCAGAATGAATTTAGCCTTTGCTGGCCTCCCCGCGGCTGTGCCTGTCTTAGGTTGCTCTGGTCCTTCAGAGAGTCTTACCCGTCATTGGCCAACCAGCCATCCACCTGGGGGGCACACAGGCAACTTGTCTGCCTGTCAAGTACGCTGCTGGTGCATCTGCAACTGGTATGAATTTAGCATTTGCTGGCCTCCCTGTGGCTGTGCCTGTCTTAGGTTGCTCTCGTGCTTCAGAGTCTTACCCGTCATTGGCAAAGCAGCCATCCACCTGGGGGGCACACAGGCAACTTACTTGTCTGCCTGTCAAGTACGCTGCTGGTGCATCTGCTCCCAGAATGAATTTAGCCTTTGCTGGCCTCCCCACGGCTGTGCCTGTCTTAGGTTGCTCTGGTCCTTCACAGAGTCTTACCCGTCATTGGCTAACCAGCCATCCACCTGGGGGGCACACAGGCAACTTACTTGCCTGTCAAGTACGCTGCTGGTGCATCTGCTCCTGGTATGAATTTAGCCTTGGCTGGCATCCCCGCGGCTGTGCCTGTCTTAGGTTGCTCTCATCCCTCAGAGAGTCTTACCCGTCATTGGCTAACCAGCCATCCACCTGGGGGGCACACAGGCAACTTACTTGCCTGCCTGTCAAGTATCCTGCTGGTGCATCAGCTCCTGGTGTAAATTTAGCCTTTGCTGGCCTCCCAGAGGCTGTGCCTGCCTTAGGTTTCTCTCATGCCTCAGAGATTCTTACCCATCATTGGCTAACCAGCCATCCACCTGGGAGGCATACATACAGGCAACTTGCTTGCCTGTCAATTACACTGCTGGTACGTCTGCTCCCAGTATGAATTTAGCCGTTGCTGGCCTCCCCGCAACGTACTTGCCTGTCAATGACGCTGCTGCTCCATCTGCTTCTAGTGCTTCTCGATTCCTTCATGGGAGCAGACTGGTTTTTTATAAATTTAGCTATTGGTCGCTGCCCTACAGCTGTGCCTGTCTTAGGTTGCTCTTGTCTTGCACAGAGTCTTACCCATAATTTACTAACCAGCCGTCCACCTCAGGGGCACATTTTTGGCTTTTCCCTTGGAGAGAAGCATGAGTAAGCCAGTTAGAAGTTATACCTATTGTTATTTCCTGCGCCTTTTGCTTTTGCTTAGGCAGGATTTATATATTACACCCTAGAACGTTATTTTATTTTATTTTTTTGAGACAGAGTTTCGCTCTTGCTACCCAGGCTGGAGTGCAATGGCGTGATCTCGGCTCACCACAATATCTGCCTCCTGGGTTCAGGCAATTCTCCTGCCTCAGCCTCCCGAGCAGCTGGGATTACAGGCATGCACCACCGTGCCCAGCTAATTTTTTGTAATTTTAGTAGAGACGGGGTTTCACCATGTTGACCAAGATGGTCTTGATCTGTTGACCTCGTGATCCACCCGCCTCAGCCTCCCAAAGTGCTGGGATTACAGGCTTGAGCCACCGCGCCCAGCCCCCTAGAACGTTATTTTACAAGTTATCTGCAGTATACCTAGAAAACAATATGGAAAAAGTGGGAGGCAGGTTTTCTGCTAAGCTTCAAATCACACATCTGTGAAGCAAGAGTTACATGGGCTTGTTTGGAGTCAGAAAAATTCGTGGCATGTAAAACTATCAAAGAAAAATATTTTATTTTCAACTGACAGGTTGAGTATCCTTATCCAAAATGCTTGGGCCAAGAAGTGTTCTGGATTTCTGATTTTTTCAGATTTGGGAATATTTACATATACATGAGCTCTCTTGGGAATGGAACCTCAAACTAAATGTAAAATTCTGTTATGCTTTATATATACCTTATACATACAGCCTGAAGTTAATTCTACAAACTATTGTAAGTAATTTTGCGCACGAAACAAAGTTTGTGTTAAGTACTCACAAGTGGAATTTCTTACACGTGGTGTCATGTTGTTGCTCAAAAAGTTTCAGATTTCGGAGCACTATGGATTTCAGATTTTCAGGTTAGGAATCTGTAATAAGAGAAACAACAATTATATCTTTTTCTTTGTATGTGTTATAATATTCCTTATATTTCAGTTACATTACCTTTATATTTATTGAGGTTGCTTATCACACTGTTTAAAAGATCCAAGTTTATAAAATTACATTACAAAGAAACAGTAGTCCTCTCCTCCCACATTTCACAAGTCTTATAGAAAAGCACTCTCAACAATTGTAGTCTTCTCTTAAATAAACTCTGAGAAAAGGAAAAAAAAACCACTTATCTGAAGAATGTAAAGTGCTTTTAATTACCAGGCCCAGAGAGACATTAAAATGAGACAGCAATCATGCCCTACTCCTCCCTTCTTTGAGCTATGTAGTCCTTTCCTGAAACTGCCTGTACAGCTCATTTCAGATGTATAATAGTATAAAACAACATTTTAAGGCTAATCTTTGTATGCATTATTTTTCAGTCATTTAACATCACACACACACACACACCCCTACTTAATGACTGGAATACATGAATAAATGAATAATTTGAAACATATTTGAATAGGTAGAAAATAAAATGTAGTGTGCAATGATTTGCTCCTACAAAGGAAGTTGTAAAAATTTACGTAATGAAATACTTGCATGAATCTGGAAGCATATATGTTATTTGATGCCAGTTTCTGACTCTGCAGAAGTGGCCAGATTAGAAAGTGATGCTTCAATCACAGAACTCAAATGATCAGATCCATGAGCCAGTGGGTAGAAATCTAGAGCAGAAATCTCAAGGCTAAGAATCACCTTAAGAATTGAAAGGGCTCTAAAAAGTCTCCTTGATTTACCAAATATCAGAAAAATTATAGTGTAAAATTGTTTCTTTCCTTCAAAACATATAAGTTAAATGGTTGCTAATTACTGGCTTTTGTTAATAACAAAGAAAAGCATGCCTCTTGATGGCAACCATACAAAAAAAGGTAACAATAATGAACTTCATCATTGAAAGTGAAGGTTGAGGGCTAAAAAATTACTGATAAAGTTCTGATTCAGACCCAGTGAAAATTAGGAAAGAAGTCTCAAAGAATGAAGTGGGGTACCACCTGATAGGAAACCCAGAGCATGTTGAAAGAGGAGGCTAATATAAGAGGACAAGTAGTGCTGAAGTAACAGAGTCATAAATTATTCAATGCATCAGTGGAAGGAAACTGAGAATAAGTATGGGCCTAGCAAGTGGGTACAGATTAAAGAAGAGAAAATAAAAATCAAATTAGTGGAAAGATTGAGAAAACCAAAACCAAATATAGTAGATATATGCAAGGAATTGTCTTTTATGGGAAACAAATATTTTACAGTGCCTGATATATAAGCATTGCTCAACAGTTTTTGATATATAAATAAAAGGATTATAATATAAAGTTTAGAAATTTTCTAGGGAATCAGGGTGAAATGATTAAGTGAAAGAAATTAGGAAATAAGATGAGAAAACTTCAGGTCAAATCAAAGAGGATGATAACTCATTATTCAAACAATAGAAGTTTAAGAAAAAGAAAATGGAAAATGAGAGGATATACATGAGATAATTAACTCAAGAAAATGTGCCAAGGCATAAGTTTCCAGTTTGAAACAGTTCACTTAGTACCTAGGTCAATGGTTGAAATTAGATCCACATCAAAGAACATCGTGAGGACATTTCAGAATACCAGAGACAGAGAACTCTTTTGAAGGATGCAAAACTAAAAAAAAATCAAATTACAAGGATTGGTAAACATAGTCATGTGCCCAGACTTTTCACAGGAGTACTGGAAGTTAGATATCATACCTTCAAACTTCGGGGAGAAAATGGTAATAAGTCTAAAATTCAGTGCCACGTCAAGCTGTTAATTAAAAGTGTCTAAAATTGAGATATTTTCAGATAGCCTTGGTATAATAATAGTTACTTCTTGGCTGGGGAGGTCGCTCAGGCCTCTAATCCTAGCACAGTGGGAGGCTGAGATGGGCAGATCATGAGGCTAGGAGACTGAGTCCATCCTGGTTAGCACAGTGAAGTCCCGTGAGTCCAAACTTACTGTGTTTGGAGAAAGAGAAAACACTGCAATCTTAATAAATGTTCAAAAAGATCTAACTCTATGCTCCCTACAAGAAACTCACATTAGCTATAAGGAAACATATAGGCTAAATACGAAAGTACAGAATAAGATTTTCCATTAAAAACGTAATCAGAGATGAGGACTCAAGATGGCGCTGTGAGAACAACCCAGGATTGGAGCTCGTGTTGTGTCCGCAGAAAGGTGAGTCTGAGCTGCATTTCCAGACTGATCTTTGTTGCCCACGGAATGGGGAAATTCCCAAGTGAAGAGGAGACACGGGACACCAGGCAGAACCTCCGCCTGGTGAAGCCGGCAGCCGGGGTGGCGGCAGCCGGCCCTACCCAGCGCTCCACACAGGGCGCGCTTGTCCAGGTGCCCCGTTGAACCGGCAACAGGAGACGTGAGAGGGCTGGACTTGAGACTGAGTTAGACTTGGACAGTGGGCCAGCCAGGGGATCGCAGGGACAGAGCGTTAGGTTTGGCCCAGTGGGCCGAACAAAACCACGATTTCAAACAAGCCCCAGGCAGATGGCCCGAGACGCTCTGAGGGGGAGGGGCATCCACAATTACCGAGGCAACCCTCCCCAACTGAGATACACGCCCATTGCTGACGCAGCCAGCCGGTGCCGAGGCAACCCGTCCCTACTGAGATACACGCCCACTGCTGACGCAGCCTGCCGTTGCCGAGGCAACCTGCTGAGATACACTGCTGATGCAGCCTGCCATTGCCGAGGCAACCCGCTACAACAGAGAGACTCCGCCACAGGGCATGGCGGAGACCACAGCAGAGCCTGCAGGAACAGGGCGAATCACACAACAGCAGGGCAGAGCCTCAGCAGCCAAAGAGTGGCTAGTCTGCGTCCTAGCTGGGCAGGACCTCAACGGATATCCAAAAATAAAGCCCAAACCCCTCAACACAGAGCATTTGAGAAAAAAAAGGGTTTTTTAATGAGCTCTGTTATTGCAGAATCAAACATAGCAGCCTAACAGCCCTGAATGAACAACAGAGCTCACAGCTCAGCAATTGAGCCCCTATAAAGTACAAACTGTCTCCTCAAGCAGCTCCCTGACCCCTCTATATCCAAAAGACTGACATTAGGCAGGCATCATCCTGGGACAAAGATAGCAGAAAAAGAAACTGGTAGCATCCCTCGCTGTGCCACAGCTGCTAGAGGTGCACCCCAGACAAGCAGGATCTGGAGCGGACCTCAGCAGTCGTACAGTGAAGGGGCTAGACTGGTAGAAGGAAAACCAAGCAACAGAAATACTTCATCATCAACATTCCGGGTGTCCACTCAGAGACCCAATCGAAAAGTCAGCAACAACACAGACGACCAGCGGACAAATCCACAAAGATGGGAAGAAACCAGCGCAAAAAGGAGGAAAACACCCGAAACCAGAACACCTCGCCTCCTAGAAAGGATCAAAACTCCTCACCAGCAAGGGAACAAAGCTGGACGGAAAATGACTGTGACGAAATGACGGAATTAGACTTCAGAAGATGGATAATGAGAAACTTTTGTGAGCTAAAAGATCATGTATTAAATCAATGCAAAGAAACTAAGAACCTTGAAATAAGATTTGAAAAAAGATTCTAGGAAATGATAACAAGAATGGGTAACTTAGAGAGGAATATGAATGAATTAAAGGAGCTGAAAAACACAATACGAGAACTTCGTGAAGCAAACACAAGTTTCAATAGCCGAATTGACCAAGCAGAAGAAAGAATATCTGAAGTCGAAGACCAACTCAATGAAATAAAATGAGAAACCAAGATTAGAGAAAAAAGCGCAAAAAGGAATGAACAAAGTCTCCAAGAAATGTGGGACTATGTGAAAAGACCTAACCTACGTTTGATAGGTGTACCAGAAGGGGACGAAGAGAATGAATCCAAGCTGGAAAATACTCTTCAGCACATCATCCGGGAAAATTTCCCCCACCTAGCAAGACAGGCCAACACTCAATTGCAGGAAATACAGAGAACACCACAAAGATATTCTGCAAGAAGAGCAACCCCAAGGCACATAATCGTCAGATTCAACAGGGTTGAAATAAAGGAGAGAATACTAAGGGCAGCCAGAGAGAAAGGTCGGGTCACCAACAAAGGGAAGCCCATCAGACTCACAGCAGATCTCTCGGCAGAAACACTACAAGCCAGAAGAGAGTGGGGGCCAATATTCAACATTCTTAAAGAAAAGAACTTTCAACCCAGAATTTCATATCCAGCCAAACTGAGCTTCAGAAGTGAAGGAAAAATAAAATCCTTTGCGAACAAGCAAGTACTCAGAGATTTTGTCACCACCAGGCCTGCTTTACAAGAGCTCCTAAAAGAGGCACTACACATAGAAAGGATCAACCAGAACCAGCCATTCCAAAATCACACTGAATGCTAAAGAGCATCAATATAGTGAAGAATCTACAACTAACAGGCAAAACAGCCACTTAGCATCAAAATGGCAGTATCAAATTCACACATAACAATATTAACCCTAAATGTAAATGGACTAAACGCACCAATCAAAAGACACAGACTGGCAAATTGGATAAAAATCCAAAACCCATCAGTGTGCTGTATACAGGAAACCCATCTCACATGCAAGGATACACAAAGGCTCAAAATAAAGGGATGGAGGAAGATATACCAAGCTAATGGAAAGCAAAAAAAAGCAGGAGTTGCAATTCTCATCTCTGATAAAATAGATTTTAAAGCAACAAAGATCAAAAGAGACAAAGAAGGCCATTACATAATGGTAAAAGGATCGATACAACAAGAAGAGCTAACGATCCTAAACATATATGGACCCAATGCAGGAGCACCCAGATACATAAGGCAAGTTCTTAATGACTGACAAAAGGACTTAGACTCCCACACAATAATAGTGGGAGACTTTAACACTCCACTGTCAATATTAGACAGATCAACCAGACAGAAAATCAACAAGGATATCCAGGGCTTGAACTCAGACCTGGAGCAAGCAAACCTGATAGACATTTACAGAACTCTCCACCCCAAATCCACAGAATACACATTCTTCTCAGCACCACATCACACCTACTCTAAAATTGACCACATAATTGGAAGTAAAGCACTGCTCAACAAATGCAAAACAACTGAAATCATAACAAACAGCCTCTCAGACCATAGTGCAATCAAGTTAGAACTCAGAACACAGAAACCAACCCAGAACTGCACAGCTTCATGGAAACTGAACAACTGGCTCTTGAATGTTGACTGGGTAAACAACGAAATGAAGGCAGAAATAAAGAAGTTCTTCAAAACCAATGAGAACGAAGACACAACGTGCCAGAACCTCTGGGACACATTTAAAGCAGTCTCTAGAGGAAAGTATATAGCAATAAGTGCCCATATCAGGAGAATGGAGAGATCCAAAATTGACACCCTATCGTCAAAATTGAAAGAGCTAGAGGGGAAAGATCAAAAAAATTCAAAACCCAGCAGAAGACAAGAAATTACTAAGATCAGAGCTGAGCTGAAGGAGATTGAGACACGAAAAACCCTTCAAAAAATCAATAAATCCAAGAGCTGGTTTTTTGAAAAGATCAACAAAATAGACAGACCACTAGCCAGATTGATTAAAAAGAAAAGAGAGAACAACCAAATAGATGCAATAAAAAATGATAAAGGGGAAATCACCACAGATTCCACAGAAATTCAAACCATCATCAGAGAATATTACAAACAACTCTATGTGCATAAACTAGTAAACCTGGAAGAAATGGATAAATTCCTGGACTCCTGTGTCCTCCCAAGCCTAAACCAGGAGGAAGCTGAAACTATGAATAGACCAATAACAAGGTCTGAAGTTGAGGCAGCAATTAAGAGCCTACCACACAAAAAAAGCCCAGGTCCAGACGGGTTCACAGCCGAATTCTACCAGACACATAAGGAGGAGCTGGTACCATTCATTCTAAAACTATTTCAAACAATCCAAAAAGAGGGAATCCTTCCCAAATCATTTTATGAGACCAACATCATCCTGATACCAAAACCCGGCAGAGACCCAACGAGAAAAGAAAACTTCAGGCCAATATCCATGATGAACATAGATGCAAAAATCTTCAATAAAATATTGGCAAGCCGATTGCAACAGCAAATCAAAAAACTTATTCATCATGATCAAGTAGGATTCATCCCAGGGATGCAAGGCTGGTTCAACATACGCAAGTCTATCAACGTAATTCACCACATAAACAGAACCAAAAGCAAAAACCATATGATTATCTCAATTGACGCAGAGAAGGCATTTGACAAAATTCAACAGCCCTTTATGCTAAAAACCCTCAATAAACTCAGTATCGATGGAACGTATCTCAAAGTAATAAAAGCTATTTACGACAAACCAACAGCCAATATCATACTGAATGGGCAAAAACTGGAAGCATTCCCTTTGAAATCTGGCACTAGACAAGGATGCCCTCTCTCACCATTCCTATTCAATATAGTACTGGAAGTTCTAGCCAGAGAAATCAGGCAAGAAAAAGAAATAAAGGGTATTCAAATAGGAAAGGTGGAAGCCAAATTGTCTCTATTTGCAGACAACATGATAGTATACCTAGAAGACCCCATTGCCTCTGCCCAAAAACTCTTGAAACTGATAAGCAACTTCAGCAAAGTCTCAGGATATAAAATCAATGTGCAAAAATCACAAGCATTCGTCTACACCAATAACAGACTTAAAAAAAAGCCAAATCAAGAGCGAACTGCCATTCGCAATTGCTACAAAAAGAATAAAATACCTTGGAATACAACTCACAGGAACGTAAGAGACCTCCTTCAAGGAGAACTACAAACCACTGCTCAATGAAATTAGAGAGGACACAAACAGATGGAGAAACATTCCATGTTCATGGTTAGGAAGAATTAATATCGTGAAAATGGCTATACTGCCCAAAGTAATTTACAGAATCAACGCTATCCCCATCAAGCTACCATTGACTTTCTTCACAGAACTGGAAAAAACCTCCATGAACTTCATATGGAACCAAAAGAGAGCCCGCATATCCAAGTCAATTCTAAGCAAAAAGAACATAGCGGGGGGCATCACACTACTGGATTTCAAACTATACTACAAGACTACAGTAATCAAAACAGCATGGTACTGGTACCAAAACAGAGATATAGACCAATGGGACAAAACAGAGGCACCGGAGGCAACACAACATACATACAACTATACAATCTTTGATAAACCTGACAAAAACAAGCAATGGGGAAAGGATTCCTTGTTTAACAAATGGTGTTGTGAAAACTGGCTAGCCATGTGCAGAAAGCAGAAACTGGACCCCTTCCTGACACCTTACACTAAAATTAACTCCAGTTGAATTAAAGACTTAAACATAAGACCTGGCACCATAAAAACCCTAGAAGGAAATCTAGGCAAAACTATCCAGGACATAGGAGTAGGCAAGGACTTCATGAACAAAACACCAAAAGCATTGGCAACAAAAGCCAAAATAGACAAATGGGACCTCATGAAACTCCACAGCTTCTGCACGGCAAAAGAAACAGTCACTAGAGTGGATCGGCAACCAACAGAATGGGAAAACATTTTCGCAGTCTACCCGTCTGACAAAGGGCTGATATCCAGAATTTACAAAGAACTCAAACAGATTTACAGGAAAAAAACAAGCCCATTCAAAAGTGGGCAAAGGATATGAACAGATACTTTACGAAAGAAGACATATATGAGGCCAACAATCATATGAAAAAATGCTCGTCACTGGTCATCAGAGAGATGCAAATCAAAACCACACTGAGATACCATCTCACGCCAGTTAGAATGGCGATCATTAAAAAATCTGGAGACAACAGATGCTGGAGAGGATGTGGAGAAAAAGGAACACTTTTACACTGTTGGTGGGAGTGTAAATTAGTTCAACCATTGTGGAAGACAGTGTGGCGATTCCTCAAGGTCTTAGAAATAGAAATTCCATTTGACCCAGCAATCCCATTACTGGGTATATATCCAAAAGTCTGTAAATTGTTCTACTATAAGGACACATGTACACGAATGTTCATTGCAGCACTGTTTACAATAGCAAAGACCTGGAATCAACCCAAATGCCCATTGATAATAGACTGGATTGGAAAAATGTGGCACATATACACCATGGAATATTATGCAGCAATCAGAAATGATGTGTTTGTGTTGTTTGTAGGGACATGGATGAATCTGGAGAACATGATCCTCAGCAAACTGACACAAGAACAGAAAATGAAACACTGCATATTCTCACTCATAGGTGGGTGATGAAAAATGAGAACACATGGACACAGAAAGGGGAGTACTAAACACTGGGGTCTATTGGGGGGAAAAGGGGAGGGCCAGTGGGAGGGGGAGGTGGGGAGGGATAGCCTGGGGTGAAATGCCAAATGTGGGTGAAGGGGAGAAGAAAAGCAAAGCACACTGCCATGTGTGTACCTACGCAACTGTCTTGCATGCTCTGCTCATGTACCCCAAAACCTAAAATCCAATAAAAATTAAAAAAAAAACATAATCAAAGAAGAGCATAGGTGTCTATACACATATCAAACAAAATTACAGAACAGAGGTCTTGGGGGCAACCTCACACATCTACAACCATCTGGTCTTTAACAATCTGACGAAAACAACCAATGGGGAAAGGATTTCCTGTTTAATAAATGGTGTTGGAAAAACTGCCTAACAATTTGCAGAAAACAGAAACCGGACCCCTTTCTAACACCTTACACTAAAATCAACTCCAGATGGATTAAAGACTCAAACATAATACCTAACACCATAAAAACCCTAGAAGAAAACCAAGGCAAAACCACTTAGAACATAGGCATAGGCAAGGACTTCATGACCAAAACATCAAAAGCATTGGCAACAAAAGCCAAAATAGACAAACGGGACCTAAGCAAACTCCCGAGTTTCTGTACAGCAAAAGAAACAATGATTAGAGTGAACCCACAACCAACAGAATGGGAAAAATTTTTTGCAATCTACCCATCTGACAAAGAGCTAATATTCAAAATCTACAAAGAACTAAAACAGATTTACAAGAAAAAAAACAAACCCATCCAAAAGTAGGAGAAGGATATGAACAGACGTTTTTCAAAAGAAGACATATATGAGGCCAACAAACATATTAAAAAATGCTCATCACTGATTATTAGAGAAATGCAAATCAAAACCATACTGGGATACCACCTCATGCCAGTTAGAATGGTGATCATTAAAAAATCTGGAGACAACAGATGTTGGAGAGGATGTGGAGAAATAGGAACACTTTTACACTGTTGGTGAGAGTGTGAACTAGTTCAGCCATTGTGGAAGACAGTGTGGCGATTCCTGAAGGACCTAGAAATAGAAATTCCATTTGACCCAGCAATTCCGTTACTGGGTATATATACCCAAAGGATTATAAGTCATTCTATTATAAAGACACATGTACACATATATTAATAGTGGCACTGTTTACAATAGCAAAGACTTGGAACCAACCCAAATGCCTATCTGCCATAGACTGGACAAGCAAAATGTGGCACATGTACACCGTGGAATACTATGCAGCCATAAAAAATGATAAGTTCGTTTCCTTTGTGGGAACATGGATGAATTTGGTAACCATCCTTCTCAGCAAACTGACAGAAGAACAGAAAATCACACACTGCATATTCTCACTCAAAGGCAGGTGTTAAACAATGAGAACACATAGACACAGGGAGAGGAGCATCACACACTGGGGTCTGTTGTGGGGGGCAAGGAAGGACAGCAGGGTGTTAAAGAAATCAGGGAGGGATAAAATGGGGAGAAATGCCAGATGTGGGTGACGGGGAGATGGAGGCAGCAAACCATGTTGCCATGTGTGTACCTACACAACAATCCTGCATGATCTGCACATGTACCCCAGAACCTAAAGTACAATTAAAAACAACAAGAAACAAAAAAAAATCGACTTTAAGTCAAAAATTGTCACAAGAGAGGTCATTATATAATTACAAAGGTTTCAATTCATCAAGTGGATATAACTATTATAATGTATATGCAGCCAACAATGAAGCACCTAAGTACATGAGGCAAATATTACCAGATTTGAAGGGAGACAGACGGCAATACAGTAATGGTAGAGGATTTCCACATCTCACTTTCAACAATATACAGGTCATCCAGACAGAAAACCATAAGGACCCAGCCAACTTTAACAACAGTATAGACCAAATGAACCTATCAAATATAAACCTAACATTTCAATGAACTGCAACAGAATATATACTCTTTTAAAATGAACATAAAACAATTTCTAGCATAGATCCTATGTTAGACTACAAAATAAGCCTTAACAAATTTAAGAAGACTGAAATAATATTAAACATCCTTTCCACTCACAATGGTATTAAATTAGAAATAAATAACAGGAGAAAAATCCCAAATTTACAAATACGTAGAAATTAAACAACATACTCCTGAATACTGAGTCAGAGAAGGAATCAAAAAAGAAAGTGAAAAAGTATCTTGACACAAGTGAAAATGGAAAAACGACATATGACCCTTATGAGATGGTGTAAAAGCAGTTCTAAAAGGGAAGTTTATAGCGACAAGTGCCTACATTTAAAAAAAGAGAAATATTTCAAATGAACAATCTAATATTATACCTCAAATAACTAGAAAAGAGCAACTAAATACAAAGTCAGCAGAAGTAAGAAAATAAGAAAGAATGGAGCAGAAAAAAATGAAATAGAGTCTAGAATGACAACAGAAAGATCAACAAAACTAAGATTTGCTTTTGGAAAGATAACACTGACAAATCTTCAAAAGGAGAAAAAAGGAGATGACTCTCAGATAAGTATAATTATAAGACATTATAACTGGTAACAAAGAAAAACAAAGGATCATAAGAGACTATGAACAATTATGCACAAATTGGATAACCTAAAAGAAATGGATAAATTCCCAGAAACATACATCCAATAATATTAAACCATGAAAAAAATGAAACTAAGAGGAGACAAATAAAGAGTAACGAGATGAAATCAGTAATCAAAAACTCCTAACAAAGAAAAAGTCCAGGACCTGATGGATACGCTGGCAAACTCTAACATTTACAGTAGAATAATTGTTAATCTTTCTCGCAAGCTTCAAAAAGAAATTGAATGATAGGGAACATTTACAAACTAATTTTATAAGGTCAGCATTACCCTGCTACCAAAGGCAGACAAGTACACTACAAGCAAAGAAAAGTACAGGCCAAAATTCCTGGTAAACAAAGATGCAAAAATCCACAACAAAATACTAGCAAACCTAATTTGACAGCATGTTAAAACAATTATATACTGTGATCTCTGAGATACAAATATAGTTCAATATGTACAATTTGATACGTCAATTTAACAGAATGTGGGATAAAAATATAACTATCTTAATAGTACAGAAAAAGCATTCCATGTAATTCAACATCCTCATAATTAAAAAAAAAAATCTCTCCACAAATGAAACACAGAAGGAATGTATCTCAACACAATGAAGGCCATAGACCATAAGTTTATAGACTAACATACTCAATGTTAAAAAGTTGAAAATTTTTCCTCAAAGATCAGGAATGAAACAAGGAAGCCAACTCACATCAGTTCTCAGTATTATACCCAGAAGTCACAGCCAGAGCAAGTAGGCCATAAAAAGACATATGAGACATGCAAATCAGAAACAAAAAAAGTACAATTATCCATTTGCAGATAACATACTCTTACATATAGAAAACCCCAACAACTCCATCAAAGACTACTAAAACTAATAAACAAATTCAGTAAGGTTACAAGATACAAAATCAACATACAAAAATGGGTTGTGTTTCTATATACACAATGAACTATCCAAAAAGGAAATTTTTAAAAAATCCCATTTACAATTGCATCCAAACATAAAATACGAAGGAACAAATTTAACCAAGGAGTTAAAACTTCTACACATTAAAATCTATAAAACATTAGTGGGAAAAAAAACCCTAAAGCTACAAATAAATAAAAAAAATATTCTGTGTGAAGCAATGCTTACTAGCTCTTATAATCAGCTGGCTGATTATTCTACTTCCAGCTTTTCCTTAAAAAATTAAATTTCAGACACACATAAGAGAGGAAAAATTCTCCAAATTATCTGTGTCTACTTCTGAATAAGAGTCACAAACTCTACAATTAGATCATACAGATTGAGTTCCATTAAGCTTTTCCATTAGTACACATAGATTGTTTCATTTTTCATTAAACATAGATATGGTTATTCCTAAAGCAACAACTAACTATATTAAATGCAATTTTTAAAGGGAAACATAGGAATACTCATGTTTTGGGTAGTCCTTTTCTAACTAATCAAATAGTGGTTAAATCTCCAATACATTGTGCCCAAGTCTTAATTTACAAAGATGACTGAAGGATAACATGGAGAGTCTGATGCCATTAAGAGATTTTTAATATTCAGAGTTGCTGAAGAAACAAGATGCACAGCATGCCACACAGGGCCTCATGGGAAAGACACTAAGGTGGTCAGGAGGCAGAAGACAAGAGCAAGAACATTTAGGCCACTGCCTTTACTGGGGGTTCTATAGGAAACAGGCAGGGCAAGATTGGGTTTGGCTAGCTTGAACAATTTTAGTAGGCGTTGGGCTATAGGGGTCATCCCTAGTTGCCTGGCTCATGGCTCTGGGATGATTCAAGCACAAGAATATTGCCTCTTGGTATATCTGGACCAGTTATAGGAGGTTGACTAATGGTTAAGTTTAACTGTTAAAGAGGGACAGCTCTTCTCTCCCTAGGAAATAACCTTTTAAAGAGAGTAAAAAACTTCATTACCATAGTTGACCTAAAAGCAGCCACCAATTAAGAAAGTGTTCGAGCTCAATATTTAAGTATTTCAATTCTACTCACTTTACTGAACACCTAACATCACATTGCACTAATCTATTAGTAGAAGCAACAATGTTAATATAAGTAACAAAAGCATTCTCTCCTGTGTAAGTTTATATCAGACTGAAATAACAGCCCAACTATAATAACTTATATTCTAAACACCATATTAAACTGTTAACCCAACTCAGGCATGTCCTTAAGGAAAGATTTAAAAAAGTAAAAGAACTCGGCAAACCTTACCCCCACCTGTTTACCAAATACATTACCTCAAGCATTACCAGTATTAGAGGCACTGCCTGCCCAGTGACATATGTTCAATGGCTGTGGTACCCTGACTGTGTAAAGGTGGCATAATCACTTGTTCCCCAAATAGGGACTTGTATGAATGGCCACACAAGGGTCTAACTGTCTCTTACTTTTCATCAGTGAAACTGATCCATCCCTGAAGAGGCGGATATGACCAAATAAGATGAGAAGATCCTATGGAGCTTCAATTTCCTAACACAAACAACACTCAAAAAACATACAGGCATTAACTTATCATCCATGCATTAAAAATTTTGGTTGGGGTGACCTTGGTGTACAGCAACCTCCAAACAGTATAAACTAAGACCACGCTAGTCTAACTAAATTAACAGACATTGGCCCAATAACTTGGTCAACGGACCAAGTTACCGTATGGATAGGAGAAAAATCCTATTCTAGAGTTCATATTGACAATGGGGTTGACCACCTCAATGTTAGATCAGGATATCCCAATGGTGCAGCCACTATTAAAGGTTCGTTTTTCAAACAATTTAAGTACCACATGATGTGAGTTCAGACCAGAGACACCCAGGTAGGTTTTTATGTATTCAATATTTCTCCCAGTATGAATGAACAAGAGAAATAGAGCCTACTTTACAAAGTGCCCAAACCCAACAGATGATATTATCTCAATCTAACAATTTTCCCTGCCTGAGAACAGGGTTCATTAAGATGGCAGAGCCCAGTACCCACATAAGACTCAAAGCTTTACACCCAGAGGTTCAGTTCCTCTTCTTAACACCAAGTTCATGATGAACCTCCTCCTCCTAAGTATTCCTGCCCTAATCGGCATTTCTAACACTCATCAAACAAAAAATTCTAGGCTATATACAACTATGTAAAGGGCCCAACATCATAGGTCCCTACACAATACTTCAACCATTCGCCAATGAAACTTTTCATAAAAGAATCTTTATGACCCTCCACATCTACTATAACCCTTTACATAACTGCTCCTACCTTAGCCCTTTCCATTGCCCTCCTATGAGCTCTTCTCCCCAGACCAGATCCCCCAATCAATTTCAACTTAGGCCTTCTATTTATATTAGCTACATCAAGCCTGGCCATTTTTATTCCATTCTATGATCCGGATGAGTACCCAATTCAAACTGTGCACCAATTGGTGCATTACAGACTGTAACCCAGACAATTTCACATGAAGTCACCCTAGCCATCATTCCATTATCAGTCCTACATTTTATATACACTCATTACAACACAAGAACATTTCTGACTTCTACCATCCTGACTCCTAGCCATAATATGATTTATCTCCACATTAGCAGAAACCAATCAAGCTCCTTTGGTCCTAAGAGAAGGAGAATCAGAACTCATCTCAGGTTTCAACACTGAATATGCTGCAGGTTCATTCACTCTCCTTTATAGTGGAATACATAAATATTATAATAAATGCCTTAACTACACTATTTTTCTAGGAGCACTCCACACCATAATTTCACCAGAACTTTACACAATAAATTTAATCACCAAACCCTTCTCTTAACCACCCTATTTTTATGAATTTAAATGAATCCTCAGTTCTCCTATGACCAGCTAATACATTTATTATGAAAAAATTTTTTATCACTTACACTAGCACTATGCATATGATATCTATCTCAATACCTATTCTAATGTCCAGCATCCCACCCCAAACACAAGAAATGTGTCCAGAAAAAAAGAGTTACTTTGATAGAGTAAATTATAGAGTTTTAAATCCTCTTTATTTTAAGGCTATAGAAATTGAACCCACACCTGAGAATTCAAAACTTTCCGTGCTATGTATTATGCACTAAAGTAAGGTCAGCTAAACAAGCTTATTGGGCCCATATCCCAAAAATGTTGGTTTAATCCTTCCTGTGCTAATTAACCCACTAGCTCAACTCACCATCTCCCTTGCTATTTTTACAGGAACTTTCATTACACAATTATGCTCACACTGATTCCTCATCTGTGCAGGTTCAGAAATAAATTTATCAGCCACCATGCCGATCCTAATAAAAAACATAAGCCACCACTCCACAGAAGCAGCCACCAAAACTTCCTAACACAAGCAAGCACATCATAATTCTTAAAATAGCTATTCTTTCTAACAACATGCCCTCCGGAAAATGAACAATTACCCCTCACATTAACCACCTTTCACCCATAATAATAGCTCTGGCAATAAAACAAGGAATAGCCCCCCCTTTCACTTTTGACTCCCAGAGGTAAGCTGAGAAACCCCCCAATACCTGCCATACTTCTCCTCACATGGCAAAAACTACCTCCCATCTCATGTAACTTCAAATCTTTCCATCAATCAACACAAATAACCTCCTATTAATTTCAATTTTAACCATTATAATTGGCAGCTGAGGAGGACTTAATCAAACACAACTATGTAAAATCCAAGCCTATGCTTCGATTACCCATATAGGATGAGTAATAGCAGTATTAACCTATGACCCAAACATCACCATCCTAAACTTACTTATCTACTATATTCTAACAGCTTCTATATCCATAATACTTAACTTAAACTTGAATACTAAAACGCTATCACTATCCCACACCCGAAATAAACTAATGTAATTAATACCTATTATTGCAGTAATTCTATTATCCCTAAGAGGCATACCACCATTAATAGGAGTCTCTCCTAAATAAGAAAGCTAACAAGAGTTAACAAAAACAATAACCCAATTATTCCAATTACTATAGCGATAATAACTACAAAATCTATACTTTCACATATGCCTAATTTACTCTATTTCAATAACAATATTTCCTACATCCAACAACATAAAAATAGAACGACAATTTGAAAACATAAAACCCATACTGTTCCTTCCTCCACTGATCATTTTTTTCACTCTCCTTCTACATATAACCCTGTCAATATTAATCACAACTAAGAGCCTTCAAAGCCCTCAGGAAGTAAATTATACTTAATTTCTGTATCAATTTTATGTACTGCAAAACTTTACTCTGCATCACTTGAATGCAAATCAACTACTTTCATTAAACCAAGCCCTTCCTAGATGGATGGGACTTTAACGCACAAAAATTTAGTTAACAGCTAAATAACTTGTCAACTGGCTTCAATCTGCTTCTCCTGCCATAAGAAAAAAAAAGGCAGGAGAAGTCCCAGCAGGATTGAAGCTGCTGCTTTGAATTTGCAATTCAATATGATAGTATCTCCGCTGGACTGGTAAAAAGAGGCCTATTCCCCTGTCTTTAGATTTACAGTCGAATGCTTCCTCAGCCATTTTACCTTTTTCTACCTATGTTCATCAACTACTGATTATTTTCAACTAATCATAAAGATATCAGAACATTACATCTATTACTGAGTGTACAAGCAGGAATAGTAGGCACAGCCCTAAGCCTCTTAATTCCATCAGAATTAGGCCAGCCAGCAATCCTACTAGGAGACCACCATATCTATAATTTTACTGTCACCACTCACACACTTATTATAATTTTCTTCATAGTAATACCAATCATGACCGGAGTCTTTGGCAACTGAGTTTTCCCTCTATAATCGGTGCCCTGATATAGCATTCCTTCAAATAAATAACAGAAGCTTCTGACTTCTCCCCACATCCCTTCTACTCCTACTTGTGTCCTCAGTACTAGAAGCCGGTGCTGGAACCGGCTGAACAATCTATCCTTCCCCAGCAGGAAGTCTGGCACACACAGGAGCCTCCGTAGATTTAACTATCTTCTCACTCCACCTAGCAGGTATTTGTTCTATCCTAGGAATCATAAATTTTATTACCATAATTATTAATATAAAACCTCCAGCCATAAGCCAATACCAAACACCCCTTTTTGTCTGATCCATCCTTATTATAGCAGTTACTCTACTTCTTTCTCTCCCTGTTCCAACCACTGATATTACTATATTACTAACTGTAACCTTAATAATACCTTTTTTGATCCTGCTAGTGGAGGTGACCCTATTCTATACCAACATTTATTTTGATTCTTTGGGCACCCCAAAGTCTAAATCCTTATCCTACCAGATTTTGGAATGATTTCTTTTATTGTAACATACTATACCAGCAGAAAAGAACCATCTGGGTATAGGTAGAATATGAGCCATAATATCAGTTGGTTTCCTAGGCTTTATCATATGGGATCACCACATATTCACAGTAGGAATAGGTACAGATACACGAGCATACTTTTCCTCCACCACTGTAAGTATCATTATCCCTACCGGAGTAAAAGTCTTTAGCTGATTGGCCACATCACACGGTGGCAACATTAAATGGTCTCCTGCAACACTCTGAGCTCTAGACTTTATCTTTCTCTCCACAATACGTGGCTTAACAGGAATTCTATCAGCCAATTCATCATTAGACATTATTTTACATGACACACATTATATATTAGCCCATTTCCACTATGTCCTATCAATAGGGACAGTGTTTGCCATGATAGCAGGCTTAATCCACTGGCTCCCTCTATTTGCAGGCTACACACTTAAGCAAACCTATGCTAAAAATCACTTCACCATTATATTTGTAGGTGTAAACTTAACTTTCTTCCCACCACATTTTCTCAGCCTATCTGGAATACCTGGATGATACTCCAACTACCCCGATGCATCACTGCATGAGATATTATTTCATCTGCAGGCTCATTCATCTCATTAACTGCAGAGGTACTGACAGCCTTCATAGTCTGAGAAGCCTCTTTCTCAAAATGAAAGTTTTTCCCATTGAACAATTAAATAACTTAGAATGACTTTATAGCTGTCTCCATTTTTATTACACATGCAAAGAATCAGCCTATGTAAAATCTTAAATGAAAAAGGGATTCAAATCTCCAGAAACTGGTTTCAAGCCAATCCCATAAACCCTACAACTCTTTCAAGAAGATACTAGTAAAATAATTACATAAAATTGTCAAAGTTAAATTACAGAGCAAACTCTGTATATCTTAATGGCCCACCCAACCCAGCCGGGACTCCAAAATGCCACATCCCCTATTATAGAAGAAGAAATCGTTTTCCATTTGTGCACACCCTGCCCTGGTACATGGTCCTGGCCGTAACCCCATACCTGGCCCTGTCACTAGCCCTGTTACTGGTCCTGCCATGGCCCTTGCCCTGTTCTGGCTTTGTCTTGGTTCTGACATTGCCCTTCCCTGGTCCTGGTCCCAGCCTTGTCCCTGCCCCTGCATTTCTCTGGCATTGATCTGGACCCAGGTCCTGCATTGGACCTGCCCTACCTTTGTCCTGCCTTTGCTCTGTGCTATCCTGGACTGCCTCTGCTGTGTGCCAATGCTAACCTGGCCCTGCCTTGTACTGGTCCTCCCATTGCCCTCCCAAACCCTATCCTGGCCCTGAATCCTCCCTGGGCAGGCCCAAGCATTGTATTGGATCAAACCTGACTCAGCCCAGCACATTCCCTGACCCTGCCTCAGCCCTAGCACTTAGAATTCACTGTCACTCAGTCCTGGCACTACCTGGCCCTGCCTTGGTACTTGCTCTGCCCTCTCTGTGGTCTGGCTCTGGTTCTGCCCTGGTCATGGTCCTGCAATATTCTGGGGCTTGGCCCTAACCTTGTACAGACCCTGACCCACCATGGCCCTGACCCCTTCGGTGCTCTGGCCTCACCTTCACCCTGCATTGGTCTTACACTGGTCCTTTTCTACTCTGGTTCTGCCTTGGCCCTGGCCCTGCCTTCTCCTTGAACTTTTCCTGGTCTTGCCCAAGGCTGACCCCAGGACTAATCTGTCCATGACCTAGTCCTGGTCCTGACCTCCTCCGCCCTGTTCCAGCCACACACTGTGCCCTCTGCTTGTCCTAACCCTGTTCCTATTCCTGCCACTGCTATGGCCCTCCCCTGCTTTTAGCCATGCCCTGTACTACCTTAGTCCTGCTCTGGCCTGGCCCTACACTGGCTGTGTCCTGTCCTGGCTCTACCTTTGCCTAGTCCTGGTCCTGTTCTGGGCCTGCCCTTACCTTGGAAACTTGCTGGCACTGCCCTCTGTCTGGCTCTATCACCAACCCAGGCTTGGCCTGGCCAATGGTGGCCCTGGCAATACCCTGGCCCCCACTGGCTGTGCCTTGGCACTGGACCCATCCTATGATTGCTTGGCCCTGGTGCTTCTTGGCCCAGGATTTTCCTTGGACCTGCCCTGGCTATGACATGGTGCTGGCCACACACTGTCCATTCCATGGATTTGAACCTTCCCTGCTGTGGTTCTGCCCTGGCTCTACCCTTCCCTGGTCTGCCTTAGCCCTATGTATCCCAGTCCTGCCTTGGCACTGACCTTGCTGTGACCTTATGCTAGTCTTGCCTAGCTTGAGCCCTGCCTTCAGCCTGTGCAGGCTCTGGATCTGACCTAGCCCTCCTCTTGCCTTGGCCCCTGACCCTTCTCTGGCCTTGCACTTGTCCTGGCCCCTTTCTGGCACCGTCTTTTTGGGGGCCCTGCTCTGTCCATATCACGACTCTGGGCTTGCATGTGCCTGTCCTGTCATAGCCTGGCCCTTTTCTAGTCCTGCTCTGGCACTAGCCCTACCCTGTCTTGGTTTTGTACAACCTGTATCTGCCCTTTCCTGCCCTGGCTTTGTGCTGGTCCTGACCACGACCTGTGCCAAGTTCTGGTCCTGCATTTTCCCTGTCCTGGCCCTCGTTTTTCCCTGTTTCTGACTTTGTCCTGGTCCTGGTCTTGGTACTGTCATAACACTGGCTGTGACCCTGCCTCTCATTTCTCCCTGGCCATGACCCAGCTCAGGTTCTGTCCAGGCTCCAGCCTGACCCCAGTCCTGGTTCTGCCCTGGCTGACCCATGACTGGGCACTGCATTACCCAGTACCCTGGCCCTGACTTGCCCAGGACCCTCATCCTGTCACTTGTTCTTCCATGTTCCTGACCCTCTCTTGGCCCTGGAACTGTCCTGACTCTGGTCTTGTCCTGCTTCTGGCCCTGGTACTGTCATGGTCCTGACGTTTCCCTGGCCCTATCCTGCAGTGTCCTTTCCTTGGCCCTCTGCTACACTGTACTTGTTTCTGCCATGAACCAGTCATGCCATTACCCTATCTTACCCTGAACAGTTTGTGCTCTGGCCTTGGCCCTTTTCTGGACCTGTCCTGACCCTGTCTTAACTTTTGCCCTGCCCTGATTTGGTGGTCTTGTCATATCCCTGGCCCTGGCCCTTTCCTTTTCCAGGCCCTGACCCTGGACCACAGGTCTCTCCTGGACCTTCCCTACCCATTCATTCCCTGGTCTTGTTCTCACCCTGAAATGATCCTGTACTGACACTCTCTGCCTTGGCCCTGGCCCTACATTTTCCTTACCCTGGCCTTGCACTGTCATCCTCTGTTATGGCCCTGTAATGGCCCCAGAATACCCTGGCCCTGTTCCTAGTTGTACCCCAGCTATGACCCCTGCCCTGCTTTTTGCTATGCCTTGTACTATCCTAGCCCTGCCCTATTTTGGAACTGGCCCTAACCAGGCCTTGCACTGCCCTCTCCCTGCTTTTGCTTCTTGCTGGTTCTGGTTCTGCCTTGATCTTGCCCTCCTCTGGACCCTCCATGTTTCTGCTTTCTCCTTGGCTCTGCATCTGCTGTGGCCCTGGCCCCAGCCTAGACATGGCCACAGTGTCTTAGAGCCTGACCTTACATTGCTTCTGGCCTGGGTCTGACCTTGCACAATCCTAGTTCTACCCTGGTCCTGACCTCACTCACCCTGCTCCTGGTCTTGCCACTCTGACCTGGCCCTAGCCCTGACCTTGACCACTGGCTCATGCTCCTAACCCCGGTCCTGCCATGGTGCCGACCCTATCATGGTCCTGCCCCAGTCTTGTCCTAGACCTGGCCATGGCACTAACCCTGTCCTGGTCCTGACCTGCTTAAGGCCTTATCATGACACTGGCCTGGCCCTGGCCCTGATTTGCCTGAGTCCTAACCCAGTACACACTCTTCTGGCCCTCGCCCTGACTCTGGCCCTATCACTGTCTGTACCTAACCCTGTTGCTGGTCCTGCCATGTCCCTGACTCTGGCCCTGAGGATCTTTCTTTGCCTTGTTCCTGACATTGCCCTTTTTCCTAGTCCTGGTCCCAGCACTGGCCCTGCCTCAGCACTTCTCTGGTTCTGGTCCAAACCCCAGCCCTGCAATGGACTTGCCCTACCTTTATCCTGTGTGACCCCGGTCTTGTCCTGCCCTGTCCCGGTGGTGACTTGGCCTTGCCATGGTCTGGTCCTCCCATTGCCCTGCCTATCCCTTCCCTGGTTGTGCCCTGGACCTGTACTGATCCTGACCCCTCCCTGTTTATGTCTTCGATCTGACCCTGACTCAGCTATGGACCTTCCCATATCCTTCCTCAGCCCTTGCACTTGGAGCTGTCATTCAGCCCTGGTACTACCTCGTCCTTCCTTGGGACTTTCCCTGCCCCATGGTCTGGTTCTGGTACTTCCCTGCCTTGCCCTGAGCTGGCCCTGGCCCTGGCCCTGGCCCTGACCCTGGTCCTATCCTTATCCTGTCCCTGATCTACATGACCCTGCCCCTGCAAGCTCTGACCTTCCCCTTCCCCTGAAATTGTCCTGCTCTTCCCTGGCTCTGTCTTGGCTCTGGCCCTGCCTTCTTATCAGACTTGCCCTCACCCTGCTCTGGGATGACAACCCCAGGCCTACTCTGTCCATGGTATAGTCTGGCCCTGCACTGCCCTCCTCTGCCCTGGCCCTGCCATGCCCAGAGCCCAGTGTTTTCCCTGGCCCTACTCCTAGTCCTCCCCTGCATTTGGCCAGGCCATGTGCTACCTTGGTCCTGCTTTGCTCTGGTCCTACCCTTAACCATACTCTGCCCTGGACCTGCTTTTGTCATTTCCTGGTTCTGCACTGGCTCTATCCATGCTCTAGACCTTTCCTGAACCTGGACTTGGACTGGCCCTGTCCTTGATGCAGCCATGCCCTGTCACTGAATCTACCTTATGGCTGACTTGGTCCTGGTCTATCTTGGTCCCGTCTTGTCCCTGGACCTTCCCTGGTTATGGTATGGCACTGATCCTGCCTTGTTCAAGCCATGGACCTGACCATGCCCTGGCGATTGCATGGCTTTGCCCTTCACTGGCCCTGTCTTAAACCTGTGCTCTCCTAGTCCTGTGTTAGCTTTGACCTTGCCCTGGCCCTCCTCTGGTCTGCTGTGGCCCTCCCTTCCCTTTGTCTTGCCCTGGCCTGACTCTGGTTCTCACACAGCCCTGTCCTTACCTTAGCTCCTCCGTGGCCCTGCCTTTTCCTTGGCCCTTCAGTGACCTTGCCCTTGTCCTGGCTCCTTTCTGGCCCTGTCTTGTTGTGGGCCCTGCCGGGTCCATGTTCTCAGCATGGCCTTCTGTGACCACACTCTGACATCCTCTTGCTGCATTCTTGCTCTACACTGGCCCTATCCTGCCTTTGCTCTGCACTACCCTATCCCTGCCCTACCTTGCCCTGGTCCTGAACCTGCCCTGTTCCAAGCCCTGGCCGTGCCATGTTCCTGGCTCTTTCTGGCCCTGCCCTGTTTCCACACAGCCCTGGCCCTCATCTTTGTCCTTTCATGCCCCTGGCTCTTACCCTGCCCCTGAATTTTTCCTGGCCATGACCCAACCCTCATCCTACCCTGGGTCTTGCCCTGCCACAGTTCTGGTCCTATCCAAGCTCTGCTCCTGCCTTAGCACAGTCCTGACTGGGCAATGCCATTTTCCTTGCCCTGCATTGCCAATATGAGGGTGTTAACCCAGCTCTGGTTCTGTCATGGCCCTCACTTGGCCATGGCCCTGATCTTACCCATTCCTCCAGCCATCCTCCTGTCATTCTCTATCCTGGCCCTGTACTGGCCACACCATACCCTGGCCCAGTGTTTGCCCTTGCCCTGATCCTCATCCTTCCCCTACTATGGTCCTACCCTGCATTTGGCCAGGCTGTGCTACCTTAGTCCTACTCTGCCCTAGCCCTACCCTACCTTGGCCCTACCTTTGGTTTCTCCTGGTCCTGGTTCTGCTCTGGATCGGCTCTTGCCCTGTACCCTAACTGGTCCTGCCCTGATCTGGCCCTGTCCCTCACCCAACCTTGACCTGTCCCTAAACTGGCCCTGGCAACGTACACGCCCTGCAATTACTGTGCCTTGACACTAGACCCACCCTATGTCTGCTTTAACCCTGGCCCCTCCTTGGCTCTGCATTTACCTGCCCTGCCCATAGCAATGTGCTGACGCTGCCCATGCCATTGAATTGACCCTGACCTGGTCCTGTCATTCTGTGATTCTGTCCTGGCACTAGCCCTGCCTTAGTCCTGTGCTATTTTAGTCCTAACTTGTCCCTAACCTTGCCCTAGCCCTACCCTGGCTTGATGTGTCCCTCCCTACTCTGGTCTTCCTCAGTCCTGGCCCTGCCTTTGGCCTCCTCTGACTCAGGTTCTGAAATGGCCATTCTTGCCTTCAACCCTCCCTGGCTTGCTTTTTCTCTGGCACTTCTTTGGCCTTTTCCTTACCCTTTGCCTTCCCTGTCCCTGCCTCTACTCTGACCCCTATCTGCCCTGCCCTTTCCTTGTCCCTGTACTACACTGGCCCTAGCAGGCCCTACCCCTTACCTGGACCTGGGCTGGCCATGCCTTCACTGTGACCCTACCTTTTGTCCTGACCTTGGTCCTGACATGACCCCAGGCTTGCCAATGCTCATGATCCTTGTCCTGTTCTAGCTGTGACCTGTACTTGGACATGCCATGGGCCTGATTTGTCCCATCCTTGCCTTGGCCCTTCCTTGCCCTGTCTCCACCACATCCTTGCCTGTTCTGCTCTCTCCCAAGACTGACCTGGCCATGCCATGGTCCAGTAGTGTCATTGCCCTGGCCTATCCTACCATGGTTGTGCCCTGGACCTCATCCCTGCTGGACCTGTCCTCACCCTACCTTGACTTTTTCTCTACTCTGTATGGACTGGCTCTGGATCTACCCTACCATGGTCCTTCCCTGTCCCTGCCATATCCCTGACCATAACCCTGCTCTTATCCAGGCCTGACCCTGACCCTTCCTGGTCCATGCCACTGACCTGGTCCTGCTCTGTACTGGTATAGCCCTTGTCTTGACCCACCCTTCCCTGCTGTGCCCTGGCTGTGTCTTCACCCTGCCCTAGCTCTGCCCTTGACCTACTCTGGCTTAGACCCTGACCTGGCCCTACCTTGGCCCTTAACCTAGCTTTGACTAGGCCCCACACGGGACCTGGCCCTAGCCCAGACCTGGTCCTACACTTTGGCTTGCAATAACCCTGAATCTGCCATGGTCCTGTACTGGACTTGGAGGTATCCTGGCCCTGAATTGATGTGGACCAGCCTTGGCTTGTCCCTACTTTGGCCCTACCATTGTCTTTCCCTTTCTGCCCTGTCTTGGCACTGAAATGACACTACAACATCCCAGTCATACCAATGCCCTGACCTACCCTGCCTTGCCTGTGCCCTGGCCCTGGTCCCACACTTGATTTTCACTGTCCTTTCCTCAGCCCTGGCCCTACCTTAGCACTGTCCCTGCCTTCTCTATGAACCAGCTCTGGCCATGCCCTGCCATGACCATACCTTGTCACAGTCCTGGCCCTTCCCCCACCCTGGTCCTGATCCTTAACCTACTCAGGCCCTTCCTTAGACTTGCCCCTCTGTTACGGCCCCACCCTGGCAATAACCTACATCCTGGTCCTGGTCCTGCCCTGCTTGAGGCCTTACCCTGGTTCTTCCCTGGTCCTGATCCTATCTGACCCTGAAATGTCTGGCATTACCCTGGTCTTGCACTGCTCTGGGCCTGACTCTGGCACTGTTACTGCCCTGGCCGCAGCCCAGTTGCTGGTGATGCTATGGTCCTGACACTGTCCCCAGACCCTGGCCATGACATGAACCTGCCCTATCCTTGCCCCTGTCCTGTCCCTACCCCGGCCATCCCCTGTCCTTTCCTTCGTCTTGGTACCATCCTGGTCCTGCCTCTGCCTTGGCCCTCCCCTAGGTTTGACCCTACCCTGGCCATCACTCAAGAGTTGGCTGGGCCCTGTCATGGACCTGACCACAGCACAGACCCAGCACTTTGGGATGCTGATGCAGACGGATCACTTGAGGTCACAAATTCATGACCCGCCTGATCAATGCTGTGAAACTCTATCTTTACTGAAAATATAAAATGTAGCTGGGTGTGGTGGCAGGCACCTGTAATCCCAGCTACTCAGGAGGCTAGCACAAGAAAACTGCTTGAACCCGGGAGGCAGAGGTTGCAGTGAGCCCAGACTTTAACGGGCAAAATAGTTCCAGGTTTCTAAAGCTGAGTGTTCTGAGCAGTAAGCTTTGAATCCTGAAAAATTTACTTACCAGAACATTCTTCAGTGATGTCCAAGAAGTGAGGTGTGTCTGCTCTGCAGAGATGAGTCAGGAGTAGTCAAGAAGCAGGTGGCTTGTCAACTCTGCCACACCAGAAATGATGCTCAGCAGGGCTTAGCAACAGCAATCTCCCCTCTGAACCCACAAGGTAAAGTCTAGGAGGAAACAAGAGGGGAGTTAGCCATGTTACAGAGGAACTCCTGAGGTTGGGAGGTCCCACAGGAAGGAAAATGCCAGGGAGACAGAAGCTTCTGACCAGTGTTCTCAAGTGGATTGTAATTAAAAAGTAGCTTTGGCAGCCATCCCAGAGCAAGCTTATGAGAGATGGGGTGACACAGCTGCCTGGCAGTTCTGGAGTTAAGCCCGGCCCTGGAGAAGCTGAAGTCCAGGGTGCTACCTGCATCTGCATGGCTGGAATCAAGTCCATCACTTATTCTCCTCTTCCCTCCAAACTGTCACTGTAAGATCCTGCTCTGCCACTTACTAGCTGTGTGACCTTAGGCAAGTTACTTAATGTTTCTGAGCCTCAGTAAATGGCAGCTAATATTATTGTTTATTGTTATCAAAAATGGTTACATTTTTATAGGGTCACACATGGCCATTATCAGTTAGAACTGGGAAAGGCAAACATTTCTTCTGACGCATTAGATGATAAATATTTAGACACTGTAAGCCAACAAGCATTACATATATACATGTATATAGTTCATACATACACAGCTACAAGTACTCAGACACGGGCTCTTTCGCCAATGGCAATGACTTTCTGGCCAAGACTGGATTGATCAGTGGTCCTTCTCATGTGACATTTTCATGTGAAGTGTCAAAGGCTGCTGCCTTCTCTGCCCTGTCATTACACAACACTGAGTGAGCCCACTCTGGTCCCACTCCTGAAACCTCAGGACTGGGATCAGGAAGTGAGAGGCCAGGGGCCTCTCTTGCCCTGAAGTTCTAGCTACAGCCCCAGCTCTGGGCTCACCCAGGGCTCGTGTTTGTGCACTCCCAGGCCAGTGTGGGTTACACTGTGCCCCCTGCTTAGAACACCCAGGGATGCCGAAATGAACAAAATGTGTCAGTGGCCAGAGAGAAAGGCAACAGCTAGTGTGGCCACTCGCTGGGGACTCCCCTGCATCCCTGGGCCGGTGTGGATAGAATGATAGAAAGATAAGAAACCTGAATATACCAGTTATGGGTAATGCAATTTACATAGTAATGAAAAGTCTCCTGTCAAAGAAAAACACAAGAATCATGGTTTTACTGATGAATTCAATGAAACATTTTTAAAAGAGCTAATACCAATTTTATTCAAAATATTTCCCCAAAAATGAAGAGGAAGGAATATGTCCAAACTTGTTTTATGACGCCAGCACTATCCTGGTACAAAAATCAGACCAAAACAAGACACAAAAAAGAAAAAGGCAAATAAACCTGATGAACACAGATACAAAAAATCCTCAACAAAATACATGAAAACTGCATTTGACAAGACAATAAAAGGATCATCTGCCATGATGAAGTGCGATTCATCTGAGAAACAGGAGGATGATTCAATAAACACAGATACATAAATATGCTACATCACATTCAGCAAATCAAAAAAACCATATAATCATTTCAGTAGATGCTGAAAAACGTAAAATTCAACAGTCCTTCATAATAAAAATTCAAAAAGCTATTTCATTGCTGCTGCCACCAATGAAAGATACCTAGGGATAACCGGAAAGTTGGAAGATCCCACAACAAAAGCAATAAATCAGATGAAAGTATTAAAGCAGGCACATGTAAATGGAAATATATCCCATGTCCAAGCACTATGAAGAATGTATACATTACCCAGTGAGATCTACAGAATCAATGCAATCCACATGAAATTACAAAAGATATTCTTCATAGAAATAGAAAAAAAAGCATCCTAAAATTCACAGACATCCAAAATACTTCAGATAGACAAAAGAATCATGAATATAAAGAAAAAAGCTAGAAGCATCAAAACACGTGATTTCAAAATATATTACAAATCTATAGTAACAAATACAGCATAATACTGGCCAAAAAAGGTGCAAGTGAGAGACAGAGAGAGACAGACAGACATAGAAGAATGACAGACAGACATACACAGATGAAACAGAATAGAGAACTCAGAAATAAATTAATGCCTTTACAGGAAACTCATTTTTAACAAAGGCACGAAGAACACACCTTTGGAAAAGACAATCTCTTCAATAAACTGCTAGGAAAACACAACACCCACATGTACAAGAATAAATCTAGAACGTTATCTTACCAAATACAAAAACCTACTCAAAATAAAGATTTAAATGTAGGACCTGAAACTATGAAACTACTAGAGAAGAAAACAGCTTAAATGCTTCATGAAATTCATTAGGAAAAGGGATTTTCAAATAGACATCAAAAGCACAAGCAACAAAAGCAAAAAGAACCAAATGCAATTACATTCAAATTAGAAACTTCTGTGAAGTAGAGGAAGCAATCAGAAGAATGCGGAAACAATCCAGAATATGGAAGTATCTGCAAACTATGCCTCAGGAAAGCGGTTAATACACAAAACAAAGAACTCAAACTACTGAGTTTGAGTTCCTAATACCTATTGTCCTTCTAGTATTTGCTGTATGTGAAGCTGCAGTAGGCATAGCCCTACTAGTCACAATTTCCAACACATACGGCCTAAGCCGTGTGCAGAACTTAAACTACAGGTGCACACCACCACGCCTGGCTAATTGTTAAATGTATTGTAGAGGTGGGATCTCACTATGTTACGCAGGCTGGTCTCAACCTCCTGGGCTCAAGCAATCCTTCACCCTTCGCCTTCCAAAGTGCTGAGATTACAGATGTGAGCCATTTCACCATTTCACTAATCTTTAGACTAATTAAATTCATGTCCAAAAAATACATGTTTATTGTAAAAACAAATTAGGCAATGTGGAAAGATGTAAAACCAAAATCTTTTTCCTTCTTCTCTTCGTCTTATGCCCTGGGTGTGAACTCTGCTAATATTTGGTTTGTCTTTCTCACATCCTCTATCTCTTATATAGCTGGGATAATATGTGAGGTTTCACCAATTATGGTTTCCCCATCCCACACTCCCTTTTCTCTGGATTCCTCCTCCAATTACCATTTGGGGGAATAGATGCAAGATATCCATTGTTTACGGAAGCTGTCACAGTGGAATCAGTGAAGAAATATGCCAAATTCTTGAGTTTTAAGACAAGAGTTCTCAACTCAGACATAAGATCCAAAAATTGAACAAATAGTATATTGGCTCAATCAGTTTTTTCACACTCTTCCCAACCCCAGACTAGATAAAGCTGAGTTGAGGGAAGAGGTGAAATGGGGCGGAAGTAATGATAAAAGCAGTCATGGTCTCCAAGAAGGGATATCCCTGTATCCTACTTAGGGGTTAGATGTAAAGAAGTATGAGAAACTATTATTGAATTCTCCAGATAAAGTTTGGGGATGCAGGTGCAGAAGTGGCAGTGACACACTTCCACCTGGAGGTCTGGGGAGCAGACACCTCTCCCTGAGACTGAGATATAAAGTATATCCCCAAGCCTAGGAGCCAGGCTAAGAAAAAAGAACAATTCATAATTAACTAAGCTTAAATGTAAAATGCCTGAATTTACCAAGAAATGACCATGACTAATTTTCTGCCACTATGAGAATTGGAGATTCCAAAGAAAGGTAAAATTGTATAATGGAACAATAAAAAAAGTTATATTCTGTACACCCTAAAAAATAATTTAAAAATATAAAAAATATTATCCCCAAAATTTGGGATATCATACTACTACCAGCAACATAACTTTTAAAAAATAACAATCGGAATCAACACAGCCACCCATAGCTTATTTATTAGCCTCTTTGCACTATTACGCTTTTGCCAACCCAACAACCCACCCAGCCTCTCACTGACTTTCCTTTCAGACCCATTAACATCCCCTCTTCTAATTTTAACAGCTGATTACTACCCCTTATAATTCTAGCTACTCAACATCACGTAGCCACTGATTCTTTCCCACAAATAGCTCTATATTTCCACACTAATTCTTCTACAAATTTTTCTAATTATAGCATTCACAGCCACAGACCTAATTATATTTTATATTCTATTTGAAGCTACATTAATCCCCATTCTAATCATCACTACCCGCTGAGGGTATCAGCCAGAATGTCTTAATGGAAGCTCATATTTCTTATTTCATATACTAGGGGATCCCTCCCCTTACTTATTACATTCCTATATATCCAAAACATCTCATCACTAAATATACTAAACAATAACAAATATAACCCAAGAATTATTATGTTCTTGAACTAATAACACCACATTGTTGTCATATACGATGGCTTCCATAGTCAAAATATGTCTATACAGACTTCACCCATGACTTCCCAAAGGCCATGTAGAAGCCCCTATTGCTGGCTCAATAGTACTTGTGGCAGTATTACTAAAATTAGGGGGCTATAGCAAAATACAAATCACCCCGAACCCTCTTTATCCCTGCATTGTCCCTGGACCTTCCCTGGCTACAGTACGGAGCTGACCCTGCTCTGTTTATGCCATAGACCTGACTCTGATCTGGCCCTGCCATACCGTGGTTCGAACCTGGCAATGTCAGGGCTCTACCCTTCCCAGGACCTGACTTTGCCTTGTCCTAGTCCTGCCTCAGCCATGGCCTTTTCCCTGGCCCTCCCCACCCGTTGCCTTCACCTTTCCATGGCCCTTCCTTTTCCTTGGCCATTCTCTGCCCTTGTCCTTGTCATGGCCCCTTTCTGGCCCTGACTTGTTGTGGGTCCTCTCCTGTCCATTTCCCAACCCTGGTATTCCCTGTCCCCGCCCTGCCATCCCTGGGCACTGTCTTTACTTTATACTGATTTTGCCTTCTCTTGGCTCTGCACTACCCTAGTTCTGCCCTGACCTGGCCCCCAGTTCATCCTGACCTTATCCTGTGCCAAGTCCTGGTACTGCCACGTTCCTGCCTTGGCCTTGATTCTGCACTGCTTTTGGCCCTAATCTAGGTCCTATCATGTCCCTGGCTGTGACCCTGTCCCTGGTTTTTCCCTGACCATGACCCACCCAGGTCCTGCCCTAGCACAACCAACTGGGCACTGTACTCCCCAGTGCCCTGCCCTACAATTCCCATGCCAGGGTGCTGCTCTAACCCTAATACTGCTTGGGCCCTGACTTGCCCATGACCCTCACCCTGCCATAGCCCTCACTCTGACTTGGCCTGGTCCTGCCCTTTCATTCATTCATGCCTGTCATTCTTACTTTGCTTCTGGCCCTGCCCTGGCCACTACCTGCCCTAGCCTTTCCTTGTCTCTCTGCTATGCTGGCCCTGCCATTTCCTGGATCTGCCTTGGCCCTGCCCTTCTCTGACCCTACCTTGGTCCTGTGCTATCCTAGTCTTGCCTCAATGCTGACATTGCCCTTAGTCTATCCTAGCCTGACATGACCCTCCCTACACTGGCCATATCCAGCCCTTGTCTTACACTACCCTGGCTGTAATTCTGACCTGGCCTTGCCCTTGTCTTAGCCCCTCCCTGACACTGCCTTGTTGTGGGCCCTGCTGTCCATGTACCAGCCCTGGGTATCTCTGTCGCTGCCCTGCCATACCCTGACACTGTCCTCACCCTACACTGTCTGCCTTGCTTTGCTTCTGTGCTACCTTAGCCCTGGCTTGCCTAGGACCTGAGCTTGTCTAACCTTACCTTTTCTCAAGGTCTGACCCTGCCATGTCCCCGGCATTGCTCTGGTTTTTCCCCATGTCTTGACCTCTCCTGGCCCCATCGTGTCCCTAGCTGTGACCCTGCCCTTGTTTATTCCCGAGCCATGACCCAGCCCCAGTTTGCCCTCATCCAGTCCTGACTAGGCATTGCTGTACCCACTTCCCTGGCCCTACCCTATCCTTGTCTTGGTCATGTGCTACCCTGTACCTTCCCTGGAATTGTGCTTGCCATGGTTTGATTCTGGCCCTACTGCTCCTGCTGACTCTGGTCCTGTCATGGTACCCAGCCTGCCAGTGGTCACTGTCCTGGCCCTGTTCTGGCCCTGACCTGGACGTGGACATGTCCTAAGCCTGATTTGTCCCAGCCATTCCTGGACCTGTCTCTGACCTAGTCTATCAGGTCCCTGCATATACTGCCCTTTCCTGGCACTGCCATGGTCCAGTCATGGCATTACCCAGTCTTACCCTACACTGGTTGTGCCCTGTTTCTGGCCTGCCCTAGCCCCTTCCTGGATTTGCCCTGACCCTGACTTGGCTTTTGCCCTGCTCTCTCTATGGTCAGGCTCTAGCCCTGTCTTGCCCTTCCCTGCAATGGTGCTATTCTGTCCTTATCCAGATCCTGAGCCTTCCCTGGTCTGGACCCTGGCCCTTCCCTTGCTCTTCCTTGCCCCACCATGTCCTGGTCTTGCCCTCACCCTGCACTGACCCTTCATCGGCCCTCTCTGCGTTGGCCTGCCCCTGGCCCTGAGTGTGCCTTCTCCCTGGCCTTGCCTTGGCCCTACTCTGTCATCCTCTAACCTGGGCCTGTATTTGCCCCACCATACCCTGGCCCAGTGCTTGCCCTGTCCCTGTTCCTAGGCCTGCCCCTGCTATGACCATGCCCTGCTTTTGGCAATACCGTGTGCTACCTTACTACTGCTCTGCCCAGACCCTATCCTGCCCTGACCCAACTCTGACTGGGCACTGGACTACTCTGGCCCTGCCCTGCCCAACCCTACCCATGTCCAGGACCTGCTCTGGCACTGTCTCTGGTCCTACCATGGCTCTGACCCTGACACCAGTCCTGCCATAGTCCTGACCCTGACTTGGTCCTGTCCTACCCTGGCCTTTCTTTGGCCCTGTGCTACACTGGCCCAGCCCCAGCATGTACTGCCTCTTCCCTGGACCTGGGCTGGCCGTGCCTTCATCTGACCCTGATTTTTGTCCCAACCTTGATCCTGACAGGACCCCAGGCTGTCAGAGGTCATATTCCTGGTCCTGTTCTGGCCGTGACCTGGACTTGGACATGTCATGTGCCTGATGGGTCCCGTCCTTGCCATGGCCCATCCTTGCCCTGTCCCCACCATGGCCTTGCCTGCTCTGCTCTCTCCCAGGACTGACCTGGCCCTGCATTAGCCTAGTCATGTAGTTTCCCTGGCCTACCCTTCCCTGGTTATGTCCTGGCCCTGGTCCCTCCCTATACCTGCCCTAACCCTGCCTTGGCTTTTCTCTACCCTCTCTATGGACTTCCTCTGGACCTGCCCCGCCATGGTTCTGCCCCGTCATTGCCATATCCCTGACCCTATCACTGCCCGTATCCTGACCTTGACCCTTCCCTGGTCTCTGGCCCTTCCAAGGACCTGTCATGACTCTGCCAAGTCCCTAGGCCTGGTTTGTCCTAGTATAGCCCTTGTCTTAAACCACCCTTCCCTGACATGTCCTGTCTCTGTCCTCCACCCCCAGACCCTGCCATTGTCCCTTAACCTAGCCTTGACTAGGCCCTGCCCTGCACCTGACCCTGGTCCTATACTTTGGCCTGGTATTATCCTGGACCTGCCCTGTCATGAACTGGACTTGGAGGTATCCAGGCGCTGAAGTGACCTGGTTCAGCTTTGGATTGTCCCTGTCCCGGCTCTACCATCATCCTGCCCTGTTCTGCCCTGTCTTGGCACTGAAATGTCCCTGCAACAGCCCAGTTATGCCAATGCCCTGCCCTACACTTTCCTGGCTCTTCCCTGGTCCTGGTCCTGCCCTCGATATGCCTTGACCCTTCTCAGCCCTGGTACTAGCTGGCACTAGCCTGGCTCTACCTTGACATTGGTCCTGTCTTGTCTATGAACCAGCTCTGTCCCTGCTCCACCATGACCCTGCTCTGTCACAGCCCTGGTCCTGGCCCTTATCCTGCTCAGGTCCTTCCCTAGCCTTGCCCCTCTGTTATGGCCCTGACCTGACCCTAACCTAGACCCGTCCCTGGCCTTTCCTTGCTTAAGGCCTTACCTGGTTCTGTCCTGGTCCTGATCCTGTCCTGACCCTGAAATGCCTGGAATTACCCTGGTCTTGCACTACTCTGGCCCTGACCCCGGCTGTCACTGTTCTAGACCCAGCCCTGTTGCCAGTGCTGCTATGGGCCTGACCATTTCCCTGGACTCTTGCCATGCCATGAAGCTGCACTGTCCTTACCCTTGTTCTGGCACTTCCCTGGCCATTCTCTGTCCTTTCCCTTGCCTTGGCATCACCCTGGCCCTGCTCTGCCTGCCTTGTCTCTGTCTAGGCCACATCCTAGGTTTGACCCTGCCCTGGCTGTCACCCTAGACTTGGTTGGGTCCTGTCTTGGACCTGGTCATAGCACAGACCCAGCAATTTGGGAAGCTGAGGCAGGTGGATCACCTGAGCTCAGGAGTTCAAGACCAGCCTGACCAACATGGTGAAACTCTGTCTTTACGGAAAATGTAAAACTTAGCTGGGTGTGGTGGCAGGCACCTGTAATCCCAGCTACTCAGGAGGCTAGCACAAGAAAATTGCTTGAAGCCGGGAGGCAGAGGTTGCAGTTAGCTGAGATTGTGCCACTGCACTCCAGCCTTGGCAGTAAGAGTAAGACTCCCATCTTTTACAAAAAAAAAGATTTAATGTGCAAAATAATTCCAAATTTCTAAAGTTGAGTGTTCTGAGTACTAAGCTTTGATTCCTGAAAAACGTACTTACCAGAACATTCTTCAGTGATGCCCAAAAAGTGAGGTGTGTCTGCTCTGCAGAGATGAGTCAGGAGTAGTGAAGAAGCAGGTGGCTTGTCAACTCTTCCCACCAGAAACGACGCTCAGCAGGGTTTAGCAACAGTAGTCTCCCCTGTGAACCCACAAGGTAAAGTCTAGGAGGAAACCAGAAAGGAGTTAGCCAAGTTACAAAATAAGGGCTGAGGCTGGGCGGCCCCATGGGAAAGAAAATGCCAGAAACATAGAAGCTCTGGTCACAGTGTTCTCATGAGGATTTTTATTAAAAAGAAGCTTTGGCAGCCATCCCAGAGCAACCTCATGAGGAGATATTGGGGTCACAAAGCTGCCTGGCAGTTTTGGAGTCATGCACGGACCTGGAGAAGCTGAAGTCCAGGGGGCCACCTGCATCTGCATGGCAGTAATCAAGTCTATCACTTATTCTCCTCTCCCTCCAAACTGTCACTGCAAGATCCCACTATGCCACTTACTAGCTGTGTGACCTTAGGGAAGTTACTAAACATTTCTGAGCCTCAGTAAACGGTACCTAATATTGTTTATTGTTATTAAAAGTGGTTAAGTCTTTACAGGGTCATGCACAACCATAAGCAGGTAGCACTGGGAGAGGCAAACATTTCTTATGACACGTTAGATGGTAAATATTTTAGACACCGTAAGCCAAACAGCATTATATATGTATATATTTCATACATACATAGCTACAGGCACTCAGACAGTGGCTCTCTCAACAGTGGCAATGCCTTTCTGACCAAGACTGGATTGATCAGTGGTTCTTATGCCACATTTTCATGTGAAGTGTTGAAGGCTGCTGTCTTCTCTGTCCTGTTATTACACAACATTGAGTGGGCCCACTCTGGCCACACTCCTGGAACCTCACCACCAGAACCAGGAAGCAAGAGGTCAGGGTCCTCTCCTTCCCTGAAGTTCTAGCTGCAGCCCCAACTCTGGGCTCACCCTGGAGCCCTGTGTTGGTGCATTCCTAGGCCAGGGAAGGCTACACTCTGCCCCCCACATGACACCTGGGGATACTGAGATAAACCAGATGTGTCAGTGGCTAGAGAGAAGGGCAGCAGCTAGTGTGGCCACTTGCTGGGGCCTCCACTGCTTCCCTTGGTTGGTGTGGAGAGAATGATAGAAAAATAAGAAACAGAACAGACCAATTATGGGTAATGCAATTAAAGTAGTAATAAAAAGTCTCCCATTAAAGAAAAGCACAAGAATCATGGTTTTACTACTGAATTCAATGAAACGTTTTTAAAAGAGCTAATACCAAATATACTCAAAATATTCCCCCAAAAATAAAGAGGAAGGAACACTTCCAAACTTGTCCTATGAGGCCAGCCCCGGTACAAAAACCAGACCAAAACACAACACAAAAAAGCAAACCACAGGCAAATATCCCCGATAAACACAGATGCAAAAAATCCTCAACCAACTATTTGAAAACTGCATTTGACAAGACAATAAGCAGATCATCTGCCACGATTTAGAGGGATTCATCTGAGAAATACGAGGGCAATTCAATAAACCCAAATAAGTAAACGTGCCGCATCACATTCAGCAAATCAAGAAAAAATATATCATCATTTCAGTAACGCTGAAAAAAATAAAATTCAACGTTCCTTCGTAATTCAAGAAAGCTGTTTCATTACTTCTACCACCCAAAAAAGATACCTAAACACAACAAAAAATTTGGAAGATCCCACAATGAAAATGATAAAAGAGACAAGATATCAAAACAGACACGTGTAAATGGAAAGATCGCCCATGTCCAAGCACTAGAACAATACATTAAAAAATCTATCACCCAATGTGATCTGCAGAATCAATGCAATCCATGTGAAATTACAAAAGACATTCTTCATGGAAACAGAAAAAAAATCCTAAAATTCACATAGAAATGCAAAATATCTCAGATAGATAAAAGAATCATGAACAAAAAGAAAAAAACTGAAAACATCACAATACCTGATTTTAAAATGTATTATAAATCTTTAGTAACAAAAACAGCATGGTACTGGCCATAAAAGTGGCAAGGGAGACACAGAGAGACACACAGACATAGAGGAATGACAAACAGACATATACAAATGAAACAGAATAGAGAACTCAGAAATAAATTCATGCATTTAAAGTCAACTCATTTTTAGCAAAGGCACCAAAAACACACCTTTGGAACGGACAGTCTCTTCAATAAACTGTGCTAGGACAACACAACACATACATAATAAACGGTCAAGAATAAATCTAGACCGTTATCTTACCAATACAAAAATCTACTCAAAATAAAGATTTAAATGTAGGACCTGCGACTATGAAACTACTAGAGAAGAAAACAGTATAAATCCTTCATGAAATTGGTTAGGACAAGGGATTTTCAAATACACATCAAAAGCACAACAAAAGCAAAAAGCGTCAAATGCAATTGCATTAAACACAGAAGCTTCGGCAAAGTAGAGGAAGCAATCACAATGAAGAAAATTCAGAATATGGAAGAATTTGCAAACTATGCCATCAGGCAAGCAGCTAATACAGAAAACATATAAAGAATTCAAACTTCTCCAAAGCAAAAAATACAAATAACCTTATTTAAAAATCAGAAAAAGATCTACCCAAACCCTCTGTCCGTCCCCCAGCATTATTTTTCCATCTTCTTTTCCCAACAGCCTTTGGCCCTTCCCTCTCGCCAGCCTTTTTCTTTCTCCATCTACCCCAAAGCTTTTTCCACATTTTCCCCCACTGTCATTTCACAAAGCCTTCTCTACTCTCTTGCTCACTACAGTTTTCCCCACTCATCTACCCCAAAACTTTTCTACACCATTTTCCCCCACTGTGTTTTCTTCCTCTTTCCTACCCTCTTTCCTGCCTCACTCTCATCCCGTTTGCTCCTCTATCTACACAAAAACACTTTCCCCATCTTTTACCAAAGCCTTCTCACCACTCCTTCCCAGCACCCTCTTTTCCCCCTTCATCTCCCCAAAACTATTTGCCCCATCGTCTTTTGCCCCTTTCCTTCTTGCCACCCTCTTTCCCTTCTCCATCTATCCCAAAACATCTCCTCACCATCTTTTTTGCAAAGCCTTCCCCGCTTCCCACTCACCCTCTTCTTCCCCTTATCCTGCTTGCCACGTCTTTGCCCTCTACGCTATTTTTCCCATCTTCTTTTTCCCATCCCTCTTTCTGCACTCCCTCTGGCCACCCCCTCTTTTCTCTTCCCACTTGCCACCCTCTTCCCCCTCCATCTATCCACTTTATCCACTGTCTTTTCTTTCTGCAGTCTTTCTTTCCTGCCCATCGTCTATTTGCAAAACCTTTTCTCCTCTGCACTCGCCACCCTCTTTTCTCTCTTCATCTACCTAAAAAATTTTCTCCCCTTCTTTTCGCAAAACCTTCTCTCCCTCCTGCTTGCCCACTTTCTCTTCCCCCTCCCTCTTTGCATCATCTTTTCTTCTCCCACTTGTCCCCCTCTTCCCTTCTGCATCTGCCCAAAATCTTTTTACCCACCGTCTTCTTTCCTCCCGTATTTTTTCAGACCTTCTCTCCCTCCTGCTCACCCCCTGGTTCTCCCCTCACCATCCTCTCATTCCTCCTGTCACTTGCCACTCTATTTTCCCCTTCCATCTACCCAAAAACGTTTCCCCACCATCTTTTCACAAAAGCTTCTCTCCCTCTTCCTCGCCCCCTGCTTCCCCGCTCACCATCCTCTCATTCCTCCTCTCACTTGCCACTCCATTTTCCCCTTCCATCTACCCCAAAATAGTTTTCCCACCATCTTTTCCTCACCGTCTTTTTTCAACACCTTATCCTGTTCGCCATCCTCTTTGTCCCTTTGGCAATAACCACCCTCTTTAGCCCTCCCACCTCACCCCAAACTCGTTTCCCCTCCTACCGCTCCAGGGGCATGCGTCCGTGGCTACCGCCAACCACAGTGAGGTGAGCTGCAGCAAGGCGAACCGCAATACTGCAGACTCCAGCGTCCAGCAGGCAGCAGCTGGCTCTCCCGTCTTCTTCTCCTCTAAGCCCAGCACGGAGGAGCACAGCCGATAGACACAGAAAAGCCTGGAATGGAGTGCCTGCCCAACAGAGCCATTTATATACTGAGGTTAGGCACAGAGGTTCCTGAACTACACAGTCTCATTGGATGAAAACAAGTCTGAGGCCAGCCAATCAGAGCATGAAAATAAAACCCAATCAGAGTAGGCCTAACGGTTTCCTCTCATCCAATCAGAACATGTAGTCCAGGAACCATGGGCAAAACCTCAGTATATAAGGCATGCTGAGGTCACCTCATGCTGTTCCAGGCTCTTGTGTATCTTCTAGCGGAGCCACTGTGTTCACAGTGGGCGGCGGAGCCACCTACTGCACGCTGGAGGCTGCAGCCTGCTGTACCGCGGCTGGCCTCGCTGCAGTGGGTGGTGGTGACGGAAACTGCAGCGGCTGGAGCGGTAGGAGGGCGTCGGGAGCGTAGGGGAGCAGGCTGGAGCGGTAGGAGGGCGGCCGGAGCGGTAGGGGAGCGGGCTGGAGCGGTAGGAGGGCGGCCAGAGCGTTAGGGGAGCAGGCTGGAGCGGTAGGAGGGCGGCCGGAGCATTAGGAGGGCGGTTGGAGTTGTAGCGGAGCGGGCTGGAGCGGTAGGAGTGCAGTGGGAGTGGTAGGGGAGCGGGCTGGAGCGGTAGGAAGGCAGCCGGCCGGAGTGATAGGAGGGTGGCCGGAGTCGAAGGGGAGAGAGCTGGAGCGGTAGGAGGGTGGCTGCAGTGGTAGGAGGGCGGCCGGCGTCGTAGGGGAGCAGGCTGGAGTGGCAGGAGGGAGGCCAGAGTCAGAGGGGAGTGGGCTGGAGCGGTAGGAGTGTGGTCAGAGTCTTAGGGGAGCGGGCTGGAGGGGTAGGAGCGTGGCCGGAGTCTTAAGGGAGCGGGCTGGATCAGTAGGAGGGCGGCCGGAGGGGTAGGGGAGCGGGCTGGAATGGTAGGAAGGCAGCTGGAGAGGTAGGGTAGTGGGCTGGAGGAGTAGGGTGGCGGCCGGAGTCATAGGGTAGCGGGCTGGAGCGGTAGGAGGGCGGCCGGAGGGGTAGGGGAGCGGGCTGGAATGGTAGGAAGGCAGCTGGAGAGGTAGGGTAGTGGGCTGGAGGAGTAGGGTGGCGGCCGGAGTCATAGGGTAGCGGGCTGGAGCGGTAGGAGGGCAGCCGGACCGGTAGGGGAACGGGCTGGAGCGGGTGGTTGGAGAGGTAGGGGAGCGGGCTGGAAGGGTAGGAGGGCGGCCGGAGTCATAGGGGAGCAGACTGGAGCGGTAGGAAGGCGGCCGGAGTGGTAGGGGAACGGGCTAGAGCAGGAGGAGGGCGGCGGGAGTCGTAGGGGAGCTGCCTGGAGCGGTAGGAGGGCGGCTGGAGTTGTAGGGGAGCGGGCTGGAGGGGTAGGAGGGCGGCCGGAGTTCTAAGGTAGCGGGCTAGAGGTAGGAGGGCGGCCAGAGTCATCGGGGAGCGGGCTGGAGCGGTAGGAGGGCGGCTGGAGTCATAGGCGAGCGGGCTGGAGCGGTAGGAGGGCGGCTGGAGAGGTAGGAGGGCGGTCGGAGTCGTAGGAGGGCGGCCGGAGTCATAGGCGAGCGGGCTGGAGCGGTAGGAGGGCGGCTGGAGAGGTAGGAGGGCGGCTGGAGAGGTAGGGGAGCGGGCTGGAGCGGTAGGAGGGCGGCTGGAGAGGTAGGGGAGCGGGCTGGAGCGGTAGGAGGGCGGCTGGAGAGGTAGGAGGGCGGCTGGAGCGGTAGGGGAGCGGGCTGGAGCGGTAGGAGGGCGGCTGGAGTCATAGGCGAGCGGGCTGGAGCGGTAGGAGGGCGGCTGGAGAGGTAGGAGGGCGGTCGGAGTCGTAGGAGGGCGGCCGGAGTCATAGGCGAGCGGGCTGGAGCGGTAGGAGGGCGGCTGGAGAGGTAGGAGGGCGGCTGGAGCGGTAGGGGAGCGGGCTGGAGCGGTAGGAGGGCGGCTGGAGTCATAGGCGAGCGGGCTGGAGCGGTAGGAGGGCGGCCGGAGCGGTAGGAGGGCGGCTGGGGCGGTAGGGGAGCAGGCTGGAGCGGTAGGAGGGCGGCCGGAGCGGTAGGGGAGCGGGCTGGAGCGGTAGGAGGGCGGTCAGAGAGGTAGGGGAGCGGGCTGGAGTGGTAGGAGGGCAGCCGGAGCGGTAGGAGGGTGCTCGGAGAGGTAGGGGAGCGGGCTGGAGCGGTAGGATGGCGGCCTGAGTGGCAGGAGGGCGGTCGGAGCGGTAGGAGGGTGGCCGGAGCGGTAGGGGAGCGGGCTGGAGCGGTAGGAGGGCGGCCGGAGCGGTAGGAGAGCGGGCTGGAGCGGTAGGAGGGCGGCTGGAGTCATAGGCGAGCGGGCTGGAGCGGTAGGAGGGCGGCCGGAGCGGTAGGAGGGCGGCTGGAGTCATAGGCGAGCGGGCTGGAGCGGAAGGAGGGCGGCCGGAGCGGTAGGAGGGCGGCTGGAGTCATAGGCGAGCGGGCTGGAGCAGTAGGAGGGCGGCCGGAGCGGTAGGGGAGCGGGCTGGAGCGGTAGGAGGGCGGCTGGGGCGGTAGGGGAGCGGGCTGGAGCGGTAGGAGGGCGGTCAGAGAGGTAGGGGAGCGGGCTGGAGTGGTAGGAGGGCAGCCGGAGCGGTAGGAGGGTGCTCGGAGAGGTAGGGGAGCGGGCTGGAGCGGTAGGATGGCGGCCTGAGTGGTAGGAGGGCGGTCGGAGCGGTAGGAGGGCGGCTGGAGCGGTAGGGGAGCGGGCTGGAGCGGTAGGTGAGCGGGCTGGAGCGGTAGGAGGGCGGCCGGAGTCGTAGGGGAGCGGTCTGGAGCGGTAGGAGCATGGCCGGAGAGGTAGGGGAGCGGGCTGGAGGGTTAGGAGGGCGGCCGGAGTCGTAGGGGAGCAGGTTGGAGTGGTAGGAGGGAGGCCAGAGTCAGAGGGGAGTGGGCTGGAGCGGTAGGAGAGCGGTTGGAGTCATAGGGGAGCGGGCTGGAGGGATAGGAGGGTGGCCGGAGTCTTAGGGGACTGGGTTGGATCAGTAGGAGGGCGACCAGAGGGGTTGGGGAGCGGGCTGGAGGGGTAGGAGGGCGGCGGGAGTCGTAGGGGAGCAGGCTGGAGCGGTAGGAGGGCGGCGGGAGAGGTAGGAAGACAGCTGGAGCGGTAGAAAAGCGGGCTGGAGTGGTAGGAGGGCGGCCGGAGTGGTGGGGGAGCGGGCTGGAGGGATAGCTCGAAGGTGCAGGGTTTTCAGAACAGGATTTCTGGGAGCAGCCCCTCGATGATTATGGGGCAAGGGTTACTCTTATCACTTGTAGGGCACTTGGACCGGGTACCTGATGCCCAAGGCTTCCCCTGTGGGTGAGAGGCAGGGTCCTGCTGGTCTGCAGTGAGAGGCAGTGTGGGGCGTGTGTACATGGGATTTCACGCATGTGATGGAAAGGCATCCATGCAGAAGAGTGAACGATGCGAAAGTGTTGTAGCACCGTGGAAACGTATAGGCATTAAAATATGAGCTATTTGATCAGAAAATAAAACAATAGGCCAGCAGGGTGACTCATGCCCGTAATCCCAGCATTTTGGGAGGCCAAGGCGGGAGGACCACTTAAGTCTAAGAGTTTGAGTTCAGCCTGGGGGACATAGCAAGACCCTGTCTCTCATAAGAATTTCTATTAAAAAGCTGGGCATGGTGGTGCATGCCTGTGGTTCCAGCCACTTGGGAGGCTGAGGATTGCTTGAGCCAAGGAGTTTGATGCTATAGTGAACCATGATCACACCACTGCACTCGAGCATGGGTGACAGAGAGACTGACTGAAAGGAAAAAAGAAAGAAGAAGCCACACCAACATGCTTCCATGTCCTGTGCTCCTCTTTTTTTTTTTTTTTTTTTAAGACAGTTTCACTATGTTGCCCAGGCTAAAGTGCAGTAGGGCGATCTCAACTCACTGCAACCTCTGCCTACCAGGTTCAAGTGATTTTCCTGCCTCAGCCTCCTGAGTAGCTGGGATTACAGGTGGCCACCAGGACACTCAGCTAATTTTTTGTATTTTTAGTAAAGAGGGAGTTTCATTAAGTTGGCCAGGCTGGTCTTGAACTCCTGATCTCATGATCTGCCCACCTCAGCCTCCAAAAGTTCTGGGATTGTAGGTGTGAGCCACCAAGCCCAGGCTCTTTTTTTTTTTTGATAGTTTCACTTCTGTTGCTCAGGCTGGAGTGCAATGGTGTGATCTCAGTTCACTGCAACCTCTACTTCCCTGGCTCAAGCAATTCTCCTGCCTTACCCTCCTGAGTGTCTGGGACCACAGGAGTGCACCACCGCACCTGGCTAATATATTTGTATTTTTGGTTGAGACGGGGTTTTGCCATGTTGCCCAGGTGCAAGGCTCATGAGTACAGTTCCTGTTTCATTCACCGCAGTATCCCCAGTGCCTGAGACATGCCTGGCATTTAGTAAATCCTCAAGAAATATGTGTAAGGGAGTGAATAGTTTTGGCTGAAAGTGGGAAGCCTCCCACTTCTCTGTCCACAGTGTCTGCGTGTCCCTCCCCCGGGGGTGTTCCACTGCTCACTGTATTTCCTATTGAAAATGTCCTGGAACTGCTCCCTCAGTGTGTGGGTGATGTGGATCTGGGAGAGCCTCATGTTGTAATTTTCTGCAAAGTGTAAAACGACTATGGTTTGGGCTGTTCAGTGAAAAGGCACTTAGGGAATTTTAAAGAATATGATTTTCTAATTATGGGAAACTCCTTCTCTGGCAATTAATGGATCTTTAGAGTGGGCCCCTCAGGTTCTTCAGCACCAAGGTGTTGATGGAGACATGTTTTTTCCAGAAGGACATGCACTGTCGTCGCAACAGTGATGAGCTGGAAATTAATTGCTGACATTTGAAAACCACCAAACCAATACATAAGTCCCAGAGGTGAGGGACACTGGAGAGTGGATTCTTGTGCCCCAGGCTGGTGGGTAGGGAACGGGGGCTTCATGAAGTCCCTAGAGAGCTGGAGAAAAGGGAAAGAACACAAACTCAGCAGGTGGTGGGGGACGGGCAGTCCCCACAGACATGGGGTGGGCCTGGCAGCTCCCAGTGGGCACTCACTCACCCAGAGGGTGTTCATTAAAGACCACCAAGTATGGCCAGGAACAGTGGCCTATGCCTGTAATCCCAGCGCTTGGGGAGGCCACGGTAGGAGGATCACCTGAGGTCAGGAGTTGGAGACCAGCCTGGCCAACGTGGTGAAATACAAAAATTAGCTGGACATGGTGCTGTGAACCTGTAATCCCAGCTACTAGGGAGGCTGAGGCAAGACAATTGCTTGAACCTAGGAGGTGGAGGGTGTAGTGAGCCAGGATCATACCGCACATGCCAGCCTGGGCAACAGAGTGAGACTCTATCTCAGGAAAAACAAAAACAAAAGCTGGGCGCAGTGGCTCACACCTGTAATCTCAGCACTTTGGGAGGTGGATCATCTGAAGTCAGGAGTTCAAGACCAACCTGTCCAGCATGGTGAAACCCTGGCTCTACTAAAAAAATATAAAAAATTATCCAGGCTTGGTGGCTCACACCTGTTGTTTCAGCACATTGAGAGGCTGAGGCAGCAGGATCGCGAGGTCAGGAGTTCGAGACCAGTCTGACCAACACGGTAAACCCTGTCTCTACAAAGAGTACAAAAATTAGCCAGGTGTGGTGGTGGGTACCTGTAATCCCAGCTACTTAGGAGGCTGAAGCAGGAGAGTTGCTTGAATGCTTGAACCTAGAAGGCAGAGGTTGCAATGAGCTGAGATTTTGCCTCCAAACTCCAGCCTGGTCAACAAGAGTGAAACTGTCTCAAAAAAAGGCAAGTGCCAGCATGTACTGGGGGATCCCAGACCGCCATGAGCCCGACTGCAGGGCAGGGAGGAAGGAGGGGAGAAGGGAGTGACTCTGGGCACTTGGGCCAGGCTTGTAGTGAGGGTCTCAGTCTGCTAAGGGTGCTGGGTATGAGGAGCTGTGGTGAGGAGAGAGTCATAAACTCCCCCAGTCATGGAATGTCCCAGAACAGCTGTGCAGAAAAGAGTATGAGAGACCAGAGGCAGAGAGCAGCTGCTCTCTGGGCCTTGGGCCCCTCTCTCTGGGCTCCCCCACCCCACCAGTGACTCTTCCCACCACCAGTCTTGTCAACCCCTTTCTCCTCAGTACTAGAGGGTGGCCACACAGTCACCCTCTACTAACTTGCAGCCACACCCTGGCTCCTCAGAGCAGCACCAACATGGGGGCTCCACAGGGCATCACCTGTCTCCCAGCCCAGACCCTGGCACCTTCCTGCTGCTCGATCCTCTTCTTGCCTTTCCTCAAGTGTCTCCCTGCTTCCATTTCTCTCCTTCCTTGCTTACTTCCACCTCCTGCCTCCCAGCCCAGCCCCAACCTTTTCCACCTGACCTTGGTGACACACCCCTCCATCCCTCCCTCCCTTCCTTTCCTCCCTCGCTCCCTCCCTCCCTTCCCCTACTTCTCTCCTCTTTCTTTCTTTCCTTATTTCCTTTTTCCTTTTTTCCTTTGTTTCTTTCTTTCTCTTTCTATTTTCTTCCTCCCTTCCCTTCCCCTTCCCCTTCCCCTTCTTTCTTCCTTCCTTCTTTCCTTCCCTCCTTCCTTTTTCCCTTCCTCCCTCCCTTCCTTTCCCCACTTCTCTCCTTTTTCTTTCCTTCCTTTCTTCCTTTCTTCTTTTTTCTTCTTTCTTTCTCTTTCTTCCTTTCTTTCTTCCTCCCTTCCCTTTGCACTTACACTTCCCTTTCTCCTTCCTGCCCTCCTCCTTCCTTTCCTCCATTCCTTCATTCCCCAACTTCTTTCCTCTTCCTTCCTTCTTTCCTTTCTTTCTCATCTTCCTTTCTTTCTTTATATCTTTGTTTATCCTTCCTTCCTTTCTCTTTCTTTCATTCTTTCCTCTCTTTTCTTCCTTTCTCTTTCCATCTTTCTCTCTTGTTCTTTCTTCCTCTCTTCCCTTCCCCTTACACTTCCAACTCCCTTTCTTCTTCTTTCCTTCTTTTCCTTCCTCCTTTTATTCCCCCACTTCTTTCCCTTTCCTTCCTTCCTTGCTTTCCCCTTTCTTTCTCTCTTCTTTTCTTTATGTCTCTTTCTTTCCTTCTTTCTTTCCTTCCTTTCTCTCTTTCTTTCATTGACTCTTTCCTTCTCTTTTTTCCTTTCTTTCTTTGGAGGTCAAGGTGGATGGCTCTCCTGAAGTAATGAGTTTGAGCCCAGCTTGGCCAACATGGTTAAACCCCGTCTCTAAAAATACAAAAAAATTAGCTGGGCATGGTGGCAGATGCCGGTAATTCCAGCTACATGGGAGGCTGAAGCAGGATAATTAGTTTAATCTAAGAGGCAGGGGTTGCAGTGAGCCAGAATTACATCATTGCACTCCAGCCTGGGTGACAAGAGCAAGACACCGAATTAAAAAATAATATGAATAAGTAGGAGGAGGAGAAAAAACAGCCAGAAGAGGGGGAGGAGGAACAGCCAGGCATGGTGGCTCACACCTGTAATTTGAGGAGGAGAAACAGCCAGGTGAGGTGGCTCATACCTGTAATAGGAGGAGGAGGAACAACCAGGTGGGGTGGCTGATGCCTATAATCTGAGAAGGAGGAAGAGAAGGAAAAGGGGAGGAGAAAAAGGATCAGGAAGAGGAGGAACAGCCAGGTGAGGTGGCTCATGCCTGTAATCTGAAGAGAAGGAAAATTGGAGGAGGAGGAGGAACAGCAAGGCGCAGTGGCTCATGCCTGTAATCCCAGCTTTTAGGGAGGCTGAGGCAGGTAGTTTACAAGGTCAGGAGTTTGAGACCAGCCTGACCGACATGGTGACACCCTGTCTTTGCTAACAATACAAAAATTAACCGGGCATGGTGGTCCCGCTTGTAATCCCAGCTACTCGGGAGGCTGAAGCAGGAGAATTGCTTGAAGGCAGCAAGTGGAAGTTGCAATGAGCCATGATTGTGCCACTGCACTCCAGCCTGACAACAGAACTAGACTCCATTATAAAATACAAAATAAAATAATAAAATACTAGACAACATGGCTTCAATCTGGTAAAAAACCATCTGCATGATAAAAGATTAGGGTGGAGTGGCCAGCTTCTTTCACAGGCTTTACAAATAGCATCCCTGGTCCAACCAGTCTTTTGCACCCTATGTAAATCAGATACCACCTCCTCAAGCTCCTCTGTAAAACCTGTAAATCCAGCACTTTGAAAGCCTGAGGCCACTTGGGGTTAGAAGTTAGAGACCAGTCTGGCCATTATGGTGAAACCCCTCTCTACTAAAAATACAAAAATAAGCTGAGGATATGGCAGGTGCCTGTAATCCCAGCTACTCGAGAGGCTGAGACAGGAGAATTGTTTGAACCAGGGAGGCAGAGGTTGCAGTGAGCCGAGATAGCACGACTGCACTTCATCCTGGGAGACAGAGTGAGACTCTACCTAAAATTACAACAAAAAACCTTCTTCATTCACTGTGGAAGTGGCAACCCATTTTCTCCAGGACTCCTCTCTGCACAGAGAGCTCTTCGCTTTCTTTTGTCTGTTATACTTCCACTCTTAATTTCACTCTGGAGTGTCTGCATTCAGTTTTCCATGGTCTTGGAACAATGAACCTGAGATTTTACCCCATACAAAAACACGGCTTCACAAATACAACTTCAAAACCCGTTTTTGGCCAGACACGGTGGCTCATGCTTGTAATCTCAGCACTTTGGGAGGCCAAGGGGGGGCATATCACCTAAGCTGGCAGTTTGACACCAGCCTGACCAACATGGAGAAACCCCACCCCTACTGAAAATACAGGATTAGCTGGGCATTGGCAGGTGTGGGTTTCCAAAGGCAGAGATAAATTCAGGAAAGCAGAAGCTACAGGTAAAATCGTGAAGCTGGCCAGGCATGGTGGGTCATGCCTGTAATCCCAGCACTTTGGGAGGCTGAAGTGGGAGGATCCCTTGGGGCTAGGAGTTTCAGACCAGCCTGGCAACAAAGCAAGACCCCCATCTCTACAAAAAAAACTACAAAAATTGGCTGGGCATGGTGGTGCTCACCTGTAGTCCCAGTTACTCGGGAGGCTGAGGTGGGAGGATCGCTTGAGCCCAGGAATTGGAGGCTGCAGTGAGCTATGATCATGCTAAAAACAAGGGTATCAGAAAAATATTGGATGGCTGGTTGGATGCAATGGCTCTCGCCTGTAATCCCAGCACTTTGAGAGGCCAAGGTGGAAGGAGCACCTGAGGTCAGGAGTTTAAGACCAGCCTGGCCAGTATGGTCAAACCTCGTCTCTATTAAAATACAAAAATTATCTAAGCATGGTGGTGTGTGCCTATACTCCCCAGCTACTCAGGAGGCTGAGGCAGGAGAATTTCCTGAACCTGAGAAATGGACGTAGCAGTGAGCTGAGATGGTATCACTGCTCTCTAGCCTGGGCAATAGAGCGAGGCTCCATCTCAAAACAAAAAAAAAAAGGAAAGAAAAATGTTGGATAGCATCTACATCTCTGAAAAAGGAACAGATCAGCAGGCAGATGAATAAGATCTAAGAGTCTATGAGTAAGACCTACAGAAATAAGAAGATGCCAAATGTTTCCTGAGACCTCTTCATGATATTTTTAAAATGCAGTGAAATACGTCTCTCGTGTTGACCAAAAGGTACAATATTTGAGTTAGATGGGAGGAGTGGGTTTTTGAGATATATTGCCCATCAAGAGTATTATTCATTACGAACTATAGTTACTAATAATGTATATTTCAAAATTACTTAAAAAGTAGATTTTGGTTTGGCCCAGTGGCTTATGCCCGTAATCCCAGCTGTTTGAGAGGCTGAAGAGGGCAGATCACTTGAGGCCAGGTGAATCAGTTGAACCTGGGAGGCAGAGGTTGCAGTGAGCTGAGATTGTGCCATTGCACTCCAGCATGGGTGAGAAAGCCACACTCCATCTCAAAAAGAAGGTACATTTTATTTTATTTTATATATATATTTTTTGAGACAGAGTCATTCTCTGTTGCTGAGGCTGCAATGCAATGGTGCGATGTCGGCTCACTGCAACCTCCGCCTCCATGGTTCAAGTGATTTCCCTGCCTCAGCCTCCTGAGTAGCTAGGATTACAGGTGTGTGCCACCTTGGCCAGCTAATTTTTGTATTTTTAGAAGTGGGGTTTCACCATGTTAACCCAGCTGGTCTTGAACTCTGCCTCAGATGATTCGCCTGCACCAGCCTCCCAAACTGTTGGCATTACAGGCATAAGCCACTGTGACTGGAAAAATTAGACTTTAAATGTTCTCACGACAGAAAAATGGTACATGTGTGAGATGGTGGATGTGTTAATTACCTTCATATAATCATTCCACAATGTATACGTAGATCAAAACATCACACTAAGCTTACAAACATACACATTATTATATTTATTAAAATAATTAAGTTTATCTCTTCAAAATCATTAATAAGAAGTCCCAGCCAGGCTTGGTGGCTTACACCTGTAATCCCAACCCTTTGGGAGACTGAGGTGAGTGGATCACAAGGTCAGGAGTTCAAGACTATGCTGACCAACATGGTGAAGCCTTGTCTCTACTACAAATATGGAAAAAATTAGCCAGGCATGGTTGCATGCACCTGTAATCCTAGCTACACAGGAGGCTGAGGTAGGAGAATTCCCTGAACTTAGGAGGCAGAGGTTTCAGTGAGCCAAGATCACACCACTGTACTCCAGCTTGGCTCCAGCTTGGACATCAGAGCAAACTCCATCTAAAGAAAAATAAAAAAGATATTTCAAACTTGTAATTTTACCTTTTGGAGCCTCAACTTCTCAAATTTGAGATGAGGTTTCAACGTGTGGGTCAGGCGAGTCTGAAGTCATGACCTCAGGTGATCCCACCCGCCTTGACTTCCCAAAATACTGGGATTTCAGGCCTGAGCCACTGCTGCTGGCTATCCATCACTTATGCCTTTGCCTAGCTCAGGGAATCTGCATTTTTCCAGCAGAGGAAGCAATCAGATATGCACTTGTCTCAGGTGAGCACAAGGATGACTTATAGTTCAGTAAAGTTCTTGGTGCTCACAAGGAATTTCCTAGCAGGCAAATTGGGTGAGAAATACATAGCTCTTTTTTTTAGTTGGAGTCCCACACTGTTGCTTAGGCTGGAGTGCAGTGGCACTATCTTGGCTCACTGCAAACTCCACCTCCTGGGTTGAAGCAATTCTCCTGTCAGCCTCCCAAGTAGCTGGCATTACAGGAAGCTGCCACCATGCCCAGCGAATTTTTTGTACTTTTAGCAGAGACAGGGTTTCACCATGTGGACCAGGCTGGTCTTGAACTCCTGCCCTCAGGTGATCTACCTGCTTTGGCCTCCCAAAGTTATGGGATTACAGGCATGAGCCACTACAGCCAGAACTCACAGTTTCCCAGGATGGTCTCTGAATGCCATGAAACTCTTTTATTTTTTGTTAAAAAAATTTTTTTGACACAGGGTCTCACTCTGTTGCTCAGGCTAAAGTGCTGTGGCACAATCATAGCTCACTGTAGCCTCTAACTCCTAGGCTCAAGCAATCCTACTGCCTCAGTCTCCCAAGTAGTTGGACCACAGGTGCCAGCCACCACACCTGGCTAATTTGTTTATTTTTTATTTTTTTTTAAATAGAGATGGGGGTCTTGCTCTATTGCCCACACTAGTCTTGAACTCCTGGCCTCAAGCAATCTTCCTCCCTTGGCCAACCAAAGTGCTGGGATTACAAGCAAAACCACTGTGCACAGCCGAGATTTTTTTGACTTAATCTTTTTGTACATGTGATATTTTATTCATAGAATCCATAAATGGTAGGGAAATTTCTGGGTTGAGGGAAATATATATGATACAAAACTTGATATGTAGACTAGAGTTTCCTAGCTCAACTGGAGGGGCTAGTTTTAGGTAATCCATGGACTTCCTGAAATTGGGGACACCACTGGAAATAGGTGTGAGCTCATGGACAGTTTCCTATGATTTTCAGTCCTCAGAATGTCTCTTGGACTCAAAGATGCCTTAGGGCAGAGGATGCATGTACCCCTAATACAGAATCTCATACAGTGAATGTCAGGAAACATTCAGCAGAAAAGCTTTGCCAAATTGAGTGCTTTGATGTAACTTTTTCATCAAGTCAGTGAACCTGGGATCTCTTGTACATATTAGTCTCACTCTTGTAAGGTTGCATCATTTCTACTTTCCCTACTTTTCTTTGCCACCCTGCTCCCTCTCCTACCAGATGGGACTCTGAAATGTGCATGTCCAGATGAGACCCCAGCATGCTTCAGGCTTTGAGTAGAGAGGACACAGCCTCTGCTGGGACAGGAAGCGAGGGATGTGGAAACCCTGAAGATGCTTTAGGACAATGGTCTGAGGTTGGGATGGTGGCAAAAGATGCCATTCACTTCGGATCTCCAGGACAGGAGCTCAGGCTGGCAGTTACATGTGTTTTTCTTCAAACTGGTTGCCAGGTTGGAATGACCAATGACATCAGAGATTCCACCCTTCCTGATTGGAGGGATTGAACTCTGTGGGGACTTTGAAACTCAGGTGGACAACAGTATCTTCTCAGAGCTGTTCTCCACTCCTGACTTCTTCCCAGCCTTCAGAATAGATAGCACATTCTTCTGGTTCCTAGTAGAGTATGGAGGAAGGCTTTGGCCACAACAGGAACTAGGTTCCCTGGGAGGGAACAGAATTTGGGGGAGATCATGGCCAGCCATCAATGGCAACCCCAGGTTGAGGAGCAGAGCCCCCAGCCTAGCACCTCAGAGTACTCCCTCCCAGAGGTGGTGAACTATGAAATGCCAGGACCATCAGGAGAGGGGACTAGAGGAAGAAGAGATGAGAGAGGATTGACTAAGAACCAGGAGGGAACAAGGGTAGGGGTTGGGGGTTGGCTCACACCTGTAATCCCAGCACTTTGGAAGGCTGAGGTGGGTGGTTCACCTGAGGTCAGCAGTTTGAGATAGCCTGCCCAACATGGTGAAACCCCATCTCTACTAAAAATACAATATTAGCTGGGTGGTAGTGGTACGTGCCTGTAACCCCAGCTACTCGAGACACTGAGGCAGGAAAATTGCTTAAGCCTGGGAGGCCAAGGTTGCAGTGAGCCGATTCTTCCACTGCACTCCAGCCTGGGTGACAGAGCAAAACCCCATCTCAGAAGAAGAAAAAACAAAGCCGGGTGTGGTAGCTCATACCTGTAATCCCAGCACTTTGGGAGGTTAAGGTGGGTGGATCAACAGAGATCAGGAGTTTGAGACCAGCCTGTTTTCACCAACATGGTGAAAACCCATTTCTACCAAAAATACAAAAATTAGCCAGGTTATATGCCTGTAATCCCAGCTACTAGGGAGGCTGAGGTAGGAGAATCTCTTGAACCTGGGAGGCAAAGGTTGCAGTGAGCTGAAATGGAGTCACTGCACTCTAGGGGAGAGAATGAGACCCTGTCTCAAAAGAGAGAAAGAGAGAGAGAGAGAGAGAGAGAAGAAGGGAAGGAGAGGGGAGGGGGAGGGGGGAAGGGAGGGAAGACCAACCCAGTAATCAGGAAGGAGCACTGAGGGAGTGTGTGGGGGAAGCAAAGAGGGAACTCAGGCCAGGTGCAGTGGCTCACACATGTAACCCCAGGTCTTTGGGAGGCCAAGGCAGGAGGGTCGCTTGAGGCCAGAAGTATGAGACCAGCCTGGCCAACATGGTAAAACCTTGTCTCTAAAGTATGACAATGAGCTGGGTGTTATGGTGGGCACCTGTAATCCCAGCTACTTGGGAGGCTGAGGCAGGAGAATCACTGGAACATGGGAGATGGAGGTTGCAGTGATAGGAGATTGCACCACTGCATTCCAGCCTGGGCAATAAAGTAAAACAAGAAATATGACTCAGAAAGCTGGGACCAGAAAAGGAAATGATGCATTCTGTGGACAGAGAGATGGAAGAATGGGGAAGAGAAGAAGAGGCACATGGGGTTTACAAAGAAGAAAGACAGAAAGATGGCTTGCAGAAGCCAACAGTCTGCAGGGCTGGGGAGGATGGAGAGTGTTTTGTGGTTTGGGATCGGGGTTTAAGGTGATCAGTTACTGAAGCATTACGTGGTGGCCTGTGTTTTTACTCAACCCCTTGGGTAGATTGCAACCCCCCCCGCCCACTTAGGTTTCTGTGCTGGAAACGGAAGAGGGAGTGGTCAGACGAATCAGGAGGAGCCAGAGAAGGTGCTCCCTGAGCCTGAGGAGACCTGGGTGATGGAGACCTTGTGTGGTCTGAAGGTGAAGCTGAAGCTACGGCGAGTGTTGCCCATGCTCCCTGAGCACTATGAGGTCTTCAACAGGCTGCTTGGTAGGAGGACACCCAGAGAGCACCTCCAGTCCTAAAGGGAAACTTCCCATTACCATACTTTTCCCATGGGAAAAATATGCCCCCCTATTGGGTGAGCTCTCCATACAGGAGGACTCAGAAGTGATCACTCAGGAGGGATGCTTAGGAGGCTATAGAGGATTCAGCTAGACTTGATGAAGGTCTGCAATTGGGATAAGAAAGCTTGCTTGGTTTCAGGCCAGGCGCCATGGCTCATGCCTGAGATCCCAGCACTTTTGCAGGCTGAGGCAAGAGGATTGCTTGAACTCGGGACTTTGAGACTGCAGTAAGCTGTGATTGTACCACTGCACTCCAGCCTGGGTGACAGAACCAAACCCTATCTCAGAAGAAAAACCAAGGCCAGGCGTGGTAGATCATGCCTATAATCTGAGCACTTTGGGAGGCTGAGGTGGATGGGTGAATCACCTGAGGTCAGGAGTTTGAGACCAGCCTGACCAACACGGTGCAACCCCCTCTCTACTAAAAATACAAAAAATAGCTGGGAGTGGCTGTGCATACCTGTAATCCCTGCTACTCAGGAAGCTGAGACAGGAGAATTGCTTGCTTGGGAGGTGGAGGTTGCAAGTGAGCTGAGATTATGCCATTGCATTCCAGCCTGGGCAACAGAGTGAGACTCCATCTCCAATCAATCAATCAATTGAAATAAAAACAAAATCAAAGAAAGGTTTCAGCTGTGCCCTCTGAAACTTAATGTTTCTTGCTGACTTTGTTTTTTTGAGACAAAGTTTCACCCTGTTGTCCAGGCTGGAGTGCAGTGGCATGATCTCGGCTCACTGCAGCCTCCTCCACCTCCCTAGTTCAAGTGATTCTCCTGCCCCAGCCTCCCGAATAGCTGGAATTACAGCCGCACACCATCACACCCAGCTAATTTTTTGTATCTTTAGTAGAGATGGGGTTTCACCATGTTGGCCAGGCTGGTCCCAAACTCCTGACCTTGTGATTTACCTGCCTCTGCCTCCCAAAGTACTGGGATTACTGGCATGAGTCAACGTGCCCGGCCTCTTGCTGACTTTCTAAACCTAACTGTCTCCATCCCTAGAGGGAGATACCAAAGCCATGGTCACACCCTGATGTGACTGTCTCATGAGGAAATGACGGGAATTACTTTATGACTCTGCAGTGATCCCTGTGTGTCTGCGGGGAGGGCATCCTGGCTTCTTCCCAGCTCTCTGTCCTATAGATTCGCACACTCAGGACCTTCTTCGGCCACTTCTCAGGGCAGCCTCACAGCGGAAGCCTCTCCTTTGCCCAGTGAAAGTCATTCTCTCCTGTCCCATCCACCTCACCTGAGACACCATCCTGAGGGCTTTCCCCAGAGAGGTGCACTTCTCCTCACTACCCTTTTGCTCCCAGGGAAACCGTTCTGCTTCTCACAGTAGCATGCTCTCTGATCACAGAGGATCTTGTCGTTAAAAGATTCCTGGCCTGGGACAAAGATCTGAGGGTGCTGGACAAGGTAAGGTTGTTCTCCAGGTAACTGTGTTCCTGCTCCAACACACAGCCTCCACACCCACAGTTCCCCTCTCTCTCCCTTCACCATCTCCCACCTGATGCTCCCCCTCCACAGTTTTGTTTTTTTCCTGAGATAGAATCTTGCTCTGTTGCCCAGGCTGGAGGGCAATGTCATGAAATTGACTCTCTGCAGCCTCCACCTCCAGGGTTGAAATGATTCTCTCTCAGCTTCCAGAGTAGCTGGGATTACAGGTGTGTGCACTACCACACCTGGCTAATTTTTGTGTTTTTAGTAGAGAGAGGGTTTTGCTATGTTGGCCAGGCTGGTCTTGAACAACTGACCTCAGGTGATCCGCCCGCTTTGTCCTCCCAAAGTGCTGGGATTACAGATGTGAGCCACTGTGCCCAGCCAGCTCCCAAGGTCTTCAGTTTTGGTGCCCACCATTTTCTTTTTTTGAGACAGAGTCTAGCTTTGTTCCTCAGGATAGAGTACAGTGGTATGATTGCAGCTCATGGCAGCCTCTAATTTCCTGGGCTCAAGCAGTCCTCCTGCCTCAACCTCCTGAGTAGCTGGGACTACAGGCACAGGCCACCTTGCTCCACTAATTTCTGTCATTTTTGTAGAAAGAGGGCCTTGCTGTGGTTGTTCTTGAACTGTTGGGCTCACGTGATCCTCCTGTCTCTGCCTGTCAAAGAACTGGGGTCACAGAATACTCCTGGCTCTTCTTGGTCTTTTTATAATTTGTCAGCATTTTCCTTGGGACTCTGCTGGTCTGTTTCAGAGTGACTGAGTGGCCCCTCCCTCTCCTACCGATCCTTTGAGATCTGAACCCTGGCCCACAGTCCAGCCACAGCCCTGAAGCTCCTGGCCTCTCTACTCCTCGTGCTTTCAGAAAGTTCACTGCCTGGCACAGAAAAGACCCTCCTGATGCCAGCCAATGTAGACACACTCCCTGCAAAGATCCCACTGGAGCTCACCAGGCTGGGCGCATCACCCACATCCCTTCCTCTGGCTCCTCAGACTTGCATCCCACCATCAAATACCCCTCCACCCCACAGATTCCAAATAAGCACAGTCACCCCAACACTGAGGTCCCTTCTCTGATGGGCAGCCCCTCCCCAGCCCCCCATTGCCCCATCTCCAGGATCTTCCTCTTCCAAGATGTGACTTTTCTTTCTGTGTGTTCCTTTCTCTCCATCAGTACCTGCTAGCTATGGTCATAGCATATTTTAGCTGTGCCGGCCTCTTCTCCTGGCAATACTGATGCATTCATTTCTTCCTGGCCCTGTGAGTGGCTTGCTTCCTCCTATTCGTCAGTGTCCAACACCTTGGGACAGTGGGGGGAAGTGGGATTCCAATCTTTCATTTATTCTTTCACCTACTTGTCCTCTTTACTCTGTGTATTGAAAAGATAGCATTATGCCATGATGTTTTTAGACTGCTTTATCTAAAAACAAACTCAATCCAGGTGCAGATTCACGCCTATAATCCCAGCACTTTGGGAGGCTGAGGTGGACACATCACCTGAGGTCAGGAGATCGAGACGAGCCTGGCCAACATGTTGAAACCCTGTCTCTACTAAAAAAGTACAAAAATTAGCCAGGCACAGTGATGTGCACCTGTAATCCCAGCTGCTCAGGACACTGAGGCAAGAGAACTACTTTAACCCAGGAGGGAAAGGTTGTAGTAAGCTAAGATTGAGCCACTGCACTCCAGTGTGGGCAACAGACTGAGACTTTTTCTCAAAAACAAACAAAGCCAAAAAAAAAAAACAAAACCCAAGCTCAAACATTAGTTTACAAATAAAAGAATAAATCAAAAAGAATTGTAACCACCCCCCAAGGGGAGAGGAAATGTAGTGGACATGACACTTCCCCCAGCAAGCAGCCATTTCTGGTTCCTCTGTCTCTCTCCTTCCCACATCAACCCCAAATGCAAGGGTACATTGGCCTCTGGGTTCCCATGACAGAGGCCACAGTTCAGGCCCCTGTCATCACCCGAATCCACTGTTAAATCCTCCCTGCTGTGGTCTCCTGGAGCCTCTCCCCAAGCCAGGGGGCTTCCTAGTGCACCCTGAACATCTCTCCAAAGCCCAGGTCTGACCCCCTACTGCCCACCTGAACAGCTTCCTTAGCTGATGTCTTTTGAAATCGAGGCCAGGGTCAATTCCACCCTCTCTGCAATGTCTCTAAAGCCAAACTGGCTCATCCTCTTGGTGTTTCCTGGCTTGGTTTCACCGCTCCTTCCAAATGCTCACCACTCGACTTTGTGTTTTCTGTCTGGGGTCCTGCACACGTGTTTTGAGGAGAATGACACATTTCTTAAAGTCAGTTCACCCCACGCCTCTATGATGCCTGCCCTCATCTTCCCACCGCTGCATACCCACAGCACTCCAGTTACATCCTATTATAATGTGACATTGGGGTTAGGTGATCTTCCCTGATTTCTTCCAGTCCCATTAGACTAGATGCCTGTAGAAGGCAGAGTTTTGTAAAATATCAGTGTATCCTATTTTTTTTTTGAGACAGAGACTAGCTCTGTCCCCCAAGCTGGAGTGCAGTGGTGAGGTCATAGCTCACAGCAGCCTCCACCTCCTGGGCTCAAGCAATCCTCCCAACTCAGCCTCCTGATTAGCTCAGACTAAAGGGCTGTGCCCCTACACCAGGACAGTTATTTATTTATTTTTTATTTTATTTTATTTTATTTTTTGAGATAAAGTCTTGTTCTGTTGCCCAGGCTGGAGTGCAATGGTGTGATCTCAGTTCACCACAACCTCCACCTCCTGGGTTCAACGAATTCTCCTACCTTAGCCTTCCAAGTAGCTGGGACTACAAGTGTGTGTCAGCATGCTCAGTTAATTTTTTTTTGTATTTTTAGTAGAGGTGGGGTTTCACCATGTTAACCAGAATGGTCTCAATCTCCTGACTTCATGATACACCCACCTCAGCCTCCCAAAGTGCTGGGATTATAGGTGTGAGCCACAGTGCCCAGCCTATTAATTATTATTATTTTTTGAGATAGAATCTCACTCTGTTGCCTAGGCTTGAGTGCAATGTCATGATTTTGACTCTGCAACCTCCACTTCCTGGGTTCAAGTTCTCTGCCTCAGCCTCCCAAGCAGCTGGAATTATAGGAACCTGCCACCAGGCCCAGCTGATTTTTGTATTTTTAGTAGAGACAGGGTTTCACCATCTTGGCCAGGCTGGTCTTGAACTCCTGACCTTGTGATTCACTCACCTCAGCCTCCCAAAGTGCTGGGATTACAGGCATGAGCCACCATGCCTAGCCTCAGCCTACTTAATTCTTGAGACAGAGTCCTGTTTCCCAGGCTGGAATGCAGTGGCCTGATCTTGGCTTACTGCAACATTCATTTCCTGGGTTCATGCAATTCTTGCACCTCAGCTCCGTGAGTAGCTAGGAATAAGGTGTGTGTCACCATGCCAGGCTGATATTTGTATTTTTAGTAGAGATGGGGTTCTCCACATTGACCAGGCTGGTTTCAAACACCTGGCCTCAAGCAGTCCACCTGCTTCAGCCTCCCAAAGTGCTGGGATTCCAGGCGTGAACCACCATGCATGGCCGAGAGTTTTTTTCTATTTTTAATAGAGACAAGGGTTTTGCTATGTTGTCCAGACTTGTCTCGAACTCCTGGCCTCAAGCAATCTTTCTGCCTTGGCCTCCCAAAGTGGGGGGATTGCTGGCATAAGCCACCATTCTTGGCCACCAGTTGGGTTTTTGTTTCTCTCTATCCTGAAGGTGTGAGAGAAATCTTTCAGCAGGTCCCTGCCCAGCAGGTTCCTCCTGAGGAAAGCATGGCTCTCTGCAGGGTGGGTAGTAGTCCTGAGCTGAGGACAGTCACCTGCCCTTCTCTCTGGAAGTTGACCTCAGCCGGAGGTCTCTACTGGCAGTGTCCCTCAGCAGCAACCTGATTTCTGCCCCCAGGTACCTGGCCAATGACGTGGAGGAGGTTGATGAGGCCCCCAAACAAGCCATCTTCCACTTCCTGTATGGGAAGAACCGCTTCCAGCGACCCTTGTTCCAGAAGCTTCGGTTCCAGTTCTTCTGTTCCATGCACTGGAGAGCTTGTGTTTCCCCAGAGGAGTTGGAGAAGGTGAGTGGGGTGTGGGGAGGTGGAGGAGGTGGGGAGGAGTCAAGTGGATTGGAGACTGGATGAAGGGAGGGAGGGGCATCTGAGGAGTCCCCGTCTTCTCAAGGACCATTTTCTTATCCAGATCCAGGCTTATGATCCAGAGAACTGGGTGTGGGTATGAGACCACGCCTTCCTTTCCTAGAGCTCCAGGGACCATGGAGGCCTGAGGTCATCAGCCTGAGGGAAGGTACATTTGTGTCCCCTAGAGTCAAGGCAGAATATTATGGTCTATTTAGGAAATTTGAGGAACCCAATTGCTTGAACCAGCTTCAAACCTGGGCAACATGGCGAGATCCCTTTTCCACAAAAATACACAAATTAACTGGGTGACGTGGGAGGCATCTCTATTCCCAGCTACTCAGGAGGCTGAAGAGGGAGGATCTCTGGAGCTTGGGAGGTTGGGGCTGCAGGGAGCCCTGATCCTGCCACTGCACTCCGGTCTGAGACCCCATATCAAAAATCATCATAAATACTGAGTTCCAGGAGGTTGATTACGATTGACGCACTTGAGTTACCGATGTGGGTCTAGGATTCAGTGAAGATTCGGTTTATGTCTTGTGCAGCTAACCACGTTGAGGACCCAGCATGAGACTTAACCATTAGGAAGTGAGATTACGGATCAGGCTTCTGGATTGGTGGTTAGTGATGATGTCACATTAGAAACACAGCTAGCATGGTTACAAGTTTAGATCTTAAGTTACACCAAAGGCCCCAGGTGTGATGAAGTCCAAAGCCACATTCTCTGAGGGTGCTCTACTCCCTGAGCAGACCCACCCAAAGTCCTGGCTATGAAGCAGATCGCTGGGGCTGGCCTTGGGTGTATTAAGTGAGATTTGGAGTCAGGTTCGCCAAAGTGTGAATATCACAATTGAACATGATGGTTCAGAAGCAGGGTAGAGAATGAAGGGCAGGAGATAAAATTGGATTGGTCAATTGCTAGTTAGAATTGAAGTGGGATGTGAGTAACTTTCCTGTCTAGAGAACTGCCTCCTTGAAATGTGACCTCCTCTCTTTCACTTCCAGAACACTGGACCCAGGGGAGATGTGGATTTTCAGCAGGAAGTTTATTCCAATGTTAATGGCAGACACCAGGAAGAAAGAGAGGAACCATTTGTGCAGATCATCTGGAAGAACCTAGAAGAACCTGGACTGTTCTAGAAGGAGCAGAATAGAGTGATTATGCTGCCCTCCTAGGAGTGGTGGGTAGGGGGTACTTCTGGGCATCCTTGGAGGACAGTGAGAAACCAGCGGTGTTTCTTGTTCCACCCCTTCCTGCAGCACCACCTCCCTTTTTAGATTGCTGAATTCAACCTCCCTGGGGTGGAACCTGGAGGTCCTGCTTCCTATGGACTTGGTTGCCACAGTCCGGGAGCATTTGAAGGCACAGTGCACGTGCTCAGATTGGCACAGAATTATTTGTAAAATATGAGTGCCACAGGATTGTAACAGATAGCTTCATGCATACTATGCATTTTGTTGGTTTGTTTGGAAAATGTCGGCCATTGAATTATTAGTACATTTATTTCAGATAGTTTGGAAATTTTTATACTTTTGAAGACATGCTGCTCCTGTAGAGTTTTTTGATGACAGTTATAGCTGTTACATATACATAAATATAATTTTCTTTCCATTTTTAAGAAGGAATTTTGTTTATCCTAAATCTTTTGTTATCTGTTATTATATGTGCTCCTGAAGTGAACACTCTTTTTATCTATGATGCTTATGTAATCTATTATATCATATCTATGTGGTAGTTCTCGTAAATTCTTGTACTAGGAATTTTTATTTGCTGTTTCATGTTTGTTACTGAATTGTGAGAATCCAGTTGTGATTTTTAACATATCTTAGGTATATGTTAATAGGTCTAATATATACTATACATTTTATTGGTTTATTTTGAAAAAGGTGGGCATAGAATTCTTTTTTTTTTTTTGAGACGGAGTTTCGCTCTGGTTACCCAAGCTGGAGTGCAATGGTGCGATCTCGGCTCACTGCAACCTCCACCTCCTGGGTTCAGGCAATTCTCCTGCCTCAGCCTCCCGAGTAGCCGGGATTACAGGCACACGCCACCATGCCCAGCTAATTTTTTGTATTTTTAGTAGAGACGGGGTTTCACCATGTTGACCAGGATGGTCTCGATCTCCTGACCTCGTGATCCACCCGCCTCGGCCTCCCAAAGTGCTGGGATTATAGGCTTGAGCCACCGCACCCAGCCCCTAGAATTCTTACTATATTTATTTTAAATAGTTTGGAAATCCTGGTATTTTGAAAAGACATTGTTCCTATAGAGTTGTGTGATGAGTGTTATAGCTGTTATATACACATAAATATAATTTTGTTTTTCTTTCAAGAGAGGATTATTTTTATCCTAAGTATTTTATCTTTAAATCTTTGTATGTATTATTACATGTGGTGGTGAAGGGATGACACTTTTTTTCTCTGATACTTACTTAGTATATTACCTTTATAGCTACATGGTAGTTCCCCTAAATTCCTGTAAAAATAAATTTTTATTTGATGTTAAGTGTATGTTTTTGAAATGTGAGAATTCAGACATGATTTTTTACCTCATATTGACATGTTTGTATGTTAAAGAGGATGTATGTTTTAAAGGAGGACATGCACTGTGTGTTTTCAAGAGAACAGAGCAGTGCATGTATTGGGGAAATGTAATAAAGATGAAGTTTTTTCACCTTTATAGAGTGCGATCATATTGCTCTGGATTGCTTATTTCCTATCAAGTGACATTTTTCCTTAATGTTATTTGGAAAAATGTCCAAATATTTGGTTATTTGAACATATTTATTAGCTCTGGAAGATAATCCTGTTATTTTTCATGTAGAAAAAAACAAAGCTGTGCTCAGTGCTCACATGTATAATCCCAGCACTTTTAAAGTCATGGCAGGAGGATCACTTGACACCAGGAGTTTGAGACCAACCTGGGCAACATAGCATCTACATCTATTTTTAAAAAATATTTTTAAAAAGAAAAAAAATAGAGAAGGCCAATCCCAAGCTTAGAGATTTTTGTTTATTTTGTTTTTTTGAGACGGAGTCTCGCTCTGTCGCTCAGGATCAAGTACAGTAGTGCAGTCTTGGCTTACTGCAACCTCCACCTCCTGTGTTCTAACCATTCTTCTGCCACAGCATCCCAAGAAGCTGGGACTACAGGTGTGTGCCACCACGGTGAGGTGTAATGTTTGTATTTTAATAGAGACAGGGTTGCACCATATTAGCCAGGCTGAACTCAAACTCTTGACCTCAAGTGATCCACCCACCCTGGCCTTTCAAATTGCTGGGATTACAGGCATGAGCTACCATGCCCAGCCCCTAAGCTAGAGATTTAAAGCAGGAAATTAGAGAAAGACATTGAGAGAAGAAAACCAGGTGGTAAAAATACTCTAAAGGTTTTTATTTTCTAGCGTTTCTAAAGTGGCTCACACCTGGGATCCCAGCAGGAGTTCCAGACCAGCCTGGCCAACATGGTGAAAGCCCATCTCTACTAAAAACACAAAAATTAGCCAGGAATGGTGGTGGCCACCTGCAATCCTAGCTATTCGGGAAGCCAAGGCAGGAGAAATCACTTGACCCTGGAAATTGGAGGTAGCAGTGAGCAGAGATTGTGCCTCTGCACTCCAGCCTGGGTGTCAGAGCGAGACTCTGCTTTCCAAAGAAAAAAAAAAGTTTCTGCAACATTTGAGCCATTAAAGACAGGCACTGTGCCATGCAATTTTTTTATTTTTGGAGTTGGGGTCTTGCTCTGTCACCTATGCTGGGCTGCAGTGGTGTGGTAGCTCACTGTAGCCCCAGACTCAAGTTCAAGTGATCCTCTTACCTTGCTTCCCAAAGTGCTGGGATTACAAGCATGAGCCATCACAGCTGGCCTGTATGACACAATTCTGATGTCAACTCCCTGATGTTAACTTCAAATGCCACAAGTTAAGGCCACAAACCCCCACTAGGCTGCCTTCACATTAGATGCAAGCTGCAAGTTTGGGTGTCCTCAGATCACATGTACTTCTCACCAACTGGCTACAAATTCAGAGGTTCCCACAGTGTCCTCTGGTTTGATAATTTATAACAACTCAAAGAACTCAGAAAAGCAAGATACTTTTTTGTTAGATGAAGTCTCACTGTTAAGCAAAAGTACAATGGCACAATCTCAGCTTACTGCAACCTCTGACTCCCAGGTTCAAATGATTCTCTTTGCCTCAGTCTCCCTAGTAGCTGGGATTAGAGATGAGTGCCATCATACCTGGCTAATTTTTGTATTTTTGGTAGGGTTTCGCTGTGTTGGCCAGGTTGGTCTTGAACTCCCAAACACAAGTGATCTGCCTGCCTCAACTTTACAAAGTGCTGGGATACAGGCATGAGCTTTTGTGCCCGGCTGAGCATGATATTTTCATTACAATTTTATGTAAGAAAAACTGACAAAAGTAACACCAGTCAAAAGCAGAGACATGTAGTATAAACTCCGAGAGGGTCCTGAAGATGACATTTCTGTGTCCTCAGGATGCATCATCCTCTCAGCATACTGATGTGTATCTCAAACCAGGGAAGATCACCGTAGCTTCCATGTCCAGGGCTTTTATCACAGCAGGTGGGTTGATGCAATCATTGGCCAGGCAATTGAGTCCATCTCCAGCCCCCCAGTTCCTTTCTGGAGGTTGGGCTGACATCATGTGGCTCAACATCACAACCTTCAAATCGCATGGTTGGTCTTTCTGGTGTGGTTGTCCCCCTGGCCAAGTCATCTGGTTAGCATGCACTAAGCTGTGACCCTGGGGTGGCCACTATGAGTAACAGACACACCTGTCATTCAAGAATTCCATGGATTTAGAGGCTGGCTACCTCCAGGAATCAGAGACAAGACCAGAACCAACAGGGAAAAGAAGACCAGGGAAGTCTCAGAACAGCAAAGAAATAAATTCCTTTTTTAAAAAATTTTGTGTAAATGAGTTTATTGACAAAGACACAAGGTCACACTTCCCCCAACCCCCACCCTCCCCCAAAACAGGACCCTACAAGAACAGAGGAATGAGAAGCATTCTCATGGTAACATTTTCGCCACCCCGCCCCCCTTCCGATTTCTTTCCAGAGACTCAAGCTTCACAACACAGACACACAGAGCAGGCTTGGGTGAGGACAGACACTCAGGGAATCTCTGACCAGCAAAAGAGTTCTGGGTGTTTGCTTCTCCTGCCCTTTGTGTGATGCCAGCTGATGTTACAAAAACACACTTAGGCAGAGGAGGGGGCATGCAGGGCAACCTCCACTCACTTCCCTAATTTGGCCAAGCTTGGAATGAGCCAAGAGAGAAGTTGTGGTGGAGGCAACAGTTTCTGCCTCTCAGGAGAGGACCTTCCCATAATAAATTCTACTTCCCATAATAAATTCCTTTTTATATGTGTATATATAATGTATATAAAATATATATTTAATGAATTAATGTATTAAATATGTAGATTGTTTTATAAATAGAAATGTCATATTTTCATATAGCATAAACATTATACATATATAAATATATGTTTCTCCCTTTATTTACTTATGAGTTGAGTTGGAGTCTCACTCTGTCACCCAGGCTGGAGTGCAGTGGCATGATCTCAGCTCACTGCAACCTCTGCCTCTTGAGTTCAAGCGATTCTCCTGCTTCAGCCTCTCCTGTTGCTGGGATTACTTTTGTTAAATTTTGCCTAAACCTGCCTCATAAACAGTGAAATGTATCCTAATTTAAGTGTGTAAACCTTTTGCTAAGGTAATGTAAAAGTAAAATTAAAGAAAATAAGGAAAAAAGAGCATAAACCTTTGTGAAAAAGCCTTTAGGCCTTGTCAGTTCCTAGAATGTATTTATTTCACTACACTGGGGACTCCATTTCCAGTGTTAAGGTCCATTTTCAGAAGACTGGGCAAGCATCAGACAGGGGGTGGGGAGGAATTATACAAACAATTGAGTCCAGGTGGTGGTCCTAGGACCCAAGGGCCCCCTCTGTATGGCAGGGGCACCCAACAGCTGTAACTGATGTGTTCCCCGAGAATGACTTTATGGTCTAAGAAGAACGTGTGTTCTCAGCCCCAAGCTAAGGAATCAGGAGTGGCAAGACCCCAGAAGGATGCCAACTTATGAAACCCCGAGTCAAGAGGTCTAGCAGGGCACTTGGTTTCTCAGGTCACACACTTGGCCCTCTTCCAAGTTGTACTATCCTTCTTTCCTTTCCTTTCCTTCCTTTTCTAAAGGTTTTCAGTAAACTTTTTTTTGAGATGGCATCTCACTCTATCACCCAGACTGGTGCACAGTGGCACCATCTCAGTTCATGGCAATGGCCGCCTCTCAGGTTCAAGCAATTCTCCTGCCTCAGCCTTCTGAGTAGCTGGTCTGAGACCACTACCACACCTGGCTAATTTTTGTATTTTTAGTGGGAATAGGGTTTCTCCATGTTGACCAGGTTGGTCTCAAACTCCTGACCTCAAGTGATCTGCCCACTTCAATCTCCCAAACTGCTGGTATTACAGGCTTGAGCCGCGGCCCTGGCCTTTTTTTTTTTTTTTCTTTGTGATAAGTCTCTGGCCAGGCTGGAGTGCAATGGCATGATCTTGGCTCACTGCAACCTTTGCCTCCCAGGTTCAAGCGATTCTCCAGCCTCAGCCTCTCTACTAGCTGGGATTACAGGTGCCCGCCAGGACACCCAGCTATTTATTGATTTTTTTTAGTAGAGATCGGTTTTCGCCATGTTGGCCAGACTGGCCTCAAGTGATCCACCAACCTCTGCCTCCCAGAGTTCTGGGATTACAGGCGAGGGCCACCGCTGCACCTGGCAGGCATGGAAGAGGTTCCCTTGGGTCCTGCTCAGAGGAGTCACGCTGGGGAAAGCAAGTGGAGGTGCTCCTTGAAGAAAATAGGGAATCTCACATCTCAGCAGTTCTGTCCTGGCCTGCCGCCCTGGATCGTCCAGCCTGGGTCGGGGTGGGAAGACCTTGCCCTTCTTGACTGGGTTTGAGTGTGAGTGTCCCATTTCGCCAAGGCCTAGCCCGCGGTTCCCAGTCCCTGGCACCACCCAGCAGCTCCCGGCTCCCCCTCCCCTCCAGACCTGGCACTCGCCCTCAACCAAAATGGCGCCGACGGCCTCAGTACGTCAAGCGACGTGCCCGCCGGCCTCCTCCCGCGCTTCTTTTATCCCCGCAGCCGGAAGCCGAGCAGCAGAGCGGAAAGCCTGGCTTTGGGGTCCGCAGTGGTTTAGGCAGCGCCAGGGCTGTTGTGTGGCTGCATGGTGGTGCTGCAGGGCGGGATGCTCTACCCCCGGGAGAGCCCGTCATGGAAGTGCAAGGAGCTGGACAGCCCCTGGAGCTTCCGCGCCGACTTCTCAGACGACCGGCGCCGGGGCTTCCAGGAGCGGTGGTAGCGGCCGCTGCTGCGGTACTTAGGGCAGGGCCGGGAGGCACACAGAAGCCGGGCGGAGGGAGTAGGGGAGCCCGGGCCGCCTCGCAGGCTCCTTCCCCTTGTCGCCCGGGGGTTGGAGGCCCAGAGGAGGTTAAAGGTCAGTGGGCTTGGGAGCGCTGGGTTGGGGGAGTGGGGCAGGGAGGGGACCCAGGAGGACTGCTGCGGAGGAGGAGGAAGCGCCCCTGCCGAGCCCCCTCCCGAGGCGAAGGCTGAGCCCGGGCAGTGTCCTTTTTTTTAATGTTTGTTTCTAATTTTTAAAATATTTTTTGAGACTGGGCTTGGCCCTGTTGCCCAGGCTGGAGCGCAGTGGCGCAATCCTAACTTCTGAGCTCAAGCGATCCTCCTGCTGCAGCCTTGCAAGTTAGCTGGGGGGCTCCGTGCCTGGCTAATTAAAAAAAATTTTCTTTTAGATATAGGGTCTCACTACTTTGCCCATGCTGGTTTCGAACTCCTGGCCTTAAGCCATCATTTTATGTTGACCTTCCAAAGCACTGATCCCCGGCATGAGCCACCCAAACACTCCTCCCAGTAGTGGGGCCAGAGCGTCTTGGGCTGCACAGAGCTGGACCTGAGGATGGGGAGGAGGAGACAGTTTAAACATCCTGAGGTCAGCTCTGCAAAGAAGGCAGGAATGTACCTTGGTCCCAGATCTGTTTGGGGTCCTAGGAGCTGAGCTCCACTCTTCTCTCCACAGTTTGGCCCCACTCTGGACATGCAGGTTCTCTCCAGCTTCAAGAACATCTGCCAGGACTCGCGGCTATGGCATTTTTGTCAGCTGGGTGTGGCACAAATGGGAAGTGACCTTGCCAGAGTGGTGGACCCAGGACCTGCAGAGAAGAGTGGTGCTGAGGATTGGCAGTGCCCACTCCTATGCCATTCTGGTGAGTGCAGCCAGGAGCACGTAGGGCAGGTGGGTGGGTGTGGCTGCTGTACCGCATGGGAGTCCCAGGTGCCACCCACAGCCTGTCTCCTGGGATGGAATGGTGAGGGGCCCTTCCTTGCTCTGCCCTGGAGGCTGTTCCCTGTGTAGGGGGATAGGTGACCTAGTCTACCCCATTGGGATGCCATTCTTCCCGTCTGGCTGGCAGGCCTCAGCTCTATGCTGCAAGTTATGAGGGAGTGCCCGATAACATGGCCCCTCCTCATGCACTGAGCTGCCGCCCCCTCCCCATATCTCCAGTGTCTGCAGTGGGTGAATGGGGTCGATGCGCTAGAGCATGGGGGGTTTACCTCCCCTTCAAGGCCAACATCAGCAGCCTGGTCCAGGTGGGGCCCCTGCCCTCCCTCCTCCCTGTCACTATTGCCATCAACAACACACTCCCTCCATCCAGCCACCAGGGATCATCTGCTACATGACCGACACCTGCAAGTGGCTACCATCCTGCCTCCACCACACGCCCCACCTCCCCACCCCACCCAGTAGTCTTCCTGCTAGGGACAGATTTGCCTTCACAGAGTGGACGGGCCTGGATCTGGGGAGGCCACAGACATGTGAGCTGAGGTTAAACAACCCACAGCAGGGGTCCAGCAAACCACAGTTCTCCCACCCTGGATATCCCAAGGGTTACTTTGTCCACAACACAGACTTTGACTTCAGCTCGGCGGGACTGCAGCGGTCTGTGCTTCTGTTCACAACACTCACCACCTGCATTGATGACATCACCATCACCGTCACCACCAGCGTGGAGCAAGACAGTGGTGAGAGCTTCCAGTAGGATCCTTTCTCAGCGGGGCCCAGGGTGGCTCTGTTTGTTCCCTGTTTGGAAAGCTCTCCCAGGAAAAAGGTTCTCCCAGCATCTCTAAACCCTCCCAGGTTCCCATCCACCTACAAAGCTCAAATCCAGACTGAGCGGGCACCAGCTCCCAAAATCACCTGTGTGGTTGACCTCATTTGGAGAAGAGGGGTCTTCTTGCCTATGGTCACACAGCTCAGGGTCGCAATCCTGTCCCTTTCCCATGGAGCTACCCTCACTCCAGCTCCCCTTGGTACACATCGTGCTCAAGGAACAGGCAGCTTACCAGGTACTCCCTGTGGCCCGAGGCCCCTCCCTGTGGCCCCAGGCTCCCACCAAATCCCTGAGCAAATAGTGCAGTGTTGCCTGTCTGTGGTTTCATGTTGAACTAATTAAATGCTCAAGTGCTGTTTAACTGTGTGCCTTGATGACTGCCTCTCTCCATCCTTTAATGACCCCTGATGCCCACATGGCTCATGAGTGAAGGTGTCCCCACCCCAGATGCCCCCTCTCAAGGTGTGCTTTCAGGACTCAGCTCCTAGACAGGGACAGTCAGCCATTAGGGATAGGGTGGGACCAGGGCAGGGGCTCTCCTGACTCCTGATATCTGTTTGCCTGCCCCCCAGCGTTACTGCCACCTGCTATAGGTGACTGAGAAGTGGGCCTAGGGCACCTTCAGACTCAACCCCAATGATTAGGACATCCACACAGCCAGCAAGCACCACCTGAAGGTAAGACCCCTGCAGCCCCACTGCTTTCCTGGCCTCCCGTCTCCACCTGGCCCTGGGCCACTTGGAGCATTAGCACCATTGTTCCGTTTACTTCACCATTGGCAGACAGCAGTGATGATCTCAGGACATGGGCCAGTTGCAGTGGCTCATGCCTATAATCCTAGCACTTTGGGAGGCTCTGGTGGAAGGATCACTTGAGGCCAAGAGTTTGCATGGGCAACATAACAAGGTTTCATAACTACAAAAATTTGAAAGAAAAAAATAAAGAACAACAGGGCTAAGCAGAATTGGTGAGAGATTTGGGCAAGACCTGGGGCCCTTGGGTAGAGAGGGAGGTTGGCAGGGCTGATGAAAGCTGCCCTGCCTGGATTGACTCCTCTGGGCATCTAGACTGTGACCCTGGACCTCCCTTCACTTCCAAGAGCTCATTGGCAAAACTGCTGGGAAGCTGCTCACGGGATGCAGCCGGAATAACCAGGTGCCTCTAGCCCCTCCAACCCCCTGCTTTTTGCTGTCCCAATGTTGGGGAGCCCAGGGGGCAGTTAGAGCTCAGCAGGGTCCTGGCTCCCCAGGGAAGCAGCTCATCAGCCTCCCTGAGCATCACCTCCTGCTTGCACAGGTGGTCATGGAGCTTAGACTATGGATGTGGCAGACCTGCTCGATGCTCTCTGGCCTCCTGTGGGAGCCTATCAGGACCATGGTGGATCCCACAGAGGTGTGAGTCCCAAGGTACACCCAGGGGTTAGAGAGAGGTGTGATGGCATCCTGAACAGCAGACTAGGTGGCAGGGACAAACAGGGTGGATATGCCAGGGCCTGGGGTACAGGGGTATTACAGAACTCCAAGATCAAGGCAGAAGAGCCAGGAGTGGGGCATTTCCTGCAGGCCCCAATACTCCCATGGCAGTCTAGCTTATCAGGCAGGGAAGAGTCACCCTTCGTGGGGCCTGGTGTGGTGGCTCATGACTGTAATTCCAGCACTTTGGGAGGCAGAGGCTGGTGGATCACCTGAGGTCAGGAGTTCATGACCAGCCTGGCTAACATGGTGAAACCCTGTCTCTAATAAAAATACAAAAATTAGCCAGACGTGGTGGTGTGCACCTGTAATCACAGCTACTTGGGAGGCTGAGGCAGGAGAATCCCTTGAACCCAAAAGGCAGAGATTGCAGTGAGCTGTGATTGCATCACTGCACTTCGGCCTAGGAGACAGAGTGAGACTCCACCTCAATAACTAAAAAATAAAAAGGAAGAGAACTCATCCTTTGCAGATTTGAGGGAAGGAAACTAAGGCACTAGCTTGGCTGTGCCTGGAGCAGCAAGAGTCTCTCCCCACTCTGCCTGTGTCCCACGTCTCCCGCATTATGTGTCCCCACCCAGCCCATCTGGTGAAAGGCAGAGGCAAAGGCTGCCTCCTGCTGGCCTCATCCCAGGCTTTGGCTTCTGGGACCTGGTGTTTTTGGGTCTGGATTTGTTCTTTGCAGACCTGGAGGAGGAGCTGCTGGGGAGTCTCCACGTGTTGTCAGAGACCCCTCCTCTTGGTCAGCTCCCTGTGACCCCTGTTTCTCAGACTTGGAGGGAAATAAGGGCACACAATTGTGACCATGGAGGTGGTGCAAGGCTGCTAGGAGGAACAGGGAGTGTCTGCTACAGAACTCAGGGTTTCTTTAATTTACTTTTTTTTTTTTTTTGAGACAGGGTCTTGCTCTGTCACCTAGTCTGGAGTGCAGTGGTGGGATCTCTCCTACCTGCAAACTTTGCCTCCCTGGGTCAAGTGATTCTCCTACCTCAGCCTCCCAAGTAGCTGGGATTACAGGTATGTGCACCACATGCAGCTAATTTTTGTATTTTTTTAGTAGAGATGGATTTTACCATGTTGGCCAGGCTGATCTCTTGAACTCCTGAGCTCAGGTGATCTGCCCACCTCAGCCTGCCAGAGTGCTGGGATTATAGGCATAAGCCACTGCATCCAGCCTAATTTTAAAATTTTTAACTTTTTTTTTTTTTGAGATAGAGTTTTGCTCTTGTCACCCAGGCTGAAGTGCAATGGCACTCGGCTCAGTGCAACCTCTGCCTCCCAGATTCAAGCAATTCTCCTGCCTCAGTCTCCACAGTAGCTGGAACTACAGGTATGTGCCACACCCAGCTAATTTTTGTATTTTTTAGTAGAGACAGGGTATTACCATGTGGCCAGGATGTTCTCAATCTCCTGATCTTGTGGTCCACCCACATTGACCTCCCAAAGTGCTGGCATTACAGGCGTGAGCAACCACACCCGGCCAAATTTTCTCTGTTTGTCTTTAGAGATGAGCTCTTGCTCTGTCACCTAGGCTGGAGTGCAGTGGCTCAGTAATAGTTCACTGCAGCCTTAAACTCCTGGACTCAAATGATCTTCCCACCTCAGCTTTCTGAGTAGGTAAGACCACAGGTGTGCACCACACCCTGCAAAGTTTCTACATTTTTTTGTAGTAACGGGTTTTCACTATGTGGCGCGGTCTGGTTGAACTCCCAGCCTCAAGTGATCCTACCATCTTGGCCTCCCAAAGTGCTGGAATTACAGGCTTGAGCCACCGTACCTGGCCTTGAGTACAGAATTTCCTTAGGGGGTGACGAAAATGCTCTAAAATCGGTGATGGATGTGCACTAAAGTGTGAGTGATATCTCAGCAAAGTTGGTTTATTTAAAACAGCAACAGGCTGGACGAAGTGGCTCATGCCTGTAATCCCAGCACTTTGGGAGGCCAAGGTGGGTGGATCATCTGAGGTCAGGAGCTTGAGACCAGCCTGGCCAACATGATGAACCCCTGTTTCTATTAAAAGTATGAAAAATTAGTAACTTGAATGAGGGGCAGGGTATCCCACCTGCTCCGAGCAGCTCTTTATGAGCCCCAGCTATTTCTGGGGTCCTCAAATGAAACCTCCCAAGTAATACCCAAGTCATACCCAACATGGGCCTCCTCCCCTTTTCTAGCCCTGGCTGGGAGATGCTGAGTGACAGAGGCTCAGGCTTTGGGTGTTCCTGGCAAAGCCTCACCCCAGGAGCCCCACAGCTCAGGCCCAGTCCATGGTTCACATGGCCCCATTTCGTCCTCTTTTTCCCTTGAGAGCAATTTGTCCCTGGGAGATCCTGGATCCCTCATTCAGGTGCAGTGCTGTAGGGCAACACTTCTTCTGGGGTGACCCAGGCCTGCAGTGTCCCAGTGTCACTGGCAGGCCTTGACCTGGCCTCCACCTAAGCCCCTGTTCCTCCTCTCCCACAGGGAACATGACATCCTCTTCCCAGGGTACACCCACCTGCAGAGGGCCCAGCCCCATCACTGGAGCCACTGGATTCTGAGGTGAGCTGGGTGAGGTGCTGGGGCTGTACTGGATGGGAGGACCCTGGCTGCCCTGACCCTCCTGCCCCTGGCTTTCCACAAAGGTGCCATGGTGCTGACCCTAGACTCTGAGCAGCTGCTGGAGGTTCGGAAGCTGATTGGTGTCCTGCCCCTGGGGAGGTGGGTGAAACTCCAGTGCCCTAAGGGCCTGCTGGGGGTGGCTGCTGCATAGCCCAGGGATTCACACATGAGCTGGGAAGGGCAGAGAGAGTTAGAAAATCAGGTTATCTGCTCAGAGGGGGACCCTGCATGGATCCCCAGGTCTTGCTAAGGTGGGGATGTCCAAGCCAGTGAATGTGTCTGAGCAGGGCTGGCCTTAGTGTAACACACTTAGCGTAATCCAAACCTTGGGGAAATGACCTGATTTATTCAATAAATGGACTGCAAGGGACAGCACTGAGATCAAAGTGGGAAGTTGTCAGGATCAAGAAAATCCTAACAGGTGAATCAAACAATCCCAAGGAGAGACTTTATTTGGATCCTGATTCACACAATAAATACATGAAATGACTGGAAATTTGGAGCTAGAAGGAGAGTTGACAGTGATAAAGAGCAATGGTGTGAGATGGTTGGTTGATGATGGTATTGGGATTATTATATTTTTTAAAGAGTTCTTGTCTCCGGGCACGGCGCTTCACACCTATAATCTCAGTAGTGTCGGAGGTCAAGATGGGAAGATCCTTTGAATCCAGGAATTCTAGGCCAGCCTGGGCAACATAGCAAGACCCTGTCTCTACTAAAATACAAATTAAAAAATTAGCTTGGCATGGTGGTGTGAGTCTGTAGTTGCAGCTACTCAGGAAGCTGAGGCAGGAGAGGCCACAGTGAACCAAGATCATGCCACTGAACTCCAGCCTGGTTGACAGAGACCTTGTCTTGAAAGAACAAACAAGAATTGTATCTTTTACAGACATATACCAAGAGAGTCAGGGAGGAAATTATATGATGTGTGGGATTTGCTATAAAATCCTGAGAGGGAGAGGAGAAGCATGTAGGAGTATACATGTAACGAGATTGGCCATCAGATAACAAGTATCTGAATCTGCTGCCGAGTAGGTGAAAGTCACCACACTAGCCTCTTGTTCCAAAAAGCTTGAATAGAAAGTTTGCGTAAAAATTCACTTCGTGGATTTGTAACAAGCATTGAATAAGATCCTGTATACAGAGTGTTTTATCACCATGGCTTGCAGGTAGCACACAAACATTGTTTTTAGTTTTGTATAGTCCCTGTCCATTAATCACACCCACAAAAGGTATGTTGTTCACACCAAGAGCTCTGGCCCATGGACCTTTGTCCACTTGGTGGTAATTTGTTAGAATTTGAGGTTTAGAATGAGGAAATACCGGCGTTCAAAGCCCCAAGCCTACTATGAAATAGCAAAGCCAATGGTCCCAGATGCCTTCGTAGTACACCTAGTAAGTAGGACCATTTTTCTCTCACCTTGTAGGCACACTTGAGTTCATTCACTCATTTTTCATTCATTTCTTATATGCCATGTATTGGGTACTAGGGATCCGTAATACAGTTGGCCTCTAATTGAATGGAAGCACCACTTTCAAAGCATCATTGCAGGATGAGTATTTTGTGTCAAGTGGATTCAAGGGACAGTGCGAAGGATCCATGGCCTCAGTCATGAAGACCCTCCCAAGAGCCAACCATCCTGGGCACATATAAATGAGTGGAGACATGGAACTCACCCTTACAAGGCCTAGAACTTGACAGAGCATACAAGACAGAAGCCCAAATAACCAAGAACAGGAAGCTGAAGGTGAGAGGTGGGCCCCAAAGGATTCTGTGAAAATGCTGTGTGTTTGTGGATTTATCATGCCGAACGAAACCTTTGTTTTTATTCACAGGTTAGATACACTCTCTATATAGAATTCTATATATATTTATCTATATACAATCTATGAAGGGACATTTCTGGGTTTTTTGAGGCCTATGGTGAAAAATGGAGTATCTCAGGCCACTCAGGATGAATAATGCAGTCACCCAGAGGGGCAGGGTGGCCACAGGTGGCCAGCAGCAGGGATGGGCATTGTGAGCCTTTGGGTGGGGTTGTGGGAAGTGGCATTGTGAGCCACTGGCCTGACTTTGTTGTTTCCTGGTAACCAGGTGACATAGGAGGCTTTGTGGGTAACAGGCATCAGCCAGGGCCAGCAGCCTTCAGTCGGAAGCTGATGGAGGAGGAGGAGCTCCGACTACTCTCACGGAAGCATTTGTGCCCTTGTGGCTTGCTCTGTTGCAGCACTTTGGGAGGTCAAAGCAGGTGGACCACTTGAGTCCAGGAGTTAGAGACCAGCCTGGACAACATGTTGAAACCCCATCTCTACAAAAAAAAATACAAATTAGGCACAGTGGTGGATGCATATAGTTCCAGTTACTCAGGAGGCTGAAGTAAGAAGATGGCTTTAGTGTGGGACGTGAAGATTGCAGAAAGCTGAGATCACAACACTGCGCTTCAGTCTTGGCAACAGAGTGAGACTCTATCTCAAAAAAATTGTATACTTTATTGAATCATTTATATATGATTATTTTTGATTACATATTGTTTAGTTCACTACTTTAAAGCCTGCTTTATTATTTCTGAATTTTATTGACTCATTTGTGCCTTAGTCTGTTTCATTACAAATTATTGTTTAGTCACTACCTTGGAGCCTGTTTTCTTTTTTAAAAAATTTTATTACACTTTAAGTTATGGGGTACGTGTGCAAATCTTGCAGGATTGTTGCATAGGTACACACATGCCATGGTGGTTTGATGCCTCCATGCCCCCATTACCTACATCAGGAATTTCTCTTAATGTTATACCTTCCCAACCTCTCCACTCCCAACTATCCCTTCCTTAGTCCCACACCCCCCAACAGACCCCAGTGTGTGATGTTCCCCTCTCTTGTGTTCATGTGTTCTCATTCTTCAACACCTACTTAGGACAGAACATGTGGTGGTTGGTTTTCTTTCCTTGTGTCAATTTGCCGAGAATGATGGTTTCCTGATTCATCCATGTCCCTGCAAAGGACATGAACTCACCCTTTCTTAAGACTGCATACTATCCCATAGTGTATATATGCCACATATTCTTTATTCAGTCTATTATTATTAATCGGCATTTGGGTTGGTTCCAAGTCTTTGCTATTGTAAACAGTGCTGCAGTGAACATATGTGTACATGTGTCTTTGCACTAGTCCTCTCGTGTAACTCTCCAGGTCCGGCTCCTGCCTGTGGTAGACACCTTTCCAGGCTAAGCATTGGCTTTTTGGCTTCCTATTTCAGCTCAGAACATTTTCAAGTCAGCCTCTCTGGTCTCAGCTCTTCCTCCTGGCTGCATCTACAGGCCCAACTCCTGCCTCACAACAACATTTGGCCCAGCTCCTGCTCAGCTTCTAGCAGTCTGTGTAGGCTCCAGCCTTCCTCAAGTTGGGCTTTCCAGGCCCACCTTTGGCCTCCCAGTGGCCTGGACAGACCCACCTCCTGCCTACCAACAGGTAGGCCCAGCTCTTACCCTTGATGTTGGCCTCCCCAGGCCATTTCTGCCTGCCTGCGTGCCTGTCTCATGGCAGCTCCTGGCTCTCTGATGGCCTCTTTAGGCACATGTCATGCCTCACCATGGCCTCCCCAGGCTGATGGAGGCTCCTGTTTTTCGGCATCCTCTGCAGGCCCAGCTTGTTCCTCACTAGACGATTTAGGCCTGCATGCCCGCTACTTGGAAGCTTTTGGTGGCCTCTCCAAGCCCAGCTCATAAGCTCATTCCTTTGTGGCCTCTCCAGGCCCAGGTGCTGCTTTCTGGAATCCATTCTGGGCAAGCTTTTCCTCATGGCTTCATCTACAGGCCCCCCACCTGCCCTGCAACAACCTCTGTGAACTTGGCTCCTTGTGGCATTTGTAGACCTGAAAGGTCCTGAAATCAAGCTCTCCAGGCCCACACAGCTCATGCCTCATACTGGCATCTCCAAGATCAGCTCCTGCCCTCTGAATGCATCTCGAGGACCCAAATATGCTCAAGTCAGCTTCTATTCGCCTGGCTCTAGCTTCCTCCTGGTGGCCTCAGAGGTTTACATGTTCCTAAAATTGGCCAATTTTGGCCCAGGTCCTGCCATCCTGGTGGCCTCTCTGGTTGCAAAACCTCCTCACTTTGGCCCCTCCAGGGTGAGCTTCTGTCTCTCAATGACCTCATTGGGCCCAGCTCCTGCCTCCCAACATCCTTTGTGGACTCAGCTCCTGCCCAGCTTCTGATGTCCTCCATAGGCCCGAAAGGCTCATGGTTGCCTCCCCAGGCTCAGCTCCTGCTCTCTGTCAGCATCTACAGGCCCCAAACTTCCACAAGTTGGCTTCTCTTGGCTTGGCTCCAGCCTTTTTCCAGTGGCCTGGGCAGGCCCAAATGGTCCTGAAGTTGGCCTCTCCAGGCCCAGTTCCTGCCTGACAGTGGCCTCTCCAGGCCCAAAGCCTCCTCTTGTGGGTTTGTCCAGGCCTGGCTCCTGCCTGTGGTAGGCCCTTCCAGGCCCAGCCTCTGCTTCCTAGTGGATACAGGCATGCAATGTGTAATAATCACATCAGGGTAAATCGGATACTCCTCATCTTAAGCATTTATTTTCCTTCTTTATTTAACAAGCAATTCAGTTATGTTCTTTTCCTTTTTTCTTTTTCTTTCTTTGTTTTTTTTTTTTTTTTTTTTTTTGCACTGGAGTGTAGCTCTTTCTCCCTGGCTGGAGTGCAGTGTTCCAATCTCATCGCAGACTGTCCCCAGGGTTGAAATTATTCTCCTGCCTCAGCCTCCTGAGTAGCTGAGACTAATTTTTGTATTTTAAGTATAGACAGGGTTTTGCCATGTTAGTTAGGCTGGTTTCAAACTCCTGGCAGGGGATCCTCCTGCCTTGGCCTTCCAAAGTTCTGGGATTGCAAGCATAAGCCACCACACCTGGTCCCTTTTAGCTATTTTTAAATAAGTAAATTATTGTTTACCATTGTCACTCTTTTGTACTACCAAGTACTACATCTTATTCATTCTAACTGTATTTTTGTATTTATTAATTATTTCTGTGAACCCCCTCCAGCCCACTATTCTTTCCAGCCTCTGGTAACCTTCATCCTACTCTCTATCTTTATGAGTTCAATTGTTTTAATTTTTAGCACCCACAAATGACTGCGAACATGCAAAATTTGTCTCTCTCTTTCTGACTTATTTTAGTTAATAAAATAATCTCCAGTTCTACTCATGGTGTTGTAAGTAACAGGATTCTATTATTATCATGGCTGAATAATATTCCATTGTGTATATGTACCACATTTTCCTTATCCATTCACCTGTTTTTTTTTGTTTTTTGTTTTGAGACCGAGTTTTGCTCTTGTAACCCAGGCTGGAGTGCAATGGCACGATCTCGGCTCACTGCAACCTCTGCCTCCTGGGTTCAGGCAATTCTTTTGCCTCAGCCTCCTGAGTAGCTGGTATTACAGGCACGCACCACTGTGCCCAGCTAATTTTTTGTATTTTTAGTAGAGACGGGGTTTCACCATGTTGACCAGGATGGTCTCAATCTTTTGACCTTGTGATCCACCCACCTCGGCTTCCCAAAGTGCTGGGATTACAGGCATGAGCCACTGCGTCTGGCCCCATTCACCTGTTAATGGACACTTAGATTGCCTCCAAATCTTGACTATTGTGAATAATGTTGCAGCAAATGTAAAAATGTAGATATTTCTTTCATATACTGATTTATTTTCTTTTGGGTATATACCCAGCAGTAGAATTACTGTGTCATAAAGTAGCTCTTTTTAGTTTTTTGAGGACTGTCCATTCTCCATAGTGGTTGCACTAATTTACTATCTCACCAAGAGTGTACCAGGGTTCCCTTTTCTCCACATCCTCATTAGCATTTGTTACTGCCTGTCATTTGGATATAAGCCATTTTAACTGGGATTGCATGATAGTTCATTGTAGTTTCTATCAGTGATGTTGAGCATCTTTTTATAAAGATGCCATTTGTATGTTTTCTGTTGAGAAATGTCTATTTTGATCGTTTGGCCATTTTAAATCAGATTATTTGCTTTTTGTCCTATTTTTGTTTTTACCTAAGCTCCTTATATACTCTAATTATTAATCCCTTGTCAGATGGATTCAGGATTGTGTTTTGTCTTTATTTTACACTCAATTCTAAACCATTGAATGGTATCAAGTGGAGAATTGACATATTTGTATTGGAAGATGACTTTGTGTATTTGCTACCTATTGCTGTGTAACATACTGGTCAGGTGAGGTGGCTCACACCTGTAATCCCAGCACTTTGGGAGGCCAAGGCAGGCAGATCACGAGGTCAGGAGTTCAAGACAAGCCTGGTCAAAATAATGAACCCTTTCTTTACTAAAAATACAAAAATTAACCAGGTGTGGTAGCTCACACTTATAATCCTAGCTACTCAGGAGGCTGAGGCAGGAGAATCACTTTAACCTAGGAAGTGTACGTTGCAGTGAGCTGAGATTGTGTCACTGCACTCCAGCCTGGGAGACAGAGTGAGACTCCATCTGAGAAAACAAACTAACAAACAAACAAAAAAATACCATCCCAAATTATACAGTTACAATGATACTCATTAGTCTTCTCATAATTCTGGAGGCTGACTAGACTCACCTAGGCAGTTCTGGCTCAGGATGTGGTTGCCTTTAAACAGTATGGAGTTAGAATACTGTCAAAGGTTTTCTTGCTCAAGTAACTCCTGGTTAATGTGGGCTGTCAGCCAGGGAATCAGCTGGGGCTATCTGGTGGAATACCCACAGGTAACCTCCCTACATGATCTGGGCTGTCTGACAAAATGATGAATGGGTTTTAAGCACACCCACCCCAGGAGGGAGAGCCAAGTGGAAACAGTATCATCTTTTATGACCTAACTTTGTCAGGTCATGAGCAACAATTCACTTTATTCTACTTACAGAAGCAGGGGACTATGGTCATTTTCAAGGGAAGAGAAACTAAATTCTATTTTTTGATAACAAGTGTAAAAAAAATTGAGGACAACTATTCACAATAGTGGAGAGATGGAATCAACCTAAGTTTTCTTCCCTTGATGGAAAAAAGAATAAAGAAAATGTGGCAGCCAGGCACAATGGCTTACACCTATAATACCAGCACCTTTGGAGGCCAAGGTGGACAGATCATCTGAGGTCAGGAGTTTGACCCCAGCCTGGCAAACATGGCAAAACCCCTTCTCTACTGAAAATACAAAAAGCCAAGTGTGGTGGTGCATACCTGTAATCCCAGCTGCTTTGGGAAGCTGAGGCAGGAGAATCACTTGAGCTTGGGAGGCAAAGATTGAGCTGATATTGCACCACTGCATTCCAGCCAGGGTGAGAGAGTGAGACTCCATCTCAAAAAAAAAAAAGTGCAACATGCAGAAAATGCTTTATGTAATCAAAATAAATCAGAGGATAAAAGAAGTATATTAACGCAACTGAAAAAAGCTGTGGAGATTAGAGATAGTAGTCTAACACTGGGTTGTCAATTGACCCTGAGTTAAAGAACCTTAAAAAAAAAATGGCTGGGCACGGCGGCTCATGCCCATAATTACAGTGCTTTAGGAGGCTGAGGTGGGAGAAAAGCTTGAGGCCAGGAGTTTGAGAAAAAGCCTGGGCAACACACCAAAACCCTATCTTTACAAAAGTAACAAAACTTAGCCAGGTGTGGTGGTGCACACCTGTAGTCCCAGCTACTCGGGAGGCTGAAGCGGGAAGATTTTTTGAGCCCACGAGTTTGAAGCTGCAGTGAACTATGATGACACCACTGTGTTCTAGAACCTCGGTGACAGAGCAAAGTTCTATAGAAAAAAAGAAAAAGAGAGGAAGAAAGCAAGGAAGGAAGGAAGAAAGAAAAAGAAAAAGGGAAAAAGAAAGAAGGGAGGGAGAAAGGAAGGGAGGGAGGGACAGAAGGAGGGAGGGAGAGTGAAAAAGAAAAAAGGAAGAAATGAAGAGATAAGTAGGCAGTCAAAGTCACCCTGTATACCTGGAAAAACTAATACAGAATTACTGGCCTAGAGCCGACCCTGGCTAAGCTACTGAACTTCAATGATAAAGAAAGTACTCTACTAGCCTTTCAGCAGGAGAACATGAGGCACATGTTAGAAGAACCTCCAGCCAGCCTCAGGTCTTCCCATTGCCCTAGCCAGAACCAGATAATAATAGAGTCAGAACTTGGAGGAAGAACTGAAGAAAGTGAAAATGAATTAAGGATATTCTTCCAAGAAAGATGTCATCCAAGTATGCATGCATTATACAGAAACTCTCAAACCAATTTTAAAAATCCAACAGCTGTGGGTGAAAATAGAAACTGCAGATTAAATAGATTCATGACACTTTTTTCTTTTATCATGATTTTAATGAATGTTGAATGAAGATACCACTTACACATAGGCATTTATACGAAGTTCAGAAATTCTCCCACCTTACCTTAGTTTCTTGACACAGTCTCACTCTGTTGTCCAGGCTGAAGTGGAATGGTGAAATCTCGGCTCACTGCAATTTTCACCTCCCAGGCTCAAGCAATTCTCATGCCTCAGCCTCTCAAGTAGTTGGGATTACAGGTACCCACCATGACTCCCAGCTAATTTTTGAATTTTTTGTAGAGACAAGTTTTTGCCATGTTGGCCAGGCTGATCTCAAGCTCATGACTTCAAGTGATTCCACCCACGTTGGCCTTCCAAAGTGCTGGGCTTGCAAGTGTGAGATAAGGTGCCTGGCCATATCACCTAATGTTGAGTAATTTATTGGTAGTTGAAAATTTTATGATTTGCTTCTTTGTTTTCTCTATCCTTTTTCTTTCTCTGGCAGGGTCTCATTCTGTTGCCCAGGCTGCTGCCTCAAACTTCTGGGTTCTGGCAAGCCACCTGCTCAGCCTCTAAAGTAGCTGGGACTACATGTGTGCATTGCAATAATTGTTTTTTTTTTTTTTTTTTTACTTTCTATAGAGACAGAATCTTGCTATGTCACTCATGCTGGTCTCAAACTCCTGACCTTGATCAATCCTCCTACCCTGCCTTTGCAAAGTGCTGGGATTACAGGTGTCAGCTATGGCACCTGGCCTTCTTCGTACTTTTCTATAGGATTTAGATTTTATGTAATAACAAACAATTTTTACAAAAGTAGTATTCTATTTTTAAAATTAAGCAGTGATTAAGAATGAGCTACAGAAAGTGGTATTTATTCAGCACCTGTTTTATACTAGATATTTGGCATATAGTGGACCACCTCATCAATGAGTCAAGGGAGGAATTATAATCTTTAATTTTCAAAAGAGGAAACTGATGCTTACAATTATTTCTTAGTGCTGGAGTTACACATCTGCTGTCAAAACAAGTGCCTGCTCCCAGCAGCCTGCCCCCTGCTAGTTTTATCAGCCCCCTACTTCCACCCCCTCATCTGTGCACAAGAATGTTCACACATACACACACACAAACTTCTGCAATATTCCATCTGCCTAGGCCAGGAACTTGTCCTGACAAACCAAATGCATTAACTATTTCCTGCCCAAAGCTGTTATTCAATCTCTCTATGATTTGGGAAACAGTTTCTGATTTCACACTGATGAGGATTACACTGAGGTCTGAAGAGAAGTAATAATTGCAAAGCATTCTAATCTATGTCAAAGAATATGATGATCGGATATATCCAACCCTTTGAGATGCTCTGCTGTAAGGTGGTTGAGATGCAAAGTACTATTGGCTCATTGTCATATTGGTCCATGGTCATTAATAATGATACTTTGTACTTCTTTCATGTTTGTGCTAAGGGTCATTTCACAAACTGGAAGAAGCTTATCAATTTCTAGGTATTCAAATATCTCTTTCACAGTGTGTGTGTGTGTGTGTGTGTGTGTGTGTGCGTGCGCGCACGTGCGTGCATGCGTGCTATGAAAATATATACACCTGGCTGGGCACGGTGGCTCAAGCCTATAATCCCAGCACTTTGGGAGGCCGAGATGGGTGGATCACAAAGTCAAGAGATCGAGACCATCCTGGTCTACATGGTGAAACCCTGTCTCTACTAAAAATACAAAAATTAGCTGGGCATGGTGGCACATGCCTGTAATCCCAGCTACTCGGGAGGCTGAGGCAGGAGAATTGCCTGAACCCAGGAGGCAGAGGTTGTGCTGAGCTGAGATCGTGCCATTGCACTCCAGCCTGGGTAACAAGAGCGAAACTCTGTCTCACAAATAAATATATACACTTATATATTCACATATGAACATACACACATGTATATACAAATATATATTTATAGTATGCTAATTAAAAATTAAACTCTTAATGATCCATGAAAAGAGAATAGCAGGCCAGATGTAGTGGCTCACACTTGTAATCCCAGCACAGAGGTATGTTGAGGGGGAAAGATCACTTGAATCCAGAAATTTTAAACTGGCCTGGGAAAAATGGTGAGACTCTGTCTTTACAATAAATATAAAAATAAGATGGGCATGATGGCTCATACTTGGGGTCCCAGCTATTCAGGAAGCTAAGGTGGAAGGATCACTTAAGCCAAGAAGGCAGAGGTTGCGGTGAGCTGAGATCACACCAGTGCACTTCAACTCGCATGACAAAGTAATATTTGCCTCAAAATAAATTGGTATCCCAGAAAACTTTAAAATATCTACACATTCATAAATGTCACAAAAGTATATAATCATCAATATATTGATCATAAAGTAAATTCTTAATACTTCGTGATGAGCAAGTGTTAGGCCAGGCATGATGGCTCAAGCTTGTAATCTCAGCATGTTGAGAGGACCCGGCAAGAGGATTTCTTGTGTCCAAAAGTTTAAGGCCAGCCATGGAGTGAGAACCAAACGCTCTAACAAGGCAGAAATTAGTCAGGGATGGTGACATGTGCCTGTAGCTACTCAAGATGCTGAGTTAGGAGGATTGATTGAAGGCAAAAGTCCAGGACCACAGTGAGCCATGATCACATGATGACACTCCAGCCTGGTTGAAAGAATAAGAGGCTAAGAAAAAAACTAAAAAATATAAAAACAGAAGATATGAAACGAGAAGGTGCTATGTCCAGGGCAAAGACTAACAGCCCAAGCAGAGGCCCATTCCCCTCTGAACCCCCAGAAGACAAGACAAATCATTAGACAGTAAATAAAACAGACACCACTGTGAAAAACAAAGGCAGAATTTATTACAAATCTGACAGAAATGCACTGTCAAGGTTACAAGTGGAGACAGGTGTTTTGCAAACACACACTGCTGTGAAGTAAACAAATGAGAGTCCAGGGAAGCTTTAAGCTTTTGACTGCTGTTTACCATCAATGACCTAAAAAGCTGAATCTAGAAGAGACAACTGTGAGACAAGTGCAGCATCAGAAAAGGCAATCATAAGGCAGGAGATGACCTTGAGTGTTCAATAAAAGGCAGAAGATAAGCCTAGAGAGGCCATGGTGAGGCTGCAGCAGGTCTAACAAAGGCTGCCATAAAAAAGAAGCTGAATCTTGAGAGGCAAATGTAAGGCATAAGATAATCCTGAAAAAAAGCGACAGTGAGGCAAAACATAGGCCTGCAAAGTCAGCTGAAAAACATGTAGTAACTAGGCCTTAGAAGGCCCACGTGGGGCAAAAGCTGGGCCTGGAAAGGCTGTTGTCAGGCTGGAGCTGGAGCTGTCTAGGCCACTGGGAGGCCAAAGGTGGGTGAGGCCCACGTGGGGCAAAAGCCAGACTTGAGGAAGGCTGGGGCCTACAGAGGCTGCCAGGAGATGGGCAGGAGCAGGGCAAAATGTGATTGTTGTGAGACATGAGTTGGACCTGTAGATGCAGCCAGGAGGAAGAGCTGGGCCTGTAAAGGTTTAATTGACAACATTCTGATCTGGGAGAAGATGCCAGAAAGCCAATTTTGAGCATGATAAAGTCACCAGGGAGGCACCAGCTTGGCCTAATGAGGCCACTGGGAGGCCAGTGCTGGGCCTGTAGATACATGCTGCCAAAAACACAGGAGCTGAGCCTGATAGGAGACCATGCTGAGGCCAAGAGCTGGGCCTCCAAGTGCTGAGCCATGAGCTCCATTGTTCATTCAGAACTGCTGGGCCGGTACATTTAAGTCTGCTGCAGTAGAACTCATAAATCCCCCTTTTTTTAATCCGAGGTGCTTTGTCCTGGGGAGTTAGGGCTTTATTTGTGGGTTTCTATTGTGCTGCTGGCTTTTTTCAGGGCTGCCTTGCCCAGTGAGGAGGCAGACTAGTCACTGTCTGCCTGCAGAGGCTTTGCAGAGCTGCTGTTAACTCTGCCCAGCTGCCATGTCAACTTCCCTGCAGTCCTGTTTATACAGGTGTAGTTAGAACTTCCTTGGCAATGGTGGCCCACCTCTATAATGGCAGACTGTCTCTGTAATGGTGAACTGTCTCAGCAATGGCAAATTACCTCCATAGTGGTGGACTTCCTTAGTAATGGCAGACGCCCCTCCCCCACAGATCTGGATCATCCCGGGTTCAGCTGTGCTTGCTGTGAAACTCTCAATTCAGAGCATTTCCAATTGCTGTTTCATTGTGAGGGTGGGACCAGCCAAGCCTGATCACCTGGCCCTCTGCCTCAGAGACTTTTTTTTTTTTTTGTCTCCCAGGTGTTCCAGTCACCTGTTGAAAAGGCGCCAGGATCTGTGCAATTTCTTCTGCAGCAACCCACTGCACAGGCTGAAACAGCCACGCTGAGATTTGTGGTGCTTTTTTGCCTGGGAATCTCCTGTCCTGGCTCCCTGTTTCAGCCCCCTTTTTAATCAGATGAATGGGTGACTCTGCCTTCCCAGAGCTCCAATAGCCAGCTAAAACAGCTCCCGGACCAATGTATTTTTTACAGAGAACCGCCACGCCAGGGCACTGACAAAACAGCCACACCAGCCAAACAAGCCACGCTGGCAAACCATGGGGCTCCTCCACCTGGGCATCTCCTGGTCTATGGGCAATAAAAATTCATCTGGAAATTCAGTGTTCACTCACCCTCTGTGCTTTTGCTGGGAGCTGCAATCCTGATCTGCTCCTAATCAGCCATTTTGGATCTCATGTGTCTGTGATTTTAACTTTTCTAAACTTATTTAGACTTTTTTGAGGCCTACTATATGGTATATTTTAAAGAATTGTTAATTTGCTAATTAGAAGAATGTATATTCTGCAGTTTGGGGAACGAATGTTTTTGAAATGCCTAAGTTTATTTATTCTAGAATGTAATTTTTTAAATGGAGTCTCATTGTCACTAGGCTGGAGTGCAGTGATGCAATCTCAGCTCACTGAAACCTCCACTTTTTGGATTCAAGTGATTCTCCTTCCTCAGCCCCCTGAGTAGCTGGGATTACAGGTGCACAGTGTGATGCCTGGCTTTTTTTTTGTATTTTAGTAGAGATTGGGTTTCTTCATGTTGGCCAGAATTGCTTCAATCTCCTGACCTCGTGATCCACCTGCCTTGGCCGCCCAAAGTGCTAGGATTACAGACCTGAGCCACCACACCTGGTCTTTTTGAGTGTAATTTAAGTTCATTTCTTCTTATTTACTTTCAGCCTTGATGATTTATTTAGTGCTGTCAGTAAAGTATTAAAGTCCCCCATTATTATGGTATTGCTGTTTATCTCGGTTTTTAGGTGTAGTAAAAATTATTTTATAACTTTGGAAGCTCCAGTGTTAGATGCTTTTATATTTAGGATTCTAATATCATCTTGTTGGACTAATTATTTTATTATTTTATAATATTCTTCTTTGTCTTTTTTTTAAGAAAAGGATATTAACTGACCTTCCTGTTGGATTAATTTTATATCATTATGTAGTATCCTTCTTTGTCTTCAGACCTTAAAGCAACAGATTTTTGAGCTTTAAGGTTTGTTTTGTTTAAGAATAGCTGCTCTTGCTTGCTTTTGGTTTTCATTCTTGTGGAATATCTTTTTTCACCCTTTTACCTTAAATTTCATGAGTGCTTATGTGTTAAGTATCTGAAGATAGCAGATATGTGGTTGTTGGAATTTTATCCATTCTGTCATTCTATACTTTTTTAATGTAGAACATTTAGGCCATTTACATTTAATGTTAATGTTAAGATGTGTGGTATTCTTCAATTAATCATGTCAGTTGTTACCTACTTTGTTTTTTCATTGTTATTGTTATATAGGTCCTGTGAGATTTATGCTTTAAGGAGGTTCTATTTTGGTGCATATCAAGTTTTTTTTTTAAATTTAGAACTCCCTTTAGCATTTCCTGTAGTGCTGGTTCAGTAGTGGCAAATTCCTTCAGCCCTTTTTTGTCTAAAAAAAGTCAATGTGAAGGAAATAATTTTAAGAGCTGTGAAACAGAGTATCAGGTAGGTAACCTATAAAAAAATCTGTCAGACTAACAGCAGATTTCTCAGCAAAAAACGTACAAACCCGGGGGATAGGGGTCCTTCTGCTTTTAGCGTGAAACAAAATAAATGTCAGCCAATAATTCTGTATTTATCAAAACTAGGATTTATAAATAAGAAAGAGATAAAATATTTTTCAAGCTTTTTTGTGCAGTTTGTGGTTTTGTTTTCTTCTTTATAATTGCCCATATACCAAATATAGAATTTTTCATTCTTTTTATTTTTAATATGCACATTTTTTATTTCATTATAAAATTCTTTTAAATATTTTAACATCATATAATTGACCAAATCAGTAAATTTTTGCATAATTAACTTTATTTTATAGTATTCTATAAATTATATGTGCCTTTCATGCTGAGGTAGAATAATAGGTGCAAAAATACTACAAAAATCTAAATAGATGTTATCCCTGCTTTTATAAAAGTTAAAGTAAAGGAAACAGGTATTATAAAATTTTACACATATTAATGTTATGTTGACCAGTAAAATGTGCTTTGACAGAATTTTAAAAGGTAACCATTGAAATTAACAGTCTAGGGCAGGCATTGCTGAAAAAGTAACACATCACCTAATAAATGCTTAAAATAATTTGTGTTGTTTTTACTCACTCAAAATTCCTTTCATTTGTTTCCCAAATAGCATTCTCTTTTCTATCAGTGAATTCTCCTACATTTCATACCCTCTTGGCCCATGGGTGACCACATGTGACCCATGCCAAGACAATAATATTTTCTCTTACACATTTAAATTTTAAACATGTACTCTAAAGATCAGAAAATGGTCAGACCTATGTCAGTCCAATGGTAGTATAACGCACCCTATTTGTTAATTTTTATTCATATAACTCTTAAAACCAAGCTTAGTTCTGTCCTTCCAGAATTATGAGACAGACTATTGTCTGAATTCTCTATAATAAGCATAAATAGGCAATAAATCCACCTTGTTGCTTAAATTGTACAGTATTCACTTCTGTGGGTTATATAACAATCAATCCTAGCTGAAGTAATCATTATACTATAGGAAGAAAAGAAATAAGATGCTTACAGATGAAGCTAGAAGTCAACTGGTGTAGGCTTTCAGGCCATAAAGGAGTTTTAAATTTCATTCTAATGGAAAACATTTTAAGCAGGAGACAGCATAATCACAAGTATACATTCATACTAAAACAGCTTCATTGTCTGGAGTAATACCTGATGTTCATTGTCTCACAGCTATGAAAAACTAGTACATGGACACACAAAGAGTGAGGTTGAGAGCAGAAGTTTAATAGACAATAGAAAGAGAATAATTCTCTGCTGCAGACAGGGGTTGAAATAAATGGACTGCTGGTCTGTGGTGAAATGCAGGGCATTTTATAGATAAGCTGGTGAGGTGGTGGTGTATGATTTACATATGGTATAAAAAACTGGTTAGACCAAGTGTGCCATTAGCGTAGACACAAATCTTTGGTAATCCCCATTCTAATATTTTATTATGCAGGCAGGATTCTCTGCCTAAGGTGTTCATTTTGAAAGTGAGCTAGGGGCTTATATGCTAAACCAATTAAGAAGTCTCTTGGTCTAACAGAAAATTATTTGTAAGGAAAGACCATCCATATAGCATTTGAAAAGAGCACAGACCTAACTTTCAAAAGGTATTTTGTACCCACATTAAAGCAATAGAAAGAAGAGTGATACAAACAAGGTGAGGTCCTTGGGATAGTTTTTTGAGGTATCTTTTAATGACATCATTTGTCTTCTCTACCTTTACCGAGGACTGGGGTCTCTGAGCAAAATGGAGATGACACTGTATGCCTAGTTTCTTTGAGACCCCCCGTGTGATGGCTGCCATAAATGAGGGTTCATTGTCACTTTGGAGGTATTTACATATACCAAGCAGGGAGTTATTATATTAACTAACACTTTTATCACCTCAGAGGTTTTTATCAGCATTACATTAAAATGCTTCCACCTAGTTAGTAAAATTATCTACCCATAGCCATCGCACCCACCCCCTGCCAATGGTATTTTAAAGAATATCCATTAGTGGTAAGAAAATGTCTTCTGCTTTAGGCCGGGTGCGGTGTCTCAAGCCTGTAATCCCAGCACTTTGGGAGGCCAAGACGGGTGGATCACAAGGTTGAGAGATCGAGACCATCCTGGTCAACATGGTGAAACGCCATCTCTACTAAAAATACAAAAAATTAGCTGGACATGGTGGCACGTGCCTGTAATCCCAGCTACTCAGGAGTCTGAGGCAGGAGAATTGTCTGAATCCAGGAGGCGGAGGTTGCAGTGAGCCGAGATGGCGCCATTGCACTCCAGCCTGGGTAACAAGCGAAACTTTGTCTGAAAAAAAAAAAGAAAGTGTCTTCTGCTTTAAATGGCAGCATGAGTATGAAGAACTAGGAAAGCATACTTGGAGTCATTGCAAAGGTTAGCTACCTTTTTCTTTGTTAATTCAAGTGCTCTTGTAAGAGCTATCAGTTCAGCTAGTTGTGCACTTGTGCGTGAAGAAAGGAATGCAGTTATAATAACACCATTTGGAGTGACCATTGCATATCCTGCTTAATACAGGGTGCTTGCTCCACAAAGAAACTTCCAGCTATGAAAAGGGTCAAGTCTGGATTTTCTAGGAAAGTTTCCCTGAGATCCTCCCTGGCTACATACATCCGTACCACAACTTCCTCACAGTCATGTTAGGTTCTGCCATTTCCTTTGGTAGGAAAGTTGTTGGGTTTAGGTGAGAACAAGTTTTCAATTAGACTGTAGAGCCCTCTAATGGAAGAGCCTTATATTTAAGGAGCTGGCTGTCTCTTGGCCAAAGGCTTCCCCTAGAGCACAGCAATCCTGTTACCTCATGTGTGATATAAACAGTTAAGCCATTTCCCAGGGTTAATTTCTTGGTCTCTGTCACCAGTAAGGTCACTGCAAAAACTGCTGAGAGGCATGCTGGCTATCCTTTAGCCACAATATCAAGTTTCTTACTCAGGTAATAAATTAAGCTGTTCAGCTGTTCCTCAGGCTTGAGGTAAAATTCCCAGTGTGGTTCCCTACTTTATGATACATATGAGGTAATATAAGGGGCAAGCTATCTTGCCCAGCTACCCATAGTCTACAAAACCCAGTAATGCCCCCACATCCTCTTAGTTGCTTGAGGGATTTAGGTAGGGGAAAGAAGGAAATTGGCTTAATCATTTCTTCCTATAATGTTGTGGTCCTTCAGACAACACCAAACACAGGTATGTCACTGAGATTTGGCAAAGCTGGGCCTTAGATTTTGAATGCTTATATCCTCTGTCAGCTAAGAAATTAAGAAGACCTTCATTGCCTTTCTGAGAACTGTTCTCTGTTGTGACACAGAACAGTAGGTCATCTACATTGTGGACGACCCTGACCTGAGGATAGGAAAATTCAGAGAAGTCCTTTGACAGTGCCTGTCCAAAGAAGTGAAGACTGTCTTGAAGTCACTGAGGCCGCACCATCCATGTTAACTGGGCAGTTTGGCTCGAAGAATCTTCAAAGGGAAACACATATTGAGAGTTCAGATGTAATGGTATAGATAAAAAGGTATCCTTTAGTTCTAGTACTATGAATCATTTAGTTCCCTCAGGTACTTGGGTGAGCAAGGCATAGAGATTATAAACTACTGGACGAATTGGCATTACAGTCTCATTAATGAAATGGAGGTCCTGAATTAGTCTTCATTTCCCAATGTGGTTTTGCATTCCTAATATTGGGGTGTTGCAGGGGTTGTTATAGGGTTTGAGTAGGCCCTGCATTTTCAGGTGTTTAATATTGGCTTCTAGGTCTTTCATAGCATCTGGCTTCAGGGAATATTGTCCTAACTATCCCCTAAACCCAAACAAAAACTAGGATGCATAAGGTGAATCTGGACTGGCCTAGTGGTTATAACTTGACCTGTTCTTCCATGAGTTGCCCACATTTCTGGATTAATAGTAGCTTCCACTGTGGGGAAATAAAGGATTTGTCCTCAAGCTATAAGAATGCTGACCCCATGTGAGTTAAAATATCTCTACCAAATAAAGGAGTGGGATTTTTAGGCATGATTAAAAAGGCATGAGTAAATAATAGAATCCCCAAACTACAACTAAGGGTTTTAGAATAATATCAGGTAACTGTCTTTCTTGAGATTCGTATCACAGTCATGCCACAAGAAGAGGGGAAGCTTGGATAAGAGAGAAGAAAAAGACTGGATCCAGTGTCCAGAAGGAAGTCCACCCTTCTTCCTTCAATTTCCAGTATCACCAGGGCTCCTGAGCAATAATGGCAGTTAGAACCAATGGAGTTGGGGTCTGGGCCCTGGGACCCATCAGTCCTGTTGGACCATTGTGAAACCAGTTTTGGATCTGGTGACCTCCATCTCTGTGGGCAGTTTGATTTCCAGTGGTCACTACCATGAGCTGAATGGAGTCAAGTTGACTTCTTGCTGCCTGGGTAATCCTTCTTAAAGTGCCCTGACTTAACACATTTGTAGAAATTAGCAGGAGCACCTCTGAAATTTTGAGTTTTGCAAGCCTGCAAAGCAGCTACTACAGCCTCTGTCTTTCTTTGTGTTTCTTCTTTATATCCTGGGCCTCCTCTCGGTTCCTGTTTTAAAATGTGGAGGTGGCCACCCTCAAGAGGCTTTCTGGATGCTCTCTGGTTCTGTAGCCTGCTTCTGCAGTTTCCATCTAACATAGGGAGCTCAATGTGCTATGAACATGTCCTTTTCAATTGCTTGTTCCTTGACTTTTTCAGGAGAAAGGAGGTGTGTTTTATTAGTGCCTCTTTCAGTGTTGCCATAAAGGTTGTAGGATTCTCATCTAGGTTTTTGTCTATCATGGACATTTTAGAGTAATTAAGAGGTTTGGCTCTAATTCATCATAGGCTCTCCAACATGTGCATTAAAAAGTGTTCTTTTCCATTTATATGTGTAGTCATTGGGGTTCTAATCAGGGTTGTCAGTAGGTATTTCCTCTCTTTCTGTTGGGAATAGTGATTCCCCTATTTTTCACCTTAGCTATTTTGTCTTTTGCTTTTTGACCTATTAGAGGAGACATATAACTCATCTTTGAATTCCTCTGTTGCCTTCAGAACTGCCTGTTTTTCTGCAGCAGTTAGAACTTGGCTTAGGAGCAACATAGCATCCCTCCATGAGAGGTCAAACAACTGAGTTAAATTTTGGAATATACCTCTCAGGGTCTCTCTTTATTTGCCTAAGATACTGAATAGAGAAGGGAACTTGAAACCTAGTGGCATCACCTGCACTGATATTTCCCATATGAGCCAGAGCAAGGAGGAGTGGGAATTTTGGGAGATGGTAGAAGTGGAGAAGCCTACAATGTGGTTGGAGGGGGGCCCTGTATAGGGAAACAGGAAGGGTTAGGAACTCTGTAACTCCCTCAGATGCTTCTCTGAGAAGTTGTCTTTTTAGTTTTGGAGATTTGCTCCTTTTCAGCCTAAATGATATGATTGCCAAAAGAGCTGGGTCGATTGTGCAATGCTTCCAAAGGTCTGGGTTGTCTCATTAGTATGTTAGCCTCATCTTAATCTTTTATTATGCAAAGAAAACCTGTACATAGAAAACCTTGAACCATTTGCTCTCTCATCTACACAAATAATCTAATTTTTGGATAGTATTAAAATTGAGGCTTTCCTGAAAAACGGTTAGTTCAAGACAATAAGAAGGCCATAACATCTTGCAAAAGAAAATGAGCCACTTTTTCTTCAAAGTCTTGGGGTCATAGGAGTCCCATTGCTTCAAAATGCACTCCAGAGGAGTGCAGGCTGAAGATGGTCTGTTATCCATGTAGAAAGAGAAGTGATAAAAAGGAATCCCTTTAGTTTTCTTCCTTTCTTTTAGAATGACTCAGGGTAAAGGGGGTGACAATGGGGACATTCCTTCAACTGTTTCCTTCCTTGGTTCCCTGAGTCCAAGCATCCATTAAAGGTGGATGCAGGCATTACCCTCACCCATGGATCCAGAGGAGCTAAGCAATAATATTAGTCATACTTACCAATGCAACTTTAGTCCTCCATTGGTGATTTTCCTTTGATTTTCTAGACTTCTGTACTCTGCATGTTTTCCCAATGGATGGCTCTCAGGACAGACTATGTAACAGTTGTATGAATGCAAGGCCCCTTACCACAGGGAGAATACTAGGTAGAGCTGTATATTCTGTTATTATACCCCAGATTAAAGTATTCTTAGGCAGTGGTTCTGGTTAACATCCATAGTATGTAAAATACCCATTTTTTTTTTTTTTTAAGGCACATGGGTATTTTAAAAAAATGGCAGTTTTTCTGCTAATGGGAAATTATTGACACAAAATTTTTGTTTGGGGAGATATCTTCCTCTTAATTGTTGTGTTTTCTCACTCACATATGGGGCATAAAGCTTGGTTTACAGTTGACGGGTGTAAAAAGAGAGTAGAATTGGGAAAAATACAGTGTTTTAGCAAAGGTTTGACAAGGTACATCTTGGAGAGGATTCCTATTCCACTAGGCGGTGCTGTATGTCTTGAAATACCATGTGCTTTCCAGACAAAGGGTAGAGAAAAAGATGTTCACTGGGTGGGAGTAGAGGCCCTCTGCTTCTAGAAAAATAAAAAAATGACCATCCCTTTAGCTGTATTCCCAGTTACTATGGCATTTGCTGATCTTGCCTAATAGGATTATTTCCCTTAACTGTAAAAATTCCTGCAGCACTGCATAAAGACAGGGGACAAGAGGCACAGTGGTCTTGGAAAGAAAAAATTTGATGAAAAAAACTTGGAGATGCTATTGCTTACACCCAATGGGCAGTAAGAGGATGGAAAAATAAGAGTCCAGAAGCCTTTGAGTAACTGTCAATTGTCTCTGGATATCTTCAGCCCCAGATGATGGCTAGGCTCTTTGTGAAAGGAAACCAGTTCAAAACAGAGCCAATATTCCTAGCACCCTGAAAACACTGGGAGATTTGTTTAGTACTCCCTAGCAAGCCTGTCATCTGAGTCTTTGAAGTGGCAGCAATCATAATGGTCTCTTAACTGGCCATCAGATGCCCAGTTTTTTAAGTTTCATTTTACAATTTAAAATTGAGGGCAGATGGACTCAAAATAAAAGTAGAGAATTGGGGTCCACTCATATAATTACCTTTCTGATGAATCTACCCTTGATCCTAGATGAGCCCCCACAATGAAACAGCCTCATCTGGAGTACTACCTAAGGTTTCTTGTCTTATGGCCATGGAAAAAATAGGATACAGACATGCAAAGAGTGAGATTAGAGTGAAAGTTTAATAGGGAAAAGAAAGCAAATAGCTCTCTGTGGCAGAGAGGTGTCCTGGAAAAATGGGTTTCCTGTTCATGGCAAAATAGAGTGTTTTAAAGATCAGCTGGTGAGGAGGCAGTGTCTGGTTTACATAGGACATGAAAAACTGGTTAGACCAAGTGTGTCATTTGCATGGGGGTGAATCTCTGGTAACCCCATCCTAATCGTTTATCATGCAGGCAGTTTCTCTGCCTGAGCTGTGCCATGTTGCCCATTTCTTTTTTCCTGTAAACATGGTAACAGAGAGGGAAGATGGAGCCTTCATGTTGAATATGTGTGGCCCCCAAGTAGCCCTTTTCTCTTGGCATAGCTGTCAGCATTTGCCCATGCAGGCTTCCAGCTTGCTTATCTCTGTCTGCAGCTTGATTCTTCAGGTTGCTCTTGTTAGGAAAAAAAAATAATTTTCTGGGCTGCTTTTTGTTAGAAGGGAAGCACTGTTGAGGACTCTTTAAGCTGTCATTATCTATCTAATTTCTTTCTACCTCCTGTATCAATAAGATCACTTTGGGCTGCACATGGTGGCTCATGCCTGTAATACCAGCACTTTGGGAGGCTGAGGTGGATGGATCACCTGAGGTCAGGAGATTAAGACCAGCCTGGCCAACATGGTAAAACCCCATCTCTACTGAAAATATAAAAATTAGCCAGGCATGGTAATGGGGACCTGTAATCCCAGGTACTCTGGAGGCTGAGGCAGGAAAATCACTTGAATCCAGAAGGCAGAATTGCAGTGTGCTCAGATGGTGCCATCACACTCCAGCCTGGGCTACAAAAGTGAAACTTCACCTAAAAAAAAATTACTTTGACTGCAGTGTGGACAACACACTGAAAGACAACAGAGGAGTAGAGTCAGAGAGATTGCTTAAGTAGCTATTGGCCTATTCGAGAAAAAATGTTTTAAATACTAAAATCTGGTAAAAATTATGTAGAGAAAGGCAAATGCTCAAGGAATTTTTATACAGTTAAGATACAATAAATATCTTGATATTTATATATTTATCAGATAAATATACTGATACAATAAATCAGTAGATTCTGCCTGCTAATAGCATAAATGTACTTAGAACAAGTTTCTTAGCTGGTCAGCACCTGATTTCAGCCTTATGTAATATTTTCTTATAGAATGTTCTCAAGGAGTTTCAGAACTTCACTCTGAAATTCTCATTTTATGTAGAAATTACTTATGCTTACTCAGCAATCATTGTGTATACTTGAGAACTCTTGAAATATAAGAAAACCTGTAAGTCGTTTCTCTTTTTTTTGTTTTGTTTTGTTATTTTTTTTTTGAGATGGAGTCTCGCTCTTGTTACCCAAGCTGGAGTGCAATGGTGCAACTTCGGTTCACTGCAACCTCCGCCTCCTGGGTTAAAGCAATTCTGCTACCTCAGCCTCCTGAGTAGCTGGGACTACAGGCTGCACCACCATGCCCAGCTAATTTTTGTATTTTTAGTAGAGATGGGGTTTCACCATGTTGACCAGGATGGTCTCGATCTCTTGACCTCATGATCCACCCGCCTCGGCCTCCGAAAGTGCTGGGATTACAGGATTGAGCCACCGCACCCGGCCTATTTTTTTTTTTTTTTTTTTTTTTTTTTAACTGGAGATTGGTTTTCAGCATGGTGGCCAGACTGGCCTCAAGTGATACACCAACCTCTGCCTCCCAAAGTTCTGGGATTACGGGTGAGAGCCACAGCTGCACCCGGCAGGCACCGAAGAGGTTCCGCTGGGGCCTGCTCGGAGGAGTCGCGCTGGGGAAGGCGAGTGGAGGTGCTTCTTGATAAAACTGGGGAATCCCAGATCTCAGGGGTTCTGTCCTGGCCTGCCTCCCTGGATCGTCCAGCCTGGGCGGGAGTGGGGAGAGGACCTCGCCCTTCTTGACTGGGGCTGCATGGGAGGGTCCAACTTCACCAAAGGCCTAGCCCGCGGTTCCTAGCCTATGGCCCCACCCAGCAGCCCCCGGTCCCCCCTCCCCTCCAGACCTGGCAGTCGCCCTCAACAAACATGGCGCCGATGGCCTCAGTACGTCAAGCGACACGCCCGCCGGCCTCTTCCGGCGCTTCTTTTATCACCGCAGCCGGAAGCCGAGCGGCAGAGCGGGCGGTCTGGCGTTCGGGCCGGCGGCGGACTGCGCGGCTGTGTGGCCGTGCGCTGGCGCTGCAGGGAGGGATGCTGTGCCCCTGGGAGAGCCCGTCGCGGGAGTACAAGGAGCTGGACAGACTCTGGAGCTTCCACGCTGACTTCTCGGACGACCGGCGCCAGGGCTTCCAGGAGCAGTGGTAGCGGCTGCTGCTGCGGTACTCGGGGCAGGGCCGGGAGGCACGCGGAAGCCCATCGTAGGGACTGGGAGAGTCCAGGCCACCTCGCAGGCTCCTTCCCCTGGGCGCCCGGGGGTTGGGGGCCCAGGGGAGGTTAAAGATGAATGGGCTTGGCTGGTCAACATGGTGAAACCCAGTCTCTACTAAAAATACAAAAAATTAGCTGGGCACGGTGGCGCGTGCCTGTGGTCCCAGCTACTCGGGAGGCTGAGGCAGGAGAATTGCCTGAACCCAGGAGACGGAGGTTGCGGTGAGCCGAGATCGCGCCATTGCACTCCAGCCAGGGTAACAAGAGCGAAACTCCCTCTCAAAAAAAAAAAAAAAAAAAAAATTAATGGGCTTGGGAGCGTGGGGTTGGGGGAGTGGGGCCGGGAGGGGACCCAGGAGGACCGCGGAAGAGGAGGCAGGAGGAGAAGGAAGCGCCCCTGCCGAGCTCCCTCCCGAGGTGAAGGCTGAGCCCGGGCAGTGTCCTTTTTTTTTTTTTAATGTTTATTATTAATTTTTAAAACATTTTTTGAGACCGGGCTTGGCCCTGTTGCCCAGGCTGGAGCGCAGTGGCGCAGTCCTAATTTCTGATCTCAAGGGAGCCTTCCGCCGCAAGTTAGTAGGGCCTCCACACCTGGCTAATTTAAAAAAAAACTTTTTTCTTTTTTGAGTCGGTCGGAGTTTCGCTCTTGTTACCCAGGCTGGAGTACAATGGCGCGATCTAGGCTCACCGCAACCTCCACCTCCTGGGTTGAGGCAATTCTCCTGCGTCAGCCTCCCGAGTAGCTGGGATTACAGGCACGTGTCACTATGCCCAGCTAATTTTTTGTATTTTTAGTAGAGATGGGGTTTCACCATGTTGACCAGGTTGGTCTCAAACTACTGCCCTCAAGTGATCTGCCCACTTCAACCTCCCAAACTGCTGGGATTACAGGCTTGAGCCCCTGCCCCGGCCTTTTTGTGTGTCTGTGAGTGTGAGTGTGAGTGTGTGTGTGTGTGTGTGTGTGTCTGTGTGATAAGTGTATCGCCAGGCTGGAGTGCAGTGGCATGATCTCGGCTCACTGCAACCTTCACCTCCTGGGTTCCAGTGATTCTCCTGGTTCAGCCTCCCAAGGAGCTGGAATTACAGGTGCACGCCACCACACCTGGGTAGTATTTTTGTATTTTGATTAGAGACGAGGTTTCACCTTGGTGGCCAAGATGTTCTGGATCTCCTGACCTCATGATACGCCCACCGTGGCCTCCCAAAGTGCTGGGATTACAGGAGTGAGCCACCACACCCAGCCAAAGCTGGTTTATTTAAAACAACAACAATAACAAAAAACAGGCTAGGTGCAGTGGCTCACATTTGTAATTCCACCACTTTTGGAGGCCAAGGCAGGAAGATTGCTTGAGCCCAGGTGTTTTAGAGCAGCATGGGCAACATAGCAAGACTTCATCTTTACTCAAAATGAAAATTTAGGTCAGGCACAGTGGCTCACACTTCTAATCGAGAACTGTGGGAGGCCAAGGCAGGCGGATCACGAGGTCAAGAGAGCGAGACCACCCTGGCCAACGTGGTGAAATTCCATCTCTAATAAAAATAGAAAAATGCGCTGGCCATGGTGCCAGCTACTCAGGAGGCTGAAGCAGGAGAATCACTAGAACCTGAGAGGTGGGGACTGCAGTGAGCCGAGATCTCACCACTGTACTCCAGCCTGGCAACAGAACAGACTCTGACTGGAAAAAAAAGGAAAATTTAGCCAGCTCCTCACAACCACCTAACCTCCTCTGTCTCCCTGTATGGTCAGGCTGTGTGAGTACCGGAGAGGCTTGGTGACTGGGAACCTTTTCTTTCTCCCAGCTGAGTTCCTGTTCTGGGCTTCATTCTGCATGACCCATCTCAGCAGAAGGGCCAGGGACCTCATCCTCTGTGGCACCAAGGAATTCAGCTTCCTGCAGCTCTCAGATGCCTACAGGTAAGTTCCAAGCCACCACCACCACCTGCTCTTCCCAGCCTCTGTATACCCTATCCCCCTTGGGCATGGCATTTTTCCTCCTCACCCCACCCCTCTGCCAGACCTTACGAGTGAGCTGCTGGACCAGCCAAGGGCCCAGCCCCTTCAGTGCAATTCTCCTGCCTCAGCAGCCCAAATAGCTGGTCTGAGACCACTACCACAACCGGCTAATTTTTGTACTTTTAGTAAGGATGGGGTTTCTCCATGTTGACCAGGTTGGTCTCTAACTCCTGACCTCAAGTGATGTGCCTACTTCAACCTCCCAGACTGCTGGGATTATAGGCTTGAGCTCCTGCCCCGGCCTTTTTTTTTTTTTTTTTTTTTTTTTTTTGTGATAAGTCTTTGGCTAGGCTGGAGTGCAGTGGCATGATTTTGGCTCACTACAACCTTCACCTCCTGGATTCAAGTGATTCTCCTGGCTCAGCCTCCCAAGTAGTTGGGATTACAGGTGCACACCACCACACCCAGGAAGTATTTTTGTATTTTGATTAGAGATGGGGTTTCACCTTGGTGGCCAAGATGGTCTGGATCTTCTGACCTCATCATCTGCCCACCTTGGCCTCCCAAAGTGCTGGGATTACAAGAGTGAGCCACCACACCCAGCCAAAGCTGGTTTACTTAAAACAACAACAATACAAAACCGGCTAGGTGCAGTGGCTCACATTTGTAATTCGAGCGCCTTGGGAGGCCAAGGCAGGAAGATTGCTTGAGCCCAGGTGTTTTAGAGCAGCATGTGCAACATGTGTGCCATCACAGCTCACTGCAGCCTTGACCTCCCACACTGCAGCTTTTTGATTTAAAGTGAGAGACATGAAATTCTTCCTTTTACTCAAACACTTAGAAGCCATTGGAGGGTAATTAATTGGCCTAATTTCAATATTGTTGTATCTTAAAGAATAGAGAGGCCCAAAGAGAGGGAGGGACATGGAGAGGGGGGAAGATTCAGTAGATGGAGCAGTCAGAACACACTCAGTTGACCTTCCAGGCACAAGCAATCCTCCCACCTCAGCCTCCTAAGTAGCTGGTAGCATCTGCAATCACACTATTTTTTTTTAGTAGAGATGGGTGTCTCATTGTGTTGCCCAGGTTTGCACTGAATAATTCTGTTGGCAGCATTTTAGGTTTTTCTTTAATATTGTATCTGTTATGGTGATCTGTGATCACTGACCTTTGATGTTACTACTGTAATGGTTTTGGGATTCTGTCAAGCCCACTTACATAGGATGTTTAACTTAATTGATAAGTGTTGAGTGTGTTCTGACTGCTCCACTTACTGTTTCCCCATCTCTCTCCCTCTCTTTGGGCCTCTCCATTGTTTCAAATACAACAATATTGGTATTAGGCCAATTAATTACCCTACAATGTGTCTAAGTGTTTGAGTAAAAGGAAGAGTTGCATGTCTCTCACTTTAAATCAAAAGCTAGAAATGATTAAGCTTAGTGAGGGAGCCATGTCAAGAGCCATGATGGGCTGAAACCTAGTTCTCTTGTGCCAAACAGCCAAGTTGTGAAAGTTTTTGAAGAAAGTTAAATGTGCTACTCCAGTGAACTTGCAAATGATAAAATGAAACAGGCCAGGCTCAGTGACTCACACCTGTAATCCCAGCATTTTGGGAGGCTGAGGCAGGAAGATGAGACCAGCCTGACCAACATGTTGAAATCCCATCTCTACTAAAAATACAGAATTAGCCAAGCTTGGTGGTGCATGTCTGTAGTCCCAGCTACTCAGGAGGCTGAGGCAGGAGAATAGCTTGAACCCCAGAGTTGGAGGTAGCAATGAGCTGAAATCGTGCCACTGCATTCCAGCCTAGGTTAAAGAGTTAGACTCTATCTTAAAAAAAGAACAAAAAAGGGAAAATGAAACAGCCTTACTGCTGATATGGAGAAAGTTTCAGTGGTCTGGATAGGCAATCAAACCAGCTACAACAGTCCCTTAAGCCAGAGCCTAATCCAGAGCAAGGCCCTAGCTCTCTTCAGTTCTGTGAAGACTGAGGGAGGTAAGGAAGCTGCAGAAGAAAAGTTGTAAGGTAGGAGAGGTTAGTTGAGGATGTTTCAGGAAAGAAGCCATTTCCATAATATAAGAATGCAAAAAGAGGCCACAAGTGCTGATGGAGAAGCTGCAGCAAGTTATCCAGAAGATCCAGCTAACATCACTGTTGAAAGTGGCTACACTAACAACAGTTTCAATGTAGATGAAACAACCTTCTATTGGAGGAAGATGCCATCTAGGAGTTTTAATAGCCAGGAAGGAGAATTCAAAACTTCATAGGACTGACTGACTAATGCAACTTGTGACTTTAAGTTGAAGCCAACGTTCATTTACCATTCTGAAAGTCCTAGGGCCCCTGAGAATTATGCTAAATCTCTTCAGCCTGTGCTCAATAAATGGATGGAACAACAAAGGTTGGATGACAGCACATCTGTTTACAGCATGGCTTACTGACAATTTTAAGCCCACTGTTAAGACCTACTGCTGAGGATCCAAGATGACTGAATAGGAACAGATCCAGAATGCAGGTCCTAGCAAGAACAATGCAGAGGGTGAGTGCCCACCACATTTCTGAAGAAATTTTCATTGCCCACAGACCAGGAGATTCCTGGGAATAAAGCACCACAAGTTTTCAGCACAGTGGTGTCAGTTGGTGCTGGGTTGGCACACAGAAACTCAAAAAAGTCTGGGTGGCCGTTTCAACTGGTGCCTGATGGTTTCTGTAGCTCTATAGTACGTTTAAAGTCTGGTAATGTGATTCCTCCAGTTTTGTTGTTCTTCCTCAGGATAACTGGCTATTCTGGGTCTTTTTTGGTTTCATATACATTTCAGCATTGTTTTTTTCTATTTCAGTGAAGAATGTTACTGGTATTTTGATAGGGATTGCACTGAATCTGTAGATTGCTTTAGGTAGTATGTGTTAACAATATTGATTTTTCCATTCACAAACATGGAATATCTTTCCATTTTTTTGTGTCATCTTCAATTTCTTTCATTAGTGGTTTATATTTTTCATTGTAGATATATTTCACTTCTTTGGTTAAGTTAATTTTGAGGTACTTTATTTGTGGCTACTGAAAATAGGATTACTTTCTTGATTTCTTTTTCAGATTGTTTGCTGTTGGCATATAGAAATGCTTCTGATTTTCATATGTTGATTTTGTATCCTGCAACTTTACTGAATTTATTGATAAGTTCTATTAGTTTTCTGGCAAAGTCTAGGTTTTTCCCAGTATAAGATCATGTTATTTGCAAACAAGGATACTTTGGCTTTATCCTTTCCAACTTGGATGCCCTTTATTCATTTCTCTTCTGTGACTGCTCCAGCTGGATCTTCCAGTACCATGTTGAATAACAGTGGTGAAAGATAAGCAGCCTTGTCATGTTCCAGATCTTAAAGGAAAGGCTTTCAGTTTTTCCCCATTCAGTATGATGCTAGCTGTGGATTTGTTGTATATGGCTTTTATTTTGTTGAAGTGTGTTTATTCTATATCCAGTTCTTGAGGGTTTTTATTATGAACGGATGTTGAACTTTATCAAATGTTTGTCAGCATCGATTTAAATGATTATATGGTTTTTGTCCTTTGTTCTGTTGACACGTGTTTCACACTATGATTTGTATATATTGAGCCATCCTTACATCTCTGGGTTAAATTCAGTCATTATTTTATGTCGCTGGTTTTTGTGTTTTATCACTAGTATAAACTCAGGTTTTGGGGGAGATTTTTTTCCTTCTTAAAGATGGATTTAGTAGGGGGAAGTTTTACATGCCTGAAGACCTTTTATTATTTATGAATACTCTGGAGGTTCCCTACAGAGAACGTTCTTGTTACCAGAGGCTTTTATTGATTAGATGTCCAGATAAAGGAATTCCAGAGTCACCAAGGAATGTAGCAAGAGTAAACTCTCATCTATGTGACCCCCTCGGAAAGCAATTAGAAAAATTAGTGTTCTGGCTTTTCTTTTTAAGAGATAATTTAGTATGGTAAAAGAAGAGAAAGGAAAAATATATGTGACTCAGACTAAATGGAAAGAAACAAATTAAGCTTTCATTTTTCTTTCAGGAGCAAAAGTGCATGTAGAAATGACTGAAATGTCTGCTTGTTTTTCTGTTTGTATTTCAAGGGCTTTGAGGGCATGCTAGTGAGTGTCTAGTTATTTGGAGACATTATTGTGGCATCATCATCATTATTCCTTTTTGATAACTAAATGAAAGAGCAGTCCTTGGAAATACCATTTAACAGTAAAGAAATTTTCTCTTAAGATAGGCCTTGAAGGTACACTGTCAAAAACCTCCCAGCCCAGCAAGGCTGTGTTCTGAACTCTTTCTCTACTGTTGGCTCAATATTGTTTCAATAATCGGCTACTTTAATAAATCAATCATGGCTGCTTATCTTATATAGTATATTATATAAAGACAAAAGGGTATAGAGATGAAAATTGGAAATGGCCACCTATTAATAACTGAATTTTTTTAGGTTGGCATTTACTGTGGGATCTTCTGTGTTTGTTTGTTTGTTTGTTTTGTCAATTACTTCTATACTGCAACAGGGATGTTCAAAATTCAGATTGCTGGAGAAAATTGCATGGAGGCATTTCCTGTTAATCTTTGTAGAAATTATCATGGTGAATTCCAATTGTACCATGTAAGTATTTTTCCCTTTGTTAAATATATTCAGGTTGAAATACGGAAACTACATACTATAATTTGAAAGAAATGTAATTCCTCCATCTCAGGTGCCTGCAAATATGGTAATCATTAGGAAAGTATATAGAATGGTTGTCTAAGTGTGAGCATTATTGTTAATATTTTTGAATTTTAGACCTGGGAGGTGCCTTTGACATTATTCAAATTCTTCTGTTACATAAAGAAAAAGTCTGAGGCCAAGAGCAACTGAAGGTTTTCCCTGGATCATCTAAGTGTAGTGAGAAGCACAGCAGGGACCAGACCAGGCTGCCATGGTCTCTGACTTTGTCCCCTTGCTAATGTGATTTCATCAGCTTTCAGTACCATGTTGCAGTTCACGAAGCCACATTTGTCAGCACTTGTATGGCAGCTGGGTTTGTAGAAAGAGTGATATCTTTGTCATTAGTTTAGTGGTATGCAGAGACAGGAGAGCTGAGGGAAGGCTTATGAACCCTCTGCTTTGAACCAGTATCAGAGTTGGGGGGGCACTAGTTACTGTCCTCAAGGGCCTTGCACTGTCATTAGCAAAAGAGGGCACAAACATCTAGACAATGGCCAAATGGAGCCCTCAGGCAATACATGCTTTTATAGGCACTAGCAAGAGGGAGAGGTCACTTCCAGATGGTGTTTCACATGAATGTGGACTTGGTGAATCTCCAGAAAGTGAGCTGCTTCCAGCAGGATTGATTGCAGAGTTTGTTATCAGGTCTGTTCTTGTGGTCATGTGGTCGGGTAGTCAGTAGGGCAGGGAGTGTCAGTGTCTTTCTTCTGTTCATAGTCAGGCAGCCAATAGAGCAAGGAGGGTCAGTCAATGGCATTCTTCCGGTCATGCGGTTGGATAGCAGGTAGAGCAGAGAGGGTCAATCAGTTCCTCCATCCTGCGGTCAGGTAGTGGGTAGGGCAGGGTAGGTTAGGTAGTGGTAGGTCAGGTAGTGGGTAGGGTAGGGCTCGTGTCAGGTCTGCAAGTTCCTGGGGGATGTGCAGGTTGATTGCAAATTCCTAATGGAAAAGAGCCAGGAGATGGACTTCAGGGCTAGGCACAGGCCTGGCTTTATTTCCACACTGGAGTAAGACACTTTGGTTCTTCTCCCAGTCTCCCACCTGGTCAGCTTCCTGTTTTGAGTTTGAGCCCTGTCCCTGACCCTCCCTCTAATAAGAGGGATTGGCCTGTTTTTGGAAGTTGGGTTGAACCCCTATCTCCTGATCATATGTATTTCCATGTCCAAGAGCTTAAAAGAGACTTACTTATTACATGCAATATAGGTATGTCTTCCCCTTTAGGAAACAAATACTGTTTTCCTGGGATGAGATGACAAGTCTTGGCTAACACTGACCTAACATGTCTTCCACAGTGTCTTGGGACAAGGTGCACATTCCTGGTGTGCTGCAATGCTTGGGAGTGATGTACTTTGTGGTTGCTGTGTTGGAGTTCCTCTTTGCTAAACCTGTGCCTGAATATTGTGCTTCGATGAGAAATTTTTTAATTAAAAAAAATTATTGTGTGGTGATACGGTCTCACTGTGTTCCCCAGACCAGCCTCTTAACTCCTGGCTTCAAGCGATTCTCCTCTTTTGGCCACCCAAAGCACTGGGATTACAGGTGTGAACCACCGTGCCTGGCCAGGAATTGTGTTATTGTTGTTGCTGTTTGTTGTTGTTGTTGTTACTGTTGAGACAGGAACTTGCATTGTTTCCCATTCTGAGGTGCAGTGATATGATCTAGGTTCCCTGCAGCTTTGATATCCCAGGCTCCTTCCTCCTCAGCCTCCTGATTAGCTGAGACTATAGGAGAGCACCACCATGCCTGGCTAATTTTATTTATTTTTTTGTAGAGACAAGGTCTCACCATGTTGGGTAGGCCGGTCTCAAACTCCTGGATTCAGGTGATCCTCCTGCCTTGGCCTCTAAAATTGCTGGGATTACAGGTGAGCCATCATGGCCTGCCAAAACTGTGTGTTTTTTAAAAAGAACAAAGGGGGATATGGTTTATAGAACTTTTAAAATTTCTGCATTCAATACTGCACTTCTGCTAATCAAATACTTACTGATTTCCACTTCCATCTAGTTTTTAAAGCTTTATATCAACTTTTAAAATTATGTTAAAATACACACGACATCTATCCTGTTAGCAAATTTGTCAGCACACAGTAATCGCATGCATTATTTTTTCCTATTTTTATTAACAATACATATCAATTATACATATTTATGAGGCTCAGGGTGATATTTTGATCCTGTGTATTATACAACATGTAACGACCAAATAATGGTGATTAGTATATCCATCACCTCAGTTATCATTTCTTTGTGTCGGGAACATGCAATGTCCTTTCTGCTACTTTCAAATGTGTTCTTTTTTATTTGTTTTTTGGAGACATGGTCTCACTGTGTCACCCAGGCTGGAGTGCACGTAGCATGATCTCAGCTCACTGTTGCCTTGACCTTCCATTCTCAAGCGATTCTCACACCTCAGTCTCCTAAGTAACTGGGACTATAGGTGTGCACTACCATGCTCGGCTAATTTTTATATTTATTGTAGAGTGGAGGTTTCACCATGTTGCCTAGGCTGGTCTTATACTCCTGGGCTCAAGTGACCCACTTGCCTCAGCCTCCCAAAGTGCTGGGATTACTGACATGAGCCACCATGTCTGGCCCCATTTTCGATGGTATTAAATAATACTAACAGCATCCACTTCACAGGTTCAGTCTCAAGGGGGCATTATTAACTTTTCAATTTCCTTATGACATTTTGGTCTCTATTCATATGCTGTAAAGTTCAGTAAATTTTCGTTTTGAGGATGATCCTCAGGTAGGACATGGGAGAATGACAGTATTGTGCTTGATTATTTCTATTACTTCTTTATTAGAGGCATGTCAGAGTCCTATCTCTTTTGTGATTACTTCCTGTTTTACTATAAATTGCTGGGCGGAGTTTACCCGGGTGACAGTTACTTCTCACCACCACCCGCCATTATTGGCAAAAATTCCAATAGAAATGTTTAAATTCTTCCATTTGGGGTCTTATTCAACAATGCTATGTTGTTGTCTAGCTTCTTTCTTGATATGTAACTGGCAGGTTCATCACTGAATCCTACATTCTCTAGGTGCTTCCTGTAATGCTAGCTATTTTGGGGGCATTTTAATCGTTGTTACTTTTTCCCCCTCTGCCATTGTTGTCAGTGGATTGTGTCCTCTGGCTGTGAATTTCCTTAAGGTTAAGAAGAGGTGAGATATGTATGAATGGGCATGGACTTGGTCAGCCATGGATACCAAAGCTACCCTTTTCAGCCCTTCTGAGGGACTTAAGGGTCTGCGGAGGCACATCCAGGGCCATCAACATAGGGTGAGGGGTTCAGTGGGACACTAAGAATAGGTGGGCTGCATCCTTTCTTCCTTCAACCACACAGATCCAAAAGTTTGTATTTAATTTTTACACTTGAACATTTATTTTTAATTTGCAAATTATAGGTATTGATATGTAATTCACATACCATAAAACTTGCATGTTGAGAGCATACAATTCAATGATATTTTCTATATTCAGAGTTGTGCAGCCATCACCACTCTGTAATTCAGGAAGATTTTCCTTACCCCATGAAGAATCCTGCACTCACTGCCAGCCACTTCCCATACGTCACAACTGCCCCTGCCCCTGCCCCAGGCAACCCTAGTCTGCTTTCTGTCTCTGTACATGTACCTGCTTTAAACAGTTCCTATACATGAAGTTATATAATATGTGGTCTTTTGTTTCTGGCTGCTTCCACTTAGCACATTTTTTGAGGTTCAAAAATGTGTCAGCCATGTTATTGCATGTGTCAGCACTTCATTCCAAAATTGCTGAATAAGATTCTGTTTTATGGATACACCACAGTTTATTCATCTTTTACTTTTCCTTTTTTTTCCTTTCTTTTTTTTTTTGAGACAGAATCTTGATTTATTTCTGGTATCTTCTAATGTGTTTCTTTTTATAGTTTTCAACCTGATGCATCTGGGCATTACAATAAAGGTATGTGACTTATAGCAATCTACTGATAATTTGTTTCCTACTGTTACTATAGCAAATTGCCACAAACTTGGTGGCTTAAAACAACAGAGATTTCTACTCTCTCAGTTCTGGAAACCAATTTCTGCTCTCCGAGTTCTGGAAGTCAAAGTCAGCATCAAGTTGTGGGCAGGGTTAGACTCACTTCAAAGGCTTTGGGAAATAATTCTTTGCTTCCCTCTTCTGGCCTAGGGCAGCTACTAGCATTTCTTGCCTTGTGGCCACATCAGTCTACTCTCTGCAGTAAGAGTCACATGGCCATCTTCTCCTCTGTCTGAAATCTCTCCTGCCTCTCTTGTGTATGGATATTAGTGATGGCATTTCAGGCCCACCTAGATAATTCAGGACAATCTCCCACATTTAGATCTTTAATCACATTTGCTAAATCTTTGCTCTAAAAAGTAAGATTTGCAGATTGAAGGAATGAAGGTGAGGACCATGAGTGAGGCCACTGTTCATTCCACTACAACTAATATCAATATTTGCCACTTAGAATGAAGTGTGGAAACTTTACTTGTATTTAAGACCCTTTTCCCCTTTAACTTTTAATGTTTATTGGCTGAAGTACCAGAATGTGTTCTAATTGTTGTTTTAATCCTTTAGTAAGATTTCCAGAACTCATGGTGAACAAAATAGTCCATTTTATATTTCCATATTTCTGCTCCATCCTTTCATCCTTCTTCTGCCTGCTCTATGCTTACTTTTGTTATTTCTCTTTTTTTTGAAGAATGTCCTTGAGCCAACCATTAAGGGTAGGTCTGCCATCCACTCTTAATTTGTAACAACAAATTATTTGTCTGATAATATTTTTTAAGCTCCATTTATTTGTGAAAGATAGATTCACCAAACATAGAATTTGTGGGTGAAAGTTCTTCCTTCTGGCCTCCATGATCCCAAATGGGAAAATCATGGTCATTCAACTGGGCGTTTCTCTGTCGGTTCCAGAATTGTCTTTTGTTTCTTTTTGGCTGTTTTTTTTTTAATTCCTGTCTTCAGTTTTTAAAAGTTTGATTAGATGTGTCTTGAAATTGACTTTTTGGGGCTTATTTCTGAGAGGTTAACTTAGATTTTTTTTGGTCTATAAATTGATGAGTTTGCCATATTTGGGAAGTTTTTAGCAATTACTTTTTAAAGAAATTTCAACACCATCATCTAGCTTATCCTTCTGGAATTCTAATGACACAAAATTTAGACCCTTCTATTTTGTCCCATAGGCCTCTGAAGCTTTGTTCATTATACGCCTTTTAGTCTATTTTCTCTCTCTTGTTCAGTGTAGGTGAATTCTATTGATCTGAAGTTCAATTATTCTATTATTGCTCATTTCAATTCTAATATTAAGCAAATCTGGCAACATTTGGTTTTCACTTCTATTATTGTATTTTTAGTTTCATAATTTCATTTTAGTTCTTTTTTTAGAACTTTTTTATTTGCTGAGATTTATAGTTGTGTTTTAATTTGATTGCTGAAAATTTGTAAATGATCACTGAAGCATTTTAAAAAGATGTCTGCTTTAAAATCCTTTTCAGATGGGTCCAACATCTGAACCATTTCAGTTGAGGTCAGTTGATTGTCTTTCCTTATTCAAGCCATAATTTTCTTGGCTCTTCGTGTGATGTGTGATGATTTACCTGGCCCTTTGGTAAATGCTAGGTGTTATTTACATCCTTAATCTTAGTGAGCAAGCCTCAGCCTATTGTGGACTATGGAGGAGGTTTCAGTGATAGTTTGATTATTGGAGACTTTAAGGTTTTGCTTTGATCTGCTGAGTGGATTTAGTGCCAAAGGAGGTTCCCAATGCTCTCTGCTGGTGCTGGCTGAGAGTTCAGAAAGATTTCCCAGGCTTCAGGTGCATGGGGTGGGCTAGGGGAGAAACTGGTGAGGTGGGGTTGGAGGGACTGCTGTTCCCAAAGTCCCCTCACCTATTACACTCCCTCTGCCTCTGTGGCTGGGTTGGGAGGAGACTCTCCATCTCAGATCTTCAGGGACAAAGCCTTCCTGGATCAGGTCACTGATGTAGCTGCATCGCTCTTGCAGGGTCTGCCTTCCTAGCTACTTTTCCTTTGAGAAGGCAGCCCTAGGCTCACAAGAAATATGAAGACTTTCCTGGTTACTTATTGTTGGTGTGGCTCCTGTAGCCATTCCCTTTGCTGGCAGTGCAGCCTGCCTGGTAGTCAGAAGAGTCCCAGTTTCATCTGGAGAAGGAACAGGGTTTCCTGGGGGCCATCTATTGCTTAGTTGGGGGTGGCAAAAAGCAGATATGAGTGCCCTTCTGCTTGTGGGAGTATACAGTGTGCTGTTTCTCTGGTCCTGGGTCTCGAACCAGCTTGTCTTTGTCCTATCACTTTTTAGCAGTGTCTTCTGGTAGCTTCATGTGTCATTACTAGGCCTGTGATACTTGTGGTTCGCATGGGAGGAGATGGAAAATGATCTCTATGTCATAAGGACTGGCAGTCCATATACTTTTAAATAGTGTGGGTTGCATTCGATAAAGGAAGTCTGTAAGATAAGATCACTTTGGGATTTAGTCAACTTTTATTTTCCCCTTTGATCTGCAAGATCAAGAGATTTGGGTTAGATCTTTTTGATGCATTTCCACACATAAACACTTTGTAATTCTGATAATGTTTAGTGAACTTAAAATAGCTATTGCAAATAATTGGTGTAACTCATCATCTTCTATGCCACCTGGCTGCAATGGATTGCAGCACAGTGAATAAAATCTGCCATACTTGAATGACATGTGTGCATGAGTCAAATCAAATAAAATCTAAAGCTTGTTCTACATGCTGATGCCCATGGGGAAGTAATAACTTCAGTATATGTATGAATTAACTTCAGTTTTAACATTGTATTTAGTAATATGATTATTCAGTAAAAGCACTCCCTTAATTATTTTTTAGTCAGCTTAATTTACAAATCAGATTCCTTGTCCTTTCTCCCTGTCCTGGCTCTCTGCAGTGGTATAAATTGTGTAAATAAACATGGAATCAGTAACTACCACATTCCAGGAGTCCGGTTAGGTACTGGGTAGACAGGAAACCTGCAACTCACTTCACCTGCTCTCAGCATCCGCTCAATACTGTATTTGAAGGTATGTGAAAGACATGAGACTGCAAACATGGTCTTCCAGAGCTGAAATTCCTTCTGCTTTGGTTTATCAAACAGCTGAGTTGACTTCTGACGCTTCGCCTAGTTGCTTTTCATCTGCCAATTTATACCGGAGTTTATTTTGTCAGTACCTCTTTGAAACTCATTAATGGTATTTTACTCCATCCTCAGGAATGATTCTGCTTAGGCACCTGAACAGATAGTAGTGCATTTTTACTTATCCTTATTAATCACTGTATCAACCCAATTAAGGCAAGTAGTCAATTAAATCATACGATTAAATAACTGTTTTCTACGTGTTCTGAAATATTTATACCATTCATGGACATTAAAGAAACATAAAGACAACAAAGGACTAAAAAGTACTTCAGTTTTAGGCAAGTTTTTATCTTATCAGCAGCCTTTACTATTCCACTGCCCGATTTACAATTGTAATGAGTATATTAAAGGCTTAGTAAACCCCTTCTTGAGGTACCTATCCATAAAATACACACATCTCGTATTGCAGGTGATACATTGCATTAGTTTTATGTTTTGACAGCTTTGTGACACATGCAATTTTTCTTCAACTATGAACAAACTATTTTAAAGTGATATACAGTAAAATAGAACTTTTTGTGTGTATAGATTTATGACTAGATAGGTGTATAGGTTTGTGTAACTACCACCAAAATCAGAACACAGAACAGTTCCTATACGTCAAAGTACTGTGGTATCTATCCCTTTTTAATGACACCCTCCCCCACCTTAAGCCCTGGATTACTTACTGATTCATTCTTCATTCCTGTAATTTTGTCTTTTTGAGAATGTTACACAAATGGAAGTATTACCTATGTAACTTCTGAGGCTGCAAGTGGAAATGTAAAATGGTACAGCCATTCTGGGAAATAGGTTGACAGTTTCATATGAGGGTAAATATATACCAATCATATGATCAGAAATCTCACCCTAGGTATTTACCCTAGAAAAATCAAATTTAAGCCGGACAAGGTGGCTCATGCCTGTAATCCTAGCACTTTGAGAGGCCAAGGAGGGCGGATTGCCTGAGCTCAGGAGTTGAGACCAGCCTGGGCAACGCAGTAAAATCCTGTCTCTACTAAAATACAAAAAATTAGCCAGGCGTGGTGGTGTGCACCTGTAGTCCCAGGTATTTGGGAGGCTGAGGCAGGAGAATTGCTTGAACTTGGGAGGCAGATGTTGCAGTGAGCTGAGATCACACAACTGCACTCCAGCCTGGGTTACAGAGTGAGACTCCATCTCAAAATAAAAAAACAAGAAAAATCAAAATTATACCACATGAATGTTTATAGTAATTCTATTCATAATTGCCCAAATACAAACATTGTAACTATTCTTCAACAGGAAATTGGAAAAACACATGCATAGTTTTACAAAGGAATTATACTCAGTACTCCCAAAGAACAAATTATTGATACACATAACAGCATCGGAATCTCACTAGGTTATGCTGATGAAAGAGATCACAATCAAGAGTTTTAGCCCTCTGTTTTATTTTCTCTATTTTTGTTGTGGTGGTGGTTGTCATCTAGTCAAAATCTTGCTATGTTGCCCAGGCTGGTCTTGAACTCTTGAACTCCTAGGCTCAAGTGGTCCTTCCACTTCAGCATCCCAAAGTTCTGGGATTACAGGCATAAGTCAGTATGCCCAGCCTTTAACACATGTATTTCATGTAGATTGGGATAGAACTATTGAACCATTTAGCAAGCTCCAAAGGGAGGATTTGTTCAGAAATGAGATTGTTCTTGTCTACACAATAAAATCACAAGCAACCAAAACATCATACATTTACTGTATTGTACAGTTGTAACTAAGCTGTCAAGAATACTGACTCGTTTTCATTTGAAAGGGTTTAGTTATACTCTCAACAAGTTTAGATGTACTCACAAAATACCCTGGTATAAGGAAAAATAAAAAATCAAATATCATTTCCTTCATTTTGAATTAGCCACTTCACATATTTGAAATCAGAGTCATAATCACTGCTGATTTCAGTTCAACATTGTTGCTGACTGCAACAAGACATATCAATGCAAGGCAGCAATGCCTTCACTGAAGTTTGTGGAAAAGGTAATAGTATGTTAGAGCCAAAGAGTTCCTTTAAGTTAGTTTAATGCAATTCTCTTGTTTCATAGGGGAGGAAACTGAAATTGAGATAAAATGATTTAGCTAAAATCACAGATGAATTAATGACAGGGCCTATAAGAGAACTTCAAAGGCTAAGCCCTTGGTATGCTGCCTAAGATAACACAAAGATTTAAGGGATTATTTTGAAATATTTCTATAAAATTTAAACATGTAGTTGTATAATTAATATTGATTAATTTACATTTCCCTTTATTGATTTATTCAAAAATATGTATGCTATACACTAGAGACTGGGGATAAAATGGCCAAGAGTCACAAAATTGCATCCAGGAAGCTTAGAATTTGAAAGAAGGTGGATGTTGAAGCAGATGTCTATGAAACTGAGTTACATGAAGGCTTCTACAGAAAACCTAGAGGAAAAAAGTCCTAATCTGGCCTCAAGAGGTTAAGAAATGTCTAATGAGAATCCTGAGTCTTCAAAGACTCTTAACTCCTGTCCAGGAAGAATTGACACTCAATCTAGAAATTTGATGGCCTATCAAAACCCTGGAAACTGAGAAATGCCGTAGTTTTGGAGAATGGGGAAGATACATATGGTTGAAGCAGAACATGCCTGGGAAATGGCAGAGTTTTAGACTGAGGGGCTTGGAGGTGAAAAGGCAGGTAGCTACAATATTGTGGCTTATTTTTTCAAAAGAAAATTGTATTTTGTTCTATATAAAGGTGGGTGCATCACAAGGTCAAGAGATCGAGACCATGCTGGTCAACATGGTGAAACCACGTCTCTACTAAAAATACAAAAAATTAACTGGGCATGGTGGTGCGTGCCTGTAATCCCAGCTACTCAGGAGGCTGAGGCAGGAGAATTTCCTGAACCCAGGGGGCAGAGGTTGTGGTGAGCCGAGATCGTGCCATTGCACTCCAGCCTGGGTAACAAGAGTGAAACTCCCACTCAAAAAAAAAATTATTTAGTGTTTCATTAGGATAGCTTTATTTTTAAGTTTAAATCAGAATAATATATACTATAGAGTCAATTTGGGGAAAATTGATCTGTTTTAAACAATGCAATGACTAATATGTTATGATGAATGTTTAAGTACAGTAATTCCCCACTTAATATTCTACAAAAGGTCTTTGGAAACTGATTCAAGCAAAACTCTGTCTAACGTAACCAATTTCTCCTTAGGCTAATTGACATAAACAAGAGTCAAGTTCCTATGACATATTTATGCTCACAAAAAGCATCACCAAACTTCAAACACTCCTAATATTAAACATTTAAATAAATAGCTATAAACATATTTCAGAAATAATAAAAACAAGATAATTATTTCCCCAATTTTTGGTGGATAGGTGACTCACAGTGGTAGGCGTGGAAGTTGGTTAAATCAAGGAATGAATGTTTGCAAATGGAACATGTTCAGGAGCACCTCCTCCTATGCAAGTCAAAAACAATCACAAATATGACGGCTCCCTGAGCACCTTCCTATTACATTGTTTATTGTCCTGCATTTGTATGATTATTATATACTTGACAAGTTTTTACTTGACAATTTATATTCATTTATTTTTTTCCAACCAGGTTATCACCTAACAGCAATAAACCTCACATGCACAGCTTTGGGATGATGTTGGATAAACCTGTGCCCAGGCAGACTTGGGGAACCCAACTCCATGCAGACAGCAGCCCTACCTGGAATCGATTTTATCAATGTTAGAAATGACATTGAAGAAAATAATTTTATTTGGGCACCTGATATATTTCGTGAAAGCTAGCATCTGTTTTATTTTTCAGCTGCAAATTATTATTTTTAAAGTCCTGTTTCAAACACATAAACAGTTGAAAAGAGTAACAACATTGTTTGCTTCTTCATTTTAAACAAATTATTTCTCAGTGCTAGCAAGCTAAAATTGTCCTGGAAACCAAAAAAAAAGAACAAAATTTCTTTAGTTGTAAATGATTATAAAATAACTTTTTCTAAAGTTAAAAATAAATAAAACACAATTTTTTTCTTTACGTAATTTTTAAAATGTTAGTTTAAAAATAATTATAAAAAGCTGTGATTACAGTTCTTATAAATATAACCATCACATAGCAGGCTTAAAATAAATTCCAAAATGATTAATAAACGTGAATCTGATTTACATTTGATCAAATTAACAGTGCAGTGTGGCAGTGTGCTTGTTTTATGCGAATTAACAAATTAACATAAGATTAAATTAAAACAAAATTTAGTACAGGACTTAAGAATTTAAATATATCCACTTATAGGTATATCTAAAGTAGCTGACTAGCAGTATGTCTTTTCAATATGTAATAAGTTTCTATATGTTGTTTTAATTAAAAAATGTCTAAGAGGGAGGTAATTTCAGAATCGATGTAGAGTTAGCCTATTTCAGTGGGGTGAGTGTGAGATAGTCAGTGTTTAACAATGGGTGGGAATGGCAAGACAATAACACACACACACACACATGAGATTTTGAAAAGCAGGTATTACATGTTTTGATTGCCTTAAATATTTTTCCTCTTATGAGTAAAATATGCCAAGAACAGGTGAAATAAGGGCTGGGAATGTGCTTGAGAAAAGTGATCACTTAGGACAATAGCAAATGGAAATGGGGAAAATGCACTGACTATAATTCAGGAAAAAAGCATGAGTAGTTTGGGCCTTGAGATCATACATAGATATCATTATAGATCAGCAAGTTCTTCACCAGCTTTCTTGTGCACACATATGGGAAGATAGTGGTTGGCTGGATTGATCTCGAGTTGAGGTTTTGTCAGAGATGGGACAGATTGGTAGTAGAACTTTAACACAGTTCAGGGGCTGGTGAGAAAGAATGAGTACGAGCCATGTTGTCCAGTCTGGGTCAAAAAACTGACAAAACCATTAATAGAGGTTATCTAAAATTGGGATAGTTTTTCAGGAAGTACAAGAATATGATAAGAGATATGGTAGTGTGGTCAGAAAAAGGGGTTCGGTGCCTAAGATTTTTATGACAAAGTATAGCAAGGTTCAAGGTATAACCAGTGATATCACACCTTGCACCTTGATGTCATACCTTGCAGTGGAGTGGAGAGAAAAGTTATTGGGTTAAAAGGCTCAACCATGAGTTACTTTACAAGAATTATGAAACTGCCTGCAGGAAGCAGTGACAAGAAGCCAGGAGCTACATGAAGGAAGAGAAGTATGATGGACATCAGTAGTCACCTTGCATGGTGGCATGCGTCTCAAAGTCAAAGGGGTGTAACAAGGGAGAAACAAGTAGAAGTAGGGAACACAGATCAGAAGGGTGCTGGCAACACCTCTAAGCCTGAAGGGAAAAGGACTCCCCTTAATTCTACATGACTCAGGCGCCATGTACATACTACCGTGTAGGAAACCATGAATGGCTATGCACACTGTCTTCTTTAACTGTATAATAAAACCACACATTTTCTTTTTTCTCTCTTCTTCCACCCAAAGCCATGAATTTGACTTAAGATAAGTTTTTCCTTCATAGATATACTTAAAGAATAGTAAACCAAAGAAGGAAAGAAAGAAGCAGACACTAAGCTGTAGAAAAATGAGCAACTGAGGTCAGGTGCAGTGGCTCACATATATGTAATCCCAGAAGTTTGGGAAGCCAAGGAGGGAGGATCACTTGAGACCAGGAGTTCAAGACCAGCCTAGGCAACATGGCAAAACACAATTTCTACAAAAAATAGAAAAAAAAACATTAGCTGGGTATGGTGTCACATGACTGTAGTCCCAGCTACTTGAGGGGCTGAAGTGGAAGGATTGCTTGAGCACAACTGGTAGAGGCTGCAGTGAGCTGTGATTGTGCCACTGCAATCCAGCCTGGGCCACAGAACGAGACCCTGTCTCAAAACAAAACAAAATAAAACCACCCCCCCATTTCTCTCCAAAAATCTCAGACCTAAACTCCCACTGAGAATAGTTTTGAGGGCTGAATATAATGATAACAGAAAAGCACATCTTTTAAGGTCTATGAGAATGATATAAGGCAGACAGGATTTTTAAAGTCAAAAATTAAGACAGAGGTATACGTGTTAAGATTATTCTTGACATTTTGCAAGTCATTTTCCTTTCAAAGGATTGCTGAGTCTCATTTTAGGGTATTACAGTCAAACAGGAATCTGCAGCTCAGATAAAATGGTTTTGGGAAACAGGATATGACAGGCCTGAGCTGGGCTATCAAGCAGTGACAGTTTGAGGGACCTATTATCTATAGGAAGAATTACAAGAGAGCAAGCCTGACAGCTGCCTGGCTTTAGGTTCTTGATAAATTTGCCCAATCCTAATTTTTTTTTCCTAAGATTAGAAGCAAAGGAACCAAATGAAAGAGGTGCTTCCAGTAGTCTAAAGAGCTATACAGAGCATTTGGAATTGTGGGTGCTGGGAGACAGAGTTGGGAGTTCATGGCCTATCTTTTAAAGGGAGATCTGCTTGAGAAGATCACAATCTCTGGGGTTATGACTGGGAAGTCAGTAAAGTAAAATGTAGTCTTGAATCAGTCCGCCAGCTGACTGGATCAAGGCAGTCCTTTGACAGCCAGGAAAAAGTCATCTGGAGAAGACACGAATGCACAGCCAAGCCTGGGAATCAAAGCAAACTCACCTGAAACATCCAGAAACAGCATCCTATGACCCAACACTAAGAGAGACACAGTAGAAAAGGAGCAGGGTATCCAGATACCACTGTTATCAATAACAGAAAATTTAATGGTTAACTATGATTTGTGTGTTTTAGAAAAGAAACTGATGATTGTCAGTTTTGGCAGAAAACTGGAAATCATGTGAATCAAACAAATTTAGAATTGAAAAATAAATACCTGAAATACAAAATGCATACATATGGGTTGAGTTGGAAGATAGATTAGTGCAAAACATCCTAACTGAAGCAGAAAAACTTGATAGTTTGTACAGAAAATATTTGTGTAATTGAAGTTCCAGAAGAAAGGGAGAGAGGAATTGAGAAATAAGCAATATTTTAAGACAATATCACCAAGAATTTCCCCAAACTGACAATAGACATTAAGAGAAAGATTTAAGAAATTCTACAAAGCAGTCAAGTTAATGCAAGAAAAACCACCTGGTACATTATAATAAATCTGCAGAAAAACGGGGCAAGGAAAGATTTTAAAAGCAGCATAAACAAATAAATGTTATTTTTAGGTGATAAAATATTAATATAAGGCTGTCAGACTGTCTCAATATAAACAAAGGAAGTAAACAGAAAACAATGGCATCCTTGAAATATTGGGAAAGTGAAACAAGCTGACAGATAATTAAAAAGAAATTTATTAATCAAAAAGAAAAAGCAATAAGCTCCAATTTATCAGTAATTACACTGTAAATAAAAGGTAAAACTGATTAGGCAAAAATAAAACAACTCCGTTATACTTACAGGAAACAATCATTAAGTAAGCATACATAGAATAGTTGAAAGTCAGAGGTTAGAAAAAGATATTCTTTTTAAAGACCAAGAAAAGAAAAAAAAATGATAGCTTTATAATCGTAAGTCAAAGTTGACATTAATGCAAGATATATAGCTAAAAAGAAAAAAAAATGATGGCAATCAGAGAGTGATTTGACAATCCTAAATTTGTAAGCTTTAAATAATAATTTACTCTCACACTATGTAACATGGACCTTGACCAAACTGCAAACAAAATAGAAGCATTCAACATTATACATGAAGATTTTAACCTACCTCTAAAACTGATGCCCTAATTAGATGAAACGATCAATAGACCTGTCAATTTGAACAACTTGATTACAAACTTGACATACAGAAAGCCCTGCAACCAATACTTACAGAATGTAACTTGTTGTAAGTACATGTGGGATCCTTAACAAAACTGACCATATTTAAATAAAAAATCCTAATTTCTGACAAAGGACTGGGATCTACACTACAATATACGAAAAGAGCTCTTGATATTTAAAAAAGGAAAAAGAGAAACCTCTCATTGAAGATGTATAGATGGAAAATAAACATGTCAGACAAGGTTTTACATCATTAGCAAGCAGTTCAATGCACATAGCTATTAGAGAAGCATAAAAAAAATGCTGACACCACCAAGTGTCTGTTGAGAATACAGAAAACATGGGGTACTCACACATTGCGGGTGGGAATGTGAAACAGTACAACCAGGCTGGGGAATCATTTGGTAGCTTTAAAAACTAAGCATGTGATTATACAATGAAGCTATGGCATACTTTTCCATCAGCATGTTGAGTTCAGTCAATAGATTTGGTGTTTCTTTTCACTGACTGACAGCAGCCCCTATGTGATTATTTTGTTTTGTTTGTGTGACCCAGACATTACTATGCAGAGGGAGTTTTCAATAAACACTGTCAAATTATTTCAGCTACACTTCCTGTTCTTTTCAAAATTTTCTTAATATGTAATTACCTATAACATTTAAAAAAGAGAGTTTGTGATATAGTTACATATTTTTAGTATTTAAAATTTAAACATCATTTAAAATTATGTAACTATAATTTCTAGTCTAGAAATTAATTTCTAGACAATCAAAACACTTTGTGAATGAACTCATACAGTTTCTTATTGTAGAGATGCTCCCTTTGGCGGTGCAATGTCGTACAATCCTACAGCAACAGTGCACACCTCTAGATGGACATTCCCAGATTATCACTTCAGTGTTTCTTCTTCCCCCGTCCCTTAACATCTCTTCCATATTTCCCAACTCTTGTCTCTCTGTTGTGCATGCTGGTTAATTATTTCAGAGCTTTCTTCTAATTTGCTGAGTCTGTCTTTACATATGTCTATTCTGCTGCTTCAGAATCCACTAAACTCTTCATTTCAATAATTTAATTTTCATTCTAAATACTGTTCTTTTTCAATTTTGCATGATAATTTTAATATAAAAAATAAGTCTCTGTTTCCATTTTCCCTGTCTGTTATCTCTTTATACATATAAAGCAGGTTTATATTCTAAATCAAAGTCATGTCCAGTTCTTTTCTGGGAAGGGGAAGGCTGGGAGAAGTGGGAGGAAAATGGAAGCAAGGAAGTGCTTAGAAATGTTATGTATGACTGGGCACAGGGGCTCATGCGTGTGATCCCAGCACTTTGGGAGGCCAAGGTGGGTGCAGTGCTTGAGGCCAGGAGTTCAAGACCAGCCTAGGTAACATAGGGAGACCCTGTGTCTACACACACACATACACACACACACACACAAAATACAAAAATGGGCAGGAGGGTGTGGTGCATTCCTGTGGTCCCAGCTACTGGGGAGGCTAAGGAGGGAGGATCGCTTGAGCCTCGGAAGAGGACGTTGCAGTGATCGGAGATGGTACCACTGCACTCCAGCTGGGTGACAGAGCCAGACACTGTTCTCCCACCCGCGCCAAAAAAAAAGAAAAAGGGTAATATGTTGGTAATTTTGATGGTTGTAATAGTTTCAGAGGTCTATACATACATTAAAACATATCAAATTGAACTTTCTATTATTTATTTATTAAAAGACAGGCTCTCACTGTGTCTTCCAGGTAAGATGCCTAGAGTGCAATGGCACAATCACAGTTCACAGCAGCCTTGACCTCCCAGGCTCAAGTGATCCTCCCATCTCAGCCTCTTGAGTAGCTGGAACCACAGACATGGGCCACCATGCCCTGCTGACTTTTGTATACTTTGTAGAGAGGAGAGAGTTTGCCCTGTTACCCAGGGTGGACTCAAACTGCTCGACTCAATTGGTCATTCCATCTTGGCCTCCCAAAGTGCTGGGATTACAGCCATGAGCCACCATCCCCAGCTTGTACATTTTAAATGTGTGTGGCCCAGTGCGGTGCCTCAAGCCTGTAATCCCAGCACTTTGGGAGGCTGAGGCGGGTGGATCACGAGATCAAGACCATCCTGTTCAACATGGTGAAACCCCGCCTCTACTAAAAATACAAAAAATTAGCTGGGGATAGTAGCGCATGCCTGTAATCCCAGCTACTCAGGAGGCTGAGGCAGGAGAATTGCCTGAATCCAGGAGGCAGAGGTTGCGGTGAGCCGAGTTCGCACCATTGCACTCCAGCCTGGGTAACAAGAGCGAAACTCCATCTCAAAAATAAATAAAAAAATAAAAAATAAATGTGTGCTTTTTTGTATATGTCAAGTAAGCCTCAACCAAAGCTAAAAAAATATTTAGCACAGATGCTATTAAAGTAGTTTTGGCAATGTAATCATGGTACAACACTCCAATGAGTAAGTTAGGAAACAAGAATCCTGAGACAGTTCACCCCAACTGAATTACAAGCTGTCAGGTAAATCAATTAGTCCACAGGTTCAATACAAAGGAAAAGCACCTTCTAAATGTTGATGCTAATACCCGTGTGCATTCATGCATGCAGATGTTTAGAAACTGTAACTAAGCACACACTGTGTGCCGGATGCAGTCCTAGGTGCAGGGATGTGTAATGCCCAAGGTACTATCAGCGCCAGGATCTGGGCTTGTCAAAAGGTGCCAGCAGTGTATGTGAGGAGACCTATCATGGGGGACACACTGGTAAAATCACCAAGACGATCCAGAGAAATCGGTGAGAAGATGCATGGGGAGGTGGGAAGCAAGAGCTGCAGGAGGAACAGAGGCTCCCCAGGGAGCCAAGTGGAGAGAAGCCCCTGGAGGGAGGGGCTATTGAGGTCCTGGTGGAAGAAAGCCTGGGTAGCCAGGTGGGTGTGGTTTGGGGTCAGGAAGGGATCAGTGAATGATGAGAAGTCTTTCAAGGAGTGAGTGTGTGTGTATATGAGTGTGGGCATGTGAGTGTGTGTGAGTTGGTGAATGAATTTGTGTGTGAGAGTATAGGGGAGACTGATGTTTGTGAGTGTGGGTTGTTTGTGTTTATGTGGCATGTGTGTAAGTATATATGGTGTGTAGTCGGCTTGGTGTGTGGGTGTGGCATGTGTATGGGGTGTCCATGGTGTGTGTGTGGAGTATGTGGTGTGGGTGTATGTGGGTGCGGGTGTATGGGGGATATTTGTGGTGTGTGTGTGGGGTATGTGTTTGAGTAGATGGTGAGTGCAATGTATGGTATAAGTGTGTGATGTGTGTGTGGTGTCTGTGTGTGTGTGGAAGGTGTGTGTGTGGTGTGTGGTATGTGAGTGAGTATGAGGGATAGTGGTAGTGTGTGTGGTGTGAGTGGTGTGTATATGAGTTTGATTGGTGTGTGATGAGTGCGTGTATATTAGGATGTTCATGATGTGCGTATGGAATGCATGTGTGTGTGTGTGGTCTGTGTGGTATGTGAGTGTTGAGTACATAGGGAGTGTTTCGTGTGTGTTTTATGCATGCTGTGTGTATGGTTTGTGTGTATGTGGTGTGTGTAAGTGTAGGTGGTGTTTTGTTCATGAGAGTGTGTGATGTATGTGGTGTGTGTGGTATGAGTATGTGTTTTTTATGTTAGTGTAGGTGGTAAGTGTGATGTGTGTGGTACATGTAGCATGTGTGGTATGAGCATGTGTGTATGGGGTGTTCATAGTGTGTGAAATGTGTGAGTTTTTGGTGTGTGATTTGTGTGTATGGGGTGTTCATGGTGTGTGTGTGTGTGTGCATGTGTGTATGTAATGTGTTCTGTTGTGAGGGAAACAATGAAATGTTTTGCCGGGAAAAGGAAGATCATGAGGTAAGAGACCTTTAGCAAGGTTATTGTAGCAGTAGGACAGCAAATAGATCATGAGAAGTTAGAGACTGGGAGACCATGAAGATGGCAATAGCAAATGCTGAGAGTTAGACAGGGTTTGAACCAGGCCGTTGTTACCAGCAAGTTGACCCAAATACCTGAAATCTCTGAAGCTTATGACTGACAGAGGAATTCCAGAATGTCAAAGCATACCCACGCACAGTAAGACTTTCTTATTCTGTACCATAGGCTTCTTTTTAAGATTTTTATTTGGTAACATTATCCTAGAGCACATTATTAATAATATTTTGAATAATGAAAATGCCTGATACAAACATTTCCCTGAACAATTGCTTCTCTTCTGATTCCACCCAAGGCAAGGGCCAGGGCACATTTCTGTTTTTATACTTCAGGTCAATAGGAGCAGTAACAGTGGCTAAAATTTATGGACAATCTATGTTCTGAGTCTTATTTACATATATAAATTATTGTAATCTTCATGACAGTCTATGAGGTCTATTATTTGCTTTTAGAGAAAAGGAAACTGATACACAGAGAGAAAGTAAGTTAATCACTATCACACAGCAGAAAGCTGTGGAATGAGAATTCCAATGCAGGCATTCTGCTTGCAGCAACCCACTCCAATGTCTATCAGAAAGTGTGGTTCAGTAGTTTAAAGGAATGATGATGGATTCATCTTCATGTATATACCTCCCCTGCTCCTCTTCCATGTAATTCTTAATATAAAATTAGAAACAATGTTCACTTGAAAATAGATATATTGCCTGAGCAAATAGCATAGTATATTATTTTCATGACCTTGAGCCAGTCATAAAAATTCTCACAGATCACAACAGGTTTTGTAGACAATAATGACCAGCCATGAACAGACACAGAATTCCCCAGCCCAGATCAGTAGGGTCAAGTCTGAAAGCACAACAGAAGCTCCTTCTTGCTGGGACAGTTTACTGGAAACAAGACCATAGCTCCCACGCACAGAGGCAGTCATTGCTCAAGTGTGTTTAGTCTACTGGGCCTCGAGGAGGTACTGGGCAGCCTGCTGGGCTGTGAAGACCATCTGCCTGCCTGCACAGGTCTGCCCTGATGTGCATGGGCCCTCCCATCCTACCTAGCCAGCCCGTGGTTCCAATCATGTAGTTCTAATCAGCCTTGCCTCAAGTGCATCAGATGTGGCTTCAAGTTTCAACTGCACTGTATAAACCAGGTTTCTGGAGAATTCCAGCCATTCAACAATCCCAGGCACTCACCTCAGACACGGCATATGGCTCCTGACACAGACTTCTGTTGGATTCTCAGCACACCCCCTAGACATGGCAATTTTGTTGAATAGCACCTGGCTTACCTCTCTGGCTCTTAGCTCTTGAGTAGTCTCCCTGACATCTGGCCTTCTTGCCTACCTCAGGAGCTCCCAGCAATGCTGGTAACAGGCACCAAGTGTCTTAGTAAAGCCTCATGCCAGAAGCCATGTCATTACTTTGCTACTACTTGTAGAAAATAAAACACCAAAAATCAGCCAAAGAATTATTTCTTGGATAAGTAGCTGAACATTTGGAGAAGTGAGTAATAATCACATGAAATTTTATTTGTATTGGGCTTCTCACAAAATGTTAATGAAATGCTTATAGTCATTCTCCCTCTTTCATATACATTAAAAACAGTATATTTTAAATGTATCGATTTTGGCTGGGCACAATGTCTCGTGTGTAATCCCAGCTCGCATCTATAATTCCAGGCTGAAGCAGGAAGATCACTTGAGTCCAGAAGTTTTAAGACGAACACAGGCAACAAAGTGAGACCCTTCCCTACAAAAAACATTCTAAAAACCAAATAACTAGCCAGGCATAGTGGCACATGCCTGTGGTTTCAGAGGTTAACGTGGGAGAATTTCTAAAGCCCAGGACATTGAAGCTACAGTGAGCTATGTTCATACCACTACACTCCAGCCTCAATGACAGAAATAAACCCTTTCTCTTAAAAAATAAAAATACAGCACTTTGGGAGGCCGAGGCAGGTGGATCATGAGGTCAAGAGATCAAGACCATCTTGGTCAACATGGTGAAACCCCGTCTCCACTAAAAATACAAAAAATTAGCTGGGCATGGTGGCACGTGCCTGTAATCCCAGCTACTCAGGAGGCTGAGGCAGGAGAATTGCCTGAACCCAGGAGGCGGAGGTTATGGTGAGCCAAGATTGCACCATTGCACTCCAGCCTCGGTAACAAGAGCGAAACTCCATCTCAAAAAAAAAAATTAATTAAAAAATAATAATAAAAATAAAAAGGAAATGCTAGAAATTGAAACTCTGCAACCAGAATTTAAAATGTCCTCAACAGGTTTATCAGTGAACTGAACACAGTCAAGAACAACAGTCATTTTGAAGATACGTCAGTAGAGACTTCCCAAACTACACACAAAGAGATAAAATGGGAAAAAGAAGAGAATATTCAAGAATTCTTGTAGCATGTAGCATTCACACAATGGGAATGCTAGAAAGAGAAGGGAAAAAAATGCAGGTAAGTGTTTGAAGTAATGTTGACTGAGAATTTTCCCACATTAAGTACTGAAACCACAAATACAGGAAGTCCAGAAAAATACCAAAATATACATACATCTGAACAAATTATGTTTCAACTTCAGAACACCAAAGACACACACATTCTTGAAAGTGAATGGAATAAAATACTTTATTTTTAAAGAAGCAAGAATAGGATTTGCACAGGACTTCTTGTCAGAAACCATTCAATCAAAAGAGAGTAAGGTGAAATATTTAGTGTTGAAAGAACAATACAATCAACTGATGTTTTTGTATCTAGTAAAATTATCCTTCAAAATTAAAGGAGAAAAATACTTTATCATACAAACAAAAGCTGAGGAAATTTGTTATGAGTAGATCTACTTTGTAAAGAATTAAAAAGAAGATTTTCTGGAAGAAAAATAAGAAATTTGTATGTACATAAAGAAGGAAGAGCTTAGAAAAGGATACATGAATGTAAAATACATGAATGTAAAATAAAATCTCTATTTTGCTTACTTTTATATAATCTAATGGATAAGAAGAAGATGAAGAAGAAGGAGGAGGAGAAGGAAGAAAAGAAAGAGAAAAGAAAGGGACAAAGAGGCAGAAAGAGGATGGCAAATGAAGGAAAGGAGTCAACTGAGAAACAGAGAGACAGAAGCCAAAAATTACTAATATCAGAAAGGAAAGGTTATCAGCACTGATGTCCTGGGCATTAAAAGGATAATAAATGAATAATATAAACATTATGTTCTCACAAATTTGATTACTTGGACAAAACGGATCCATATCTTGAAAGATACAAACTACCACAAGTTCCTGTGTTACCTTGATCAGGATGCTATACCAAAATACCATAAACTGGGTAGCTTATAAACACAAAAACTTATTTCTCATAGTTCTGGAGAAGGCTAGAGAGTCCAAGATCAATTCTAGGCACCAACAGATTTCGTGTCTGGTGAGGACTCACTTTCTGCCTCATGGAAGCCATCTTCTCAAGATGTTCTCACATAACAGAAGGGGTGAAGAATCTTTCTTAAAGAAAACACTAATCCCACCTATGAGGGCTACATCCTCATGACTTTAATCACCTCTCAAAGGACCTCAAATACCATCACTTTGAGGATTAGGTAGTGGTACATTAATTTTGGGGAGACACAAAAATTTAGTCCATAGAACTTATAAAAAGAGAAACAGATAATCCGAGTAAGTCTTTGTCTAGTATAGAAATGTATGAATAATTAACAACCTTCCAAGAAAGAAACCCACAGCCCTAGATCATTTCAGTAGAGAATTGTACAACACATTTTTTTTTCAGATGGAGTTTCGCTCTGTCGCCCAGGCTGTAGTGCACTGACAGTGGCACAATCTTAGCTCACTGCAACCTCCACCTCCCAGATTCAAGCGATTATTCAGCCTCAGTGACCTGAGTAGCTGGAACTATAGGTGTGCACCACCACACCCGGCTAATTTTTGTATTTTTAGTAGAGACTGAATCTTTGCAACTGTAAACATCTTCACCATGTTGGCCAGGATGGTCTCTATCTTCTGACCTTGGGATCCACCCACCTCAACCTCCAAAAGTGCTGGGATTACAAGCATAAGCCACCTTGCCTGGCCCTGTATGAAACATTTAAGGAAGAAAAGATGCCAATTACAATTGCTACCAGAAAACAGAAGCAAAGGGAACATATCCAAACTCATTCTATGAGGTTCTAATACCAAAAGCAGAAGACATGTAAAGAAAAATAAATGTTCAGACATATATCGCTCATCAAAATGCTCAACAAAATATTAGCATGCTGAATTCAGCAATACATTGTTGAATTAGACACCATGACCAGGTGAGACTTATTCCAGGTATGCAAGACTGGCTCAACACTCAAAGTAGTTAAGATAATCCATCACACACTAGCTAAAGAAGAAAAGTTATTTGATTATATTAATAGGTCAAGAAAGCATTTTACAGAATCCAAAGCCCATTCATGGTTAAAACTTCCAACTAATAAATTAGACATAGAAGGGAAATTCCTCAACTGAAAAAGAACATCTACTAAAAGAACAGCATATAGACAATATCATACATAATGTGAAAAACTAGACATTTTACACCTAAGAAATAAGGAGGCCAGGAACAGTGGCTCATGCCTGTAATCCCAGAACTTTGGGAGGCTGATGTGTGCAGACCATCAGGTCAGGAGTTTGAGACCAGCGTGACCAACATGGTGAAATTCCATCCCTACTAAAAATACAAAAATTAGCTGGGCATGGTGGTGTGCACCTGTAATTCCAGCTACTCAGGAGGTGGAGGCAGGAGAATTGCTTGAACCCAGGAGGTGGAGGTTGCAGTGAACTGAGATCATGCCACTGCACTCCAGCATGTGTGACAGAGCAAGACTCTGTCTCAAAAAAAAAAAAAACAAGAAAACGATATTCCCTCTCATTGTTTCTATTCAACATCATACTAAAATCCTAGCTAAGGCAATAAGACAAGAAAATAAAATAAAAGGTATAAAATAAAAGGCATTTTAATGCTCCTTGCTTACTGATAACTTGATTTTCTATGTAGAAAATCTCAAAGCATCAGCCAAAAAGCCTTCTAGATTATAGCAAGGTTGCATGATATAAGGTTAGTACACAAAATCATTTGCTGTTCTACATCCAGCAATGAACAACCAGAATTTGAAATTAAAAGTACAATACCATTTGCATTAGCATCAAAAAATGAAATAGACACAATCTTGCAAAATATGGGCAGGGTTCATATGAGATAAACTGTAAAATCTATTTAAAAGAGGGCTGGACATGGTGGCTAGCACCTGTAATTACAGCTCTTTGGGAGGCCGAGAGGAGTGTGAATCACCTGAGGTCAGGAGTTCTAGACCAGCCTGGTCAACATGGTGAAAACCTGTCTCTACTAAAAATACAAAAATTAGTTGGGCATGGTGGCAGGTGCCTGTAATCCCAGCTATTCAGGAGACTGGGTCAAAGAGTTACTTGAATCTGGGAGAGAGGGGTTGCAGTGAGCCGAGATCACATCATTGCCCAGTCTTGGCAAGAAGAGTGAAACTCCTTCTCAAAAAACAAAAGAAAAGAAATCTGCTGAAAGAAATTAAAAATCTAAATGAATGAAGAAACATCCGTGTTCACAAAATAAGACTCAGTGTTGTTAAAATGTCAATTCTGTTCGATGTGATTTATAAATTCAATACAACTCCAGTCAAAACATGAACAAATTATTGTGTGAAAATTTACAAACTAATTATAAAGTTTATATAGAAAGGCAAACTAACCAGAATAGACAACAATGTTGTAGAGGAGGAGGAACAAAGTTCAAGGTCTTGCAAAGTGATCCATGGAATAGAATAGAGAACTGAGAAATAAGATCCCACAAACACAGTCAATTGATCTTTTAGAAAAAGGTAAAAGCAGTTCAATGGAGAAAGGATAGCTTTTTCAAAAAGTGATGAATCTATGGCATGTGTGTATATATAGTATATGCAAAAAAGTAACTGAGACACAGACCTTGCACCTCAAAAATTAAAGGACACAATTTTAGGTTACTAATATTTTAAATTGACAAACCATAATTGCATACATTTATGGGGTACAATGGGATGCTTGGATATGTGTATAAAATGAGGAATGACTACATCAAGCATAACATATTTATCATCTCAATTTTATTTTTTGTGGTAAGACACTTGAAATTTACTTTTTGTTATTTTGAAATATATACTACATTATTATTGACTGTAGTCATCCTGCTGTACAATAGATTTCAAAACATATTTCTCCTGTTTACCTGAATCTTTGCACCAGTGAACAATTTCTCATTTTCTCCCAGGCAACACAACCTCTGGTAATCTTTCCTACTCTCTACTTTTATGAGTTCAATTTTTTTTTTTGAGATAGAGTTTTGCTCTTGTTACCCAGGCTAAAGTGCAATGGTGCGATCTCGGCTCACCGCAACCTCCGCCTCCTGGGTTCAGGCAATTCTTCTGCCTCAGCCTCCTGAGTAGCTGGGATTACAGGCACACACCACCATGCCCAGCTAAGATTTTGTATTTTTAGTAGAGACGGGGTTTCACCATGTTGACCAGGATGGTCTCGATCTGTTGACCTCGTGATCCACCCGCCTCAGCCTCCCCAAGTGCTGGGATTACAGGCTTGAGCCACCGCGCCCGGCCCAAGTTCAATTATTAGACCTAAATTTAAATCAAAAAGTGGTAAAACTTCTGTAAAATAACAAAAGGAATAGATATTTGGGTAACTTTGGGTTTTGTAGATACAATACTAAAGAACATAAAAGACAAATTTCTACCATGACAGAAGATATTGGTGTGACTTTGTTACAATAAAATCTTTCGCTCTGGGAAAGGAAATATTAAAAGAATGGAGAAACGAGACACAGGGAGAAAATATTTCCAAAACACCAGTATTGCATCCAGACCATTAAAAACCACTTACAAAACAACAATAAGATATCAACCACCCCAATTAGTAAATGGAAAAAAGGCCAAAAGAGGCTCGCATCAGAGACGGCATACAGATGGGGAAAAGCTTATGAAAAGATCTTCACCCTCCCCGGGCTTTTCTCTCTCTACGCCCCTCTCTCCCCTACACACCCTCTGCTGCAACACGAGAGGGAGCAGGTCAGGGGTGGTGACCGTGAGGTGCACAAGGCGTGGGACTCATGTGCATTATAAGCCGTGGGTCCGGGGAAATCTTGAAAGGCTGAGCTTGAAGCCCAGACTGACCCGCCCCTCACAGGGTCCCAGCCAGCTGCCCTGCAGAACCCCTTACTCCTCCTCTCTATAGGCCTGCTGGCCCCCCAGGGGGCCCAGGGAAGAACCGCCTCTCCCTGAGCCCGGCTGAGCGCGCTGGCAGTGTCGACATCAGGGACGCCTGGATGCTTTTCCTGGTAGAGTGACAAAGGTTCAACAACGAGAAGAGGAGCAGGGGCCAAGACAAGAAGCGGCCCGCCAGGACCCAGGCCCCAGCATCCCACCCGGGGCGCTGCTGCAGGAGTTCCAGCTGCTGCTGAAAGGCGCGGTGCCGCAGCGCCAGAGTGCGGATCCTGAGCCCTGCATGCACATCTCCGTGGGGCCAATACCCTGGAACCTCGCTTCAGTCCTTTCGCCTCCAGGGAAGACAATGTCAACGAGGCAGGGTGCGTGTGGGCGGTGCTGGCCGCCATGGAAGCCTCGAAAGGAGGCCGCCTTCCACTGCCACCTGTGCCAGGACACGTGGCTGCAGCCATGCCCGCTGCTTGTCTGCAACCAGGGCGCCACCAGGATGACAGGTGCAGGAGGCTGAGGCAGTGGGCAGTTGCAGTTTCCAGCCCGCTGTCCTGTAGGCGAGAAGATGAAGAAAGCCACCCCTCAGCAGATCAGCTGCCCGGCCTGGCAGCCCAGCCAGACAAGGAGCCTGAAAGTTCACCTTGTCTGAGCTCACGTGTGCTGGCAGTGGACCCGGTGCCCAGAATGCTGGGGAGCCCTATGCGCGGGAAGCACGGGAAGCAGACAAGCTGTGGGGCCCAGAGGCGCTGCGGGGTGGGAAGGTGCCTGCTTCCCAGTGCTTTCACGCCCCGCCCGACCCTCCAAGGCTGCTGCTGCCAGGATATTCCACAGCGTGGACACCCTTGTGGGCACGCGCCACAATGGCTGCAAGATGACGACCTTCACCAGGGTCACTCAGGGTGTCTGGGACATGATGCTCAAGCGCTTTGGGGAGCGCAACGTGGCTAACTCAGAACCGTGGTGGCTGCCTTTCAAGGTCTCCGCCAAGATCACGGGACCCCACCGTCAAGGACTGTGTCTCGGGATCCGGTTCCCAGGTTCCCAGCACACAGTCAAGCCCTGGAGCTGAACCAGCAGCCCATCGGAGCAGCCTTCAGCTCAGGCCTCCTGCCGTCTTCAGCCAGGAGATGGTGGGGTGAGTCAAGGAGCACCACGAGGCCTTCATGGCCTCACTGAGCCCTTTAGGGCGGTGCCCACGATCTCTCTGAGCATCTGGCACTCGTGCTTTCACATGGATGAGGTGCTGGACATAGAGTCAGCTGTGCCACTCCAGCTGCCCACCACTGAGCAGCTCACCAGCACATGAGAGGTTTCAGCCTGGGCCCTCAGCCTGATGTCGCTCAGGAGGGAGGATGCCTTGACTCAGTCAGCCCTGTGGTCAGCGCAGCCCAGCAACCCCAGGCGCCCCAGCCCAGTGTCCCCCAGGCTAGCACTGCCAGCTACCCCACCCCACCCGCTATCCCTTCCAGCGCCCTGCAGTGTGTGTCCCAGGACCTGCCTGAGCAGTCTGAGACAGAAGCAGCTGGCGCAGGTGACACGGTGCCCAGAGTGCAAGCCAGGCTGCAGTGGCTGGAGTGGATGACAGACTGGCCAGGCACTGCATGGCATCTCTGTGTCTGAGTGCAAGGGGCGCTCAGTGAGGAGGTGGCCTGTGCTGGGATGGTGGGCAGGTGCTGGTAGCAGCAGGCCCCAGGAAGGTGGAGAAGCACCTGCTGCTCCTCTGAGTGGCTGCCAGACTGGCTCAACCTCCATTATGTCCACCCCTCACCTACCTCCAGCTGCTCAAGGCTGGGTCTGGCCCGCACTGAGGAGGGTTTGTGAGCCCAGCAGCCACCGCAGACAAACACTGGCTGGAGGCTTGCTGGCCTGGGCTCACCTGAGCCTGTTTTATTCTCTTTATGAACTTGATGCACATTGCTCTTCCCTTCCTGAGTGCCCAAAAGCTGGACATGGACTGCAGGGTGCTCTGCCCTAGGGATTTCTGGCTGTGGGTGGTAGGCTTGTCTCACAGGGCGCATATACAGCATATTAAACTGGTTTCTGCTACAGGGAGAATCACAATAAAATAGATGCATTATAGGTAAGTGCAATAACATGGATGAATCACAAAATAATTTATGTGGCATTAAAAAATCAGGCAAAAAATAATGTTTACTTTAATGGTTCTATTTATATACAATTATATATGCAATTCAAACTCATCTATAGTGACAAAAAACTGAACAGTGGTGGTTAGTTGATTTGGAATGAAAACAGGAGTGGGAGGGAAAGACTACCAAAGGATAAAAGAAAAATGGAGGAGATGGATATATTCAGTATCTCAGCCTCCTGAGTCGCTGGGACTCTAGGCATGTGGCAGCTTGCTTAATTTTTTTGTTAGTATTAATTTTTGAGACAAGGTCATGCTATGTTGCCTAGGTTCGTCTCCAACTCCTGACCTCAAGGGATCCTTCTCCCTCAGCCTTTCAAAGCACTGGGATGTCAGGTGTGAGCCACCACTCCTGGCCACATATGCTTCTCTCCAGGTATTTTAATGTAATTTTTCATCTTGTATGTACACTTTTGAATGCTGCCCTTCTACTTTACATTTTTGAATGCTGCTTTTTTACTTTGAGATATTAACATCCAGTAACATCAAATTTATATCTACACTATGGTTATTCATTCTCTCACTAGTGAGTTTCAAAATTTTCTTGGATATCTTTTTTCCTGCTTGCTGGATGTGTCTTTCCAGGCTCTACCATCAATTTCATACACTTATCCCCCTCTGTTTCCTCAACTTGGAACTATCATTACCCTCTGAAATTGTGATAAATCTTGTGTCCTCAGTTCTACCTTCTTAGTTTGGTTGAAGTTTTATCTATTTATTGTCACTGTTCCTAAATAATGGGACATTTCTAATTGGATGGTTTTTCTAAATTTTTCCTTTGGGAATTTAAACTTTGGGATAATGAGCTGTGGAGACCAGCCCCTTTGGCATTGCCCTCAGCAGCACATTAGGTCTTGTCTTCAGGCACAGTTATACTTTTTGATGGAGTTTGGGAAGCAGTCAAAATAATCTGGTGCCGAATCAGACAAGGCGGTAAATAAACATGTCAGATGGACATGGCAAAGGGCTGGGTATGGCCACAGGGAGATGGGGATGGGCTCTGTGTGCAGCTCTTAAAACAGGTATGAGAGGCTTCTGTGAAAGGACGTCAGAGATGGCTGAGAGTCCGTGTTGAGTAGGGAAGGGGCCTGGCTGCAGATGGACTGAGTCAGAAGCCTGGGCTGGCCATCCATGAGCTATGTCACTTTGGGAAGCCCCAGATTCTCCATCTTAACAGTGGGGATACATCACCCTCCTGCAGCGTATCATGAGTTAGAAATAAAAATGCATACATGCTTAGCATGACACAAGTAATTATTAATTTTAAAAAGTTACAAATGGCACCATTGGAATTAAGTATGTAATCTTCCAAAAGAGTGATTCTTAAAGATAGCATATACTTATTTATAATATTCATTCCTTCATTGACTCAGTTTTTCAATAAATACACATTGAGTACTTATTTTAGAACTAGTACTGTTTTAGGGTAGGATATAATAAAATTATAATGAAGCTAACAAATGCTCTATCCTCCTATAAACAAAATAATATAGAGTATCTCAACACATGATGTTAAAAAACTAAAGCAGAATAAGGAGGATAGAGAGGAACAATGGGAGAGTTGCTGTTTTTATATGAGGTGGTCAGTGATATATTTGTAAAATATAAAACAGCTGTCATATAATATATATCATATAACATAAAACAGCTGCCTCAACAAATGGTATTAAAAAAACTAAAGTAGAAGAAGGAGAATAGAGAGGAACACCGGGAGAGCCGCTGTTATTCTATAGGGTGGTAAGGGAAGGACTTGCTAGGAAAGGGAAACCTGAGCACATTCAGGAAAGAAGCAGAGATGGACCATACGGACCTCTGGGAAAAAGCGTTTCAGGTTAAGGAAAGAATAGGAACAAAAGCTTTGAATATGTTTGGTTGTAATAAATGGATGGATGCATGGATGAATGGATGGATGGACAGATAGGACTAAGGGATGACTGGATGGATCCATCCATGTGTCCGTCCATGCATGCATCAAAGAATGGATGGATGGATGGATGGATGGAAGGATGGATGGATGGGTGGATGGGTGGGTGGATGAATAAACAGGATAGATAAATGAAAGAATGGATGGACAGATGGATGGATGAGTGGGTGGATGGATGGACAGATACATGAGAAATTGAAGAGACAGTAAATATGGTGAAAGAAAAGCGATCACACTCTGTGTGTATGTATGCTCTGGATAAGCTGGTTCTGCACTCAGGTGCCTTCTGGAATCCTGGAATGCTGGACCAGACTGCAATATCTGTGCTACCTCAAATGGAATGAATTTCCTGGAGGGTAGTTGCTAAGTCTTATTACTATTCTCTAAAACAGAACCTTGAACATGTCAAGTCTTCTCATTTTTGGAAGTCACACACTTTTCACTGTCTGGAGAACCAGGAATCCAAATGTCAGAGCCCTAGTATTTCCAATACTAGGCTCTAGTATTTTCTAGCATTTCCAATGTGCTTCTTCAAGTGCAAAAGGATCAAGGCTTGGAAGAGGCATTCACCTTACTTGGTCATCCAGCTCTGGAGACAATGAAGATAGTCCCAGCCCACCTCCATTTAGATGGCAAGCCACTTCCCTAGAAAGCACAGGGGTGTTGGAGCGAAGAACATGCCTTGTAACCACAACCAATGAAGCCACACGACAGCATGGCAGGGCCTTCACTGAAGACAAAAGTAGCTGTTGACTTGGCATTTATTTCTGTGTAAGCATTTGAAAAACACAGACCCAAAAGGAAGCACCTGTGTGGCAGTCCCATATTTGTACCCAAGAAGTTCTCATACATGTGGTACAGGCTTTGGGGTCAGATAGATCTGGGATCATATCCCAACACTTCCTCCTTCTAGAGTTTGGAAAGGGGCAAGTTCCTTCACTTCCCTGAACCTCAGGTTTCTCATCTATCAAGTGGAAACAATGCTGCTTACCTGGTGGGGTCACTGTGAGGACTGGAGAGGGAGCTGAGGGCCTGGCATGGCAGAGATTGGCAAGGAGTGGGTGCTTGGTGAGGAATAGCCACATGCAAAGGAGAAGCAGCCATCCCTGCCACGTGCCACACCTTATGTTTCTGTTTATATACTGGGAAAAAAACGAAACAGAACCCTGTACTTCTGATGACGATTAATCTGACAGTTGCCAGGGGACGGGACCATGTGTAAATTGCCCTAATCAGAACACAGATAGTAATAACAATAACTAATTATCATAATTATAATAGCAAACCTTTATATGGGGTGAGCCACTGCCCCAGCTCTGTGACATTGTCTACTCTTGCAGACTAGGAAGGGCCTGATCTGTGAAGCCCTCCCTGCCCTCAGCTGAAGGCCCTGGTTAGGACCTGGGGCTTCCAGACCTGGCTGAGTGGCCACAGACAACTGTTTTTGGTGACATTCTTGGAAAATAGGATGAGCACCCAGAAAGATGCTCTATGGTCTTACACAGTCTTTTATATGCACTTCAAAGAACAAGCAACCGTGTGCTCTCACCCCATTGCCCTGTCACACAGCACCCTGGGGGTTAGCAATGGGGGGAGTCATGGCTGTGGGCTGAAGATATTCCAGGGAAGGCCCTCGCCTGGGCCTTGGGAGTGGCATAGGACACAGAGCAGGGGTCCCCTTTGCATACAGGCCTGAAGGGGGCCAGGGATCCGGGATGTGTCTGTAGAATGCCCAGAGAATTTTGTCTAAACAGACATTTTTGTGAATAACTGATGCTATTAGCAATTCTATCAGAACTGCCTAGAGAAGATTGCAGTTTATGGTTACCTAAGAATACAGAATGGAGAGTTTGGGGGGTTGGCAGTGGCGATGAGGAAATGCAAAATAAAGTTTGTGGGGACAACAGCAGAACAGACCAGAGTACCTGGCTCCTGTTCAGCCTGGCAGTGGGTATGTGCTCCCATCAGGTATTAGGCCCTGGCTGTTGTCGGGGGAAATGTATGGATGGGATTAGAACAGACTGGGAAGGCCTGAGTGCCCTTGGTCAATGAAGGATGTGGTGGGTTCTGGGCACAGCCACAAGGACAGTGCTGGACTTTAGGATGTTCACTCTGTCATTGGCAAGGCAGGTGGAGAGAGTCAGTGCATCCAAGATGGGGAAGCCAAGCCTGGCGGCCAGCACTAGGGGCCTGAGTAGGGCATGAGCCAGAAAGTGGGCACATTCCAAAGGTTTGTCCTTCAGGCTCCCCAGGTGTGCAGCAGAAGTTCCCTCTTGAATGGGGAGCTGAAGCTATTCCATGCCCCTCTAAGGCCAGGGCTGTACTGCAGAAGCAGCTTCTTGGAGAAAAGTGGCCGAGCCAGCTTCTGCTAAGGTGTTCTGGGGCCGAGTAGAGCAGCAGCCTTCAAACCAGCTCACCCACATCCCTTAACAAGCCAAGCCACTGGTTGCTCCAAAATCTTCCCAATGGATACTCCAGTGGCCTACTATTGCAAAGTACAATGGATTCTCACTGGAGTCTGACAATATTAGTCTCTTGTGCCTTAGTTTCCAAAGCTGATCTAGATGGCTCTCTCACCTGCCATCCCTCAGTATGAACACTTGCTAGAAGGCTGCAAGCAGGTGACTCCACTTCACACCCCCAACATCCAGCCACAGGAGTCCAGGGGCAATGCCTGCAGGGTGGGGTGTGGGTCCTACTCGCCTCACAGCAGGAGGCCTGCAGACACAGGCTGGGGCCTGTCTGAGGCTGTGGAATCTTCACCCAGGAGGGAAGGCCCCAAGAGGCAGCCTCCATGATTCTTCCTGCTGCACGCTGTGATGTGGCTGGATCCTTTCCTCTGTCTGCTATTTTTCGTACTGAGCCTCTGAAGCCAGTACCCTCCCCCTGCCCCCTTCCTCCCTGCAGTGAGTTAAGAGGGCTACACTACAAGGCAAGTAAGACTAGCTCTTGTTACCCAATGATACAATAACTTTTTGAGGGGATTTTTGGGGGCAAATAGGAGGTGATTATGTAAACTGAACAGAGCACATCCAACACCTGTTCCATTTATATCTCTGGAAAAGATAGGGCTATATTTATTGCCTGATACAACTCAGCCCAAGGCCCAGATGATACCAAACCCACAGGGAAGATTTGGGATGAGGTTTGGAGGCAGAATGAACACCCCAGCAGCTGGCTCTTTGCCTTCCCCACATGCCTCTGTATCTCTGTACCCTTGGAGCTCAGAATGCCTGGCTGTGACACTGGGTGGAGACTTCCAGGTCATTTGCTGAGCAGCTAGGTCGCTTGTCAGATCTGCACCGTGACAGGATCCTGACTCTCAATGTGTGCACTGCACCCCCATCTGCAGACCTCACAGCTTCCACACGCTTCCCTGGCTTCCACACCACCTGCCAATTCCTACTCTTAAGATATCTGATGTGGGGTACAGTGGCTCATGCCGGTAATCCCAGCACTTTGGGAGGCCAAGGCAGATCACTTGAGCTCAGAAGTTTTAGACTAGCCTGGGCAAAAGGCAAAACCCTATCTCTCCAAAAAATACAAAAATTAGCTGGGTGTGGTGGCACATGCCTGTAACTCCAGCCACTTGGGAGGCTGAAGGGGGAGGATCACTTAAAGTGGAAGGCAGAAGTTGCAGTGAGCTAAGATCACGCCACTGCACTCCAACCTGGGCAACAGAGTGAGACCCTATCTCAAAATAAATGAAATAAAATAAAAATATAAGGCATTCAAGTCATTCTTTCATAAATTCTTTCAGCATGTGTGCAGTTGTTGCTGGATTAGGGCTCTTCATGGTTCTTCTCCAACACCAGTGAGTCCCTCGTGCTTCCCACATCACACCCAGCCTCTGCCTGAGATCAGGAATGAGGCAATTATGCCCACTCTCACAACTTCTGTTCTACGCTATGAAATTCCTGGCTAGTATAGTAAAGCAATAAAAATAAATGAAAGACATAAGATTTGAAAGAAAGAAGTAAAACTATACTTCTTACTTGCAAATTTCTTAGTTTTCTATATAAACAAACCACTAGATGTAATAAGTGCATTTAACATTCCAGATTACAAGGTCAATATACAAAAATGAATTGTATATCTACATACCGACAGCAAATAATTGGAAAATAAAAATTGAAAGTTCTGTTTACAGTAATGTTATAAAACATAAGAATAAATTTTAAACAGATATGCAAGATTGCTACATTGAAAACTATGAATTTTTGAAAACCAGTAATAAGATGTTGATTCTCCCCAAATGATCTGGATTCAATACAATTCTCCCAGAAAATTAAACGGGCTTCATTGCAGAAACTAATAAACTAATAAACTGTTTCTGAAATTCATATAGAAATATAAAAGTCCAAGAATAGTTAATCTTGAAAGAAGTACAAACTGAGAGCACTCACAATCTTTTCTCAAGACTTTATGAAGCCATAGTGATCAAGAGAAACATATCAACAGAAAAAGATATCAATGGAACAGTAAAGAATTAGACCAATATGTAAAAAATTAATTGATCTTTTATGAAGATACCAAAGAAGATGAATGAAAAAAGGAAACAGTAGTGCTGAAAATACTGGATATCCGTATGTTGGAAAAAAAAAAGAGAAAACTTGAAATTCTAATTCACACCATATCAAAAAATAATGTGACATGTGACATGAATGACAGATTAAATGTATAAACTAAAACTATGATGACTCTAAAAGAAAATGTGGAAGACTATTTTTCTGACTTTGGGATAAGCCAAGATCTCTTAGATTAGAGAGATAAGGCAGTAACTATAAAAGAATAAAAGTGAACTGAGCTTCATAAAAATTTCAAACTTCTGCTTATCCAAAACCACAATTAAGAAACTGAAAAGACAAAGCTCAGACTGTCAACCAACACAGAAAGGTGAGATAGAGCCCCCTGAGCCAGCAATTGACACAGAACAGCAAGATAGAGCTCGCTGAGTCAGTACAGAGAAAGTGAAACCAGCAGAATGAGCAAGTAGCCCTAAGACTTGAGAAAGGCTCCATATGAAGTCTTAGGAACAGAGGTGTGTGTGAACTGCCCCAGGGTGTGGGAGGGACCTGCCATGTTTGTTGAGGATTTTTGAGATGGGGGAGGTGTGTGAAAGTGTGAGGAAGAGACAGCTTTGGAAGGAACCAATGCAGGTAGTGACGTGGGGAGACACAGTTTCCTTAGCATGGACTGTGCCCTCCAAGGCGAGCGTGTGGCTGGCTTGTTCTAGGGTGGTGAATAAGGTCAACAGGAGCATCCCTGTAAAAGGCAGGTGCACCGTAAGGGATTAAGAAACCCTCCTGACCAAGCATTACCCAAACCTCCATGTAATAGGGCCCGGCCAGGTCAGCCTGGAAAAAATGTCTGAGGTGTGTGTGTCATGATGAGTGGAAGAGGGAGGCAAAGAGACAAAACCCTCTCCTATGGAGTATACTCTAGAAAATTTCAAGAAAGTATTTTCAGGGGAGTATTGTGTCTAATTGTCCCTTCAGAAGTTAAGGACCCTCTGTAATCTGGAGTGGTCTGACTTTAGAGTTGGTTGGCCTCCAGAGGGCACCCTAAACAGGAAGATTACTGACCAAGTGAAATAATAACAGGGGCATCAGGCCAACCTGGGCATCCAGATCAATTTCCACCTATTGATTTTTGGCTAAATGTAATTCAGATGCAGCCCAAGTGGCTAAGACAGTGCATGGCTGAGTACTGCAAAACCCTGGTTGCCCAAGGAGGCCAGAGAAAATGTAATATATAAGGCCCCCAAAAAAGAAATTAAACTCTTAGGGAGCCAAGAGAAACCAATTTTGCAGGCTCCTCCAGAGAAATTAGAAGCCCCTCCATATGTCCCATATATCCATCTCTAGCGAGGCTCAGACAAAAAGAGGGTCAGATGTCCTTTGAGTAGACAAGCTCAGAAAGCAGCAGGACTCAAATATCACCTCAGAGAGAGGAACCTTCACCCCCACTATCCAAAATCAGGGAGAAAAGGCAGGACTAGGAAGCAGGGTACCTCTGATTTGGCCACACCTGAGTTTTGTAGATGCCACTTAGAGACACTCAGGCTCAAATGCATCTTAACGAACAGTGCCAGGTGAGAGGAGAGGAATGAGTCTACTCCTATTTACTCTTCTCCACAACTAATCATTTAAATAGGAAACATCACAATCCTTCTTATAAAGAAAAACTCCAGGCAGTAATCGACACAATGAAGTCAATGTTCCTAACTCATAACCCTACTTGGGCAGACTGTCAGCAGCTGCTTGTTACTCTGCTCTGTGTGGAAGAAAGATATAGAGTAGTACAAGCAGCTCTTTGCTGGCTGGAGAGCAATGTGTCTGAAGGTAAAAATGATCCATGTTGATATGCAGAAGCCCAATTCCCTGACACTGACACAAATTGGGACCCAAAAAAAACCCCTTATTTAGAACAATTACAGAGATACAAAGAGGCACTACAGAAAGCTGATGAAAGCCCCAGCTAGTACTATGAGAGACTCTGTGAGGCTTACAGACTTTATACTCCCTTTGACCCCAAAACAGCTGAAAATCAGAGAATGGTAAATACAGCCTTTGTTAGTCACAGGGCGACATTAGGTGGAAGCTTCAAAAACTTGAAGGGTTTGATGGAAAGAATGCCTCTGAACTTATATCAGAAGCTAGTCAAGTGTTCATAAACCATGATCAGAAGGAAGAGAGAGGCTGAACAGAAGCTAAAAGAAAAAGATGAAACAGTGCCAACAGCTCAGGCAAAAGTGCTAGTGGTCACCCTAGCTCACAGGGGAAAATCCTTTGGAAGACAGCAAGGCCAAGGCTGTGCCCAGGGCCAAGGGAAGGACCAAAATGCAGCAGGAGGCCAATTCAGAGTAGGGAGGAACCAATGTGTAATTTGTAAAAGGGAAGGTCATTGGAAAAATGATAGCCCAGAAAAGGATAAGGTATTGGTGCACTCTCACTGGGATGGCTCCTGGCAATAACTCTACAAAGACCAGTGCTTGATTGACTGAAAAATCAAATTTAGGAGATGCAGTCAAACCAGAGGTTCTTTTCTTGCCCACGGCATGATAATTCCACTGTCCTGAAATCCAGTACTGACCTAATAGGCATGGTTGAGGCTGAAAATTATGCAGACTGAGACAGATCGGGCTCTCTTTCTCTTCACCTCCAGGATCCCATGGTCAAAATGGATATAGGGGGCCAACAAACAAGTTTTATGGTAGATATAGGTCCTGAGCACTTAATAGTGACTCAGCCAGTTGGGCCATTAACCAAAAATTATGCTACCATCATTGGGGTCACCAGAGTGTCAGAAAGAAGGCCTTTCTGTCAATCTAAAAGACGTGTAATTGCTGCTTGGGAAATTCAGCATGAGTTTCTATACCTATCCAACTGGCCAATCCCTCTTTTAGGAAGAGACCTACTCCAAAAATTGCAGGCACAAATCTTTAGCCCACCAGGGAACATAACTTTGAATCTAGGCCAATCTAAGGCAGTGGGGTTTACCCTCACTCACCCAAAGTCTGGGGAATTGAGACTATGCAGGGGCACTCCCTGGTTGGGCACTAGATAGACCCGAGGCTGTGACAGCAAGTATGATTTTGACTCTAGGATACCTGGAGTTTGGGCAGAAAACAATCCAGAAGGACTGGCAGTCAATCCAGCACTGGTCTTTGTAGAGTTTTTGCCAGGAGCCATCCCAGTGAGAGTGCACCAATACCTTATTTTTATGGATGCAGTCCAGGGCATTCAGAAGTAGATAGAACAGCTCATTGAATATGGGATTTTAAGGAAGTGTAATTCACCATGGAATGCACCTCTTTTACCAGTGAAAAAACCATCTGGTGAATATGGGCCAGTGCAAGACCTCCGTGCTGTTAAGAGAGTTACAGTCACAATCCACCCGGTGGTGCCCAATCTATACCCCTTGCTTGGACAAATACCTGCTAGTGCAGTCTGGTTGACTTGCTTAGACTTGAATGATACATTCTTTTGTCTCAGGCTGTCTTCCATAAGCCAGCCCGTTTTTGCTTTCCAATGGGGAAAAACGCAGTACACTTGGACTATATTCCCACAAGGGTTTCAGAATTATCCTACAATATTTGAAGAAGCACTAACCATGGACCTCAAGGTTTTCATTCCACCTAACGATGAGTGCATTATCCTGCAGCACATTGATGATGTTTTGTTTGCAGCCCTGACTAGTAGATTGCCGAAATGATACTAAAGACCTCCTTCACATCCCGTGGAAGGCAGGGTATAAAGTCTCCTGGAAAAAAGTCCATATAGGCTCAAAAAGGGTCAAATATTTAGAGTTCATGGTAAGTCAAGGAAAAAGAGTGTGGTAGTGAGTGGAAGCAGGGTGTGTGTGCACTTCCTACCTTGACCACTCGCCGACAAAACCAGGAAGTCTTTAGAGGCAGCAGGTTTTGGTTGTATTGTAAACTTCGCACTCATTGCTAAGCCCATCTATGAAGGCACAAAAAGGGGAGAAAAGAAACCCCTCTGGGAAACAGGTTTTTAAGAAGGCCTTCACAAAAATTAGGAAAGCCTTAATTCAGGCCCCAGCCTTAGAACTACCAGATCAAACAAAGCCTTTCTTCTTATACGTACATGAAAGAGAAGGAATGGCTATCGGAGTCCTAACACAAATGCTGGGGTTGTGGCATTGACCTGTAGCATATTTATCCAAGCAGTTAGACTCTGTAACACTAGGCTGGCTCCTGTTTCAAAGCTGTAGTGGCCACAGCCTATTGGCTCAGGAGGCTGGCAAGCTGACGTTAGGACAACAGTTAATCATCTGGGTACATAGTTGCTGAGACAGTGAATACTCTAAACCCAGCTACCCTGCTACCTGGAGGTGGGACCCTCTCACATTACTGTATAGATATGATGAGGTGTTCTTAAGCTGAAGGGATCTGCCTTTTAGTGACTCAGAAGTCATTTACTTGACAGATGGTAGCAGTTTCATCTCATCTACTGACTTTTTCTAGTTATAAAGATAACATTTTTTGTACATAATTTAAAAGAAAATTCTTTATTATATCATCCTAAAAAGAGTTAATGGTTTGTGTAAAACTTTATTTTTTATAGAAAATATCTATATGTTTAGGTTGAATTCATATAATATGCAGTAATATTTTTCTACACATGTTTAAAATATATATTCTTAGACTTATGTAATATATAATTTTTATAATCAGATTTTTAAATTTAACTATATGAGAAACTTCTCTTGTCATCATATTTTCTGTGAAATGTGATTTTAACCGGTGCATAATATAGCAAAATATGTATATACTGACATAGTAATAGAAATGTCAGTTGTTTGGGACTTATCACTGTGTTATATGGAAATTCTTGTATATAAAATGTTAATACACATCTGATTATTAGAATTTTTTAAAATGAAAATATGGGCAAATATTTTACAACTTTAAAGCCCTTGTATCATAATATCAAATGACCCTTTAGAATGATGGTAAAGGTATGAGAGCATCTACTTCACTGAATATTTGCCAGTACCGACAATTGTGGATTTAATTATCTTTCTCAACTTTGTAGATGAAAGAAATGATATTTTATGTTGTTTTTAGTATTACTTACCATTTTGCATTACTGGCAAGTTGGACATTAAACAATGTTGATTGGTCATTTGTATATGTTTTTCTTTAGTATATTCATTGCCACCTCATGTGCTATACGTTCTGTTATATTGGGTAGTTTACATTTTTCTTGCTATTAGTGAGACCTCTTTCAACATAAAGGTTGTTAGCCATTTGTCTACCATATGCATTTCAAAATTTTCTATTTATAATATGTCTATTAATTTTATAACACAATAAAAATTTTACTATGAACATAGTCAAATGCATCATACTTATTCTCCGTGGTTTTGAATTTTGATTTTTTGCCCAAATTTAGTTAGATGTTTACTTATATCTATCTATACATCTATGTCTTAGATTAGCATTTTTATTCATACAATTCATACACTATACAGACTGATGGAGTACATGTGATATTTTGAAACAAGCATAAAACATGTAATGATCAAATAAGGATAATTGAGATGTTCATTGCCTTAAATATTCATTATTTCTTTGTATTGGGAACATTTCAAATCTAGCTATTTTGAAATATATAATAAATTACTGTTAAGTATAGTCATCCTTCTGTGCTAATGAACACTAAAACTTGTTTCTTCTATCTAACTGCATTTTTACACCTATTAACTAACCTGTCTTCATTCCCCACCCCCCACACGTGCACACTTTCAAGACTTTTGTAACCACCATTCTACTTTCCACCTCCATGAGATCAGCTCATTTTATTTCCCACATATGAGTAATAACAAGTGATATTTGTCTTTCTGTGCCTGGATTATTTCACTTAACATAATGTCCTCCAGTTTCATCCATGTTGCTGCATATGACAGGATTTCAGGATCTTTTAATAGCTGAATAATATTCCATTGTGTGTATGTACCACATTTTCTTCATGCACTCATCTGTTGATAGACATGTTGATTCCATGTCTTGGGTACTGTGAATAAGACTGCAATAAACATGGGGTATTCACTTTTGCTTCTTTCATGGTTTCATTTATACTTAACCCTTCAATTCATTTGGAACATATTTGGCATGTGATACTGATCTAATTTAACCTTTTCCAAATATCCCATTTACTACATAGATTTTATTATATACCAGATAGTTACAAACATTAGATCCTTTCCCTGTGCTTTCTGTTTGTGGTCTGTCATGCAGTAATACTGAACTCTTTTACTTACTATTTTAGAGTATACTTGGACATTTAGACAGTGGAATAGACAAACTTTCCCTTTATTATTCTCTTTTCAAGAAGATCTTAAATGTTTTCACTTGTTTGTTCTTCCATGTTAAATTTAAAAATAATTTTATAAGGTACAGAAATTATCTCACATAGCTTTTCAAAATGATGAGTAAGCTGTCTTTCTCTAATCAATTTGTGAATTTTTTGAGGGCAGGGACTTTATCATTTTTCTATTTGTATTCCTACAATGTAATAGAGTGCTTAGACTATACTAGATGCCCAATAACTATTTGTTGAATAAGTAAATAAAGATATTGAAAGAGTAACCTTGTCACCAAATGGAAAACAGATCAGGTAGGTAATCCAAAGTGTCAGGAATGGGGACCACAGGTAATAAGATCAGATATGTTTCCCTGGAGAGTCCAGTGTTTGTTACATGACTACCTTTATCAATCCCCAAGGGTTTATACTCTATTACTTCATTAGTCGTTGAAATTGAAATTTAAGCAGAATGATTCAGTAGTTGATTGCATGTGCAGTTCAAATCTGTGTTTTAGTTTGTTTTCCTTCAGTGAATCTTTTACATGAAACAAGTACCCACACAAGGAGAGTTACATAGTTGAAAGAACGAAACTGCTACATTTGTGTATTTCTTTTATTCATTGTTTTCATTTTTTCTTCTTAAATTACAAATAGGTTAATACATTTATTGAATTTGGGATAAATGCTAATTCTTGATGAATTATTTCTATGTTTAGAGTGCTTACATTCAATCAGTGCAAGGTTGGTAAAGACTATCTTGTATAGTCATAATAAATGTAATTATATCTGTTATTGCTTGTAGATGATATGATTGCTTATATTTAGTTTGTTTTATGAGGCATTTATAAGCACTTAGCAGTGCAATCAATTGTTTATGTAATAACTATCTTTCAAAAAGTAATTATTTCAAAGTGTTGGCATGTTCTCTTGAAGTTTAGCACAACAGTCTTCTATTGGTATTTTGATGCTGGAGAAGTCTAATTCAGGAAATTGTGAAATAAATCTGGTGGACATCTGCTTTGAGAGTAACTGTGACAATGGTTCCTTAAAAATTGTTTTATGGTGGGGTACTTAGAGACATTAGAATGCCGCAAGCTTTAGTTGTGAAAACCAGGCCAATTTCCTACTGCTTTTGCAGTAGCATATGTGTTTGTTGGCACTCTTAGGGACTCAGCTGGCATGATGTTATTGGTAAACTGTTTGATAACTATTCACGGGGCTATGTCAGAGCATAGGTGACCTGAAAATAGGCATTGTAACAATGGCAATCATTAAAAAATCTGGAGACAACAGATGAGAGGATGTGGAGAAAAAGGAACACTTTTGCACTGTTGGTGGGAGTGTAAATTAGTTCAACCATTGTGGAAGACAGTGTGGTGATTCCTCGAGGCCTTAGAAAAAGAAATTCCATTTGGCCCAGCAATCCCATTACTGGGTATATATCAAAATGACTATAAATCGTTCTACTATAAGGACACATGTACACGAATGTTCATTGCAGCACTGTTTTCAATAGCAAAGAACTGGAATCAACCCAAATGCCCATTGATGATAGACTGGATTGGAAAAATGTGGCACATATACACCATGGAATATTATGCAGCAATCAGAAATGATGAGTTTGTGTCGTTTGTAGGGACATGGATAAATCTGGAGAACGTCATCCTCAGCAAACTGACACAAGAACAGAAAATGAAACACCGCATATTCTCACTCATAGGCGGGTGATGAAAAATGAGAACACATGGACACAGAAAGGGGTGTACTAAACACTGGGGTCTATTGGGGGGAAAAGGGGAGGGCCAGTGGGAGGGGGAGGTGGGGAGGGATAGCCTGGGGAGAAATGCCAAATGTGGGTGAAGGGGAGAAGCAAAGCAAAGCACACTGCCATGTGCGTACCTACGCAACTGTCTTGCATGCTCTTCTCATGTACCCCAAAACCTAAAATCCAATAAAAAATTTTAAAAATAATAATAATAAAATAAATAAATAAAATAAAAATAAATAAAAAAGAAAGAAAAAAAAATCAAGTAAAAATAGATCCCAATCTTGGAGATTATTATTTTGTTGGCAAAACAGACACTGTTTGTCATTGTGCTGCCTGCAGCCTGCAGGCCCTAGAAACATACAGTTGGTGATTGTTCTGAGGAATTATATCACAGAGGGTCACTACTGCCATGAGTTCACAAACTTTAATAAGATTGCTGAGCACAATACCTAGGGGAATCATTGAGGTCTTTAGCAGAGATTCTAGAGTATGCACTGTGAATGTGTTCATTAAATGATGATCTGAAAGAAATTGCAAAGATTAACACGTTTTTCTGGAACTGTATCTGTCACATGGGAAGTGGTAATTTCTTATCTCTAGGCAAAATAAAGTCTCATAAGCCCTGAGAATGAAGAGTCTAAGTTTCGGTGATCACATACCCAAGGTAATGCCTTTAGTCTAAGTGACTTAACTGAACCCGGGGCTTAGGTACTCATCTTCTAGTTAGATTATGTCATTTTAATAGGCAAGGCATTCGCTTGGCTTTGTTAGCAGTATCTGGTGCTATTTTATTTATGAGTTGATATCCATTGCTTTTCCCAAGATTTGTCCTTATCTTATATGAAAGTATCAAATTCTTAAAGTTAATTGTCCCTTAAATGTCCTGCTCATTCTAAGTGAGTTTTCTGCCCAGTTGGCAATAGATTTTAGGTCTGCTGATGTGGTGATGGGAGACTTGCTGGGGCAAAGTTGGCTGTAGACTCTGTAGTTAACACTTTGGAGTAGTAAAAGCTGTGTTCACAAGGTCTATTGCGAATGGAATGAACCGGTCTTCCTACCAGGCAATAAGTGGTCAAGTCTAGGTTCTACATTAACCTTACCTTGACTTTAACAAGGTACTACTAGTCGTCATCATCCTCATCTGTAAAACTAAAAGGTGGAAGACTGTTAAAGTCCTTATACCTCTATTCTTCTGTAGGTCAGAATTAGTATAGCAAATCCCATAGTTGATGAACAACTCTGCTCTTTTTCTGGAAACACTGCTAGAATATAGTTTCCAGTTCCCTGGCATTAAGTGTGATCATATTACTGAGTCTGGCAATGGAATCTCAATCACCATTTGGAGAACAAGTTGCTCTTTGATCAAGAACACTCATGTTGGACTTAATATGGATAAGAAGCAACTGAGATTTGAATGTCCATCTAGGATAAATTATTACCCTACTAATAATCTGGGACTATCTAAGAAAATGTGCCAATAGAGTGTATTCTCTGCTTTACCCCTTCATCTAGATATCAATAACATTTGTGAGATAATATTATAGGTAGTATATATGCAAAGATTTTGGAAACAAAATCTTTGATGTTATTGAGAAATAAAATACTATTTTATTTCAAAAGCTACTTTTTCTAAGATATTTAATGGACTTACTGAAAACCAGTGCAGGGTATTATAAGTACTTCCAACTAACCAAGAGAGAAGGACTTGCCTTTTAAAAGAATAAAATCAAATGCTCTATATTACCATGTGTTTCAGTTTCATAAGTAGAAATTTTAGTTAATTCAACTGGGCATCGCTAGTTTCAGCAAACTATAGAGCAAAATTTAATGTAAATTAGTTGGAAATCTTATTCATTGTATGCAGCAGAGCATAACTGAAAGTATGAGGAATATTTATGGGATGCTGAATCCAGTAATATCTACAGTGAATAGCAGTAGAAGAGGCTGAAGATTATTTACTAATTCACCAAGGAGAGAAGAAATCTGAAGACTATAAAATTAAATATGTAAAAAACATCTGCAGATGATGCTTACGATGACCCTAATAGATGAGGATAAATAAATATTCAGGGAAAGTAAGGCAGTTACAATGGAAGTTGTTCCCTATTGTGAAAAATAAAATATCTCTTACACAGAAATATAAGTTAAAGTGCATTTCTCAACCAGATATGGTGGTTCACACCTATAATTCCAGTGCTTTGGGAGGTCAAGGTGGGAGGATCACTTGATGACAGAAGTTTGAGATGAGCCTGGGCAACATAGTGAGACCTTATCTTTACAATTTTTAAAAAAATTATCTGTGCATCACTGTGAACACCTGTAGTCTCAGCTACTCAAGAGGGTGAGGCAAGAAGATTGCTTGAGCCAGGAGGTTGAAACTGCAGTAAGCTATGATCGTGCTACTCCACTTCAGACTGGGCTACAGAGCAAGACCTTGTCTCTAAAATATATTATATTATACATTTAATATACAATATTAGTATTAATATAATATATTACATATATAATATATTAAATAGATTAACATATAATATAAATATTAATATAATATATGTGATGTCATTTTTTTATTATTTGTAGTGATGAGGTCTCACTGTGTTGCCCAGCTTGGTCTCAAACTTCTGTCGTCAAATGATCCTCCCACCTTGACCTCTCAAAGCACTGGGATTACAGGTGTGAGCAAGCACATCTGGTTGAGAAATGCATTTTAACTTACAATTTCTATGTATGTATTCAGAACGCAATCTTGATTCTTTATAATATTGCTTAAAAAGCAATCTTAAAGCAAGAATTTCAAGGGAGTTCTGAAAATAGCAAGTTAATTTGATTCCAAGTTTTGAGTGAGATGGGGAACATGTATTTTTCCTGTTTTCATTAATTTATAAAGCACTGGACAGGGAAAGGAAAAAAATGATTGAATCATTGGATACTTGAACTAGAGGAGATAGTGTAGATTTGGTTTTAATTCAAGTACCTTATCTTCAAAATGAGGAAACCGAGGGGAAAGAGATTAAACAGCATGCTCAGGTTTCATAATTCGTGGCACTATGAGGATTATAGTTCTGTGTATTATTAGCCATTTGAGGGAAGTAGATGTCTGGTAGGCTTGGCCCCTGTCTCACAGTTATATAATTACATCCTGACTCGATAGCTGATGATAATGAGAAAGACACATATGTTAAACTTACATAACATTTGCTATGAGACAGACATGGTTGTACACGATTTACAGATAATAGCTCCTCTCATTTTCACAGCAACCCTGTAACCAGACTCCAGTTTGGTCTGACTGATCTTGCCTTCTGGTATTTAGAGCTTTGTCTACACCCCTGCAGTACTGTAGCATAGCTGGTTTGTGTAATGTGTGATGGTATGTCACTTCTCATATTAGGTTAGAAAAGGCCATGAAGATTTTGTCTTGGGTTTCTTTCCTCACTCTCTACCTCTCTCCATGTCTCTCTTGGATAATTCACTCTATGGGAAGCCAATAGTCATGTCAGGAGTAGCCCTATGGAGAGGACCATGTAGTGAGACCTCTTGCCAACAGCCACGTGCTGTGCAGATCCTAAAGCCACAGTCAAGCCTTCAGATGATGGCAACCTCAGCCAATAGGTTGACTGAAACATCACGGGCTATCCTGAATCAGAACCACTCAGCTAAATTGTTCATTAACACCAAAGTAGTGTTGTTTAATGACATTCATTTTTCTAGTGACTATGACATACGTAGTTATTGTTGTTGTTAAGTCTGCAGTTAAGACTTACCTGTGGAAGGTTTACTATTGTGTATAATTTCAAATTAGTGAAGTTTCACAAGTGGACCAGAGATAATAAAAGTCAGAAGAGAGCTGTGATACAAGTCACTGCTGCACAAAAGTTAAAGAAAGGTAAAGGAGTGGGATGCATTAGCTGAGAAGAAGGGTGCTGAAGACAGACTCTTACCTCAGAGAGATGATTGCCTTCTGTCTGTTAAACTGGGAGCTGAAACTTGTTACCTTGGTTACCAGGGACTTGATGCTCAATAGTCAAAGGTGAAATTAGTTGAAGAGTGTTTGTTTTATTGCTAAGTGGGCGAAAAGAAAAGTTTTCCTTGGACAAATATAGTTTTTGTTCAATATCTGTGGGAGATTGGATTCAGAATCCTTTGTTGATACCAAAATTTATTAATGCTCAATTCTTTTATACAAAATGGCATTAAATTTGCATATAACACACATGTGTATTCCTGTATATATTAAATTACCTCTAGAATACATATAATACATAATACAGTATAAATGCTATGTAAATAGCTGACACACTGTAGTGGTATCATTATTTTTTATTTTATGCATTCAATTATTTTTTATCTGCTATTGTTTGAATTCAATAGCAGCTTAAATGAGGGACCTGCAGATATGGGAGGACAACTATACATTCTGTTTAGATGCCTAACATATCTGGCTTGAATCATTGATACTGAACAAAACAACTGAAGATATTAGGAAACTTGATGTGATTTATGTTACTTAGGTATTTTTTAAAAGGTAAAATGGATGACTGTGAAGAATAATTCATGGTAAGCCTTTATAGGATTACTATAAATACTTTAGTAACATTATATCTGTGGCTATTGAAAGCAAACATTTAAGAAATTGTATCAGGGCTATTGGCATGAAAAACTGTGAATATTATAGACCACTGAATGTTTTATCAAGATAGGAAAAGGGGAAAACTAGAAAAACATTGAAAACTTATGACCGATTGGATGCCTGTTTTACTCTTTTGGGGAAGACTTTATAGTAACTACATTATTTTTAGATATGTTGTGACTTGGTGGAATATTCTCAGACTTCCTCAGCAAAGTTAGTTGACCTGTCATTTCATCACCATGTACGTGACTTAAAGTTTCACATGGCATTGTGGTTATTGCTTTCATGTCTGTCTGCCATGGCCTTCACTGGTCAGAATTAAGTATTATTTATTTTTATATCACAGTGAATGTGTAGTGCTTAGCACTTATTATGAGCTCAAGAATATGTTAAACAACTGCAAAATATATTTTAAAATAGTGTTTAGAAAATACAGTGGTTCATAAATTTTTTGTGCAGATATAGAGACTGTTACATTTGGTAGAAATCTTAACAATGGCAGGGAAATATTATTTGATTATAATTTTCCAATTACTTAAATGAAGAAAGAAGATAATCATTTATTGCATTTTCTGACAATATAAATAATTTTAAAGGTCAAAATTATCATAAGGATTCTAAGCATGAAATTTACCATCATTTATTTCTCCATACTTTTTGACATGCTATTAAGTCTTTTGTGATAAAAAGTTACCTTTATGAAACTTTAAAATTATATTTTAAAAATATGTATATTTGTCAAGATGCTTTAAATGATTCAATCTTTCTTCACATATAGTGAAATATTTACTCATTTACAAAAATTAGTAATGTACTTATTTACCTGGCACTATTTAAAGCACATAATCTCCTTTACTTAGTGCTGGTATGAGAAATGTTCTTCACTCATAGAACTTACATTTTGGGAGCAAGAGTTAAAATTAAAGTAAACAGGCAATTTAAGGAGGCTCCTAAATTGAAGGAGCCTAATAGATACCTACATGGGACTGTTGAGAAGGAAATGCATGTGACAAGAGCCTATGGGGGAGATCAGGACTGAAGATAAAGGTTTGGAATATAGAAGAATAATGACATGTAAAGTCCTGATACTGAATAAAATCACTTATGGAGTTTGTATAAATAAAAAAGAGAGGAGACCAGAGGACAGATTCATGGGCACTTCAATATTTACAGGTCTCACGGAGCAGAATAATCCATGAAAAAGATTGTGAGGGAGGATGATTTCAAAAAGCTTAAAAGAAAAATGCCTTTCAATAAGAAGGGAATAGCTGCTTATATCTGGTACTGTCGGAGGTAAAGAAAACAAGAATAGAGAATTAACCACTGGGTTTTACAAGATGGCAGTCCTCAGCGGCTCATATATCCCTACTGCTGGTGTAGTAGTAGTAGTAATAGTAATCTTAATAACAAGCACTTCATAGCACCTCTGAGGGCCAGATACTCTTGTATATGCTTAACAGGTATTAAAAAATTTATATGTGTGTGTGTGTGTGTGTGTGTGTATTAGTGTGTGTATGTGTGTGTGTGTGTATATATATATATATAACTCATATATATATTTGATGTAATAATTGAAAATATCTAATTGGATTGAGCTGAAACAAAAATGGGAGAAAGTTGTTGTATTAGTTATGTATTGCTACATTAAAAAAAGTAGTTGCTTACAAAGAGAAAACATTTATTTTCTCATCATTCCCATACATTAGGAGTTCAAATTTAGTTGTCTGGTTCTGCCTCAAGGACTCTGATTTGGTAGCAGTTAGGACAGTGGGTAGAGCTGCACTCGCCTGGAGGTTGCATGGGCCTGAACGATTCTCTTGTAAGATGGCTCAGTCTCAAGGCTATTGGCTGGAGAGCTCAGTTACTCACTGACCATTGGCAGGAGGTCACAATTTCTTGCACCCAAGCCTTTCCATAGTGCTGGTATCAATAGGGCAGCAGCCTTCCCTGCAAAGCAAGAAATCAAGGGCAAATGAGGGGAGAATGTGATGGCCTTGATAACTTATTATCAGAAATTATATATTGTCACTTCTGTCCTATTCTATTTATTAGAATTGTATCAGAAGGGATTTCTATGGAAAGTTAGTTCCCACCTTTTGACGTGAGTGCCAAATAATCTGTTAGCATATTTTAAGCCACTGCTTCAGTGGAAGTGTGAAGATTCCAAATATATGCAAGTATTGTGAGAATTTTTTTTCTGGTAAAGGTAGCAGAGAGATGAACAATTAATTGAAATTACATATAGAATGAAATATTTTTAAAGACAATATTAAGGCAAATTTTGTGCTTATATGAAAAAAAAACACAAAGAAAAGAAAGAGGACATAAAGGTCCCCAAGGAGATTTAATATGGAAAAGGATCTATATAAAAAGAAAGAAGCAGTGGGGAAGCTTCTTTCGCAGAAATCAAAGGAAGTTGGAGAATGGTAAGTACACTGTCAGGCAGTATGGGAAATTTTGGGGAGGAAAGTTGGGGTAATATAAAAAATATGCTCTATTTTCCCTGGGAAGTATTGGGTGAGTATAACAGTAGAGAAGATGAGGCAAAAACAGTGTTCTGAGGGTTTGAGGACAGAGGAAATAAGAACTATGTGGTTAGCTTGGAGAGTAGAACAACGAATTTGCGATGGAAGTTAAATAGGAGTATCTGGCTTTTGTGAGTGCCCTTTTGAGATTCACGATCATAACTATAAGTAAATCCAGTCAGCACATTTGTAAGATTATGAGTATCTTAGACCAGATTATTATTACCATGGGCCCGAATTATTATAATTGTTACCCCACGGGTCTTCCTTTCCTCAGGTTTCCCCTACTATTGTGACTATCAATCTTCTTAAAACATTTGTCTGCATAAAGTAAGCTCTAGGTCAAAAACGTTGTTTCTCCTTGATCTTGAAGGTCAAATACTTAGATTTTCTCCTGAGGCCCATCATAATATGGCCATAGGCTATATCTCCAACAATGGAAAACCACAAAATATTTTCCATGGCACATTAACATGATCTGCTTTGTATTTTGGAATGGTTATTCTGGCAGTTATATGGAAACCTATTGGAATAAGGCATTACCAGATTCACAGAGGCCAGGAAGGAGACTGAATCTGTGGCAAAATGTGACAGTGGTCCCAAAGCATCAGCAGAGGAAGAGAAGTGAGCGGATGGAAATGAGAGATACTAGGAAGAAATCTCTTGACTTGAATGTTAGGATAAAGTGATAGGGAGGTATCTAGAGTGACAAACAGATTTTTTACTTACATCAGTGTTAGATGGTGGTAACAGAGAATAGAAAAGGAAGAACGACGATGAAGACAAAGAGAAGTCCAGCTTAATAGGCATGAAACTTGACATAGCCAAGTAACATATATTTGTAGTTGTCCAGTAGACAACTGGAATGTATAAGTTTGAGGTCTGAGTTTTAGACTGAAGATCAGAATTTGGGAATCATTAGCACTGAAATCATAGATTGGTTTCTCATCAAGTATTGAGTATATATATATATAGGATTAGAGAAACTGAGACTATCTGGATCCCTGGAAAAAACTTTAAGGATAGAGGAAGAGATTTCTCCAAGAAAGAAAATAAGTGACACAAGGGTAGAAGAAATAAAATTGTGAATGTTGTCACAGAAAGTATAAGAAAGAGCTTCTTAAGTCCACTAAGGTTTATATTTAAAAAGAACAAGGATAAGTTAGACAATAGTGCAATGAACAATAGTTCTCAACCATAACTATCTGTTAGCATCCTCTGGAGACCTTCTTTAAAAATCAAGTAATATCTGGATCATATATCTAATAAATTAAATCAGAATACCTGAGTAGCAGGTAGTAGTGGTCCCTGTTTAAAGCTCTCTGATGATTCTGGTGGAGATTAAAGATACAGATCTACTGAGATAGAGTGATTTGACTGTTTCATATATTATATGCAATAGGATAAGCGTAAATGAAGTAAGATTAAGTTGCATGTGGCAATAAAATTTAGATAGTGCTATTACTATGAAAGTTTAGAGAATATGAGCCATCTGTATGTGATGGATTGCAAAAAAAATTTATCTTAGAAATCCCACTATCCCACTTAACTCTGTGTGTACTCTTTGCAATTTGACTTTGGTGCCCCTCTCTAACTCTGTTTCTCTACCTCCATAATTTGGGCTGGCCCTGTGACTTGCTTTGATCTATAGAATGTGGCAGTAATGCTATTTCAAAAGTTCTGAGTTTAGGCCTAAAGAAAGCTTGCAGCTTTCGTTCTCATTTTCTTGCTTCCCTGAGACCACAAACTGAAAAAGCCCAGGTTGCTTTTCTTAAAGGTGAGAGGCCATGTAAAGAGAGAGAGAGAGAAGGTACCTGCTGACATTCAGTACAATTCTCCAGACATGTGATTGGGGCGACCTTGGACAATCTAGTACTAGTTGAGCAATCAGATGACTGTGAACACATCATTGACCCCAGGAAAGATAAGCAGAGATGCCTCCTTTCTTAGCCCAGCCCACCTAAACCCACAGAATTGTGAAGTAAAATGACTGAAGTTTAAACCACCAAGTCCCAGCATGCTTGTTATACAGCAATTCACAGCTAACATACTGTACAAGAAACACCCATCTTTAGATGTAACTGATGAAATAGTCAGTTACAAATGCTTGTCTATAGATAATTCTGACATATCCTAAGAAATCTATTTTAAGTCTCCTGTGACCACATAAACCTTTTATAAGCACTGTAACTGAAACATAGGAGTATTGTGGACTACTTTTTAGAAATATTTAATTATTCAATTTAGTGAATTTTCTAATGATTTGTCCTCCCAGCTTCATTTCCCACCTCTTACTTTGGACATGTGACTCAAAGAAAATAGCCAGAGATGGTCTGTTACTCCTGCTGCTGCTATTGTTACCACTCCCCCTGCTACCACTACAGTAATAGAAACAACTCACCTTTATTAAACTTTCTATTTGTCAGAAGCCTTCCCATAAACTTGGCTTTCTGTATCTCATTTTATTCTAACACTGTGTGATCTACAGACCATTATATCCTCAGTTTACAGATGAGGGAACCCAGGCTCAAAGATGACAAAATAAAGAAACACAACTGCTAAGTGGCTGGAAAGTGACTTGATACAGGTTTGAAAGAATCGGCAGCCTGTTTTTCTAACTAGTTTTATTTTATTTATTTTATTTTTTAATTTTTTTTTCCAAGACAGCGTCTTGTTCTGTCGCCCATGCTGGAGTGCAGTGGTGTAATCTCAGCTCACTGCAACCTCCGCCTCATGAGTTCAAGCAATTCTCCTGTCTCAGCCTCGCAAGTAACTGGGATTCCAGGCATCCACCACCATGCCCAGCTAATTTTTGTGTTTTTAGTAGAGACAAGGTTTTACTGTGTTGGCCATGCTGGTATCGAACTCCTGACCTCATGACCTGCCTGACTCAGCCTCCCAAAGTGCTGAGATTACAGGCCTGAGGGACTGTGCCCAGCCTTGACTAGTTTTAAAAGTCATTTAGGTCTATATCAAAAGCATTTTCATAATACCCTTCCCGAATTTTCATTTGTGAATTTTATGAAAGAAAGAGCCTTTTGGGCCACTGTTTTTTAAGTAAGGAAAGAAAATTACTATTCTTTGAGGACCTGCTAGTGTGCGAAGCAATTCATCCATATTATCTAAAATAATCCTCCCAACCATTCTACATTACACCTGTCATCTCCACTTTTATGACACATAAAATAGGGAGATTAAATAATTTCCCGAAGGTTATATGGCCTGGAACTGGTATGGCTCAGACCTCAACACAGGTCTATGAGGCCCTAAGCCTCAAATTCTTTTTATTATGCTACCTCGCCTTTTTCTTGGAATTTATATCCAGTGGTGAAGTTCATTTTATTTCCCAGAGACCCAGTTCTCCCATCCAGGATAAACTGCTAGCAGCTGTTCCTTCCTTCATGTTATCTTAAATGTCATTGCCACAAGTAAGTCTTTTCTGATCTCCTAGATTAGCATACTTTCCTGTTACATAGATCCTAGGCACCTTTTTTCCCCTCTGTAACACTCCTCTTTCTTTTAACCTTTTCTGTTTTTATTTCCTCAACTGAGAATCCCCATAAAGATGAGGATATTTTGTTGTCTACATCATTAAAATGTTCTCCCTAGTACAGAGCCTGACACAGAGCAATCTCTCAATGAGTATTTTGTGAATTAATGCATGAACTTTTAGGCTATGGAGAGACCTGGAGAAATGGCATTTGTGTATGTAAACTTATTATAACTAAAATCCTATATAACAGGAAGAAAATCTTGATAATAAGAGAAGAATAAGTACAGCTTTGAGACAGGACAATACCTTCAGGATATGAAGGCCATGATCATGTAAAATTCTCCCTGCTTCAGTGAAAGTCTGTCATGGAGCCCATTGAAATCTCATCCTTGATGGCTTTTTGCTCATTGTGTTTCAAAGTGGACATGTTAGGCCACTGCACCAAGGAGTCTAGCATTGACTACATGTTCCTTTCCACGGACACCAATCAGTAGCAGAAGACAGGAAATAAACAAGACCTAAGCATAAAGCACTGATATCATATTGTACTCTTCATAAAATTGAATCAAGGAAAGTTACATAATTGAAATCAAGGTAAGAAAAACATGTCATGTGTTTTGAATCAAAACAGCAAGTCAGATGTTGAGCTGATTAAAATAAACTTGAGTTCTTTTGTCATTTCTTTCTCTTCAAGCTTTTTGCAAAGTTGTAAACTTTAAACAAACAAATAGGTGACATTTATGTCTCTTAATGGTTAATTCTGGTGACCACCAGAAGAAAAAATATATATATGAGAAAATAATCCTTAAAGGGTTACTTAGAACCAGGTAGATAAAAAATAAGATTGATTGTATTATTCTATTTCATACTGGAATATTAACACAGCATAAAGCCAATCCAAAGACCACATTTTAATGCACTTGAAAATAATTATTTCAAATAAATACATAAATGTATTTTCACAAAAATGTGAAAAATGCAATCTACATAAATCTATGTAAATGGATGGTTATAGTGAATTAATATATAACATTACTGAGTAGATTGCTCAGGGTTTCACTAAATAAAAAAGACTAAAGACCTGGGTTAGCAAGAAAAAGCTCTTTCGCTCTATTTCAGTTTCTTTAGGTTGTTAATCTGGTCCAAGATGATCAACTTCTCATTAATCATAATAATTAGAAGTAGATTTACTGAGCATTACTGTAATTTTCAGTCATGCTAATAATTGTGCAATCCTCCATTCATTAATATAAATGAGGTAAATTAGAACCATGACATTATAAAGAAGAGGCAGAAGCTGTGGGAACTTTAGTGGATCCTCCCTAAACCCCATTAATTTAATTGTAATATGTTGCTCTTCAATACTTCTTTTCACTCCTTTTATTTTCTGTTGCTAACGGTTCTTCAGATTGGTTAATGAGCATACTAGCCTCTTAATTTAAGTGACTGCTATGGTGTGGTCTAAATCATACATATTTTATTGTCTCATTACATTTAACCCTTTCTCACATGTTCAATCAACAACCATTTATGTAGTCTTTCATCCTACTGTTATTTGGAATTACACATATCAGCAAAACACAAAAGAAAGGAGAGGCATTGTATTAGTCTGTATTCACGCTGCTGATAAGACTATCCAAGACTGGGAAGAAAAAGGGGTTTAATTGGACTTACAGTTCCACGTGGCTGGGGAGGCCTCAGAATCATGGTGGGAGGTGAAAGGCACTTCCTACAGGGCAGTGGTGAGAGAAAATGAGGAAGAAGCAAAAGTGGAAACCCCTGATAAACCCGTTAGATCTCCTGAGACCTAATCACTATCAGAAAAACAGCATGGTAAAGATGGATTCCATGATTCAATTAGCTCCCCCTGGGTTCCTCCTGCAACATGTGGGAATTCTGGGAGATACAATTCAAACTGAGATTTAGATGGTGACACAGCCAAACCATATCAGGCATTTCAGTTTTCTGGGAGATCATAGCCTGGAAGATAATGTGGAGTGAATTGATATTGTTAAAAATACAAAGGCAATTTCAAATTAAAAATTGCTTCTTTGTCATTTTTTTTTTTGAGATGAAGTTTCAGTTGTGTCACCCAGGCTGGAGTGCAATGGCACAGCTTTGGCTCACCACAACCTCCGCCTCCTGGGTTCAAGCGATTCTCCTACCTCAGCCTCCTGAGTAGCTGGGATTACAGCCAAGCACCACCATGCATGGCTAATTTTGGATTTTTATAGAGACAGGGTTTCTCCATGTTGGTCAGCCTGGTTGGTCAGGCTGGTCACCCAGCCTCAGGTGATCTGCCCACCTCGGCCTCTCAAATTGCTTGGATTATAGGTGTGAGCCACCAGTCTGGCCCTTCTTCATCTTTTATATTTGTTTAGACATTCCCAAAAAGGCCTTCTGGTATTGGGAAGAAATCTTTCGCAAAGAAATTTTATATCTTGCTTTTAAGAAACCACACAAAGAGCAGGGCCTTCTTGTACCTGCTCTTTTTTAAGTGCTTTCAACTCAAAATAGTCAATATGCTAGAGTCATATTTTGTGTGGGGAGCACATTCTTAGCTCCTTCATGTTCATTGAGCAATCTTGTACTGCCTTCTTTGGGCTAGGCACTGAGTATGCCTCTGGGATGTCACATATGGTAAGGTCACTTTTTAAAAAGAACATAGTCTACTTGGAGAAACAGTAATAAGAGATGCTCAGGCCTGGGATTTAAATTTTTTCCAGAGGACCAAAACCTGTGTTTTTTCCACAGTAAAATACATGGCCATTTCAAAGAGATTTGGGCTTTATTAAAAACAATAGCATTATGGTTCTAGCAGAGATTAAATATGGGAGTCATATAATCAACAATTTCTTTTCATTTGTTTATTGTGACCAGAAAACTGGAAATAAACTGGGGGAAGGAAGGCATGAAGGGAGGAGAGAATGAGATAGAGATGGAGAGAGAGTGAATATCAGGAGGGCCATTGCTTATCCTGGCAAAAGCTAATAAGCCAGTAGCAGTAAGGGGAAAAAGAAGGGATAGATTTCAAAGATGTTGACAGTGAAACACCGTAGGTCTCAGTGACAGATTAATGAGGACGGACATGGTGAGGCAGAGTGGGGCTAAAGAAGATCTCTGATTTGTGGCTTGATCATCTTGGTGTACGGTCACCTTGGCACATCACCAGCTTCGGTGCTGTTGCCATTCACAGAAGTAGAATACAGGCTAAGAAGCAGGTTGGAATAAATAGAAAACAGTTAGGTTTTCCTTTATTTTTAATAGCGTAGGAACAGAGCGAAAGGGGCCCGAGTATTTCCTGAGATGTGGTAGGCACGTTTCTGCTGTTACAGTAGTTGTGATTGTGTGCTGCACTATCGCTACTACTGTTGTTGTGGCTACCTCTGATCTTTACATTTTTGAACATTTATTTATGGCTGTTCTATGTGTATTTTCTTTGCAGCTTTCACAGCAAGCCTATGATATAAATGTTCGTCTTTATTTTATACTAAGTAAACTGAGGCTTAGTGAGGTTTAAGTGTTGCTAAATAACATTGCTAATTGTCAAGAAGTTAGTGAATGTCAGAGTGGGAGTTCAACCTGACTCCAATCTATACTCTTTCCAGTGCCTCCTGTCTATTCAATTTCAAATCATTTGAATATGAAGTACCTGTGAGACATCCAGATTTGCTTATTTGTAAATTGTGCATGATTATAATTTCCTAAATGCATGTGAAAGTGTGAAACTGAGATGTACTGCAACTATAGAATATTGAAAAGCCTTTTTTATCATTTGCTATTAATTAAATTCTAGAAAAGAATTTGATTAAACTGAGGATTTCTAAGTAGTTTTCGAGACTAATTAGATCAAGCCTAAAATTTTCTTGGGAATGCTTAGTTTGTCTTCCATTTAATATCTCCAGTAGTAAAAAAAGTTACAGACTGAAAAAGTTGAAGCCAAAAAGAACTTCAGAGACTATTTAGTAAAAGGGTTTATATAAAGAAAATAAGTTGTAGGCAAAATTTGCTACTGCCAGTCCTTATATCATATCCAGACTTTTTTTTTTGTTTGTTTGTTTTTTTGTTTTTTTGAGACAGAGTCTGGCTCTGTCACCCAGGCTGGAGTGCAGTGCTGCAATCTCAGCTAACTGCAACTTTTACCTCCTGTGTTATAGACTGAATTCTGTCCACATCGAAATTTATATGTTGAATTACTAACCCCCAGTACTTTAAAATAGCATTGTCTCAGCTTCCTGAGTAGCAGTGATTACAGGCATACACGGCAATGCCTGGCTGATTTTTGTATTTTTGGTAGAGACTGGGTTTTACCATGTTGGACAGGCTGGTCTTGAATTCCTGACCTCAGGTGATCCACTCCCCTTGACTTCTTAAAGTGCTGGGATTACAGGCGTGAGCCACTGAGTCTGGCTGTGTTTCCTTTCACCTATGTAACATACTAAAGTTGAGTAGTGTCAGCATCTTTATCCTGCCTGTGAACCCCCTACCTCTTTGGCCACATTCTCCACCCCTTGTTATTTTCTTACTCACAGAAACTATTCATTCATTAATCTTCCTAGCCCCATAGGCCTTATGTTTGTGATGCCTAATCTACAGACCAGTTCAGTATTATAAATTAATAAATTTTACAATGGGAAATAGAACCTAGGGTTCAAGATTTACTGTCTTTCAGTCTATGAAACCTATTATTATTTTTTTCTTGTGACAAAGAATGTATTAGTTTGCTAACTCTGCCATCACAAAAACCACTGACTGGGTGGCTTAAGCAACATAAATTTATTTTCTCACAGTTCTGGAGACTAAAAGTCCAAAATTGAAGTATGAGTAGGTTTTATTTCTCCTGAGGCCTTGGATTGCAGATGATCACCTTCTCTCTGTGCTCTCTAGTCTTTTCTCTACACCTGCATCCTTGATATCTCTTTCTTTTATTATAGGGACATTAGTCAGCTGTGTTAGGGCTCACTCTTAGGGTCTTATTTATCCTTAATTATCTCTTTAAAAGCTGCATCCCCAAATACAATGCTATTTTAAAGTACTGGGGGTTAGTAATTCAACATATAAATTTTGATGTGGACCGAATTCAGTCTATAACACAGGATTTTGGTTGAATAAATAATCCCAGTTAATTTAAACTGGTTGTGACTGCTCCTTTCCTTAGAAACCTTATAGTACTTTTAAAAATCTCCATTATGACCCTGTTTTGTAGTTTGGTAATTTACACTCTGGCTTTATCTTTATTATAAAGGGATAAGTATTTTTAGGGCAAAATATTAAAGCTTGGGATCCTTTATGCCACACATTTTTAAGAATTATTTGATAACATAAAGCCAAAAACATTTTCAATTTAAAAAAACTCACCAGTTCATTTTGTTTGTATTTCAACATATAAGAAGAATGAGTTAAACAATAATTTTTGTTTTAGAAGAAAGACTTGTGGTTAAATTAAGATGTTGTAATAAAAACTATATGGTTTAATCAGTCTAATTAAAATTGACATTAATCTCTGATTCCAATGAGTTGCGTGTCTTTATATCAATTTTATTTTTTATGGTTATTTTATGTAATATTAATATTATAGCTCTAATTGATATTTGTTATTAAGATATCTAGATTTTGAAAGTTTATTTCACCATATTTACAGGATCAAATGCTATTAAGTTAACACAAAGTCATGGCTTGTTTAACAACAGAATTACTTTCAGAGAAATGCATTGTTAGGCAATTCCATCATTGTGCAAACATCACAGATGTGCTTTCCCAAACCTAGATGTTATAGCTTACTACATACCTAAGGTATGCAGTATCTAGCCTGTTCCTCCTGTGCTACAAACCTATGCAGCATGTTATGGCACTGGATACTGTAGACATTTTAATACAACCGTAAATATTTATGTGTCTAGACAGAAAAAGGTACAGTGAAAATGGGATATTACAGTTTTATGGGGCCACCATCAAATATGTGGTTCATTGAAACATCATCCTGTGGCATATGATTGTATATCTCTTTGGCCAAGTTGAAAAACTTGCTTCAGGTTGAATTTTGCACTCCAGAAGTGAAAATAGAAATAGTATAACCTCTATATATGTATATTGGACCACCCAGTGGATTTTTCTACAGTGAAACATTAAAAATAATATTAAAACTTTGTAAGTATTAACATATATCCATTTTGTCACTGACCCAACTTTTCTAAAGCATTGCTTTAAGAGCATAGCAATAACTATTGAATATCATGTCAGTCAAGTGCATACATTTTCCTTACTGGTATTTTGCAGGATTATTTATAAAATAACTTTACCACAGCTGAAGGTATCAGTGTTTTAAACTGTCCATGTCAACTCACAGCCCTTGAACAATAAACATGTTTTGAGTCTTTTACCCTTTGGTCGTGTGCTATAAGGAAATTCTATGGCCTTTAATGAGACTTATCTGATTTTTTTTAATTGTTTTAATTTACTTATTTGGCCAATGAAAATTTGAAATTTATCAAAGGCATCCCAGGTACAAGCAATGCTTCTTATTTGCTGTGGAATTTGGGTAAGTCACTGAGCATTCAATGGACCTTAGTTTTACCTATTAGGTAGAGATGTTAATACTTTTCATGACTACTAAGGATATTAAATGAGATAGTGTTGTGAAAGCTCTTAAAACATGGTTAGGCACATAGTAGGAATTCCACCAGTTATTGTTTTTCCTTCCAGCCTGTCTCCCAGAATGTATGCTACTACATGGTGCTTGTCTGGGGTTTAAATTATAGTAACACAAAAGTTTAAAGATGGTTGAAAATGGAGCTTATATATTGAGGAGATACAATAGTCCAATGGGATAACATTTATTTAATTTTACTCATAGACTCCTTTGGTCATTGCAGCAATTGATAGAGTGGTTGGTGGGAGACAGAAAGAAAGAAGGAGAGGAAGGCAAAATATTTGAAGTATATTGGCATTTTTTTGATGTGCTTAAATGTGATTTTTATGATGTGGTTAGATGTCTAATCAGGTTTCATGGATAGTTTTTCTCTCTATTTTTGAAGACACTTCAATTTTCAAAATAGACTTTATTTTTGAAATTTTGCTAGTTTGGGGAATTATAGAAACTTTTCTTTACAGTCAATTTGGTTTTAATAAATTCATTGCCCTTTAAAGTAAAATTATTTGCCAGTTTATTTCAGAGCTGATGCACTAGCCATCTGTCTTTACTTAATATAGGAATCATATTATAGTACAGAGCTAGGGATACAGGCCAGGCACCAACATACTGGATTCTGTCCCACTGTCTTCCCTGAGTAACTTAACAACTCTCTAAAGCTGACTTGACATCTCTCTGCTTCTGTCATTCTCTTCACTGTATTAAATTAATAATAATTATTGACTATGACAGTAATTATATTATTAGGAGAACTAATAATTTCTATTAAATATTAATGGGAAGAAGTCCTAAAAGACATCCACAATAGCTACACTACTTCTAGTCCTATTGCACATAAGACAGCATTGTCATGGTGAGCAGAATTCTAAGGTGGTTCCCAAGATTCCCATCTTCTGGTGTGCATACCTTGTATACGTTGATACAAAAATAATTGCGGGTTTTTTGCCATTATTTTTAATGACAAAACCACAGTTACCTTTTCACCAATATAATGTAATACCCCACCTCCCTTGAGTGTGGGCAGAACTTGTGAATTTGGTGGAATAGTTACTCCTTTGATTAAATTATTGTATATAACAAATGGTGATGGGCTCGTTGCTGTGATTATACCACATTACCTGGACAGAGTCTTTCCTTCTGTCCTGGAAGAAAGCATACAATCATATTGTGAGTTGACTGTTGGAGCCATGTGATAAGAAATCGTGGGCATCTTCTTCTTGCTGAGAGCAATGGCTGGCTGACAGCTAGCAAAACATTGAAGACCTCAATCCTACAACCACAAGGAACTAAATTCTGCCAAAAAGCTGATTGAGCATAGAAGAGGACTTGTAACTCCAGATGAGAATCTTAGCATGTCTGACACTTCAATTGTAACTTCATGAGTTTCTGAGGGATCAGGCTATGCAAAGCTTAAACTTTTGACTCACCGAAACTGAGATAATAAATGTTTGTTGTTTTATGCTGCTAAGTTTGTGGTAATGTGTTATACAACAACAACAAAAAACCCAAACACAATTATGTGCTATAAAAGCAATAGACATAGTTAATTCCATATTTTCATACTTAGATTCATTATTTTACAATTAATATAAAATATAAAAAGAAGAACATTTTCTATTTGGAAAGATTTGAAAGCAGTTTCACAAAATGATTAGTTATGTTTTCTTTAAACTATCTTATACATTTTAATCATAATTTAAGCAGGATGTTTAAATATTTTATGAAGAACTAGAAACAATTGAGTCTATACATTATATTTTTGTCATGGTATTGAACTCATGCAATTTTTTAGCTATTTTATTTAGACATATGTAAAAGTATTTTTTTAGAATTTGTTTAATGTGTCTTCACATTGTTTGTTTAATGTTTCTTTTGTATGTATTTATTATGTTTCTCAAAGAGAGCTATGAGGAATTAGCATTTTCCATGTGTTTGCCTTGATTCAGTGACTGAAGTACCACTGATTATAAAAGCATCTGCTTAACCTGAAAATTACTGTACAGTTTAATTTAATAGAATATGATACTAATACAATCAAGCCTTGAAATGTGTGCCAGTTATATTTGCTGCAGTCTATGGGATGTAAGTGTTTGGATAGATACATCCAAACTCATTCTCTGCTTTAGAGAAACCATCAAAAACACTCATCAAATGGCATGTCAGGAGACTAGTCCATAGCAAAGTATAGCAAAATACTGTTAGCGACCCACAGAAATTCATTGTGTGATACTGAAACACTTTAATTGCTTTTCCTATCCCAATGATGACATAAATATAAGTAGATATTAAGATTTTCAGTTTCTCACTTCAATCAAACTCTAGGATGTGGCAACGGTCCTTGAAGGGTCCATTAGACATTGCTTTCATATGTTTGGAGTTTCATCTAATTCCCAGATGTGAAAATTACCAGAATTTTGAGACTGCTAGCCAGAAAATGTCTGCATGAATTCTGGAGATCAAGTAGGTATGTGTGAGATGGTGGGCAAGTTTATAGACAACCCGGTTGACTATGAGGCCAAATAGGATGTAAAAATAGGAAGTTTTGGAGGACATTGCGCTAAGTGAAATAAACCAGACCCAGAAAACCAAGTACCACATGATCTCCCATAAATGTGAAATCTAAAAATGTTGAACTCATAGGAGAAGAATGGTGGTTTCCAGGGGCTGGAGGCAGGCATTAGAAAAATAGAGAGATGCTGGTTACAGTGTATGAAGTTTCAGTTAAATAGAAGAAATACGTTCTGGAGATATACTCTGTACCATGGTAATGATAGTTATTATAATGTATACTTGAAAATTACCAAAATGGTCAATTTTAAATGTCCTTACCACAAAAAATGATAAACATATGAGGTAATAGATATGGTAATTAGCTTGATTTAGTCATCTCACAATGAGTACATATATTGAAACATATTTTATCCCATAAATATATACTTTTTATTAATTAAATATAAGTAAATTTTAATAAATGAAACACAGACATTTAACCAGTGTCTGGGCAAGCTCTGGGTAGACAAGCAATTTTATTTATCTTCTTAAATTAAATGCTGTTACCAAATTGTGACCAAAAGGACCAAAAACAAACAAAAAAACAAACAAAAAAGAACCTGTCAGTGCCGAGTGTGTAGAAACCATGGCAATTGTTTTCATTTTTGTATTACCAGTGCTCAGGATGATTCTGGAACTTATAGGTGGCTAATAAATGTTTGGTAAACAAACTGAATTATAACACCATCTCTTCCTTAAAACGAGATAGCAGGTAGAAAGCAATGAAAAAGTAATGACCAAGTGGTGGTGGTGGTGTGACTATTCTTGTGGGTTGTGCATTAATTTTACCTAAGAATCATGTTTACACTTCTCTTTTTTTTTTAATTTACTATACTTTAAGTTCTGGGGTACATGTGCAGATCATGCAGGTTTGTTACATAGGTAGACACATGTCATGGAGGTGGTTTGCTGTGTCCATCACCCCATCATCTACATTAGGTATTTCTCCTAAATGCTAGCCCTCCCCAATCCCCACACCCCCTGCTACTCCTCCCCTAGTCCCCCACCCCCCAGGGCCTGGTGTGTGATGTTGCCCTCCCTGTGTCCATGTGTTCTCATTGTTCGACACCCACTTATGAGTGAGAACATGCGGTGTCTGGTTTTCTGTTCTTGTGTCAGTTTGCTGAGAAGGATGGTTTCCAGTTTCATCCATGTCCCTTCAAAGGACATGAACTCACCTTTTCTTATGGCCACATGTTTACACTTTTCTGTTAAAAGCATTCTGGGCATGAAAGACTAGGTAAATAAAACCAATCTTGCCTAAAAAGTCACATTTTCATTTGTTCCCAGTTAATTCCTTCTATTCTTCCAGGCTGTTGCACCTTTAACTGGATTTGTTATTTTTCTCATGTAAACTTTGTCTTTGCCTTCATTTGTATTGTAACATATGTAGAGTAAGGACAAGCAGCAGACTCATTTTGCCAATAGCAGTTCTATACTATTGAATAGAATTTGTATATGTTCAATGGCTATGTCTGTGGCTCTTGCTTAGGACATCAATCCTTTAAAAAAAGTTTTACTTCTGAATCAATGAAAAACTTCTTTACTTTTAGAGAAATGATTAATTTTTTTTAGTATTTAGTTAGCACTGTCATTGTGAACCTTAATAAGCAAATAGACATATATATATTTATTATATATAAAATTATATATTTTATATACGTTTTATATTTTTATATTATATATATAATTTTATAGATAGAAGATAGATAGATAGATACACAGTAACAAGAACAAGAAACCAAACCATTAAACAGGAGAGCAAAATGGTCAATTCAACTAGAGGAGCCCTCTACTCGTCTCCTTCAAAAAGAAGGACCAAAACAAAAGATAAATAGCTGTACTTCATCTGACTGATTAAAGGAAGAACACTGAAATTCAGCAAGAAAGTGACAAAACCACCTGAGGTACAAAAACTCCTCAGGAGGGCAGGGTAGAGAGGGAGGTAAATACTGGCAGCCATCAGCTTGGAGACAAGAAATCCAAAGTAGGAGGAAAAGGTAAGCAAAAAATTCCGTTTTTTGTCTTACTACCAAGGAGGCCTGCAAGCCTAGCTAGAGGGGATCCCCAGAGTCTTCAGGCCTTAAGCTCAGGAAACTACATGGAGTTCAGATGGCTGCATTGCTTCAGGGAAGGAACACACACTGGGAGCCCACTTCCCACTTCCCCACATGCTCCCTGGGACCCAAGCTGCTATGACAAGAGTCCACTTTGGGAATGAAGCCACTGCTGGAGTACGTCCTGCCCTGGGGGCCAATAGTACCTATATCTCCATGGCCCTGGTGGCTTTCCATGACCTCGCCATGTTTATACCCCAAAAGAAGGCTGCAGTGCCATGATGCCAGGGAGATTCAATTTTTATACACATCTAATATAAAACCTTTAAAAAATATGTGCACATGCAGAGCACGTTGGCTCACATTTGTAATCCCAACAATTGGGAGGCATAGCTGGGAAGATCGCTTGAGCCCAGGAGTTCAAGACCAGCCTGGGCAACATACAGAGCCTCTCTGTCTGCAAAAAAATGTAAAAATTAGCTGGGCATCTTGGCTTGTGCCTCCTGTCTCAACTGCTCAAGAGGCTGAGGTAGGAGGATTGCTTGAGATCAGGAGTTAGAGGCTGCTGTGAGCCATGATTGTGCCATTGCACTCTAGCCCAGGTGACAGAATGAGACCCTATCTCAAAAACCAAAAGTGAACATTTATACATTTACTAATTCCAAATAATTAAATCCATTCTTGATCTTATAATTGGGATAATCAGTTAATAATTTAGCATCAAGATATGAAGAGAGAATAAAACCTTATTCGATTCGATATTTAGAGTCCGTGAAAAAGTTATAGTACCTACTACTGGGGAAAATGAATGCAAGATAAAAAAGTAAAATGAAAACAAATGATAAACCTTTGTAGCAGATAATTTTTAAACTGAACTTTTCCTCTAATTATAACAGTGATTTATTCATTACAGAAAATTTGAAAATGATAAACATATAAAGAATAAAATCATCTATCAGCCCATTACCTGTTTTAATCAGTATTAACATTTATGTATTTTTATGTATTTCATCTTAATCTTCCTTGTTATTACTGTCCACCTTTCTAAGTTATTTATATATTTTTTTAACATTCATATATGTCACTTATCAAACTATCCACACACTGTATTAATGTGTGTCAGTGCAAACTTTTGATTCTACTTTATCTGAAGGCAGGAGTGCATAACAGAGAGAAGTAAGAAAAATATTTGGCAAGTAAAAGCTCAAATAGGGTTTGGATCCCAGATTAACCCTTACTAGATATGTAGCCTTCTTTTGAGACAGAGTTTTGCTCTTGTCACCCATGATGGAGTGCAATGGCACAATCTCAGTTCACTGCAACCTCTGCCTCCTGGGTTCAAGTGATCCTCCTGCCTCACCCTCATGCGTAGCTGGGATTACAGGTGCCAGACACCATGTTCAGCTAATTTTTGTATTTTTAGTAGAGGCAGGGTTTCACCATGTTGGCCAGGCTGGTCTCGAAATTCTGTCCTCAGGTTATGCACTTGCCTTGACCTCCCAAAGTGCTGGGATTATAGGCTTGAGCCACCGCAGCTGGCCTAGATGTGTAACCTTTTTAAAGTGACTTCACCTTTTTCTGCTTCAATTTCTTCATCTAGAAATTAGTCTGGTTGAAAAGATTTGTACAAATTTTGTACAAAATGCTTTTCCAAATTAACATTCGGTGCAGAATATTTCAGCTTGATTTAAGGATATTAGGTCCTCTTTTAAGGTGATGGCTTTTAGTGAACTCCAAACTATAACTTAAAGGCCTCTTACCTGCCCCAGCTTTCTTCCCTCCCTACCAGGATGGAAACCCAGGGGACTCTAAGGAAGGCAGTTGAAAAATACTGACCCTTAGATAACCCAGCTTTACAGAGTTGATACCTATCACCTATAAACAGGGATGCTATTTTAATATATTTAACCACTAATTGAGCATAAACACTGACTACACAGAGTATGTGCCAGCCTAAACATCCCAGAAGACTCTATTGGGCACTAGGGCCAAAATTCAACACTGTCTATAATCAAGGATTTTACTTTTGGAATATTATAATTGTTTTATTATATATGGTCAAGATGTTAGATTTCTAAAAATATTGAGGTTCCAAAAAAGTTTATTTAACAGTTACACAGTCTAAGCATGTGCCAACCCCTGTGCTAAGTGCTTTATGTGCACTTCATAACCACAAGGAAACCAAAGCATACAGAAGCCTGAAGCACAGAGAGGTGAATAAACTCAGACGAGGACACACTGGCAGGTGGGGAGTCAGGATTCTAACTAGAGTTTGCTCTAGAGTCTCGGCTCTTATCACGATGCCATGCTATGCTTTAGCATCAAACATGACAATGTGTTTAGAAAATATAGTGAAGTTGAAACATGTTAAGTTGAGAATTTCTCTCCATTCTCTTCAGTGTATGTATGATTTTAAGTTAGTCACTTTTAATCTCAGTTTTTAATCTGTGTGTTCATGGTTGAAAGACTTGAAGAAAGGCCCATATGCTAGTTGGTCAATCTCAACAGAAGCATAATAATTTGTTCAGTCCTCACTCTTTTTTATAATGTGATTGATTAAAAGAGATGTTTGTGGTTAGAGATTCACAGCTAACAGAATGCCAATTGCAAAGTATGGAGTGTCATTTACTAATTGCCACTCTATAGACATACTTGGTACTTGGCAATAGACGGAGAAATGTGTTAATTTTGATTGACCTTGCCATTTTAAAACTTACTACGTTTTCCCAATAATAACAAAATATTAATTATCATGAAAAACTTTGGAAGGTGAATTTATTTTTCCAAATGTGACTGAGGTAAAACTCTTAAATTATTAGTAGTACTTAAATTTGATTAAATATTAAATTATAAATTGTCCTATAATATTGTTAAAACATATTATATCAACTAATTCAAATTACATTTTAGAATCCAAGAGAATTAAGAAGAGCCCAAGAAATGATATAGTAGTTTCCCTGGAGGTACCTGTGTTTAATATATTTTATGTAGGCAAATATCTAATTTATTTTAAAAAGCAGTATTAAATTGAAAATGTCTGGTAATAAATAATTTCACAGGAAATAATTCAAGGGATGACTGGAATTTTTTTCTTTTTTTTCATGTATTTTTGGGTGAAAGAAAATAGTTATTATTGTCTCTCAGAAAATATGTTGCCTATTTAGTCCATAAAAGACAAGGAGTATCTTAAGACATTTCTTAGTAGATTGGTTTTGGCTCTCTTAACCTTTTCTTGTAGTTCTTATTTTCTTCAACATTTTCATCTTCTCTTCTGGAGTCCTCTAGATTTTTCTTATTTGTACAAATCTAGACATTTCTCAACATATCACATTATTGTAATTAAAGACCTACCAATATTTATTACAATTTTGTTTCTTTCTTATAAAAGCACTTCTTTTCTACTTATGTAAAATACAAAATTATATAGTAATCAATTTTAGTCAATGTAAATATATTTTTATTACCTAAACAACAAAGTAAATATTGTAAATTTACTGAATAGGCATAGTATTATAGAGTATTATCTATATAATGTTGTCAAAAATGCTTCTATTACTATTAAATGGAGACATTTCTGACCCTATAAATCCTAATTAAACAATGTTCTGCATTTGATATTTAACAATATTGATCACTTTACATCCCTGATGAAAATATTTCAAAATCCCCATTATCCATCATATTATTATCTAAACTCTTCACATTCCCAAAGCCGTTTATGATTTGACTTCTTGCGACCATGTTGACCTTCTGTATTGTCACTGTCTCATGTTGCTTGGGCCAAGCTTATTCTCTTTCACCTGAGCCCACAGCCTACAATGCCTCTCTTACCTTTTCAACTCTTTCTCCCTCTGCATTCTACTTCCTTTTGGAAGCTGCCAGTGATCTGCCCCAGTTTTCCTATCATGTCCTTTGCCTAGCACATATTACTTCATGTTATAATTCCTATTGAATTATCTGCCTCTTCAGCAGAACTGTAAATTTTTTTAAGGCAGAAACTATTTTATTCATCATTGTATTCTTATAATCTCCTATAATACATGCCTCCCTTATTGGAGGCATTTGATAAGTATCTGTTGATTCAATGCATAAATATTACAATGGCAATTATAGATGAAGGTAGAGTGGTATGTGCCTATAGTCCCAGCTACTGCAGAGACTGAGGCAGGAGGATTACTTGAACCCAGGAGTTTGAGGCTGCAGTCTGCTATGATCGAGCCTGTAAATACCCATTGCACTGTATCCTGAGAAACATAGTGAGAATTGGCCTCTATAAAAATAATTTTAATAGTAACCCAAAGCATTCAAGAATCATGAAATATTTTCCAAATCAAAAAGAAAGATAAAAGTACTGTAAGTATAATTTTGATATCTATATTATTATTTAGTCTATCATAAATGTAATCATTAATATTTAGGTTAAATGTAATGAGTTTTTGTTAATCAGGATATTTGTTTAATAAAATAAGAGATTTTTATTATATATAGGGCTAACAAACATGTATTATATTTATAGGGACATTTTCTATATATTATACTTGTTCTATATTCTACAAATAACTTTCCCACTTGATTATTGATTTAGTATATGTCTAGTATTCCCAAATTATTTATTTGCACAGTTCTAATTACATCTATTGCATCTTCACTATTGCATTTTTGAAAAGCTGCAGTTCTGACAGCTTAGTGCAAAGTGTACTGATATGAAAATATATTCAAAACTGAAGATTTGTTTGAAATTTGTTTCATTAGCTCATAACAGATAAAAATAAAGCCCTAGGGTAAATTCTAGATTCTGTAAACAACCTTAAATTATGACAACAAAACCTTAATTTTCTCTTAAAAAATTCAGAACAGTCAAATAGTAACAAAGTAAATTTGCTTTTCCCCATACTAATTCTGACTACACAATTCCCTTGCTTTTCCTCTAATTAACAATGTATTTTTTTTTAATTTTTTATTGGATTTTAGGTTTTGGGGTACATGAGCAGAGCATGCAAGACAGTTGTGTAGGTACACACATGGTAGTGTGCTTTGCTTCCCTTCTCCCCTTCACCCACATTTGGCATTTCTCCCCAGGCTATCCCTCCCCACCCCCCCTCCCACTGGCCCTCCCCTTTTCCCCCCAATAGACCCCACTGTTTAGTACTCCCCTTTCTGTGTCCATGTGTTCTCATTTTTCATCACCCGCCTATGAGTGAGAATATGCGGTGTTTTATTTTCTGTTCTTGTGTCAGTTTGCTGAGGATGATGTTCTCCAGATTCATCCATGTCCCTACAAACGACACAAATTCATCATTTCTGATTGCTGCATAATATTCCATGGTGTATATGTGCCACATTTTTCCAATCCAGTCTATTATCAATGGGCATTTGGGTTGATTCCAGGTCTTTGCTATTGTAAACAGTGCTGCAATGAACATTCGTGTACATGTGTCCTTATAGTAGAACGATTTATAGTCCTTTGGATATATACCCAGTAATGGGATTGCTGGGTCAAATGGAATTTCTATTTCTAAGGCCTTGAGGAATCGCCACACTGTCTTCCACAATGGTTGAACTAATTTACACTCCAACCAACAGTGTAAAAGTGTTCCTTTTTCTCCACATCCTCTCCAGATTTTTTAATGATCGCCATTCTAACTGGCGTGAGATGGTATCTCAATGTGGTTTTGATTTGCATCTCTCTGACGACCAGTGATGATGAGCATTTTTTCATATGATTGTTGGCCTCCTATATGTCTTCTTTAATAAAGTGTCTGTTCATATCCTTTGCCCACTTTTGAATGGGCTTGTTTGTTTTTTTCCTGTAAATCTGTTTGAGTTCTTTGTAAATTCTGGTTATCAGCCCTTTGTCAGATGGGTAGACTGAGAAAATTTTTTCCCATTCTGTTGGTTGCCGATCCACTCTAGTGACTGTTTCTTTTGCCATGCAGAAGCTGTGGAGTTTCATTAGGTCCCATTTGTCTATTTTGGCTTTTGTTGCCAATGCTTTTGGTGTTTTGTTCATGAAGTCCTTGCCTACTCCTATGTCCTGAATAGTTTTGCCTAGATTTCCTTCTAGGGTTTTTATGGTGCCAGGTCTTATGTTTAAGTCTTTAATCCATCTGGAGTTAATTTTAGTGTAAGGTGTCAGGAAGGGGTTCAGTTTCTGCTTTCTGCACATGTCTAGCCAGTTTATTCAACACCATTTGTTAAACAGGGAATCCTTTCCCCCTTGTTTGTTTTTGTCAGGTTTATCAAAGCTTATATAGTTATAGATATGTTGTGTTGCCTCCGGTGCCTCTGTTCTGTTCCATTGGTCTATATCTCTGTTTTGGTACCAGTACCATGCTGTTTTGATTACTGTAGCCTTGTAGTATAGTTTGAAATCCGGTAGTGTGATGCCCCCCGCTGTGTTCTTTTTGCTTAGAATTGACTAGGCTATGCGGGCTATCTTTTGGTTCCATATGAAGTTCATGGTGGTTTTTTCCAGTTCTGTGAAGAAAGTCAATGGTAGCTTGATGGGGATAGCATTGATTCTGAAAATTACTTTGGGCAGTAAAGCCATTTTCACGATATTAATTCTTCCTAACCATGAACATGGAATGTTTCTCCATCTGTTTGTGTCCTCTCTGATTTCGTTGAGCAGTGGTTTGTAGTTCTCCTTGAAGAGGTCCCTTACGTTCCTTGTGGGTTGTATTCCAAGGTATTTTATTCTTTTTGTAGCAATTGTGAATGGCAGTTCGTTCTTGATTTGGCTTTCTTTAAGTCTGTTATTGGTGTAGACGAATGCTTGTAATTTTTGCACGTTGATTTTACATACTGAGACTTTTCTGAAGTTGCTTATCAGTTTCAGGAGTTTTTGGGCTGAGGCGATGGGGTCTTCTAGGTATACTATCATGCCGTTTGCAAAAAGAGACAATTTGGCTTCCACCTTTCCTATTTGAATACCCTTTATTTCTTTTTCTTGCCTGATTGCTCTGGCTAGAACTTTCCAGTACTAACAATGTATTATTTTAAAATACCACTGCGTTTAAGTTTACTCATGAATCATGTAATTTTTCAAGTAATTTTGGAGTCAGAAGAGAACTGTATGCTTAGTTGTTGAGCACTATAAATATAAATATGCTCAATAATTGAGTATGTGAATGACATCTTTATAAACCCCAACATTTTTAAAAAGCATTTTAAGTGGCTTAAGAACAGTTTGAAAGTTGAAATATGGCCAGATAATTCATAGTAAAAAAATCAAACATGGGCCAAAGATTTTGTGTTATGATTTCTGGTAGTGTACCTGGAAAAATTTCTATCATTTCTTCAAAGAGAAACAGCCAAAATTTGGTACTCAGTTCTGACAGAATATTTTGCAGTAGTGTTCATATAGAATTTAATAAATGATGTAATAAATAATGTTCTCTACAATATACCAAACAATAAATAGACTACAAGTTTTTAGGTTTTTAATAATGAAAGCTGAGAATCACGCTTGGGATCATGATCAGAAAACCCCAGAATGACCATGACTTTAAAGATTGTTTTCTTATCTGTAAAAACTCTGACGTTCAGCAGTACAGGGTTGGCTGATGACTCCATAAGTACTTCCGGTACTCACACACCTTTTATTTCTTTCCATACCATGCCTAAGGTATGGCTCTCGTTCTCATAGCCCAATATCACTAATAGAGCAACAGTCATCAGATGTAATTTCCAGGCAAAATGATGAAAGAAAGGCCAGAAAAGGGGCTCCTCCCCACATTAAGGACACTTTCTGGAGACACAAATCACTTTTATTCAACATCTTTCCTGAAATTTGGGAACACAGTCACAACTAACTTCCAGGAAAGTTAGCAAGTCTAGATTGTTAGATAAAATTTTATATAGAGAAAGGAAAGGGGGAATGTGCTCCGGTAGTGACCAGCAGTGTCTACAGCATATAACCAGAACCCACTTCAACAACATCAGTTCCGTGAGAGACAAATGTGTTTGAAGGAGGCAGTTTTTAGGTGGTCTGTTTGAATCCAGAGGTAAAAACTAGGTCTAGATCAGCAGTTTTTCAGTCAACAACAATTTTTTGAGTACCTAACTTGTGCTAGATAATTGAAATGTAACAGGGAGCTGAGGTCATGATTTCTGAGTTTCTAGAACTTATAATCAAATTTTATCAGTATGGCTTAAAAAAAAGTTAATCAAGAAACTCAGTACTCAACATGCAGAGTTCAGAGACAGGCTTCTGATGATTTGAGGATTCATTATTGAAGACTTTGCCACTGTAAGTTATATGTGGAAACATCTATTATTCCATAAAAATATTCATCAATGAACTGATTATATATTTAATCCCTACACAAACATCTCTCGAAGTTTAACATTAATATCTGCATCTCTATTCAGCAAAGCAATGCCTTTATCAATTTCCCTTGCCTAATATCATTTACACCTTACTATATAATGTAAGTTACATCTTACTAGATAATGTAATTGAAGAGTACAACATCTAAGCCTTGCAATAAATGCAAGATTTCATGAATTTGATGTAGGTGCTGCTGGTGAAGTGATCAAATTATATGCAAAGTCATTGGTAACAGATGACGTGTCAGAGAATATTTCTGCTATGTTTCGTAGTAACCATATTTAATTTATAGAACTGAGTGAGTGATTACATGGTAAGGTCAATGTTTTTGAAATAACTTTGATTACTCATGGTTTCCAAGAGGAGGCCCACCATCCTACACAGGGTCACATGAAATTACAAGGTTTGGTCAGGAAGTAAAAGGTATAGGGGGAGATTATGGCCCAGATTCTTTATTGCAGTTTCTGAGAAAAAGGCAAGGAACAGGTAAACAGCTTAAGATGTGTTTTTTGAAAAATTTTGGTGAGCTCTTGCCTATAGGGGTGATCTCTGATAGGTGGCCCTGGTGATCTATGGTAGAGGAAATATTGGCTTGGCATGTGAAAGTTAGATAAAGAAGGTAGTTGAGGATATGAGCTTTGTGGCTTTGTTGTATCTTAGTCCCATTGGGATGCTATAACAAAATACCATCAACTGAGTAGCTTATGAACAATGGAAATTTATTTCTTACAGTTCTGGAGGCTGAGAAGTTCAGTATCAAGGAGCCAGCAGATTAGGAGTCTAGTAAATACAGGCTCTCTGCTTCATAGATGGGGCCCTCTGGCTGTATCCTCCCATGGTGGAAGGGGCAGGTCAGCTCTCTGAGGACCTCTTCTTTAAGGGCACTAATCCCACTTAAGATGATTCTGCCCTATGATATAATCATCTCTCAGAGGCCCCAACTCCTAATACCATTACTTTGGTGATCAGGTTTCAACATATGCATTTTAAGAGAACATAACTATTTAGACCACAGCAGTTGATTCGCACGTGAAAGTGATACTGGCTGACAAGTTGTTTACTACCTCTAGGAATTAACTAGCCCTGAGAAGGGTAGTCTCTGCAGGATGAGCAAGGCTCCAAGATGTCAAAATTTCAAAACATATACAAAGTAAAAACCTTGATGAATGCATACTACCACATCACACAGTCCTCATAGCTTTCCTCTCCCCTTCACCCCCAACATTTAGACTCAATTCTCATGTGTGTCTTCATCTTCATTTTTCTGACATTTGATTTTCTCTGTTGGGATTACAAAATATGCCCATAGAGTGAATTCAAAATATTAGTAGGGCAGGTGTTTCAAAAAGACTGCTATGTATGCTTGTTAAATAATTAAGAGAGATCTTCAAATGAATTGGTGAGTCTGGGCCCAGGGGCTCATGCCTGTAATCCCAACACTTTGGGAGGTGAGGTGGGTGGATTGCTTGAGCTTCAGAAGTTTAAGACCAGCAATGGGCAACATGGTCAAAAACCTGTCTCTATTAAAACAAACAAACAAGAAATAAAAAGAAGGCATGGTGGAGTGCACCTATTAGTCCCTGCTGCTCAGGAGGCTGAGGTAGGAGGGCCACCTGAGCCCAGGGAGCTGGAGTCTGCAGTCAGCTGTGATGACTCTACTGCATTTCAGCCTGGGCAACAGAGCTCGACCCTATATAAAAAAGATGATGAATCTTGGGAATATTATGGAAGAGAATTTTATCTAAAAGTCAAAAATTAAGTAGAGGATTATGTATCATCCTATCAAAAATTTTTCAAATAAATTAAAAAAAACCTCTATAATGACTTACTTTTGTTCCAAAAATTAACATGTAGTAGCAACTATAGTTTAAACTTTTTAAAAATTAAAATAAACTTTAGTTACATTTTAAGGAAAAATCCTTTTCAAATCTTTTTCTTGAGTATTTAGTATAAATATCGGTGATTCACTTAAAGTAGTAATGTTTATTGCAGATTCACCTTGCATAACCACTTCCTTTAGTATTGAATATATATAGGTAAGCATAGATGCAGATTATAGATCATATAGAACTGTTCTGGATAAAGTCAGGCTAGTAGGGGAAGAAGGAAGAAGCCCAGAGGGACCAGCTCAGTGTCCTCTCTACCCCAATACCACACAATCTTCTGGGACCCTTTATGTCTCTACAGAACAGCTTTAGAAACTGTAGCTTCAAAAGTGTTTCAAAAGTTTCACTGTTTCAAAAGTGTTTCAGTGTTTCAAAAGTTTCATATATAATTTTATGGTAACATAAGTTTGTGAAACACTGAGTTAAGCAGAGTTAGCAGGGTTTTTTTAAGTTCATGTCATCTTGGAACTATTAAAATGGTAATATGCATATGGCCTCCAAGAGGGATTGCAGAATTGCCTGCAGAATCCTTTTGTTTTTATTATAAGCATCACTTAGATTGAGTATGATGCTAAATACACTTTGGAAAATATTGATCTAGAGAAAAGGATGGAAGAGAAGTCATGTAAAATCTTTGTTCTTTGGCTGGCTCATCTATAAAACAGTAAAAAAAATCTGGTCAATTATTTCATCTTTTTTAAAGATTACATTATATCATTTTCTGGAATATTTTTTAAAACTAGATTTTCATATGATAAACTATATATGGATAATATAGCATTTACTACATTGTGTTGAAGCTTTTTCTTAATGTGTAGCAAGTTCATGGGTGCAGCAAACCACCATAGCACATATATACGTATGTAACAAACCTGCAGGGTCTGCACATGTATCCTAGAACTTAAAGTATAATAGTAAAAAATTCTCTCTACTATCCATCCTTTGTAGTAAATGTTATCTTCATTATGTATTACAAATATAATACCTTTTTAAGAGTAGTTTCTCACATTCTTAAGTTAATCAATTGTAAGTAGGCTAATGACATGTAGACAGTAATATATCATTATGTGATAATATGTAAGGGAGTGGTTTGTGGAGTCAAACAGACCCAGTTCAATTCGTTTCCCACCATTTAACTAGCTGTGTTTCTCTTGCAACTCTGCTTTTGGCAAGTTATTTGTAAATAAGGTGCCCACAATGCTTATGATTAGTAAAAAAAATTATAAAGAAGAGCTTGAGATAAAAAATATATATATACGTGCAACAACAGTGTATTTCAAATGCCTTTCTGTAAACAAATTACAAAACGTGAAAATGTAATAGGTTGGTCTAAAACCATATATCATATATTAAATCACTGTCATAAAAAAATGTATTTTAGATTTAATTATGGCCACTTACATTGAAAAGTCATAGCATTTCCTTTTTGCTCAGAGATCAGATGGTAGCAAAAGTCTGCCTGAATTTGTATATTTCTAGGTAGTCTTCCAGTTGCACCCAAACTGGGTTGCTAGTCTACCAAGTTTGGACTGATTCATGAATGCAGCTCATTTGAATTTTTTTTCAACACTATACAAATAGAATAGTGTTTCTGAAAGCATGGTTCTAGAACAGCTGCACTGGTATCACTTGGGATCTTATTATCAGTGCAGATTTTCAGGCCTCATCCCAAAATCCAGTGGATCAGAAACTCAGGGATAGGGCCTAGGAATCTGTTTTAAAAATCCTTAGCTGATTCTGATGCATGCCAAAATTTGAATACATATGAAATAAAGAAAAATAAATGGAGGTTGATTTCAATTTTTTATATAATAAGCAATCAAAAATTCTCTTTAAGCTCCTGAAAATATGCCCTGTAAGGGATTTGAGAAATCTGAACTAAACCTGAATAATTTGAATGAACTCATCATAGGTAAAGCACTTAAAATTGAAGAGTGAAGGCTAGTGTTTCCAGATTCCATACATTATTCCTCTGTAGAGTTGCGAGCTACATTGTAATAGAAGAAGAAACCTTTTTGCCTGTACCTGTAACCATCAACAATTTGTGAATATTAATGAAATATTTAGATGTGCGATTTATTTTAACTTAGCCTTTTGGTAAGAGGTTAGAAACTTGCAGAAGGTATATACTGAGGTGCTTCCTAAGGTCATGGACTTCTTGAAATGAAAGTTTGGAGAAATCTAACTTGCCTAACACCAACGGTTCAGATCATACTTCCATACAGATGTGTCCTGACATCTGAGCACATTGAATTTGGAACTTAGGGGGGAAAACAAAACAAAACAAAATGTTATTTGATATTCATCGTCAAACTAAAATGCTAAATACTACGATGAGAATTAGATGATATGTTTATTGTTTGTTAGATCTGAATCTAATAGAATCATAGACTCTGAAGAAGTGTAGAGCTATTTGGCAGAAATGATGTAAAGATGTAATGATTTTAGAAGTGATTCACAAATGTTGGTGAATAGGAATCATTGTTTTTAACTATCTCTGGCTATTTTTGAGTGCAAATATAAGAATATGTCAGAATTATTATTTTTTCTCTATCAATATATCTTGGATTTGAGAAAAATCTTTTGAGGTGAATGTGAACTGTGACCATCAAATGGGCACAATCTCCCTGAAATCTTGGACTCAAAATGTGACCTTAAAATTTCTACCTGTATATTTGAATTCAGGAGAATGTGTGCCTATGAAAATAGGCTCCTTTTTAAAGTGCTGCCATAATACAAGCAGAAGGCCATCATTAGTAGCATGATATAGGATGAAATTTGAAACAAGGTATATTTTCTGAGCTCTTAAAAAAGGGTAGCACGCTAAACAAGAGAATTTGTTCTAAATTGCTGACAATTGGTGGATATGGCATCTATAAATTTGTCTTTGTCTACATGATATTAATTTAAGTCCTTATAGGCAATAAAAATTATATTTAAAATTTTAATAGGTTATATATAAACACTATCAGCAATCCAGATTGCACCTCTCTGCATTATATATACAAATTTCTGATTATATATGTAGATTACTATTAGAAAATATCTGGCATCCACTTCTCAACATGTAGATATGTGTATATTATTCAAGAAGGATTATTTTTATATTTTTTAATTTAGTTGCTGTAAAGTCTGCAAAGTTAAAATTTAGCTCCTTTCTTTCACTTGTTTCTCACAGTATTATTTCTCATTCATATATTATCTCTTCTTTTAAATGCTGGAAATTAGACCATAGTTAGAAGCAAAATAATTCCGTACTCAAATTTAAGTTGTAGTTATTTGCTAATGCTAGGTAGCATATCTTAATTACTATGGACATTCAAAGTTGGGGTATTATAAGGTGGCTCTCTAAAGTGTTCTGAGCTAGATGTATTCTAATTGCTGGTTATTTCCTGAAACTGCTTCTCTGATAGTGTTTGAGATGGTTTTGAATTATAACTTCATAAATATAGGGTAGTAAATTACTTGCTAATTAAATGGATTCAGAATTACTTTTGAATAGTCACAGAAAGGGTCAGTAGGAGACAATTTATTTCTCCATGGACAAATTTTGCAACTCTAGGCAGAGATCAAACTAAAGTAAGGCTCTGCAGATAGTGAAGATGATTCATCCATTTTGTGCTTTCTGATCATGGGGTGGGCAGTTATATAACCCTTAAAGTGGAATTATAGAGTTCACTTTACTCTTTTAGACCAAACACTTGATAATCTGGTTAAAAATTTACAAACTAAACGCACTGTTCATTGACCATTTTGGCAATGAGTGGGATAAATTTGTTAGAGTATTTTGACCAATATAAATGCATTCATTTATATTGGTCAAAATACTCTAACAAATTTACCAAAACCCGGCAGAGACCCAACAAGAAAAGAAAACTTCAGGCCAATATCCATGATGAACATAGATGCAAAAATCTTCAATAAAATATTGGTAAGCCGAATGCAACAGCAAATCAAAAAACTTATTCACCATGATCAAGTAGGATTCATCCCGGGGATGCAAGGCTGGTTCAACATACGCAAGTCTATAAACGTAATTCACCACATTAACAGAACCAAAAACAGAAACCACATGATTATCTCAATTGACGCAGAGAAGGCATTTGACAAAATTCAACAGCCCTTTATGCTAAAAACCCTCAATAGAGGACTCAAGATGGTGCTGTGAGAACAACCCAGGATTTGAGTTCTCATTGTGTCTGCAGAGAGGTGAGTCTGAGCTGCATTTCCAGACTGATCTTTGTTGCCCACGGAACGGGGAAGTTCCCAAGTGAAGAGGAAACGCAGGACGCCAGGCAGATATTCCGCCTGGCGAAGCCAGCACCCGGGGTGGCGGCGACCGGCCCTGCCCAGCGCTCCCCACGGGGTGCGCTTGTCCAGGTGCCCCGTTGAACTGGCAACCAGAGACGTGGGAGGGCTGGACTTGAGACTGAGCTAGACTTGGACAGTGGGCTGGCCCAGGGGATTGCAGGAACAGAGCGTTAGGGTTGGCCCAGCGGGACGAACGAAACCGCGATTTCAAACAAGCCCTGTGCAGACGGCCCGAGACGCTCTGAGGGGGTGGGGCAGCCACCATTACCGAGGCAACCCACCCCAACTGAGATACACGCCCACTGCTGATGCAGCCTGCCGTGGCCGAGGCAACCTGCTACAACAGAGAGACTCCACCGCAGGTCGTGGCAGAGAACAGCAGAACAGCGGAGCCAGGGCAAGCCTCATAACAGCAGGGTGGAGCCTCGGCAGGCAAACAGTGGCTAGTCTGCCTCCTAGCTGGGCAGGACCTCAACGGACATCCAAAAATAAAGCCCAAACTCCTCAACACAGAGCATTTGAGAAAAAAGGGGGGTTTTTTAATGAGCTCTGTTGCAGCAGAATCAAACATAGCAGCCTAACAGCCCTGAATGAACAACAGAGCTCACAGCTCAGCAATTAAGCCCCTATAAAGTACAAACTGTCTCTTCAAGCAGCTCCCTGACCCCTCTATATCCAAAAGACTGACATTAGGCAGGCACCACCCTGGGACAAAGATAGCAGAAAAAGAAACTGGTAGCATCCCTCGCTGTGCCACAGCTGCTAGAGGTGCACCCCAGACAAGCAGGGTCTGGAGCGGACCTCAGCAGTCATACAGCAAAGGGGCTAGACTGGTAGAAGGAAAACCAAGTAACAGAAATACTTCATCATCAACATTCAGGGTATCCACTCAGAGACCCAATTGAAAAGTCAGCAACTATGCAGACGACCAGTGGACAAATCCACAAAGATGGGAAGAAACCAGCGCAAAAAGGAGGAAAACACCCGAAACCAGAACACCTCGCCTCCTAGAAAGGACCAAAACTCCTCAACAGCAAGGAAACGAAGCTGGACGGAGAATGACTGTGAGGAAATGATGGAATTAGACTTCAGAAGATGGATAATGAGAAACTTTTGTGAGCTAAAAGATCATGTATTAAATCAATGCAAAGAAACTGAGAACCTTGAAAAAAGATTTGAAAAAAGATTCGAGGAAATGATAAAAAGAATGGATAACTTAGAGAGGAATATGAATGAATTAAAGGAGCTGAAAAACACAATACGAGAACTTCGCGACGCATGCACAAGTTTCAATAGCCGAATTGACCAAGCAGAAGAAAGAATATCTGAAGTCGAAGACCAACTCAATGAAATAAAATGAGAAACCAAGATTAGAGAAAAAGCGCAAAAAGGAATGAACAAAGTCTCCAAGATATGTGGGACTATGTGGAAAGACCTAACCTACGTTTGATAGGTGTACCAGAAGGGGACGAAGAGAATGAATCCAAGCTGGAAAATACTCTTCAGGACATCATCCAGGAAAATTTCCCCCACCTAGCAAGACAGGCCAACACTCAATTGCAGGAAATTCAGAGAACACCACAAAGATATTCCGCAAGAAGAGCAACCCCAAGGCACATAATCGTCAGATTCAATAGGGTTGAAATAAAGGAGAGAATACTAAGGGCAGCCAGAGAGAAAGGTAGGGTCACCCACAAAGGGAAGCCCATCAGACTCACAGCAGATCTTTTGGCAGAAACACTACAAGCCAGAAGAGAGTGGGGGCCAATATTCAACATTCTTAAAGAAAAGAACTTTCAACCCAGAATTTCATATCCAGCCAAACTGAGCTTCAGAAGTGAAGGAAAAATAAAATCCTTTGCGAACAGCAAGTACTCAGAGATTTTGTCAACACCAGGCCTGCTTTACAAGAGCTCCTAAAAGAGGCACTACACATAGAAAGGATCAACCAGTACCAGCCATTCCAAAATCACACTGAATGCTAAAGAGCTTCAACATAATGAAGAATCTACAACAACTAACAGGCAAAACAGCAACTTAGCATCAAAATGGCAGTATCAAATTCACACATAACAATATTAACCCTAAATGTAAATGGACTAAATGCACCAATCAAAAGACACAGACTGGCAAATTGGATAAAAATCCAAAACCCATCAGTGTGCTGTATCCAGGAAACCCATCTCACATGCAAGGATACACAAAGGCTCAAAATAAAGGGATGGAGGAATATTTACCAAGCAAATGGAAAGCAAAAAATAGCAGGAGTTGCAATTCTCATCTACGATAAAATAGACTTTAAAGAAACAAAGATCAAAAGAGACAAAGAAGGCCATTACATAATGGTAAAATGATCGATACAACAAGAAGAGCTAACGATCCTAAACATATATGGACCCAAAGCAGAAGCACCCAGATACATAAGGCAAGTTCTTAAGGACTTACAAAAGGACTTAGACTCCCACACAATAATAGTGGGAGACTTTAACACTCCACTGTCAATACTAGACAGATCAACCAGACAGAAAATCAACAAGGATATCCAGGGCTTGAACTCAGACCTGGAGCAAGCAAACCTGATAGACATTTACAGAACTCTCCACCCCAAATCCACAGGATACACATTCTTCTCAGCACCACATCACACCTACTCTAAAATTGACCACATAATTGGAAGTAAAGCACTGCTCAACAAATGCAAAACAACTGAAATCATAACAAACAGCCTCTCAGATCATAGTGCAATCAAGTTAGAACTCAGAATTCAGAAACAGACCCAGAACCGCACAGCTTCATGGAAACGGAACAACTGGCTCTTGAATGTTGACTGGGTAAACAACGAAATGAAGGCAGAAATAAAGAAGTTCTTCCAAACCAATGAGAATGAAGACACAACGTGCCAGAACCTCTGGGACACATTTAAAGCAGTCTCTAGAGGAAAGTATATAGCAATAAGTGCCCATATGAGGAGAATGGAGAGATCCAAAATTGACACCCTATCGTCAAAAATGAAAGAGCTAGAGGAGCAAGATCAAAAAAACTCAAAACCCAGAAGAAGACAAGAAATAACTAAGATCAGAGCTGAGCTGAAGGAGATTGAGACACGAAAAACCCTTCAAAAAATCAATAAATCGAAGAGCTGGTTTTTTAAAAAGATCAACAAAATAGACAGACCACTAGCCAGATTGATTAAAAATAAAAGAGAGAACAACCAAATAGATGCAATAAAAAATGATAAAGGGGAAATCACCACAGATTCCACAGAAATTCAAACCATCATCAGAGAATATTACAAACAACTCTATGCGCATAAACTAGTAAACCTGGAAGAAATGGATAAATTCCTGGACTCCTGTGTCCTCCCAAGCCTAAACCAGGAGGAAGCTGAAACTATGAATAGACCAATAACAAGGTCTGAAGTCGAGGCAGCAATTAAGAGCCTACCACACAAAAAAAGCCCAGGTCCAGACGGGTTCACAGCCGAATTCTACCAGACACACAAGGAGGAGCTGGTACCATTCCTTCTAAAACTATTTCAAACAATCCAAAAAGAGGGAATCCTTCCCAAATCATTTTATGAGACCAACATCATCCTGATACCAAAACCCAGCAGAGACCCAATGAGAAAAGAAAACTTCAGGCCAATATCCATGATGAATATAGATGCAAAAATCTTCAATAAAATACTGGCAAGCCGATTGCAACAGCAAATCAAAAAACTTATTCATCATGATCAAGTAGGATTCATCCCAGGGATGCAAGGCTGGTTCAACATACGCAAGTCTATCAACGAAATTCACCACATAAACAGAACCAAAAACAAAAACCACATGATTATCTCAATTGACGCAGAGAAGGCATTTGACAAAATTCAACAGCCCTTTATGCTAAAAACCCTCAATAAACTCGGTATCGATGGAATGTATCTCAAAGTAATAAAAGCTATTTATGACAAAACAACAGCCAATATCATACTGAATGGGCAAAAACTGGAAGCATTCCCTTTGAAATCTGGCACTAGACAAGGATGCCCTCTCTCACCACTCCTATTCAATATAGTACTGGAAGTTCTAGCCAGAGCAATCAGGCAAGAAAAAGAAATAAAGGGTATTCAAATAGGAAAGGTGGAAGCCAAATTGTCTCTATTTGCAGACGACATGATAGTATACCTAGAAGACCCCATTGCCTCTGCCCAAAAACTCCTGAAACTGATAAGCAACTTCAGCAAAGTCTCAGGATATAAAATCAATGTGCAAAAATCACAAGCATTCGTCTACACCAATAACAGACTTAAAGAAAGCCAAATCAAGAGCGAACTGCCATTCGCAATTGCTACAAAAAGAATAAAATACCTTGGAATACAACTCACAAGGAACGTAAGGGACCTCTTCAAGGAGAACTACAAACCACTGCTCAACGAAATCAGAGAGGACACAAACAGATGGAGAAACATTCCATGTTCATGGTTAGGAAGAATTAATATCGTGAAAATGGCTATACTGCCCAAAGTAATTTACAGAATCAACGCTATCCCCATCAAGCTACCATTGACTTTCTTCACAGAACTGGAAAAAACCACCATGAACTTCATATGGAACCAAAAGAGAGCCTGCATAGCCAAGTCAATTCTAAGCAAAAAGAACACAGCAGGGGGCATCACACTACCGGATTTCAAACTATACTACAAGGCTACAGTAATCAAAACAGCATGGTACTGGTACCAAAACAGAGATATAGACCAATGGAACAAAACAGAGGCACCGGAGGCAACACAACATACATACAACTATACAATCTTTGATAAACCTGACAAAAACAAGCAATGGGGAAAGGATTCCCTGTTTAACAAATGGTGTTGGGAAAACTGGCTAGCCATGTGCAGAAAGCAGAAACTGGACCCCTTCCTGACACCTTACACTAAAATTAACTCCAGATGGATTAAAGACTTAAACATAAGACCTGGCACCATAAAAACCCTAGAAGGAAATCTAGGCAAAACTATCCAGGACATAGGAGTAGGCAAGGACTTTATGAACAAAACACCAAAAGCATTGGCAACAAAAGCCAAAATAGACAAATGGGACCTAATGAAACTCCACAGCTTCTGCATGGCAAAAGAAACAGTCACTAGAGTGGATCAGCAACCAACAGAATAGGAAAACATTTTTGCAGTTTACCCATCTGACAAAGGGCTGATATCCAGAATTTACAGAGAACTCAAATGGATTTACAGGAAAAAAACAAACAAGCCCATTCAAAAGTGGGCAAAGGATATGAACAGACACTTTACGAAAGAAGACATATATGAGGCCAACAATCATATGAAAAAATGCTCATCGTCACTGGTCATCAGAGAGATGCAAATCAAAACCACATTGAGATACCATCTCACGCCAGTTAGAATGGCGATCATTAAAAAATCTGGAGACAACAGATGCTGGAGAGGATGTGGAGAAAAAGGAACACTTTTACACTGTTGGTGGGAGTGTAAATTAGTTCAACCATTGTGGAAGACAGTGTGGCGATTCCTCAAGGCCTTAGAAATAGAAATTCCATTTGACCCAGCAATCCCATTACTGGGTATATATCCAAAAGACTATAAATCGTTCTACTATAAGGACACATGTACACGAATGTTCATTGCAGCACTGTTTACAATAGCAAAGACCTGGAATCAACCCAAATGCCCATTGATAATAGACTGGATTGGAAAAATGTGGCACATATACACCATGGAATATTATGCAGCAATCAGAAATGATGAGTTTGTGTCATTTGTAGGGACATGGATGAATCTGGAGAACGTCATCCTCAGCAAACTGACACAAGAACAGAAAACGAAACACCGCATATTCTCACTCATAGGTGGGTGATAAAAAATGAGAACACATGGACACAGAAAGGGGAGTACTAAACACTGGGGTCTATTGGGGGGAAAAGGGGAGGGCCAGTGGGAGGGGGAGGTGGGGAGGGATAGCCTGGGGAGAAATGCCAAATGTGGGTGAAGGGGAGAAGGAAAGAAAAGCACACTGCCATGTGTGTTCCTACGCAACTGTCTTATATGCTCTGCTCATGTACCCCAAAACCTAAAATCCAATAAAAAATTTTAAAATAAATAAATAAAAATAAATAAATAAATAAATAAATAAATAAATAAATAAATAAATAAATGCATTCATTAATGGTCCTTCATTTCAACAATGTAAGTGTTGTAACGTAGGGTTTAAAAGATATCTGTTGATTATGATAAAATTAGTAACCAAAAATATGTACATGCTTAATAAAAAAACAAATGATAAGTCTGCACTTTTAGAACTCTTGTAAAATACCTCTTTTTTCCTACCATCCAAACCAATAATCATCAGAGAGCATTATTAGAATTAATTTATTTATGTATATGTTTATTTATTTTTGTGACAGACTCTTGCTCTGTTTCCCAGACTGGAGTGCAGTGGCACAATCTCGACTCACTGCAACTTCTGCCTCCCGGGTTCAAGCAATTCTCCTGCCTCAGCCTCCAAAGTAACTGGAAATACAGGTGTCCACCACCACACCTGGCTAATTTTTGTATATTTAGTAGAAACGGAGTTTCACCATGTTGGCCAGGCTGGTCTTGAGCTCCTGACCTTTCTGATCTACCCGCCTCAGCCTCCCAAAGTGCAGGCATTACAGGTGTAAGCCACAGCACCTAGCCTTTATTTTTTTAAGTTAGATACAGGGTCTTTCTGTGTCACCAACTCTGGAGTGTAGTGACATGATCAAAGCTCAATGTAACATGAAACTCCTGGGCTCAAGTGATCTTCCTCCCACAGCCTTCTGAGTAGCTGGGACCCCAGGCATGCGCTGCTATGCCTAGTTTTATATAAATATATCTTCATAAATATTTATATAACTTCATAACATATGTATATATATATGTATGCATGTGTGTGTGTGTGTGTGTGTGTGTGTATATATATATATATATATATATATATATGTTAGAAACCGGGTCTCTTTAGGTTTCCCAGGCTTGTCTGGAACTCCTGGCCTTAAAGGTCCTCCCACCTTCACCTCCAAAAGTGCTGGAGTTAGATGAGCCACTGTGTCTGGCCCTATTAAATGTGTTTAGTTCATAACACTGTATGCTATAAACTGTAAAATAAGAGTTAACATATGAAGGACATAATATGGTAGTATCAGTCATGGTTCAAGTTATGTGATCTCTGAGGATCTGAAAAATAAATTATCAGTGGAGATCAGTAGTTAAGACAAGATCAAGGATATGAGTTCTGCTCATGAATCATAGAACTCTGAGCTGGAAGGAGCCACAAGAAACTCTCTGTTATAGGTTACTGTCAGGAGAAGCATTTATTTTTACCATTTTACAGTTGAAGAAACTGACATCCAGTTAAGCTTTAATTTATGCAGGTACCGGTAGTTCATAAATGGTAGAAGCAGTGAAGAATGAAGAGGAAGGAAAATAACTATTATAGTCAGGACACATATTACTTAACAAATAGTTTTTCATAATCCTGATGGTAATCATATGACATAGATGTCATAATACATATTTTTTGAAATAAAAAAATGAACTAAAAGTTTAAAATAATCATTCAGCCAATGTATTGATTTTCCAAGTGCCTTAAACACCATACATTTAGTTTCTCACAGTTCTTGAAGCTGGAAGTTCATGATCAAGGTGTTGGCAGAGCCACGTTCACTCTGTAGGCACTGGGGAAAGATCTCTTTTAAGCTTCTCTCCAAGCTTCTGGTAGTTTCTTGGCTTGTGACAGCACATCTCTGATCTGCAAATAGTGTTCTCCTGTGTGCATGTCTGTGTCTAAATGTCCCCACCTTATAAGAAAATCAGTCATATTGCATTAGGAGCTGACCTTTTTGCAGTACGACCTCATCTTAACTAATTACATTTGTAATCACCCTATTTCCAAGTAAAGTCACTGGCTTAGTCCATCTGCTGCTATGAAAGCTACCTGAGTCTGGGTAATTTATAAAGAAAAGAGATTTATTTGGCTCCTGGTTCTGCACACTGTGCAAAATGCATGGCACGTGCATCTGCATCTGGTGAGAGCCTCAGCTGTTTTCATTCACAGTGGAAAGTGAGTGAAGAAGAGCTGATGTGGACAGACATCATAAGGCCAAAGAAGTAGGAGACAGAGGGAAGGGAGATGCCATGTTCTTTTTAAGAACCAGCTCTCATGGGAACTAATAAGAGTGAGAACTCCCTCATGACCATGAGGGCAGCACCAAGCCACTTATGAGAGATCTGTCCCTTTGACTCCAACACCTCCCATCAGCCCCCACCTCTAACACTGGAGGCCAAAGTTCAACGTGAGAATTGGGAGACAAACATCCAAACAGTAGCAGTCACATTCTGAGGTACTGGCAGTCAGGGTTTCAACATAGGAGTTTTTAGGAGACATAGGGCAATTAGCATTTAATTGTAAATTCTTCTGGCTCCACATTTTACATTTAATGGTAGAAAGAAACTCACATTTTGTTCCATAAAAGGCCATTGAATGTAATGTTTCAATTTTTCATAAATTAGAAAAAGGAAGGAAGAAAATATTGTAATTACTATTGGGAAAAAAAATCATGTAAGTTTTATAATGTTCAATGAGGGACTTTTGCTTTTATGTCGATGGTAGGTAGGGACAAGTTTTAGAAGGACAAAGTTATAAAAATGATCTCTTATAAATATAACTGCTAGTCATATGCAATATGGACTAAAGGAAACAAAAATGATCATAAAGAAGATGAGTTTAGAGGCTACAACTAAAATACAAGCCTGAGTCTATAAGCCCTCAAAGAGGTGGTGCAGAAAGAATGTGAACCTGAGGCAGGCAAGCCTACTTTGGAAAAATGTATTTTATAAGATTTTGTCATTAATCATGTATGGATATATAAGAATCAGAAATGATAGAGTTTTATGCATGGACAACTAAGCAAAATACTAATCTGCATATACAGAAAGGAGATAGTACTTTTTGTTTTAATTTTTGACTTTATTTCTGGATTTCCCCTCATGGATTTAATATAAGAGAAATCACATGGGGAGAAATGCCAGATATACGTGATGGGGAAAAAGGCAGCAAACCACATTGCCATGTATGTACCTATGCAACAATCTTGCATGTTCTTCACATGTACCCCAAAACCCTGAAATGCAATTATATGTATAATAAATAAATTTCTTTGCTACTTAACTTGGTCTTTGTAAATAGCATTGGTTATAAATTCCTTATGACAACTTAAAAAAGAGGTTCCTGTTGAAAAAAATATGGTGTTTTGTGTAACTAAATCAGTTTGCATGAGGATAGACAAAGCTTTATCCGTATGATGTATCTTGGAATAGTGTTAGAGAATTGAATTTCGACATCCCTTTGATAAACACCTCCATCAGATCCTCATACCCACTTTGGTTCTAAGTTTAAACTATTGATTTAATGTTTGTTAAGTTATTGGAAACCTAGGATATTTTTGCTGTCTTCTCTGACCACATTGGCATGGCTGTGAGCTAGTGCTGTCACATCATCACATCTGAAATACATCTTATCAGTCTGGTATACCATATATAATTTACATGGTATCCATTACCAATCCTGAGCCTAAAAAATGAAGCCAAGCCTTGTGTCTCACAGAAAATAATAAATTCTAAATCAATTCAGAAGATTTCAGTTCCAAAAATAATAGACATAGTGGAAGGAATTTTATAGAAGTTCTATAAAACAAATTGAAGTGAGGAATCAATTTTTTGTAGGTGGTTTTAAATAAGCATAGCTTTTTAAAATTCTATATATATGGAAAGCTGGGAGGAACTTTTCAAAAATAGATACAGCCAAAAAAGAAAAAAAAACAGGTTGTAGATAGAAAAATTTTCTAAAGCTTGAGACAGATATAGGTATCATATTCTACATATACAAATATATTTTCACTGCTGTCCTAGATTAGTAGCTCTCAGCACTGTCTGCACATTTGAATCATTTGGGAAACTTTTAAAAATAATACTGATGGCTGGCTCTATTTCCAGTAGATTTTGATTTGATTGGTCTGGGGTACATGGGACTGAGATATTAGTATTGTTGACCTCTCTGCAAGTGAATCTATTTGAAGTCAGAAGTAAAAGACACTCTTCTAGAGCTTTATCAACTTTGAAATTGCCTTATTGGAGACATTACAGAATCCTGTTCACTGTCAGAAATCCATATATTACAGTGAATAAAAATATAAGCATTTAGGGGGTTTTTCAAGATGGCACGATAGGAACAACTCGGGATTGTAGGTCTCAGTGAAGGCGCAGAGGGTGAGTCCTAGCCACATTTCCAGATGGATCTTTGTTGCCCACAGAATGGGGAAATTCCCAGGTATAGGCAAGACACGGGAAACCAGTGCAGCCCTCTCAGCTGGTGTGGGCCATTTCAGCCAGCGCCGCAGCACAGTGTCACCCCGCACAAAATGCACTGATCTGGGTGCCCTGTTAAACCAGCAATCTGAGATTTGGAAGGGCAGATTAGCATATCCATCTGATTAAACGGGACCTGGACAGTTAGCCAGACAAGGAAATTCCTGGGAAGTGACATTTGAGCTGGTGCAGTGGGCTTCTGCATGGGAAATAACACAGATCCTGGTGCTCTACAAGCAGGTGACTAAAACACCTGGGAGAGAGTCAACCGTTCAACTTAAAAAAAAAAAGGGGAGAAAGGGCTCTGAGGCAGGGAGCCAGGTGATCAGGCTCGGCAGGTCCCACCCCCACAGGGACAAAGAAAATGGCGATTGGAAACCCTCAGGGTTGAGAGTATCACTGCGGGCACAGCTGAATCCAGGAAGGTGATGCTCCGTGGGTGAGGGGCGTCTGCCACTACCGAGGCATTCTGCTCCTACTGAGGTACACGCCCATTTCTGATGCAGCCTGCCATTGCCAAGGCAACCCGCCATAACAGGGAGACTCCACCAACAGGGTGGAGGCCACAACAGCAGGGCAGAGCCCACAGGCAACATGGCAGAGCCCAGGATGGCAGGGCGGAGCCCACAGCAGCAGGGACTGGAGTGGACCTCAGCAGTTATACAGCAGAGGGGCTAGAATGTTAGAAAAAAAACTAAGTAACAGGAATACTTCAGCATCAACAATCTGGGCATACACTCAGAGACCCAATCAAAAAGTTAGCAGCTACTTAGACAACAGGTGGATAAATCCACCAAGATGGAAAGAAACCAGCGCAAAAAGGAAAAAAAACACCTGAAACCAAAATACCTTGCCTCCAACAAAGGACCAAAACTCCTCACCAACAAGGGAACAAAGCTGGACAGAGAATGAGTGTGACAAAATGACGGAATCAGACTTCACAAGGTGGATAATGAGAAACTTCTGTGAGCTAAAAGAACATGTTCTAAATCAATGCAAAGAAACTAAGAACCTCGAAAAAAGATTTGAAAAAGTATTTGAGGAAATGATAACAAGAATGGACAACTTAGAGAGGAATATGAATGAATTGAAGGAGCTGAAAAACACAACACGAGAACTTCACGAAGATGCACAAGTTTAAACAGCTGAATTGACCGAGCAGAAGAAAGAATATCAGAAGTCAAAGATCAACTCAATGAAATAAAATGAGAAACCAAGATTAGAGAAAAAAGTGCAAAAGGGAATGAACAAAGTCTCCAAGAAATGTGGGACTATGTGAAGAGACCTAACCTACATTTGATAGGTGTACCAGAATGTGACGAAGAGAATGAATCCAACCTGGAAAATACTCTTCAGGACATTATCCAGGAAAATTTTCCCCACCTAGCAAGACAGGCCAACACTCAAATGCAGGAAATACAGAGAACACCACAAAGATATTCTGCAAGAAAAGCAACCCCAAGGCACATAATCGTCAGATTCACCAGGGTTGAAATGAAGGAGAAAATCCTAAGGGAACCCAGAGAGAAAGGTTGGGTTACCCACAAAGGGAAGCCCATCAGACTCACAGCATATCTCTTGGCAGAAACTCTACAAGCCAGAAGTAAGTGGGGGCCAATATTCAACATCCATAAAGAAAAGAACTTTCAACCCAGAATTTCATATCTAGCCAAACTGAGCTTCATAAGTGAAGGAAAAATAAAATCCTTTGTGAACAAGCAAGTACTCAGAGATTTTGTCACCACCAGGCCTGCTTTACAAGAGCTCCTGAATAAGGCAGTATACATAGAAAGGAACAACAGGTACCAGCAATTATAAAAACATACCAAATGCTAAAGAGCATCAACAAAAAGAAGAATCTGCATCAACTAATGGGCAAAACAGCCAGCTAGCATCAAAATGGCAGATCAAATTCACACATAACAATATGAACCCTAAATGTAAATGGATTAAGTGCACCAATCAAAAGACAGAGACTGGAAAATTGGATAAAAATCCAAAACCCATTGGTGTGCTGTATCCAGGACACATATCTCACATGCAAGGATACACAAAGGCTCAAAATAAAAGGATGGAGGAAGATTTACCAAGCAAATGGAGAGCAAAAAAAGCAGGAGTGGCAATTCTCCTCTCTGATAAAATAGATTTTAAAGCAACAAAGATCAAAAGAGACAAAGGTCATTACATAATGGTAAAAGAATCGATACAACAAAGAAGAGCTAATGATCCTAAATATATAGGGACCCAATACAGGAGCACCCAGATATATAAGGCAAGTTCTTAACGACTGACAAAGAGACTTAGACTCCCACACAATAATAGTGGGAGACTTTAACACTACACTGTCAATATTAGACAGATCAACCAGACAGAAAATTAACAAGGATATCGAGGGCTTGAACTCAGACCTGGAACAAGCAAACCTGATAGACATTTACAGAACTCTCCACCCCAAATCCACAGAATATACATTCTTCTCAGCACCACATCACACCTACTCTAAAATTGACCACATAATTGGAAGTAAAGCACTCCTCAGCAAATGCAAAACAACTGAAATCATAACAAACAGTCTCTCAGATTAGAGTGCAATCAAGTTAGAACTCAGAATTCAGAAACTAACTCAGAACCGCACAGTGTCATGGAAACTGAAAAACTGGCGCTTGAATGTTGATTGGATAAACAATGAAATGAAGGCAGAAATAAAGAAGTTCTTCAAAACCAACGGGAATAAAGACACAACATACCGGAATCTCTGGGACACATTTAAAGCAGTCTCTAGAGGAAAATATATAGCAATAAGTGCCCACATGAGAAGAGTGGAGAGATCCAAAATTGACACCCTATCATCAAAATTGAAAGAGCTAGAGGAGCAAGATAAAAAAAACTCAAAACCTAGCAGAAGACAAGCAATAACTAAGATCAGAGCAGAACTGAAAAAGATAGAGACATGAAAAACCCTTCAAAAACTCAGTAAATCCAAGAGCTGGTTTTTTGAAAAGATCAACAAAATAGAAAGACCACTAGCCAGACTGATAAAAAAGAAAAGAGAGAACAAGCAAAGGGGAAATCACTACAGATTCCACAGAAATTCAAACCATCATCAGAGAATATTACAAACAACTCTATGCGCATAAACTAGTAAACCTAGAAGAAATGGATAAATTCCTGGACATCTGTGTTTTCCCAAGTCTAAACCAGGAGGAAGCCAAAACTATGAATAAACCAATAACAAGGTCTGAAGTTGAGGCAGCAATTAAGAGCCTACAACACAAAAAAAGCCCAGGTGCAGATGGGTTCACAGCCGAATTCTACCAGACACACAAAGAGGAGCTGGTACCATTCCTTCTGAAACTATTCCAAATAATCCAACAAGAGGGAATCCTTCCCAAATCATTTTATGAGACCAACATCATCCTGATACCAAAACCCAGCAGAGACTCAACAAGAAAAGAAAACTTCAGGCCAATCTCCATGATGAACATAGATGCAAAAATCTTCAATAAAATACTGGCAAACCGATTGCAACAGCACATCAAAAAACTTATCCATCATGATCAAGTAGGTTTCATCCCGGGGATGCAAGGCTGGTTCAACATACTCAAGTCTATAAACATAATGCATCACATAAACAGAGCTGAAAACAAAAGCCACATGATTATCTCAACTGATGCAGAGAAGGTATTTGACAAAATTCAACAGCCCTTTATGCTAAAAACCCTCAATAAACTCGGTATCGATGGAACGTATCTCAAAGTAATAAAAGCTATTTATGACAAAACAACAGCCAATATCATACTGAATGGGCAAAAACTGGAAGCATTCCCTTTGAAATCTGGCACTAGACAAGGATGCCCTCTCTCACCACTCCTATTCAATATAGTACTGGAAGTTCTAGCCAGAGCAATCAGGCAAGAAAAAGAAATAAAGGGTATTCAAATAGGAAAGGAGGAAGCCAAATTGTCTCTATTTGCAGACGACATGATAGTATATCTAGAAGACCCCATCATCTCAGCCCAAAAACTCCTGAAACTGATAAGCAACTTCAGCAAAGTCTCAAAATATAAAATCAATGTGCAAAAATTACAAGCATTTCTATACACCAATAACAGACTTGAAGAGAGCCAAATCAAGAACGAACTGCCATTCACAATTGCTACAAAAACAATAAAATACCTAAAAATACAACTTACAATGAATGTAAGGGACCTCTTCAAGGAAAACTACAAACCACTGCTCAAAAAAATAAGAGAGGACACAAACAGATGGCGAAACATTCTATGTTCATGGTTAGGAAGAATTAATATCGTAAAAATGGCTATACTGCCCAAAGTAATTTACAGAATCAACGCTATCCCCATCAAGCTATTATTGACTTTCTTCACAGAACTGGAAAAAACCACCATGAACTTCATATGGAATCAAAAGAGAGCCCGCATAGCCAAGTCAGTTCTAAGCAAAAAGAACACAGCAGGAGGCATCACACTACCAGACTTCAAACTATACTACAAGTCTACAGTAATCAAAACAGCATGGTACTGGTACCAAAACAGGGATATAGACCAATGGAACAGAACAGAGGCATCGGAGGCAACACAACATATCTACAATTATACAATCTTTGATAAACCTGACAAAAACAAGCAACGGGGAAAGGATTCCCTGTTTAATAAATGGTGTTGTGAAAACTGGCTAGCCATGTGCAGAAAGCAGAAACTGGACCCCTTCCTGACACCTTACACTAAAATTAACTCCAGATGGATTAAAGACTTAAACGTAAGACCTGGCATCATAAAAACCCTGGAAGGAAATCTAGGCAAAACCATCCAGAACATAGGAGTAGGCAAGGACTTCATGAACAAAACACCAAAAGCATTGGCAACAAAAGCCAAAATAGACAAATGGGACTGGACCTATTGAAACTCCACAGCTTCTGCATGGCAAAAGAAACAGTCACTAGAGTCAATCGGCAACCAACAGAATGGGAAAACTTTTTTGCAGTTTACCTATCTGACAAAGGGCTGATATCCAGAATTTACAAAGAACTCAAACAGATTTACAGGAAGAAAACAAACAAGCCCACTCAAAAATGGGCAAAGGATATGAACAGACACTTTACAAAAGAAGACATATATGAGGCCAACAATCATATGAAAAAATGCTCATCGTCACTGGTCATCAGAGAGATGCAAATCAAAACCACATTGAGATACCATCTCACGCCCGTTAGAACGGCGATCATTAAAAAATCTGGAGACAACAGATGCTGGAGAGGATGTGGAGAAATAGGAACACTTTTACACTGCTGGTGGGAGTGTAAATTAGTTCAACCATTGTGGAAGACAGTGTGGCAATTCCTCAAGGACCTAGAAATAGAAATTCCATTTGACCCAGCAATCCCATTACTGGGTATATATCCAAAGGACTATAAATTGTTCTACTATAAGGACACATGCACACGAATGTTCATTGCAGCACTGTTTACAATAGCAAAGACCTGGAACCAACCCAAATGCCCATCGATGATGGACTGGATTGGGAAAATGTGGCACATATACACCATGGAATATTATGCAGCAATCAGAAATGATGAGTTCGTGTTGTTTGTAGGGACATACATGAATGTGGAGAACATCATTCTCAGCAAACTGACACAAGAACAGAAAATGAAATACCACATATTCTCACTCATAGGAGGGCGATGAAAAATGAGAACACATGGACACAGGGAGGGGAGTACTAAACACTGGGGTCTATTGGGGGGAAAAGGGGAGGACCAGCGGGGGGGGGATCTGGGGAGAGATAGCCTGGGGAAAAATGACAAATGTGGTTGAAGGGGAGAAAGGAAGCAAAACACCACTGCCATGTGTGTACCTATGCAACTGTCTTGCACGTTCTGCACATGTACCCCAAAACCTAAAATGCAATAAAAATAATATATTGATTTTTCTAATTTATCAAATTATTCTTTTGCAGTTTATACTCTCCAGGTCTTAATCTAAGAAATATTTTGTCTACCTAAATTTTCAAACATTTTCTAATAGTTTTCTTTAAGAAGTTTCATAGTTTTAGCTTTCATTGTTAAGTCTATGATCCATTTCAAGTCAGTTTTTTCGTGATGCTGTTTAATTTTAATAAATAATTGTAATGTTGATTTATCACTGTAGAGATACCCGGTATTTTGCAATTAGTCCTGTCTATATTGATAAAGTTGTAGATCTTTTGAGAACCACTCCTGGCATTTTACTGGAAAAGGAACTGCTGGGTTGAACTACTGCACATGACTCTTAAAGGTACTGATAAATTTTATCAAACTATTCTCCAGGAAGATTATACCCCTGGAGGAAGTGTGTCTGTTTCCTGGAAAATTATACCCCTGGAGGAAGTGTGTCTGTTTCCTGGAAAATTATACCCCTGGAGGAAGTGTGTCTGTTTCCTGGAAAATTATACCCCTGGAGGAAGTGTGTCTGTTTCCTGGAAGATTATACCCCTGGAGGAAGTGTGTCTGTTTCCTGGAAGATTATACCCCTGGAGGAAGTGTGTCTGTTTCCTGGAAAATTATACCCCTGGAGGAAGTGTGTCTGTTTCCTGGAAGATTATACCCCTGGAGGAAGTGTGTCTGTTTCCTGGAAAATTATACCCCTGGAGGAAGTGTGTCTGTTTCCTGGAAGATCATACCCCTGGAGGAAGTGTGTCTGTTTCCTGGAAGATTATACCCCTGGAGGAAGTGTGTCTGTTTCCTGGAATGACATCATCATTTTATCTTAAACATTCCCAAAGGTGTTTCATTTTAATTTACATTTCTTTGATGACTAGCAAGTAGAATATTTAAGGTTATTAGCCATTTTATTTATTGTTGTAAGAATACACTATTTATGTTACAGTATAGGGGTCCCAATCCAGGCCCCAAAAAGGGTTCTTGGATCTTGCACTCAGGGCGAGTCCATAGACTAAAGTGAAAGCAAAGGAATAAAAAAGCAGCTACTGCATAGACAGAACTGCCCTGTGGGCTTTTGGTTGCCCATCGTTATGGTTATTTCTTGATGGTATGCTAAACGAGGGGTGGATTATTCATGCCTCCTCTTTTTAGAGCCTATAGTGTAACTTTCTGGCATTGTCATGGGATTTGTAAACTGTCTTGGTACTGGGGAAAGTGTAGCCATGAGGACAACCAGAGGTAACTCTCATCACGATCTCTGTTTTGGTGGGTTTTGTTTGGCTTCTTCACTGCAACCTGTTTTGTCAGCAAAGTCTTTATGACATGTATCTTGTGCCTACCTCCTATCTCACCCTGTGACTTAGAATACCTTAGGAATTCTAAGGCTGGGAATTCAGCCCAGTATATCTCAGCCTTATTTGACCCAGCTCCTATTCAAGATGCAGTTGCTCTTGTTCAAATGCCTATGACATTTATGTTTTGGTCCAGTTTACTTTTGATGTATCTATTTGTTTTACTATTTAATCCAGCTCCTTACAGGAATGCTATAGCATATATTCCAACATTATATGTAATGAATCTCTAAAGTGAAGGTATTAATTGATATATTCTAGATATCAAACAGGTTGAGAGCAAAGCTGATTTTTATTTTGAAAGATAAGAGGGCTGATTATTTTCATATTTTTGAACAAATGAAATATACCCTCATTCTCTCTGAAAAGGGACTGAACTGAGCAGTCAATAAATATTTGAAAGCAGGGTACATATGTGAATTTAGAAAAGAGAAAAAAATTTATCTGCATTATTCCCACAATATGCTTGGACTATATTTCATCCTGGGATAATTTGTCCTGTGTCTCCTGAGTCACAGAGACAGTGATTTTTAAGGTGTTGCTGTCACGTTTTCCTAGGTAATGAGCACAGGATCAAGGGCCTCATCAGCAGTGGTCTTGTGATCTCTTTTATGTTGCAGAAGCTCCTGTGTAAAGCTCACAGGGAAAGTGAACACTTTTAGCTTCCTCTAGGACAAGGGCCATGTTTGTCTGTGTCCTCCTTTGAGGCTGTTTCTTAATCTCTATTTAAAAGTGAAAGATAAATGGGAATAAAATAAGCTACATATTATGAGATCAATAAGAAGAGACAAAACAATAAAAATAAGCACCTACATTAAAAGCATTGAGTCAAGCAAAATGAACTATAACAAAGGATTAAGGTAGGTTTGTCCAATGGATTATTTATAACCCAAAACAATAAAACAAATCTAGGATATAAGCTTAAAGTTCAATTCATAAAATATTTTTAAAGAAATATTTGCAGAATAAATACTTTTTGTTGTACAATTAACCTATGGTCTGGGTCAGTTAATAAGGCCATTCTTTCCTACTGTAACTATGGTAAATGTCATTCATCAATCCAGCATTATTTAAAACTGGGCCTTGAAAAAGCCTTAAAATGTTTCTGAACAAAAATATCCAAGCAGCTATTATCAATCAAGAAGTTGGCATTTGAATTAACACATATTACCATTTCAATGCTTGACTCATCTATGTACAGTTTTATCAATTTAAAGATAGAAAAGCGAATCAGCTTTTATGCAGCAAGTTAATTCTTTCTCCAATGTTAGCAGCCCTAGCACAGGAATCTCTCTCAGCTCTTGAGCCTTCTTTAAGCCACAGCTTCCCAATTGGAATACACACCAATAGGTCAAAACACATACAGGTATATGGAAGTTATTAATTCCTCAGCCTTAAGAAAGCCAGGTGGGGTTGAAGACGCCAGACGTCCCGGGCTGTTACTTATAACCATAAACAGCCACATCTGTTTACTCTGGTGTGCCAATATTATTGTTTTCTATTCATATTATGAAAAAGACAGAAAGTTTTGCTTGAATTACAGAACAAACAATCCTGTCCTAGTCAGAGACATTAGTACATGGGTAGTTCCTTCTAACTCTTATTCAAAATGTTAGAATTTTTCAAAATAATCACAATAAAAAAGTCAAAAGATTTATATTTTGGAATGGAATGTGTATATATTTATGTATTCATGTGTCACCTAAAGGCAGAGATATGTTCTGAGATCATCTTTAGGTAATTTAGTCATTGTGAAAATATCAGAGGGTGTACTTACACAGACCTAGATTATATAGCCTAACACACATCAAGGCTATAGATGCAGCCTACTGCTCCTAGGCTACAAACTTGTACCTGAAGACGTGTTACTGTACTAAACACTACAGGAAATTGTAATACGATGGGAAGCATTTGTGTATCTAAACAGCTAAACACAGAAAATGTGTAATGAAAATACAGTATCATTATCTGATGAGACCACCATCATATATATGGTCTGCCATTGGCCAAAACATTTTTACGCAGTGCATGACTGTATTTATTATATGCATACATATTTTCAGTCTGAGACACAACTGATTTTACTTGGAGTGAAATACATTGTTGTGTGCTACACTTTCCTAGAGCACAGCTACTGTTCATTGAAACTCCTGGCATTGTAGCATAAAAGTCCACTAGAAGATCTTGAGTATTTAAGGAGCATTATTTGATAATGAGGTTATTTTGGTGTCAAGAGATGTTATAAACTCTAGCTGAGATTAACTTCATGGAGTGACTTCCTAAGGCATCTATATCTTTTCTTTCTCATTCAAATCTGTCTAGCTTGTATCTCTCTAGGCACTTATAATCATGGTACTAGATTGATATGAATTAATAGGTTGATGGAAAATATTTCTTAAGAAATTAAAAAATTTCAAGTACAATTAATCTTTAACTGCCAGGTATGTGTATTATGAGACACTGAATGCGAACCAGTTTGGAAACATAAAACAAATTGTAATTTACACATTCAATACAAACAAAACTATAAAGCCAATAAAAAGCAAATTGACAGTTAATTTAATGTAACAGATGATTGCTTTTAATAGAAAGCAATCACACTTAACATCACAAATATGAGTTGATTACTCCAGAGCGATTCTTTGGGTCAGGCAGGCTGATGCTGCTTCTTGCCTCATAACTGAGTGTCCTTCAGTCCTTTCTCAAATTGTTTTTAGAGTGGTCATTGCAAGTGATTGACTTATTTGAATGGCTCCCTACTGCTTGCTATAATGCACAGATATCATCAGTTAGTGAACAGAATCCTTTTAATCTGAGTCTTGCTTACCTCTAGCCTCATCTATTTTTAATGTTGTCTATCATGATTTAAACAGGTCTATATAATTTGTTCCGGCTCTACTATACTAAGTATTTGCAGTCTCCACAGGTGTCATCTTGTTTCTCTCTTCAGAGCCTTTCCAGCATGCCATTCCCACTGTCTATGTAAAGTTTATAGCAGCCCATGGTCATTCCTTCAGAACTGGATTTTGGTATCTTCAGGGAAATGCTTTGTAATACACTCCCTCTTCTCCTCCAGCTCTGAATAAATCGACTCCCTCTTTCTTCCCACCAAAGCAGCCTACGCATTCCTGTTTTGACCAGACTTGACACTCTATGCTACAAATAACTGGTTTATTCTACTTGTCTGTGAGATCCCTGAGAGAAGGGTGAGGTCATATTCACACCCCTTGCATTTTTAAATTATATTTTGACAGTTTTAAATTCTTTATAAATATTTTTGAAATGGACAAAGGGGATGAGCTCACACTACTGGAGTTACTGCGCACGCTGGTTTCTGGTTTGGGCTTTTTTGTTTGTTTCATTTTGCTTGGGGACGTGTGTGTGTCCTCATAATGCTGAATGCAAGAAGGATAAGCAGATGTTTTGTTTGAGTTACTTCCCTGAGGAGGCTTCCTGTGAAATATTTTTCACCTTCCTTTTCTTTTTTGCTTCGTTTTGCTATAAGTTCTGTTTCTGTTCCCCGGCTCTCCCTCCTGTCTGACCTGTATTAGACATTTTACAAATTTCAGAGTCTTTTTTTTTTAAGCTGTGCAGTAAATGTATACAGAAGTGAATTGTCTCTTGGAATTAGATTGACTATTTGTTTTGTAGAAGTCCAAGAGATGCCTTTATTTTGGTTGCTAACAAAATGCGAAATCATTATGGTGTGGGTATTCTTTTAGTGCCTAGAATGGGTAGCAGGTAGATACGCCAACATAAAACCAAATAACATTGAAGCCGTGGTATTAAGATAGATAGCTCAGTAAAGGAATATTATGTAAATTTTCTGTTTTTCACTTTATTTTACTAGTCAATAGGCATTGTCTAAAATTCCAGAGAGTCATTCATATAGTTAAAAGGAAAATAATGACAAATTTGAGTTTTTTGGCAATCATAAAGTAAAAAATGTCTACTCAAATCATCAAATCACAAATGATGACAGACATATTTATTTTTGCCTTAGCATTCATTAAGTTTGGTAAAGAAGAACAATTTTTAAGAAACTCATTAGACATCCTTGACATACTTAAGAAAAATTGACTGCCACCATGATTTGGTTGTGCAGAATTTCTAAACTCACACAGCATTAGAACTGAGCTAGCATTGGATGCCAGCCTATGAGTTCATTAATAGTTAAACTTTATGTATTTGGTTATGCAACAAATATTTATAAAGTGTTAAACATGTGCACAGCTTTTTTCCAAGTCTTGGGAATAGTAGTATAAGAGAAGGGTCTATAGTTTTACATAATATGGGCTCCCTCCACCTTGTTGTTAATACTTCTGTATAGGCATGGGTTTTATTACACATACTCAAAACACTGGGGAGGGCATAGATGACACAAATTAAAATATTTTGGTTTAGTTTCTGAGCTCCAAAGTGAATTATACAAATCCACAATTTTTCATAGTTATCTGTGATCCACTTTCTGGCAGTATCTGAAGTAACACAGTGTAGTGGAAACAGCAAGTACTCACTTTCTGATCCTCATCAGTTCTGCCAGAAACTTTTTGTTCAATCCTAGATAAATAGCATGACCTCCCAGGTTTTTAGGAAATAACATTAGATTTTCCTTAAATGTGCTTCTATCTATGATTTTCTGCCTACAGAATATAATAATTTGCTAATGAAAGTGCCCCATAATCACTAAATAACTGTTACCCATCTATATTTTTTGACTAATATCCACAACTTATAAAGAAAGATCAGTTGTAAAAGCCATGTGAGTCTAAGCTTCCTCCAAACAAGAGCACACATATCCTAAGCAATGCAATGCAGGGAGTCAGAGAAGGTGTATGTTGAATGATGTTACACGTGATCCACTAGTTAACTGTTCATGTAACACAATAACTAGATTTAAATTCTTACTAAGTTGCATGAAACCTATAATATAAAAATACTAGCAGTAGCTATGACACGTTAGCAAAATGTAAAGTCATTTTTTCCTGCTTTTGTAAACTGCTGAGAATATCTAATGTTACAGTTCTCAGTGGAATTTCATGAAAGCTACATCTGAACCACGTACAAGTTGACCTCATATATCAAGGACCATCAGCACTTTACTACTATCCATGTGGGGGAATAAATTACTTTGGCAACATGCATTTCTGGGAATGTCATATTTACTGAGGCTAGCAATTAATCACTTAAAGTTGTATTTGAATAAAATGTGTTTCCAGGAAATTATTTTAATTTTATTATCCCTTTTATAATTTCACTAGGCCAATTAGATGACTTGAAATAGAATTGGATTTTCACAAAGAGTTATTACTTGCTAGTACAATCTATACAATCACCTAAATCCAACTTTATCCTGTGGGGTTTAGTTTATTATAACTCATGAATATATAGATTTTGATTCATTTTAAGCTGCACATGTCTACATTAACAGTAGAAGTAGTGTTCTTCAAGATTTAAAATGAAACTTTAAGCATCCTATAAAAATAAATTTTGAAGATTCTGTTTTGATATTACCTATATTTGATTTATAATTTTATCTCTATGTTATTTTTATAAGACCCTCTTATGATTCAATATAATAAATAATTATTGTGGTGTTGTTCAAATAGTTACATGATTCTAAATTACCAGAAAAATGCCATCCATCCTTTAGTAAGGTCATTTTGAAAAGGATATGTAATGATAATTTAACTCATTTGAGCATTAGTAAATATGCACAAAGTCTCAGTGTTACTGAGATGAAGTTAAGGTTTATATATAATAATATGTTTTTCAAATATGAAACTTTACCATAAATTATTAATGTTATTAACTTTGCAGACTCTATTTTGATAATTTCTTATGCATATTAATATTTTCTTTATAATATATTTTGCACACATTAAAATTTATCACTCTTGGTACCTTAATAACTTCCTTACAAACATATTATTGGAGAAGTAACAATGAACAATGATAAGAACCTTTCTTAAACACCTTCTATGTTCCTGTCAGGCCTTGTGTTACATCATTTGTGAGCACTGTCTCATTTAATCTGACAATAATTCTATGAGATTAAGTACTAGGCTGTAATTAATTTTGTTTTAATATTTTCTTAGTAATTGTAAACACGAATACTGTGGTGAAAATTTTTTTATATTTTATTCTTGATTCTAAATATTGCTTGTGCATTTCTTTTTTTATTCATGTGTATTTATGTATTGAGCACCTGCTAAGGTCCAGGCAGTGCTCAGAAGTGCGGCAAACATAGTAAGTGCTAAGGATATAGCAATGAATAGGACAGAAAAGATGCTTGCCCTCATGAAGTTTATATCCAGTGTTGCAGTATAGATGCTAACACATAAACAGATAATATCATAATTTCCGGTCATGATTACTATTAAGAAGAAAGAAAACCAAGGTAATAGCTACAAAATGACAATGGTATGAATGAGAAAGATGGTGGTGTGAAATCAAGTCAGAGAGTCGGGCAGGAAGCAAATTATTCAGCAATTTGTAATTTTTACCTTTAAACTTTAAATGTTATTTGTTAAAGACAATTATCCAAACTCGGATTTAAATACCTCTACATAACCACTGGGGAGAGCATCCTTGTTTGAGTATGGTCACTCCTGACTGAGGCACAACATTATTATTTTTTAGACGGAGTCTCACTCTGTCACCCAGGCTGGAGTGCAGGCATGATCTCCACTCACTGCAACCTCTACTTCCCAGGTTAAAGAAATTCTCCTGCCTCAGCCTTCCTGAGTAGTTGAGCAGGGAAGTACAACATTTTTACAACTCAGTGACATTAGAGATTTGTTTAGGGAAAACTGATAATGTGAAATAATTTTTCCTTTTATTCACTAAGAAGGTGGGACTGCCTAAGTGGCTGCTTAAATAACTTTAGTCTTGCAGTAGATCTGAACGGGGTAAATGTCTCCTTACTGCTTGTTTGAGCAAAGTATATCAGTGTTAATATTAGTATCATTATTATAAACATTGTCTTTATTCTTTTCCCTTTTGAAAATGATCTGGTTGTACCTCTTGAACACTTATTACATAAATAGTGGGACTGTACTCCATTTACCGTCTTGTATATATATCATCAAACTGCTTCTTGTGTTGGCCTCTCTGTCTTTTGTTTTTGAAGTTCATTTCCTATTGCCTTTTGAGAATATTTTCCACTCCTTATCCCACCCACTTCCTTCACATTTTGTGCATTCTTGGTTTTTTTTTTATTACTATTCTTTTGTTGTGGCTTCCTGGTTTGGTTTTCTTCAAATAAAAATCATGGATTTATGCATTTTATTTAAAGTGTCAGCTAGGCACGGTGGCTCATGCCTGTAACCCCAGCACTTTGGGAGGCTGAGGCAGGCACAATTTGAGGTCAGGCATTCAAGACCAGCCTGGCCAACATGGTGAAAGCCCGTCTCTACTAAAAATACAAAAAAATTAGCCAGGCGTGGTGGCACACACCTGTAATTTCAGCTACTTGAAAGGCTGAGATGGGAGAATTGCTTGAACCCAGGAGGCAGAGGTTGCAGTAAGCCAAGATCACACCACTGCACTCCAGCCTGGGAGACAGAGAAAGACTCCATCCCCACCAAAAAAAAATGTCAACTAGGTAGCTGAAATTTTCTTCTGATTTCTATGATAAATCATTTTTTCTCTTATTTGCTTATTCTGAAACACCGAAACAAAGCTATATTACATGACTGATGGCTGATTGATGCCTAGTTCACATCCACATTCTTAGCATATATTAGACATCCATAGAGTGTGGCTGGTTCCCTTTAAAGAAAAATGTGCTTATATTCTATCTACTTCGTTTTTACATAATCTGATCCCAAGGAAAGCAAAGCATTCTATATGTTTTAAATATACTTCTGCATTACAAGCCTCAATATGTATTACCTTCATGACGTTTTCCCGCTACTGCTCAGGGAAAAATATATTTCTATAATGCAATGTGATTTACCCTTCCTTTCATTCACTCATTCTCTAGGAAATATATTCTGCAAATAAATATAGGAAGAGAGATACTTAGCATTAGCAGTAGAAGGAGAAAGTGAAAAAGGCAATCCACTGGCCTCAGAGTTCAGTAGTCAGAGACATGCAATTGAGGAATGGTTTTTGGATGGTATAGATTATATTTCTAAATCAGAATACATAAAACTGGGTATTTATTAGTGTATTAATGATAATTTTAAAAATTTAAACGGAAATATAAAAACTAACAATGCTTAAAATCTCATAACCAGAGTTGCATTCTTACTGCTTTGGAACGACCATTTTCTTTGACTGTTGCCTTTGAAATAAAAATGTATCCAGACTATATTTGGAACCCCTGATAAAATTTTAAAAGAACAAAGAAACTGAGATAGTAAATAATGTTTCAAAATGAATACTGCAATGATGTATTTTGAATCATCCTAGAGACTGCCTTATGGTAAAATAGAGTGTTGTGGTTTATTTTGAGGGTCATAAAAATGTTACCATCTCTTCAATGATCTTATATTGTCTTTATCAAAATTCTAAAATGTGCTTATATTCTATTTTTTCTCTTATTTGAACAAATTACTGTTAAAGGACATTTTGTATCGACAGTAAATAATCACGTGTTGGAATAGATAGCCAAATAAATGAAGAAGTTGAGAAAATTGAGGTTAATGGATTGCTGAGTTTTTAATAGAATCTAAGTAGACGTATTCATAAACTACAACTAAGCATCATTTATTTTCTTAGGTTTCACTTATAGTTATTTACACTACACCCACATATGTTTGTCCAAATAAATTTGATTTTTTATTACATTTCCTACTTTAAAATGTATATAGCCACTATTCTATTTTCTTAAATGACCTTGTTACACATGGGAATTTTTTTCCACATGAACTCTGAGTTGTTTCCTTTTTTATGTATTCTGAATATCAACTTTATATGTTTCATTTTAAAAACATAAATTTTCCTTGGTGTTTTATTCTCTTTGTAGCAATTGTGAATGGGAGTTCGCTCATGATTTGGCTCTCTGTCTGTTATTGGTGTATAGGAATGCTTGTGATTTCTGCACATTGATTTTGTGTCTTGAGATGTTGCCAAAGTTGCTGATCAGCTTAAGGAGATTTTTGGGCTGAGATGATGGGGTCTACTAAATATATAATCATGTTGTCTGCAAATAGAAACAATTTGACTTCCTCTTTTCCTAATTGAATATTCTTTATTTATTTTTCTTGCCTGATTGCCCTGGCCAAAACTTCCAATACTATGTTGAGTCGGAGTGGTGAGAGAGGGCACCCTTGTCTTGTGCCAGTTTTCAAGGGAAATGCTTCTAGTATTTCCCCATCAGTATGATGCTGGATGTGGGTTTGTCATAAATAGCTCTTATTATTTTGGGATACATTCCACCTATGCCCAGTTTATTGAAAGCTTTTACTTCTAGTTTTTAGTCATCACTTTGGGTCATCACTTTGAGTAAAGTCATCACTTTGGTTAAGATGCATCAATAACTTGTGGGAATCTAACCCAGAGATTGTTGACTCACCTTGCCTGTGAAAAATTCTATATGTATGTTAAATTTAAATTCCAGTAAACTTTATTATAAATTACTTGGTATAACATGTACAAATATAAGAATACAAGAAATCTAGGTGTAATTTACTTTATTTAAACAAATAGAAAACATTTTTTTCCAACCTCTCTACCAAGAACTTACCAAGTTGTTTTAGATAACTTTTAAATTAATTAATTTAGGTGGCTCAACATTTTTCAGTTATTAAAAAAGTAAATATACATAGCATTTTAACAGATCTTCTCCTATACTCATCTATCGCTTTACTCCATAGGTATTTATAGAGGATCTACTCATGCCAGGCATTCTGTTAAAACACTGTGAAATGTGAGCAAAACTACCTAATACACTTGCTCTTATAGAGTTTCCAATCTAGAGGAGAAAATGGCCAGTGAAATAATTTACAAAAAATGTTGAATTTTAACATAGTTACATGATATAGTAAGCATGTATAGCTAGTAGCTCCAACCTAGGCTTTTATGAGGGAGACAAAGTCAGTGAGTTCTCTTTTGAGAGAGTAATAAGACATGTGTTTCATATTTACAGTGAGTGGCATAAGTTATGATGCTGTGAACAGAACAAACATGAAAAAGTGGATGTCAGACACCCTCTGTATACTTTTTGCAAAGAGTAAGGGAAAGCAGGATGTAATATAGAATTGAGAGTGAAGGTAGTGGGACAGATATCACAAGTCATGCTTATGATTGTAGTCTTTAATACTGCAATAAGAAGCCATTGAAATATTATAGAGATCATATTTTTGTTTCATAAATTTGTTTTGGATGCAGTGTTATAGGCCCATGGGATGGACAAAAGAATAGATATAGTGACGGCAAAGAAAGAGAATGTCAATAAGCCATGGGGAATGTGATTATTGTCTTAGAATTGAGAGGTAGAAGTATAGATTTAAACCAAGTGAATGGAATCAACAGATAAACACCAGGAAGGAGCAAGAGTGTTCTCTATTAAATTGCACAGAGGAGGTGGCCTATAATTTCTTAGTTTCTGTCATGCAGAAATAGGTGAATTGAAAGGACATTGCATTAAGGGGAAATGCAGGAAGCAGATCAGTTTTGAGTTATGCTCTTAATTTACTTTGTTTAGACAGATAGTGAAATACTTTCAAAAATTAGGCAAGAGGGATTAAGTAGTATGTATGTTAGAAATACTGGTCTGATTTTCAGAGGGGAGTGGGGACTGGGGGTAAAAATTTGAGTCGATTCTATTGATGTTCAAATTGAAGTCTTGGGTATGGAGGAGTTGGCATGGGGGAAAAATGAAGTAACATGGAATGAGGTCTTAAGACAGGGAATTGGGAGAACTTCAACTTGTAATAAAATTGTATAAGGGAGGAGTTGAATAAGCAAACAAGAAAGGGGAATGCTTGTAATCATAGCGAATGATTCACATGAAGCAATTTCATTTTGTAACAAAGAAAAGGGGTGGGTGAAAGGGACAGAATATGACTGTGTCCATTTGAAATCCAGTCAGTCACAAGCTAAGATGTCCAAAATCAGAAACAAAAGTCTTCTAATTTTCTTGGGTAATGAACTATTTAAAACACAATTATATCAGTCAATATTTTCATTCAATAGTGGAAGATCAACTCAGCAGAGCCACTGGGAACTTCTCTGTGCATTGGCTCTGTGAAGATTGCCTGCAAGATGCCAAAGCATAGTCTACAAGTTCCAGGTAGAGGAAGGGCTAGAGTCAAATTATGAGCTAACATAGCCCAAAATTCTAAAAGATTAAATACATTCTGCAAGCCCTGATTTTAGATAGCAGGCTGCTTTGAAATGCCCAAGGCTCTGCCCCAAGGGAGAACTTCAGTCTGAGTCAGAATCCTGATTCTGGTAGCCATCACCTGATGGGCTGAATTTAGCATAGTTCTTGTATTTGAATTATAATCAACTTGTATTTTTACTCTCAGTTGATGTCTGAACAAGTGTTGGAACACCCTTTACCAATTTTTACAGTCTTTTCCCCCCTTTTTATGCTAAGGATGACACAAAAGACATTTAGTGTATGTATGTGTACGTGCACCCATATAGTTTCTGTGTGTTCATATAATTTTGTTGTGTTGGAATTAGCACCACTCTAAATAAGCAAGCATTTAATAAATAAATGGATGTTGTGCTTTTTTAAAAAATTGAACTTTACCGTAAAAATATTATCAGCATATGTTGTATGATACAGGAGGGAAAAAATTAGTATTTGGATAGAAATTCACTAAATAACAATTCAGTTAAGCTGAGTGGTACTCTTGCCTGTTATCATTAAGATGGGGGTACTCTCCTAGATATTATTCTTTCCAAGAAATGAGCTGTTTTTACATATCTCATTGCTTGGCATTATCATTATAAAACATCAAAATACAAAAGAAAAAATATCCAGATGGTGTTGTGAACATTCTTATTAATGAATCAGTTCCTTCACTATGTAAGGCTCAAATGGGTCTTATCTCAACTAAATAAAATAAAAAGAGGAAAAAGTTCTAAATTAATTCTTGAGAAACATATGCATTTTTCTGTATCTTTTGTTAAATTTTAATAACACCAGCCATTCCTGAGATTATCCATCTGATTATTTCAAATATTGGGACCTTTTGGGTCAGACTGATTTCTGGTATACTAAGGAATCAGATAATTTATTTTTAATTAAAAATCCCAGCTGGGCACGGTGGCTCATGCCAGTAATCCCAGCACTTTGGGAGGCTGAGGCAGAAGAATCACAAGGTCAGGAAATTGCGACCATCCTGGCTAACCCTGTCTTCACTAAAAAAACAAAACAAAACAAAAAAATCAGCCAGGCCATGGTGGCACATGCCTGTAATCCCAGCTACTCAGGAAGCTGAGGCAGGAGAATTGCCTGAACCCAGGAGGTGGGGTTGTGGTGAGCCGAGATCGCACCATTGCACTCCAGCCTGGTTAACAAGAGCAAAACTCCGTCTCCAAAAAGAAAACAAAACAAAAAAAGGAGCCGGGCATGGCTGTGCACATTTGTGGTCCCAGCTACTCAGGAGGCTAAGGCAGGAGGCTCACTTGTACCTGGAAGGTCAAGGCTGCAGTGAGTTGTGATCATGTCATTGCACTCCCTCCTGAGAAACAGAGTGAGACACTATCTCTAAATAGTAACAATAATAATGATAATAATGAATTCCAGCCTGGGTAAGACACTGTTGCAAAAAATAAAAATCTGCCCACACCCACCCTACTAATAGAGGCAGATTCAACCCCAGGCAGACCACTCCCTTCTTTCACAAGCACCGCTTGTGGGTTCCTCATCTCCAGCCGGAAAGCCAGCCACAAGCCATGCCTTCCCTTTCTCTCAGAGCCTGTGTGCTCAACCTTAGGAGGAAAGAAACTGCAGGGGTGCTGGTAGGGAGAGAAGGGATTCACTGGGCTCAGGAGCAGAAGGGGTGCTCCAGGGTCAGGAGAGCCCAGGGTAGCATGGGCCATGCTGTGCTTTGGGGGCAGGGTTTTACAGATGAGCAAACTAAGTCCAGGACAGGTCAGACATGAGCGCTCTTCGGTCCCACACTTCTTCCTCCATGCCCTGGCCTCTGAAGCTCTCCCTACAGCCAGGACAGGTCAGGCTAGAAAATAATTTGGCCTCAAAGGCTGCTGAGGCATTGGGGGTCAGGTATATTTGAATTCCAACCTCTGCTTGTCTTTTTATTTTTTACCTTTTTTTTTTTTTGAGACAGAGTTTTGCTCTTGTTGCCCAGGCTGGAGTGCACTGGTGTGATATCGACTCGCTGCAACCTCCGCCTCCCTCTGGGTTCAAGTGATTCTCCTGTCTCAGCAACCCAAGTAGCTGGGATTACAGGCATGCACCACCATGCCTGGCTAATTTTTTTTTTTTTTTGAGATGGAGTTTCCCTCTTGTTACCTAGGCTGGAGTGCAATGGCACGATCTTGGCTCACCACAACCTCTGCCTCCTGGGTTCAGGCAATTCTCCTGCCTCAGTCTCCTGAGTAGCTGGGATTACAGGCACGCGCCACCATGCCCAGCTAATTTTTTGTATCTTTAGTAGAGACGGGGTTTCACCATGTTGACCAGGATGATCTCGATCTCTTGACCTCCTGATCAACCCACCTCGGCCTCCCAAAGTGCTGGGATTACAGGCGTGAGCCACCACGCCCGGTCTATTTTATTTTATTTATACAGACAGGATCTCACTGTTACCCAGTTTAGAGTGCAGTACTGCAATCACAGCAGTCGCACTGCTGGGCCCAAGCATTCTCCAGCCTCAGCTGCCATAGGAGCTGGGACTACAGGTGTGCACCACTGTACCCAGCCTGGAATTACGTTTTGTTTTTTTGATTTTATTTTTGAGACGGAGTCTAGCTCTGTCACTAGGCCGGTGTGTGGTGTCGCGGTCTCTACTTACTGCAAGCTCTGCCTCCTGGGTTCAAGAGATTCTCCTGCCTCAGCTTCTGAGCAGCTGGGATCACAGGTGCCTGCCACCATGGCTGGCTAAGTTTTGTATTTTTATTTATTTTTAATTTTTATGTATGTATGTATGTATGTATGTATGTATGTATGTATGTATGTATTCTTTGTAAAGATGGGGTTTCACCATGTTGGTCAGGCTTGTCTTGAACTCCTGACCTCAGGTGATCCACCCGTCTCAGACTTCCAAAGTGCTTGACCATACCTGGCCTGGAATTACTTTTTAAATTCACACTGTAATTTTGGATTAGAATTTGTATTTGTCTTGTGACAATTTTTTCTTTTCTTTGACAGAATCTCTGTTGCCCAGGCTGGAGTGCAGTGGTACGATCTCGGCTCACTGCAACCTTCACCCACTAGGTTCAAGTGATTCTCCTGCCTTGGCCTCCCAAGTAGCTGGGACTACAGGAGCACACCACCATGCCCAGCTAATTTTTTGTATTTTTTTAACCGGGTGCGGTGGCTCACGCCTGTAATCCCAGCACTTTGGCAGGCTGAGGTGGGCAAATCACAAGGTCAGGAGATTGAGACCATCCTGGCTAACACAGTGAAATGCCACCTCTACAGAAAAAAAAAAAAAAAAAGATTAGCCAGACATGGTGGCATGCACCTGTAGTCCCAGCTATTCAGGAGGCTGAGGCAAGAGAATCACTTGAACTCAGGAGGTAGAGGTTGCAGTGAGCTGGATCGAGCCATTGCACTCCAGCCTGGGTAACAAAGTGAGACTCCATCTCAAAAAAAAAAAATTTGTATTTTTAGTAGAGACGGGTTTCACCACATTGTCCACGCTGGTCTTGAACTCCTGACCTCAAGTGATCCACCTGCCTTGGCCTCCCAAAGTACTGAAATTACAGGCATGAGACACTGTGCCTGGCCTTGTGGCAATATTTTTTCTTTTTCTTTTTTTTTTTTTTATTTTTGAGATGGAGTTTTGCTCTTGTTGCCCAGGCTGCAGTGCAATGAGGCAATCTTGGCTCTCTGCAACCTCCGCCTCCCGGGTTCAAGTGATTCTCCTGCCTCAGCCTCCAGGGTAGCTGAGATTACAGGCATGCACCACCATGCCTGGCTGATTTTTTGTGTTTATAGTAGAGATGGTGTTTCTCGGAGATCGATCCAAGTTGGTCAACCACTAACAGCTCAGGATTGTAGCTCCCAGTGAAAGCTCAGAGAATGAGATGACGCCACATCTTTAGACGAATTTTCATCACTCACCGATTAGCCGATTCCCAGTGGAGGAGCCCCACGCGTCGCCAGTGCGACTCTTGTGGCCGCCGCAGCGGTTTTTCCGGGGTTTCGGCGCAGCAGCTCTTCATGCAGAGCCAACGAGACTGCTTCCCCTACTGACCAGAGTTTGGAGCTTCCGGGAAGTCAGAGCCGCTTGTTGTGGACTCAAGAGGGAAGCCAGACCAGAGATTCCCGGGCAGAAGAGCACCATCAGTCTTATCGCTGCTATTTAAGCTGCCACAATGGGTTGCTCGGATCCCAGCACTGGGAATCAATAAGCCAGAGTCGACTCAGAAACCTAATTAGAAAGGCGGTTCATCTACAATGAAGGGAAAAAGACAGCCTAAGAAGGCCGAGTATACTCAAAAGCAGAACCCATCAGCAACGGAACAAGCCCTGATGGAAAAGGACTCATCAGCAATCGAACAAGCCCTGATGGAAAAGGACTCATCAGTAACGGAACAAGCCCTGATGGAAAAGGACTGTGTTCCATTATCTGAAGTAGGCTTTAAAAGGTGGATGATAAGAAACTTCTGGGAGTTAAAGGAACTCGTTCTAACCCAATGTAAAGAAACTAAGAACTTGGAAAAAAGGTTAGATGAAATGTTGAAAAGAATAGACAATATAGAGAGGAATACAAATGAACTTATGGAGTTGAAAAATACAACACGAGAACTTAGTCAAATATGTACAAGCTTAAACAGCTGAATGGATCAAGCAGAAGAAAGGGTATCAGAGGTCGAAGACCAACTTAATGAAACAAAACGACAAGACAAGAATAGAGAAAAAGGATAAAAAGGAATGAGCAAAGTCTCCAAGCAATATGGGACTATGTGAAAAGACCTAATATACGCTTGATTGGTGTACCTAAATGTGATGGAGAGAATGAATTCAAGCTGCAAAATACTCTCCAGGACATTATCCAGGAAAATTTTCCTAATTTAGCAAAGCAGGACACTATTCAACCCCAGGCAATACAGAGAACACCACAAAGATATTCCTCAAGAAGACCAACTCCAAGGCACATAATTGTTAGATTCACCAAGATCGAAATGAAGGAGAAAATATTAAGGGCAGCCAGAGAGAAAGATCAAGTTACCCACAAAGGTAAGCCTATTAGGCTTACAGCAGATCTCTCAACGGAAACCCTACAAGCTAGAAGAGAGTGGGGGCCAATATTCAGTATACTTAATCAACAGAACTTTCAGCCCAGAATTTCATATCCTGCCAATTTAAGCTTTACATTTGAAGGAAAAATAAAATCTTTTAGGAACAAGCAAGTACTCAGAGAGTTTATTACCACCAGGCCTGCTTTACAAGAACTTCTAAAGGAAGCATTATACACAGAAAGGAACAACCAGTATGACCCTTTCTAAAAATACACCAAAAAGTAAACAGCATTAACATAAAGAAGAATTTTTATCAACAAAAGGACAAAATAGCCAGTTAATATCAAATGGCAGCAACCCTAAATTTAAATCGACCAAATCTCCCAATCAAAAGATACAGACAAAATCTAACGGTGTATCCAAAGATATACATAGACTCAAAATAAAGGGTTGGAAAAAAAAAAAACGTACCAACCAAATGGAGAGCAAAAATAAATAAATAAAAATCAGGAGTTGCAATTTTCACATTTGACAAAATAGATTTCAAAGATACAAGGATACAAGGGTAAAAGGATTAATGTAATAATAAGAGATCTTAACACCCAGATACATAAGACCCATAATGAGATTTAGATTCAACGAGACAGAAAATTGATAACGATATCCGGGACTGGAACTAAGATCCAGAACAAATAAACTCAATAGAGCTCTCCATTTTAAACACACAAAATATGCATTATCCACAAAATCTAACGATATATCTAAAGGTATACAAAGACTCAAAACAAGGGGATGGAAAAAAACTCACCAACCAAATGGAGAGCAAAAATAAATAAATAAAAAGCAGGAGTTGCAATTCTCACACTTAATAAAATAGATTTCAAAGCTACAAGGATGCAAGGGTAAAAGGATTAATGTAATAATAAGAGATCTTAACACCCAGATACATAAGACACATAACGAGATTTAGATTCAACGAGACAACAAATTGATAACGATATCCAGGACTTGAACTCAGAGCCAGAACAAATAAACACAATAGAGTTCTCCATTTTAAACACATAAAATATGCATTAACCACTTTAAACACTCAAAATATTGATCGGCCATTATTGAAACCCATTCTAGGAATGAAGTAATATTCCTTTTTCCCTCTTTTTCTTTTTTTCCCCTTCTTTTTCTCTTTTTTTCTCAAAAAAAAATATATACATTCTTATAATGGAATGTGATGGACTGACAGAAATTATCTCTAAAAGATATTGTTAACAGAAAAAAAACAAGGTTCAGAAGTATGTACAGATACAGTCTGGCATTTGAGAAAAAATTGTGTGCATATTTGCTTGTATGCAAATATGATATCTAGAAGAATTCACACACACACAAAAAAAGAGATGGGGTTTCTCCATGTTGGTCAGGCTGATCTCTAACTCTAGACCTCAGGTGATCTGCCTGTCTCAGCCTCCCAAAGTGCTGTGATTACAGGCATAAGCCACTGCGCCCAGCTGCCCCTTGTGGCAATATTTTCATAGTGAATTTTCTTTATATATAAAAGGAGTGTTCATGATCTCCATTTTGTATTATACCTTTACATTATTTTCCATATTTGAATTAGTTGAATTTTCCTGGAGTGGAAGTTAACAGGAAGTTTTGGTGGAAATTGGGAGAGAAGCCAGAGCAGTTCTCTGGGTTTCTCTGGTGAAAGGCTCCCTCCTCTATTGCCATGGTAATGGGTCGTGCTTTTAAAATGTGGCCTTTCTCCAGGAGAATTGCTTGAACCCAGGAGGCGGAGGTTGTGGTGAGCCAAGATTGTGTCATTGCGCCCCAGACTGGGTAACAAGAGCAAAACTCCATCTCAAAACAAACAAAAAAAAAAGTGGCCTTTCTCTGCTTGCACTCCTCCTTCACCTCCAGATCCTAACCTGGCTCAAGAGGTCATCCGCCTCCAGCCCTGAGTGCTCCCAGTTCATTGTGGCCGTAGCTCCTGCCTTCCACCATCTCCTTTTTAGAAGTGGTCTTTTCTGGGATCTTTCATTCCTGACCCCCCTGCCTCCCCCTCACCCCTGCACTGCCATGTCTGTTGCTGGCAGGTACTTCGGGTCACATTCACTCGTTGTTGGAAGTTTATGGGTTTTTCTGTCTCTTACTTTTGTTCTTCCTCATGTTGCTTTGTATAATTTGGTAGAAAAGGGAACATCCAAAGCTAAGCTGCTGCCTTGTTTTCCTCCTTCCATGAAGTCTTCACCTCTGTGAGTTTTCTGTTTGTAACGTCCACCCAGAGAGCAAGACCGCCTGCTTGGTTTCTGGCTTCTGAGGACATTCAAGTCTTGGAGTCTTGGGAGGAAGGATATTTTGTAACCTCTGCTCTGAAAACAGCCCTTCTTACAAACAGCTCTTCTTTTCCTTCTTTTTTGAGTCAGAGTCTCACTATGTCACCAAGGCTGGAGTGCAGTGGTGTGATTTCAGCTGACTGTAACCTCTGCCTCCCAGGTTCAAGCAATTCTCCTGCCTCAGCCTCCCGAGTAGCTGGGATTACAGATGTGTGCCACCACGCCCAGCTAACTTTTGTAATTTTTAGTAGAGACAAGGTTTCACCATATTGGACAGGCTGGTCTTGAACTCCTGACCTTGTGATCCACCTGCCTTGGCCTCCCAAAGTGCTGGGATTACAAGTGTGAGCCACCACATCTGGCCACAAACAGCCCTTCTTATGCCAATGACTTCCTCCTAAAATCTGTCATTCTTACTTCTTGGGTAGAAATATTGTATTTATTTGTACCCTGAAAGATTATGGGGACCAGGGATGGGGCACAGGACAGTGGGCCCTCCAGCCAGGGTTTAGAAGCTCTGGGCATTGAATTTTCACACCAAGGGGGATCTGAGTTCTAAGGTCAAGGAGCCCATCTGCTCCTCTGATGGACAAAGCAGTGAAGGCCCAGGGAGGGGCAGAGGTGGGTTCAAGGTCATGCTGCCAAATTGCGGCAGATGTGGAAGTGGGCAGGCCAGACCTGGATCTGAATTCTGCAGTCCATGCTGCTTCCTGGCTCTGCGGCCTTCCACTTCAGATCCGTCGGGGTCCTTGGTGCCTCGGGTCTGTGCTAAGGTGTTACTTATCAAATGCAGTTAGCAGCAGGTGCCCACGTGTCCCCAGCGTTAGAGCATTTGGTTAGTACTGCCCCCACTTCACTTTGCAGAAGGGAATCTGAGGCCCAAAAAGGAAAGTGACCTCTGTAAGGTGACACAGCAAGTCATCCTCTTGACCTCACTGGTGAGTGGGCCAAGGACAGCTTCCTAGTTCTGCACTTGAGAGTTTTCAAAACATTCCTTACTTGTTTAATAAATATGCCTGAGCCCTAGGCTGGGTTAGTCTCTGCCCGAAAGGCATTCACAGCCTGATGGGGGAACAGACACACACACACACACACACACACACACACACACACACACACACAGTAGGGCAGCATGCTGATACACACAGTAGGGTAGCATGCTGATACACACAGTAGGGTAGCATGCTCACACACGGATACAGTAGGACAGCATACTCACACACACAGACACACAGTAGGGCAGCATTCTCATACACACACACAGCAGGGGAACATCCTCTCACACACATGCACTCAGCAGGGCAGCATGCTCACACACACACACACACACACACACAGCAGGGCAGCACATGACAGCCAAGGCTGCAGCATGGGGAGCAGGGATGCTGCAGCCAGCAAACCACACTGTGTTGCTCCCTAGCTCCAGTGCCACTGCGGTCCGTTAACTTTTCTGAAAGTTAAATAGGAGAGCAGGGGCTGGGATTGGCTGAAGTAGTCCCTGCAGCCCTCACTGGGGGTCAGGCTGAGCTAAGACCACCTGCCCACCCCATTGTTTGGGCTAGGACCACCTGACTCCCAGCTGTGTCCTCAGAAAGTGGAAGAACTTGGCAGGCTCCCCACCTTCTCTGCACAAAGGCTCCTGACCCACCGCATCCCTTCCCCCAAACCTCCCAGTCCCAATGAGTCCAGGTGTCCTCTTCCAGCAAGGGGGCTCCCATGCCACTTGGAGGTCAAGAGTGTGGTCCAGCCAGGCACAATGGCTCACACCTGTAATTCCAACACTTTGGGAGGTTAAGGCGGGCGGACCACCTGAGGTCGGGAGTTCCAGAACAGCCTGGCCAACATGGCAAGAACCCATCTCTACTAAAAGTACAAAACAATTAGCTGGGTGTGGTGGCACATACCTGTAGTCCCAGCTACTTGGGAGTCTGAGGAAAGAGAATCACTTGAACCCAGGCAGCAGAGGTTGGCAGTGAGCTGAGATTACGCCACTGCACTCCAGTCTGGGCGACAGATCAAGACTCTGTCTCTGTAAAAAACAGTGTGTTCCCCTGGTGGGGGAATCCCTTTGTGGGGCGGAGGGGCACGAGTCCTCGACAGCAGCTGCGTGCCTTCAGTCCTGCGAGCCTGGCCCTGGCCCTCTCTATCTGCTGCTATTGCAGCCCCCCATATGATGTTGTGGGGTCAGGGATCCTGGTGTCTGCTGAGGGGCATGTGGAAGGAGAGAGGGGAGAGAGAAAGAAAGAGAGACCAACCTGGATTGACAGGACCAAGAGAAAGAGGGGAGGTACAAGGAGCCCCAGAGAGAAAAAGCAGGAAGAAGACGCTGACAGGAAAGAAGACATTGATTGATTGATTGATTGAGGAGGTCATCAGAAGTTTCCACCATTGACTTCTAGGCACTCCTTTCCTCTTTGGTGGGTGCACACGGTGGGTCACCATGGGTCTCTGTCTTTTTCCCTTGGCTCTTCTTGCCTCTGGACTGGCTTCCTTCCCAGGCAGGCTCTCCCCGAGGGTTCCTGGCTCACACCTAGCGACCCCATGGAAAGCTTGGCCCGGCCTGGGTTCTGCGCGCCTCAGCCTGACCAGTGCGGTACAGTCATTAGCCAGACCTGAGTCAGTGCTCACCTTGACAGCCAGGGGGTGGGGCCCAAGGGCAGGGGTGGCTCTCCCCACAGGACATCAGGTGTTCTCAGGGGAGGTAAACCTAGATGACCCTCTGTCTCCACTGCAGAACAGCGGTGCACGTGACTTTTCTCCTGCTGCAGAGGGAGATTCTCTACAGAGCTGCCATAGTAGTGATGTTGAAAGCCACATGTGACCCGTAGGGTCATGGGGACCCTGGAGAAGGTGGTGTGAGAGGTTTCCTTTCCACCTCACCCTGGCCAGGGTTCCATCTTGGGCTCCTGTCTGAGTTTAGGACCCAGCTGAGCCCGGACCACACTCAATCCCCAGAGCGACCTGTGACCTGTCCACAGAAGAGGAACGAAGTCTTAGAGCAGTGCCCTGTCTTGTGGGCACGGGGAAGGGCCAGGAAGGAAGCTTAGGCATATCACTGTGGGCCTTGGTCCTCCAGGCCTGGCCACACAAAGTCCTGCTCAGGAAGGAAGCTGGGAAGCAATGGGCTGGGAGATCCTGGGGTGAAGTCCACCTGGGTCTCTGTCTGCTCAGGCAGGGGTGGAGGTGGGTGAGGAGGGGAGCCGATTTGGCTCCACTAGAAGCAAGTATGACCATGGGACAGGGATGGCATGCTTGGACCGTCCAGTTGGTGACAGCTGTGACACTGGGAGCGTGATAAAGAGGGTGCTAGTTCTGGCCGCATGCCTGTGCTTCCTGGCCTTAGAGACTATCCTGAGTGGCCCTTTCCTCCCAGCCCCTTCAGAGACGTCTTCACACAGATATGTGCCAGTCCCCCCTGCTGGGGAAAAGGCCTGTGATGCGATGGTCATGGCCACATCTGTTGAGAGCCTGCTCCAGCAGGGGCTGGGCCCTGGACATGCATTGCCTCCCTCCATCCCTCCAAGGTGGAGTGAATCCCATTTCTTTTCTTTTTCTATTTTTTTTTTGCGATGGAATTTCCCTCTTGTTACCCAGGCTGGAGCACAATGGCACAATCTTGGCTCACTGCAACCTCTGCCTCCTGGGTTCAAGCGATTCTCCTGCCTCAGCCTCCTGAGTAGCTGGGATTATAGGCACCAGCTACCATGCCCAGGTAATTTTTTGTAATTTTAGTAGAAACAGAGTTTCACTGGCCAGGTGCCGTGGCTCAAGCCTGAAATCCCAGCACTTTGTTAGGCCGAGGCAGGTGGATCATGAGGTCAACAGATCAAGACCATCCTGGTCAACATTGTGAAAACCCATCTCTACTAAAAATACAAAAATTATCTGGGCATGGTGGCGCATGCCTGTAATCCCAGTTACTCAGGAGGCTGAGGCAGGAGAATTGCCTGAACCCAGGAGGTGGAGGTTGCGGTGAGCCGAGATTGCGCCATTGCACTCCAGCCGGGATAACAAGAGCAAAACTCCATCTCAAAAAAAAAAAGAAAAAAACAGTTTCACTATGTTGGCCAGGCTGGTCTTGAACTCCTGACCTCAGGTGATCCACCTGCCTCAGCCTCCCAAAGTACTTGGGTTACAGGTGTGAGCCACTGCACCCGGCCAGAGTTAATCCCATTTCGTGGGCAGACAGACTGAGACTTAGAGGAGGAGCATGGCCTGACTGCAGTCACATGGCTGGTGATGGAGGGGGAGTCCCCATGTACCTTGACACTGATATCTTATACCTCAGTGGTGTAAGGGGATATGATCAAAAATGAGCAGGGGTGGCCACACCCCAGCCTGGCCGTGCACAGGGGCCAGCTCCTTATCTGGAGGCTTGGAAGCCACGGCAGGATCCGGCCGCGGTACTGATGTGTGCTTCTTTGCCATTGCTGGGTGTGTTTCTCCCCACGTCCCAACTTTGAATGCGCTGCTGGCCTCCCACCATGGGGCCGAGGCTTTGCTCCTGGATTTCCAGTTCCTGTGCCCTCCTTTTGAGACCCCAAGAACCTGAAAAGAACAGAAATAGCCCCTGGCTGTACTGGAGGGCCGGTTCTTGTCTCTTACTTATCTGCTGAGCTCCTGCTGTCTGCGGGGTCAGAATGAGAGATGGAGTAGCACCGGCCCCTTAGAAGTGAGACAACGGAAAACACACAGTTATTTCCAGGGGCTGAGGGCTGCACTGCGTGCGGTGGCTCCATCTGGTCCTACCATGGAGCCCTGGAGCCTTCGTCTCCTGGGTGGATTGCCCCCTGCCTCCTGAGTGGCCTGTCCCCAGTGACCCGATGTGGGCTAATGTCATTTTAGGCCCCTGGGTTAGCTGGGGTTCTCCAAATAAACAAGCAGTCCATGAGAAGATGAGATGAGATGGCCCAGCTCAGGAGTGAGGCAGGAGGATGTGGGGCCAGTTCCTCTGTCCTCAGCCTTTCCTTCTGCTCAGGTCCTTGAGGGTTGGGGGCCCACCCACCCTGGGGGCCATCTGCTTCTTGAGTCCGACATTCAAATGCTAATCTCATCTGGAAACAGCCCCCAGACACACCCAGGAGTAACGTTTAATTGGGGCACCCTGTGGCCTGGTCAAGTTGACACATGAAATTAACCATCACAGCCCCCATTGTGATTTTGAACACATCTCTGAAGGCCAGTCCAGCTCCAGAGCTCCTGTGAGAGCAGCCAAGGCTTCTGTTTTGTTTTGTTTTGATGTGGTTTTTTTTTTTAGACAAAGTCTTGCTCTGTCACCCAGGCTGGAGTGCAATGGCGCTATCTCGGCTCACCGCAACCTCCGACTCCTGTGTTCAAGTGATTCTCCTGCCTCAGCTTCCTGAGTAGCTGGGATTACAGGCACCCGCCACCATGCCCAGCTAATTTTGTATTTCTAGTAGAGGTGGGGTTTCACTGTGTTGGCCAGGCTGGTCTTGAACTCCTGACCTTGTTATCCGCTTGCCTTGGCCTCCCAAAGTGCTGGGATTTCAAGCATGAGCCACCAGGCCTCGTCGGCCTCTGTTTCAACAGCCTGACAGCTCACCTCTCCCTCTGCCCAGTGTTAACACACGCTCTGAATGAAGAGATTCCCTCTTATCAGGCTTTGCGTAATCCACATGGCTGTTTATTTGCCCGGGTGCAGGCGGGTTGAGTCTGAAAAAAGAGTCAATGGAGGGCGGTGGGATAGAAGTTGGTTTTATAGGTTTGGGGTGGGCAGTGGAAAGTTACAGAACTTACAGATTAGGGTGTTTTTTTTTGCAAGCTGGGAGGGGGTTGTAGGGTCTGGAGTCGGGAGGTTGACCAAGTTGGTTACAAAATCCAATTGCCTTATCAATTAAGGTGTTTTGGAAAATTTTACCTGACGAGAAACCCAAGTGGCACTCGGGATTGGAGGAACACATTTTGTTATGCCTAGAAGGATTAGCACTGAAAAGTTTGAACCCTGGCTAAGAAAAGTACACAGTTTTTCTAAGTGAAGGGTCAGGGGAAGGAACTCAGAACTTTAGACAACGCAGCAGGTTTTAGACAGCGAGGCAGTTTTTTTTAAGGTTTTCCCATTAGTAAGCAGTAAGCTGAGGTACAGAAGCAGAAAGAGGCCGTTACTAACTTTAAAAATAGGGATGGTTGCTGACAACGTGCTGACAAAATCCCGTGCAAAATTTCCGCTTTGTTTCCCCCTTCCATGCTCTCTTATGGATATTAGGGAGCATCACCTTTTACACCCTAGTGTTTGTACTTAGTGGCTTGTACCCACGAGGGCTGGATGTTCATTAGGCAAGGGCCAAAGGCTAAAAGGAGCAATATGGCAGCAAGGGTTTCCATTAGTGGGAGGAGCCACGTGCCCAACTTTAAAGGTGGGACCACGTGGTTCCTGAGTTTGAGAGGCACTAATTTCAGAGGCCCTTTTACTTAGCCGTTGGGCTGTATTTTGTACCAGTCCCGACTGGCTGGTATAGAAGCAACATTCCTTTTCCAGAACAGAGATAGGGAAAAGCAGTGATAGAGAATGTCTCAAGTTAATTAGGCCCGGCAGGGGTTGATAATGCTTCCTCTCTTCAGGGTCTTCCAGTTACTTTAGATTTTCTGGTTCCAGGAGGCCATCCAGAGTATACCTGCAGGTCATGGGGACCGCCACTGCATCCACGGAGCCCTCAGTCAGCCTAAAAGACCTTACACCCATTCCTGTATCCCTTGCCCTAACAGGGACTCAGAGCCCTCCCTAGGCCCTGCATAATGTTCTCCAGGTCCTCAGTCTGTTCCCTGGGCCAGGCCCATGACCAAGGGCATCGAAGGAAATGTTGAGTGATGTGGGGCAGCATGGTGGGAGGGGGTCGTGGTCACTCATGCCAAGGGGCAAGAAAGAATTCATGGCGAGTTTGAAGTGCAAAGTGAAAGCAGGTTTATTTAAGGCTGGGCCGTTGGCTCATACTGTAATCCCAGCACTTCAGGAGGCTGAGGAGGGTGGATCACTTGAGGTCAGTTCAAGACTAGCCTGGCCAACATGGTGAAACCCCCTCTTTACTAAAAATACAAAAAATTAGCCCAGCATGGTGGTGGGCACCTGTAATCCCAGCTACTTGGGAGGCTGAGGCAGGAGAATCACTTGAACCAAGGAGGTGGAGGTTGCAGTGAGCCAAGATGGCACCACTGTACTCCAACCTGGGCAACAGAGCGAGACTCCGTCTCAAAAAAAAAAATAAAGGAATAAAAGAATGTCTACTCCATAGACAGAGCAGGCCCTAGGGCTGCTGATTGCATTTTTTTTTTTTTTTTTTTTTGAGATGGAGTTTCGCTCTTGTCACCCAGGCTGGAGTGCAATGGCGCCATCTCAGCTCACCGCAACCTCCGCCTCCCGGGTTCAGGCAATTCTCCTGCCTCAGCCTCCTGAGTAGCTGGGATTATGGGCATGCGCCACCATGCCCAGCTAATTTTTGTATTTTTAGTAGAGACGGGGTTTCACCATGTTGACCAGGATGGTCTCGATCTCTTGACCTCGTGATCCACCTGCCTCAGCCTCCCAAAGTGCTGGGATTACAGGCGTGAGCCACCGGACCCGGCCCTGATTACCCATTTTAATGGTTATTTCTTGATTATGTGCTAAACAAGGGGTGGATTATTCATGATTTCCCTTTTTAGACCATAGAGGGTAACTTGCCGTGGCATTTGTAAACTGTCATGGCGCTGGTGGAAGTGTAACAGTGAGGACAGAGGCCACTGTCGTGGTCATTTTGGTCTTGGTGGGTTTTGGCCGGCTTCTTTACTGCGACCTGTTTTATCAGCAAGGTCCTTATGAGCTGTATTTTCTGCTGAATTCCTCATCCTGTGATTTAGAATGCCGTGACCATCTGAGAATGCAGTCCAATAGGTTCCAGCCCCATTTTACCCAGCTCCTATTTAAGATGGAGTTGGTTTGGTTCACACGCCTCTGACACCTTTACCTCTCTGGGCCTCTGTGTTCCCATCAGAATGTTGGAGCCTCCGAGGGCACCACCCCGGTGCTCTGGGAGCCTCTGTGTCCACACTCAGCCTGGATGGGGGCTCAGTGTGGGACTGTTTTGTTGGGTCATGGTTAGCCAGTGTAGGCCAAGCTGGGCTAGACACGGGGCTGTAGGGGTAGCGCCTCTACTGTAGGGAAAGGTGGAGGTGCAATTTGTGTAGGGATGACAAGCTCCAGCTTGGAGGGCCTTTTCCCGGCCCTTGTTGCTGATGCCCTCTGTTGGGGCCTGAAGAGCTGGTGCCAAGGGCCTGGCCAGCAGGGGTCTGACCTGGCCTTTGGCCCTCTGTCTCCATTGCTTTGCACCTCTCAATTTTTTTTGTTTATTTGTTTGAGACAGAGTCTTGCTCTGTTACCCACACTGGAGTATAGTGGTGAGATCTTGGCTCACTGCAACCTCTGCCTGCCAGGTTCAAGCGATTATCCTGCCACAGCCATCTGAGTAGCTAGGGTTAGTGTGTGCCACCATGCCTGGCTAACTTTGGTATTTTTAGTAGAGATGGGGTTTCAGAAGGTTGGTCAGGCTTGTCTGGAACTCCTGGCCTTGTGATCCACCCATGTTGGATCCAAAGTGCTTGGATTGCAGGCATGAGCCACCTCGCCCAGCCGATTTTTCTTTTTTTTTCTTAGAGATAGAGTCTCGCCCTGTCACCCAGGCTGGAGTGCAATAGCTTAATCTCCACTCATGGCACCTTTGCTTCCTGGATTCAAGTGATTTTTGTCCTGTCTCAGCCTCCTGAGTAGCTGGGATTACAGGCACCCACCACCATGCACAGCTAATTTTTGTATTTTTAGTAGAGGTGGTGTTTCACCATGTTGGCCAGGATGTTCTCAATCTGTTGGCCTCATGATCTGCCTGCCTCAATGTCCCAAAAATGCTGGAATTACAGGCATGAGCCACCATGTCCAGCCATGCCCTGCACCTCTTCTCACTCCTCACTTTCTAAGATAAGTCATGGGGGATCCTGGTGATGGGAGCCATGGAGATGCTTAGAGCAGGGGAGTGGCCACAGCAACAGGCTAACTGGGAACAGCTCCCTGGTGACAGGGCAGGAAGAGGTGAGCCTGGAGGCAGGGACAGGCAGCAGGGGTGTCCCAGGCCCAGCTGACAAAGCCCACGATGTGGGCCACAACTGTAAGCCCCGTCTCAAGGACCAGGAGCATGCTTAGGACCTGAGGTCACCTGGGTATTGGGCTGTAGCCAACTTGGCCCCATAAACAGTTTCTATTCCTGGGTCTTGGGCTCTGACACCAAATATGGTGTGGCCCTTGTCTGGCATGCCCAGCTGTGGTCCAGCAACATCTCCTGCCCCTCCAGGTGGGCCCAGACCCCACCCACACTATGGAGGCAGATCATTCCAGCACTTGGGGCCCCCAAATGGCCAGGGGCCTGTGCTGCTGCTCCTGGTTCTCCAACTGTCCACCCATCCACGTGATTCACGTGGGGTTAAAATTACCCAGGACCGAAATAGCCCCTCTCCCTACAGAAGAAAGATGGGGCTGGGGGACAGCGTGTTTTGTTTTACACCAAAGTCCTGTCTTGCTGCCCCCATCCCAGGGAGCTCACCTGGCCTCTGACCCCACATCGATCTGCACACTCACTCATTAATTCACTCACTCATTGATTCATTCATTTACTGATCATTTATTAATTTTTCTTTTCTTTTTTTTAATTTTGAGACAGAGTTTCGCTCTTGTTACCCAGGCTGGAGTGCAATGGCGTGATCTTGGCTCGCCGCAACCTCCGCTTCCTGGGTTCAGGCAATTTTCCTGCCTCAGCCTCCTCAATAGCTGGGATTACAGGCACACGCCACCATGCCCAGCTAATTTTTTGTATTTTTAGTAGAGACGGGGTTTCACTACGTTGACCAGGATGGTCTTGATCTCTTGACCTTGTGATCCACCCGCCTCAGCCTCCCAAAGTGCTGGGATTACAGGCTTGAGCCACCGTGCCCAGCTCTTTTTTTTTTAAAGATGGGGTTTCCCCATGATGGCCAGGCTGGTCTTGAACTCCTGACCTCAGGTGATCCACTCAGCTCAGCCTCCTAAAGTGCTAGGATTACAGGTGTGAGCCACCGCACCTGGCTATGGATCATTTATTAATGCACTTGGTGGTTAATTCATGTAATCACAATTTACTAACTACATGCTAAGAGCTGGGCACTGTTCTATTGTTCTAGAGCTGAGCAAAACACAAAACATAAGGCCAAGCACAGTGGCTTATGCCTGTAATTGCAGCACTTTGGGAGGGCAAGGCGGGCGGATCACAAAATTGGGAGTTCAAGGCCAGCCTTGCCAATATGTTGAAACCCGTCTCAACCAAAAATACAAAAATTAGCTGGGCATGGTGGTGGGCACCTGTAGTCCCAGCTACTCAGGAGGCTGAGGCAGGAGAATCACTTAAACTAAGGCAGCAGACATTGCAGTAAGCCAAGATTGCACTACTGCACTCCAGCCTGGGTGACAGCGAGACTCTGTCTCAAAGAAAAAAAACACACACACACACACAAAACATAGCTATCCTCATAGGGTTATGTTCCAGACAGACAAGCAAAGCAAACAAGTAGGATGTACAGTGTGTTAGAATAAGTGCAAGGATGAGTAACCTAATCAGGGGGCTCTGAAGCCATGGGGGGGATGGGAATTTCAGGGGGCCCATGGAGGACCTGGTGGGAAGGGGACTTTTGAGTGGACACCTGAGGGAACAACCTTCCAAGCAGAAGGACACCAAGGCTCTGGCATCCACACGAGGCCTGAGAAACAGGTGGCCAGGTGTGGCTGGGGCACAGGTGGCGGGGAGAGCAGCAGAATATGAGGTCAGGCTGTGGGGGACACATGGGGCCCAGTGGATCAGGACTTCCCACATCACTCAGGGTCTGACCTGAGAATGACATGGCCAACGTATTTGTAAATTATCCTGCTGGCTGTTGAGTGAGTGGGTCAGAGTGAGCCTTTTCCCCATGTGCCTACTGTGTGCTGAGCTCCAAGCCGGGTAGTGGGGAGAGAAGACACAGGTGCACACTGGACGCTTGTCCCTATGGTGCTTACGGAGGTCTGGAGCCACTGCATCTCCTCCGTCTGACATGCTCATCCTTGGTGCTTAACCAAGTGTCACCTCCCCGAGGGAGTCACCATCTTTGTCTGTGTCCTTTTTTTGAGACAGAGTTTCACTCTTGTTGCCTAGGCTAGAGTGCAATGGTGCGATCTCAGCTGACTGAAACCTCTGCCTCCTGGGTTCAAGCGATTCTCCTGCCTCAGCCTCCTGAGTAGCTGGGATTACATGCATGTACCACCACACCTGGCTAATTTTTTATATTTGATAGAGATGAGGTTTCTTCATTTTGGTCAGGTGGGTCTCGAACTCCTGACCTCAGGTGATCCCCACCTCGGTCTCCCAAAGCGCTGGAGCCACTATGCCTGGCTTTTTATCTTTTCTATTTTATTTATAGAGATTAGGTTTCACCTTGTTGGTTAGGGTGGTTTCGAACTCCTGACCTCAGATGATCCACCCACCTCGGCCTCCCAAAGTGAGCCATTATTATTTTTTTTTTTTAAGATAGAGTCTGTGCATTGGAACAACAACAAAAAAAGTCTGGTCTCTCTCACACAGGCTGGGGTGCAGTGGCGCAATCTTGGCTTACCACAACCTCTGCCTCCTGGGTTCAAGCAGTTCTCCTGCCTCAGCCTCCTGAGTAGGTGGGATTACACATGTGTGCCACCACACCTGGCTAATTTTTGGACTTTTAGCAGAGACAGGGTTTTGCCATGTTGGCCAGGCTGTCCTCAAACTCTTGACTGCAAGTGATCAGACTTCCTCGGCCTCCCAAAGTGCTGGAATTACAGACATGAGCCATGAGACCTGACCACTGTTTCTAAATGGTGCTCCCACAAGGCTGATAGCTCCTTCGAGGCAAGGCTGTGTCTGATTCTCCTTTTCTCCTGGGTACCAGTGCAGGGCCTGCCCTGTCCCTGAGTGTCTGGTGGAGCAAGTCAATGAATCAGTGAACACGAGTCCCAGGCCTGATTTGTGTGTGTGGCCAGGGATACAAGGCCTCTGAGAGCCAGCGGCCTGTCTCACTCGGGGATATGAGCCTCTGAGAGCCAGAAGCCTGTCTCACTCAGGGACACAAGGCCTCTGAGAGCTGGCGGCCTGTCTCACTCTCTTCTTGCCATCTTTTGCAGATGAATTTGGAGGCACTGCAAGTGCGTGGAAGGGCCGTTTTGTGTTGGCAAAGAAGGTCGGCCGCTGAGCCAGGGTGTGTCTCCCGGAGGCCTGCAGGCTGCCAGGATCCCCACTCTCTGCCACAGGCTGGCAAGGCTGGTCAGTTACTAGCCAGTGATATCATCAAGGTTCCCTGCTCTCTACCCTGGTAAGGGCCCAGCCTACGTCACCAAGCCCCAGGCTCCCAGAACCACATGCACAGGCTCACAGCCCATGTGAGATTACCACTCCAGCTTCTGCCTGTCCTTGGGAGGGGACCAACTCCCAGCTCCCATTAGTGCCCAGGTTGCACCCAGTCCCTTGACCTTGTGCCCAGGTTCTCTGGCACCTAATGTAGAAATGATACTTACCCAGAGGGGGTAAGTTTGTCACAGAGCACTTAGAAATCATTGAGTCATTGCTGGTCCTGCTGGCTGTTAACAGTCGATATGGCTCAGGTCAGCTTGCACCGAGGTCCTTCAACACACGGGGTACACTGGCTAGCCACCTCTCCTAGGCAGGGTGGTGCAGTGGTGAGGGCAGGGACCTCAGCCAGGCGGCCTGGGATCTAACTCCTGTGCTGTCACTGCTGGCTGTGAGGTGGAGTCCCATGCCTCCCAGGTGTCCACACAGCCTTGCCACCATGAGCAGAGTCCAAGCCTGTCTTGTTCTTCCAACCACCTGCGAGGAACCTGTGCATGTTCCTGGCCACCAGCCAAGTGGACATCACCAGGAAAGAGTGAGGTCCAAGGCAGAAGGACCAGTCAGCATCACAGCCTGCAGCACGACCTCCCTGGTTCTTTCCCACCTGTGTCTATGAGAAGCACAGCCCAGGGTCTGGGCTGGGCAGCCAGGGGACTCAAAGACCCCCTTGTGTCTGGGGCAAAGGGCTCTGGGACACAGTAGGCATCCTTTGTGCCTGGATCACCCTGTGAGTGTACCTGCCAGGCCAGCCCTTAGCAAGCCAGCGCCTGGGCCTGCCAGAGCCCCAGGCCTCATGCTGAATGTCCACAGGCCCACTCTGGCCTGCCCTTGGATGAGCCTCAGGTCTGGCTCATGGAGCTGAGGTGGGCAAGAGCTGGACCTCAAATCCCAGGCTGCCCCTCCTAACAGAGCCCTGTGTGTCACATGGCAAAGCCATCACTTCTGACAGTTCTTATACAGACCAGACTCTGGCCTGGGCTTGTGATGGTGGCATGCCATGGGTGGCACTGGCCAGTCCTTGGGGGAGCTCACAGGCGTGAGTGGAAGGGATCCTGCTCCAACCCCAGTCCACAGCCCGCTGTGCTCCCTTTTTCTTTTTTAGACGAGTCTCACTCTTGCCAGGCTGGAGCGCAGTGGTGCAATCTCGGCTCACTGCCACCTCTGGCTCCCAGGTTCAAGCAATTCTCCTTCTCAGCCTCCCTAGTAGCTGGGACTACAGGTGCGTGCCACCACATCCAGCTAATTTTTTGTATTTTTTTTTCCTTTGTTTCTCATTTTAACTGATTCTGCAATAAATTTTTGTATTTTTAGTAGAGAAGGGGTTTCACCATGTTGGCCAGGATGGTCCTGATCTCTTGACCTCATGATCTGCCTGTCTCGGCCTCTCAAAGTGCTGGGATTACAGGCATGGGCCACTGCACCTGGCCAGTGCTCTCATTTTGTAGGTGAGCAGCCGGTAGACTAGAATTCAAGCCGTGGTCTCTGTGGCCCTGGGAGCCCATGGGCTTGGAAGCTGGGCTTGGCTCTGGCTGATGGTCACAGGAAGCATTTTCCTTTGAGTTGGAAATGCCAGTGGCCTCCCTGATGGCAGGTGCTCATGTCTTACAGACCGGCCAGTTCCTGCTGGAAGCCCCTGGTCCGATCTAGGAAGATCATGTCCAAGCCCACCGACCTCATGCTGCAGCTGCTCCGGGACACCCCAAGGCAGTGGGTCTGCACCCTGTTCATTCATCATCGGCTTCAAGTTCATGTTTTGCATCTCCATCATGATCTACTGGCACATCGTGGGAGAGCCCAAGGAGCAAAGGCAGCTCTATAACCTGCTGGCAGATATTCTTTGCCCCACCATGGCACCCCTCACCCCTCCCTCTTACAGCCCCGCTCCGGGCAACATCTTCTTCCTAGAGACTTTGGACCACACCAACCCCAACTTCCTCTTCATGTGCTCAGTGGAGTCGGCCACCAGAACTCACCCTGAATCCTGTGTGCTGGTCCTGATGAAAGGGCTTCCAGGTAGCAATGCCTCCCTGCCCCGGCACCTGGGCATCTCGCTTCTGAGCTGCTTTCCCAATGTCCAGATGCTCCCACTGGACCTGCAGGAGCTATTCCGGGACACACCTCTGGCTGACTGTTACACAGCGGTGCAGGGGCGCTGGGAGCCCTACCTGCTGCCCGTGCTGTCTGATGCCTCCAGGATCACACTCATGTGGAAGTTCGGTGGCATCTACCTGGACACGGACTTCATTGTCCTCAAGAACCTGAGGAACCTGACCAACGTGCTGGGCACCCAGTCCCTCTATGTCCTCAATGGCCCCTTCCTGGCCTTCCAGTGCCAGCACGAGTTCATGGAGCTGTGCATGTGGGACTACGTGGACCACTACAATGGCTGGATCTGGGGCTACCAGGGCCCCCAACTGCTCACACATGTCTTCAAGAAGTGGTGCTCCAACTACAGGCTCACTGAGAGCCACGCCTGCCACGGGGTCACCACCCTGCCCCCTGAGGCCTTCTACCCCATCCCCTGGCAGGACTGGAAGAAGTATTTCAAGGACATCAGCCCCTAGGAGCTGCCCCAGCTGTTCAATGCCACCTATGCTGTCCACGTGTGGAACAAGAAGAGCCGGGGCACACACTTCGAGGTCATGTCTAGGGGGCTGCTGCCCCAGCTCCATTCCCGCTACTGCCCCACAATGCACGAGGTCATGAAGATGTACTTGTGAGGGGCCCACCAGGCCACCTCCACGACCCACTCCCGATGGAGGGGGCACTTGGCCACCCTTGCTGGGGAGGCAAGATTGAGGACCCAGGAGAGGGAGGTCTGAGCTGCCACCAGGCTTAGGCTGTTGCAAAGGAGGAGCTGTGGGAGCAGGCCCAGTGGGAGGCTGTGGACACCCTCAAGACAGTGCCCTTTGTCAGGGCAAAGCTGACACGTGGTGCCAGGGCCAGCAGAGTGAGCTCAGTGAGTGCCCCGGGACTTCTGGATGACAGAGAGAAGGATGAACCTTAGGGCACCCCTGGGTGGCGTGGGAAGCCAGACAGTTTGGGCAGAGGTGCCCTTGAGGCCAGTGCTAAGGGGAAGGAGGGATGAGATTCCGGAGAGGAGAGGAGGTGGAAAGAGGTAGGAGAGTGGTGGGAAGAGGTAGGAGAGCGGTGGGGGGCGGGGGGAGACCCAGCCCCAGGGCCCGGGATGGGGAGTGCTTTTTTCTTTTCTGGTTTTGGTTCCTCTTTCAAGGGGCCATCAGGGACTGAGCAGGGCAGAGGCCCAGCAGTGCCAGCCTGGGGAGCCCATTAGGGGCAGCCCCTCCTGCCCACCCCATCCTTCCTCCTCTCCAGAGATGCAAGGGGTGGCATGTACCCTCTGCCTATTCACTCGGACAAGGGGTGGGGGTTCTCTAAAGAAAACACCCCCTCCCAAATATAAACACAGGAGAATAATAAACAGAATAAATGTTACCAATCGTCACCTAGTGCCCTGTGATTGCTGAAGTGCATTCAGGCTCACAGCCTCCTCTGCTTTGTTGTTCTGACCAGGAAGCTGCTGGGTGGACTGGCGGTGACTTCAATGAGGTCTCACAACCTGCCCTGCACAGAAGAGCTTGGGACCTGGCTCCTAGCCCGGCATCCCTAGTGATGGGGAGCCCCTGAGGTGGGGAATGGGGGAGGCCTGTTTTTCCCTCCTTTTTCAAGGCTCGCAAACACCCGAGGATGAGTCCCACCAGCACAACCACCCCCATGACAACCCTCAATCTGTTTCACATAAATGGATCCAAATGAGGACACTGACAAGCCTACCAGTGGAGCAGGGGTGAGCCACAGCCTGTCCAGGGAGGGGTCCCAGCGAGGGAGCTTTGAGGGCCTGTGGGGTCCCTCTGGCCTCAGCCTGGATGCCTGGCTGAGATCCTGGGAGGGACCTGAAGGGCCTGTGGGTGGCTCCAGGACTGGGCCACAGGGATATCTGCTCCCTACATGGTGAGGCCCCAGCTGGTTGGCATTGTGGAAGCTGCCTGGGCATTCCCACCAGGCTGGAAGAGAGCTGCCCAGTGGGACTGGGGCTGCTGCCAGGAGCACTGAAGCTCAGCAGGCTGCTTTTTGGCAGTCGAAGCAGAAGATGTTCATTAGGCTCCATTTTCTGCCCACAGACCGTCTTGGGTGGCATGGGAAGGAGGTGAGCTCCCTGGCTCTTAGGGGTATTCAAGAGTAGGTTATGTGTTTTGGGGTTATTTTTTTCTTTTGAGATGGAGTCTTTTTCTGTCACCCAGGCTGGAGTGCAGTGGCCCCATCTTGGCTCACTGCAACCTCCACTTCCTGGGTTCAAGTGATTCTCCTGCCTCAGCCTCCCAAATAGCTGGGACTAAAGGCATGCACCACCAAGCCAGTTAACTTTGTATTTTTAGTAGAGATGGGGTTTTGCCATGTTGGCCAGGCTGGTCTCGAATTCCTGAACCCAAGTGATCTGCCTGCCTGGGTCTCCCAAAGTTCTGGGATTACAGGCAGGAGCTGCTGCGCCCAGCCCTTAGGGTTTTTAAGTTGGCCAAAGTGTGGAGATCCTTCACTGGCTGAAGAGTGTAGGGTGAGATGCTGGGACAGGGAGAAGAAGAAAATGTGTTCTCACACTGATTTCATTGATCTGTTGGCGGGGGGTCTTTGCTGTTTCACAGGAATTTGGGATCTGAAAAACATCTTAAGCTCATGCCTGTAAACCCATCACTTTGGGAACCAAGGTGAGTGGATCACCTGAGATCAGGAGTTCAAGACCCGCCTGGCCAATGTGGTGAAACCCCACCTCTACTAAAATTACAAAAATGAGCCAGGCACAGTGGCGGGCACCTGCAATCCTGGCTATTCTGGAGGCTGAGGCAGGAGAATCATATGAACCTGGGAGGCAGAAGTTATAGTGCTCTAAGATCACACCCACCACTGCATTCCAGTCTGGGTAACAGAGAGAGACTCTGTCAAAAAAAAAAATATGTGCATAAATGTCTGCTTAGGGCAGAGAGGTGGGCAGGAGGTGCCAGTTCCCAGGGAGGGTGCTGTTGACTCCTCATCCACAGCCATTCTCCTCCCACATCTTTTTTGCTAAGGGAACCCCAATTTTGTTCTACCCTCAGGTAGCCTAGGTCTGTAGAGGAAGTGGACCCTCCCTTGGCCCTGGGGGTGAATCTCCATTGGTCTAAGGCAGTCCTAGTCAGTCCAGTCCCTTCCTAGTAATTGGAGTGAAAATGGGCGTGCAATGCCATTCTGGCCAATGAGAGGGAAAGTCAGCTGGAAAAGGGGGTGTCTGAGAAAATTTTCATAGACAAGAAAGCAACATTTCTTTTCAGCATTTAGCATAAGGGTGTAATGGTCAGCACAATGGCAGCCATCTTGAGGCCATGAGGGGACAAGTCTGAGATCAGAAGTCACCACACCAGATCCTTGAAGACACGGAGATCTCAACGAGCTGCTGAAATAACCAACCCTGGAGGTGGCCTATCCTGACTCCTTGTCTACCACGTGTGTTAGATGCTGTTAACTGTCCTCAAGTGTGCAGTCTTTCTGCAGTCCTTAGTGATAGGACACACTGAGTTCTAGGTGGGCATGTCACCTCCCCTTGGCAGCTGGCTGCGGCCATGTGACTAAGTCCAGGCCAACGGGGTGTGACAGAAGTGATGTGTGTGAGTCATCGATGATCTCAGACATTTGCTTTGGGCACTCCCCGCTTCCCACTGGCTGGAGCATGGCAGCAACTGGAGCACTTTGCAGGGAACATTTTGGGGGTGGCAGAGTGGACCCAGTGGCCTTGGAGCACTCACCCTGGGACTGTGATGTGAGACAGTCTTTTTTTTGTGACAGAGTTCCGCTCTGTTGCCCAGGCTGGAGTGCAGTGGCGCAATCTCAGCTTGCTGCAACCTCCACCTCCTGGGTTCAAGTGATTCTCCTGCCTCAGCCTCCCAAGTAGCTGGGGCTACAGGTGTGCGCCACCACACCCGGCTAATTTTTTTTTTTTTTTGAGACGGAGTTTCACTCTTGCTGCCCAGGCTTTATTGCAATGGCGCAATCTCGGCTCACTGCAACCTCCGCCTCCCAGGTTCAAGCAATTCTCCCACCTCATCCTCCGGAGTAGCTGGGATTATAGGCATCAACCACAACCAGCTAATTTTGTATTTTTTGGAGAGATGAGGTTTTTCCATGTTGGTCATGCTGTTCTTGAACTCCCGGCCTCAGATGATCTGCCTGTCTCAGCCTCCAAAAGTGCTGGGATTACAGGCATGAGTCACAGTGCCAGACCTATTTTTTTTATTTTTAGTAGAGACAGGATTTCACTATGTTGGCCAGGCTGGTCTTCAACCAACTCCTGACTTCAGGTGATCTGACCGTCTTGGCCTCCCAAAATGCTGGGATGACAGGAGTGAACCATCATGCCTGGTCTGGCCTGGCCTCGTTTCTCTCCTTGGAAGTTGGTGGGGGCTGCGGCTGAGTCTTGACAGTGGACCACAGCTGGAAGGAATGTCATTCCCTCTGAGCTCAGGTCTCACTTCCCGTCAGTTTCCTGCTGCTGCTGCACCCACACTGGAAGGGGATGCTCCTCCCAGCCCACCCTGCATTGCAGCACAGGTCACACCTGAGTGCAGTTAGGGCTTGAAACCTGCTTGAGGGCTTGAGGCCACACTGACGCCTAGCCTCACAGCAGAATTCCCAGCATGCCTTGTACACTGGGCTGGTCCAGGTTAGAACATGCATAGATTTAGGAACAAGTGAAGCATGAAACCAGACTTCCAGGAACACAGGGTCTCACTCATCCCAGATGTCTGGTAGGCACTCAGAGGGGGACATTACAATTTAAGATTTAAACAAAAAGTTGAATATTGATACACCAGGCAGGGGAAATTATTTTCCCTCCCTTAGAGCTGCTGGGAAAGCAACTCCCTGCTTGCCTATGCCCGGCCAGCTGGGAAGATTCCTATCACTGACAGGATGCCTGCCCCAGGGCCCCTGTTGGGCCATGCAGTGCCCCCCAGTAAAGGATGGGTTCACCACTTTCTCAGTCCTGGCCAAAAACATCTGTGAACACACCCACTAGAAACAAGCCAGGAACAAACTGCAGCTCTGAGGCTCTGATTACATTTCCCCAGGGCAGCTTTCCATGGCGAGCACCCCTCCCTCCTTTCCCAGAACTCACTTGCCCAACAACTGTTCCTCCTCCTGCTCCTGCAAGGTGCGGGGGAAGCCTGAGGCAACCAGGCCCTCAGGTGACAGCCAGCTGGGTTGGGGTGGGGGGCAGGACAAAGTGCAGGGTCCCTCTGGAATTCCCCTAGGCAGAGGGCAGGGGCCAGACTCCTCCGGTAGCTGTGGGTGCTCCAAAGGGGACACTGGACTCTGGTCTTTGGCTGTTGACACAAGGAGGTGGAGAGTGGTCGCTGCCACCCGAGGTGGGCACTGGACCCCGGTTCGCCAGCCAGCCTCCTTCCTACCCTGCACACCGGACAGTGAAAGTGTGGGTTCAGATCTTAGCACTGTCACCTACTTGCTGAGCCTGTTTCTCCTGTGTGGAAAGTGGAGGTGTGATAACACCTCTGTCATAGAGAATGTGCTTTGTGCCAGGAGCTCGGCTGGCTTGTTTGATCATTATGACTATGCTGGAACTGGGCACCATCCATCTCTTTGCAAAAGAGGAAACACAGCTCTGGCCAGGGGTCAGAGGCCAGGAACAGGATCTGTGGGGCCCCTGCCCTGCCCTGGGTCTTAGGCCCCTTGCTCCCAGCCCAGAGGTACAAGAGCATAGCACCATGATGGGCAGAGGCTGGGGTCCTCACCTGGCACCTTCTGGCCTTCCAGCCTTTCTGCTATTACCCCTGCCCTGCCTATGCCTGTCCTTACTGCCTCTGTTCTCCAGGATCCTGGCCCATTTACAACAGCTGTATTAAGAGGCTGGGCTGAGGCTGGGCCTGGTGGCTCATACCTGTAATCCCAGCCCTTTGGGAGGCTGAGGTGAGCAGATGACTTGAGGCCAGGAGTTCAGGACCAGCCTGGCCAATATGGTGAAACCCCATCTCTACCAAAAATACAAAAGTTAGCCGGGCTTGGTGGTGGGTGCCTGCAATCCGTTTTTCAGGAGGCTGAGGCAGGAGAATTGAACCCTGGAGGTGGAGGTTGCAGTGAGCTGAGATAACACCACTGCACTGCAGACAGGGCAACAGTGAGACCTTGTCTCAAAAAATAAAAAAGATAAAGAGACTGGGCAAGGCACAGGTTCACTGAGGCAGAGCCCACCTCTGCTGCCCTCAACCTCTCCAGCCCCACCATCCAGGCTGGTGGACAGGGGATCCTTACTAGAATGTGGAAGAGGAAGAATCGACACAGCACTTCTGCCTCTTCACCGCCCAGCTTCTCAGAGGCAAGGATACCAGGAGCATCTGGTAGGTCTCCCATTCTCTGATGGAGCCCATCCTGGCAGAAGTGAGGAGGGTCTGGGGCCGAGGCTGCCTCCTGGATCTGGTTTCCAGAAAGTGGTCCTCAGAGGCCAGTGAGCACTCCCAGCCTGCTGTCCTGTAGAGCTGTCAGCAGCTGCTCAAGCCTGCTCTGGCCCAATTCTCTGGGTTAGGAGGAGTCAAGGGTACAGGTTGGGCCCAGTGCGGTGGTTCAGACCTGCAATCCCAGCACTTTGAGAGGCCAAGGTGGGACGATCACTTGAGGTCAGGAATTCAAGACCGACCTGCCAAACATGGTAAAACCCCATCTGTACTAAAAATCCAAAAATCAGCTGGGTGTGGTGTCTCATGTCTGTAATTCTAGCTACTTGGGAGGCTGAGGCACAAGAATCGCTTGAACCCACCAATGGAGGTAGCAGTGACCTGAGATGTGCAGTGGTATAATCATGGCTCTCTGCAGGCTCAAATTCCTGGGCTCCAGAGATCCTCTCACCTCAGCCTCTCAAGAAGCTGGAACTACAGGCCTGGGCCACCATGCCCACACAGCTAATTTTTAATTTTTTTTTTTTTGTAGAGAAGGGCTTTTACCATGTTGCCCAGGCTGGTCTCAAATTCCTGGCCTCAGGGATCCACCTGCCTTGGCCTCCCAAAGTGCTAAGATTACAGGCAGGAGCCATTGCACCCAGCCTGGTTATATCTTGATGTGCTGGTTAAATGGTGTGTAACGTGGTGAAAATTCACTGATCGCTGGGCGCGGTGGCTCACACCTGTAATCCCAGCACTTTGGGAGGCTGAGGCAGGTGGATCACGAGGTCAAGAGATCGAGACCATCCTGGTCAACAAGGTGAAACCCCATCTCTACTAAGAATACAAAAATTAGCTGGGCATGGTGGTGCATACCTGTAGTCCCAGCTACTCAGGAGGCTGAGGCAGAATTGCCTGAACCCAGGAGGTGGAGGTTGCGTTGAGCCAAGATCGTGCCATTGCACTCCAGTAAGAGAAATTGCATCTCAAAAAAAAAAAAAGACACAGGCCGTGCGGGTAGAGAGTGGAGAGGGAGACGTGCTTGGGCCAGGGAACAGGGCTGGATGTTGGGGAGTTAGGGAGCAGCCTGGCTTCTGGCCAAGTGTCTGGAGAGGTGGGAGGATGAGCAGATGAGACTCAGCTGAGACAATACGAGGGCGCCTCCAGAGATGTGGCTTCCGGGGACCCAGAGTGAGGAGATGACCTTTAAAAAAATGTTTTTAAGATGGAGTTTCACTCTATCACCCAGGCTGGAATACAGTGGCATGATCTCGAGTGCAGTGGTGCCATCCTGGCTTACTGCAACCTCTGCCTCCTAGGTTCAAGCGATTCTCCTGCCTCAGCCTCCTGGGTAGCTGGGATTACAGGTACCCACCACCACACCTGGCTAATTTTTGATTTTTTGTAGAGACAGGGTTTCACCATGTTGCCCAGGCTGGTCTCAAACTCCCGACCTCAGGTGATCCACCCACCTCAGCCTCCCAAAGTGCTGGGATTATAGGCCTGAGCCACTGTGCCCAGCCAAGCTGATCTTAAGAAGAAATCTGACAGGACAGTGGGATAGAAAGTGATGGGGGAGGTGGGACTACATTGGATGCAGTGGCCATGGAAGGTGGCCCTGGGAATATGGCTCTTGAGAGTATTCCTGCAGAAGGAGCAGGAGGTGGTCACAGGCAGAACTGAGGAAGAAGTGGCTAGTGTGCAGGGTGATGGGAAGGAGGGCTGGTTTGGGGGGAGGGAGTTGAATGAGGGGCCTGGAACCCAGGCACTCACCCTAGGGGATACCTGACCCAGAGAGTGGGTCCTGGAGGAGGGCCTGGGGGAGATGGGGAGAGGACCAGAACCCAAAGTGGCCAAGGAGTGAGTGAGCAGGGTGGCATGGAGGTGTTCTGGAGCTGCTACTGACATGGTGCTTCAGGAAAGAACCAAAAGCTGGGCCCTTAGACCCCATGTCAGCATCGCCAGGCACTCTCACCTGGGACAAAGGCAGCAAACGGCCACACACCTGTTTATAGAAAGGGGCTGGCAGGGATCTGGAGGCCTTGCCGGAACCCTGGGGAATGGGTCATGGGCAGGGGATGGTGGGGGCTCTGCCAGGTCTCTGCCAGCCCCACACACACCCTCAGAGCAGAGGCCAGGCCACAGTTCAAGGAGATCTGTGATAGATGCTGGCCAGCTGCACTGTGCAGGCACAGCTGGGCCTAGGAGCAGGGGCTTGGGTCCATCTGCTCTGTGGGGTGAGGGAGACTTGGTGTCCTTTTCTGTGGAACAGAAGACCGTATTTATCTCTGCCATGAGACCATATCCTCCTCCTGGAGCCCAGAGTGTGGTTCCCTTTTGGCCCAAGCCCAGTCCAGGGTTGGAGAGCACACACCTGCTAACTGAGGGGTGAATAAATGAGAAACATCCCCAGAGGCTGAGCCACCTGCACAAACCCCAAGCCTTCTCCAGGGGCACTCTGTCCCCTCTGATGTTGCCCTAAAGACCTCAGTGCCTCCACGTGCAGAGGCTCACACCTGTAATCCCAGCACTTTGGGAGGCCAAGGTGGGTGGATCATCTGAGGCCAGGAGTTCGAGACCAGCCTGGCCAACATGGCAAAACCCCATCTCTCCTATAAATACAAAAATTGGCCAGGCATGGTGTGATAGTGTGAGACTTCATCTCAAAAAAAAAAAAAGTGCCCCCAACAGCAGGGGCTGATGATAGGGTGAGCTAGGCCTCCAGACCAGAAGGTGGGGAGGGGCCAGGCTGGACCTTGGAACTTAGAGCCTTGGGGCCCTTGGGAAATTCACCTTAAACATTACCTTAGAAACTCAAGAGATGGCCGGCATGGTGGCTCTCGCCTGTAATCCCAGCAGTTTGGGAGGCCGAGGCGGGTGAATCACCTGAGGTCAAGAGTTTGAGACCAGCCTGGCCAACATGGTGAAACCCCATCTCTACTAAAGATACAAAAATTAGCTGGACATGGTGGCAGTCACCTTTAATCCCAGCTCCTTGGGAGGCTGAGGCAAGAGATCACTTGAACCCGAGAGGCAGAGCTTGCAGTGAGCTGAGATCATGCCATTGCACTCCAGCCTGGGTGACAGAGCAAGACTCCATCTCAAAAAAGACAAGAAAAACTAAACAGAGTGAATTGGGGACATGCAAACCACACTTGAGTGGCCCCTCAGAGGGCTGCCCTGCAGTGTCATGGACAGGATGTTTCTCTAGCAGCTGCTAGAACTGGCCACAAACTCCCTGTGAGAGCTGAGCAAGTTATATCTTGGAGTCTCAGTTTCTTCATCTGCAAAGCTGGGGCTGGGAACCAGGGAGCCTTTATCCAGTTTCTGGCCCTAAAATTCCTCATTGGATGAAGCTCTTGAGCAGTCTCGAGGTAAGAGCTGGAACGTGGCCATAGGCCCTTTGTGAGGCATGCGTGGGATTGAGGGTTTGCACCCAGCTACCTTGGAGGGTGTCTGTGTCGTGGATTGGGAGGAAAGCTCCAGGTGCAGCCCACAGAGCCACGAGAGGTCACCCATGCCAGGAGGCCACATCACAAAGTCCAGAGGCAGTGGAAGCCCACATGATGTCCCTAGCAGCCGGCATGGGCCAGGGGAAAGTGCCTACCACGTGCTACCTCACCCAGCCCTCTAATGTGGGTATCATGACTGTCATTTTGCCAAAGAGGAAGTGGTGCCCAGAGAGGGCAGGTGTATTTTCAGAGTCACACAGCTGCGTCTAGGGCATTTCCAGCTCCTGCCATCCAGAACAGTGGCAATGGCTCAGTCTTGAGCCCAGAAGCACATGCACCCTGGCCCCATGGTCCTCTTCTGTCCTCTGTCTCCCTGAAGGCTTCGAGCATCTCAAAGACAAGGTCAGACTGTAGATGAACACCTCTCACGGGCTGCAGGATTCTACGTTTCACAAAGCACTCCCTCTCCCTCTTCTGCACAGAACTCTGCAAGGCAGATGTGAGCCTGGGTGACCCAGGAGGACTCTGGGGCCCTGAGAAGTGGTTGGAGGACTTGCCCAAAGCCCACAGCTTGTAGGAGGCAGGGCCACAGTCCAGGTCTGCCTGACCAAGCCTGGGCATATGTTGTGTTCCACCCTCCCTCAGACAAACCCAAGAAGGGCCAACTTGCTCATGGGGAAATGCAGGCAGAGCCACAGGACAACCCCTCCTTCCACACAGTCAGATGCAAGCCACCGTCAGGTCCATTCCATCATGGAAAGTGCTGTTAGAAGCCAGGAGACTGACTGTAATGGGGGTGTCCAGGCAGAGTGAAGCCCTGGGGAATAAGTTTCCTAGATCACCCTGCTGCTGCTGGCAGCCACGCCCAGTGCCCCCCCCCCAGCTTCCCTGGCTGCTCTGAGTGGTCTGGCCCTGGCTCTGCAGGCACTGGAGCCAGCGGAGGCATCTGGATCCCATAAGCTTGTCATGAGCTGGTTTGAGCAGAATGGCCTCAACAGCCCCCCAAGAGTCCCCTCACCCCCGGCTGCACAGATGCAGCTCCCATCTGTCCCCAGCCTGCCGCAGCTCCCGGGATGGAGAGTGTGAAACCTCAGGGAGCATTGTCTAGAGGCTATGGGCTGGATGGGGATCCCAGGCTGACCAGTGGACACGGCCTGAAGCCTCCTGCACTGCACTTGCTGCTCTATTTTGCCTGTAAGCGCCTCCCCCATCAGACCTTGAGCTACTCCAGGACAAGAACTGTGTCTGGGGCCAGGTGCAGTGGCTCACACCTGTAATCCCAGCACTTTGGGAGGCCAAGGCGGGCAGATCACCTGAGGTCGGGAGTTCGAGACCAGCCTGACCAACACGGAGAATCCTCGTCTCTATTCATAAAGTACAAAAGTAGCCGGTTGACTGGTGGAATTGCCCAGAAAAATAAGAAAGCCTTGAAAAGCAGTATGCTATACTACTGATTGCCATGCACATAACCTTTTAATTCCAATTAAAATTCCCAGGTACTAACATCTGCCATGCACAGCTGTCACTGGTCTTGTCTATTCACACAGAAAATGCAAACAGAATTATGCTTCGCTAGGAATCTTGTCAAATCACTGTACACCTCCTTCCTTAAAAAAGAAAAAAAAAACCCTTTCTCTGTATGTAAATTATTAAAAATCTCTGAATTACAAAATTCCAAGACATAGGGTGGGGCAGATCTAGGCGCCCAAACTCCCAGCACGATCCGACAGCGGGTTCCGCCTCCTTTGGCAGTGAGGCGGAAACCAGGAGGGGAGAGGGGGACAGACAAGCGGAGAAAGGGAGCAAGGGGACTGGCAGCACCGATCAGTACGACCCTCCAGCCAACCGGATCTCGAGGAGGTGGAAGAACTCAGACTTCACGCGCCCTCCCTGCCGCGCCCAGAGTCGACTCGTGGAGACCCCCTACCCGGCCCGGACCCCCGCAAGGCGGAGCGCGGCCGCACGCCCGAGGCCCCGCACACCCGGGGAGGAGAGGGTGTGATCGGCTGTAAACCGCCCTCAGCGCGAAGCCGCCCAGCCCCTTTCTCCACAATTGCACGGGTTCGCGGGTCCTGCCTCCGAGAGGCAGCGCGAGAGCCTGTCCCACTCAACGTGCAACCGGACTACACCCTCCTCCTCCCTCGCGGAGACCCACCCGCCTCTCACAGCCACACACCTCCAGCCCGTCTGCTCTGCGGGAAGCCAAGGAGGTCAGGCCCCCCCACCCCATACACACCCGAGAGTGCGGCGTTACCCGCCACCAGGCCCCCGCCCGACCCCCGGCCCCGCGTGCTCTCACCGCAAAGCTGCTCCGGCCGCTCGTCACCGCACGTCCCTCTCCGCTTGAGCCGCGGACTCAGCACGGAGGCCGCCAGAAGGGCTGGGGGCACAGGCCTACCGAAGGTGACTGGCAGCTACCTCTCCGGTAACGAAACGGTCACAGACCCTGGTGCCCAGAATAGGAAGGAGGGAGGGAGGGAAGATGGCAAACCCTCAACCACCTTTACCACCCGCCACTTCTCCATTACCAGGGAAATACCGCCCCGCCCCGCCCCGCCCCGCAGAGGAAAACCTCAAGCTTCGTTCCAACATTGGACACAATACCCATCCATCAAAGACTCAGCCAATCACCGAGCCTGGGTGCTGACTTCCCGCCCCTCCCCCTTGCTCACCTTCTCCAGCCCCTATGGGCGGGGAGCTTCCCTAACTCAACCCCCGCCTATTGAAGAAGTACCGCTGGAGGCCACCCCCGGCCTTGGGGTGGGCGGGGAAGCCGGCCGCTCCATGTGTGCCAGGGGGCTTTGGAAGCCGGCAGCTCCAGGTGTGCAAGGGGGCTTTGGAAGCCGGCAGCTCCAGGTGTGCCAGGAGGCTTTGGAAGCAGGCCGCTCCATGTGTGCCAGGGGGCTTTGGAAGCCGGCAGCTCCAGGTGTGCAAGGGGGCTTTGGAAGCCGGCAGCTCCAGGTGTGCCAGGGGGCTTTGGAAGCCGGCAGCTCCATGTTTGCAAGGGGGCTTTGGAAGCAGGCCGCTCCATGTGTGCCAGGGGATTTTGGAAGCTGGCAGCTCCATGTGTGCCAGGGGGCTTTGGAAGCCGGCAGCTCCAGGTGTGCAAGGGGGCTTTGGAAGCCGGCAGCTCCAGGTTTGCCAGGGGGCTTTGGAAGCCGGCAGCTCCAGGTGTGCAAGGGGGCTTTGGAAGCCGGCAGCTCCTGTGCCAGGGGGCTTTGGAAGCCGGCAGCTCCATGTGTGCAAGGGGGTTTTGGAAGCCGGCAGCTCCATGTGTGCAAGGGGGCTTTGGAAGCAGGCCGCTCCATGTGTGCCAGGGGGTTTTGGAAGCTGGCAGCTCCATGTGTGCCAGGGGGCTTTGGAAGCCGGCAGCTCCATGTGTGCCAGGGGGCTTTGGAAGCCGGCCGCTCCATGTGTGCAAGGGGGCTTTGGAAGCCGGCAGCTCCAGGTGTGCCAGGAGGCTTTGGAAGCAGGCCGCTCCATGTGTGCCAGGGGGCTTTGGAAGCCGGCAGCTCCATGTTTGCAAGGGGGCTTTGGAAGCCGGCAGCTCCATGTTTGCAAGGGGGCTTTGGAAGCCGGCAGCTCCATGTTTGCAAGGGGGCTTTGGAAGCCGGCAGCTCCATGTTTGCAAGGGGGCTTTGGAAGCCGGCAGCTCCATGTTTGCAAGGGGGCTTTGGAAGCCGGCAGCTCCAGGTGTGCCAGGGGGCTTTGGAAGCCGGCAGCTCCAGGTGTGCCAGGGGGCTTTGGAAGCCGGCAGCTCCAGGTTTGCAAGGGGGCTTTGGAAGCCGGCAGCTCCAGGTGTGCAAGGGGGCTTTGGAAGCCGGCAGCTCCATGTTTGCAAGGGGGCTTTGGAAACCGGCAGCTCCAGGTGTGTCAGGGGGCTTTGGAAGCCGGCAGCGCCAGGTGTGCCAGGGGGCTTTGGAAGCCGGCAGCTCCAGGTGTGTCAGGGGGCTTTGGAAGCCGGCAGCGCCAGGTGTGCCAGGGGGCTTTGGAAGCCGGCAGCTCCAGGTGTGCAAGGGGGCTTTGGAAGCCGGCAGCTTCATGTTTGCAAGGGGCTTTGGAAGCCGGCAGCTCCAGGTGTGCAAGGGGGTTTTGCAAGCAGTCACCTCCATGTGTGCAAGGGGGCTTTGGAAGCCGGCAGCTCCAGGTGTGCAAGGGGGCTTTGGAAGCCGGCAGCTCCATGTGTGCAAGGGGGCTTTGGAAGCCGGCAGCTCCATGTTTGCCAGGGGGCTTTGGAAGCCGGCAGCTCCAGGTGTGCAAGGGGGCTTTGGAAGCCGGCAGCTCCATGTGTGCAAGGGGGCTTTGGAAGCCGGCAGCTCCAGGTGTGCAAGGGGGCTTTGGAAGCCGGCAGCTCCATGTGTGCAAGGGGGCTTTGGAAGCCGGCAGCTCCAGGTGTGCAAGGGGGCTTTGGAAGCCGGCAGCTCCAGGTGTGCAAGGGGGTTTTGCAAGCAGTCACCTCCATGTTTGCAAGGGGGCTTTGGAAGCCGGCAGCTCCATGTGTGCAAGGGGGCTTTGGAAGCCGGCAGCTCCATGTTTGCAAGGGGGTTTTGCAAGCAGTCACCTCCATGTTTGCAAGGGCCGCGGGGCGAAACTGCGGAGTTCCTGGGGGTTTCCGCACCAGCTGCGCCAGCTCCTGCCGGCTCGCAGCCTGCGGGGTTCCGGGACCGAATGCTGACTCGACCCCCAGGAGTCAGGGAGTTCAGAACCCCGGCAGCTCACAGGGCTAGCGGCGAGGCGCAGGTGCTTTTCCGGTAGCCTCTCCCGCCCCAGGCGGCCGCCCCTCCAGCAACACCGGTGTTGCCCCCGTCCCCAGAGTCCAAAACAAACGCGGGCCCACAGTGTTGGCTCCTCGCCAGAGCGCGCTACCGCCCCGTCAGACAAGTTTGCGGGCAGAAATAAAACCCTCGGAGCGGCTGCCGCCCTTGCTCAGCGTGGGGAGCCGGGAAAGCCGCTGGGGGCAGCTTGCTCGCTAACTCCAGCTCTGGAGCAGCTCCGGGCGCCTCGAGCTCAGTGGGTTCTGCCGACCTTGGTCCAGCCTTCGCCCCGTGCCGAGCCTGCAGGCTGCAGCCTGGGTTCTAGTCGGTGTGCGGAATCCCCTTTTTCTTTCATATATATATATATATATATTTTTTTTTTTTTTTCTTTTTTTTGAGACAGAGTTTCACTCTTGTTACCCAGGCTGGAGTGCAATGGCACGATCTCAGCTCACCGCAACCTCCACCTCCTGGGTTCAGGCAATTCTGCCTCAGCCTCTCGAGTAGCTGGGACTACAGGCGCATGCCACCATGCCCAGCTAATTTTTGTATTTTTAGTAGAGATGGGGTTTCACCATGTTGACCATGATGGTCTCTATCTCTTGACCTCGTGATCCACCTGCCTCAGCCTCCCAAAGTGCTGGGATTATAGGCTTGAGCCACCGTGCCCGGCCTACATACATATTATTTTTTTTAAGAAAAGACACAACTGGCCGGGCGCGGTGGCTCATGCTGTAATCCAAGCACTTTGGAGGCCAAGGCGGGCAGATCACCTGAGGTCGGGAGTTCAAGACCAGCCTAACATGGTGAAACCCCGGCTATTAAAAAAAAAAAAAAAAAAGGGCACAACAGAAGTGGAGGTCTCCTGCTCATCCCTTCTCCAGTTCACTGCCAAAACCTACTGAAACTGACTGCTCAGTGAGATCAGTGAGCGGCCCTGCCAGCAGGGACGACCCCCTCCCCACAGGCTCAGCGCTGGCTGGGAAACACACACAGGCCAGCGGGCAGCGCCAAGAGCTCTCCTTCCAGGCCTGTCTCTCATCCCTGAGACAGTGAAAGCAGAGAGAGTGGAATCACAGTGAGGTCTGTTCCTCAACTTGGTCAACTAAACAGAAAAATCATCAGATAAGGGCAATCCATGTGGAGTTAACCCAGTGTCACCACAAACTAATATTCTTGGCTCCAACAGGTAGCAACTGGAGGGAAATAAGTCATTACTTAAGGATGAGGCCTTGTGGCAGGAACATGGCAGAGATGTGTGTGTCCTCTTTCACCACGCTGTAGCCTGACAACAGGAGACATGACCACCAACTCCAGCTAGTCCAGGATAAATAGTAGGGTCCAAGAAGCAAGGAGCTCTGACTGCAACACGAAAGCCCCAGGAACTTCTACCATGGAGTCTCTGTGTGTATATGCATTTATAGAATATAATGTCACATACTATGTATATATTATACACACACGTACGTATGGACCCATACGCCTAAGTACACATACACACATGCACACACACAGAACGACAGAAAGGACTGGAATACATGCCCTACTTATAAATGTGCTTGGCACTCAGGACCATCTCTAGAATAAGTAACTTGGTCAAGCTCTCTGGGGAGAAAGGCAGATACTCATCAAACTTCCCCATAAAATACTAGTGAAGGGAAGGAGTCCAAAAGTTTTTTGAGAATCAACGTGTGTTCTTTTTAGCCACTTACTTTGTGCTAATTTTCTACAGTAGCCATAGGGTATAAATAAATATAGGGAATAACGTCTCCACACTTTCAGTTTATATCACTTGCCCTTTGGGAAGTGGATCTGAAATGCAGATATTACATCCTTTTCGTTAATATTACGATTAAGGAGACCCAGCTTCTGTGAGTTTTTTGCACTTGAGTCCACTGGCAATTGTCTACATGGGGTATTGAAGCTTGGGGAACAGCCAGAAAATCTCATCTGCTGATGTTACTCTAATGTCTGTGCCTATATTATTATGGGATACATAATATCTAGAATTACTCTTGCATTAAAAGCAAGATTTCCCATAGAAAGAATTTAATTTGTGCCTGTGTTGCTAAATCAGAAAACAGTGCACATGAGGTGAAGCAGAGGAGAAAACCTAGCTGTGATTTTTTAGTAGAAGAAATGCATCGGCATTGTGAGGCAATCTTACATATGTTAAAAATAGGAACAGAAATAGAGGACGTACAGAAATAATTTAAAAAGTTTAAGTTTTTTCCAAATCAGATTTAGCTTTAAAATATATGTGTGTATTTACACAAAAATAAAACATTTTTAAAAATTAAAAAGGAACATTAATAGTATTAGCCCATAGACATTATTAAATTAAATGGAATGCTATACATGAAGCAATTAGCAAATAAATGCATGCTAGAATTACTTCATAATTGATGATATTTAAAGCACATGTTGTGTTTTAACTTTTACATAAGAAAAGAGCATTTTTGAAAAAGCAAGTTTTTCACAGATGTGTGGCCTATTGAATATTTTAATTCTGGAACCATGACACTGTTTAAACTCATGCCACTTAAAATGCTCCTCATGCTTGGTCACTCATATAACAAATGACAAAATCATACCTGAATGTAAAAGAGTGCATTGCTTCCTTCATGGAAAGTCTTGGTTTGAAACAAACACTCAGCTGACATAAATAGTGTAGTGATTCATGGCTCTACTAGTCTCTGTTTCTTCCCTGATAGTGAATAGTTCATGGACTGGCAGCTGATCTGTGGATGACACCCTGGGCAGCCCTGCTTCGACACAATGGATCATTCAGTCTTCGTGGTTGAGATCTCAGCCCCATGCACTGTCCCTGGGCTGACCAGTATCAACCCTGAGCCTGAGCCATTTGATCACGAGGGATCACCTGTGTGCCTCAGCCTCACCCCACATCCCAGCACTAGCGACATGGACACCAGTGTCTTGAAGGAGCATTCTAGGGTTTGCTAAGTTGGTTGGGACAGTGAATAGAATGACCAACTTCTACGGTTATATAAAATGAACTGTTTTCCAACCCCAGGATGTGCCAGTAGCTTTTATAGATAACGTGCATTAAAACTGAAAACTACACTGAAGTGTTCTCTTTTCCAGCCTTCTCATGCCCCTTGGTGATGGAACAGCCATGGACCTTTCACCGAGTAAATGGTCTCCTCATCAAGTTCATGGATGGGACCAGAAAGTTCAACCCTGTTCCTGCTCTAATTATAGGGGTTTCTGCCTCTAGCCCACAGCAGGGCTCCTGGAACCCTACTCACTCCCTGATGCCCCTCTCAGGGCCACCATTCTATTTTCACTAGGCTCCACATCCTTCCCAGGTGAGTAAGAACTGCATCCCAGGAACCCCTGTCCAGGGAAAACTTCCTACTGCTCAGGCATCAGGCTCAGGTAGCTGCTGGCTGCATATCTCTCTCTGACATGCCATCCCACTCCGAACCTTCCATCTACTCCTCAGCAGCCTCCACCACCAGGGTGGCCTCTCCTGGGGCCAGCACCTCTGCGACTCCCAACCATGCTCCTCTGCCTTGATTGGCTTTACGCTCTCAGCAGTATGCACTGTGATGTCTCTGAGGTGTCACCCTTATTCACAGCCTTCATGCCAGCATTTTCTGGATTGTGCCTCTGCAGCCAAAACTGAAGAGGAAGGAAGCATGAGGGAACTCATCAGCCAGGGACAGCAAAGACTCTGTAACAAGGGGAGGGCCAGGGACACAGCCTTTGCTGGGACTGAGAAGTCCTGAGCACCACACACTTGCCTCCATTCTGAAAGGCCCATTTATCACACCATTATCAGCTTCTGCGACCTAAGAGGCTGCTGCCAGGAGAGGGGTGGGAACCAGTCTGGAAGAGGCAACTGGTCATTCACTTGCAGCCAGAAGGCACAACTGCCACTCCAGACAGCCAAGTCTGGAAAAGGGCAGTGGGACAGCCAGTAGCTAGGAGCTCACACTGTGAGGGAGCCTGCTTGTGTTGAGACCCCCAGCTCTACACTGACTGTCTATAGAGGCTGGGCAAGTTGATTAACTGCTCAGTGCCTCAGTTTCCCTAGCTCTAAAATGGGGATAGTAATTGTGCCTATCATGAATGGGTGTGACCATTTAGGTAGGCACTGCCTACCTAAAACAGAAGTCACCCATTTGCTTAACACAGTTAAGGACTGGAAAACTGTATGCCTGTCTGGACAACTTATATAATGCCATGCCACGTAAGATGGCCACGCTGTTTAAGATAATCTGAATTACACTTTTGAGGAAAAAAAACCTTAGGAAACTAATTTAAAAAGGCTGAAGATAAAATAGAATTCATTTTATCCTGTCTTTTTCTTATAAGACTATTACTGAGAAATGTATTTAAAAAATTATTTTTTGACTGTGACATTCAGTGAATTTAGGCCATAATGTGGAGAATGCTGTTGAGGGATGGGCCTCAGGACTGGTGAGGCAGCATTGTCCCCTCATGCCACAAGTGCTTATCCACTGTGATTTATGTGCCAGGCACTGTGGTAGCTTCTGGAGACTCAGTAGCAAGCAAAACCAGGTAGGGTTCCTGCTCTCATGAAGCTTATAGCTTAGACACAATGACAATTATTAACAGCTAAGTTTTCTTAAGTTTCTATTTGGAATCCTTTCATCTAAACAATATTGAATGATATCTGGTAATAAATGTCCAAGTTTAGAACTAGATCTCTAGGCACAATTACCAAGTTAAATTAGGTCTTTGAAACCATCTTGTCTCCCTTCTTGCTATCTGGCATACATAGCTGGTATTGTAGATGTTGGTAAGAAGGCAGGGAATTTCCCCACTTTGCTCCCTGTTTTTGACATAAGGGTTAAATGTTTTTAAATGTTATTTAAATAAATTTTAAGTGTGTGTGTGTATGTATGTATTTGTGTAGATGGGTTTGTTGGATTTTTTTTCTTTTTCTTTTTTTTGAGACAGAGTTTTACTCTTGTTACCCAGGCTGGAATGCAATGGCATAATCTTGGCTCACTGCAACCTCTGCCTCCTGGGTTCAAGCGATTCTCCTGCTTCAACCTCCAGAGTAGCTAGGATTACAGGCACGCGCCACCACACGTGGCTAATTTTGTATTTTTCATAGAGATGGGGTTTCTCCATATTGGTCAGGCTAGTCTCAAACCCCTGACCTTTGGATCTGCCCATCTCTGCCTCCCAAAGTGGACAGGTTTAACTAAAAGACAGTTGTGTGTGTGTGTGTGTGTGTGTGTGTGCGTGATATTTGAGTAGACCGTTTTAACTAAAAGTTTCATGTGTTTGTGAGTGAAAGGGAGAGATTTGCAGGCATTATCTAATTCTCCCTGTGATATTGTAAGGTTATATACTATTGCATAGCTTCTGTTTTATGAAAAGGATACTTAAAGCACAAGGAAATTAAAGCCTTGTCCAAGGAAGCCACAGGAATAGCAAAGTAGGGATTTACCCCCAAACATGATGACAGATTTCAGTATTATGTCTGATAAAAGCCAAATCTCTTTGAGGAAATAAATGTGAAATTGCTAAGCCAAATTTTTTTTAGACTGGTAATTTTGTAGAGAATATTTAATTTCAGCCAATTATAGGTTAGACAAACACTATTTGGATGATTTTGATTTATGGAAAGTTGCAAAGATAGTACAGACAGTTCTCATAAGTCCCCACCAAGCTTCTATGGTCATTAGTATCTTATATTACCAGGTATTATATTTCTCAAAACCAAAACCAACGTTGGAGTATTACTATTTATTACATTACAGATTTTATTTGAATTTTACCATTTTTCCCCTTAAGATATTTCATAATCTAGAGCACCACATTGTACTACTACTATCTTCCCACTCTCTTCTGTTCAAGGACAGTTTTTCATTCTTTCCTCATTTTCAATGGCTTTGACCATCATATTGAGTACTGGCTAGGTGTCTGTCCTCTAGAATGTCCACCACTGCATTCTGTATTTGACTGGTTTTTCTCATGATTAGATTGGGATTGTGGGGTTTTCAGATAACACCACAGAGGAAAAGTATCTTTTTCATCACTTCCCATGAGTGTACATGATAACCCTGTGACTTCACTGGGAATGTTAACTTTCATCATTTGCTTAAGATAGGGTTTGCCCTGATTAACTATTGAAGTTACTGTTTTTCCTTTTACCTACTCTTATTCTTTCAAATCAAGTTATACTAAGTGTAGCCCATCATTATAGTAGGACGAGGGAATTAAGTTCTGCATCCTCTTGGGGTTAGGATCGACACAGTATTTGGAATTTTTCTGTAAGAAAGGTTTGTCTCCATTTGTTTTATATATGTACTCAGATTTGTTTATTTTATGTTTGTTATTTATTTTGTTGCTCGGTTTATTTCAGTTTTGGCCATTTGGAGTTCTTTCAGATTGGTTTCTGTGACCTTTCACAAGCCTGTATTCTCTGATAGCAGGGAAAGTAGATGATGGAGAGAGGGAGGGAGGGAAGAATTGTTGGAGAGGTATCAAATAGGAGGAAAAATGGAGTCTAGAGCTGTGGAAAGGTGGTAGGGAGTGCCTTTAACATTAAATGGGAGCCTCCACAGTTAATTATAGTATGAGGAGGGATGGGTTCAGATTGTATTACAGCCAAGTTTGTAGTCACCGAGAGTGAGCAGTAAACACTTAATGGATTTTTTTTTTCCCCAGCCGCATTGAACTACATGGCAGCTTAAATAAGGGTGTTGTAACATTACACATGGATATAAAAAATAAACATCTAGTAATTGTTACTAAATATTTGTTGAGCAAAATGAAAAGTGCCGGAATAAGAAAAAAGTTAGCAATAACTTGGTAAATTCTAAATACTTCAATGCATGATTAAAATATATCTAAAAACATTTTGAGGAAAGTTATATAACTTTAGTCAAAGAAATAAAAATACCTAAATTTGAAGCAAAAAATGTGTAGAACAACCCCTCCCCTTAACCTCAATTTAGTGGGAGAAAGCTCTTATAAAATACAGTTATACTTAAGTGTCTGTGGGGAATTGGTTCCAGCATCACCCACAGATAGCAAAATATAAGGATGCTCAAGTCCCTTATATAAAACAACATGGTATTTGCATGTAACCTATGTATATCCTCTCATATACTTTAAACCTCTAGAGTAACCCTAATACAGTGCTATACCATACTTCATGTAGAATCAGCATAATACCATGTGGCAAATTCAGTATTGTCTTTGGAATTTCGTAGCATTTCTTTTCCTTTGAGTATTTGTAATTTGCAGAATCCATGGATACTGGATACAGAACCCATGAATATAGAGGGCCTTTTGTTCTTCAGGTTACAGATAAAGCCTCATAAAATAGGAACAGCTCTGCCTGAATAAAGAGGCAAACTCTTAACGAGTTGACTGAGCAGTCTTGAAGGACAAGTTTATAGATAAGAAAGGCGAGCTAAGGTTATTCTCTTTGCAAAACTTAAGATTTGATGTTTTAAGGGAACTAAAAGTACCATGGCTGTGGGAAACCTCAGAGAAAGACAAGGAACTTTGTAATAATGCTGTTGGAATTGAAGTGGACCACAGTGAATATTGGCTACAAACTGATTATTTGAAAACCTAAGTGTTTGACACAGAACAATAAGATTTTTACACCTACCTTAAAATGAAACATCTATGTTCGGTTATCAGTGAGGTTATCACAAGGGCTAAGTATCTGCAACGTAAATGTAATGGGAACTAAAGTTTAATGAGTGTGATGCAGTGGTAGAATTGTCAGTGATGCTTGGTTGCTGTCTGTTTCTTCAGCTTGAGTCAAAGTGCCTGACTTCAGTTTTTAGTTCATGGTAACTAAATGACTTGGGATATTCTTTATGCCTAAGTTGTTACACCTGTAAAATGAAAATGACAGTGTCTACCTTGTAGGAATTCTAAATAATAAAGTATTTGGCACATAAGTATACAGCCAATATTGCCAGTTTTTACCATTCCCCATGTCTACAGATATCTCATACGTGTGTGTGTGTGTGTGTGTGTGTGTGTGTGTGTGTGTGTATCACAGCATAATACCCTGTGGAGAATTCAAGTATTGTCTTTGGAATTTTGTAGCTTTTCCTTTTCCTTTGAATGTTTTTAATTTGCAATTGTTGAATCCATGGATACTGGATACAGAACCCATGAATATAGAGGGCCTTTTGTTCTTCAGGTTAGATATAAAGCCTCTCATAAAATAGAAACAGCTTTGCCTGAATAAAGAGGCAAATTCTTAATGAGTTGACTGGGCAGTATTGAAGGACAAGTTTATAGATAAGAAAGGCGAGCTAAGGTTATTCTTTTTGCAAAACTTAGGATTTAAGTTTTACATGAAGACATTATATATAATATATATATTTATATGTTTTTTATTTATATATATATTTATATATATATATATATATATATATATATAAAGTCTATATCTGTGCATGTGTGTATATATTCTCAGATGCCTATTTCCCAGTTACTTTTGGCACTAGAGCCATATATCTAGCTGCCTCCTGTGTATTTCCCTTTATTTTTATTTTTTATAGAGATGGATCTTGCAGTGTTGCCCAGGCTGGCCTTGAATTCCTGGACTCAAGCAGTCTTCCTGCCTTGGCCTCCCAAGGTGCTAGGATTATAGGTGTGAGCCACTACACCTGGCCTGTATTTCCCTTCCCATGTCAAACAAGCAATTTCACTGTATCTAAATTCTCTAAACCCTCTATCCACCAAACCTGTATCTCATGTTGTATTTCATATTGATAAACATTATCAGTAACTTGAGAATCCTTTTAGATTTCCTTTTTGCCTTCCTATGCCAAACAAAATCTGATTTACTTAGAACTGATTTCTGCTTCTTAATTCTCAAACCAATACTCTTCTGTTACCACTGCTTTCATTTGTAGGCTGGGATACTGCAGTTTCTTCCTAAATGGTCATTTGGCATATAGTAGGGTTTTAGTAGTATTTGCTAAGTGAATTTGTTTCACCAAGCATTAACGTTTTCATCGCTCTGATGCTACAATGCTCTTAACAAGCAATTTAGTTCGTGTTATTTCTTTGCGTAAAGTCTTTCAGTGCCTTTTCATGGCTTTCAGAATTAAACTAGAATCCTTTTGCATGTAGTAAAAAGTTTCAGGTTTTCTTATTCAAGACACACTACTCCCACCTCCCAATTCTAGCATACTTAGGTACACTAGCTACGCTGAACTAGTAATAGGCTTTCATCTTAGTACAAGTTTCTTATACCTGGATGCCCTACACATACCCACTACCATTCCTTTTTAGCCTTCATGACTCAATTCGGAATACTAGGATGACATCCCTGGTTCCTCTTCAGTTTCCATGGGAATTTGGTGAAAATCCTAAGAGTTTCTCCTTCCCCAATATCCCTCTCTCTTAGCATAGTGTCTGTCATTATAGCAAGTCCTCAGTGTTCGATGAGGGTCAATCAATATCTGCTACCTTTCTCAAGGTTTTGATCAGTTTTATTTTTTCCTCATTACTGATATAGCATAATACATTCTCTGTTTTTCACTGGAAAGCATTCTTTGATTGTGAAAGGAGTTTTTATTCTGAAGTTAAAACTTTGTAAGATAGACCATTGTGACCATCATTAAACTTGTGTCAGAAGAAACTTTTTTTTTTATCTTAATTTTGGAGACAGGGTCTCACTCTGTTGGCCAGGCTGGTCTGAAACTCCTACCCTTAAGTGATCCTCCTCCAGCCTCCCAAAGTGCTGGGACTATAGGTGTGAGCTACTATGCCCAGCTTTTTTCTATTTCTTACGTCCAACAAGGCCATGTCTTCACAAGCCAAAAAACACTTTGATGTTATCCATCCAGCTATACTTCAATAGAGGATAGATGCCTCTCGAACATGTAAAAAATGTTATTGTCCTCAATTTTATACTTAAAGTATGCCAACTTATATTTTATTACACACAACTAAAACATTTATTTTGGCTTATATACATAACACTAACTGTTATGAGCTATTTGTGTGGTAAGTAATGAAATAAATACCCGAAAGTCAAAATCAAAATGGAAGTGTTGAGTTTGGATGAAGCAAATCTGGTTAATTACAGTCTATCCTTATATTAACTCTGTTAGTGACACTGTTACCTCTAGTCTAGCGTTGACTGTGAACCTGTCAAAAATGTGGCTTTTTCAGCAATATTTTCCCTGTGTCAGAATGGGAAAATACATTACCTGTATTCTAATGATTTGAATAATGTATTAGAGCCTAGGAATTTTAAAGTGGCATTAGCAACTGTGACATGAGAATAGGAGATAATTTCCACCTTTGTAAATGGTGCAGTTGGAATTACAAGATTGTGTTGCCCTATATCACACTCAGAATTGTGCCTCCTATTTGTTATTATTGATGCCTTAGAATCACACACAAAAAAAGAGAGAAATGTTAAGGAGAGTGTAGCTAATTCTACCAGAAGAGACTGGGAGAGTCTACATCAATATTCTCAGGCTACACACCCAGCACCTGTGGTACTAAAACCCTAGTATAGAAGAGTGCTAAGAAAGAAGAAAAAATAGAATAATGAAAGTTATGTTTTGTGTGTTTTCCTCAAATTAGTGATAATGAAAATGTTGAAATTCAGGCCTCCCATAAAGTATTCTATATCATAAAGTCTAAGGCAGGTACCTTACCGTGAAAAACATTTTGAAGCATTGATGACTGATATGAGAGACATAAAATGTTTGACCTACAATTTTGGTAAAGCCATTGGAAAATGGCAAACCTAAACTATGTTTCCTCTACATTTGAAGACTTCATCTGTTGGTAAAGGGTGGGAGGGAAGCAGATGTCAGGGTTTATAGTTAATGTAGATGCAAAAGAAAGTTTTGTTCAAGGACTCTAAAGACATATTTAACACTTAATATTATACATTAAAATTTCATTTTTTAGGTACCACTGCATTATGGTATCATTGCTAAGTGCCCTTCTGATGATATTTGCTGGGGCCATTTGAATCAGTATGATCTATTTTTGTAAAATCTCTAATTTTTTTTCATTAGAGGATAAGTTCGCCCAGCGTTTTTAGAGGCTAATTTGAGAATATCTGAAAAATTAAAATATTCACAGTATGAGCATTTAAACATACTTATGAATTGTTAGTTCATGTTAGGCAGTGAACTAATGTTAGGTACATTGATTGAAGCAAGGAGAGCAATTCTGATTGGTACTGTGAAGGACATGAAAGTGATCGATGTATACTACTCTTAGATAGGACAGTGAGTATAAGACCTTGCGGTCTGGCAAATTATGCTTGGTAGCTGAATTCTCAGAGTTCAGTGCCAGGGGAGCTATGTCTGCTCTTGGAAATAATAAGCCAGTAAATGGTTTGGGGAAAAAAATGGTCTAAGGGTTGTTAGAGTTAGAGGACCCGTCATGCAAGCCTGGTGAACCATGACCAAAACCACTAAATTTTAGGGCAACTACATGACAAAGACCAATAGTGCTTCACGGCATTTAAAATGTGGAAATGAAGTTACAACACAAAAAGTGGAAGTAGGTAGGTTGAGCCATTGTGAGATTCATTCCTCAGTAAATGGAGAAGTACTACTTAAGGTAGACTCTAATAAATCATGGAACCATATTTTAATCTCCATAACCATTGAAAGAATAATAAAGGTATAACAAAAAGTACAGGGGAAAAATGGAATAATGAAAATGATTAATACAAATTAGTGTTTTACAAGGTAAAACAGCAAGCCAGTTAAACTGTCATACCTATAAGTGGATTACGCACTCCAGTTAACCTGGATATCAGGGTTAAGATGAATTCACAAAACAAATTGTATATTTGTAAGATATATTTTCAGAATAAGAACAGTTTGGAAATAAGAGAATGAAAAGTAAACATTTGGAATTAAACATCCCCATGGGTCAATAAATAGTAGTGAGATTTTTTAAAATGAAAATATAATTCATCCACACCTGTTAGATTCAGCTAAAGTATGGTGCTTGGAATAGTGTGACTTTGGAAGCCTACATTAGAGAAAAGTCAATTAAGCTTTCAAGAATACAGGAAAATAATGGCAGATCAAACATAATTTGGAGAAAAGAGCAGAAGAGTTTTTCAGGCCAAGATTTACCCTTCAACCTGTAGCAAACTAAACGAAATGTGTCAAGCAGTGTTTTTCAGTACATCAATGTAAAGCTGTGGAGGAGAGGTACTGGAGAAAGGAAAACAAGGTGAGTCCTATTAATTCTCCCAGCTTACTCCCTTGAGAGAATTCCTGGGACACATCGCTGGGAATTACCTGGATGGACCTCTGCGATCTTCCTGAGTTGAGGTGAAGGGGGGTGGGCAGAAGGCACAAGGCCACTAAAGTTAATAGAATACAAAAGAGGAGAGATCACAGATGTCTCTGAAAATCTGTAGAAGTTTCTCTTTGAGTCTTCAGATGAGTACATCTATCAGGAAATCATATGCCTTTGAGGAAACTATGACAAGCATAGGAAACATGAAGATGGGAAAAAAGTCAGTGATTAAAAGGGAAGGTGGTGGTGGTGGGGAATAATGTACTGTATAGAGGAACAGTTGTAAGGATGACACCCGACTTGTCAGAATCAATGTGAGCCAGAGGATGATGCAACCTCTTAACATACTGAAAGGAAATCTACCAGTCTGATATTCTGTACTTGGTGAAAATATCTTTTGAAAATACATGTGAAGTACAACCCTTAGTCTCTTTGGAAGGTAATTGACTAAAATTATGAAACAATACAAGTAAAATATACAGCAACAATAGCACATAGGTCGGGGGAAGAAGTGGAAGTGCACTATTGAAAAGTTGCTATACTGTACACAGATTGGCACATCATCTTGAAGGATACTGTAAATACCAAAGCAACCCTAAGGGTATCCAAGGGTTAAGCCTATAAAGTAGGGAGAAAGTGAAATCATAAATACTTGATCCAAAAGAAACCAGAGAAAAGAAATGAGCAAGAGAAATCCAGCCATACTCATAATCGCACTAAGGGTAATGATTAAACACCCCAGTTCCAAGACAGCATTGTCACACTGGGTAAAAGAAGCAAGACTATGTGCTCTTACACGATACTTACTGGAGACAAAGACAAATAGCTACAAATAAAAATATGGAAAATGTAAACCATGATAAAATGATCTGAAGAAATAGAAACCTGGAGTAGTTACATTAATTTTGGAAAAATTTGAGCATTAAGGTAACAAAAGTCCTTTCATGTTGATGGAGTCTATCAGTCTCAAACACGTATACACCTACTAAGCTTCAAAACATTTAAAGCAAAAACTAATGGAGACAAAAATAGAGGGATCCACAGTAAGAGATTTCTCTGCTTCCAGAATTGATGCAAGCTGTAGAAAATAACATAGAATTGAAAACCAACTTGATTTAATTGACATCTAAAGAGTAATCTACCCAACAACATAATGCACAGTATTTTTAAGTATATGTGGAACATTGATGGAGGTCGACCATGCAGGACACAAACAGGTACACAGTCTGATTCTGTTTATGTGAAGTTCAAAGAATGCAACATTAATTATTGTAACTCAAAATAGGAATCACCTCAGGTCACGGTGGCGATTATTAGTTGGGTTGGGATGCAAGGGACCTTCTGGTTGATAGAATTTTATAAAGCCACCTGGATGGTAGTTACAATTGTGTGTACATTTGTAAAAACATTTTTGTAAGGATATTTTTGCACTTTGCTGTATAAATTTTATGCCTCAAAACAATATAACAGTACCTATATATAGATACAGGTAATCTAGTGAACTAAGATAAGCAAATAGAAAAAATCCAGGCCTTAATGGGAATCTTTTTTAAACTTTATTTTTGGAATAATTTTAAATTTATGGGAAGTTTGCAGAGCTACTTAGCTCCCTTACACCTCTTGTCCAGTTTTTCTATTGTTAATTTCTTACCATAGTATATTTGCAAAAACCAAGAAACCAATATATGCACAATGTTAACTGAATTGAGATATTTGAATTTCACCAATTTTTCTACTTAAGGTTCTTTTTATTCCAGTAATCAGTCAAGGGTGCCACATTACATTTACTTGTCTCCCCATTGTCATTTGTCAGTTTCTCATTTTGTTTTCACAACCGTGATATTCTTGAGGAGTCCTGGCCTCAATCTTGTAGAATGACCCCCATTCTGGGTTTGTCATTTTCACGACTAGATTGGGATTCTGGGTTTTTTTGGAAAGATTATTACAGGAATCAAGTGACTTTTCTCATCACACCATATCAGGACATGTATAGTATCCACCACATCACTCTTGATAGTAACCATTAGTTGATAAAGATATCGTTTGCCAGGTTTCTCCACTGTAAAGTTACTCAAGTTACTATTTTCCCATTGTATAGTATATTCATTTGGCTTATTCAATACAACCTTACATATTTTGTTGTTCAACTCGTTCCACCTTTGACCATTGGAATTTTTTTCCTGTTGGCTTCTATGTCTTTTTTGACACATCCCCCAATTCTTCTGTCTTCTGAGCACTTCTTTACTTTCTGGCAGTACAAGATGCTCTAGGCTCATCTTGTATTTTCTCCACCACAGATGTAGAATCAGCCATTTTTCCAAGGAGCGCTGTTTTGCTTTTAAAGAAGAACTGTATTTAGAAACCAAGATCTGGACACTGGACTAAATCATCATTTAGTAAATGATGAAGTAGGTTTTCAATTAAGATGAGAATTATGATTTAATAAATGATGTTAGCTGTCTATGTGATAATTCATAAGAAAGAAAGAAGTTAAACCACTTCATTACATTTGCTAAAAAGGACAAAATGTAACATCTATTTAATTGAAAACATGACTGTTAAAGTGAGAATATTATCAAGTGCAACTTGGATATAGGAATTAAGGAGAGACCTGCTTAATCAAGCAGGAATACTCAAAACCTAAATGAAAAAGATAGTTTTCCTGAATAAATTGTTTATATATGTAATAAACATGGTACGAAAAGTGAAAAAGCAAATGACAGGAAAATGAGAAACAGATGGTACCTCTATATAAAGAGTTCCTACAAATTAATAACATAATGATAATCTAATAATGTATATAATTAATAGAAGAGGATGTTATTTAGCTTCACTGGTAGTCAAATTAGCATAATAATATATCTGGCTCATTGGGTTGTAAACATTTTCAACACATTTTATGAGTGAAAATATCTTTGTATGAGCATAGAATAAAGCATAAAAGAATATGCCCCAACCAGTTAATATTAGCTAATTTGGAAGTTAAAGAAGGATCAAGAGATTATTCACATTTAAAATATCTAAATGCTCATTAAACTTTAATTTGTTACAGTAAGCATAGTTTAAATTTATAAAATCAAGGCAATTAGAAGTCTATTGCAGGCCAGTTGTGGTGGCTCAAGCCTGTAATGTCAGCATTTTGGGATCCCGAGGCGGGAGGATCACTTGACGTCAGGAGTTCGTGACCAGCTTGGGCAACATGGTGAAACCCCCTCTCTACTAAAAATACAAAACTTAGCAGGTCGTGATGGTACATGCCTGTAGTCCCAGCTACTCGGGAGGCTGAGGCACAAGAATCACTTGAATCCAGGAGGTGAAGTCTGCAATGAGCCAAGATCATGCCTCTGCACTTCAGCCTGGGTGACAGAGGGAGACCCTGTCCAAAGAAAAAAAAAAATCTATTGCATCCAGGTGTGGTGACTCATGCCTGTAATCCCAGCCCTTTGGGAGGCTGAGGCAAGCAGCTCACTTGAGGTCAGGAGTTCAAGGCCAGCCTGGCCAACATGGTGAAACTCTGTCTCTACTAAAAGTACAAAAATTAGCCAGACATGCCCACTTGAACCCAGGAGACAGAGGTTACAGTGAGCCAAGATCATGCTACTGCACTCAAGCCTGGGAGACAGAGCAAGACTCTGTCTCTAAATAAATAAATATCTATTGCAGTAGATTAAGCAAAATATTGTAGTGACCTCAACCAGGGTGGTGACGATGGAGAGGGACATGAGTATATATAAGATATATTTTGATATAAAGTTCAAAAGAAGTGTAGACTGCAGGTACAAATTTGAAAATCATCAGCATATAACAGTCCACTTCTAATAATGTTTCATGTAAAAGTGAGTTCCACAAATATACATACCAGTATGTATAAGAATGTTATTAAACCACTGTTTTCTTTAGCAAAACAGGTAACCCAGACATTCAGAAAAAATTTGATTATTCTTAAAGCCAAGTGGAAGAGCCTGAGGAAGTGCCTCCCAGGTCATGCTCATAGGCCACGCACTGTTACACAGCAGAGAGCACTTTGAAGCTGAAGGGGAATAATTTCTCGGCATCGGGTGGGAGGGTGGGGGGGCCTGTGTGGTGGACAGTGTGGGGCTGAGATGGTGAGATTGCTTGCAGCCAGGAGTTTGAGACCAACCTGGGCCACATAGCATGTCCATGTCTCTACAAAAAATAAAATTGTATAGTTAGGAAAGTATAGAATTTCTGGGCATACTAACCAAAAGAGATAATCACACATTGTTCAATACAACAACAAAAAAGCTGTAGGAGTACTTGAGGTAATGATAGAGGAGGAAAGAGGTCACAAAGAAAAATCTTCTTTTAATCTAGGAGGTTTACAGTTTTAACAGGTACTTTTTTTTTTTTTTTTTTTTGAGACAGAGTCTTGCTCTGTTGCCAGGTGCCAGGCTAGGGTGCAGTGGTTCTATCCCAGCTCACTGCAACCTCCACCTCCTGGGTTCAAGCAATTCTTCTGCGTCAGCCTCCCTAGTAGCAGGGACTACAGACACGTGCTACCATGCCCCGCTAATTTTTTTTGTATTTTAGTAGAGACAGGGTTTCACCATATTGGCCTGGATGGTCTCGATCTCCCAACATTGTGATCTGCCCTCCTCGGCCTACGAAAGTGCTGGGATTAAAGGCATGAGCCACCATGCCTGGCCTTAACAGGTACATTTAAGTCTGTTATCTATTTCATTTTGTGCTGTAAGGTCTATGTTCATTTTTGTATCCATTCAAATAACTAGTTTTTCCAGCACCACTTGTTGAAAAGTCTGTTCTTTTGAATCACCTTAACACTTTGAACAAAAATCTGTTGAATATGAATGTATGCATATGTACACATAGTACTATGTATCTCTCACACACATATGTTTATATACATGCTCTTTATAATTCTTGTATTGATCTACACATCAGTGTTTTTGTTTGTGCTGCTATAAAGAATACCATGACTGGTTAATTTATAAAGAATAGAAATTTATTTCTCAAAGTTTTGGAGGTTGGGGATGTCCAGGAGCAAGGTGTCATCATCTGGTCTCTGGTGAAGCCCTTCTTGCCCTGTCTTCACATGTCAGGATGACAAGAAAGAGACCAAACTCCCTCTGTCAAGCCATTTTATAAGAGCAGCTAATCCCATTCACTGAGAGAAGTCCAGATAGAAATCTAGCCTTAAAGATAGTTATTCAAGAATGCATCTACTTTGATGCTTTACCTAAGGGGATGTATGCTCAACTATGCTGTATGTAGCTTGAGTGGCAGAAAGGTGAAGCTTCAGAAACTTGAAATGTCAGGGAATAGCCTTAAGCTGTCAGCACAGCTGGAAATAAGAAGAGAATTTCTAGACTCAAGAAATTTACATGGAAAGTGATCTCCATCACTAACTGACCAGCAAATTAAGAGGCATAGGGAAATGAGTCTATAGGGAGCCAAGCTAAAAGAGCAGCCATGGAAACTATGAGAATAAAGCAGAGATATCAATAGCTGCATGCGCCAGGGGAGGCAATGTTGGCAGCTTGAATCTGGAAAAGTTAACTGTCAAACAGAACAAACAAACATAAAATCAATAGTACTCAGGGCAAACAAAAAAAACAGTAGAATCAGAGTCATTAGACTACATTACAATGTCCAGGTTTCAATAAAAAATTATTAGGCATGTAAAGAATAGGAAGAAAAGACAGGAGAAAGGCAATCATAGCAAGATACTCGAGTGTATCCAGATATTTGATTCAGCAAAGACTTGTAAGCATTGCTTCTGTTTTGCTGGCACAGTAATTATCTTGATTGTTGTTTAAATGTTAAATCTGCCTTGCATTGTACTTCCATGGCAGTAATCCTGAGAAGACAAAAGCCATTAGATCAGTATTTTTTCTTTGCTTATTTGGCACTTAAAATCAATAATTTTGCACTAAAATATGAACTCCATAAATGTAGAGACTGTTATATATTGGTTTTGTATCCCTAATGACTGTAGCAGTGTCTGACATAGATTGGGTGCTCAATGAATAGTTAATGAATGAATGAATGACTAAAATATAAACTAAAATTACTAGTTGGCTCCATGGAGAAAGACTTTCAGACATTTTACATCCACAGTGAGGCAGTCAAGGGCTGATCATGTGACTAGTTATTAGTCTTGTTTTGTACCCATATTTAAGATTTTAAAATAGATGTCCAATAGAAGTAAATAGCACAATAAATTCATCATCACTAGCTAAATATTAATATATATTACACATTTTACACTGTAGGTACAAGAGGGGTACAATTAAGTAATCTGTGAATTTAAAACATGTCCAGGGTAGAATTTCATTGAAAATATAAGAGGTGAATATATACTCAAAAAAAAATTTTTTTTAAACATTGAATATATCTGTCCTTCAATTTAATCCTATACTGGTTTGTTGACTCTTAAACAAAGTTGCCAGTTTGTAACCTCAAAGGAAAACAAAGTGACGCAATTATGTACTGATAAGTAGATCTCTAGGAAAGAAATCAGCGATTCCTTAAGCAAAGCATCCATTGGCCCTTTGGAAATTCTCTTAAAACAGAATGAAGCATGTTATTAGCCTTTATGTCACTAGAGGGCGGTGTTGCTTCAGAGAAACACAATTCAGACTCATCTGTAGTAACTGACCAAAAAGTGCCAACCAGAATCCAACTGCTAGCTTCACATTGTTATTCCACAGAACCTCATGACCCTGTCTCTACATAAAATAAAATTGTAAAATTAGCCAGATGTGGTTTCATGTGCCTGCAGCCGTACCTACTCAGAAGGCTGAGGTAGGAGAATCACTTGAGCCCAGTTCAAGGTATCATGAGCTAAAATCATGCTACTGCACTAAAGCCTGGGCAACAGAGTGTGACTGTCTTGTTCACAAGGTGAATAGCTAAAGGCAGACAACTTAGGATGAAGTAAAATGCTGATAAAAGAGAAATGTTACACAAATTATCTGAAATGCAACACATCTAGTTCATTGGTACAGCGGTAAGAGGCTAACAGTTCTTTACTAATACATGCTCTGATGCTTATGCTTATCAAGTCCTTTTGGCTATCTATAGCAAGCATTTCAGTGGGAGAAGTAAAAGTTTCAAAGAAGTCAAATATTTGTAAATAAAATGAGAATAGTTTTTGATGTAACTGGGAAAAGATCAGCTTTGCTTCCTTTACTGTGTGAACGGTGAAATAGTCTCAAATTTTAAATAATTAATTACACTAGAATTGTATTAACTCCAGAAGGAATAAACTTGATAGCCACTTTCATCCAGATGCTTTGGATAAAGCTTTATCTAAGAATAACCTCAAATATTATTTTACTTTTCAAATGATATTAGTCTAGAAAAATACTCTCTCAAATATGGGTTTAAGATTAATGCAAAATAATAAGACAAAAGTTTGGGGAAGATTTTAGAGTTAAACCATTTCACCCTTCCTACCTCTTGTTCCCATTGTAAATGTGACATTTTAATTAATAAAACTTAAAAGTGCAAAACATTTTTTAAATGACAGCAAAACAAAACGAAATTCATGTTGTGATTAATGTGTTATTAAAATGGAATTTAAATTGCATTCTTGCTTTTCCTTCTTTAAAAAACATATAATGTTATAGTGATATTTTTTCAAACTCTCATACAGAATCAAGACAATAGCACATAAAGAAAGCATGCAGAGGGACATATCCTATTCTTTTTTTTTCTTTTTTTTTGAGACATTCTTGCTCAGAGTGTCACCAGGAGCCAGGCTGGAGTGCAGTGCTCTGCCTCCTGTGTTCAAGCAATTCTCCTGCCTCAGCCTCCCGAGTAGCTGGGACTACAGGCATGCACCACCACCCCCGGCGAATTTTTTGTACTTTTAGTAGAGATGGGGTTTCACCATGTTGGACAGGATGGTCTTGATCTCTTGACCTCATGATCCGCCCGCCTTGGCCTCCCAAAGTGCTGGGATTACAGGCGTGAGCCACCTCGCTGGCCGACATATCCCATTCTTACCTCTTAACAGTAATTTAAAAGTAAAGAACACCCATACATCAAGAACATCAGCTAAGCTACAAAAGGCAAAACTGATCAGGCTTGTTCTGAAAGTTGGTCTATGTCCATCAGAATAGTGGTCTTTATAGTGCTTTATGATTATGTCTAATTTCTTATAAATATGAGGAAAAATGAACTTTGCAATTATTTTTTAAAATCTTTTTATTTCTTGAACAGCATGAAAAGGAAAAAAAAAAGACTTTCCTAAGGTTAGGGGAAAATGATCTCACCTTTGATATTCATCTTCTGAGAGCAGTTATGGGATCCAGGTCTGGAATACATGGTTCAAATAAGATGGGAGTTGAGAATTGCTGAGACTTCAAGAACATTCTTTAGCTTCTTGAGGTCTGAGTTACCCCCTTTAAGGTGAATAATAATAGCAATAGTACCTTGGAGGATTTCTGTGATAAAATGAGAAAATGCTTGTGAGAAGTACATAACATATGGCTTACTGAAAGATGTTATGAAGCAAGCTCATATGCCTATTTTCATTCAGTGTTTATTATGTCAAAGGCAAAGTTTCCATGTAGATTAAGGCCTTCATGATATCTAAGTATTTTTCTAGTTCTTAGTGTATGAAGAAAAGAAGGATGGTTGGAGGCCGTGTAAGGAATACCTTTCTCCTCTACTCCCCTCTCACTCCCATAGGCTGGGAGCAGCTGATTTCACTTCCTCAGATATGCAAACTGTGCCACCCTCCTGTAGCCACTTTGGCCCTAGCTGACTGATTTGCTGGGGTCAAGGGAAGTGGGCAGGATTAGGCAGGGGTAATAGATGGGATTTCTTGGGCCTGGAATTCAACCAACCAATGTATTTGTTTCCCTGTGTCTATTCCCTTAAGTCTACAGGCATTCTCTAGTAATTTTATAGCTTTTAGCGGCACCCCAGGAGACAGGACGGCTTGGCCATTTTATAATCACTCAAGCAGAGTCCCAAAGCCAAAAAGAAAAAGGTAACGATCACCTATGCAAAGGCTTGTGTGGATCGCTTAAGGACAGGCGACTTACACTTTACTAAGAGTTACTAAAGGACCTCGGGAGAAGGATCCGGTCCCTGTAGGAGCGTTTGTGGTCGAAGACGCAGGAGGACGAGCGCTCAGCAGCTTGCTGGGGTCCCCAAGCCCAGTGAGACTTACTAGCTGCTTGCCGCCCCCGACACTTTGGCAGGGAACTGTAGGAGGCGCCCAGTGGGCCCCGCGTCCGGCCAGGAGCAGGGCATTTCAGAGGAGCCCGTCTGAGGGTTTTCTCAACCCAGGCGTTCAGGTTAGGCAACAGCCAAGAGAGACGCTCAGTTGCTTTGCACCCTCCTCCCACCTCGGTTCTGTCCACACCCACGGGCGCCCCGCCCCCTCGGCCTTACACAGGGGACCTGGCACCTCTGCACGCCTCGGAGCCAGAGGTTTCTCGGAGAGGAAGGCGCGGCTGCCTCCGGGGCCAGTGAGCCCTGGCGCCGCAGCGATCGCGGCCTCAGTAGCGGAGTAGGGCGGCGGCTGCGCCCCCACACCATGGAGGGCAGCCCAGCCCCAGCCGTGGTAGCAGCCGACCTCCGCCGCCGCCCGCCCCACTACTGCCCCGTCCCGTTGCGGCTTTCTAAACGCCATCCCCTCCTCACCTCGAAGCCAACATGAAGGAGACCCGGGGCTACGGAGGGGGTGCCTCCTTCTGCACCCGCCCCAACCACTCCTACACTGGCATGTGGGCACCCGAGCGCTCCGCCGAGGCGCGGGTCACCCTTACGCGCCCTCTAGGGTCCGGCGAGGATTGCGGATCGGTGTCCGTGGCCTTCCTGATCACCATGCTGCTCACGGGTTTCGTGGGCAACGCTCTGGCCATGCTGCTAGTGTCGCGCAGCTACCGGTGCTGGGAGAGCAAGCGCAAGAAGTCCTTCCCGCTGTGCATCAGATGGCTGGCGCTCAGCGACCTGGTCGGGCAGCTTCTCACCACCCGGGTGGTCATCGTCGTGTACCTGTCCAAGCAGCGCTGGGAGCAGCTCGACCCATCTGGGAGGCTCTGCACGTTCTTCGGGCTGACCATGACTGTGTTCCGGCTCTCCTCGCTGTTCATCGCCAGAGCCATGGCCGTCGAGCGGGCGCTGGCCATCAGGGAGCCGCACTGGTACGCGCGCCACCTGCGCTGTGCTGCTCGGCGTGTGGCTGGCCGTGCTCGCCTTCTCCCTGCTGCCCGTGCTGGGAGTGGGACAGTACACGGTGCAGTGGCCCGGGATGTGGTTCTTCATCAGCACCAGGCGAGGGGGGCAACGGGACTAGCTCTTCCCATAACTGGGGCAACCTTTTCTTCGCCTCTGCCTTTGCCTTCCTTGGGCTCTTGGCGCTGACAATCACCTTTGCCTGCAACCTGGCCACCATTAAGGGTCTGGTGTCCCGCTGCCGGGCCAAGGCCACGGCATCTCAGTCCAGTGCCCAGTGGGGCCACATCACGACCGAGACCGCCATTCAGCTCATGGGGATCATGTGCATGCTGTCGGTCTGCTGGTCTCCGCTACTGGTAGGTAGTTCCAGGGTTGGGGGAAGTCGGGGTGCGTGTTCTAGAAATGGCAGCACCTGCAGGGGTGTGTTTGCAACCGCAGAGCACTGGAGTGTCCTCTGCTCCTGCCCACGCTGTCTTGGGTACAGCTGCAGAGGTGAGCTCCTCACTTACTCCCCGACTCGCTGAGTGCCTTCCAAGAGCCAGGACTCGCGTTAGGCACTGGTTATGCGCACATAGAGATCACAGGGCTGCTCACATTATAGTCTGGGCGCAGGATATGTCATTAAAATGACATATTTTCTATGCAGAGATAGAAGTTTGTCGTGGGTGCAATAAGAGCAGAATGACTATGATAACTATGATAACTGTAGCCTGTGTGGGTGGGTGGTGGGAGAGCTTCTTTATTTAAAATACCTCTCTCAAGTTAATGCGATTTTCGGTCTGCAATCCCAGACAGATATAGCCCTCTTGTAGCTTCCAAAACACTGCGTGACCTATGGGCGCCTTCAAGGTTCACTTTCTCTTTCTTTCTTGGGCGCCTTCAAGGTTCACTTTCTTTCTTTCTTTCTTCCTTTCTTTCTTTCTTCCTTTCTTTCCTCCTTTCTTTCTTCTGACTGAGTCTCTCTCTGTCACCCAGGCTAGGGTGCAATGGCGCGATCTTGGCTCACTGCAACCTCCGCTTCCCGGGTTCAAGCAATTCTCCTGCCTCAGCCTCCTGAGTCGCTGGGATTACAGACATGCGCCACCGCACTGGCTTATTTTTTGTGTTTTTAGTAGAGACTGGGTTTCACCGTGTTAGGATGGTCTCCATCTCCTGACCTCGTGATCAGCCCCGCTTGGCCTCTCAAAGTGCTAATATTACAGGGTGAGCCACCGCGCCCGACCTAGGTCCACTCTTAATGAGGCAGCAGAATGAAAGATGCGAGTTGCCTCCTCAGGCCTTTGGCATGGTGCTTGACCCTCTAGGAAGTGCCTGAACAACAGTCTGGGGTTCGGAAGCCCAGCAGCTCCTTCAGGTCAGCATTTACTTACCCTTGTTGCAATCAAGCAGGATTGGGTATTCCTGAGATAGGAGGAGGTAGGGGTTTCTTCATGTCCTAGCTTCTCACACCAGAGCAATGTGGAGGAGCAAGGGGTGTTTTCATAGGCTCCTTGTCCAACACCTGCCTTTACATGGTATTTTTGAGGTTTGTTTGTTTTTTGTCTGTGTTACTTTTAGCTAATAAGTGCTGTTTACTAATTCCTGAAGAATAGATGCTTACTTACTTAGGCCCTGGGGAGCCTGGGTAAACAGATGTTGCAGAAAGAGTGATCTGGTCACTTTCAGAAGGTATAACCAACTATATATATTATATAATCATGGAAAACCTTTGAAACACATGAACACATTTTTTTTCTACTTGTGGTCTAATATATTACATACAATTTGGAGTTTTAACCATCATCATGTGTACAGTTCAGTGGCATTAGGCATTAAATACGTTGACTTTTTTGTGTGCCATATATAGTTTTAAATCCCTTGCATTTGAAAATAGAAATGTAATTCCTTTCACCTGGTTTGGTATCTTGGAGCACAAATCTTGGCTCCAAATCAGTGGCATGAGAGGACGAGGAGAGTTATGTTGGGACCTAACTGCCCACAAGTCACTGCATGGTCACAGTTCTTTATTCCAGGAGTTGGAACTCAGGCTGATGTCATCACTATGGCTTATCAAAACCAGCACCAATTTTAGACATGGAGTGTTTACTTCTACGGCTGAGGAATGGAGTAAATAAGTGGCCAACTAGGTAGGAAGAGCTCTAAATAATAATCACTTTATTAAAGTATGGTAATTAGTAACTATAAAGGCAAACAGGGTATCTGAATTTTTTACAAGTGTCATTTGAGTCCCACATCTTTGAGTTTGCTGTATCACATGATTTATATCCTAGGAGAAAAAACAGTTAAATCAATTGAACAAAAGGCCCATACAGTTAATCAGACTTATAATTTATTATTTGTATATATTTTTTAAGTCAAAGAGAAATCATATAGTGTGTTTTTTATTCAGACACTTTAATTCTAGTGCCATGAGTATGGTGACCTCAGAAACAAAGTAGATCAATCTTAAAAACTGTAATTTAGGATGGCCAAACTCACTCTTTCAAGAAAGACTATATTTGAAACTAATCTTATTTAATTTCAATTTATTTTCATTCAGACAATACTTATTGATTTATAGCATTTACTGGGCACTTTATTAATTCAGTTATAGAAACATTAAATAAATTCAACATGTAATCATATCAAAAAGAATTTTTTTTAGACAGAATCTTGCTCTGTCGCCCAGGCTGGAGTGCAGTGGCAAGATCTCAGCTCTCTGAAGCCTCCACCTCCCAGGTTCAAGTGATTATCCTGCCTCAGCCTCTCCAGTCACTGTGATTACAGGCACCAGCCACCACACATGGCTAATTTTTGTATTTTTAGTAAAGATGGGATTTCACCATGTTGACCAGGCTGGTCTTGAACTCCTGACCTGAAGTGATCCACCTGCCTCAGCCATCCAAACTGCTGGGATTACAGGCATGAGCCACCACGCCAGGCCTAGGAGAAATTTAAAGTTTCAAAACAGAAACTTTTTAAACAAAAAGGCTCCATCAGCCGGGCATGGTGGCTCACACCTGTAATAACAGCACTTTGGGAGGCTGAGGTGGGTGGATCATCTGAGGGCAGAAGTTCGAGACTAGCCTGGCCAACATAGTGAAACCCTGCCTCTACTAAAAATATAAAAATTAGCCTACCATGGTGACATGCACCTGTAATCTCAGTTACTTGGGTGGCAGAGGCAGGAGAATTGCTTGAGCCTGGGAGGCGGAGGTTTCCATGAGCCAAGATTGAGCCACTGCATCCCAACCTGGACGACAGAGCAAGACTTTGTCTCAAAAAAAAAGTCTTCAAATATCTTTAAAAAGATTTACTGTACAAAGTTGGAATTATTTCAAAGAAAAGAAACTGGCAAAGCTGCTTTCTTAATAGAGAACTGTAAGAATAAAAACACTTGAATTTAGTGAATTTAATTTGCAGCATATTGGTGTTAAAATGAGAGATTTTTTAACACTTTTTTTCTAACTATGGGTAAAATATAGATTTCCTGTTAGCTTTTGGTAAGTTGAGTACAGGATACTATTCTAATTGTCCCAACTTCTTACTCAAAAGGACCCTGAGTATATCCTGGAAGGCTATCATGACTGTAACAAATATTCAGTTGTTACTGCAGGAAAACTTGGTAGGGCAGGAATACCATAATAAGAAAATGTCCGAACTGCTACAAGTTCCCACTACATAAATACTTAGAGGTTTGTGTATCCTTAAATGATAGTTAGTTTCCTTTATCTTTTTCTCAGAGACTTTGCAAAATCCAACATAAAATGTGAAATTAAGAGAGTACAGTGGGAAACAATGTCACCATGATCGATGATCTGCAGTTCTTAGTTACTGCTTACGTAAAGCATCACATTGTCCTTCTGCTGCAATCAGCCAGTTGATTCAGCACTGCAATCTATTTGACTTTTGTCATTATTGGTTTATATTTTATGAACGATGTTCACCATAGTTCAGTTTTTTGACATGATTGCTAAATTTCCAGAAGTGGGAATAACCTTAGGATTTTGTTCGAAAGAAGTCGTGAGTACATTTTGTACTTTTATAACTTGGCACTCCCAAATGGGTAGAATGTGGCTAATTCTGTAAGCTATCTCAAAAACAGTAAATATAAAGCCAGTTATCAACATTGTGAAAAGTGAGATGTGAGCAACAAACAGTTTCTCATCATCAATCTTGGAACTGGATAAAAGCAGCCTTAAAAACTGTTGCCTTTAATCTTGAACCAATGAATTCCCTGCTCATTAACCACAAATCCAAACAGGGATGTTTCAATTCAAGAAGATATTTCACAAGGTAGTTGTGATTCAAAATATTTTTTTAGTTAGGGAATCACTGATTTATTTTGACAAGTGAAATTTGCCTTTAATATGCCACATGTGGTAGATATGTGTGATGAACTACTTTTCAGAAATAACATTGTTTGACAGCACATAAAAATATTATTCAATAGCTAATCTCTTCTGCCTCTAACTTTCTCTGATATTCAGGATGTTGCTTCAGAGAAAATGAGTAAACATATGAATCCACATTGTAGGAAAATATTCTGTAATATTTCTCTTTAAAAACTGTGAAGGTCAACAAAATATTCTATGATTATAAAAGTGATTAATGTTATAATCTGTTCAGAAAAGCAGAATTTTCATATTTATGACTGAAATATTTAAAAAACAATGGTACTTTGTTTCATTCAAAATAGTCCATCTGAATTTGCCAGAGTAGATTTCTAGGAAGAGGTGAAATGGCATAACTTGACTTCATGACTGACAGCAAGTGTGTCCCAAAACCCAGCCCAATGAGAACAAAGGGCGCACACTAACTAGATCAATGGGAATGATGGTTTGAAAATGAGCAAGAAAACAAACTTAGATGATTGAATGACAAGATGAGGACTTTGCTCTTTTGCCTGTAGGCAGTAGAACCTTCCTTTTGGGTTTTTGAGTAGGGAAAAGAGATTATTGGCAGAGTTGTACAGTGTGGATAGATTTAGGCTGGAAAATGAGAATGTGAGATCAGTTATGACTTGCTAAGGTTGGTTAGGGCCTTAGGGGAGAAACAGTGAGAAGAGCTGAGTTAGAGAAGGAAACATAAAAGAGAACTGATGCTATTAGAAGTGGTTGATTTTAAGGAGCCATTGATTCAACAAACACTGAGTGTCTACTGTGTCTTATGAGCTGTGATAAATGTGTTTCCATACATTGTGTCATTTAATTGCATCCTGTAAGATTTCCACTATTATCTACATCATTCAGATGAAGAATTTGAGTACAAAGAATATTGGAATCATATTTCTAATTCAGGATATCTGATTTTCAATTTTAGTTTTCATTCTTGTTGTTGCTTATTTGTTTGTTTGTTTAGCATAGATAGAGGCCAGGAATTCTAATCCTAACAGCAGCAATAGGGGATTTATATATTCTCCTATCTATAAACACAGAAGTAGGACTAATAGAGCTAGTATCTTTTTCCATTTTTAGTATTCTCAAATTCTCTTCTCTGGGGGAATCATGGTTCAATGAACCAAAATGGGCAATTTGGAAGGGGAACTGTTTGGTAGATGCTAAACAAGGATGGAACTCCCTGAGTGACTGGACATGTGAACACAGTACATATGGGTCGATGGTGGATTATGTAAATGATATATCCAGAATCCAATGTAACTTGAAGATTAATGAGATAAATCAGGGCTAGGAAATGCAGATTTTGAAATTTTGAGTTTATCAAAAAGAGCCAAGAATTAAACACTTCTTAAGCCATCATCTTTGAGGAAATTCACATGGTCTGAAGTTGCAATATAATTGTGAGTCACTGACCCTTCTGTTTTGAAAAAGCTGTGAAGGTCAACAACTTAATCATAAAAGTTTCCATAGGTTTAGTTTTCTGGGCTACCACTCAGAGCCATTCAACACAAGCATCTGTAACAGACTATGATTCATCTGAGTGTGCAGAGTGATGATAGGTGAAGAATACTGGGTGCTAAGTTTCAGTTTTTAGTTCCCTTGCACTGCAGGAAAGAAATGCAGGGAAGTCCTTCCTAAATCTCTTTACATCTGTATAGCATTTTTGCAACCTGCTAGTGCTCCACATTTATCTACTCATGCCTTGCAACTCTGAGATCTATAACGGTAAAATGTCAAATTCTTACTCTCCCATTTTTTCCAATTCCTTTTCAAAGAGATAGGAAGGAAGTTTGTATTTCAAATCCTCCCAGTTATGCTTCTTGAGAATGATTAGACAATCTCTCAAGTCCTTTTCCCTAGAAAATTTCAACTTTCAAAAAGATGGTAACTGATGAAGGAATCTAATTTGGGAGGGGGTTCCTCTTACATCTTGTCCCCTAAGCATATGACAACATTTTACTGTAAACATAGTACAGACAGTCTCCGGCTTAGGATTTTTCAACTTTACGATGGTGTGAAAGGAATGCACATTCAGTAGAAACTGTACTTGGAATTTTTAATGTTGATCTTGTATCGGGCTGGTGATATGCAGTGTGATACTTCCTGGTGATGCATGCACAACTCCCAGTCAGCCACACAAACACAAGGTAAGCAACCAGTACTCCACGGTGGACTGTGCTACCAGATGATTTTGCCCAACTGTAGGCTAATGTAAGTGGTCTGAGCATGTTTAAGGTAAGCAAGGCTAAGCTATGATGTTTAGAAGGTTAGGTGTATTAAACACATCTTTGACTTTACAATATATTCAACGTAACAACATTTTCAACTTACAAAAAATTTACCCAGATATAACCCTGCTGTAAGTTGAGAAACATCTGTAATTTATGCTTACACAGAAATGACAGTTGGACAGCATATGACTGAGATACATACAACATAGAAGTAGCACTACAGAGTGGACATTCTCTGTGAATTCCTGCACCCTGCTCTCTTTACACAGAACACTTCCCTCTCCATTTTCCATTACCACTTTGCCCCTCAGCCATTCAACAGCATCTGCGAAGCACCCACCTCTCTTGGATTGGCTAAGATTTCGAGTTAGAAGTACCTTTCTAGTGAAGCCTTCTTTCATCCTCTCTAGGCTGTGGTTAGGTGCCCTGACCATTTTATCTCACGATACCCTGCATGTTCCTCTTGTAGTCTGAGTCACACTTAATTGGAGACGTTGATTTATTGTCTTTCCAATGTTTCATTCTGCTAAGGGCAAGTACAGTGTCTGTCTTGCACATTATTTGTTTCCTAGAAATGATCATAACTACTTGCCCTGTAAGATCTGCCCAATACATGCTTATTGACTGAATACTATATTTTTATTTATTTATTTATTTTTGAGACAGAGTCTTGCTGTTGCCCAGGTTAGAGTGCACTGGCACAATCTTGGCTCACTGCAACCTCTGCCTCCGGGGTTCAAACGATTATCATGCCTCAGCCTCCCGAGTAGCTGGGATTACAGGAATGCACCACCACATGCCTGGCTAATTTTTGTATTTTTTTAGTAGAGACAGGACTTCACCATGTTGGCCAGTTTGGTCTCAAACTCCTGTTCTCCTGTGATCCACCTGCCTCAGCCTCTCAAAGTGCTGTGGCATTATAGGCCTGAGCCACCCCCACGGCCTTGACTGAATACTTGAGCAACCAAATCAGAAGACAGGGTTTGGTCCCATGTAAATAAGCAATTAGTTTTTGACCTTAGACAATTCACTTAATGTCTTTGTGAATCATTTTCTTTTCTTTTCTTTTCTTTTTTGGAAAACAGAAATAAAAACGTCTACTCAGTTCATTTCACAGTATTATAATGAAAACCAACAAAATTAATATGTGAAAATAATTGGGTAGCATATTACTATAAAAATGCTTTATTACCGAGTCTTGTAGCAAGCTGGGAATATTCCTTCCATATTAGGAATACTATTGTGATGTTTTACTGGATAGTAATGTTGGCTCTTGTGTTGAGATAGATCTTTCCCTTAGTAAACTGGAGAAAAGAGGAGAGTAGTGTTTCACAGCTTGATTAGTTATAGTTGACTGGGGAAAAAAATGTGGTAGGGAATGCAGCCTTCAAAAACAGAAAGAAAGAAAAATGGTAAACCACCTGTGCATAATTCATCCCTTCTTCCCTCCCCCTGCCACCGTCTCTGCTCTGCACTCTCTCAGCCCTGTAATTTATTCCTCTTTACAGCTTCTAGTTAGCTCTCTAACTCCAAAACACACTGATCCCATTTCCCCTTTCCCTTACATCTGAGGGAGAAGCTAGTACCTTGCGTCCTGAAGACCTCTGACACAAGTCTGGAATGCTCTTTTCTGCTCTATGGCCCTAAGAAGGGGAGGACTCACCTGCAGTGAGCTGCTCCCCTCCCCACCTAAATAGTCATTCCTCTGTGTTGGGCTTGAATGTGGGTCTTGCTAGCACCCACATTGTCACATGTGAGCTGTTTCCAGTCAGGTCTTCCTCCTGTTATCTTATATGTGCACACACCTGTTGGGAACTGAATCTTGAGTTGCATTAATTGTGCATCTAACTGTTGTCTGGGATCAAGCCATTCTGCAAACTTCTTGAGAGAGTCTCTCCCTCAGTTGTCTTTATCTTTTCACAGGTAATTAGGAATGTTGGGGCTGAAAAGAACCTCTGCTGCTGACTGACAGCCCAGAATTGAATTAACACAAGCCTTAAGTCAGACCAAAGTGTGCGAATCAGAGCTGTAAACTGCTTCACACAGTCTGAGCAGGTCCTGACAGCACATTAATATTATTTGCAGCCTGCAAAGAGCACAAAGTGTTATTTTCCTATGCAGCAGCCCTCCCAGATATTGTATGGGACAACATTTATAAGGAGAACAATTCAGTGACTCATGTGGGTGCTAACTTAAAATCTATATATTGTTTCAGCAGAACTGATTTTATGATAGATATTTGAAGCATCATCAATCTAAAATGAAAAATGGTAGCAGAAATGGAAGCAGAGGCTTGATTATTCACACTTTATGTTAGAAAAAAAGAAAATACCTACTAAGTTAGATAAAAGTCATGCAACATAAATACAAGATAAATTTTCCACCAAATACCATTATTATTTTAAAAACTCAGTAAAACAGAAACAAAAAGTCATGTTGGAACCGGAAGCCTGTGTATTTCAAACAATAATTGGTCCCCAAATAGTAAGTGTAATTTTAAAAATCTACTTTTCACTAATTTTTTATTTCCTGAAAGTAACTTTGATTTGTATATCTTTTTGTCTTTCTTTCTGAATACATAATTATTGTCATTTTCCTTGGTTGAGAATATGCTGCTATCGTGATTCATAAAAACTTAGAAAAAGAAGTATGTTTTTAATGTTGAAATGATGAAAGAGTGATTGTAAAAGATAAGAATCATTCTGAGAAAGTAACAAGACAGTAAAGTGAAGCTCTAATTGCTGTTTGATGTATGAAATTTTATTGGTAACATCTTGCTACCAACAACCTTATTTGGGTTAGAGCTTCTGGCAGATCATATACTTTCATATTTTCCCAAACAGAAGAATGCCTCAACAGCCAGCTGTTTAACCACAGGGTAGCATCAGTGATTATGTGACCCCTGACTTGTGAGGACTCCTCTTTGCTTCATAAGAAGAACAGAAGAAATTTATCGAAGAAGCAAGTGAGGGCCACAGGAGAATAAGACACTGGATGGCAAGAGACCTGGGTCTGGTCATGGCTTTGTCATGTGATCTAAGTCACTTTATCTTGCTGGACTTTCCTTTTCTCATCAGTGAGATAAAACAATGAACAACTCTAATCTTCCTTTCTCACTTCCTGTGCCTCTAAATAGATTAAATAGCCCCCATTGGACATACTATTTCAGATACATGGGGGAAAATACCTTAAGACTTAATGGGAAGAAGCGTAGAAATGTACACAAGTGGGCAAAATGGATCATACATTCTTTCATCCAATGCTTCTATAAATATTTATTGAGAGCTTGTTATGTGACTGACACTCTCATCACCCTGGCAATACAGTGGTGGCCAGTGCTGATTCATGTGGCCATACAGATTGAGCAATTACGTTGCTCGAGAGGATGCTATTCACATTATATTGTAAGATAATGACAATCTTTGGAGTTGAGCAGTATGCAATCTGTGCAGCTCTTCATGGTAGCCTTGACGGTAATCCAAACAGAGCACTATCTTCCTTCATGGAGCTTTTGGTCTACTAAGGTAGAAGACAGTAGATAAACAGTCATTCCAATAAGCAAATGTAACTAGTCTGATGAGTCTTATTGTGGTTGCCCTTATTACCACACAAGAGCTAGGCCTCATGTAGGCTGGTCCACTGCTGCATAATTGCTCGAATGCAACATGCCTGGCCCCAACTGTACTGGGTCTGTGCTTGGGCTCCATAATTAGGGAGCACATTAATTCACACCTATGACTCCAGCCGTAATGCTCAGCTGCAATTCTCCAGAGCACAACCACTGCTAGAGTGAGTATATGGACTCAAAGGGCTGCTGGCCTCAGGCCATATGCTGTTCTGGAATCAGCCTTCCCTCTGGGGGCATTAGGCTATGGGTGGTACACAGATTACCTCCTGACAAATTTGTCTTTCCCTTTCTTTTACTTTTTAATTTATTTATTTTGAGACAGTGCCTTGCTCTATCACCCAGGCTGCAGTAGAGTGGTGCGATCATAATTCACTGCAGCTCGAGTGCTCCTCCAGCCTCAGCCTCTGAGTAGTAGTACTATTAGGTGTGCACCACCATACCCAATTTTTTCCTTTCAATAAGTTTTCTTCTAAGGTTTTTATGTCTTTTCCCCGTAGTGAATGTGGCCAAATACACTCTGCTTCATGTTTCTTGGCTTCAGATCTTGAGAGAAGAAGTTCAGTGTCTTGGTCTCTTCTTTCACAGAAGGCGCTGAGCCCCTTAAGTACCATCGACCTCTTCCCAAGTGACCGGCTATACCACAGAGTGTTGTGTGAGTTTTCCTTTGTTATGGCACACAATTTGCACTATGTAAAGCTAACGATTCAAAATTTACCAAAATAAGTAATTCTTCTCAATCTTCTGCTCCAATGTAATTTGCTCTGCCCACTTGACCAGAGAAGTGCAGATGGATGCTGGCATACCTTTTTATACATCAAAAATGAGCACTATGAAGGCAAGAGAAAGGTGCTTTGGGAGAGTGTCAAAGGCCTCCTGTTGATACATTGGGGTTAGGGAGGGCATCTCTGAAAAAGGGTCATTTATGATAAGTCTTAAAAGATAAGACTTCACACACCAGGGTCTGTTGGGGGATGGAGAACTAGGGGAGGGATAGCGGGGGTGGGGGATTGGGGAGGGATAACATTAGGAGAAACACCTAATGTAGGTGACAGGGGGTTGGGGGCAGCAAACCACTATGGCATGTGTATACTTATGTAACAACCCTGCAAGATCTGCACATGTACCCTAGAACTTAAAGTAAAAAAAAAAAAAAAGACTTCAAGGAAGAAAGAGCAGGATGTGAAGGTATCAGTGTAGGAATACACTGGAAGCATTGGAGAAATTGAAAGAAGGCAAGATGGATGGATTAGAGTGAATAAAAGGGAGAGTGCCTGCAAGGCCAGGTGGAGAGGTAGGCAGGGCCAGGTAATTCATAACATTGTCGTTTTTGCTTGTGAGTTTAGATTTCTACCACAAGTACAATGGAAAACAACTAAACGCTTTAGGGGAGTGATTTGATCTGCTTTATGTTTTAACAGACCACTCGAGGTTGCCTAATGGATTAGATGGGTGGAGCATCAGAGCCCTCCAGGACTGGGGGCAGATGGAGATGTAGAGACATTAATAAAAAGAAAAACTTTTTTTCTCAAATGTTGCTTTAAAAAAAAGAGTGGGAAGTAGCTTGGCTTAAAATTGGTGGGAGAGGGGAAGTGGCAGTGGGTCTGTACAGATGATACACCATGGAAAACATTGAACTGAATGTGCTGGGAATGGTAAGCAGGTCTGTTTTTGTAGAAGTACATTTGAGAATGTCAAGAAATACAGATTCAGTAAAATAGAGACTGAAGGAAGAGGGAGAAACACCTAAGAATATTGCTTAAGATTAGGAATGAGAATTTGTATTTCATTTTGGGCAAGTTGTATTGATTTTCTGTACTGTCCTATATTTGTAAAACAAGATAGTGGGCATTATAAAATATGAATTCACAAAGGTCATTTAGGAAAACAACTCATCTAATAGTTGATGTCTTTCTAGAATATTCTTAGTGAAATTGTTTCAGCTGTGTTTGTTTCCACTTTACTGAACACCCTCACTAGTAGGAAATTTTGTGGCAGGCTGTTTCTCGCACATACTTTTCTTTATTTTTTGCAATAACTCTATGAAATAGGCATTCTTGTCTCCAAAGTTATAGATAATGAGAAAACTAAAGCTGAGAGGATGAGTGATTCCTCTAGGTAGCAGAGCTATTAAGTGAACAGGCTGGGATTGACAGGCCAAGCTGTTCCCTACATGCCATGATGCCTTAGAATACCCCATTCCGAGAAAGCAGGCGAGCCCGGGCGGCACGGGGCCTTGTGGGAGGGCTTAAGGAAGTAAGATGGCAGACCTGGCGAACGAAGAAAAGCCTGCCATTGCTCCGCCCGTCTTTGTGTTTCAGAAGGATAAAGGACAAAAGAGGTCAGCTGGCGGCTCCAGTCCTGAAGGCGGAGAAGATTCTGATCGAGAAGATGGAAATTACTGGCCTCCTGTGAAGCGAGAAAGAACGTTCTCTTTAACCCAGTTCCCACCCTCACAGTCAGTATGAAAAATGATATTATGATGCCATGAAGCTCCTGCAAGCCATCTGCAGGCAACTCCGACTCTGAGCCAGAGGAAAGGAGCAGTGGCTTCGGGTTGAAGCCGCCAAGGCTGGTCCATGGCCAGGCCCCCAGTGCAGGTCTGCCCAGCCATCTGCAGGCAATTCCGACTCCGAGCCAGAGGAAAGGAGCAGTGGCTTCGGGTTGAAGCCACCAAGGCTGGTCCACGGCCAGGCCCCCAGCGCAGGTCTGCCCAGCCATCTGCAGGCAATTCCGACTCCGAGCCAGAGGAAAGGAGCAGTGGCTTCGGGTTGAAGCCGCCAAGGCTGGTCCATGGCCAGGCCCCCAGTGCAGGTCTGCCCAGCCATCTGCAGGCAATTCCGACTCCGAGCCAGAGGAGAGGAGCAGTGGATTTGGGTGAAGCCGCCGACGCTGATCCACGGCCAGGCCCCCAGCCAGGTCTGCCCAGCCATCTGCAGGCAATTCCGACTCCGAGCCAGAGGAAAGGAGCAGTGGCTTCGGGTGAAGCCGCCAAAGCTGATCCACGGCCAGGCCCCCAGCGAGGTCTGCCCAGCCATCTGCAGGCAATTCCGACTCCGAGCCAGAGGAGAGGAGCAGTGGATTTGGGTGAAGCCGCCAAAGCTGATCCACGGCCAGGCCCCCAGCCAGGTCTGCCAAGCCAGGAGCCCAGGGAAAAGCAGCGGAGCGTGCTTCCTATGGCAGTGATCAGGCCGCGCAGCCAAAGGCGCTGTCCCAGATGGTCCCCAGCAGTGGCACCAATGGGGTCAGCCTCCCAGCCGACCGCACGGAGGCCGTGCCAGCAGCATCCCCTGACAACCCTGCAGGGAAGAGTCCTTCCCAAGCTGCCAATGAGGTGTGTGCACTTGAGGAGAAGGAGCCCCAGAAAAATGAGTCCAGCGATGCCTCTGAAGAGGAAGCCTGTGAGAAAAAAGACCCCACCACACAACAAGCGTTTGTACTTGGGCAGAACTTGAGGGACGGAGTTAAGCTGATCAATGAGAGTGTGGACAAAGCCGACATGGAGAGTGCTGGACACCCCAGCGCAGACACACCGGCCGGACAAACTATTTCCTTCAGCGTATCAGTTCCAGTTTAGAGAACTCAACCAATAGTGCCGATGCCTCCAGCAACAAACTCGTATTTGGCCAGAATTTGAGTGAGCGAGTTTTGAGCTTTCCAAAATTAAATGAGGTCAGTTCAGATGCCAGTAGGGAAAATGCAGCTGCCAACGCGGGGTCCACGTCCTCATCCCAAGAGGCCACCCCCGAGAAGGAGTCCCTGGCCAAGTCGGCAGCCGCCTACACCAAGGCAAAGGAGCGGAAGTGCTTGTTGGAAAAAAGTGGAAGTCATCACGGGGAGGAGGCGGAGAGCAACGTGTTACAGATGCAGTGCAAGCTCTTTGTCTTTGACAAGGCCTCACAGTCCTGGGTGGAGAGAGGCCGGGGGCTGCTCAGACTCAATGACATGGCGTCCACTGACGATGGCACGCTACAGTCCCGACTAGTAATGCGGACCCAGGGGAGCCTGCGACTGATCCTCAACACCAAGCTGTGGGCCCAGATGCAGATCGACAAGGCCAGCGAGAAGAGCATCCGCATCATGGCCATGGACACCGAGGACCAGGGCGGGAAGGTCTTCCTGATCTCGGCCAGCTCCAAGGACACAGGTCAGCTGTATGCAGCCCTGCAGCACCGCATCCTGGCCTTACGCAGCCTCGGGGAGTGGGAGCAGGTGGCCAAGATGCCCGCCCCGGAGCCTGGAGCAGCCCCATCCAACGAGGAGGATGACAGTGACGACGACGTCCTGGCTCCTTCAGGGGCAACTGCAGCCAGTGCTAATGACGAAGGGGACGGGCAGACGACTGGGAGCACATAGCGGCCGGGAGCCCAGCTGCACACCAGGCTGCTGCTTTGTCTGTCTATCCGCCTGCCCACCCGCCCCAACCCCACAGGCAGCTTCCAGGTGCCCGGCTGGGAAACACACACCCCACTGGGCTGGCCACAGTCTGGACCCGCGTGTCCTGTTCAAAAGCAGACTCAGAAACTGCCTGAATGTGTTTTGGGACATGAGACCTCATCATACTGATGGGCGAAACAAACAAGAACATTTCCTCCCTCTTCTCCTTTCAATTGAAATGGCACATTAAGACTCCTCACAGCCTCTCACTGGGACTGGAGACCTCCTTCCTTCACCCTGCGTATCCAGCCAGAGCCCCTGGCTTTGCCCCGCCCACACCCTTTTCTCCCTGCTGTGGCGCCTAGCCCTTGTGGGGAGTAGCTGGCCCTTGGCCTTCTGCCCCCTCCAGGGGGTCTTTGGCTACAGGCCTGGGACCCCTGCCCAGCCTGGGGAGCTGCCCACAGGAGTGTAGACACTGGGCCTGTTGGACGTGCTGTTAACCACTATCTTCATTGCCCATTTCCCCCTTTCTGTTTGGTGGGGTGTGTATTTTACATCTTTTTTCCTTTTGATTTTCAAAGGCTTTGTTTTGGTTTCTTAGGTTAAGATGCTCTCCAGCGTTGAGCAGGCACAGCTCTGTCGAGGTGTCTGTCCCTCACCTGTGGTTCTGGCCTCTGAGGTGGGGGCAGGGACCCCACTTCTTTCCCACCCCAGGTTCCTCCAGGCTGAGTCAGGGGGTACTGAGGAATTGGGGCCCTGTCTGACCTAGGCCTGGAGAGTGCCTATCTGGGAAAAGGTCACTGGACCTGAAAGGGTTCCCAGGGTTCCCTGCCCGCCCCCAATCCCTGTCTGTCACGTGGTTCAGTGTCATCAGGCACCAGGCACAAACTGCTTCCCACTGTTGGCCATCCCTCTCCAGCCACAGGCATCACTGCCCCCAGGACTGTCCAGGGCCAGGGGCCTCTGTGAGAGCCAGAGGAGGACCCTCGCCAGGTCTTGGTGGAGGAGCTTGGGGGCTGGTCCCAGAACAGGTGGTCTCACAAGCATGCAGCACACTGGAGTGGACGCCTGTGCCCACCTGACTGGAGTGTGGCCAAGAGCCAGCTGGCACCACCTACCTGGGGAGGCAGAGGAGGAGGTCCCCTGGGCACAGGGCCTCTTCAGGACCTCAGAGGAAATCTCCGAGCTCCACTGTCAGAGGGTTAAGAGAAGGCCACCTTCTGCAGCTGTGCCGCCCACTCCTCTAGGTGGCCAGAGCCCTGGCCCACAGCCCCCAGCAAGCCTGAGCCAGGGAAGAACCAGAGGCCCTCCCGAGAGATGCAGTCACACATCTCTGCTTTAAGCCTTAGCCAGCTAGTGATGAGTACAACCAGATAACGCCCATGTGTTTTGGAACATTTCTGTAAGATTGTCATATGAAATGTATGTGGGAACTACATTAATCTTTTCCTAAAAAAAAAAAAAAAAAGAATACCCCATTCATCTTGAGCTGTTCTTTCTTTTTTTAAAAATACATATTTTATTGCATTTTAGATTTCAGGGTACATGTGAAGTACATGCAAGATTGTTACATAGGTGCATACATGGCAATGTGGTTTGCTGCCTTCTTCCCCAGCTGTTTTTTCTATTGGAAAAATATCACTTCCCTTGTATTGACTGAGTCAGAATCTGTCCTCCCTTTTGCTTCCACCCTTCAGTGCTAATACAAGCTTTTGGATTAGTTAAAACCATACTAAATTTATTTCTATTTTACTTTTTTAATCACAAAGATTATATTTTTCACTGAAACTTAGTCACTGCATACATACTTTATTGCACGAGTTATAAGTGGATCAACAATGATATTAGCAATGTAAGTTCATGTGCATTTACATGCAACAGCTGCCCTAGATTCCAGTGCATTTTGTGCCAGGCACTTTACTTTGTAAATATGGCAAACATAAAGGGACTTTGCTACTTCAGTTCATGTGAACAAAAAATTATATATATCATCTTATAAAATATCTGTTATGTCAAACCCAGGGGAAAAAAATGACAAAAGGAACACACACACACACACACACACACACACACACACACACACATATTTATTTATTTATTTATTTTTATGATACTTTAGGTCCTGGGGCACATGTGCAGATCATGCAGGGTTGTTGCATAAGTACATACATGGCAATGTGGTTTGCTGCCTCCATCCCCCCGTCACCTATATCTGGCATTTTTTTCTATGTTATCCCTCCCCAACCTCCCTACCCCCTGCTGTCCCTCCCTTAGTCCCCCCAACAGACCCCAGTGTGTGATGCATCCCTCCCTGTGTCCATGTGTTCTCATTGTTCAATACCCACCTATGAGTGAGGATGTGTGCCGTTTGATTTTCTGTTCTTGTGTCAGTTTGCTTAGAATGATGGTTTCCAGATTCATCCATGTCCCTACAAAGGACATGAACTTATTAAAAGAAAATGTAGTGATAAAAATGTTAGATTAGTTTCATGTTCTTAGGGAACTAGCATTCTAAGAAGGAGAGAGGCAATAAACAAATAGACTAGAAGTCAGATTGTGATAAATACCATTAAGAAAATAAAGCAGTGTACCAGAATAACCCAGAAGCATCCTTCTGGCAGCGATGTGGGGCTCAGTTGCAGAAAGGCACTAATGGGAGTAGGGAGATCAGGTAGAAGGCTGTTGAAGTCATCTAGGTAAGAGGTGGTGACAACTGGGATTGGAGCGGAGAAGTGCACATATTCACATGGTGTTTTGGGGACAGAGTTTACCAGGCATTCTGGAATTTATTTGATTACTGTCCTATGGCTCTGACAAGAAATAGGGCTCTCTCTGGGCCTTTGGTTTTGAGGTGGACAGCTATTTACATAGGGCTTTCCATTTGGCTCCCCAAGATGGAAGTGACTGCTCTAAGCTTACACAACTAGGAAGGAAGAGAATTAGGAGGTAAATTCTATGTAATAGATGTTATTTCCTTTTTTCTGAGACATGAATCAGAACCGTCACACAGAGGCACAGAAGTTAGCAAAGTTTGCTTATAAAGTAATAGAATGTCATAAGAATCATAATTCCCAGAAGATCTAGAGCATGCTGATTTCCAGGCTAGGTCTCATTTTTTGTTGTCATTGTTCTTTTGAAACTGGCTCCGGTTATTGTTTGCCTCTTTATCTTTTAAATTGAGAGCAATTCTCAAATTAATATTCCCTACTTTTAAAATACAGATTTTTTGGCTGCAAATGACTGAAAACTAATGCAAACTAGCTTGAGAAAAAAAATAAAAGGTAGGGGGAGTTGCTTGACGCACAAAAATTGCAGAGATGTGAAAAGTGTAGGTGGCCGTATAAAAGACTGAAGCCAGGACTTTGTGCTGCTAACTTTAGCTTCTTACTACGTATCAGAATCCCCAGTTCAGGCTCTGTTCCTAAGGAACCAACCTAAGCCAGAGCTTTGCAGCTCTTTGGCTAGCCCTTGTGCTATTTTTTCAAAGCTTCAAGTTAATAAGTTTATATTTGCAGTCTATATGTGAGGTTTTAATTTTGCTTTTATAATAATACAATATTTTACTGAATACATCATCTTGAAGCACTGTTTAGACATCATAGATTTTTTTCTATTTTTTTGTTTTATAAATACAAGAAACAGTTATAGATGAAAAAGTCTCATTTTCAAAGACTAGGATGAGTTTTCTAAGCTATGAGGAAAGATTTGGGCACTGAGAATTGTCCAGAAGTAAGTTAAGAGCATAATAAGAGGTGGCATTATAAGACTTAGAATCTTACAAATACTCCATTAACACCACAGTGAGATGACTAGAGAAAAAAGAAGTTCCTTCTTGATTTTTTTATAAAGGCTGAGTTGTAGTCTGGCTTTTATGTTGATCTGGCAACCAGCTTATTCTTATAAATCAGTAGCTGTGCTAATAGCCAACATGCTGGGTGGCAGACTTTTGATTTTATTTAATGGTAGTAATTTTCCCCAAGAATAGACTGAGGATTTGCCTGGATCCAAAAGTGAATTTCTTAATATTAGCTTTTGCTCTATAAAAGACATTAGGGAACATTTTGAAATTCTTCTCTCTAGCATCTATTTCTAATTAAATTTCATTACAGATCAATATCAGGAAGCATAGAATATCTTCTGACTTCAGAATTCCACCCTCCTCCTTAGAGGAGGTTCTCGGTTGCAAACAAATGACTGTGATTCCAAGTACAACGGGCATATGCAGAAGGATTTCAGGAGCTCAGAGTCCATAGAAAGCTGGCAGGGCAGGTCTGGAAAACAGGCAGGATCAGCATGTTCTTGACGATGAGCTTCAGGCCGCACAGCCAAAGTACTGCCACAAAAACGTTTGCTGCTGTGATGAATCCAGTGTCTCAAACCCCTTCTCCTTTGCGTTATGCTTGTAAAATTCAAACTTCTATTGCCAGCCTGACTGCTTGGGTTATTTACTCCCAAGCTATAACAAAGGATGAAATCAAGCACCTCTAGAACTTGGTTTATGAAATATGTGCTGGGATTTCTCTCCCACCCAGAAGACAGAGAAAAAGTTATCCAAAATTTGGATATTAATAATAAAAAGTGCGGGTCCATTTTTTACCATTTATCTAATTTATTATTAGAAACATTAATATATTTTTGAAGCCATGTGCACGTGTGTGTGTGTGTGTGCATTCCTGTTGTGTGTCTGCTACAAAAATTGGGGTAACAGTGAGACTGATAGAGTGAAAACTGAAGAGAGTCACAAAATATAAAAGGGCTTCCATTTACTGAATACCTATTATGTGCAGGTACATACTTGAGAATTATCCTTTCCATACATTATCTAATTTAATTTTCACAACAATTTATGAGTTTGTTGTTTTTCATTCCCATGTTTCAGTTGCAAATAATAAGACATAAAAAATGTGATAACTTTCCTTAATCATATTCCTAGTAATTGATAGATCTTAGGCTTTTTTACACTGTAATGTTATGTGTCATATTGTTTCTCTCTTTCTAATTAGTTTACAAAAATATTTTAAAATCATTTCATTGAAAATATTTTACAAAAAAGAACAGATTGAGAATAGTAAAAAAAAATCACAGAAACAGCATTGGTCAGACAATTATAGTAATTAAGATTTCCTGTAGAATATTTAATGATTCATCAATGGATCAACGTTTGCAGGAGCTTGAGTATCTAGGGAGCAAATTCTGCAAATCCCTTTAGAAGGCGACGAGAGCTTTCACTTGTTGACAGTCACCTGTTAAATGATTCCATTCATTATGATACCTGCAATTTAGAAAGTGTTTTTTTATAAAGGTGTGGCATCAATTTTATTTACTTCTGTGTGTCTTTTAGGCTTAGAACATGCACATCCAGTGATAGTTTTACTAGTCAAACATTATTCAGTTAGTACAAGTTACATATATTATTTTCTTCACTAAACTATTTATAAAACAAATAAAACTGTCTATTGAGTTCTTTTTGCTTACTGGGAAAGTGTTTGACTACAGTCAAAATCAGAAACTTTGTTTTGATGGTTCTAAAGCCTCCAGTATGACACAGTGCAATTGGGATTCCTGCAAACCTGCTTTCATCTTTTTTTCTTGTAATTATGGAAAAGAGAAAGCCATAGAGAACCTCAGTGAGACCACGGTGACTCTCTCGCATGGAATTCAGGCATGTAACTATGTAGTAGCCTCTCACCCAGATTGAAAGGCTTCAGATACTTTAGTTTTAATCCTCAAGATCTAGGATTTGGCCACATTTACCACCATACCATTTTCTTCCATCCTTCCCCTCATATGCTTACCTTCAGTGATAAAAATCAGTTTGCAGTTCTTATAATGATTCACACAATTTCACACTCAGAAATACTTTGTCTCACGTACAAAATATCTGCTGTTTTGGGAGATGGAATTCTCTGAACCTAGAAACTTATTTATTTATTTATTTATTTTATTATTATTACTATTATCAGCTTTTGAGATGACGTCTCACTCTGTTGCCCAGGCTGGAGTGCAGTGGCATGATCTTGGCTCAGTGCAACCTTGACCTCTGGGGTTCAACTGATTCTTTGGCCTCAGCCTCCGGAGCAGCTGGGATTACAGGTGTGTGCCACCACACCCAGCTAATTTTTGTATTTTTAGTACAGATGGGTTTTCACCATGTTGGCCAGGCTGGTCTCAAACTCCTGACTTCAAGTGATCCTTCTGCCTTAGCCTCCCAAAGTGCTGGAATTACATGTGTGAGCCACCATGCCCTGCCCTAGAAACTGATTTAATTGCCCTTTCTCTTTACTCCACAGTTCCTGTGCATACCTTTACACTTAATTATCACAATGAGGATGATTGGCCATTGTAGACAAATCTTATTTTACAATTAATGCACATTGTATTTCACAGATATAATCTCATTTTGTTCTATTGATGACAACTTGAAGGGATACCGTCATCTTCATTTTCAGAAGAGGAAACTGGTTTTGCAATGTTAAGTAACTTTCTTGGGGTCAAATCCACATTTGTCTGATTTTATTGCCTATGTAATTAAACGCTAAGCTTTATGGCCTCCCTCCTGTTAATATCTATTTGTCTGATTTAGTGTAAATTATAAACTGCTTAAGAGCAGAGATCTTGCCTTATTTGTCAATAAACCTTCCTGGCCCCAAGCAGTCACTCAATAAATGGTTGTGGAATAAAGTAATTAAGTGAAAAGGACACTAGATTAGGAAGAAGATCAAGGTATAAATTTTGGCTTTAAGAGTTTTACATATATTAGATGGTTTTTAATCTTCACATAAATCTTGAAACATAGATGACATTAATTCCTGTTTTTTATTTTTACTTTTTTTCTTGTTGAGTAAGTAAATTAAGGCCACAGATGATAGTGTTGAGTGACTCAAACTCAAATCTTTTTTTATTCTAAAGCCACTAATCCTCTTGAATCTAATGAATAATAGGTACCATTAATACAGTAAAATGTATGAGTATTTAAGATAACAGTACATGTTTTGCTTTATTCATTACTTTTGTTTTTCCACTCTGTTGTTAGTAATAAAAATTATAGGGAAGATTTAAACATACCTTTAGGGAAGACAACTGTAAGAGAGGCAACATAGTTTTTAGAATGGAAGAGAGAAGTTAATTGGAAGCAATGGGAAGGAGCTCTAGAAAACAACTTCTCTAACACCTGGTGTTTAAAAAAGAAAAAAATGAAAGGGATGCTTGGAAAGGTGCCTTTGGGGGTAACAATTAAACATGAAGAATTTCAGCAACAATAGGAAAACATAGTGAAAAATAACAAAGAAAGGAAAAAACATAAGGCTTCAAAAGATGCTCAACAGTTTCACTAGACTTGTGTTACCCTCAGTCATTATTAGAGATGATGTAATATAGTGGTTTGGGAATAAAAAACATAACTGAAAATCCAAAGTTGGGGTAGCCTTCAGAGCTGGTCAAGTCAAAAGCTCAGCATTGTCATCTAGGACCAAGGTTTGCCCCATCTGTCTTTCACAGTACAGTCTTGGCCTCATCCTACAGCTTGCTCCCTGCTGGTAGCAGCAGAGATGCTAGTACATGCTTCCTAGTTCCCACAGGAGAGAGAAGCAGTGTTTTTCTATGACTTTCTCTTAACAATGAGGAAACTGTTGGGATCTCATTGGCTAGGATGAGGTCACGTGATTATCCCTTACCCAGGCACATTTCTGTACCTAGGGATGGGGTCAGCCGTGAAGCACATAGACTTCAATGCAAATAACTATGTCGATGAGCAGGGGAGATGAAAGAATGGACGCTGGGTAGGTGACTAATAGTGGACACTGCAGTGATAATACCTATGCAGTTTAATTGACAGAATGAAGGTGGGAAACCCTGAAAAACAATAAAGTACTACACTTTTATCATACAGCGTAGTAGTCACTAACCACATGTGGTTATTTGGACCTTGAAATGTGATTAATCCGAATTGGATACTTTAAATGTAAAGTACACCTCAGAGTTGGAAGATTAAATACAAAAAAGTGAAACGTAAAATACTGCATTAATAATTTTTATATTCACAACATGCTGACATAACATTTCAGATATAGAGGGTAAATTAAAATTCAAAATATTTCTTTTTACTTTTTAAAAAATCTGGCTACTAGAAAATGCAAAGGTATACATGTACCACACATTTGTGGCTTGAATTACATTTCTTCTGGATAATACTACATTAGGCTGGTGATTTTTTTTTGTTTTGTTTTAACTTGGGGAACTATGTCACTAAATCTCTTTAGAGAAATAGACAAAAACAGAGCTGTTCTGGTTAAATGGGATGGGGGAACTGGATAGTTCCGAGTCCCAATAGATCTATTTGCCAATTCCTGCAAAACCATTCTTGAAAATATCTACATTGGCTTGCTGCAGTGGCATAAAATCTTTTGTTTTTAATTCCAGTGCTTTCAGAGGCCCAGGCAGGAGCATCACTTGAGGCTAGGAGTTCAAGACCAACTGAGCAATGTAGGGAGATGCCAGTCTCTACAAAAATTCAAAAAGAAAAAAATTAACCTGGCATGGTGACACATGCCTGTAGTTCTACCTACTAGGGAGGAACCCTTGAGCCCAGGAGTTTGAGGCTACAGTGAGTAAATTGTGATGGCATTACTGCACTCCAGCGTGGGATACAGAGAAACCCTGTCTCTTAAAAAAAAAACTTACATGAAATACAGGATTTTATCTGAATTCACCAAAAGCATTTTCCCTACTATAGTTGTAGGAATTATTTTGTTATTACTTGTTTAAGATTTTCCCTAGGAAAGTAAGTAGTGCAGTAAGAATGGCTTTCATTGGGCTCACACATTAAGGAGAGAGGGAGTCAATGGTATTGGGATCTGTTTATCTTTTTACAGGATCCTAGGAGCCTGTGATCCTCATAGGCATTAGGCATTTGAGTCATGTAGGACAGGGTTCTTCCTCATATTTGCTTCCTTCTTGTTCTTATTATTTGCTGTTGGACCAAAGTCCAATGTAATATTAATATAATATAATAATAATATAGGATCAATATAATGTAAGATTGTATATTATTATATAGTATTAATCCAAATAATATATTAATAATAACATAGTATTAATCCAAATAAATCAATAGATGAGAAAAAAGCAACCTAAGGGGGTAAACATAGAAGATGAACACATTATAATTTTCCATTTTTCTGCATCACATACAATACATATTGTATCTTATTCAAACTTCATTCAAACCTGGTATAAAATTGTAAGTGCTAACCATTATTTAAGTGAGATTTTAAAGTCTGATTTCCTGAAAAAGAAAATAAACATTTTTTAGAAGTTTTGAAAACTAAAGTTTACAATGAATAATTTAAATATAGCATGGCACTTGCTGGTTTTCAGCTGTCAACTATGTATTGCATGAAAGGAAAGACTGATTGTGAGAATGAGTTACAATAGTGCTACATAAGCCTTGATGGGTAAGAGGGTTAAGACGGAACCCATTTCTGTCTTGGACGTAGCAAGTTATCATTCTGTGGTTTGTCAAAGCCACACTCCCCGATTTGAATTCAGATATCTGGGAGGTCTCAATGAAGACATCTTTAATGGTTCCGTTTATAAATACATAACATCCAGATAATAACAAAACAGCAAGTAGTGCTTACATAGCACTTACGTAGGTAGGGAACTGTGAGTGTTACTCAGTCCCTATTTACAGTCAACAGGACAACAGTTAGCTATAAAGAAAGCTGGTAAATTTAGCCAGGGGAGTGTTTTGTGTTGGGAAAAGGAAAATGAATGAATATAACGTCAGGAAGTTTCTGATGCCAATACTGAGTACAAGCCTAACTCTGGCAGGGAATTTGCAAGTGCTAAATTAAACTGTGACTGGGGTGTCATCTCAGATTCTGAGGAGCATTTTAAATATTTATTACAATATAAGCAAGGGCTGAGTAATCACACAATGGCAGATTCACAGCTTGAGGAGCTGAAAGTGTCCCACAATGGCAATTCTTTATCTTTTAACATTAAGAACATTCTCTGGTTTCCTAATTATGACAGGGAGTTTGGTCTTCAAGGCCTTAACCTTTCCAAAGACAGCTATGCTGACTGGGTTTAACCCTCAATGTTACTGCTTGGCTCTTGTGAAGGAAAAAGTGGCAACCAAATATTTCTGTGATCCTCTCCTCTTGGGGCTACCAAGTGGCAGCACTGAAGACAATGATTCCTGCAACCCACTCACCCCACAGGCATGCATGGTCTCTTATAGTAAGTATTATGTAGGTATTAGTTGCTGTGTTTCATTCTTCTTCTTCAGATGTTAAGTATAGTCTTATATTTGGGGGCAAAAATTCTCTAAGAAAGGAATGCTAGAATCATATATAACACTTTTACAGTAATAAAAGGACTTTTGATACTATGTATTAAAAATTTCATGGTATCCTCATTAAAGACTCTGTTAATATGCTTAATATCTTCTATGTTTTTTCCTTGGGCTATGTTTTTAATAGATGTTATTAAATAGTCAATAGAATTTCTTCTTTAAATTCAACATATTTTATTTTAAATACTAAATACTTGCTTGTCTTTTTCATTCTATAACTTCAACTTACCAGCCTCAGGGTTACTACTGGCTATCATCTGAAAACCAGAACATTGCACTGAAAATCATGAGTGATAAGAAGATATGCTTATAGTCCATTAGCACCTAGTTTGAAGCTGTTATCCTGGCTAATTATAATAACAGGAAGGAAGGGAGGAAAGATGGGAGGAAGGAAGGAAGAAATGAAGGAAGAAAGGAAGGGAGGGCCTGGAGTCTTGGAAACGGTCGAATGTTGGTAGATTTGTCCACTAGAAGAAAATTCTAGAATCTGTTAACCCCTAAATGAGCAGGATACACTCTACCCTTGCTCTCATTAACTTATTTGTTAATTCAAAAAATATTTATTAATCTATTTGGCTTGACCCTTGCTGTGATATACCTAGAATATAAAATAGAATTGATCCGTACCCTTGTAACAATTTTTTATTATTGAGAGAGACCAACAATTAAAAACAAGCAGCAATATAAAATGTTTAGGGATGACAAACGAAGTAGAGAATTATGGGAGTCCATATTAAGATTATATTAAGCTTTGCTTTTATCAAAGGAAATATCAAACAAATTGATGTTTTGAGACCACACATGAAATAAGTCAGAATTTTTCAAGTAAAGAAACAGAGGATGAGAGTTTTAAGACTTGAAGATCCACATTTGTAAAGCCTCAAATGCATGAAAGAACTGGCACTTTTAAAGACCTGTGAGAAGTTCAAGGTAATTGGAATATTGATGCATGAGGGTCAGAAATGATGATAAATTAGGCTAGAGAACACAACAGGTACTCACCAAGTAGAGGAGCTTGGAGTTTAAGTGTTTGTACTTTATACTCAGGGCAATGTGTATACATAAAGGACTTTTCAAACTGGAATAACAAGATTACATTTTCATTTTACAAGAATCCTTTGTAAGCAGCAGCATGGGCCAGACCAGATGGAGGCCAACATATGATGTTAGATGATTGTGATAGTTCAGACAAGCATTGATGGAGGCCTCAGTTTGTGGTCAATTGGGTGCGTAAATAAGAGAAGAGACACATTAAACAGAAAACATAAAAGGTTAATTGGAGACGTTGTGATTGATTGGATGTGAGGAATGTGGTGAATGTGGTGGAATGTGGAGAGAGACAGGCAGATGTAGAGAGACACACACAGAGACACGAATCAAGGCTAACTCCCAGGTTTCTGTTTTAGAGAACAGGATTTACTGCGATAGGGAAGATGAGTGGAGAAACACCTTTGAGGAAGAAGATAAGAGTTTCCATTTTGAAAGTGCTGAATTTGTTGTAAGACATTTAAACAAAGCCATGCTATAGCAGCGAAACTAATCAGTTTGGAACACAGAGAACTGGCCTATAGCATATAGATGGGTTTTGAAGCCATTGAGATGAAAGACCTCACCTAGTCATATTTTGAGAGAGAGAAAAACAGGAGCATATAAAGGGGACTGCAGAGGAATGCCCAGAAAGGCAGCAGAAAAATTAGTAACAAAATCAGAACAAATGGTCACCTGAAATTAGGGAAGAGAATTACTACACTCAGTTAGGACTGATGTTACAGATAAGTCAAAAGACTGGAGTTGATTCTGCAATCTTGTTGGTGGCCTTGGGAACAGCTCTGTCTTAAAATTTATGAGCACAGAGGTTGGGCTGTAGCAGGTTTTGGAATTAGTTTAAAGATAAGGAGAGTAGACATCTCTTTTGAGAAGTTTGGCTGTAACTTCTGGAACAGTCTATATGCAGGTAGGTGAGAACTCCACAGCAGATTTTATTTTCTCAAGGTGGCAAAAATTTGGACATGTTAAAATGTGAATGAGAAAAATGCCAAAAGTGGAAGAAGTTAACCATAAAAGAGGAAGGGAATGCTTGAGAATACATGGTCTCAGAAACTTAGGACGGGTAGTATCCAGGGGATAGATAGAGGCTTTGCCTTAGATAGACAGGTCACCTCTTCCAGTCAAATAAGAGGAAGGAAAAAGTGGATGGCTGCAGGTGCTGAAGTTGGTGGTAAGAAGATGGGAAGCCCCCTAAACAGACTCTGTGTGTGTGTGTTTCCGTGTGTATAAAAGAAAGAAAGCCCTGACTAGAGAATGTATTAGGATTGGGAAAGATACATTTAAGGACACCCCAATTCACTCATATTCACCCAATGTCCATCCCTAATATAAGATGCATCTATTTTGGATTCTCCTGTGAGATAAGGTCTTCATAAAATCTCCTATGAGATTTTAAAGGCAGTGTCATTTTGACATACTGCAGAGTTTAATAAGAATTTATCATATGAGATTAAAACCATATTCATTACCCTGCATTGTGTACTGACTGGGGCACAGTAAAGGATTCTTTTGCACGTCATGGCTGTATTGTTCATGAAGTCTGTCACAATGCCAATAATTTACCACGAAATTTAGTAAGCCATAATTGTTGATCAAGCTAAATGTTTGGATCAGATCAGTTATAGACTGTCAGACTACTTACCTCTTGTTAAATTATGCACACACTGATCTCCTAAGGATTCAACCTAAAATGACCACATTGTAGTTCTAGGATTGCAGCTCTAACTCTTTACCAATAAATGGATAAATGATTGATTATAGATAAGACACCAGCTACTCTAAATTTGTTGCTTTTTAAAGTGTAAAAAGTAGCATATTTATTATAAATAATTTGGGAAAGAATACAGGGAAGAAAATAGATATTGCCCTAATTCTCACCCAGAGAAAACTGCTCCTAGTATTTTTTTCTATATATAAGCACAGCTATTTTTTAAAATTTAGATTATACTGTGCAACATTTATTTTTACTTTTCACATTCTGAACATTTCTTCATGTTGCTAAATATTCTTCAATAGCATGATTTTCAATATCAAAATTAGAATACATATAAATTATGCATATGAAGGATTTTCCATAATTTAAACAATACTCTATTGTCAGTCATCTAGATTTCTTCTGATTTTCTATTTTTATATTGAGGCGACTATCTCTGCACACAAAACTAATTCATATCTCTAATTTTCTTTTCCTTTGAGTGTTTAGCTGTTTTTAATTGTCACTAATACTCTGGTTTTTTTTTTTTTTTTTTTGAGACGGAGTTTCGCTCTTGTTACCCAGGCTGGAGTGCAATGGCGCAATCTTGGCTCATCACAACCTCCGTCTCCTGGGTTCAGGCAATTCTCCTGCCTCAGCCTCCTGAGTGGCTGGGATTACAGGCATGCGCCACCATGCCCAGCTAATTTTTTGTACCTTTAGTAGAGATGGGGTTTCACCATGTTGACCAGGATGGTCTCGATTTCTTGACCTCCTGATCCACCCGCCTCAGCCTCCCAAAGTGCTGGGATTACAGGCTTGAGCCACCGCGCCCGGCCTTACTCTGGTTTTATAATGGATGACAGCAAAGTTGAACATTTTGTGTTTAAATGAAACTATATTTTGGGAGGAAAGAACTCTTAAATCTGAGCATTTAAAAATATTAATGTACTCTAATATACATAAAGTACTTTATGACAGTGACATATTATCTAGACGTTCTTTTGACATCTGAGATCTAGGTGTTTGAAATACAGTAAAGATAACTCTTCTTACTTCTGTGTCACCCAGCTAATCCATCATCTATGATCCAAGAAATGAATCCTTCTATAGAATAGATTATGCCTTCCCCCTGTCAGCCTGAATTTGAATACTTACTCGGATATTGACATTCTGTGACTTTTCTAATAGAAAGATAAGCATTTATCTAGACATATGTCTTGAGCTATACTGAGCCAAGTCATAAAGAATTTATAGTTTACACTAATTGAAAGTGAAATTCTTACATAGCAAATAATGTGGAAGTGGGCTGCTGGCTTCTTTATAATTTTGATTTTTCATATCCAGTAACTGAATAATAATTCTGCATTACTAAACATTTTTAAACTTCATATTTCAGGTGAGTTTTCTAAAGTTGCTTTATTAGCTAGAAATTCAAGGAAAATAGACATATTACATTTATTTCCTTGCAGTATTCCCCTAAGCATTTTCTGTTCTCTTTGTGTCAAGGCATTTTGTTCTGGAAGTATATGCAATAGTGTGATAATGGGTGTGGCATGGGAAGAGATATGCTATGTAAATTGAAGGTATTAATTATTCCTATCTCACTTCAATTTTGGCAACTGCACTACTAGATGGAGATGATATACAGTATGTATGTGTGAATCACGTTTTAGAGAAGGAACAAGTTAACAACCAAAATTAGATAACTAGTCTCCAAACTAGAAGCAGAATTAAATCAGACTTACAGAATTTCTTTAACTCCTGGTCAGTATGTTTGCCAGAATCTGCTACTTCTTTTAATAAAAATACCCCCACCATGCCCCCCACAACACACGTACTCTGCTGACATACACCAAAGCTTCATGAATCTTGTCCTTTGTTCTCATACACTGTCTTCTAACTTTGTAATTTTTCTCTTTTCTACATTTGCCCCTTGGAGTTTTTTTGAAGAGGAATTTTGACTTTTGTTTCACACCTTTTTCCTGTAGGTTTTAATTCTTTTCCAAATAAAATCTTTTCATTTTCCAGCTTTGCACCAAAAATTATCAGAAAAAAAAACTGTAGAAGTGTATGCAGGGGCCATCCAGTTCAGCCCCACTGCTTACTAGTAAATTTAGTAAAGTTCAGAGATAAATGACTTTTCTAAAGTTGTAAATGATGGCAAAACCGACAATATAATTTAATTGATTCTTAATCCATTGCTATTTTTAAAAATCTTATTAAATTACATAGTAGATTAAGTGTCACAAATTCTAGTAATTTTTTAAAATGTTTGTGAGATGTTTATTTATAATGTTTTCAGCTTAAATAAGGAAGGGAAAGCTTTCAAAACAGTAGTCTAGGATCCAGAGGTGATCTGACTACTGGAGAACGTTGTAACTAGATTGGAAAGACTACAATTGTTTCTTAATCCACAGTGAAGCTTCTTCCCATGCAAATCCTTCAAATTATGTAATTAAGTAGTTTAAAGGGCCCAGACTGGCTTTAGTATGTTATGATGAAATACACTTATCAAACAACAGAGGGGAATTTCCAGCAGAGCAGGTTATTCTTCCATTGCCTAACAACAGAGAATTATGGAAAACAAAACATCACAGATAAAAAGTGGCTTGTGAGGAAACTTCTGTTAAACACTTACATTACAAATAAACTGGAAATGCATAAACAACCCAGAATTGAGCCTAAATGCCATTAACCAATTTATTTCCTCTCCCAGGAATTAATTTTTCTGGGTTTACTCATTTATCATCTTTAATAAATATGTGTGGCCTACAATCTAAAGCACTTTTAAACTAAGAAGTGAAGTACTAAAGATGTTTAAATGCATAATTATAAATCCTGCTGCAATATAATAAAATCCAAGGGCAGAATATTAAAAACAGCTTCCGTGATTAATGCTTTGAACACTTAAAAGAACATTATCACTGGGGAAAGGGCAAATCATTTTTTTTCCTTTAGGATGGAACAGGGTAATTGTACTTGACAGTAGTCAGGGATGGGTAATATACAGGTCACGGATGTAGTTGTGTTCCTGGTTATCTTAAGTGCATAAAGAGCTCTCTATTTCTGCTGATAACCAAGGGAAAGCTCTGCTAGAGGGCCTGGGGAAGTCACGTGGAACCCAGGGAAGAGGCTGGCAGAAGAGCTGCAGCTCTGTTCTGCTAGAATTGGTCTCACCACTCCTTTTACCAGGTCATTTGTTATACAAGGCTGTTCAAAAGGAGAAATAGTGCAGGGTATATGTGTGTTTGCTAAAAACAGTGAACAGCCTGTCTGCTAGCTGAGCATCCTGCTTTTTCTTTGTCTCCCTCCCTTGCATGACATAAAATTGCACTAATAGGAATAATTAATTCTATCAGAAATCTGCATATTCATGCCTAAAGTTTTCTCTCAAAGCCTAAACAGTCTGAAAAATATTTGCAAACACATACAGAAAAACTGTAATCACTATATAGCTGCTTAAATATAGAGACTCAACAGATGGATGCTTATTTGAACTTATGTTCAAAATTGGATGAAGAATTTGGAGCCCCATTTCCATCTCTGCTGCCATTTGGAAATGGCAGTAGCATGCTCACTGCATCTAATTCCAGTTATCTCTGTATTGCACATCTCATGATTTCTGGGAAAAGCTAGAGTGCCTCTCCTTATGTGCCAGCTACTGCTATAGAGCTTGGTTTTATAATTTCATAATCACTTTATTCTCAATAGGAAATTACAGTGTACTAAACAGTGTAAGGCATATGAAACCTATATTTGCCTCATAAAATTAATTTTAAATTATTAGCCTCACAAAAATTAATTTCCAATGAAGGAGGAATGTGTAAAATGACTAAAATCTCATTTTAATAAGTAATTTCATGAATTTTTCTGATCGCAAAAAATTAGACTAATTCTTTATTTTATAAAGAAAATAAAAATATAATTTAAGTGAGTTTTTACATAATTCTAGACCAGGCCCAGAATACTCTCTAGAGGATGGTAAGTGGTCAAATATATTTAACCATTGGGTGGGGTAAAGGGCTGAAAGAGAGAAGCAAAACTTTTCTAATAGTTTACAAAAAGAGGGGAAGGGATTAATAAGCTTTTTTTGCATAAAGCCAACTGAGTTGAAAATATTAATTTTATACCTTTTAGTCAAACACATTGACATCTAACTGATGCCACTAGAATACAGGCATTCGTTTTTGCATGTTGTAAATTTAGAAATTGAGATAATTTGGATAGGAGTTAGAATGAAGTTTACTTTTACCTTATTTTTAAGTTTCCTAAGAAAGTGAAAAATCTAAACAAGCTTCCCAGGCTATTTTATGTGTGAGAATGAGAAAATCGTTTTCAAGCTCATTCCTTCCTCTTAACATTGGTTGAGAGCTTAGTGTGTGGGTATATTTGTTTTCTACTGCTGCTATAACAAATTATTATAAGCTTGGTGGCTGTATTAGTTCACCTGAGACTTGATATAAAGAACTACCTGGGGCCAGGAGCAGTGGCTTATGCCTGTAATCCCAATATTTTGGGAGGTGGAAGCAGGTGGATTCCCTGAACCCAGGAGTTCCAGACCAGCCTGGCCAACATGGTGCAACCTCGTCTCTACTAAAAATAAATCAACTAGCCAGGTCTGGTGGCAAGTGCCTGTGGTCCCAGCTACTTGGGAGTCTGAGGCACGAGAATGGCTTGAACCCGGGAAATGAAGGTGGCAGTGAGCCAAGATTGCACCACTGCACTCCAGCCTGGGTGACAGAGCAAGACTGTCTCAAAAATGCATGGTTCTGCTGGCCTTACAGGAAGCGTGGCTGGAGAGGCCTCAAGAAACTTGTGAAAATGGTGGAAGGTGAAGGGGAAGCAGACACATCTTCGCATGGCAGAGCAGGAGAGAGAGCAGAGAGGAAAGTGCAACATACTTTTTTTTTCTGTGGTGGAGTCTCACCTGGTCACCCAGGCTGGAGTACAATGGAGCGATCTCAACTCACTGCAACCTCCACCTCCCAGGTTCAAGCAATTCTCCTGCCTCAGCCTTCCAAGTAGCAGGGATTACAGGTGTGCACCATTATGCCTGGCTAATGTTTTGTACCTTTAGTAGAGATGGGGTTTCACAATGTTGGCCAGGCTGGTCTCAAACTCCTGACCTCGTGATCTGCCTGCCTCAGCCTCCCAAAGTGCTAGGATTACAGCTGTGAGCCACTGCACCCAGCCAGGGCTACACACTTTTAAACAAGCAGATCTCATGAGAGGTCACTCACTGTCATAAGAATAGCAAGGGGGAAGTCTGCTCCCATGTTTCAGTCACCACCAGGCCCCTCCTCCAACACTGAGGATTAGCATTTGACATGAGACTGTAGGGACACAGAGCTCAACCATGTCAGTGGCTCAAGAGCAACACATGTTTCTCTAACTGTTCTGTAAATTAGAAGTCTGATAGATCTCACTGGGCTAAAGTAAAGGTGTCACAGGGCTGCATTACTTTTTGAGACTCTGAGGGAAAAGTGTTTCCTTGCCTTTTTCAGTATGTAGAAGAGGCCATCCTCATTCCTGACCTCCTGGCTCCCTTTCTCCACCCCCAAAGCTGGAGACACTGTGTATTTCTAACCATTCTTCTGTAGTCATGTCTCCCTCTGGCCACAGCTGGAGAAAGTTCTCTGATTTTCAGGACCCTTGTTTTTACACTATGTCCACTTAGATAATCCAGAATTTATCTTCCCACTTCTGGGTCCTTTACCTTAATCACATCTGTTGAGTCCTTTTTGCCTTGTGTGGTAACATATTCACAGATTCTGGGGACCAAGAAATGGATATCTGTGTGTGTGGTGGGAGGGGCATTATTCTGCCTACTATGATGGGAGGTAGTATTCAGCTCATAGGCTGATAAGCCAGCCAGCTTCAGAATATATTAATATAAATATATTTTAAATAAATTCAGTGTATAATAATCCGTTATTTATCAAAGAAGGGAATAATCATCTGCTTTCTGTGTATAAAACACTTTCATTATTAACACCATTTGAAATGTTTTTATATGCACATATATATATATTTTTGAGACCAAGTCTCACTCTGTTGTCCAGGCTGGAATACAGTGGCACAATCTCGGCTCACTGCAACCTCTGCCTCCTGGGTTCAAGTAATCTCCTGCCTCAGCCTTTCAAGTAGCTAGGATTACAGGCACACATCATCATGCCCAGCTAATTTTTGAGTTTTTAGTAGACAGGATTTCACCATGTTGCCGAGGCTGGTCTCAAACTCCTGGGCTCAGGATCCACCTGGCTTGACCTCCCAAAGTGCTGAAATTACAGGCATGCACCACCACACCCAGCCTATGTACATACAGTTTTAAAATTAAATTAATGCTATTGATTAACAGTAAATTATAGTTAAATAGCAATAATTCCATTGCCTTCCACAAGTCTGCATATTTTTAATAATATAATTATAACAACAAAACTTTATATGTAAAAGTATCTTATCGTCTGTTTTTTTCACTTAATACTTATATATACTATTTATGAATTGTTGTTTTATTAAGCTTTACACCTGATGTTAGAGATGTATGTGTTTATAATTTCTTGTTAGTATATATAATGCTCCTCTGAACATTTATTTATTTGCTTTTATTACTATTTTCTTTTATTAAATAAATCATTTGGAAAAATTTCTGTGAAAGAAATTACACAGGAGGATTGCTTGAAACCAGAAGTTTCAGATCAGCCTAGTTAACATAGTAGACCCCATCTCTACAAAAATTAAAAATATTCGTTGAGTGTGGTGGCATATACCTGTAATTCCAACATCCTGAGAGGCAGAGACAGGAGGATCATTTGAGCCCAGGAGTTCAAGACTACAGTGAACTATGATTGTGCCACTGCACTCCAGCCTTGGTTATGGAATGAGACCCTGTCTCAAAAAACAAAACAAAAAAACAAAATGAAAACAAAAAAAATTACAGAGTTAGAACATTTGGCTATCTACTGCTTTTCTACCTATTCTCCTCTTGTTATTTCTTTATAGAACAATAATTTTGTTTGGGTTTAGGGGGCAATTTGGCCAAAAACCATGAGTCAAGCCCAAGAGCATGAATTTGCCTTATAAGCCAAAACTGGAAATTCCCATCCCCTCTGTTAGGGATCAGTTTAAGAATAAAAGCTGACTAAATAAGACAAAAAAAATGGCTGAAGACCAATGTCACAGGGTCTTGTAAGAATTTTGTTGTACGTATTTCCTCTCTTGCCTGTCTGCTTAACCTGCTCTACCTGTTTTTTTGTTGTTATATACCTGTATTTTAAAAATAAAATTGAGATTACATGAGCAGAATTGGCAATACCAGAAATCCTGTGACCCAGCTCTCTTTTTGTATTGACGTAGCAACACTGGGACCAGTCAGTATCAGCTTGCTGGCAAAAGACGCAGAAAATGGGGAATTAAAAGAATCAAATATTTACTTACTTCAAGCTAATATAGTCAATTACATCTTTTGGCTCACAATAGTAGTCCATTTTGCCAACAAGAGTGGAAAATACTCAAACCTGATGGCTAAGTATCCTTTTTCCCAGAGCAAATCAATTTCAGATATGTCAATACTTTGTTCATTTGCTTGCAGTCAAGGTTAGTAACCTTGGAGCTGGGTTCCTACATGTCAATGTTATGTCCACTTTAACTCTTAGAGTCCCACCTTTTCTTCCCCCATACATCCAAGTTTTTGAGGGACATGTGGATGCCTGCTAGTATTGTCTGTCTACTACAAATGTGTGTTTATATCTTACACACAGACACACACACACACACACACACACACACACACACACACACACAATTGTAGCCCTTCAGAGGACAGTGGTTTGGAATGATCAGGAAAGACTCAGATGGTCCTGAAAGACATGGAAGTCTCGAAGGTAGAAATGAATGCTAGGATTAAAAGTGTTCCAGGGGTAGAAAATAGAAAGAATAAAGGCCAAAAGTGAGGTAAGAATAAAGGGATGTTCTAGCATCCCTTTGATGTTTGTGGGAGACAAGGCTGGAAAGAATAGTTTGGAGAATATTGTAGAGGGCTTTGAATTTCTTTTTGGTGGACAATGGGAAGACATTGATGATTTTTTAGTTGGAGAGGATTTGATCACAGCTGGGATTGGATCTGCACCTGTGATGGGCAGATATCCATATACACTGCCTTAGTCTACTTGGCTTAAATAGCAGATGTTTATTTCTGACAGTTCAGGAAGCTGAAGATTCTAAGATCAAAATGCCCACAGATTCAGTTTCTGGTGAAGGCTCTTTTCCTGGCTTCCAGACCTCTGTCTTCTTGCTGTGCCCCAAGTGACTGAAGGAGAGACTTATGGGTTCTTCTCCCTCTTCTTATAAGGATAATAATCCTATCATGAAAGCTCCACCCTCATAACTTTATCTAAACCTAATTACCTCCCAAAGGCCTCACCTCCTAATACCATTACATTAAGGGTTGGGCTTCCACATATAATTGGAAGGGAGGCACAAACATGCAGCCCACACATGCACCATCTGGGTGTCTGTTATTACCATAATTCAAATGAGAGGAAGACCTGAACAAGGATGCAAATGCAACAAGAGCAAAAGGCATTGCAGAGGAGAGGGAAAGAAGAGTTCACAGACTCGGAGATGTTGAGTCAGGGTGAGTTTAAGAAAGTGCCATCATTGGAATTGTAGTTAAGTGGTTAGGAATGTTTTGGATGTGCAGAGATGTTGAATTCGATTTAAGTTATGTGAACTGAGGGCAGAACATAGAGATAAGTGCAAGCCCATGAGAGAGAGATTAACTTCAATAGAAATGTACTGTGAGCAAAAAAACACAAGCCACACATAATGTAAAGTTTCCTAGTAGCTGCATTTTTTAAAAGTCAAAAGTAACAAGTGACATTAATTTGAATAATATATTTTATTTAATTCAATCTATAGAAATATTATTCCATTATATAATCAATATAATCTAACATTGCAATGTGCTTTGGCCACATGTCAAGTACTCAATAGCTGTATAGGTCTAGAATGGTAAATGTAGGAGCCAGTTACAAAGTCAGCTCTTTTCTTTTTTCTTTTTTTTTTTTTTTTTTGCTGAGATGGAGTTTTGCCCTTGCTGCCCAGGCTGGAGTGCAATGGTGAGATCTTGGCTCACTGCAACCTTGGCCTCCTGGATTTAAGCAATTCTCCTGCCTCAGCCTCCAGAGTAGCTGTGATTACAGGTGCCTGCCACCACACCCAGCTAATTTTGAATTTTTTTAGTAGAGATGGGGTTTCACCATGTTGACCAGGCTGGTCTCAAACTCCTGACCTCAGGTGATCCATCTGCCTTGGCCTCCCAAAGTGCTGGGATTACAGGTGTGGGCCACTGCACCCAGTCTAAAGTCAGCTCTTTTCTTTGCTTGTGAATGTGAACCCATGTTTAAGTTGTTCCTGCTTTTTTGCCATTATGAACAAAGCTCATATGAAATGGTCATATACACAACTCTTGGTGCAGGTATTCTGGACAGTATATTCCTAGGAGTAGTATCGCTGGGAAATAGCAAGTGAAATAGTGCCAATTTGTTTTCTAAGGTGGTTGTTCCAGTTTATACGCTCACTAGTAATGTGTAAAACAGTCCTCTCCCACCAGGTGTGGTGGCTCATGCCTGTAATCCCAGCACTTTGGAAGGCGAAGGTGGGTGGATCACGAGGTTAGGAGATTGAGACTATCCTGGCCAACATGGTGAAACCCCATCTCTACTAAAAATACAAAAATTAGCTGGATGTGGTGGTGCACATCTGTAGTCCCAGCTATTCAGGAGGCTGAGGCAGAAGAATCACTTGAACCTGGAAGGCAGAGGTTGCAGTGACCTGAGAGCATCTCCAAAAAAAAAAAAAAAAAAGGAGAGAGAGAGAGTCCTCACCTTATTCTGCATCCTCAGGAAGAGTACAGTCACATTTCTTCATTTTGATTAATTGAGCCAGTATAAAACGGCTTTGTATTTTGTTGTAATTTAAATGTTTTCTGATGATTACTAAGTTTGAACATTTTTCATAACCATAAGAGCATTTTTCATTCAAATATGAATACATATTATATAACGCATGTACTGTCATTAAGTGTTGTATATTTCTTCAAATATAAAAATTTGTTCTCTCACAAATACATATTATATAACTCATATACTGTCATTTATATGCTGTAAAATATAAAAATTTGTTGTCTCTAATACTTATTGAACATCTGCTACCTGCTACATATTGATCTAGGCACTTGTGGAAAAAATAGTCCCAAATTCCTGCCATTGTGGAGTTTACATTCTAGTGTATGTTGGAGGGGGTAAAGAAAAGTTAAATACTGTACATTATATGGTGTTAGTAAACTTGGGTTTAAGTCTGACTCATATATTTCACCTCATTAAATCTTGGGTTCTGCAAATGTGAGAAGGAAGTGGCAATACTACCTATTGCATGTTGTTTATTAAATGCATATAAAGCACTCGGCACCTGATCTGGTAAAAAGTAAGGATTCTGAAAATGTCAATGGCAATAATAATAATAATAACAACAATATTATTTTCCCCATTTCTTGCTTCTACTTTTTCTTTAGTAAGTTTTTTAGTTAGAACTACCAAAAATTTAAGGTTAGCATATTTTGGTTGTTGTTGAAGTAAGTGTTGGCTCTCCTTTAGGTGAACTTGTGTTTTCTGCAATGAGCCATGACTTTGGCTTATTTTGAGATGTGTTATTTTCAAGCTTCTTAAATTCCAAGAACCAGGAGCCTGAAGACATGCATGTTTTAGAGAGCTACATCATGTTGAATAGCCACAAGTGTGGGAAAATACCTAGGAATGTCATGTATAATTCAGGACTCTGATCTCTGAGTATATTGAATTAATCATTTCAATCCAACAACCAATTATTGAAAACCGACTATGTGCAAAGTACTGTGTGGAGGGGATGCATATGACATTAACTAATCTTTGAAACAATTATTTGTCCCCCTTTCTTAGATAATGATGTTAAAAATGATCTTCAATCAGACATCAGTTGAACACTGCAAGACACACATGGAGAAGCAGAAAGAATGCAACTTCTTCTTAATAGCTGTTCACCTGGCTTCACTGAACCAGATCTTAGATCCTTGGGTTTATCTGCTGTTAAGAAAGATCCTTCTTCAAAAGTTTTGCCAGGTAGCAAATACTGTCTCCAGCTGCTCTAATGATAGACAGAAAGGGCAGCCTATCTCATTATCTAATGAAATAATACAGGCAGAATCATGAAAAAAAAAACACTTAACTTGCATGTGCACAGCTTTTGGTAACAAATATCGCTAAACCTTACTGTGAATTTAGGCATCTCTGGCATGCCACTGTTTATGCATTGAGTGGAATTTTTAATATAAAGCTAAATGGTCTTAGAAGCATGGAAAATCCCCTATGTGCCAAAAGTAGTGAAACACAAACAAGAGAAAATATATTAATAACAGTCTAGTGTTTTGGTTGAGTCTGCCATTTGTAGCTGAATATGTGATTAATTATGTAATGAAAACATTTTTTATAAATGATCTTGGTCTATTGGGGGGGCAGGGATGGTTGACATTCCAGTACACTGAATCCTTGCAGAATTTAACCACATATATTATTAAAGACAAGGGATAGTAGTGTGTTTTTCTTCAGAAATACTGCTGTGTTCTCTTTCATTGCCTCTTTTGCTTTTTTTCTGTCACTTTTTTCCTCCTTACAATAAAAAAAAGTTTAATTAGGGTTAAAATGTATAATATATTTATAATATTCATTGATTCTGTTATTTAAATATTGCTCAATCTAGCAAATTAGCTCCTAACCTTACAAAGTTTTAGTTGGATTGATAATTAGGTTTACTCTTTGTGTGAGTAAGAGCCAATTCCATTTGTTTGAAATATGGAGTTTGTGACTACCCAACTTGCTGATTATCCTTCCTTTTGCCTATATTTTACTTTCCTATAAGCCTGAGGAAGATTCATGAAACTAACCTATGAGAGTCATAAAGCAGTTCTTCAGAATGCTATGTAAGGACCAATTTGAGCACTAACTATAGGTGGTCTGAATATATATTTCCCTTGATTTTTTCCCCAAAAGTGTTCTCTAGTCTTTTGACTTTTTAAATTCCAATACTGATCCCAAAACAAATAAATATTTGAAGATTCAATGAATACTTTCCACAGTTTGGCCTATTTATATAAGAAAATTAATAACATTGACCCCTCACAGCTCTTCTTCTGCCTGCTCCTCAAAGTGGCCCTATCCAAATATTTATTACTAAAATGTTTTTCCTACAGTCCACAAACCTCTATAGCTAAGCTTGACTTAGTTGTACACATGTAGATCACTACATTTAGTTTTGGGAATTGCACTTCTTAAAAAAGTCTCCCCACCAAACATAGCACTCCTGTAAGTTAGGCCTACACAATGCTTGCCATATTCTTTGGTGCATTCATTTTGTAAATCTATTAACTTTTTATTGTGAAGATTTTCATTTGCAGTTCCTTGCACTGCTTTTCTAGCTTTTTAAAAGATTGAGATTTATTTATTCTTTTTGTAGTAACTGCATTTGTGTGTGTTTAGTGGTCATTTGGTAAATAATTAATTTCCATAGGTACAATATGTCTGTCTGATTAATGTATACACCAGCCTATGTCAATCAGTACTAATCATTTTAAATGACATGCTAAATTGAATTCGAAGACAAAATCTACTGAGGGTGCTTATATAATTCAGGATGGTTCTACTAATGTAAATTTTGGAAAAAGTGATAGTCTATACTAAAACCTCTCCATGCCATAGAATTGGATTATCCCATCGGTCACCTCATGGATTATAACATAAAACTACCTAGTTTTTTCAAAAATGCATTTAAATGTCATAATAAAGAGGCTTTACCTCTTGGGTGGTCCTGTGACCCCAAGTTCTAATCAGGCACTGTGAATTTGAGTGGTGTGAGCATGATTTCTTCTAGCACCTCGTATAACACCTGGAATATAGAAATTGTCCAATAAATATTTATTCAGTGAGCCAATGAGCAGAAGTTTGCCAAAACTGAGTGCACATTGGCAAGGCACATATCCTGTGATTAAAGTGCTTCATGCCATTACAGTCAATCAGGCTGATAAAGTGAATTATTTTCGCTTATTTAATTACAGAATTTGAATTTATCTTCAAGGATGTAGTGTCATATTGCTGTACCACAAAGTGCTTTATTTATACTAATAATTTAGGAGACTGATACTTCCAAATGGTAATGGAGATTACTATCAAAAGAATATCACTTTTCATCAAACCACAAAAAATACAGAAAGGCAAAAAGCCTGAAGCTTATTCTTAACTGCAAAATAAATTCCTGCCCAGGGGTTATGTTTTAGAAAGGGATGAATGGCAGGTATTTTTGTTTTGTTTTGTTTTATAATAAGCTTGAAAGGGAGGTGGAAAAGAGAGAAATTATGTAAACGGCATGTGCGTTTTGTTAGCTAGGCATTTGTTAGTCTGGGGAAACCTGATAAGTAATGAAAATCCCAAATGATTTCAGCCTTTTGTTGTTGAGGTTCGGTTTCAGAGATGTACAGAGACTAGAGTAGTGGTTAGAAAGAGGACATATGTAGTCACAGCAGAAAGACGTGTCTAAGTTTAATTTTATTGACCTTCAAGTTCACTCTTACATACATAAGTCTAATCAGAAAAAAATGCATGTATAGATTATGACAATTCCTTGAACTTTGAAGTATTGGTTAAAAGACAATTAAAGGCCAAGAAAACCATGTGGGAAGAAGTAAGCAAATGGAATATATGTAAATATTTCTATATGGAATGTATGTAGAAATATATGTAAAATTAGCAAGTGTCAATTTTACAAAACAGTGCTGATTTTCCAAACAATGAATTTATATACTATGCTGAGTCATAGAAGAGAATGATCACACATTATTTAATGAGAAGTTTATTTTTCAAATAAAATAGATATGGTGAATGTCTTAAAAATATCTTGAAGTTGAAGAAACAAAATGAGTTATCTCAGTATTTACCAAATTAACCTAGTGCTCTATGTGTCCCAAGATATTGCAGGTAAATGTAAGTGTTTAATCATACCAGATTTAAACTAGTCTGAAATATTGAGTATACATATATTTCTACTTACACTTCTTTATTTTATAAAATATCTCTTTACTGTGTTGCAGAAAATAATTGTGAAACCTTATGTAAGTTAACTATGGAAGATCCTGATTGAGTGACAGACAGACTAAAAATTAACAAACAGTATTTTAATAATGAGATAACTGTGGCAGTATTCTAACATTGCATTTTCTAGTAGATTAGGCTTTTTATTTATACAATGCTTTTTATAATTTGTTCTTTTTGACCCCAAATTAGTAATCAGCTTTCAACCTTCTCCACATCAACAATTATTTAATAGTTCTTTTGGTTGAGATCAACTCAGAAAAAGAAAATAGAAAACTTCCATTCTTTGAAATTTTATACATACATAATATCTATTTCTTTTTGTAATTTAATCCCAAAAGCTCCTCCTGCAATATACCAGATTCTAGGAGGTGAATAACACAAGGAGACTACAGAGTATTTATTATTGCAAACAGAAAAGGCTTAATTTGAATAATTAAAATTTCTATTTTTTGTCTATATAACAAGTGTAAGCCATCAACAATGACAAATTTTCACAGCTGCTTATTTATTGCTTGTTTTATATGTATATGTATTTCAAAATCTGTTAAAACTGAGGTCTAAAAACTACAGAATTGTGCAACTGTGGCTTAGTCCATAAGACTGTTCTCTGAGTTGCAATAAAATGCTGACACAGAGTGACAGTTGTCTGTGATGTTCATGACATAGGTTATGATACAGCCAATTTACAAAATTCAATAATCCACTCAAACTCACATACATGTTTGTTAAGAAGCTGACATCAGTTCAGTATTATAAGGAAACTAACCAGGTGGTGATGACGATAAGAGAATTAGAGAAAATATTTTATTTGATATATTCTGTTTCATAATTCCTAAAATGAAGAGTCTATTTAAGGGTTATAATTTATACAAGTTTAGTCATATATCATTACATTATGATACCATAAGCAGACTGTATTATGATTCTTTAGAAATACAATTCAGGCCGGGCACGGTGGCTCACGCCTGTTATCCCAGCACTTTGGGAGGCCGAGGCGGGTGGATCACGAGGTCAAGAGATTGAGACCATCCTGGTCAACATGGTGAAACCCCATCTTTACTAAAAAATACGAAAAATTAGCTGGGCATGGTGGTGTGTGCCTGTAATCCCAGCTACTCGGGAGGCTGAGGCAGGAGAATTGCCTGAACCCAGGAGGCGGAGGTTGCAGTGAGCCGAGATGGTGCCACTGCACTCCAGCCTGGGTAACAAGAGTGAAACTCCATCTCAAAAAAAAATAAATTAATTAAAAAGTAAAAATAAATTTAAAAAAGAAATACAATTCAATCAGATATGTATCACATTCATTTATATGTCACACATTTTCTTTACTGAGAATAAACATTATCTTTTTTCAGAAACTTTGTATCAATTTGTTTCATGTAATAAGCAATGCAAATGTCTACTAGATTACATATTTCTTCATTTGAAATTACACTATTTTCTCCTAGTCCCCTTGACTCTACTGTGCTTATCCATTCTTTCAATAGGAAGTAACAGGCATATTTCCTATTGGTGAGGCTGGGATTGTTTCTAAGAGGATAATAACTTCATATTTTTAATACACACTAATGGGTGAAACAGATTGGAATCTGTTTTGTAGTAAGTCTGCTTTGTTGAAGAATTTATTATAGAAGTAAAGATAAGAAGGAAGGAGATCACCATCAGAAACAAATCAGCCTTTTCATGCTTTTTTGGGCATTTTGGAGATAATTCCACTTTTCAAGTTATTGTCATTCATAACTTTTTAGTTATCTTCAGTGTGTTTAAATATATCTTCTAGCATGTTTTAAAGGCTGGTCTTCAATATTGTGGAGACAAAAAATAAAAGAGCCTATGAAAAGTACATTAGACTTTTGTGGGCATTCAAGTCATGGCTAGTCTGTGTATTTAATAAGCATAGGTTATTTATGTCATGTTTGTCAATGGAAAATAACGTTGAATGTTCTGAAATGTTCCTGTGTTGTTTTCCTGATGTCAACTCATGTCAGGAATATATTACTTATAACTATGTTAACTATTTTGCTGAAATCTTATTTGATGTGCTTTGTCAAATAATAGCACAACGTAATGCAATAGCTCCATGCTATCTGGAAAAATTAGATCATTTTGTTTTATATTCCATAAATTAAACCATATATTTGTTATGTATACATCAAATTATTGTTGATTTACTATAAATCTGAGATTTGCTCTTTTCCCATTTTTGACATAAAGCTTATTTATTTTATAATCCCAAGGTTATTGTTCTTAACACAAAGTACATTTATAAATTATTCTAAGCTTAGTCATTCTGATTTCTGGTGAATTTTGGTGTAATCTACAGGCAGCCAAAATAAGAATTGTCCTTGCTCATAGTGCAACCCTTTAATTGACTTGTACCTGAGTGTGGGTGTGAGCTGAGCCTTGGTGGATATGAATGCTGGGCCCCCTCAGTTACTTGTTCATGTACTTATTGAGGTCACTGTTGGTCTTCCTTCTTCAATAAAGAGAGACGTTCTGTCAAATGTAGATGCAGCCAAGGTCCTTAAAAGTATCTCTCTTACTTCCTGAGAAAAGGTATTTAGGGAGAATTCTGTCCCTGGTTCCTGTCACATTGGGGTTCTAGCCTTAGGACCAGATCTTACTATCTCTACAATCTTCATTCTGTAGTGTTTCAGGATAGGCAGAGATTTGTTGAAGTATACAAAAATCACAGCTAGATAAGAGAAATAAGTTCTAGTGTGCTATGCTGCTGTAGAATGACTACAGTTAATGCTAATATATGATTTCAAATAGCTAAAGGGAGGATATTGAATGTTCCCTACACAAAGAAAGGATAAATGTTTGAGATGATGTTGATACGCTAAGTACCCTGATCTAATCACTATACATTATACATACCGAAACATTGCTATGTACCTTGTGAATATGTACAATTATTATTTTATTAAAATAAATGCATAAATAAAATTTAAAATTCAGTATGACTACTATAAGTATGGCTGACCCAAAATTTCCACCATTGTGCTTGGTAAACCTACAGGCCATGGAGTGAGACATTCCCCAGTTTCATGTCCTCAGAGGGCATGGGGCCAAATGTCCTAAGGGCCAGTGTGCTTGCTAGTAATATCCTCGAGTAAATCCAGTCTGGATGGATGTTGTCACAGAGAATCTAAGCCAGTTCTCCAGGCTTGCTTTTTCCTTCAACATATATTTATTGCCTGTGTATTATGTGTCAAGCTCTGGTAGGTACTAAGACCCAAGGATTAATAAAAACAGCAAGCTCTCAATGAATTTATAACCTAGTAGGGAGACAGAAAATAATCAGAGCTGCAATTAGAATAAGCACATGGTATCATGAGAATACATGGAAACATGATGTCAACATACAAAATATTCCTGCAAAAGGTGACATTTAATACACATTTTGGGGAAAGAAATAGGTATGAACCTGTAAAGGAAGGACATTGTAGGATATTTTTTCACTTCATTCTGTTTAAAGCATTACAATTTCCACATCTGGCAAATGGACTAAACTTTAGTGACCCTGTGGGTGGTGTGAGTCTAAATAGAACTTACCTATATAACCTCTCAAGGTGATCGAAGTGGCATGGCCTTAGGGCAGGCTTTTTCAACACTGGCACTACTAACACATGGGACAGGTAATTCTTTGTCATAAGGGCTGTCCTATGCATTATAGGTTATTTAGCAGTGTGCCTGACTTCTACCCATGAGATGCCAGCAATGCCTCTCTAGTTGTGACAATCAAAAATATTCACAGACATTGCCAAATGTACTATGGGGGATATAATTGCCCTCAGCTGGAACCTCTTCTTAAGATAAAGGGCCATGGCCACTAAACAGTGCTGTGTACCCAAGGACTTGTGGGATGAGGCCACCTGTGGGGCCTTGGTACACATAGGCTCTGTTCTGGCATTTCTCGAGGCAGCAGGTACTAGAATGCCAACTTGTGTCTGACTGCACAAAAATGTGATGCTACCACTACAACAATGCCTGGATCACCACAGGCCCTGGCCAGGCTCCATAGTCACATAAACCTATTCACAGATGAGTAGGTACAATTTCTTAGAAAGTATCATCTTTTTACTGATGCCTCCAATCTCTATTCTCATTTTTGATAAGAGGCCTTAGGATTTATATGTCCCTCAAAGTGATACCTAAAGTGAATCCTTTTCTCCAAAGACCTTTAAAAAATATCTTGTAACTACATCATTAAGTACACATTTCCAGGCAATTCTCTCAGTAAGAGAAAACTAATTCATCAAACTCTTATTTTAAATTAGATGTTTGCATAGTCTGTATAACAAAGCTGCAGAAGCTTCATTTTAGCTGAAAGATAATTTTTATCAAAGGACAAATATTGGGCAACATCTCTTGACAAGCCTTTGCCTTTCTGAGTTCTTGGCAGTCTTCAATTCCTCAGGTCTAGAGTTATTATCATGCATTTTGATAGCAGAGTTCAAGTCATGATCTCTTTAGCTGACACTACTGACACCTATTGTTTGTATAAAATGGGAAGATGAATTTAAGCATGCACCAAAACCAAAATCTGACCCAAAAAATGCAATTAAAATGAGGAAACTAATCTGTTAACTGTAAGTTTCTGAGACCAAGTACAAAAGAGACTGGAGAATCAGTGTTCATGCATAATATTCTTACACAATTTTTAAAAGAAGGCTTTAAATATAACATACAAGGTTATTTGAATCTGATTTTGCAAAGAACATTGAGAGAAAATAATTCTGAAATCCACAGTTGAGGCCATTTTAAATTATATTTAATTAGAAAGAATAGTGGTTATTAATCATTTTAGGATCAATGACCCTTTTGAGAAACTGATGAAAGGTATGTGGTACTCCCACAAAAAGTAAAGAGGATTTCTGCACAGTGTCAGAAATTGTACAGACCTGCCAAAGTCTATCTATAGACCTCCTGGGCATTTACACACACAGGTTAAGAAATCTTTTTGTGAGTCTCTGTGATTTAAGGAACTGCAGAGGTTTCCATGTTTGATTGGGAAGTTCAAGCTGAAAACTGGAACCAAGTCAATGTAACTACTTCCCGGTGAATGCCAAAATCCCTAGACATCTGACTACATGCCCATAATAGTAAAGCAATGTAATTGGAGTAGAATTATTATAAGAAACTGTAGTGATTTTTTTTAAAAAGTTGCTGTCATGTGATGATAAGGAATAACACAATTTAATCTGAGGGGAGCAATATAGGTTACCCACCCCAAAACAGGTTGAAAGTGAAAGACCCAATTTTAACAATATATTACAAGTCATCCATGATGCAGTTGCCTTACAATAAAGAGGTTGTTTTAGTTTTGCCTTGTGCTGGCCCAGCAAGAGAGATTTATAATGTAGTTATTTAAAAATCAACACAAAAGTCATCTACCCACCTCCCTGGAGAAATACAATTTCCTATACACAAGAAAAGCTACATGATTAAAATGTAACTTTATGATACTAGGCTATATTTATAGACACATCTATTTATACTTCTACAGGCACTAAATTTATGCATTGCTGTTCAGAATGCAAGTGGCAGGGATGACCTTATTGATTGAATCTTTGAATAAGAATGCAAAGCATGCACTCACAGACCTTCTTACAAATGTATAATTAATAATGCTGTAAGCCAACCTTTAAAGCTATTAGTAGAATGTCTTAGTGATGTTTATAGTTTGCATTTCTCTAAAGAGAAAAGTGCAGAGCAATGAATGACATGCATTTTTTCATTTATCTTGCCTTATTGAAGAAGATGGAAATGAAAACTTAGAGCATTGATGTATTTGTCAATCATAAATAGCACTTTGATACCAAAGTATCCTACATTCTGGATGTGCGTGCATGAATTGGATAGATATACATTATGTGCATGATATTACAAGTTGATTTTAATGAGTCGGCAGTAGTCCATGAATTGGATTCTTCTTAGAAGATCCATGAAGAGCTGTTTTTAGAGGAAAAGTAATTGCCCTTTGTTATTTTCAACATTTCTTGACTATTTAAATTTTTGCCCAACATTTTTATTTTAAGAATTAAGGGGACAGAATGGATTTTTACTTGAAATATTTTGGAGAAATAATATTGGTATATCACCAAGAGTAATCATTGACTTAAAGGTTGGGCAGCTCTAATTAAATATTCATGACTCTTATCCCTGTCCCAGATTTTCTCCCACTGTGTCCATATTGAATATTCCTGTGACTATTCATTCAAACTATTAATAATTCAAAGCTGAACTAATTCATTTATTTTGGCCATATGTAATTTAAAATATTTTAAAGTATTTTTCAAACACAGTCATTTTACAAAAGTGCTCCCTAAAGTTTTGTGTGTCATAATAAAAGAGAAAATGGTTTACACTGGACAAGGAGTCAGACAGAACACCTTGGTCCAATTATTTGATTTGTTATTTACTGGTTATTTGCCCTTGACAATCTATTAAACTTCTCTGAATAAACTTGAATTTTCTTATCAGTGTAAGATTGTTTCAATATTAAGTGAGATAATGAAAATAAGGACACTTTTTTTTTAAGTTGTAAACTAATCACATAACATTTTTTCTAAAGTTTATTGAGGTACATGACAAATAAAAACTGTAATCTGCGTAATGTGATTACTTGATGTAGGTATACACATGTATATGTGTATACATATAGACATACACATATATCTCACATATATATAGTGAAATGATTACTACAATCAAATTTATTAACATATTTGTCACTTCACATAGTTTACCATTTTTGTGTGCATGATAAGAACACTTAAGATCTGTGCTAGCCAATTTTATGTATATGATACAGTATTATTAACTATAGGCAACCATGCTGTATCTTAGGTCTCCAGAAATTATTGATTTTGCATGACAAAAACTCTGTACTTTGTGATCAACATCTCCACATTCCCTCATCCTATAGCCCCAGGCACCCACCATTCTACTTTCTACTTTCATGAGTTTAACTGTTTTAAATTCCATATATAACAGAGATAATGCAGTGTTTATCTTTTTGCACCTGGCTTATTTTACTTAAAAATATACTCCAGGTTCATTCATTTTGTCACAAAGAATGGGATTTCCTTCTTAAAGTCTGAATAATATTTAACTTTATCTATCTATCTACATTATATACAAATAAATATATACAATTGGGCCTTTGTAGCTGTAGATTATAAATCCATGGATTCAAGCAATCACAGATCAAAAATACCAAAAACTAAAATGAACCAAAAAAGCTGCATCTGTATTGAAGATGTACAGACTTTTTTTTTTGCCATTATTCCCTGAAAATACAGTATAAGAACTATATACATAATGATAGATGTTTTCAGTAATCTAAAGATGATTTAAAGTATATGGGAGGATGCACATAGATTATATGCAAATGGCACACTATTTTATATCAGGTGCTTGAGTATCCATAGATTTTGGTATCCATGGGAAGTACTGGAACTAATCTCTCCCCAAACAATTGTGGAATGACTGAAAACATACAATTTATAAAAATATAATGGAATAGTATTTCTACATAGATAGATAGAAAGATAGATAAACAGATAGATGGTTTGGATATTTGTCTTCTCCAAATCTCATGTTGAAATTAGACTCCCAATGTTGGAGGTGAGGCCCAGTGGGAGGTGTTTGGGTCGTGAGGGTGGATCCTTCATGAACGGCTTGATGCCATTTCAGGGTAATGAGTGATTTCTTGCTTCATTAGTTCACATGAGAGCTGGTGTTTCAAAAAGCATGACACCTCACCTCATCTCTTGCTCCCTCTCTTGCCACATGACATGCCCGCATCCCCTTTGCCTTCTGCCATGATTGGAGGTTCTCTGAAGCTCTCAACAGAAGCAGATGATGGCATCATGCTTCTCATACAGTCTTCAGAACCATGAACCAAATAAAGGTGTTTACTATAAATTATTCAGCCTCAGCTATTTCTATATAGGAGCACAACAAGGACTAACACTATGTATATATGTAAAATTATGTTACTCGTTTTTTGTTACTGAGTCATTTGAGTTTCTCATACATTTCGGATATTAAGCCCTTACCAGATGTATTGTTTCCAAATATGTTCTCTCATTTTGTATGTTGTCTCTTCACTGTTATTATTATTTTTTTCTGTGCATCAGACTTTTAGTTTGATGCAATACTGTTAGTTCATTTTTGCTTTTGTTGCCTATGCTTTTTTTTTTAAATTGTATTTTAGGTTCTGGGGTACATGTGCAGATCATTCAGGATTGTTGCATAGGAACACACAGGGCAACATGGTTTGCTGCCTCCATCTCCCCATCACCTACTTCTGGCATTTCGCCCTGTGCTATACTTCCCTGACCCTGACCTCCCCACCCCCCTGCTGTCCCTCCTTTGGCCCTCCCCAACAGACCTCAGTGTGTGATGCTCCCCTCCCTGTGTCCATGTGTTCTCATTGTTTAATACCAGCCTATGAGTGAGAACATGGGGTGTTTGATTTTCTGTTCTTGTGTCAGTTCGCTGAGAATGATGGTTTTCAGATTCATTTATGTTCCTGCAAAGGACATGAACTCATCATTTTTTATGGCTGCATACTATTCCATTCCTTGTCTAGTCTATTGTCGATGGGCATTTGGGTTGGTTCCAGGTCTTTGCTATTGTAAACAGTGCTGCTACAAACATATATATGAATGTGTTTTTATAATAGAATGATTTATAATCCTTTGAGTATATACCCAGTAACGGGATTGCTGGGTCAAATGGAATTTCTATTTCTAGGTCCTTGAGGAAGCACAACACTGTCTTCCACAATGGTCGAACTATCCAAGATATATCTCTGCTGAGATATCCGTTGTGAGTCTGATGGGCTTCCATTTTTGGGTAAACTGATCTTTCTCTCTGGCTGCCCTTAGCATTTTTTCTTTCATTTCAATCCTGGTGAATCTGATGATTATGCGCCTTGGGGTTGTTCTTCTCGAGGAATATCTTTATGGTGTTCTCTGTATTTCCTGGACTTGAATGTTGGCCTGCCTTGCTAGGTTGGGGAAGTTCTCTTGGATCATATCCTGAAGAGTGTTCTCCAGCTTGGATTCATTCTCTCCATCACATTCAGGTACACCTGTCAAATGTAGAGTAGGTCTTTTCACATAATCCCATATTTCTTGCAGGTTTTGTTCATTTCTTTTCACTCTTTTTTCTCTATTCTTGCCTTCTTGTTTTATTTCATTCAGTTGATCTTCAATCTCTGATATCTTTTCTTCTGCTTGGTTGATTTGGTTATTGAAACTTGTGCGTGTTTCACGGAATTCTCATGCTGTGTTTTTCAGCTCCATCAAGTCATTTATATTCTTCTCTAAGCTGTTGATTCTAGTTTTATCTCATCTAACCTTTTTTCTACGTTCTTAGTTTCTTTGCATTAGGGTAGCACATGTTTTAGCTCTGAGAAGTTTGTTATTACCCACCTTCTGAAGCCTGTTTCTGTCAATGCATCAGATTCATTCTCCATCCATCTTTGATCCCTAGCTGGTGAGGAGTTGTGATCCCTTGGAGGAGGAGAGGCATTCTGGTTTTTGGGGTTTTCATCCTTTTGCTGCTGGTTTTTCTCATCTTAGTGGCTTTATCTACCTGTGGTCTTTGTAGATGGTGATTTTCGGATGGGATCTCTGAGTGGACATACTTTTGGTTGATGTTGAAGCTATTTCTTTCTGCTTTTTAGTTTTCCTTCTAACAGTCTGGCCCCTCTGCTGCAAGACTGCTGGAGGTTTACTCCAGACCCTGCTCACCTGGGGATTGCCTGTGGGGGCTGCAGAACAGCAAAGGTTGTCACTGGTTTCTTCCTCTGCTAACCTCCTCCCAGAAGTGTACCTGCCAGATGTCGGCCTGAGCTCTCTCCTTTATGAGGCATCTCTTTGGGTATATGGGGGTGGGGGAGCTGCTTCAGGAGACAGTCTGTCCCTTATAGGAGCTCAAGTGCTGTGCTGGGAGCTCCACTGTTGCCTGCGGAGCTGCTGGGCAGGAAACTTTAAGTGTGTTGCAGCTGAACTCATAACTGCCTCTTTTCCCAGGTGCTCTGTCCTAGGAAGGTCGGCTTTATTTATACGTTCCTGTCATGCTGCTGCCTTTTTTCATAGATGCCCTGCCCTGCATTGAGTAGTCTAGTCACAATCTGCCAATAGAAGTGTTGCTGAGCTGCTGCCAGCTCTGCCCAGCTCCTGTGTGTACTGCCTTGGTAGTGATGGACTGCCTCAGTAGTGGGGGACTGCCTTAGTAGTGGGGGAAACCCTTCCCCCCACTGAGCTGGACAGTCCTGGGTCCAGCTGCACTTGCTGTAAAACTCTCAATCCAGAGCGTTTTATATTGCTTGTTTTGTGGGGGTGTCACCTGCTGAGCAAGGTCACCTGGCTCCCTGTCTCAGCCCCTTCCCTTTGCTTTGAATGGGCAGCTCTGTCTCCCAGGCATTCCAGGTGCCAGTCAAAATGGCTTCCCAGACTTGTGTGAGTTCTGTGTGCCGACACAGCACTGGCTGAAACTGCTGGGCTGAAAACTCTTGGCGCTTTTCAGCCTGTAAATCTCCTGGTCTGTGGGCAGTGAAAACTTGTTTGGAAATGCAGTGAGCACTCACCCTCTGTGCTGTTCTCACTGGGAACTGCATTCTGGAGCTATTCTTATTAAGCCATCTTGGATCTCCCCTGACACTTTTCGTTTTTAAGAGATGGGGGTCTTACTCTGTCCCTAAGGCTGGAGTGCCATAGTGTGATCATAACTCATTGCAACCTCAGCCTCCTGGGCTTAGGTGATCTTCCCACCTCAGCTTTCCCAGTAGCTGGGACTACAGGAATGGGGCATCTCACTAGACTTACTTTAAAAAAAATGTTTTATTGTTTTTAGAGACAGGTATCACTATGTTACCCAGGCTGGTCTTAAACTCCTGGCCTTAAGCGATCCTCCTTCCTTGGCCTCCCAAAGTTCTGGGGTTACAGGTATAAGCCTTTGCATCCAGTAAAGAAACCTGAAAGTGCTATACAAGTGGTTAGTGTCACTTTAATCTTCATTCCATTAATGGATGGAACAATATTAGAGAATTAATTATGATTGTTCTCATCTCAAGTTTAGTACCCCCTTCCCAGTTTAGTATTGGGCAATTGCACATTTACTAGAGCACACAAGTGGCATTAGAAGACTGGCTCTTGAGGCAGGATGTGCGATCTTGGGAAAAATACACAGCTTCTTTTAGGCTTAGTACCTTATCTGTAAAATAAGGGTTGATATTTCTATGTGGTATCTTCTAACGGAAAAACCATGATTCTACTTTTTCTCTGGAAATGTCATGAAGGGAGTCTTGTCAGCTAAACACAGACAAGGTTTTTTCTTCTGAGTCCTAGAAAACAGCTCACAGGAAACCTCTAGGAGACAAAAATAGCAAGACTCAAAAGTGTAGATTCTTTATTTCCTCCAACAAGAAATTTCAGGTTCCCACTCTCTCTCCTGAAAGAGATTGATTTTCTTTTCTGAAAAAAAATTGCAAAATCCTTGAATACAGGAACCATGCCTCCCATTTACTAAGATTCTATGCCTCCCTTTGCTTTATTCCTCATCCTGACTACTAAATCCTATGCCTTTAGTTGATAAATGATGGATATTTATTTATCTATGGCTAAGGAACTATTGTAACAAAGAGTAAGTTACCTAGATTTTATACACTTGTGCTTATTTGTGTGTGTGTGTGGAGAGAGAGAGAGAGAAAGAGAGAGGGATCTGTCATACTTCAAATGTGTATTTCTTTTCTTAAGTTGTTTTCATAAATTTTTATTAAAATATTATGTGCATCTCTTTAAAAAGTCAAATAGTGCTGAAAGGCTTATCATGCATGAAACTCACAGTCCTCATTCTAACCCTACCCCTACAGCACCCGCTATCCAGTGGCTACTCCTTTCAGCTTATTTTTTCACTGCTTTTTCTAGCAAAATGTACCACCATAATTTTAAATAATATATTGTTATCTTATGCTTAATCAAGTTTATAGACATTATATGTTGATTTTCTATTTTGCTGGATTTATCTGTCTCCCCACCCGTTCTCCCATTATAGTTATAATTGACTTTTCTTCACTCAACATTCAATGTTTGCATTTTTATTATAATGAAAATATCCTTCACTGATGAATCAGTAGTACTGTGATTCTTTTCTTGAATACACTTCTCTTTTTTCTAGAGTTACAAACTTATCAAGGTTTAAATTTGCATAACTTTGCTTTGGGATCATGGCTAAATCTTAAGTCTTCCAAGTGCCCAAACCTATCTGATAATTTTTACCCACTTTGGGAGTCTGACATTTTTCTGGTTTTTTCTGCTATTCATCCTTTTGCCTCTTTTTTGTAATTGAGATCTCTTTCTCTAGATCCCCTGTCTTCTTCCTTCTTGAATTATTCACTCATTTTGACCATACCTGCTTTAAAATGAGCTTCTTAATAGTAAAGAATGTTAAGTAACCAAACTCCCAGAAATGGAAAGAGAATGCTTTCAGGGACATATGAATACTAACAAAATTTTAAAGAAGCTTGAATTGGTGATAATGACAATAGTGGCAGATGCCATTTTATGAGCATCTACACTTTTCATATGTTATCAAATTATCTTATCAATGACACAGGTAGGTGTTATTAGCACTTTCCAGATGAGAAAACTGGGATTCATGGAAGATAAGCCACTTGACCAAATCCACAAGAGTTAGTGATAAATAAACCTGGGGTTCACACCTGATTTGGGGTTAGAATATAATCATTGCATAATTTCTGAGCAAATAATTACTACTGTGATTAGTTTCAGAAGCTTCAAGTTTATCTTTGAGGGTTTGTTTAAAGCCTCATGGAAGAAAGGCTTTGACTCTATTACTGGACATTTTCAAACCACCAGAAATAATTCTGGGGAGCAGTGGTGAGGCAGCTTTTCTAAGAGCACTGATTAGATTAAGCAAACAAGATTCTCAGCAAAAAAATGTGAAGGTCCATATGTCCAATTTAGGCACGTGCACATGACTGCAAACATTTAGATCCTTCCTTGTTTGATCCCGGACCACTTTGGCAGTGGAGAGACTGTTGGTTGCATGGCAGCAGATGCTGTACAGAAGGACTGCACTTCCACTTCTACACAGGCCTGCGGTTTTTGCTAATGCCAAGGGTTTATCACAATTTGGGTTACTAAGGATGCATCTCTTTTGGCTCTATTGGTTTTGTTTCTTTTTTTGTTTTTCCTTTTCACTTCCTCCCTGACTTGTAACTTGGTAGGATGCTTACTGAAAAGCAGAAGGTACTTGTGCTTTCTAGTTACAGAGGGACTCCTGAGAGACTGTAGAAAATTCAGGACCTAGGGCAGATGATTTGTCATCAGTGAAGCTATTCTGATTATATCTCTCCCTGCTTAATTTTGAAATTTGCTGTAGCTTCTTCTGGGAAAATCCAATGCAGTTTCAGAGTGGAGCACATTTTGTCTTCCAGAAAGAAAAATTCTTGCAACCCTCTTTTTGATTTTTCCATCCTTTGTTGCTAAAAGGTGAAATCTATTTGGTGCATTTGATATTTTATTCATTCACCAGTTTTCTCCTCAACTGACTGCTCTCTGATTTCCACAGAACTGATTAAAATAGTGCAAAACATTTGTGCAAGGAAACAAAATCTCAGCATCTCCAAACTCTAATTCTATTACTATCACTAAATGAATTCAGAACACAACCTATCCATAGGTATATAAACTTGAAAAATTTGTACATCTTGATGTTTATCTCTTGTCTCAGTTTGTACATTGTCTTTGGAATATTTCTGTGTAAATGTGACAATAGTCAACAGTTCTCAGGCACCTCAGGGGTCCGCTGACATTAATATGAATGAATTCAACCCAATCACATGATATATATCAAACCTATTATATGTATATATGTTAAGTTTTATAATCAAGAGATGCATACTTTATTTATTTATGTTATTTTTATTTTTTGGGAGACAGTGTCTCACTTTGTCACCCAGGCTGCAGTGCAGTAGTGCAATCTCTGCTTACTGCAACCTCCACCTCCCGGGTTCAAGCGATTCTCCTGCCTCAACCTGCTGAGTAGCTGGGATTACAGGTGCGTGCCACCATGCCCAGCTAATTTTTGCATTTTTAGTAGAGACAGGGTTTTATTGTGTTGGTCAGTCTGGACTCGAACTCCTGACCTCAAGTGATTTGCCCTCCTTGGCCTCCCAAATTGCTGGGATTACAGGCATGCACCACCACGCCTAGCCAAGAAATATACTTTAAAACATAGAAACAAATGATTCAGTAAATGTAGGGAAGATTTTAAAGTTTAAAATAATTATAAAGAACCAATACTATTACATAAACAGGGAAGTTTTTTCATCTTTTTTTAAATCAACAATAAAATTATTCTTAAAGACATTATTTTGTCTCAGAGAGTAAAATAGAATAGATAATTTGTTTTAGGTAAGTCAAGACTAATTACTACTTACCTATTCAACATGATCCTTAACAGGGTAAAATAGTTACATCTCTTTTAAAGCACAAAACTGGACACCCACATCTTTGTTGGAAATGCTGAGATTTCTGGCATCATTAATTGCTCTCTGAAGGCATCATTTCAGTGTCCCACTGCAAACTAAAGGTTTATTGCATCAATAAGGAAGGCAATGAGTAGCCTTATGGATGGGATTTGGGGATTTAAAGATATAAATGTGAAGTATGGTCCTTGACTTACCAGCTGTGACTGAATAGGTTTTAATCTCTTTCAGCCTCTGTTTATTGGTCTATAAATTGGAGATAACAACACCTATTTCACAAGATAGCAAGGAAATGAGATTATGTATATATCTCATAATCTCATTTCCTTGCTATCTTGTGAAATAGGTGTTGTTGTCTTTCTTGCCCAGTAGGAACTCAATCACTTATATACAGTATCAACACCAAATAACACCAGTTGGCTTTCCAGCAATGTATTTAGGAGTTATATTAGTTGAATTCTGATAACAATAAAATAATATTAATAGTCAAGACTTATAAAAGTATTTTATAGTTTCTAAGTATTTTAGCATCTGTAGTTTTACTTGATCAAACTTTTTAGTTAGATAGGGAGTATTGTTATTATTTCTATTATATAAAAAATTAAGACTAAGACATATATCAAAATATTATATTGTTATTATAATTGTTACTTGTCAATTAAAATTATTTTAAATTATTTTAAAGAACGATTAAGGCTAGGTGTAGTATTTGGACTCTAGAGTGCAAATACTTCACCTCAAATATTACTTCTACACTTGCTGTGGAGTGAATTTCTTACTCCTTCTAAGCTTCAGTTTTCTCATTTGAATAATGGAGATAGTAGAGTGCCCTCAACTATCTCGAGAGTAGAGAGTTAGAGAGGCCTTTAATACTTCCCCAGTGCCCACTGTACAAAGCCCAGATGCTTCAATTTGCTCAAAGTTCTCAGTAAACCAATCCCAGCCTGCAATTCCAATGATTTTCTGGCAACACTGATCACAGCCTTTTTTGAATCCTTTCCCCAAGCACATTATGCACATTCACAATTCTGTTTCTAGTATTTACTTTACTTAAATGTTAATTTCAATGGAGAAAATTATACTCATTCATTAAAGCCCAGGTCAAATGACACCTACCCTAAGAATTGTTTCCTTATGCTGGATTCAGAATTCCCCACTCTCTCCTTTGTATATCCATAAGCACCTCATTTATGCCTCGGTGATTACTTCTCACTTCTCTACTTGTATGACAGTGAGCTGTGCATGCTCCTAGCTCCCCCACAGGATTGTTACCTTCTTGAATGAAAGACACATCATTTTAATTTTAGTGTCCCAGCCCCTCCCACTTCCTCTCCTCCCCAGACCTTCAGCTTCCAGGAAAGTGAAGGCTTTGAAGTATAGACACATAGTAGACACAGAAATATTTATTAAATTGATTTTAATGACCAAACAAAATAGTACAAATCAAAAAAATGCAATGATGCCCAAGAAGAGGATTTAGTTTAAAAAAATTAAGGTTTACAGACTTACCACATTGATAGATACAGCATCTATTACATGTTTCTGTAAATGGTTAACTGTAATTAGGGACTAAAATTAGAGATAATGGCATCCAAAGTTTTGGCATGCCTATTATTTAGAATGCCTCTTTTTCCATCCCAGTAAAGGTCTCTTGATGTCACCATCAGACAGAATATTAAATTGAATGAACTATTAGTCTTAGTGAGTGCAATACTTCTTACATTCTTATATTAAGATTCTGAGGTGATGCAAAGGGAAGATAGTGTTTACATTAATTCAGATACCTGCAATGGCCCTAGCTGGAGAATGACCAGGCTGAGAGGTGAGCATCTAGGCTAGAAGAAAGAAGGTTAGCTGTGGTTGGCAGGAGCAGAGCAATTGGCAAAGAGCAGAGCAACGTTTGGCCACAGGGTCTAAACCCACATCCCTGCTTCCAGCCCTTTTGGCAACATAGCTATGATGTCAGAAAATGATAAAGAGTGAAAAAACACTTTTCTTCCAAGAATCAAGAGCCTTTCAAAAAACTTCTGACCACCTCCTTTTGACGTGCAAGGAAGTTGAACAGGGTTTTTATCTGTTCATATTTAGAAATTCTTTTTTGCTTCCTGCCATGCGCTCATATCACTAGACTCCAGTCTCTCCATCAATTCTTCTTGTTCACTGCATCCCTTATTCCCTCAGTCAGTCAGTTTGTATTTAGCTACTAATTTTTGCTTATTACTATATTTAACCACAGTAAGGAGGTAAATGCCCTTGAAGAGTAAAGCATGCAAATAACACATCTCAAAGACTGGAAACCCCCAAAGCACACCTAAGCAGCCGCCCAGTCCTTCCTGAAAGTGTTCTGAGCTCTCCAGAGACTGCAGAGCTTTCTGTTATTGATACTCCTCACCTAAAGTGAGGGGTTTTGTTATGGGCTGCTGCTAAAGAGCGTCTAACACGGTTGGACATTTTAGTCTAACTACTCAAAATGTCGACTTCTGCCAAGACCAGTTCACTTTTCAGTTCTTGGCGAATTTCTCAGAAAATGAGCACAGCATGATTCCTCTAGCTTTGGGGGTATCATAAGCTCTATCACAGAAACATACTCACCCATGTCCCATGTGTACAGATGCACTTTACAAAGCAAACCTAAGACCCGGGAGTCTTGCACTGTCTCTTTAGAAGTTTTCCCTTTAACAAAGACGCCATCTGTGATACATTCTGCATTCTTAGGGGAGGATCCATAACAAATGTAGGACAATAAAACTGAAAAACAAATGGTTTAAAGATGAACGTGTTCCACTATGCAGAAAAAGAGAAGTGAGGTTCAATAGGGAAAATATGGAGGTGGGAAGACAGTAAGTATATCCAGATCTATATCTAGGTATACCTGTTAGAAGGGGGGGAATTTAGTGTTACGGGACCTCATATCTAGTTTAATTGAAGAAGAAAAACAAGGTTAATGGAATTGATTTTCAAGTATGTAATAAAATTAATCTCAAAAAGTTCTACCCAGAGCAGTGTTGTTGTTATAAATGTGGCGGGTCTCAATTATATTTTTGCTATAGTATTCAAATTAGCATGGATGATCATTCACCAAATGCGTCTAAGATGGTAGTCACAGTGCTAAGTGCTTAGAAACTGCATTTCTCATCTCTGCTTCTCAGAGGGAAATGTATAGTGTAGGGTGAGGCTTTAATTAGTATATTTTATTTGTTCAAGCCCTGAAGGAAATCAAGTAAAATTATGAAATCGATGTTCTTGCTTGCTCAAGTGTTGCCTCTTTTCTGTGTCTAACTCTAGGCTGTTTCCACCTGAGTGCACAGTAGAGAGGAGAGCATATTTTGAGACGTGAACTGCTCGGTGTGTCTACACACTCGCTGATATAGGGTCCTGTAGCTGAAAGAGGCAGTAGAGACCATTGAGTCAAAGGAAGTTCAACTGGTTCAACAGAGCCCCATCTTTAGTAAGGGGTGAAGGGTTTGATTTTGAACAATATATATGTAGCTGTATCAGCAGCCTAGGCTCAATATCTCTCCTTTATCTATCATGTATATCAGGCTTTGAATTAGGATTTTATCTTAAGAAATGGTTCTGCTTCTGAAAAAAACAAGGCTATCAGCCACAAATTCAGTTCAGCTGAGAGAGTTTAAGTGGCTTGTTCAAAGTTGCATCGTTCCTTAGAAGCAGAGCCAGGTCTAGAACTCAGGCTTTCTGACTACCAGATGAACTTCAGCCTTGATGCTGTTTTTGACAGCCATCTGGATGAATTAAGAGCAGGGATTCTGGAGCCAGATGACTTGGGTTCAAACCCCAGTTCATTTACCTACTAGCTGTATGACTGAGGGTAAATTACTCACCCTCCTCAGGGCTCAGTATTTTCATTTGCAAAGATATTAATAGTATCCTCTGGGACTACTATGAACATCAAATGAGCTAAAATGTGGAAAGCTCTTAGAAACGCGCTTGATATTTAGTATAACCAATTAAATGTAGGCCATTGTTATTATTAAAATAATTCCCAAAAACTTTCCTAAACCTATAGGATCCACCATAAGACCTATAATCTAAGAATTTTCATTCCTTTGAGCCATCTGAGAAGGCCCATCTTAGAAGGTAAATACATTATCTGGGTAGTAACACAGTAAGTCACTGTCATTTTTTCATATCTCATATTTCCATTTAGTTTATCTATTAGTAAGGCCATAGAAGAATGGGACATAGAACATTTAAGCCTTAATGATGAGTCAGAGTTAGGATTTCTTTGGAAAAACCTGGGAAAGACATGAAGGGCTGAGAGAAGGCAAATCTCAAGAGAAGACAGAGGCCTGAAGTAATTGTAGTCTCTTTCAAAATTCTTCTGAGCCCACATCAGAGACTGAGGCACAGAATGCATCTCCCTGCAGTTCCCAGAAAGGACTGGTGTCAGGGTCTCCATGCGCTCACTCCCTCTAAACCTTCTTCCCTCCCTTTTCACTGTGCATATATTCTATATACCCCCCTCACCTTCTGGCTCAGATAGTGATGAAAGTAGCAGCAGAAAAATGAAAGAAAGAAAACAGGCTCGTAAGTGAAGACTGAGGGTTTGGAAAGGAGGGGATATGAGGAAATGTCTCACCGGCCAACTTTGGGGATAGTGGACAGAGAGTGAGTCCAGTTTTCAAGAGAGGAGCAGTAAAATCAAAGTGTCATGTCCACAGGCCAGTTCCTCTTTCCCATTTCCTTGGACTGTCAGAAGCGTGAGGGCAAGGCCAATCCCTGAGTCTAGGCCCTTGTAGAGTGTCTCATTTTTCTAGATTGTATTGGAGGCACAAGTTCTAATGTATGTGTGTGAGTGTCTGAGAGAGAAGAACTGAGTGGAGTTTAAGGTTAGGTGACTTTCATTATTAATCAAATGGAAGCCCTAGGTCAATGAGATGCACATTGGAAGGAAGCCTGTAAAGTGAATGACATTCAGAAGGCTGTTATCAACAACAAATTCAAATAACCTGCTTCCTATTGAGCAAGAAATTAAATCTTACCTTCAATATTTGTGAAATGGAATTATAGCATTTTTTATTCTGCTGCAGGTAAACACAGATAATCTAGTGTTTTTATTGCTGTTAATACTAATCTCCATGTACATGATTATGGAGTGATAGATATTAGTTAAATATTTTGGTTTCAGCCGGGTGTAGTTGCTCACACCTGTAATCTCAGCACTTTGGGAAGCTGAGGTGGGAGGATTGCTTGTGCCCAGAAATTCAAGAACAGCCTGAGCAACATAGTGAAACCTGGTCTTTGCAAAAATAAAAATTAGCTAGGTGTTGTAGAGTGCACCTGTAGTCCCAGGTACTTGGGAGGCTGATGCAAGACTGTTATTGTGCCATTGCACTCCAGCCTGGGCAACAGAACGAGACCTTGTCTCAAATACATATATATGTATATATATGTAGTATGTATATATATGTACATATCTGTATTCATATGTGTACATACATGTATATAAAATACATGCATGTATATATTTTGCACATATATACACACATATGTGTATATTGTGCCCAGTTCAGTATGCATATATACACATACATGCATGTATGTATATATTTGCACATATATATTTTTGCATATACATGTATACATGTGAAACTATACATGCACGTGTGTGTACATGTGTGTGTTTGTGTAGATTCCATTGACTGGTAATATGTTTTTGATAATTCAGAAGCCGCTTCAATATTTTGTGAGTCCAAGGGCACTTTTACTCTCACTGATAATTGGTCAAGGCTATCAAAGTGGATGCTGCTATGTGAACATCTGGATGCTTGATTCTGGGCTGAAGAAATGTTGCTGCACATAGCATTTAGATTTCAATCAGTAAGTGACATGTTCTAACTGCATGACCTTCTATAATTAGTTAATAAACTCATTTTTATTTTCAGTGTCAGTCCAAGTGCTTCTCAGCTAGTTTCAAAAGAAGTGGTTGTGGGTCAGCCAAATACACATTCTCAACAATATTCTTTTAGCTAAAAATACTTATATACATATAGCTCATGAAAACTCACACTTCATAAAAACAAAATTATTCTACAGAACCATGAACGTGAGAAGGTAGAGAAAATAAGTTAATGCAGGCAAAAAAGAGTGCCTTCTAAAAGGAAATTATTCCAGAAAACTGAAAACAGAGTGCTTCTCCCAGAGAAACATAAGTGAGCACCAAAATGATTTTAGTAACAACAGTTAACACTTTGACATACATTTATTTTATTTTATTATCCCAACCTCTTTGTGTAGAAAATGGAGCTGCTGTTATCATTATCCTTATATCATAGATAAGAAAACCAAGCTTTATAAAACTTAAGCAACTTTCCAGGTTTATAATGAGTTAAGCTTCAAGCATTCTAATTTTCGTTCTCAGCTCTTTCCAGTACCACTATCTGTGTTGTAAACCCAGTGTGAGGACAGAGCAGATTTTTACTACACAGTAGTATGATACTATGCCACCTCTCCTCCTTAAAGATATCAAATTATTATGCAAGTTTTGGGAAAATTACATGCAAACAGTTTTAAATTATCATTCAACTTCTGGGCATGATACACAATAAAACCAGCCTTCTCATGTCAACTTCCAAAGTCTTGGTGACAGAAATTTTCAGGTAATTAATTTCATTTTAGGCTAGCTATGACAAAAGTTCTTGGTTTCCTCTTATAAGGGTGGCTTCTCTTCACATTACGTTTTTCTCTTGATAACTGCTCAGAATTTATTCTGGCTGATGGGATGATTTTATCAGTTATGGTAGGTTTTGGTCAGCTTCAGAAAAAAAAAAACCAATAAAACGATGGTTAAAAGAACACAGATGTGAATCTCTTTCTTATTTATCTAAATTCTGGATGTAGACAGTTCAGGGCTGATCTGGGCACTTCCTGGTTGTCAGAAATTGGAGCTATTTCTTGCTGTCATTCTTAGTGCACATCCTCATAATCCAGTATAGCTGCTTGAGCTCCAGCCATTATTCTGCCTTCTGGTCAGCAGTAAGAAGGAAGGAGTAAATAAAGAAGATTGCCTCTTTCCTTTGTGAAGACTTTTTAGAAGTCTAGTTACTTCTGCTCACAAATAATCAGCTGGAACTTAGCCACACTGCCACAGCTAACTGGGAGAGAGTCTGGAAATGCAGTGTTTTAGTTGGTACCCAGCTCATAATTAGGGCTATGGTAGAAAGAGGAGAGAATGGATATTAGGAAGCAATTGGAAACCTCTGCTATAGTCAGAGAATGACTCCTTATTTTATGTACCTATATTGCACAACTTTTAAAACTCCCTATGGGTTATTTTATGTCAAAAAATTTATCAAGAGTTTGCTTGAAGATCACAGTTACCATATTATTAAGAATAAGAGAAGCTGAATGATAATTTGCTGTATTACTTCACATTTAAAGTTAAATACCTGGTTTTTTAACCACTTTTATGTAAGAGCCAGATTCCAAATGGTCATATTGTGACTCTTGGGGCTTTAGTCATTTTTATTTTGATACTCCTATTACTTAGAGAAATGAGAATGCATTGTGAATTTAGGCACTTCATAACCACTAACAACATACAATGTATACTACATAATGAGAGCTGTTTAACAATAAAACATTTTTATTTGTAAGGAGTTAAGGTTTTCTTTTAATGCTGAGCATAATGTTTTACATGTGAAAGATATCTAATCAATGAGTGCTAAATTGAATTGACCTTCACGACTCAGCTGAATTTATCTGATGTAGAAAAGACCCTTGACAGCTTCTGCTAGTTTCCAATCATTATTCTCATGGCAGTGTCACACACAAATAATTTAATTTGATTGTATTGGGTTGTTGTGGTTATGCCTATGCATAGCTGGGACCACAGGGAACAAGTCACTTTTCAGCCATGTTGTTTTGCCCCAGACAGTGACCACACCTGCAGCTTTAGGGACTAGGAAATCTTCCAGAACACTTAAGTGCATAGAGCTCAATCAAATCAGCTCTTACTTGGAGAATAAAGATCGATTTGTTATGGAATTCATTACTTAGTGCAATTACCACATTTATGATATTCTAATCTTATTTAATCCTTCTCAACTATGGATGTGGTAATATACAAGAAGAGTGCATTGAATATTTTCTGTTTATCCGAGCTATATTTGAGTAATTTACCTTGTAAAAACTGTAGGTAAAATTCCAATGAGACCCTTGATTGACTCTCATATTACTGATTATACAACAAAACATAACTCACATGTTTTGTCAGACTTAATTGATCTTTAGACGTATATTCTTAGAATGGCTTGTTTTTATTAGTTATCTTGGACACTGTTTTCGTTTCCTAACTCATCACCTTTATAATACATCAGACTGAAAAAGAAAAGGCTCATATTCACAGATTTATAAAGGGGAGAACCATGTTTGTTTAGTGCTATGGATATCTGGCTTTTAAGAGTATCTGTTTTTGCTAATGGCTAGGATGAAAATTATACAGTGTACAACTAGGCTGTAATACAATTTCAGTACATGCTAATTATAAAATTAATACAATTTTAGGAACTTAAATATATGTTTAAAATTTTTCTAGATAGAACAAAACTGCTGCAGCAGAGGCTCGGAGGTAGAAGAGCAGGAGATGGGTTCTTGATCTTGCAGTTGAAGATACTTTCTCCATCCATTTTTTTCTCAGTTTGGGTTAATTCATTTTCTCTGAGGCAATGTCTTTCACGGTTTCTCCCAGCACCCTCTTTCCTTAGCCAAGATGGCATCTGAGTGAAAGAGAAAGCCCAAATACCCTTGTGATAACATGGGTAAGTGAAGGGAGGCAGCCTGTGAAAAGCGGTCCTGATCCTGCCCTTTGGGTCTTCCCTAAAATCCCCAGAATCAGTTGTTTTCATGCCTGGTTTCTAGATAGCCACTGGCATCCAGCACTAATTTCAGTGCTGGTGAAACCTGGAAACAGTTTCCTCAGCATGTTCTAGCCTTGTGGTCCTGCTTCCTTGACTTGGCCCCACTGTCATCTCAGTGGCACAGAAGACCCTTGAGGCACCACAGTCTCTTCCTTCCTCCAGACCATCGCCTTGGACTCTTCCCCCATAGGAACTGCTGTCTCTGCCACAGGGTTAGAGGAAAGGGGACCTGTTCAAGATCCCAAAAGAGGGTTCTTGGATGTCACACAAGAAAGAATTCAGGGTGAGTCTGCAGAGCAAAGTGAAAGCAAGTTTATTAAGAAAGTAAAGGAATAAAGAACAGCTACGCTATAGACAGAGCAGCCCTGAGAGTTGCTGGTAGCCCATTATTATGGTTATTTCTTGATGATTATGCTAAACGAAGGGCTGATTATTCAGGCCTCCCCCTTTTACACCATACAGGCTAACTTCCTGATGTTGCCATGGCATTTGTAAACTGTCAGGGTGCTGGTGGGAGTGTAGCAGTGAGAATGACCAGAGGTCACTCTTGTCACCATCTTGGTTTTGGTGGGTTTTGGCCCGCTTCTTTACTGCAAGCTGTTTTATCAGCAAGATCTTTATGACTTGTATTCTATGCTGACCTCCTCTCTCATCCTGTGACTTAGAATGCCTCACCATCTGGGAATGCAGCCCATTACACTTCAGAGTTGCTCTGGTTCAAATGCCTCTGACAATGTCATCTTGGCCCTAATCACAGCAACTTCATTGCAGTCTCTATGGTGTTCAGCTTTCCACTGCCTTCCATAAGCCACAGGGAGAGTTCAGGGAGGCTGGAAGAGAGTCAGGGCTTTCTCTTTCATGTCCATGCATGCATGTGGTGACACCTCATGAGCCTGTGTACTACAGAGCTTGGGACCATTTCTTCTATGTGATGTTTCTGTTCTTTCTCCTGCTTCTTGATTTTGAGTCTGAGGCCATTGTAATGGAGAAGGAAGGACATCATCTCCTACTCTTCCTTCTCTGCTGTCTCCTCTTCTAGCACTAGAAGGATTTCATCTGGAAAGACCCTTCCTCCTGCTGCTCAACTTGGCATCAGCTCTCTTATTTCCTTGGGCCTATCATGATAGAAGGGTTTTTGTGAGTGGGGAGGGGACAGGAGACAGTATTATCACCAATTCAAGAAAATACATTTGAAAGTTTTTGAAGATTTAGAGAGCATTTTGTTGTTTCACCAAAATACCTCTTTAATTTTTCTGAAGTATGTAACCATACTCTTAACTGCCTTTGAAAAATACAGCCTTTTCTTATTTTCTTTTTCTTTAAATTATTAACTGGGATGTGAGTTCCTGGGCTTTCCTTATTGATTAGAAACTTTTAAAAATTTTATTTCTAGAGACAGGGTCTTACTGTGTTGTCTAGGCCGGAGCACAGTGTTACAATTATACTTCAGTCCATCTTCTAGCACACAAGGGATCCTTCCATCCTTCAGAGTAGCTGGGGCTATAGCTCACACCAGCACAACTGACTAATTTAAAACAAGTTTTGTTTGTTTGTTTGTTTTTTGGTAGGGACAGATCTTGATATGTTGCCTGGGCTGGTCTCAAATCCCTGGACTGAAGTGATCCTCCCACATCTGCCTTGCAGAGTTGCCTTTATTGTTTTATTAGTAGAGCAATTTTGAATAGTTGGAATAATTTTGTTAATTTAATGAATTCTTTTTTTGAGACAGAGTCTCAGTCTATTGCCCAGGCTGGAGTGCAGTGGCATGATCTTGGCTCACTGCAACCTCCATCTTCTGGGTTCCAGTAATTCTCGTGCTTAGCCTCTGAAATAGCTGGGATACAGGGGATACAGGTGAATGCTACCACACCTGGCCAATTTTTTTATTTTTAGTAGACAGGGTTTCACCACATTGAGCAGGCTGGTCTCGAACCCTTGACCTCAGGTAATCCACCTGCCTTGGCCTCCCAAAGTGCTGGGATTACAGGTGTGAGCCACCACACCCAGCCTTAATGAATTTTAATAATGTTACCATTTAAATCAATTAGCAACAAAGCAGATACAACAGCTAAGCCATACAGAACTGTTTATCTAGTAACAACAGTTTCTAGTACTCAACCTAATGATTATGTGTACAGTTAGTCTGGAAATGCAGTGTTTTAGTTGGTACCCAGCTCATAATCAGGGCTATGTACAATTAGTCCTTCAGCCAGCTCAGGCTTTCCATGGCAATAAATCTCTAGGGACTAAAATCTTTCAGAAGGGAGCCTCTGGTTAAAGTTTACTTCCAGAAATATGGCTGTTTCCTCATGGTTCCGAGAGCCAGGAGGCTCCACTTGTGGAACAAATCAATCAAATTCAGTGAATCAGGAAGTGGCAAGGAGTTCAGAGAAGGATTGGTCTCTAGATTACTGTATTTTTGATACCAATAATTGTTCTTCCTTTGCTTGTTTTACCTTTACAGAGCTGTGGAGCGCATACAAGATAAGGCAGGATGTGAATCTGACCAGGTGTGCTTGGTTATCATCAGGCTTCAAGAAAAAAAAACTCCCTTCGACATATACAGTGCATTCTAAATTAGTCAGCAAATCATAACCAGTGTCACTCTGTGTCAGGCATTGTGGTGGGTTCTTGGGAGTTACATAATATTTATGACACAGTCTCTGATTTCAAAGAACTTGAGTCTTGTTGAAAAGATTATATGCTCATTCACCGAATATTTAATGAGTTCAGACTACAGGATAGGCACTATGATATGTGGGCATAGAGCAGCAACAGAATAGATCTGAACCATGCCTCCATGGAAAAGATAATCAAGTGATACTGATATTCAATAGGAGACTCTGGATGTTTCCAAATATTTCCAATTCTAGCCATAGAGGGTTCTTTTTTTTTTTTTTAGATCGATTAAAAAAAATCAAGAACCACATTATGAGTGAATTCATGAAATGCACTCTCTGTTGATCACTCTGATGATTCCAGGGAGTCATTAGGTTCTGGCTGTCCCCTGACAGGTCTCTCTCTGGACTGTGGCTTTGCACTCCCACAGGTCCCTTCAGGCTCTCTTGGATCTGTTTCTATAGGTGGCTGTCCTCTCTCTACTGTGCTCTTAATCTGTCTGGGAAGCCTATTTTTTATTCTTCAAAGCTTCACTCTCATAAATCTCCTTACTAACTTATTTATTTAGCCTTTTTTTAGAAATTTTGATTTATTTTATTTTTAATTGAAAAATAATCACTGTGTATGTTCTGTATAGGGTATGATGTGATATTTTGATATATGTTTACACTGTGCAATGATTAATTTAAGCCAATAAACAAACATATCACCTCTTTATGAGTCTTTACTGAGGCTTTCAACTGACCCAAGGGTGAATGGGGAAGGAGGAAGTGAAAAACAATGGAATTTAAAAGCATAGATAACTACTCCTAATGTTTATTAACTGCTCCCTTTCATAGATGTCCACAAATGGACAGTAAATTTTTTAGCTCTGCTAATATCTAGTGGGAAAGAGAAAAATGATGGTGGAGAGTGGACAGGAGACTTGTGGCTGATGAAATAGATATTGGTCTTTATTTTAAGGACAACTAAAAAATAAGCAATTTTACCAAGCAAATATGTAGGGATGTCTGTGTATGTATGTGTGTAATGAGCAGGTTTTCTTTAGAAACAATCGTGTGGAGAATGGCTTAGCTACCAACATTAGGTGGCATATGCTGGATGCCGCATGAGCAGGAGCAGTGTCATGTTCTGATCAAAGTTTTCCCCCCTAAATCTGAAAGTAGATCTGTCAGACATGAGGAATTTCTTCCCAACAGCCCAGCGGAGTAGAACACTGCAGTCCAATCACAAACGATATTCCCAAAGTGTGGGAGACAGCAGGTGTAACACTGAGCTTATTTATATAGCAGGTCTGTATGATTATACACAGTGTTGTAAATATGTCTGGTAGAATAATTTCATGGAGAAAAAGTCCCTCTTGACCTGGCATCAATGTAGATGTACAGCAAAGTGAATGAAGCTGAAGCTTCAACATCTCTCACTTGCACAGGCCTTTACCTAGACAGTGGACCTAGTTTTATGTTCATTTTATTAAAGAAAGTTTTATATTCTTCAAAACCCAGATCCACTTCTGTCCCATATAGTCCACAGGTAGTCATGGAGAAAGTGGAATTTTAACTTGCCCTTGAAAGAAAATTATGTCAGATAGAATATGTCACAAAGAATGGGACCCCATTCTGAATAAGGATAACTGTGGGGGCAGTGTGGAGAGTGCACTGGAGGGCCAAGAGTCAATTGATTGATGGGTACCAGGGATTACTAAAGCAAAGATCAGATACCTGAACTCATCTTTGCATTGGTTGGTTATTTAGGTGCTTTGGGACATAGGAAATAGATCACCACTTATATTAGCTTAAGCAAGAGGAGGTTTATTGTAATAGAAACAGCATTATGGGAGGACACACTTTGGGAGGTTGAGGTGTGAGGATCACTTGAGCTCAGGAGTTAGAGACCAGCCTAAGCAACATAGTGAGACTCTATCTCTAAAAAAAGATGAAGACATTAGCAGGGTGTGGTGGTGCATGCCTGTAGTCCCAGCTACTTGGAAGGCTGAGGGAGGATTGCTTGAGCTAAGGATGTCTACATTGTAATGCACTGTGATTGTGCCACTGCACTCCAGCCTGGGTGGCAGAGAGAGACCATCTCAAAAAAAAAAAAAAAAAAAAAAGAAGAAAAGGAAAACATTATGGCTTGGAGTGTGTAGGCTAGAGTTGGAGAGTAGATTAAGATCCCAAAAATCAACAACTGGAATAATAAATGGAATCTCTTGCCCATTGTCCATCATTTCTGGACCCAGCTATTTTCTACTTGTCATAATTGTGTTTCTACTGACAATTGCCTATTCTTTCTCTGTATTATCAATGTAATTTCTTAGCTTAATTATCTTCTTCCTCATGTTCCTGATACTAATCTTCCTCATTTTCCTGACATTTTCAAGAAAGGAAGTCTCTTCCTTATAAGGTCATTGTTCCTTGACTGGCAAAGTTATAGATCAGAGGTTAATCTGTGGCTTGGGCTTGCATACCTTGTCCAATCAGGTATGTCTAGGACATACAGAATCTTTGCACGAAATATGTGATCTGTAGTTGTTCCTTCAGAAGTTGTGGAGCAAGAAATTTCCATTACAAGAACTTATAGGTGAGGCTAACATAATCAATGGCCTGTCCATTATAGCTGAAATAAGAATAGCTAATATTTTCTGAGGGCTTACTTTGTGTCATGTGTCAGATACTGTTCTAAGTGCTTGATATATATTAACCCCTTTCTAAAAAATTTAAGAGTCAGGGTCTTGGTCTGACACCCAGGCTGGAGTGCATTGGTACAATCATGGCTCATTGCAGCCTCAAATTCCTGGGCTCCAGGAATCCTACTGCCTCAGTCTCCCAAAGCACTGGGATTATAGACATAATGGGTAGCCAGCATTAACCCTTTTAATCTCACCAATAATCTTATAGGGGTAGTCACAACCTTTATTCCTATTTTACCAAGAAGGAAACTGAGACCCAGCAAGTTGCAGTAACTTGTCCAATGTCATGTGGCTAATAACAGATGGAACCAGGATTCTAGCTGGGCAGTATGTTCTAGGGTTTACCTTTCTTTCTGCCTTAGGCTTTTGGTTATCTATCTCCCTAAACTGTGTCAAAGTCTTCACTTATTTGAACATGCTAACAGTTCCATTTCTCCAGTTGCTGTCTAGCCCTATCCAGTCTTAGTCCAAATGTGAAACATCAGCAATAACCAGCTATATTTGCTTGCTGGCTTCCACTCTTCCTCATTCAGTCTTGTCTTTATTCAAGCCTTTCCCTCCTCCCTTCCAGTTCTTCTTTTCATGCCCTACACTTCCTTATGAAACCTCAACTCTCCTCAATTACTTTTGTATTTCCCCTTTCTCTGAATTCTTAAGGCTTCTACAGTCTGTACTGTTGTGAGGAGACCAGTATAATTGCATTTAAGGTCTATCATCTTTAGGATACATTTTCATGTTTTAGAAAGAGAAAAACACAGAACCCCCTTAGAAGATGAAGATTCAGAAGGCAGTACTTAGAAGTCACAAAGCCTAGTAACAGTATAATCTCTTTGGATAGTGAGGCTTTAAAAACCCCAAAAGATGAAGTTAAATTGAGAAGACTGCAAAGCATTAGAGCCTTTAACATAGTTTGAGTTGCTCCAAGTCTCATGAGGGGTACGAGAATGATTCTTGGAAGGAGAGTCCCTTGCCCACCCGCTTCGTTTCTCCAGGTGGTTTGAATTCTGAGAGGAAAGATAAGAAAGGAAGGAAACTTTGGAAAGTAAAAAGGGCAAACCGTTTATTTTTTTTGTTGCTGTGACATAGCAGGCCCCAGACTAGAAATTATGGCTCACACCCAAAAGACCAGCAAATAAATAATGACAGGAGATAATGTGCCAGCTGTACCCATTTTCTCAGAATTCTGCTGAAGTTACAAATCTATCTTTATTCCCTGTGCAGAATACCTAATTGATTTTTTTTATGAAAGCAATCTTTTTACAGCTAAATCATGAATTAGGCACCAAAAGCCTGGTTTCTAGTTCTGGTTCCAGGTCTAGATTTGAGCAAGTCAACTTCACTCAGCTTTATTTTATTTATCACCTATAAAATAGAAATATCTACTCACTGATAGACATTGTATATAAAAACATGTAGAAGAAATTGTCCATTCAGACACCGCATAGTAATTACACCACGATGTGGCTAACTCTGGTTTAGTCACTGAGGGTCCATCAACAAACAGAAACGTAAAAATCTCTGCTCTTGTGGGGCTCACTGAGCAGTGTAATTGGCCAGGTCACATGTTTTAGTTTTTTAACCCTGCTCAGTTATCCACACCTTTATTTTTTGTTAATAAACAAGCATTTGCTGAATAAGGTATGTTCTAGGTTATTTATGAGTGAATTAAATCTACAAATCTATTACTGGGCCTAGTGATAGCGCAGGAAGAGAAAGCTAGATTCCAGATAGAATTTAGCTGCAAGCTAGGTTTGTGGCTATAAAAAAACAATGTGGTTTCATATTCTCGTCTGTAAATAAGAGAATTGGATTACATCATCTCCAAGGCTCACTTTAGCTTTAAAATGTGCAGTTTTGTTTACTCCCACAGGGATCACTGCCCTCTTGGTGGCAGCTGGCATAATGCCTAAGAAGAACTGGACAGTGCTCAGAATACACCTTGTCAATTCTAAAAAAGTAGATGGTGGGAAACATCACCATACTATGCTCTGGAGTGTGATTATATGCCACTTTCTATTATTTCTTGTTATTTCAATTGCTTCCCAGCTAGAGCACACACTCCTGCAAGGCAGGAATCAAGGAGTGCATTATACCTATTATTATCTGGACCTGGAAAGATTCCTTTGATATCAGAAGCCTGGATTTGTATTTCTAAAATTATCTATATTTTCACCCTTGAGTAGGCCAAATGCTGCTTGTACTACTTTATCTGTTTTACTTATTAATTTGACCAATTAACCAACCCCATTTTATGTCATGAACAATATAAAATTTAGTTCTGCCCTTATCAGAATAATGTGTTCATTCCAGCTTAATGAAGTTTCATTATAGTTGCATAAAAGCTGCAGGGTGGGTGGGGAAAGGTTTGTAAAGACTAGAACTTAATATGCAGTACAGGTATATCTAGCTTGAGTACTACAATACCAAAGATGAAAGCATACACCAAAAGTTTCTAAGAGACTAGTTTTGTTAGCACAGGAATAAAAACCACTTACAGAATTTGGAGGGAGTGAGGCAGTAGAGTGTGATTAGGACATGTGTTTTGGAACCAGACTGCTGGCATTTGAATTTAAACTCTGCCACTCACCTGGAGGTGACCCTAGGCAAGTTACTTCACCTATGTATGTGTCAGTTTCCACATATCTCATTTCATTTTATTAAAGATAAATTTCATTTTATTGAAGATGATAAGAGTACCAGTTACAAAGAATTAAATGAATTATTATTTGTAAAGTGCTTGAACAGCACCTGACAAAGGGAGAAGAACTTCTAATTCTGTTCAGTTGTTTAGGAGGGTGTTAAAATGAGAGGAATTAGGAGCAACAGAGACTCTATGTCACTTAAAGAAACTGGTGTTAAAGGAAGGCAGAACATCGAACTGCACTTGTAGGAAGGAGTAGAGACAAACAGTCAAGCACAGGTGTTTGTGTGTATTTTGTTTCCCAAGACAAGGGAAATCTCCATATATTTGAAAGTGGATGGAAAGGAGCTAGTGGTCAGGAAGTTGGAAGAGGGAGGGGATAGCTATGCGAGTGGAATGACCTGTAACAAGGACATAGGTAATCAGAGGTGAAGAGAGGGAATTCTAGGAGAGTTTCCTCTTAGTTCCTGCAAAATCTAGCTAGCTTTGTGCCATGTTACAAATCTGGCATTGAAAATCTGGAAGTGACAGCACAGACCATCATAGCCCTCAGATCCTTAGGATCAAGCAGTGGATAGGGATAAATTAGTGAGCTGGTGTGGGTGAACAGAGAGAACTATTAATGACATGATGGGAAGAAGCTGTAACCATGTGGTACCACTGGGTCGTTCTGGAAGGAATCTCGCAGACAAACTAGCACAGTGTTCAGCCCACGGAGGCAGAGTGTCTCTGTGAATACAGGCCTCAGGCATCCTCAGCTGAACCATAACCGGCCACAGGGTCCACAAAGGAGCCATAGCAGAAGGCCAGACAAATGAGCTGTGTTGTAGAGTCTCTATTTGGTGTTTGTGAAGTGCCCAGTCACACATCAATCATCTTTCAGTATTGCCATAGGAAAACAACTTGGCCCAAGAGTTAAATTCAGATTGGAAGATAAACATTGACCCTCCCTCCAAATACACAAATAAATAGCCTGCACCACCTAACTGAATTATTTTAAAATATCCTGTAACACATCTTAGTAAACAAAGCTGTTTTAAATGAAATCCTTGGGCTCTCACATCCAGAGGGAGGATAAACTTTGCTGGCAGATTGAAATCTTATATGTTTGGCAATTTGGGAAGAAAACAGCAGAGCTGCGAGTTTAGTTGAAACAAGAACAAGATTTATTTCAGGCAGGAAGATCCTAGGCTGCATGAATGAAGATTTATGGCTACAAGCACTGATATGTCTACGAGGGGCCCATTAGTACCTGTTCATCCTTATACTTTCAGGACAGGCCATATTTGATGTGGATGAAGAGCAGTGTATTAAAGGGTTTAAGCATTAAATGAAATTAAAGGCAAAGGAGGTTGACATCACCTGACATATGGCAGTCTTTATCTTTTAGAAATGGGAAACTTTCAAAGATATTTATGATTTGCCAAGATTTGCCTTGGAAACAATATGAAGAATATGTTAGAGAGAAGGAAAAATTGGATCAAAAACATTAGTAACAAGGCTATTAGTAGATCAAATTATATATAATCTTCAATAACAACAATTTTTTTAAATGTAATCTATTTTTAGAGCAGTCCACAGCAGAATCGAGAAGTACAGAGATTTTTCACAGAACTTCTGTCCCCACATAAGCATAGCCCCCTCCGTCATCAATGTCCCTGGCCAGAGTGGTGTATTTGTTGTAATTTATAAACCTACAATGACAGCATTATTACCCAAAGTCCATAGTTTACATTAGGGTTCATCCCTGCTGTTGTACATTCTGTGGGTTTGGAAAAATGCATAATGATGTGTCTACTATGGAATTGTAGATTAGTTTCACAACCCCAAAAATCGTCTGTTCCCCACAAGCAATGCCACTAGGAAAATATATACTTCAGAACTCCCGGCTCTTCATGAACTACCTTGCAGTGCCTCATTCTTTTAGTTTAGTTTTTTTTTTCAATCTTCTGCTATTTGACATTATACAGGTATGTGGTATCAAAATTCCTACAGCTGTAATCTGCTTCTAAAGTTTAGCCAACAAATAATGCAAGCCCAAGGGCATTTCCTTTGTGAAGGCAGGCCTTTAAATAAGAACCAAGCAACATAATAGCAAGAAGAGAAGCCTAGTGGTCAGCTGAGGTGAGAACTTAACCTAACCAGATCGTTCTTCAGCATACGGAGAATCTTCTCACATAGGAGTATGAAGGTGGCTTTGAAAGTCTTGCAGAAAAAAAAAATTGTAGGGTGATAGAGGGGCCCCTCTCACCCTCTCAGGCACTGGTGTGGGAGGCCCTGGTGCTTTATCTTTGGCTCTGGCTCTCATTCTGGTTTTCTCCAGGTCCCTTTCTCTGGCAGAGGAACTTCTCATAAAGACAGGCTGCTCTGTCTTTTATCTGTCTTGGGCAGGACCCAAGGGAATTGCAAAAGGAAAGAGAAAGGCATTGCAGTCAGAGCCCAGAAGGTGGGTCTAGACCAGGCTGAGAGATGGGCAGGTGCCCCATTGCCTGGTGGATGGGCAGGCCATATTCCCCTCTCTGCCACCCACTCCCAGCCCTAATGTGTGCCCAGAGTTTTGAGCAGCACTTTCTTGCTGAGGGGAGGTTTTGAGACTCCAGTTGTGAAGGAAGCATTTCCACACAGAAGAAATGAAGGCTTAGATGTGCCTTGAGTACCCTACTGTGTGCTGGCTCTGTGGCATGTGCCCCCTTTTCCAACCTCCTAGTTTCCAGAAGGTGGGGAGTAGGTCAGAGGGACTGCTCCCCAGGGGGTGGGAGCCCCTCAGAGGGACTGTGATGTCTGGGACATCAAGGAGGGGAGGGGACATCTACATATAGGCTCAGTGTCCACAGGGACTTCTCAAGGGGTTTGTGTGGACCAAGAAAATGCAAAACCCATACACACAGCTTTCTGATTACAGAAGTCCATCTAAGCATATTTTAGAGAAATGCGTGTACATGGTATGCTTGAAATGATCTTCCTAAATACATTCCTTTAAGGGGAGTCTGTTCCAGTTGGTGAAGTTGTGCTCTCTGCAGAGGCTTCAAACTCCTCTGGCTGCAACCTGAAGGCAGATAGAGAGGAGGATGCATGGGTGCTGGGGGTGCAGCAGCACCCCTACCTGAAGGCAGATAGGAGGATGCATGGGTGCTGTGGGTGCAGCAGCACCCCTACCTGCACGGAAGCTTGTCCTACCTCTGCACAAGGTGGACTCCCAGTGATTGTTTTTGGAAGGTGAAGGTTTCTGTTGCCAGATGGACAAAGAATAAGAGCATCAGTGTAGCTGTGCACAGTGGTTCACACTTGTAATCCCAGCACTTTGGGAGGCTGAGGTGGCCAGATCACAAGGTCAGGAGTTTGAGACCAGCCTGGCTAACATGATGAAACCCTGTCTCTACTAAGCATACAAAAAATTAGCTGGGTGTGGTGGCACATGCCTGTAATTCCAGTTACTTGGGAGGCTGAAGCAGTAGAATTGCTGGAACCCAGAAGGCAAAGGTTGCAGTGAGCGGAGATCAGACCATTGCACCCCAGCTCGGGTAACAGGGCAAGACTCCATCTTAAAGAAAAAAATAAATAAATAGGTGGAAAATAAACAGTTCCATTTACCAGGAACATACTCTGTAGAAGAAAATGCCATAATGACTCCGGACTAGGGAGGCACTCTCAAACCCAGCTCTAAGACGGCAGTTAAGGCGCAGTGGGGGAGGGAAAGGCTGCAAAGTTGCCTCAGCCAGGCAACTCTGAGATATGCCCCTTCCTTACTGCGTGACCTCGGGTGATTTACTTAATGTCTCCAGGCCCCTAATCTTCCTCATCTATAAATGGATGTAATAATATCCAGCTTAGAGGGTCATGGGGAAGATAAAAATGTGAAACTTTATGTAAAGAACTTAGCACAGTACTTGGAATGTTAATAGAAGGGAAGAAATGATCGTTATCATTAGTCATACTACATTTTATTTATTTATTTATTGAGAGGGAGTCTTGCTCTGTCACCCAGGCTGGAGCATAGTTGCTCAATCTCGGCTCACTGCAACCTCCACATCTGGGTTTCAAGCAATTCTCCTTCCTCAGCCTCCCAAGTAGCTGGCACTGTAGACAGGAATTTTGTATTTTTAGTAGAGACAGGGTTTCACCATGTTGGCCAGGCTGGTCTCGAACTCCTGACGTCAAGAGATCCTCCCACCTTGGCCTCCTAAGGTGGTGGGATTACAGGTGTGAGCCACTTGCCCAGCCCATTTTATTTTTTAAAACAATTTCAGGCCAGGTGTGGCCACTCATACTTGTAATCCCAACACTGTGGGAGGCCTAGGTGGGCAGATCACTTGAAGTCAGGAGTTTGAGACCAGCCAGAACAACATGGTCAAACTCTGTCTCTATAAAAAGAGAAACAAAAAAGATCTGGTGGTGTGCACCTGTGATTCCAGCTACTAGTGGGGCTGAGGTGGCAGGGTCACTTGAGCCATGATTGCAACACTGCACCCCAGCCTGGGTGACAGAGTGAGACCCTGTCTCAAAACACACACACACACCCCAAAATTTTTCCACCTGTGTAATTTTCTTTGAAGAAAGTTATATATGGCTGGGCATGGTGGCTCACGCCTATAATCCCAGCGCTTTGGAAGGCCGAGGCAGGTGGATCATATAAGGTCAGGAGATCGAGATCAACATGGCCAACATGGTGAAACTCCATCTCTACTAAAAAAAAAAAAAAGAAAGAAAAGAAAAAAAAATGAGCCAGGCCTGCTGGTGCACTCCTGTAGTCCCAGCTACCAGGGAGTCTGAGGCAGAAGAATAGCTGGAGCCTGAGAGGTGGGCATTGCAGTGAGCTGACATCTTGCCACTGTACTCCAGCCTGGGTGACAGAGTGAGACTCCATCTCAAAAAAGTGAACAAATTGGCCAGGTGTGGTGGCTCACGCCTGTAATCCCAACACTTTGGGAGCCAAGGCTGGTGGGTCACCTGAGGTTGAGCATTCAAGACCAGCAGGACAAACATGGAGAAAACCCATCTCTACTAAAAATTCAAAAATTAGCCAGGCCTGGTGACATGTGCCTGTAATCCCAGCTACTTGGGAGGCTGAGGGCAGGAGAATGGCTTGAACCCAGGAAGGAGAGGTTGCAGTGAGCCTAGATCATGCCACTGCACTCCAGCCTGCACAACAAGAGTGAAACTCCATCTCGAAATAAAATAAAATGAAGGTTTTGTGTGTGTGTGTGTGTGTGTGTGTGTGTGTGTGTGTGTGTGCAGGTATATATGTGTGTGTGTGATCATTAGCATATGATTATATAGAATATACGTCTAGAATATATATATGAAATCTTTTGATATTTTGTTTGATATATATAAAATCCTCAGTATATGATTATACATGGAACGTACGTATGGAATCTTATGACTGACTTTTTTCATTCAGCATAACACCCTTGAGGTTCATCTGAATTGCTGCTCATTTGCCCAATGAATGTTGGGATTGTTGCAGTTTTTGGCTAATGTGAACAAAGCTGCTATGCACACAGGTTTGAGATTAAGTCTTGCTCTGTCACCTAGGTCAGAGTGCAGTGGCCCAATCTTGGCTCACTGCAACCTCCACTCCCAGGTTCAAGCAATTCTCCTGTCTCAGCCTCCTGAGTAGCTGCGATTACAGGTGTACGCCACCATACTGGGCTAATTTTTGTATTATGGGCTAATTTTTGTATTTTTAGCTGAGCGGGGTTTCACCATGTTGGTCAGGCTGGTCTGGAACTCCTGACCTTGTGATCCACCTGCCTCAGTCCCCCAAAGTGCTGTGATTAGAAGTGTGAGCCACTGCGCCTGGCCTGTTTTTGTTTTTTTAAATGTGAACATAAGTCTACATTTCTCTGGAATAAATGCCCAAGAGTGCAATTGCTGGGCTGTATGTTAAGTGCAATTGCTGGGCTGTATGTATATTTTTGTATTTTTAGTAGAGACAAGGTACCTCCATGTTGGCCAGGCTGGTCTCAAACTCCTGATCTCAGGTGATTTGCCAGCCGGAGCCCCTCAAACTGCTGGGATTACAGGTGTGAGCCAGCATGCCCAGCTGGCTCTTCTCTTGTAAGACTGAAACTCCCTACTAGTTAACGACAAACTCCACATTCCCTCCTCTTCTGGCCCCTGGCAACCACCATTCTACTCTCTGTCTTTACTATTTTGAGTATTATTTTGTTTTCGTTTTGAGATAAAGTCTTGCTCTGTCGCTCAGGCTGGAGTACAGTGGCTCAATCTCGGCTCATTGCAACCTCTGCCTCCCGAGTTCAGGTGATTCTCACGCTGCAGACTCCCAAGTAACTGGGATTACAGGCATGTGCCATCATGCCCAGCTAATTTTTGTATTTTTAATAGAGATGCGTTTTCTGCATGTTGGTCAGGCTGGTTTTGAACTCCTGACCTGGCCAGGCAAGGTGGCTCACATCTGTATTCTCAGCACTTTGGGAGGCCAAGACAGCAGAACACAAGGTCAGGAGTTTGAGACCAGCCTGGGCAACATGGTGAAACCCTGTCTTTACTAAAAATACAAACATTATCCACGCACAGTGGCGGGTGCCTGTAATCCCAGCTACTCCGGAGGCTGAGGTAGGAGAATTGCTTGAGCCTGGGAGGCGGAGACTGCAGTGACCCCAGATCTGCAACCTCCTCCTGGGGTTCAAGTGGTTCTCCTGCCTCAGCCCCTCCAGTAGCTGAGATTACAGGCGGGCGCCACCACCCCCAGTTAATTTTTGTATTTTTAGTAAAGATGCCGTTTCAGCATGATGGCCAGGTGGCTGGGATTCCCCCGCCTTGCCCCAGATCCCCGGGAGAGGCCAGTACGGCCCTCCCATGGGTGGCAGAGAGACAGATGCGATGCAGGTCCCTCTCCCTGGGAAGGGGCAGAATGGGTCCACTCCGCAGGGCCCCTCCAGGCGCTGACCTAGGATGGAGTTGAGGTGTGGCAGCGCTGGACCCCAGGGCCCCTGCCTGCCTCCTGGGGAGGCGGGTGCCCCAGGCAGCCCCAGTGAGGCTGCGGGTGTCTGGGCCCTAGTGAGACCCCAGGCTCCCACAGGACGGATGCGAACAGGGAGGCCGGGGAGGCCCTGCTGCCCTCGGGACTGTCCCTCCAGCTCCCAGCTTTCCGTGCTTTTAAGGGCCCCCTCTGCAGAGAGACAAGGGAGCCAGACCTGCATCCTGAGGCGCCGCACTTGAGGGACCCCAGAGCTCTGTCCAGGCCGCTTCCTTTGTTTGAGATTAAGTCTTGCTCTGTCACCCAGGTCAGAGTGCAGTGGCCCGATCTTGGCTCACTGCAACCTCCGCTCTGGATCGCGAAGCTGACGTCCAGAGGAGGGCAGGGGCAGGTCCTGGAAGCTCCCAAGGCAAAGAGAGCTGATCTCGGGGCTGGGGTCCCAGGGCTCCACTCCTGCCATCTCTAGGGCCCTAGAACTGGGAGGAGACACTGGGTGCCTTTCGTCCACCTCTGGGGCTGGGCAGAGCCTTAGCTGGTGATGCAAGGCGAAGCTGCTTCTGTGCAGTCCGAGCCGCGGCCCCTTTAAGAGGGGGTGGTGCGTCAGCCAATTGCTAGGGACGCTGCCAGCGTGCGCGCCTCTATGGAAGCCGAGACAGCGCTTCCCTCAGTGCCCCGGCAGAAGCCGCGGCGTCCTTGAAGCAAGCAGAAGCCATGGCGGTGTGGTCGGAGAGAGCGAAAGCGGCAGCTAGAGGCGGTGGCGCGGTCCCATGAAGCAGAAGAGGAGTCGTGTCCCAACGAGCAGAAGCCGCGGCGTCCAGAAGCGATGGCGCGGTCCCAGCCAGCAGAAGCGGCCATGCGGTCCCAGGGAGCTTCGGAGAAGCCGTGGTAGTTTCCATGTGATGGGGGAGCAGGAGGCAGGTCTCCGCGGTAAGTGGCGGGGCATGGACCCCACCGGGAACCCTCTGGGCCTCCCTGCTCCTTCCCCATGGACCCCACCGGGAACCCTCCGGGCCTCCCTGCTCCATCCCCATGGACCCCACCGGGAACCCTCCGGGCCTCCCTGCTCCTTCCCCATGGACCCCACCGGGAACCCTCCGGGCCTCCCTGCTCCATCCCCATGGACCCCACCGGGAACCCTCTGGGCCTCCCTGCTCCATCCCCATGGACCCCACCGGGAACCCTCTGGGCCTCCCTGCTCCATCCCCATGGACCCCACCGGGAACCCTCTGGGCCTCCCTGCTCCTTCCCCATGGACCCCACCGGGAACCCTCTGGACCTCCCTGCTCCTTCCCCATGGACCCCACCGGGAACCCTCTGGGCCTGCCTGCTCCTTCCCCATGGACCCCACCGGGAACCCTCTGGGCCTCCCTGCTCCTTCCCCATGGACCCCACCGGGAACCCTCTGGGCCTCCCTGCTCCTTCCCCACAGCTCACTTTTGGGCCCTGACTCCTTGTGGGCATCTGGGCTCCAGTAGTCTGCGTGGCGGCGGTTGTGGGGTCCTGGCTGCCCCAGCGTCTGCACCCTGGCTGGGAACGGTGTGCGACCCGCGTCCAGCATATAGGAGCGCCTGGACCAGAGGCCACGGTGAAGCACAGGACCTGGGACCCTCCGAGCCCCACGGGCCTCTGAATTGAGGTCCAGGGTCATTTTGGTGTTTCAGGACCTTTAGAAAGAGACCTCGCTGGAGCACAATATAGCAGGGGACATCTGTAGTGTCAATTCTTTGAGGAGTCTCCAGGTATTTAGCTGTTTCCGTGGTGTCTATTCTGATTTTCATTTACAGTGTATGAGTTCCCTTATCTCCAAAACTATACCCGTGTTTCTTTATTTTTATTTTTTTCCTTTGGAGACAATCTCGTTCTGCCCCAGCTGGAGTGCAGTGGTGCCATCTGGCCTCACTGCAACCTGCGCTTCTGGGTTCAAGCGATTTCCCCGTCTCAGCCTCCTGAGTAGCTGGGACTACAGGGGCCTGCCACCAGGCCAGGCTAATTTTTATATCAGTAGTAAAGACAGTGTTTTTCCATATTGATCAGGCTGGTCTCAAACTCTTGACCTCAGGTGATCTGCTGCCTCGGACTCCCAAAGTTCTGGGATTACTGGCGTGAGCCACCAAGCCTGGCCTCTCCTATTTTTAAAAAACTTCCTTGGAATATCCAGTAAGTGTGAGATTATCTGTGTGGTTTTCAATTAAACCACACACAGTTAGTTAACTTTGTTGGATAGTTAATTTTGAGGACCTTTTATCTGTTGTTCGATTTTATGTCACAGAATTGTCTGTTCAGGTCCTTTGTGAAATATTAGATTGTTTTGTTACTTTGTAGTGTTTTTTGTGTGCACCATAGATGACAACACATGAATTACATGATTACCTGAAATTTTTGCCTAATCTATAGGATTTTTTTTAATTTGGAAAGTAGTTTCTTTGCTGTGCAGAAACTTTTCAGGTTGATGTAGTCCATGTTTATTTTTGTGTTTTATGCATGTAATTTTGGTCATCCATATAAGGAAATACATATCAGTGACAAAGCATTTAATTGTCAGTGAGGTTTTTCTTCCAGGGTGTTTCTTTCTTTTTCTCTTTGTGAAGGTGAGCAAAGATTCAAGTGACCCAGAATATATGCTCAACCTGTGTTTTAGTTAAAAACATTTTGTGGTTTATGGTCTTTTGTTCTGGTCTTCAGGGGTTTGTTCATTTGTTTGTTTTTTGTGTGGGGGGGTGGGGGGGTGCAGGGGTTGATTTTCATATGTCATGTAAAATCAGGGTCCTGTTTCTCTCTTCTGCATCCAGATAACATTTTTCTCAAAGGTATTCATTGAGCAGACTCTGCCTTCCACATGTGGTGGTCTTTATCAAAGTGAGTTGACTATGTCCATATTTGCGTTGATCTTGTTTTGTCCTCCCCGTTTTTGTCCACAGTTCTAGGTATTGTTTTTATCCAAGTACTATATATCTGTGGCATGACTGCAGCTTGGCAGTGTGATTTAATATCGAGGATTGTGGGTCCTCACTTTAATTGTATTTCTCAGGATTACTTTGGATATGAGTTGTTTTTATGGTTCCCTGTGATTTTTAGCAATATGTATTTATTTCTGTTAACTTTCATTCACAACATAAAGGTGCATAATTAAGGGTACATTTTCACACATATAGATTAGGTAATGATTAAATCAGGGTACTTAGGATCTCTATTCCCTCATAAGGTATTATTTTTGTGTGGAGAGAACACTCAAAATTCTCCTTTCTTGTTCTTTTGAAAAATATAGTATTGTTAACTCCAGTCACTAGGCTGAGGAGGAGAACACTCAGATTGATTCCTTTAAGGTTAAGATAACTTTGCTTCCATAACCAATCCCTACTCCCCCTCTAGCTCCCAGACCCTGGTAACCAATATTGTGCTTTCTATCTCTTTAAGACAGACATCTTAAGATTCAGTGTTTGTCTTTCTTTGCCCAGCTCATTATGTTTAACATAATGTTTTCCAGGTTCATCTGGGTTGCTCCACATGACACTGTTTCATCATTTTGGTGGCTGAAGAATATTCCCTAGCGTATGCATATGAAAGTTTCTTGATCCCTTTGTGGATGGACAGGTAGGTAAAATGTATACCCAGTAGTGGGAATGCTAGATGGTATGGTATTTCTCTTTTCTGTTCTTTGCAGGAACCCCAACTGTTTTTTATAGTGTTAATACTTAATTTACATTTCCACAAACAATTCCCCTTTGTGAAATTCATACTAGAAGTTGTCTTTTTAAATATTTTAATCTGTTTCTAATGTTCATTTTACTTGGGAGTGACATAAGATCTGAGTGTGGTTTTGATCTTCATTTTTCTCATGTGTAGTAATGGTAACCACATTTTTGCAAATGTTGCATCAGTTTCTTGTCTGTACAATTATCTCTTCAGGTTATTTGGTTTGGTTATTTTTCTGCTTTTTTTTTTTGCCAGCTGGTAGTGTTACTGGCTTGTACCTTTTCAAAAATAACCCCTTAGCCAACTGAATGTTTGCCCAAACTTTTCTTACAACTTTTAGTATGCTTTTTCAATTTGTTCATTGTTTGTTAGGCACAAACTCTTCAGTTTGACGTGGCCCCAAATGTATATGATTTCTTGGTTAGCTGTGCTGTTGGTTACTAATGAAGAAAAAACAAAATCACTACCAAAACAGTCCATTGTCCATGAGCCACCAAGCGGGGCTATTTATTTATTGATTGATTTATCTATCTATTAATCGATTTATTTAGGGACAAACTTGCATTTATTTATTTATTTACTGACGTACTTACAGAGAAGCAGGTTGCATTTAATTATATATTTTGAGGCAGGCTTGGATTTATGTATTTATCTATCTACCTATCTAATTATTTAGAGGCAGGCTTACATTTACTCATTTATTTATTTAGACACAGGCTGACATTTATTTATATACTTATGTATTTGTGTGCAGGCTTGCATTTATTCATTTTCTTAACTATGTAGTGATTTAGAGGCTGACTTGCATTTCTTAATTGATTGATTGATTGGATCATTGATTGACTAATTTTAGATGAATTCTTGCTCTCTCACCAAGCAGGAGTGCAGTGGCACAATCTTGGCTCACTGCAACCTTGTGTTCCAAGTGTCTCGGTCTTTCATAGTCCTAGGATTACTGTACTGAGCCATGTTGCCCTGCCTTTATTTATTTATTTACGTAATAAATATGCAGGATTGCATATTTATTTATATTTTTACTATTTTTTTGGTAAGTCTGTATGCTTGGTTTTTCAGTTTAATTCTAATTTGGAAGCTGAGGCAACAGTTCGGACAACTGTAACTTAAGACTTGACTGTTTGGGACTTTTGTATTCAGAGCTTTTTCTGTAGAGACTGGCTGTTATCCCTTTGCTTATTTATCTGTACAAATAAAAAGAGAAGCCACCCAAAGTTATAAAATATATACACATGATACATCTGATTGATAATGGGCTTCTGTCTAGACACAAACTTCTCTTACTGTTCATTAACAAAAGACAGTCTATTGAAAAGGCAAACTGAGTATCTTCAAGGAAGATGTAAAATTAAAATATGGACAGTATTGTTAGTCATGGTTATTCTTATCAACATTACAGTGCCATAGAACTTCACACCCACTAGAATGGCTGTTATCAAACAATAGACAACAGTAAGTGATAGCAAGCAGGGGCAGAATACAGACTCCCTGTACATTGCCCATAAAAATGTGAACTAATGTACCCACTTTGAAAAACAATTTGGTAGCTTTTCAGACTGTCATATATAGAATTATGATCCAGCAGTTCTACTCAAATTGAGAACCCATGTAAATACAGACTCATGTCAATGCTCATAACAACAGTATTTATAGTAACCCAAAGTGAAAACAACACAAACAGCTAATAAGAAAAATATACGTATACAATAGAATACTATTCAGCAATCAAAAATTTAAAATGCACAACACATTCAGCTCAGTAGGAGCAGATGCTGTTACAATATCAGCTGCCACAGTGAAGAAGGCAACCAAGGGTCAGTGTCTGGGACCCCACAGAGGCTGTCATTGTGGCATGACCAGCAGAGGCACAGAGTATAAACCCAAGGCCATCTCACTTCATTGAAGGTGTGGTGGGCATCTCTGCATGCTCGGTCGTTATGCTTGGATTCCAGGCCAATGTTGCTGGAGCTCATGGAATCCCCTGAGAGCTGAGCTTTGGCAATAGCATCACCAGCCTGGAAACCAAGAAGCTTGGGGACCATGCAAACAAAGCCCAAGGGCAGCAGCTGTGGCAACAGATGCTGCATGAGGAAGAATGCCTGGAGCTGTAGAAGAAAGACCTAAAGCTTGAGGCAGCCTTTGCATAAGACCAGGTAGCCAGGTAGGCTATAGGCACTCTTCTGGTCATCATGGGACTGAGCACACCATGGAGCACAACAAACTTGAAGGGTCTAAGCACAAATAACAGTTTTTGATTTGGAGGGCAACCAACTAAACTTAATTGGTCAGAAAGATGCACTTAAAGAAGACACTACAATCTCCATCAGATTTTGTAGGATCCTACGTGATCTTAGTAGATGCCTGTTGGGGATCTGGATTCAGACTGGTTTGGTTCATATGCTTCTCTCTGCTCACTCATCACCATGGAAGGGAAGGTATGTAGCTGAGGTGAAAACAAAAATAGCTGAAACATGATAATATTAAGAAACTTGAAGCCCACAAATTTATAGAGAACCATAGTCATTGGGTTATTGTCTAAGCAGCATGTGGGTGAACCACACGCTAGTGTTGATTAAAATTGGCTTCATGTTGCCATGTGTAGAGAACAAGATGTGGCACCTGGGCATCAAGCATCATACAGATGCTGCTTCTAACCCTGCACAAATGGTGGATAAAGCCAGCCAACCATCAACATTGCAGGTCTGGGGAACTAAATTTAGCATGGAAATGGACTGCAAAGAAGATAGCTATATGTTTTGAGAGCTCTGGATATTGTCAGCTGGATTATAATTCATAAAGAGAAGTTCATCTTCCAGGGATGGTGGATAGTCTGTGAATTGCTACCTAGGCAAGTTGCCATCTCTATGAAAAAGAAAGATGGGCCTGTTTTTGCAAATACCAAATGTGGTTGTGTAGATGTATCTTGCTGAGCTAACCACACATGGTTAGTAAACACGTATGAATCCTAAACTCCCAGAAGTCTTCTCCTGGGGCTGTGGTGGCTATGGTCAGCTGTGCCTAGAATCAGAAGAATTAGAATTAGATGGCCACCTTCCCCAAGCTGTTTGACTTTTAAAGGTGTGGGGGTCCCCATATCTGTGCTGATTAAATCTGGCTTATTGTCAGTGACCAGGGTGATCTGTTTTCCTAAGAGGCTACCTGTACCTCCCATGAGGCTACCATGTACTGGAAAACAATTGTGAATATTCGTGGATAAAAAAACATGAGGCTTGGCTTTTAAAAACTGCAGCATTATGGTCATTCTGGATGGGTCTGGTGTTCGCTTTCGGGGATGACAAACTCACATCTTTCACTAGAGCCCAAGTGATCAAGGGCACTGCATAATCTCTTAGAGCAGGCAGCCATTAGCTAATCATACTCCTTGATGAAGACCAAATATGAAAGTGAGACCCAGAAAGAGAAGATAACATGTTAGCATACAACATTGAAACTGATTCTTCTGAAAAGCAGGTGTTGTTTTTCTGTGCCCTGAAACAGGAATTAAAATGAAGAATTATACAAAGCAAAAGTTGACTCTAACCACATTTTTGTTAGATTATCTAAAGTTCAGTCTTACAAGTGATTTAACATTAACTGCCTTTTTTGATATGCTTTTCAAAGTTTTTAATCTTTTCAAAAATTAAAAGTTTATTTCATTTGATAGTAATTTATTTTTGTTTACTTTTAATTTTTGTGGATACATAGAAATTGTACTTATGTGCAGGGTGCATGTAATATTTTGATACAAGCATACAATGTGTAATAAAGCTTAGTAATTGGGATATTCATCAGCTGAAACATTTATTTTAAAAAAATTTTAAGGCTGGGCTTCAGAAAATTTACAACTTCTTTGTGTTGGGAACATTCCAAATCTCTTTTAGCTATTTTGAAATATGCAATGAATTATTGTTAACTAGTTACTCTATTGTGTTGCCAAACCCTAGATGTTCTTTCCTTTATATATATATATATTTTTTGAGACAGTTTTGCACTCTCACCCAGGCTGGAGATCATTATTATGATCTAGATGATTGCAATCTCTGCCTTCTGGGTTAGGTAGATTCCCGTGTGTCGGCCTTCTGAGAAGCTGGAATTATAGGCACACACTACCATGCCAGCTAGTTTTTATATTTTTAGTAGAAACGGCATTGCACTATGTTGGCTAGGCTGATCTCAAACTCTTGGCCTCAAGTAATCCACCCACCTCAGCTTTCCAAAGTGCTTGGATAACAGCCATGTGCAGCCAACTGTATTATTATTAATGTTTAATAAGTATTTTTGCTAATAGTTGACTTGCCATTTGTAAAGAAAAAAGGCAAAAGTATGACGCAATGTAGATTTCTTTTATTTTTCACTCCTAAATACATTTTCTAATACATAAGAAAAAGAATAATCTATCTCGAATACATTATGGTAAGTGAAAGAAACAAGATTGAAACATGACAGACTGTACCATTGCATAGATACAAAATGTTAATTATTCCACAAGAATGCAGGTTTGTTGTTGATTTTAGACAGTTTTGCTTTTGTTGCCCAGGCTGGAGTGTAGTGGCATGATCTTGGCTCACTGCAACTTCTGCCTCCCGGGTTCAAGTGATTCTCCTGTCTCAGCCTCCCGAGTAGCTGGGATTACAGGCACCCACCACCATGCTATACTAATTTTTGTAGTTTTGTTAGAGACGGGGTTTCACCAGATTGGCCATGCTTGTCTCAAACTCCTGACTTAAAGGTGATCCATGCACCTTGACCTCCCAAAGTGCTGGGATTACAAGGGTGAACCACTTATCCCAGCCAATAATGCAGTTTTAAAAGAATATCCATTGACTGGGTGTGGTGGCTCAGCCTGTAATATCAGCACTTTGAGAAGCTGAGGTGAGTGGATCACCTGAGGTCAGGAGTACAAGACAAGTCTGCCCAACATGGAGAAACCCTGTCTCTACTAAAAATACAAAAAGTTAGCTGGGTGTAGTGGCACATGCCTGTGATCCCAGCTACTCAAAAGGCTGAGGCAGGAGAATTGCTTAATCCCAGGAGGCAGAGGTTGCAATGAGCCAAGATGGAGCCATTGCACTCCAGCCTGGACAACAAGAGCAAATCTCTGTCTCAAAAAAAAAAAATCCATAAAATGCAAATCAATAGAGACAGGCAATAGATTAATGATTGTCTATTGATGAAAGTGGAAATAGTTTAAAGTCATACTTTTATGGCTTTTTAATGATAAATATATTAGAAACATTGAATTGAGTGTAATATGCAGAAATCTTTTTAAAAATAGGCATTTCATAGACTAAGATTGCAAAATTAATTTCTGGAAACCAGTTAACAGAATCTGAAAACCAAATTAATTTCTTTTTCTAGAAATGTGAAGTAGGGTTCTTGTATATGGCTTCCAGGTCTAGGTAGGATATTTAGGTCAAGAAATCTGATTGTATAACTTTCTACTTCTGTCATTAACTGTCTTTTTTCGTTTCATATATTGGAATTTTTGTTAGGCATATATATTTACAGTTATTATATCTTATTGATTGGTTTATGTTTCTTCAATATATAGTGCCCTTCTTTGTCACTTGGAACACTTTTGTCTTAAGTTTATTTTGCTGAGGTATAGTCACCCCAGCTCTTTTGGTTACTATTTATATAAAGTATCCTTAGTCATTCTTTTACTTACAACCTAAAGAGGAAACTAATGAGAGTCTCTTATAGATAACATAAAGTTGGATTATATTTATGTTTTTTAAACCACTCTGTCAATGTTGGTACTGTAATCATCCAGTTTAATTTATCTCTATTTAAAGTATATCCAAAAATAGAAAACTACATTTTGCTGCTTATTTTTCTGTTGTATATCTTTTTCAAATTTAGTCTGTTTATTACATTTTTATTCTATTGATATTTTTCTAGTCTATCTACAGTTTTTATTTCCTTCTAAATTCCTTTTTGACTTTGTTTGTCATTATGGTAATTAACGATTATAAGAAACCTCATGATTGTATGACCATGTGTAATAAATTAATACCACTTGAAATTTGGTTTTATTAAAACAGTTGATTCCATATAGATTTGTTTCTCCAACTATATGTTTTCAGCTTATATAATTATGCACTGCATGAAATTAACAGATTTATAATTACTTTTATACATTAATCTTCCAAATCATATATAAAAAGAATTTTAAGCCGGGCGTAGTGACCAGCACTTTGAGAGGCTGAGGCAGGTGGATCATGAGATCAGGAGATCAAGACCGTCCTGGCTAACGTGGTGAAACCTTGTCTCTACCAAAAATACAAAAAATTAGCTGGGTATGGTGGCATGCACCTGTAGCCTCAGCTACTTGGGAAGCTGAGGCAAGAGAATCACTTGAAGCTAGCAGTCAGAGGTTGCAGTGAGCTGAGATCATGCCACTGCACTCCAGCCTGTCTTGCTCCAGACAGAGCAAGGCTCCATCTCAAAAAAGAAAATAAAAGAATTTTTAAAGACGAAATAAGTTATGGGATAGAAATTAGTGGCACTTATTTTTTTCCATATATTTCCTTTTACTCTTATTTGTTCAGTTAATATGGCCTTAGGTTATTTTCTAGTGTGTCCTTTTATTTCAGCAAAAAAGATAGCCTTTATCATGTATTGCAGAGCAGATCTATTAGTGATAAACTCTGTATAAATTTTTTAAAAATAGAAATGTCTTGGTGTCTCATTTATCTTTGAAAAACATTTTGCTGAAAATAGACTTCTTTGTTGTCTTTTTCTTTTAGCCAAATGGTTAGAAATTTTTCAGCCATTATTCCTTCAAATATTTTTTCTGACCCTTTTCTCTTCCTCTTTTTGCTAGAGTTTCCATCATGCTTGTGATGGCAATTTAGTTATTTCTCATTAGTGTCTTAGGTGTTTCTAATTTTTGTAATTCTCTTTCATCTCTCCTACTCAGGCTAAATAATTAAAATTGAATAGACTTAAACCTTGCTAATACTTTTTTTTTCTTTCTTTCTACTCTTATCTGCTGTAGAACCTTTCTGGTAAATTTTTCTTTCAGTGATTTTTATGTTTGACTTTAGATTTTTTGTTTATTTTATAATTGTTTTCTCTGTTGATACTTTCTATTTGAGGAGACATTATTTTCCTTTTTTTTGTCTTTTTTATGGTTTATTCTGTTTTTCAGCATATTTAAGTCAGTTGACCTCAAGACTTTGTTTTTTTTAAGATGGAGTGTCACTCTTGTTTCCTAGGCTGTAGTACAATGGTATGATCTTGGCTCACCCCAACTTCTGCTTCTCAGGTTCAAGCGATTCTCCTGCCTCAGTCTCCTGAGTAACTAGGATTGCAGGCATGCAACACCACGCCTGACTAATTTTGTATTTTTAGTAAAGACAGGGTTCATTTTGGTCAGGCTGGTCTCAAACTGCCAACCTCAGATGATCCACCTGCCTCGGCCTCCCAAAGTGTTCAGATTACAGGCGTGAGTCATGTCACCCAGCCTAAGGACTTTTTTGTCTTTCCATACCCATTCCTAGAATACCTCTAGGAATGTTCCTGTTAATTTGTTATCTTGTTAATGAGTGATAGTTTTTGCCTGCCTTGTGTTTTGCTGGTTTGAAAACTGTACATTTTGATATTATAATATGGTAACTCAGAAATCATTATTTTTAATCCTTTTTGTTTCTCATGATTGTTTATATTTGTTTAATGAGATTTTCAAAGCTATTTTTGTAAATATTCTTTGTTGTGTATGGAATAAAAGTCTCTTTTTCATTATCTCAGTGTTCTCTCCAGGGCTTATAATATACATCTTAACTTATTTGTAACTGCTCAATATGTTTACTAACTTAATTTCAGTAAAATATAGAAATGTAGCCTTTATATGGCTTTTTTTCTCCTTCTATGAACTGAATGGGTCTCCCTCAAAATTATTATGGTAAAACCTAACTGCCAATATGATTGTATCTGGAGATAAGATTTTTAGGAGGGAATTAAGGCTCAGTAAGTTCAAAAATGTTGGATGATACTAACATGGAACTGTGGTCTTTTAACAAGAGGAAGAAAATACACTCTCTTTTTCTGTCTCTGTCTCTTTCCTATGAGACAGCAGTAGAAGGTGGCCATCTACAAACCTGGAAGATAGATAAATTAGCAACAGGTTATCTTCATTTTAAAAAAATACATCTGAAATATCTTTATTACTTAAATAACTTTGCTGTGAATAGGATTCTTTGCTGATGGGTTTTGTATTTTAGCACTGGTTCAAAAAAGTTTAAACGGAAGAAATAAAGAAGTTTCACATCAACAAATCAAGATCTAAGAAGGCAATTAAATCAACAAATCAGGACCTAAGAAACTACCTAAGTTGAGCAATGAGATAGTAGGGATGGAAACTGATCATAGATTAAAGTGGGTTTGATAGAGCTAGCAGAATTGTATTTGCAGACATTGAAAGTGTATAAGTAAAGATAGTTCTGACTGAGGCCAATTGAAAGATTTGTTTATTAGCAGATGAGATATGACACATGAGAACACACCTTGCTGAATCTAAACAGGCTAAGCTGATGCCCTCTGTCAAGATCCATTGGTTTATGAAAAGAAAAGCTACCATTTTAGCATCCAGTTCTAAATGTTGCTGCCACAATGTGGGTTAAGGTTACAGTTAAAGTTAGTTATATTACAGGTGTAGCTGATAAATGTTACAAAGCAAATAGCTTGACAATTGCCAAAAAGTGAGTGTTCTGATGCTTAGTTTGTACAATTAAACAGCCCTGTGGCTGAAAATAGTAGATGATGCTGAGAGATCAGGTTACAGAGCACACAAACACAGGTGCCTGGAAATTCACATCGAAGTAAGAGCTATGGAGAAAGAAAATGCACATCCTAAACATCAATGTTTATTGAAGTGGAGGTGTTTCTTCTGCCTTTAATAAATATACCATGCCTAATATGTTGCAAGTAAAAACTTACATTTTTCTTTCCCTGCCAGATGCCTTGGTTCAGAGCTCTGTATTTTTTTGTGTGTGTGTGGTGAAAAGCACTTCTACGTAGGTGCAAAAAAGGGGACATTTTTCTTATCATAACAGAGAAGCTTATAACCTAGCTGTTACCCTGACACCATTGAGAAATTACGAGACCATTGAGGAACATGCATGAATATCATAGGACACTCTGGAACCAGGGGGTTTACATCAAGAAACCCAGTATTATGTTCTGTTTATTTATAAGTAAAAAATATTGTTTGACTTCTGTTTTGTTGACAAAACTTAGACCAGACAACCAGCGTGGGCAAAGTTACCATGAAAATGTGATTATATATGACAAAGTTTAAAGCCCATCTGTTCCTCACCTGCTGTTTATCAGGACTTAAGCCTTCGTTTTCTTCTTAATGGCTTCTTTCTAATCTTAATCCCTAGGCTATCCTACTTCTGCAGGTGACATGACAATTATTGGCCTAAATAAAGGGAGATGAGCTCTCAGTATCACTTCCTTATAACATATTGTGGGCATCAACCTACACACAAAGATTCCACTCAGAGACTCATCTGGGTGTCTGTTATTTATCTGCATAAACAGTGAGAGCTTAAGACTCAAGGGGGTGATAGCATGAGGAAGCATTTTCTCAGTGAGATGTTAGGAGAATTGCTTCTCATAAGCACAGTCTAATTATTACTGAATCACAGCTAACAGCAGAACATTTTTCAAGGTAAAATGCAAATGTACTCATGAGGAAGTAAATTTATAGATTTGTGGAAAGACCTTTATATTTTCATGGTGTTTTATTTGAGTTGAGATTTAATGAATTGGCTACATTACACCTTATTTATGTAAAATTTTGTATTTTAAAACAAATATAAGCCAATTGAGACATTCTTTAGTTAGTGTTCTTTGTTCTTTTTAGTTTGGAGAATGAGTATAATATTTTAGAATTGCTTAAAATTGTGTTAATAGATGTTTGCAATATTTTATAAGTTATCAGAAACCATAAAGATTCTTTTGTTTCACTGTTTTATTAAATTTTTTAATACATCAGCTTTTTCTGATTACCACATAACTATATAAAAATGTTTGGTATTTATTAAATCTTTGCAGAGTTAATAAAATCTTACCTGAATAGGTACTCATCATAATTTTAAATACTGCATTAAATACTCATCACAATTTTAAATACTGTCTAAATACAATTTTATTGCTGTGTTTTATAAACAAACTGAACTTATAAAATTGGTTTCATATTTGTTTAGGTGAGATTGTTTACTGATAAGAGCAATGATTTACAAAAATATTAAGGATATGGTATTTCCTTTTCAAAAAGGGTTTTCTCGTTTCATATCCTATCAGTTCTGAATGTTAAGTATATAATTTTATTTTTTTATTTTTTTTGGGGGGCGGACAAAATCTGTCTCACTTTGTGTCCCAGGCTGGAGTGCAGTGACATGGTGTTGGCCCACTACAACCTCCAACTCCATGCTCAGCTAATGCTTTTGTAATTATAGTAGAGACAGGGTTTCACCATGTAGACCAGGCTCATCTGGAAGTCCTGACATCAACTGATCTGCTTGCTTCGGCCTCCAAAAGTGCTGGGGTTACAGGAGTTAGCTACTAGGCCCAGCCAAGTTTGTAATGTATTTAAAACATATATTCACAAATATAACCAGTAAATGTCAAGTTAGCTGTTGAAAGTAGTAAGTTACCTATTTCTACATTTAGTAGAAACAGTGTTCTTTGTGTCTCTGTTTCTTTAAAAATGAAAGATAGGATGAAATTAGGGTAGGTTAAAAACCCAAAATAATGATAGAGATTGTCAGTGGCCCACAATGCCATGAAAATGTCAAAGGCATAACCAATAGTAAACCTCTATGTCCTTGAACGTTAGAATATTTTAATTCATCTTAAAATTATTTATGATAAAAAGTTCTTCATGTCATGCATTCAGAAGTAAAGTCAGAAGGGAGGAACCGACCTAAACTGATCCTGATAGATATACCTGAGATACAGAGGACACAGCTGTCTTTCTACCAAACTCAATTTTAGAGACAGTCTTGTCTTCATGTTAGAGTGATGCATGGAGACATGATAGTGCAAAAACTCACAAACTTTAAAAAGTATTAGTGCCTAATAGCAGTATACATGTTTTCTTTCAAAAATACAAAACTATATTGTGTTTTGTATTCAGGAGGCTGAGACAGGAGAACCATTTGAACCCAGGAGGCAGAGGTTGCAGTGAGTCAAGATTTCACCACTACACTCCAGCCTGGGCAAGAGTGAGATTATGCAGGGGAAGGCAGCAAATCACACTGCCATGTGTGTACCTATGCAGCAATCTTGCATGTTCTCCACATGTACCCCCAAACCTAAAATGCAGTAGAAAAAAAAGAAAAAGAAAAGGTGGGTGGGGCTTATTCTCAAAGATCTTTCTGGTTGAGGCCATTGGCACACAAATGGTGTAGAACACTGTAGCACTAAATCCTGATTCCAGAAAGAGCTGGGAATTCAGATCTTGATGAATGACCTCATCAAAAAAGGTAGGGTAGATGAGGTGGCACCTGAGCTGGCTTTGTAGCAAGTGTAGGATTTTACATGGCAGAGAGAAAGAGTAAATACAGAGAAACAATATAATCAGGTATATAAGTGATAATATACCTATGTAGGTATATTATCCCTTCTGTAGAGTTGTTTACATTGAAAGATGAATGTTGGAAGCCCTGGCATACAGGCATGGTCTGACTGGATGGTGGAGAAGGTGAGGAGAATGTCTGCACGCCACTTTATCTTTGCTCCTGCCATGCTTACTTCCTGGGAGAACTTTCCTTCTGGCACTAGCCATTTATTATTCAAGGCCAAATTCATTTGTCCGACCCTTTGTGAAATCTCTCCAGACTCCCTAAGACAGCTTCTTTTGTGCTTAAACTTTTTTTTTGCACTGTAATATGGTGCCCATGACACTCACTGGTACTCGTGCTCTCGCATTTCATCTTCAAAGCTGGGTGAGCTTTATTCCTCATCTCTGTCCCAGAGCCTAGCATGGTATCTGGTACATAGTAAATGCTGAATGAGTGAGAGATCTGATAGGCAACAACATGGTCAAATCAGCACTTCCAGAAGATCAATAAAAGAGTAATGCACATGGTTTTGAGCAGTGAAAGAGAGACTGGAAGATGGGACACAAGTTAGAGGACTACATAGAAGAAGGAAAAGGGCTTGACCACTGAATATGAAGGGAGGCATCACATTTTGAAGACTAGGTGATTACAGTGGAAGAGTACCACATTTGAAAGACAGTATTCATTGTTATGCAAGGAGGGCAGAGAAGATAAGTTTGATTGTGGTTTGAGGTGTTAATTCCAAAGAAAATATTCACTAGCCTTTGGGAAGTCAAGACTGGCTCTGAGGTGACAGATGACACCAAGGATGTCCATCTGGAATTGCTGGTCTGGAGGTGATTGTTGAAAACTTTGATGAAATTTTTGTTTTTGTTTTTGCCCTCACCTCTCACCTCCCACTTTGATGAGTTTTTAAAGTTAGTGGGAATAGCAGGAAATAAATTCTTAAGGATCATTTATAGAAAGTATAGAAGGAAGGGCTAATGAAGTATAGAAGTTGGGGAAGGGTTGTTTTTTGAGAGAAGAGCCCAGGAAATGAAATGTCAGTGACTAAGAAAGGACAAGATTACTGGAATCAAGGGAGATGCAGGCTGAAGGCCCCAGAGATGGAGAATAGAAACTTCACTGAATTGTGTCTGAGCTGTTTTAGGTTCCTTTTATCACTAAGCTACCTGGAATCATATTTGGTAGATTAGTGCCTTATTTCCCACATTTTCTGTCTATTTTTAAAAAATCTCATTTTTGGCTTGTTTTGATTTTAAAGATAAAATCTTTCTTTTATTTTTTTTAAGACAGAGTCGTGGTGGCGTGATCTCAGCTCACTGCAACCTCCACCTCCCAGGTTTAAGCAATTCTCTGCCTCAGCCTCCTGATTAGCTGGGATTACACGTGTGTGCCACCATGCCTGGCTAATTTTTGTATTTTTAGAAAAGGTTTCACTATCTTAGCCAGGCTGGTCTTGAACTCCTGACCTTGTGATCCACCCACCTCAGCCTCCCAAAGTGCTGGGATTGCAGGTGTGAGCCACTGTGCCCACCCAAGATAAAATCTTTTTTAATAAATGGTGTTGAGAAAACTGGCTAGCCATGTGCAGAAAGCAGAAACTGGACCCCTTCCTGACACCTTACACTAAAATTAGCTCCAGATGGATTAAAGACTTAAACATAAGACCTAACACCATAAAAGCCCTAGAAGAAAATCTAGGCAAAACCATTCAGGACATAGGAGTAGGCAAGGACTTCATGACCAAAACACCAGAAGCATTGGCAACAAAAGCCAAAATAGACAAATGGGACCTAATCAAACTCCACAGCTTCTGCACAGCAAAGGAAACAGTCATTAGAGTGAATCAGCAACCAACAGAATGGGAAAAAATTTTTGCAGTTTACCCATCTGACAAAGGGCTGATATACAGAATTTACAAAAAACTCAAACAGGTTTACAGGAAAAAAACAAGCCCATTTAAACATGGGCAAAGAATATGAACAGACACTTTACAAAAGAAGACATACATGAGGCCAACAAACATGAAAAAATGCTCATCATCTCTGGTCATCAGAGAGATGCAAATCAAAACCACATTGAGATACCATCACACGCTAGTTAGAATGGCGATTATTAAAAAATCTGGAGACAGCAGATGCTGGAGAGAATGTGGAGAAATAGGAACACTTTTACACTGTTGGTGGGAGTGTAAATTAATTCAACCATTGTGGAAGACAGTGTGGCGATTCCTCATGGGCCTAGAAATAGAAATTCCATTTGACCCAGCAATCCCATTACTGTGTATATATCCAAAGGACTATAAATCATTCTACTATAAGGACACATGCACCCGAATGTTCATTGCAGCACTGTTTACAATAGCAAAGACCTGGAACCAACCCAAATGCCCATCGATGATAGACTGGACTGGAAAAATGTGGCACATATACACCATGGAATATTATGCCGCCATCAAAAATGATGAGTTCGTGTCCTCTGTAGGGACATGGATGAACCTGGAGAACATCATTCTCAGCAAACTGACACAAGAACCGAAAATGAAATGTCGCATGTTCTCACTCATAGGTGGATGATGAACAATGAGAACACATGGACACAGGGAGGGGAGCACTACACACTGGGATCTATTGGGGAGAATAGGGGAGGGACAGCAGGGGAGGGAATTGGGGAGAGAGAGCATGGGGAGAAATGCCAGATATGGGTGAATGGAAGGCAGCAAATCAAACTGCCACGTGTGTACCTATGCAACCATCTCGCATGTTCTTCACATGTACCCCAAAACTTAATGCAATAAAAAAAACAAAAATCTTTTTAAAAATAATATTATCCCTAAAACTCTTCTGCTGTACTTATGTGTGTAGTTAACAGTTTTTCATTTATTTGTGGTTTCCTCCTGGAGATTATCCTACATTTGTCCATCCTCAGTTTCATTTTTGTTACACCATCCATTGTGCCAAGCACATTATAGATGCTTGGAAGGTATTTGAGGTCACATTAAATGAGGCGGTATCCCTGATGGTAATGGCTGACAACCACATTTTTGGAGCCATTTGAGAACCTATAGATTATTCTTTTATCTGTGTTGTTGTTGAAAATGCTAAGTATTGCTGGGAGCTGAATTTACGTTTGTGTGCACATTTTTCTGAGGAAAGAGCCTATAATTTTTATTAGATTCTCAAAGATGACCTACTGCCCATCATGGGTAATATGTTTACCAGAACTTTCCTAATTGTAAACGCCTCTGTTTAGAACTTTTGCCTAACAGGCATATTCAGATACAGGAATCAGCAGTTATTTTGGATGGTGTGTGACCAGGGCAGACAATAGAGTTGATAAGGTGAGGTTTAGATTTAGGAAATTGGAGTTCTAAAATCAGTTCTACCACTGATTGGTGGTGTGACTTCAGGCAAGTTTCCCCTCTTGGCCAGTTTCTATATCTTAAAACTACAGTGTTTTAATCATGGAAAATTGGTCTTTGGAACTGCACAGTCAGAGAGATGGCCGTGATACATTTCTCCATACTTATTCTCTTTATGCAGGGACCTCACGGAGCTGCCTGCATCCCCAGGTGTTTGCTTCCTTCTGATCTCTTCCTTTGTCCTGGGTCACTCGTTGTTGGGATGGAATAAGGAATGGGTCACTTCCGTATAGCTGAGCTATTAATATTTATTTAACCTCTGTCTTCTCCCCAACTGCCTCATTCTTCTGTGAGTCTCTGTGCATAGAATTGTATCCTATACATAATATATTTTTGGCTGGTGATTATGGATCTTTTATTGATTCTCCTGGCTCCATAATATTTAGTAAAATTTAGTGGAAGAAGTGTACTTTAATTAGACCTTGAATATTTTGTAAAGGACTGGCACAGCAAAGACATGAGAGCAGAGATGTGTAAGTGAGAAGTACTAAGGACCTCCAGTTCTCTATAAAAGTAGGCATAAAAAGCTTTATCAAATTGGCATGCAAGGCTTTGACCTCAATATTTTTTTTTCTTTATTTTTCGAGATGGAGTCTCTGTTGCCCAGGCTGGAGTGCCGTGTCATGATCTTGGCTCACTGCAATCTTGGCCTCCTGGGTTCAAACAGTTGTTGTGCCTCAGCTTCCTGAATAGCTGGGATTACAGACATGTGTCACCACACCTGGCTAATTTTTTCTATTTGTTTTTAGTGTAGATGGGGTTTCATCATGTTGGCTCAGTTGGTCTCATATTCCTGCCCTCAAGTGATCCACCCCTACTTGGCCTCCCAATGTGCTGGGATTGTAGGCGTGAGCCACTGTGCCCAGCCCCCAATATTGTTTCTATGTAGTAGATCAACAAGGAGATTCAGATTCCTGCCTCAGAAGAGGCAAATGACTGTAAGAGATGTCCCTCAGGAATGTACAGAAATATTGTATCTCACTGATTGTAAGAAGCACACTTTTCTGCATTTTAACACCTCTGAAACCATGATGTGTGTTAAATTCATGGCAGCTTGCAATTTGTTGATAGCCTTTTTTCTCCTCTTAGTGTTATGCACATAAAATAACACAGTGCTTATATCTTAGACTGGATCTTAAATTTGAGGAAGTATAGTAGATGAGTTGATGAATGTTAAATGTAAAAATGCCAAAGGTATGTCTTAGTGTAGTTTATCTGAAATAGAGTGTGTTGAGAGGAATAATGTGAAATTAGGCTGGAAGAAAGATCGTAGCTTTCTAGAGAACCAGACTGATGAACCAAATGTGGGTACTATGTGAAGAGTGTTTAGATAACCATGTGAAATTTATTATTTAAAGGATTGTTTCTGTAAGTGAAATAATAAACCTAAAATTTTCATTTTATAAAGGATGAGAAAAATCAGTTAATGACAACAAGTGTCTGGTTGAAACAGGTATGTATAAAATTCAAACAGGCACCAATTAGTGACTGGGATACCTATTTTTGTTATAAGTCTCATAGCAGAAATACAAGAATATGGATATTTGTGAATATGAATGAATATGTGGCCTTGGTGGGTTGGCAGGATACAGAAAGATGAGGGTAGATGGAGTTCTTGTATTTATTCAGCCAATATTTTTTGGAGTGCCTACTATGTGCCATTCACTGTTATGGGCACTGGGGAAACAGCAGTGAACAAAACAGAAAACTGTGCTGTATTCATCTGTTCTCATACTGCCATAAGGGCTGGGTAATTTATAAAGGAAAGAGTTTTAATGGACTCACAGTTCAACGTAGCTAGGGAGGCCTCACAATGTTAATCGAAGGTGAAGGAGGAGCAAAAGCACGTCGGTCTTAAATGGCGCCGGGCAAGAGAGTGTGCAGGGGAACTGCCCTTTATGAAACCATCAGATCTCATGAGACTTACTATCACAAGAACAGCACAGGGAAAACCTTCCCCGATGATACAGTTGCCTCTCACTGGATTCCTCCTACAACATGGGGGGATTATGGAAACTACAATTCAGGATGAGATTGGTGGAGGGGGACAAGCCAAACCATATCAGCTGCCCTCATGGAACTTCATCCTAGTGGGGGAAAAATAAACAAGTTGTATATTACCGTAGAAGCTGATAAGCTTGGGGGAAAACACACTGGGAAAGAAACTAGGGAGTATTGGGGGGCTGTACTTCTAAAGACGGTGGTCAGAGAAAGCAGCATGGAGAAGTTGGTGTCTGAACAAAGGTTTGGAGGAGAAAAAGCAAGCCATGTGTGTATCTGGGGAGAAGGGTTTCAGCAGCAGGACCTGCAAGTGTACAGGTTCCGAGGCTGCTGTGCACCTAGTGTGTTTAAGCATTTGCAAGGCCGCCAGTGTGGCTAGTGGTGAGAGAGCCATTGGGGAGGGCAGTGTAGGAGATGGGATCAAATGAGCAGGAAGAGGCTGGTGGAGTAGCAGCTGCTTATAGGCCACTGCAAGGATTCTGAATCTGAGGGGGAAATGGGCAAAAATGAAATGAATTATTTTTATGTAGACAATCCCTTTTATATAAAGGACTTCCGTTCTTTTCTGGACCACCATACATGTGTCCTAACTCCTGTTGAGCACTTCCTTTTGTTTTTCCTTTATCATCTCTAACCCCAAACTTTGGAAAGGCATATACACTTTTCTCAGGGTACAGCCCCTAAGTTGATCACAGAACTGTAACTGCATGGAGCCAGGGCAAGGTGTTGAAATATGCAGAATGTGCAATAAATTTAACTCCCTTTTGCATGAACCAGGACAGCCAAATTGGGTGGCAATACATCTGGATAAAAGAATGGTTCCCTTGAACCTGGATGTGAAGTGCCTGTGACTTCTGGCCTGGATATAGTCAGTTGGTGAAAGAAAAGTCGCTGAGCAGAGCTGTGAACACACCTGGCTCTGGTTCTCGCCTGTGTCTCACAGGGACCAAGGCGAGAACCACCACCAGAGAGGACAGGGTGATCTGGTGTCCATAAGAAGAAAGACAGGGAGGTGAGTGTTCTCTATTAGGGGTAGAGATGATCTCACATCCACAATTTCTGATGCAACAAAGAAGTGTAGCATTCACTACTTCTGATTATTACTTTTATTGAAACTGAGGCAGATTTCTTTGTTTTAAAGGAATGGATAGATGTAAAATTAAGATGGAACCCTGAGGACTGTGGTGGAATAAAAATCATACATGTTGCTTCAGACTCTGTCTAGACACCCAACATCATTTTGTTTGATAAGTAAGTTATATTCTAAATTTAGTTTTGTATTTTTGAAAGAAAACATGTATACTGCTATTAGGCACTAATACTTTTTCTTCCTTCTGAAAATTGTTGAGGTATAAAAGTCAAATGACATGACCACATGTGCTGGGTGTGATGACATGTTTACAGATGAGGAAAGATCACAGAGTTTGCATGAGGGCGGCACAGGGGGTCACACCAAGGGGACTGATGGCTCCATTTACCCTTTCATTTACTAGACTACATATTTGGTGGACTCTAGATTGTTTGGGTATATATTTTTTACACCATTGAGGTCATATTTCATGTCAAATATGCATCCTTCTAATTGTGTTTAAATGCTATATTGTTTTCCCACAATGAGGAACTTGTTAATTATTAATTCAGAGGCATCCTATCTAGGTGTGTTTTGAGGATTTTTTTTTTTTTAACTTAGGGAGAGGATAGTTCTGGGTACCATTTTTTTTTTTTCTAAGACCACTGCTGGGCAAAGCTAGGAATTTGTGCTAATCTTAAAGCATTCTGTCTGATTCGAAAGAAGGTGTTTGGCATGAGGACAGAGCAACTGCTACACAAAAATATTTTTAATCTTTTGACACCCTGTACCTTCATGCTTCTTAAGTAATAAACAAAGCTTGTAAGGACACACGCAGCTTCTTGGAGCATCATTTTATTTCCAGTAGTTGAAAACATTTTAGTATTAAACATGAATGTATCACATAACGGTGTGCAAAAGCCACATGAATTTGAAGACGAAGAACTATATTTTAAAGAAATCTTATGTTGGTGGTGTGCTAGACTTCTCCAGTATATGAACTCACTTGGTGGGAGAGCTTGAGAGGCACAGCTGCTTTTCAGGGCCATGCCTAGCTTGGTGTTGATGGTCTTTTCTCATCAAAGTAAAGAGCGGCCAGTATTTGTGATGAAGGAGGAAGAGCACTGTGCAAGGAGTCTAGGAATGCAGATTCAGGTTTTGGCTGTATGCGTGCCCATTGTGTAAATAGCCTGAGTCTATTTTGTAAGGTGAGGTCCTTTCAATCAGTAGAATCTCAGAGTTCTGTGAAATAGAGATTTGTCAGTCCTGGATTATTTGCAGAAAATGGGGTTCAGTTCTAGTAGAGTTAGACATTTAAGGAAGATATTCCAGAGGAGGGTCCCCGTGCATAGCAGGTATATCTTATCTGAACTATAGTTACTTAAAAATTATTTCATGCGATTAGTGATAGGCCTGCTTTTATATTAGGCTTCTATTAATACAATTCATGGTGCGTTGTTATTGTATATGTGTGTATTTTACCACAGATGGACGTTTTGAAGGGACCAGTATGAAAACAGTTATCAGATACAATGGCTCTGTCACCTGGACTCCACCGGCAAACTAAAAAAGTTCCTGTACCATCGATGTCACATTTTTCCCATTTGATCTACAGAACTGTTCCATGAAATTTGATTCTTGGACTTAAAATGGATCGCAGGTTGATATAATTCTAGAGGACCAAGCTGTAGACAAGAGAGATTTTATTGATAATTGAGAATGGGAGATGGTGAGCACAATGGGGAGCAAAGAAAACAGAACTAACAGCTGTTGCTGGTATCTGCATCTCACTTACTCATTTGTAATCAAGCGCCTGCCTCTCTTTTATACCTTGTTTCTTATAATACCCTGTATCAGGCTCTCATTTTTTTTACTGTACTTGTCTTCTATCTTCCTTCAAATGAAGGTGAAAAGATTTGTCTCTGCACGTCAGTTCTTGTCTCTTTGACTGTCTTTCCGCTGGTTATTGAAGAGATCACACCCTCATGTTCAAAAGTCATACCTCTGATTGGAGAGTATCTGGTATTTACCATGATTTTTGTGACACTGCAAATTATGGTAACCATCTTCGCTGTCAATCCATTCTTCAACACATAATGCCATGGCACCTTGGGTGCACAAGATTTCTTCACAAGCTTCCCAAACTGCTTTGCATGAGAAGTCATGTGGATAGGTACTTCATTCAGAAGAAGCAAACTGAGAGTGGTAGTGGATCAAAATCTTCTAGAAGCACAATGGCAGCTGCACGTGATTCTATTCGCTACATTACAAGACACATCATGAAGGAAAATGATGTCCATGAGGTCTGTGATGTGTATTTGCAAATGCAGATCTGCTTCCATTCTAAGTTCAGAAGTTACTTTCATTACTTTTGGCAGAGTAAAAAGCATGATCTTTAAGTAAGACTAAGCATAAATGGAGGGCCAGAACTGTTGATAGAATTTTCTATAAAAGAGCTTTACTAAGGTTTGTTTCAGTTAAAACACCTGCAAAATTGGGCATCTACACGAATCTCACTTCTCCATTTCCCTCATCAGCATCTTGAATGACTCCAGAGAAAATTTAGTGTTATGTATTCTAAGGAATAATAATCCTGCCATATTTCTTGGCTCTGACATAATGAATTATTTTAAATTTGGAAGGTGAGGGCAGTAGGTGTACTGTTTTAATTTTGTCTTAGTTTAAAAACTTTGTTTCTAAATTGTGATTTTCTGCAGGCAGAACAAGGTTATAATAGTTAATGCAGTTATCAAAAGTTCTTTTAGGGCAGGCACAGTGGCTTCACACCTGTAATTCTAGCACTTTGGGAGGTCAAGAAGAGCAGATTATTTGAGGTCAGGAGTTCGAGACCAACCTAACCAACATGGTGAAACCCTGTCTCTACTGAAAATACAAAACAATTAGCTGGGCATGGTGGTGCATGCCTGTAGTCCCAGCTTCTCTGGAGGCTGAGGCAGTAGAATCACTTGAACCCGGAAGGTGGAGGTTGCAGTGGATCAGCATCGTGCCATTGCACCCCAGCCTGGGTGACAGAGTGAGGCCCCATCTCAAAAAAAAAAAAATTCTTTTTTTTTTGAGATGGAGTTTCGCTCTTGTTACCCAGGCTGGAGTGCAATGATGCGAACTCGGCTCACCGACACCTCCGCCTCCTGGGTTCAGGCAATTCTCCTGCCTCAGCCTCCTGAGTAGCTGGGATTACAGGCACACGCCACCGTGCCCAGCTAATTTTTTTTGCATTTTCAGTAGAGACGGGGTTTTCACCATGTTGACCAGGATGGTCTTGATCTCTTGACCTCGTGATCCACCCGCCTCGGCCTCCCAAAGTGCTGGAATTACAGGCTTGAGCCACCGCACCCAGTCAAAAATTCTTTTAAAGAATGAGCCTAATGTGAGATTTATAAATATTGCCAGTATATTTTTCTAAAATAAATATTTTTGTTCATTTTTAAGAGAATGTTAGGAAAATTAAGGGAAGGTGTTCTTATGCGTTACGTATTATATATCAGAGGATTCATATGAAGCTTAGTAGTAGTGTTTACTGTGCCTTTCTTTCTATGGTGTATTTTAAACCTGTGACTATAGTAATAATCTCCCAATTGAATGTACATTAAAATTGTTAACTATAATTTGTAAAGCTATTTAAAATGAAAAATTTTTCATCAAGTATGAGGCGATAAGAATGAATTTGGCAAAATAACAGCCTTTTCCCCAAAAGGGGTATTTGATGTATATATTTTTAAAAACTTTTTTTCTTCATATTTCAATGATTTAATTTCAGTAAGACATTTCTTTTTTATTATACTATTTATTTATTTCAGTAGGTTTTTGGAAAACGTGGTATTTGTTCACATGCATAAGTTCTTTTCATGGTGACTGCTGAGACTTTGGTGCACCCATCATAAAAACTTTTAATGCTCTGGATTTGTGAAGTATCTATTCGGTGGTAGCATAATTAAATTAGTTTATAAGGTTTGGAGCTATCAATTAAGTTTTTAAAAGTACATATATTTGTTAGGTAATGGTTTAAACTGAGATGGAATTTAATAAATGTCTGCAAAGTATCATGCAAAAGGGTCATGGCTCATACTACTAGGACCAGGGAGGTGGGATTTATTTTCAGAGGAGAACTTGGAAGCAGAGAAGTAATAGAATGTTTACAATGCCCTAAATTATAAATTATCCTACCGCTTGAAGCACAGTTCCTATAGAGGACACCATCCTTCAAAGAAGCTCACTCCTGGTCAAAGAAATGGCGCTGTAGAAAGGGGGGGCACTGCTGCTCAGTGGCCTGGCTCAGCCTGCTCTTTCCTTATGGTGGCTCTGACCGGCTGAACTGGCTCTTTACTAAAGCTGGCTCCAGGGAAGACTGGTCTGTGCTCATGAAATTTGACTGAAGTGGTCCCTACGAAATCCAAAAATAATAAGGTGTGTATGTGGGAAGATGAACAGCTTTCTAATGTGTATTATTCTGAACAAACTTTTTTCTCTTTTGAGATGGAGTTTTGCTCTTGTTGCCCAGGCTGGATTGCAGTGGCACAATCTTGGCTCACTACAACCTCCGCTTCCCAGGTTCAAGTGATTCTCCTGCCTCAGCCTCCCGAGTAGCTGGGATTACAGACACCCGCCACCATACCCGGCTAATTTTTTGTATTTTAAGTAGGGACGGGGTTTCGCCATGTTGGACAGGCTGGTTTCAAACTCCTAACCTCAAGTGACCCACCCGCCTCAGCCTCCCAAAGTGCTGGGATTACAGGCGTGAGCCACCACACCCAGCCTTTGAATGAACTTTTAATTTGGCATGAAATTAACCTCAGGCTAGAGTCTCTCAGAGTATTAAAATAAGTAAATACTACTGGGCAAGAATAAGTAGCAAAAATAACTGTATAGTAAGAATATTTTTTAGTTTATTGTAAAATATTCAAGTAGTCTATTTTAATTTTTATTTTAAAATCTATCAAACTAGACCACTTGTAATAGATTATGAGTTGATGAGAACATATTTTGTAGTCTCTTTTAAAGCTTATATCTATAATAGACCATCAGGCTAGTGTCTGTCCCTGAACTGAGTATAGGGTCACTTCCCTGTTAGAGGCAGTAACAGGGGCAGAGACTGTTTGGCTTCTAACTCAGCATGTTTGTTAAATCTTAAAACATGTACACAATTTACAATTGTTTAATGTGTTGTTATTTTTTTATAGCAGGTTGTTGAAGACTGGAAATTCATAGCCCAGGTTCTTGATTGGATGTTTCCGTGGACTGTTCTTTTCGTTTCAATTGTTGGATCTCCTGAGCTTTTTGCTCCTATAATTTATAAATGGGCAAATATAATAGTACCAGTTCATGTCAGAAATGCAAATAAGTGAAGCCTCCTGAGGGACTAAAGTGTACATTTAGGTAACACACATATATCTTATGGCATCTACAAAATTATGAAAATGTAAGTTATGTGTTAAATTTGGGGTGAGCTTTAACAGATTAATAGTTGCTAACCTCAATATATGTTAATAGATGATCCATTAGAACAGCTGCCTGTATGAATGAATAACTGATGAGATAACATTTGATCTAAAAATAGCAGCAAAATATTATCCAAACTGTACTAGTGAAAAATCTAGTATTTGTATTCTGGCAAAAAGTACTAATTTATAATCAACAGTAAAGCTCATCCTTTTACTGTGCTGGAAAATTCCAGTTGTATTTGAAGACTGATTTTAAAATGTTTCTGCATTTGATAAAGGTACATACACTTCATGTACTCACCGAGTAACAGCTAATCTTTAATATTATACTGCTATATTTAAGAAGCTGACTACTTGATATAATAATTACTTAATGTGATGCTGCTTTTCCATAACGAACATTTTTAAAATAAATGAAAAACAGGAACTGGGAACCTCCTTAAGACTTACTTTATCTTTAGATGCTTTAACTGAATAATTACAGTGTTAACTATTTTTGTAGCTTAACTTCCACTGTAAAGTCATACATTAGACAACTCCTGTGGACACGCAGTAGCATATCCTTAACATTAATGTAAATCCTCTTGTCCATATTTCCCATGATTAATAGAACCATCTTCCATGTAAACTGTGGTGGTATCTCTTTATCCATGATCTTAGAACAGTCAGTCCACTACAATTACATGAACCCATTTAGAAAAACATATTTAGGGCTGGGCACAATGGCTCACACCTGTAATCCCAGCACTTTGGAAAGCCGAGGCAGATGGATCACCTGAGGTTAGGAGTTTGAGACTGGCCTGGCCAACATGGTGAAACCCTGTTTCTACTAAAAATACAAAAATTTAGCCAGGTGTGGTATTGGGTGCCTGTAGTCCCAGCTACTCAGAAGACTGAGGCAAGAGAATCGCTGGAACTCAGGAGGTGGAGGTTGCAGTGAGCTGAGATTGTACCATTGTACTCCAACCTGGACAACAAGAGTGAAACGCCATCTCAAAAAATGAAATAAATAAAAAAACATTCAGGTCTAAAGCATTCTGTGAGAAAACAATCTTCCAAGATTAAAGATGGTATTCTAATTTGGTAAGCACACTGTTATATACCTGTAATATTTCAATTTTCTCTTCTTCATTCTAACACTTACAATAATAGAATCTTAGAGTTGCAAGGGCCTTTAGATGTAATCAATAGTCTATTACTAGTACAGCATAAATGATTCAGTATAGTATAATGTAACAGACAAAACGGTTAAATTTGACCTCCAAACGCCACCGCTTCAGATGTGACCAGGTAGAAAATGGACAGAAACCTTGCATTCAATTTAGAACTGTTAGCTGTCGAGATAACAAACACCTTATTTATTTGTAGTGAGTAACCTATCTAAGTACAAAGAGCGTTCAAGCCAGCGCTCTTTGGAAGGCAGAGGAGACCTTGTCTAATTTGCATTTTATTGTAGGCAGGTGTTTAATGCCATTTAATGAAAGCCTGGTGTCATGAATTTAAATTGCTAGCTACCTTAGCTTCTATACATCCCTTACCCTTCTTACACTCCCATTGCTGTGACTTCAGATTTTTATGCATTTATTTGTTTTGAGACAAAGTCTCACTTTGTCGCCCAGCCTCTCTAATGAAAACAGAGAGATTTTATTACCAGAAAGATGTTAATATTATTCTTCAAAAAGAAAAATGTTTTCCATATTAAGGCCTAAAAATCAAAGTAAAAAAAGACACTCATAAACATATGGGAATATCTATCATGTATATTAAACTAAAAAAAAAAAACAGAATTGGCAGCATTAGTTTCAAAAGTATGTAGACATATTGAAAGTGTAAATTCATACATTTAATTTAAATTAGATAGCAAGCTCTGTACTACTGAAATAATTTGGTGACAGAATTATCTGTTTTTAATAAAATAACTTGTTAACCTGTCTCAGTCAGCATCACATTGATTATCCCTTTATCAGATCTGAGTAGCACCAAAGGACTGAAAGTGGCATATATATTGCCCACAAGCCTCTGGACACCCAAAACAACAGGGTCATATGCACCTATCAGGGTTGCGGTGAATGAGATGATGAAATCAACCCAATAGATGATGCAAAGTAACTCACTGGCAGCAGGATGGTCTGAGTGGCACTTTTCTCTGGGGACAGTCTTGGGGAGAGGCTGGTGCTATGAAAGTACTGGATTATTTCTGGTACCTAAACAAAAGAACCACTATATATGTACTTGAAAGCAACACTATTCCTATAAGAAATACATTTCTGCATAATTACAGAATAAGGAACAGTCTGCTGATGATGGAGTTCATGATGGAAAAGCGAACAGCATTTACTGATATGCAGAAGATTGCTCAGGGTCGCATTGGAAGAAGCCATAGCGTACAAGATAAGATTGCTATTGAAAAAGAAGAAAACATAAAAAGAACAAGAAATGGCAGGTGAAAATGGTAGAATTATAGTTAAATCTCACCACCAAAGAGCTGCTGGGGCTGATGATTATGGCTTGAAGCACACTCAGGAGGCAGGTAGTGCAGATGGAGAAACTTCATATCACCTTGTTCGATAGAAAAACACTTCACACTTGAAATCATTCAGAAAATACAGTGACTCAAACAGACCTGAAGCCAACAATGACACCTTAGCGAGAAGCATCACTGTGGATGAGGGCCACATGATATATGGCCAGGTCAGTGGGCTTAGGCCTGCATTACAGGAAAAGTGTAATGACGTGGAAGAAAATGAGGAAGCTGACGGTTGAGATTCCAATGCCAGCTTGAAAAAAGGCATTTTTCAATGAAAACATAAGTAGAATGTAATAGTCTAAAATGTGAAAGAAAAACATATTTCAAATATCTCAAAATAAAACTTTACATCGTTATTTATTGTATGTTCAAAATCATCACTAACAATGTTTTTATCTTATAAAATTCTTGAATTCGATTACCATACATTTTTAAAAAGTCTTTATTTTATAAAGTTCTTTTATTCAATAATTCTATTACATAAATTAAAACAGCCTCAACATTATTTTATACACCATATATGTAGTGCATATATTCTAAGAATATTTGTGTGTATACACAATTTAAATACTGAAAAATAATCTGACTCTCACATCACAGCATTAATTTTCTCAGCCTCTCTTTCACATTTAAGAACTTTGTGATTACCTTAGGTTCACACTCAATTCAGGTAAGATCAGGTGCATTCTGGGTAGTATAGTGGTAGACACCAAATTCATAATTCAATTAATCTCCTTATTTTAGAGTCAACTGATTATCACCCTTGATTTTATCTGCAGCCTCTTTTCTCTTTGTTATATACCAAAATATATTCCTAGAACTGAGGGGTTTAAACAAGGGCACTTTTGTGGGGCATTATTTCATTTATCACAACGCATAAAACTGTATTTTATTAAAACCCTGGCTCTGTCCAACTTTTGTTTTCCTCACAGAGAACCCTGATGTAAACTTTATCTTAGAAGGAAATTGAGGCTGGGCACAGTGGCTCAGGCCTGTAAGCTTAGCACTCTGGAAGGCTGAGGTGGGCAGATTACTTGAGGTTAGAAGTTCAAGAACAGCCTGGCCAACATGGTGAAACCCTGTTTCTACTAAAAATACAAAAGTTAGCTAGGTGTGGTGGCACATGCCTGTAGTCCTAGCTACTCGGGAGGCTGAGGCAGGAGAATTATTTGAACCTGAAAGGCAAAAGTTGCAGTGAGCTGAGATCATGCCACTGCACTCTAGCCTCCATGACAGAGTTAGAACCTGTCTCAAGAGAAAAAGACAGAAGAAAGCAGAAGAGGAAGAGGAATAGAAAAAAGAAGAAAAAAGAAAAGGAGGAAGAAGAAGGAAGAGGAGGAAAGGAGGAGGAGAAGAAAAGGAAGAGGAGGAAGAAGAAGAGGGGAAGGGGGACGGGGAGGAGGGTGCAAGAGGAGGAGGAAGAAGATTGCTAAAATACAGCTCTCAATATTAAGAGGACCTATACTATCATTCTCTGCCTTTTAACATCAAAATATTTGCATTAAAGTGATTACATGATAATCTTTGTTGAGACTTCAGTTATTACCGAGTTATCCTTTCACGCCTTGGAAAAATACTAAGGTCTTTAATACTGAAGATAATTTGCTATATCTTAAAGAGAGTATCTGTGTATCTGAACACTTTATAAATTTATGGGATACTTTTGCAATTACTTTCTCTTGTTTCTGTCCCCGGATATAGGCACTATTTATTGAATTCAATTAAGTTAATCCAGGGCTCAGAATAATTTAGTTTTGTAATACACACTCATACACAAATTATCAAATAAATTACTCAGACCTTAAGATAAAAATGTTTGAAGGGATAGCCTGCGGAGAAATGCCAAATGTGGGTGAAGGGGAGAAGAAAAGCAAAGCACACTGCCATGTGTGTACCTACGCAACTGTCTTGCATGCTCTGCTCATGTACCCCAAAACCTATAATCCAATAAAAAATTTTTTTAAAAAAAAAAATAAATAAATAAAATAATGATTTAAAAAAAAATGTTAAACGATGATTTTTAAGGCCACTTACAGTTATACCAACTTATAAACATGTCAGACAATGAAGATAATTTGACATTTTTAGATTATACTCAGAAATTCACATCTGAGTTAAAACACTGCTCTAATACCAACTGATGTAGATGCGTTTACAAAACAGAAATTGTGTATTTGATATAATCATTGTTATTTTTATCTCCCAATGCATAATCTAGTGCAGGTACACATTTATCTCAGTGTCAAAAACCAAACAGCAGCAGACAGTTGCCACCAACATATACTGGTGCCTTCACCATATGTGGGTTTTGCTTTCATGTTAGATCCAGAACCTCCAGGGTTACATCAGATTAAAGGCATAATAATCTTTCCACTTAAAAGTAAAACAGTTTAGTACAAGCAAAACAATATTTGTACTTGAACTATTACTGATATACTAATATATATTTAGTAATTATATAACAATCAGTTTACAAATATACTGCATATATTATAAGCATGTCTCAGAGACAAATAAAATTAGAAAAAAAGACATAAATAAGAATTCTAACTTTTTTTTCTTGCCCAATGTCGTATTCAGGTCAGATATTTTAATACATGCTGCACATCTGTTAAATAACAACCTAATGCAAAAGAGTTTATCTGTTATTTTTTTTTTTCTAATGAGGATTTTGAGGACATTTGTAATGAGTCTAGAGAAAAGAAAAGTTCTCACAGACAAGGGTTAAAAAAGTTGAGTATTAAGACATTCAGTTCAATCTGAATTTTAAGTAAATAATAGATATTTTGTGTAAATATCTTCAAAGAATTGCTTACATATACTACACAGAAATATGCAAATACTGCATAGCTATATAAAAATGTTTTTTGTTATTCTAATTTTAAGGTTAACTGTGTTTTCTGTACTTTTATTTGGCAAATCTGCCACATCTACCATAAAACTTGAAATAACATGTTAAAGACAAAATAGAAAAAAAAATGATACAGGCGACATGGATTGCTCAAAGTGTAAAAGAAAATTGCATCTTAAATGACATATTAAATACATACATTAAGATGTACATGTGAGCTTTCACTATGAGACGTGGCAACCAGGTATTCTTGTGCTGATAATAAAGGCCCTGAGCAATCTCAGAGACAGCAATACAGGTCAAGTATATTCTCATTATACTTGATTTATCTTCTAAATAGCACAAGTTTCAACACACACAATGGTGGGGAAGATAACATCATTAAATGGACCAAGAATAAAAGACTGATTACAAATTTTGCAGGTTCAGATCATATGTCTAAAAAAGACAGTGTTTTAGAAGACATTAGCCATATGACCAAAGTGTTATTATGCATAAAATACTGTATTTTGGGCCGGGTGAAGTGACTTATTCCTGTAATCCCAGGACTTCAAGAGGCTGAAATAAGAGGATAGCTTAAAGCCAGGAGTTCAAGACCAGCCTGATCAAAATAGTGAGTTCCTATTTCTACTTATTTTTTTATTTAAATTAACTGGGTGTGGTGGTACATGCCTATATTCATAGCTCCTAAAGAGAATAAAGCAGGTGAATCATTTAAGCTTATTAAACTGTGGCTGTAGTTAGCACTAATGACACCACTGCATTCCTGAGTGACAGAGTGAGAGACCCTTCTGTGAAAAAAATAAAAAAAAAGATACTCTATCTTGGAGAAAATAAAGTTAAACAAAGTCTATTTCCTCATTTTTATAATAATGTCTAATTGGTAGAGATACTTAAAATTAATAACATAACTTTTCTACAGATGTTTACATTGTACCTGATTTATATTAAAATTACATGCAACCTAAATAATAAAATAATGCACACGTTTTATTATTATATTGATAACTTCGTGGTCATTATCAATTTTATTATATGCTATGAATGAAATTCCAAGACCTATGATGGCTTACTGACAACATACAGTAGTTATGAGACTCACAGGTGAGAAATGAGGGGGGTGGTTGATTTAGTGGTAATGGCTGAAAACCTTGAAAATAGAGATCACCATTGTAGGAAAAAACTTTCAACCTGGATTATTACATAAAAACAAAGTGTGAAATGCAGAAATGCCAAAAAAATCAATTATAATAGGTATGAAATAATAACTGAATAAACATATATATTTTGACAACAGTTAGAATGTTTGTTAACATTTTTATGATCTCGAGACACTTAATTCTCAGGTCCTGGAGCAAAAAATATATAGACTGAAAGTGTCACTGAAGAAACAGCAGACAGAAAACACTTGAGGGGTTTGGTTACAAGCCATGGGCTACAAATTTGGGGTTAGTTCTAAAATTTTGCCAAGCAATGTGTGTGTGTATGTCTTAATCTCTAGAATGAAGAGTATAATTGAGCAAAATAAAAATATAACACTTATTTTTTAAAGCTTGTGAGTTTTTGCACTATCATGTCTCTGTGCATCACTCTAACATGAAGACAAGCTGTGTCCTCTGTATCTCAGGTACATCTATCAGGATCAGTTTAGGTCGGTTCCTCCCTTCTGACTTTACTTCTGAATGCATGACATGAAGAACTTCTTATCATAAGTAATTTTAAGATGAATTAAAATATTCTAACGTTCAAGGACATAGAGGTTTACTATTGGTTATGCCTTTGACATTTTCATGGCATTGTGGGCCACTGACAATCTCTATCATTATTTTGGGTTTTTAACCTACCCTAATTTCATCCTATCTTTCATTTTTAAAGAAACAGAGACACAAAGAACACTGTTTCTACTAAATGTAGAAATAGGTAACTTACTACTTTCAACAGCTAACTTGACATTTACTGGTTATATTTGTGAATATATGTTTTAAATAGATTACAAACTTGGCTGGGCCTAGTAGCTAACTCCTGTAACCCCAGCACTTTTGGAGGCCGAAGCAAGCAGATCAGTTGATGTCAGGACTTCCAGATGAGCCTGGTCTACATGGTGAAACCCTGTCTCTACTATAATTACAAAAGCATTAGCTGAGCATGGAGTTGGAGGTTGTAGTGGGCCAACACCATGTCACTGCACTCCAGCCTGGGACACAAAGTGAGACAGATTTTGTCCGCCCCCCAAAAAAAATAAAAAAATAAAATTATATACTTAACATTCAGAACTGATAGGATATGAAACGAGAAAACCCTTTTTGAAAAGGAAATACCATATCCTTAATATTTTTGTAAATCATTGCTCTTATCAGTAAACAATCTCACCTAAACAAATATGAAACCAATTTTATAAGTTCAGTTTGTTTATAAAACACAGCAATAAAATTGTATTTAGACAGTATTTAAAATTGTGATGAGTATTTAATGCAGTATTTAAAATTATGATGAGTACCTATTCAGGTAAGATTTTATTAACTCTGCAAAGATTTAATAAATACCAAACATTTTTATATAGTTATGTGGTAATCAGAAAAAGCTGATGTATTAAAAAATTTAATAAAACAGTGAAACAAAAGAATCTTTATGGTTTCTGATAACTTATAAAATATTGCAAACATCTATTAACACAATTTTAAGCAATTCTAAAATATTATACTCATTCTCCAAACTAAAAAGAACAAAGAACACTAACTAAAGAATGTCTCAATTGGCTTATATTTGTTTTAAAATACAAAATTTTACATAAATAAGGTGTAATGTAGCCAATTCATTAAATCTCAACTCAAATAAAACACCATGAAAATATAAAGGTCTTTCCACAAATCTATAAATTTACTTCCTCATGAGTACATTTGCATTTTACCTTGAAAAATGTTCTGCTGTTAGCTGTGATTCAGTAATAATTAGACTGTGCTTATGAGAAGCAATTCTCCTAACATCTCACTGAGAAAATGCTTCATCATGCCATCACCCCCTTGAGTCTTAGGCTCTTACTGTTTATGCAGATAAATAATAGACAGTCACCCAGATGAGTCTCTGAGTGGAATCTTTGTATGTAGGTTGATGCCCACAATATGTTATAAGGAAGTGATACCGAGAGCTCATCTCCCTTTATTTAGGCCAATAATTGTCATGTCACCTGCAAAAGTAGGATAGCCTAGAGATTAAGATTATTAGAAAGAAGACATTAAGGAGAAAACTAAACTAAGGCTTAACTCCTGATAAACAGCAGGTGAGAAACAGATGGGCTTTAAACTTTGTCATATATAATCACATTTTCATGGTAACTTTGCCCACGCTGGTTGTCTGGTCTAAGTTGTGTCAACAAAACAGAAGTCAAACAATATTTTTACTTATAAATAAACAGAACATAATATTGGGTTTCTTGATGTAAACGCCCTGGTTCCAGAATGTCCTATGATATTCATGCATGTTCCTCAATAGTCTTATAATTTCTCAATGGTGTCAGAGTAAGAGCTAGACTATAAGCTTCTCTGTTGTGATAAGGAAAATGTCCCCTTTTTTGCATCTACTTAGAAGTGCTTTTCAACACACACACACACACAAATACAGAGCCCTGAACCAAGGCAGGGAAAGAAAAATTTAAGTTTTCACTTGTAACATATTAGGCATGGTACATTTATTAAAGGCAGAAGGAACACCTCCACTGCAAGAAGCATTGATGTTTAGGGTGTGCACTTTCTTTCTTCATAGCTCTTACTTTGATGTAAATTTCCAGGCACCTGTGTTTGTGTGCTCTGTCACCTGATCTTTCAGCATCATCTACTATTTTCAGCCATAGGGGTGTTTAATTGTACAAACTAAGCATCAGAACACTCACTTTTTGGCAATTGTCAAGCTATTTCCTTTGTAACATTTATCAGCTACACCTGTAATATAACTAACTTTAACTGTAACCTTAACCCACATTGTGGCAACATTTAGAACTGGATGCTAAAATGGTAGCTTTTCTTTTCATAAACCAATGGATCTTGACAGAGGGCATCAGCTTAGCCTGTTTAGATTCAGCAAGGTGTGTTCTCATGTGTCATATCTCATCTGCTAATAAACAAATCTTTCAATTGGCCTCAGTCAGAACTATCTTTACTTATACACTTTCAATGTCTGCAAATACAATTCTGCTAGCTCTATCAAACCCACTTTAATCTATGATCAGTTTCCATCCCTACTATCTCATTGCTCAACTTAGGTAGTTTCTTAGGTCTTGATTTGCTGATGTGAAACTTCATTTCTTCCATTTAAACATTTTTGAACCAGTGCTAAGATATAAAACCCATCAGCAAAGAATTCTATTCACAGAAGTTATTTAAGTAATAAAGATATTTCAGATGTATTTTTTAAAAATGAAGATAACCTGTTGCTAATTTATCTATCTTCCAGGTTTGTAGATGGCCACCTTCCACTGTTGTCTCACAGGAAAGAGACAGAGACAGAAAAAGAGAGTGTATTTTCTTCCTCTTGTTAAAAGACCACAGTTCCATGTTAGTATCATCCAACACTTTTGAACTTACTGAACCTTAATTCCCTCCTAAAAACCTTATCTCCAGATACAATCATATTGGCAGTTAGGTTTTACCATGATAATTTTGAGAGCGACCCATTCAGTTCATAGAAGGAGAAAAAAAGCCATATAAAGGCTACCTTTTTATATCTAACTGAATTTTAGTAAAAATACTGAGCAGTTACAAATAAGTTAAGATGTATATATTATAAGCCCTGGAGAGAACACTGAGATAATGAAAAAGAGACGTTTATTTTATACACAACAAAGAATATTTACAAAAATAGCTTTGAAAATCTCATTAAACAAATATAAACAATCATGAGAAACAAAAAGGATTAAAAATAATGATTTCTGAGTTACCATATTATGATATCAAAATGTACAGTTTTCAAACCAGCAAAACACAAGGCAGGCAAAAACTATCACTCATTAACAAGATAACAAATTAACAGGAACATTCCTAGAGGTATTCTAGGAATGGGTATGGAAAGACAAAAAAGTCCTTAGGCTGGGTGACATGACTCACGCCTGTAATCTGAACACTTTGGGAGGCCGAGGCAGGTGGATCATCTGAGGTTGGCAGTTTGAGACCAGCCTGACCAAAATGAACCCTGTCTTTACTAAAAATACAAAATTAGTCAGGCGTGGTGTTGCATGCCTGCAATCCTAGTTACTCAGGAGACTGAGGCAGGAGAATCGCTTGAACCTGAGAAGCAGAAGTTGGGGTGAGCCAAGATCACACCATTGTACTACAGCCTAGGAAACAAGAGTGACATTCTGTCTTAAAAAAAGAAAGTCTTGAGGTCAACTGACTTAAATATGCTGACAGAGTAAACCATAAAAAAGACAAAAAAAAAAAAAAAAAGGAAAACAATGTCTTATCAAATAGAAAGTATCAATAGAGGCAATTATAAAATAAATAAAAAATCTAAAGTCAAACATAAAAATCACTGAAAGAAAAAAATTTACCAGAAAGGTTCTACAGCAGATAAGAGTAGAAAGAAAGAAAAAAAAAGTATTAGCAAGGTTTAAGTCTATTCAATTTTAATTATTTAGCCTGAGTAGGAGAGATGAAAGAGAATTACAAAAATTAGAAACACCTAAGACACTAATGAGAAATAACTAAATTGCCATCACAAGCATCATGGACACTCTAGAAAGAAGAGGGAGAGAAAAGGGTCAGAAAAAATATTTGAAGGAATAATGGCTGAAAAATTTCTAACCATTTGGCTAAAAGAAAAAGACAACAAAGAAGTCTATTTTCAGCAAAATGTTTTTCAAAAACAAATGAGACACCAAAATATTTCTATTTTTAAAAAATTTATACAGAGTTTATCACTAATAGATCTGCTCTGCAATACATGATAAAGGCTATCTTTTTTTGCTGAAATAAAAGGAAACACTAGAAAATAACCTAAGGCCATATTAACTGAACAAATAAAAGGAAAAGGAAATATATGAAAAAACATAAGTGCCACTAATTTCTATCCCATAACTTATTTCATCTTTAAAAATTTTTATTTTCTTTTTCGAGATGGAGCCTTGCTCAGTCTGGAGCAAGACAGGCTGGAGTGCAGTGGCATGATCTCAGCTCATTGCAAGGAAAAATACATGGAAAAACATAAGTGCCACTATTAAAATATTTCTATCCCATAACTTATTTCATTGTTAAAGATTATTTTCTTTTCTTTTTCGAGATGGAGTCTTTCTCTGTCTGGAGCAAGACAGGCTGGAGTGCAGTGGTGTGATCTCAGCTCACTGCAACCTCTGACTGCTAGCTTCAATTGATTCTTCTGCTTCAGCCTCCCAAATAGCTAAGACTACAAGTGCATGCCACCACACCCAGCTAATTTTTTGTATTTTTGGTAAAGACAAGGTTTCACCACGTTAGCCAGGATGGTCTCGATCTCCTGATCTCATGATCCACCTGCCTCAGCCTCCCAAAGTGCTGGTCACCACACCCAGCTTAAAATTCTTTTTATATATGATTCGAAAGATTAATGCATAAAAGTAATTATAAATCTGTTAATTTCATGCAGTGCATAATTATATAAGCTGAAAACATATAGTTGGAGAAACAAATCTATATGGAATCAACTGTTTTAATAAAACCAACTTTCAAGTGGTATTAATTTATTACACATGGTCATACATTCATGAGATTTCTTACAATCATTACTTACTAGAACAACAAAGTCAAAAAGGAATTTAGAAGGAAATAAAAACTGTAGACTAGAAAAATATCAATAGAATAAAAATGTAATAAATAGACTAAATTTGAAAAAGATATACAACAGAAAAAGAAGCAGCAAAATGTAGATTTCTATTTTTGGAAATACTTTAAATAGAGATAAATTAAACTGGATGATTACAGTACCAACATTGACAGAGTGGTTTAAAAAACATAAACATAATCCACCTTTATGTTATCTATAAGAGACTCTCATTAGTTTTCTCTTTAGTTTGTAAGTAAAAGAATGACTAAGGATACTTTATATAAATAGTAACCAAAAGAGCTGGGGTGACTATACTTCAGCAAAATAAACTTAAGACAAAAGTGTGACAAAGGAAGGCACTGTATATTGAAGAAACATAAACCAATCCATAAGATATAACTGTAAATATATATGCCTAACAAAAATCCCAATATATGAAACGAAAAAAGACAGTTAATGACAGAAGTAGAAAGTTATACAATCAGATTTGTTGACCTAAATATACTACCTAGACCTGGCAGCCATATACAAGAACCCTACTTCACATTTCTAGAAAAAGAAATTAATTTGGTTTTCAGATTCTGTTAACTGGTTTCCAGAAATTAATTTAGCAATCTTAGTCTATGAAATGCCTATTTTTAAAAAGATTTCTGCATATTACACTCAATTCAATGTTTCTAATATATTTATCATTAAAAAGCCATAAAAGTATGACTTTAAACTATTTCCACTTTCATCAATAGACAATCATTAATCTATTGCCTGTCTCTATTGATTTGCATTTTATGGTTTTTTTTTCTTTTGAGACAGAGGTTTGCTCTTCTTGCCCAGGCTGGAGTGCAATGGCTCCATCTTGGCTCATTGCAACCTCTGCCTCCTGGGATTAAGCAATTCTCCTGCCTCAGCCTCCTGAGTAGCTAAGATCACAGGCATGTGCCACTACACCCAGCTAACTTTTTGTATTTTTAGTAGAGACAGGGTTTCTCCATGTTGGGCAGACTTGTCTTGTACTCCTGACCTCAGGTGATCCACTCACCTCAGCTTCTCAAAGTGCTGATATTACAGGCTGAGCCACCACACCCAGTCAATGGATATTCTTTTAAAACTGCATTGTTGGCTGGGATAAGTGGTTCACCCTTGTAATCCCAGTACTTTGGGAGGTCAAGGTGCATGGATCACCTTTAAGTCAGGAGTTTGAGACAAGCATGGCTAATCTGGTGAAACCCCATCTCTAACAAAACTACAACAATTAGCATAGCATGGTGGTGGGTGCCTGTAATCCCAGCTACTCGGGAGGCTGAGACAAAAGAATCACTTGAACCTGGGAGGTGGAAGTTGCGGTGAGCCAAGATCATGCCACTACACTCCAGCCTGGGCAACAAAAGCAAAACTCTGTCTAAAATCAACAACAAACCTGCATTCTTGTGGAATAATTAACATTTTGTATCTATGCAATGGTACAGTCTGTCATGTTTCAATCTTGTTTCTTTCACTTACCATAATGTATTCGAGATAGATTATTCTTTTTCTTATATATTAGAAAATGTATTTAGGAGTGAAAAAAAAGAAATCTACATTGCGTCATACTTTTGCCTTTTTTCTTTATAAATGAAAAGTCAACTATTAGCAAAAATACTTATTAAACAATAATACAGTTGGCTGCACATGACTGTTATCCAAGCACTTTGGAAAGCTGAGGTGGGAGGATTACTTGAGGCCAAGAGTTTGAGATCAGCCTGGCCAACATAGTGCAATGCCATTTCCACTAAAAATATAAAAACTAGCTGGCATGGTAGTGTGCGCCTATAATTCCAGCTTCTCAGTAGGCCAACACACGAAAATCTACCTAACCCAGATGGCAGAGATTGCAATCACCTAGATCATACTAATGAACTCCAGCCTGGGTGAGAATGCGAAACTGTCTCAAAAAAAAAAAAAAAAAAAGAAAAGAAAAAGATATAGTTAAAAGAAATAACATCTAGGATTTGGCAACACAATAGAATAACTAGTTAACAATAATTCATTGTATATTTCAAAATAGCTAAAAGAGATTTGGAATGTTCCCAACACAAAGCAGTTGTAAATGTTCTGAAACCCAGCCATAAAATATTTTTAAAATAAATGTTTCAGCTGATGAACATCCCAGTTACTAAGCTTTATTACACATTGTATGCTTGTATCAAAATATTACATGTACCCTGCATATAAGTACAATTTTTATGTATCCATAAAATTAAAAATAAACAAAAAAAATTACTATTAAATGAGATAAACTTTTAATTTTTGAAAAGATCAAAAACTTTGAAAAGCATGTCAAAAGTTAGTTAATGTTAAATCAATTGTAAGACTGAACTAGATACTCTAGCAAAAATGTGGTTAGAGTCCACTTTTGCTTTGTATAATTCTTCATTTTAATTCCTGTTTCAGGGCACAGAAAAATACCACCTGCTTTTCAGGAGAATCAGTTTCAATGTTGTATGCTAACACGTTATCTTCTCTTTCTGGGTCTCACTTTCATCTTTGGTCATCATCAAGGAGTATGATTAGCTAATGGCTGCCTGCTCTAAGAGATTATGCAGTGCCCTTGATCGCTTGAGCTCTAGTGAAAGATGTGAGTTTGTCATCCCCGAAAGCCAACACCAGACCCATCCAGAATGACCATAATGCTGCAGTTTTTAAAAGCCAAGCCTCAAGATTTTTATCCACAAATATTCACAATTGTTTTCAGGTACATGGTAGCCTCATGGGAGGTACAGGTAGCCTCTTAGGAAAACAGATCACCCTGGTCACTGACAATAAGCCAGATTTAATCAGCACTGATATGGGGACCCCCACACCTTTAAAAGTCAAACAGCTTGGGGAAGGTGGCCATCTAATTCTAATTCTTCTGATTCTAGGCACAGCTGACCATAGCCACCACAGCCCCAGGAGAAGACTTCTGGGAGTTTAGGATTCATACGTGTTTACTAACCATGTGTGTTTAGCTCAACAAGACACATCTACACAACCACATTAGGTATTTGCAAAAACAGGCCCATCTTTCTTTTTCATAGAGATGGCAACTTGCCTAGGTAGCAGTTCACAGACTATCCACCATCCCTGGAAGATGAACTTCTCTTTATGAATTATAATCTAGCTGACAATATCCAGAGCTCTCAAAACATATAGCTATCTTCTTTGCAGTCCATTTCCATGCTAAATTTAATCCCCCTGGCCTGCAATGTTGATGGTTGGCTGGTTTTATCCACCATTTGTGCAGGGTTAGAAGCAGCATCTGTATGATGCTTGATGCCCAGGTGCCACATCTTGTTCTCTACACATGGCAACATGAAGCCAATTTTAATCAACACCAGCGTGTTGTTCACCCACATGCTGCTTATACAATAACCCAATGACTGGTTCTCTATAAATTTGTGGGCTTCAAGTTTTTTAATGTTATCATGTTTCAGCTATTTTTGTTTTCACCTCAGCTATATACCTTCCCTTCCATGGTGATGAGTGAGCAGAGAGAAGCATATGAACAAAACCAGTCTGAACCCAGATCCCCAACAGGCATCCACTAAGATCATGTAGGATCCTACAAAATCTGATGGAGATTGTAATGTCTTCTTTAAGTGCATCTTTTTGACCAGTTAAGTTTTAGTTGGTTGCCCTCCAAATCAAAAGCTGTTATTTGTGCTTAGACCCTTCAAGTTTGTTGTGCTCCATGGTGTGCTCAGTCCCATGATGACCAGAAAAGTGCCTATAGCCTACCTGGCTACCTGGTCTTATGCAAAGGCTGCCTCAAGCTTTAGGTCTTTCTTCTACAGCTCCAGGCATTCTTCCTCATGCAGCATCTGTTGCCACAGCTGCTGCCCTTGGGCTTTGTTTGCATGGTCCCCAAGCTTCTTGGTTTCCAGGCTGGCGATGCTATTGCCAAAGCTCAGCTCTCAGGGGATTCCATGAGCTCCAGCAACATTGGCCTGGAATCCAAGCATAACGACCGAGCATGCAGAGATGCCCACCACACCTTCAATGAAGTGAGATGGCCTTGGGTTTATACTCTGTGCCTCTGCTGGTCATGCCACAATGACAGCCTCTGTGGGGTCCCAGACACTGACCCTTGGTTGCCTTCTTCACTGTGGCAGCTGATATTGTAACAGCATCTGCTCCTACTGAGCTGAATGTGTTGTGCATTTTAAATTTTTGATTGCTGAATAGTATTCTATTGTATACGTATATTTTTCTTATTAGCTGTTTGTGTTGTTTCCACTTTGGGTTACTATAAATACTGTTGTTATGAGCATTGACATGAGTCTGTGTTTACATGGGTTCTCAATTATTTGAGTAGAACTGCTGGATCATAATTCTATATATGACAGTCTGAAAAGCTACCAAATTGTTTTTCAAAGTGGGTACATTAGTTCACATTTTTATGGGCAATGTACAGGGAGTCTGTATTCTGCCCCTGCTTGCTCTCACTTACTGTTGTCTATTGTTTGATAACAGCCATTCTAGTGGGTGTGAAGTTCTATGGCACTGTAATGCTAAGAATAACCATGACTAACAATACTGTCCATATTTTAATTTTACATCTTCCTTGAAGATACTCAGTTTGCCTTTTCAATAGCTTGTCTTTTGTTAATGAACAGTAAGAGAAGTTTGTGTCTAGACAGAAGCCCATTATCAATCAGATGCATCATGTGTATATATTTTATTGCTTTGGGTGGCTTCTGTTTTTATTTGAACAGATAAATAAGCAAAGGGATAACAGCCAGTCTCTACAGAAAAAGCTCTGAATACAAAAGTCCCAAACTGCCAAGTCTTAAGTTATAGCTGTCTGAACTGTTGCCCCAGCTTCCAAATTAGAATTAAACTGAGAAACCAAGCATACAGACTTACCAGAAAAATAGAATATTCAGCTTCTGGTGAGCCTTTCTACATCTTCCCCATGTCAACAGCCTAAAATAGGGACACATCTAAAATCTTACATTTTTTTTTTTTACTATAAAACTCACTCATTCTTCTTCTGATTTTTGAGTAGCCACCAAACATGTGATGGTGCTAATTCCCCTGCTAGAGCAAAGTTGGAATACATAGTCATTTATTTTCTCCATTTTGTTGGTCTTCATTTATTTTCACTGCTATTTTCAGTCTCACTGAAATTTCTGCTGCGCTATTATCTCCTTGAATTACATTGATGATGGTATGAAAGTCATGAAAGAGGCAAGTGCTGTTAATGGTCTCACCTCTGCCCATTCTGTGAATACAGAAAGGCAGTTTGCATAGTAAATTACTAAGGAAATGTTTCAGTTTTGAAGGTGCTATGATTTCTGGAACTTTTCTAAAGAAAATAACTAAGGAGTTGCCAGAGTTACGTGATTAAGGATAAAAATTGTGTGCACCCCTGCAATCCCAGCACTTTGGGAGGCCAAGGCAGGCGATCATGAGGTCAGGAGTTCAAGACCAGCCTGGCCAACATAGTTAAACCCTGTCTCTAATAAAATACAAAAATTAGCTGGCCTCGTGGTGCGTGCCTGTAGTCCCAGGTACTTGAAAAACTGAGGCAGGAGAAATCACTTGAACCCAGGAGGCAGAGGTTGTGCTGAGCCGGCACTGCACCACTGCACTCCAGCCTGGGCAACAGAGCAAAACTCCATCTAAAAAATACATACATACAGACATACTTTTTAAAAAGAATAAAAATGTGAACTGTAAACTGCAGTTATTAAAATAAAAAAGATAATAATACAAAAATGAGAAAATCCTCAAGATTTCAACATCAACCTGGAAAAATCTTTTTTTATTTTAAATTTACAGGTTATTCTTTTGTTTAACATTTAACATACACACTAAAAAATTAAAGATTTTGCCAGTTTATAAAAAACCAGTATTTTACTAATTACAAATTCCAAGTATCTCACAAAAACCTACAAGTACTGTGTGAAATGACACAGGCTGAGGAGAAAAATAAGAAAGTTGTAGTCATAATACAGGCAAATAAGGCAAAGGGCTTTTATGCATAAGTAGCTGAAGATTAACATAAAAATATAGAAAAGCAATATTTATGAAAATAAAAGAAACAGTACTTTCTTCTAAATGTAGAGAGTCACTTGTGCTGCATGAGTACAGTTATCCTCTCTTCATAGGCAGAATCAATGCCATTTCTTCACTGTTGATATTTTCGATTATTCACCCGAGGCCACAGGCTAATTTCAATAAGAATATTTATAAATAATTATATAGCTTCTATTAGACAGCTAGCATTGTTCTATGTTCGTTTACTTCACACGTATGCCAAATAGACCTCATGAGCCTCCAACTGTTCACTTAAATAAGTTGGCCCAATAAATTCAATGAACTCAACTATGACAATTCTAAAAAGTAAAATGATTTATATGTAAACAAAAATTGGATTAAATAGCATTATCTAATTTAAAAAATAAAATGTACTCACTCAATAGAATGCAATACACTCACTGTGAAATTACATCTTAAAATTATGTTGTGAACACCATTAAATTTTCTAAGTCACTTTTATAATCCCTGAAGGGATTCTATTGAAAATTCTTTCTGAAATTTGACAAAAAGAAAATTATATAGTTCTAGAGTAACAGGCAAACAAACTAAAAAAACAGAAGATTTGCATAAGAAGACTCTAAGCCAGGAGTAACAATATTTGAGATAAATAAATTCAGTATAAAGCAGAGAAAAGTGATTTGCTTTCAAAATCTTTGAAGTTTCTGGTTTGCTGGTAACTTATCAATCCTTGTAAAATTGTTTTATTCTGCTATTTTTTTCTTCTCCAAGTAGGTACACAGCCATTCACAAACACGATTGCTTTCTCCATTAATCTGTTACACCCTAAAGTTTATTCTACAGTAATATGTCTGTATATTTAAATCCACATAAATCAAAACTAAAAGTTTGTATGTGTTTTGCACACCACAGAAGTCCCATGTTTAACAGAATAACATTTTGTAAATTGTCATTCAGAATTCAGAAATACATAGCTCCATTATAATCATATAATCCTTATTATCCCTAACATAATAACCTATAGTTACTAAAAGAAAAAGTGTAAGCTGTAGAAACAATATTCTCAAAGCTATTTGAAGACCACTGACAAAAAGAATCACTAGAGATGTTATTCCACTATGTCAATAGTATATTGTTATGCTGTTATTGTATATTGTTATGCTGTTACCTTACCCAACCTTGGGCAAGATGGAATATTAACATCAGTGGCAAGATACACATTCAATGTAAAACAGGCTTACCATATTAAAACAAATTAAGTTCACATACTGTCATTTAAAAGCATTTTTAAATCCACTGTATTTTAATTACCTTAACATGCAAATGGTAAAAGTTTACTTCTAAAATTCAAAATGTTTCACTTATTATAATGCAGAAGTATATTATTCTGAACACTTACCACACTGCTATTCTTTCACTTATGACACTGTTGTAAAACATCCACTAAGGGCCTGCCAATTTAGAATTTTGTCATGCATCTTATATTTCTGTTTTCTTAATCTTCCACAGAAAAGTGTGGAAATGTGTCCATCTAATAAAGGAAAACTTCCCATAACACTGATGTAGCAACCAATGACCATGAAATTTTATATAAATACTAAGAAATGAAGACACAGCACCTCTCCACCCAGTAAAGCAGCAAGTGAATGAGTCACTGTGGAAATCCAAACTTCTCCTACACATCTCTGCAACCTTTGGGTCAGGAGACACTGCATGAACCAACTCTACCAAGGCCTTCAGTTTGACACACAGAGCTATGTGGAGTCTCAGCAGAGTAGAGGCCTAGGCCAGTGAAGAGACCTGTGGGCCTTAGATACTCTGGCTTTCTGGGTTTCCCAGAAAACATGGCTGAAACTCCAGCAAAATGAAAGGTTACATCTCTGTGCATACTCCAGAAAAGAGGTGGAATCTAGAGGGGTGAGCCCCACTTTCACAGCACCCCACAGGATAAGACCCACTGGCTTAAAATTCCAGTCACTGGTAGCAGCACTGCACCTCCCAGAGGTGCAGCTCCAAGTTGGAGTGTGGGTCACTACCTTTGCTGCTGTAGCAACTTAGCCATTCCAGTTTTTAGGCTTTGATGAGCTGAGTGGGGGTGGAAAGGATCCCTCATGACAGCACAGCTGCTCTACAAAATCATGGCCAGACTATCTGGTAAAGGTTTTCAGTCTCATACCTCCTCACTGGACAGTGTATGTCCCAACTAGGATCTCCAGAAATAACCACTGGTGCTCTCCAGCTGAAGGAGTTTTTAAAACTTCCTGGAACAAAGCTCCAGGATGGTAGATAAGTTACCCTCTTTGCTGTCTGGGTGACCAGGCTGTTCCAGCCTCTGGCTTGGGAGATTCCAAGTCAACCAGAGGAGGAAGTGGTACGCTAACATGACAAAGCTTCCCTACAAAATGTGACCAGACTGCTTTTTTAAGTGGGTCTGAAATCTAGCTTCTCCTCACTGGGTGAGACCTCCCATCAGGAGTCTCCAGTTAGCTTTTACAAGTGCTTTTGGACTGGCAATTGTTCTATACATTTCTAGGATAGAGTTCCCAGAGAAAGGGGCAGGTTGCTATTTTTTTCTGTTTTACAGCCTTCACTGGTGATATCTTCAGGTACTGTAAAATGTGAAGTGACTAGAAACAACAGTGGTCACCCAGCATATTGCAACTGTCCTATGGGAAAGCAGCCAAACTATTCTAATCACCCCATATGTATCTCATATATTTTCACTAGGTACGTCCTCCAGGCCTGGGCCTCTAGCCAACAAACGCAAGTGCTACTGAGTTATTAGCAACTTAGCAATTCCCTAGAAAGAGCCTCCAGGGGCAACAAATAAAAGCCTCTCTGCCACTGCCTTTATATTGGAACTGTCCTTGCTACCCTCCAACTAGTGAAAAAGCCAAAACTCAAAGTGCCTTATCCACACTTCCAACAAGCTGCATGCAGTGAGCCCAAAGAAACTCTATCTCCAATGGGTCCCACTCACACTTCACTGCTTATCACCAGAGAGAAACACCCCTTGCTTGGCCTAAAATACAGGCCATTTATTCTGGACTTACTGCAATAAGTGATTATTGAGCTACAGCTCTCTGAGGTGTAACTCCCAGAAGATAAGAAAGTGGTGGGGAAGCAAGCCAGGTGATGTAGAGCAGAGGATTTGGTGTAAGAGTATCTGTAGAGGACCATGGCCAGAGATGGCCATCCCTCTAAGCTCAACTTATTCCCATAACAGACTTTAGCCATAGAAAAACTGTTGAATCTGATCTCTAAAGGATGGTCTTGCAAGAGGACAGTCTAAGCCGAGCACTTCTTGGAATGACAGCTTCTCCCCGGGCACAGCTTGGCCACGCCTGCTTACAGGGCAGTTTCAATAGCCCTATGGGCCCATGCCATACATTCTGCACTGGTGGACTTTGCCTAATAGCTCCAGCAAAGCAGCCCCTATTGCTGTGCACCAGCATGCATGTTCCCCCCTCTACTGAAGCTTCCCCCAAGTCCATGGCAAGCAACTCCCACATCACTATGAGGGCACATGTTTTGTCATGGGCATGTTTTGCTTTACTTGCCTACCAGCCCATGGGAATGCAGTATGACTCCCAACTCCAAGCAACTGCAATTGCAAATGGAGCCTTGGCTGGCACAAAGCCAGCAAGCCCTGCCCTTCCCTTGTGCTGACACTGTGCAGAAAAGGGAGGATGCTTCCACACACTGAGCTTGCAGGACACAGAGAAGGCATCAAACCTGTGCTGGCCAAAACCCTGTCTCAAGCAAATACCACTAGTACAACAGCACCCAGAATCTCCAGCAGGGGCCCCAACTCCCACCCAGATGCTGTGGCTCTAACAATGAGATAAATGTCCACAGACAGGCTGAAACCCCACATCCACCAGCACTCTGCTGCAGCTGCATCACCTCAGTCCCCCAAGCGCAGTAGACTTCAACGCTCAAGAAACCAGAGAATTAACTCAGAGCTCAATACAAGTGTCCTAGAGTTAGAGCCTGCAGCCTAGAAGTTGTGAATGGAGCATTGGCCCCTTAAAATTTCCCAGGAGTAAACCATATCTGCTGAATTTGCCTTATACCTCAATTAAACCCTTAAGGCCACCAAGTAAAAGAAAAAAAAATTTAATCCAAAGTTCAGCAACCTTAAAGCTTAAATGTAGATAAACCTGCAAACATGAGAATCAGTGCAACAATAATGACAACTCAAAAAGCAGAGTGGCTTCTTTTTTCCAAATGACCAAATCGCCTCTCAGCAAAGTTTTAGAACTAAACTAAGGCAGAGATAGCTACAGTAACAGAAGTAGAATTCAGAATAAGGATAGGAAAAAAGTTCATTGAGCTAGAAGAGTTAAGTTGTAACCTAACACAAGGAAGTTAAAAATTAGAATAAAACATTGTAGGAACTGACAGAAAAAAAAATCCATATAGAGAAGAACATAAACAGCCTGATAGAGCTAAAAGTCATATTACAAAAATTCCATAAAACAATCAGGTATTAGTAGCAGAATATGCCAAGCAGAGGAGATAATCCCAGAGCTTGACAACTGGCTTTTTCAAATAAAGCAGGCAAGAAGAGTGAGAACAAAAAATCAAGAGGAATAAGCAAAACTTCCAAGAAATGTGAGATTATCTAAACAGACCCAATCTATAACTGAATGGTATACCTGAAAGACATCATGAGACTGAAAACAACCTCAAAGACATGTTTTAGGACATCAACCAAGATCACATCCCCAAGCTAGCCAGAGAGGCTAACATTCAAATTTGGGAAAATGGAAAATCCCAGTTGGATACTCCTCAAGAATGTCATTCCCAAGACAGATAAACATGAGATTCTCCAAGGCTGAAATGAAAGAAAATGGGTTAAAGGCAGCTAAAGAAAAAGGCCAGGTAGCCTCCAAAGGGTAGCTCATCAGACTAACAATGAACCTTTCAGCAGAAACCCCAAAAAACAAAAGAGATTAGAGGCCAATATTCAACATACTTTTTAAAAAGTTCTAACCAAAAATTTTATATCTCACCAAATTAAGCTTCAGAAGTAAAAGAGATAAGACCCTATTCAGATAATACTGAGGAAATTTGTTACCACTGGGTCTGCATTATGAGAAGTGCTGAAGACAGCACTGAATAGGAAAGACAGAGGCAAACACACTAAAGTAGATAAACCAGTGACATTATAAAGAAACCACAAAGCAAAACCATTTGTTTTATACAATAAACAAGTCTGCAAAATAACTAAGATAATGATGACAGAATCAAGTACACACATACTGATACTAACCTTAAATGTAAATGAGCTAAATGCCCAAAAATAAAGACAAAGTAGCAAGCTGCATACAGGATCAAGACCCACTGGTATATTGTCTTCAAGACACTTATGTCACACAGGCTCAAAATTAAAAAATGGAGAAAAACTACCAAGCAAATAAAGAGACAGAAAAAAGCAAGAGTTTCAATCCTTGTTTCTGGCAAAACAGATTTTAGATCAACTAAGATCATAAAAAGATAAAGGCATTACATAATAGTAAAGGGACAACAATGCTAAATATATATACATTCAATGCAAAAGCATCTAGATTAATAAAGCAAGTTCTTAGAGACAGAATTTTACACAATAGTGTGAGGGACGTTAATACTTCATTGACAATATTAGATAGATCATTGAGACACAAAATTAACAAAGATATTAAGAACTTAAATTCAGCACTGTGTCAAATGGACTTGACAGACATCTACAGAACACTCTAACCACAAATAAATAAATATGCATTTTTTTAATCACATGACACACACTATAAAATCAATCATAATCAGGAATAAAAATCTCCTCAGCAAATGCAAAATAACTAAATTTCATGGCCATCTCAGACCACAGCACAATCATATTAGAAATCAAGACTAAGGAAATTCACTCAGAAACATACAATTACATGGAAACTGAACACTCCTGCTAAATCAGAAAGATTTTGAAATTAATGGTAAAAAAGATATATTACAACATACTAAAATCTTTAGAAAACAGCTAAGGGAGTGTTGACAATAATTTATAGTGCTAAATGCTCACACTTTAAAAAAAGATTAACTTGTAATGTTAACAGCCTAACATTACAAGTAAACGAACTAGAGAAGAAAGAGCAAGTAAATTTCAAGGCTGGTAGAATATGATAACAAAATTTAGAGCTGAATTGAAAAAGACTGAGACATAAAATGCTGTTTAAAAAAATCAATAAATCTGGGAGCTATTATTATTTTTAAAAATTAGCATTTTGTGGAACTCTTAAAAGGTTTTCCTCTTGCTTAAATTTTTCTGTGTATAATAAAATCTGTAATGTAAGTAGAAGTACTGTACCTCTCTATTTGTAAGGTTCATAAATAATAAGAGAATTATTGTATACTCTAAGTCTTTTGTTAAATATCCTTCAATAGTGATTCCACTTATATCATATTTGTTCTGATATATTTAAAAAAGTTGAGGACCTGCCTAAGGCTTTTTTACATTTTTAATACCTGTAGTTTCTCTTCATTATTCATTCTCTTATGTTTAGTAAGGGCGGAGAAACACTTTGCCACATTCCTCACATTTTAAGGTCGCCTTCCAGTATGTAGTCTCCTGTGGTTAAAAAGGGATGAGAAGTGGGAAAAGACTGCCACATTCTTCACACGTGTATAGTTTGCTCCAGTATGAGTTCTCTTATGTTTAGTCATACCTGAGGACCACAGTCATCACATTTGTAGGGTTTCTCTCCAGTATGAGTTCTCTTATGTTGAGACAGGTCTGAAGGATACATATAGCCTCTGCCACAGTCTTCACATTTATAGGGTTCCTCTCCAGCATGAATTATCTTATGTTTTGTAAGCTCTGAGAACCACCTACAGACTTTGCCACATTCTTCACATTTCTATGGTCTCTCTAAAGTATGCATTATCATATGTTTAGTAAGGTCTGAGAAGCTTTTAAAGGCTCTGCAACATTCTTCACAATAATAGGGTTTCTCTCCAGTATGAATTTTCTTGTGTTTAATAAGGTTTGGGGAGTAGGTAAAGGCTTTGCCACATTCTTCACATTTGTGGGGTTTCTCTCCAGTATGAATTCTCTTGTCTAGTAAGAGCTGAAGAGTGGGTAAACGCTCTGCCACATTCTTCACATCTGTAGAGTTTCTCTCCAGTATGAATTATGTTATGTGTAGCAAGCGTTGAGGAGCGAGTAAAGGCTTTGCCACATTGTTCATATTTGTAGGGTTTCTCTCCAGTATAAGCTCTCTTATTTCTAATAAGGCATGAGAATGACCTACAGGCTGCCACATTTTTCACAACTGTAGGGTTTCTCTCTGCTACAAATGTTCTTATCTTCAGTAAGAATTGAGCACCACTGAGAAGCTTTGCCACATTTATTGCATTGGCATATTTTTCTACAGATGGGTGACAAACACTGCTGAAGGTAATTATAACTATTTTTCTACCCCTTGCAATTATTCACATCTTGCCAGACTTTCTTTAAGCATAAATTATCAAGGTCACAGCTTTCATATTTTCTCAGTATTACATTTTTAGATGAATCTTTTATGTTCTGGTTTGGCAATATCTCTGCAGGGAAAAAAACAAGGGTCCAGCTAAGAAAACAGTAACAAATTATCTAACTTATTTGACTAAGGTGAATATACTTTATAAATATAAAACTATACTGAGCACATTGACACAGTGAGGCAATAAAATACTACACACTGTGATTTCTTTATAGACATATAAACTTAACAAAAATATACTAACCCAAATACCTTATTGAGAAATATGGAAACCAGTCGAGTATTTGCAGCACTGCAAGTAAGCAAAATGCCAAGAACAATACAGAATTGGAAGAGAAGGATTTTATATTTACCAACCACACCCATTCTGCATCCCCAATACAATTCGCAACTCCTGGCTTCTCCTTCCAAAAATAAAGAAAATAGTGCCACATGTGTTCATGCTTCTGGCTTTGCTCTGTGGCCTTGCCAAAGACTAATTTCCAGGATCCATGACAGTGCTGAAAGGAATGGTGGTATACTTTGAATGACAGTTTGGGTCAGCTGAGGTAAATGAGTGTTACAAGAGAACAAAGACTTCAGTTCCATAGTCAGACAATGAGCATAGAAAGTGATTACAGGCTCTCAATAAGAAATGTGGAAATCTTCTTTAACTGAACAACCAACACAAAAGCCCAGAGAAGACACATCCATAGAACAGCTTTGAGAGACTCTGAAAACCTCTAGCCTAAAAAATTGGTGCCATATTACCCAAGGCCAAAGCCAAGTCATAAATGTTTTGACATGTGGCTTTTTTTGTATAAATCACAACCAAAGATTACGACATAAACAAAACATTAGAACTAGATGGCGCAGTAAGAACAACACAGGATCGCAGCTCTCAGTGAACACTCAGAGGGTGAGTCAAAGCCGCATTTCCAGACAGATCTTTGTTGCCCAAAGAATGGGGAAAATCTCAGGTGTACAAGAGACACGGAACGCAAGTGCAGCCATTTCGGCTGTTGTGGCCGCTTCAGCCAGCGCCGCAGCACAACAGCACTCTGCAACAATCCATACAAAACACACTGGCCCGGGTGCCCTGCTAAACTGGCAATCTGAGATTTGGGAGGGCATATTAGCATATCCATCTGATTAAATGGGACTTGGACAGTGAGCCAGACCAGGAGATTCCTGGGAAGTGGCGTTTGAGCCAGCGCAGTGGCTCGCTGCACAGGAAATCACACAGATCCCAGTGCTCTAACAGCGGGCGACCGAAACACCTAAGAGAAAGCCATCCGTTCAACTTAAAGAAAAAAAAAAAGGAAGGCACTCTGAGGCAGGGAGCCAGGCAAGCGGGCTCGGTGGGTTTCACCCCCACAGGGACAAACAAAACAGCAATTCGAAACGCTCCGGGTGGAGAGTTTCACGGCGGGCACAGCTGAACCCAGGATGATGAAGCTTGATGGGGGAGGGACGTTTGCTATTACCGAGGCAAACCGTCCCTACTGAGGTACACTCCCATTGCTGACGCAGCCTGCTGTTGCCGAGGCAACCAGCCATAACAGAGAGACTCTGCTGCAGAACGAAGCCGGTGGCAGCAGAGCGGAGCCTGTGGCGGAGCCAGTGGCTGCAGGGCAGAGCCTGCAGCAACAGGGCAGACACCACATCAGCAGGGCAGAGCCTTGGCAGGCAAATACTGACTAGACTGCCTCCTAGCTGGGCAGCATAGTGCAAGGGACACTCATAAAGCCCCAACCCCCCGAGAAAAAGCATCTGAGGAAAAAAAGGGGTTTTAAGAGATCTGCTTCAGCAGACTTAAACACACCTGCCTAACAGCCCTGAATGAACAATGGAGCACACAGCTCAGCACTTGAGCTCCTATTAAGACCATCTCCTCAAGCAGCTCCCGGAACCCTGTATATCCAGAGTCACCTAAAACAGGACTGATCAGACTGACATTAGGTGGGCGTCATTCTGGGACAAAGACAGCAGAAGAAACGTAGCATCCCTCACTGTTCTGCAGCTGCTACAGGTGTACCCCAGACAAGCAGGGCCTGGAGTGGATGTCAGCAGTCATACAGCAGAGGGGCTAGACTGATAGAAGGAAAACCAAGTAACAGAAATACCTCATCATCAACAATCTTGGCATCCACTCAGAGACCCAACTGAAAACACAGCAACTACTCAGACAACAGGTGGATAAATCCAAAAAGATGGGAAGAAACCAGCGCAAAAAGGAGGAAAACACCCGAAACCAGAACACCTCGCCTCCTACAAAGGACCAAAACTCCTCACCAACAAGGAAACAGCTGGACGGAGAATGACTGTGACGAAATGATGGAAACAGACTTCAGAAGGTGGGTAATGAGAAACTTCTGTGAGATAAAAGAACATGTTCTAAATCAATGCAAAGAAACTAAGAACCTTGAAATAAGATTTGAAAAAAGATTCGAGGAAATGATAACAAGAATCGATAACTTAGGGAGCAATATAAATGAATTGAAAGAGCTGAAAAACACAACACGAGAACTTCACCAAGCATGCACAAGTTTCAACAGCCAAACTGACCAAGCAGAAGAAAGAATATCAGAAGTCGAAGATCAACTCAATGAAATCAAAAGACAAACCAAGATCAGAGAAAAAAGCACAAAAAGAAAGGAACAAAGTCTCCAAGAAATGTGGGACTATGTGAAGAGACCTAACCTACGTTTGATAGGTGTACTAGAAGGGGATGAAGAGAACGAATTCAAGCTGGAAAATACTCTTCAGGATATTATCCAGGAAAATTTCCCTAACCTAGCAAGGCAGGCCAACAATCAAATCCAGGAAATACATAGAACACCACAAAAATACTCTGAAAGAAGAGCAACCCAAGGCATTTAATGGTCAGATTCATGAGGGTTGAAATGAAGGAGAAAATACTAAGGGCAGCCAGAGAGAAAGGTCGGGTCACCCACAAAGGGAAGCCCATCAGACTCACAGCAGATCTCTCGGCAGAAATTCTACAAACCAGAAGAGAGTGGGGGCTGATATTCAACATCCTTAAAGAAAAGAACTTTCAACCCAGAATTACATATCCAGCCAAACTGAGCTTCGTAAGTGAAGGAAAAATAAAATCCTTTGCGAACAAGCAAGTACTCAGAGATTTTGTCACCACCTGGACTGCTTTACAAGAGCACCTGAAAAAGGCACTACACATAGAAAGGAAGAACCAGTACCAGCCATTCCAAAAACACACTAAATGCTAAAGAGCATCAACAAAATGAAGAATCTTCATCAACTAATGGGCAAAACAGCCAGCTAGCATCAAAATGGCAGTATCATATTCACACATAACAATATTAATCCTAAATTTAAATGGGCTAAATGCACCAATCAACAGATATAGACTGGCAAATTGAATAAAAATCCAAAACCCATCAGTGTGCTGTATCCCAAAAACCCACCTCACATGCAAGGATACACAAAGGCTCAAAATAAAAGGATGGAGGAAGATTTACCAAGAAAATGAAGGGCAAAAAAAAAAAAGCAGGAGTTGCAATTCTCATCTCTGATAAAATAGACTTTAAAGCAACAAAGATCAAAAGAGACAAAGAAGGTCATTACATAATGGTAAAAGGATCGATACAACAAGAAGAGCTAACGATCCTAAATATATATGGACCCAATATAGGAGCACCCAGATATATAAGGCAAGTTCTTAATGACTTACAAAGAGACTGAGACTCCCACACAATAATAGTGGGAGACTTTAACACTCCACTGCCAATATTAGACAGATCAAACAGACAGGAAATTAACAAGGATATCCAGGGCTTGAACTCAGACCTGGAGCAAGCAAACCTGATAGACATTTACAGACCTCTCCACCCCAAATCCACAGAATATACATTCTTCTCACCACCAAATCACACCTACTCTAAAATTGACCACATAATTGGAAGTAAAGCACTCCTCAGCAAATGCAAAACAACTGAAATCATAACAAACAGTCTCTCAGACCATAGTGCAATCAAGTTAGAACTCAGAATTCAGAAACTAACCCAGAATCGCACAGCTTGATGGAAACTGAACAACTGGCTCTTGAATGTTGACTGGATAAACAATGAAATGAAGGCAGAAATATAGAAGTTCTTCAAAACCAACGAGAATGAAGACACAACATGCCAGAATCTCTGGGACACATTTAAAGCAGTCTCTAGAGGAAAATATATAGCATTAAGTGCCCATGTGAGAAGAGTGGAGAAATCTAAAATTAACACCCTATCGTCAAAATTGAAAGAGCTAGAGGAGCAAGATCAAAAACTCAAAACCAAGCAGAAGACAAGAAATAATTAAGATCAGAGCAGAACTGAAGGAGATTGAGACACGAAAAATCCTCCAAAAAATCAATAAATCCAAGAGCTGGTTTTTTGAAAGTATCAACAAAATAGACAGGCCACTTGCCAGACTGATAAAAAAGAAAAAAGAGAACAACCAAATAGATGCAATAAAAAACGATAAAGGGGAAATCACCACAGACTCCACAGAAATTCAAACCATCATCAGAGAATATTACAAACAACTCTATGCACCTAAACTAGTAAACCTGGAAGAAATGGATAAATTCCTGGACACCTGTGTCCTCCCAAGCCTAAACCAGGAGGAAGCTGAAACTATGAATAGACCAATAACAAGGTCTAAAGTAGAGGCAGCAATTAAGAGCCTACCACACAAAAAAAGCCCAGGTCCAGATGGGTTCACAGCCGAATTCTACCAGACACACAAAGAGGAGCGGGTACCATTCCTTCTGAAACGATTCCAAATAATCCAAAAAGAGGGAATCCTTCCCAAATCATTTTATGAGACCAACATCATCCTGTTACCAAAACCCGGCAGAGACCCAACAAGAAAAGGAAACTTCAGGCCAATATCCATGATGAACATAGATGCAAAAATCTTCAATAAAATACTGGCAAGCCGATTGCAACAGCACATCAAAAAACTTATCCATCAAGATCAAGTAGGATTCATCCCAGGGATGCAAGGCTGGTTCAACATACACAAGTCTATAAATGTAATTCACCACATAAACAGAACCAAAAACAAAAACCACATGATTATCTCAATTGACGCAGAGAAGGTATTTGACAAAATTCAACAGCCCTTTATGCTAAAAACCCTCAATAAACTCGGTATCAGTGGAATGTATCTCAAAGTAATAAAAGCTATTTATGACAAACCAACAGCCAATATCATATTAAATGGGCAAAAACTGGAAGCATTCCCTTTGAAATCCGGCACTAGACAAGGATGCCCTCTTTCACCACTCCTAGTCAATATAGTACTGGAAGTTCTAGCCACAGCAATCAGGCAAGAAAAAGAAATAAAGGGTATTCAAATAGGAAAGGTGGAAGCCAAATTGTCACTATTTGCTGAAAACATGATAGTATACCTAGAAGACCCCATCGCCTCAGCCCAAAAACTCCTGAAACTGATAAGCAACTTCAGCAAAGTCTCAGGATATAAAATCAATGTGCAAAAATCACAAGCATTCCTATACACCAATAACAGGCTTAAAGAGCGCCAAATCAAGAATGAACTGCCATTCACAATTGCTACAAAAACAATAAAAGACCTAGGAATACAACTCACAAGGAATGTAAGGGACCTCTTCAAGGAAAACTACAAACCACTGCTCAATGAAATAAGAGAGAACACAAACAGATGGAGAAGCATTCCATTTTCATGGTTACAAAGAATTAATATCATGAAAATGGCTATACTGCCCCACGTAATTTACAGAATCAACGCTATCCCCATCAAGCTACCATTGACTTTCTTCACAGAACTGGAAAAAACCACCATGAACTTCATATGGAACCAAAAGAGAGCCCGCATAGCCAAGTCAATTCTAAGCAAAAAGAACATAGCTGGGGGTATCATACTACCGGATTTCAAACCATACTACAAGGCTACAGTAATCAAAACAGCATGGTACTGGTACCAAAACAGAGATATAGACCAATGGAACAGAACAGAGGCATCGGAGGCAACACAACATATCTACAACCATACAATCTTTCATAAACCTGACAAAAACAAGCAATGGGGCAAGGATTCCCTGTTTAATAAATGGTGTTGGGAAAACTGGCTAGCCATGTGCAGAAAGCAGAAACTGGACCCCTTCCTGACACCTTACACTAAAATTAACTCCAGATGGATTAAAGACTTAAACATAAGACCTGGCATCATAAAAACCCTAGAAGAAAATCTAAGCAAAACCATTCAGGACATAGGAGTAGGCAAGGACTTCATGAACAAAACACCAAAAGCATTGGCAACAAAAGCCAAAATAGATAAATGGGACCTAATCAAACTTCACAGCTTCTGCATGGCAAAAGAAACAGTCATTAGAGTGAATCGGCAACCAACAAAATGGGAAAAAATTTTTGCAGTTTACCTATCTGACAAAGGGCTGATATCCAGAATTTACAAAGAACTCAAACAGATTTATAGGAAAAAAACAAGCCCATTCAAAAATGGGCAAAGGATATGAATAGACACTTTACAAAAGAAGACATACATGAGGCCAACAAACATGAAAAAATGCTCATCATCACTGGTCATTAGAGAGATGCAAATCAAAACCATATTGAGATACCATCTCACGCCAGTTAGAATGGCGATCATTAAAAATCTGGAGACAACAGATGCTGGAGAGGATGTGGAGAAATAGGAACACTGTTGGTGGGAGTGTAAACTAGTTCAGCCATTGTGGAAGACAGTGTGGCGATTCCTCAAGGCCTTAGAAATAGAAATTCCATTTGACCCAGTAATCCCATTACTGGGTATATATCCAAAGGACTATAAATCGTTCTACTATACGGACGCATGTACACGAATGTTCATTGCAGCACTGTTTACAATAGCAAAGACCTGGAACCAACCCAAATGCGACTGGACTGGGAAAATGTGGCACATATACACCATGGAATATTATGCAGCAATCAAAAATGATGAGTTCGTGTCATTTGTAGGGACATGGATGAATCTGGAGAACATCATTCTTAGTAAACTGACACAAGAACAGAAAATGAAATACCGCATATTCTCACTCATATGAGGGTGATGAAAAATGAGAACACATGGACACAGGGATGGGAGTACCAAACACTCGGGTCTATTGGGGGAAAGAGGGGAGGGAAAGCGGCGGGGGGCTGGGGAAGGATAGCCTGGGGAGAAATGCCAAATGTGGGTGAAGGGGAGGAAGGCAGCAAAACACACTGCCATGTGTGTACCCATGAAACGGTCTTGCATGTTCCACACATGTACCCCAAAACCTAAAATGCAATAAAAAAAAGAAAAAAGAAAAATCAGGATAGATGTTCTTTGGTAGCCAGAGACACTGACAAGAAAGGTGGATAAGATTGATTTCCATAAAAAAACCTACGGAAGAAAAAGTATGTCTGAGATGTGTCTTCTTATAATGTATTGGTAACTATTCATTATCTTTTGGTGCAGGGTTAGGTGAGAAGACCAAAGGAATGGGATGGAGCACTCAGAACTAGGCCCACATATATTTGAAAGCTTAATTTATAAAAGAATTGGCTTTGAGGTTTAGAGGAATAAAGATGGACTTGTGCTTTTAATAAAAAATAAAGAAGTGCTTTAAAACTAAAAAAAAAAAAAAATCAGAACTATATGGCTAAATCAAAGGAATAAAGTGAGTATCCAAAAACCAATACAAGGAAAATAAAGATGTAAATATTACCTGAAACAATGTGAATTCAGCTAGATCTGTTTTTTAAAATTAAAAAAACCTTCAAAATTTAAAATTGTCATTTCAATGACGTTCATTGAGTGAAATGGGAACACAGAAAACAAAATGAAATAACAAAAATAAAACTATAAAAAAATACAAAAAATAAAATTTGTGAAGAAGTACAAAATAAGACTGACATGCACTTCAATATATATATATATATATATATATATATATATATATATAAAACAAAAATAAGAAACTCAGCAAATTTCAACTAAGACTAATACAGAGATCTCTAAAAAGACACAGTATAATATAGTATTGAAAGTCAAAGCCACGAAGAGAATATAGAATGCAGGAAGAGAAGAGAAAGGTGTCATTTATATGGTGCTCTTGCAAGATTACCAGCAGACGTATAAACAAAATTTTCAGGCAAGAACAAAGCTGGGTAATATAATATACAAACTCAAATTCCAAACAAGAATACTATGTCCAGCAAAAGTATTCTTTAAAATGAAGAAAAATAGACTCTCCAAGATAATCAAAATGTAGATAAGTGTGTCAACAGAACTAATCTATAAGAAATGCATAAGGAAGTCTCTCCCATTGAAAATAAGATACACTAAAGAACGTCAAATCATATAAAAATACCTAACTCTCTGGTAAAGATACGTATATACACAACTATAAAAATGTATAGTAGTATTACCAAGATTCAAAAATCACTTTGAATTATACTCTAAAATTTAAAAGATATGTTTCAGCTAGTCCTTGATTTGTTAAACAGAAGAAAAATTAGAAAGATAAAAGCATAAAAATAATTTTAAAATTTTGTTAATGTATATCCAATACAGTATATTATTAGTGACATTGATAACAAAGTTGAAGGCAAATGTAATGAGTATAAATTTTTGTGTGCAACAGAGGGTAAGTGTTGCCTGTTTAAAATCAATGGTAACTTTAAGATATTTTTTGTAATCCCTATCTTTACCACATATAAAACACCTATGAAGACAAACAAAAAGTTAAGTTGGAGCCAAGGCATGCCACTATCAACTAGTTATTAAACAAAGAACGAGAGACAAAATATCTAAAACTGCTAAATAAAAACAGAATGGTAATAGTAAGTTTTTTTTAGAAAAGAAGTTAAATATTCACGTACTAAGCTTACTAATAAAAATACATATACTGAATAAAAGGATTTTTTTTTTTTGGGACGGAGTTTCGCTCTTGTTACCCAGGCTGGAGTGCAATGGCGTGATCTCGGCTCACTGCAATCTCCGCCTCCTGGGTTCAGGCAATTCTCCTGCCTCAGCCTCCCAAGCAGCTGGGATTACAGGCACGCACCACCGTGCCCAGCTAATTTTTTGTAATTTTAGTAGAGATGGGGTTTCACCATGTTGACCAAGATGGTCTCGATCTGTTGACCTCGTGATCCACCCGCCTCGGCCTCCCAAAGTGCTGGGATTACAGGCTTGAGCCACCGCACCCGGCCGAATAAAAGGATTTTTTAACAAAATTAAAGAAAAACACACACACAATCTAACTATACCATGTCTCCAAGAGACTTACTTCAGATCCAATTTTAAAAATGGACTGAAAATGGCAGGATAGAAAAAACATTCCATGTAAGTGTTAACCAAATGAGATGGGATACAACAATTATATTAATCAAAAACTGTCATATTTCATATAATTTATGTCAAAATTCACAAGAGACAAAGGATATTAAATTATAGAATGGTTCATTCATTGAGAACCTATAAATATATCTGACACTAGTTTTCCCAAACACATAAAGCAAACATTGACAGAACTGGGTTAACAAATAGGCACCAATATAATAATGGTAGGACACTTCAATAATCCACTTTCAATAATCAATATTTAAGCAAGAAAAAATATTAAGGGAACAAAATCTTGAATGCACTGTAAAGCAATTACAGTTAACAAATGTATTCAGATAGAAGAATACACATACTTTTTAGTAGCTCATGAAATATTTTCTAGATAGACCATCTGTGAGACCACAAAACATGTCTTAACAAATATTTAAAGTTAAAATTTTAGACTATTTTTATAACCTGAATGGAATAAAACTAGAAATCAGGAACAGAACAAAAACTAAAAAATTTACAAACTATGAAAATTAAAAAAACACATTCTTGAGTATGCTGTTGTTCAAGGGTTGGAAGACATGATATTGTGAAAATTTCCATATTGCCCAAAGTGACCCACACATTCAACATCACCCTTTTTAATTCCCAATTTTACTTCTCTGAAAATAGAAAAAAAAAATCCTGCAAAATTATTGAAATTTTGAGGAACCATGAGAAGCTTGACAATCTTAAAAAAAAAAAAAAATAGAAAGAAAAGAAAAATATCAGAGGCATTATGCTTAATAATTTCCAGACACAAAACAAAGCTACAATAAAAAAGCACGTTAGTACTGGTATAAAGGCAGAACAGCAAAGGCATGAAATAGAATGAAGCACAGATTAAAAATTCTTGCATAAATGGTCAAGTGAGTTACTTGCACACAATGTATTGATGCATTATCCACGAAAGTCAACAGGTAAAAGCAATTTAAACTTCTTGGACCAAATAAATGAAAAAATATAATTTGAAATATAAAGACTACGAAATATTACTCAGCTTTTATAAAGCAGGAAATTTTCTATTATCTACCATAAAGACAAATTTTGAAGACATTATGTTAAATTTAATAAGCCGGTCACACACACAAAAATACTGTAGGAATATACTTACATGAAATATCTAAAGTAGTTAGTCCCTTAAAAAGAGAAAATAGAATGACATTTGTAAAGGGCCAGTCAATGGGAAAAATAAGTAGTGAGTTCATGTGTATTGCATATTTCTTTTACACAAATAAAAATGTTCTAGTGATATGCTGCTAACAATATATTTAACATAACAAAATTATAAAAAAATTCAAGATTATAAATTTTGTTATGTATTTTTTACAATTAGAAACAAAACAACTATTGACAACCAACCAAAAAAAAGCAAGTATATAAGTCATAAAATGGGGCAACATTTACACAGGCAAACAAACACAAAAATAATTATACTGGCAATAGATATACGGCTGATTCATATCTGACTTCTGACCAAGCATTGTCTTAATTTTTACAGAGCTGAATACTGGCATGTAAAATTTAATACAAAAATAAAAATGAAAACGCAATTAATTTGACATATCCTGCTCTAAAATGAGACACAGGAATGTAAAACTGGCAGAACAAAATCTAACAAAAAAAATTAACAAAAAATTGAATAAACATAATGTATTACTTAAAAAATTATTATTCTAGATAGCTACTGCTTTCAACCATGACTGCACATTCATAAAGAGCACATATTTTGGTGGCTTTTCTTATTTCAACTTTACTTTAGATTCAGAGGCTACATGTGTAGGTTTGCTACATAGCTGTATTATGTACTTCTAAGTTTTGGGGTACTACTACTACTCAGGTAGTGAGCACAGTACCCAATAGGTTGCCTTTTGGTCCTTGGCTCCTTCTCTTCCTTCCTCCTCTAGTGGTCCCTAGTGGCTATTGTTTTCTTCTTTATATTTATGTATGCCCAGTATTTAGCTCTCACTTATAAGAATATGCATAATTTGGTTTTCTGTTTCTGCATTAATTTACTTAAGATAATGGCCTTCAGCTGCATCAACTTTGCTACAAAGAACATAATTTTGTCCTGTTTTTATGTCTATGTAGTATTTCAAAGATATGTGGTATCTATGTGTATAGATACCACATTTTCTTTATCCAATCAACAACTATTGGCACCTACGTCGATTCCATGTCTTTGCTATTGAAGCCCATGAAGTTTGAATCATTAGTGTACAATTAAAGCAATACCATTTCATAGAAAATGCATTAATATCATTCATAAATACTTTTTAAAAATTTTTTATTTTTTATTGTGTTTTAGGTTTTGGGGTACATGTGCAGAACATGTAAAATAGTTGCATTGGTACACACATGGCAGTGTGTTTTGCTTCCCTCCAGTTAGAATGATGATCATTAAAAAATCTGGAGACAACAGATGCTGGAGAGGATGTGGAGAAATAGGAACACTTTTACACTGCTGGTGGGAGTGTAAATTAGTTCAACCATTGTGGAAGACAGTGTGGCGAGTCCTTAAAAACCTAGAAATAGAAATTCGATTTGACCCAGCAATCCCATTACTGGGTATATACCATAAATACTTTTATGAGAAAGTTGGAAGAAACAAACAGTTAAATAGTACTGAATTATCTTCCATATTATATCATTATTTTGCTGCTATTTTTACACAAAATGTAAAGGTTATAATGCTTTAAAAGCAAAGCAAACTAGTACATTTCTAAATAATATGAACAACGTAAATATTAAACAATATGGTATAAAACACTAACATACAAAGTGAACAATTAGAAACAAATGTATATAATTATTCACATAATAAAATTTGAGAAAAGTGAAATGCTAATAACTTTTTATATTCAGTAAACAAACATATAAAAGATTTTAATGAATGTGAGGTGCCCATTAATTATATAATACACTTTTTATATAACATATACATTTAAGCACATTACCTCGGAATTTCTGAAATTACAGGCAAAGTTGGAATACAGTGAATCAGAAAGTAAAAAGAACAAAATATAGGACGTAGTCCTACTAATCTTCATAGAAAAGAAGATAAAAATTATAGTATAGTCACAAAAAAATAGGTAATTGGGAGTTTACTATATGCTGGACAGGGTTGTAAGTAACCTATGATATTAGTGTTTTTAAGAAATCTATGAAGTGAGTAAATAAAATAAACTATTCAACCATAGAATTGTCATACAGCATTTAAATCTGTAAGCTCCTATGCTTAGTTCCTACTAAGAAAAAAATACTTTTAAAGTCAAACAGATGTTTAGATTTTCTCATACTCAATTAGATTCTTTGTGCTCTGATGAAAGTTCTCAGTCTATTTTCTCTATGATCACCTGACTGGAAATTATAAAGCAGAGAACACATGACATTTGTTGCTGGTACTTCTGGAATCTCTTAACCAAAGTCTAATGTTTTCCCTACTCCTCTCACAGATATCTAATGTAGATCTTTTAAAATAGCTAAACACAGTGGTCTCTAAAAACGCGTGAAAATTTTCCCACGTACCTTAAAGCAATGAAAGAGCAGTAAGATTATATGAGTACTCACAGTGTAATAAAAGAAGTTTGCCTTCCACTGTGAATGCATCAACAAATTATTGAATGAACAGAAGACTTAGAGAATTTAAGAGCATAGTAAGCATACATCAGAAAAATGTTCTCCATCAAAGTAAGAGAAATAAACCTAGGCTTTTCAAGAATCAATTCCATTGGAACACAGCATTCCAATCCATATTTTAAACTCTGGTTTTCTCCTTCACTTTTGGAGCTTTCATATGTGTTATCTGATAAATTATTCATACTGAGCATATGGCTATTCTTTCCCCTCTTCACACATTCCTGGAATTTTCCCTGAAATTTTTCTATGCTGCACAAGGTAACCAGGTCTAGCTTACAGACTGTCCAACACAACCAACACAATGATAAAGTAATGCTGAGAAGAAAGGCAAATGCTTGTCACAATACTAGAAAAACTGCAATGCCAAAGTCAACTAGGGAAGCAAGAGTCTAGAATCTGAAAAGAAAATCTCTTTAACTTAGAAATAACATATAAAAGTAAAAAGACACAACTGAGAATATGTTTGTGAAACACTAAAGTTTATAGCCTGGATGATTGCTATAGCTAGTCTTTAAGCAAGTCTTTTAATATCAGATTAGACAGCTTATTTATTACTTTCCAAACTTCATCAAAGGATCTCAGGACATAAGAAAAAAGGCAGAAAACATATCCTACTTGAAGAAACAAAATAAATCCCCAGAACTTCTTAAGAAAAAAACATCTGTACAACTATCTGACAAAGATGTCAAAATAATGATACTAAATATATTCTGTAGCAAAAAGAAAACAAAGATAACAAAATAAGAAAAAATATTCATGAAAAATCTGTGAACAAAAAGATAAAAACTATAAAAAACAGTAGAAATTGTGAAACTGAAAAAATGCAATTGATGAAAAGTTTACTAGAGAAACAACAGGCTTAATAAACCAGAAAAAGTAATTCAGAAAACTAAAGAAATATTATTTATAAATGTTGACGCATAAAAAAAAAAACAAAAATTTGAGAAACCTGAACATGGAATATGAAACTTACTGGATACTATCAAGTAGACCAATATTTGCTTTTTTCCCCCCTTTTTCTTTTTTTTATTTTCTCAACTAGACCAATATTTTCATTTAAAAGTCTATGAAGAAGAAAGCAAAAAGTAGTAGAGATATTACCTGAAAAGAAAAGGGACTCACTAAGAACGTCCCAATTTCAAAGTGATGAAAAAAATACTATTAACCAGAGACACTTAATCAGTGAGAAATTTACTTTAAAAATAAGAAAAAACAAAAAAAATGGGCACTGCAGCCTGCGCCTGTAATCCCAGCACTTTCGGAGGCCAAGGTGGGCAGATCACAAGGTCAGGAGTTTGAGACCAGCCTAACCAAAATGGTGAAACCCTGTCTCTACCAAAAATACAAAAATTAGCCAGGTGTGGTGGTGCATGCCTATAATCACAGGTAGTCAGAATGCTGAGGCAGGAAAATCGCTTAAACTCAGGAGGCAGAGGTTGCAGTGAGCCGAGATTGCACCATTGTACTCCAGCCTGGGCAATAGTGCGAGACTCCATCTCAAGAAAAAGAAAAAAATAAAGATGTTCTATAATTTAAAAAAGCTAAGGGTGTTTATTACCCCTAGAAAAGTCTTACAAGAAATACTACATGGAATACATTATGTTGGCAGACACAGTGGTTCAAACTTGTAATCCTAGAAACTTGGTAGGCTGATGCAGAAGAATCACTTCAAGCCAACAGTTTGAGATCAGCCTGGGTGATATGTTGAGACCCCTTCTTGAAAAAGATACCTTTATAATAATTTTGTTTTTCAAGTAGAGTGTTTTTAAAACTCGCTAAAGCCAAAGTCTGACTGAAGTCATTTTGAGAAGGCAGACCTTCATTCATGTGGCAAACTTGAGAACCCTTGATCTCCGCTAAAGAACAATAAATGATTCACCTATCTTGGTGCCACTTAAAATTCTGCAGTGACTGTAATTAACTCCAGCTCCTTCCAGCCATGGTCTAGCAGTGGTACCTGCACATGTGGAGATCTGGAGGGAGATGCCTATTTGTAATTATAGAGGTAGGCCTGCAGACCTTGGTTTTTACTGTGCTCTCTGAAACAATTCAGTAACTCAGTTTCCGCACTTTTAGCCACACTCTGTGGCCAGTTTTGCCCACCTAGAAGCCCACAGAGTGACCTGTGGGTCACTGCCAGGTGCTCAATAAGCTCACACTCACCCACACAGCTCATATTAGGTTCACCAGATGTTAACCCAACTGCTGCTGGCCCTGCAAATCAAAGTCCTGAAAGCAGTCCAGTCTGCCAAGAAATAAGACAAGATTAACAACTATCCAGGCTGTGGGTAACTACACACCAAAGACAAACCCCAAAGCAGAGCAAAAACAGTCATGTGACCTACGTACAACCCCTCTCTGCTGCAAATCCGAAGAGATGCTATTAGCCAATCAAAAGGTGATCTTACCTGCTGAAACCAGTCTATGAAATTAGAAGTGGTGTTTGCTCCTTCAGCTGCACAAAAACCAGTACAGGGGTACATTATGTCTATTTTTAATGCTTCTGTTTTAACATAGTACTGGTAGTCCTAGGCAGAACAATTAGGCAAGAAAATTTTTGAAAAGACATCCAGCCAGATTCAGTGGCTCATGTCTGTAATCCCAGCACTTTGGGAGACTGAGGGGGCAGGATCGATTAGTCAGGTATGGAAAATGCACACCTATAACTGTCAATACTTGGGAGGCTAAGATAAGAGAACTGCTTGAGCCTAAGGGCTAAGGCTTCAGTGATCCATGATTACACCACTGCACTCTAGTCTGAGTGGCAGAATGAGACCTTGTCTCAATGAAAAAAAAAGGAGAAAAAAAGGCATCCAAATTGAAAGGAAAGCTGTAAAAATGTCAGTTTTTAGATGGCATTATATTACACATAGAAAACCATGAATAGCATACCAAAAGACTTTTTCAACTAAAAAACACACTTGGTAAATTAGAGAAATATAAAATTAACATACAAATCATTTGTATTTCCATATACTAACAAAAAACTGCCAAATAAAAATGTAAAAATAATAATCTCATTGAAATAGCATTAATAATAAATTTCTTAGCAATATATTTAACCAGGGTGCAAAAGCTTTATATTGAAATATTTAAAATAATAAAAAAATTGAAGATGGCACAAATAAATGCAAAAATATTTCATGTTTATGGATTAAGAAGATAAATATTGTTAAAGTGTCAAATTATTTAAAGTAATCTATAGATTCAATACATGCCCTGTCAAAATTCCAGTAACATTTTTTAAACTAATAGAATATGCAATCCTGAAATTTATATGAAACTACAAGAGACTTGCTTTGAATGGCCAAAGCAGTTTTAGGAATAAGAACAAACCAGGGGGCGTTATACTTTTTGATTTCAAACTACATTTGGAAACTATTGTATTAAAAACAGGATGGTTTGTGCATACCAATGCATACCATAATCAATGGAACAGAATGGAGAGCCCAGAAACAAATCTGTCTATATAAGATCAACTTATCTTTAACAGTAAGGCACTGAGAATATGCAATGCAGAAAATATAGTCTCTTTCATACTTCCTTCTGGGAAAACTAAATAGCCACATGTAAAAAAATAAAATTAGACCATTTTTCTGATACTATATTTGAAAATTAACTAAATATAAAATAAAGACTCTAAAGTAAGACATAAAACCCTAAAATTTTTTTAAAGAAAATACATGAAGAAACTTTAATATTGGTCTGGAAAATTCTGGATACAACAGCAAAAGTGCAATTAAAGCAAATACAAATGAGCAAACACAAATACTGCATCAAACTAAAAAGCTTCTGCACAACCAAGAGAACAATAAAATAAGAAAACTATATCTGGTAAGTTGTTAGTATCCAAAATATTTAAGAAACTCATATGAATCAAAGGAAAAATTATAATAATAATTATAATAATAATAACAAGATTGAAAAATAAGCCAAAGACTATATAGGTGATTTTCAATGAAAACATACAATTGGTCAACAGGCATAGAGAAAGGTGCTCAGTATCACCAATCTGGCAGTTGCAAATTAAAACTATGGTGAGATATTACTTCACACACATTAGAATTGCTAGTATCAAAAATAAAAGTTATAACAAGTATTAACAAGTATATATTTTTTAAAATGCTGTACATTCCTGGTGACTTGCAATGTTTTAGTGTCATGATGAAAACCACCATAATAAGGGTTCTATAAAAAAATGTAACAGTACTACTATACAATCCAGCTATCTCATTTCTGCATATACCATAAATTTAGTATTTCAAATAAACATCTGTACCTCCATGTTCCTTGAATCATTATTTACAATTGCCAAGATATAAAACAAACCTAAAATGTTTATGGATACTGAGTAAAGAAAACATGCTAATACACTAAATAGAATATTGTTCATCCCTTAAAAAATAATAAAACCTTGCCATTTTGACAACATGTATAGACCCAGATAACATTATGCTAAGTGAAATATGCCAGACACAGAAAGACAAATACTGTATGATCTACTTTTATAAAGAAAATAAAAATGTTGAACTCCTAGAAGCAGAGAGTATAAAGATGGGTGGTAGGGCCTGGCTGGAGGCAGGGAAAATGAGAGATGTTGTTCAAATGGTACGAATTACTAATTATAAAACAAGTTATTATGACCTAATATACAGTTTTATCACTATAGTTTATGTATGCTGAAAATTTGCTTACAGATCTTATTTGTTCTCACTACACAAAAGGTAACTATGTAAGGTGACAGATAAGTTTGTTCATTAATTTAATTTGATTATATTAACCATCTCACTATATATATATACATGTAAAATCAATACATTGTATACATTAAATGTAGGTATTCAGATATTATTTGTGAAAAGATCCACATGTTACAAATACCTACATATATACACTTGTACATATATGTACTTGCATGTATACACACACACACACATATATATATGAATGACAAAGTCCCAGTAAGCCTCATCCAAAAACAACATTGTAAAATTACAATCATTTAAAAATAAAGTTAAAATTGAGAATTTAATACATGCTTAGCAGCATTTTAAGCTCCTCAATGGCATAGTCTCTTCGAAAAATGTATGAAGCTGATACACTGAGCTAACTATATTACAGTTGAGGCATTTTGGGGACATAGTTTAATTTACCAATATTAGTTTATATAAAAAGTACAACATTTTCAAGTTACATAATTTTACACTTTCTTATATTTAGGGAGATGCTTAAGTGTTTTGTAAAATTACTGATTATAAATTTTTATAAAATCCCATTTGAAAACCCTGTAGGATAGAAAATTATAAAGCAGAAACATTCACCTTTTTGTGGTGTTCCTGGGATTTCTGAACCAAATCCCAGTATCACCAAAACTCTCATATACTTTAGACATTATCCAAAACCAACCTTAAAAGTGTGTAACATAGTTTCTCAAAATACAGATATTACTATTTCTCCCAAAGCAATGGAAGTGCATTTAGATTACACATTCTTTTAGGTTATGAGTAAAACTATCACTATAAACTAAAAAACAAGCAAACAAATAAAAACCATAAGTGAAGGGGAAGTACTTAGAAAGTTAATGAGAATGAGACAGACACATCATGAGATGCCCTGATGTGAAAGCAAGAGAAAGAAATGCAGGTTACTCAGAAGCTATTTCATTGGTGGAGAGCCTCTCAAACCATGTTTCAGTCTGGCTCCCTCCTTGACACAGGGAACTCTCATTTGTGTCATTTACCTCATTAGCTCCCACTTACCTGGGTATTTGGCTACTGTTTCCTGTCTCTTCACATTCCAGAGCTCTTTTTTTGCTCCAGATGGGTGATCAAGTTTGGCTTGGTGACAGCAAGACCTGTTTTATTAAAAAAAAGAACATGACTCTTGCTAGAAGTCTAATTACCAATCTAGTACTGTGCTCAGTATACAAGAGAGAATATTGTAGAAGATTCTAGAAAATTAATCTCAATATACTGTTTCCTAATAGGAACTTTAGAATATTTAGAAAGTATTTTGAATTTTTGGGTTGATAGCTCTACTACTCAGTAATACTTAATGACAAATTGGTGGTGAAATTTGATTTTAAGGTGTGGGCAACAATACTTTATGCTACTAAATTTCTGGTATTACCACTAATTTACACTGACGTATACAAATCAGCTCAAAAAAAGGGAAAGATTAAGATAAAACATCTTGAAAAATTTATCTTGTACCTCAACAGATACTGTTGTTCTCTTTCTTTTTTCTTAAGTAGTATTCTGAAACTCATTCATGCAAAGCAGAAACCCCTAGAAAACAGAAGAAAACAAATTGTGTGGAAGGTGAATTGTACATTGAAGTTATTCTCACCCAGGAACACCAGGTTTCTGTAGTTCTCTAACATCGTATCCCTATACAAATGCTGCTGGGCCAAATCAAGGCATTCCCACTCTTCTGGAGAGAATGCTATGGCCACATCCCTGAATGTCAACACTCCCTGTAAAATATAACATATTTAGCAAGTGGTCATAGAAAGAATTCTCAGGCCTGGGGAGGATGCATGACTATGCTGACCCCAAAGGTCTCCAGGAGAGACTGCCCAGCTCCACCTAAACCTATTGGTTCTGTTCTTCAATCTTGCTTCACTAAGAGAAGCTGTCCCATGTGGAGATCAACAGCACTGCCAGGAGAACGTAGATTTGAGTTCTGCCCCACCACAAGAATGCTGTGCAACCCTGCAGCCTGCAACGGAGAGTAAAAGAGGAGGCTTCACCAGAGGTAACACCAGGGGAACTGTGTCCTGGAGGGAACAAGGGGCATGCGCATAGGAAAGGGTTCCAGGAAGGTCATGTGAAGCCACGTAGAAAACAGGTGGGGTGGAACTGGAACAGGGCCCAGGCAAAAGGGGAGCTGATCCCAGCTCTTCTTCTGGAAAAAGCTGCTTAAGAGCAAAAGCAGCCCCTGCTTGCAAGCAGCCCTCCCAGCTGCTGACCTGTGTCCCCTGATCACTTCTCCAGGGCATCTCAAAGAACAGTCCTGTCCTGTTCCATCTGTTTCCTCTCTCAGACCCATCAGTGGTCTCACTGGAGAGCATGGGAGGGCAGTCACCTGAGACTCAGGGAACCGAAAGGGGCTCAGTGACTCAGCAGTCTCCTGCATGGAAGAAGTACCCACCACCTCACAGGAGGGCCCACTTCCCGCAGTCTCCTAACTTTCCAAATTGTACCCTGAGCCTTCCCAACATTTCTTTGCTGCATCAGCCACTCTTTGACGCCAGTGTTCCTGCCATCTTCTGTGGCCTGGCCTGCCATCCCCTAATGGAGCATGCTGCCCGGGACTTGGGTCAGGATGGGTCTGGCCTTCTGCTGGTTTGGGCCTTGCTATGGGTGGTGGGTCCCTGCCAAGGATGCTAAGATCCTTTGCACAGGGCCAGGTCAGTGCTGTGCCACCTTTCTCCTCATTGCTGCAGGTGGCAGCATCAGCCTCCCAGCACGCTGTTCTTTTTCTGGCCCCTCTAAACATCAGGCACCCCTTGAGACTTCCAGATCCCACAGTGAGCAGAAAGATGACTGCTGCCACCATGGAGCATCACAGTCTGGTCTAGGCACCAACGCCAGTGAGCTGGCACATGTACCAGCACAGAAGAGTAAACCCCTGGGCAGGGGTGGCAAGGACTAGGACAGCAACCAGATCTCTGTCCTGATGGGAGGCCAGCTTCCACCCGAGGCTCCCAGCCCCCTGCTTGCCCCACACATGCCTCTGCAGAGCCCGGCCCAGTCTTCTCACATATGGCCCTGCCTTTACCCACTTCCCTACTGCACCATGGCCATGGCAACTCCTCTGTTCAGAAAGGCTCTTTGGGGTGTGCAATGTAGGCTAAGGTCCCAGCCATTGGCCCAGTCCTGAACATGCTTCCTGGCCATCTCCTCCCTTGCTGGGCTGGGGGATTTCAATACACATACACACTCACACTCACGTACATTCAGACTCACCCAAATACACTCACACTCACATATACTTCACTCAAGCCTCACCTTCTCCCACCTGGCAGAGCTCTACTGAACATACCAGGCACCATTCCCCCCTTTTCTTGGCACTAAGTAATCAGCAGGTGACTTCATCGTGGTGAGTACATCCTAAAGTGAACTTACACACACCTAGACAACAGCTCTGCTCCACATCTGGAGGATGTGGTCTAGTGCCAGGTCTGTCACGCAGATCCTGGCCGATGGATGAAATAAGTACTCAGACACAAGTATGCAGTATAAGAGCAGCTAGGTGACTTCCTGGCTCTAGTGGCCAGAGAGCAGCCTGGAGAAGCTGGAGCTGCTAGCTCTTATTCAGTGCAGGCATAATGCCAAAAGTCTGCAGCAAACACAACCTGTAGGTAATTAACATTAATTGTTCCCTTTTCATGGAACTTCAGGCACACAAATGATCAAAGGTTCAGTTCCCGGTCAACATAAGTAAACAAGCCTGTTTATGATATGTTCCTCTACATTCCCTTGGACCTACTCCTTCCCCTCAGTCTCAGGGTTATAGAACAGCTGCCTTCAGCTATTCTCCCCCCAGGGGCTCTGCGGAACCTTCCAACTTTTCAGGAAGTTTGTGTCCTTTCCCTATAGTTTTTTCCACCACTCTGACCACCAATCCACCACAGTCTAGCCTATTGCCCCCGGCTACAAAATTGGGCAATATGCACGGTACTGAATATTACAGGCAACTATAACACAGTGCTAAGCATCTGTGTATCTAAACACATCAAAACACAGAAAAGGTGCAGGAAAAATACAGCATTCTAATCTTACGGGACCACTGCACTACATGCGGTCCATCATGGTTATGCGGTGCAATGATGGTACTCCCTGTGCATGGGGCCTCTAACCTTTGCAGGCCAACTCCCCTGCTCTAAGATGCTCCTAGGTTTCCCCAATTAAAGCAAGTCTCTCCTGCCCACATGCTTCCAGAACCGTGAGCTTAGACAAGGGACACTTCCTGAAGTGGATTTGACAGAAAAGTCAGCTGTAATGACTGGCCCCTCACCTCTCACTACATTCTTAACACCTAAAAGGTGGAGGGGTCATGCTGTGCCTTCCTGGAGGCAAGCCTGCAGTAAATATCTGTTGAGGGGATGGGTAAAATTCAGAAGTTGAGGGACGTGGGTGGTGGCTGAGTTCAGAGAGGTGCTGTCAGCATGGGGAGAGCAGTCAGACACAGCTCCACTGCTCAGCAGCAGTGAGGACAAGCTAGCAAACCTCCCTGCACCTCAGTGTCCCCATCTGTAAAGTTGAAATAAGAGCACCTAGCCTGAGGATTTTACACAAATGAGAATGTGCAGGTGAACCACACTCTGCAACGGGAAGCCATTATTTCATCTCTTATTATGGTTATTATTTCATTATTACTATTGAGACAGAGGGACAGGCTGTACTTACAAAGAATGGTGGTGGGTGGGGAAGGAAGTCAGGCAAGGCTGTGAATTGGCAAGTGTGTTGCAGGCATAAAATCACAGTTCTTACATCCTGCCCTGTCAAATAATCTTTGTCAACCAAAAAAGTATATATTTCACCAAATGTTGGCTATACTGCAGTACATATGTTACCCATTTTCTCTCTCAACTCCTCAGCTAAGCAGCTTCCAACATCCAGGATAGAATAGTATTTCAGGCCAGTAATGGTGGTGGTTCATTCCTGTAATCGCAACACTTTGGGAGATCAAGGCAGGAGGATCCCTTGAGTTTAGGAATTCAAGACAAGCCTGGATAACATAGCAAGACCCTATCTCTACAAAAATTAAATAAATTAGGTCAGGTGCAGTGGCTCACGCCTGTAATTCCAGCACACTGGGAGGCCAAGGTAGGTGGATCACCTGTGGTCAGGGGTTTGAGACCAGCCTGGCCAATATGGTGAAACTCTGTCTCTACTCAAAATACAAGAAATTAGCTGGGCATGGTGGCACATGCCTGTAGTCCCAGCTATGCAGGAGGTTGAGGCAGGAGAATAACTTGAACCTGAGAGGTAAAGATTACAATGAGCCAAGATTGCACCACTGCACTCCATCCTGGGTGACAAGAGTGAAACTGTCTACAAAAGAAAAAAAAGGAAATTAGCTGGGCGTGGTGGTGTGCACCTGTAGTCTCAGCTACTCAGAAGGCTGAGATGGACGCATGGCTCGAACCCAGGAGTTCAAAGCTGCAGTGAACTTTGATGGCACCACTGCACACCAGCCTGGATAACAGAGACACTGTCTCTGAAACTAAAAAAACAGTATTTCACCAATTCTTAGTCTCAGCTGTCATTTTTTAATGTACAATTTTACACACAGCAGGTAAGTACACACCTGTAAAAACCCTCTTACGTGGTTGTGAATTAAAGGATGTTTTCTGGCAGCTAAGAGTCAACAACAAATTAAATCATTAAAGTCAACTGACTATGAATGCCAACTCAGAGCCTGGCCTAAAAAAAAAATGCCAAGTCCATGGCCTGGTGAGAGTAAGTAAATTAACAATTTGCACCTTTGATCAACAGCTTCACATGGCTCATTCGGCAGTTGTAGGGTCTGCCCCTCCACTCCAGAATTCTCAACTCCATGGACAAAGTATCCAAAGCCAGCACAGGGGTGTACTGTGGGCATAGAGGGTTCTAGTTCTTAGTAAGGAAAAAACTCAAAGGGAGGAACAGTTGCAAGAACACTCACCTAGGTCAATCAGTCTGGGACCCTCTGACTACAACACTGCCATTTGGAGGGTGTGGAGAAAATTTAAAGGGCCAGTTCATCCCCAAAACTACACGGTCCTGGTTAAATATTCTTAGTGTGAGGGCCTCATCATCAAGTTTTTTCTGTTTTATCATTTCCCTTTGAAGAGAATGAAATAAGACAGTTTTCTCTTCCTTTGGAAAAAATAAAATTGAAAAGCACATCGTCTTCAGATGATGAAGGAAAGCCTGCTGAACATGGTGGTTCACACCTGTAATCCCAGCACTTTAAGAGGCCAAGGCTGGTGGATTGATTTGAGCTCAGGAGTTAGAAACCAGCCTGGGCAACATGGCAAAACCCAGTCTCTAATGAAAATACAAAAGTTAGCCAGGCATGCTGGCACACATCTGTGGTCCCTGCTACTTGGGAGGCAGAGGCTAGAAGATCCACTGGAACCTGGGAGGCAGAGACTGCAGTGAGCTGAGATTATGCCACTGCACACCAGCCTGGGCAAAAGAGTGAGACCCTGCATCAAAAAAAAAAAAAAAAAAAAAAAAAAGAAAGAAAGAAAGAAAGAGAAAGAAAGAAAGAAAGAAAAAAAGAAGGAAAGAAAGAAAGAAAAGCCAGTTTGATAGGGATTGTCGTAATAACAGATCCTTATTGATGTCACATGAGAAAAGCCTTTTCTTCACCCTCCGATAAGTGGAGGTGAGGATGCAGTGGGGCCCCATCCCTAGTGGTGCCCTGACTGCTGCCACCAGCCAGTGGGTCTGGGCTGGTGGCTCTGGGCCATGTGCCTGTTTCTTTGCCAGATAGAGAAAATGTTCCCATCTGTCAACTGCCTTCAAAGGCAGCTGGAGAGGCAGACTGTGCTCCTGGCTGCTGTGCCAAGTACTCAGCCTTTAACCAACAGACTATGTGCCTTGAGCTCAGATTTCAGGGGCTGGGAACATGACAGAGAACAGGAGAGACAGAGTTCCTCCTGCCTCCCAGGAACCCAGGGTGTAGCATCCACAGAACACAAGGCTGGCTTTGGAGTCTCTGGTCTGATCCCGGTGCCTGTTCTCCCTAGGGATCTGACCAATCATTTTACCTCTCTCCTTCTCAGGTTCCACATCTAGAAACAAGCACAGGGACAAAGATGTCATCAGTGGTCCCACAACACTCCCTTACTGCTGCTTAAGATCTGCACCCTACATCTCTCCCCAGGGCCCAGAGCCACCTGCCCAGGGCCAGGTGACAGCAGGCAGGGGTGATGTCTCGCTGCCTCCTGTTCTGGCAGACTAGGTTATCAGAACCAGGGAAGCATGGCTCTGAGTCAGCAGAGTAGGGGACAGGAAGCTGTGAAGATGGAGCTGGGAGGAAGGGCCAGTGCAGAGGAGCAGGGCAGGATGCTGGTCTGAGCAGTGTGCAGCCAGTCCAAGAGGCTGTATCCAGTTGCTTTCTCCAGTCCTGCTGGAACAGAGTGGGATGGGATCAGGGGGGTGGGTGGGAAGGAGGTCAGATGCCCTCTTCCTCCAGTTCTTTATTTCCAGCCAACTGGAGGTGATTCAGCCACTACTATGGGTGCCACCTGGCTTCCATGAGTTTGTCACACTGTGTCCTAATTTTCTGTGTTCATGGGTGCCCAGCTGCAGTTGAGCTGACCTGGAGGGAGGGGCTTGGATTTATTCATCTCGGTCCCAAGGCAACACACAGAAGCTCAGCAGACAAAATCTGATGGTGCCCTAGCCCCAGAGCTGGTCTTCTTTTCAACTGTATCTACATGTGGGGTTTTATGGGGCCTGGAGGGTCTCCCGCAAAGTGGTGGGTTTTGCCTCAACTGACACAGTCATGGCCCACCAGGTTCCATCCACTGGGCACCCCCACTTCTGTCCTGGCTCCCTGAAGGTGGCCTCAACCTGCTGGCTGCACACACCCTGCCTGCTTCTTCCCCCTACTCCCTGTCTCCACCCAGACCTTCACCTGTTCCAACACCTATTCCACATACTTCCATCAGCCCCTTCTGCTCTTCCTCAAACAATCTCAAGCCAGGTTCCTCTTGATCACTTCATGCCCATATCACAAAGACCATCTTCTAGCTAGGACCAGCTCCAAGCACTCCGTGTAAGCACCCAGACTGTCTAAAAGTGTCTCTCCTCAAGAACCTGCCACAGCTTCCTACTGCCTCTCATAATGTAGCTCATTCTACTCTACCTTCAACAGTGATTACTGAGAACCTGCTTGTCAGCTGCACCCTGGGAAACAAGGATAAATAAAACAGGCACAGTCTCTGACCTTTCGGATCTACTCTAGGTAGTTAGGGAAGACAGACTATCAATCAAATAACCCCACAAAGAGAAAACTATAAAAGGCTAAGTGGAAAAGGTGTCCATCCTTGCCTGCGGTAACAGAGAAGCTGAGCTGGTTTGTCAGGAAAGGCTTCTCAGAGGAATTAATGCCCCAGCTGAGATATGAAGAGGTACAGAGGATGAAGGATTTGGAAAGAGCATTCCAGAGAGAGGGAACAGCAGATGCAAAGGCCCTGAGGCAAGATAATGTATCGCCTGTGCAGATGACAGAAAGAAGAGCCAAGGGGCCACTGGGCAGAGGGAATGGGGAGTGCAGGCCTGGGAGGCATGGGGAATGGGTTTGCTGTCAGCTGCCTGGAGCAGCCCCTAATCTAGCCTAGCTTCTTATCAGTGTGCACAAGAGAAGTGACTTTATGTTAGCCCAACCTACACACAATCACTAAATAGATTCTGCTATGAAGTCTATGTTCCACGCCACAGGCAGCGCAGATGGAAATCCGACACAAATGTCTGTGGTCATCTGTAACCACTACTTCTACCCAACAGCTTGTGGTATCAAGGACTCAGACTTTTATAAGAGAAAAGTTCAAATAGGCTTTAAGAGCTAATGGTCTCAACTTTATGCAGGAGTCTGACCAACCCTCAAGGTCACCACTTGAATGGTGGTGAAGCCCAGCCCAGTATGAAAAACAGTGGACAGGTCTCAGCTCCCCTGCTCCCATCAGCCACTGGTCACTCTCTGGGCAGGCAGACATCCGGGCAGTCACTTTTGTTTTGGGCCAGTTTGTAACCCAGACCCCACATTCTATTTACCAAAACAGCTTCCCCTTTCATCCCTGAATTGCCTTAACTCAAGAAAGAACATAAACCCCAAAGCCCCACCCTCATGTTTCAGATCCCTGAGCTAGATAGACCTACAGCCTCTCAACTATGGCTCAGTCCACTTTGCCTCAGGGTGAAAGGCCACTCCTCCCTCCCTTCCCCATGGCCCCAAGGCCTAGACCACGGATGTCCAAATACTAACACTAGCCCGGATGCTGTGGCTCACCTTTGTAATCCCAGCACTTTGGAAGGTCGAGGCAGGTGGATCACCTGAGGTCAGGAGTTCAAGACCAGCCTGGCCAACATGGCAAAACCCCATTGCTACTAAAAAGATACAAAAATTAGCTGGGCATGGTGGTGCACACCTGTAGTCCCAGCTTCTCAGGAGCCTGAGACAGCTTCCTACTGCCCCTCAAGGAGAATCGCTTCAACCCTGGAGGCAGAGGTTTCAGGCCACTGCACTCCAACCTGAAAGCTCTTGGCTCAAAAAAAAATTAAAAAGTAGGAAGTTTTAGAAAGATCCATCCCTCCCCTAACAGGGAATGCTTTCTCATTAAATGAGCTTAGGTGTATTTCAACATCCCTGCCCCCCACACATACCCTAAACTGTAGCATGTAGTATTAATAATAATAATACCTACTATCTGTAGGCCACTTAACACTTTACAGAGCACTTTTATACCTGTTACAAGCACTTGCTAATTAATAACTATTGTTTAGCACTGTTAATTTAGTGACAGTGTTACAAATTGGCTGGCTGTGCACTTCTCTCTCCTTAGATCAGCCAGCCAGTCATGCAGTCATGCAACCTGCCTACAGGATCTCTTTGGGTGTGAAATTTTCACTTGTGGTCTCTACTCTTAAATGTCTGAATCTGGCAGAGATTAAATGATAATAGTAATTACAGGATCACTGAGTGCCTCTAATGGGCACTTCACATGCTTATTTTTCACATAATCCCAACATATTTTTATATCTCCATTTTCTAAATGAAGCAGTTGATGGGTGGAAAGGCTAAGAACTTCAACCAAAGACATTCAGAGAAATCAGAGTTGGAGTCAAGATTTGAGCACATGATGATCTGGCCCTGTGCCCTCACTCTTAATCACTATGATTACCCCTCTCACCTCTGTGCTGGGAACACATGATCTCTTAACAATGTAATAAATAAAAACTCTTTTACCTAAGAAATGTGAGAAATGCGAGCAACCTCTGAATTATTAGGCCCAAAGAGGCACAGAAATGAAGCAGCAGTTATGTCCCACCCACTCCTCATCTGCATCCTTGAGCCAAATAATTTTTTCTTGATTACTTGCTGTTTGGAATCTAAACTAACTGATGCCATGGATAGCTATATATTAACCTGACCATTCTGCATACGAGACAATGTAATTTATAGATTGGTAGTTCCACAAGATACAGCCAATCACTAATCAATGAGAATTCCTGACAACATTGGCCCACTCCTTGTCCTGATTTTGACTTTATAAACCTTATTAAAAAGGGCCAAGTTCATATCTTAGGTAACTTGTATCTGAGTCTTACAGGCAGCTGTCCTCACCTTGGCTCAAGTAAATTCTTTAAAATTCTATGTTTTGCCCCAGCTTTTTTTTAAGGTTATTTTTGGTGCTGTGAGCAGGATTCAGAGAGACACTTCCAACTATCCAACACCCCTCCTGGACTTAGCAACTCGCCAATAAAAACTCTGTGTATTCTTTTGGCTCCTGTACATTGTCAAGTGAAAGGGTTAAAGTATTCCTAAACTCAGATCTCCCAATTATTCTGAGAGGTCTAGACTTTGCTTGAGTTGTTCTTTTCAACCCTTGCTTTCCAGAAAGAAAAAAAAAGTTTTCCATTTTTGGCTACAGTCAGATTTAGGTTTCAAAATTAAAAAAAAGGGGGGGGTTTCTCTACTTCTGCCTCAAGACAGGAGGTCTGGGTCATAATATTAGTAGACTAGCACTGGTGGTTTCACTTCTTGTGACACAAAATTACATAACATGCTTCTAAAATGTGGCTTCTTTTGATTGCTTCTAATTTGATCTTACCTTTTTATTTGTGACCAACTCCCATTAGTTTCAAACCAAACAGTGTATGACAGTGTACTCTCTCACCTCAAAGAGAAAAGGCAATTTCTCCATCTGATTCATCTAGCTGCTCTAGGCAACTAGAGACTTTGTAGAGGTGTTAGAATGTTATTTAGTAGTGTGTACCAGTCTCACAGGGCCTCCCCAAAAGAAAAACACCTGCAGAGACTTTTAGCTAAGCTGGAAGATACATAAGCATTGGTCACCCAGCACCATGATTAGCAACTCCCAGGTGACTCCTTGGGGAGTGATGCTCATACACAGCACACTTATACCTGGTACATTATGCTAGCCATGTTCTCTTTTGAAAATTTTTTAAATTATAAAAAATGTGATCATCACAACTGTGCTTTCCCTTCTGGGTAACATCCCTAAAAACATGACCTAAATCTATGCATAATACCTATGGAACTCCATTTTGCAAATGCCTAGGATGTTGAATATTCAAGATTGTCATCATCTTCCATCTTTGGATTTGTTAAGGCAAAAGCTGAAGAAAATATTTCAGCAACACTATACTAACAAGATTAGGGCTCTACGTAATAGGCTAATTGGACTGCTCTTAGAATGCATGCATTCACGGAACTATCAAAACAAAGGGATGGAGAAAGATTTACCAACCAAATGGAGAGCAAAAATAAATAATAAATAAATAAAAAGCAGGAGTTGCAATTCTTGTATCGGATAAAATAGATTTTAAAGCAACAAAGATATAGTGGGAAAAGGATCAATGCAACAACAAGAGCTAACGATCCTAACACCCAGATAGGAGACTTAGATTCAATGAGACAGAAAATTAATAAGGATATCAAGGACTCGAACTCAGATCCAGAACAAGTAAACTTAATAAATATTTATAGAGCTCTCCACTTCAAATACACAAAATATACATTCTTGTCAATACCACATCACACCTACCCATTAGTTTAAATGAAACATTGATTGGCCATTATTAATACCCAATTTTTTTCAAAATAAAGCAATATTTCCATTTACTCTCCCTCTTTCTCTTCCTCTTTCTTCCTCTCCTTTACTTATTTTTTTTTTTTCTTTCCTTCTCTCAAAAAAAAAGAAATCAACTTGTAAACCTCTAGATCCAGGTCGGCAATGTCTCTTTCATTGCTTGATTTCCTTTCTTCCCTTCCCTCCCTCCCCGCTTCCTCCCTTCCTTCCTTCCTTCCTTCATCCCTTCCTTCCTCCCTACCGTCCTTCTTCCCTTCCTTCCTGCCTTCCTCCCCCCCGCAAAAAAAAAAAAAAAAGAAAAAAAAAATTGGATATAGACAATCCTTAAAAAACACACTGTGAATATAAATCTGCTCATTTTGAACCTTGATTTTTTCCATTTATTGTTTATGTACATGTTAGGGTTAGAATAAGAATATTTCTATAACCTTAGAAAAAACATCAGTGATGAAACTGTTGCATTCATTGCAGCTCAACAAAAAAGCTACTGATTCACTAGCTGAGACTGTACTAGAAAATCATACTGCTTTAGTTTATATATTAGGTGGGCAAAGAGGTATATGAATGGTTGCAAATACCTCTTTATAGTATGTACATAATGCTTTCTATGAAGTAGAAACTCACCTAAAAAAAAAATTAGGAAAGAAGCCATTAGGCTGCCACGTATCTGAAGAACCTGGATTTTGTTTTCTCCCCAATGCACTTAGTTTGCTCTGTAATGAAATAGCTTTGTTGTTGTTGTCATTATTCTGGCAAACAAATTTCTCCTTTTATAATGCTATTTATTTCTTCATGTTTAACTTGTTCCAAAAAAATTTAAATCATGATATTACAAAGAATAGAGAAGATAAAAACAAGCCACAGAAGCTCCATAAATCAACGAGTTGACTGTAGTTTTATTTTTGCCACTCTGTGATGCCATCACAATTTGGCTTTTTAGACACTTTTAACATTTCTCACTGACATTATCTCCTCTTTCTCCCCACCCAATGTGAGACAGAACTATCAGGGAAGGAGACTTCCCAGTCAGAAAGACACCCTAACACTTAGATTTTGATCACTGATGCTTTCAAAATTAGATTTTGATCAAAAACAGAAAAAGAAGAAATAAAAATTGGCTGAGCATGGTGTTTCACACCTGTTAATCCCAGCACTTTGGGAGGCAGAGGTGGGCGGATCATGAGGTCAAGAGATCGTGACCATCCTGGCCAACATGGTGAAACCCCATCTCTACTAATATACAAAAAAATTAGCTGGGCGCTGGAGGACTCAAGATGGCGCTGTGAGAACAACCCAGGATTGGAGCTCGCGTTGTGTCCGCGGAAAGGTGAGTCTGAGCTGCATTTGCAGACTGATCTTTGTTGCCCACGGAACGGGGAAATTCCCAAGTGAAGAGAAGACGCTGGACGCCAGGCAGAACCTCCGCCTGGCGAAGCCGGCAGCCGGGGTGGCGGCGGCTGGCCCTACCCAGCGCTCCCCACAGGGCGCGCTTGTCTGGGTGCCCCATTGAACTGGCAACAGGAGATGTGAGAGGACTGGACTTGAGACTGAGCTAGACTTGGACAGTGGGCCAGCCAGGGGATCGCAGGGACAGAGCGTTAGGGTTGGCCCAGTGGGACGAACAAAACCGTGATTTCAAACAAGCCCCGGGCAGACGGCCCGAGACGCTCTGAGGGGGAGGGGCGTCCACCATTACCGAGGCAACCCGCCCCAACTGAGATACACGCCCATTGCTGGTGCCAAGGCAACCTGTCCCTACTGAGATACACGCCCACTGCTGACGCAGCCTGCCGTTGCCGAGGCAACCCGCTACAACAGAGAGACTCCACCGCAGGGTGTGGTGGAGACCACAGCAGAGACTGCAGGAACAGGGCTAATCACACAACAGCAGGGTGGAGACTCGGCAGCCAAACAGCGGCTAGTCTGTGTCCTAGCTGGGCAGGACCTCAACGGACATCCAAAAATAAAGCCCAAACCCCTCAACACAGAGCATTTGAGACAAAAAAAGGGTTTTTTAATGAGCTCTGTTGCTGCAGAATCAAACATAGCAGCCTAACAGCCCTGAATGAACAACAGAGCTCACAGCTCAGCAATTAAGCCCCTTTAAAGTACAAACTGTCTCCTAAAGCAGCTCCCTGACCCCTCTATATCTAAAAGACTGACATTAGGCAGGCATCATCCTGGGACAAAGATAGAAGAAAAAGAAACTGGTAGCATCCCTCGCTGTGCCACAGCTGCTAGAGGTGCACCCCAGACAAGTAGGGTCTGGAGCGGACCTCAGCAGTCGTACAGCGAAGGGGCTAGACTGGTAGAAGGAAAACCAAGCAACAGAAATACTTCATCATCAACATTCTGGGTGTCCACTCAGAGACCCAATCGAAAAGTCAGCAACTACGCAGACGACCAGCGGACAAATCCACAAAGATGGGAAGAAACCAGCGCAAAAAGGAGGAAAACACCCGAAACCAGAAGACCTCGCCTCCTAGAAAGGACCAAAACTCCTCACCAGCAAGGGAACAAAGCTGGACAGAGAATGACTGTGACGAAATGACGGAATTAGACTTCAGAAGATGGATAATGAGAAACTTTTGTGAGCTAAAAGATCATGTATTAAATCAATGCAAAGAAACTAAGAACCTTGAAAAAAGATTTGAAAAAAGATTCGAGGAAATGATAACAAGAATGGATAACTTAGAGAGGAATATGAATGAATAAAAGGAGCTGAAAAACACAATACGAGAACGTCGCGAAGCATGCACAAGTTTCAATAGCCGAATTGACCAAGCAGAAGAAAGAATATCTGAAGTCGAAGACCAACTCAATGAAATTAAACGAGAAACCAAGATTAGAGAAAAAAGCACAAAAAGGAATGAACAAAGTCTCCAAGAAATGTGGGACTATGTGAAAAGACCTAACCTACGTTTGATAGGTGTACCAGAAGGGGACTAAGAGAATGAATCCCAGCTGGAAAATACTCTTCAGGACATCATCCAGGAAAATTTCCCCCACCTAGCAAGACAGGCCAACACTCAAATGCAGGAAATACAGAGAACACCACAAAGATATTCCGCAAGAAGAGCAACCCCAAGGCACAGAATCATCAGATTCAACAAGGTTCAAATAAGGAGAAAATACTAAGGGCAGCCAGAGAGAAAGGTCGGGTCACCCACAAAGGGAAGCCCATCAGACTCACAGCAGATCTCTCGGCAGAAACACTACAAGCCAGAAGAGAGTGGGGGCCAATATTCAACATTCTTAAAGAAAAGAACTTTCAACCCAGAATTTCATATCCAGCCAAACTGAGCTTCAGAAGTGAAGGAAAAATAAAATCCTTTGCGAACAAGCAAGTACTCAGAGATTTTGTCACCACCAGGCCTGCTTTACAAGAGCTCCTAAAAGAGGCACTACACATAGAAAGGATCAACCAGTACCAGCCATTCCAAAATCACACTGAATGCTAAAGAGCATCAATATAATGAAGAATCTACAACAACTAACAGGCAAAACAGCCACTTAGCATCAAAATGGCAGTATCAAATTCACACATAACAATATTAACCCTAAATGTAAATGGACTAAATGCACCAATCAAAAGACACAGACTGGCAAATTGGATAAAAATCCAAAACCCATCAGTGTGCTGTATACAGGAAACCCATCTCACATGCAACGATACACAAAGGCTCAAAATAAAGGGATGGAGGAAGATTTACCAAGCTAATGGAAAGCAAAAAAAAGCAGGAGTTGCAATTCTCCTCTCTGACAAAATAGACTTTAAAGCAACAAAGATCAAAAGAGACAAAGAAGGCCATTACATAATGGTAAAAGGATCGATACAACAAGAAGAGCTAACGATCCTAAACATATATGGACCCAATGCAGGAGCACCCAGATACATAAGGCAAGTTCTTAATGACTGACAAAAGGACTTAGACTCCCACACAATAATAGTGGGAGACTTTAACACTCCACTGTCAATACTAGACAGATCAACCAGACAGAAAATCAACAAGGATATCCAGGGCTTGAACTCAGACCTGGAGCAAGCAAACCTGATAGACATTTACAGAACTCTCCACCCCAAATCCACAGAATACACATTCTTCTCAGCACCGCATCACACCTACTCTAAAATTGACCACATAATTGGAAGTAAAGCACTGCTCAACAAATGCAAAACAACTGAAATCATAACAAACAGCCTCTCAGACCATAGTGCAATCAAGTTAGAACTCAGAATTCAGAAACTGACCCAGAACCGCACAGCTTCATGGAAACTGAACAACTGGCTCTTGAATGTTGACTGGGTAAACAACGAAATGAAGGCAGAAATAAAGAAGTTCTTCGAAACCAATGAGAACGAAGACACAACGTGCCAGAACCTCTGGGACACATTTAAAGCAGTCTCTAGAGGAAAGTATATAGCAATAAGTGCCCATATGAGGAGAATGGAGAGATCCAAAATTGACACCCTATCATCAAAATTGAAAGAGCTAGAGGAGCAAGATCAAAAAAACTCAAAACCCAGCAGAAGACAAGAAATAACTAAGATCAGAGCTGAGCTGAAGGAGATTGAGACACGAAAAACCCTTCAAAAAATCAATAAATCCAAGAGCTGGGTTTTTGAAAAGATCAACAAAATAGACAGACCACTAGCCAGATTGATTAAAAATAAAAGAGAGAACAACCAAATAGATGCAATAAAAAATGATAAAGGGGAAATCACCACAGATTCCACAGAAATTCAAACCATCATCAGAGAATATTACAGACAACTATATGCGCATAAACTAGTAAACCTGGAAGAAATGGATAAATTCCTGGACTCCTGTGTCCTCCCAAGCCTAAACCAGGAGGAAGCTGAAACTATGAATAGACCAATAACAAGGTCTGAAGTTGAGGCAGCAATTAAGAGCCTACCACAAAAAAAAAAGCCCAGGTCCAGACGGGTTCACAGCCGAATTCTACCAGACACACAAGGAGGAGCTGGTACCATTCATTCTAAAACTATTTCAAACAATCCAAAAAGAGGGAATCCTTCCCAAATCATTTTATGAGACCAACATCATCCTGATACCAAAACCCGGCAGAGACCCAACGAGAAAAGAAAACTTCAGGCCAATATCCATGATGAACATAGATGCAAAAATCTTCAATAAAATATTGGCAAGCCAATTGCAACAGCAAATCAAAAAACTTATTCATCATGATCAAGTAGGATTCATCCCAGGGATGCAAGGCTGGTTCAACATACGCAAGTCTATCAATGTAATTCACCACATAAACAGAACCAAAAACAAAAACCACATGATTATCTCAATTGACGCAGAGAAGGCATTTGACAAAATTGAACAGCCCTTTATGCTAAAAACCCTCAATAAACTCGGTATCGATGGAACGTATCTCAAAGTAATAAAAGCTATTTACGACAAACCAACAGCCAACATCATACTGAATGGGCAAAAACTGGAAGCATTCCCTTTGAATTCTGGCACTAGACAAGGATGCCCTCTCTTACCACTCCTATTCAATATAGTACTGGAAGTTCTAGCCAGAGCAATCAGGCAAGAAAAAGAAATAAAGGGTATTCAAATAGGAAAGGTGGAAGCCAAATTTTCTCTATTTGCAGACGACATGATAGTATACCTAGAAGACCCCATTGCCTCTGCCCAAAAACTCCTGAAACTGATAAGCAACTTCAGCAAAGTCTCAGGATATAAAAACAATGTGCAAAAATCACAAGCATTCGTCTACACCAATAACAGACTTAAAGAAAGCCAAATCAAGAGCGAACTGCCATTCACAATTGCTACAAAAAGAATAAAATACCTTGGAATACAACTCACAAGGAACGTAAGAGACCTCTTCAAGGAGAACTACAAACCACTGCTCAACGAAATCAGAGAGGACACAAACAGATGGAGAAACATTCCATGTTCATAGTTAGGAAGAATTAATATCGTGAAAATGGCTATACTGCCCAAAGTAATTTACAGAATCAACGCTATCCCCATCAAGCTACCAGTGACTTTCTTCACAGAACTGGAAAAAACTACCATGAACTTCATATGGAACCAAAAGAGGGCCCGCATAGCCAAGTCAATTCTAAGCAAAAAGAACACAGCGGGGGGCACCACACTACCGGATTTCAAACTATACTACAAGGCTACAGTAATCAAAACAGCATAGTACTGGTACCAAAACAGAGATATAGACCAATGGAACAAAACAGAGGCACCGGAGGCAACACAACATACATACAACTATACAATCTTTGATAAACCTGACAAAAACAAGCAATGGGGAAAGGACTCCCTGTTTAACAAATGGTGTTGGGAAAACTGGCTAGCCATGTGCAGAAAGCAGAAACTGGACCCCTTCCTGACACCTTACACTAAAATTAACTCCAGATGGATTAAAGACTTAAACATAAGACCTGGCACCATAAAAACCCTAGAAGGAAATCTAGGCAAAACTATCCAGGACATAGGAGTAGGCAAGGACTTCATGAACAAAACACCAAAAGCATTGGCAACAAAAGCCAAAATAGACAAATGGGACCTAATTAAACTCCACAGCTTCTGCACGGCAAAAGAAACAGTTACTAGAGTGGATCGGCAACCAACAGAATGGGAAAAAATTTTCTCAGTCTACCCATCTGACAAAGGGCTGATATCCAGAATTTACAAAGAACTCAAACAGATTTACAGGAAAAAAACAAACAAGCCCATTCAAAAGTGGGCAAAGGATATGAACAGATACTTTACGAAAGAAGACATATATGAGGCCAACAATCATATGAAAAAATGCTCATCGTCACTGGTCATCAGAGAGATGCAAATCAAAACCACATTGAGATACCATCTCACGCTAGTTAGAATGGCGATCATTAAAAAATCTGGAGACAACAGATGCTGGAGAGGATGTGGACAAAAAGGAACACTTTTACACTGTTGGTGGGAGTGTAAATTAGTTCAACCATTGTGGAAGACAGTGTGGCGATTCCTCAAGGTCTTAGAAATAGAAATTCCATTTGACCCAGCAATCCCATTACTGGGTATATATCCAAAAGTCTGTAAATCGTTCTACTATAAGGATACATGTACACGAATGTTCATTGCAGCACCGTTTACAATAGCAAAGACCTGGAATCAACCCAAATGCCCATTGATAATAGACTGGATTGGAAAAATGTGGCACATATATACCATGGAATATTATGCAGCAATCAGAAATGATGAGTTTGTGTCGTTTGTAGGGACATGGATGAATCTGGAGAACATCATCCTCAGCAAACTGACACAAGAACAGAAAATGAAACACCGCATATTCTCACTCATAGGTGGGTGATGAAAAATGAGAAAACATGGACACAGAAAGGGGAGTACTAAACACTGGGGTCTATTGGGGGGAAAAGGGGAGGGCCAATGGGAGGGGGAGGTGGGGAGGGATAGCCTGGGGAGAAATGCCAAATGTGGGTGAAGGGGAGAAGAAAAGCAAAGCACACTGCCATGTGTGTACCTACGCAACTGTCTTGCATGCTCTGCTCATGTACCCCAAAACCTAAAATCCAATAAAAATTAAAAAAAAAAAATTAGCTGGGCATGGTGGCACACACCTGTAGTCCCAGCTACTTGGGAGGCTGAGGCAGGAGCATTGCTTGAATCTGGAAGGCGGAGATCACAGTGAGCCGAGCTCGAGCCATTGCACTCCAGCCTGGCACCTGGCAACAAAGCTAGACTCTGTCTCAAAAAAAAAAAGGAAATAAAAATCTATTTTATTTAAAGAAAGCAAGCCCCTCTAAATTATCAAGCCCAATGAAGGAAAGGAATAAGAATGCAGTCATGTCCCACTCCCCCTCCAGACCACTGAGCTAAATTATCATTTCTTGCAGCGCTTGCTATGTGAATCCCAGACTGACATAAAAAGTAGTTATGAAAGAACCTAACAATGCTACATGCTGTATACCATAACTCATAACCTACAGTTCAACCATTTAGAGTATACCACTAGTCAGCACTATTTCTGTGAACCAATCAACAAAAATTTCTGACAAACAACTTCGTATTGTCTCACTCTTTTTGTCTTTAAAAACCTGCATGTACCAAAGATCAAATTGGGCTTATATCCAGGTTACTTCCAGGCACCTGTCATCACTTTGTCTAAAATAAACCCTCTAAAATTCTATTTTATGCTTTATTTTCTTTCTTTGGGTTAACAAATGTATAAAGCATTAGCACTTGGGGATAAAACTAAAAATAACATTGCCCACATCAAAAAATTAAATTAAAACAACTCAAATCCTAAATGGGTTAAACAGTAAGCCAAGGGAGTGAGCTAAGGCCTAAACAGAAACATATGTGCAACAGACTGAGGCAAAGAAACAACAACAAAAACCTCTTCAGCATAATATTAATGAAATGTTAAAGATAACATTAAGTTACTGAAAACTCAAAAAAGGTAAAAGCAAGCAAATCCCTGCTTATGATAAATAGTTAAGCAACAAAAAAATGTGAGAACTGTGGTCACAGTCACCTTTGGGTGCAGAAGGTAGATGAGATCAGGAAAACACCAGAACTGCAGCAGCCCTGTTTATTCCCCTAGTGATTCTATAAAAGGTTACATTCTTATTTAAACTCAAAACAATCAATTTATTCCAAGGATTATCTTTGCTTTTTCACGTATCACACAATCCACGCAGATTTTCAACCAATGAAATAAAAATCTTCCACTCTAATCATAAAATAAAATGTTTAAATACTTGGACACATTGGAATTATATGGCACCAAGATTTTATTTTTGTAAAAAAGGAAATGTGAATACAAGAGCTCAGGGAAGCAGCCTCTTGTATTCACATTTCAGAAGAAACCACAGAATAGGTTAAACATGTTTCCGAGCTTGACGTCCATTCTCGCTGTGAAGGCAGCCCAGGGCGGCTCACTCCTAGATGCTGAGTGGCGAAAAACTGAGCGGCTGGGAAATGAAATGCTGGGAGCTCCACACTCCCTACCTTCCCCTTCTCACAGCGTGAAAATGCTCTCTCCTTCAGGATATTAGTTCTAAGCAGCGACATAACTCATCTGGAGTCAGTTTAATGTGCTAACCTTTGATGTTTTTTTTCTGAAAATACTTCTGGCAGCAAATGAGTGGAGCTTGCTGAACAAAAACCAATTTTCCAACAATCTGCCCAGCAGTTCAATTCTATTATCACCCAGAGTTAGCACAGACCACACAAGTTCAGAGCTCAGTCCCACAAACTGCCCCAACTACAGATGTTAGTCTGGGGGACCACCTATACTTCTGAGCAACTATCTTTAAATCAGGGGCTCCTGTAACCCCTCCAGTCCAGTAACTTGTTAGAACTACACACAGTACTTACTTAGTAAAACATTTTACTTGTTTGCCAGCTGATTATGAAGGACACAACTCAGGAACAGCAAGATGAAAGAGACGCATAAACCAAGGGAGAGTGGTGGAGGAAGATGGGACAAGTAAGTGACCCTGGTAGAAAGGCGTAAAGGAAATCCCCCATCATTTGTGTTCAGAAAGAGCAACTTACTGAAAAACACACCCTTCCCATTATGATGCAGATGATGCTCCCTTATTTACCTATGACAAAACCAGACACAGACACTGCAAATTGTTTTTTTGCCTTATGAACAATTAGCTGAACAGTTTTTTCTTCATTGGTCAGAAGAAAACACTTATTAATCAAACTTTGCTTAAGTTTCTCTCCTTATCTCAGGATCCTGGACTCTGACTCACCTTAGCCTGAATCAAAATACAACCCCTCTTTCTAGAACAGGCTGACTTCAGGGCAACATATTCTGATTTCAAAGCTGATATTGCCACCCTCCATCCTGGCCTCTCCCTCCCATCTTCTTTTTAATCTTGTTTGCTTCTCTCTAGGGGAAAAAAAAAACGCTTTTCTACCCAAACTTTGTGATGCTGCCAGATCTCATACTTGGTTCTTTTTTCCTACTGTAATACTCCCTTAGAATAGTTACTTCTTTCTAGCCTTAACTTAAAATTATTTTATTTGGCATTATCTAGAAATAGCCCAGGACAATGACGATTACACCCTGAGAAAAGGCATCACACTCACTACCTCCATCCTAAATCTCACCAGTTTCCCCATGGATCCCAATTTTTCCAGGACTCTGCATAAAAAGCTCCTTCCATGATTGACATAAACATATTGAAATCCTTGCAGTAAAGACTTCCTGGGAAAAATGAATTTGGTTTTCAATGACCACCTTTTGCAGAATTAGGATGGATGTTTGCTTGGATTCTCTAACCTCATGTCTCTGCTTTCAAGTCAAAAATATTCACTTGGTTGTAATGAAAAAAATACTGCTTGCAATGGTGGCTCACACCTGTAATCCCAACACCTTGGGAAGCCAAGGTCAAGAGATTGAGACCACCCTGGTCAACACGTTGAAACCCCATCTCTACTAAAAATACAAAGAGTAGCTGGGCTTGTTGGCACCTGCCTGTAGTCCCAGCTACTTGGGAGGCTGAGGCAGGAGAATCACTCAAACCCAAGAGGTGGAGATTGCAGTGAGCTAGGATTGCACCACTGCACTCCAGTCTGGTGACAGAGCGAGACTCCATCTCAAAAAAAAAAAAAAAACCTAGTAATAAGTAAATCCAGCAAAAGTACTCAAACTCAGTATTTGTTACAGAAGGGCAAGAAATTGTAATGCACTTATATTTTATACCTCAACAAAAAAACAAAAGTACTTATCTTTTTCCAGGCAATAAACATATCATTTAATTATTATTTTTATAACAAATCATATAGTAAACAATTAATATGTGAAACTTCTAGCAGTTGTCAAGTTTCATTCCAAATTTAGCATTAAACTGAAACCCAGATAACAGAACTGAGGTACCCACTGTCAAAAATTCTCTACCCTTGCACAAAAAACTGATGCTTTCAAAAACGTTTGTAATTCATGTGTTAATTTATTTTTTTTTCAGAAATGTATTTATTTGTCCTCAGCCATAATGAGAAACATTTTTTCTATTTTTTTTCTCAGATAGCATTTCCAAAGCTAAGCCCTTGGGATTCTGTTTGAAATCACGCTAAAATAGAACAGACCTCAGAATCTGTCCACATTCTTTCTGCAAAATAAAAATGGTAAATAATTTTTTTTTTTTGAAACAGAGTTCTATTCTGTCACCCGGGCTGGAGTGTAGTGGTGCTATCTTGACTCATAGCAAACTCCTACTCCCGGGTTCAAGCAATTCTCTTGCCTCAGCCTCCAGAGTAGCTGGAATTTCAGGTGCAGGCCACCACATCTGGCTAATTTTTTTGTATTTTTAGTAGAGATGGGTTTTGGCCATGTTGGCCAGGCTGGTCTTGAATTCCTAACCTCAGGTGATCTGCCCTCCTTGGCCTCCCAAAGTGCTGGGGTTACAGGTGTGAGAAACCTGTGACTGGCTAAAAATTTTTAACCAATGGAATATAAAAGGAGATATTTTCTCTGAAATCTATCCCTTTCCTTCCTCTTAGCAAACATTTGTGTCTTTTGTCTTTCAAGCTCTAATGATAAACTACATTATACAGTTAATAAAATCTGTAGTAAGTATAAAATATATTTAAGGTGACAAACACAAGGAGAGGTGGTACTGACCAGGACACAGGCATATTGGACTTGTGTGTCAATCATTTGATAGATTCTCCCACCCCCATCCTGCTAAGGTAATTAATCACCTCCCTCAGAAGCCACTGTCCTTACTCCCTGTGCCTGATGAGTATTTTGCTTTGCAAGTTCACACACTACCTCATTAGGGTGGGTTTTCCTTGCACTTTGGGATAGTTATTCCTTCACAAGCTTGAGAGAAACCAGAGGATAAGATCCAGCCCAGGCAACATAGCAAAGTCTGTCTCTACAAGAAATACAAAACTTAGCTGGGAGTGGTGGTGCACGCCTGTAGTCCCACCTACTTGGGATGGGAAACGATCCCAAGGTGAAACGATCACCTAGGCCCGGGAGTTGGGGGCTGTAGTGAACCTTGAAAGTGCCACTGCACTCCTGCGTGGGCGGCAGAGTGAGACATCATCTCAAAATAATATCAGTGATTTAATTTTTAAGAAAAGAAAGAGGGCCGGGAGCGGTAGCTCACGCCTGTAATCCCAGCACTTTGGGAGGCCGAGGCGGGTGGATCACGAGGTCAAGAGATAGAGACCATCCTGGTCAACATGGTGAGACCCCGTCTCTACTAAAATTACAAAAAATTAGCTGGGCATGTGGCGCGTGCCTGTAATCCCAGCTACTCAGGAGGCTGAGGCAGGAGAATTGCCTGAACCCAGGAGGCGGAGGTTGCGGTGAGCCGAGATCGTGCCATTGCACTCCAGCCTGGGTAAGAAGAGCAAAACTCCGTCTCAAATAAATAATGAGGAGAAGGAAGGAACTGGGGGCGCCCGGGCCCACTACTTTTTTCAAGAAAAAACTCCGGACCCCAAGTGGGGATTCCTTCCCCTTATTCCCTCCAATCATGCCCGCACAATCTGAAGGAGACTCGAGGTTGCGCACAGAGACGCCCACAAAGGGCTCTAGGCTGGGGAGCAATTCACGCTCATGGACGGGGCAAGACGCTAGGGATCTGGCTGCTGGCTGAGTCCCTAATCTGCGATGGAGGGAACGGAGGGCCGAGCTGTGCCGGAGCAATCCTGGGTCTGCAAACTCGAGCTGACCACGAAGACCAGATCCCACCGCAGCCGGTTCCCGCAGGATTCAAACAGCCTCTTCCCCGTTTTGCGGACTCCAACCCCTCGCACTCACCATTTTCCAGCCTCTGGATGTTTCGGCGTCCTCCTTAGGGATCTCCCAGTACTCGCAGGTCACAGGATAACGGGGGCTGTTGTAGACTCACCTAGGAGCTCTTGGAGCAGAGGACACGAAACAATGGAGACAGGAACTGAACCCAGAGCCTGGTCGCTAGGAGACAAAGACCCGTCCAGCTTGTAGAGGCCGCCTCTTCCCCTCTGGCTGCGCTTCTGATTGGACAGTTTTTACACACCACTGATTGGCTAGAGCTCCATTCCCCACCCCTTCAGGCCCTGAGTGACAGGAGATGTAACCAGACCCTGGGCTGAATGAGGTGAGAGTGGCAGGTTTTTGGCTGCAGTGTTTTCAGACGGAGATTCCTTCCAGTCATTGGACCTGGCCTGGCTGAGGGACATTTGCATTTAACTTGGCGCTACCGGGAGCTCGCCTTCTACTACCACGCGCGGCTGGATGACCGCCCAACAGTGCGCCCGCGCTTGCAGGAAGGCTGGTGCTGCTCGTCAGCGACCCCAGGTAGTATGGGCTGGAGGAGGTAGAGCCATGACGGAGGGGACCCGGGTACTGGCCGAACGAATAGGTGGGGGTAGAAGACACTTTGAGAAGGTATTTCTCCCTCCTCCTGGAAGCCTAGACGTCACTCCAGGGTCTGGGGTCCCAGGTGGACGGTGGAACACTGGCCTGACTGGCTGATGCACACTGCCTCGGACATTCCTGCTGGAGCCCCAGCCCCTGACACTGACCTAGGACATTGAAGCTTCTGCCTAGCCTTTCAGGAGGGAGCATTGAGCCTTCCAGCTCTACTGTGTGACTTTGAGGCTGTCACTCCCCTCTTGGGGCACCGGTGACCAGTCTTCAGTGGGAAGCACTACGCCATCTTGGAAGGCTCCCGTGGGCAACCAGAAGGTATCACATACAGAGGGGCACAGAGGGGACGGGAGAGAAGCTCTTGGGCACCTTTTCTTTGCCCAGGATATTCTTCCAGCCACACCTTTGTCCAACCCATGCCCCCTCCGTGGTGCACTTTTCAGTCTCTTCTCGGCAGCTCCGATCCACTTAGAATTGCAGCCTCTTTCAGGAAGTCTTCTCGAACTTCCTCCTTCCCAGCCTGAGAGCACCTAGCCCTCTTTGAGGCCCCCACAAGCCCTTTGTGCAGTGAGCAGCCCTGACTGGGGATGCAACCTTTACTGCCCAAACTCTCAAATGACTAAGGGTGGCAATATGGTCATCCCAGCGCCTTCTCAGCTCTCCAACTGTGCCCCATCTTCACCTCCAAATACCTTCTCAGGAGGGACTCGTGCCCACCCCTTGGGCGGCTTCCTGCTTCCCCTTACATCCAGATGCCTCGCCGCCTGCATAGGGTCTTGAGGCATTGAGGGAGGCGGTCTAAAGGGCTCTGGCTAAGCAGCTGCAGATCTGGGAGTGGGGAACTGGGCTAAGGCGTGGGAAGTCATCGTGGGCATTGCAGGGGGGTGTGTTATAGAAATTTCAGGTAGAGACTTAAAGGGCAGTATGTCGGGCCTCTGTCTCACCTCTGAACTGCAGCCATGTCACCTCGGGTCCATTTTGTAAACCCTGGGGAGGGTCTTTTGGGAGGGGGCGGGGGTTATGGAGGTCCTCGAGGGCCTTGTTCAGACCCCAAGCACCCCAGATGCACAGGCACTGGAGCCTGAGAAGAAATAATGTTTTAATTAAGAGTCTGTTGGCCAGAGGGCCCGGGGCATGGACAGGTGAATACTGAATTTCCACCACGGGGACAGCCATGCCCAAATAATGCACTTGCTTATCTCCTAGTCAGCACCAGGTCTGCCAGGCTCCCTCTGGCCTTCCCTCAGAGCATCTGCTGAACTGCAGAAATCTACCTTCCAACTTCCACTTGGTTGAGGGGAGGGAGAGATGGAGGGGAAGACAGAGAGGGACCCCCCCCACTTCACTCCTGCAGGCAGACCTGCTGGAGCTGCTATGCAGCATGACTTGAGTCTCGCCTTCCCCAAGGTGTGCCTGAAAGGGAGTCTTTCTGTTCCCACCTCCTTCCTATAGGTGCCTAGCCCAGGACCGTGTCCCCAAACACCCCACTGTGGGCCCAAGGGACTCCTCCTAGAGCAGAGTCTTCTAGCCCCTATTCTTCAATAGGTAAACTGAGGCCCAAGGAGGTTGTCAGGGACACAGAGCAGGGATAGGCAGCCCAAATCCCTGCAAATGGGTAGCTTGGGCCTCTGCCAACAGCAGGGTCACACGCTTATGTCTTGAGTCTGGGTCCCCTCCACCACATTCCCCTGTGAATATTTGAGGACCTGCCTCTGCCAGGGTTCGGCAAGAAAATGGGGAATTTTATAATCACCCAAATTCCATTCCTTGGCCTCTTCTCCATGCTAGCACCTGTGCACATCTTTGGGGAGCCCTGTCTCACTCAAAATTGGTAGTTTTGCTGCTCAGAGGCCGGGATTACAGACAGCTCTTTTCACAAATAGCTTTTGGCTTGCCACAAGCTAGTGCCACAGCAGCCTCTGAACTGATGGGTCCTAGCCCATGCGGGAGCTGGTAGAGGAATGGGCAAGGTTTCAGGCTTCTCAACTCTAGGTGAAGGTGAGAGAAAGCATTTTCAGGGCGATTTGACACTTAACAAACAGTAGGCAAATCGCATCCATACTCCTTCCTCTCTTTCTACTCCATCTCTTCTTCCTTCCTCCTTTCCTTTCCCCATTTCTTTCCCTCTCACTCCCTATCTTCTATTTTTTTCTCTTTTTTCCTTCATATCATTTGTTGAAGGCCTCCCTGGCCTGAGATGAACATAAGCAGAAAAAGTAGCTTCCAGCAGCCCATTCTTCAGACTGGGAGACTCAGGCCCAGGCCTGTAGTCCCACAGCCACACCGTGAAAGCATCCCCAACAGAGTGTCATTGTGCACCAAACAGCATGGTCCCTGTGACCCAAAGAGGAGAGATGACAGTCGTTGAAGTAGTCAGAGATGCTTTGAGGAGGCTCCAGGCCTGACAGGCTTGACAGGGCCAAGTGGAACTATTGTATTTCTTGGCCTTGAATGACAGGCAGCTCATCTTGTATCTGGAGAAGGCTCACACTGATGCTTCCTGCTCTTCCAATCTGTCTCTCTCCTGCTCCTCCACCCACACATCCCTGCATTCTGGCCACAGTCCCTCCACTTGGTGTGCATGTCCCACCTTCTCTGTTTGACAAGCTCCTGTTCATCCTTCAAAGCCCTGGCTTCAATGCCCTCTTCTTTGTGCAGCCATTTCTGATCTTTCAAAAAGAATCTACATCCCTTGGGGCTCCTGCTGCTTCCAGCCTCACCTCTGGCTCACCCAGGGTCCACCAAACTGGGAGGTCTATGTCTTCTTCTATCAGTCAGAGTCATTACTACCTTTGGGGCCCCAGGATCACCCAACTTGGGACTAGATACACAGATTTTTTTGAGAGTGTACTGAATAAAAGACTAAGTGTTTGAAAACAAAATGAGAAAAATTAAAAATTAAAAATAAATAAAAGTAAAAAGGAAGCAATCTTCTAAGGCAGCAGTATTCACTATAAATAAAACATGAGTCACGCATGTCATTTAAAATTTTCTAGGCTGGGCACAGGTAGAAAGTAAATAGTTCCTCTTCAAAGATTTCCTTCTTATTAAAGAATATATAATAAATCTTATAAACAGTAGTTTCCTTTAAAGACTAGCTTCCTTCAAAGCCTTCTTGCATTTTGCTAACAACTCCTTGTTAAGCCCTATCCCGTGTAGCTGTTAGATATAAGGGAATAAGTGCACTCTTTGTCCTTGTACCTTAACCAGGATACTTGTGCTGGACATACTAACTCTCAGCCTGTGCCCCTTCCTTATTTGGAAATGTTATTACTTTTCTGAATCCTTTTGCAAGTAACTTTCTCTTTTCCTTTGATTCTCTGTTGCCTTTACCTATTTACAAAAGTTTTATGTTGTTAGCCAATTGGGTTTATCTTAGACTGTGAGGTCCAGCTCCAACCAATGGAGGTAGGACAGAGCAGTAAGACCCCAATGTGTAAGGGATAAATATTCCTGCCTTTCTTTGTTCAGTGTGCTCTCATGGCAAGATTGCTGACAAACAGCACCCTTTCTGCAGAAAGTAAAATTGCCTTGGTGATAAAACTTTTTGTCTGAATAATAATTTTTCTTTGTGGCACCAAGGAACAAGCACTTTGTTTCTAACAACACGGTGCTTCATGCCTGTGATTCCAGCACTTTGAGAGGTCAAGATGAGTAGATCACAAAGTCAGGCGTTCAAGACCAGCCAGGCCAACATGGTGAAACCCCATCTCTACCAAAAATACCAAAATTAGCAGGGTGTGGTGGCACACACCTGCAATCCCAGCTTCTCAGGAGACTGAGGCAGGAGTATTGTTTGAACCTGAGAGGTAGAGGTTGCAGTGGGCTGAATTCACATCACTGCACTCCAGCCTGGATGACAGAGCAAGACTCCATCTCAAAAAATAAAAATGAAAATAAAATAAAGTTTTCTAGGAGCTACATAAAACTAACAAAAGAGAAATATATAAAATTGATAGGAATAATTTATCCCAATATAACCAAAATATTATTTTAATATGTAGTCAATATAAAATTATTAGTTAAGTAATTTTGGTACTCTGTCTTCGAAATTCACACTATATTTTAAGCTTCCAGTACTTTGGTTCAGAATAACCGTATCCCAGGTACTCAGTCACTCTGGGGAGGCCTAAATACCCTGACCTTAGTAAGGTAAAGGACCTGAACCCCTTTTTTACCAGATGTGAGTAAACACCCCCTCTCTATTAGTATCTCTCTTTTAAGGCCCAAGGGTGGAAAAGGTTGTGCCCCAAGATAGAGCAGAATGCTGCCAGCAGAAAGTGTCCACAGGTGTCCACCTGCGACTTAGTGGGTACCTGTTCACTTTCTAGAAAGCAGACAGTGAACATAGAATAATGGAGCTCCAGTGAGAGAAAAACACCATGTCTTTAGATCTATTCACAGCTTTGCCCTTCACAATTTAGATGTGGAGAAAATATATTAAAGGCAAAATTCTTATTTTGTAATTTAGTTTTGACCCTAATCATCAGGCTGTGGTTGTATTTCCTCCTGTGAAGAACTTTATCCATTTAAGCACCCATTACATGCATACATGTCTGCATGTATTTCTGGATAGCTCAACAACATCTAACAAAAGATATGACTTTAACTAAGGGATAAAGAAAATTAGTACCTCTGCAGTGCCTGTTTGTCAGGTAACTTGCCATCAAACTGTCCTTGAATGACAGGAGATGCAGTCAGACACTGGGGAGAATGAGGTGAATGTGGCAGGTTTTTTTCTGTGGCCTTTCAGAATTACCACGCTTTCCTTGAATCCTGGCACTGTCTCTGTAATGGGTGTATGTGTTAATTATCTATCAACTGTACAACAAACCACCCCAAACTTACTAGTTCATGATTAAGTTGGTCCGCTATTTTGGCTTGGTTCAGCTAGACTCCATCAGGTATGTGTAGGCAGTCATTAGTTGATGAGGTGGCTCTGTTTTTGTGAGGGAGCTGGCTGTCAAGAAGACAACACACTGAGCATAATCTGGAGGCTGGGAGATGGTAAGGCCAAATGTTTGGAGAGGCAGGCAGGCATGAGGTTTAAAGAAATACTACGCCACAGTGTGTGTGTATGTGTGTGTGTGTGTTTCAGTAGAAAAATATCAGCAATGCCAGGCACAGTGGTTCATGCCTATAATCCCAGCACTTTGGGAGGCTGAGGTGGGAGGATCACCTGAGGTCTGGAGTTTGAGACCAGCCTGACCAACCTGACCAGCATGGAGAAACACCCTCTCTACTTAAAAATACAAAATTAGCCTGGCATAGTGTTGCATGCCTGTAATCCCATCTACTTGGGAGGCTGAGGCAGGAGAATCACTTGAACCTGGAAGGCAGAGGTTGCAGTGAGCCAAGATCACACCACTACACTCCAGCCTTGGCAACAAAAGCAAAACTCCTTCCCAAAAAAAAAAAGAAAGAAAAAGAAAAAGAAAAATATCTAGTCTGGACTAATAGGAAAAGTGATTTGTTTGGTCATGGGCAGGCAGTGGGTGTGGAAACAGGAGGCCCTGGTAATGGAATGTGTTGACAGCAGCTAGGCTGTTGAACAAAGGTTACAGTAAGCTGTAGAATTAGTAGGGTACCGGATTCCATGCTGGTGCATTCTGCCTCCAAGTGGCTTCATGTAGGCTCTTGAGTGAATGTGATAGGTGGGGCTTTCTTTCTTCTCCAGACTAGTCCAGGAGGTCCCCAGGAAGCCAGGCCCCTACTGCTGCTTCTGTCTGTACTGCTCCTGCTCCTTCACAGTAAAAGGCACCCTGGCTGCACTAGAGATGGGGATGAGAGACTCCAATTTCACCAAAAAAGAAAAAATATTGAGAGTGCTTATATCTGACTCTTCCTGAGAGGCATGATGGTGAGAGCAATGACGACAGCTACATGAAACTGAGTCCTCAAGAGGCCCAGAAAGTAGGTGGGGTCTCCATCTGATATGATTAGGCTGTTTCTCCACCAAAATCTCAACTTGAATTGTATCTCCCAGAATTTCCATGTGTTGTGGGAGGGACCCAGGGGGAGGTAATTGAATCATGGGGGCAGGTCTTTCCTATGCTATTATGGTGTTAGTGACTAACTCTCACAAGATCTGATGGGTTTATCAGGGGTTTCTGCTTTTGCTTCTTTCTCATTTTCTCTTGTGGAACTATAAGTCCAATTAAACCTTTTTTTTTAAATTGCCCAGTCTTGGGTTTGTCTTTATCAGCAGCATGAAAATGGATTAGTACCGGTAGAGTGGGGTGTTGCTTAAAAGATACCTGAAAATGTAGAAGTGACATTGGAACTGGGTAACAGGCCGAGGCTGGAACAGTTTGGAGGGTTCAGAAAAAGACAGGAAAATGTGGGAAACTTTAGAACTTCCTAAAGATTTGTTGAATGGCTTTGCCCAAAATGGTAATAGCAATATGGATAATAGAATCCAGGCTGAGGTGGTCTCTCAGATGGAGATGAGGAACTTGTTGGGAACTGGAGTGAAGGTGACTCTCATTATGTTTTAGCAAAGGGACTGGCATCGTTTTGCCCCTGACTTAGAGATTTGTGGAACTTTGAACTTAAGATGATTTAGGGTGTATGACAGAAGAAACTTTAAGCAGCAAAGCATTCAAGAAGTAACTTGGGTGCTGTTAAGGCATTCAGTTTTAAAAGAGAAAACATACAAATTCAGAAAATTTGCAGCCTGATGATGCAGTAGAAAAGAAAAACCCATTTTTTGTGTGTGGAAAAATTCGAGCAGGCTGCATAAATTTGCATAACTAGCAAGGAGCCTAATGTTAATCCCCAAGACCATGAATAAAATGTCTCTAGGCCATGTCAGAGGACTTCATGGCTGCTTCTTCCATCACATGACCGAGGCCCAGGAGCAAAAGTGGTTTTGTGGCCTGGGTCCAGAGTCCCTGTGTTGTGTGCAGCCTGGGGATTTGGTGCCCTGTGTCCCAGCAGCTCCAGTTATGGCTGAAAGGGGCCAATGTAAAGTTCAGGCTATGGCTTCAGGCTATGGCTTCCCAATCCTTGGCAGCTTCCATGTGGCATTGAGCCTGTGGGTGCACAGAAGTCAAAAACTGAGGTTTGGGAACCTCTGTCTAGATTTCAAAAGATGTATGGAAATGCCTGGATGACCAGGCAAAAGTTTGCCACAGGGGCAGGACCCTCATGGAGAAACTCTGCTAGGGCATTGCAGAAGGGAAAGGTGAGGTGGGAGCCCCCTCACAGAGTCCCTACTGGGGCACCGCCTAGTGGAGCTATGAGAAGAGGGCCACCATCCTCCAGACCCTAGAATGGTAGATTCACTGACAGCTTGTACCAGGCACCTGGAAATGCCACTGACAATGCCAGCCCATGAAAGCACCTGGGAGGGAGGCTGTACCCTGCAAAGGCACGGGGTGGAGCTGCCCCAGACTATGAGAACCCGCATTTTGCATCAGCATGACCTGAATATGAGACCTGGAGTCAAAGGAGACCATTTTGGAGCATAAAATTTGACTGCCTTCCTGGATTTTGGACATGCATGGGGCCTGTAACCCTTGTTTCGATCCATTATTCCCATTTGGAATGGCTGTATTTACAAGCACCTGTACCCCCGTTGTATCTAGAAAGTAACTATCTTGCTTTTGATTGTACAGGCTCATAGGCAGAAGGGACTTGCCTTGTCTCAGATGAGACTTTGGACTGTGGAATTTTGGGTTAATGATGAAATGACTTAAGACTTTGGGGGACTGTTGACAAGGTATAATTGGTTTTGAAATGTGAGGACATGAGATGTGGAGGAAGCAGGGGTGGAATGATATGCCTTGACTGTGTTGCCACCAAAATCTCAACTTAATTGTGTCTCCCAGAATTCTCACAGGTTGTGGGAGGGACCCAGGGGTAGGTAATTGAATCATGAGGGCCAGTTCCTTCTCATGCTATTCTCATGATAGTGAAGAAATCTCACAAGATCTGATGGATTTATCAGGGGTTTCCACTTTTGCTTCTTCCTTATTTCTCTTGCCACCACCATATAAGAAGAGCCGTTTGCCTCTGACCATGATTCTGAGACCTCCCCAGCCAAGTGGAACTGTAAGTCCAATTAAATCTCTTTCTTTTGTGAATTGCCCAGTCTTAGGTATGTCTCTATCAGCAGCATGAGAATGAGCTAATACACCATCAAACTCTTTAGCTGCAAAGACAGTCCCAGGGAAGCCCTGCTGCATACCCAAGGTTACATACCCAGTGAGTGTTCGAGCTGAAGTGAACCTAGAATCAGAGCTTATTGGAGGTGGTGGGAGCATTGTACCAGCTGACTCACACCAGTTATTCAGGATCAGAGTGACTGGGATGTAACTGCTTGAGGACATCATAGTCTCACTGACCTTGTACTGACCCTGGCAGGTGGGGACCTCTAAATTGGCCATTCTGGAGAAGAACACACAAAAATACCAAATGTGGCAAATGCAACAAAATGGCAGTGTCCCTGTGATGGGGTGGGACTCCAGGGAGCCAAAGGACAGAGCTCCTCTCTCCCAGCTGGGGGCCTTCCTCCCCAGCCCTTCTTTCCTGTGGCCACAGTCCCTGAAATGCCTCTATAATAGAAATCAGAGAAAATACCTGGAAGAGTTGGGCTCAGAGTGGACTTGGGAAATTCTGAAGCTAGGGATCACATACCACTGTGACATGTTAAAGTCACAGAGGTAACAAGGAGGTGCTTGGTGTCCTTGGAGGCCAGCTATGAGTGAGGAGAGAGTTGACAAGAGGCACCTGAATGTCTTTGTCTTCCAAGTAGGAAATCTGGGTGGGGGGACCAGGAGACAGGGGCTTTTAAGATTTCAGGGGCTAGGCCTTGAATTGGCACCCAAAAGTGAGTGTTCATTATCATTACCACCTCAGTGGCACAGGGTGTTGCCTCCTCCTGGGCACATTTTCCAGTGATCTGGTGATGGTAGACCCTGCCAGGAAGAATTATGTGGATGGGAATGAGCCTGGGATGGGCAGGGCTGGGTCCAGGATACTGAGGCTTGGGAAGAGGAAGCTCCAAACTGCACCCTTAGATCTCAGCACTTGGCAGATCTTCTCTCATGAGAGCCTCACAGCTATCCCTGTGAGCTGCAGCATCAGGCTCATCTCACCTATAACTCTTGAAGCCTGTGTATCAGCCACCATTTCCTGTTCCCCAAGTGATGAAGCTACAGAGCTGCCTGCTTGCAAAGCTCAGTGAGCTTTGGCCTGAGCTAGACTGACTCTCCCTCAGGTGAGAGTACCTTAGGCCTCTCCAAGGGCAGGCAGCTCCTATGTGGATAAGAGTATCTCACCCGTCATCACAGAGAGTTGGGGCAGAAGGTCCCTGAGGCTCAGTTCCCACTTCCCCCTCCTCTATACACAAGAGCCTGATGCCGGCACAAGTCCTATTTTGTGAACATCCCCTTACCTTGGTGAACCTAGCAGTAATACAGTACACAGGAAGTGGGGAGGGGACCTAGTCAGAGTCCAGGGGCCTTTCTGATGGACTTTGGCTCTTTGCCTTTAAGGGAAATATGATCAACACCCAGAAGGAGGAAGGTAAGCAGTTGGGGCAACAATGGGGGAGGGTAAGGACATAAAGGACAGAGATGCCCATGGGAGGACAGTCTGTGGCTCCATCCTGTCCATTTTAGATTTATCGAAAAGGTTTGATACACAGAGAAAGAAGAGAACCATCACAATGAAGGATGTGAGTAGGGGACTAAAATCAAGAACAAGTTCTGGGAGGAGCTTGTATCTGAATCTGAGAACGTGTTGGAACTGTGTGAGATTGTAGAAGAGGAAGAGGATCCTTGAGGGAAAAGCCCCCCAAACCAGCCCCTTCTTTTTCCCATAATATCCCTTTAACATCTTTCACTCAGGCTCTGTCAGCATCCTGTCCTTCCCTTTAGCTGCAGGAGATTAAAGTCCTCCAGGAGATGCAGCTGCTTCTGCTGGCTGCAGACAATGATCATATTCAGCAATGACACACATTTGAGTCTGCTTCCAGTTAATAGAGTGGCTGAGTAAGACTGAGAGGTGAGGGTTTAGCAGACTGGTGGAGGGGCACAGAAAATATTTATTTTGGGCCAGGTGTCAAGAGCCTATGGCCATGGCTCCCTGGTCAGTGTCAGGCCCTGCTGCACAGTGATGACTGGGGCCCAGGACTCCAGCTGGACAGGCACTGGGAGGGAAACCTGGGGTGTGGCTTCTACTAGCTGCATATCTGCCTCTTTGACCTGTAGCTACAACCTATCCTGCTAGCTGGATCTCCCATACCAGTAGGCCAGCAACACCACCCTCAAAGCCATGGTGAGCATACCTGATGGCACTTAGTGCCTGAACCAGCAGGAATGGAATGCCCCAGCTCTCAGTGGCATTTGGGCTAAGCATGGGCTCTGGGTGTCAAACAGCTACACTGGGCTTTCAGCTGACCAGTACCTACTGGGGCAGAGGACTCACTGCTATGGCAATTGAGGCCCCATTGTCATAAATTTAATGCAACCTGCCAATTTCTTTTTCTCATTCAGCTGTTTATTTATAATCATTATGTACTTCTGATCTCTGTTGGTGTGTTTATTCAAATTAATAAACATGCTATACATTTTTATCATTCTTCCTCATGATTTCTTTGTTCAACCATATGATTCCATTCATGCATGGTACTTAAGAGTAGAAACACAAATTCATAGAAACACAAGAGTGTTTCCCAGAAGCTTAAGGGAGAATAACAAGAAGCTGTTGTTTAATGAATAGAGTTTCAGTTTTAAAAAATATCAAATATTTCCTATATATAGCAATTATGGTAGCAAAACAATGAGTATATGTAATTCATCTCAATTGCACATGTAAAAATGGTTGAAATAGTTAATTTTGTGTATTTGAACATGATGTTTAAAGTTATTTTAAACATACATGTATATATCTTTCTCATATATTGAAAAAGAGTATAGCTCTGTTTTCTAGACTGGAGTGAAGGGGTACCATCATAACTCCCTGTGGCCTTGAACTCCTGGGATCAACTGATTTTTCTAACTCAGCCCTCTGAATGGGTGGGACTACAGGCATATGCCACCATGCCTAATTTTTAGACAGGTTTTACTACATTGCCCAGGCTGGTCTCAAATTTCTGGCCTTGAGTAATCATCCCACCTCAGCCCATAAAAACATTGAGATTATAGGCAGCAGCCACCATGTTCAGCCTAAATATATATATATATAATTTTTTTGAGATGGAGTTTTGCTCTCATTACCCAGGCTGGAGTGCAATGGCATGATCTCAGCTCACCACAACCTCCACCTCCCGGGAACAGGCAATTCTCCTGCCTCAGCCTCCCGAGTAGCTGGGATTACAGGCACACGCCACCTTGCCCAGCTAATTTTTTTTTATTTTTAGTAGAGACGGGGTTTCATGAACAAACTATAGCTATCTGCAGCAGCATGGATGAATATTACAAATACAATGTACAAAAGAAAGTATGTGTAAAAGTATACATACTATATAATTTTATTTATATACAATCCTAAAAGGAAACAAAAGGTTTTAGTTTTCAGTTTTGGTGGAGTAGTTTGTTGAACTAATACTCTTACAGATACTGGTAAAATCTAGATACAATATTATAGATTGTTACATAGAAACACACATCTATACTTTGGGAGGCCAAGGTGGGTGGATCACAAGGTCACGAGATCGAGACCATCCTGGTCAACATGGTGAAACCCCGTCTCTACTAAAAATACAAAAAATTGTCTGGGCATGATGGCACGTGCCTATAATCCCATCTACTCAGGAGGCTGAGGCAGGAGAATTGTCTGAACCCAGGAGGCGGAGGTTGTGGTGAGCCGAGATTGCGTCATTGCACTCCAGCTGGGTAACAAGAGCGAAACTCCATCTCAAAAAAAAAAAGGAACACACACATCTGTATATAATAAATATATGATATATATTGTTATAAAAACTGAATGAGGATTTTGGCAGTGCCCACTGTAAGGGAGACAGGTATTTAAGTTTTAACGCAGCCAAATTAACTTCCTCTTCAAAAAATAACAACACTCTTCAGAGGAATACAACAGAATTAAGATTCTCTATAAGTATTATTTATAGTTTCTATTATACAATTTTAAAATGTATGAGACATGAGAATGAATACAAGAAAATAATCCAGGCTGGGTGTGGTGGCTCACGCCTTTAATTCCAGTACTTTGGGAGGATGCAGCAGGTGGATCACCTGAGGTCAGGAGTTTGAGACCAGCCTGGCCAACATGATGAAACCCCATCTTTACTAAAATTTAAAAAATTAGCCAGGCATGGTGGCACATGCCTGTAATCTCAGATACCCAGCAGGCTGAGGTGGGAGAATAGCTAGAGCCTGGGAGGCAGAGATTGCAGTTCAATCTTAAAAAAAAAGTAAATGAAGTTTGAAGATAATAAACAGACCTTTAGCAATCTGTAGAAAAACTGCATTCCAGAAAGAGAGTAAAGAGACCAAAAAATTAAATGGGGTAAAAAAGTAAATCAACAACTAAGAGCTAAAAACTTGCAAAAAAAATTGGTCAAAACCCCAAATTGTATATCCAAACAGTCAACAAACCCCAAAAAGAAAACAAGTTTAACCATACCAAGACTGTATTGTGATTTAGGAAACTGGTGCGCAGAGCTTTTTATTGTCTTGCTGTGATTTCTAATTTTTATTATTTATAATAAGGGAAAATAGGTTATCCTTAGTTTTTATCTTGGAGAAAGTTTCACATATCAGGCCCAGAAGACTGACAGTTAATGAGGGCAGATGACTTTCTAGCCTTGTTTTAAATTTCAATTTTCTTATCTTGGAAGTAAATTTGTTTCTTCCAAGTCTTGTGGTAAAATTGATTCTCCAGAAAGATGTGTCCAGGATATTCTGTCCTGCTGCATCCTCCCTGCACAGAATTGAAGCTGTGCCTACTCCACCTTCAGAAATGTACAGTATAAATTACTTGGAGTGAATCTGAAAAACTGAAAGAAAATATGGGGCCAGGTGCAGTGGCTCATGCCTGTAATCCCAGCATTTTCAGATGCTGAATCAGGTGGATCACTTGAGGTCAGGAGTTCAAGACCAGCCTGACCAACATGGTGAAATGCCATTTCTACTGATAATATAAAAATTAGTGGGCATGTTGGTGGGCACCTGTAATCTCAGGTACTGGTGAGGCTGAGACAAGAGAATCACTTGAATCCACGAGGCAGAGGTTGCTGTGAGCTGAGATCGCACCATTGCATGCCAGCCTGGGTGACAAGAGAAAAACTGTCTCAAAAAATGTGTGTGTGTATATATATACACATACATATGAATTAGGATAATTGTTACTGTCATGCTGGACCAGCAAATTACTAGACGTAATTCCAAAGGGATATTTTTGAAGGGTTATTAAGAATTTCCAAGGAATTTTTATTAAGGGCATAAAGGCATTGTCCATCACCTCAGTACACAAACTTTCCTAATGTTTTGGGAAAGACCAAGGGTCATGATTGGACCTATTGGCCTATGTTAACACTAGAACACCAAAGTCCTGGGAAAAAGCCTGTGGGGAGTTAGAGAAGTGGTGGATGTGGCCACCAAAGTGGCTTGGAGGGTCTTTTCTCTGTGAAGCCATGTTTGCTGAGTAGATGCAGCAGGGGTCAGTCCTTGACCCTGTGAGTGTAAGGGTGGCTGAGAGAAGGAAGAATAGACCCAAGGTCAGGCAAGCAAATTTTATTAATCAGAGGAGGCAGCCTCGAGCTTACAAAACAAGGGGTTTATATGGAGTGAGAGAGGCATAAGGGAGTTTGAGGACTGAGGTAATCTATCCGCTGGCAGCAGGCACAGACATGGTTTGTCAACTTATAACAGACCTACAATACATCATTCTATCACTTTTGTTGTGGCAGTTTTTTTGAAAAAAGGAGAGAAACGAGGATTTTTTAACAGATATGTGTCAAACAGGAATTTACAAGTATGAATAACACGTTTTCTGTCCTCCCTCGAGTGGCCTGGACGGCTTTAATCAGGCTTTGCTTAATTGTAGTAAGTCTAGCAGCCTTGATGTGGCACCTAGGTAAGGGTTCAGGAATGCAGCTGCAGAGCAATCAGAGTTGGGGAAAGGGGTCAGCTTGTTCCTAACAGTGAGGTTTTCTCCTCTTTATTACAGTGGTAGGAGAGTCCTTGTGAGAGGCCTGACTTAGGTGTGGGGTATGCAGCCAGCCTGGAGGGTCCAAGGAGTGTTGCTGGAGTGCAGGGGAGGATTTGTGACAGCTCAGAGAAAGGGGAAAGGTGGCTTTGAAAAGGCAAGTGCAAATTTACCAGAGATGGGGTATTTTCATTTTAGGCAGCGAACAGATGGTTTCAGACACTCACCAGGGAGCTTCCATCTTGGGATCCCAAAATGCCAAGTGCAAGGCCCACGAGCCATAAGCCACATCTTTGCAGAGGGGCTACACTACCCATGTCTGAAGGGGTGTAGGACAGAAGAAGGGGCAAGAAGGGGCAGGGATGAGGGAAAGGATGGGATGAGGGGAAAGGACGGGGTGAGGGAAGTGGAGGCGTGTGCCCAGCTGCGGGAGGTAAACCTAACTGTGGCAAACTTGAGCAGGCTGTGAGAGGCTGGTGGTAACTTGCTGATTTTTGAGAAATGAAACTTCCACATAAGTCAGGAAGCCCGCATCTCGGGGAAAGGCTTGTCACAGTCATAGCTGAGATCTGCTGCCTTGGCCACACTCACTTCCCGCAGGCAGGAAAGACTTGGAAACAACCAGAATACCCTGGGCATTGGGGAACTGGTCCTGATGGGCAGAGAGGCAGAGTCTAATTGGTGCCTTCACCATGCTGGGAGCTGTAGTCAACCGCTTCTAGCCGGTTGATGGCAAGGCTACAGGACTACAATCCCAGAATGCTCAGGTTTAGGGGGCAGGGCGAACCCTTGGGGGAGGGATGAAACACATCGCGCCTCGCTAGGCATGCTGGAACCTGTAGTCTCTTAACCGCTCGCAGTCCCTTGTTTGCATAACTACAGAACTGCAATCCCAGCATGCTCCGGGCTTGGGGTCCGGTCACAGCCCTGGCTGGTGGGGCAGGGAGCCGCACACCTCGCCGTGCATGCTGGGAGTTGTAGTCTTAACTACTCCTTCCCCTTTGGTCACAAGGCTGTAAGACTACAGTTCCAGTAGGCACTGAGCTTCCTGAAGGAGCCAGGGCAGTGTGCACCTCGCAGACTAATTCTGCCCGTTGACCCCCTGCTGCCCCTTCTCCATGAGAGTGAGTTGAATGAGGGACAGGAGGGAAAAGTCTGGGCTGGACAGTGCATATGGTGTTCCTGCAAAGTACACCCTGCTTTTGCCCAAGTCTGGCGTCTCCCACTTCCGGCTGTGCAGCTTGGTTTCTGCTTCTACCCTTTCCATAGGGTCTTTCCTGAGCCTTGCGCCTCCTCCAGCCCAGGGAGACACCTGCTTTTCTAAACTGCTACAGAAACTGGCCTGATGTCTGTCTGAGACACTGCACGTTGTGCCATTGGCCTCTGCTTACTCCAGACAGAGCGCCAGTTCAACATTGGGAGAAATGTGCTGCCTGGGTCCCCCATGCAGAACTTCAGCTGTGCGGGGGGTATTGTGGGCTGTGGTTTCCTGAAAATGTCAATTTTGCAAGCTCCTTTCTGGTGGAAGTAGCAGTTGAGACATGAGGGAGAATCATTGAGCTGCCCAAGATCTGCTTAGAACAGAGAGAAAAGCCCCAATATTCCCAGGCATGTGTCTGGTGAAACATTTTCACCAAAACATTTAAGGAACTAGGCCTCCAAAAATCAACCAAAAGGTGATGATTGTTTTGATATTTTACATATGTAATCATCAACCTCATCTGACCTGAGGCCTGACTGGCCAAGTATCTCAGAGACACAGATGTTGATCAGCACTCTTCAGAACAGATGTTACTCCAGCTTTGTGGGTGCGTCTTTCAAGGTGTGGATCACTTGGAAGTCATTAGAAACCTTTTAGGTTGGCCCAGTGTAATGGCTCATGCCTGTAATTCCAGCACTTTAGGAGGCCGAGGTGAGTGGATCACTTGAGGTAAGGAGTTTGAGATGAGCCTGGCCAACATGTTGAACTTCCATCTATACTAAAAAAGAAATACAAAAGTTAGCCGAGTGTGGTGGCACATGCCTGTAGTCCTAGCTACTTGGGAGGCCGAGACAGGAGAATTACTTGAACCCAGGAGGCAGAGGTTGCAGGGAGCTGAGACTGCATCACTGCATTTCAGCCTTGGCAAGACTCCATCTCAAAAACAAAACAAACAAAACAAGGAAAACAACAACAACAACAAAAAACCTGTTAGGTTTAACATCACTGCTTGGGGTGGAAAGTTCATCACCCCAGCAATAAGGGATGTAACTTAACTTGTTGGTACTGGTCTGTTAAAATTTTCTATCTACACAATGGAAACATCCAGAAGCACTTCTGTGTCTGAGTTATTTCACTGAGAATAATGACCTTCAGTTCCAAAAATTGCCACAATTTTTCAAGAAAAATTGAAAACTACTACATTTCCCCAGATTCTTCTGAGTAAAGTATGTTTTCAAAAATTGAAAACTACTACATTTCCTCAGATTCTTCTGAGCAAAATGTTATCAACTATCTGATACATTTGATTGTATAATGAAAGCATTGTATAGTTGATTAAATGGTTATTACTCTTTCTACAAAATTATATCTGTAAAGAAACATATTTATCTTAACTGAGTTCCATAAAATGGACATAAATGCAAAATGGTCCCCAAATGCCAAGAAACCAAAAGAGACAGCACATCTGTTGTGTCAGTATTTATGGATTCATTGACAAAAGTTAAATACATAAGCATGGTCTTTGTTGATTACAAGACAGGTAAATCTCTGCACTGTTACTTTCCAGACCAAAGGCATATATGCAATAATCAAAAAAATATGTGTGCTCTGTGCAAGACAAAGTCAACCATTCAGAACTGGCAAGAATGCTTTATGTGTCATACCCTATAATTCATGAAACAACAAGTTTGCTCTGTCCACAAGCAAGAGTATATGTTCTTACACTAGGGACACTAGAAATCAGGAGACATTCATAGGAATGGGCTAACCACTGTGTAGGTAAAGTCACTTTTTTTTTCTTTTCTTTTTTTTTTAAATTTTTTATTGCATTTTAGGTTTTGGGGTACATGAGCATAACATGCAAGACAGTTGCGTAGGTACACACATGGCAGTGTGCTTTGCTTTCCTTTTCCCCTTCACCCACGTTTGGCATTTCTCCCCAGGCTATCCCTCCCCACCTCCCCCTCCCACTGGCCCTCCCCTTTTCCCCCCTATAGACCCCAGTGTTTAGTACTCCCCTTTCTGTGTCCATGTGTTCTCATTTTCCATCACCTGCCTATGAGTGAGAATATGCGGTGTTTCAATTTCTGTTCTTGTGTCAGTTTGCTGAGGATGATGTTCTCCAGATTCATCCATGTCCCTACAAACGACACAAACTCATCATTTCTGATTGCTGCATAATATTCCATGGTGTATATGTGCCACATTTTTCCAATCCAGTCTATTATCAGTGGGCATTTGGGTTGATTCCAGGCCTTTGCTATTGTAAACAGTGCTGCAATGAACATTCGTGTACATGTGTCCTTATAGTAGAATGATTTATAGTCTTTTGGATATATACCCAGTAATGGGATTGCTGGGTCAAATGGAATTTCTATTTCTAAGGCCTTGAGGAATCGCCACACTGTCTTCCACAATGGTTGAACTAATTTACACTCCCACCAACAGTGTAAAAGTGTTCCTTTTTCTCCACATCCTCTCCAGCATCTGTTGTCTCCAGATTTTTTAATGATCGCCATTCTAACTGGCATGAGATGGTATCTCAATGTGGTTTTGATTTGCATCTCTCTGATGACCAGTGACGATGAGCATTTTTTCATATGATTGTTGGCCTCATATATGTCTTCTTTCGTAAAGTATCTGTTCATATCCTTTGCCCACTTTTAAATGGGCTTGTTTGTTTTTTTCCTATAAATCTGTTTGAGTTCTTTGTAAAATCTGGATATCAGCCCTTTGTCAGATGGGTAAACGGCAAAAATTTTTTCCCATTCTGTTGGTTGCTGATCCACTCTAGTGACTGTTTCTTTTGCCGTGCAGAAGCTGTGGAGTTTGATTAGGTCCCATTTGTCTATTTTGGCTTTTGTTGCCAATGCTTTTGGTGTTTTGTTCATGAAGTCCTTGCCTACTCCTATGTCCTGGATAGTTTTGCCTAGATTTCCTTCTAGGGTTTTTATGGTGCCAGGTCTTATGTTTAAGTCTTTAATCCATCTGGAGTTAATTTTAGTGTAAGGTGTCAGGAAGGGGTCAAGTTTCTGCTTTCTGCACATGGCTAGCCAGTTTTCCCAACACCATTTATTAAACAGGGAATCCTTTCCCCATTGCTTGTTTTTGTCAGGTTTATCAAAGATTGTATAGTTGTAGATATGTTGTGTTGCCTCCGGTGCCTCTGTTCTGTTCCATTGGTCTATATCTCTGTTTTGGTACCAGTACCATGCTGTTTTGATTACTGTAGCCTTGTAGTATAGTTTGAAATCCGGTAGTGTGATGCCCCCCGCTGTGTTCTTTTTGCTTAGAATTTACGTGGCTATGCGGGCTCTCTTTTGGTTCCATATGAAGTTCATGGTGGTTTTTTCCAGTTCTGTGAAGAAAGTCACTGGTAGCTTGATGGGGATAGCGTTGATTCTGTAAATTACTTTGGGCAGTATAGCCATTTTCACGATATTAATTCTTCCTAACCATGAACATGGAATGTTTCTCCATCTGTTTGTGTCCTCTCTGATTTCGTTGAGCAGTGGTTTGTAGTTCTCCCTGAAGAGGTCCCTTACATTCCTTGTGAGTTGTATTCCAAGGTATTTTATTGTTTTTGTAGCAATTGTGAATGGTAGTTCGTTCTTGATTTGGCTTTCCTTAAATCTGTTATTGGTGTAGACGAATGCTTGTGATTTTTGCACATTGATTTTATATCCTGAGACTTTGCTGAAATTGCTTATCAGTTTCAGGAGTTTTTGGGCTGAGGCAATGGGGTTTTCTAGGTATACTATCAAGTCATCTGCAAATAGAGACAGTTTGGCTTCCACCTTTCCAATTTGAATACACTTTATTTCTTTTTCTTGCCTGATTGCTCTGGCTAGGACTTCCAGAACTATATTAAATAGGAGTGGTGAAAGAGGGCATCCTTGTCTAGTGCCAGATTTCAAAGGGAATGCTTCCAGTTTTTGCCCATTCAGTATGATATTGGCTGTTGGTTTGTCATAAATAGCTTTTATTACTTTGAGATACGTTCCATCGATACCGAGTTTATTGAGCGTTTTTAGCATAAAGGGCTGTTCAATTTTGTCAAATGCCTTCTCTGCGTCAATTGAGATAATCATGTGGTTTTTGTTTTTGGTTCTGTTTATGTGGTGAATTATGTTGATAGACTTGCGTATGTTGAACCAGCCTCGCATCCCTGGGATGAATCCTACTTGATCATGATGAATATGTTTTTTGATTTGCTGTTGCAATCGGCTTGCCAATATTTTATTGAAGATTTTTGCATCTATGTTCATCATGGATATTGGCCTGAAGTTTTCTTTTCTTCTTGAGTCTCTGCCGGGTTTTGGTATCAGAATGATGTTGGTCTCGTAAAATGATCTGGGAAGGATTCCCTCTTTTTGGATTGTTTGAAATAGTTTTAGAAGGAATGGTACCAGCTCCTCTTTGTGTGTCTGGTAGAATTCGGCTGTGAACCAGTCTGGACCTGGAGTTTTTTTGAGTGGTAGGCTCTTGATTGCTGCCTCAACTTCTGACCTTGTTATTGGTCTATTCATAGTTTGAGCTTCCTCCTGGTTTAGGCTTGGGAGGACACAGGAGTCCAGGAATTTATCCATTTCTTCAAGCTTTACTAGTTTATGTGCATAGAGTTGTTTGTAATATTCTCTGATGATAGTTTGAATTTCTGTGGAGTCTATGGTGATATCCCCTTTATCATTTTTTATTGCATCTATTTGGTTGTTCTCTCTTTTATTTTTAATCAATCTGGCTAGTGGTCTGTCTATTTTGTTGATCTTTTCAAAAAAACCAGCTCTTGGATTTATTGATTTTTTTGAAGGGTTTTTTGCATCTCCATCTCCTTCAGTTCAGCTCTGATCTTAGTTATTACTTGTCTTCTGCTGAGTTTTGAGGTTTTTTTTTATCTTGCTTTTCTAGTTCTTTCAATTTTGACGATAGGGTGTCAATTTTGGATCTCTCCATTCTCCTCATATGGGCACTTATTGCTATATACTTTCCTCTAGAGACTGCTTTAAATGTGTCTGTCCCAGAGGTTCTGGCATGTTGTGTCTTCGTTCTCATTGGTTTCGAAGAACTTCTTTATTTCTGTCTTCATTTCGTTGTTTACCCAGTCAACGTTCAAGAGCCAGTTGTTCAGTTTCCATGAAGCTGTGCGGTTCTGGGTCGGTTTCTGAATTCTGAGTTCTAACTTGATTGCACTATGGTCTGAGAGGCTGTTTGTTATGATTTCAGTTGTTTTGCATTTGTTGAGCAGTGCTTTACTTCCAATTATGTGGTCAATTTTAGAGTAGGTGTGATGCGGTGCTGAGAAGAATGTGTATTCTGTGGATTTAAAGTGGAGAGTTCTGTAAATGTCTATCAGGTTTGCTTGCTCCAGGTCTGAGTTCAAGCCCTGGATATCCTTGTTGATTTTCTGTCTGGGTGACCTGTCTAATATTGACAGTGGAGTGTTAAAGTCTCCCACTATTATTGTGTGGGAGTCTAAGTCTCTTTGTAAGTCATTAAGAACTTGCCTTATGTATCTGGGTGCTCCTGCATTGGGTCCATATATGTTCAGGACCCAATTGGGTTCATATATGTTCATATTGTTAGCTCTTCTTGTTGTATCAATCCTTTTACCATTATGTAATGGCCTTCTTTGTCTCTTTTGATCTTTGTTGCTTTAAAGTCTATTTTATCAGAGATGAGAATTGCAACTCCTGCTTTTTTTTGCTCTCCATTTGCTTTGTAAATCTTCCTCCATCCCTTTATTTTGAGCCTTTGTGTATCCTTGCATGTGAGATGGGTTTCCTGGATACAGCACACTGAAGGGTTTTGGATTTTTATCCAATTTGCCAGTCTGTGTCTTTTGATTGGTGCATTTAGTCCATTTACATTTAGGGTTAATATTGTTATGTGTGAATTTGATACTGCCATTTTGATGCTAAGTGGCTGTTTTCCCTGTTAGTTGTTGTAGATTCTTCATTATGTTGATGTTCTTTAGCATTTAGTGTGATTTTGGAATGGCTGGTACTGGTTGTTCCTTTCTATGTGTAGTGCCTCTTTTAGGAGCTCTTGTAAAGCAGGCCTGGTGGTGACAAAATCTCTGAGTACTTGCTTGTTCGCAAAGGATTTTATTTTTCCTTCACTTCTGAAGCTCAGTTTGGCTGGATATGAAATTCTGGGTTGAAAGTTCTTTTCTTTAATAATGTTGAATATTGGCCCCCACTCTCTTCTGGCTTGTAGTGTTTCTGCCGAGAGATCTGCTGTGAGTCTGATGGGCTTCCCTTTGTGGGTGACCCGACCTTTCTCTCTGGCTGCCCTTAGTATTTTCTCCTTTATTTCAACCTTGTTGAATCTGACGATTCTGTGCCTTGGGGTTGCTCTTCTTGCGGAATATCTTTGTGGTGTTCTCTGTATTTCCTGCATTTGAGTGTTGGCCTGTCTTGCTAGGTGGGGGAAATTTTCCTGGATGATGTCCTGAAGAGTATTTTCCAGCTGGGATTCATTCTCTTCATCCCCTTCTGGTACACCTATCAAACGTAGGTTAGGTCTTTTCACATAGTCCCACATTTCTTGGAGACTTTGTTCATTCCTTTTTGCGCTTTTTTCTCTAATCTTGGTTTCTCGTTTAATTTCATTGAGTTGGTCTTCGACTTCAGATATTCTTTCTTCTGCTTGGTCAATTCGGCTATTGAAACTTGTGCATGCTTCGCGAAGTTCTCGTATTGTGTTTTTCAGCTCCTTTAATTCATTCATATTACTCTCTAAGTTATCCTTTCTTGTTAACCTTTCCTCATATCTTTTTTCAAGTTCCTTAGTTTCTTTGCATTGATTTAATACATGTTCTTTTAGCTCACAAAGGTTTCTCATTATCCACCTTCTGCAGTCTAATTCCGTCATTTCGTCACAGTCATTCTCAGTCCAACTTTGTTCCTTTGCTGGTGAGGAGTTTTGGTCCTTTCTAGGAGGCGAGGTGTTCTGGTTTCGGGTGTTTTCCTCCTTTGTTCGCTTGTTTCTTCCCATCTTTGTGGATTTATCCGCTTGTCGTCTGCGTAGTTGCTGACTTTTCGATTGGGTCTCTGAGTGGACACCCAGATTGTTGATGATGAAGTATTTCTGTTACTTGGTTTTCCTTCTACCAGTCTAGCTCCTTCGCTGTATGACTGCTGAGGTCCACTGCAGGCCCTGCTTGTCTGGGGTGCACCTCTAGCAGCTGTGGCACAGCGAGGGATGCTACCAGTTTCTTTTTCTGCTATCTTTGTTCCAGGATGATGCCTGCCAAATGTCAGTCTTTTGGATATAGAGGCGTCTGGGAGCTGCTTGAGGAGACAGTCTGTACTTTATAGGAGCTCAATTGCTGAGCTGTGAGCTCTGTTGTTCATTCAGGGCTGTTAGGCTGCTATGTTTGATTCTGCTGCAACAGAGCTCATAAAAAAACCCTTTTTTTCTCAAATGCTCTGTGTTGGGGGGTTTGGGCTTTATATTTGGATGGTCATTGAGGTGTCCTGCCCAGCTAGGAGGCAGACTAGCCACTGTTTGCCTGCCGAGGCTCCGCCCTGCTGTTGTGAGGTTCGCCCTATTGCTGCAGGCTCTGCTGTTCTGCTGTGGTCTCTGCCACGCCTTGCGGCGGAGTCTCTCTGTTGTAGCAGGTTGCCTCGGCAACGGCAGTCTGCCTCAGCAGTGGGCGTGTATCTCAGTTGGCGCGGGTTGCCTCGGTAATGGTGGACGCCCCTCCCCCACAGAGCATCTTGGACCGTCTGCTCGGGATCGTTTGAAATCGTGGTTTTGTTTGTCCCACTGGGGTATCCCAAACGCTCTGTCCCTGCAATCCCCTGGGCTGGCCCACTGTCCAAGTCTCATTCAGTCTCAAGTCCAGCCCTCTCAAGTCTCAGGTTGCCGGTTCAACAGGGCACCCGGACAATCGTGCCCTGTGGGGAGTGCTGGGTAGGGCCGGCCGCCACCACCCCGGCTGCCGGCTTCGCCAGGCAGAGGTACTGCCTGGCGTCCCGCATCTCCTTTATACTTGGGAATTTCCTCGTTCTGTGGGCAACAAAGATCAGTCTGGAAATGCAGCTCCAACTCACCTCTCCGCGGATTCAACAAGAGCTCCAATCCTCGGTTGTTCTCACAGCGCCATCTTGAGTCCTCTCCCCCGTAAAGTCACTTTTATGTTCAGACTGCACCTCTTTAATCAAGCTTTTGCAATCTCACATACCCACCTACTCGCTGATGGTTCCTGAGCCTCTAGGGGCAGAGGTGCTGCAGTTATTTTGATGGTGTCGGTGACACATTGCATCAATTTGTTTTCTACTTGTAAGCAGAGGTCAAAGCAACAATGCAAACATCAAGAGGCAGTAATATTTATTAAATAGAAGACACGGCCCGGCGCGGTGGCTCAAGCCTGTAATCCCAGCACTTTGGGAGGCTGAGGTGGGTGGATCACGAGGTCAAGAGATCGAGACCATTCTGGTCAACAAGGTGAAACCCCGTCTCTAATAAAAATACAAAAAAATTAGCTGGGCACGGCGGCACATGCCTGTAATCCTAGCTACTCAGGAGGCTGAGGCAGGATAATTGCCTGAACCCAGGAGGCGGAGGTTGCATTTAGCTGAGATCACATCATTGCACTCCAGCCTGGGTAACAAGAGTGAAAGTCTGTCTGAAAAGTATATATATATATATATATATATATATATATATATATATGACACAAAATTGATAATGTCTTTGGATACCATGTTTCCCAGGATCCAAACTGAGATGCCTCTTGTAAGGCAGAGCAGCAGAAGAAAAAAAGACTAAAAATGCAAGTAGGGACTTGTAGCAATTCTTCTCCATCAAGTGAAATTACTGTGGTGGTTTCATCTTTGTTATGGCATAGGCAGCCCAAGGATTGTGGGTTGGAAAGTGCATAGCAAACATGTTGCCTTGCGGCTGCAGGTATTAGTAATATCTGTAAAGTTACAGGGACTAAAAAGGACTATGTCAAATGATCAACCAGAGTGCCATTTAAAAGGGACCATGTTCCAGTGTTTGGTATGTGGAGCATCTTGGCCCAAAATCCAACAGGATTAGTGGAGATTACTTTTTCTGGCCAGGCAGTTTCTCAGTTTCTGGCAAGAAATAACTTGTCTAACCTGGGAGAAGTTGTCAGGACAGCCCCCATTCAACTGTCCCCTTCTCTGGCTTGAGAGCTTGGGGAATTGTAAATAACTTTTGCCAGTAACCTTTTAGCAGCTTCAATAGAAATGTGTCTGTTTGAACTTTACCACTAAGATGAATGGGCCCTTCTTTACAGTGGTTCTCAGTTACTGGTATGGTGTCAGCTCTGCATTTTTTTGAACCAAATTATATTTTCTAATGACTTGAGTCAAAATCTCACCCACTCATGCAAGGTGTTCCATAATGAGGTTGCTTGCAAGTGTGCCTTCAAAATACTATTTACTTTCTTTCAATAAATTGTCCTACTTGGGGATTATATGGCTTAACCTTGGATACTGTGTCCAATGAAATGTGTCTTACTCACTATCAATACATCTTGGGTATTCATACATGATGCTGACTTACTCCAAGCCATTAATGGTGGCTGTTTGTTTGCCCTTTTGCGAGAGAAAACCTGCAGCAGTCTTCTGGCAGTATCTACACATTAGTGCACATATTCACCCCAGAACTTACTGGCAGGATGCTGTCTATCTGCGAGTCTCTCACAGAGGCAGCCGTCTTATGTATGTGTCCAGGTAGGATGAAATAAGGGTGCAGCTGGGAGCAAATTAAGCAGTTTGTTACTGCTGCCACTAAATCTCTATAGTGGAGTAGGAATTCTTCTCTTGTTATTTGCCAGCCTCTTTGTGCACTGTGATGCCTTCTAACAATCATTTTCTGCTTTCCTTCTCCCCAAAGCTAACTGAGATCTTAAGAGTTAACATGTAAATCAACCTTTATCAACTGTCATTTTATATGTTTTATTACAGAATGTTTTTTAAAATGAATTCATTTCAACATGCTTAGGGAGTACAAGCACAAGTTTCTCATATGCATGTATTGCAGAGTGATGCCGTCTGGGGTTTTAGTGCACCTATCACCCGAATAATGAACTTTTTACCCTATAGTTTTTAAATTTTTTCCCCCTCTTTCACCCTCCAACTTTTGTGGTCTTTTATGTCTACTATTCCATACTGTATGTTGGTGTGTACCCATTGTTTGTCTCTTACTTGTAAGTGAGAACATGTAGTAATTCATTGTCTGCATCTGTGTCTTTTTATTGAGAATAATGACCTTCAGTTCCATTTATGTTGCCACAAAAAAACATGATTTTGTTTTTTATGACTGAGTAGTATTCCATCGTATAAAACCACAGCTTCAAAAAATCCAGTCTTTCATTTATGGAAATTTATGTTGATTTTATATCTTTGCTATTATGAATAGTGCTGCATCATAAAGGTGCAGGTAACTTTTTATATAATTTATATCCCTTGAGGTACATACCCAATAGTGGGATTGCTGTATCAACTGATAGTTCTACTTTTAGTTCTTTGAAAAATCTCCATACTGATCTTCATAAAATAATACTAATTTACATTTCCAGCAACAAAGGATGAGGTTCCCTTTACATTGTCACAAACATCTGCTGTTTTTAGACTTTTTATTAATAGCCATTGTGACTGGTGTAAGATGGCATATCATTGTGATTTTGATTCTGATTAGTGATGTTGAGCATTTTTTTATGTGTTTTTTGGTCACTTGTATATTTTGTTTTGGAAAATGTTTATGTTGTTTGCCAACATTTTAGTGGGGCTGTTTGTTTTTCTCTTGTTGAGTGGCTTGAGTTTCTTGTAGATTATGGATATTAGCCCTTTATTAGCTGCAGAGCTTGCAGATATTTTTCCCTTTTTTTAGGCTGTCTGTTTACTCTGTTTTTTTTTTTTTTCTGTACAGAAGTTTTTTGGTCTAATTGCATCCCATGTGCCTATTTATGTTTTTGTTGCATTTGGTCTTAAGGACTTGGTCATAGATTATTTGCCTTTGCTAATATCCTCAGAAATTCTATTTTCTGGGGGGTGGATTTTTATAGTTTCAGGGCTTTTATCCATCTTAATTATTTCTTTATTTATTTTTTTGAGATGGAGTCTCTTTATCACCCAGGCTGGAGTGCAATGTCATGGTCTTGGCTCACTAAAACCTCTGCCTCCTGGGTTCAAGGGATTCTCCCACCTCATGAGTAGCTGGGATTACAGGCATGTGCCACCACACCCAGCTAATTTTTGTATTTTTAGTAGAGATGGGGCTTCACTATGTTGGCCAGGCTGGTCTTCAACTCCTGACCTTGTGATCTGCCCGCTAATCCTCCCAAAGTGCTGGGATTACAGGCACAAGCCACCACATCCAGCCTGGATTACATTTTTGTGTTTCTTCTCATGTCTCACAAATGGAAACCAAAAGCAGTGGCTATTCTGATATCAGACAAAGCAGGTTTTAAAGCAAAAAAGTTTTAAAAAGATAATAAGAACATATAAAGGTAATTTTAAAAATAGATATTAAAATTCTTAATTTATATACACCTAACACTGGAACTCCCAGATTTATAAAGTGATTACTACTAGACCTAAGAAACAAACTAGACAGCAACATAATAATAGTGGGGGCTTCAATACTTTACTGAAAGAACCAGACAGGTCTTCAGACAGACAGAATGTCAACACAGAAACAATATGTGTTAACTGTACCTGAGAACAAATAAACAACAGATGTTTACAGAATATTCTTTGCAACAATTGTGAAATATACATTTTTTATACGCACATAAAACATTCCTAAGATATACAATACAATAGGCTTCAAAACAAGTCTCAGTACATTTAAGAAAATTGAAGTCACATTAAATATCTTCTCAGACCACATTGGAATAAAACTGAAAATGAACTTCACAAGGAACTCTCAAAACTGTAAAAATAAATGGAAAATAAATAATGTACTTTTGAATGATTTTGGGGTTAATAAAGATGAAAATTTACCAAAAAAAATAGTGACACAATGTATCAAAACCTCTGAGATACAGCAAAAACAGTGCTAAAATAAAAGTTTAATGATCTCCATTCTAACTGGCATGAAGTGGTATCTCAATGTGGTTTTGATTTGCATTTCTCTAATGACAAGTGATGATGAGTTTTTTTTCATATGTGTGTTGACTGCATAAATGTCTTCTTTTGAAAAGTGTCTGTTCATATTCTTTGCCCAATTTTTGATGGGGTTCTTTGTTTTTTTCTTGTAAATTTAAGTTCTCCATAGATTATGGATATTAGCCATTTGTCTAATGGGTAGATTGCAAAAATGTTTTCCCATTCTGTTGGTTGCTGGTTCACTCTATTGATAGTTTCCTTTGCTGTGCAGAAGCTCTTAAATTTAATTAGATCCCATTTGTCTATTTTGGCTTTTGTTATCATTGCTTTTGGTGTTTTAGTCATGAAGTCCTTGCCCATGCCTATGTCCTGGATGATATTGCCTAGGTTTTCTTCTAGAGTTTTTATAGTGGTGGGCCTCATGTTTAAATCTTTAATCCATCAATAGTTAATTTTGTATAAGGTGTAAGGAAGGAATTCAGTTTCAGCTTTCTGCATATGGCTAGGCAGTTTTCCCAACAGCATTTGTTAAATAGGGAGTCCTTTCCCTATTGCTTGTTTTTGTCAGGTTTTTCAAAGATTAGATGTTTGTTTTTGTGTGGCATTCATTATGAGACCTCTGTTCTGTTCCATTGATCTATATCTCTGTTTTGCTATCAGTACCATGCTGTTCTGATTATAGTAGCCTTGTAATATAGTTTGAAGTCAGGTAGCATAATGCCTCTACCTTTGTTTTTTGTTGTTGTTGTTTGTTTGTTTGTTTGTTTCTTTGCTTAGGATTGTCTTGGCTTTGTGGGCTTTTTTTCTGGTTCCATGTGAAGTTAAAGGTGGTTTTTTCCAATTCTGTGAAAAAAGTCATTTGTAGTTTGATAAAGCTGGCATTGAATCTATAACTTACTTTGGGCAGTATGGCCAATTTCACAATATTGATTCTCTCTAACCATGAGCATGGAATGTTTTTCCACCTATTTGTGTCCTCTGTTATTTCCTTGAGCACTTAAAAAATCAGGAGACAAGGAATGCTGGAGAGGATGTAGAAAATAGGAATGCTTATACACTGTTGGTGGGAATGTAAGTTACTTCAACCATTGTGGAAGATGGTGTGGTGATTCCTCAAGGTTCTAGAAATAGAAATACCATTTTTCCCAGCAATCCCATTACTACCCATTTAAACCCAAAGGATTATAAATCATTCTATTATAAAAATGCATACATACATGTTTATTGTGGCACTGTTCACAATAGCAAGGACTTAGAACCAACCCAACTGCCCATCAATGATAGACTGGATAAAGAAAATGTGGCAAATATACACCATGGAATACTATGCAACCATAAAAAAGATAAGTTCATGTCCTTTGCAGGGACATGGATGAAATGGGAAACCATCATTCTCAGCAAACTGACACAAGAACAGAAAACCAAACTCTACATGTTCTTACTCATAAATGGGTGTTGAACAATGAGAACAGACAGACACAGGAAGGGAAACATCACACACTGTGGCCTGGGAGTTGGGGGACTAGGGGAGAAATAGCAGGAGGTGGGGGATTGGGGAGGGATAGCATTAGGAGAAATCCCTAATGTCGATGATGGTCAGATGGATGCAGCAAAACACTGTCATAGCTTGTGTATACCTATTGTAACAAACCTGCATGATTTGGATTTGCACATGTATCCCAGACCTTAAAATATAATAAATAAAAAAAGAAAATTTTATAGTGTTAAATGCTTACATTAAAAAGTCTGAAAGAGCACAAATTGACAATCTAATGTCACACCTCAAAGAACTAGAAAAACAAGAACTAAATCCAAACCTATCAGAAAAAAAAAGAATTAACAAGGAATAGAAAGAACAACAATAGCAACAAACCAATAGAAAAGATAAACAGATTAAAAAGCTGGTTCTTTGGAAAAGTATTTTTTTTTTTAGACAGAGTCTCACTCTGTCACTCAGGCTGGAGTGCAGTGGTGTGATCTCGACTCACTGCAACCTCTGTCTCCCAGGTTCAAGTGATTCTCCTGCCTCAGCCTCCTGAGTAGCTGGGATTACAGACACATGTCACCATGCCCAGCTAATTTTTGTATTTTTAGTACAAACGAGGTTTCACCATATTTCCCAGGCTGATCTGGATCTTCTGATATAATCACAAGTGGGGTCAAACATTTCTGGCCAGAATTTGGGGTATGGGATGAGTGAGAAATGTGTTGCAGACACAAGCACAGGACTTGTGCATTTGGCCTTGTGGGCAAATGGAGAGAAGCATGACCTAAAACTAAGGTTGCTATCTTCAGGGATGCTTATTTCCTGGGGCAGGTCTGAGCTCTATGCAGACACTACCTGGATCTAAACCTGATGCTGTTAGCAGAGCACTTGAGAAGTGAGATCAGCTGCACTAACTCTGTGAGAGCTGGTTGAAGTTTACTACCATGTTCTACTATTCACTACCTTTGAAAACTCTTCTGTCCAGTAGAGGCAGTTTTACTCCCCTCTGGAATATTACCCCAGTTGTCTGAGACTCACCCCCTGGCCCTCACAGGGGCTACAGCTAGCCCTGCTCAAGGAGAGTAAGAGCAAAGACCTGCCTAGGCCTTCCCCAACCTTGTTGTATTTCTCTACTCCCCCTGGTAGGTACACACCAAGGACATAAACTACTGGAAGCTTTATGTCCTCACCCATCATCTGAGAAATCAAAATACTTCCCTCAGGCAACTTACGATGAGCACAATTCTCACTGCTACTACCACAGCTCTTTTGCAAGTAATATTTTCTGGCTGGAGGCCCACTGACACAGTTTATTACAGTTTTTTTAATTCAAATAACACTCCCATCAAAGAAGCAGAAAATGGCTGTGTGACTTCAGCTATTATCACTGTTTTTTGGTTGACATTCTGTCTGATGACCTGTCTGGTTTCCGCACCAGATATGTGCTCAAAAATGTCTGCAAGGAATCCAGTGATGTGACCTGTCTTTAAGTCTCCCAGCAGTGGATACCAGCACTAGCTTTAATGGAGATGATGGGGAATGATATAGACTCTGAGATTTCTTGGTTGAAGATAGGCTTAGTGTGCTGGCTTTCTCAAATTCTGGTTGTAATTATAGTGAACTTTTCACAGGCTAACCACACCATGTTTAATACCCTTTATTTCTTTCTCCTGCCCAATTGCCCTGGTCAGAAATTTCAATACTGTGTTGAATTGCAGTGGTGAGAGAGGCCATCCTTGTCTTGTGCCAGTTTTCAAGGAGAATGCTTCCAGCTTTTGCCCATTCAGTATGATATTGGCTGTGGGTTTTTCATATATGGCTCTTATTATGTTGAGGTATGTTCCTTCAATAGCTAGTTTATTGAAAGTTTTTCATATGAAGAAATGTTGAATTTTATTGAAGGTCTTTTCTGTGTCTATTGAGACAATCACGTTGTTTTTGTGTTTAGTTCTGTTTATGTGATGAATTGCATTGATAGATTTGCCTATGTTGAACAAACTTTGTATCCTGGGGATGAAGTCATCTTGATCGTGGAGGATCAAGTTAACTTTATTAGTCATAGGTTCAGTCTTTTTACATAATTCGATATTTTTTCAAGGTTTTGTTCCTTTTTCTCTATTCTCCTCTTCCTCTCTTATTTCAGACAGTTTTTAAGCTCTGAGATTCATTACTCCACTTGGTCTATTCTGCTAATGATACTTGTGGTTGCATTGTGAAGTTCTCATGTTGTATTTCTCAGCTCCATTGGAGAGGGAGACCCAGGCATCTCAGATCAACTTTCCCTTTTCATTCCTAAGATTGTAAAATTCCCCTTTTCATTCCTGAGTCTGTAAACCGAAGCCCTTTTCATATGTAATTTCTAAGACTGTAAACTGAGACCCTTTTCATATGTTAAGCTATAAACCTAAGATTCTTCCAAGTGTAACATCTAAAGTATAACCTTATATAAAGAAGGAATCTTCCTTTGTTAGGGGAGCTTGGCTGTTAGGCAACTGTGCCATCTTGCTCCCAGCTGAATTACTCCTTCCTCCTGTATTCAGTGTCCAAGAGATTCATTTCCTGTGGCCACTTCTGCTACATTTTTGGTTCATTGGCTAGGAAACGAGTCTTGGATAGCAGACGGTGGGAAAAAGCCCTGTGGAGCATCCCTGCAGGGGGACTCCTGCTTGCTGGGGTGACCCATTCTGAGAGCACTCCTGGGAAGGTATTTGCCTAGTGGAAAAGCCTCGGCAGAGCAGAGCAGGGAGGCCCTGCCATGCGGATCCACCCAGTGGTTGAACACCGAGGAGGAATGAGCATTTGGAAAAATCTTACCAAACACTGAATTTGGTAAGATGGAAACTGGGAAAGTAGCCCACCCTGTTTTGGGTGGAAGCATGGCCTGATCACCCACAGGTGCCAGATCGACATGTTGGAAGGTAGCTCTCTCTGTAACCTTGGAAGCTTTTGCTTATGGTTTTGAATTGGATGGAGAGCAATCAGATGTTTATCTGTGTGTGTGGATGTGTGTCTGTGTCATCGAGCAATTTGGTAAGATGGAACCCAGGAAAGTAGCCCACCCCATTCTGGGTGGAAGCATGGCCTGATCACCCATGGGTGCCAAATCGGCACATTGGAAGTGTGCTATAGCGGGCCTAGAGTTAGAGCCTGAGCAACTTCATTTTATAAGACAAAGCTGTTTTTTCCAAAAATAAGTTGTACTGTCCCATTCTCCTTGCAATAACTGCTGACCTTGGCTTCTGTAAACAAAACTGCTAGCTTGCTCTGAAGAATGCACACCATGTAAAGCTGCTTGTCTTTTTCTTATTAGTAACTGTCTGGCCTTTACTTATCAGTAGTTACCAAAATAAGTGTCTGTAAAGTTTGCCCTGCATCCACTCAATATGTAGTTTTTCAGCTTAAATACCCTGATCCCCCTGAGTTCGGGGCCATGGGTTGGAGAGACATGAGTCCTCTATGGTTGCCAGCAATAAAGACCCTGCAATTTGGCATACTTTTGTCTTGGTTGATTATTTCAATCTCGCATCCAATACTTCATTTGGAGGCCCCAGTGAGATATTATTTATATTCCTCCATCACCTGGATAAAAGCCATCTCAGAGTCTCACCTGGGCAGCCGCTCCCACCTCAGAGGCCTCTAGGGGAGGCACCCCCTGAGTTGCCCCAGGGCCCCAGAGTGTCACTATGGAGGATAAGTGACTGCACGGCCGACCGATGTTCACCCAAAATTCTTCAAGGTCCTAAAAAAGCCTCCGGAGGTAAGTTTGGTCTGGAACCTGGGAACTAGTTCAAGGGGGCCTGTGTCAGGGGACTGGATGCAGTCATTGCAACTCTGACCCAGCAAGCCTCACTGAGATATCGCTTGAGGCTTCTGGTGGCTGTCATAGTGGGTGGCAGCCTTCTGGTGTCTGTTGCAGTTGGTAGCAGCCTTCTGGTAGCTGGCATAGTGGATGTCAGCATTCGATTGTTTTCCATAACCTCTGTGTGAGTGAGAGAGTGAATGTGTATATATGTAGTCCCACAGCTAAAAAGCTATGGGGCTTGAGTGGGCCTTCACCCGTGGTTCCACTGGGGTGTCATAAGGCATAATGATGATTCACCTCAGAGCTGACCTACTCAGACTTCCATCCTGAGGTGACCAGGCCCGGGGATTATATGGGTACATCTTAGCCAAGACGCCCCTGAAAGACCCCTCTGGGGATGTGGCCGGGCAGGCAACTGATTGGCCCCCCCCTACTGGTGGACTCCCACCCTTTGTTTGTCACTCTTGTATGTGGTCCTGTCTTGTCTGTAAATTTGTCAGTTTCATTAGACTTCTGCTAGCAGACATACACTGGTTCAGGCCATCTTCCTTTGAGGTAGGGGATATTTTACAGTAGTTGAAAGACCACTGGATGCAGGGAACCTTTATTGATTATACCCCTGAAAAAAATCACTCTCTTCTCTTTCTTCTTCATCTTCTTCTATCACTGAGGCCTCGCTCTTTCTTCCTTTGCCATGTGGCAGATAGTCTCAACTCTAGTTGTATTTATTCTCTTCCTTGTTATGATCATTGTGGCCTGTAAATTCTCCAAGCCACCTCCACCAGGAAAAGGGACTTTTGCCTGTGCTGGGTCTGATTCCATGTTGGGGAGGCAGTTGTGCCCTCAACATCTCGGAAGTAGTTTCTTTGGGGTTGTAGGAAACAAAGTCTTAGATCAGGGTCTACGAGTGCTCTTTTTCAGGCTGGGATGGAAAATTGGTAACTGCCTATTTTGCCAGGAAAGTGTCCAATGTTATGAACAGTGCCCAGCAGTGCACCACAGGGAGGCATATTGGCACCATCCCAATTGTTGAAAATTCGGGTGCCATAAACCACTAAAGACAGATTGGCAACTCTTTTGCTCACTCTACAAATTGTGGTGGGTACAAAATACACACCCAGTTGATTTATTAGTCCATCTTTTTCTGCCACACCCCCACTTTTCCAAGGGCCTTGGATAGGAGAGCCTATAATCAAGAGGATTATGCCCAAGCAGCACTAAACCTCCATAAAGCTTATTCTCTATGGAGTTGTGGTTTGCAGGGAAAAAGACCACCACCTTAACCTGACCCTCACCCCCTGTTCCTTTGACTCGGTCTAGAAGACAGACCCACCAATTCAATTGTCTGCTCCTTGCAGGACCTGGCTGCAGAAGCCCTGCTAAAACCTGCTCTAGAGAGGGAAAAATTTGAATTTGAGGCTTTCCAAAATTGGCTATGCCACAGAAAGAGGAAGCCATGAGTAGCAAGCAAGGGGCCCAGAAGGAGACAGCAGAAACAGGGAAGGAAAGAGGAGAGAGGACAAGAAAGTAAGAGAGAAGAAGAAGAGAGGAAACAGAAAAGAGAAACAAGGAGAGAGAGATAGAGAGGCAGGAATTTAATGCTTTTCAGGGCCTCTGTGTCAAGGTGACCAAAAGCTGCAAGGGCAGGGAACTGGCAGCCAGCCCAGTGGCTTAGAGCTCAATTTTTCAACTGACACAAAAAAAGCATTTTCTTTTCTGTCTCTACCGGCCAACAGCCCCACCGGCTTTCAGGCAGGCCACACTGCCTCAGGGTGCAGTATTTGCATCTAAAATCTGGCTTTAAGAACAGCTTTCTAACTCTTCGTAGTGCAAGTTACTTGTTAGAACAGTAGTTAAGGGGTGGGGCCCGCGACTGCAAGATTGTTGGTTAAATCCTCAGTGAAGCCAGTCTTAAATTAGTGAAATCTCTTGGAAAAATTCAAAAACTGAAGGAAAAACCAAATGGGCTCGTCACAGTCCCGACCAGGCACCCCCCTCCGATGCATGACAACAAATTTTAAAAGAGGGTTCTCTGGCCAATATGGTGTTAAACTAACCCCACAGAGTCTTCGGACCCTCTGTGAGTTATAGTGGCCAGCCTTTGGGGTAGGCTGGCCAGAAACAGGGACATACGACCCCAAGATCACTCAGGCTGTCTGGAACAAGATGACAGGGTCCCCAGGCCACGCAGATCAATTTCCATACATTGATCAATGGCTGAAATTGATCCAGCACCCTCCTCCTTGGCTGGAGAAATACATAAAGCTGGCTGGACTTCAGATTACACTGGCAGGCCCAAAGAAAAGCCCCTCGGTACCGGCTGTTCTTCCAGCCCCTGCCGAGGACCAAAAGTGGCCCCCACCGTATTCTTGGCCCTTGGGAATGGGGTCCTGATACCCCCTTCTGGACAGTACTAATAATCAGCCCTTGTCCCCTCTCCACACTCAAAGAGGGGCCCCACACCCACCAAAGCTACTGCCCCTCCAGGAGGCACCTCCCGCAGATGGCAGCAGCTGGGGCTGCCCTTTTTTTGTTCATGTCCCTTTTTCCTCTAGTGATTTGTATAACTGGAAGGCTCAACATCCCTCATTTTCTGAAAAGCCCCAGGCACTCACAGGGCTCCTGGAGTCAGTTTTACAAACCCACCATCCAAACTGGGACGACTGCCAGCAGCTACTCCTGGTGTTGTTCACCACAGAGGAGAGAAGCAGAATTAGACAAGAAGCCCATAAAGCAATAATTGGGATGGAGGGAGGATCAGTAGAAGATAGCCAGGAACAAATTAATGCAATTTTCCCTTCCACCAGGCCCAAATTGGACCCAAACACCCCAGAGGGCATGCAGGCTTTGAACAATTTTCACCAGTACTTGTTAGAGGGGGTTGGGGGGCAGCCCAAAAACCCACCGACCTCTCCAAGGTAGGGACCATGACCCAGGGTCCACAGGAGTCTTCAGCCACTTTCCTTGAGCACCTACAGGATGCCTACCACACCTACACCCCTATTGACTCTGAGGCCCTGGAAAATCAGCAGGCCATCAATCTGGCTTTCATTTCCCAGTCTGCCCCAGACATCAAAAGAAAATTGCAAAAATTAGAGGGGTTCCAGGGAAGGAATCTAACTCAGTTGTTGGAGATCACCCAGAAATTCTCTAACAACAGAGAAACCCTAGAGGCCAAACAAGATAAGAGGGTTGCTAAGGCAGTGATAGCAGCACTCCAGGAAACCTGAGTTCTCTCCCAAGGACCAGAAACTCAGCAGAGAGGCCCAGGGAGACAAAGGCCCAGGCTAGGGCCTAACCAATGTGCATTCTGCTGAAGAGAGGGACACTGGAGAAATGAATGTCCAGAGAGAAGGAGGCAAGGGGTAATACAGGAAAGACAGCCAAAGGCCATTTTTAGCTTAAAAACCCAGGACTGACAGACCCCGGGCTCTCATTAACTAAGCTCCCAGGAGCCCAGGGTCACTTTAAAAGCTGGGGGCACACTTGTCAGTTTTTTGGTCAACACAGGAGTGGCCCACTCAGTCCTTACTCAGCCCCTGGGACCACTGTCCAGTAGAAGAACAATTATTCAGGGGGCCAGAGGAAAAACCACATCAAGCCCTTGGACCACCAACTGACCTGTTGATCTGGGGAATGGTACTGTCACCCACTTCTTTTTAGTTATTCCTGAGTGTCCATACCCACTCCTAGGACGGGATTTACTCCACAAACTTCAAGCAAGTATTTCTTTCTGTGAGAGTCAGGCTTGCCTCTCAATTCCTCCTCCCTTGGCATCAGGGCCACCTCAACAAATCCTCATCACCTGCGCTCTGTCGAGTATCTCTTGCAGGAAGCTATATCCTCAGAGGCAGATCAACTGCCAGCATCAGACCTCCTCCGCCAATTTCAGGAAAAGGTACCTGAAGTGTGGGCCGAGACAAATTCCCCAGGCTTGGCAAGTCACCATACCCCAGTTGTGGTCCAGCTATTGACAACGGCAACTCCAGGCCAGGTACAACAATATCCCATGAGCCAAGAAGCCAGACAGGGAATTGCTCCACATATAACCAGACTCCTAAAAGGAGGAACCCTTACTACCTGTAAATCCTCCTGGAATACTCCTTTACTCCCCAGGCACAAAGGACTATCGACCTGTACAGGACTTAAAGGAGGTAAACAAATGGGTGGAAATTGTTCACCCCACAGTTCCAAGCTCGTACACCCTCTCAGTCTCTTGGACCCAGAACACCACCATTACACAGTCTTGGATCTTAAGAATGCATTCTTTCACATCCCACTGGCCCCTGTAAGCCAGCCTGTATTTGCTTTTGAGTGGACCGACCCTAATACTGGAGCCTCGGGACAACTCACTTGGACAAGACTGCCCCAGGGGTTCAAAAACTCCCCCACTCTGTTTGATGAGGCACTTAGCCAAGACCTTGCTGCCTTCTGAGCTGAGTTCCCAGAATGTACCCTACTCTAATACGTGGATGACTCACTCTTGGCTACAAAAACCCAGGAGGCCTTTAAAGAGACCACCCAGTCATTATTAAAAACCCTGCAGACTTTGGGGTACCAGGTCTCAGCTAAGAAGGCTCAACTCTGCCAGCTGAAAGTTACTTACCTGGGCTATATTATAGAGAAGGGCAACTGGGCACTGGCACCCAGCCGAGTCCAAGCAGTGCTGCAAATACCCACCCCCACCACGAAATGCCAAGTTTGAGAATTCCTTGGGGTGGTAGGGTACTGCAGGCTATGGATTTTGGGATTTGCTGAGATAGCCAAGCCCCTGTATGCCTGCACTGGAGGAAATCAGCCCCTGACATGGACAGAAGTAGAGCAACAGGCTTTTGACAAGCTCAAGATTGCCCTGACTGCAGCCCCAGCCTTGGCCTTGCCAGACATCTCTAAACCTTTCTAGTTGTTTGTGCATGAAAAACTAGGAGTCGCTAAGGGGGTGCTCACCCAGACATTGGGACCATGGTCCAGCCAGTTGCCTACCTTTCAAAAAGTCTTGATCCCGTAGGCTCTGGGTAGCCAGCTTGTCCGAGGTCGGTGGCAGCTACGCCCCTGTTAGTCAAGGAGGCAGACAAACTAACCTTGGGGCAAGAGTTAAACTTAGTGGCACCCCACCCAGTGGAGTCGCTACTCCGTGGAGCTCTGGGAAAATGGATGTCTAATGCCCGCATAGTCCAATACCAGGCCTTACTTTTGGACCAGCCTCACATAAAATTTTCAAAAACTACAGTTTTAAACCCCGCCACATTGCTGCCTGACAGCGAGCCAGAAGAGCCCATACATGACTGCCAACAGGCAATAGATGTCCTCCACACTGCGTGACTGGATCTCACCGACATCCCCCTGCAGAACCCAGAGGAGGTACTGTATACAGATGGCAGCAGTTTCATGGTTGATGGAGTCAGGTATGCCGGGGCAGCTGTGGTCACCCAGAGTGGGTTATCTGGGCCCAGGCTCTTCCACACAGAACCTCAGCCTAAAAGGCAGAACTCAGCTCTGATAAAGGCCTTGGACTGGGCGGAGGGAAAAACTGTCAACATCTACACTGATAGCTGATATGCCTTTGCTATGGCCCATGTACACGGAGCCATTTATGAATAAAGAGGGCTGCTTACCTCAGGGGAAAAGTCATCAAAAACAAAGGAAATCCTAGCACTACTAGAGGCTAATGGAAGCCCAAGGCAGTGGCATTAATACACTGCAAAGGACACCAAAAAGGAAATACACCAGAGGCAAGGGGAAATAGGATAGCTGACCTGCAAGCCAGACAGGCAGGCTTGGGGCCAGTAAAACCTCTGACTCTTCTTGTGACTCTGCTGGCCCCAACCCTGCCCCCTACCCCTATGTACTCACCTGATGAAGAAAACTTTGCTAAAGAACGGGGGGGCGACAAGATTCCACAGGATGGTGGACTCTACTGGACATGAGAATTGTGCTCCCCGAGGCTCTAGGGCAGACTCTAGTTAAGGACACACACCAGGCCACACACATGGGACAAACAAAACTCACTGAGCTACTGAGGGCCAGATACTACATTCCATATTTACATGAAATTGTTAGGGAAACTACTACTCGATGTGATGTGTGTGCCAGGGTAAATCCAGGAGGCAGTAGGTCTAGTCAGGCAGGGATAAGACTCAGGGGTACTAGCCCAGGGGAACACTAGGAGGTAGATTTTACTGAAATAAAGCCCCCAGCATGCGGCTATAAATACCTCCTTGTGTTTGTAGACACTTTCTCTGGATGGGTTGAGGCTTTTCCTACTAGGTCAGAAACTGCACTGGTAGTAACAAAAAGACTGTTACAGGACCTGGTTCCTCAGTTCGGCTTGCCCTTGACACTGGGATCAGATAGTGTCCCTGCATTTACAGCACAGGTTTTTCAGAGCCTGGCCAAGGCCTGGACATATCCTGAAAATTACACTGTGCCTATTTCCCCCAGATTTCAGAGCAGGTTGAAAGGATGAACTGGACCATAAAAGAGACTTTAACAAAATTTATTCTAGAGACTGGTGAAAACTGGGTCAACCTGCTTCCTTTTGTTCTCCTCCATACCCTATGTACTCCCTATAAGAAAGGCTTCACTCCTTTTGAAATTAAGTTTAGAAGGCCCCCTCCCTTACTCCCCAAACTTGCAGACACCATACATGCTGAAGTCCATAACCATACACTCCTTAAGTCCTTGCAGGCACTCCAGTCTGTTCAGTCCCAGGTGCACCCACTCATCAGGGGAATTCAACCTACCCCAGTGAACCTCACTGACCAGCTGCTACACCCCTTCCAGCCCAGGGACAAAGTCCTGGTAAAGAGATTCACTGCCTCCAGCCTAACTCCTCACTGGAAAGGACCCTACACTGTGATCCTGGTCACCCCCACGGCAGTCAAGCTGAATGGACTGACTGCCTGGATTCACCACTCACATGTCAAGACTGCCCCCCTGATGTACAATGGAAGGTGGCCTCATCTTCAACAGACCCCCTAAAGCTAAGACTTTTGCACTCCTCGCAGTAACCTTCCTTTTCCCCCTGATTCCTGGTGTAGCCCCTCAGAGAGGAACCCCCTTGACTCTCACCTATCACCGGTGGGTCCTTACTTAAAGATCCACTGAAGGGTATGTTAGTTCCTTAATTGGGAAGGGATCCAAAAAGAGGAAAACTATTAAAGATTTAATACATGTTAAAAGAACAGGAAGGAATGTGCTATAGCGGGCCTAGAGTTAGAACCAGAGCAAAGCATTTAATAAGACAAAGCTGTTTTTCCAAAAATCTGCCCCATTCTCCTTGCAATAACTGCTGACCTTGGCTTCTGTAAACAAAACTGCTAGCTTGCTCTAAAATGACCAGCCTTTGCTTATCAGTAGTTACCAGAATTACTTCTGCCTATCAGCAAGTATTGAAAAGATGCTTGCCCTGCATCCCCTCACCTAAACCCAGGATGTGGTTTTTCAGCTTAAATACCCTGCTCCCCCTGAGTCTGGGGCCATGGGTTGGAGAGACGTGAGTCCTCTGTGGTTGCCAGCAATAAAGACCCTACAATTTGGCTTACTTTTGTCTTAGTGATTATTTCAATCTCGCATCCAATACTTCAAAAGCACAAAGAGTGAGCCTCAAGAAAGGAAGATCAGTTTGAAGGTTATTACCTCAGACCTGGTAAAAGAAGATGCAAGCTTAAAATGAGCCTAAGACAGCAGTAATGGAGAAAAGGAAATGAGTATTTAGGAGGTAAATTCTACAAAACTTAATGAGATTGGAGGATATCAGGGAAGCCTGGGGGGAAGAATTTGGGTGACTCCATATATTGTCTGGGTGGATAATGGTACTGTTAGTTAGGAGAGGAAAGATTGGAAAAAAGAAGGTTTGGGCAGGACAAGAGAATGAAGAGATGGAGGAAGTGAGTTTATTTGAGTTTCTAATTTAGTGAAGTCACCCCATATGGTATAAATCACATAAAGTTAAGAGCAGCCCCCTGAAAATTCCTTAAAACACTTATACAGGACAGTATGCAGATATTCAACTTCTCAGTTAATCTGGCACATCTGGTTTTCAGTGCAGGAACAGATCTGATTTATTGTTTAATACTTACTTACTGATTGTTCAATGCTTTTCGCAGAACTAAGTGTCTATGGAATATGTAAGTAGCACGACAGTCTGACATTTGGAGAGTTTTGAGCTAGAGATGTAGATTTCAGATATTTAGAAGTGATGAAGGAATCTTGAATTCTGGAATAACTAGGGAGGACTGCATGAGGTGAGAAGAAATTAGAGACAAGAACAATGCCATGGAGAACCCCAGCCTTTAAGGGGTGTGGTGAAATGGCACCCCAGTGGAGGTAGAGGAACAATTTAAAAGATGGAAACTTGGCTGGGCACGATGGCTCACACCTGTAATCCCAACACTTTGAGAGGCCGAGGTGGTGGCCAAGATGGTGAAACCCCATCTCTACTACAAATACAAAATTAACTGGGCATGGTGGCATGTGCCTGTAATCCCATCTACTTAGGAGACTGAGGCAGGAGAATCACTTGAACCCAGGAGGCAGAGGTTGCAGTGAGCCAAGATAGAGCCATTGCACTCCAGCCTGGGAAAAAAGAGTGAAACTCTGTCTCAAACAAAATAATAAAAAAAAAGATGGGAACTCTTACGCCTGAAGAAACTCTTAACTGTGTGAGGGTGATTTCTTACTCACAGTGGATCCACTCTACATAGAAGTGTCCAGCTCATAGTTGTTGCACAAATGAATAAATAAACGAAGAGATTTGTGTCATAAAGATAAGCAGGCATTTCCAGAAGGTACATACTCCAATGCTGAGGGGAGGTCGATGACACAAGATGAGGACAAAATGTTCCCAGACTGATCTGCTGTTGAGACAGGAAGCATTAAAACGGCCTCAGCTGTCAGCCATCTTAGAGGGTGCAGCCAGAGTCACTCTCCACCCCACTAGGACCTGGGGTGGCCCCAGGGGATGCTCCTTCCATAGTGGCTCCCCTACTTCCACCCTGATGTCCTAGAACTGAACCTCTGCCCTTAATCCAGCTCCCAAGTTTCTTCTTTGGTATATGGTTATATTGGTTATCTATTGCTGTGTAAAAAGTCACTTATAAACATAATGGTTGAAAACAACACATATTTATTATTGTACAGTCTCTGGGGTCAGCAATCCAGACAGGATCCCTTAGCTGGGATTTCTGTTTCAGGATGTCTCACAAGGCTGCCGTCAAATTTTCAGCTGAGGCAGGATCCATTTCCAACTCACTCAGTGGTTGCTGGAAGGATTCCATTCCTCGGGGGATACTGAACTGAAGGCCTCAATTCCTTGTAAGCTGTTGGCCACAGGCTGGTCTCAGTTCCTAACCACGGGTTTCTCCAGCGTGGCAGCTTGCCTCATCAAAGCTAGCAAGAGGCAGGGTGCGATGGCTCACACCTGTAATGCCAGCATGCTGTGGTGGCTGAGACAGGAGGATCACTTGAGCCAAGGAATTCAAGAACAACCTGGATGACATAGCAAGCCCTCATCTCTACAAGAAATTAAAAAAATTTAGCTGGGCTTGATGGCACATATGCCTGTGGTCCCAGCTGCTCGAGAGGCTGAGGTGGGAGGGCCACTCAAGCCCAGAAAGATGAGGCTGCAGTGAGCCAAAATGGCACCAATGCACTCCAGCCTGGGCAACAGAGCAAGACACTGTCTCAAAAAAAAAAAAACAAAAACAGCTAGCCAAGAGACTCAAAGAGAGTCTGCTAGCAAGAGTGAAGTCACAACCTTTTGTAACCAAATCAAGAAAGTGTGGCCAAATGCAGTGGCTCACACCTATAATCCCAGCACTTTGGGAAGCTGAGACAGGTCGATTGCCAGAGCTCAGGAGTTTGAGAACAGCTGGGCAGCACGGTGGAACCCCATCTCTACTAAAATACAAAAAAATTTCTAGGCATGGCAGTGTGTGCTTGCAGTCCCAGCTCCTTGGAGGCAGGAGAATTTCTTGAACCCTGGAGGTGGAGGTTGCAGTGAACTGCGATCACACCACTGGACTCCAGCCTGGGTGACAGAGCAAGACTCTGTCTCCAAAAAAAAAAAAGGTAGTTACATTTGGTCATCATTGTTATATTCTATGAGTTACAGATAAGTCACCAGGTCTAGCCACATTCAGTGTGAACAAATCATACAAGGGTGAGTGTCTGGAGGTGGGGACCATTTAAGAAGTCTACCTGTCACAACTCACAACTGACTAGAAAATCCTTGCTTTTCCTAAATCTTTTTTTTTTTTTTGAGACAGAGTCTCACTCTGCCACCCAGGTCAGAGTGCAGTGGCATAATCTTGGCTCACTGCAACCTCTGCCTCCTGGGTTTAAGTGATGTTAATGCCTCAGCCTCCTCCCAAGTAGCTGGGGTTACAGGCATGTACCACCACGCTCGGCTAATTTTTGTTTTTTTTTAAAATTATTTGTATTTTTAGTAGAGACAGGGCTTTACCATGTTAGCTAGATTGGTCTTGAACTCCTGGCCTCAAGTGATCTGCCCACTTCAGCCTCCCAAAGTGCTGGGATTACAGGCATGAGCCACTGCACCCGGCCCAAATTTTCCCTAAATTTATCTGCTGAAGATAATTCTTCTGACAGTTGTCTTCACCACCGTGGTTGAACCAAGACAGAAAAATCTCATGACCTTAGATGTCCCTGTAGTCATAATAGCTAATGCTTCTAGAGTGCCAGTTACATGCCAGGCTTTGCATGTCCTTTCTCTGAACTTCACAAGTAGTAGCTCATTTAATATTCACAACACTCTTTGGAAATGGAGACTCTCATCAACTTATTTTGCAGACAAAGCAACTGAGCCACAGAGAAACAAGTATTATATCTTGCCAAAGGTAACAAAACTATTAAGTGGTGGAAGTGGGATTTGCGGGCTGGGAGTTTGGTTCCGGAATTCTTGGTGTGAACCATTATGCTATTCTTATAACATACGTATAAGCTGGAATACAATACTGTCCAGTCTGGCCTCATGTGACATTAAAATAAAACATTTGAAGCATAGCTAAGCAACCAAAATGAAATTCCAACATTTAATTGACATTAAAAGTATTCAACCTATAACCTAAAGCAACACATCTTGGGTCTCAGAGCCTTTCATTTGTCAGCTTTCCTCTGTGACTGTTCCCTGAAACCCAGCCCAGATTATTTTTCATTTTCCTTTTTCCATACTTCTCTCTTGGCACCTTATGATATAGGCTGACTTTGTCTTCTGGCTTCATTCTTTAGTATCCTGTTCATGTAGCCCCTTGCCTGAACTTTATACACAAAAGTGTAATCCTAGAATTGACCCAAGCCACCAAGAATATTACCCCTTATCCTCCTAACACTCAAGTCTGCCTTTTCTCTTCCTATTTCTGTATCATAAGAAAAACAGAAAACCAGCAAAGACAGAATTATCTTTGGAGATTAGGGAAGAGGGAGAAGCTGAGCAAATTAAGAGAACTTCTATTTAGCTGCTGGGGATGGAGGAGAGAAAAGACAGTTGACTGGGAACACATAGGTAATGATTCTTGTCTTTGGCACATTCCCAGGGATGCATGACTGAGGTGCTATGTCCTTATCATCACAGAGGGCCAGGCAGAGTGGGGCTGACCCAAAAGCACAGAGGGTCTTGGGCATGGCAAAGAAGCTTCCCCTCCTGATCCAACTCAGCCTGCTGTTTCCTCTCAAGCAGTGAATGGGGGAAATTTCATGGAGGGTGGGGGTGGGGGAGGAAGGGCAGATGCCTCCAGCTCCAGCTAGCTCACCAATCCCCGCTGCCAGCCCTCAGACCCAGGATCCAAACCTTCCTTCCAAGCTGGAGGTCTGTTCACAGAAGGACTGTGAGAACTACCAGGAAAGATTGAGAAGCCACACTTCACTTTCTCTCAAGGTAAAACAAGGGAACAGACGTTTTTCTTTTTTTGAGACGGAGTCTCACTCAGTCATCCAGGCTGGAGTGCAATGGCACCATCTCAGCTCACTGAAACCTCTGCCCTCTCCCACCCTGGGTTCAAACGATTCTCCTGCCTCAGCCTCTCCAGTTGTCGTTGGGATTACAATTGTCTGCCACCGCACTCAGCTAACTTTTTGTATCTTTAGTAGAGATGGGGTTTCACCATCTTGGCCAGGCTGGTCTTGAACTTCTGACCTTGTGATACACCAGCCTCGGGCTCTCAAAGTGCTGAGATTACAAACTTGAGCCACCGCACCTGGCCTATGGGAACAGACTTTTGAATCCTGCACATGGGGGTCACCTTAGCAAAGTGCCTCCATACGTCCTCTGTCCATTTCTGCTGCCCGCACATTGTTCATAATTTCTGTCCAGACTCACTTCAACTGTCCATGAAGTCAACCCTGACTTCCCATCTCTCTCCCTGTTGTTGAGGTCAAATGCCACTGCCAGTCTAATCTTCCCAAACACCAGTCTGATTACACATTTCCCCACTGGAAACTTTTCAGTTACTCTTCTTGCCTAGACCTCAAGACTCTTGAAGCTCCCTTTCTGGACATGTTTTTCTTTTTTTCATTTATCTATTTATCTATCATCTATCTATCTATCATCTATCTATCATCTATCTATCTATCTATTTATTTATTGAGACCATCTCTGTCACTCAGGCTGGAGTGCAATGGCCTGATCTCGGCTCACTGCAACCTCTGCCTTCCAGGTTCAAGCAATTCTCCTGCCTCAGCCTTCTGAGTAGCTGGTACTATAAGTCTGTGCCTTCACACCTGGCTAATTTTTGTATTTTTAATAGAGATGGGGTTTCACTGTGTTGGTCAGGCTTGTCTTGAACTCCTGACCTCAAGTGATCTGCTCACCTCAGCCTCTCAAAGTGCTGGGATTACAGGGATCAGCCATCACACCTTGTCTACACACATTTTTCCATGTTTCCTTTGATCCCTCCAAAATCTATGATGCTGATTGCCATGCACGTTATACTCTTCTGCTTCCAAGTTCCCATCATTTCTCCTATGTCTGAAACCTTCTGATTCCCTTGGCTCACCTCTCCTCCACCTACCAAATTCAAAGGCTATCTAAAAAGCCACTTCCCACGAGAAACATCTGCAGATAACTGCAGCCGAGTGTGAATTCTCCCCTTTCATTTCCCATATCATTAATTGATTCTCTTGGTCTGGAATTTTTCTTATATATTAATATACTCCCCCATTTATTAGAAAATATGTTGATAGAAAAGGTGTTTTCTTGCTCAACTCTGAATTTTCTGCCAAGCAAAGAGCCTTAATCACATGCATGTTTAACATTTAATAAATAGTATTTGATTTAAAATGAAGTCTGCAGGACTGATATCTTCTCTGTCCTAATTTATTATTTTACATACCCTGCTGGAATAGGTGGGGATGGTACAAGACACACTTCTTTGAAGAGGGAGGGCATGAGGGATAGCATGAGACAGGGCCTGACCTGGGCGGTCATGATGAAATCAAGCTATGGGATGGGCTTTATCAAAGCACATAAGCATCTAGTCTTGGGTGTTACTCGGTGAGCAATGTCTTTATCCAGCCTTACCTCATGCTCTTTCTTCAACCCTGTCACACACCACTGTCAGAGGGGGTGTGGCACAGGGCATGTCCAACAGGAGAGATAGCTACATCAATTCAAGTCTACAAATATCCATTCAGTGCCTACTAAGAGCCAGGCCTCTGCTACATGCTGGGGACAGAAGGGTGAACAAAACAGATGTGGCATGGACACCTCCAACATACAGTTTAAGTAAGAGTAGCTGCCAATACTGATAGTGACTACAGCAGGCCCTGGACTAAGTGTCTTACATGTGTTCTTTGTCTTAATCCTCACAACATTTTCTGTCATCACCCTTCTGTAGATGGAAAGATGGAGGCTAAAAGAGGTTAAGTCTTTTGCACTGGATTAGCAGGTGATAGAGAGGATTTCAACTTCAGGTTGTATGACTTGAGTTCATTCTTAGAAGCACCGACTTTGCCTCCTCAACATGCTATATTTTTCCCTGTTCCATTTGCACTTTGAATCTTGCAGTGTGGCTTTGGGTGAGGTGGATATGAAATTGACATAAAAAATTTTGTCTTTCTTTGCCTCTGGAGATTCCACATGTGTATAAGGTAATCTCTGCTCAGGTTTCTCCAACATTCCTTCACCTACATTACTCACAGACAAGGTAGCTTGTGGGCAGAGGCAGTGGCTGTTTGCTCATATATCTCACAGGCATTTCTCCCACCTTTCTCTGCCCTGATACTCCCCATTGTGTGTTTTATCCTTTTCTATTGTGTGAGTTTTTCAAGTCTTCTCACACCCTTTGTGGCACAAGTAATGCACAGGTAAAGAAAATGGGCCTTGAACATATTGGCAGTTCAACATATCACATGAATGTAGAAAAATCAATGCTTAATGTGTGGAGGAGACTTAGAGAATGTCTTACCCAGGTTTCATTTTTCTCCCTAGAGATGCTTGTAGGGTGTGTTGAGGTCCCTGACCCCACTGCTTCTGGATTCTCTACACTGATGTCCTCTGTGTGTAGAGCTTCCTGGAATATTTCCTCCAAAGATGGATTCTCTGGCTAATAGACATTCACACACCATGGAATACTATGCAGCCATAAAAAGGATGAGTTCACGTTGTTTGCAGGGATGTGGATGAATCTGGAAACCACCATTCTCAGCAAACTGACACAAAAACAGTTTGCGCAGGAAAACTCCCATTTTTAAAACAATCAGATCTCCTAAGGCTTACTCACTATCATGAGAACAGCAAGAGGAAAGACCTGCCCCATGATTTAATTATCTCCCACAACACACAAAAATTATGGGATCTACATGAGATTGTGGATGGGGACACAGAACCAAACCATATCAGTATGAAATTTCAATTTGGGAAGATGGAAAAAGTTGTGGAGATGGATGGTCATGATGATTGCACAACAATTTGAATGTACTTAATGGCCACAGAACTGTAAAAATGGTTAAAATGGCAAATTTTATGCCATGAATATTTTACCATAATTTTAAAAATTTAGGCCAGGCAAGTGACTCACACCTGTAGTCCCAGCACTTTGAGAGGATGGGGTGGGAGGATCACTTGAGTGCAGGAGTTTGAGATCTGGGAAACATAGCAAGACCTTGTGCCTACTAAAAACTCTTGGAGTGTGGTGGAATTCACCTGTAGTCCCAGCTACTCAGGAGGCTAAGATGGTACAATGGCTTGGGCCCAGGAGTTTGAGACTGCAATAAGCTCTGGTCACACCACTGCTCTCTAGCCTCAGAGTGCAGAGACACTTGTCTCAAAATTAATTAATTAATTAATTTTTCATTTTTTGAAAGAGGAACCTGATCTTCAAGGCAAAGTGGCTTGTCCAAAGTTACTCAGCAAAGTGAGTAGCACAGTTTGGACTATACCCCAGTTCTACTGGCCATCAGGCTACAAATGTTCTCATTAAAAGATAGTCTCACAAGGCACAGTGGCTCATGCCTGTAATCCCAGCACTTTGGTAGGCTGAGGTGGGTGGATCACAAGGTCAGGAGTTCAAGACCAGCCAGGCCAACATTGTGAAACCCCATCTCTACTAAAAATACAAAATTAGCTGAGTATCATGGCATATGCCTGTAATCCCAGCTACTCAGGAGGCTGAGGCAGGAGAATTGCTTGAATCCAGGTGGTGGAGGTTGCAGTGAGCCAAGATTGTGGTACTGTACTCCAGGCTGGAAAACACAGCAAGACTCCATCTCAAAAAAAAAAAAAAAAGATATCCTCTCCCCTCTAAAATGAAGGATCCTGGAGAGATGCCAGAGGAACTCCTGAGATCATCACTCTCTAGAGTCAGGAAGCGTTTCCACAGAAGCCCTTCTTCCTTGTCCATGGCCTTGCTGTCTTCATTCCACTTTCACTTTTTTTTTCCTCCCTGAACTGATGCTGTTGATTGTCAAGGCAGGTAACATTTTCATGGCAAGGCCCTGGTGAAGCAAATGCAGGTGGAATAGGCTCCGGTGGAAAGTGTATGTGTGGATGGGAGTTTTTCCATTTTTACCAGCTCTCTGGGCTCTCAACTGTTGGGATTTCATTCCAAGTGGCATTTCCAGTACTGGGTTGGCTCCTGTTGCAAAAGTTTTGTTTTTCTAGGTGTACCTCTCCTGGACTTGTGGGTCACCTCCTAGGGACACTGCTGGTTGCCATCCTCCCGGGGCTCTGCCCATGCAGCCTGAACAGTGCCTCCATTATTGACAGAGCATGCCCTGGCAAGCTCTCAGGGTATGTCCTGTCCAGCTTGAGAGAGTGCACACGTTCAGGAGCCAGGTTGTTTCATCAGCTGCAAAAACATATGCTTTCCCAGTCTAATCAGTGGACCAGAGGAGAGTCCTCAGAGCTACCCAAGACAAGCCTTTTTAAATTTGGTCTTCAAATCCTGATGGACAGAACGTTTAACCTAAGATAGAAAAGTAAAGTCTGGGGTTGAGAGTTTAAAAACCACTCTGACTGTGGAGATGAACCTTCCCCAAGTAATTCAAGTAATGCCATAAAAGAAACTATTTTCTTCAATTTTTATTAAGCATCAACTGTGGGGCAGACACTGTGCTAAGAGCTTGAGTTATGCTGAGGAAATAAGAGAATCAAGTCCTCTGCCCTCGTGGAGCTTACAGTCTAGTAAGTTAGGAAGCAGGTAATAAGTAAGGAAACAACTAAATAGACAAGAACATTATAGACTGAAGTGCTAGGGAGATGATGGCAGGTAAGGGTGGCTGGAAGTGTCGGGTGAGGATGCTGCCTTGGATAATGTGGTGAGAGAAAGCCACACAGAGAAGGTGAATCTAAGCCAAAAACCTGAAAGATTATAAGAAGCCAAATATATGAAGAACTGGGAAAGCAACATATGCAAAGGCTGTAGGACAGAGAGGGGACCAGGAGAGCCATCAGGCTGGAGCAAAGGGAGCAAGGGAGAAAGAGGTCAGAGCCAGGACATCTGGGGCCTGGTGAGGTATACTAAGGACTTTGGCTTTTATTCTGAGGGCAGCAGGAGGCCGCTAAAGGTTTAAACTAAATGGAAATGATTTTGAACAGACTGCACCTCCTTGACTGAGACCTCCCTACTCATTTCTCTGACCATTTGACTCTCCAAATTACTGGGCCTTAGTTTTAAATAAGCCCTTCTCTTCACTCCTGATAAAAGGGCAGAAATTGGGCAGTTGATGGCCAGGCATCTTGGCTCACACCTGTAATCCCAGCACTTTGGGAGGCCAAGATGGGAGGATCACTTGAGTCCAGGAGTTTGAGACCAGCCTGGGCAACATAGAGAGACCTCATCTCTATTGATTAAGAGGGAAGAAGGAATGTGGGGATTCAGTCGGGCTGGGGAGAAATTCTAGTTATAGAGAATATACACAAACTCTTTTGGAAGACCTGAGAGTTTTTATTATAGTACTTGGCTGAAGGCATCCTTGTCCCCTTAGTTAAATAAATTAGAGTAGAAACAGGAATGTGGGGAGTTTATCTAACTAACTTGCTTACTCATGTGGTCCTAAGACTAATTTTTGTTCTACCATGGTTGGTTAATTTCTTTCTACTCGGAAGGTCCACAATGTCGATTACCCTTTAGTGGTGTTAACTCAAGCCATTGTCAATTAATCTTTACTGAATAAATGCAAGTCTCACTGGCTGGTCATGGCCACGGCTGCAACTAAGTGGCCTGGACACTCAGCTGGACTGATAAGCAAAGTATCTGAGTCAGCATACGTTATTCATCCATCACTGAGTCAGGGAAACTATTTTTCTCAATATTTGTTAAGCATCAACCATGGGGCAGACAGACCCCTGCCAAGCAGGAAGGAGGAAGGAAGGAAGGAAGGAAGGAAGGAAGGAAGGAAGGAAGGAAGGAAGGAAGGAAGGAGAAGGAGGAGAAAAGAAGAAGAAAAAGAAGAAGAAGAAGAGGAAGAAGAAGAAAGAAGAAGATGGAGAAGGAGGAAGAAGAAGAATAGGAAAAAGGAGGAGGAGAAGAGGAGCAAGAAGAAATAATTTAAAAACAGAAAGAAATTGGGTTGTCAGAAATTCCAGAGGCTGCCAATATTTCCATATGGACTAGGCTCCCAATTAAATCAACTTGCATAAGTTTCCATCCCCTTGTTTGCTTTTAGGTGTTGGAACTCAGCATGAAGAGCCTCCTCCTGCCTGAGTCTGACAAAGCAGAAAAGAACCTTGAGACCCCATCACTGATCTCACCACATCTGGAATGAAGACCAGGGCCTCAGGTATTTAAATAAAAAGTCCAGATTTTCTTCCCAGCCTCCTCCCACCACGCAACTCAAGTGAAGCAATAGTCATGCAACAGGTGGGTAACACAGTCACCATTTTCTTCATTTACCAAAGCCACAATTAACTTTAATTAAAACTCACCCATCTGCTCCCCATTACTCCACCTCCACCTGCAGAGGAAAACCCAGCTCACTCTCTACTTGTTACCCAGAAAAATAGAAACTGTTTTATGGGAGCACATGGACCTAGAGCCCATTTATAGAGTACTCATTTGTGTTCTGTTCTCTCATTGCACTGGACTGAGCCACTGGGGAAGAAAAACAGGTTGACATCTGGAAGAGATGCTGGAAAGGCTGAGATTCTGGCCTGTTTTCTTCTCACTAAAGAATTGTCTTTCTTAGTCCTTAAAGGATTCCTGGTTCCCACTCTACTTCATTTTCTTTCATTTGTTCCATGAATATTTCTTGAGCTGTTAATATATGTCAGGCAAAGAGTTGTACAAATCTTGTCTGGTGTGGTAGAATGAAAGAGCATGACTTGTGAAGTTGGAAGGTCTCAGTTTGGGGTCCAAGAAATTTTGCTCTTTTGGAACAAGTTATTTTACTTCTCAAAATGTTTCTGCTTTGACAGCTTACAGGCTGCTTTGAGGATCAAATATGAATATGAATATGAATGCTTTGTAAAGTGCTTCAAAATGATGGTTGTTTTTTGAGGCTATTGCCTTGGTTTGTACATGGATCTGCCTGTGGTCACTCATAACCTAGTAATGCCAATGATGCTATTGGAGATCAAGCTTTACATTCATGTGCCCTATCCAACATCCCTTGAGCAGCCCTAACAATGTGTTCCTATAACCATGTGATTTTATACAATTTGGAAAGTAAAAATATTTTAACAGTCATTGTTTAAGATCACTATGTCTTTCCTTTCTGACCTCACCATCGATCTTTTATTGAGTAGTGATGAGTTTGTAGGGGGCAGTTTTGGCATCTGACTAAGAAGAAGTTGAGTTGGGGATACATGAAGTTTGGATTGAGTGGCATATATTTATGTGGTTTGCAGTTGATTTTATATTTAGTTAGGTTATCACCAGCTCTCTTGATGTAGGAATGGCTTCCAGAAATACCCCTAATGCCATCAAGTTAATTCATCTAGTGTCATAACACAAAATTGCAGAGCCAAGGGCCAAACTGTGCTATGAACACGTCCCACAGTGTCCACCACCAGAAATACACATAAGTAATAGAGGAAAAATACAGTTTAAAATGTCTGGAACCAAAAGTTAGTCTTCAGAAAATGTTTCCAATCATCAGACGTATGCAGTTGTAAATGGAAGATTCAGTTCTCATTGAATACCTGGTTAAGAATAAAATTTGCTACTATCAGAAATACATGTGATAGTAGAGTGTACAGGATTATTAACACATAATACACATATATCTTTTGATGAGACCTTCACAAAATAGGATTGGTCACAATTCCTGGATTCATAGGGCATAAACTGTAGCAGTGCCACCAACAGCAAGCCCATCTGTGTAGGAAGTCCCATATTTTATGCATCCGATCAGATCACATCACCTCTTAGCACATCTGATGCTCTTTGGGCTGACAAGGTCTATTCATTAACAAAAAGGCACACAACATTGACACAGAAATGGCAAAATGGCCTTAGGAGTTTTCTTATATCAAAACTCCTATACATATTCATTAATAAATCAATGTAAGTAATAGTAAAGTAACTTGATTACACAATTATAATTAGATTGTAGTTACAGTTCAATACAAGAAGCAATTTAAAATTGCTCTTCTGAGGCCAGGAGTGGCCTCATGCCTCTAATTCCAGCATTTTGGGGGGCTGAAGTAGGAAGATCACTTGAGATCAGAAATTCAAGACCAGTCTGGCCAAGAGGGTGAAACCCCATCTCTACTAAAAATACAAAAATCAGCCAGTCGAGATGGTGGTTGCCTGTAATCTCAGCTACTTGGGAGGCTGAGGGAGGAGTATCACCTGAACCCAGGAGGCAGAGGTTGCAGTGAGTTGAGATTAGGTCATTACACTCCAGTCTGGGCAGCAAGAGAAAAACTCCATCTTAAAGTAGTGTTTATTTTAATTTCAGATTTGTTTTATGTGTTTTTAAGAATTTGTAATCATATAGAAATTACCAAAAATATATAGAGGTGTGTTGGACAGATGATGAATAAAGTATTACAGTTTTGTAAAATGTGGTAATGTTTGTAATATCTGCCAGCATTTCTACATTTGAAAATTACTATTATTTCAGCCAGGTGTGGTGGCTCATGCCTGTAATCCTAGCAGTTTGGGAGGCCGGGGCAGGTGGATCACCTGAGATCACCAGTTCAAGGCTAGCCTGACCAACATAGTGAAACCTCGTCTCTACTGAAAATACAAAAAATTAGCCAGGCATTGTGATGGGTGCCTGTCATCCTGGCTACTTGGGAGGCTGAGGCAGGAGAATCACTTGAACCTGGGAAGCAGAGGTTGCAGTGAGCTGAGCTCACACCCTTGCACTCCAGCCTGGGCAACAAGAGCGAGACTCCATCTCAAAAAAACCAAAAAACGATTATTTCTTAGCTTATTCCAAATGAATATTTTAAATAAATAATAAATATGTGTGTTAATATTAATATTTAATTATGGTAAATATTTATTATTTGTACATACTTAATATTATATCGTATTTTTTTTCTTAAAGAGAATCCCCAAATTGTTTAAGCCTCAGGGCCCTCAAAGCCTGAATCCACTCCTGCCTTTGGATGGTGCCAAATGTGGTTGCTCTGCCCCACTTTGCTGTAGACATGAGTCCAGGATTCATGCCCTACTCACTGATTCACCCTCCACTCTAAGCTATAAAACCCAAGAATGCACATCACAGTTCCCAGTACCTGCCACCCAATAGACTGGGCATCCCAGAATCTGCCTAGGCAAATGTATTAGTCCATCCTCACAGTGCTAATAAAGACACACCTGAGACCGGCTAATTTATAAATGTTTTTTTAAAAGTTTAATGGACTCACAGTTCCACATGGCTAGGGAGGCCTTGTAATCATAGCAGAAGGCAAAGGAAGAGCAAAGGCAGGTGTTATATGCTGCCAGGCAAGAGAGCATGTACAGGGGAACTGCTCTTTATCAAACCATCATATCTCATGAGACTTATTCACTAATCATGAGAACAGCATGGGAAAACCCACACTCACAAATCAATTACCTTCCACCACGTCCCTTCCAGGCACATGGGGATTATAGGAAGCTACAATTCAAGATGAGTTTTGGGTGGGGACACAGCCAAACCATATCAGCAAAGATGCTCATTAATGGGTTTTGAGCATTAGGGCTAGTATAGGAAGCCAAAAGAGGATAAGGCAGCAAGAAAACCACAGAGATAACCAAGCACATGCCTGGCAGATAAAAACCACACAGTGCCAACTCACAGTGAAGATATTAAAAGACTGTTTATACATCTCTACCCAGAGTATTAGTTAAGCAGCAATAACCAACCATAGGAAAGTATCTCTGTGGTGGAAAATTAACATTATCCACCAAAATTGATTTTGTTTTCTTCCAGAAATGTAGAGTTTAAACTAGGCACATGGACACTTATCTAGAGATTACACTTCCCAGCCTCCTTAGTGGCTGGCTGTGAATATACAACTAAGTTCACCAACTGAAGTGTGAGCCAGAAATGTGTGTGACTAGTGACTGGCTTGTTTTTAAAAAGAAATTGCTTCCCTTGTCTTTTTCCCTTTTACATCCCTGCCAGTTAGAAAGTGATGACTTCCCAGGCATCTTCAAACACATGGATGAGGCTGGCCACAGTGGCTCACACCTGCAATCCTAGCACTTTGACAGGCCAAGGTGGGTGGATCACCTGAGGTCAGGAGTTGAAGACCAGCCTGACTGACATGGTGAAAACCCATCTCTACTAAAAATACAAAAATTAGCCGGGCATGGTGGTGCATGCCTGTAATCCCAGCTACCTGGGAGGCTGAGGCATGAGACTCACTTGAACCCAGGAGGCAAAAGTTGCAGTGAGCCAAGATCATGCCACTGCACTCTAGCCTGGGTGACAGAGTGAGACTCTGCCTCAAAACAAACAAACTAACAAAAGAAAAAAAAAACACAGATGAGAACAATGCACAGAGCCAGAAATTCCCAAACTTCTCAGTTCACAGCATGCTTAGTGTCTCAGTAATTTTATCACAGAGCTCCCAGGCCAAAAGAAGTACTCAAAAGTTCTGTTTATAGAGTAGTTTTATTCAAACAACCTAAGTTCATATATTCTAACAACTTAATGTCAAAACTGAGAGGTCTAAGATTTCATCCTATTTGTAAACTAGCAAGTTAGCCTGCCACAGTTTCATGGATGCTGGCAGAAGACACAAGACTCCTGGGTCAGAGACTGAGGAATTTATTTATTTATTTATTTTTTGAGATGGAGTTTCGCTGTTGTTTTGTAGAGACGGGGTTTCACCTTGTTGACCAGGATGGTCTCAATCTCTTGACCTCGTGATCCACCCGCCTCGGCCTCCCAAAGTGCTGGAATTATAGGTGTGAGCCACCACGCCCCACCAGGAATTTATTACTCTTGGCAGTAGCAATAGCCAGAGTGTCCTCATTAGCTCTGGTTTTCTGAGCCCTGATTCCTACAGTGCTATATGAAGAGCCATATGACACCTTCACACACCATGGGTTTTACTATAGGAGAGGTAACCTGAATCTCAGGTTACCAAGTTTTGGTGACATAAATCTTTTATAATCAGCAGTAAGGCCAGGTGTGGTGACTTACACCTGTAATCCTAGCACTTTGCGAGGCCAAGGTGAACAGATTACCCAAGGTTGGGAGTTCAAGCCCAGCCTGGCCAACATGGTGAAACCCTGTCTCTACTAAAAATACAAAAAATTAGCCAGGTGCAGTTGCACGTGCCTGTAATCCCATCTACTCTGGAGGCTGAGGCAGGACAATCTCTTGAACCCAGTAGGTGGAAGTTGCGGTGAGCTAAGATTACACCACTGCACCCCAGCCTGGGCTACAGGTAAAGATTTCATCTAAAAAAAACATCAGTAAGTCTGCCTGATCTTTGCCCTAGAGGGAGACATTATCTTTATTACTAGAAAATAAATAGACCTGCTCTTTACTCTAGAGGAAATTACTATCTGTGCCTCTTTAGTCTATTAGCTACACAAACATCTTGAAAAGTTAACCTGGATCAAAGGCAGCTAGGGCCTTTAGTTATAACATGTGCAAACTCATGAGAAATCTATGGAGAATTGTCTCCCAAGACTTATCAGCAATTTGCCAAAATAATTTGCATAAATTGAAGCAAAAACATTTTATTTCACTTTTAAACAACTGCAATTACTTGGTAATGGGAAGTGCACCTGTTGGGTACTGTACAAGTCCTCAGACCTTGGAATCACATTGGACACTGCCACCCTTATTTACTGTTTCACACTGATTTTCTTCTCATAATATTTACTTTTTATCATCTCAGACACCAAAGTCTTAGCTTACAAAAATACGATGCCATCAAAAGCAAAGTTGTGCTATCTAAAGTTGATACTGTGAACTACCTAGTAGCTAGCAGATTTTGTGGCATGTCAGATGTTGAGAATCACTGCACTTTTGTTAAAAATTTGAAACATTCCATGGTGCCCCTAGCAGTTTGCTGAAGCTCCCTGGGACAACTTGGTACCCAGTTTAGGAATGGTAGCCCTAATCAATGGTGGGAGAAGCAATTGATTCTTAATGGCCTCATGAGTAGAGCTGTCTTGATAGCCTAGCCTAGACTAATCAGATTGTCCTATCAAAGAGAAATACATTTTCATCCTTTTCAAGTCTCTGAATTTTTGAGTCTCTTTTTTACAGTAGAATAGACTTTATCCTAACCAGTACAATCTCCTACACAATTTTGGCTGTGCCACATGATGTAGTTTTTGGTGATATATGTTCTCACTTTGTGGGAAAAAAAGTTTTCTATGTATTTCTTTTGTCTCTCCTACCTCAGTCATCACCTTGATCGACATTTACTGAGTCCCTGCTATGGTCTTGCTCTGGGTTAAACATCCTTCCAAGACCTAAATCCATTTCTATGTCACAGAGAACTAAAAATAAAATCCTGGCCAGACATGGTGGCTCACACCTGTAATCTCAGCACTTTGGGAGACTGAGGCAGGCAGATCACCCTGAGGTTGGGAGTTGGAGACTAGCCTGACCAACATGGAGAAACCCTCTACAGAAAATACAAAATCAGCCAGGCATAGTAGTGCATACCTGTAATCCCAGCTACTTGGGAGGCTGAGGCAGGAGAATTGCTTAAACCTGGGAAGCAGAGGTTTGGTGAGCCACGATTATTCCATTGCACTCTAGCTAGGGCAACAAGAGCAAAACTCCATCTCAAAAAAAAAATTAAATTAAAATTAAAAATTAAATTCTAAGCCCTCATCAATTGATCTGCCTGCCTCAGCTTCCAAAGTGCTGGGATTACAGGCCTGAGCCACTATGCTTGATCTTTCTTTTATATTTATTTACTTGTTTTCTAGTGGAGACTGAGCATTGCAATATTGCCTGGGCTGGTCTCAAACTCCTGAGCTCAAGGAATCCTCTCACCTCAGTCTCCCATGTAATGGAATTACAGGCACACCCCACTACATCTTGCTTAAATTTGATTTCACTATTTATTGCTTGCTTTCCATCCAAAATTTTTCTGGATAAATTTTAGGCTCAACTATGAGTCCTAGAGACTGGGCCAGGGACAGAAAATATGATCACTTTTGTCTACATGGAATAGGAGAGCTGGAATTTGAACTCTGAATATATCTTGAAACATTAAGGAGCTACTCTGTCCAGAAGTAATGGCCTATAAAAACTCTTCCCCACTCTCCTGGGGAAGTAGATCCTGCTGCATGCCCACTGTTTGGTACCTTGGGCATTAAGAAAATATCACTTGTTGGTTGGGCACAGTGGCTCATGCCTGTTCTTCTAGCACTTTGGGATGCCATGGCAGGCATATCACCTGAGGTCAGGAGTTTGAGATCAGCCTGGGCAACTACTAAAAATTATAAAAATTAGCTAGGTGTGGCGGTGGGTGCCTGTAGTCCCAGCTACTAGGGCGGCTGAGGCATGAGAATCACTTGAACCTGGGAGGCAGGGGTTGCAGTGAGCTGAGATTGCACCACTGCACTCCAGCCTGGTGACAGAGCCAGACTTTGTCTCAAAGAAAGAAAATATCACTTGTGAGAAAACAAAGCCTAAAACCTGATCTTTACACCCCCTTGGTGCTGCAGAAACTCTAAGCATGTGAGATAACAAATTAATACAAAACTGGTTAGGACTGTTGAAATCCTCAGTGGTCTGGCAGAACTAAACAAAACCTGCTCAGTGGAGACACTTTCCCCATCAGAGCCTCATGAGAAATTAACAGCAAAAACAAGTTTTACTGAAGATGAGTTTACAACCTATAATTCAAATCGCACTATTCAATTCATATTCCCCTTAGGAAGAGTTAGCCATCACAGTGAACAGGGAACTTACAATTACAGAATTGGAAACAGTAAAACAATCTGAAGGATGGTGAGAATTTGACTGTTGCTTTCACATAACACATTACATAGCCTCATCATGGAACTAATGCACTAGCTATCGAGGATTTTGTTATTTGTGGAGACACACTAAATTTGTCCAAGCGGAGAAAGAAAAGTCACAGCCTGTCTTTCAAAACAGGAGCATAGCAGTCATAAACCTGACTGAGTCAGGACAACTTGACTCCCATAATTTGGAGACATCGGGGTTCAGAAACAAATAGCTTTGACACGCTGAACTAAAAAAGGCTCAAGCTCTCTCTAACCTTCTTTCTCCACCCTCCTCTCAATCTCCTGTCTCTTCCAAAGCACAGAATGAAGCTGTTCTCTGAAGTTCCCTTATATTCCCAAAGTTCAAACCTACCAAAGAAGAAAACAATGATCTCTGGTCCTTCCCCTGAATTTTCATTAACTGAAAACTTTTATCACAGGAAGAAAGACTAAGGTCTTTCCACACACCTGGATAGACTTTTGTCATAAACCATTGTCTGCTCTGCAGGCCCAAACAGATTGGTCAGGCTGTTTTATGTTCTTCAAGCCCATTGAAATCCCCTAAAAATTATTTACCACCCCTAAAAGAAGAAAGGTATATGAGTGTCTGTATCCTATTGGGTTGAGGGATAATCACTCTGTGATTTTCACTCCATGCATATTAATACAAATTTGTATATCTTTTCTCTTATTAATCTGCCTGTTGTAAAGTTAATTAGTTGATTTTCAATGAACCTGAAAGGGTTAAGGGGATCTAGGATTCTGCTACACCAAGGAATTCTCTTGGAGTTGAAAGCACAAGGCTCATATTGCCATTTGCAATATCACATCTTGTACCAAACAAATGCAAAGATATGATTTAAAAAGAGCAATGATAAAGCAGGAATAGAAGATTATTTTCTCTACATTTCTACATTCTATCAAAAGGAGGATGGAAAGGGTATTTTTAAATTCATTCTTTATTTGGTAAAATGAAACCAATTATAGATAATTTTTCTGTGAACTGGAAAGAGAATTAGAATATCTAAACTAATGGCTCATTTTTTTAAAATTTTTTATTGGATTTTAGGTTTTGGGGTACATGAGCAGAGCATGCAAGACAGTTGCGTAGGAACACACATGGCAGTGTGCTTTTCTTTCCTTCTCCCCTTCACCCACATTTGGCATTTCTCCCCAGGCTATCCCTCCCCACCTCCCCCTCCTACTGGCCCTCCCCTTTTCCCCCCAATAGACCCCAGTGTTTAGTGCTCCCCTTTCTGTGTCCATCTGTTCTCATTTTTCATCACCCGCTTATGAGTGAGAATATGCGGTGTTTCATTTTCTGTTCTTGTGTCAGTTTGCTGAGGATGACGTTCTCCAGATTCATCCATGTCCCTACAAATGACACAAACTCATCATTTCTGATTGCTGCATAATATTCCATGGTGTATATGTGCCACATTTTTCCAATCCAGTCTATTATCAATGGGCATTTGGGTTGATTCCAGGTCTTTGCTATTGTAGACAGTGCTGCAATGAACATTCGTGTACATGTGTCCTTATAGTAGAACGATTTATAGTCTTTTGGATATATACCCAGTAATGGGATTGCTGGGTCAAATGGAATTTCTATTTCTAAGGCCTTGAGGAATCGCCACACTGTCTTCCACAATGGTTGAACTAATTTACACTCCCACCAACAGTGTAAAAGTGTTCCTTTTTCTCCACATCCTCTCCAGTATCTGTTGTCTCCAGATTTTTTAATGATCGCCATTCTAACTGGCGTGAGATGGTATCTCAATGTGGTTTTGATTTGCATCTCTCTGATGACCAGTGACGATGAGCATTTTTTCATATGATTGTTGGCCTCATATATGTCTTCTTTCGTAAAGTATCTGTTCATATCCTTTGCCCACTTTTGAATGGGCTTGTTTGTTTTTTTCCTGTAAATCTGTTTGAGTTCTTTGTAAATTCTGGATATCAGCCCTTTGTCAGATGGGTAAACTGCAAAAATTTTTTCCCATTCTGTTGGTTGCCGATCCACTCTAGTGACTGTTTCTTTTGCCGTGCAGAAGCGGTGGAGTTTAATTAGGTCCCATTTGTCTATTTTGGCTTTTGTTGCCAATGCTTTTGGTGTTTTGTTCATGAAGTCCTTGCCTACTCCTATGTCCTGGATAGTTTTGCCTAGATTTCCTTCTAGGGTTTTTATGGTGCCAGGTCTTATGTTTAAGTCTTTAATCCATCTGGAGTTAATTTTAGTGTAAGGTGTCAGGAAGGGGTCCAGTTTCTGCTTTCTGCACATGGCTAGCCAGTTTTCCCAACACCATTTGTTAAACAGGTAATCCTTTCCCCCTTGCTTGTTTTTGTCAGGTTTATCAAAGATTGTATAGTTGTAGATATGTTGTGTTGCCTCCGGTGCCTCTGTTCTGTTCCATTGGTCTATATCTCTGTTTTGGTACCAGTACCATGCTGTTTTGATTACTGTACCCTTGTAGTATAGTTTGAAATCCGGTAGTGTGATGCCCCCCGCTGTGTTCCTTTTGCTTAGAATTGACTTGGCTATGCGGGCCCTCTTTTGGTTCCATATGAAGTTCATGGTGGTTTTTTCCAGTTCTGTGAAGAAAGTCACTGGTAGCTTGATGGGGATAGCGTTGATTCTGTAAATTACTTTGGGCAGTATAGCCATTTTCACGATGTTAATTCTTCCTAACCATGAACATAGAATGTTTCTCCATCTGTTTGTGTCCTCTCTGATTTCGTTGAGCAGTGTTTTGTAGTTCTCCTTGAAGAGGTCCCTTATGTTCCTTGTGAGTTGTATTCCAAGGTATTTTATTCTTTTTGTAGCAATTGTGAATGGCAGTTCATTCTTGATTTGGCTTTCTTTAAGTCTGTTATTGGTATAGACGAATGCTTGTGATTTTTGCACATTGATTTTATATCCTGAGACTTTGCCGAAGTTGCTTATCAGTTTCAGGAGTTTTTGGGCTGAGGTGATGTGGTGTTCTAGGTATACTATCATGTCGTCTGCAAATAGAGACAATTTGGCTTCCACCTTTCCTATTTGAATACCCTTTATTTCTTTTTCTTGCCTGATTGCTCTGGCTAGAACTTCCAGTACTATATTGAATAGGAGTGGTGAAAGAGGGCATCCTTGTCTAGTGTCAGATTTCAAAGGGAATGCTTCCAGTTTTTGCCCATTCAGTATGATATTGGCTGTTGGTTTGTCATAAATAGCTTTTATTACTTTGAGATACGTTCCATCGATACCGAGTTTATTGAGGGTTTTTAGCATAAAGGGCTGTTGAATTTTGTCAAATGCCTTCTCTGCGTCAGTTGAGATAATCATGTGGTTTTTGTTTTTGGTTCTGTTTATGTGGTGAATTACGTGTATAGACTTGTGTATGTTGAACCAGCCTTGCATCCCCGGGATGAATCCTACTTGATCATGGTGAATAAGTTTTTTGATTTGCTGTTGCATTTGGCTTGCCAATATTTTATTGAAGATTTTTGCATCTATGTTCATCATGGATATTGGCCTGAAGTTTTCTTTTCTTGTTGGGTCTCTGCCGGGTTTTGGTATCAGAATGATGTTGGTCTCGTAAAATGATTTGGGAAGTATTCCCTCTTTTTGGATTGTTGAAATAGTTTTAGAAGGAATGGTACCAGCTCCTCTTTGTGTGTCTGGTAGAATTCGGCTGTGAACCCGTCTGGACCTGTGCTTTTTTTGTGGTAGGCTCTTAATTGCTGCCTTGACTTCTGACCTTGTTATTGGTCTATTCACAGTTTCAGCTTCCTCCTGGTTTAGGCTTGGGAGGATGCAGGAGTCCAGGAATACATCCATTTCTTCCAGGTTTACTAGTTTATGTGCATAGAGTTGTTTGTAATATTCTCTGATGATGGTTTGAATTTCTGTGGAATCTGTGGTGATTTCCCCTTTATCATTTTTTATTGCATCTATTTGGTTGTTCTCTCTTTTCTTTTTAATCTATCTGGCTAGTGGTCTGTCTATTTTGTTGATCTTTTCAAAAAACCAGCTCTTGGATTTATTGATTTTTTGAAGGGTTTTTCATGTCTCAATCTCCTTCAGTTCAGCTCTGATCTTAGTTATTTCTTGTCTTCTGCTGGGTTTTGAGTCTTTTTGATCTTGCTCCTCTAGCTCTTTCAATTTTGATGATAGGGTGTCAATTTTGGATCTCTCCATTCTCCTCATATGGGCACTTATTGCTATATACTTTCCTCTAGAGACTGCTTTAAATGTGTCCCAGAGGTTCTGGCATGTTGTGTCTTCGTTCTCATTGGTTTTGAAGAACTTCTTTATTTCTGACTTCATTTCATTGTTTACCCAGTCAACATTCAAGAGCCAGTTGTGCAGTTTCCATGAAGCTGTGCGGTTCTGGGTTGGTTTCTGTATTCTGAGTTCTAATTTGATTGCACTATGGTCTGAGAGGCTGTTTGTTATGATTTCAGTTGTTTTGCATTTGTAGAGTAGTGCTTTACTTCCAATTATGTGGTCAATTTTTGAGTAGGTGTGATGTGGTGCTGAGAAGAATGTATTTTCTGTGGATTTGGGGTGGAGAGTTCTGTAAATGTCTATCAGGTTTGCTTGCTCCAGGTCTTAGTTCAAGCCCTGGATATCCTTGTTGATTTTCTGTCTGGTTGACCTGTCTAATATTGACAGTGGAGTGTTAAAGTCTCCCACTATTATTGTGTGGGAGTCTAAGTCTCTTTGTAAGTCATTAAGAACTTGCCTTATGTATCTGGGTGCTCCTGCATTGGGTCCATATATGTTTAGGATCGTTAGCTCTTCTTGTTTTATTGATCCTTATACCATTATGTAATGGCCTTCTTTGTCTCTTTTGATCTTTGTTGCTTTAAAGTCTATTTTATCAGAGATGAGAATTGCAACTCCTGCTTTTTTTTGCTCTCCATTTGCTTGGTAAATCTTCCTCCATCCCTTTATTTTGAGCCTTTGTGTATCCTTGCATGTGAGATGGGTTTCCTGGATACAGCACATTGATGGGTTTTGGCTTTTTATCCAATTTGCCAGTCTGTGTCTTTTGATTGGTGCATTTAGTCCATTTACATTTAGGGTTAATATTGTTATGTGTGAATTTGATACTGCCATTTTGACGCTAAGTGGCTGTTTTGCCTGTTAGTTGTTGTAGATTCTTCATTATGTTGATGCTCTTTAGCATTTAGTGTGATTTTGGAATGGCTGGTACTGGTTGTTCCTTTTTATGTGTAGTGCCTCTTTTAGGAGCTCTTGTAAAGCAGGCCTGGTGGTGACAAAATCTCTGAGTACTTGCTTGTTCGCAAAGGATTTTATTTTTCCTTCACTTCTGAAGCTCAGTTTGGCTGGATATGAAATTCTGGGTTGAAAGTTCTTTTCTTTAAGGATGTTGAATATTGGCCCCCACTCTCTTCTGGCTTGTAGTGTTTCTGCCGAGAGATCTGCTGTGAGTCTGATGGGCTTCCCTTTGTGGGTAACTCGACCTTTCTCTCTGGCTGCCCTTAGTATTTTCTCCTTTATTTCCACCTTGTTGAATCTGACGATTATGTGCCTTGGGTTTGCTCTTCTTGTGGAATATCTTTGTGGTGTTCTCTGTATTTCCTGCATTTGAGTGTTGGCCTGTCTTGCTAGGTGGGGGAGGTTTTCCTGGATGATGTCCTGAAGAGTATTTTCCAGCTGGGATTCATTCTCTTCGTCCCCTTCTGGTACACCTATCAAACGTAGGTTAGGTCTTTTCACATAGTCCCACATTTCTTGGAGACTTTGTTCATTCCTTTTTGCGCTTTTTTCTCTAATCTTGGTTTCTCGTTTAATTTCATTGAGTTGGTCTTCGACTTCAGATATTCTTTCTTCTGCTTGGTCAATTCGGCTATTGAAACTTGTGCATGCTTCGCGAAGTTCTCATATTGTGTTTTTCAGCTCCTTTAATTCATTCATATTCCTGTCTAAGTTATCCATTCTTGTTATCATTTCCTCGAATCTTTTTTCAAATCTTTTTTCAAGGTTCTTAGTTTCTTTGCATTGATTTAATACATGATCTTTTAGCTCACAAAAGTTTCTCATTATCCATCTTCTGAAGTCTAATTCCGTCATTTCGTCACAGTCATTCTCCGTCCAGCTTTGTTCCCTTGCTGTTGAGGAGTTTTGGTCCTTTCTAGGAGGCGAGGTGTTCTGGTTTCGGGTGTTTTCCTCCTTTTTGCGCTGGTTTCTTCCCATCTTTGTGGATTTGTCCGCTGGTCGTCTGCGTCGTTGCTGACTTTTCGATTGGGTCTCTGAGTGGACACCCAGAATGTTGATGATGAAGTATTTCTGTTGCTTGGTTTTCCTTCTACCAGTCTAGCCCCTTCGCTGTATGACTGCTGAGGTCCGCTCCAGACCCTGCTTGTCTGGGGTGCACCTCTAGCAGCTGTGGCACAGCGAGGGATGCTACCCGTTTCTTTTTCTGCTATCTTTGTCCCGGGATGATGCCTGCCAAATGTCAGTCTTTTGGATATAGAGGGGTCAGGGAGCTGCTTGAGGAGACAGTCTGTTCTTTTTAGGAGCTCAATTTCTGAGCTGTGAGCTCTGTAGTTCATTCAGGGATGTTAGGCTGCTATGTTTGATTCTGCTGCTACAGAGCTCATTAAAAAAACCCTTTTTTTTCTCAAATGCTCTGTGTTGGGGGGTTCGGGCTTTATTTTTTGATGTTTGTTGAGGTGTCCTGCCCAGCTAGGAGGCAGACTAGCCACTGTTTGCCTGCCGAGTCTCTGCCCTGCTGTTGTGTGATTCGCCCTGTTCCTGCAGTCTCTGCTGTGGTCTCTGCCACGCCCTGTGGCGGAGTCTCTTCATTGTAGCGTGTTGCCTCGGCAACGGCAGGCTGCGTCAGCAGTGGGCGTGTATCTCAGTAGGGACGGGTTGCCTCGGCAACGGGAGGCTGCGTCAGCAGTGGGCGTGTATCTCATTTGGGGCGGGTTGCCTCCGTAGTGGTGGACGCCCCTCCCCCACAGAGCGTCTCGGACCATCTGCTCGGGATAGTTTGAAATCGCGGTTTTTTTTCGTCCCACTGGGTACCCCAAACGCTCTGTTCCTGCAATCCCCTGGGCTGGCCTAGTGTCCAAGTCTTGTTCAGTCTCAAGTCCAGCCCTCTCAAGTCTCAGGTTGCCGGTTCAACAGGGCACCTGGACAAGCGCGCCCTGTGGGGATTGCTGGGTAGGGCCGGCTGCCGCCGCCCCGGCTGCCGGCTTCGCCAGGCAGACTTACTGCCTGGCATCCCGTGTCTCCCTTACACTTGGGAGTTTCCCCGTTCTGTGGGCAACAAAGATCAGTCTGGAAATGCAACTCCGACTCACCTCTTTGCGGATTCAACGAGAGCTCCAATCCTGGGTTGTTCTCACAGCGCCATCTTGAGTCCTCCAGCATCTAATGGCTCATTTTTATGTGTAAAATACATAGTAGATAAGAAGCATTTGGTTCATTTTCATCATGCTGTATATATGTTGTCTTAAGATAAATTTTAAAACATATTAATAAATGAGAAACTGCTCTGAGAGCAACTGAGAACAAAATTCAGAAATGAACATTTTTTCTCCTACAATAATTGTTTGTGCTTAAGGCATAAGCTTGCTAATAAATTACTCAGCTGTTTCCTACACAGACATCAAAAGATTAGGATACTTTATCAATGTTACCTAAGACAGATATATTTCCTCTTCATGATCAAATGTTTATGACCCAACTTCAAAAGAACGTCAACATTTCCTCAGTAGCTGGAGTTAATAAGTAAGTTTCTCTATTCCTACTTGTTCAACAACAGAAACTTGAAAACCGTTAGGCTTGACAGGCAAAGCAGATGGCCTTGGAATTGGTCCAGGATAATGGTGCAGCCCCACAATTAGGACTAACCCGCTTTTCAGGCTCTGCACCACCCACTCTGTGCAATCCTTTCCCAAGTCTTGTGGGGCATTCACATGGCTTCCCTGCCCTCATGGCCCCATCTGATGGGACATTTGGAGGTTTACTGAATCTGGTTGCTCTGTAAAACATATAGATTTACTATAAGTAAATATGTGTATATATGTATGTGTTATAAAATAAGATACTACTAAAATAATTTTTTATTGAAAAATATTTTACTAATATACTGAAAGCACTGTGAAATTCCTTCCTGTTTTGTTAGATTAATTTTTTATTTGTTAAATTAAATTTAATTCATTAATTTTTTTGTTTTTTATTTTAAGACAGAGTTTCACTCTGTTGCCCAGGCTGGAGTGCAGTGATATAATCTCGGCTGCTCTTCCACTTCCCAGGTTCAAGCCATTTTCCTGCTTTAGCCTCCAGAGTAGCTGGGATTACAGGCATATGCCACCATGCTCAGCTAATTTTTGCATATTTTGTAGAGACAGGGTTTCACCATGTTGGCCAGGCTGGTCTTGAACTCCTGACCTCAAGTGATACACCTCCCTCGGCCTCCCAAAGTGCTGGGATTACAGGCATGAGCCACTGACCCAGCCTGTTTTTTATTTTTTGAGACAAGGTCTCACTCTGTCACCCAGGCTAGAATGCAGTGGTGCAATCTTGGCTTACTTCAACCTCTGCCTCCCAGACTCAAGCAATCCTCCCACCTCAGCTTCCCAAGTAGCTGGGACTACAGGCACCCACCATGATGTTTGGCCAATTTTTTGTATTCTTAGTAGAGATGGGGTTTTGCTCAGGCTTGTCTCGAACTCCTGGGCTCAAGTAATTTACCCACCTCAGTCTCCCAAAGTACTAGAATTATAGGTGTGAGCCTCTGCACTCAGCCCAATTTTAAATTTAGATTGTCGCTAAATGTTTCTCACAGGGGACAAGACTTTTTAAAACTGATGTATCTACACAATGAATAATACTGACACAAAGAAAGGTCAAGAACACTTAATATATGGATGTAAAATCTCTCCAAGATATATTATACAATTTTTAAAAAGAACAGTTTGTTTTTTAGAGACAGAATCTTACTCTGTCACTCAGTCTGGAGTGCAGAGGCATGATTATAGCTGACTGCAGCCTCAAACTCCAGGACTCACGTGACCCTCCCTCCTCAGTCTCTCAAGTAGCTAGGACTACAGGAGTGCAACACCATGCACAGCTAATTTTTAAATTTTTTTGTAGTGATGGGGTCTTGTAGCCAGGAGTGGTGGCTCACCACCCTGGTGAGCCCAGCAGTTTGGGAGGCTGTGGTAGGTGGATTATGAGGTCAAAAGTTTGAGACCAGCCTGGCCAATATAGTGAAACCCCATCTCTACTAAAAAATACAAAAATTAGCCAGCTGTGGTGGTGTGTGCCTTTAGTCCCAGCTACTTGGGAGGCTGAAGCAGGAGGATTGCTTGAACCTGGGAGGTGGAGGCTGCAGTGAGCCAAGATCGTGCCTCTGCACTCCAGCTTTGGCAACAGAGCAAAACTCTGTCTCAAAAAAAAAAAAAAGAGAGAGATTGGGTCTTGCTATGTTGCTCAGGCTGATCTTAAACACCTGGTCTCAAGTGATCCTCCCCACTTGGCCTCCCAAAATGCTGAGATTACAGGCAAGAGCCACTGCACCTGGCCAATAGACTTTCCTTTTCTTTCTTTTTTTTCTTTTGGTGAGACAGAGCCTCACTCTGTTGCCAGGCTGAAGTGCCATGGCACAATCTTGGCTCACTGTAACCTCTGCCTCCCAGGTTCAAGTGATTCTCCTACCTCAGCCTCCCAAATAGCTGGGATTACAGTCTGCCACCACACCTGGCTAATTTTTGCATTTTTAGTAGAGATGCGGTTTCACCATGTTGGCCAGGATGGTCTTGATCTTCTGACCTTGTGATCCACTTGCCTCAGCCACCCAAAGTGCTGGGATTACAGGTGTGAGCCACTGAGGCTGGCTTTTTTTTACTTTTTAGAAAGTAAGTTTCCACTGGGCATGCTTCCAAATGCAATCTGTTGTTATAAATGCAACATTTTATTTAGGAATTTTCTATAGCATCCAGAAGAAGATAATCATAAATGGTGGCTTGAGGTATCTTTATTTAAAATTGCAGTCCTCTGAGATAACTAGTTCTCCAAGTGAAGAATATGCTATGGTACAAACTGGTTACATAAAAAAGGGGTTTTCATAGTACAGTCTTCAGCACCTTGTTGAAGTTGAGGAAGAGAGTATTTTAGGCAATGAAGGCCACTCAGAAAGCTGCAAAGGCTGGGAGCAGTGGCTCACACTTGTAATCCTGACACTTTGGGAGGCTGAAGAAGGTGATCACTTGAGGTCAGAAGTTTGAGATCAGCCTGGACAACATGGCAAAACCTCGTCTCTACTAAATATACAAAAAAAGTTAGCCTGGCATGGTGGAGAGTGCCTGTAATTTCAGCTACATGGGAAGCTGAGGCAGGAGATTTGCTTGAACCTAAGGGTGAAGGGAGGGGAGAGGGAGGTGGCAGTGAGCAGACACCATGCCACTGCACACCCCCCTGGACAACAGAGCAGAACTGTCTCAAAAAACAAGAAGAAGAAGAAGAAGAAGAAGAAGAAGAAGAAGAAGAAGAAGAAGAAGAAGAAGCAGAAGCAGCAGCAGCAGCTGGTGGCTAATTGCAATGCACTTTGTAATGGAATTTTACCTTATGCCAGCTAAAAAGAAATCTTATCCTGCTCTCCAAATGCATTTGAGTCTGGTAGGAACCCAGGCAGCCAAGTTTTGTACATTACATTTACAAGTGCCTATATATTGTGTTATTTACAAAGTGAGTCCAATCTCCTTCCTTCACTAGAATCTCCATATGAGTTTTTTGGGTGGCCCACCTGAAATCTAGTCCATGAGGGCCTGAGGAACTCTGTGGACAGAGCTCTCCTACAGGAAGAGGAAACCAGACAGAGTGAGTTTGTGCAGAGGGGAGATAGGATCTCAAGGAGAGCTTGGTGGCTGCTACTTGTCCCAGCCGAGGATCACCGTCTATTCATATCCAAGTCCTATGAGGGCAATAACCAAAGAGCTCTTTCAGTTGAGAACACTAACCCAATTAGACAACAGACACAAAGAAACCTCTGTGGGGCATTAGAGAATATAAACAGCATTGCTTATCTTACGTTCCTGAGGCTGAAGTAACAAATTACCACACACTAAACTTCACACAACAGAAATTTATGGTCACAGCATTCTGGAGGTCAGAAGTCTGAAATTAAGGGAGCAGCACTGCACTCTCTCCAGGATCCTAGGGGACAATCTGTTCCTAGCCTCCTATGGCTTCTGTGGACTGTTTCAGCATCATTCCAAATCTCTGTTTTCACACTGCCTTCTCCTCTGTATGTCTGTGTCTTCTTCTCTGTGTGTGTCTTGTAAGGATGCATGTGATTGCATTTAGGGCCCACCTGGATAATGCTGCCTAAGCACCTCCTTTCAACAACCTTAATTTTATCACAGCAGCAGAGACCTTTTCTCCCCAACAAGGTCACATTTACATATTTGGGGTTTTGATATGGATATCTTTCAGGGGGTCATTTTTTGGCCTACTGTACTACTCCTATATCCTAACAACAGAGTGAACCCTATAAAAAGGGGACAGTGTTGTCTCCCTACTTTGCCTGCACTTTAGCAGCACAGGGTGGCAGTGTCAGACACTGGCAACAGAGTCCAGGACATAATGTTGAAATTAGGCCGGGTGCAGTGGCTCATACCTGTAATCCTAGGACTTTGAGAGGTTGAGGTGGGTGAATCACGAGGTCAGGAGATTGAGACCATCCTAGCCAACATGGTGAAACCCTGTCTCTACTAAAAAATACCAAAAATTAGCTAGGTGTGGTGGCATGCTCCTGTACTCTCAGCTTCTTGGAAGGCTGAGGCAGGGGAATCACTTGAACCTAGGAGGAAGAGGTTGCAGTGAGTCAAGATCATGCCACTGCACTCCAGCCTGGTGACAGAAAAAGACTCCATCTCAGAAAAAAAATGAAATTGAACTGACTTAATCATAAGGATGCAAGAGAAACTTTTGTGAACATGCAGATATATCTAAGATGAGAAGCAGAGTGCTAGAATCCTGCATTAGCAAGAGGGTACAAGGAATACCTTTCGACCATACGATTCCAACAGCTTTGTACATGAAAAAACTAATACACAAAGCCTGTGGTTGGCTCGAAGGAGGCAAGGAAGAGACTCTCTGTATCCTCTGGTTGTGACTGTTCAACCCATCCCAAAGGATGCAGCTCCCAGTACAGTGTGCTCTGACTCACAAGGAATAGCCAGATTAGTGCCTGTCAAGGCTTCTCTCCCAAACCCCAAGCAGCTGGATCCTGCAGGCTGGTTCTGACTCTGAATGGTACATTCCAGCCCCAGCCTGGCCCCAGTTTTAAAGGCCACCCCTGGGTATCTATGGGCTCTGGGAGACATAGAATGGAAATGAGCAGACTCAGGATGTACGCCAGGCCAGAGCCAGAATGCAGGCTGTTCAGACAACCTGTGCAGTAAATATACACTAAGATGTCATCCAGCAGCACCCTCCCATACCAAGACCCTGCAGGCAGCACCAGCATATAAAACAGCCTGACAGCTATGGGCTGGAGAAAAGACACAGGCTGGCCTGGGCAGGGTGGAGACAGTTGAGTATCTGTGGTCAAGTGCTCAGTTGAGTATCTGTGGTCAAGTGTTGAGATCTCTAAATAGAATCTGAGCTTTGTTTATTGGTCTGGGTTGTGGTTTTTTCTTGTTTTTTTTTGTTTTGTTTTGTTTTGTTTTTCAGACAGGGTCTTGCTCTGTGCCAGGCTGGAGTTCACTGGCACAATCTCTGCTCACTGTAACCTCCATCTCCTGGGTTGAAGTGATTCTCCTGCCTCAGCCTCCAGAGTAGCTGAGACTACAAGTGTGCACCACCATGCCCAGCCAATTATTTGTAATTTTAGTAGAGACAGGGTTTCACTGCATTAGCCAGGATGGTCTTGATCTTCTAACCTCATGATCCTCCCACCTCAGCCTCCCCAAGTGTTGGATTACAGGCATGAGCCACGGTGCCTGGTCTCTTTTTTTTTTTTTTTAAGGAAGTACAAATACAAATTATGTGATTTCCTTTTCCCCTCTTGGCCTGCCTTGCTAATCTGCTGCTGTATCAAAGCCTTTTCCTCCTCCCCTACATGCTTTGTTCATCTAGCAACCAGAGCATTACTGCCACCTGAGTCATTCTGTCCTGTGCTGCTCTGTCACTCTGTGAGTGTGAAGCCCTACTCTGGCCCTCCAGGAGGAAGGAGGCAAAGACAAGCCAAGCATCTCTGTAGCTGTGCATTTGGCTTTGAAGTAGGGGCTCGTAGGATGGAAAGTCTAGTATAGGAAGGCAGGGTCCTGACTTTTGGCAATGAGGTAGGAAGGTAGGTGGTTTTACTGCAGAGGACTGGGTTTTACTTGCTGTGAGCCTGTTTAGCTCCTTAAGAGCTGAACCTAAGTGCTTTTTTTCCAACTTAGTTGTTTGTTTTGGTCTCCAGTTTCCTGCACTTGCAGTTGCAGTCAAACTAGTTTGTTAAAAAATCACTTTGAACAAATACCAGAGCACAGGAAGAAAGAAAAATACTGGCACTTCTGAAAAGTGTTGTTTTTACATTACTTGAATTTTAGTTCCTACTTGGGGTTAAAGAAAGTTGTCTTCAGAATAAAGAGTGCCTGTTAGGTGAGAGAGGATTTGCAACTGGACTTAGAGATTCTGTGGCATTGGCGACATCTGTTTCTGTGTGTGGGCTTTAAAACACACACACACACACACAAATATATATATATATATTTACAGGAGAGCCTTCATTTTGTTACATGCTAGGTGTCTTCCTGAAAAGGTATATGAAAATATTAAAAAACTGATCCTGGCCAGGCACGTGGCTCGCATCCGTAATCCCAGTACTTTGGGAGGCCAAGGTGGGTGGATCCAGAGGTCAGGAGTTCGAGACCAGCCTGACGAACATGGTGAAACCCTGTCTGTACTAAAAATTACAAAAAATTAGCTGGGCACGGTGGCGCGTGCCTGTAATCCCAGCTACTCAGGAGGCTGAGGCAGGAGAATTGCCTGAACCCAGGGGGCGGAGGTTGTGGTGAACCGAGATTGCACCATTGCACTCCAGCCTGGCAAACAAGAGCGAAACTCCGTCTCAAAAAAAAAAAAAATTAGCCAGGTGCGGTGGCACATGCCTATAATCCTAGCTACTCAGGAGGCTGAGGCAGGAGAATCAATTGAACTCAGGAGGCAGAGGTTGTGGCGAGCCAAGATCATGCCATTGCACTCCAACCTGGGTGACAGAGCAGGACTCCATCTCAAAAAACAAACAAACAAAACTGATCCTTATTCAGAATGCAACAGGTGAGCTCACTGAAGTGCTCTTACCAGTAAGTCTTATAAATTGAGGCACTTGAAGGGCTGGGACTAGGGTGAGGTAAGCAAGGGGAGGCCTAGACTCTCGGTAATTAGGATAAATGGTATTTTAATGCAGTATTTTAGCAAATCAAAATTAATGCAAAAAAATTTGATCATGAATAACCAAAATGTTAAGTAAAGATAGAATTCACCCTTACCCCATTCTTTTTGGAGGCTTAAAATATTTGCAATTGCTGTTTTTTGTTTTGAGACAGTGTCTCACTCTGTCACCCAAGCTGGAGTGCAGTGGCACGATCATGGCTCACTGCAGCCTTGACTTGCTGGGCTTAAGCAATTCTATCTCAACTTCCCAAGTAGCTGGGACTACAAGCATGTACCACCACACCTGGGTAATTTTGTTTATTTTTTTTGTACAGACAAAGTCTTGCTATGTTGCCCAGTTTGATCTTGAACTCCTGAGCTCAAGTGATCCTCCTGCCTCATCCTCCCATAGTGCTAGTGTCAGAGGCATATGAACCAGAACAACTCCATTTGGAATAGAGACTGGGTAAAATAAGACTGAGACCTATCTGGCTGCATTCCCAGTAGGTTAGGCACTCAAGTCACAGGATGAGATAGGAGGATGGCACAAGATACAGGTCACAAAGGCCTTGCTGAGAAAGCAGTTTGCCGTAAAGCCAACCCAAACCCACCAAATCCATGATGGCATGAAAGTGACCTCTGGTCACCCTCACTGCTCATTATATTGCTAATTAGAATGCATTAGTATGCTAAAAGACACTCCCACCAGCACCCTGACAGTTTACAAATGCCATGGCAATGTCAGGAAGCACCCTATATGGTCTCAGAATGGGAGGAACCCTCAGGTCCAGGAATTGACTGCCCACCCCCTTACCAGAAAACTCATGAATAATCCACCCCTTGTTTAGCATGTAATCAAGAAGTAACAATAAGTATAAGCAGCTGAGCAGCCCATGGTGTTGCTCTGCCTATGCAGTAGCCATTCTTTATTTCTTTACTTTCTTTTTTTGTTTGTTTTGAGATGGAATCTCTGTCACCCAGGCTGGAGTGCAGTGGCACAGTCTTGGCTTACTGCAACCTCTGCCTCCCAGGTTCAAGTGACTCTCCTACCTCAGCCTCCTGAGTAGCTGGGATTACAGATGCACACTACCATTCCCAGCTAATTTTTGTATTTTTAGTGGAGATGGAGTTTCACCATGCTGGCCAAGCTGATCTTGAACTCCTTAAACTCCTGAACTTGTGATTTACCCACCTCAACCTCCCAAAGTGCTGGGATTACAGGCATGAGCCACCATGCTGGGCCTGTTTCTTTACTTTCTTAACAAACTTGCTTTCACTTTCCTCTATGGATTTGCCTCAAATTCTTCCTTGTGAGAGATCCAGGAACCCTCTCTTGGGGTCTGAATTGGGACCCCTTTCCAGTAACACTAGGATTACAGGCATGAGCCACCACACCTGGCCGAGAATTGTGTCATCAAACCTGAATGTAGGACAACTATGTGAAGAGGCAGTGGGGGATCCAAGAGGCCCAGGAGTGGAAAGGAAAATGGGAGTTTAAATCTATTGTGACCCTATGTTGGAGACTGGACTGAGGTTCTCAAGAGGTACTGTTGACACATTTACTTTCTTCTTTGTTTCTTGATGGCAGGTGGGAAGGAAGGCCTCCTCCTGGTGGAACTGCCTTTGCAAAAATTATAACAGTGAGACAATTATGGCAGTTAATAAGACCTCATCTGGCCCACCCCCATCTTCCTTAGGTTTCAAGCTGCCCTTAATTATTTCTAGGCTTAGGCCAAGCTAACTTTGGGAGATATCTAGTTTAGAGTTTAACAAATTGTAGATTTTCCTAAACATTCAATCCCCTTTGTAAAGCTAATCAGAGACCACAAGACTAGGATACTAGAGGAGCCTGAATTCTGTTAAGGTGGAGACATAAATGATTACCAGCCATTATTCTAGAGGTCACAAGATATCCAACTTCCCCAGTTACTCCTAAAGATAACATCACTATTGTATAACCTAAGATTGGCCTTTGGAGATACGTTTTCAGGTTTTTTGCATGTCACAACTGATGGCTCCACCTGGGCTTGTCCACAGTTCCTGTGGCCCCACCCAGAAGGGGCTCAGGGAGGATGAAGACCATTTGCCACAACTCTACAATTGTGCCCCCAACCAATCAGCAACAAACATGGTTGCCTGGCTACCCCTTCCCCCAAACTATCTTTGAGAAATTCTAGCCTTTGAATTTCTGGAGAGCTGAATTTGAGTAATAACTCCGACTCCCATGTGACATGGCCAGCCTTGTGCCTATTTAACTCTTTCTTTTTTTTTTTTTTGATGGGGTCTCACTCTGTCACCCAGGCTAGAGTGCAATGGCGTGGTCTCAGCTCACTGCAACCTCAGCCTCCCGGGTTTGAATGATTCTCCTGCCTCTGCCTCCTGAATAGCTGGGATTACAGGTGCCTGCTACCATGCCCAGTTAATTTTTATATTTTTAGTAGAGACTGAGTTTCTCCATGTTGGCCAGGCTGGTCTCGAACTCCTGACCTTGTGATCTGCCCACCTCAGCCTCTCAAAGTGCTGGGATTACAAGTGTGAGCCACTGTGCCCAGCCTAAACTTTTTCTTTATTGCAATGCCATCATCTCAGTGAATTGGTTTTTGTCTGTGCAGGGGGCAGAAAGAACCCACTGGGTGGCTGCTAGGCAGTCACTGCTCCCCTGAGGGACCAGCTATGCCATCATGAGGAGAAGGGTAGTGTGTAGGTACTTTTCATTCTGTCCCATCAGACCATCTCTGCTCCCTGCTCTGTGCTTCCCATCAGACCATCTCTGCTCCCTGCTCTGTGCTTTAGTGAGCAGATCTTCATGAACTCTATTAACCATGATTCCTGCTGCCATGTGTTCAAATTGGATTAGGCAAATGGGAGGTAACAACAGGCAACCAGAGGTTGGGAGAAGAGGGAGGTCATAGTATTGAGTCCCTGGCTCCCTTCCAGATGGGCTTCAGGTCAGCTAAGTTGTCAGTTGTTTTTCTCAGTTCTTCTCTCTGAGCTTTGTAACCACCTTTAATGTCTTTTGACCTAGAGGTGATATTCTAGACCTGGCATGCCTCAGCATCCCTTATGGGTCTCCCTTAACCCCTTTATAAACAGCCTTCTAGTAATCCCTCCTCTGCCACTCTCTCTAGGTGTAGCATCCATCTCTTGTGGAAGACTCTAACACCTAAGTCATGAGTGCGTATCACCAAACAAAGGCAGGGCCCAGTCATGGCCTCAGGCCCCTTGGCTTTGACAGTTGAGTTTCCACTCAGAGAAGAATGCAACCCTGCCCTGCTTTTCTGGCTTTAGATCCTGTGCACAGTCAAGGGCACCTGTGAATTAGCTGCAGGAAGTTTAAAGAGGAGATAATTCCCATTAATATCATCTCTACCTCTTTGGATTTAAAATATTTATTCAAGAATGAGAAGCTTGGTCTCATTCCTGAGAACATCCAATCACCTGCCACTGAGGGGGAAAGCCTCTAATCAGCAAAAATAAATACCACTGAGTCACTGTATCACCATTAAGCTTTATGACCGGTTCCAAAACATTGAAAACAGCTGGGATTTCTGGCCCCAAACAAGATGCTCTGTGCCTCTGCAGCTGAGAGGATGACAGGTGAAGCCAAGAAACCAAGAAGCTTTGCTGTGTGCACCTTTCAGTTGGTGTCTCATACCATACGGCTCCCCAAAGTTCGTGACACCACTAATAACCACCTTTCTAAGGTTGAAGCTATACCATCAGCTTTTTGTACTGCTATGTTTAAAAAAAATAAGCAGAGCCAGATGTTTGATGTGCCATGGGGATTATGAGCACAGGCCAGTGTTGAAAAGCAATGGAATCAAGGATTGCATATGAAAGTCCTGAGTGTGGGACCTGGGCCTCAGAGCTCTTCTTTCCCATCAGACCAACCTGATGGAAGGCTGGTCTTCATAGCAGGAAGCAAGGGACTCCTAATCTCTTTTCAGAAGAGTGTCACTTCCTAGGTTGTTTCTACCCTCCCTCCCTCTCTTCCTTTTTTCCTTCCTTCCCTTCTCTTAACCAAAGTTCTCACAAGCAGCAATATCAATAGATTTGTTTTCTTTTCCTTTTCCAGCCTAGCACTGAAAGTGCCAATAAATATAAATATAAATGGGCCAGATGGAGTGGTTCACATCTTTAATCCCAGCACTTTGGGAGGCCAAAGCGGGTGGAACACCTGAGGAGTTCAAGACCAGCCTGGCCAGTTCAAGACCAGCCTGGTGAAGCCCTGTCTCTACTAAACACACACACACATGCACACACACACACACACATGCACACACACACACATTAGCATAGTGGCAACTGCCTGTAATCCAGCTACTCAGGAGGCTGAGGCAGGAGAATCACTTGAACCCAGGAGGCAGAGGGTTGCAGTGAGCCGAGGTCATGCCACTGCACTCCAGCCTGGGTGACAAGAGCAAGACTCCATCTCAAAAAATAAATAAAAATAAATAAGTAAAAATGAGCCATTCGATAAGATTCATCTATGTGATAGTCAAAATAATGGGTGCCTTCAGGTGGTAAAGAGAGAGGGAGTGTGCATGTGTGTAAAACTGCCATGCTTCTCACCAGATTTTTGCACTTTGCTGTATGTAGATTATACCCCAGGTTTTTTTTAGAATTGGGTGAGACAAGCTACCTGATAGTGATACTGTAAATTAAAAGGTGTCTGCACTACACCCAGCTCTACCATGGAGCTCCCTTACATATTGCTGATCACTGCCTGAAAGTCCAATGTATAATCTACTTGATAGAATGAAAAAATAATAATAAATTATAGAGCCACAGGAAGTTGCAAAATAAGCATACAGGGAAGTCCTAGCTCTCTTCTCCTCCCCCAGTATTGGCATCTTTTGTAACTATAGTACAATAGCAAAACCATTACATTGGCATTGGTACAGCCATGGCCCTTACTCAGATTTCATCAATCATACTTGCACTCTTCTGTGTGTGTGTGTGTGTGTGTGTTTATGGTTTATGCAATGTTATCACATGTGCATATTCATGTAGCCACCATCACACTCAAGATACAAAACTATTCCATCATCATGACATTTGATAAAATTTTAACAGAGAAGTCATATTTACAGTCCTCTCTGAATCCCCCTAAAAGTCCCCTGCTGTATTTACTTACTGTTCTTTTTTTTTTTAGGCAGAGTCTTGCTCTGTCTCCCAAGCTGGAGGACAGTGGCACAACCTCAGCTCACTACAACCTCTGCCTCCTGGGTTCAAGCAATTCTCCTGCCCCAGCCTCCTGCATGATTGGGACTACAGGTGTGCACTGCCAAGCCTGGCTATTTTTTTTTTGTATTTTTAGTGGAGATGGGGTTTCACCATGTTGTTCAAGCTAGTCTCGAATTCCTGACCTTGAGTGATCCACCTACCTCAGCCTCCTAAAGTGCTGGAATTACAGGTGTGAACCACCATGCCTGGCCACTTGTTCTTTATTACACTGAGCAGAGTGATGATTAGAAGAATAGAAGACATCTGCCTCCCTGATGACTGTTACTGACCCAGCAGCGGCTGTGTAATCTGATTGGGCATTCAGCCTACACAGACCGAGCAGAGGATAGAGTCTGTGGCTGGGAGAGAGATTTTCACTTCCTCTCTCCCAGCCTCACTCTTATATCCCTCCGTTTCTCCAGGTAAACCTCAGTAAGGAAGCACTATAGACTCTGATGATTTTGGCAGATATCTTATAGCCTAAAAGAAAACCAACCTTAGGATGATGCTAAGGGCACCTCAGTGGAGTGGTGGAAGCAGCCAGAGATCTTACTGATGTCTTGAAAAGCTGATTCACACAGTTACTGGAGCCCATCCTGACTCTGGACTTACACTCAGACAGTGAAAGCTCTCATGGTTTTAGTCCATTTAAGTTAGGGTTTTCTGTGTCTTTCAGTCAAAAGGAGGATAACTGAAGGTTATCTACAAAAACCTACATCTAACATTATACATAATGGTGAAAGACTGAATGCTTTTCCCCCTAAGATCAGGAACAAGGCAAGAATCCACTCTCACTACTTCTATTCAGTATCATACTAGAGGGTCTAGCCCATGTAATTTGGTAATAGAAAGAAATAGAAGGCAGCCTGATTGGAGAAAAAAAAAAGAAGTAAAACTATCTCTGTTCAAAGGTGACATGGGTCAGGAGCAGTGGGTCATGCCAGTAATCCCAACACTTTGGGAGGCCAAGGTGAGTATTGCTTGAGGTCAGGAGTTTGAGACCAGCCTGGCCAACATGGTGAAACCCCATCTCTACTGAAAATACAAAAATTAGTTGGGCATGTGGTGGGCATGTATAATCCCAGATACTCAGGAGGCTGAGGCAGGAGAATCGCTTGAACCCAGGAGGCAGAAATTTCAGTGAGCCAAGATCGTGCCACTGCACTCCAGCCTGAGCAACAGAGCAAGATGCTGTCTCAAAAAGAAAAAGAAATAAAAGCTGGACACAGTGGCACGTGCCTGTAGTCTCAGCTACTCAGGAGGCTGAGGTGGGAGGATCATTTGAGCCCAGGAGTTCTGGGCTGTAGCATGCTATGCTGATGAGGTGTCTGCGCTAAGTTTTGCATCAATATGGTGACCTCTTAATAGTGTGGGACCACCAGGTTGCCTAAGGAGGGATGGACCAGCTCAGGTTGGACATGGAGCAGGTCAAAACTCCCATGCTGATCAGTAGTGGGAAAATGCTAACTTGTATCTGAAATCCATCTCAGTTGCCCCTTGCCTTGTCAGCAATGATCAATGCATTTTAAGCCACCATGGACCACCTGGACAACCATGTGCTCTGCCATAGCCCTTCCCTCGAGGTTTCTTTTTGTTTTCTTTTTTAAGGTGGAGTCCTGCTCTGTCACCCAGGCTGGAGTGCAATGGTGCCATCTTGGCTCACTGCAACCTTCATCTCCCAAGTTCAAGTGATGCTCCTGCTTCAACCTCCCTAGTAGCTGGGATTACAGGTGCCTACCACCTTCCCTGGCTAATTTTTGTATTTTTAGTAGACACAGGGGTTTCACTATGTTTATTAGGCTGGTCTTGAACTCCTGACCTCATGTGATCCATCAGCCTCAGCCTTTCAAAGTACTGGGATTACAGGCATGAGCCACTGTCCTGGCCTGCCCTGGAGGCTTTTATTATAAAATACCTTCCCTCCGGAGGCTGATGATCTCCCCTGTATTGCTTCACCAGACAGAGACTTTGCCCTTATTTCCATAGTACTAAATAGAACTGGGCTGTGGTGTTTCATGGAGATTCTTTAGAAGCTGCTAGTTAACAAGGGAATTGTAACACAGGCCTAGAAACTTCACAGGTCTAGGACGTCCCACAGTGGAACGCAGCTTTGCTTAAACCTGAGCCTTCAGTCATGTACTAAGGCCACTGAACTTCACTCTTCCCTGACCTCATGGTGAGTCTTTGGGTATGTCTTTTCTTCTAAGTGTCCAGCCCCAAGTAGAGGAAGGATCTGCCCACTCATGCCAGTATAAGGCCTCCTTCCAACAGCCTCATTTTGCATTTCAGGACCTACCTTATCCCAGAATGACTAATGGCAGAAATGAGCCATCACTGACAGCAAGGCCATCCTTGCTCCAGCTGGATGGACAGTTTCTTGAGAGATCCAGGTAACTCACTATTTTATAGGATCATAGTCTAGTACTGAGTTAGACATGGAAAACTCAATCCAGATTATTTTTCAGAATCTTTTTAAATTGAAAATAAATAGACTCTCCAGCTATTTTCAGGGTCTTGTTTCTTGATCTCTTGTAAGTAACTGTTTGCACAGTAATATGTGTGTACAATTTTTCCAAAAATAAGAATAATATATTGTCTATATCTTTACATAGTTTATTTCCTTAGACCATGCATATCAAACCCTTTCACTCTAGAAGGTGTGGTAACCAGTCTCTGAAGATAGCCCAAAATGAACCACATCTCCTGGTATTAAATCTTCCTGTGGTCTTCTCACATAGAATCTGGGCTAACCTCATGTTTCACTCATCCAACAGAACATGGCAGACATGACATTATACTAATTCTAGGCATAAACCTAAAGAAAGCATCTGTCTTTGTACTTTTTTTGTGTGAGTTGAGTCTCACTCTGTCACCAGACTGGAGTGCAGTGGCATGATCTCGGCTCACTGCAACTTCCACCTCCCAGGTTCAACTGATTCTCCTGCCTCAGTCTTCCCAGTAGCTGGGATTACACGTGTGCACCACCATGCCCAGTAAGTTTTGTATTTTTAGTAGACATGGAGTTTCACCATGTTAGCCAGGATGTTCTCAATCTCTTGACTTAGTGATCTGCCCGCCTTGGCCTCCCAAAGTGCTGGGATTACAAACATGAGCCCCGTGGGCAGCCCCTGTCTTTGTACTTATAAAAACCCTGAAGCAGCTTATACTTGTAATCCCAGCACTTTGGGAGGCTGAGGTGTGTGGATCATCTTAGGTTAGGAGTTCAAGACAAGCCTGGCCAACATGGTGGGACCCTGTCTCTACTGAAAATACAAAAATTAGCCAGGTGTGGTGGCAGGTCCCTATAATCCCAGCTACTCAGTAGGCTGAGGCAGGAGAATCACTTGAACCTGAAAGGTGGAGGTTGCAGTGAGCTGAGATCATGCCAGTGCACTCCAGCCTGGGTGACAGAGTGAGACCCTGTCTCAAGAAACAAACAAACAAAAAAACAGAAACAGCATGGAAGAAATCAGGCTACCCTACCAAAGAGACCACATAGAGAGGTTAGTCACATGAAGAGAGGTCCCAGCTCTCAGTCATTCCTGCCAAGGCTGCAGACATATGAATGATGCCATCTGGAAGGTCCCAGCCATGCCACCATCTGACTGCCTTATTCAGCCACTATGTTTCAAGTGTCTTATTAGGTGACTATTGATAATTGAAATAGAGCATGTTGTCCTACATGAAATTCACAGAGGAAAAGGATAGGCTACCCCAAAGATGAGCTTCTTACCTCTCATCTCTTATCTACTTAAAGCTGTGTATTAGTCCATTCTCCCACTGCCATGAAGGAATAACTGAGACTGGGTAATTTATAAAGGAAAGAGACTTAATTGACTCACAGTTCCACATTGTGGGGAGGTCTCAGGAAACTTACAATCATGGCAGAAGACAAAGGAGAAGCAGATACCTTCTTCACTGCAGGGTGGAGTGAGTGCAAGCAAGGCAAATTCCAGACAATTACAAAACCATCAGATCTCATGAGACTCATTCACTATCATGAGAGAAGCATGGGGAAACAGCCCTCATGATATAATTACCTCCACTGGTTCTGTCCTTGACATGTGAGGATTATGGAGATTATGAAGATTACAATCTAAGATGAAGTTTCGGGTGGGGACACAGTCAAGCCATGTAAACTTGTAAAAAAAATTTTCCCTTTTGGTACTTATGTGTTATAACTCATTTATAACTAATGCTCAAGTCCAAGTATCATCACTTTCTAATCCCCTTGTCAGTCTTAGTGTAGCTCAAAGCCTTCACAGGAGAGTTTAGCCCTGAAGTTAAGGCCATGGGAGACCTCATTCTTCCTTCCATTTATAACTCCAAGGATCACGGCATTTCTCTATTAAAGGAAGCAAATGGTCACAGTTATGATTCCTCTAAGGGTGAAATGACACAAGCTGACAAAGTCAAAGTAAACAAATGTAGTTAGGAAAGAGCATGCATTACATTAAATGTTTTGCAAGTATAAAATAGGTAGGAAAACAAAATACATACACAGAGACAAGAGATTTGATAATATTTCACATGGGTTTGGAATAAAATGTAAACATAGAAAAATGCAATATATTGTGCACCTAAATTTAAATTAAAATTTGCTTCAATCTGACTTTACAACATGGCAGTTGGTATAAGAGAGTCCATCTTGACCACCAACTAAGGGTAATAGTCACTGGGGCAATGGTTATGTCATATGGCTGTCTTACCTAAAATATGTTCTTACAACATAGAGCAACAGGATATTACTTCATCTCCACTTGTCCAAATAAATTCATGTATAGGCAATTCCTAATTACCCAATTGCAGTAGCAAAGGTATAGCATACGTTGCTGTCAAATTGTCTTCTGCCAATTAGTTTCTTCTCATTATCACTAGATGCCTCATCTTGGTCTTCATAATGGCCTTCTACTTCTAGCTCACAACTCACAAAGTCTACAAAAAGAAGCTGGGCACCATGGCTCATACCTGTAATCCCAGTACTTTGGGAGGCTTAGGCAGGTGGATCACTTGAGGTCAGGGGTGTCAGACCAGCTTGGATGACACAATGAAACCCTGTCTCTTCTGCAAATGCAAACATTAGCTGTGCATGGTGGCATGTACCTGTAGTCCCAGCTGCTTAGGAGGCTGAGGTGGGAAGATTTCTTAAACCTGGGAGGTGGCGGTTGCAGTGAGCTGAGATTGCACCATTGTACTTCACCCTGAGCAACAGAGTAAGACTCCACCTCAAAGAAACAAAACAAAACACAAAAAAATTAGCTGGGCATGGTGGCATGCATCTGTAGTCCCAGCAACTTGGGAGACTAAGGTAGGAGAGTCACTTGAACCCAGGAGGTGGAGGTTGCAGTGAGCCAAGATCATGGCACTGCACTTCAGCCTAGACAACAGGGTCTCAAAAAAAGACAACTGTGTCTCAGAAAAAAGTCTATAGAAAGAAAATGTATATCATTCATTTATTCAATCATCCATTTATTCAACAAATAGTCAATGAGTACCAATTATAGACAGACACTGTTCAAAACATTCAGAACTCAATTCTAGGCATCCTGTCACTGCTGCAGCAATTATAGAGTACTTTTTTAGTTTACAAAGTTATTTCTCCTGATGTATTAAATTGGTCACCAAAACCTTAAAATTTCCAAAAGAAGATAAGGCTACTTTCCACCATCCATAAAGGTGGGTAAGATTTGTTTCCATAACTTCAGCACCATGTAATGATGGTTATTGTGGCCCTGAATTATTTCAAATGTAAAGAATGATAGTGACATCTCTGTAAAGAGAGAGGCCTGATAGAAGTTTCTCATCAATAAGTGATCATAAATGTAGGTGATGATGCTATTCCAAAAACACCACTTATGGATAATATAATGCACTTGAAATCTAAGTACGCCTCTCAATAACAGAAGTGACACAAGCTGACATAAATAAATAAGTGACCAGTGTGTTATGATGATAAGTGTTTTATAAATACCTAATTATATCATATTAAACAAGGGTGGAAAATGGTGGTGGGGCAGCTACACTCACATGTGTCCCTTTCTAGTTCCTGAGAGCTTCTCAAAAATTTTTACAAGGTGGTCAGTTTCATGCTCCGTGCCTCAGGACAATGTGGAAATTTCCTTAGGTGGACCTGCTAAATTCTTAAATAGACCCAGGCAACAAATGATATACTAAATATTTAATTAGTACCAAGAAAAGCATTTGAACACACTGCAATCCTTTTTTGAGATGGAGTCTTGCTCTGTCTCCCAGCCTGGAGTGCAGTGATGTGATCTCAGCTCACTGCAACCTCCACCTCCTGGGTTCAAGCAATTCTCTGTCTCAGCCTCCTGAGTAGCTGGGATTACAGGCACCCACCACCATGCCCAGTTAATTTTTTTTGTATTTCTAGTAGAGACAGGGTTTCACCATCTTGGATAGGCTGGTCTTGAATTCTGACCTTGTGATTCACCTGCCCTGGCCTCCCAAAATACTGGGATTACAGGCGTGAGTCAATATTTCACAAAAATAGATAAATTCTAGAAGTTGCAGGGCTAAAAAACAAAAGGATAGTGTGAATTTCTTACATATAAAATGTAGACATTAACATTGTATTTTCCAAAATATGGCTATTTTCATATATGAAAAATAACGTGAATGCATTTGATATGAGAAGGTGAATGATATTAGTCGTTTGAAATGTGTCCCTCAGAGGCTATATCTAGGAGTTAAGAAACTTAAGATCTATTTTTGTTTTTCAGTCCAGAGCGAAGTTAGCAAGCATTGAAAGCTGTTTATTTCAGAGATGATGAAAAAATGAGAATGCCCTGTGTTCCTATGACTTCAAAGAATCCTGTAGACATAACTTTATTCATCTCAGAGAATACATATGCTAATTATGTTATACATATTATATATAATAAACTACTTACTTGCTTGTTTTATAGAAAGAGAGTTCAGGCCTTGGGAAAACACTTGTGCAAAAGTGGAAAAACCAGAAAGAAACTCTTAGGTCTTCTAACTCTTTGGCTTAGATTATTCTTTCTCTGTAACTGGAGACACATTTTCTTCCTGCTCTAACTGGTTCCATGGATTGAGTTACTAGACAGTAGGAATGTATCTTTTTTTCTCTCCTAGTTTCCACTACTCACTGTTGATTCTCTTCCCATCTCTCAGTTTACTTTCCAATCTTTTTCCAGTGTCTCTTCTATTAGATACTTCTCAAGTCTTGCAGTTATTGGTCTCTCCTCAGCCCACTCACTTTCTTTTATTAAATTGAGACTGAGTCTCACTATGTTGCCTAGCGTGGTCTCTAACCCCCAGGCTCAAGCAATCCTCCTGCCTCAGTCTCTCCAGTAGCTAGAATTACAGACACACACTGCCACACCCAGCTACTTTTTTTTTGAGACAGAGTCTCACCCTGTCTCCCAGGCTAGAGTGCAATGGCACAACCTCAGCTCACTGGAACCTCTGCCTGCTGAGTTCAAGCGATTGTTATGGCTCAGCCTCCCGAGTATCTGGGATTACAGGTGTGTGCCACCATGCCTGGCCAATTTTTGTGTTTTCAGTTGAGATGCAGTTTCACCATTTTGGCCAGGCTGGTCTCAAACTCCTGACCTCAAGTGATCCACCCACCTTGGCCTCCCAAAGTACTGGGATTACAGGAGTGAGCCACATGCCTGGCCTAAATTTTAGCTCATGGAGGTGTTAGTCCATCTCAGTGAGACTATCTGACACTTTCTGCTGCCCCTCTTCACTACTTCTAACTGAGCAGTAGTGATGATGTTCTGTGTTCACTGCCCTTAGCATAGAATTGGTAGAGGAATAAATGCAGACAAGAAAGGATAGTTTTCTTAGTTTTTCCATTTAAAAGTAGACTGTGAGGCTGGTCATGATCACTCATGCCTGTAATCCCAGCACTTTGGGAGGCTGAGGCAGGTGGATCACCTGAGGTCAGGAGTTCAAGACCCACCTGGCCAACATGGCAAAACCCCGTCTCTACTAAAAATACAAAAATTAGCTGGGTGTGGTGGTAGGTACCTGTAATTCCAGCTACTCAGGAGGCTGAGGCAAGAAAATCACTTAAACCTGGGAGGTGGAGGCTACAGTAAGCTGAGGTTGTGCCATTGCACTCCAGCCTGGGTGACAAGAGCAAAACTCCATCTCAAAGATAAATAAATAAATAAACTATGAAGCCCATTCCAGAAACAGTAACCTGAAGGAAAATATATTTAGTCTAAAAATCCTTTCTTTCGAGCATCAGAATCTGGCTTTTGAATATCAGAAGCTAAAATCCCACAGAATTTAGAGCAGTAAAGTATTTCTATCATCAATAAGTTTGGACGAAGACATGCATATATAAGAGCTTGCCACTCTAGAGGATATAAGATCCCCTGAAAAGGTGGAGGAACAGAAACAATTCTGATGAGCATCCTTTCTTGCACCATTCCAAGCCTGAAGAGAAGCAAGGGAAAATAAAAGAAACTCCAGATTGGCTGGGGTCTCAGAAGTGGAGGGAATCTGGTGTTAAACATCAGTCTCCACCTGGCACAGGGCTCATACCTGCAATCCCAGTACTTTGGGAGGCCAAGGTGGGAGGATTGCTTGGAGCTAGGAGTTTGAGACCAGCCTGGGCAACACAATGGCATCCCACCTCTACAAAAAACAAAACAGTTAGCCAGGCCTGGTGGCATGTGCCTGTAGTCTCAGCTAATCTGAGAGGCTGAGAAAGCAGGATCTCCATGGCTTGAGCCCAGGAGATCAAAGCCGCAGTAAGACATAATGTACCACTGCACTCCTGCCTGAGCAATAGAGCAAGACTCTGTCTCAAAAAAATAAAACAAAACAAAAGTCAGTCTCATATAGGCTTCTTGCATCCTGCATGGACTGGGTATAGGTCATAAATGTTGAAGCCAAGAGTACATGAAACCACCCCACTACCCTACCTATAGCCTTCTAGGCAGGTAACAAGCAGCCAAATATTTTCCATTCCCTGGGAGAGATGTGAAGACAACAGAGAGAGATGATTTAGGATTAGGAAGAAGGAAATGGTAGCAGAGAATCCCTTGAACATTCTGACCAGAGATCTGATAAGAAAATAAACATCTCAAGAGATTTCAGTGAGAAAGATGAAGAACAACCAAAGGCCAGATAAAATGTGGCCATTGAGGCCAGGCATGGTGGCTCAGGCCTGTAATCCCAGCATTTTGGGAGGCTGAAGCAGGAGGATCACTTGAGTGCAGGAGTTCAAGGCAGCCTGGACAATGTAGGAAGACCCTTGTCTCTAATTTTAAAATTAACATTTATTAAAATAAATAAATGTGACCATTGAGCCCTAGACACTACCTAGTCTCTCCCTGACCTCACCAGAATGCACCAACATAGCACTCAGAATTGAGATGCAATCCTGTGGTGAGAAGGAGAGAGGCAAGAGTTTGATCAGCTGAGAAAGCCCTGTTGGCTAAAAATTACATTTCAGCCACTAGGCAGAATGGGGACTCAAGTTAAAAATCAAGTTTTTTGAGCTGGGCACATTGGTGCGCACCTACTACTTGGGGAGGCTGAGGTGGGAGGATTGCTGAAGCCCAAGAGTTAGACACCAGGCTGAGTAACATAGTGAGATCCCATCTCAAAAAATAATAGTAATAATAATCAAGTTTATATAGAACAAAAATTAGAAAAGCTTTGTTTCCTGCATACCCAAGTATGAGTACTGAAATTTGTTCAAGCTACACTAGTTTTTATCTGTTCACATGATTGTCTAACCACTGGGCTAAAAACTCATCAACAGTAGGGACTGAGACTTTTCATCTCTGACTCCCTATCACATAACATAAAGACTGAAATGGAGACTGAATATGTGGTCAGTGGATTCAGCCATTTGATGCCCATCCAAGCATCAAATATCCAATGTTGCCAAACACCCTGGTGGGGGTAAGATAATCCAAGAGTGCAAGCTATTTAGCCAGGGATTCATATGCGCTTGGGACAGTGAAGAAGACATAGTAGGGGCAGTGGGGAGGCAGCCTGTGGGAAATCCCAAGAGGTGCCTTTGTGTAATCATCACAAGAGATTATAAGTTTTATTAAACCACGGGAATTTTTTTCAAGGCTGGAGGAATCTCTGTAGGATCTAACCCAAAACAAAGTCAGGCATTTTTGCTTCAAAGCCTGTAGACAGGGCTTATTTTAGAGTAGGTGGATTCTATCTTTGCCTCCACGTGTGATTTTAGAGACCCAAGCAGCTCCCTGCAAATCTTCCCCATCTGCTATTGCTGGGGAATTGTATTTCACTGTCAATTCTCCCTCCATTTCTTTAGCCTAAAATCTTATTCCTTGATAAAATGGAGACAGATTTGAGAAAAAGAAATATTTTGAGTTACTACCAGCCTTTTATCCTTTGAGCTGACCAAAAGAGTGAATAAATTTTTTAATTTTTATTTTTAGTAGAGAGGGGGGTTTCACCGTGTTAGCCAAGATGGTCTCTATCTCCTGACCTCATGATTCTCCTGCCTTGGCCTCCCAAAGTGCTGGGATTACAGACATGAGCCACCACACCCAGGCTTCTCATTTTTAAAACAAGAGATAGGTTGGATGGAGAGGTAGAAAGTAGCAGGTACAGGGAAGTTGGGAAGGAGGCTGCCTGAGTGGCAAAAAGACAGAATAGAGAAGCCCAGCTAACAAAGAATGGCAGTTCTGCATAGGGCCTTTTATACTTAGGCAAGAACAGGCTATGGATCTGGATCTGGGAGAATTAGAGAAAGAAAATAGAGGAGCTCTCCATCCCCCATTGCCTCATGCTAGTCATTGGTGCCTTGAGAATTGTCCTGGCCTGCTTAGCAGCAGTTTTCTGTCTTGGATAAATTGATGCTTTTCTAAGAATTAAGAGAGGCATGATGGACAGCAGCAGAAGTAAACCCTGGGGCATGCACCAACTCACCGTGTTGATTCCTGAGCTTGTGATATAGAGAACTATGTAATTACAAGACTATAATTCTTGTCAATTGGCTTGAGGAAATTAGACACACAAACCAAATTGCCAGGAGCAATGAGGTAAGATAGATTTTTTTGGAGCCAAATGTATTTTATGGATGTAAGCGTCTTTGAGGCTTGGTTTTCCTGATGAGAAGACATTGCTGAGTGAAATCTAATGACTGCAGGAAGTAGCTCTCACTTGCCAAAGCAAAGAAACAGTGATAGTACTGGCAAAGATATAACAGGCACAGTCTGAAGGTCTGAGAATGTTCTGGAAAGATTGACGGTCAAGTAGCCCATTCTTCTCCCCATTTAACTGGGTCTTCTCAAGCAGGATGAAAATAATCTAAGTTCATCTCTGCTGTGCTTCTGTTCAAGTGACTGAGTCATGGACACACTGGCATGGCTTAGAAACAAATACCTAGCCATTGTCTTAGTCCATTGAAGCTACTGCAACAAAATCCCATAAATTGAGTAGTTTATAAACAACAGAAGTTTATTTCTCACAGCTCTGGATACTGGCAAGTCCAAGATTAAGATGCCAGCAGGTTCGATGTGTGATGAAGGCCTGTCCTCTAGTTCATAGCCAGTGGTAGCGGACTATCTTCTTACTGTATCCTCACATGGTGGAAGGGGCTAGCTAGCTCTCTGCAATCTCATTTGTGAGGGCTGTGTCCTCTTCTTCTAATCACCTCCCAAAGGCCCCACCTCCTACTATCATCACCTTGGGGGTTAGAATTTCAACATACAAATTTTGGAAGGACACAAACATTCAGACCCTAGCAATCATTGATTGTACCTTACGTGTCTTTGGAAACTTAGCACTTCCAAATGGAATGTAGTCAGGAAGACTTAAGTGTTGTAACTTTTTTTTGAGACAGAGTCTTGCTGTGTCACCCATGCAACAGAGTACAGTGGCCCAATCTCAGCTCACTGCAACCTCCACCTCCCAGCTTCAAGTGATTCTGGTACCTCAGTCACCTGAGTAGCTGGGATTATGGGTGTGCCCCACCATGGCTGGACAATTTTTTTATATTTAGTAGAGATGGGGTCTCACCATGTTGCCTAGGCTGCTGTTAATGTCCTGACTTCAGGTGATCTACCCATCTTGGCCTCCCAAAAGTGCTGGGATTACAGAAGTGAGCTACCACACTCAGCCAAGTGATGCAACTTTTACTTCTGCTTTTCTCTTTGATCTTTACCCTCCCTGCCAACTGCTCAGCCTCTCGGTTGGCAAGGTGAAGTTAGCACTGTGCTGAGAGCCACGGATGTGCTTGTTGATTCTACATCGGGGAAAAGAATCACCAGCACATCTCAATCTAGGTCAGCAAGACTTTAGTGCTAGAGCTTGAAAAGCAATGGATTAATAATAATAATAATAAAAATAATAATAATAACAACATGTCCCCAGGGTTTCTCTTACAGTTTTCACAGAGGATGAAACTGGACTGCAATGAAATATCCCTTCACTACACTCAAGAGGCAACTGCAGGTACAAGAATAAATAAGAGTGCAAGAGTAAATCCCCACTGATGTCTAGACCAGAAAAACACTGAAAGCGCTGGGCGTGGTGGTGCGTGTCTGTAGTCTCAGCTACTCAGGAGGCTGAGGTGGGAGTATCGCTTGAGCCCAGGAGTTCTGGACTGTAATGCGCTATGCCTATCGGGTGTCCGCACTAAGTTCGGCATCAATATGGTGACCTCCTGGGAGCGGGAAACCATCAGGTTGCCTAAGGAGGAGTGAACCGGCCCAGGTCAGAAACGGAGCAGGTCAAAACTCGCGTGTTGATCAGTAGTGGGATCGCGCCTGTGATTAGCCACTGCAGTTCAGCCTGGGCAACCATGGCGCAACCCCGTCTTTTTTTTTTTTTTTAAAAAGAAAAACACTGAAAGCAAATTAAGCCATTTGCAATGCTGGGATTGGTGCCTTAGAATAAAGATAACTAAAAAAAAAAAATCGGCAATCCAGCTGGGTACAGTGGCTCACACCTGTAATCCCGGCACTTTGGGAGGTTGAGGTGGGCAGATCACTTGAGGTAGGGAGTTTGAGACCAGCCAGGCAAACATGGAAAAACCCCGTCTCCACTAAAAATACAAAATTGGGTGGGTGTGATGAAACATGCCGGAAATCCCAGCTACTCTGGAGGCTGAGGGAGGAAAATCGCTTGAACCTGGGAGGCGGAGGTTGTGGTGAACCGAGATAGCACCATTGCACTCCAGACTGGGCAATAAGAGCAAAAGTCCATCTCAAAAAAAAATTGGCAATTAACCTAGGATTACAATCTTTAAATGTGTCATATCAATATTTATGCATATGTGCGTGTTTAACAAGTGAGGATTTTTCTTTTTTGTTGTTGTTGTTTAGTGCCTTGAAATGTGTGTAGCTGTTTCCTACTTTTCTTGAATTTAAGTGGTGACTTTTACAAGGTAGTTACCACAATTGTCCTTATTACCTTTACATTTGTATTTAATTTATAAACATTTTTCATTTGACCTACATGCTGGGGATATGCTTCAAGTGAAACAAGGCAAATTGCCCTTGTAAGGAAGGTAAAAGGAAAGAAAATGGGAGGGGTAAGCCCACGTCCCCCACTCTCACTTGTAGTTCATGTTGTCAAGTTGTTCATCTCACGTCTGCCACTTCTCTGCTCCTCTCTTCTAAAACAATCCCAAGATCATCTGGTCAAGTTTTCTCCAGGGTGAAAGCACATCTGTGGTGAAGGAACATTCCTGGTGGTCACTCCTGATGATTTCTGTTCCTGAGGCAGTGGATGCAGATCCGATGAAGCAAACTGGCCTCTTTTCTCCTGACTCACTGTTTCCTTGCCTCTGCTCTTCCATGGTGACCCCTGAGACCAGGAAATGTCTGACAGTCCCTTCCTCATTCCTACAGGTGACAGAGACAGCTAGATGTCTACCCACTGCCATTTCCCTGCTACAGACTAAATGCTTGTCTTCCCAAAATTCATATATTGAAATCCTAACCCTCAATGTAATGGCATTTGAGGATGGGGCTTTTTGGGGGTGATGAGCATTATTTGAGATCATGACAGTGAGCCCTTATGATGGAATCAATGCCCTTATAAAAAGAGGAGGAGGCACCTGGTGTGATTCGGTCCTGCACGGCTATTCTCTTAAGCAGTGGTTGTTTATCTCTGTCCACCTTCTCTCACACCTAAGTGCATGCTGTCACCCAATGGAAGATTGAATGGGCATGGACATGAGCCCCCTGAGGTCCCAGAACTATCTTTTTGGTTGTGAACTAAAGGCCAACAAAGATGATCACTTAAGGTGGATAATGATGAAATGAGCACCAGTTATCTTTAAGAATGGTCAGTTTAGGGACTAGTGCAAAGGATGAATTGCAGATTGTTAAAGCAGAGTCAATGAATTATGAAGGCAGTCCCATTAAAGTAACACTGGCAACTTAAAAAATGTCTGTACAGCCAACAGTTTCCCTTGGGGGCATTGAAATAACACCACCAGTGGTCTTACAGTTGAAGTGTGGTTCAAGGCCAGCGCATATTAGTGGACAGCACTTAGTAGCTGTGGAGGAAGATACAGAGTCAGAAGATGAATAGGAGGAGGATTCAAAACTCTGAAGTATATCTGGAAAGTGGTCTGCCCCTGGAGGTGGTAGCCAGCTTCCACAGAAAAAACTAAAACTTACTGCTGATGAAGATGATGTCGATGAAGATTATGATGATGATGATTTTGATGATGAGGAAACTCATCATCAAAAAGCACCAGTGAAAAAATACATGAGATACTTCAGCCAAAAATGCACGAAAGTCAAATCAGAATGGAAAAGGCTCAAAACCATCATCAACACCAAAATCAAAAGGACAAGTATCCTTCAAATAACAGGAAAAAACTCCTAAAACACCAAAAGGACCTAGTTCTGTAGAAGACATTCAAGTAAAAATGCAAACAAGTATAGAAAAAATCACACTGAACAATCCTGGGCACTACCAGTAAATTAAGCCCAAAGATGGAGAGAAAGAAAAAAGAGAGACAAATGTAGTCCATAATGAGTGTTATCAGCAATCCAGACTGAAGTCTATTTTAATCTCAATCCCCTTTTCTGATTTGCCACCCATGCCTCTTCAGGAAACAATCTCACTCTTGGTTCCCTAAAGCACTTTCTTCTCATTGCTGTGATTCAGTGAACCTTGCCCTTTGCTTTCTATTACTTGTGCATTTGCCTCACCTCTGACCATGTTTTAAATCACCTTTCTATCTGTTTAGCTGCTCAATAAATATTTGAATGAATAAAAAAAAGAGGCTGGGAATGGTGGTTCACCCCTGTAATCCCAGCACTTTTGGGGGCCAAGGTGGGCAGATCACCTGAGGTTAGGAGTTCAAGAACAGCCTGGTCAACATGGTAAAATTCCATCTCTACTAAAAATACAAAAATTAGGTGGGTGTGGTGGCACGTGCCTGTAGTCCCAGCTACTCAGGGGGCTGAGGCAGGAGAATCACTTGGACCCAGGAGGCAGATGTTGCAGTGAGCCGAGATAGCACCCCTGCACCTCAGCCTGGTTGACAGAGTGAGACTCTCTCAAAAAAGGAGAGAAAAAAAGAGGAGACACAGGATCTTCCTCTCTGCTCACCAGCAATTGAGGATAGAAGACAGTCATCTACAAACCAAGAAGTGGCCCCTCACCAGACCTGGATCTGCCAGCACCTTATCTGAGACTTCCTAGCTTCCAGAGCTGTGAGATGTAAACTTTTATTGTTTAAACCATTCAGTCTATTTTATTCTATTATACCATGTAGTCTATGATATTCTATCAGTATTATTATTTTTGCTTGGGTAATCCCTTTTAATGGTGAACTTCAGGTCACAACCATAAATATCAGTTCAACTACATCAAGGTTTCTGAAGACAATGGCTTCTCCACCCAAGCAGGTTGTATATAAATTCCAAATAGAACCTGGCACCACCCTGCAGGAATTCTAACTTCACACTTTTGGGAAAATTTACCAATATGGCTTCAGAATAAACTAACTTTATACAGCACATTAAAAAAAAAAGACTTTTATTCAGCATCACAATCAGACTAAGTGCAGACTAAAGCTTCTTTTTTTTTCCTTGCCAATGAAACCTTTACTTTATTGCAAATGTCAATATGACCAGCTTAAGAAAACTACTTTTTCTAGTCTCCCAGGTGAATAGGCATGAGCAAGTGGTAAAATTTTGGCTGGCAAGATGGGAATAGAAATTGTTGAGTAGGACATCTGTAAAGCTTCTTAAAAGGGGAAAATGGCTCATCTGTGTGCCCCTTAATATTTTCCCTTCCCCTTTCTTACTTATCTATACTAAGCACAAACACAGCACCACTATGTACATTGCAAGGATATATGTGTATTCAAGAGCACATCTCAATCATGCCAGAATAGGATGCCTGCAGGAGAGAAGCAATGGGAGTAAGTGGCTGGTACAAATGGGAAAAGCAACTTTTTGGAGGGGTGGGGGGGATTTCATGACCTCATCTTTAAAAACACACAGATACACACACACACACCCCTTTTACTTCAGTTTTGGGGGTACATGTGAACGTTTGTTACATACATAAATTCATGTCATGGGGGTTTGTTGTACCGATTATTTTATCACCCAGGTATTAAGCCCAGTACCCAATAGTTATATCATTGTGGTTTTGATTTGCATTTCTCTAATGATCAGTGATATTAAGCTTTATTTCATATGCTTGCTGGATGCATATATGTCTTCTTTTGAAAACTGTTTGTACATTTCCTTGGCCCACTTTTTAATGGAGGTGTTTTCTCTTGTAAATCTGTTTAAGTTTCTTATAAATGCTGGATATTAGACTTCTGTCAGTGCATAGTTTGCAAGTATTTTCTCTGATTCTGTAGATTTTCTGATTACTCTGTTGATAGCTTATTTTGCTGCTCAGAAGCTCTCAAGTTCAATCAGATTCCACTTGTCAAATTTTGCTTCTGTTGTGATTGCTTTTGGTGTTTTTATCATGAAATCTTTGCCCATTTCTATGTCCAGGATGATATGGCCTAGGCTATCTTCCAGGATTTTTATAGTTTTGAGTTTTACATTTAAGTCTTTAATTCATCTTGAGTTGATTTTTGTATATGGTATAAGGAAGAGGTCCAGCTTCAATCTTCTGCATATAGCTAGCCAGTTATCCCAGCACCATTTATTGAATAGGGAGTCTTTTTTTTATTGGAAAAGTAAATTTTTTAAAAAGAAGGGAGGTCAAGAAGGCAGATCAGACCGGGTATGGTGGCTCACATGTGTAATCCCACCCAGGCTGAGGTGGCTGGATCACCTGAGGTCAGGAGCTTGAGACCAGCCTGGCCAACATGATGAAACCCCGTCTCTATCACAAATACAAAAATGGAGGCTCCTCCCTCCCCAAGATGGCTGCTGAAGGTGATTTATTGCTGCTGCAGCTCCCCAAGCTGCTTAAAACCAGCAAACAGCTTCTGGAAATAGAAGAAGTAGTGACTGAATCTGCCGGTTTCCGGATAGTCCAGGAGAAGATGTTCAAGGACCTGGACCTCCTTGAGAAGGCTGCCAAAATGTTGTCGCAGCTCGACTTATTCAGTCAAAATGAAGATTTGGAAGAGATTGCTTCCACTGACCTGAAGTACCTATTTGGTGCTAGCATTTCAAGGAGCCCTCACCATAAAATAAGTCAACCCCAGCAAATGTCTAGATCCTTTGCAGTGGGCTTGAGAACACTTTATAAACTACTTAACTAAGTGCCATTGCTATCATGTGGCAAAGTCTGAGCTGCCCAAAGCCAAGAACTCTGCTGAAAATCACACTGCTAATTCCTCTATGGCTTATCCTCGCCTCATTGCTATGGCAGCTCAAAGACAGATTAAAATAGAGAGATACAAGCAGAAGAAGGATTTGGAGCATAGGTTGTCTGCAATGAAATCTGCTGTGGAAAGTGGTCAAGCAGATGACGAGCATGTTCATGAATCTTATCTTCACCTTCCGAGGTGGATAGATATCAGCTTAGAAGAGATTGAGAGCATTGACCAGGAAATAAAGTTTCCTGAGAGAAAGAAATGCTTCAAGAGAGGAATCAACTTCTAACTTATCTTGCAGGAGAGGCCTCCAGTGAAACCCTTCATTCTCACTTGGAACATGGCCCAAGTCTAATTATCTGGAGCTGGTTATTCAAACCTGGCAACTATGATGGTGAGTGACTGGTATGAGCAACGTTAGAAATATGGAGCATTCCCAGATCAGGGAGTGATCAAGGCAACACCAGAGGAATTAAGAAAAGCAGCTCAGCAACAGGAAGATTAAGAAGAAAAAGAGGAGGAGGATGAACAAACACTGTACGGAGCTCAGGAGTGGGATGACTGGAAAAGCACCCATCTGAGGGGCTATGGTGACCGACACAACATGTGCTGATCTTCCCACAACACGGCAGGACTGCAGGGTGCACACCTCCCCCGCCAAGGAAAACCTTGCAGTCCTCCCTGCCCTGGGCTCCCTCTGCAGCTGTGTACAACAAAGGCAAAATGCTAAATCTTATTTTGCATTCAATAAAGTGTCAAGTGATTGTGTGTATTTGTACACCCCCCCCACAAAATTATCCAGACATGGTGGTAGGCACCTGTAGTTTCAGCTATTCAAGAGGCTGAGGCAGGACATTTGCTTGAACCTGGGAGGCAGAGGCTGCAGTGAAATCACACCACTCTACTTCAGCCTGGGCAACAGAGCCAGAGCCCATCTCGAAAAAAAAAAGGAGAGATTGTTTACACCTGTAATCTAGTAATCCCAGCAAATTAAGAGGCCAATATAGAGGCTTGCTTGAGGCTAGAAGTTTGAGACCCCATCTGCACACACAAAATTTTTTTATTTGGCTGGGTGTGGTGGTGTGTGCCTGCAGTCCTGGGTATGGTAATGTACTCCTATAGTCCCATCTTCTCAGGAGGCTGAGGAAGGAGGGCCGCTTTAGCTCAGGAGTTCTAAGCAGCAATGAGCCCTGGTAGTCCCACTGTACTACAGCCTAGGTGACAAAATGAGACCTTGTTTCAAAAAAAAAATTAAATAAAGGGCTCTGTACAGACTGTTGTTAAGAATGTTTTCTGAAATCGGTGTTATGGGTGTTTTATTTAACTCAACTCTCTTCTCTTTGTGTCCTGGAAGGGAGGGAGAACAGGGAGAGGAGAGACAAAGAATCACAGCCAAAAGCTGTGGTCAATAATTGTATAAAACCCTGCAGTGGTGCAGCAGCCTCTACTCTATGGGTAATTAAGAGGCAAACTCTCCACTTCCACTAGTATTCCTTGAAGATGTGAGCAACAGCTCTGGGCTGTCCTGTAGGAAAGACATGGGCTGCTGGCTAGCCCTTGTATCTCAAATCCAAACATGCATTTCCTTTCCAGATCCTCTGTCCTAGGCGGTGGGGGTGCGCCCAGCTTCAGATCCTTGATTCATCTTATCTTTACACAGCTGTCAATTTTAGGACTCAATAGACTTAACTTCCTGTTTAGGTTCTCTTTTCCATCAGGAGAGACTGCTGGCTGCCTTCTTCCTCTAAGCAGAAGTGCATAAAATTAAATGTTACCTAAAGTCTCCGTGTTTTGGGAGAGGTTAAAGAAGGAGTGTGGTAGGCTGTCACATCAGTGAGCCCGGCTGAGCTATGCCTCCTTGTATACTCCACTGCCTTGGAATCTCAGTGTCCCTATGACCTGCTTTAATCAGTAGAAACAGGCAGAAGGGGTACTATTTGGAGCCAGAGACTTGAGGACTGGAAGCTTCTGTTTTGGCCCTCTGGGGGAAGCCAGCTCCCCTGTAGAAAGATGACTGCCCTAAGCCCAGTGTGCTGTGAAAAAGCTCACAACAAGTTTTACAGTGGTTTGTTATTAATACTAGATAACCCAAACAAACAACCACCATACTGCATTATATTTAGGGCTTGTATTTCCAACTTAGGGGAACAACAGCTCAGGGGAGAAGGTAGCATTTCCTTTTTTTCTTTTTCTTTTTTTTTTTTTTTTGAGATGGAGTCTTACTCTGTAGCCCAGGCTGGAGTGCAGTGGTATGACTGGGTCCCAGTTACTGGGCCCCAGTTAAAGCAATTCTCCTGCCTCAGCCTCCCAGTAGCTGAGATTACAGGCACATGCCACCATGCCCAGCTAACTTGTAATTTTAGTAAAGATTGGGTTTCACCATGTTGCCCAGGCTGGTCTTGAACTCCTGACCTTGTGATTCACCTGCCTAGGCTTCCCAAAGTGATGGAATTACAGGTATGAGCCACCGCAGCTGGCAAGTAGTGTTTCTTCTCACAGGGAAAGAGTGGTTGTTAACGATGTCTCCCATGTGTAAAAGGATGCATGACACTGCAAAGCATCATCAAATGCTGACTTCCTCTCACTGCATTTCTCTCCTCTGGCCCCTTTTCTCCCTTGACTCACCCACCACCCACCTTTTTTTTGAGACAAGTTCTCACTCTGGTTGCCCGGGCTGGAGTGCAATGGCATGATCTTGCCTCACTGCAGCTTCAACCTCCTGAGCTCAGGTGATTCTCCCAACTCAGTCTCCTGAGTAGCTGGGAATACAGGTGCACACTATCATGCCTGGCTAATTTTTTTGTAGTTTTAGTAAAGAAAGGATTTCATCTCATGTTGCTTAGGCTAGTCTCAAACTCCTGGACTCCAGCAATCTGTCCCCCTCAGCCTCCCAAAGTGCTGGGATTACAGGTGTGAGCCACTGCACCCAACCTTCTCTCCCTTTTAATGAACTAATACCCCTTGGCCCTGGAAGAAGCCTTCTGCTTCTTCTCACTCCTGTCGCTTTGCCTGTTCTGTGCCATCCACCTGCAACACTCTGCCTTCATTTCTGTGTATCAATATCACTCTAGTTTTTCTAAATCATTATTAAGTATAACTTTTTTTTTTTAGATACAGGGTCTCACTGTGTTGCACAGGCTAGTCTTGAACTCCTGGGCTCAGGCAATCCTCCTGTCTGTGCCTCCCAAAGTGCTGGGGTTATAGATGTGAGCCACCACATCCAGCCTAAGTATAACCACTTTAATAGTTTTCCATGAATATCTCAACCCCAGTAAAAGCTGCTCCTTTCCTCTGAAATCCATTCCCAAAACAATGCTAAGTAGAAAATTGATTTGGCCATTACTCATTTTGTGACATAATTTCTCTTATTGTCTTGAATAATATGTAAATGTACCTTGATTTAACTTTACAGTGGTTTGTTTCTTGTTCCCTGAATCAGATCATAGCTCATTAAGAACAGGAATATTGGGCTGGGTGCAGTGGTTCATGCCTGTAATCCTGACAGTTTGGGAGGCCAAGGTGGGTGGATCATGAGGTCAAGAGATAGAGAGCATCCTGGCCAACATGGTGAAACCCCATCTTTATTAAAAATACAAAAATTAGCTGGGCATGGTGGCGCACACCTATAGTCCCAGCTACTCAGGAGGCTGAGGCAGGAAAATTGCTTAAACCCAGGAGGTTGAGGTTGCAGTGAGCCAAGATCACACCACTGCACTCCAGCCTGGTGACAGAGCAAGACTCCTCTCAGAAGAAAAAACAAACAAACAGAAATATTGGCTGGGCAAGGTGGCATAAGCCTGTAATCCTAGCATTTTAGAAGGCCAAGGTGGGCAGATTACTTGAGGTTGGGAGTTCCAGACCAGCCTGGCCAACATGGTGAAATCCTGTCTCTACTAAAAATACAAAAATTAGCGGGGCATGGTGGTACCTGCTTGTAGTCCAAGCTACTTGAAAGGCTGAGGCAGGAGAATTGCTTGAACCCAGGAGGTGGAGGCTGCGAGCAGCCAAGATCATGTTGTTTTACTCCAGCCTGGGGGACAACAGCAAAACTCCATCTAAAAAAATAAGAACAGGAATATATGTTGTCATTCATTCATTCATTAGAAAGTCAGTAAATATCTATTGATTTTAACTATACTTACCAGTTCCATCCAGACCAAGCAGCCTAATAGTTTTCTTTTTAAAGCTCTCACATCCTATCAGAATGATTGCAACAATTTTTAACTTTTGTCCAAGACAGAGGGGATTTCTGGGAATGAGAACCTTCAGTTTTAAAACTGAAAAATTAGCCAGGCATGGTGGTGTGCACCTGTAGTCCCAGCTGTTCCGCAGGCTGAGGCAGGATAATAACTTGAACCTGGGAGGCAGAAGTTGCGGTGAGCTGAGATTGTACCATTGCACTTCAGCCTAGGTGACAGAGCAAGACTGTCTCAAAAATAAATAAATTACATTAAATAAAACTGAGAATGTCCCATGCAAACCAGGACAAGTTGGCTATCCTACTTATAAGGTTATTTTCTCATCTAATTTATATGGTGCTCTGCCCACAGTTTCAAACAGCAGAACAGTTGCCTAAACCCTATTTTCACATAAATTACTCTTGTAAGTTCTATAAGTTCAAACAGGTGGTCTCCTAAACAAGTTTTACTTAAATTTGATAGGCTTTTGAAAATCATTTGTGATAATTATACCTTACCCGAATGGAGGTTGTTTTCATAGTAGAAGCTGTAAAAAGGAACACATGTCATTTGGCCCCAGACAGTCTTACTGTATTTCATCCTGCTGCAGAGAAAGTTCAGTGCTACAGTAAGATCTTAGTTAGTCCTTTTGCTACATTGTATTGAAACACTTACCGGTCACTCTTTACTTTCCAGTACTGTCAGTTTCCTTTTTTGAGATGGAGTCTCACTCTGTTGCCAGGCTGGAGTATAGTGGGACATCTCGGCTCACTGCAAGCTCCGCCTCTGGGGTTCAAGCGATCCCCCTGCCTCAGACTCCTGATTAGCTGGGACTACAGGTGTGCACCACCACACCCAGCTAATTTTTTTGTATTTTTAGAGATGGTGTTTCACCATGTTAGCCAGGATGATCTCAATCTCCCGACCTCATGATTCGCCTGCCTTGGCCTCCCAAAGTGCTGGTATTACAGGCATGAGCCACCACGCCCAGCCTAGTGTGAGCTTCTTAAAGCCAAGGGCTGGTGTATTCATATGACAACATTTATAAAACACTTACAGTGTATCAGACAATGTTCTTTGCTTTTTAAAAATTTTTTTCTTGTGTGTAAGAAACATGTTGTAATAACATGCTCTCAAAGTTTGCTTCCAAAGATGTTTCTCGGTCAAACAGTTATATTAACTAACTGAAAATAGCTTTTGATTCATCTTTAAGAAAGCATGCGTACATTTGCCTTTTTTTGGTATAAATTTACGGGGTACAAAGGTTATTTTGTTTCATGCATAGATTGTTTATTGGTGAAGGGCTTTTAGAGTGTCCATTACCAAATAACATATATTGTACCCATTAAGTGAGTTCTCATTATCCATGCCCTCCCACTCCCTACTTCTTTTGAGTCTCCTTTGTCTATTATTCTGCACTTTAATCCATGTGTCAATATTATTTACCTCCCACTAGTAAGTGAGAACATGCAGTATTTGTCTTTTTCTGAGCTCTTTCACTTAATGGCCTCCAGTTTCAACCTTGTTTGTTGCAAAAGACATGATTTCATTCTTTTTATGGCTGAATGGTATCCCAATGTGTGTGTGTGTGTGTGTGTGTGTGTGTGTGTGTGTGTATTACATTTTCTTTATCCAGTTATCCATTGATGGACAGGTTCATTTCGTATCTCTGCTATTGTGAATAGCGTTGCGATAAACATGTGAGAGCAGACTTTTTTTGCTATCATGATTTCTTTTCCTTTGGGCAGATACCCAATAGTGGGATTGCTAGATTGGCCAGTAGTTCTATTTTTAGTTATTTGAGAAATCTCCATATTATTTTTCATAGTGATCACACTAATTACCATCAACAGTGTATTAGACTTAACTTTTTGACACATCCTCACCAACATGGTACTTTTTGTCTTTTTAGTAATGGCCATTCTGACAATACAAGATGATCTCTTGTTGGGTTTTAATTTGCATTTCTCTGATAATTAGTGATGTTGACTATTTTCTCATATGCCCGTTGGTCATTTGTATATCTCCTTTTGAAAAATGCCTGGGAGGCCGAGGTGGGCAGATTGTCTGAGCTCAGGAGTTTAAAACTACCCTGGGCAATGTGGTGAAACTCCGTCTCTACTAAAATACAAAAAAATTAGCTGGGCATGGTGGTGCAAGAGAGAGGGTCTTGCTCTGTCACCAGGCTAGCGTGCAGTTGCATGATCATAATTCACTATAACCTTGAACTTCTGCTTTGCTCACATTTTAATGTGGTTATATGTTTTTAATTGTTGAGTTGTTTCAGTTCCTTACAGCTTCTGGCTATTAGTCGCCTGTCACGTGCATAATTTGCAAAATCTTTTTTTCCCATTTAGCAGGTTGTCTGTTTATTCTGTTGATTATTTGATTATTTCTTTTGTTATGCAGAAGCTTTTTAGTTTAATTAAGTCTGATTTGTCTATTTTAGTCTTTTGGCCGGTACTTTTGAGGTCTTAGTCTTAAATTCTTCGCCTAGACCAATGTCCAGAAGAGTTTTACTGAGGTTTTCTTTTAGTATTTTTACAGTTTCAGGTACATGTAAATCTGTATTCATCTTGAATTGATTTTTGTATATGGTGAGAATCGGGAGTCCAGTTTCATTCTTCTGCACATGGCAATCCAATTTTCCCAGCACCATTTATTGAAAAGGATGCCCTTTCTCCAATGTATGTTCTTGTCAATTTTGTTAAACACCAGTTGGCTGTACTTTCTTACAAATGTTGACTCATTTAATTCTCATATGACCTTTATCGGATAGGAGCAATTACTATTCTCATTTTACAGATGAGGAAACTGAGGCATGAAGTGGTTAAGCAGCTGTCAAAGCTACTAAATGGTAGGGTTGGAATTTGAATTCAGGCGATTTGGCTCCAGAATGTGTTTTTTTTTTCTCAATGTTTAAAAAATTTCAATGGAAGGTCAGGTGTGGTGGCTCACACCTAGCACTTTGGAGGCTGAGGCAGGTGGAACAACTGAGGTCAGGAGTTCAAGACCAGCCTGGCCAACATAGTGAAACCCCACCTCTACTCAAATACAAAAAAAAAAGAAAATTACCTGAGCATGATGGTGGGTGCCTGTAATCCCAGCTACTCCGAGGCTGAGACAGGAGAATTGCTTGAACCCAGGAGACAATGGTTGCAGTGAGTTAAGATCAAGCCAATGCAGTCCAGCATGGATGGCTGAGTAAGACGCTATGTCAAAAAAAAAATTATAGAGATGGGGTCTCACTATGCTGCTCAGGCTTATCTCAAACTCCTGGCCTCCCAGTGGCCCTCCCATCTCAGCCTCCCAGAATGTTGAGATTACAGGCATGAGACATGAAGCCTGACCTCAAGAATGTGTTTTAATCACTACATAATCCTGCCTAGTCCTTATTTATTGTATCACAGAACCTAGCCTCATCCCTGGCATGAAGTCGATGTTCAATAGAATATTTATTAGAGGATAAACAAGTTGCCAGGCATGGTGGCTCATGCCTGTAATCCCCACATTTTGGGAGGCCAAGGCAGGTGGATCACCTGAGGTCAGGAGTTTGAGAGCAGCCTGACTAACATGGAGAAACCCCATCTCTACTAAAAATACAAAATTAGCCAGGCATGGTGGAACATGCCTATAATCCCAGCTATTCAGGAGGCTGAGACCGGAGAATCACTTGAACCCAGGAGGCAGAGGTTGTGGTGAGCTGAGATCATGCCATTGCACTCCAGCCTGGGCAACAAGACTGAAACTTTATGTCAAAAAAAAAGAAAAAAGAAGAAATGAGTAAATAATTCCCTTTTGTAGAACATTCACATTTTCACATTCCAGGATATTCTTGGGGAGTTCTAATTTAAAACATTCTGCCATGTTTTCAAAACATGTTAAATTATGCATAAGATGATACATCTATATTTAGGGATCAGAAACTCTGGCACCATTTCCATAAGATTATTAATTCCATTTGCTCTGATTCTATGTTCAACACATCATCTTCAAATTGGTAATTCTTAGTCTAACATCTGAATGCCAGGAATGAGGTGCCCTGCAATAATTGGCTGTCAAATGCCAAGCACTGGAGAGACAGCAAGTGTTGACCAGGTGTGGTGTCTCATGCCTGTAATTCCAGCACTTTGGGAGGCCGAGGTGAAAAGATCACTTGAGACCAGGAGTTTTCAGCCAGCCTGGGAAACAAAGCAAGATCTTATCTCTAGAAATAATTTTTTAAATTTTTTATTAAAAAATTATAGAACTTTTTATTTTGGAGACAGGGTCTTGCTACATTGCCCAGGCTCGGGTGCAGTGGCTATACACAGGCACAATCACACTACAAATCAGCACAGGAGTTTTGACTTGCTTCATTCTGACCTGGGCTGGTTCACCCCACATGAACCTGGTGGTCCCCTTGCTCCCATGAGGTCACCATGTTGATGTCTAACTTAGTGCAGACCCCTGATCCACATAGCACACTACAGCCAGAGCTTCAGGGCTTCAGCAGTCCTCACACTTCAGCCTCCTAAGTAGCTGGGACTACAGGCATGCACCACTGAGCCCAGCCTCTAGAAAAAATTTAAAATTAGCCGAGTGTGGTGTGGCGATGTGAGCCTATAGTATAGCTGGAACTGTAGGCTCACATCACCACACCACACTCAGGACAGCTTGAGCTCAGGAGTTCAAGGCTGCTGAGAACTATGATTGTGCCACCACCCTCCATCCTGGGCAACAAAATAATACATTGTCTCAAAAAATAAGAAAAGAGAGAGACAAAGAGGAAATCTGGACACAGAAGTACAGAGAGAAAACCATGTGAAGACTCAGGGAGAAGATGGCCATCTTCAGAGCCAAGACAGGCCTCAGAAGAAAGCAGCCCCAGAACACTTTGATCCTGGGCGTCTAGATGCCAGAACTGTGAGGAAATTAGTTTCTGTTGTTTAAGCTATCCCGTCTCTGGCACTTTGTTACAACAGCCCTTATCATCCAGTTGGCTGGTTTCTGGAACTCTGACCAAGAAGATACTATATTAGCAACTCATCCAGATTATGGCACTAAGGTAGGGAGGGATACCATGTAGGCCTCTTCTCATATGCCAAAGTTGACTGGCTTGCATAGGCTGCCAGCAGCACTGCATTATTTTGAGATGGAGTGCTCTCGTTGCCCAGGCTGAAGTGCAATGGCAAGATCCTGGCTCACTGCAACCTCCGCCTCCTGGGTTCAAGTGATTCTCTTGCCTCAGCCTCCCAAGTAGCTGGGATTACATGTACCCACCACACCCAGCTAATTTTTGTATTTTTAGAAGAGACAGTGTTTTAACCATGTTGACCAGGTTGGTCTTGAACTCCTGATCTCTGGTGATTCACCTGCCTCGGCCTCCCAACACCTGCCCAGCCATGTTGAGGATTCTAAGGCTAACTCCAGACTCTGTAAACAAAAGCACATGATGATGGATTAGTAACACCTGCTGTCAGTTGGCAGCGTGCCTGGGAACTTGCCTAGAATTTGCCATCCCTATGTTAAAAAACTTAATATATTATCTTTCTACAGGACGTTTGGATGTCAAAAGAAGAATGTGAAGGAGACAAACATTTATTAAAAGACTGATGAAATACGGAGGCTCAGACATTGGTAGAGGGTCAGTTGGATATATTAAATACATTTGCAGGAGCCATAGAGAGAGTTGAAGAAAGTGGAAGGAACATCTGTTCCAAAAGAAAGAATCAGTTTGAAAAGATGCAAAGAGAAATTGCTTAGCCTAGACTTACTACCATTTTATAGACCTAATCTTTACTCAAAATTCTGGTTAAATGTATAAAATGTGTCCAAGGTGCTATGATCTATTTTGCCAAATAATATGGTTTCTATATTAAAAACAACAACTTTCCAGGCTTCACATTATACTGTGGGTCGATTGTTTATTTTATTCTCCTTTGTCTGATGTGAGCCAAGATTTCTGAGAAGGTGGGCTCATAGAAGGCATGGAAGGTACCATATGTGATTTTCTTACTCAACTGAGCACACCTTTGGTGCTCAACAAATAATAAACCACCCAGCTGCTGCCACCTTGTTGGAGACCAGGTTTTTCCCCAGTACAGTCTAAATGGAAGCTCCTGTCTCAGCAGCACTGAGAACTAAATCCTTTCAGCACCTTATTTACGTTCAAAATGGAAAACAGGTCATGGGGCAGTGGCTTACACCTGTAATCCCAACTCTTTGAAAGACAAAGGTGGGGAGATCACTTGAGGTCAGGAGTTCAAGACCAGCCTGGCCAACATGGTGAAACCTTGTCTCTACTAAAAATACAAAAGTTAGCTGGGCGTGGTTGTGCATACCTGTGATCCCAGCTACTCTGGAGGCTGAGACAAAAGAATCACTTGAATCTGGGAGACAGAGTTTGCAGTGAGCTGAGATTGAGCCACTGCACTTCAGTCTGGGTGACTAAGTGAGACTCTGTTTCAAAAAAAAAAAAAAAAACATAGATGCCAAAAAGAAAAATCAGCACTGAGACAAAGGATCTCTAAGCAAACAATATTTACTTGTTTTACTTCCTGGACTGCAGGAAAGGTACTCTCACTAGCCATCTTGTGACAGAGTACAATGAATAAAGGAGAAGCAGACCTATTTATCCCTTATGCATCTGAGGTTGTCCTTACCGCTGTGTCTGATCTCCGTTGGTTGGAGCCAGAGCTCACAATCTAAACTAAAACATGATTAGATAACAACTTAAAACTTTTCTAAACCGGTAAAAGCAATGGTGATATGGGACATGCCTGTGAGCATGTCCAACAGATATTGTGGTTAAAGTACAAGGACATAGAATATACCACGTGCCTGTAAGCATGACACGTCTAACAGCTACCTAGTATAGGGCTTAATAAAGAGTTATTAGCACAGTTATGATTTATTCTTTAACAAGAAAGGAAACTTTAAAGAGGAACTTTTCTACTTCCCACAGTAATGATAGCCACCAAATCCACTGCAAAGAGAGGAAACAAAGGTCATATTGATCACAACAAATCCCAAATATACTTACAAGCATTTATCAAGTGTGTAAAACCACACCACCCTAAAAACTCTGCAGCAAATCCATCTTTTGAAAGGTTTTTCTGCATGAGTAAGACTTGTTGCAACTTTTGAAAATATATGGTTTAGAAAGATGACTTTCCCTAATAAATCACCTGTGGCAAACAAGGAATTTTTCTCTCTTCCAAATACCTCCAAACCGCATTGAAAATGAGGGTCATCCGTCTCACACATATTCATTTCCAATTTGATGTGCACAGATGCCTCTGAACGTCTTTGAATACTAAATGTTTCTACAGCATCTCCTTGCTTTTCCTTTTCAGAAAGAAATTCATTGTCAAGCTCCACATTTGAGATCTTGGCCTTTCCACTATGCCCACATCAGGAGCTTTAGCCTGCAGCCTGGTCAGTGTTGTCAGGCCAATGCGATGTCATCGGCGCTTGGTCCAGTAATTCAAGGCTTTCTTTAGTCACTTACATTGGACTCATTTCTAATATTGTGAAGGTCTTCAAAGCCCAAACCGTTTCAATTCATGGGTGGAAAACACGCATGAAAGTGTTTTATAACGTATAAACAACTTTATAAACAGTACAGCCAAGCAAAGATAGAATGTTACCTGCATAACCTGAAATCATGCTCAAAGGCAAACGTTTTCGCCAAAATGTAAGATTGCGAACTGAGGGGGTGGGGCAGGTGGCGGTGGCATTGAGGCAGAAAAGCTGGAGAAGAAAAGTGGGAACATCCTCCCGAACGTGCCGCCCACAGAGAATCACACCCCTCCCCCCGATGTCTGTGGGAGCTAGGTCAACCTGGGCCACTAAGTTTGAAACCTACAGTGGCAGCTTTTTAAACCCATTTCCCTGACTCTACTTCAGAAGGCAAAATGGTTTCGGTTTATGTCTCATCTTTTCACCCAGGCCCTCAACTGTGCGCTACCCCTGCCAGAGGACCGTTCGGTTTTATTCACAGAAACGGTGCCTACACAAATCAAAGCAGAAGAGCCTTCCGAAGCAGCATATGAGTGCAATGTAACCCCTAAGGTGAGTGACACTGAATCACAGCCCGCAGGCTGAACCGCCTGAGCTGGGAGCAGGAGCGGTTGTCAGGGAACCACTGCCCCCTGGTGTCTCCGCACGGGCCAGGAAGCATTTTTGGTCATCATCTGTAAAAGATTATTGCTGGGCTCTTTCTGACTCGTGGATTTGTTGGTCCAGGTAAGGTTTCCTTCATCTCATGGCTTTTAAAATCGGACCTTTCTTCCTCCTCTCCCTCTACTCTTATTTTTAATAATGCCCATTTTATTATAATTAGCAAAACAGTGTAGACTCCTTGAAGAAAATTTGAGTACTATTATTTAATTTCATTCATGTTTTAATCTATTTCCTCCCCCAATTTTTAAAATTTTTCTACATATAAGAAAATCGAATTTTACTTGGGGATAGAAAAAAGCTACAAGAACTATGAATTCTAATTTTATTATAAATGTTGCTTAAAAACAATCCTCTGCACAGTAAGAAAATCAGTTCTTGAATCTGCTAGACTACTAAGAAACAAGGTTGGCTTTTTTTCCTTAAACATGATAAAGCATAAAGATTAGCACTTTAGATCACAGGCCCTCATACATGTTCCTGTAATGTCAATACTATGGATTAAGAATACTGGAGTCAGTTTTTGCCGAGCACTGTGGCTCACACCTATAATCCCAGCATTTTGGGAGGCCAAGGCGGGCAAATCAGTTGAGGTCAGGCGTTTGAGACCAGCCTGGTCAACATGGCGAAACCCCATCTCTACTAAAAATACAAAAATTAGTCAGGTGTGGTGGCACGCACCTGTAATCCCAGCTACTCAGGAGGCTGAGGCAGTAGAATTGCTTGAACTCAGGAGGGGGTGGTTGCCGTGAGCTGAGATTGCACCACTGCACTCCAGCCTAAGCAACAGAGTGAGATTCTGTCTAAAAAAAAAAAAAGGAGAAGAAAAGGAAAGTTCTGGGTGCCATGGCTTATGCCTGTAATCCCAGAACTTTGAGAGGCTGAGGTAGGTGGGTTATGAAATCAGGAGTTCAAGACCAGCCTAGTCAACATAGTGAAACCCCATGTCTACTAAAAATTACAAAAATTAGCTGGGTGTGATGGCATATGCCTGTAGTCTCAGCTACTTGGGAGGCTGAGGCAAAAGAATCATTTGAACCCAGGAGGCAGAAGTTGTAGTGAGCTGAGATTACACCATTGAACTCCAGCCTGGGTGACAGAGAGAGACTTTGTCTCAAAAAAAAAAAACAAAGTAAAAAGTAGCACCATAGAATATTCTACTCTAGGGTGTGTGAAGGCAGATTTTAAAATGAGGCCTGGCAGGGTGCAGTGGCTCACACCTGTAATCCCAGCACTTTGGGAGGCTGAGGTGGTGATTCACCTGAAGTCAGGAGTTCAAGAACAGCTTGGTAAACATGGTGTGACACTGTCTCTACTAAATATACAAAAACTAGCCAGCATGGTGACAGGTGCCTGTAATCTCAGCTACTCCAGAGGCTGAGACAGGAGAATGGCTTGAACCCAGGAGGGGGAGGCTGCAGTGAGTTGAGATAGTGCCATTGCCTTCTAGCCTGGGTGACAGAGTGAAACTCAAGAAAATTTGGCAGTTGTATCTCCCATCTCTCTAGATCTTTGCCACTTTTGTCTGCTACTAAAGAGGGAAGGGAAAAATTACAAAGCTGTAAGCCAACCATTAACTATAATTATCATCTTGATCTCTAGCATCCAGAGCCAGAAAGACAATGTTGTTTGAGGCAAATCTCTTAACCCATCTGCTCCTCCGTTATCTCATCTGTAAAATGATAAAGTTGGATCAGTTTTACCTAAATCAGCCCAGTTCAAACACTAAGAGTCTGTGGTCTATACTTGGGTCTCCCAGGCCAAAAAAAAAAAAGAAAGAAAAAAAGAAACTGTTTAGTCAAGAAAAATAACTTTATATCTTAAAAAAATAAATAAGACTTCCAGGCACCTTGGCTCACACCTGTAATCCCAGCACTTTGGGAGGCCAAGGTGGGCAGATCACCTGAGGTCAGGGGTTCAAGACCAGCCTGACCAACATGGAGAAACCTTGTCTCTACAAAAAATATAAAATTAGTCAGGTGTGGTGGCACATGACTGTAATCTCAGCTACTTGGGAGGCTGAGGCAGGAGAGTCACTTGAACCTGGGAGGTGGAGGCTGCAGTGAGCCTATATCATGCCACTGCACTCCAGCCTGGGTAACAAGAGCAAAACTCTATCTCAAAGAAAAAAAGATGAATAAAACAAACAGTGTTGGCCAGGTGCAGTACCTTATGCTTGTAATCCCAGCTTTTGGAAGGATGAGATGGGTTGATGGGAGGATTGCTTGAGCCCAGGAGTTCAAGATTAGCCTGGGCAATATGGCAAAACCTTGTCTCTTCAAAAAAATATAAAAACTGTTAGCTGGGCATGATGGTGCATGCCTGTAGTTGCAGCTATTTGGAAAGCTGAGGCAGGAAGATTGCTTGAGCCCAGGAGGTCAAGGCTGCAGTGAACCATAATCTTCACTCCATCCTGGGCAACAGTGAGACCACGTCTGAAATATATAAACACTATATAGAGGCCAGAATTGGTGACTCATGCTAATAATTCCAGCACTTTGGGAGGCTGAGGCAGGCAGATCACAAGGTCAGAAATTCAAGACCAGCCTGGCCAATATTGTGAAACTCTATCTTTACTAAAAATACAAAAATTAGCCAGATGTGGTTGTGGACACCTATAATCCCAGCTACTCGGGAGGCTGAGGCAGGAGAATGGCTTGAACCTGGGAGGTGGAGGTGGAGGTGAGCCACGATGGCACAACTGCACTCCAGCCTGGTGACAGAGAGAGACTCTTTCTCAAAAGAAAAAAAAACACTACACACACACACACACACACACACACACACACACATTCGCACTATATATATAGTGTTTTTTTATAGTGTGTATATATATAGATATATAGTTCAGCAAATAAATGTTCAATAAACTAGGATATAAGTCCCCTCATTATATTTTGAGTTTTATGGCCTGGCGAGCCCACCTCCAAGACCTAGTGAGGAAGTGGCTGCCCTGAAGTTTGAATGAGTGATTTATGTCTAACTGTCACCACCTGCTTTGCTGCTTGAAGCTCAGCTTCTCCTTCTGTCCAAAATACTCTTGCAATTGTAAATCTGGCCACAGAATGCAGAAGCCAACGGAATGAAACTGTCTTCATTCAACAGAATGAAACTAAGCCAGCTCACAAGTACTTATTAAGCACTTATTGTGTGAAAGGCACTGTGCCAAGTGCTAGGAATACAGTAGGGGATACAACAAATATTGGTTTTACCCTCATGGGGGAGTCCAAGGCAGGTGGACTTGAGCTCAGGAGTTCAAGACCAGCCTGAGCAATATGGAGAAGCCACATCTCTACAAAAATTAAGAATAATTTTTTTAATTAAAAAAGGGGCTGGACACAATGGCTTAGGCCTGTAATCCCAGCACTTTGGAAGGTAGAAGTGCATGGATCATGAGGTCAGGAGTTCCAGACGACCCTGGTTAATATGGTGAAACCCTATCTCTACTAAAAAATAGTTAAAAATTAGCCGGGTGTGGTGGTGGACACCTGTAATCCCATCTACTCAGGAGACTGAGGCAGGAGAATCGCTTGCACCCAGGAGGCAGAGGTTGCAGTAGCCAAGATCGTACCACTGCACTCCAACCTGGGCAACAGAGCAAGACTCTGTCTCAAAAACAAATAAATCAATCAATACAATTAAAGGAAGACTCTAAACCAGTTTAAGGTATGCTCCTGGAACTGTTCAACATCATCTGGGCATGTAGCATTATTATTTTTTTCAGAGTAACATAGGAAAAATCAAACTGGCTGTTGGGCAAGTCAAAACCTTGTTTTCTTTGTGGTGTATGAGTTTCTGGTTTGAGTTATCTTGCCTGTTCTTGCAGGAAGGAAATTCATGGAGGTTAGTGGTTTTGTTGTCATTATTTTGTGAGCCTCCTAAGCTGTATTTTCATTTCATCAACCAACAAATATGCACGGTGCTGGGTGCTATTCTGAGCACTGAAAGAGCACTGAAAATACCATGATGAGCAAGACTTGGAGGATCTCCATCCTTGGGCAGCTTCTATTCTAGAACTCTCCATAGATTGTTGCACTTTCTTCTCACCATTTACTTGATTGAGACAACTGTAATTACTATGCCACTTTTAAAGAAGAATATTAAGGGGTAAAAAAGAATTCATCAATAGAGAATGAATGCTGGCCAGGCATACTGGCTCATGCCTGTAAACCCAGTACTTTGGGAGGCCAAGGTGGGCAGATCACCTGAGGTCAGGAGTTTGAGGACAGCCTGGTCAACATGGTGAAACCCCATCTCCACTAAAAATACATAAATTAGCTGGGCATGGTGCTGCATGCCTGTAATCTCAGCTACTCTAGAGGATGAGGCAAGATAATTGCTCAAGCAGGGGAGACAGAGGTTGCAGTGAGCCAAGATGATGCCACTGTATTCCAGCCTGGCTGACAGAGAGAGATTCTGTCTCAAATAAAAAAAAAAGAATAGATGCAAACTCAGTTTGCAGAACAACTCCGACTGAGCAGATTCAGGGCAGCACTGCTTCTATAATTCAATGGTGGTAGAAAGAAGAACCAAGCACTCATTTGTCATGGAGGATGTAGACAGGTGTATCCTTTTCAGAAAGGTTTTGCAATGCCTTTCAATGTTTTAAATTTATGTATCTTCTGACAAAGTAATGCCAATCTTATAAATTTATCCTACACAATGTGCACAAACAAGGAAGGGTATGTGTACATAGACTAAAACCTAGGCATGGTGGTGCATGCCTGTAGTCCCAGCTACTGTAAATGTAGAAACTGAGTTACACGGTAACTTGGTCAGTGAATGTAGACGTCTAGCTTTGAGCCAATGTGCTTAGTCATTTCACTTTATCAAGGAGGTAATTAATTCCCCTTTTAGCTTAGACAAGTTTGAGTTGGAATTTCCCACTTTCAATCAAGAGAATCCTAATAAATAATCCAGATACAGGTCAATAGAAAGTGGATAAATTATGGCCCAATAACAGAATACTATGTAGCTGTTTAAAAGACTGGGCATGGTGACTCACACCTATAATCCCAGTACTTTGGGAGGACAGTAAGGCGGGCAAATCACTTGAGGTGAGGAGTTCCAGATGAGCCTCACCAACATGGTAAAACTCCATCTCTACTAAAAATAGAAAAATCAGCTGGATGTTGTTGTACATGCCTGTAATCCCAGCTACTTGCAAGGCTGAGGCAGGAGAATCGCTTGAACCTGGGAGGCAGAGGTTGCAATGAGCAGAGATCATGCTACTGTACTCCAGCCTGGGCAACAGAGCAAGACTCAGTCTCAAAAAAAACAAAAATAATAAATTTTTTAAAAAGAAGAAGAAACAATATATATCAGCATGAAAACAAATCCAATATTTAAGAGTAAAAGCAAGTTTACAGGACAGTTTGTGTGTGTGCATGTGTGTAATTTTGTATACACATATATTTAGAGAGAAAAGACATTTCAAAACAGTTTTAAGTGTCTCTGGAGGCTAGGATGGATAAGACTTTCACCTTATTTTTATATACTTCTGTATATCTATCTATCTATCTATCTATCTATCTATCTATCTATCTATCTATCTATCTATCTATTTCATAGAGACGGGGTCTCCTATGTTGCCCAGGCTGGTCTTTAACTCCTGGTCTCAAGTGATCCTCTTGCCTCAGCCTCCCAAGGTGCTGAGATTACAGGTGTGAGCCACTGCACCTGGTCCGTATTTTTCTTTTTAATTTTCCAAAAAGTATATATGACTTCTATAAAAATTTTAAGCCAAAATTAATTACAGGACAATAATTGGTATATTTATGTTACACAGCTTTTCACTTCATTGCCTCTATTGTGTATAAAAACAGAGGACTTAAAATTTTCAGGTCCAGGCTCCTAGGCCTGGCTGCATTTTGTTCTTGTTTTGTTTGTTTTTTAGATGGAGTCTCAGTCTGCCACCCACGCTGGCAACCTCCACCTCCTGGGTTCAAGTGATTCTCCTGCCTCAGCCTCCCGACTAGCTGGGACTACAGGTACATGCCACCAGGCCCAGTTAATTTTTATATTTCTAGTAGAGACGGGGTTTCACCCTATTGGCCATACTGGTCTTGAATTCCTGACCTTGTGATCTGCCCACCTCAGCCTCCCAAAGTGCTGAAATTACAGGCACGAGACACTATAAAAGGCCCAGGCCCAGGTTTTTTTTTTTTGAGATGGAGTTTTACTCTTGTTACCCAGGCTGCAGTGCAATGGCCCAATCTCGGCTCACCCCAACCTCTACCTCCTGGGTTCAGGCAATTCTCCTTCCTCAGTCTCCTGGGATTACAGGCACACGCCACCATGCCAGGCTAATTTTTTGTATTTTAAGTAGAGACGGGGTTTCACCATGTTGACCAGGATAGTCTCAATCTCTTGACCTCGTGATCCACCCACCTCAGCCTCCCAAAGTGCTGGGATTACAGGCTTGAGCCACCGTGCCCGGCCCCCAGGCTCAGTTTTAAATATGTTCTATCACCTTAAGCAAATGTGTTTGCCTAGTGGTCCTGTTTTCTCCTTTTTAGGAGAGGTGCCTGAAGCAACAGTAGCACCTATTTTAGTGGTTTCTATATGCCAAGCACTATGCTAAGCAGATTTCTCACCATAGCTCCAAGGAGCTAAGCATCAACCCCATTTTCAGATCTGAAAACAGAAACACAAGAATTGGAATCAAAATGAACTTATATTTAGCTCACCCCCAAAAGCCACATTCTTTCCACTATACCACTCTCCCAGCCACCTCTTGCATCATGTCTCACCATGTCCTGGTGCTGGAACATACTTAAACCCGGGCCCTATGACTCAAAATTCTCTACCTGGAAAATGCTATCATTCTGAATCACTGGTCACTTACGTTATTGTTATAAAATGCTTATGCTGTATCAAACTCTAAACAAGGATGTCTCAACCTTAGCACTTTTGAGGTTGGACTGGAAAAGTCCTTGCTGTTGGGGGCTGCCTATGCAATGCAGATTGTTTAGAAATATCCCTGGGTGGCACTCCACAATTCAGCTGTTACATCCAGATGCACTGCCAACTGTCCCCTTGGGGAAAATCACCCTGGATTGAGAACCACTGATCTAAGAAAAGCCAAACACCTGTGTGAACTCAGAATGAAAACTGTATCAAAAGGAAATTTTTAATCTAATAAATATTTGTACCTCCATTGATTCTTCACCAGTTTGGGTTAATGTTAGATCCAAGTATCTTACAGTTATTTGCCATGTGCAGAACACTGTACCAACTACACATATAATTATCCCAGAATTAGGGAAAGGAGTTAGATATTACCCTCTCAACCACTCCACTTCTCACTCACTGAAATTCATCCATGCCTGAGAGAAACAGAGCCATGTGAGGCTGCTGAGTGACAAAGGTGTTAAGAATATACCAACCAAAAATATGCTGCCCTGGCAATATTGACTATTTTGTGTTAAAAACACTTGAAGAACAGCAGGAGCAAGAAGGTCATTCTGACTTTCCTTCTGTTTCTTAAAAGCAGGAGATAAAATTCCCATGTGAAAGATATCCTCTCTATGCCAGAAGTAAGTAACATTCTTATCATCAAGGACTGGGGAGAATTGGAAATTGAGGTCAAGGGAAATGTATACAAACCAACTTTATTCTCCAAGCCACTTCTCCACCCAGTTAACTCAGCCCAAGCCCCTCTGTCATGCCACACATTCATATTCCACTACTGTTTGTCTAATTCAGCATGTAAGTGCTCAACTCTGTGTTTTTGAGCGTTTCTTTATGAAAACTCCCATGTTAAGTGAAACTTGTATTAAATAAGTCTATATGCTTTTCTCCTGTTGATCTGTCTTATGTTCATTTAATTCTCTGACTCAGCTGAAAAACTCTTAAAGGATAGAGGTAAAATTCTGCCTCCCCTGAAATGAGAACAGAATTTTCAACAGAGAACAGTAAGAACTGAATTCAATGATGATTTTATTTCAACTGAATAAACCAATGCACAGGTCATCTAGGCAGTAAGCCTAACTCTAGGAGCAAAAGCCAAGAAATGAAGATTCTTTTTTTCTTTAAATTATCCATCACTACACATGGCTTTCTTCCATATCTCTTCTTAGAAAATGTGGGTTAACAAATCTTGTGCAAAAAAAACATAGGAAAAAAGACAAAGAGGAAATGCAATTTATCTAGTGTGCCAGTCAAGGTGTTCTCTCCATATTCTTTTCTGTAAACTGCTATATTAGCAGGGTTCATTTTGGATGTTTTAATATCATGACCATCTTCCCTGCAAATTGAATAATCACAGAAACACAATTATTACCTATCATGCTGAAACTGCCTCACTATTGGTATTAAAAGGACCCATGTAATTATACATTAGATTCCTTCAGGGCTACACTTAATGATTTTTTAAAGCTAAATCTAGGAAACAGGATGAAAGTCTCCACTCTGCCATTTCTTCCCTAACCCTAAGGCACAGGACACTAACCCCAAAGAATCACTCAGAGGACTGAGCATGCCTGTAATCCCAGCACTTTGGGAGGCTGAGGTGGGTGAATCACTGGAGGTTAGGAGTTCAAAACCAGCCTGGCCAACATGGTAAATACCCATCTCTACTAAACAGAAAAAAATTAGACCAGCTGTGGTGGTTCACGCCTGTAATCCCAGCACTTTGGGAGGCCAAACTGAGTGGATCACCTGAGGTTAGAAGTTTAAGAGCAGCCTGACCAATATGGTGAAACTCTGTCTCTACTAAAAGTACAAAAATTAGCTGGGTATGATGGCTCATGCCTATAATCCCAGTTACTTGGGAGGCTAAGACAGGAAAATCTCTTGAACCCCGGAGGTGGAAGTTGCAGTGAGCCGAGATCATGCCATTGCACTCTGGCCAGGGTAACAAGAGCAAAATTCCAAATTAAAAAAACATAATATATATATACAAAAATTAGTCAGGTGTGATGGTACATGCCTGTAATTCCAGCTGCTTAGGAGGCTGAAGCAGGAGAATCACTTGAACCTGGGAGGAAGAGGTTGCAGTGAGCCAGGAGACAAGTGAGACTCAGTCTCAAAAAGAAAAAAAAAGAATCAGAGAAGACCAACTGAAGTCAGATAATGAATTCCTGTTCTATACAAAGCTGCATACCTGAAGAAGCAGTCACAGTCACCTGGTCAGGTGTGCTACATAAAGCGTATCAAGTATAATACACTCATTACTTAGCATTCCACTAAGTAGAATCAGTAAGTCCTACTTCCTGACTACTAGGACAGGGTGTGCAGATCACCCACACAAGCCCTTTGAATTAAAAATAAAATTTAATACTCCACAGAGTTTAATTATTCAGTAGACTCTGAATTTTAGAAAATTTCGAATTCATGGACAATAATATAATTTGATTACATCTCATTCTCTAACTTGGCTTGAAAAATGCAATGAGGATTTTGCATCTTTTTAACCAACACCCTAAAACTGAGAACTACCATGTCACTTTTGATACTTATATACAAGAAAATAGACATTACCTCCTAAGTAATCAAAATCCAACAAAAGAAATGAAGAGGCCAGGCATGGTGGCTCACACCTGTAATCCCAACACTTTGGGAGGCCAAAGCAGGTGGATCACTTGAGGTCAGGAGTTTGAAACCAACCTGGCCAACATGATGAAACCCCATATCTACCAAAAACACAAAATTAGCCGGGCATGGTAGTGCCTGTAATCCCAGCTAATTGGGAGGCTGAGATATGAGAATTGCTTGAACCCAGGAGGCAGAGGTTGCAGTGAGCCAAGATTTCACCACTGCACTCCACCCTGGGTGACAGAGTGAGGCTCTGTCTCAAAAAACAAAGAAACAAACAAGCAAAAAACAAAGTAATGAAGAAAAATTTTACAGTTGTAAAATTATGTTACCTGATTTTTATGCACAGAGTACACTCATTGGGATAAGTGGACATGTCACTGCCACACACAGGGTTAAAGTCCCTGGGACATCCTGGTAATTTATACTGAGTGCAGTTTGGCTGGAAAAAAACAGAGAAATTTGAGAATGACTTGAGATACAGTCATATAAAATAGCTTAGAGGAGAATATGTTCCAGATCTCCCTAGATTTCCTAGACTAATTCAATAAAAATATTTTTATTTTCCAGAAAAAAAATTTCTCATGCAAACATCAGACACAATGTTGCTGTGATGGTTCAATACATACTATGTAAAAAGAAGACCTTGGCTGGGCACGGTGGCTCACATTTGTAATCCCAGCGCTTTGGGAGGCTGAGGCAGTCAGATCACCTGAGCTCGGAAATTTGAGACCAGCCTGACCAACATGGAGAAAGCCTACCTCTACTAAAAAATACAAAATTAGCCAGGCGTGGTGGCACATGCCTGCAATCCTAGCTACTCAGGGGGCTGAGGCAGGAGAATCACTTGAACCCAGGAGGTGGAGGCTGGGCAATGAGTGTAAAACTCTGTCTCAAAAAAAATAAGGACCTCAGAGGCTTCAATCTGGCTGATTTATTTTTTTTGAGACAGCCTTGCTCTGTCTCCCAGGTTGGAGTACAGTGGCATCATCTCAGCTCACTGCAATCTCTACCTCCCAAGTTCAAGCAATTCTTCTGCCTCAGCCTCCCGACTAGCTGGGACTATAGGCACGTACCACCACACCCAGCTAATTTTTGTATTTTTAATATAGATGGGGTTTTACCATATTGGCCAGGTTGGTCTTGAACTCCTGACCTTGTGATCCACCTGCCTTGGCCTTCCAAAGCACTGGTATTACAGGCATGAGCCACCATACACGGCCAATCTGACTGATTTTTAAATGAAAGTCTGAGACATTTCACCATACCTACTTTATTATCATCTAGCTTCATAATTTGCACTTCACTAAAATCTCCATGTGGATGTTCTATTAAATTCCACCTTAATCCCTTGGCTTAATGCCAAGACAAAATCAGGAATCTCATTTTTCAGTCTGAATTTTTAAGACACTCACATTTAACCAAAAACATTAAAGAAAGCAGGAGATTCACAACTGAAGCAAATTTGTGCCAAAGAAAAAATGTTCAAAACAGGTTTATCATTGATGGAGGCTTCAAATTTCATGCCACAAGATACTAACTGTTTGGAGAACTCTGTCCCTGTCGTGAAAGCTCTTCCCCCCCACACACACAAAGAGGCTCCCTTATCTTTCACTTTACATACCGTTCTGGCCTTCCCGCCCAGCTGCAGCCACCTCCCATCCAGCAACCAGCTGACCAATCACCACCTGCCTCATCAGCTCTCCCCAGCTTCCAGCCGCCCGGCAGTTTAAACTGACCAACGGTTGCCCGCCACATCAGCTCTCCCGGCCTTCCCACTCCCTCAGCCCTTTGGCCCCCTATAAAAGAACCCTGCTCCTCTGAGCAGGCATAGCCATTTTCCTGTTCTTCCCAACTGGCCCGCCCGGAGGCTCTTTCCTCTCAATAAAGCCTGAACTTAAGACTTTCTTCTAACCTGCGGTCCTGTTTTTTCCGAATGAGCTCTGTCTTCCCGTAGAGGGTAGGTCGGACATTAACTACAGGAAGAGAATTCAATCCAGGCAGACATTTCCCCAAAATTTCCTCTCCACTCTCTGGAAGAGGCCACTGCACATTTATTACTCCTTAATGTCATTTTAATTCTTATAGAAGGGCAGAGTGTGGTGGCTCCTGCCTATAATCTCAACAGTTTGGGATGCCAAAACAGATGGATCACCTGAGGTCAGGAGTTTGAGACCAGCCTGGCCACTATGGTGAAAACTCATCTCTACTAAAAATACAAAAAATTAGCCAGGCATGGTGGCAGATGCCTGTAATCCCAGCTACTCGGGAGGCTGAGGCAGGAGAATTGCTTGAACCTGGGAGGTGGAGGTTGCAGTGAGCTGAGATCTAAGATTGTGCCATTGTACTACAGCCTGGGCAACAAGAGCAAAACTCTGTCTCAAAAAAATAAAAGTAAAATAATTCTTGGCCAGGTGTAGTGGCTCATGCTTGTAATCCCAGCACTTTGGGAGGCCAGGGTGCACAGATCACAAGGTCAGGAGCTCAAGACCTGGCCAATATGGTGAAACCCCATCTCTACTAAAAATATAAAAATTAGCCAGGTGTGGTGGTGGGTGCCCGTAGTTGCAGCTACTCAGGAGTCTGAGGCAGGAGAACTGCTTGAACCCAGGAGACAGAGGTTGCAGTGAGCCAAGATCATGCCATTGCACTCCAGCCTGGGCTACAAAGTAAGAGTCCATCTCAATAAATAAATATATATATACACAATAATTAGCCAGGGATGGTGGCAGGAGCCTGTAATTCAGCCACTTGGGAAGCTGACTCAGAAAACTTGCTCGAACCTGTGAGGTGGAGGTTGCAGTGAGTCGAGATGGCTCCACTATACTCCAGCCTGCACAACAGAGTGAGACTCTGCCTTAAAAAATAAGAATAATAAACACCTAAATATAAATATTTACAAACTTTAAGACATGTATACAGAAAACTGCAAAGCATTGTTGAAAGAAATTAAAGGCCTAAATACATAGAAAGATACCCCATGTTCATGTATCAGAAGACTTAACACTTTTAAGATGGCAATATTCTCCAAATGGATATGCAAATTCAATGCAATCCCTGTCAAAGTCTTAGGTATCTTTTTTTTGCAGCAGAAGCAGAAACTGACAAATTGATCTTTTTTTTTCTTGCATTTTAGGTTTTGGGTTACATGTGCAGATCATGCAAGATAGTTGCATAGGTACACACATGGCAGTGTGTATTGCTGCCTTTCTCCCCTTCACCCACATTTGGCATTTCTCCCCAGGCTATCCCTCTCCCCTTCTCCCCCTGCTGCCCCTCCCCTATTCCCCCCCAGTAGACCCTAGTGTGTTGTACTCCCTTCCCTCTGTCCATGTGTTCTCATTTTTCATCACCCGCCTATGAATGAGAATATGAGGTATTTCATTTTCTGTTCTAGTGTCAGTTTGCTGAGAATGATGTTCTCCAAATTCATCCATGTCCCTACAAACAACACGAACTCATCATTTGTGACTGCTGCATAATATTCCATGGTGTATATGTGCCACATTTTTCCAGTCCAGTCTATCATCCATGGGCATTTGGGTTGGTTCCAGGTCTTTGCTATTGTAAACAGTGCTGCAATGAACATTCATGTGCATGTGTCCTTATAGTAGAATGATTTATAGTTTTTTGGATATGTATACCCAGTAATGGGATTGCTAGGTCAAATGGAATTTCTATTTCTAGGTCCTTGAGGAATTGCCACACTGTCTTCCACAATGGTTGAACTAATTTACACTCCGACCAACAGTGTAAAAGTGTTCCTATTCCTCCACATCCTCTCCAGCATCTGTTGTCTCCAGATTTTTTAATGATCACCATTCTAACTGGCGTGAGATGGTATCTCAATGTAGTTCTGATTGGCATCTCTCTAATGACTAGTGATGATGAGCATTTTTCCATATGTTTGTTGGCCTCATGTATGTCTTCTTTTGTATCTGTTCATATCCTTTGCCCATTTTTGAATGAGCTTGTTTGTTTTTTTCCTGTAAATCTGTTTGAGTTCTTTGTAAATTCTGGATATCAGTCCTTTGTCAGATGGGTAGACTGCAAAAATTTTTTCCCATTCTGTTGGTTGCCGATTCACTCTAGTGACTATTTCTTTTGCCGTGCAGAAGCTGTGGAGTTTCATTAGGTCCCATTTGTCTATTTTGGCTTTTGTTGCCAATGCTTTTGGTGTTTAGGTCATGAAGTCCTTGCCTACTCCTATGTCCTGAATGGTTTTGCCTAGATTTTCTTCTAGGGTTTTTATGGTGCCAGGTCTTATGTTTAAGTCTCTAATCCATCTGGAGTTAATTTTAGTGTAAGGTGTCAGGAAGGGGTCCAGTTTCTGCTTTCTGCACATGGCTAGCCAGTTTTCCCAACACCATTTATTAAACAGGGAGTCCTTTCACTGTTGCTTGTTTTTGTCAGGTTTATCAAATATTGTATGGTTGTAGATATGCTGTGTTGCCTCTGATGCTTCTATTCTGTTCCATTGGTCAATATCTCTGTTTTGGTACCAGTACCATGCTGTTTTGATTACTGTAGCCTTGTAGTATAGTTTGAAGTTTGGTAGTGTGATGCCTCCTGCTGTGTTTTTTTTTTTTTGCTTAGAATTGACTTGGCTATGCAGGCTCTCTTTTGGTTCCATATGAAGTTCATGGTGGTTTTTTCCAGTCCTGTGAAGAAAGTCCATGGTAGCTTGAAGGGGATAGAATTGAATCTGTAAATTACTTTGGGCAGTATAGCCATTTTCACGATATTGATTCTTCCTAGTCATGAACATGGAATGTTTCTCCATCTGTTTGTGTCCTCTCTTATTTTGTTGAGCAGTGGTTTGTAGTTTTCCTGGAAGAGATCTCTTACATTCCTTGTAAGTTGTATTCCTAGGTATTTTATTCTTTTTGTAGCAATTGTGAATGGCAGTTCATTCTTGATTTGGCTCTCTTTCAGTCTGTTATTGGTGTATAGGAATGCTTGTAATTTTTGCACATTGTTTAAGCCACTGACATAATAACAAACAGTCTCTCAGACCATAGTGCAATCAAGTTAGAACTAAGAATTCAGAAACTAACTCAGAACCGCACAGCTTCATGGAAACTGAACAACTGGCTCTTGAATGTTGAATGGGTAAAGAATGAAATGAAAGCAGAAATAAAGAAGTTCTTCGAAACCAACGAGAACGAAGACACAACATACCAGAATCTCCGAGACACATTTAAAGCAGTCTCTAGAGGAAAATATATAGCAATAAGTGCCCATATGAGAATAGTGGAGAGGTCCAAAATTGACACCCTATCATCAAAATTGAAAGAGCTAGAGGAGCAAGATAAAAAAAACTCAACACCTAGCAGAAGACAAGAAATAACTAAGATCAGAGCAGAACTGAAGGAGATAGAGACACGAAAAATCCTTCAAAAAATCAATAAATCCAGGAGCTGGTTTTTCAAAAAGATCAATAAAATAGACAGACCACTAGCCAGACTGATAAAAAAGAAAAGAGAGAACAACCAAATAGATGCAATCAAAAATGATAAAGGGGAAATCACCACAGATTCCACAAAAATTCAAACCATCATCAGAGAATATTACAAACAACTCTATGCACATAAACTAGTAAACCTGGAAGAAATAGATAAATTCCTGGACACCTGTGTCCTTGAAGCCTAAAACAGGAGGAAGCTGAAACTATGAATAGACCAATAACAAGGTCTGTAGTTGAGGCAGCAATTAAGAGCCTACCACACAAAAAAAGCCCAGGTCCAGATGGGTTCACAGCCAAATTCTACCAGACACACAAAGGGAAGTGGGTACCATTCCTTCTGAAACTATTCCAAACAATCCAAAAAGAGGGAATTCTTCCCAAATCATTTTATGAGACCAACATCATCGTGATACCAAAACCCAGCAGAGACTCAACAAGAAAAGAAAACTTCAGGCCAATATCCATGATGAACATAGATGCAAAAATCTTCAATAAAATACTGGCAAGCCAATTGCAACAGCACATCAAAAAACTTATCCATCATGATCAAGTAGGATTCATCCTGGGGATGCAAGGCTGGTTCAACATATGGAAGTCTATAAATGTAATTCACCACATAAACAGAACCAAAAACAAAAACCACATGATTATCTCAATTGATGCAGAGAAGGCCTTTGACAAAATTCAACAGCCCTTTATGCTAAAAACCCTCAATAAACTAGGCATTGATGGAACATATCTCAAAGTAATAAAAGCTATTTATGACAAAACAACAGCCAATATCATACTGAATGGGCAAAAACTGGAAGCATTCCCTTTGAAATCTGGCACTAGGCAAGGATGCCCTCTTTCACCACTCCTATTCAATATAGTACTGGAAGTTATAGCCAGAGCAATCAGGCAAGAAAAAGAAATAAAGGGTATTCAAATAGGAAAAGAGGAAGCCAAACTGTCTCTATTTGCAGACGACATGATAGTATACCTAGAAGACCCCATCGCCTCAGCCCAAAAACTCTTGAATCTGATAAGCATCTTCAACAAATTGATCTTAAAATTCAGATGGAAAGGTAAGGTACTCCAAATAACCAAACATTCTTGAAAAAGAAGAAGCCAGGCACAGTGGCTTACACTGGTAATTCTGGCACTTTGGGAGGCCAAGGCAGGCGGATCACCTGAGGTCAGGATTTCCAGACCAGCCTGACCAACATGGAGAAGCCCTGTCTCTACTAAAGATACAAAATTAGCCTGGTGTGGTGGCACGTGCCTGTATTCCCAGCTACTTGGGAGGCTTAGGCAGGAGAATCACTTGAATCCGGGAGGTGGAGGTTGCAGTGAGCCAAGATCATGCCGTTGCACTCCAGCCTGGGCAACAAGAACGAAACTTTGTCTCAAAAAAAAAAAAAAAAAAAGAAAAAAAAGAAAAAGAAGAAAAGGTTGGGGGATACACACTTCCTCACTTCCTCATTTGGTGACTTACTATAAAACTACAGTCATCAGGCTGGGCGCAGTGGCTTATGCCTGTAATTTCAACATTTTGGGAGGCCAAGGCAGGCAGATCATCTGAGATCAGGAGGCTGAGACCAGCCTGGCCAACACAGTAAAACCCCATCTCTACTAAAAATACAAAAATTAGCCGAGCATGGTGGTGCGTGCTTATAATCCCAGCTACTTGAGAGGCTGAGGCAGAAGAATCACTTGAACCCAGGAGCAGAGATTGCAGTTAGCTGAGATCATGCAACTGCACTCCAGCCTGGGCAACTAGAGCAAAACTCTGTCTCAAAAACAAACAAACAAACAAACAAACTACAGTAATCAAACAGTGTGGCAGTAAAGATAAAGGAGGATAAACTATGAGAAAGCACCAGAAGGTACAGGTAGAAAAACAGGCTGTGTAAATGAGGTTAGACTTTTTCTGTGGGCAATGAGAAGTCCTTGAAGATTTTGCACAGAGACACGCTACACTCAGTCAAGGTTTTAGAGACTAATTGTAGCAGCAGTGTGTAGCAGGAACTAAAACTGGAAAGTGAAGATACCAAAAAGGTAGGGAAAACCCATTGAAAAGCCACTATGTTAATCTGGGAAAGAGATAATGGAGGACATAAATTAAAGCAGTGGCAATAGAAATTAGGGGAAAAAAGAAAAACCAAAGATCTTTCTCTCTCTCTCTCCCTCCCTTTTTTTTTTCTTTAGGCTGGTCAAGTGAAGCAGAAGAATGGAAAAGGAACAGAGAAGTCTGTGGTTGTGACCAATTAGCTGTAAACACCACTGCACGAAAACCAGTCAAACCAAAGATCTCTTGTGTGGATCATCCTTTAACAATCCTGTCAAATGATAGCAGGTCCAGGCCAGGAGGCAGCTCATACCTGTAATCCCAGCACCTTGGGGGGCTGCAGTGGGTGGATCCTTTGAGGCCAGCCTGGCCAACATGGTGAAATTCTGCCTCTACTAAAAATATAAAAAAATTAGCTGGGTATAGTGGCACATGCTTATAGTCCCAGTTACTCAGGAGGCTGAAGTGGGAGAATCACTCTAACCTGGGAGGCAGAGGTTGCAGTGAGCAGAGCTCTCGCCACTGAACTCTAGCCTGGGTGACAGAGTGAGATCCATCTAAAAAAAAAAAGAAGCATGTCCTATAGCACTTGCCTTAGCTCCTGAGTATGAGTGCCTTCTTAAATTCTGCATGTAGGATCTCAGTCACCCTAATCCCAGCCTTGAAACAAAGGTACCATAATTCCCATTTTCTTTTTTTTTTTTGAGATGAAGTCTTGCTCTGTCATCCAGGCTGGAGTGCAATGGCTTGATCTCGGCTCACTGCAACCTCTGCCTCCTAGGTTCAAGCAATTCTCCTGCCTCAATCTCCCAGGTAGCTTGGATTACAGGCACTCACCACTGCACCCAGCTAATTTTGGTATTTTTAGTAGACAGGGGGTTTCACCATCTTGGCCAGGCTGGTCTCAAACTCCTGACCTCGTGATCCACCCACCTCAGTCTGCACAAGTGCTGAGATTACAGGTGTGAGCCACCACACCTGGCCATAATTCCCATTTTATAAAAGGAAATCAAACCCAAGCAAACTGAATCACTGGCTAAAAGTGTTACTGGGCATCCATGAGATGCTGAAGACTGAGCACCAAATAGCAAATAAGACGTTTTCCCTGACAACAGGAGTATGCAGTTTCCTGGAAATAGGCAAGCAGGCCATTACAATGCAGTGCTGTGATGGGGTAGAGAAAAGCACTGGGTCTGGAGTCAGGCTGCTTGGATTTGAAGCATAGCCCACCACTCCCATGTGACCTTGACCAAAGGGTAATAATCAAATAATGTTCTCTACCTCACAGTACTGTGAAAGATGAAATTAGTTATAATACATGAAGCGTTTAGAACACTAGTGTGGCATGTAGGTATCTAAGTATTTGCTGTTATACTGGTGATGATGATGCAGTAGAGAGAAACATGGAGAAAGTGTGTGTATATATCTATGCTTTGGAGGAAGGGAATAGGGTGGGGAGGCTTCCTGGAAGAGATCTACTGTGAGCTGAATGCTCAAAGTTAACCTACTGAAGTCAACACCCTCATATGTCAAATAATGTCTATCTTACAACAGCATTGTGAAAATTGAGAGACCACATACACAGACAATGACTAGACCTTATATAATACAGAACTCTGACCCCCAACCTGCAGCAACCTGCCCAGGGACCCAAACCATTATTCAGAATAACGTCAGCCAGGACGTCAGCAGGCTATAAGTCGGACTTGTAGGAAATCAGATTGCTCTCTCTAGTGATAGTCCGGAAGTCAAACAATAAACCCTTTAACCAACAGCCCAAACGGCTAGGACTTTTTTTTTTTTGAGATGGAGTTTCACTCTGTCATCCAGGCTAGTGTGCAGTGGTGTGATCTTGGCTTATTGCAACCTCCACCTTCTGGGTTCAAGCAATTCTCCTGCCTCAGCCTCCCCAGTAGCTTGGATTACAGGCATGTGCCACCACGTCCAGCTAATTTCTTTTTTGTATTTTTAGTACAGACAAGGTTTTATCATGTTGGCCAGGGTAGTTTCAAACTCCTAACCTTAGGTGATTCACTCACTTCAGCCTCCCAAAGTGCTGGGATTACAGGCATGAGCACCGTGCCTGGCCACAAAATGGTTAGGACTTGATTACTAACTGATAGCTTCCTTAATTTCTGTCCTCGATTCCAACGTAAAACAATCGGAGAAAACCAAATATCACCCCTAAACAATGCCATAGAATGTCCTGCTTCTAGTTAGCCCACCTGCAGCATCCCCGTGCCTCCAAGCAGGCCATACCTGAAACCATTCCTATTTTCCACTATAGTTTTCCCACTTCTCTCTTTGACTCAAGTCCCTACTGAAAAGCAAGTGACAGTGGCTGACGCCTTACCATACCAAGCCCTGAAAAAAATAGCCTGCTTGTTCTCAGTCTGTTGGTCTCCATGTACATCCTCAGAATTTAATTTGGTAAAGTACATAAAATGTCTAGTACAAGGCATAACTATTTTTCCAAGGACCTTTTGTGTCTTTAAAGGAAATATTAACACAAACAAAGACTGAGTGGTTTTCAACTAAAATGTACCTTTTATCTGAACAAAAGTCCTGCCTGAGAACCTGGTTTTAAATGCAGTCCTCAGTGGTTTTCAAAAGCAGTAGGTAAGACCTGATAACCAGCCTCCCTCCCAAACGGTTTTGGGCTTCACTGTATTATTAGAAACAGTACAAGTGGCTTCCTACTTCCCGTTCTGTATTCTGAAGCCTGACCAAATCGAGGTGCCAGAGTGCCTGCAGGAAGAAAGCATAGACAGTTTGCAGTATGGGATCAAGGTAAGGTATTGTTCATAAGATTTTTTTTTTAGTAAGTTCTTGCTATGTTGCCCAGGCTGATCTTGAACTCCTGAGCTCAAGCGATCCTCCTCCCTAGGCCTCCCAAAATGCTGGAATTTGAGGCTTGAGCCACCACGACCAGCCTCATTAGGTTGCTTTAAAGTCCAGTTTGGGATTTATCCAGGCCACAGCTTCTATTTTCCCCTCTAAGGCCTACTTTCTTGGGACTGTTCCCTTCCTGCTTCCGCCAGAAAGGGCATTCCTTTTTGTATGGCACTTCTTTCCACAAGCACATTTGGTTCTGTTCTCTTTAGGTTTGGTTGAGAAAGGGCTTTGAAACTATGGAATAAAAGTGGCACTAGTGCACTGCAGCCTCAATTGCTGGTTTCAAACAAACCTCCCACCTCAGCCTCCGGGGTAACTGGGACTACTGGCCTCAGCCACCGCACCAGGCCCAGGAAGTAACCCTTAATTAATAGTTCATGATGTTCTTTTCCTTTGCAACTTGGGGTAACAAATACAAAATTTAATACAAGATAGGAGCATTTAAACTCCATTTTAAGAGAGGTGTCCAGTGTGGTTAGACAAAAGCCACTTTCTTGTCAGCATCCACAATTCCCCACCCCTGCCCATCTCCTGCCGGGGTCCCTTGGGGGCCATACCTTAAAGCTCAGCTCCTCATCTTGGGTACCAGAAAATCTACTTTAACAGAGAAAGCCCCCTAGACATCAGGTGTCCCTTGGAGCTGGGAGTAAAGCCCAAGCAAGAACTAAGAGGGTGGCTGACTTCACAAAGCCACCCGCACACCCCAGGGTTTGTGCTCCTCCACCTAGCAAGTACGCTGGGGAACCGCCAGTAACGGATGTGGGGGTACCGTTGCCGAGGCCGCCCAGAGCCGCCAGCATGACTCCCTCTCCTGTGCTCCTCCGGAGGTCCTGGCTCATTACGATTGCTCCGAGGGCTACCTGCGAAAGTCACGGCCAGAAGCAGCAGAGCCAAATGCAGCATCGCCTGTGCCATCCTCCGCAGCCGGCCATCGGACCTCTGCACGCTGGTGCCTGCGCCACTCGCAGGGGGCACTCACGTGGCGGGGCGTGGGGAGGGCAGAGAAGGGAGGATTGAGGGGCGGGGAGAGAGTGGGAGGAAGGGCAGCGGTAGGTGGCCAGGGCAGGAGGGGCAGAGGGAAGAGGAGCCGGGAAGGGTTGGGGAAGAACTGGGAAGAGCTGGGAAGGGGAAAGGTAGGAAAGGATGGAGTCGGAGAGGTAGAGGAGGGGATGATTGTTCCCCCACTTCCTCTCTTACCAGCCAAGATGGACCTCTCCCTCCAGCATACAACAATCTGTGAAAGTCCTAGGGAGCCCTCGTGGAGCTCTTAGGAGTTCTCTCAATCAACTCCTATTTCTTAAGCATCTACTAGTTCCCAGGAAGTGTTTTGTTGATGAAGACACAGCCCTGACCTCGACAAAGGAGGTCCCTGCTCTCAGGAGCGTTCAGTCTTTCTCTTTTTAAATATATTTTTAAATAATTTTAGTTGACACAACAATTGTACATATTTATGGGGTACATAGGGATATTTGGATGCATACAATGTGTAGTGATCAAAACAGGATAATTAGCATATTCATCACCTCAAACATTTATTATTTGTGTTGAGAACATTCAAAATCCTCTCATCTAGCTACTTGAAAATATGTAATAAGTTATTATTATAAATTTCAGGCAGGATCTCATTCTGTTTCCCAGGCTGGAGTGCAGTGGCATGGTCTTAGCTCACTGCAACCTCCACCTCCCAGGCTCCAGTGATCCTCCTAGGTCAGCCTCCCTCCCAAGTAGCTGGGACCCCAGATATATGCCCCCATGCCAAGCTTATTTCTGCATGTTTCATAGAGACAAGTTCTCACCATGTTGCCCAGGCTAGTCTCAAACTCCTAGGCTCAAGCAATCTGCCCACCTCGACCTCCCAAAGTGCTGGGATTACAGGCTTGAACCACCATACTCTACCTTCATAATAAATTATTGTTAACTGTAGGCACCCTACAATGCTATAAAACACTTGCACTTATCCCTCCTACCTAGCTATAATTTTGTATATTTTAACCAACCTCTGCCTATCCCCCATCCTTCCTGGCCTCTAGTAACTACTATTCTACTCACTATTTCTGTAAGAAATAATTTTTGCCAAAGAGGTTGAGCAAGTTACTGCATTAACGCCAGGTGTGGTGGCTCATGCCTCTAATCCCAGCATTTTGGGAGGCTGAGCCCGGTGGATCACTTGAGCTCAAGAGTTTGAGAAGAGCCTGGGCAACATGGCAAAACCCCATTTCTATAAAAAGTACAAAACTTAGCCAGGTGTGGCCAGTGACCAAGATCGAGCTACTGCACTCCAGTCTAGGTGGCAAAATGAGACCATGCCAAAAAAACTTGACCAGAGGGCCTGGTGTGGTGGCTCACACCTGTAATCCTAGCACTTTGGGAGGCTGAGGTGGGTGTATCAGCTAAGGTCAGGAGTTCAAACTGGCCTGGCCATCATGGTGAAACCCCATCTTTAAAAAAAAATTGACCAGCCCTGTTGTTCATGCCTGTAATCTCAGCACTTTGCGAGGCTGAGGCAGGTATACCACTTGAGGCCAGCAGTTCAAGACCAGTCTGGCCCAATCTCTACTAAAAATACAAAAATTAGCTGGGCATGGTGGTACACATCTATAGTCCCTGCGACTTGAGGGGCTGAGGCATAAGAGTTGCTTAAACCCAAGAGGCAGAGGTTACAATGAGCCAAGATGGTGCCACTGCACTCTAGCCTGGGTGACAGAGTGAGACTCTGTCAAAAAAAAAAAAGTACATTAGCAGATCCATTTTTTTTCTGCTTCTTATGCCTATGTGTCAAATGATTCTGTAACATTCCAGACAAGACCCTTACTAGACTTAGTAGACTTAGTAAGGGTCTAGTCTGGAAAACACAAGACTTAATGGTATTTCACCAGAGATAATTTAATCTAAGGGATTGGCTAATCCAGTAGGGAGAACTGAAAAGAGCAGAAAGGGAAAATGAGGTAACACAGAGATAAAGCCTTTAGGAAGTAGGCATCATGCCTCAGTCTAGGGAAACAAAGGGAATAGGTTGGGATTCTCAGAACTAGAAATTTGGAGGAGAGGACCTGGAAAGCTGGGACTCAGACACCTGGGAAGGGGGTGCTGCTTGGCTGTGCTGGTGGCACTGAGAGTGTGTGAAAAAGCTGAAGAATAGGGCCAGGCATGGTGGCCCATGCCTATAATCCCAGCACTTTGGGAGGCAAAGGCAGGTGGATCACTTGAGGTCATGAGGTCAAGACCAGCCTGGTCAACATGGTGAAATCCTGTTTCTACTAAAAATACAGAAATTAGCAGGCGTGTTCCCATACTTCTATAATCCCAGCTACTCAGGAGGCTGAGGCAGAAGAAATTCTTGAACCTGAAAGGTAGAGGTTGCAGTGAGCCAAGATCACACCATTGCACTCCAGCCTGGGCAACAGAGTTAAACTCCATCTCAAAAAAAAATTGCTGGAGACTGGACCCAGTTGATTCTGTCAGGGTGATGAAAGTCTATTGCTGTGGCACTACTGAAAGAAACAGCCAGCAGGCAGGAGCCAGTCCCTTTTCCCTCCTCCTGCCTTCTGTTGTCCCCCTCACACACCCTATGGGCAGAACCTTCTGGAAGCCAACTAGCAAAGCAGAAATGAGGTCTGCAGAGACTTGGCATCACAAAGCAGAGTATGGAAGTGGGGGTTCAGAGCTGATGTAGAATCACCTCATGACTGGCATGGTCCCACGCCCACCTGTTGACCTTTACTGGAGGTGGAACAAGGGCTGGAACAAGAAGACACTGCAGTTTTCAACTCCACTAGGTGCCACACATGGCTGAGTTCTGGCTGGCATTTTGTTTGAGGCTGAGGGGTAAATGTGAAATGAGTGTTAGTACTTTTCTAAGTCACATGGTGTTCTGTTCTTTGAATAACAGTCACAAAATGGACATGGTTCATTTTGCTGAAGATTCTTATCAAAGACTGATAAAATAGAATTTACATATAAAGCTCTTCTCAACTGTGTTGGATGTCTGTTATCGAATGACATGTGCACTTGCTTACAAACATCTTTGATGCTCTGGGAACACGAATGTGACCCCAGATTCTTGGCAATACTCAGAGATATGTGAGTAGGAATTTCAGCTTCAAAAGAAAAGCAATAACCCCTCAAGATAGATTTCTTAGAAATGTGTGTGTGGATATGGCTGCCTTTACATTATTTGTTTTCAAGAGTTGTTACTGGCTGGCAGGCTGGCTCATGCCTATAATCCCAGCACTTTGGGAGGCAGAGGTGGGCAGATCGCTTGAGCCCAGGAATTGGACTCGGGCAACATGACAAAACTGTCTCTACAAAAATTACAAAAATTAGCCTGGTGTGGTGGTGTGCCCCTGTAGTCCCAGCTACTCAGGAGGCTGTGGTGGGAGGACCACTTCAGCATGGGAGGTGAAGGCTGCAGTGAGCCATGATTGCACTACTGCACTTCAGCCTGGGTAATGGCAGTGAGAACTTGTGTTAAAAAAAAAAAAGTTGGCCAGGCGAGGTGGCTCATGCCTGTAATCCCAGCACTTTGGGAGGCCAAGGTGGGTGGATCATGAGGTCAGGAGTTCAAGACCAGCCTGATGAAACCCTGTCTCCAAAGAAAAATAAAGTTAATAATTATACCTTAGAAATATTTTCTATCAAGGTGCTTTTCATGTTGTCTCAGCACTTGTGAACCAAGAACAAGGGTCAAGAAGCATTTTCTGTAAAGGGCCAGATAGTAAACACTGCTGACTTTTTGTCACAGCTAAACTCTGCCATTGTAGTGCAAAAGGAGACATAGAGTGTAATCAATGAATGGGCTTGATTTTTTTTTGAGAGAAGGTCTTGCTCTGTTGCCCAGGCTGGAGTACCATGGTGTGCTCTCAGTGCACTGCAGCCTCGATCTTCTGGGCTTAAGCAATCCTCCCACCTCAGTCCCTCAAGTAGCTGGGACTATAGACATGCACCATCACACCCAAATAAGTGTTTTGTATTTTTTTGTAGAGACAGGTGATATGGTTTGACTGTGTTTTCATTCAAATCTCAACTTGAATTGTATCTCCCAGAATTCCCATGTGTTATGGGAGGGATGTTTGGAGGGTAAATGAATCATGGAGGGCAGGCTTTCCCATGCTATTCTCATGATAGTGAATAAGTCCATAAGATCTGATGGGTTTATCAGGGGCTTCTGCTTTTGCTTCCTCATTTTTCCTCTTGCTGCTGCCGTGGAAGAGAGGCCTTTCACCTCCCACCATGATTGTTAGGCCTCCTCAGCCATGTGGAACTATAAGTCCAATTAAACCTTTTTTCCTTCTTAGTCTCAGGTATGTCTTTATCAGCAGTGTGAAATGGAGTAATACAGCAAATTGGTACCAGTAGAGTGGGGTATTGTTGAAAAAATACCAAAATGTGGGGACTTGGCTTGAAACAAGATGGTAGGCTTGTGGTGAGAAGCTATGAAGCAGGTGTAGAAATTCGTATGCTTAGAAGCAGATTTTAAAAGCAGTTTCTCTTCAGATCATGTTTTTTTATACCACTTGATAGGTATCTTGAAGCACCATGGCTGTGGCTGCAGTAAAAAGGGTGATGTCAAAGAAAACTGTCTTGAAATATTTATTCCCAATCCCAAACGGAGCTTTATATTGTGTTTCTCATAAATCTACATACTCTCCTCTGTCAGATGACTATAATTGCAAAGTAGAGCTTTCTCTGACTTCTGATGGCAGGACAATAGTATATACCACACTTCTGAAGGCCAACCCTTTGGGCAGGATTGAGTGATCCTTTTCTGGAACATGCATTTGTAATGGTGAATGGAATAAGTGACATTACACAAAGAAGTGAAGGCAAATGTAAACAGAGCAAGGGTGAAGGTGAGAGCAATGAGTGGATGAGACTATGGGAGATGACAGGGGCAGAAAAGCTCTGCTTCTGGGGAAGAGGATGAACTGGGTTGATAGGTACTAGTGTTAAGTTCTGAAGCCTCTAGTTCATAGGTGAAGGACAGATGTCAAAAATTTAATGTCAAAAATTCAGGTGACTTGGCACCATGGCTTATGCCTGTAATCCCAGCACTTTTGGAGGCTAAGGTGGGTGGATTGCTCAAGGTCAGGAGTTTGAGACCAGCATGGCCAACATGGTGAAACCCTGTTTCTACTAAAAATACCAAAATTAGCTGGGCATGGTGGTATGTGCCTGTAGTCCTGGCTACTCAGGAGGCTAAGGCAGGAGAATTACTGGAACCTGGGTGGCAGAGGTTGTAGTGAGCCGACATGGCACCACTTCATTCCAGCCTGGGTGACAGAGTGAGACTCCATCTCAAACTAAAATAAGATAAAATAAAACAAAAGTGAACCTAATTTCAAAATTTGACTTTCCCAGTGAAACATACTCACTTCACCAATTCTCCTCATTTTTCCTTTTCCTCCTCAAAATTCCCCTGTCATACAACATACTATAATGGAATAGTCATTAGTATCAGTTCTAAAATCAGACCTCCCGGGATTAGTCCCTGGTTATTTTATTATTATATGTGTAACCTGAGGCCGTTTGCTTACATTCTCCAATCTGTTTTTTTTTCAATTATAATTGTTTCTTCCTATTGTTGTCAGGATAATTTGAAATAATGCATATGTAGATTTAGAACCTCCTAGGCCTGTAGTACTCGCTAGATGACTGGCTATTATTGTTACTATGATTATAATTATCTTTAAACACTGGGCTCTCCCCAGGATTTTTTGGGTTTTCCAATGAACAGGAAGATGTGAAAATTGTGAGGACTTACCTTAAGCCAGCAGGTCCTGTATAGTTTTGAAGACTGCTGGTGAACCTGTTACTTCATCACTAATTATAATTCTAGGTTTTGTTATTTTCTTTTGTGTACAAAACCACTCAACTCCTGTGGGGTCATAGCAAGGCAAATACGAGAATAACAATGCTAAAAACTTCTCTGTAGCCAAGATAGATCTTTTTCTTTTTCTAAATATTTCCTGAGCTCAGAATGAAGGCTTCAGGAAATTTCTCAGACTCATTTATTTATATAATTTTACTAACAAGCTTGTGAATTAAGTAGAAAAAATAAATTATTTTTCTATGAGGAAATCAATGCACAGAGAAGCTAGATGTATTGAAATAATTTAATTTCCTCATTTGTTTAAAGGGCGTAAGATCACCTAGACATGAATTTCATGTCTTCCCTCGCTGAACATTCAAGGTCTTAGAGCAGCAAGTTTTATTTCACTGACGCAGTGAAATTATCTTGAAAGCACTGTTTTTTCTATAGAAGGAAGCAGGAATTCCACACAGGAATTCAAAAAGGCAATCTCCTTTTGAAATTCAAAGGAGCTTTTTTCTCAACCTTGAGGCAAGGCCAGGGAGCACATTCCTGACATCTGGCTGAAGCCAAAGCCCAGCAGGGGAAGCTGCAACAGAGGAGAAACTCAAGAAAGCCTTCCCTCCAGCTCTCAGAGCCCTGGCAGGGCCCTGGCCTGCTCAGCCCCAAGCTTTCTGAGGTACAGTGGCTCAGGCCAAAGGTACCTCTGCAGGACCAGCCCCCTCTCCAGGTGGAGGCAGCAGTGTGGCCTGGAAGCTGGTGAATCCTCCTAACAATGTGCTCAGACAGGTGGACACTTTAATGAGGCTGCCCGGATTGTGGCTGATATCATGGCAGATGAAGAGAGAATAATTAGAGGCCCCTGTCACAGGGAGAAATCATGCACATGGCCAGAGAGCAGCTGGTTCAACTAGACCATAAGCCTGTCATGGGGATTAGTGGCTCCTTGGGGATGGCATGTGATTGGCAGCTCCTGGGAGGAGAGCAGAGGGAAGCAGGGAGAGGTCATGCAGAGCTGCAGAGATAGAACATCCGGGCACCACCAGGACTCTGCAGCAGGCCCCACTGTGCTCACAGCACTCCCCTCAGGAAGGCTAGGCTGGTTACCCTCTCAAGAGAGTGGCTTTAGCTACTGGGGTTTCTAGGGAGAGAAAATCCTCCACTGTTGGCAGAATCTGTTAATCTGCTCCAACAGGTGACATTTGCTATTAGGGCTGGATGATAAGGGTGGATTCTCAGTCCCAGTAATGTCTCTCCAGGAGGAAATTTCCCTACTTCTCCAGGGAATCTATTCTAGTAATACTGGAAAGTCTGAAGTTCTTGTCAAGTTTCTCCCAGAAAGTGAGACTGTATGTAAATAGATGGAGAAAACTGAGACTGTGAGGAAGGGTGGGATAGTTGCACATGAGGAAGGCATTCCCTGGCTCAAGCCGCAGCTCCACCACTGCATAACCTTGGACAATTATGTAGCACCTTAGTGCCTTGGTTTTCTCATCTTTGAAACAGAAATAATATGCTTGTAGTTGTGGAGATGTAATGACAGTGGACTGGAAAGCAGTACCTAATGCATGATCAACAATGTCTAGCTACTTAATAGAAGAGAGACACTGCCTGTGTATTTTAGGGTAGGAGAATAAGGTAAAAAATTCACAAATGTAGCTCCATACCCCAACCCCACTTAAGATGTTGAAATAGAAACAGTTTCGGTCTAATGGTTTTATTTTCTAGTATGATGTGACCTCAGTTCATCTGATGATTCTGGGGATGTGATGGGGACAAAAAAAGAGAAGAACACATGACATATTTAGGAAAGTGGGAATGTGAACATATTTGAGAAACACGTGGGATGGCTAAGCAGTGTTGGAGTGGAAACCATGAGTGTATAATGATACCAAAAGTATAGGCAGACAGAAAGGCTTGGGTGGTCTCCTTCAAGGTTGGTGTTTGGCAAAATAACTACAATGGAGTAAGAAGGGGGAAAAGAAGTTAAATTTACATGTAAGAACCACAGATTTAAAGTAGTGAAGAAAATGAACTTGCAATGAGGCTGGATGGATGGATAAATGGATGGATGGATGGATGGATGGATGGATGGATGGATGGATGGATGGATGGATGGATGGCTAGATGAATAAATGGATGAACAGATGGAAGAATGAATGTATGAGTGGTTGAATGAAAAGACAGATGGATAGATGGATGAACACACATATTTAGTTATGAGCCATACATGGCAATTTCTGATGATTCTGCAGCCAGGCTACTTGAGTTTGTGGGTTAGAAGGAAAGGCAATGGTTAGAGTGGGCTCCTTGAATTAATGTTTGAGATGCAACAGATGATAGAGATAGGGTAGAACCATGGGTCTGGGTGTAGAGTTGAGAAAAGTTCCCTAGAGATTAGAAAATTGGGGCTGAGAGGTCAGGAATCTATAGGGCATAAGAATATTAAGAACTCAAGAAGATGGAGCAGCAGGAAAAAGAGAGAGCCTATGAATAGATGTTGTCTTCAAGGAGTCAGGGTGGAGGGTCAGGAAGCCAGGGTGAGTGCCCTTGGAGGGAGGGCCTTTGAAGGAAGGTCAGGGGGCCTCTGGAGAGCTGGATGGCAGGGGCCTCAGAGGGAGGAGGGACACAGGTGTCCACTAAGAGCAGCTACCATGTCCCTTGTCCTTGTCCCACTGCTCCCAGCCACTGCTCTCCTCACATGACTGCATTTTTGATTTTCTGTTTATTGTGCTTTTTGTTCTAGTGCTATGGTAGTTTCAGGAAACACTTTATTTAACAACAATGCAAATATATTCTTTTTGCTGCCTCATTTGCAAATATAGTTTTTCCATAAAGGCAGCTTTGCCTTAATATTCTTACAAGTCTAAAAGAAACGATCTCTTAAACATTCATTACTAATTTATGTAGATTTTTTTCTGTTATATTTCAGAAGATTTGGGATTTGTTTTTTTTCTTTTTTGTAATTGACTGTCAAGAAACAAACTTCTAATGTTAGAGGATGAGAGTCTGCTGCACTCTGTCTTCATGATTCTAGGTTCCTGATACAACATTCATTAAAGTTCAATGTGAGACTTGTAAGATCTGTTCTGCAGGGAAGATTTGTGGCAACCCGTATCTAATTCTCAGGGCCCCCTTAGCAGGGGAGTGTCTTGCCTGTTTATCTTGTGGAGGCCAGCACCTTGATTGCATGGTCTGCAGGCTGTGAGAAGGAATGTCTTCTGGCAGTGGTCCCAGCCTAGAATATATATGCTACCTTTTCTGAGCCACTGAACTGTGAAATCCAATTGCAAAGGGACACTGGCTCTTTTTAACTTTTCCAGCTACAGCACTTGGGACACAGTGATAGTAATAATGGCTACAGCATATGGAGCATTTCTTAGGTATAAGGACACTGAATAAGCACTTTGCATGCTTTCACACTTTTTATCTGTGTGCTGAACATGAAATCTGCCCCCTTAATTTTTAAGTATACAATATAGTGTTGTTACCTTTAGGCATCAGGCTATATAGTAGATCTCTAGTACTTATTAATCTTGCATAACTAAACTTTATACATGTTAAATGTAACTTCCAATTTCTCCTCCCCTAAACCCTAGCTAATCAGCACTCTACTCTCTGATTCTATGAGTCTGAGTGTTTCAAATATCTCACATAAGTGGGATTGTGCAGTGCCTGTCCTTCTGTGACTGGCTTATTTCACTTAGCATAATGTCCTCCAGGCTTATTCATGTTTTCCCACATGTCAAAATGTCCTTCTTTTTTAAGGTTAATATTCAATTATATATATAGTTATGCTTCACTTAACCATGGGGATATGTTCTGAGAGATGTGTTGTTAGGTAATTGTGTCATTCTGGAAACATCACAAACCTAGATGGCAGAGCCTACTATGCACCTAGGCTAGGTGGTATTGAGAAAATACATTCTCTTCCTGGGTCCACAAGTGAGCATAGTTGCAAAGGCAAGGACATCCCAGTGCCATACCTCCACCCACCTCTCCATCTGGGATCTTAGAGGCTTTGTTTAACTTTCGCCAGTGGGAAAACAATCAAAGGTCAGTTACTCCAGCAGAAGTTTAAAGGAACTCCTTTCATAGGATGGGAAAATTGAATGGAATTGGAATTCCTTCCAGGTTAAAAGTTCTCTTCTCCGACCTCGGTGCAGACTCCATATCTGAATCTCCTTCCACAACCTTGTGGAAGCTGCTTTTCTCTTTCCATTTCTTTCTCCTTTTCTTCTCTCTCTGTCTAAATAAATCACTTTCTGCAAAACTTTTTGGGGTCTGATATTTACTTACAAGTGCACCGTGCCCAGTGAGGTCCTCTCTCCCATTCTTGGGTGAGTGAGGGACCAAGAGCCTGGGAGAAAACAGCCCACTGGGGAGTGAGCTGTTCTGGAACCCAGTCTCAGTATGGCCTATGGCCTAGGCTATCAACCTGCAGAGTATGTTACTGTACTGAATACTGCAGGTAATTGTAGCACAATGGTAAGCATTTGTTTATTTAAATGTAATTAAATGTATAAAAGGTATAGTAAAAATACAGTATAAAATACGAAAATCGTACACCTGTATAGGACACTTAGTATAATTACAGTTTGCAGAACAGGACGTTGCTCTGGGTCACTAGTCAATGAGTTTGTATGAGTGAATGTGAAGGCTTAGAATATTACTGTACACTACTATAAATTATAAACACTGCACACTTAGGCTACACTAAATTTATAAGAAGTAGTTTTCCTTCTTTAATTAAACTTAGATGATTGTGATGTTTTTACTTTATAAGCTTTAAAAAAAGTCTTTCCACTATTTTATAATAACATTAGTTTAAAGCACACATTGTACACCCATCTTTATATATTTATTCTATAAGCTTTGTTTTAATTTTTATTTATTTATCTTTACTTTTTAAACCTTTGTTTGTTAAAAACTGAGACACAAGCCCACACATAAGTCTAAGGTTAGTTAGAGTCAGGATCATCACTATCACTGTCTTCGCCTCCACACCCTGTCCCACTGGAAAGTCTTCAGGGGCAATAGTAGGCATGGGGCTGTCATCTCCTATAATAGCAATACCTTCTTCTGGAAACCTCCTGGCAGCCTGCCTGAAGCTGTTTTGCAGTTATCTCTTTTTATACAAGTAGAAAAAGGCTACTTTAAAATACTAATAAAAATATAGTGTTGTAAATATTTAAACAGATACATTATCATTACCAAGTATTGTATACTGTATGTAATTGTATGTGTTAGAGGTTTATACAACTGGAAGTGATGCAGGTTTGTTTACACCAATGTCACCACAAACAGAAGAGTAATGTGTTGTGCTTTGATGATGACGTCATGAAGTGACGGGAAGTTTTTAGCTCATATATATATATATATATATATTTGAGACAGAGTCTCACTCTGCAGTGGCGTGATTTCAGCTCACTGAAACCTCCACCTCCTGGGTTCAAGCAATTCTCCTGCTTCAGCCTCCCAAGTAGCTGGGACTAAAGATGCGCACCACCATGCCCGGCTAATTTTTATATTTTAATAGAGATGGGGTTTCACTGTGTTGGCCAGGATGGTCTTGATCTCTTGACCTCATGATCTTCCTGCCTTGGCCTCCCAAGGTGCTGGATTACAGGTGTGAGCCACCACGCCCAGCCTGTAGCTCCATTATATTTTAATAGACCCACCATTGTGTGTGGTGTGTGACCCATCTTTAATCAAAACATTGTTATTTGGCACATGACTGCACAAACCACATTTTTTTTATCTTTATCTCTTTACTCATCAATGGGCATTTAGGTTGTTCCCATATTGGCTGTTGTGAATAAGTTCATACATTTACAATTAATTCTCACATGAGCCCCTGAGGCAAATACCATAATGACCATTGCTTCTGACATGAGCCAACTGAGGCAAAGAACACTTTGAAGAAGTGCTCAGACCTCACCGCTAGTAAAGGCAGAGCCAGGATTTGAACTCAGAAATCAAGCTGGGGTGTGACTTTAACCTCTGGCTCCAGACCCAGTTCTTTCCCCCATTCTACTCAATAGCAGATCAAATGCCAACATGAGAGGCTAAAGATGACGTAGTGTAGGAGAGAAAATGAGAGCCCGTCCCCTTGCTCCTTCTTCCTTGCCTGACTTTCTGGGGAGTCCTGCTTGGAGTGGGAGGCTGTCTGTACAGATCCGTGAACCTGGTTTTCTCATTCAGAGAGATCAGAGTGCATGTCTGCTGGCAGCCCGAATGTCTGGGCCACTGAATAATTCAAGTGCCTCTCTCCAGCCACAGTCACCCAGAGGACAAGCTGATTGCACTTTGGATGACCTCTGTGGGTCCGTGTTCCTCGGTGTAATAAGTGTCCCCATTCTGTTTTTCTCTGGGGAAATAAATACAGAAACATCGTGTTGGCAGAGGCCTGTGTGTAACGCTTCAGTTTAGAGTTAGTGTTAAAGAAAAGCAGAAGTGCTCCTCCCTGAGCCTGAGAGACCCCTGCTGCACAGGTCACAGGAGCCATTTTTTCTTCCTCCTTCTTCCCTCTGCTGTCACAACTTCGCCCTGACACCCTGCCTAGTGCCATGAACACCCAATATCCTCTCTCCTCCTATCAACTTTGCAAGGCGCTTCAAGCCCCACTTTTGCCTTCAGAGGCCATCATGTCCCCAGAGGCTGAGGACTTTGCTTGTTCATCAGTTTTTCTAGCTATACCTGGTCTGAAAATGGAGCCCATGTACACCTTACTGCACCCCCTTCCCACCCCATCACTCCTCTGCATGAGGAAACAGGCCTGGAACCTCTGCCTGCTTCACTCATAGATAGTGCCTGCTTCACTCACCCACTGCCCGCTGCTGCTGGAGTCCAGCTCTTGGGCCCTCATTGGACCAAGCTTTTGCACTGAAGCTGGCGCAAAGAAGACACCAATCTCAGATTGTCTCCACCAAAGAAGGGCCTGGTTCTGTCCCTAGAAAACAGTGATGGCCTTTGTTTGTTGCTGCCCCTACCCACCAGACACCCCTCTGCCAAAGCCTTCCTTCCACTGAACAAAATCCATATTCAACAATAACTATTATTGAATACTATTATTTGATAATAATAACTAAGAAATACCTGGTGTGTTTTCCATGGGCTACATGTCTTCTCTAACGCTCACACAGAATTACCATGGAGCATTAGCTTGAGAACTCCTGAGAATACCAAGTTCTCATAGAAAGGATTGCTTAAGCTCCATATATAACTGACATTGGCTGGGTGTGGTAGCTCACGCCCATAATCCCAGCACTTTGGGAGGCCGAGGTGGGTGGATCACGAGGTCAAGAGATTGAGACCATCCTGGTCAACATGGTGAATCCACATCCCTACTAAAAATACAAAAAATTAGCTGGGCATGGTGGCACGTGCCTGTAATCCTAGCTACCCAGGAGGCTTATTTTATAAAATATTATTTTATATTTTATCAAAAATAATAAAAAGAAAAGAAACTGACATCCTACACTACTTGCAGATAAAATACGCACAGCCTGCTATGTATGTTACATCATCGCTAGATTACTCATCAGAACTAATATGACATAAATACTATGTCAATAGTTGTTACACTGTATTTTATTTTTGTATTTCTTTTTTTTTTTTTTGAGATGGAGTTTTGCTCTTGTTACCCAGGCTGGAGTTCAATGGCGTGATCTCAGCTCACTGAAATCTCTGCCTCCTGGGTTCAGGCAATTCTCCTGCCTCAGCCTTTTGAGTAGCTGGGATTAAAGGCATGCACCACCATGCCCAGCTAATTTTTTGTATTTTTAGTAAAGACAGGATTTCACCATGTTGACCAGGATGGTCTCGATCTCTTGACCTTGTGATCCGCCCGCCTCGGCCTCCCAAAGTGCTGGGATTACAAGCCTGAGCCACCGCGTCCGGCCCTGTAATTCTTTTGTATAGAGGCAAGGTCTCACTTGGAATCTTACTCTGTCCCTGAGACTGGAGTATGTGGTGCGATCCTAGCTTCTGGGCTCAAGTGATCCTCCTGCCTCAGCCTCCCAAGTAAGTAGTTGGAACTTCAGGAGTGAGTCATAGCACCTGGCTTGTATCATTATGTTATTGTCATATTGTTATTTTCTATTTTCATTTTTGTGAATATATTTGATTTGTGGTTGATTGAATACACAGATGCAAAAACCCGTAAATACAGAAGGCCGATTGTATGAGCAATGGTCCTGAAGTGAGTCTGTAACTTAAGATCTGTGATAAAAGCCAATCACTAACACAGTGTGAGGCAAAGGAAGGAATGTGAGCTTTGCAGTTCAGATTATCTGCTGGCTTCCAGGGCCACCACTATTCAGCCTAGGGACCTTTGAGCAAGTGCATTGATTCAGGAAATAGAAATTTATTCAATTTTTTTTTTTGAGACAGAGTCTCGCTCCATCTCCAGTTGCCAGGCTGGAGTGCAGTGGTATGATCTCGGCTCACTGCAACCTCCCCCTCCTGGGTTCAAGCAATTTTTCTGCCTCAGCCTCCCAAGTAGCTGAGAGTACAAATGTGCACCACCACACCCAGCTAATTTTGTATTTTTAGTAGAGATGGGGTTTCACCATGTTGGCCAGGATGGTCTCCATCTCTTGACCTCATGATCTGCCCTCCTTGGCCTCCCAAAGTGCTGGGATTACGGGTGTGAGCCACTGCACCCAGCCAATTCATTAGATTTTTAAAAAGAGTGTTACAAAATACAAGGAATTAGGTAAGTAAGTGTTAGAGACAGATGGAGCAAAAAGGAGATGCTGAATTAACCTAGGTATTCAGAACTTAACAGGTGCTACCCTTAGTCTTTGGGAAACAAAGCAGAAATGACATTACAAAATCCAGGAGCTCAGAGACAGGCACCACCTGTCAAATCTTGGAGAGTCTCAAGCAGCCAACTCTCAGACTGTTGGAGCAACTTAGCTGTGCTGAGGTTGGGGCCTCTGAGGGGATGCTTGGCCTTAGATCTTAGATTGTCATGTGTTGCTCATGCCCTGGTTGGTGTTCTGAGCCCAGTGCTAAGGAGTGCAAAGGAAAAGGACCTGTAGCTGCACACTGCTGCAGCAAAAATGAAACTAGGATGCAGACTCAGGAAGAGAGCCCCACCAAGCCTCAGACTGATGACTGCTCAGTGCCTCACCTTGGCACAACCCAACTGGAGGCAGCCACTCAGGGCTCTAGACTCTCAGCCCCAGCACCACATAGCAGAGAATGCCAGGGTGACCTGGGGAGAGGCCCCTGATGAGCATGGCTGGCTTTTCTTCATTGTAGCATGGGAATTATGCCTTGCTTGTATGGACTGGAGGTAAAGTATCTAGCACAATGCCTCATATGTGAGCTCGAGGGCAGCTCGACCACAACCGTGTGGCTGACAGTGCTTACACTGGAGTAGCTATTTGCAGTTTTAAAACATGTTCACATCTATTTTTACATTTAATCATTAGAACACTCTTTGAAGGACACACAGATAAAGGCACTAATGCTTAGATAGGTTATAACAATACTGTCCTCCCTGGGACCCGGTACCCAGTCCCTGGGCAAGAGGATTTCCCAGTGTGGGTGACAAATGAGGAGAGTGAGAGGAAGGGCCAGACCTCTCGAAGGTAATGCGTGGGGAAGCCTCAGTCTTTAGAGCCTGCTTTCACTAAAGACACCACCTCCATTGCTCCCAAATTAGGATATTCTCTAATTTTGAATAAACCAGTTACAGATATCCCAGGAAAAGGAAAATATTGAATGATTATTACCTTTTAAAATAAATAAACAAAAATAAATGAATCTCTAAATGTTTAAAGAAAGAGTGTTTCCACATAGGCACCTTGTCAGATTTCTGCATAAAACATGGGCCAGGTAAGTTATGCTGCAGAAGTGACCAGATCTGGAACTTGGTTTATTGCCTGAGGTCAACCTGGGAGTGGTGAGGCCACAGTGGGGTCCACAGTGCAGCCCAAGGCCAGATGCATCTTGTCTCCTGAGTGGACTCCAGGGGATCCCTGTGGAAGAAGACAAGCTCCACCACTTTCTCCAGGAGGCCAGCCTGGACAGAGACTCTTAGAATCCCAGGCGTCATCTGGACTTTCCTGAAACTGAGACTAAGTGAGGCATAATTTGCATGTTTCACTGCTTGTTAATCAGTTTATTTTCTCCTGGAACTTTCTAAATGTAGCTATTGCACAGCAGCCCTGGAATGACACGCAGAGACTTTGTGCTTACAAAAAGCTTATTCTTCTATGCTGGCACTTCTGGGATAATGTGTGTGTGGGTGTTGGGGTGGAAAGAGGGTGGAGGACATTTATGAGTTTCCCCCTCCTCTCATCTTTTGTAGCTGTCTCTGTGTTACCTTTTCTTTGCAGAGGTTGGATCAGAAAATGCCTTATGTTATTTCATGGGGAATTCCCAAAGAACAGCCAGCTCCCGTTGGTTGCTAAGAGACAGCTCTACAGCTGGGATTTGGCTGCAAAATTTGAACAAAAAAAGAAGAGCACAAATGGGCTTGCCAGGTAACAGACTCTGTGGTGACTTTCCATCCTGTTTGCTGGCATTGGGGCTTCCAAAGACAATAGAGCATCACTTTCTGGCTTGCGATTTATATGAGGAGAAAAGGCAGACACTCTTCTTCAACGGTTTCCTGATCAGCCTTTGATCTGCTACCCAGAACCTATGTGGGAAGGACAATGAGATTCTCGATGTTGGTAATGCGTAAAGGAAGATCAGAATTACAAGTGGGCTATGTGTCTATCTTCCCACGGGTTGGTTTAGAGACAAGGGCTTAACTCTATTAAAATTAGATGTGGCAAGAAGCCAAAATCAAACACATGCCTCCCAATAGGAAACTGGCAGAATAAGCTGTGGTACCTCCACAGAATGGAGTATTATTTACCTATAAAAAGAGATAAAGAATATTTTTACATTGAAAAAAATTCATGTTGCTTTTTCTCCAAGATAAATTTTAAGTTAAAAAAAGCAATTTAGAAATTATGTGCACAATAGGCTCCTATGTCTCTAAGAAAAATTTGAGTGATAAAAACAAATAATTTTCTCATATTTATTTATTTATTTATTTGAGATGGAGTTTTGCTGTTGTTACCCAAACTGGAGTGCAATGGCACAATCTCAGCTCACCGCAACCTCTGCCTCCTGGGTTCAAGCAATTCTCCTGCCTCAGTCTCCCAAGTAGCTGGGACTACAGGTGCACACCACCATGCCCAGCTAAGTTTTTTATTTTTAGTAGAGACAGGGTTTCACCTTGTTGACCAGGATGGTCTCAATCTCTTGACCTCGTGATCCACCTGCCTCGGCCTCCAAAAGTGCTGGTATTATAGGAGTGAGCCACTGTGATGGGCCTAATTTTCTCATTTTTAAAAGGTCACAAACTGTATTTTTAAAAAATTATTTACCTATAAGTCAAGAAACAGTGTATCTTGGAAAGCACATAGAAAAGCTCTCCTGAACTCCAGACCTAGTGTAGCACAGTCTCAGGACTGCTCACTGGGCACAGACACATGGAACAGGTCTGAAGGGCACTGCAAAGTCTTTGACATTGGGAATGATGTTGAAACCACAACCAGGGAAGATTGTCAGAATGTGCGGCCTCAACTCAACCTTGCTGCTTGCCTGCTAAAACAATAACGCTAGGATTCTCCACAGGATTTAAATGAGACCCAGAGTGATATAGCATAATATTCAAATAGCCAGGATATGATCTATCTTATTTGATGTAGAAAGAACAAGGAAAAAGCTCAGGCTATATCAGAAAAAAAGCAATAAACATGACAACAGTGAGGAGACACAGATTCGGAATTATCTGATAAAGGTTTAAACAGTTAATTAAATATTTCAACAAGCAGTAATAAATGCTCTTGAAATGAATGAAAAATACAAAGTAATTTTAACATAACTTCCAGTATTATAACACCTAACAAATTTACATCTAACAAAAATAACACCTAACAAATTATCTGTGCTATTAAAGCATCTAACACATTGCTAATACTTTATTTAAATTAACTTATATTCAGTCCATATTTAATTTTTTCTCCTTTTTCTCATTTTCTTATAGTTGATTGATTTAAATCAGAATAGTAAGTCCACACAATGCATTCTCTTATGTTACTGAATTGTCTTTTATTTTGTAACAACCCACCTTTCCTCTTTAAAGCTACAGACTTCTTGGATAAATTGCTAGGTCATCTGCTCTCTGAAGTGTCTTATCCTGTGAATATAGCTAATTGCTTCATTGTGGTTTTGTTTAAGTGGTTACTTTAGTCTTATAAGCTGGCAATTAAGCCTAGAGTTTTGATAAGGTTCAGGTTTTATTTTGAAGGCAAAATATATCATAGGTGATTCCAGGTACTTGTACTGCACAGCCTCATGAGTCAGACAGAGTGCAGCTGCCCCACATTTCGTGACTCAAGACTTGACAGTGGCTCAAGTGCTGTCCATGTACTTTCTCAATTAAAACATGCCCTACCTTCCATGGGACTTCAGCTTCCACTGGTGATCACTACCTAGATTCATCACTTTATTAATGGCTGAGAAGATATTCCTTTCTAAAATTCTGCTATTTCTTTTTATTAGCTGGAGCTCTTCCAAAAATAAGAAAATAATTTTACTCATTAACTGTATGGATACTCTACAGTACAGTTTAGATAAAGGAGCAACCACAACAGCAAAAAAGGGCACACAGCTTTCCCCTTTGTTTATCAACATGTGGAGTGAGTGTGCACCAGCTATCACCAGCAAGCGCTGAACAATATGGCTTTAAATTATCTATTGAACTCATAGATTTGTATAACTTGATTGTTTCCATCTGTATTTTTTGATTAGTATTTTTTGATGCTCAATTTTAGGCTAAGGGGAATTCTATTACTAGGCCTCTGGATCTTTGTCACATGGCATCTTCCTAATTTATGTGAGAAAAATATGCCCCAGGATCATTTTGTACATTTCGGTACCTGGAATTGGCATTACTCAGAAAAAAGCACTGTGTTACTTTAGTGAGAAGTAGGACCTAGAGGCCAGAATCTAGGTCCTGGGAATACAGGATTCTGTTTAGTCTTCATCATGAGTCTGAAATCTAGTTACTGTAATCATCGTGTTTTCATCACAGATTCTGAGACTCAGAGAAGTTGATAAACATACTCAAGTTTACAAAATTATTCAGTGGCTATGTAAGGCAGTTTCTTGGCTTCATTCAGAAAGGAATTCAAGAGTGAGCTGTTGGTAGAAAACAGGTTTTTTTTTTAAATAAATTTTAAGTTCTGGGATACATGTGCAGAACTTCCAGGTTTGTTACATAGGCATACACGTGCCATGGGGATTTGCTGCACCCATCAACCCTTTATCTACATTAGGTATTTCTCCTAATGCTATCCCTCCCCTAGCTTACCACCCCCTGACAGGCCCTGGTGTGTGATGTTCCCCTCCCTGTGTCCATATGTTCTCATTGTTCAACTTTCACTTATGAGTGAGAACATGTGGTGTTTGGTTTTCTCTTCCTATGTTAGTTTACTGAGAATGATGGTTTCCAGCTTCATCCATGTCCCTGCAAAGGACATGAACTCTTCCTTTTTTATGGCTGCATAGTATTCCATTGTGTATATGTGCCACCTTGTCTTTATCCAGTCTATCATTGATTGGCATTTGGGTTGGTTCCAAGTCTTTCCTATTGTGAACAGTGCTGCAAGAAACATATGTGTGCATATGTCTTTATAGTAGGATGATTTATAAACCTTTGGGTATATACTCAGTAATGGGATTGCTGGGTCAAATGGTTTTCTGGTTATAGTTCCTTGAGAAATCACTACACTGTCTTCCACAATGGTTGAACTAATTTACACTCCCACCAACAGTGTAAAGCATTTTCATTTCTCCACATCTTCTCCAGCATCTAGTTTTTCCTGACTTTTTAATGATCACTATTCTAACTGGCACGAGATGGCATCTAATTGTGGTTTTGATTTGTATTTCTCTAATGACCAGTGATGATGAGGTTTTTTTTTATATGTTTGTTGGCTGCATAAATGTCTTCTTTTGATAAGTGTCTGTTCAAATTCTTTTCTTGTAAATTTGTTAAAGTTTCTTGTAGAAACTTGTAGGTTCTTTGTCAGATGGACAGATTGCAAAAATTTTCTCCCATCCTGTAGGCTGCCTATTCACTCTTACGATAGTTTCTTTTGCTGTACAAAAGCTCTTTAGTTTAATCAGATCCCATTTGTCAATTTTGGCTTTTGTTGCCATTGCTTTTGGTGTTTTAGTTATGAAGTCATTGCCCATGCCTATGTCCTCAATGATATTGCCTAGATTTTAATCTAGGGTTTTTATAGTGTTAGATCTTATGTTTAAGTCTTTAATCCATCTTGAGTTAATTTTTGTATAAGATGTAAAGAAGGGGTCCAGTTTCAGTTCTCTGCATATGGCTAGCCAGTTTCCCGAATGCCATTTATTAAACAGAGAATCTTTTCCTCATTGCTTGTTTTTGTCAGGTTTGTCAAAGATCAGATGGTTGTAGATGTGGTGTTATTTCTAAGGACTCTGTTCTGTTCTCTTGGTCTATATCTCTGTTTTGGTGCTAGTAGTATGCTTTTATGGTTACTGTAGCCTTGTAGTATAGTTGGAAGTTAGATAGTGTGACGCCTCCAGCTTTGTTGGTTTTGGTTAGAATTGTCTTGGCTATACAGGTTCTTTTTTGGTTTCATATAAACTTTAAAGTAGTTATTTTCTAATTCTGTGAAGAAAGTTAATGGTAGCTTGATGGGGATAGCATTGAATCTATAAATTACTTTGGGAAGTATGGTCATTTTCACAATACTGATTCTCCCTATCCATGAGCATAGAATGATTTTCCATTTGTTTGTGTCCTCTCTCTTTTTGTTTTTCTGAGATGGAGTGTCGCTCATTACCCAGGCTGGAGTACAATGGCCTGATCTCGGCTCACCGCAACTTCCACCTCCTGGGTTCAGGAAATTCTCCTGCCTCAGCCTCCTGAGCAGCTGGGATTACAGGCACATGCCACCATGCCCAGATAATTTTTTGTATTTTTAGTAGAGATGGGGTTTCACCATGTTGACCAGGATGGTCTGGATCTCTTGACCTCATAATCCACCCACCTCAGCCTCCCAAAGTGCTGGGATTACAGGCCTGAGCCATCGCGCCTGGCCTCTCTTACTTCTTTGAGCAGTGGTTTGTAGTTCTTTTTGAAGTCCTTCACATCCCTTGTAAGTTGTATTCTTAGGTATTTTATTCTCTTTGTAGCAATTGTGAATGGGAGTTTACTCATGATTTGGCTCTCTGTCTTATTGCTGTATAGAAATGCTTGTGATCTTTGCACATTAATGTTGTATCCTAAGACTTTGCTGAAGTTGCTTATCAGCTTAAGGAGATTTTGGGCTGAGATGATGGGCTTTTCTAAATATACAATCATGTCATCTGCAAACAGACCATTTGAGTTCCTCCCTTTCTATTTGAAAACATTTTATTTCTTTCTCTTGCCTGATTCCTCTGGCCAGAACTTCCAATATTATGTTGAACAGGAGTGGTGAGAGATGACATCCTTGTCTCTAACTGGTTTTCAAAGAGAATGCTTCCAGCTTTTGCCCATTCAGTATGATATTGGCTGTGGGTTTGTCATACATAGCTCTTATTATTTTGAGATACATTCCATCAACACCTAGTTTATTGAGAGTTTTTAGCATGAAGGAGTGTTGAAGTTTATCAAAGGTTTTTTTCTGCATCTGTTGAAATAATCATGTGGTTTTTGTCATTGGTTTTGTTTATGTGATAGATTATGCTGATTGATTTGCATAGCCAGCCTTGCATCCCAGGGATAAAGCCAACTTGATCGTGGTAGATTTTTTCATGTGCTGCTGGATTCATTTTGTCTGTATTATATTGGGGATTTTCACATCAATGTTCATCATGGATATTGGCCTGAAATTTTATTTTTTCGTTGTGTCTCTGCCAGATTTTGGTATCAGGATAGTGCTGGCCTCAAACTGAATAAAGAGTCAAGACCCATCAATGTACTGTATTCAGAAGACTGATCTCACATGCAAAGACAAACATAGGCTCAAAATAAAGGGATGGAGGTGCCAGGTGCGGCGTTTCATGCTTATAATCTGAGCACTTTGGGGGCTCAAGGCAGAAGGATCACCTGAGTTTGGAAATTCAAGACCAGCCTGATCAATATAAAGAAACCCCATCTCAACCAAAAATACAAAAAAAAAAAAATTCCCTGGGCATGATGGTGCATGCCTGTTGTCCCAGCTACTTGGGAGGCTGAGGCAGAAGAATCACTTGAACCCAGGAGGCAGAGGTTACAGTGAGTCAAGATCACATCATTGCACTCCAGCCTGGCAACAAGAGCCAAACTCTGTCTCAAAAGCAAAAATAATAAAAAGGAATGGAGGAACATTTACCAAGCAAATGGAAAGCAAAAAACGTAGGGGTTGCAACCCTAGTGTCTGAAAAAACAGACTTTAAACCAACAAGGAACAAAAAAGACAAAGAAGGGCATTACATAATGATAAAGGAATCAGCACAATAAGAAGAGCTAACTATCCTCAATATATATGTACCTAATACAGGAGCACCCAGCTTCATAAGGCAAGTTCTTAGAGACCTACAAAGAGACTTAGACTCCCACATGATAATAATAGGAGACTTTAACACCCCACTGTGTCAATATTAGACAGATCCATGAGACAGAAAATTAGCAAGGTTATTCATGACTTGAACTCAGTTCTGGACCGAGTAGACCTAATAGACATCTACAGAACTCTTCACACCAAATCAACAGAATAAACATTCTTCTCATCACCACATCACGATTATTCTAAAATTTACCACCTAATTGTAAATAAGACACTCCTCAGCAAATGCAAAAAAATGGAAATCATAACAGTCTCACACCACAGTGCAATCAAACTAGAACTCAGGATTAAAAAACTCACCCAAAACTGCACAACTACGTGGAAACAGAACAACCTATTCCTGAATAACAACTGGGTAAATAATGAAATTAAGGCAGAAACAAGTAAGTTCTTTGAAACCAATGAGAACAAAGACACAACATACCAGAATCTCTGGAACACAGCTAAAGCAGTGTTTAGAGGAAAATTTATAGGATTAAATGTCCACTGGAAAAAGCAGGAAAGATTTGAAACTGACACCCTAATGTCTTAATTAAAAGAACTAAGAAACAAGAGAAAACAAAGTCAAAAGCTAGCAAAAGACAAAAAAATAACTAAGATCAGAGCAGAACTGAAGGAGATAGAGCACAAAAAATACTCCAAAAAAATCAGTGAATCCAGGAGCTGATTTTTTGAAAAGGTTAACAAATAGATCACTAGCCAAACTAATAAAGAAGAAAAGGGAGAAGAATCAAATAGACACAGTAAAAAATGATTAAGGAGCTATCACCACTGATCCCACAGAAATACAAACTATCATTAGCAAATACTATAAACAGTAAAAATACTCCATACAAATAAACTAGAAAATCTAGAAGAAATGGATAAATTCTTGGACACATACACCCTCTCAAGACTAAACGAGAAAGAAGTCAAATCCCTAAATAGACTAATAAGTTCTGAAATGGAGGCAGTAATTAATACCCTACCATCCAAAATAAGCCCAGGACTAGAATTCTGCTAGAGGTACCAGAGGAGATGTATCTCTCTAGCAGGCATTATTTTTCTTTTTTTCGGACAGTGTTTTGCTCTTGTCACCCAGCCTGGAATGCAATGGTGCAATCTTGGCTCACTACAACCTCCACCTTCCTGGTTCAAGTGATTCTTCTGCCTCAGCATCCTGAGTAGCTGGGATTACAGGGATGCATCATCACACACAGCTAATTTTTGTATTTTTAGTAGAGATGAAATTTCACCATCTTGGCCAGGCTGGTCTCAAACTCCTGACTTCAAGTGATTCACCTGCCTCAGCCTCCCAAAGTTCTGGGATTACAAGTTTGAGCCACTGCAGCCCACGTGGAAACAGCTTTATTGAGTCAGTGGCAGAGTTACAGCTCTGTGTCTGCTGCTCCCTTGGAACAGAGCTGCTGAGTAGTAGCAGCCTAGGGGCACTTTTGCAGTCATATTTATACCCAGTTTTTATGATGTGTTAATGAAGGGGTGGGTTATTCAAAAATAGCTTGAAAATGGACAGTAACTTCTGAGTGTTGCCATGGTAAGAGATGAAAATTTTCAGATGTAGCCACGGCAGTGGCAAACTGTCCTGGTGCTGGTGGGCGTGTCTTATGTAGAGGAGCTTTCAGTACCTCTCTGGTTTTAACCAGCCTTAAATCTGGTCTAGCATCAAGTCTTACCTACCTCCTACCTCAGTAACAAAACTCAGAACTCTTACATAGCTATGGCAGTTGCAATTTATAAACTGATTGAGGAGAAATGAAATGGTTCAAGTGTATTATGAGATGACCAAGACTTACAGGCATTGGGTTTCATGGCAAAAGAGAGCTGGTTACTGGCATAACCATACAGACTGGGAAGGTTTGGGAAGAATCGGCCACAGCTGTGGCAAAGGGACTTGTGCAGCTGAGAGGGAGAGAACAGCAGTAGCCAAAGATGAAAGGCCTCTGAGTCTTAGAATGATCTCCACAAGCAGAGCCTCAGATAGGGATGTCTGGGAGACTGGTTTACCCAGGGGTCCCAGGAAGGTGAAATGAGAGAGCAGAAAGTTAAGACATCGTGACACTGCACCCAGCCAGTGCCCCCAGCCTTCCTTCTCCATCCTCCACACTCCACCCAGCCAATGCCCTCAGCCTTCCTTCTCCATCCTCTACACTCCACTCAGCCAGTGCCCCCAGCCTTCTCCATCCTCCACACCCCACTCAGCCAGTGCCCCCAGCCTTCTCCATCCTCCATACTTCACCCAGCCACTGTTCCCAGCCTTCCTTCTCCATTCTCCACACTCCACCCAGCCAGCCCCCCAGCCTTCCTTCTCCATCCTCCACACTCTATCCCCCCAGGCTTCTCCATCCTCCACACTCCACCCAGTCAGCACTCCCACAGCCTTCTCCATATCCTTCTTTTCTTCACTCTTATTTCTTCCCAATGTCTTACTACCACTCCCAGCACCTGTCTTCACACAGGAAGGAGAAAAGGAAGGTAGGAAGGGAGGGAGAAAGGAAGAAAAGAAGGAAGGTGGGAAGGAAGGGAGGGAGGAAGGGAGGAAGGAAAAAGAAAGAAAGTTAAGTTAAGAAAGATAGAATAGAAAAGAACAAAAACAAAAAAATGATGAAGTCCCAAGCCCACTGAGATTTTTCTTTCTGACCAAATACCACTGTGTCTCTGGTATGTGATGCTGTGTAAGTGTTTGTGGGTGGGTGGAGGTGTTGGTGTGCATGCCCAGGTGTCCTGGCTCTATCTGCTTTTTGCAGGAACAATTATCAACCCTATGTGGTCTTCACTAGACCTTTCAAACACCCAAGACAGCACACAGTGGCTATGAAACAATGAACAATAATTAATAATAACAACAATGATGATATTTAGTGCTGCTGACTAATTCAGATTTCTCCAGGGGAAGAAGGACAGTTGCTATTTTTGGAGAGAACAGAACTGAAGAACTGCATAAAGTTTGTGTTTTCTAACTAATTTATTGAGTTTCCATTTATAACTTTCTTTAAATGTGACATGAATGAATTTCTTTATTTTCAAAAAGAACTCTACCAAATGAGAACACTTATTTATACATTATAACTGCACCCAATAATGGTTTCCATTGTGTTTCATAATCACATTATGACTGTTTGAGAAATGTTTTACTGCATGAACAAATGATGAAGGGCAGCTTTGAGTTTACTTGCTAATTCATCTTTCTTCATATCCTTCAAGGTCGTAAATGTCTAGGATCTATTACCCGGCACTGGTTGTCCAGTATGCATAAGAACCTCAGCACTATTTTGATATGCATGGTTTTACTTTGTCTTGGTGGATCCTGTATGCACTGTTATTGCTGAACTCAAATTGCTTCAAGGTTTCAGATAAACCTCTTAATACCATGAATAAGTAGTCTATTCAAGAAAGCAGTTCTTGGTGGTTTCCTGGTCAAGTTTTGCAGATCTGTGGGAGGCAGGCTCTTTTGGCAGCTATGAGCCTTCTTTCCCATTCTGGGGTCTTCATTTCCTAAGCCCCCATGGCAGGACAGGTAGCACCTGTTACTTCACCCAATCTCCACCCAGGTGGGCTCCCCTCTGCCCCTGTGGAAGTTGAGAAGCTGCCCTTCAAAGCAGCCTGACAGAGCTGGGTCTTCCACGAACAAAGTGGCAGAGCTGGTCAGCTCAGCAAGTTTTTACTCTGTCTGAAAATGTCTCACCAGGAGTTTTCACTCATTTATTTCTTTATTAATTTATGTATTCCTACACTGTATAAATACTTACTTGTCAGGCATTGTTATAGGTGTTCAAATCAAATCAATAATGTTACTTTTGCTGTTAAAAATGACAATACCAAAATATTGTTTATAAAATAAATAAATTAAAAATCAGACTTTATTAAAACACAATTTTTGGTCCTTACAAAACACTGTTAAGAGAAAGAAGACATACCTAAAGAAAAATAAAATATTTTCCAAGACTATATATAATAAAGAAATTTTTATCTAAATTTACATGAAGAACTTTTAAAACTCAACAATAAAAATACAGGCAATTCAAGTTTTTCAGTGAGTCAAACAACTGAATAGACACTTCATGAAAGAATGTCAATGAACAGCAAATGAACATAATAAAACATACTTAACATCATTTTTCATATGAGAAATGAAAATTAAAACTAAAATGAGACACCACCAAATATGTACTACATTCATTTTAAATTTAAAAAGCTGGTAACACCTCATTCGTTAATGGTGAGAAATTTAAAATAACATAGCTACTTTGGAAGACAGTATGACAATTTCTTATAAAATTAAACACACAGTTTTAGGGCCAAGCTTTTGCCATTCCTGGATATTAACCAAGGGAACTGAAAATGTTTGTTCACACAAAAACCATATACAAATGTTAATAACAGCTTTATTCATAAATTTCAAAAACTAAAAATACACAAGATGTTCTTCAAAAGGTGAGTAAATGAACTGATTCTAGTGCACCCGTAATATGCAGTATTAATCAGCAACACAGAGAGGCAGTGGCTGATTTATGCAGCAACATAGAAGCATACTAATTAGAGTTTACTCAGTAAAATAAGCCACACTCCTGAAGTTACTATTATTGTACAATTACATTTGTGTGAGGATCTGGAAAAGGTGGAACTGTAAGAAAGGAAAACAGAGCAGAGGTTGACAGTGGTGCAGGGAGTGGGAAATGGTTTACTGTAATAGGCCACACAGGATATTTGGGGGTTATGGAACTATTTTAGCATGGCTGTTGACACTTCTGTACATGGGGGTTGGTATACATGCATGTATTTTCTGTCTCTACACACTTAGAGGATCTGGAAGCAGTAACACTCCAGCATCAATGAGCACACCCAACATCCAGATCTTGGTTTCTGAATACCATTTTCCAATACAAAGAAATGAGGGTCCTTGGAGAAATGGCCAACTGTAGGAATGGCACACAAAAAAAATGGCACAAGGTGACTCAGAGTAGGTGACAATGCCAGAAGCAAAGAAGTACAAATAACAAGAGTTAGTGAAAACATGGCAGAAATTTGAAGGAAGCTTGTGGTTTAGTTAATAATATTGTACCATTGTTAATTTCTTAGCTTTTACAAAGGTCCTGTAAACCCTGAAATTCTGAGACAGGTCTCAGTTGATTTAGAAAGTTGATTTTGCCAAGGTTGAGGACGTGCCCTTGACATGGCCTCGGGAATTCCTGGCGACATGTGCGCATGGTGGTCAGGCACAGCTTGGTTTCATACATTTAGGGAGACAGGAGACATCGGTCAATATTTGTAAGAAGTATATTGGTTCCATCTGGAAAAGCAGGACAACTTGAAGCAAAGGAAGGAAGACTGGAAGTGGGGAGGGGGCTTCCAGGTCACAGTTAGGTGATACACAAAGGGCTACATTCTCTTGAGTGTGTGATTAGCCTTTCCAAAGGAGGCAATCAGATATATGCTTCTATCTCAGTGGGCAGAGGGGTGACTTTGAATAGAACGGGAGGCAGGTTTGCTCTAAGCAGTTTCTAGCTGGAGTCTTCCATAGTGATTTTGGGGGCCTGAGATATTTTCCTTTCACAATACTATAGTAATGTAAGATATTGACATTAATGAAACTGGATGAAGGGGATACATACTCTTTAATCTTTTCAAATTTTCTATAAATGCATAAATTTTGCTTGGCAAATCCCCTCTCTTTTCTTCTGTTCCAACATGGAGAAGTTTCTAAGGGAATATGGTGTGTGTGTATTTGTGTGCATGTGTGCATGTGTGATGTATATGTTTGTGTGCATGTGTGTGTTCTTTCATGGCATAGACAAGACCAGGTGCCTGGGCAGGACCAAGGGAAAGCTAGAGCTGGGCAGCCCCAAGTCACCACTGCTGTGCAGCTCACTAATCCTCACCTTCCAATCAACCAGGATTGCAACTCCTGTAAGACTGTCCCTCCTGTATTTCTCCTTCTTGTTAATCAGAGCCTCTTGCCAATGATCTTTGAAAGCCCTAATGAAATATAGATCTTCTGTCAAAACAGACTTTTAATATCTCAAGAAACCCCATAGATGCACAAAAAAACTCCATGGAGTAATAAAGCACCACAACAAATTGGCCAACAAAACAGCCTCTGAAGACAAAGTCCCTTCCCTTCCTCCTGTGCAATTCCTTTTCCTCCCCTACCCTGCCCCCTACTCCTCCTTCAGCCTTTGCACCGATGTTGCCTTCAGCCCCAGCTGAGTTCTTGGCAGATCTGCAAGAGAGGCTGCAGAGCCCTGCACAGTGCAGTGGGGAAGAGAAGTCCTGCTGGTTCCTCCTCTCCACTGTCCCTCTCCTCCCCAGACTCTGAGTCAGGGCCTGTCTGATACCTTCAAGGCCCCCACCCAAGGAGGCCCCTTTGACTGACAGGGATGCAGAAGACACAAATGCAGGTGAAGAGGCCTCCCTGTGGGAGGGGGGACCAGGGAGCAGCTGCTTTTCAGCAGAGAAATTAGGGGCGGAGACCAGTGGGAAAGGGGCTCTCAGTCTACTAAATGGTCCTGCATTTGCACAACAAAATTTCCTGAGGTCTCCAGGTAGGACAAAGTTTTAAAATGGTGGTTAACCTCAGCTGCCTTTTGTCTTCATGACATCAATGTCCTGACAGCATCTCAGTACATTTTTATTAGAGACAAGTCAGTCCCTAAGAGAAATATAAAAATATCCCAAAAAGCCAGACCTGGGTGGCTGTAAAAGATTAGTTTCCAGGTTGCCTTCCTTATGGTTTCAAGTTGATTTCTCAGTGTGTCTTTTCCCTCATCCCCCTGCTCCATGTCCTGACCCACACAAAAGAAAGAAGTCCATACCCACTGAAACGTTTCTTCCTGCAAAACAGTATCTATTGCTAATTTCAGGCATTTCCATGATAAAAGCATATGGTCATTGTGTGTTATGTGGGATCAGTCAGTAGGTACAAAATAAACAAATTCCTTCTTGTTTTACAGAGTTCTCATTTGCATGAGTTCTTCAGAGGAAGACATACTTCTAAGTAACAATAGCAAAGGAAAGTATTATAATATGTTACTATTAACTGTGGCTTTTGGTTCCAATCTCCAATACTAAATTTGCTAATCTAGATTAAGCTCTAAGAAATTATTTGTGGCTTGATCAGGGGTAGCTTAGAGTTTAGAATTAAAGGCTAAAAAGCCTTTCATTTCTCCTCACTCAACGTCAAACTGTCAGAGGCATGCAGGAGAGTCAGCCCTTACTCTTATTTCTGCCTCCTGTGTCCTCGGCTACACTCCACACCTCCTACAGGATTAAAGTCTCAAATTTGCCAATGTTTTCACCAGCAACAGAAGTTGTTAAAAGTTAACATAACATGTAATTAAAACTACCAAAGAAACATTTTTACATGCAAGGTATGTAATAAAAGTAAAATGCGTTTTTGGTAAATGATTATAAGAAGTCATGGAAATGTGGGTTTTTTTTTTTTTATACCTAAAGTGTTAAAAAATTGTTTTAAGTAAGAAAGAAAATCTAGAGGTTTAAACAAGTTGTGGAATGTTTATAGAAATTAGTTATCAGAGATTTTGTGTGTAAATATATTGGCTAAAGTTAAAAGGGTATTAATTCAGTTCATAAATTAAACATTGGAATAGAAGCACAACAGGTTTTTCTTAGAGCACTGATCTGCTCTTTCACGAAAAAACGTAAACAGTTATAAAAGGTTTATAAGAATATTACCTTATGGTGGCCAGGTGCAGTGGCTCACGCCAGTAATCTTAGCATTTTGTGAGGCTGAGGAGGGTGGATCACCTGAGGTCAGGAGTTAGAGACCAGCCTGACCAACATTGATGAAACCCTGTCTCTATCAAAAATACAAAATTAGATGGATGTGGTTGTGAGCACCTGTAATCTTAGCTACTTGGGAGGCTGAAGCAGGAGAATCACTTGCACCTAGAAGGTGGAGGTTGCAGTGAGCTGAGATCACGCCATTGCACTGCAGCCTGGGTGACAGAGTGAGACTCTGCCTCAAAAAAAAAAGTACATTACCTTATGGTTAAACGTTAAAATTGGGTAAATATGTCTATAAAGTTTTATTAAAAATTGAGTTTAACATTAATAGTACATTAATGTAAAGGTGAAATTTGGCTTATTTGGTACAAAAATAATATAGAAAGGATTGCCAAATTGGTTATTATAAAATGGTGTTTGGTTTTCTTTGGGCTGAGTTTATATAGATGTGCTATTGGTATATATTTCAACACCAGCTTAGTTCCAACAGCTCACCAGTTCATGAAAAGCCTTCCAATTAAGTTTACTTGGAATACCTTTGCTTTATTCTCATGGGATATGTTGCTGTTATACTCTTTGTGTAGAAATACAGAGCAAGCTTACAGAAAGTTTTCTTAAACTAAACATTTATTAATCTTCCAGATATCATCTCTAGTTAAAACTCAAGAGTCATGGATGGCCCTCACCATACTGATGCTTTCTGATTGAGCTTCTCTCTACCCTGAACACAAGAGACCAAATAGTTAGGTTGGAATGTCATTGCTACTATTCAGCCTGAGGAAGTTACAGAAGATGGATCTTCATCTCTCTGCAACCGTTGGGATTAAGAGTTCTTTTATTAAAGGGAGGGGACAAATGTCAGAGGCATGTGAACCAGAACAACCCCATCCTGAATAGCCACTGCGTAAAATGAAGCTGAAACCTACGGGGCTGCATTCCCAGATAGTTAAGGCATTCTAAGTCACAGGATGAGACAGGAGGTCAACACAAGACACAAGTCATAAAGGCCTAGCTGACATGTTTGCAGTAAAGAAGCCGGCCCAAACCCACCCAAACCAACATGGCCACAAGAGTGATCTCTAGCCATCCTCAGAGATCTACATTTCCATCAGTACCATGACAGTTTACAAATGCCATGATAATGTTAGGAAGTTATGCTGAATGGTCTAAAAATGGGAGGCATGAATAATCCACCCCTTGTTTTGCCTATAATGAAGAAATAACCACAGAAACAGGCAACCAGCCATTCTGAGGGCTGCTCTGTCTATGGAGTAGCCATTCTTATATTTCTCTACTTTTCTAATAAACTTGGTTTTGCTTTGTGCTGATGACTTGCCCTGAATTCTTTGTTGAGCGAGATCCAAGAACCCTCTCTTAGGGTCTGGATCAAGACCCCTTTCCTGTAACTTATTTCTCTTCCTGTAACAAAACCTCAGATTTTACCTCCAGTGGTCAAACCAGAGAGGACCCATCAGGCAGAAGAAATGAAACCTACAGAAAGAGAAACTTACCGCAATGTCTGGCACCAAGTGAGCTAAGCCAAAAGTAGACACAGATCTGGCTGAAAAAGAAATAAAAAGATGATTGATCTTTTTCACTCTTTGAGAAGAAGCTTTCCAGTTTAAGATTTGACATGATAGAAAGAAAAAAAAAAAGGCTGGAGGAGGGTGGCATTCCTACCTACGCTGTAACCTTTGCATGCTCTGAGAGGTCAAGACCTGGTCTTTTGGGCCAATCATTGACTTTCAGTTTCCAGTTTTTAGTCTCATCCTTGGAGAATTATAGTAAGTGTATATTTTGGGGAAAGGGGTTGGACTGGTCATGGCAGAATGACAGGAAGGTGAAGAGGTGCAAGGAGCCATGAGTTTTCCCAGAGATCGATGGTACTGGCCCAGTCTGTGTCTCAGCACCGGGATCCCTGCTATCAAACACAGCCTGGAGTCTGAGGGCAGTAAGACTAAGGCTTGGGCTGGCCTTTCAGTCCTTAGCTTGTTCCAGTCTCAGGTTGCCTATTTGCTGCCTTACAGAAGGAAGGACAGGGAAAGAAAATGGATAAATGTCTCTTAGCGATGATGTTGGGACTGGCCTAGCATATGTGTTACTTCATGGGAAGAGCTTGAGGAAGCTGGAAACAGTGGGCAGAAAAAGTTACCAGAGAACTAGAAAAGAGGGAAGGAGGAAGAAAATGTTTAAATATTCTGTCTTTTTCAGTTTTGGGCCTTAGCAAGTTTTGATAGCGTGTCTGACTCAGATGGGCAGAAGTTATTTTCTTTTATATATGAGTCACTTAGTCCTTCAATCAGATATCAGCTGTCTGAGCACCCAGACTCAGGCCATGTATGAGGCAAAGGTTGGTGAGAGGATACCTCCCTGGGCCTGGAGTGCCCACTGGGGTGAGCTCTATTCCTTTATTACTATTTTAAAAAGACTAAAATGTAGGTTGAACATAATCTTGTGGGGTTATATATTGCAGATAAAGAATATCATTAAGGTTGCTTGGTTGTAGGTGACCAAAGCCACTTTCACTAATAAGTAAAAAATAAACCTTTGGAAGGTAAGGAGGAGCTGAGGAAAGGGAAATGTGGATGGCTCATCTCAGAAAGGACTGCAGGAGGTAAAATTTAGACACCGATGATAGTTCTATTGGGGTGTCACAGGGTGACCACACCTGGCCATTCTTTCTGTCTCTGACCTCAAAACTCAAATTCCAAAAATGCGGTATCTGATTGGCTGTCATGGGCTACAGACTCATTAATTTGTCAGAGCAGGGGATCTTTTTGTGATGGCACCACCAAAACCTCACTCCATGGGGGAAGACACCCCTGACACACATACACACAAGTGAGGCATTAACAGAGGACAGGGCTTTCCATGCCAGGCAGGTATAAAGAAGGTATATTAATAATACATTGTAGGGGAATCCCAGAGCCCCTCCTCATTAGATAGTGCAACATGGAAAACAGAGTTTTGCTTCCTGCACATCAGAGTCTCTCTAGGTTGTTTTGCTTATTTCCTGGGGATTTTGATAGCTGTGATCATAGTCAAAGGACCAGAGAGTTGAATGGTGCTCAAAGATTGTCATTTTAGGCTATGAGTTCTCAATAGGGTTAATATTCTCCACAATGAGAAAGATTGGCTGTTGGAGGAGATAAACATTCATTCATTACAATGGATCGTGTTCCTCTAAAGGGCCATAGTATGTAGACAAATACATAAGGTGTATCAGTGGTTTAAATTTTGTGAGAAGAGCAGTAGAAGCAATTAAAAAAATATATCCCTAAAAAGGCTCTTTAGGGCAGTGATCACAAAAGAAAAATAAAACAGGTTAAGAAACAGCCATTGGCTGGGCACGGGGGCTCACGCCTGTAATCCCAGCACTTTGGGAGGCTGAGGCGGGTGGATCATGAGGTCAAGTCTCTGCTAAAGAGAATTTTAGTCTCTACTAAAAATACAAAAACTAGCTGGGCATGGTGGCACGTGCCTGTAATCCCAGCTACTCGGGAGGCTGAGGTAGGAGAATTGCCTGATCCCAGGAGGCGGATGTTGCGGTGAGCCAAGATCACACCATTGCGCTCCAGCCTGGGTAACAAGAGCGAAACTCCATCTCAAAAAAAAAAAAAAAAAGAAAAAGAAACAACCATTGAGACCACTACCTCTAAATGTTATACACAATCAGAATTTCCTAGAGACATTGATAAAATGCAGATACACGAGTTTATGTCTACAAAGTCTGATGAATTAATCTAAAGTATGGACTGGGTATCAATTATTGTTAAACATTGCCAGTGATTCTGAAACCATTCAAGGCTGAGAGCCACTGGTCTAGATTTTTGCTATGGATAATTTGGTAACTGGACCTGCAGCAGCAATAGCCACGGAGAGCTTGTTGTAAATTTCAGATGTAAACCACGCCCCCCACTTGCTGAATTAGAATATGCATTTAAAGAAGATTGCCAGGTGATTCCTATGCACAGGATATGCTGCATTATCGAAGTGCACTAATGGTTATCAACCTGATTGAACACCACAATCACCCACGACCTAACTATGCGGCAGCCATAGCCCAGTCCAGAGCCCTCACATTGGAATCACTTCTCTTGGGGTAATTGCTCTGCTGGTTTTACACATTTCTATAGATGATTCTGATGCATAGTCTTGGATAAAATCAGGAATTTACAAGATGGGAGGGAGGCAGGCTTTGTAGTAGCTGGAGGGTGGGGTGCCCCTGGTTTCCATAGGAAGATGTGATTGGCTTGTTTAAATAATTCTGTGGGTTGGCAGGTAATAAATGCTGCTATTCTGGAATAGGCAAGTACTGCTAGTTAGTCTTCCTGATAAGGTGGGTTGTTTAATTGGGGGATTTGACCTGCATGAGCAGAGCAGGGTGGTGGTGGGGGTGGATAACATGGGCTCAGGTTGTGCAAGCCTTTCTAGTTCCAGATGTCAAGTCAGCACATACTACTTATTGAAACTTAATGTCAGGCCTTACACTACCATTGTCCCTTTGATGCCCAGTGTAGACCATGGTGTTTGCTGATATCACAGGGAAAACCCCAAAGTCGGGTTCTCAGCTTCACACATGAAGGAATTAAAGAGTGAACCAACAGTAAAGTGAAAGCAGGTTTATTAAGAAAGTAAAAAAATAAATAAACGGGTGGCTACTCCATGGGTAGAGCAGCCCTGAGGGCAGCTAGTTGGCTATTTTTGTGATTATTTCTTGATCATATGCTAAACAAGTGGTGATTTATTCTTAAATTTTATGAGAAAAAGTTGGGCACTTTCCAGGACTAAGTGTTCTTTCCCCTTTTCGACTGTATGGGATAAGATCCCTGTGCAGCCAGCCACGGCATTTGTAAACTGTCATGGGCTGTAGGGAGGTTCCTGTATTATACTCATGTAAACTCCTGTATATATACTCATTAGTGTGTGATAAGCACAACCAGAGGTCGCTTTCCTTGCCATGTTGGTTTTGGCAGGTTTGGATGGGCTTCTTTACCACATGTCATTTTCCCAGAAGGCTCTGGTGACCATGCAAAACCAGTTCTGCTGAATTCCTGCCTCATTCAGACTTCTGTAAAGTAGGAGAATCTCCCTACTTTCCAGTGTGAAGTGGGTACTAGAACAGTGGGGAGAGGGCCACGTGGTGGGGCAGTTGTCAAAAGCATGAATCTTTGAGGTGTTATGGCCAATAAGAACAATTGAGGAATCTGTGTGGTATTGGCAAGCAAATGCTTGTCTCCAGGAAGTATAAATGAGACTAGTCGATGCCCTTGACGACAGTGACACTCAGCAATAGACCCATTTGCTACCTTGTACCTTAATAGGAGTTCTTTAAAGAGCCCATTATGTCTCAATTAAGCCAACTCTTCAGGGCCTGTGGGGGAGGTGAAAAACCAGCAACGGCCTTTTCAAGAGCTCAGCATTAGGCACTCTAAGGAGTAAAATAAAGGCCTTGGTCACTGGCAATAACATGTAGAACTCCATGGGGATGAGGCCTTGTTCTTCCACCCTTACCATCTGTAGAGGCATACACTACCTTCATTTATAGTGTGGGTATTAGTGATATGAGAGATCCCAGTGTTCTTTATCCCAGAGGAGGCCACTCTTGAGCAATGGGTTGAAAGTTTATAACTCAGGAACAGAGAGAACAGTCAAAGACTGGGAGACAGGCTTCTCAGTCTCAAGAGGGAGGAATGTCCCTGGTTTCCAGGGAAGGACCACTTGTCTTCTCTGTGTAACTGTGTAGGCTGGCAGGGAGCATAAGGGCTCCTTTCAGGGATGAAAAAGAACTGTGTCTAGTCCCTGGATAAGGACGCTTGTTTGATTAGGAAGCCCTATTTACAGAGTCAGAGTGGGGCAGGAAGTGCATTAGAGTCTTTGAAGGTGTGGTGGTTTCACCAGACGTCAAAGCAGATGTCAAGGCTTTAGTTTCAGGTCTTACACCACACCGAGATCAAACACAGGCTTAAATATTGACAGAGGGAGCTGGAGGGTAAATGGTATTGGGTTGGTGCAAAAGTGTGGTTTCTGCCATGGAAGGTAGTGAAGTAGTGGCAAAGCCATAGTTCCTTTTGTAACAACCTAGTGCATTATGCTATTCTCCCACTGCATATTTCATAGCCCTCGAGGTGGAAAGTCTCCCAGAACATATCATCAGGCCAGATCCACAGAAGACAGTGGAAGACATGGTGAATTCACAGCAGAATTTGCCCACGATGTCAGATTAGCTATATATTGGATTAGAGCCCCACAGTGTTTTCTTGTTGAGATAAATTACACTAATGTTTTTGCTGTTTGCTTGTTTACAGAGGTAAAACTCATATGACATAAAGAATAATTTTAAAGTGTAAAATACAATGACGTTTAGCACATTTGCAAGGTTGTGCAATCATACCTCTGTCTATCCAAAATATTTTTATGCTCTTTGGAAAGAAAAGCTCTTTACCCTTAAATAGTCACTTTCCATTTTTGCTTCTTTCTTCCCAGACATTAGCGACCACTAGTGAGTTCTCTTTGTATGGATTTAACTATTCTAGATATTTTAGATAAAGGAAATAATACAGTACTTGATTTTTTGGTCTAATTTTGTGCACATTATGCTCAAATAATGAATACATAATGAAAACTATACTAAGTGAAAAGTCGTAGCATGTATCAAATACTTCATTAGTTTTTGTGGCCTAATGATCCATTACATGAATAAACCAGATTTGTTTATCCATTCATACATTCTATTTTGTTTTATTTTATTAAAATCTCTCTCTGTTATCTGGGCTGGAGTGCACTGGCACAACATAGCCCTCTAGAGCCTTGAACTCCTGGGCTCTAGCCATCTCTCATCTCTCATCACAGGCTCCTGAATAGCTGGGACTATGGGTGTGTGCCACCATGCCCAGCTAATTCAAAAAAGACTCTGTAGAGATGAGGTTTTGCTATGTTTTCCATGCTGGTGTCAAACACCTAGTTTCAAGCAACCCTACTGCCTAGGCTTCCCAGAGATCTGGGGTTACAGGTGTGAGTCACTGTACCCAGCACAATTCATGCATTTTAACTGAACTTTGTAAGTAGCATTTCTAAATGGCAGAATACACAGAAGGCCCCTTACTTCAGCAGGAGGGGGAGGTCAGACCGTGTGGAGTCTCCAGTTTTTACCAAAACTGCACTCTAACCAAGGAAGGCAGCAGCTCGGGCATGGTTAGGTGGGCAAATGAACACTTTGCTTCTCAGCCAGAGAAAACAATGAGTCTTGTTAAGAATCAGTTATTTTGAACTGTTTACTGACATTCTCATGAAATCATCCCTCAACCAGGACCAATTCTCCCAGAAATGTGCACCACTATCTTCAGGTCACTAGAGCTTTTCCACTCAGGTGACAGATCTGTTCCTCTCTTTGGGTTTATTGGCAGGGAGCAGAAAATGGAAGAGAGAAGGGAGCATCGTGCTAGTTATTACTTTAAGAGACTTAATGAGACTGTACAAAGTAAGATGTATAAAGCTATTTTGATTTCAATTGAAATAAAAAATGTGTGTTTTGTGAGAGGTGTTGTCTGATGTGAAACTGTGAGATGTTTTCCTACTTAGACTAAACATATAAATGGATGAAGAAAGGCTCTAATATGATTATACATGTTAAAGTAATTTTAAGGTATGGAGCTATGAGCAAATATTGTATGTAGAAGTGGACAGTGATATTATTGGTATCGCTCCAATCTATAGAGCTTATGCACAGTGTTTTAAATCCATTTATAAATACATCACACAAAATAAATCTTATGTAAGGTAATAGAAGGTAATATTTCTTCATATTTACAGGTAAATCTGAAGTATAGAGTGGGCAAAAATCTTCCATTTCTTCCTAAATCAGGATAAAAAACAAGGAGTCCTGATTCTTGACATGGTGAGTTTCTATTATGCATTGCTCTGCCTAGATAGGTAAAGTAGTCTGTTTTTAAAATAGCAGCAACTTGGAATGGAAAATGGCCTTTCTTTGAAAATATATATATTTCATGGAACAGCAGATATGGATTCACAAAACAAGCCAGCAATCTTACAGTGGAAAGTATGTGTGTGTGTGGTGGAGAAGGAGGTAGGGGAAAATAGTCTGTATTTAATGACCCAGATTTTATTCCTTGTCTATCACATGGTCAGCAATCACAGACACATTTTATTATTATTTTTACTTCACGGTAGGGGCTGGAAAACTCAATACTTATTTCCCTAAGCCTCTTTGACAGTAGGGGTAATGACATGTCATTTTTCAGACAAATGAATTATATGTGATTATTGAGGGTTCTAGAACATTTTTTTGTTTCCAAATACTAGAGTTAAAACTAATACTTTCATATTTTTTGCTTTAATTGGAGATATAATTTTGAGTTGGAGGTACCATGTTGTCATGGCAAAGTCACGAGCATATAAAAACACCAAGAGAACAAAGAGAGGGCATCCCTCACATCAGCTAGCACTAAAATAACACCATCAGCTGCCCATCTCTAAATTATGCATTTTGAGAAAATAATACTTCCTAATTTACAGCTGAATGTATATTGAAACTGTACACCCAATTATGTAATGTGCAAATTGGGCTTGCAACTAAATCTCCCAGATCTGGTGCTAAAATGGGAAAGAGCCCATTTTAGAGAGCCCAGTAGAATTGTCAGGACAATTAGCTATGAAACATGCACAAGGTGATGGCAGAGGCTGATCTAGAGGAGAGCATTCTCTACCGTCTCCATCACTATCACCTGCTCCTTCCTGGAGTCTTTTATACCCATGGCATTGCTAAATGTAGCAAAAAACTCTTTCTTGGGCAGATCTCAAGGTTAGGCATAGACTCACACTTGGGCTGGATGAATGAGTGAAAGACAAATAGACTTTCAAGCTCTAAATAAGAAAAGTGAATTTGTTTAGAGAATGTATCCATCATATTTTTCTAGACCTTTCCTTCACCTTAATTATTTTGGCACCCTGCTTAGGTTCTTCATCTGACCACTTAACTCAAGAATACTTTAAAGCTCAGCTGGGTGCCACCATCCTTCTTCAGGTTGTGTGTACACATGAAAATATTTATATGCTGGCTAAAACTTAGTTTTTACTTTTTCTGGAAGTATTTACATTTGAATAGGAGATTCCTGAAGTTAGAAGGCCTCTAAAATGTGGCAGAGCAAATAGTTTGTAGACATGTTTTCCAGTACTCTGGTGGATGTTAAATGATGCTATTTGTGGTGCAGAAAGTAAAAGAATGACAACTACTCTGCATTTTCTATGTGCTTGAGCTAATAAGAAACATCTTTTAAATACAAAACTAGCTTGGGCACTCTTATTTTTAATGCAGATCTAGTGATTCCTTGACAGCCTTGATTGTGAAGGGCTAAACTTTTATAATTTTTGTCTTGATTATTTATAGGTTACAAAGAGTTCAGACTCTTTGAAGCAGAAAAAAAAATTGCTTCAAAGATCCAACACTCATTTGCTGACTTTTCAAGGCTAATCATATAACTCTTGCTTACAAATCAGGGTCAGGAAGGGAGCTGTTTTCAGCACTGGACAGAGACAAGCAGGGTAACTAGGTAGCACCTTAGTGAAAAGAGGTCCAAGTCTAAAGAGAAAAACTGAGTTTACTCAGGTTGGAGAAAACAGAAAACAAGATCAAAACAAAAGTGCATTTTAAAAATATAAATATCATAGATTTTTTAACAATTGAATAGGCTTTTTTGTGTTAATATAAATCAATTATTTTCAGCTATGTCACCACCATAAATCAAAGCTAGTGTACACAGATTTCATAACCTCAGATTTTTCTTGATTCTTTCTGTGGGTTTTTATAAAATTGAAGCTAACTCATTTTCTCTCTTTTCCTGCCCAGTGCAATGAAAGCACTGGTCTCAGGCAGGAAATCTCACCCCCGTGGAGAAAAGTGGAGCCCCAGGAAGGGGTGGTGCATGCTGCATCTCACCATTTTCTTCAGTGCTGAAATTCTTCCACTGCTGATCAAACCCTAAGTTATTGCTCAGCCTGTGTGCATGCTTATCTCTAGGTGTATTTATTCTGATATGAAATTATTTCTATGAGCACAGTTGATATCATTGTAACTGTTTCCTGAGTGCATTATCTTCTTTTTGCAAAGGGTTATGACAGTCTCTATCCAAATCAGCACTTTACCTGATTCCATTAGGCAGTGGCCTAGGAAAAACAAAACAGGAAGCTTAGGCATACTCATGCATGCTGGCACATGCTTACATGTATATACAAACATAAGTACATGTATATTGTTATATTAGATGCCACAGCATCTAGAGGGGAAGTAATCCAGGGATTGGCTGGTGATTGATGTATATAATCAGAATTATTTTGATTTACTAAGTTTATTTATATCTTACTTTGTTCCATTTTCATAAATAAAATAATTTACATGAGTGTTGATACTAAAAAAGGAAATGAATATAATGAATATCAGAACTAAAGAAAAAAAGAAGTAGTTTTGTGCATCAGCTTAGCTGAGGAATACGTCCTTGCTGTAATTAAACATCAAACTTGTCTCTGAGCTTCCTCAATAGAAGCAAGTGCCAGAGGCTCTGCTCACCATGCCTCTTTGAGGGGCTTGAGGTCACAGTCTGTGTGGAGGATTTGGGCCCTTCACCATGGAGAGCTGTTCCTTCTTCCATTGCTCTGCCCAGCAGTGACAAAAACATGCTTACAGCAGACTGTAGAGAGCAGAACCAAATAGCATGGACGAAGAACCCAACACATTTGCCTGAAGTTCCTGTTTTCTAAAGAAAAAAAGCAGGGAAATACATTAATAGTTACAGTTTTAGATTAGAGTGATTTGACTAAAAATACGTTGTCACTTTGTTGTGAGTAGTGACAGGAGGGAGAATAGTGCTTCACTGAACACTTCTTACCTGTTACCGCTTCATTAGGCATCACTTACATAATATCAACTCTTCACAACAAGCCTAAAGAAATTCCAGTGTAGTGATAGACTGAAGAAAACTGAGCCTTTAGAAAGGGTAAAGCACTTGGTTAAGGTCATCCGAGTAGTGAGAAACAGAACCAGGATTTGAACTCAGATCCAATTAAATTCCTATGGCTTTATTTATTTAACTGCATAGCATTCTGTGTGCCCTAACAATGCAGCATAGTCTGACTGCTAATTACAGCACAAGCATCTGGAATATTACATAGAGATCCAACCCCTGTAACATCAAGGCCTCATAGTCAAAAGCGGGAACTATGTGAGGGACAGTCAGTTCAAGCGGAGGTCTTGTAAAAGAAATGCAGCAGGCCTGGGAATCTATTGTGTCCAGGGAATCTTAAACCCATGTAAGGATAGCTTAGCTCTTCCATTTTCTATGAAGCTGAGTAATATTACTGAGTTCCTCAGATTCTTCTTCTTCTTACTCTTTACCATAATTTCAGAATCATGCAAGACTCAAGGGATTTCACAGATTTAAGACTTCCCAGCCCCCACATCTATATTTATATTTGTGTGTCTCTACATCTGTATCTACATCTAAATCTATCCATGTATCTGTGATCTACCTATCTACTTATCATCTATCTATCTATCTATCTATCTATCTATCTATCTATCTATCTATCAATCATCTACCTGTCACCTATCATCTGTCTATCATCTATCTTAAATATGTTGAGAGAGAGATAGACATACTCTTCAGGTTCTCCAGAGCCCTGATGATTACAGGAAGTTACTAAATATAATGAGGCACAGGAAGCATATTTGTGAGGGCAGAGGAGTATTGGACTTCTCAAATGGAGCATGGAACCCTGTGGAGCTCTAAGTGAGCCAGTGTTTCAAACCTCCCTAATGCACTGTGTTCAATGGCTCCCAAAGAGGCACCATCTCTGCATCTGGCCTCTACTGCTGCAACAAGGCCTGAGACTTTGCATCAGAAAGGGTCAGGAGGGCTTGAAAAGGAAAAGGGAGATAAGGGAGATACCACTCCTTGGGACTGTGGGATTAAACCAGCTTAGAGCCTGAATTTAAATAAAAAGGTCACATGGCTGCCAGGTTTGAATTTGGTCCAAACTGAGAAGCAGATGTGTCTCCCGGAGGAGCTTTATCTTGAAAAGGAGAAACAACTGGGGTTAAGCTCAGTCTCCTGGGAGGCCAAGAGTACTTCCTTTCTGGGTGCTGCTCATGTTGGGTTGTCCCCCAGGCAGGGGTTCAAATGGCATCTTGATTTCCCATCTCGCCAACATGTAGGCTGGCATACACAGTCCTTCCTGCTTCTCTGCTCATCATGGGGAGCTGGCTTAATTCAAAGCTTTGACCAACAATTATCTCAGAAGATGACAAGGCCAGCCTGTGCAGTGGCTCAGGACATGGGAATAGGACTCATTTCCTGCATTTGGAAGAAAGGGCTCAGCCTGAATTCTGTTTAAAATACTACTGAGAAAGATCACTGGAGTGGAGCTTGACAGATGCTTATAATAGCTGGAAGTTATCTCCACATTACACAAAATCAGCAACTGTCTGTTCAGGAGACTGGTTGTGTTTCATTTGCCAGAAACGAGCCACAGAAAATAGCCTTCAAAATCAGCATGGAAGATTTGGATTAATCAAATGAGGCCTTTTCTGATGTGGGTAAACAGGGAAAGCCTTTTTCAGGAAGAGGCAACACCTCCTGCTTGGTGTCTCCAGAGTTTGTCTCACCTGATCTTATAAAAAGTCTTGTTGGAAAAGACCAGGGATGAAGCTCCCATGCAGCACGTGGCAGGAACACCCTGACCCATGAATGGTGATTTACGGGTGGGCACTCTCCTGTACCTGTCAAAAACTCTGAGAGATGATGCAGGTGAGAACATCAGAGATGATTTCACAAGGTTGCATAATCATCCACACAAGCAGATTAATGGTCACACTCAAAGATTCCTTGTGATTTGCCAGGAAATTCTCTAAGCAGGAGTGGGAAGGACAGAAGGGGTGGCTTTCAAGCCCAGGTGACAGCTGCTACTTATCTTTCCCCAAACCCAGTGATCCCCTACTGGATGTATGCCTTGGACAGAAAATAAAGTCTGCGGGTGAACTGAAAGTGAGTTCCAAATGGCCTTACCTAGGGACCTCTCTCCTCTGCAAACAGAAAAAGGAAGACTTCTTGTTCTGCAAGAATACCTCTTGTCCTTTAGTGAGACATTCAGAGACCAGCAGGAGGTGAGGCCAAGTGTCTCCAGCCCAGGCAGCAGGAGTGAGTATTGACAGTCAAAGGTGGAGGAGTGGTGCCCAGGCATCAGTTGGAGCTGTTTTCAGCAGCTGATGAAATAACCACTGACCAACAGTAGCTTAAACAAGTAGCACTTTCTATTTTTTACATAATAAAAACTCAGAGGGTAACTGCAGCTCAGTGGTGTCAGACCCTAATCTCTACAATTCCTATGATTTTTTCCTCTTTACTTGTCATATGGTTGCCATGGTCCTGGACATTATATCCTCATTCAAGGCAGATAGAAGTTGAGGGAGAACGAGGGTTTTTCTTTAGCAAAAGGGCAAATGTTCCCTGGCATCTAAGGATTGGGTCGCATGGTGAACCTGAGCTGTGGGGTTGGGTGGGTGACTTCCTAGGCTTTGTAATGGAAAGTCACTAGGGGGAAAGGAGGCTGAGAATGGACACTGATTGGTCAGCTAGGGAACTTAGACACCTTTAGGAAAGTGTCAGGAAAATAATTATACAAAGGGCTGAGCTCCTTTTAGCTAAGGGAGGGTAGGAGGGGAAAGTTGAATCACCTCAAATTAGACAGGAATGTGTCCTTATTTACCTCCCTTCTGCAACAGAGACTTTGGGGTCTTGCCAAAAAGCCAGTTCTCATCTTCTTTAAGAGTGAACCCTTCCAATGCATGAAAAGGGACAACTTGGTGGGAGGACTCAACATGGCGCTGTGAGAACAACCCAGGATTGAAGCTCTCACTGGACGCATGGAGAGGGTGAGTCGGGGAAGCATTTCCAGACAGATCTTAGTTGCCCACAGATCGGGGAAATTCCCAGGTATAAAAGAGACGCGGGACACCAAGCAGAGGTCTCTGCTGGTGTAGCCGGCAGCTGGTGCGGCTCCGGCCATTGCCGGAGCACAGAGGCGCTCCACAGTGCTCCATACAAAAGCGCACTGTTACGGGTGACCTGTTGAACTGGCAAACTAAGACCCTAGAGGGCTGAACTTGAGACTGAATGGGTCTTGAACTGTGACCCAGCCCAGGAAATCCCAGGGACTCAGCATTTGGGGGAGTGCAGTGCGACAAACAAAACGGCGATTCCAAACGCTCCTGGTGAAAAGGTTTTTTTAAAGTGCAGCTCTGTGGGGGAGGGGTGTCAGCCATTAATGAGGCAATCAGCCCCTACAGAGGTACACCATTGCTGACGCAGCCTGCCGTTGCTGAGGCAACCCGGTACAACAGAGAGACTCCTCTGCAGGGTGTAGCCCATGGCAACAGGGCATAGACCACAGCAGAAGGGCAGAGCCTGCAGCAAAAGGGCGAACCTCACACCAGCAGGGTGGAGCCTCGGCAGGCAAAAAGTGACTAGAGCCCTGTTGAACTGGCAAACTGAGACCCGAGAGGGCTGAACTTGAGACTGAACAGGTCTTGAACTGTGACCCAGCCCAGGAAATCCCAGGGACTCAGCGTTTGGGGGAACACAGTGTGACAAACAAAACGGCGATTCCAGTGAATAGGTTTTTTTAAAGCGCAGCTCTGCGGGGGGGGGGTCAGCCATTACCGAGGCAATCAGCCCCTACTGAGGTACACGCACATTGCTGATGCAGCCTGCCGCTGCCGAGGCAACCTGGTACAACAGAGAGACTCCGCCGCAGGGCGTAGCCCATGGCAACAGGGTGGAGACCACAGCAGAAGGGCAGAACCTGCAGCAAAAAAGCGAACCTCATACCAGCAGGGCGGAGCCTCGGCAGGCAAAAAGTGACTAGACTGCCTCCTAGCTGGGCAGGACAGCGAGGCGGACACTCACAAGGAAAGCCCCAACCCCCCCAGACAGAGCATCTGAGGTAAAAAAGGGGTTTTCTTATGAGTTAGGTTGCAGCAGAACTAAACATAGCAGCCTAGCAGCCCTGAATGAACAACAGAGCTCACAGCTCAGCACTTGAGCTCCTACAAAGTACAAACTGTCTCCTCAAGCAGCTCCCTGACCCCTCTATATCCATAAGACTGACATTCAGCAGACATCATCCTGGGACAAAGATAGCAGAAAAAGAAACTGGTAGCATCCCTCGCTGTTCCTCAGCCGCTACAGGTGCACCCCAGACAAGCAGGGCCTGGAGTGGACCTCAGCAGTCATACAGCAAAGGGGCTAGAATGATAGAAGGAAAACCAAGTAACAGAAATACTCCATCATCAACAATCTGGGTGTCCACTCAGAGATACAATCAAAAAGTCAGCAACTACACAGACAACAGGTGGATATATCCACAAAGATGGGAAGAAACCAGCGCAAAAAGGAGGAAAACACCCGAAACCAGAACACCTCGCCACCTAGAAAGGACCAAAACTCCTCACCAGCAAGGGAACAAAGCTGGACGGAGAATGACTGTGATGAAATGACGGAATTAGACTTCAGAAGGTGGATAATGAGAAACTTTTGTGAGCTAAAAGAACATGTTTTAAATCAACGCAAAGAAACTAAGAACCTTGAAAAAAGATTTGAGGAAATGATAACAAGAATGGATACCTTAGAGAGGAATATGAATGAATTAAAGGAGCTGAAAAACACCATACGCGAAACATGCACAAGTTACAATAGCCGAATTGACCAAGCAGAAGAAAGAATATCAGAAGTCGAGGATCAACTCAATGAAATAAAACGAGAAACCAAGATCAGAGAAAAAAGCGCAAAAAGGAATGAACAAAGTCTCCAAGAAATGTGGGACTATGTGAAGAGACCTAACCTACGTTTGATAGGCGTACCAGAATGTGATGAAGAGAATGAATCCAAGCTGGAAAATACTCTTCAGGACATTATCCAGGAAAATTTCCCCCACCTAGCAAGACAGGCCAACACTCTATTGCAGGAAATACAGAGAACACCACAGAGATATTCCGCAAGAAGAGCAACCCCAAGGCACATAATCGTCAGATTCAACAAGGTTGAAATAAAGGAGAAAATACTAAGGGCAGCCAGAGAGAAAGGTCGGGTCACCCACAAAAGGAAGCCCATCAGACTCACAGCAGATCTCTCGGCAGAAACTCTACAAGCCAGAAGAGAGTGGGGGCCAATATTCAACATCCTTAAAGAAAAGAACTTTCAACCCAGAATTTCATATCCAGCCAAACTGAGCTTCAGAAGTGAAGGAAAAATAAAATCCTTTGCGAACAAGCAAGTACTCAGAGATTTTGTCACCACCAGCCCTGATTTACAAGAGCTCCTGAAAGAGGCACTACACATAGAAAGGAACAACCAGTACCAGCCATTCCAAAATCAAACTAAATGCTAAAGAGCATCAACATAATGAAGAATCTACAACAACTAATGGGCAAAACAGCCAGCTAGCATCAAAATGGCAGTGTCAAATTCACACATAACAATATTAACCCTAAATGTAACTGGACTAAATGCACCAATCAAAAGACACAGACTGGCAAATTGGATAAAAATCCGAAACCCATCAGTGTGCTGTATCCAGGAAACCCATCTCACATGCAAGGATACACAAAGGCTCAAAATAAAGGGATGGAGGAAGATTTACCAAGCTAATGGAAAGCAAAAAAAAGCAGGAGTTGCAATCCTCATCTCTGATAAAATAGACGTGAAAGCAACAAAGATCAAAAGAGACAAAGAAGGCCATTACATAATGGTAAAAGGATCGATACAACAAGAAGAGCTAACGATCCTAAACATATATGGACCCAATACAGGAGCACCCAGATACATAAGGCAAGTTCTTAACAACTTACAAAGAGACTTAGACTCCCACACAATAATAGTGGGAGACTTTAACACTCCACTGTCAATATTAGACAGATCAACCAGACAGAAAATCAACAAGGATATCCAGGGCTTGAACTCAGACCTGGAGCAAGCAAACCTGATAAACATCTACAGAACTCTCCACCCCAAATCCACAGAATATACATTCTTCTCAGCACCACATCATACATACTCTAAAATTGACCACATAATTGGAAGTAAAGCACTGCTCAGCAAATGCAAAACAACTGAAATCATAACAAACAGCCTCTCAGACCGTAGTGCAATCAAGTTAGAACTCAGAATACAGAAACCAACCCAGAACCGCACAGCTTCATGGAAACTGAATAACTGGATCTTGAATATTGACTGCATAAACAATGAAATGAAGGCAGAAATAAAGAAGTTCTTGGAAACCAATGAGAACGAAGACACAACATGCCAGAATCTCTGGCACACATTTAAAGCAGTCTCTAGAGGAAAGTATATAGCAATAAGTGCCAATATGAGGAGAATGGAGAGATCCAAAATTGACACCCTATCGTCAAAATTGAAAGAGCTAGAGGAGCAAGATCAAAAAAACTCAAAACCCAGCAGAAGACAAGAAATAACTAAGATCAGAGCTGAACTGAAGGAGATTGAGACACGAAAAACCTTCCAAAAAAAATCAATAAATCCAAGGGCTGGTTTTTTGAAAAGATCAACAAAATAGACAGACCACTAGCAAGATTGATTAAAAAGAAAAGAGAGAACAACCAAATAGATGCAATAAAAAATGATAAAGGGGAAATCACCACAGATTCCACAGAAATTCAAACGATCATCAGAGAATATTACAAACAACTCTATGCACGTAAACTAGTAAACCTGGAAGAAGTGGATAAATTCCTGGACTCCTGTGTCCTCCCAAGCCTAAACCAGGAGGAAGCTGAAACTATGAATAGACCAATAACAAGGACAGAAGTCGAGGCAGCAATTAAGAGCCTACCACACAAAAAAAGCCCAGGTCCAGACGGGTTCACAGCCGAATTCTACCAGACACACAAAGAGGAGCTGGTACCATTTCTTCTGAAACTATTCCAAATAATTCAAAAAGAAGGAATCCTACCCAAATCATTCTACGAGACCAATATCATCCTGATACCAAAACCCGGCAGAGACCCAACAAGAAAAGAAAACTTCCGGCCAATATCCATGATGAATATAGATGCAAAAATCTTCAATAAAATATTGGCAAGCCGATTGCAACAGCAAATCAAAAAACTTATCCATCATGATCAAGTAGGATTCATCCCAGGGATGCGAGGCTGGTTCAACATACGCAAGTCTATAAACGTAATTCACCACATAAACAGAACCAAAAACAAAAACCACATGATTATCTCAATTGATGCAGAGAAGGCATTTGACAAAATTCAACAGCGCTTTGTGCTAAAAACCCTCAATAAACCCGGTATCAGTGGCACGTATCTCAAAGTAATAAAAGCTATTTATGACAAACCAACAGCCAATATCATACTGAATGGGCAGAAACTGGAAGCATTCCCTATGAAATCCAGCACTAGACAAGGATGCCCTCTGTCACCACTCCTATTCAATATAGTACTGGAAGTTCTAGCCACAGCAATCAGGCAAGAAAAAGAAATAAAGTGTATTCAAATAGGAAAAGAGGAAGCCAAACTGTCTCTATTTGCAGACGACATGATAGTATACCTAGAAGACCCCATCACCTCAGCCCCAAAACTCCTGAAACTGATAAGCAACTTCAGCAAAGTCTCAGGATATAAAATCAATGTGCAAAAATTCCAAGCCTTCCTCTACACCAATAACAGACTTAAAGAAAGCCAAATCAAGAGCGAACTGCCATTCGCAATTGCTACAAAAAGAATAAAATACCTTGGAATACAACCACAAGGAACGTAAGGGACCTCTTCAGGGAAAACTACAAACCACTGCTCAATGAAATCAGAGAGGACACAAACAGATGGAGAAACATTCCATGTTCATGGTTAGGAAGAATTAATATCGTGAAAATGGCTATACTGCCCAAAGTAATTTACAGAATCAACGCTATCCCCATCAAGCTACCATTGACTTTCTTCACAGAACTGGAAAAAACCACCATGAACTTCATATGGAACCAAAAGAGAACCCGCATAGCCAAGTCAATTCTAAGCAAAAAGAACACAGCGGGGGGCATCACACTACCGGATTTCAAACTATACTATAAGGCTACAGTAATCAAAACAGCATGGTACTGGTACCAAAACAGAGAGATAGATCAATGGAACAGAACAGAGGCATCAGAGGCAACACAACATAGCTACAACCATACAATCTTTGATAAACCTGACAAAAACAAGCAATGGGGAAAGGATTCCCTGTTTAACAAATGGTGCTGGGAAAACTGGCTAGCCATGTGTAGAAAGCAGAAACTGGACCCCTTCCTGACACCTTACACCAAAATTAATTCCAGATGGATTAAAGACTTAAACATAAGACCCGGCACCATAAAAACCCTAGAAGGAAATCTAGGCAAAACCATCCAGGACATAGGAGTAGGCAAGCACTTCATGAACCAAACACCAAAAGCATTGGCAACAAAAGCCAAAATAGACAAATGGGACCTAATGAAACTCCACAGCTTCTGCACAGCAAAAGAAACAGTCTCTAGTGTGAATCAGCAACCAACAGAATGGGAAAAAATTTTTGCAGTTTACCCATCTGACAAAGGGCTGATATCCAGAATTTACAAAGAACTCAAACAGATTTATAGGAAAAAAACAAACAAGCCCATTCAAAATTGGGCAAAGGATATGAACAGACACTTTACAAAAGAAGACATATATGAAGCCAACGATCATATGAAAAAATGCTCATCGTCACTGGTCATCAGAGAGATGCAAATGAAAACCACATTGAGATACCATCTCACGCCAGTTAGAATGGCGATCATTAAAAAATCTGGAGACAATAGATGCTGGAGAGGATGTGGAGAAAAAGGAACACTTTTACACTGTTGGTGGGAGTGTAAATTAGTCCAACCATTGTGAAAGACAGTGTGGCGATTCCTCAAGGACCTAGAAATAGAAATACCATTTGACCCAGCAATCCCATTACTGGGTATATATCCAAAGGACTATAAATCGTTCTACTACAAGGGCACATGCACACGAATGTTCATTGCAGCACTGTTTACAATAGCAAAGACCTGGAATCAACCCAAATGTTCATCGATGATAGACTGGATTGGGAAAATGTGGCACATATACACCATGGAATATTATGCAGCAATCAGAAATGATGAGTTTTTGTCGTTTGTAGGGACATGGTTGAATCTGGAGAACATCATTCTCAGCAAACTGACACAAGAACAGAAAATGAAGCACCGCATATTCTCACTCATAGGCGGGTGATGAAAAATGAGAACACATGGACACAGAGAGGGGAGTACTAAACACTGGGGTCTATAGGGGGGAAAGGGGAGGGCCAGTGGGAGGGGGAGGTGGAGAGGGATTGCCAGGGGAGAAATACCAAATGTGGGTGAAGGGGAGAAAGCAAAGAAAACACATTGCCATGTGTGTACCTATGCAACTGTATTCCATGCTCTGCACATGTACCCCAAAACCTAAAATGCAATTAAAAAAAAAAAGAAAAGGGACAACTCATCCCTGCCTCACTCATTTCCTCTTACTCATTGATACACCCATGCTCAGATTGCCTTCACTGGCAGGCAGGGCTCTGCACCACCCCTCTGGCTGGTCTTCTTGTGTCTAGACTGGTCTACATGAGCCTTCCCTCTGCACGATATCCAACTGAATCTCACTGAAATGCAAATTGCACCATGTTACCCTGGTGCTTCAAATTCCTCAGTACCGCAACCTGATCTCCTGGAAGGTAAAGTCTAAGCTCATGGACATAGTGCAGAGTTCCGCTGGACAAGGTCTCCTCCACACCCACTTTCCCTCCAGTCTTGGCATTCACCAGGGCACATGCTTCCTTCATGTCACAGATCTGCGTGTTGCTTCCCAGACACTCATGTGGGGATGCCCATGCTGAGGGTCAGGATCTGATGTTGGCCTGGCCAGGTTTGTAACCTGGTTCTGCCTTACCAGTAAGATGACTGGGGGCAAGTATTCCACCTCTCTGTGCTGTAGGCTTTACATCTGTGACCTCGAGACAATGCTTTCTCTGTAGGCTGTTTTAAGGATTAGATGTGTTTAGTCACCTAAGGCAGCAGTCCCAAACCTTTTTGGCACCAGGGATCGGTTTCATGGAAGATAATCTTTCCATGGACAGGAGGGTGTTTCTGGATGAAGCTGTTCTACCTCAGATCATCAGACATTAGATTCTATAATGACCATACCTAGATCCCTTGCATGTGCAGTCACTCCTATTAGAATCTCATACCCTGGCTGATTTGACAGGCAGCAGACCTCACTTACCCACCACTCACCTCTTGCTGTGTGGCCCAGTTCCTAAGAGACCACTGACCAGTACCGTCTGTGGCCCAGGTTTGGGGACCCCAACCTAAGGCACTTAGAAAAAGCATGGCAAGCCTTCATTGGCAAGTATTCCTTGTGGCTGGTACCTTTCTGCCCTGCAGGCCCTGGCCCATGCATTCCTCTCAGCCTTAGCCAACTCTTGCTCAGAGAGCAGGGCTGAAGAGTGCAGTTGGGCTCAGCAGGACCCGAACTTGAATCCCAGGAGCACCTGGTACCAATAAAGTAGTCTTGAGCATCAGTGTCATCAGCCGTAAAATGTAAATAATGATAATTCCCATCTCATGGGGTAGCGGTGAGAATAATATGAAAACATGTGTTTAAGCACTCAGCACAGTGCCTGGCTCAAAGCAAGGGCTCAGTATACATTACCTGTCCCATTTGTATTGACGCCATGAAGGACTCCACTCAGACACCTTTTTCAGGACCATCTCTCTCTCTGCCATGACTGCTTCCCTTTGCCTGTGCTGGGAGAGCCCTCTAGTGCAGCTCTTGTCACGTTCCAATGTAAATGGGCTGTAAATTCCTCTCTCCTACCAGAGCGAGACCCTGAATACCCCCAGAGTGGAGACCCTGAGTCTTCTATCCTGGCACATTTGGCCATATCCTGTGCTCAATAAAGTAAGTGTTCTGCTGAACCTAAAGGAATTTCTCCAACAAGATTAGCTTCATTAAGTCTTCTGATCAAGTGAGGCCCTTCATATTAGAAATGTCAGGAAAAAAAAATCTTAGTGATGCTACTGTCTCTTTGCTTCCAGACCTTAACACAAGCAAGCAAGCAAACAATAACCCAGAAAGTTGTTTGGTGTAAGGCTCAGGAATGGACAGACTTCTATTAATTCTTAGAACTGATGCCAATGAATAGACTGATTGTATTGACAAATCATATATAAAACACACAAATGCTTTTAGTATTTACTTGAAAATTCCCCAATTGTTTTAGTGATTTTTGGAAAACCACCACACATAATCAGTGTAAAGTCTGGAACTATCCTTTAAACAAAACACACAACATAATATTTATATTGAAATGTATTTTCCTTCAAAAGCTTTCTCCATTTGAAAGCCACTCTTATAATCATGTGGGGACCAGCCCCTTTGGTATTGCCCTCAGGAGCACATTAGATCTTGTCTTCAGGCACAGTTTTACTTTTTTATGGGGTGTTTGATTTTGGGAAATAGTCAAAATTATCTGGTGCCAAATCAGGCAAGGTGGGGAATCAGGATCCCAGACAGACATGATGAAGGGCTGGATGCAGCTCTTAAAACAGATATGGGAGGCTTGTGTGAAAGAAAGTCTTGGATGACTGATTGAGAGTCAGTGTTGAGTAGGGACGGAGACTGGCTGCAGATGGGCTGAGTCAGAAGCTTGAGCCTGCTATCCATGAGCTATATGATTTTGGGAAGCTCCATTTCTCCATCTTAACAGTGGAGATAACATCACCCTCCTGCAGCATTGTGTCATGAGTCAGAAATAAATGTGCATACATGTGTAACATGTGTTGGTGCTAAACACAAGTAATTATTAACTTTAAAAAGTTATAAGTGGCTCTGTTAGAATAAGTATATAATTTTCCAAAAGGGCAATTCTTAAAGACAGCATGTACTTATTCCCAGCATTCATTCATTCATCAACTCAATTTTTCAACAAATGTACACTGAGTACTTATTTCAGACCTAGTACTGTTTTAGGTAAAATTATAATGAAACTAACAAATCCTCTGTCCTCCTATAAACAAAATAATATGAAATAGAGTATCAACAAAATGATATAAAAAACTAAAATGGAATAAGGAGGATTAAGAGGAACAGTGGGAGAGCTGATACTTTTATATAGGGTAGTGAGGAAAGGCCTCACTAGGCATGAAAACATGAACACATTCAGGGAACAAGCAGAGATGAACCATGTGGACCACTGGAAGAAGAGAGTTTCATATTAAGGAAAGAATGGGGCAAAAACTTTGAATATGTTTTCTTGTAATAAACGGATGGATGGATGAATGGATAAATGGATGCATGAGTAGATGGATGCATGGATGGACGGATGAATGGATGGATGGACAAATGGATGGATGGATAATGCATGGATGGGTGGATGATGCATGTATTCATAAATGGATGGATGCATGCCTGCATGCATGAATAAATGTATGATGCATAGATGGATGGATGCATAGATGAATGGATGAATAGATAGATGAATGGATACATGGATGAATACACAGATGCATGGATGGATGCCTGCATGTATAGATGAATGAATGAATGATGGATGCATAGATGAATGGATGGATAGATGGTTGGATGGATACATGGATGAATGCACAGATGCATGGATGGATGCATAGATGATGCATACATAGATGCATGGTTGGATTGATAGGTGGATAGATGGATGAATACATGGATGGATGGATGAATGAATAGTTAGATGCATGGATGGATGCATGTATGTATGTATGAATGGATGATGGATGAATGGATGGATGGATGGCTGCATAATTGGATGGATGGATGAATGGATAGATGGGTGGATAGATAGATGGATGCATGTGTGGATGCATGAATGGATGGATCCATGGACAGATGCATAGATAGATGGATGGATGCATAAATGGATGAATGGATGGATGGATGAATAGATGAATGGATGGATGGATGGATGGATGCATAGATGGATGCATGGACAGATGTGTGGATTGATGCAAAGATGGATGCATGGATGAATAAATGCATGAATGGTGTATGAATGGATGGATAGATGAATGGATAAATAGAAGGATAGATGGATGCATGGATGGATGATGGATGGATGCATAGATGGATACATGAATAAATGGATGGATGAATTGATGGATGGATGTGTGGATGGAAGCATGAATGGATAGATGGATAAATGTAGGTGTGGATGGATGTGTGGATGGATGGATGGATGGATGCATAGATGGATGGATGGATGCATGGATGGATGGATGGTTGGATGGATGCATAGATGGATAAATGTGTGGGTTGATGCATAAATGAATGGATGGATAGACGGATGGATGGATGGATGCATGCACAAATGGATTCAGGGGTGAATACATGGATGGGTGAATGATTGAATGCATGGATGGATGACTGGATAGATACATAGATGAATTGATGGATACATGGATGGATGGATGCATGGATGAGGAATTGGAGAGAGAGAAAAATTGTTAAAAAGAAAGGAATCATACTCTTTGTGTATCCACACCCTAGATGGGCTGGTTATGCACTCAGGTGCTCTCTGGGATTGTGGAATGCTGGACCATGCTGCACTGTTCCTGCCACCTCAAATGGAATGAATTTACTGAAGGGCATTTGCTAGGATTTGAACCTAGTTTTGTCTGAAACCTGTAACCCAAGTCACCCGTTCTCCATGAAGCCATGAAAGCATTCCCAAGGTCCCAGTCAGGAGCCCCTCTGAAGGACTGAAATTATTCCCCAAAAATGGCTCAAACCTCTACATATCTCAGGATCACCTGGAGTACCTGTTAAAATAAGATCGTGGGGCCTCCCCACCATAGCTTCTGACTCAGCAGGCCTGGGGTGGAGCACAAAAGTTCACCTTTCTAATGAGTCCCCAGATAATGCTGATAATGGTGGTGCAGGGACTTCACTCTGAGAACCATTGCTTTATGTCAAATGAGTGTCCACGTTCCCTCAGTGTAATGTCTCAGTCTGATCATGGCCAGAGATACAGTAGGGCAGGAGCAGAAGTGTACCTGAAGGAATGTCTGCTGAGGTGTACCTGAAAGAATGTCTGCTCCTAACCACCTCCAGCCTGGAGGGAGGGTAAAGATGAATGGAGAGGAGGGCCCAGCAGGTCCAGGCATGACTTTGCTGAATGACTTTATGCTAATTCCTTTCAAACTACCACCTACTATACCCACCCAGCCATTTCTCAGCACCAGAGCTGAGGAGCTGACAGATCACACAAATGAGGAAGAGGTGCAGCTGATGTGGAAAGCATCATGGTATTATCCTAATGGCCCTGCCATGAGACACAGTCATAAAGAAAATGTTGCCCATACTGTTCCAGGCCATCACCAAGGAGTTACCAGGTGCACCTTCTCCCTGGAAGGGTGGGATGTCAAGGCCTTTCCTTAACACGTTGTTTCTGAGCTTCCCAGAACAAAAGTCTCTGGTCCTTGGTCCTCTGTCCCTGGAGTCACAGCCCCAGCTGAGACACTCATCTTCCTTTGGCCAGCTGCCTTGGAGATACAGAGGGCACAGCCCACACAGCAGTCTCCAGCCAGGGAGGGCCAGTTAGACTCAGAGACACATCAATACCAATGGGGGTGGGCAGACCCTATCAGAGATGCCTGGGGGAAAGGACCATCAGTGGGGCACCCTGATTCAAGATCCTGCATCCTTCTTTCCAGCAGGCATTGCTGAGTTTGCTCCAACCATTCCTCAGCTGGACATCACAGTATACAGTCCCTGCAACGCTAATGCATATGGGCATTTCTGTAAAGCACTGCCTTACAGAAAGTATGGGGTATAAAGCTTATCCATTGAGTACTGAACTCACTTATTCATTCATGCAACAAACACTTTTTAAGCTTCTACTATGCAACACTGTCCTGGGTATTATATCTCCAATATATAATATGATATGAATATGAAATAATATAATAGATATAATAATGAACATGACAGACAAAGCCCCTTCTCTCATGAAGCTTCTCTCATAAATTAATTTAAGTCACTAATCTGTAATTTCATTCAGCACATGTGCAGTTGCTTACAGATTAGGGCCATGTTCTTTGTGGTCCTCCTCCTGCTTCTCAGGCCACACCCAGCCCCTGGTGGCAGGTGTCACCTGACATTTTTTCAAATGCTCTTTAAGCATCCCCATGTGGCTCACATCTGGCTGTTGGCCTGCATTCGCAGGAAGTGAACTGAGGAGCCAGCATGTGAAGCTGGCTATCCATGGTAACCAGTGTGTGTGGATATGCCCTAAGACCAGAAATGAGCAGGTGGCCTTGAGATTACTCGCCCTAGGGCAAGTTCTCTTGGGACAGAGCGTAAAGCATGTGTCTTTCCAGAGCTCAAGGCAGATACTCAGTTAGGACAAGACTCTGTGTGCTGTCCATGGCTGTTTCTGGGACACAGAACCAAGCATCTCACACCCATCAGCACAGACCATCCCACCCTTCAGCTATAGTGACAATGAAACTGAAACAGAAAATCCAGCCATCATCTCTCAGCAACCAGTCACCCAGAAATCCCCCACCTACTCCTTGAGGAAGTTCCGAGTTTTCCATCTATTTGTCCACAGGCCCTATGGGCATGGTTACCTTTGCTTGGGTGTCTTCTCCTGAAAACAGCAGTGCTGCTTTCCGTTGTGTTCTTTGTTTGGCCCCATCTTGCTTGTTTGTTTAAATCAAGCTGACTATGAAGGAAGTTAAGCATCATAATAGTTTATTCTAAGAGTCTGACAGAGGTTTTCTATCATGCAGAAACACTGAACATACGAGAGAAAAATAAGGAAAAATGTGTAACTTCAGAGAGAAAGGCATACAGAAGGATTAAAGGGATGGTAAGAAAGAAGAAAAATAATTTTTTTTTCTAAGATGGGTTTTCACCATGTTGGTCAGGCTGGTCTTGAACTCCTAACCTCAGGTGATCCACCCACCTTGGACTCTGAAGTTCGTGGATTACAGGCATGAGCCACCATGCCCGGCCAAAAAATAAAATTTTTATATCGACAGTAGGGTTGTGATACGACCTTTTCCTCTGTTTTTTTTTTTTTTTTTTTTTACTTTCCTTATTTCCAATCCACCACTGAAGCCCAGGGATGTCCAGGTAAGAAGGATGGATAATGAATGACAGGATTGACTGTGCAAAAACAGCGTGAAATGACTAGTGAGGTTTCCATCACAATACAAGGCATAGGTGGAGGAAGGGCTGTGACCAATCACAGGGAACCCTGGGAAACAGGAGATGGTCTGTCTGGGTGGCTGAGCCAGGGGTGTGCTGAATCAAGCTCAGAACCCTTAGAGCAGCACCTGTAAAGGAGGAGAAAGTTTGTAAAGGAGCCCATCAGCCCTGAGCATCTAGGATACATCCAGCCCTGTGCCAGGTGCTCTCCTGTACATAATAACCATGTGGGCAGCTACCAAGCATTGTAGGATGTGCCAGGTGCTGAGCTAACTGCTGTGTGTCTTATCTCCACTGGGTCACTGTAGCCCGTGAGGAAATGTCCTAATCACTGTCTCAGAAAACCTGAGATGATGGGGTTCACCAGGCTGAGGGACTTGCCTGTTTGGCAAAGTGAACCCCCGTCTGTCTGTCTTTGAAGTTAGTACTTTTTCTACCTTCATGGCACTGACTCCTGTGGAAATGCACAGAAATCAGGTTACAAGAATGGAAGAGGGAAGGTCCATTTCCAGTAGTGAGAATAGCATGAGCCAGGCAAGGACCCACAGGAAGCCACTTGGCAAACCAAATTGTCAGTGTAACTAAAGTACTGAGAGCATAGATGATGTGCGGGAACAAAGCTGGGGAGAAAGGCAAGGTGGAGCCTGGGAGTCTGCAGAAGCTGGGGCTGGGCATGGCGTGGGAAGCAGGAGGGCCTTGCTGACAACATTAGAGGAAGACCACAAAGAACATGTCCCTAATCTGTACACATGAACACCTGCTGAATGAACTTATGGATGAGTGACTTAAATGTCTTTTATTTCTAATTTTATTTATTTATTTATCTTCAGATATGATTTTTCTCTGTCACCCAGTGCTGTGGTGCAATCTTCCATGCCTGGCTAATTTTGTTATTTTTTGTAGAGATGAGATTTTGCCATGTTTCCCAGGCTGGTCTCAAACTCCTGAGCTCAAGCAATCCACCTGCCTTGGCCTCACAATGTGCTGGGATTACAGGCATGAGCCACTGCATCCAGCCTCAAATGTCTTTTAGAGAGGGAACTGGCAGTAGCATGGAAGCCCAGGAAGCATGTGGAGGCTGTGAGACCTGCAGAAGGGGGTGCAATATGGACCTCAGGAGTCAGGACCCTGCCGCAGTGCAGATCTGACAAGTGGCCGACACTCAGCAAATGGCCGGGAAGGCTCCACCCAGTGTCACAGACCAGTATTCTGAGCTCCAGGACTACAGATATACAGAGATGAATGGGGGAAGCAAAGAAGAGCCAGCTGCTGAATGGTTCATTCTGCCTGCAAACCTCACCCCCAATCCTGCCTGTGGGTTTGGTATCATCTAGGTCCATGGGCCTGGGTGCACCAGGCAATAAATATCCCCGCTGCCTTTTCCAGTGATGGAAAGGGTGTTATATGTGCTCTGTGCAATTTACATGACACCTCCTATCTGTCCCCAATAATCCCCTCAAAGAGTTATTGTCTCATTGGGTAATGAGAGTTTCCAACCTCACTTGTCTTGCAGAGTAGACCTCGACTCATGAAAGCCGCCTCTCAGAGTCCTCCTGAGGTACTGCTAACCTCTCTTCCTGGGTCCACAAGGGGCATGGTTTCAAAGCCAAGAACTTCCCAGAACCATGCCTCTATCACCCCTGCACCCTATCCAGGAGCTAGAGTTATTTGTCTAACTTTCCCACCCACAGGAAGGTAGACCACCCAGGTAAACTTCCTTTGTTTAGAAAGCCCATGAAAAGCTCTGGGAGAACTGTGGGCTGGGCAGCTAATCGAATATCAATGTCAAGGATCAATCACTCCAGCAGAAGTCTGAAGGAACTCCTCTCATGGGACAAGAACCCGAATAGGGAGGGAGTAATTCCCAGATTAAAAGTTCCCCTGACCCTTACCTGTGCAGACTCCATCTCTGGATCCCCTCCCATGACAGCATGGGAGCTCGCACTCTCTTTTTCTCTTTTTCTTTCTCTCTCTCTCTGCCTAATAAATTGCTTTTCTGCAAAGCTCTTAGTTTTTGATATTTACTTGAATAATATCACTGTGCACCTGGGTCTCCTCCCCATTCTTGGATGAGTGAGAGCTCAAGAACCTGGAAAAACACATCTGATCAGGGAACACTGGGCATCATTGGAATGCCCCTGCGGCCCATCTCCTGTCCCCCGGTTACAATCCCTCTCAGGTGAGGATCCCACAGCCTCAGACAGGCTCCATTGTGTGCCTGGAGGGCCCACACCCCACCCTGCAGGGGCTGCCCCTGGACTTCCGTAGCTGGGTCTCAGGAGTGTGGAGTCACCTGCTTGCAGCCATCTGGCAAGAGTTCATATTGACGGTGGCAGGGGAAAAAGCCATCCACTTCAGCTATGGAAACTGAGGCACAAGAGACTAGCATTGTCAGGCTTCAGTGAGCATCTGTTGTACTTTGCAATAGCAGACCAGTGGGGTATCCATTGAGAAGAATTTTGGAACAGCCAGTGGCTTACTTTGTTAAGGGTATGGGTGAGCTGGATTGGGGACTGCTGCTTTATGTGACCTCAGCAACAGCTTAGCAGAACCTGGCTGGGCCACTTTACTCCAAGAAGCTGCTGCCACAGCACAGCCTGTGCCTTAGAGGGGGCATAGTGTAGCTTTAGCTCCCATTCAAGAAGGGAACCCTGCTCTGGGCCTGAGGAGCCTAGAGAACAAACCTACAGAATGTGCTCCAATTCCTGGGGTATGCCCTGCTTAGGGCCCCCCCACCCCTGGACTGGAGGCCTGGCTTGGCTTCTCCATCTTGGATGCAGTGTCTCTACACTCACCTTGCTGATGACAGAGTGAACATCCTAAAGCCCGGCACTACCCTTGCCACTGTGCCCAGGACCCTCTGTGTCCTCCACTGTCCAAGGGCACTCAGGCCTTCCCAGTCTGTTCTAACCTCATTCCTTCTTTCCCCACACCACAGCCAGAGCCCAAACCATATCTTCCCAATACCTGATGGGCATGCACACCCACTGCCAGGTTGAAGAGGGGCCATGTACTTTGGTCTACTATGTGTTGTCCCCACAATTTTATTTTGTATTTTCTCATCATCACCGCCAGACCCCCAAACTCTCCATTTCATATTCCTAGGTAACCATAAAGTGCAATCTTTCCTAGATGATTCTCCAATAATTATTCATAGCATCCCTGTCATTCACAAAAATGTCCAACTTAGATGACAAGATTCTATGGGTATTCTGCAGACATGCCCTGACTCATGGCCCCTCCAAGCCTGAGCAAAGGGAAGCCCTGCTCTTTGTCCCACCCTATTCCCAAGGCCCAGCCAGGTGCTTTTTCTGGCACCCCTCTCTGCTGCCCATAGCCATGATCTCACCATTGCTGACCCCAGGGCACTGTGCCACAGGGTGACAGGGGTGAGAGCACATGGTTGATCTTTCTTCTGAAGTGCATGTAAAAGGCTGTGTATGAGTATGGAGCATCTTTCTGGGTGTTCACCCAATTTTTCAAGAATTGATCACCAAAAAGTGTTCTCTGGCTACTCAGCCAGGCCAGGAGGCCAGGTTCTAACCAAGGCCTTGAGCTGAGGACAGGGATAGCTTCACTCATCAGGCCCTTCCTAGGCTGCAAGACTGGACAACGTTGCAGAGCCAGGGCAACGTCCACCCCAGCTCCTCATGGGCCACCAGGGCAAAGGTCTCCAAGCCTCCAAACCTTTCTGTCTGCTGTCCTGAAGGCAGGGAGGGCCAGGGCAGCCTTGCTAATGCACAGGGGGACAGCTGAGGCAGGAATTCGGGCTTGGTTAAGCCCCAGATCTTCTGAGTACCACCCAGTGCTCTATGATTCTCTAGGAGGATCCTGGAAGTGCCAATAATGGTGTCAGAACTGCTGGAGTCCTTCAGCCCAAAATAAACTTTGGGAAGGCTTATAGGCTGCTTATTGTGCTGGTTTCAGATGAGGTGCTAGCATCTAAGGATGGGAAAAAAGAAGGAAAAGAAGATATTTTTCAGGACTGGTTCACCTGCCTTCTAAGGTCCCCTAGGACCCAGATTCACCTCCACAAATGTCACTCACTGCATTTCTGTCCAAGAGGCCTTCATCACAGGCTTTAGATTTTACTGAGAGCTTAGTCCCAAGAGAAGCATCTCAAGTGCCTGGGGAGGCAGCTGTGGGAGAGAAGCTCTTGAACTGCCCTTGAGCCTGAGAATAAAAACACAGGGCTGCTGCAAAAATCAGCCTTACCCCTTGCAGATGCCAGTGGCTCCTCTGTGCCCAGGAGGTTTGGGCAATAGGACAGGGGTCTCCCACCAGCTTCCAGCCCAGGCTTATGTCCCAGACAAGACAGGGGGTGATGAAGCTGCCTGGCTGTGCCTTATTCCAGCTTTTTCCTCAGGAAGAAGAATGTAGTGGGCTTGGATCTGGCAGAAAATGACTTCCCAGGCTCCTTGTACACCTTTCTCTACACACACAAAGTTCAAGAGGAGCCAGGAACAGAGGCAGAGACAGGGGTCTGGTGGGCCATGTTGGGACACATGGCCTTTATCCCCAGGGCTGCAGTGTGGAGCTCTAGGGCCTGGAGCAGGGAGGAGGTTGTGGCTCTGAGTACCCTTATAGAGGATCTGGTGCTCAGCTGAGATCCAGAAAATGCTTGCCTGTCTTTTAACCCAAACCCATCTGGTGTCCAGGGTCCCTTGCCATGTCTTTCCCTTGTGGAAGTGTCCAAAGCAGGCCAGGTAAATCTAAGGAAAGAAGAGTACCTAAGCCAGCATTTCCCCTTACCAGGTTTGTTGCCAAGCCCTGCTCTGCTTGCTTTTCTCATCAGCTGCTTCTGGTCCTGGCAGCTTGCACTGCAGGATCCAGATCTCCTGGACCGAAAGGGACTTAAGTATCATGATGAGGAAAGTTAGTTCGCTGCTGTGAGATTGGAAAAAAAAGAGAACCGAGCAGAAAGGGCGCTTGAATTAAGCATTTCATGAAAATGAGGTACTGCTTGTGGATCATTCAACCCGTGTCCTCATGGCCTATCTGAAAGCCCCAGAAGCTCACCTCATCTTAGCCAAGCCTGACCCAGGGCCTGTGGCTCTTCATGTCCCTGAGTCCAGCTCTGCAGAGACAGGGCCCCTCCAGGATGCTGCTGTGCACCAGAAGATCTCAAGACCACCAATCACTCTTTCTCCCATGACCCTGAGCACATCCACCAGACCCCCAGATCCCCAGCAAGGCCCCACTGTCCCAACCCCACAGTGACCCTGCAGCCTTACCAGTCTACTTACCAGTCCAGCTAACCTTAGCAGGGTATCTGAGTGGCAGGAGTGCAGGGTTTCCACAGAAAGAACAGGATGGCAGATTTGATTTTTTTTTTGAGACAGTTTCGCTCTTGTTACCCAGGCTGGAGTGCAATGGCATGATCTCGGCTCACCACAGCCTCCACCTTCTGGGTTCAGGCAATTCTCCTGCCTCAGCCTCCTGAGTAGCTGGGATTACAGGCATGCGCCACCATGCCCAGCTAATTTTTTGTATTTTTAGTAGAGACGGGGTTTCACCATGTTGACCAGGATGGTCTCGATCTCTTGACCTCATGATCCACCCGCCTCGGCCTCCCAAAGTGCTGGGATTACAGGCTTGAGCCACTGTGCCCAGCCGAAGGATTTGATTTTTGAGTGTATGTCTCATGCAATGATTGAAACAATGTATACAAAAACTAATTCATTATCTAAAATTCAAATTGAATTTGGGGTCCTCTGTTTGTATTTGAGAAATCTGGCCGTGCTGCAGGTGCGGGAACTCCCTCCTGAGCTTGCACTGTGGCTCATTTGCCTCTGCCAGAAGTCTTTTACTATGTAACAGCCCTGAATTTCTCCCTCAACCCCATGCTCACCCCAGCCCTGGATGGCAGCAAGTAGAGAACAAGTGGCTTGCTTTGCAAGGGAGCACCTTCCTCTACTGGCATCTGAAATGGCTCTGCTGCTGCTGGGCCACGGAGAGGGTCAGTTGCCCTCAATCTCTTAAGTGGGACTAAACCAGACTGGCAGAGTCACCTGTGATTATGGACACAGAACAATCAGTGTTTTTCTGAAAAGAACCGGATTAAAAAACATTCTCAGTAGAATACACTGTTTTTATTACATGGGGTGTTTGAATAAATTTTGAAGACACCACAATAGCATTTAGTAGGTGGGTTAGCAGAAGCCTGGGTCACCTGGCTCCTGTGCTAAGCAGTCCACACTGAGTCCACACTGCCCCCTGAGTCTCCCTACTGGGCCTGTGCAGGTGGAAGGTGACCATCGCAGCCAGCAGAACTCTGCTGCAGAGCTCTATGGATGCTTCTAGATCCTAGGTCATCAGACTCTTCTCTCCCGAGATCCCTCAGGAAACTCGCCTGTCTTCTTTCCTCTGCCACCACTGCCAGTGGCTTCTGACTTAGTCTACCAAAATGTAATGACTCTGGCTTACAATCTCCCTCCTTGCTTCGATGAATGTTCATCTTCTCTGAGTCTGTTGTTTCCTGTTCAATATGCTCAGCAATGAGAAAAATCAGAGCATTCAAAGCAAGGAAAGCCACAAAGGCTCACAGCAAGCACTCTCTCTGTTGTTCACAGACCTGGAAGGGAGAGTCCACTCCCTGGTCTTTTCTGCCTCTGGGCATCATTTTTATTTTTCTGGAGAGCTGCCATTATCCCTCCCTCAGTACAGAATCCTCTCTTAATTCCCACACCTGGGCCAAGAAGACCTTCCCACTCCCAGGAGCTCAGTCCTTACCTGACCCTGTTACTTATGAGGAGTGGACATCCAGGTGGGCAGTGGTCCCCAGGTAGGTGCAGGGGCTGCAGCAGGGTCAGGAGGGGAGGACAAAGAATGTCTGGCTCCTTAGAAAGGGGAAGATGGGCTTGTAATAAGCAAGGGCCACTGGTTGCAGGAAGTTACATATGCAGGTTGTCGTTCAGGGTCCAGACTGTTAGTGCTACACACAGAATCCCAGGGAATGAACCTGAGAAGGATTCTGTCTGTAACAGAAAGGACCTGGCACTTTCCCAATGGCAGCAGCTGACTTTAAATCTTGTTCTCCCTGCCATTTAATTAGCATGCCTTTTTGAGTACAAAACAGAAGTCTAACAACTTGGGATTAAGAGAAATGTGGGTTTAATATAAAATTAGAAAGTGGAAAAGACTTAGACATGAACTGGGCTTCCCATGACTTTTGTTCAAAATTAATCACAAACACTCATTGAAGGGAGTTAGGGCTGCAACCTTCAAAGGTAAACTCACTTTTTGGGATTTTCACATGCAAACCTGCAAATGAAGAAATAGCCTGAGCTGTGTAAAGGTCCCCTTTTGCTCTGTTCACTAGAAACACTCCTGTGCTGATGGAGCTCACCATCAGTCTGGACAGCAGAAGCCCACACTTGAAAGGGCTGATTACTCTGCCAGGAGTTCACATTCTCAGGGCTACTGTTTTGGCCAGAGGGCACTGCACCTGACTCACCACCTCCAAAGCTCTGGAGCCTGGTGGTATTTGGGAAAGCCTGAAGCATCTCTTTTCCAATTCCACTTAATCTCATCCTTTGAACTAATGGCTTTACAGTCCCATCAGTGCTCTGAAAAGTGGGGTCACAGATGAACTATTATCAAGAAGTAAGAAGCAGATGATTGATACTGTTCCTGGTCGACAATTGCAGACTGACTTAACTGGGCTTTTTTTTCTTTTTCTTAAAAAAGCTGCAGGTCCATTTGGACAAGATAAAAAAATCGATGCTTTCCCTGCACTCTGAATGGAGGCAGCTTTGTTCTCTCCCTTGGGCTAGCTCTGAGCACCTTCTGTTCACAGACGTCTCAAAAAGCACAAGCTAACGAGGCCCTAGGCACCTTGTTTCAATGAAGGGGCACCTGCCTTGCCTCTTTCTTTACAGGTTGATGGAGATGGGAAGATAGCATACTTACCCTTTTTCTCCACCCAGGCACAGGGGAGCTCTGTTCTGTTGTGGGTACCTATTTAAGTCTATCCATAAAAAGGTGACATGGTGACCAGCCTGGTGGCTTTGACCAACATTGACCCTCACCGACCCTCACCTTAGCTTCACTTTGATCTTCCAGGCCAGCCTCCAGCTGTGTCAGCTCCCCAAGTTCCAGGTCTCAGAGACAGTTGGTTTGCAACAGAGAGACGCTGACATCTGGTCTCTGCCTTCTGGTTCGAAAGGAGGGAGGGGAAGAAGATGGCAGGTAAAGTACAGCACAGCACAGCACAGAGATTGACATACTGGGTTTAAGAGTCAGTAAGGCCCTGGTTAGATTTACCAGCTGTGTGACACAGGGTAAATAACTCAACCTCTCTGAGTCTCCATTCCTTCCTCTATAAAGAACAGTGAATTGTTTCCACTTAGAGCATTGATTAGTGAGATACTCTATGCAAAGCCTGGATTGCAGTTTGTGGCATAGTGAGTGTTTACAGCATTGCTGTGATTTTTGTGCTGCTATCATTCTCCCAGAGTAGAGCCAGACACACCTGGAAACAAGCACAGATGGGGGCAGGGCCATGGCACAGAAGAGGTGAGTGATGTCTGGACTGTGGAAGGTGACCAAGGGACATGACAGCTTCTAGAGCTGTAGGGGTAGGGGGATGGGGACAATCTGCATTTCTGCCCCAGGAAGAGAGAACAAAATTCATCTCTGAGTACCGTGTCCTGTGTTGCTTCCTGAGGAGGTGACGATAAGCAGGCTTTGGGTTTGGACCTGGGAAGGTTACTGTAAAAAATTTTTTTTGAGCAACCATCTTTCTTTTTCTAACTCCTTATCTTCTCATGGTAAAATCTTTAGCCTTAATCTCCACTAAAAAGTATAAAACCTATGAGCATCTCGTGGGTTTCTAAACTATTCAGAGGTATCAGCCTGGAGGACAGAAAAAAGTGCAGTCCTTTTAATAATGGGCTGTGTGGCCTGATATGGAGCTGAGCCTTCAGGAACTGTGGGAAAGGAGCCTGCATCTCACCCTCATGGAGCCCCATCCAACAAATGCTTCCCCAGTGCCTGGAGGCTCCCCAGGAAGAAATGCCACTCAACTCAAGAAGACAGCCCCATGTGGAAGTTCTCTGAAGAGCTTTATTAGAAAGTCTTGTGATTACTAAGCCAGAAAACTCTTCAACACACACACACACCTCTAATCATGCTGCAATGAAACGCCAGAGGAGAAGATTTCAAAGGTTTGGATCTGAGAAGCCTGTAACTGTCTCCAGGTGAAAGGGCTTGCAAGATCAGATATATTTATCCTCCGCCCCTGCCCAGCTCCATCTGCAGAGAAGTCTCAAAGATGACTTTTTAAATTTCTGGCTCCCTCATTTTGAAATTCTTTCTACCACAGGGAGGCCATAACACAGAAGCAACTGATGTGCAAGATTAAATTACATGCCTGGCCACACATAAACAGTAGCAACATGGCACAGACCCAGTGAGAGACATGTACATGGGGTCAAGGCCACACAGAGCTGACCACAGGAACTCCCAGCATGGTGGCTCCTATTATCCCATGGGCCTGCACAGAAGCAGGTGAAACCCACAAAGGCCCTCCACCTAAGCCCACTGAGGCGTAACCTGTGAACCAAGTCCCACATGGGGGCATGGGGCTCCCAGAGTACACTCAAAGCCACCCAAGAGCATCAATAAACACACACACTTGGGTGACCGGATCTAGGTTGAAGACCAAATCCAGCAGGGAGGCTGGATTTTCACCCAATCTTGAGGCTGCAAAGCCAACAGGTGTTCCACAGTGGCAACCTGCCTTCTTCTTTGGCCTGAAGCTACTCTCCATCTGGAAGCTGATGGACAGTGACAGTTAGCCTCATCCATGATGGGCAAAATGAGCCTAGAGTCCATCTATGGGTGTGTGTGGGGCTCAGGGAGGCCCTAGGGGAGGTGGATGAAGTCCAGATCTGGAATTTTGTACTCTAGCCTCCTGACCTGCCAAGACTCTCTGAACTGCTTACTTGCCCTCAGCAGGAGTTGAAGAAGCAGAACCACCCACTGTTTTGCCTGAGGTCACCCTTTGTTCTTTATGACCCTGGTTGTCTGAGTCCCAGGTACTGGACACATTATATTTATTTACTTATTTATGAGACAAACTCTTGCTCTGTTGCCCAGGCTGGAATACAGTGGCGGAATCTGAGCTCATTGCAACCTCTGCCACTAGGGTTCAAGCAATTCTCCTGCCTCAGCCTCCTGAGTAGCTGGAATTATAGGTGGCCACCACCATGCCCAGCTGATTTTTGTATTTTTAGTAGAGACAGGTTTTTGCCATGTTGGCCAGGCTGGTCTCAAACCCCTGACCTTAGGTGATTTGCCTGCCTCAGCCTCCCAGTGCTGGGATTACAGGGGTGAGCCATTGGGCCAGCTGCCTTTCTTCCATTCAGTCTGCCCCTCTTGTTTTATTGCTTGCCTGTTTAACTTGCATCTGCCTGGAAAGGTGTCAGAACCCTGGTATTGGGAAGTGGTCAACTCGTGTGTTGGTAAAGAGCATTTACTGACAACAGTACAGGTTTAAAAGAGGAAAGTTTATTACAAAGAAGTCAGGTTGCAAAAGGGTGCAGTGGGGTGCCTCATTGTGAGAGGACCGAGCGTGCCTCAGTGAATTTTTCTTAGGAGCATTTATGGACCTTAAAAGGGGAGCTTGAGGGTAATCTGGGTCACGTTAGCCACGTAGGTCATAATAAGTGATTACATTTCTAGACATTTTTGTGCCTTGATATGAGCAAGCATTGCAAAATGAGTTTCCACCTGGCAGTGCAGAGATGTATAGACATGTAAGTTACTTATAAAAGTTGAAAGAGGCCTGAAACCAGATGCCGACTTTAGATACTAGACAAGTTTAATTACTTCTATATTCCCAGATAAGGAGTTTTGCCTCCAGATGGCCTGTTTGATGGTCTCCAGGGGTGTTTGCTCCCATTTAAATTTCTCTAATAAGGAGTCTTTTACTCCATTCTCTGTTCAATGGACACCAGGGCACTTTACTCTCCTTAGTGTCTGCCACCTTTTCTAGTCTGTAAATATTCCTGAAAGCAGGGATCACATTTGTATGAGTTCATTCTCATGCTGCTGTAAAGAACTTCCCAAGACTGGGTAATTTATTGAGGAAAGAGGTTTAATTGACTCACAGTTTCACATGTGAGTCACTGGAAGGCCCTCTGGAAACTCACAGCCATGGTGGAAGTGGAAGTAAACATGTCCTTTTTCTCATGGCTGCAGGAGAAAGAAGAGCCAGCAGGGGAAATGCCAGACCTAACACCATCAGATCTCATGAGAACTCAATCACTGTCATGAGAACAGCACGGAGGAAACCATCCCCATGATTCAATTATCTCTGCCTGGTCCCACACTTGACATGTGGGGATTATTGCAATTCAAGGTGAGATTTGGGTGGGGACACAGAGCCAAACCATATCAATATCTGAGCCAACCTCTGTGTCATTTTCAGTGTCGAGCCCTGTGAGTTACACATAGAAAGTGGTCATTACAACTTAAACATGTTAAACATGTGATACAGCAATACTTACATTCCTTTGACTCTCAGATCAAACTGGGCACAAAAGTGGCCAGTGTTTTTGCCTTTTGTGGAAAGGAAGTGTGGAAAGTGGGCAAGGCACTGAGGTGTGAGATCCAGGCCCTGGAGTTGACATCTGCATTGGAATGCCCTTCCCAGAGTGGACTGAAAGCACCCCAGCTGTCAGACAGTCTCCAGGGCCTGAAGTGGATATTTTTTCCTGCATGAAGTCTCCTGCAGGAAAGTGTTTGAATCCTAGCACCTGGGGGAATGACAATATTTGAGGTGATAACATCAAGGCCCAGAAGGCTGACTCAGAAATGACATCTGGGAGGAAATCACTTAAACCCTCACCCCTTTGCTGCCTTGAACCTTCTGCAGCCTGGGCAGTGGGGTGGCACCCAGAGCACTGGCTTAGCCATGAAGACTTGAGTGTGCACTCCAGCCCTGCCTTCTCCTAATAACTGGGTTATCTTGGAGAGTTACTTTGGTTCTCTAAGCCTTCACACGCTCCTCTATAAAAACATGAAATTTGAGGTATTAAAATAAATACTTATTTAAAGTACCAGACACACTGAAGTGATCAACGGCATGAATTTTCTTCCCCTTTTTCTTTTCCCCTTAAAACTCAAAACTCCCCCCTCATAATTATGGATTCTCCATATCTTGAGTGCAGAGATTGAAACAGTGGTGGTCAAGGTGATAGGGAAGTTCAATCTAGGTTTTCTGTAGCTATAAAAGATGGGCACCATGGTCATGTTCCCCCCAAATTCATGTTGAAACCTAATCCCCCCCAAAGTGATGAGTTTAAGAGTTGCAGCTTTTTGGAATCAATTAGGTCATGGAGTGGGAAATTTCATGGATAAGATGAGTGTCTTCTTCAAAGAGGCTCAAGAGAAACACTTCATCCTTTCTAGTATGTGAGGACAGAATAAGAAGGCATCATCTGTGAACTAGGAAGTGAGTCCTCCCCAGACACCAAACTTGCTGGTGACTTGGTCATAGATTTGCAGCCTCTGTAACTGTGAGCAATAAATTTCTGTTGTTTATAAACCACTCAGCCTATGGCATTTTGTTATAGCATCCATAGCAGACTAAGACAATGGGTGACTCTTGTTTCAGAAGTATAAAGATCTTGTCAGTGCAGTGGAGGTGGAGGGTCTCTCCCAGCCATGGCCTTCTCTGATTACTGGAGCAGGGACCCTTGTGCCCTCAACATCATTACAAGATGGCTTCAAGGCTGCACCTACCAGGACACATGGCCCCTGCTGGGAATGTAGAGAAAGCTGACATGTCCAAACATCAGTCAATCATCTTCATCCTTGTTCTCTCTTTTCTCATTGTATTGATCAATTCATGTTCTGGATCCTACCAGGGCCAAAATCATCTTTTCTGTTCTCCCTTCCCCATTTTAACTTCTTTTAAAAGAGACAGCTCCTCCCCACCATCAGACAATAATTGCTTAACCCGGAATTGAGGAGAAAGGCAGTATGAGCTTGCCTTGGAAGTGAAAGTAATGGAGCAACCTAAGCCCCGCTGGCTAGTCTTGCTGCTTGCAGCAGTGCACACTGGCCTTGAGGTGCCTCATACACAGGCCCAGAGTTTTCTCTTCTGGGATGTTATGGAGAAATGACCATCCTGGAGGAAGAAGAAGGTGTCTCCTAGGGACTTCCAGGCCGTAGCGGTCCAGGGAGGCTCATTTAGCCATCCTCCCTGGCTTAGTTAAGACATCCCATCCTCGAAGCCCTGGGGAGAGAGGCAGCTATCTCTCCCTAGAGTTGTGTCCCCAGGCCTCTGAATTCCGGGCAGAAGCAGGAAGAGTCCCAGCATTTTATAAGAAGAGAAGGGCAGGTTCATGGTTCAGCCACTGGATTTTAGACACTGTCCTGGACTTCTGACCCTGATGATACCTGAACTTACAGCTGAGCATCTTCTCCTGAAGTTCTCAGTAGCTTCTTGCTTTCTGGAGCTCCTTCCTGCCTGTGCCATCCACTCCATTTCCATTTCAAGGAGCCCCTTGTGGTTGACATTTGAATACTAACTCACAAGAGTCAGCCTTATTTCATACCTCAGCACTGTTCATCTCTTTCCTGCTTTAAATGGCTTCCTCTCCAGGATTCCAGAATCCCAGAATCCCAGAATCCCACACTCTCCACCTGTAGTTCTTTCAGTTTCTTGCAAACTTCCCCTTTTCTGCCCCTTCTCTCTGGGAAGTGTTCCTTTTGCACAATAATGGCCACATCTGTAGCTTCAGCCCTGACTTCACTCCTGTATTCTAGGTTTATTTATCTATCTGCCTCTACCACCTCTGCAAGCATCTCAAATTGAGAAGATCTAAAAAAAGGGTTGAATTTACACATCCAAAACTGTTTCACCCATCTTCCTTATTTTTGTAAATGGCATCATTACATGCTCATTCCTGAGACTAAAACACCCTAGGACTCATCCATGGTTCTTCTCTTTCCCTGGAAACACTGGTCTGGCCCATAGGAGATTCTCCTGAATTCTACCTTCTAAGTCTTTTTCTAATCCAGCCATCTTCCCTGTCTATCTCCATTGCAACCAGTGCCATTCAGCACACCATCATCTCTTGCCTGGACAAGGCAACAACCTCTTGTCTATCTTCCTTTCTTCCCTCTGAAATAAAAATTTATTATTCTCTCAGAAGGGAGAGCAGCTTTCCAAAGTGTGCATCAGATTGCACGACTCCTGTGCACACTGAACATGATTCTACAGGGCCCAAGAGAGCCAGTCTCCCGAATCATCTGGCTCTCCTGCACACCTCACCATGCCCCAGAACACACATCCTTTACCTCTTTCAACATCTCAGGGATGTTTCTCTGCCTGGAGTCACCACCCCAGGGCTGCACACATAGCCACTGCTTCCTATGACTCAGGCTGGAAAATCACCCACTCAGAAAGGCCTCCAACAACACTAGTCAGAACCTGAGGTTTCTTCCCACCCCAGTCTCTCTCTCTTTATGCTCTATTTAGATTTATATTATCTTTCTCTTTTCTTCTTTTTTTTTAAGTTGTGGTCTTGCTATAGGCTAGAGTGCATTGGCTATTCACAGGTGTGAATAGCTCACAAAAGCCTCGAAATTCTGTGCTCAAGGGATCCTCCCACTTTAACCCCCCAAGTAGGTGAACCTACGAACACATGCCATGGTGCCTTGCTCCTATTTAGATATTTTCACAGCACATATTACTATCTGAATGTGGCTCAACATTTTCATTATTTACCTATCTATTGTCTTTCTTGCTGGCAGTAAACCAGAAGAACATGTTCTCTGAAGTATGCCCACTAAAACGTTGTATGTATGCCTGCAATTGCAGCTACTCAGAATCCTAAGTTGGGAGAGTGACTTGAGCCCAGGAGTTTGAGATCAGCTTGACTAATACAGCAAGGCGCCATCTCAAAATATAGGTATTGGAAAATTATTATAACATTATCATTTTATTGCATACATTGCATGTATGTATTTTGTGTATATGTAACATATGCATAGCATAACATTTATTATTTTAACCATTTTTAAGTGCAATATTAAGTGACATTAAGTACATCCACACTGTTGTCCAAATATCACCATCTTCCATCCCCAAAACTTTTCCATTAACTGAAACCTTGCCCTCATTAAACACTCTTTATTCCCTTAATCCAGATCCTGGAAACTACCATTCTACTTTTGGTCTCTATAAACATGACCACTCTTGGTACCTCATATAGGTAAACTTATATGTTATTTGACTTTTTGTGATTGGTTTATCACAACATATATATGGAATTACAAACCAAAGTATGGTATATGCACATGTGTGTATATTTGCTCATGAATGCTATTGATCAGAAACCATTATTTTTATATGCCAGGGCTTCCAGTTACTCTTTGGAGCCCTTTTGTTTACATTTGAAGGACTCCCTTTAACATTCTCTGTAGGGTAGGTCTTGTGGTAATACACTTTCCAGAATTAGTGTTTTTGGAAATGTCTTTATTGTGCCTTCATTTTTGAAGGAGGTTATTTTTTTCAGATATACAATTCTTAGTTGAGAGTTTCCTTATTTGTTTTCTCAGCATTCTAAATATGGCCTTGAATGTCTTCTGGCCTGTAAATTTCCCACTGAGAAATTCACTGATCATCTTCTAGGGAGTCCCTTTTACAAGGCCAGTCACTTTCTTCTTGCTCCTCTAAAGACTGTCTATTTTACTTGATTTTAGGCAATTTAACTATAATATGACTCAGTGTGGGTCTCTTATGGTGATTCTATTTGAACTCATTGAGATTCATGAATTTGTAGATCCAAGTATTTCTTGGAAAATTTTTAAGCATTATTATTTTAAAAAATCTCTGTGTTTCTCAATATCTCTTCTGAGACTTCTGTAATGCATATATTTGTTCAGTTGTCAGTGCCTTTTAAGTCCCTGAGCTCCTTTTGCTTTATTTATCATTTCTGTTGTTCCTCAGACTCATAACTTAAATTACCTACCTTCAAGTTCACTGATTTCTTTTTTTGACTTTTTGAATCTGCTGTTGAACAGCTCTAGTATATTTTCCAATTTGATTACTGTATTTTTCAGCTCTAGAATTTGTTTGCTTTTTTAAAAATAGTTTTGGTTATTTTCTTACTATTTTATGTATTTTTTATATATTGCTTTTCTAATTTTCCTCAATTCTTCATTTGTGTTTTCCTTTAACTCTTTTAAGCCTATTTAAGTGTTATTTAAAATTTTTTTATCTAGTAAGTCTGATGTGTGTGATTCTTCCAAGAGAGTTTCTGAAAACTTATTTTGTTTTTGCAAATAGATGATGTTTTCCTGTTTCTTTGTATGCCCTGTAATCTTTTGTTAAAAACTGGACATTTAAAGAAACAGATGGCTCTCTCAGTCTTTAAAGACTGGTGTGGCAGACTTTTCCTAATTACCTAAACATGTCATAAGTCTGGATCAGCCTGGGAGAAAGCCTTAAGTTCTTTTCTGGGCATGTGTCCTACCTAGGCCTGTATGTGTGTGTATGCTTTTTCTCTTTTTCTTTCCTCAATTGCTCCCATATAAACAGCTGCTTTTATATGTCTTAATGACCCTCACTCAGCTTCTCTCAGGCTGAGGCCTGAGATGTTCTATTGTATTTTTCTGCTTATAAAGGGGAGTCTGCAACCTCACCTTTAGCTCTCCCATGCCTTGGTGTCTGCCGTTGCTTTACAAGGCTTCCAGCAGCCTGAGATCCAAGCCATGGCACCATTCTCCACCTGAGATCCCAGCCAGGCAAAACAGAAATGAGTCCTTTGGGCAGTCACATACAGAGTAGAATATTATAGATTAGTGGTACTCTCTTTCTTCCAGCCTGTGGGAGGAAACTGGGAATTGTGCTGCAAGATGCCAACAAGGGGTAGAGCGAGGGTGAATATAAATTTCACAGCATTACCTGCTGGCTTAAATGTAACTTTTTCTTGATTTTATGTTTTCTTAGTTGCTGTCAATGCTGGATTTGTTTCAGAGCTCCTATAAAATTTTTATCATCTCTAGTTGCTTTTCTAATTTTTCCACGGGGAACAAAGGTTTGAAGTTTCCAGTCCACTGTCTCACTGTCATCACTTCTGAAAAGCCCATTTTTAACATTATGGAACTAAGACTCAGAAAAGCTGGCAAGTGACAGCACTTTGACTAAAATCTGTGAATGCAAATTTTTTGACTAGTGTTTTCTCTTTTACACAGTTAACCTCAGCTCAGCTTCTAATAATCAGAGTAATAATAATGTGCATACAAATGGCACACTACAGTTTAAAAACTAGTTTTGTTTTCTTACAAGACATCTAGAGATGCTGTGTAGGGTAGTTGGGAGAGGGGGAAATGTCTCATTTGCTAGATAAAGAAACTGGGCTATTTGTCCCAAGTCACATACAAATTTAGTAGAAAACTTGTATTAGTCTTTTTGACTCCATATGGTCATTTTGGCATCTGCCCTACACATTCAGAGGCTTGGAAGGTGCAGGTGGGAGGATGAGGAAAAGTATATCTTCAGGCAGGCACCTCACCTTCCCCTACACCAGAAGGTGCCTGCCATGCAAAAGCTGTAGTCCATGGCCTGTGAGAAGCCCCTGGAATGGAGCAATGGAGGGAAGAGTCACGGGGAGGGTCAGAGCATCAGCCTCGCTGGACCTTGGTTGTGCAGGGTCTGCACTGAGGCTTCCTCCTGTTCCCTTGTTCAGGTCTGCTGGCCTGCTCCTCTCCCTCCTTTTCACATCCCATACTCTGCAGGGACAGCCTGAAGGCTGCTCTGCACCTGAATCCAGTCCCATGGCCAGGAGGACTTCCCTGTGCCCACCTCTTTTGTGACAAAACCTGCCATGGCTGCTGTCCTGGGTGGGGACAGAGGGAGAAGAAGAGGCTGCCCAGGGCTGCAGTTTTTATTCTCTGAAGCTAGAGACACTGCCTAGGAGATTTCATCAGGACTTCTGCTCCCAGACCCCTTTTTCTCCAGACACTCTGATACCCAAGACCTAAAACCACCTCCTTGGAAGTCTCTTCTCAGTCAATGCCCTGTCTCCTGAGTAAGCTCTGGTCCTCCCTGCTTCCTGACAACCCCTGGGAGGTCCCAGACCCCCTGTACATGTCCCTAGCTGTGAGAGTTGTGCAGGAACCGCCCCAGGGACATGGCCTCATTGTGGTGTGCAGAAAGGGCCTGCAGTGAAAACCTGCTTGTACACTTCTACACCAGGACACTGGAGCCTGCTGTCCACCTTGGGCTGGGGATGGGAAAGCAGCACCTAAGGGCTTCATCGCAGGTGAAGTTAACTACAGGAGTAGTTAACAGTACAGTCTCTAAAGTTAAGTTATTGTTGGGTGTGGAAAACAGAGAATAGAAGCGTACAGTTGATGCTCTGCAGTGACCACTAATTTTCAAAAAATAATTGGACAGTTTTTCTCCAGTTACTAATTGTTTCAGACACTTAGGTCATGATAACAAACAAAATCTGAACTACAGTACAATGGTTTCTAACACTCTTGAACTTGGATCTGGTTTGCAGAGTAAGGGAACAAGGGAAAATAATGGAAAGTGCAACTTAACCTGGAAGGTTATTTGGGGAGTAACAACCTCTCAGGAGCATACATAGAGCTCAAGGGTCGAGGGATGTGAAGTGCTATTGATATGAAATTCTTTTCTAAGCAATTTTCCTCAGTGCCCTCAGAAGAGACCTTTAACTATATTCCTTTAGCGTGTCAGGGAAGACACATCTAGCTGCTTCCTCAGTGCCTCCAATTACCACTCATCTCTATTTTATTTGACTTTTATTTGCATAAAGTGAAACTATCTTCCAACTCCATGAGGTTTCAGGCAGAAAGGCATTGAATTGTCAACATTCACATTTCACTCCACCTCTGCTTCGACAAAGACAGATGCAACAAATCCCAGAACAGTTCTTCAATCAATAGAGTTTCCTTTCTTAAAATTAAGAGTGTTTGGAGAGGAAAAATACATTGGTGAAGCAAGGAATTTATATGGTGGTAGAACTATGCTGTGGGACATGGTGGTGGATACGTGGCATTGTGAATTTCTCAGAACTCTTATTGTGCACAATGCAAAGACTGAACCCTAACAATGAAGATTATAGATTTTAGTTAACAATAATGTATTGTAAATGTTTGCTAATTTTAACAAATATACCACACTAACGCAAGACATTGACAATAGAGAAACTGGAGGAGAGGCATACATAGCAACTCTGTGTACTGTCTTTTCAATTTTTTGTAAGCTTAAAACTCCTCTAAAACTAGTCTATTAATTTTAAAAAGTAAGTGTTCACTTTTCCATTACTTATAAAAATTACCATGAAATAAAATGGTCTTTCTTTGACAATATTTGTAGTCAAAGTCAATTAAATTTTGCTTTAAGAGATGGTGGCCGGATGCCCCACAAGATGGCCCTTTAGAAGAAACTCAGCATTGCAGCTCCCAGTGAAAGCGAGAGGGTGAGTGGATGCCGCATTTCCAGACAGATCTTTGTTGCCCACAGACCAGGAGACTCCCAGGCGGAGAATGTGTAGGCCGGCATGTCTGATGGGGGCTCTTAGCCAACAAGAGGGTCCCAACCTGGAAAGGGGGTACACAGGAAAAAAAAAAGAATGAACAGACGGGGTCTGGAAGGTTGAGAAGTCAGATGCTTCATCAAGAGCTTTATTGAACTCAGGGTCTGATTATATACATTACAAGTAGAAGTGTTTACATCATGGGATCAGTGTTTCGTGGGAACAGAAAGTTTTACAATACAATCACAAGTCATCATATTTTGGATAAATATGCTGGGAACAGGGAGATACACAATCAGGTTAAAGTGGGGGGTGCAATTATCAGTCACAAGAGTCTGGGTGCAACATCTAAGTTCAAAAGTTTAAAAGAAACTATCTAGGCCAGGAGTTTCACAAGAAAATCACAGGCTACATTATAAATCATTAAGTCACAAGCAGTATTTTAAAACCATATCAAGGGTCCAGGTGCAGTGAAGATATAAACAAATCAATTTTTTACTATCAACTTGCTTTGAAGATTTAAGTCATAACTTTAAGAAGAAACTATAATGAATAGAGAAACAAAAGTGGACACTGTGAGAAACAAAAGTAGACACCATGAGAACCAAAAGTGGACACAATGCCTCCCATCATCTCAGCACAATAGAGTAATAACTCATGTTATTTTTGTATATCACATAAGCTTTCTTGCAGTCCTTCTACCCCATAGCTCAACTACCTCCAACAGGGGGGCCTGTGTCCGGGATCAAGCCCAACCATATAGTGTGACCCACTACCTGGGGGTCTCACATGGGAGTGTTCCCACAGGAGAAGCCTCACAGGTCGCCAGGGCACCTGTTTTGGCCAGCGTGGCTATTTCAGCTCTTGCGGTTGTTTTGCCAGCGCCCAGGAACGGTGACTCTCCATACAAAATACACTGGTCTGGTTGCCCTTTGAAGCGGGCAATTGAAGCTCCGGGAAGGCAGATTCACACATTTATCTGATTAAACGGGTCTGAAACGGATACAGGCTAGGAGATTCCCAGGCAGTACCGTTGTTTCAGCTGGTGCAGTGGGTCGCCACAAGGGAAACCACACAGATCCCAGCACCCTTTCAGCAGGCAACTGGAACACCTGGGAAAGAGTCAACCATTCAACTTAAAAAAAAAGGGCTCTGAGGCAGAGAGCAATGTGATCAGGCTCAGCGAGTCCCACCCCTACAAAAACAAACAAGCAAAAAAACCCCAGCAATTGGAAACGTTCAGGGTTGAGAGTTTCACAGCAAGCACAGCTGAACCCAGGGCGGTGCAGTTTGGTGGGGGAGGGGCATCAGCCATTACCAAAGCATTCCACCCCTATGGAGGTAGTCCCCTATTGCTGAGGCAGCCTGCTGTTGCCAAGGCAACATGCCATTGCCGAAGAAACTTGCCATAACAGAGAGAGTCCGCAATTACAGAAGTGGGCCATCATTGCCGAGGCAGTTCTAACCACACCCATATAAACAGAACTGCAGGGAAGCTCACATGGCAGAAGGGCAGAGCCGACAGCAGGGTGGAGCCGGCAACAGGGTGGAGCCAAAAGCAGCTCAGCAAAGCCTCTGCAGGCAGTCTGGAGGCTGCCTGTGCAGGGCAGTCCTGAAAAAAGAGAAGAAAAAAAGGCAGCAGCACAACAGATAATCATAAATAAAGCCCTAACTCCCTGGGACAGAACACCTAAGGAAACAAAGGTAGTTTATGAGTTTTGCTGCAGCAGACTTAAACCTACCTGCCTAGCAGCTCTGAATGAACAACAGAGCTCACAGCTCAGCACTGTCTCCTCAAGCAGCTCTCTGACCCCCATATATCCAAAGAGTCACCTCACAAAGGACTGATCAGACTGACATTTGGCGGGCATCATTCTGGGACAAAGATAGCAGAAGAAGAAATTGGTAGCAACCCTTACTGTTCTGCAGCTGCTGCAGGTGATCCCCAGGCAAGCAGGGCCTGAAGTGGACCTCAGCAGTCCTACAGCAGAGGGGTCAGACTGTTAGAAGAAAAACTAAGAACAGAAATAACTTCATCATCAACATTCTGGATGTCCACTCAGAGACCCAATCTGAAAATCAGCAACTACACAGATGGCAGGAGGATAAATCCACAAAGATGGAAAGAAACCAGTGCAAAAAGGAGGAAAACACCCAAAACCGGAACACCTGGCCTCCTACAAGAGATCACAACTCCTTACCAGCAAGGGAACAAAGCTGGATAAAGAATGACTGTGATGAAATGACAGAATCAGACTTCAGAAGGTGGGTAATGAGAAACTTCCGTGAGCTAAAAGAACATGTTCTAACTCAATGCAAAGAAACTAAGAACCTTGAAAAAAGATTTGATAAAATAATAACAAGAATGGACAACTTAGAGAGGAATATGAGTGAATTGATGGAGCTGAAAAACACAACACGAGAACTGACCAAGCAGAAGAACGGATATCAGAGGTCAAAGATCAACTCAATGAAATAAAACGAGAAGGCAAGATTAGAAAAAAAGGCACAAAAACGAATTAACAAAGTCTCCAAGAAATGTGGAACTATGTGAAAAGACCTAATCTATGTTTGATAGGTGTACCTGAATGTGATGAGGAGAATGAATCCAAGCTGGAAAATACTCTTCAGGATATTATCCAGGAAAACTACCCCAACCTAGCAAGGCAGGCCAATATTCAAGTCCAGGAAATACAGAGAACACCACAAAGATACTCCGCAAGAAGAGCAACCCCAAGGCACATAATCATCAGATTCACCAGGGTTGAAATGAAGGAGAAAATGCTAAGGGCAGCCAGAAAGAAAGGTCGGGTCACCCACAAAGGGAAGCCCATCAGACTCACAGCAGAACTTTTGGCAGAAACCGTACAAGCCAGGAGAGAGTGGGGGCCAATATTCAACATCCTTAAAGAAAAGAACTTTCAACCCAGAATTTCATATCCAGCCAAACTGAGCTTCATAAGTGAAGGAAAAATAAAATCCTTAGTGAACAACAAGTACTCAGAGATTTTGTCACCACCAGGCCTGCTTTACAAGAGCTCCTGAAAGAGGCACTACACATAGAAAGGAACAACGACTACCAGCCACTCCAAAGACATACCAAATGCTAAAGAGCATCAACAAAATGAAGAATCTGCATCAACTAATGGGAAAAACAGCCAGCTAGCATCAAAATGGCAGTATCAAATTCACACATAACAATATTAACCCTAAAGGTAAATGGGCTAAATGCACCAATCAAAAAACACAGACTGGCAAATTGGATAAAAAGCCAAAACCCATCAGTGTGCTGCATCCCGGAAACCCATCTCACATGCAAGGATACAAAAAGGCTCAAAATAAAGGGACGGGGGAAGGTTTACCAAGCAAATGGGGAGCAAACAAACAGGACTTGCAATTCTCATCTCTGATAAAATAGACTTTAAAGCAACAAAGATCAAAAGAAACAAAGAAGGACATTACATAATAGTAAAAGGATCGATACAACAAGAAGAGCTAATGATCCTCAGTATATATGGACCCAAAACAGGAGCACCTAGATACATAAGGCAAGTTGTTAATGACTTACAAAGATACTTAGACTCCCACACAATAATAGTGGGAGACTTTAACACTTTACTGTCAATATTAGACATATCAACCAGACAGAAAATTAACAAGGATATCCAGGACTTGAACTCAGACCTAAAACAAGCAAACCTGGTAGACATTTACAGACCTCTGCAACCCAAATCCACAGAATATACATTCTTCTCAGCTCCACATCACACCTACTCTAAAGTTGACCACATACTTGGAAGTAAATCATTCCTCAGCAAATGCAATAGAACGGAAATTATAACAACCAGTCTCTCAGATCACAGTGCAATCAAGTTAAAACTCAGAATTCCGAAACTAACTCAGAACCGCACAGCTTCATGGAAACTGAACAACTGGCTCTTGAATGTTGACTGGATAAACAACGAAATGAAGGCAGAAATAAAGAAGTTATTTGAAACCAATGAGAACAAAGACACAACATACCAGAATCTCTGGGACATATTTAAAGCAGTCTCTAGAGGAAAATATATAGCAATAAGTGCCCATATGAGAAGAGTGAAGAGATCCGAAATTGACACCCTAGCATCAAAATTGAAAGAACTAGAGGAGCAAGATCAAAACAACTCAAAACCTAGCAGAAAACAAGAAATAACTAAGATCAGAGCAGAACTGAAGGAGAGAGAGACACGAAAAACCCTTAAGAAAATCAATACATCCAGGAGCTGTTTTTTCAAAAAGATCAACAAAATAGACAGACCATTAGCTACATTAATAAAAAAGAAAAGAAGGCCGGGCACAGTGGCTCACACCTGTAATCCCAGCACTTTGGAAGGCCAAGACAGGTGAATCACGAGGTCAAGAGATCAAGACCATCCGGATCAAAATGGTAAAACCCGTCTCTACTAAAAATACAAAAAATTAGCTGGGCATGGTGGCATGTGCCTGTAATCCCAGTTACTCAGGAGGCTGAGGCGGGAGAATTGCCTGACCCAGGAGACAGAGGTTATGGTGAGCCGAGATCATGCCATTGCACTCCAGCCTAGGAAACAAGAGGAAAACTCCGTCTCAAAATAAATAAATAAACAAACAAACAAACAAACAAATAAATAAATAAAGAGAGAATAACCAAATAGATGCAATAAAAAACGATAAAAAGAAAATCGCCACAAATCCCACAGAAATTCATACCATCATCAGAGAATATTACAAACAACTCTATGCACATAAACTAGTAAACCTGGAAGAAATGAATAAATTCCTGGACACTTGTGTCCTCCCAAGCCTAAACCAGGAAGAAGTCAAAACCATGAATAGACCAATAAAAAGATCTGAAGTTGAGGCAGCAATTGAGAGCCTACTACACAAAAAAAGCCCAGGTCCAGATGGGTTCATAGCCGAATTCTACCAGATGCACAAAGAGAAACTGTTACCATTCCTTCTGAAACTATTCCAAATGATCCAGAGAGGGAATCCTTCCCAAATCATTTTGTGAGACCAACATCATCCTTATACCAAAACCTGGCAGAGACTCAAAAAGAAAAGAAAACTTCAGGCCAATATCCATGATGAACATAGATGCAAAAATCTTCAATAAAATACTGGCAAGTCAATTGCAGCAGCACATCAAAAAGCTTATCCACCATGATCAAGTAGGATTCATCCCAGGGATGCAAGGCTGGTTCAACATATGCAAGTCCATAAACATAATTCACCACATAAAGAACCAAAAACAAAAACTACATGATTATCTCAATTGATGCAGAGAAGGCCTTTGACAAAATTCAACAGGCCTTTATGCTAAAAACCCTCAATAAACTCGGTATTGATGGAATGTATCTCAAAATAATAAAAGCTATTTACGACAAACGAACAGCCAATATCATCCTGAATGGGCAAAAACTGGAAGCATTCCCTTTAAAATCCGGCACTAGACAAGGATGCCCTCTCTCACCACTCCTATTTAATATAATACTGGAAGTTCTAGCCAGAGCAATCAGGCAAGAAAAAAAAAGCAAAGGGTATTCAAATAGAAAAGGAGGAAGATAAATTGTTTCTATTTGCAGATGACATGATAGTATATCTAGAAGACTCCATTGTCTCAACCCAAAATCTTCTGAAACTGGTAAGCAACTTCAGCAAAGTCTCAGGATACAAAATCAATGTGCAAAAATCACAAGCATTCCTATACACCAATAACAGACTGAAAGAGCCAAATCAAGAACGAACTGCCGTTCACAATTGCTACAAAGAGAATAAAATACCTAGGAATACAACTAACAAGGAACATAAAGGACCTCTTCAAGGAGAACTACAAACCACTGCTCAATGAAATAATAGAGGACACAAACAGATGGAGAAACGTTCCATGTTCATGGTTAGGAGGAATCAATATTGTGAAAGTGGCCATACTGCCCAAAGTAATTTACAGACTCAACGCTATCCCCATCAAGCTACCATTGACTTTCTTTACAGAACTGGAAAAAACCATCAAGAACTTCATGTGGAACCAAAAGAGAGCCCGCATAGCCAAGTCAATTCAAAGCAAAAAAAAAGAAAAAAAAAAAAACCACAGCAGGAGGCATCACACTACCAAACTTCAAACTATACTACAAGGCTACAGTAATCAAAACAGCATGGTACCAAAACAGAGATATGGACCAATGGAACAGAACAGAGGCATCAGGGGCAACACAACCTATCTACAACCATACAATCTTTGATAAACCTGACAAAAACAAGCAACAGGGAAAGGATTTCCTGTTTAATAAATGGTGTTTGGAAAACTGGCTAGCTATGTGCAGAAAGCAGAAACTGGACCCCTTCCTGACACCTTACAGTAAAATTAACTTCAGATGGATTAAAGGCTTAAACATAAGACCTAACACCATAAAAACCCTAGAAGGAAATCTAGGCAAAACCATTCAGGACATAGGAGTAGGCAAGAACTTCATGACCAAAATACTAAAAGCATTGGCAACAAAAGCCAAAATAGACAAATGGGACCTAATCAAAATCCACAGCTTCTGCACGGTAAAAGAAACAGTCATTAGAGTGAATCAGCAGCCAACAGAATGGAAAAAATTTTTTGCAGTTTACCCATCTGACAAAGGGCTAATATCCAGAATTTACAAAGAACTAAAATAGATTTACAAGAACAAAACAAACAAGCCCATTCAAAAGTGGGCAAAGGATATGAACAGACACTTTATAAAAGAAGACATACATTAGGCCAACAAACATATGAAAAAATGCTCATCATCACTGGTCATTAGAGAAATGCAAATCAAAACTGCATTGACATACAATCTCACACCAGTTAGAATGGCAATCATTAAAAAATCTGGAGACAACAGATGCTGGAGAGGATGTGGAGAAATAAGAACACTTTTACACTGCCGTGGGAGTGTAAATTAATTCAACCATTGTAGAAGACAGTGGTGATTCCTCAAGGCTTTAGAAATAGAAACTCCATTTGACCCAGCAATCCCATTACTGGGTATATATCCAAAGGACTATAAATCATTCTACTATAAGGACACATGCACACGAATGTTCATTGCAGCACTGTTTCAATAGCAAAGACCTGGAATCAACCCAAATGCCCATCGATGATAGACTGGACAGGGAAAATGTGTCACATATACACCATGGAATATTATGCAGCCATCAAAAACGACGAGTTTGTGTCCTTTGTAGGGACATGGATGAATCTGGAGAACATCATTCTCAGCAAACTGACACAAGAACAGATAATGAAATACCACATGTTCTCACTCATAGGCAGGTGTTGAACAATGAGAAGACATAGACACGGGGTGGGGGAGCACTACACACTGGGGTCTGTTGGAGGGAATAGTGGAGGGACAGAGGGTGGTAGAGAGTTGGGGAAAGATAGCATGGGGAGAAATGCCAGACATAGGTGAAGGGGAGAAGGGCAGCAAATCACACTGCTATGTGTGTACCTATGCAACTATCTTGCATGTTCTTCACTTGCACCCCAAAACCTAAAAGGCAATAAAAAAATAGAAAAAGAAAAAAACAAAACAAACAAACAACAAAAAATCATAGCTATTGGAAATGACAGGTATATTAATTGGTTTCACTATAGTAACCATTTTACTATCTGTATGTATTCTGTGACATCATGTTGTAAACCTGAATTATATGCAATGAAACATATTTAACAAAAAGATGGTTGCCTTAAAAATATATTAAATTAGTTAATATGCACACAGACACACAGTTGTTCATATGCACATGCAGAGACACACATACGCACATGCTTAGGCACACACAGGCATGTAAACACACATAGAGACTGATATTTCCATCATGCATACACATGTGTACATGAGTAGAGACCCACACACAAAAATACACAGGTGCACATTCACGCACACGTCTTCACACACAAGATTTTAAAATAGAACAATATCCTGCATGTGTCCACTCAGAGCTTCCTCACATGGTGCCTCCCTCATGCATGGCAGGGGCAGGGTCAGTTGGGAAGCACCTTTGTTTCTCCCTCTCAGTCCACCAAGGCACTGTCAGATGCAAGAGTCATGGCCATGTGTACAAGAACGCCACAGTTCAAGGCTGAACAGGCCAAGGAGGTGATAACATGAAGCCATCTGAAAGTCACAGAAGGTCAGTAGTGTTGACCTCATCTCTACTTTCACTACAGCAAAACAGAAGACATGTGTGCCTGGCCCCCACCATGGGCCAGTAGTCCCCAACCTTGTGTGTCTCAAGGTCTGCAGAGCTTGGAAACATATAGATCCTTGGTGAAAATTCTGATTCAGGAGATCCAATGAGGTATAGATCTCTGTAGTACAGAAAAATAAAAATTCCATAGATGGTTCTGTTGTTCAGCCAAGATTTATAAATCACAAAAATAGACCATTGAAAAACACTTGATTTTAAGGATATGGGTATGGAAAAGGATTTAGAAGATTCCCTGACATTTTTTCTCTTCCAGAACCTTGTTTGTTTCTTTATAGGCATGTGCCATGTTCGGTGATGTCACACTAACCTGTTTTGTGTCTGTGCCTCTCACGAGAATGTCAGCTTCCTAAGGGCAGTAAAGTGTCTGGTAAAGCATAGTTCTCAATAAGTATTCACTGAATGAATGATGAAGAGCTGACTTTATGTATTTTTTGTTGTCTTATAGTTTAGACAATGGCTTTTTTTTCCCTGTGGAATAGATATGAGAGTACAAACGTGGTGGAAAAATCTACAAACACTATTATTACAGGTAGTTTAGACAGGCATAAGTTGGGCAGAAGAGGGCTCTCTCCCCACCCACCAGAAATGTCAGGTGATCTTCAGGTGGTGCTTCAGCAATTATCACAATGCCTTTCTAAAACTGATAATTTGGCAGCTGGTGTCAGGGAGAGACAATCTCTTGATGGCCCACAGCTGTCACACTAAAGTGTTGATTGAATGCAAGCACCAGGGAGAAGCAACTTCCAAAACAGATAAAAACATCTGCATTTGGTAATAAAATCTCAGATATTGGGCAAGTGAGGCCAGGCATTAAGAGACAAAATGGGCCGGGTATGGTGGCTAAAGCCTGTAATCCCAGCACTTTGGGAGGCCGAGGCTGGTGGATCATGACATCAAGAGATCGAGACCATCCTAGTCAATATGGTGAAACCCCGTCTCTACTAAAAATACAAAAATTTAGCTGGGCATGGTGGCACATGCCTGTAATCCCAGCTACTCAGGAGGCTGAGGCAGGAGAATTGCCTGAACCCAGGAGACAGAAGTTGCAGTGAGCCGAGATCACGCCATTGCACTCCAGCCTGGGTAACAAGAGCAAAACTGCGCCTCAAAAAAAAAAAAAAAAAAAAAAAAGAGAGAGACAAAATGGTCGAGTACGACCTTCCAGGAGCACTCCACTGGAAAAGGGAAGAAAGTCCCGGATGTACCTGCACACAACTTCCTGAACATATTGCGCACATTCACTTCCCAAGTGTAAGGAGGGCACTTGCTGAGGGAGTAATCATGGGAAAGGGGCACAAGACACAAGATGGGCCAGCATACAAAGTCCGAGGATGAAGGCTAAATGCTTCACTTGACCTTCTCAGTGCCCACTTGGGTCTCTTCCAAGTGTACTCTCCTTTCTTTCCTGCTTTAAAGATTTTTAATGAACTTCCACTCCTGTTCTAAAACTTGCTTCAGTCTTTTCTGCCTTATGGTCCCGAGTTGAATTCTTTCTTCTGAGAAGGCAAGAATTGAAGTTGCTGCAAACTCGTATGGATTCACCACCACATACCTTCTGCCCCTCACACTATCGCATGTGCAAACAGCAGTGACCAATGAAAGGCTAGGAGAGCTCTTAGCTCTCAAGGCTATAGACTAAGGGAAAGGAGAGGAAGAAGGTTAGGGGTGTGTGTGTGACACTTTTACTGAGTTGAAGGTGAGTGTGTGTGACCCTTTCACTGAGTTGAAGATGAGGCCATCTTGAGACCAGCACTTCCAGCATGGAACAGTGATCCAGGACCCCTCCATGCCTGGGGCTCCAGGCCCTGCCCTGTCTTCTTCAGGACTGAACACATCTGTTTCCAGAGATTTCTAGCTGTCACACCCAGGAGGAAGGGAATCTCCCCCTCACCTTCTGAAGCTGACTTTTAAAGCATTGGATTTGTGGATCCCCAGGCTCATATGCCAGTTCTGAGATAACAGGAGAGTGGATGTGAAAGGGTGGGGAGGGGAAGGGGTTTTTGCCTACTACATTTCATGGTCACTCTCCCCATGAAATACAGGCCACTGCCTGGGGATGGGCAGAAGAGATGGAAAGAAGAAGTGGTCCAGAATGAATTTGTGCACACAGGCACAGGCATGCACATACACACAGGCATGCTGTATGCACACACACACTTGCACATGTGTGCGCATGCACATTCACCCCACTGCAGGAAGAAAGACTGTGGCTTGCGGGCTGGTCTCTGGGCTGGGCAGGTCCTGGGAGGCCCTGAGGCTGAACCCATGGAGTCAGTGAGAAGGTGCTGCTGCTGCTCAGGCTCCCAGCTGGACACCCCTCCTACAGGATTGATGCTCCCCAGAGACTGGGAAAGAATCAGCAGCTGCCTTCTTCCCTGGCTGCCTGAGAATGCCTAGGGCTTCTGCTATATAGTTAAACTTGGTCCCCTCACCCAATGCAGTAAATACCTATACTGAGGTCTTTGCAGTGATAGAAAGAAACGCGTTTATTGCCAGGCACCAAGCAGGGAAAATCTGGGCAGCTCCTACTTAAGACCCAAACTTCCCAGTGGCTTGTAGGTAAGGGATTTTTAAACCAGAAGTACATTTCAGGAAAGCAGAAGCTACAGGCAAAATCACAAATCAATACACTGAAGTTACACATTGGTTTTCCCCTAAAAGGATAAAGTATTTTGAAGTGGGGCACACAGGTCATTGGTAGATTCAAGGATCTTCTGATTTGCAGTTGGTTAAGGTAGAGAAGCTTTGTTTAAACATTTGGGGTCAGTAGAAGGATGTTAACTGGTTATGGGGAGTGACTTTCTTTAAGTCCCTCAGGAAGAAACTTGGAACCAAGGGTGGTAATTAGTTTAGACTTCATTTCCCCTTTACCCGGGGTGTGCAGGTGGATCCATTCTGTGGGGGTCTTCCATGGGGGTCTTCCATGGGGATCTTCCATGGGGCTCCAGGCTGATGAATCACAATCAGGAACATATGGTAGGAGATTGCCTTTGGTTTCCATAGGGAAAGATAACATCTCTGGGACTCTAACTTCTTTAGCTATTGTTTTAGACGACTGTTACCTTCTTGTTTAACAGGTCACCTATTTACTTCTCGGGGCTAGTTGGTTGCCTGGAATTTCCCTTGAAAACACTCAGGAGTTTCCTTTATTTCCATGCTTGAGGTTCATAGGCCCCTTAAAAAGCATGTTCTTCTTTTGTCTCTCACCACTTGCCCCAGATTAACATAGTCAAAAATCCAGTAAAATTCAATGAAGATAAAACTTCTGTGTGTCTTATTTGGGAAGAAACAACTGTGTGCCTTCAAGAGCCACAGCTGCTCAGATGAGCCTCCTTCCTGAGCTCTGTCTCAAGGCTGCTGTAGGACACACATCCCCATTCTGAGGACTAGAATCCCACCCCTTGAGACACACCAGGCCACTTGCTAATTCTTTGATAGGTCTTGCATTTCTCCTGAAGGACTGACCTCTGGGACCTCTCCCCTCATTCCACCCCTCTCCCAAAGTACCCCCCAACCACATGGCCATACCCCAATGTGTGACTGTGACTCTTCCAGACTGAGAGTTCAGTGGGGGTCCACTGGGGATTCTGCCCCTTTCCCCTCAGCCTGGCTCAGCACAGGCTGCATGGCAGACACCATCTGTCCACCCATCAGTTTGTTACTGGAAAGGAGTCCCAATCCAGACCCTAAGAGAGGAAAAATTCAGGGTGAGTCCACAGAGTAGTGGTTAAGTAAATTTACTAAGAAAGTAAGTGAATTAAAAAATGGCTACTCCATAGGCAGAGAAGGGTGTTCCCAAAGGCAAGAGGAGGAACACATCTGCCTCAGGTTCAATGCCTGTTTATATTTAAGAGAGTAAAGCAGAAATCATGAGTCAGCATTGAGAAAGCTCCACTATGAGAGCTTGTGTCAAAGCATTGTTTATCTTGTGTACACAAGAACTTCCAAAGGGAAATATATTATTATCTTTAAAGAGAAACTTATTTGTAAACTAAGAGTACTTCTGCTCTTAAGCACTCAGGAAATCAGGACATTTCCTGGGTCTGTGAAGCCCTGAATCTCTTTAGTAAACATTAACTTGTTCCCTTGGCTGCAATCATTTTGTAACTAAGAATGCCTAACCTCCTGGGAGTGTAGCCCAGCAGGTCTCAGCCTAATTTTTCCAACCCCTATTCAAGATGGAGTCTCTCTGGTTCCAATGCCTCTGTCAAATTTACACTTATCCTCACCTGTTTCCTCCCCAGCCCACCAAGCCCAAGGAGAAGCACAGGGGATTCTTCCCCAACACCATTGGGTTTACTGCCCACACAGACAAGGTAGTTCATTAAAGGACTCAGAGAGCCCCATCTTAGTTGGTTCTGGTTACAGCCCGAGGACTGTAAACCAAAAATAAACAAACAAAAATTATAAACCCCCAAATCAAGTAATGAATCATCGCTTCAGCTAAGGGTACTCCTAAGTTAACCTGAAAAATTAATTCAGGCCATGATGGGAATTGGGTTTCAGACATGGCTCATTATATTCTCCTCCCTTTTGGAATTCGGGCCCAACTGACCAGCATCAATATCAATGCAAGACATTAAGACTAATAGGACAGACTCTATGTCTGATAAGAAACATTTGCAGTCTATTCTCTCTGAAGCCTGCTATCTGGAGGTTTCATCTGCATGAGAAAACCTTGGTCTCTGAAACTTCTTATGGTAACCCAGACATTCCTTTCTATTGATTCTGGGTTTATAGTTAATAACCAGCTGCCAATTAGAAAGTCATCAAATCAGCCTGTGACCTGGAAGCTGCTCCCTGCCTTTTTGGTTGCCCCAGTTTTTCAGACAGAACCCATGTACATCTTACATGTGTTGATTAATGTCTCATGTCTTTCTCAAGTGTATAGAAACTATGCTGCAGCCCAACATTCTAGGGCATACATTCTTAGAATCTCCTGGGGCTGTGTCACAGGCCATTGGTAACTCATATTTTGCTCAGAATAAATCTTTTAAAATATTTCAGATTTCAGTTCTTTTCAAATATTTCAGATTTCAGTTCTTTTCATGGACAGATCTAAACTCTAACTTTTTTTCCTTCTGGCTCAAATTTCTATCTAAGGGGTCTGGGGAGTCATGCCCTACAGACCATAAAATCTAGGTAGGCATATTTGTATTAATCTGGTAAAATGTGACTTATATCCAGTCTGACTCTGGTGTAGCATCACATGAGAGCAGACCATGAAGGACATACAAATATTTTACTCCAAAATATATTTTTGATATATTTTGAAATGGCCCTGCAAACAGTCTTTTGTGAATGAAATTTGTATCTGTAGAGAATTTCCATTCCTGTAGCCAGGCCTCCCTTTTCAGACATTTTTCGAATTGAGGAGAGAGCCTGATACATTTTAAGGTCTTAGCAGATCATTCACCATCTAGTCTCCCTGAGGAACAGCACCTATGTGGCTTTATCTATGTACCAAGAACCTTGGCACCACAACTCCCTTGTCTTAACTCAGATATTCTTTCCTACCTCCTTCAAATCTGTAAGACAAAGCTTAACTCTCTCAACCAATTGTCCACTGAAGAATCCCTAAAACCCACCTATGACATGTAAATGCAGTTGCTCCACCACACTATAAGATGTCCTGACTTTTTGGAATAAACCAATGTATATCTTCCATGTATTTATTTATGATTTTACATGCATTTCCTTGTCTGCTGAAATGTATAAAGCAAACTGTAACCTGACCACTTCAGGCACATTTTCTCAGGACCTCTTGAGATCAGGTAATCCCAGGCTGCATTCACTGATACTGGCTCAAAATAAACCACTTTAAATATATTTTGACAGAAATTGTCTTTTTCCATCATTACACCTAGGCATGTGCTTTTGCCTCCTCTTTCTTGCCAGAGAGACACAATCTTTTGGCAAAATTACCCAAACAAGACTGTTTTGACACTTTTTCCACCCCTATTCAAAATTCTTTCTTTCTTTTCCTTCTCTTTCTTTTTTTCTTTCTTTCTCTCTCTCTCTTTCTTTTTTTTTTGAGACAGTCTCACTCTGTCACCCAGGCTGGAGTGCAGTGGTGGGATCACAGCTCACTGCAGCCTCAACATTGTGGACTGAGGTGATTATCTCACTTCAGCCTCCCAAGTAGCTGGGACTACAAGCATGCACCAACACACTCACCTAATTTTTCTATTTTTTGCAGAGATGGGGTTTCACCCTGTTGTCTGGGCTGGCCTTGAACTGCTGAGCTTAAGAGACCTCCCCACCTCAGCCTCTTAAAGTTCTGGGATTACAGACATGAGCCATTATGCTTGGTGTGTGATACTTTTCAAGGAAGTTTATGTAAAATCTAGAGGCTATTTCTGCTCCTAATTGCTCTCCCAGGAGGTGCTACAGTTCTTTATGGGGTAGGCTGATGTCTCTCCACTGCTGGTGCCCAAACAGGAAAAGCAGTCAATACTTCTTCTTAGGCCAAGACAATATTTTAATCCCAGAGGGGCCTGTGGGTTTATTGGGAAGAACCTTTCTGCTGCTTTCTATATTAGGACTGGGGAGAGTCCCCCGGCTCTGCAGCTGGCACTCAGAGCCTGGGTGTGTGCAAGATGCTCTCAGCACCTGCCTGCTCTTCTAACTTCAAGTGAGGGCAAAGGCTGTTGTTGAGGTCTCTAGGACAAGATTGAAGTCTATGAACTAGGCAGGGTCCAAAACCATGACCAGGCCTGTGTGTGAATGCACTCTTAGTATCTGATGGCCTAATTATATCACATGTTTGCAGGGATGTACTGGAAAACTGCCTTGAAGAGAGGACTAAAGGAGCTGTCAATTAAGAAAACCACCCACCTGCAAAGATCTGGAGAAAGAATTTAGCCCCTGCTCTGTATTTTGGGCATACTGAACTCTGTATTCCCAGGTTTCCCAAGTTTTGTAGGAGGCCTTTCCAGCAGAGACTTGGGTAGCTCATCTGGGAGAGAGGCAGGCACTGGGAGCCCTCATGAGGTATAGGCAGGAGGTTGGATTCACTGGGGTGTACAGCTTTGTTTGGCAGGTGAGGCTGGGAGGGCCCTGCATGGCTCCTGTGACAGCTGCCCCTGTCTCTAGGAGCCCCAACCTGGCTGACATCAGAATTCTAGCCTCACCATGGCAGCTTCCCTCCAGCCAGCGAAGAGAGGGACTATTCTGCTGAGACTAAAGCCGATTCTTCCATAAATAAACTTTATGAAGGCAGGAGCCCTGTCGGTCATCTATAACTCAAAGCAGCAGCAAGAATGAGTAGGGTTGTCACACAGAGATGATGACAGGGAGAGGCAAATGTGCTCACTTTGTTACATCCCAGAGAAACTAGCCCGGAGGTATTTAATAAAAATCCAGTAAGCCACAGCAGTAACCGCTTCTCTTTTCAAACCTCTGAAAGCCTTTGTCAGTTCTCCACATTGCTAGTCATCAGGGAAATGCAAATTGAAGCCACAGCATCAATTCACACCAGGTAGAATGGCTATAACAGCATGGAGGACAGCATGTAAAATGCATTAAGCCAGGCACAGAAAGAAAAATGCTGCATGATCTCACACAGATGTGAATCAAAGAAATAATCTCATGAAGGCAGGGAGTGGAATGGTGGTTGCCAGGGGATGGGTGAAGAAGAAATGTTGGTCAAAGGATATAAAGTTTCAGTAAGACAGGAGTTATAAATTTTAGAGATTTATTGCACAGCATGTTGACCATGGTTAATAATAATGTATTATACATTTAATAATTGCTAAAAAGAGTGTATTTTAAATGTTCTCACCACAAAAACATAAGTAGGTCAGGTGATGGATATGTTAATTAACTTAATTTACTCTTTCTACAATGTACACATATAGCAAAACAACACATTGTCTGTAAACCCTAAAAATCTGAGACAGGACTCGGTTAATTTAGAAAGTTTATTTTGTCAAGGTTGAGGATGCATGTCTGTGACACAGCCTCGGGTGGTCCTGATGACATGTGTCTATGGTGGTTGGAGGACAGGTTGATTTTACACATTTTAGTGAGATATAAGACATTAGTCTATATGTATAAGATGTACATCAAGTCAGCCTGAAAAGGGTGGGGAGAATCTCCCAGCTCTGCAGTTGTTGCTTAGAGCTTGGGTGTGTGCCAAATGCTCTCAGCACCTGCCTGCTCTTCCAACTTCAAGTGAGGGCAAGGGTTGTTGGTGAGGTTTTCAGGACCAGATTGATGTCTATGTGTAGTAGGATTGGCCACGAGAAACAGAGCTTCCAAACATTGAATGGGAAAGGAAAGGGTTTATTACAGCTGGGAGTGAGAAACTGTTCTGCCCAAATTCAGCTTATCTAAAAAAGGATTATACTTATATAGGCTTATACTTTAGATATTACACATGGAAGTATCTTAGGTTTATAGCTTTAGAAATCACATATGGAAAGGGTTTCAGTTTACAGTTTCAGGAATCACATATGAAAGGGTTCTGGTTTACAGTTTTGGGACTCACATGTGAAAAGGTTTCTGGTTTGATCTTGTTTTAAGTAAAAATAGTGCTTTCTGGAGAGTTTCCTCAAGACCAAGCTGGCCACCTACAGGAAGGTGAAACAAAAGGCGCCAGTCCATCAGCCTTTTCTATTGAAATGCAGTGTGATAGTCAAAGAGGAAGTTGATCTCAGATGCCTGGGTCTCCTTCTTCATATGAACTAGGCAGAATCCAAAACCACCATGACCAGAAGACCTGTGTGTGAATGCACACTTGATATCTGATGACCTAATTATATCACACCTTTGCAGGGAGGTACTTAAAAATTTCCTTGAAGAGAGAAATAAAGAGCAGCCAGTTAAGAAAACCACTTACCTGCAAGGATCTAGAGCAACAAATTTAACCCCTACTTCATATTCTGGGCATACTGAACCCTGTATTCCCAGGTTTCCACAAGTATTGTAGGAGCCTTTTCCAGCAGAGACATGGATAGCTCAAATGGGGAGAGCATTTTCCAGCATGAGTTTTTCCCTTTAGCTCAGTGATTTGGGCCCCAAGATCTATTTTTTTTACATTGCTCTTTACATTTCTTTTTTCAAAATTTTTAGAGAAACCATTTTCAAAGGAAATGATTCTCTGATTTCAGGTTTTGTCTGATCTCTCATGGCTTGGATGGTTTATTCTTAGATGGATAGTCTCAGGTTTTTAGGAAAGCTCTTTTTTTAAAATTATGTATTTATTCATTTATTTCTGAGATGGCATTTGGCTCTTGTTGCCCAGGCTGGAGTGCAATGGTGTGATCTCAGTTCACTGCAACCTCTGCCTCCAAGGTTCAAGTGATTCTCCTGCCTCAGCCTCCAGAGTATCTGGGATTACAGAGACCTGCCACCACGCCTGGCTAATTTTTGTATTTTTAGTTTAGACAGGGTTTGGCCATGTTGTCCAGGCTGGTCTCGAACTCTTGACCTAAGGTGATCTGCCTGCCTTGGCCTCCCAAATGTTGGGATTAGAGGCAAGAGCCACTGCACCCAGCTCAAAAGCTTGTTTTTAGCTGGTGGGAAGTCTCATGTTTTGTGGAGAGAAGATAGAAAGAAGAGAGAGAAACAACAACAAACAAAAAAAATCTAGAAAAATCAATATAGGCATGTTACTCTGAAGTCCATACATCAGTGAGCAGGTATGAAAGTGGCTTATGTATGTAAATAGGTTGCTGTTATTTTCTTCTGAAGTTTAAATTATCTAGTTTCAGTTTGCAGAGCTTTACAAAAGCACAGTTTCATTTTCAGTAACTCCAAATTAGAAAAGATGGGGAAACAAAGGAAAACAAACTTGAAAACTTTATCCTAAAGACTTGTAGACAAGAAAAATTAGAATTTGGTTCAAATTGTGGAAAATAGTTAAAATAAAAAAAACATTAGGCAAGACTGGAATCTAAAAACAGGTGTACTATAATTTTGAAACGTAATTTTTCCTTCTCCAGTTTTCCATATTTACTAATGACAAGTCATGGTAGGACTGATTTGCTTTATTACATTTGGCTTGATTATTTGTACACAGTGCAGCAAGAAAAAATCTCAGGTAAGACTTTTAAAAAGCCAAGCCCCGCCATGGATTTGTACCATCAAATACCTAGGAGTAGGGTGGTCCTCTTTTCTTAAGGTCCAAAGATAGACTTGGGGCTCCTGGGCCTGTCAGAAGTGACATCTTTACTAACCACAGGTCACACATTTTGTACAGGGAAGTATAGACAAATTATGAAACCAGTTTTCCCAAGGAACCTTTGTTGTATCCATAAGTCAAGTTGGATTCCTTAGAGGAAAGCACACCATTCCAGTCAAAGTCTTGGTAAAATAACCAGTCTCTCTCACTGTGTCCTGTTACAGATGAAAACAGGTTCTGATTGCACTTTGCAAATAACTATATTGCCATAAGTTAAGAATACTCACGGTTACCAAATTCTGAAGAAATCAGGGAGAGAGAAACAAATATGCTACAAATTTTGTTCATAGGAGTAAACTAAACTGTCAAAAGATGTCAATAGCTTAAAAGGAAAGTTAATTAACTAAAAAAGAATGAGATAAAAGATTAGCAATGTTTTAAGTAAAAAGTCAAAAAGGTTACTTTAATCTTCTATTAGGTCAGTCCATGAAGTTAATTCCTGTTCTGCCTGATCTTTATAACCATTTCAGCTCTCTATGAGTCTTGAAAGTTGTTCTTCTGTTCCTATGTCACAATCTCCACAGTTATCAGACACTTGTGTTCGAGAGCCCCTATTAGAGTTTTGTAGCTGATTATAAAAACAGCTCCTAAAGAGGACCAAAACAAGGCCACAATTGTCTGTGGATCACAAAAAGTTTGAGGAAACCACAGTCAAGAATATGATTGACAAGGAAATTTGTCACCTCTGTGGCACACAATAATTTAACATAATTATTGCAAGTATCACTGATAATGTACATTACATCACATAAGAATTATAGAAGTTTTTCATAATTTTTAACACATACCAATAACATGTTTATAAAAATCCAGCCCAAAGAAAACCAAACACCATTTCATATTTGACAATGCTTCTTGTCTAATTTTTATAACAGACAAACCAAATAATATTATTAACTTTAGGAAACATAATTTGATTTTGGAAAGTTTGTCAAATATCAAAGGTTTACAACACTTGATATCACAGGTCATTGTAAAATAAGTCCTTCATTTGACCGAAGTGATGACTCAAGGATTTTGCAAAATGACAAAGCATTTATTTTTTGAGAGAAGAGACTTAATTTTCCAAACAATAAGGCCTATTATAAACAGCATGAGGCCAATAAAATTTGCTTTTTAAAATTTTATAAACAATCTATAAAATTTAAATATTGATCACAAGATGTAACTTTCATAAGCTATTTATAAACTTTATAGCCTTTATTAAGGAGTTGGTTAATACTTCAAGAAAACCTTGTTACTCTGATGCAGGGGCTCATATGCTGGTCTTGCATCAGTGTGATTTTGACGATTAATTTATAGAGAAACAGAACTTATTTTCTCTCTCAAAATCAGCTGCTACAATCTCACACACCCACCTCTTCCACTCCTACTTTGTGGCTCTCATCCACCATTACTCATGCCAGTGCCAAATCCTCTCACGGTACAAGGCAATCTCCGGCACCCCCAAAGCTGAAGTGGTCAGGACATGCAATACAGGAAAAAAGAGCTTTACACCTAAGAATTTGCCTATGACTCCATGAAGAAAACAGAACACTCTGAAAGGGGTGAGTGGTGAGTTTGTTCTGGATTCTCTAAAGAAGCTCAAGTCATTAGGAGCCTTCTCCAGATTTCTTGGTACTGCAGATGGCAACGTGGGAAGGAGGTACAGGGTGGAAGAAAAGTAAATAAAAGAACGTTTGTTTCTTTCTTAAGACAGGAAGCAAACCCAGCAACCAAGTACATTTTTGTTTGTTTTCTGTTTTGTTTATCTCTTTTGCAGCTGCCAGGAATTTTGGCCAAATGAGAGAGGGTTTGTTCACCATAATTTGGAATTTTCACTCAGATTTGACCAAGGCAGGTAGCTCTGGCTAAATCTGATGAGAGATAGACTGGGACAAACAACAGCAGAAATGAAACCCAACAATATGATCACCAAGGGCTCTAATAGTAAAGAGAAATGAAGACCAGCTGGTAATCGAACTTTAATCAAGACAAAACCCCAATTCAGCTGCTTACCTAGGGATGGGTCTCAGGCTGAGCCTGCTTTCTACCATCCTAAAAGCTGGGGAAAAAACAGAAAACAAAAAACAAAACAGAAAAAAAACCTAGACCTCACCTTCCCTCCTGAGAATGAGCTCAAACTCCATGAAAGAGTTACCTGCCTTCCATTGTCATGGAAACCTTCCTTCAGGGGTGGGATTGAGGTCATATGCCCCCTACATACCTTCCACAGTCCTAACACCAGTCACTCCTGGGTTTGCTCAAGTAGCACATTCAAAACTGTTAGACAGAGCAGGACCAGACCTCTTCCAGAGTGAGGCAAGCCTGCTTGGCAGCACATCCCCTTTGCCTAGCCACATCATAAAATAAATTTAATTATTTAGCAGAAATAAAATAAAGACATACTTTTTAATAAGGTGATTTGCATGATTATTCTTTCCTTCAAAACTCTTCTGACTGAAAAACACATATAAAGATAATTCTGATAGCTCAAATCTATTTTTAAGAGTTAGTGAACTGATCCATTCCCTGAGGAGCTGGTGGAGGAGCTTGGATGCAGATGCATAGGAAAGAGTGGGCAGAGAATTTTGCTTCCCAGGCTTTTAATGGTTCCACGAAAGAAGAGCTTTGCTCTGGGTGGACTTGGGCACAGAGGCTACAGTCAAGTCATCCAATCAACTGCAGTCACAGAAGCACCCTCTGTGGTAACCAAACATCCCTCAAGGCAGTGACAACTGGCTGGACTGAGGTGGCTGGAGCAGGTTGCTCTCCACCTCCCAGAGGGCAGAGGCTATAGCTGCAGGGACTTGCATGAAACTTCAAGGAGGGATTCTACCCGGGCCTGGAGATGGGGACAAGCCAGCCCAGGAGGTCTGTGACTGGGGCTGGGTGTGTCAATGGGTCCTGTCCATAAGCGGCACAGGCACCAGCTGATCCCAGCAGCCCCAGCAAGGCTGTTTGAGGTTAAGATGAGGGCAAAGGAATTCACTTGAAGGCATGAAATTTAAAGTTATTCAATTATTGCTCCTCTCTCTGACCTAATAATTCAATTCCTGTGAGGAAATCAAGAACTCAGGAGAGTGAGAAGAGAGAAGCAGAGAGGGTATGAGAGTCAGGAACTAGGAGCTAGCCTAACAGAGGGGCTCAGCTCTCTGCAGCAGATACACATACTGGCCATGCTGGGGGTTACTCGGGGCTGGCTGCTGGCACCAGCTGGCTTTCTCCCAATGTCCAGGCACCCCCACTCCTTCCACATCCTCAGCCTCTTCCCAGTTGTTTTTGCATACATGTGTGTGGGGGGGGAAGAGAGAGAGAGAGAGGAGAGAGAGAGAGATTATAGATAACATAGATTATCTATATAACATATATAGCATAGATTATAGATATCAACCAAGTATAGAATTAATCCCAGGAAAGAAAGACTGGTTTAACATTAAAAATCAGTTAATGTAATTATATAATCAGTCAATATAATTCATCTTGTTAACACATTAATTAAAAAAATTGAAAACTTGTATGGTTACCATATAGATACAGAATAGCATTCAACAGTATTAAATATCCAGTCATGGTAAATTCTTGCAAGCAAATTAAAAATGAAAAATTCCTGAATTTAGTTAAGGACAAGTGTAAGAAACTTATACCTAAAGGCTTTTGGTTTTTGGTCTGGCAGGTAAAGAGGCTGGAAATCATCACTCTCATCCTCACAACAAGAAAATAATTGAACAAATAAAACTGACAACTTAAAAACTTCTTCTCCACAAAAGAGAATTAAAAAAAAGCAACCGAGTGAAATACCGTATGTGCAAGACATGTCTGATAAAGGAATTGTGTCCAAAACATCCAGAGAACTCTTAAAATTTAACCACAGGAAAACCAACAACCCAAATAAAAATAAGCAACAGATCTGAAAAGATACCTCAACAAAGATATGCAAATGGCAGCAGATCAGCACATAAAAAATACTCAACATTATATGTCATTATTGAACTGTAAATTAAAACAACAATGATATACCACAGCACACCTGTCAGATTGGGTAAAATCCAGCAACTGATGGCATCCCAGTCTGGTGCGGCTGTGAAGCAACAGGATGTCTGCTCATTGCTGTTGGGAGTGTAAAATTGTACAGCCACTTTGGAAGACAGTTGGACAGTTCTTTAAAAAAATGGAACCTCTTCTTACTATGTCAACTTACAGTCACACTTTTTGGTGTCTACCCAAATAAAATAAAAACGATTTTTTTTGAAAAACACCCTTCAAAATAAGGTTTATAAAAACTTCTTCATAATTGCCAAAACATGAGAGCAATCAAGATGCCTTTCAATATGTAAATGGATAAATGATGTCTGGTACCTTCAGACAATGGAATATTATTCAGTGATTTCTTTGAAAATGAGCTATCAAGTCATAAAACTAAACGGAGTGATCTTAAAACATATTGTTAAATTTCAAAATCCAAGCTGAGAAGAATGCACACTGTTTTTCAACTATATGACGTTTTACAATAGGAAAATATATAAATTTAGTATGGATTTCGGGGATTCCAAGAGGTTCAGGAGAAGGGAGAATGGGATGAATAGGCAGAACTCAGTGGACTTTTAGGGCAGTGAAACTATTTTGTAGGATCTGCTAATGGTGAGTGGCCATTATACATTTATATTAGTCAAAATCCATAGAATATACAACACAGTTTGAATCCTAATGTAATCTATAAATTTTAATTAATAATAATATGACAATATTGGCTTTTTGATTGTAACAAATATACCACATAATTCTAGATGTTCACAATGGAGGAAACAGCACAGGAGAAGCAACGTATTGGAAGTCTGTCTACTTGTCACTCAAATTTTCTCCAGAACTAAAACTGCTCTAAAAAATAAAATCTGTTAATAATAATAATTAAAAAATGAACTAACATTACTAACATCAGATTGAATGATGAGAGTCTGATTTTTTTCCCCCTATAATATCAGGAACAAGGCAGGAATGTCACCTCTCATTACTCCTTTCCACTTCCTTCTACTGGAAGTCCTAGTGAGGGTAAGATGCAGTGGGGGTGGGGGGAACATAGCCATACAGAGTGTGAAGGAATCAGGTATCAGGGTCCATTTACAGGCAACACAATTTTCTATTTTGTAAACTTTAAAAGTCCTACAGAAATCTTCAAATAATAAGTGAGCTTAGCAAAATTGTGTCATACAAGGCCAATATAAAAAAGTCAGTGGTATTCCTATGATAGCCTTTGAATCTCTGACATCATTGTTGCTTAAGTGAATCTTTTTCATCCGGGAGAAGAAACTACTCTGTTCCTTGGCCTCACCAGGTAGCTGGCATACAATAGATGCTTAATAATTTTTTTTTTGGTGAATGACTTAATTAAAATATGTTAAAGACAAGGGAAACTAAAAGGATTCCAGATCATTCATCTTCCTTATTTTAGAATGGGCAATATATGACAAGTACAGGAAGATACATTGACAATCTTCATTTTGTTTTGTTTTATTTGTGGAGAAAAGTCTTTCCTGTAAAAAGTGGGATTTCACTTTCTATACGTGCCATCAGTAATTAACCTAATGAAAGTGAGGAGTCTGGAATCTCCACCTTAATCCAGGTTCAGGTGGGCAGGAGCCTTTTTGAAACCAGGGAGGCATCATCACCTGACAGAGGGCTGCTCCTTGATGAGGGTCTACAAAGCAGGCCCGTTCAGTTTTAAGCCATGCCCCAGGATATTCACATGACAGGATGAGAACCATGGCACTGTGGCTTTGAAATCAGGCTTGGGTTTGCTCGCAGCTCAGGCTTTTGCTAGGTGGTTGGCATCAGGTAATTACTCAGCCTTTAGAGCCTCCTTTTAATCCTCTATTAAATCGGCTTAAGTGTAACACATGCTTTAGAGAATTGTTGTGTGACTGGTTAACTGGAAGAAGTAAACACTCAGAACAGCACCTATTAATATTATTAGCAGAATCTTCTGACCTGAGCTAGTCAAGATCCTGCTCAGCGTCTTTCTGGGCTCTGCTGGACTTAGGGGCAAGCAGGAAACTCACACAGGAAGGATTAGAAGACTTAGATAAAAGCAGACTGTGCCTTAATGAGAAGTCATTATTTCCCAAAAAATATCTGCCAGCTTTCTTCTTGTGCATGGAGGGAAAGCCAGATTTCATGCTGCTAAAGATAAAGACAGCAAGGGGAGGGGAGCTGAAAAAGCAGTCAGCTGCAGCCACTGCAGGGCTGCTGATCACAGTGCCTCTCTTCTTAGGACTTCAGCAGGTCCGAGCACTTTTCCAGGTCTGTGTCAGAAACTGGAGGCTGAAGTGCACCCCTGCCAGGGGTCCAGACAGGAAAACGCTGCTAGGTTTCCCAGGCTCCCTCGGAGGATCCAGCTCCTCTGCCTTGCACCCAGCTGGAGCCCTTCTTTTCTCACCCACACCCTGTTACACCTGCCACTAGGGACTCAGCCCTCAGTGGCCTGCAGCACTCGGAGCTGATCGGTTGTATCACTGCCTCCCTTTGCCTTGTTGCTGATTGAGTTTTAATAGGTAATTCTTATCTGTAATGGAAGCTAATTGCACAGATTCCCAAGAATTGTTTGTTGAGTAGAAAAAAAAAGTCACATTGGTCTGTTTCTGGAGAAGTTAATTAAAGAGTTGGCACCACGCAGCAGATGGCACTGCACTGGTCAGCCTGACAAAGGAAGAGCTGTTTGCAGAGGTGCTGCCATTGTTAGAAACACCATAGCTCCCACCACCCACCTCTGCTCTGGACACTTTTAGAGTGTGCTCCCCAGCTGAGGCCCACTCCTGGATCTCTGTCTGAGTATGTGGTGTGAGGTTGGGTGGGAGTGTGCTAAGGTGGCCCAGAACCAGACAGTTGATGGAAGGTTAGCATGGACAGCATTCTTGTGCTTATGTGAGCCAGGTCAGAGAAACAGCTGTGCTGGGAGCTTGGGATACCCAGGGCCTCCTCCTAGGGCTCCTCCCTAGGACATAGCACCTCATCCTGGCTGGCTTTGGACTCTGCACCTTACCTTCTGGCACCTGTGTCTCCAGCTGTGCAGTAAGGAAAGTGAACTTGACACAAGCACCCAGGATTCCCAGGGTGCCTGTGGTGCCATTGGGTTGAGGCTGATGAAAGTGATGGGCAGGGTCCTCGTGCAGTGCATCTGGGTGCCTGCTGTGTGCAGGGATTCAGGCCTCTGCCTGCATTCTCACAGCCCTCTCACCAACTCTATGTGTATTTATCATATTTCACAGTTATTAGGACACAGTAATTTACCTCAGAGAAGGTAAATTACTTTGCCAAGATCATGTGCTCAACAAATGTCAGGTCCAAGTATAAACCCAACTTACAGCCTTATCACTTCTGGGGCAGTGCCCTGAGAAAGGTGTAGGAGGGGCACACACCCACTGTCTCCCTGTTCTGGGTTTCTGTAACCTGCCTTCTGTTCCCCTGTCTGCAGGACTCCACTCTCTCCCCCAACCCAGATGAGGCACTTCCTGCACAGCCTTCATTTCTTCCAGCTTCTCAGGGATGGCTACCTCTCTGGTCGTTCTGCTTGGCACCTTCTCTTGGGACCCTGAGTCTCATGCATCCTTGAATGATAAGACTCAGATGTTAACTTTTCTCCACGAATTCTCGATCTCCCTTTGATGGAAAGGAGCAATTACAGGTTTTATGTAAAACAATTCCTTGTAGTTTGCTTTATGAAACAAAATGATTGATTGATTGACTGATTACTTTGTTTGTCATCTCAGTTCTCTAGGTAGGCGTTGTGTCTAAGTTCTGTACATGAAAATCTGAGGCTGAGACAAGTTTCTAACTTACTGTCATCCCAGATTATGCTGCCAGTGGGTGGCAGATTTGGGTTTTAAACAAGGTCTGTTTGTTTCCCAAACCTGCAGCATTCCTATTGGAACCTGGCACCTCCTGGAGACTCCTATAAGGGCTTGCTGAATAGTTTTGAGATAGAGCTCAGTCAGCCCTTCTTTGGGTCTTCAGCTCCAAAGGAGGCAGCACTCTGTCTTTGTGCTCAGAACAATTTTTCATGTGAAGGTGGGATAGAAGCACAAGGAAGGAGCCCCAGAGTAGGCCACCTAAACTGCAAGGGGGGTGAGACAAGAGTCCTGATGCACAGAGATTCCCCACCCAGGGAAGCCCTCCTGCCAGGGGCTTGGTGGCTTTGGCCTGTCCCTAGGCTTCTCTGGACCTCAGCTCCCAAAGTATAAAATGAGAGTTGATGAGATGAGACACCAGTGCTGCTCCTCTGTGATGCTGACTGCTGAGCATTCTGAGCTCCTGGAGATTCTAGGAGGTAAGAGTGACAGTCAGCAAGGTTATTTTGGCTTCCTCACAAATCATGTTCTGGGGCTTGGGCCTCTCAGCCAGCTGTGGGCCCTATGGATGCTCTTTGTGTTTCTCTGTCCCTGTGTCTGATGCTGGCTGTGTCTAGAACAGCCACCCTCACTGTGATGTGAAGACAGGAAACTGGTACCCAGGTGGGGCTTTGGCTATAACAAATATCTAAAATTTCCTAAGCATGTGGAAGCATTTGGGGGCTGAGTAATGCACAGAGGCCAGAAGGGTTTTGAGGTGTATGCCAAAAAATCTGAATTGTTGTGAACACACTCTTAAAGGTAATTTTGGTGGAGGTTCAGTTAGGAAAAAAAAAAGAGCTACAGAAAAATCTTCTGTCTTCTTAGTGAGTACCAAAGTAATCAATAAGTGGATGCCGGTAGGGACATGGACAACAGCAGCCACACTAATGAGGTCTCCAGTGAAAATGAACATGACCTTGTACAGTGAAGAAAGATGATCCTATTACAAGTGGGGAAGCACTTGTCTTACTTGTGCCTGTGCTCTAGAGTTTTGTGCAAGGTAGAACTCATGAGTGATAAAATTAGATGTTTAGCTGAGGACATTTCTAAGCAAAGTGTTGAAGGAGTAGCTTAGCTCCTTCTGACTTCTTAGAGTGAAATGCAAGAAGAGACAAATGAATTGAAGATGCAATTTTTTAAAGTAAAAGAAACTGAAAGTTAAAGACTTGGAAAATTCTTAGCCTATTCATCATGCACTAAATGAAAAAATATGTTTAAAACAGAACACTAAAGGTGTTACCAAGTGACTATTTAATAACAAGACTAGTATAAATGTGAAACATAAGCTTAATCGACCATCTCAAAGAATAGCAAGGAATGCAGATAGGATTACACCAACAGAAGCACTGCCAACGGTGACCAGTAACATCACAGAAAACAAGACATAATGAAGGAAGACTGTCAGACTTCTGTGCCCTACAGGACCAGATCACACATGTATTCAGCTGCAAAAATGCACTATTCTTAGAACAAGGACAAAGGACCCGAAAGGCTCTTATCATCTGTCTTTTTTGGCAGTTTCTTCCACCATTACCAGCAGCCTCTTCTTTTTCTTTTTTCTTTTCCATCTATAAAAACATCCCTGATATCCCCATGCCCTTTTTGTTTAATAAAGGATTTATTCAGATATGAGCAGAGAGCAGTGTTTTCCCAGATTCTAATGAAATTTATGCCTGTTCATTTCCAGACGCATTTGGTAGACCAATAATTTCACTAATTTAGTGTGGATAAAAGAAAACAATATGCATGTAATAATGACATGAGGCAAAAGCTTTGTAATCAAGAGGAATAAAAATACCTTCCTTTATTAGCCAGGCAGGTGGTGACACCTTCCAAAGTCATTAATGGATTATTACATCTTCCTACAGGCCTGTGGCTGGTCATCTGGTCACATAAGTCCCATCCTCAGGGGTTTCAGCAAGATCACTTGTCTGGAGATATACCCAGTATTCAAGCCATGGGCTCTCCTGATAGGTGTGATGGGTGTGAGGTGGGCACATAATAAAAATTTAATAGCACTTACTATACTATTTACTCTTTATCTAGGACAGATAATTAAGTCAGATTCTCCAGGGGTGTAGCTGTACTACTTACATATTTTAGAGCTCCCAGATGAGTCTCACGTGAAGTTTAGACTGATTATTGCCTCAACAGTAAAACACGTGTAAGACATTATTTTGGAATCATTGTGGGTTATCACTTAGGATATGTGGGCAAGTAGCTCTGTTTTCTATGAAAATGGATGCATAATCCAATACGTTATAATTTGAAGGTTTAAAAAAAAGCTGACAATCTTTTAGATGTCTTCCTGGAGTAGGAGCAGCACACATCAAATCAGTTCTTGAACCTCTTGAGCCAGAGGTGCCTCTGAGGTGGCCCTGCAATCGCTGAGCACAGAAGCCTCCCCACTGAGGGCAGGGCCCAAGGTGTCAAAGGCTAGGTGTGGCACTGAAGGAGGGGGCCTTTTCTAGCATTTTCCTAGCATTGAGGATGAGCCTTGGCCCTCTCTGGAACTGAGATTCAAGGTCAGCCTGACCACTGAGAAGGGCAGGCAGAGGCCAGATGCTCTCAGAAGCTATCCTTGTGCTCCCAGGGCAAGCTCTGGGTCCCCAGAATGGTGCCCATCTGAAGGCGCCCCTGAGGAGCCTCTTTCCTGAAGGTCTTAACCTTAGGGCCGCTGGGGAGAGTGCTAGTGTCTGAGTCTGAGACGGGGCTCACTAGATGGCCACTTATCTCCCTTCTTGCTGTGAGGCCTGTGCAGACCTCCTCTGCTAGCTCATGTGTTACCATTTCCCAGCCACATTCACAGAGCAGGACATTTTCTGGGGCTAACTAGACTCCTCTTCTACTCTCCTTCACCCTATGTGGGCCATGCTCCATGGATTAGTGCATTTTCACATTGCTATAAAGAATTGCCCAAGACTGGGTAATTTATAAAGAAAAGAAGTTTAATTAGCTCACAGTTCTGCATGACTGGGGAGGCCTCAGGAAACTTACAATAGTAGTGGAAGGCTAAGGGAAAGAGGCATGTCTTACATTCTGGTATGGGAAAGAGCGAGAAAGAGAGAACCTGAGGAAGTGCTACACACTTTTTTTTGTTTTGTTTTGTTTTTTGTTTTGAGACAGAGTTTTGCTCTCGTTACCCAGGCTGGAGTGCAATGGCATGATCTCAGCTCACCGCAACCTCTGCCTTCTGGGTTCAAGCATTTCCCCTTCCTCAGCCTCCCCAGTAGCTGAGACTACAGGCGCATGCCACTATGCCTAGCTAATTTTTGTATTTTTAGTAGAGATGGTGTTTCACCTTGTTGACCAGGATGGTCTCGATCTCTTGACCTCATGATCCACCTGCCTCGGCCTCACAAAGTGCTAGGATTATAGGTGTGAGTCACCATGCCTGGCCTACACACTTTTTTTTTTTTGGCAGAGTTTCACTCTTGTTACCCAAGTTGGAATGCAGTGGCACAATCTTGGCTCACTGCAACCTCTGCCTCCCAGGTTCGAGCAATTCTCGTGTCTCAGCCTCCTGAGTAGCTGAGTGGTGTGTGCCACTAAGCCCAGCTAATTTTTTGTATTTTTAGTAGAGACGGGGTTTCACCATGTTGACCAGGGTGGTCTTGATCTCTTGACCTGGTGATCCACCCTCCTCCACCTCTGAAAGTTCTGGGATTACAGGTGTGAGCCACTGCACCCAGCCCACCATACACTTTTAAACAACCAGATCTCAGGTCCCTTCTCAGACACATGGATATTACAATTTGGGATGAGATTTGGGTGGGGACACTGACTTAAACCATATCACCCCAGTGGTGATAACTCAGTGACTCAGGTCAGGAGCCAGTGGATTCCAGGCTGAGCTGTTGCTGAGCAGACTAGTCCATCTGAGCTGTTGAGTCAGGAGCAGGCAGAAACATCAAACTGAAATCTTTTTATGCCTTCAGGAGCATGTTTATTGTGTTTGAGATGATACATCAGGTGTTCTCTGAGCTACAAAGGGTAAAAGGAAATCCTCTCATTACAAACTGACAAAGGTCAAAGGCAAAACATTTTTCACAAGAGCATGAACCACATACTCAGATATGGATTTAATACAAATGACATATTCCTAGTCATCTACAGCTACTTTTATAACTTCATACAGATAATGAATTAGGCTAAAATGCCCTGTAATATTTGGTAGACTTCAGGACCAGTATCCTTAGTACATCACAAAATACATTTTGATATCCCAAAGAAGCAAGACTTGCAAGTAGGCATTTTAAACATAATTAATCTACAGCTACAAAGTTCTACTCTTGATAGCATTTACATTTTGGGGGAGTCTCCCAGGCTCCAAAGGATAAAAGCAGAGTAGAATCAGTATAACACATACACAGAAGTCCGTGTTGTAAAGGCTATAAAGATTTGCATCACAGTGAGAAGATGCCTTCTTCTCCTTCACACTGCATACAAATTATGCAAATTATGTTGCTTATCTCTTGGTCCACTGTCTGGCTATCCTGTCGTGTTCTGCTCTGTTGGTCAAATACTCAGTGGCTATGCTTCCAACCAGAGGATCCGCAGGGTTGCATTCTGTCAGAAGGAAACAAATAGACAGCAAAACCTTTGAAATAGTCAAAGCGGGACTCCAGTTGTCTTTAAGGATGTCCAGACAGATGACTCCCTGACTGTTAGATTCTGGTGCGGAAAGTAACCTCTCGTGGCTTAAATGGATAATCTGATGAAAATGTGATATCCAGAAAAAACATACCACCTTCATATACAGAACCCGGTGGACCAAGTATACTTGATCTCCATTCATAAATGTTATCTCCTTTAGGCCCAGCACTGCAAGTAGGAGAAGCAAGGGTTATTTCAGCTAGCTCCTTAGGAATTCTTTTAGCACTAGTGGATAATTTAGCAGTGGTTTTGCTAGAGAGTTTGGTGTTTTTCTCCTGCTGGGTAGCAGAAGGTTTTCTTTCTTCTTGTTCTTCAGGCTCCGGAGTGGCTGGGTCGGGCTGGTCCGCATCTGAACTGCCACTACTGGTGCTGGGGCTCTCATCATCAGACCTTTGCCTATCACTGGACATCTTGGTGAAGTTATCTCTTGGAAAACTTCTGCAAAGCTCCCAATGCCACCAAGGTTCCTCTCTCGGTTTTTACATCCCGGGCTGACATTTTGTCCAAAATAATAAAAAAAATTAAAAACCCAAGGGAAAAACAAACAAACAAACAAACAAAGCCCCAAGAAGTGCAACAAATTTCCACACCCACTGAGGTGAGTCACGGCCAGCGGCGGCGGCCATGCAGCTCCGCGGCCCTTTGTGGGAGGGTCGCGTGGGAGCCGCAGGCAGCTCTCGCCACACCAGGCGCCGAGTGATGTGAGCAGCCCAGCTGGCCTCACCTTGGCTCACAGACACTGGCGGCATGGGCGCCCTGCACGAACAAAGCTGCCCGCCCCCAAATGTCTGAAATTTTATTGTCATTTCCCATCATTAATTATTGACTCTGGCGTAACAATATGTGGCAGCTAAAAACAACACATCTTTCTTACTCCCCAGTTTCTGCAGGCCAGGATCCAGGCTCTGGCTCAGGGGTTCCTGACATGGTCAGGCTGGTGTCCAGGGTTGCAGTTGCCCTAGTATCTGAGGATGCACTTCCAGATCTCCCACGTGGCTGCAGGTGGGGGGCTTTGTGCCTTAGTCCTCAACATGGACACTTTCTTCAGGTCTCAGTGTCAGTGAGAATTATCTCCTGTGTGTGGAAATGAGGAAACATTTCATAGTCTAACCTCATGTGCATAAATTAACCTGACAGCTCCCTGAGCAGGAATTATGAGACCCTTTTATAGATTCAGAAAGCCAGCACCCAGAGAGGTACCTGACAAGTGTTGGGAGGTCTGGGAACAGGAACAGTTGCTCCCGACTCCACATCCTGGCCCCTAGCAATACCTCATTTCTACAAAAATTTTTTTCAAAAATTAGCCAGGTGTGGTGACACGTGACTGTGGTCCCAGCTACTCAGGAGAGAGACTGAGGTGGGAGGATCCCTTCAGCCTGAGAGGTCCAGGCTCCAGTGAGGTAAGAATGATGGCATCACTGCACTCCAGCCTTGGCGCCAGAATGAGGGTCTGTCTCTAAATTAAAAAATAAGTCCAGGGATGGTCAGCTGAGTCCTCTGTTTAAGATCTTGCAAGCCAAGATCGAGGTGCTGGCAGGGCTGTATTCCTGACTGGAGGCTCTGGGGAAGAGCCTGCTCCTACACTCATGCAGGCGGTGGGCTAATGTCAGCTCCTGAAGGTGGTGTGACTGGGATCCCTCTTTCCTTGCTGGCTCTCGGCTGGGGAATGTCTCTGCTCCTGGAGGGTGCTGCACTCCCTGTCATGCTTTCTGTAGGCTCTGAGTCCCTGCCACCCTTCAAATTGCTGGTTTCTTATGTTCAATCTCTCTGGATTCAGCCACAGACAGCTCTCTGCTTTTAAGGACTCATGGGATTAGATTGGGTCTACCTCCATAATTCCAGCTGATCTCCTCATTTAAAGGTCCACGACCTTAATTAGATCCACAAAGTTCTCTGTGCTGTGTATAATACAACATATTTTTAAGATTAGGGCACAGAGATCTTTAGGAAGCCATTCTGCCTAACACAAATAGACAACACAGTTAAAAAAAATCAATAACATCCAAGCGAAGACAGTGAAGTCTTAATCGAACTCCCTCACAGCTTGTCACTTGTATTAGCCTCTCATGTATCCTTCCAGAGTTTTTTTTTTTTTTTTTTGAGACAGAGTCTTGCTCTGTCGCCAGGCATCAGGCTGGAGTGCAGTGGTACAATCTTGGCTCACTGCAACCACTGCCTCCTGGTTTCAAGCAATTCTTCTGCCTCAGCCTCCTGAGTAGCTGGGACCACAGATGCGCATCACCACACCCAGCTAATTTTTGTATTTTTTAGTAGAGATGGGGTTTGACCATGGTCTCAATCTCTTGACCTCATAATCTGCCCACCTCTGTCTGCCAAAGTGCTGGGAATACAGGCGTGAGCCACTGTGCCTGGCCCAGAGTTGTTTTTTTTTTTTTGGTTTTTAAAATTTTTTTTTGCTGAGAGGAAGTCTTGCTCTGTCACCCAGGCTGGAGTGCAGTGGCATGATCTCAGCTCACTGTGACCTTTTCCTCCTGGGTTCAAGCGATTCTCTTGCTTCAGCCTTCTGAGTAGCTGGGACTACAAGCATGTGCCACCATACCTGACTGATTTTTGTGTTTTTAGCAGAGATGGGGTTTCACCATCTTGGTCAGATTGGTCTTGAATTCCTGACCTCATGATCCACCTGGATGAGCCTGTCAAACTGCTGGGATTACAGATGTGAGCCACCATGCCCAGCCCGAGTTTCTTTTCTGCAAACATAGTCATGAATAGGCTAGGTGTGGTGGCTCATGCCTGTAATCCCAGCAGTTTGGATGTGAGAGGCAGACAGATCACTTTTAGCCCAAGAGTTGGAACTCTGGAGGCCAGCCAGGGAAACATGATAAAATCCGGGCTCTACAAAAAGCAACACATAAATAAATAAAAATAATTAAGGCCAGGCCTGGTGGCTCATGCCTGCAATCCCAACACTTTGAGAGGCCAAGGCAGGTGGATCACCTGAGGTCAAGAGTTCGAGACCAGCATGGCCAACGTGGTGAAACCCTGTCTCTACTAAAGATACACAAAATTGCCCAAATGTGGTGGCAGGCTCCTGTAATCTCAGCTATTCGGGAGGCTGAGGTAGGAGAATTGCTTAAATCCCGGAGACAGAAATTGCAGTAAGCCAAGTTCACACCATTGCATTTCAGCCTGTGTGACAGAGCAAGACTGTGTCTCAAAAAAGTGAATATAGATTATTCTTTTTTCCTTCTTTTTCAAATTGATTATTGAAGATGGTATATTACACACACTTCTGCACTTTGCTTTTTTTTTAACTTAAATGTAGTTTGGAGATTTTTTTCATGGTGCATAGAGAAAGTTCTTCATCTACTTTGGGAGGCCAAGGTGGGCAGATCATGAGATCAAGAGATTGAGACCATCCTGGCTAACATGGTGAAACCCCATCTTCACTAAAAAATACAAAAATTAGCTCGGTGTAGTGGCATGCACCTATAGTCTCAACTACTCGGGAGGCTGAGGCAGGAGAATTGCTTGAACCTGGGAGGCGGAGGTTGCAGTGAGCCAAGATTATGCCACTGCACTCCAGGCTTGTGCCTGGTGAAACAGCGAGACTCTGTCTCAAAGGAAAAAAAAGGAGAAAGTTCTTCATCTATCTTTATAAAACATGGGACTTGGTAAATAGAAACCGTAATTTACTTAGGCAGCCTCAAATTCACAGACTGGTGGTATTTTCCTGATATTCTTCCATACACTCCATAGCTACTCATGGCTAACCTCACACACACATCACTGCTTACATGTGACCACTGATTTTGTGTTTCACTCTAACATCTCTGAGGCTAGAGGCAAGTTGGGGTGGTAACAGTCTCTTGTCACCATGCAACTTGTCCATGGGCAGTTTGATGGCCCAGAAAATGGGGTCTTTTACTTAAATATGTGAATCTGAGCCACTGCCAGACCTAAATGTTGTTTCAATGCTGCCAAAGCATTCTCGGCTTTTCAGTAAAATACTGATCAGCCCAATGCACACCTCGGGGTGTCACCAACCCAGTCCATGTGAATGGCATCTCTTAGGTGCAGCCACCAGAATGGGCAAGCTGCCACTTGGCCCCAAGCCCCTGCACCCACCTGCCTTGACACTCTGACCAGAGGACATTTCTCTTGCTAGGCCTTAACTGTTGTCCTCTCTCATCTTCTGAGTGGTGTTTTTGCTCTTGCCCATGATGCCCCCTTCCCTGGCCAGCCCCTCCTTCTCTCCTGTTTTCTGTGTTGTCTTCAGGGGTCTGAAAATTCATAAGCTGATTCTTAAGGCTGATCTCCTCACCTGAAGTAGCATGCTCAGCTGATAGCAGGGCTTGGACTCTCAAGGCACACACAATCGGAGTCTAAACTGAAGTCAATTTCCTGCCCATGTCCCCGCCACCCAACCTCAGTCCCAGACCAGTTTTCTGCCCTTCCTATTTTATTCTGTAGAGGCCTCAACTTTCAGTTTTTATTATGAGACAAAAATAAGTGATGTCTCCTAAATGGCTGTCTGATGACTCACCAGGTATAAGTACCCACCCCACAAGCCTCCTGCCACTACTGCAAAAAACTCACAGTGGGCAGTGACTGCACATTCATCAGACAGACATCCATCCAGAGGACCAGAGCTGTCCCCAGGCCATGTTCAGGGGCCTGGGGAAGCAAACTGAGAAGACAAGGTGGGCCTGGAACCCTGGAAAGATCAGGAAAGCATAAACTGTGGCTTTAATAAACAGTAAAACACATTTAAGAGCTATTTCAATGTTTTGGGATGGATTTCTTTCTATTCTCTCTGCATCAGATGGAGCAGAGCTTCCAGATGGGGGTTAATATGAGCTGTCACTTCTTACCTGGCGTCACATATTCTTTTTTTTTTTTTGAGACAGAGTCTTGTTCCATCACCAGGCACCAGGCTGGAGTGCAGTGGCATGATCTCGGCTCACTGCAACCTCTGTCTTCCAGGTTCAGGAAATTCTCCTGCCTCAGCCTCCTGAGTAGCTGGGACTACAGGTGCTTGCCACCATGCCAGGCTAATTTTTGTATTTTTAGTAGAGACAAGGTTTCACCATGTGGGCCAGGATAGTCTTGATCTCTTGACCTTGTGATCTGCCCACCTCAGCCTCCCAAAGAGCTGGGATTACAGGCATGAGCCACTGCACCCAGCCTCTTTGGTTTCTTTTTTTCTTCTTCTTATTTTTTTAATTGCATTTTAGGTTTTGGGGTACATGTGCAGAACATGTAAGATTGCTGCATAGGTACACACGTGGCAGTGTGATTTGCTGCCTTCCTCCTTTTCACCCACATCTGGCATTTCTCCCCGTGCCATCCCTCCCCAGCTCCCCCGTCCACTGTCCCTCCCCTATTCCCCCAATAGACCCCAGTGTGTAGTGCTCCCCTCCCTGTGTCCATGTGTTCTCATTGTTCAACACCCAACTATGAGTGAAAATATGCGGTATTTCATTTTCTCTTCTTGTGTCAGTTTGCTGAGAATGATGTTCTCCAGATTCATCCATGTCCCTACAAACGACACAAACTCATCGTTTTTGATGGCTGCATAATATTCCATGGTGTATATGTGCCACATTTTTCCAGTCCAGTCTATCATCGATGGGCATTTGGGTTAGTTCCAGGTCTTTGCTATTGTAAACAGTGCTGCAATGAACATTTGTGTGCACGTGTCCTTATAGTAGAACGATTTATACTCCTTTGGATATACACCCAGTAATGGGATTGCTGGGTCAAATGGAATTTCCATTTCTAGGTCCTTGAGGAATCACCACACTGTCTTCCACGATGGTTGAACTAATTTACACTCCCACCAGCAGTGTAAAATTGTTTCTATTTCTTCACATTCTCTCCAGCATCTGCTGTCTCCAGAATTTTTAATGATCACCATTCTAACTGGCATGAGATGGTATCTCAATGTGGTTTTGATTTGAATCTCTCTAATGACCAGTGATGATGAGCATTTTTTCATATGTTTGTTGGCCTCATGTATGTCTTCTTTTGTAAATTGTCTGTTCATATCCTTTGCCCATTTTTGAATGGGCTTGTTTGTTTTTTTCCTGTAAATCTGTTTGAGTTCTTTGTAAATTCTGGATATCAGCCCTTTGTCAGATGGGTAAACTGCAAAAATTTTTTCCCATTCTGTTGGTTACCGATTCACTCTAATGACTGTTTCTTTTGCTGTGCAGAAGCTGTGTTTCATTAGTTCCCATTTGCCTATTTTGGCTTTTGTTGCCAATGCTTTTGGTGTTTTGGTCATGAAGTTCTTGCCTACTCCTATGTCCTGAATGGTTTTGCCTAGATTTTCTTCTAGGGTTTTTATGGTGCCAGGTCTTATGTTTAAGTCTTTAATCCATCTGGAGTTAATTTTGGTGTAAGGTGTCAGGAAGGGGTCCAGTTTCTGGTTTCTGCACATGGCTAGCCAGTTTTCCCAACACCATTAATTAAACGGGAAATCCTTTCCCCATTGCTTGTTTTTGTCAGGTTTATCCAAGATTGTATGGTTGTAGATGTGTTGTGTTGCCTCCGCTGCCTCTATTTTGTTTCATTGGTCTATATCTCTGTTTTGGTACCAGTACCATGCTGTTTTGATTACTGTAGCTTTTTAGTATAGTTTGAAGTCCAGTAGTGTGATGCCTCCTGCTGTGTTTTTTTTTTTTTTTTTGCTTAGAATTGACTTGGCTATGCAGGCTCTCTTTTGGTTCCATATGAAGTTCATGGTGGTTTTTTCCAGTTCTGTGAAGAAAGTCAATGGTAGCTTGATGGGAATAGCATTGAGTCTGTAAATTACTTTGGGCAGTATGGCCATTTTCATGATATTGACTCTTCTAACCATGAACATGGAATGTTTCTCCATCTGTTTGTGTCCTCTCTTATTTCGCTGAGCAGTGGTTTGTAGTTTCCCTTAAAGAGGTCCTTTATGTTTCTTGTTAGTTGTATTCCTAGGTATTTTATCCTCTTTGTAGCAATTGTGAATGGTAGTTCGTTCTTGATTTGGCGCTCTTTAAGTCTGTTATTGATGTATAATAATGCTTGTGATTTTTGCACATTGATTTTGTATCCTGAGATTTTGCTGAAGTTGCTTATCAGTTTCAGGAGTTTTTGGGCTGAGACGATGGGGTCTTCTACATATACTAGCATGTCGTCTGCAAATAGAGACAATTTGACTTCCTCTTTTCTTATTTGCATACGCTTGATTTCTTTTTCTTGTCTGATTGCTCTGGCTAGAACTTCCAGTACTATATTGAATAGGAGTGGTGAGAGATGGCATTTTTGTCTAGTGTCAGATTTCAAAGTTAATGCTTCCAGTTTTTCTCCATTCAGTATGATATTGGCTGTTGGTTTGTCATAAATAGCTGTTATTATTTTGAGATATGTTCCATCAATACTGAGTTTACTGAGGTATTTTAGCATAAAGCGCTGTTGAATTTTGTCAAAGGCCTTCTCTGCATCAATTGAGATAATCGTGTGGTTTATCTTTGGTTCTGTTTATTTGGTGAATTACGTTTATAGACTTGCGTATGTTAAACCGGCCTTGCATCCCCGGGATGAATCCTACTTGATCATGATGAATAAGTTTTTTGATTTGCTGTTGCAATCGGCTTGCCAGTATTTTATTGAAGATTTTTGCATCTATGTTCATCCTGGATATTGGCCTGAAATTTTCTTTTCTTGTTGAGTCTGTGCCAGGTTTTGGTATAAGGATGATGTTAGTCTCATAAAATGATTTGGGAAGGATTCCCTCTTTGTGGATTATTTGGAATAGTTTCAGAAGGAATGGTACTAGCTCCTCTTGTGTGTCTGATAAAATTCGGCGGTGAACCCATCTGGACCTGGGCTTTTTTTGTGTGGTAGGCTCTTAATTGCTGCCTCAACTTCAGTCTTTGTTATTGGTCTATTCATAGTTTCAGCTTCCTCCTGGTTTAGGCTTGGGAGGACACAAATGTCCAGGAATTTATCCATTTCTTCCAGGTTTACTAGTTTACGTGCATAGAGTTGTTAGTCATATTCTCTGATGATGGTTTGAATTTCTGTGGAATCTGTGGTGATTTCCATTTTATTGTTTTTTATTGCATCTATTTGGTTATTCTCTCTTTTCTTTTTGATCAGTCTGGCTAGTGGTCTGTCTATTTTGTTGATCTTTTCAAAAAAACAGCTCTTGGATTTATTGTTTTTTTTTTAAGGATTTTTCGTGTCTCTATCTCCTTCAGTTCTGCTCTGATCTTAGTTATTTGTCATCTTCTGCTAGGTTTTGAGTTTTTTTGATCTTGCTCCTCTAGCTATTTCAATTTTGACGATAGGGGTCAATTTTGGATCTCTCCAGTCTTCTCATGTGGGCACTTATTGCTATATATTTTCCTCTAGAAACTGCTTTAAATGTGTCCTAGAGATTATGGTATGTTGTGTCTTCATTCTCGTTGGTTTCAAAGAACTTCTTTATTTCTGCCTTCATTTCATTTTTTATCCAGTCAACACTCAAGAGCCAGTTGTTCAGTTTCCATGAAGCTGTGCAGTTCTGAGTTAGTTTCTGAATTCGGAGTTCTAACTTGATTGCATTATGGTCTGAGAGACTGTTTGTTATGATTTCAGTTGTTTTGCATTTGCTGAGCAGTGCTTTACTTCCAATTATGTGGTCAATTTTAGAGTAGGTGTGATGTGGTGCTGAGAAGAATGTATATTCTGTCGATTTGGGGTGGAAAGTTCTGTAAATGTCTATCAGGTTTGCTTGCTCCAGGTCTGAGTTTAAGCCCTGGATATTCTTGTTAATTTTCTGTCTGGTTGATCTGTCTAATATTGACAGTGGAGTGTTGAAGTCTCCCACTATTATTTTGTGGGAGTCTAACTCTCTTTGTAAGTCATTAAGAACTTGCCTTATATATCTGGGTGCTCCTGTATTGGGTCCATATATATTTAGGATCGTTAGCTCTTTTTGTTGTATCAATCCTTTTACCATTATGTAATGTCCTTCTTTGACTCTTTTGATCTTTGTTGCTTTAAAGTCTACTTTATCAGAGATGAGAATTGCAACTCCTGCTTTTATTTTGTTCTCCATTTGCTTGGTAAATCTTCCTGCATCTCTTTATTTTGAGCCTTTTTGTATCCTTGCATGTGAGATGGGTTTCCTGTATACAACACACTGATGGGTTTTGGCTTTTTATTCAATTTGCCAGTCGTGTCTTTTGATTGGTGCATTTAGTCCGTTTACATTTAGGGTTAATATTGTTATTTGTGAATTTGATACTGCCATTTTGGTGCTAGCTGGCTGTTTAGCCAGTTAGTTGTGCAGATTTTTCATTTTGTTGATGCTATTTAGCACTTGGTATGTTTTTGAAATGGCTGGTACTGGTTGTTCATTTCCATGTGTAGTGCCTCTTGCAGGAGCTTTTGTAAAGCAGGCCTGGTGGTGACAATAATCTCTGAGTACTTGCTTGTTTGCAAAGGATTTTATTTTTTTTTTATCTCTTATGAAGCTTAGTTTGGCAGGATATGTAATTCTGGGTTGAAAGTTCTTTTCTTTAAGGATGTTGAATATTTGTCCCCACTCTCTTGTAGGGTTTCTGCCAAGAGATCTGCTGTGAGTCTGATGGGCTTCCCTTTGTGGGTGACTCGATTTTTCTCTTTGGCTGCCCTTAGCATTTTCTCCTTCATTTCAACCCTGTTGAATCTGACGATTATGTGTCTGGGTGTTGCTCTTCTTGTGGAATATCTTTATGGTGTTCTCTGTATTCCCGGGACTTGAATACTGCTCTGTCTTGCTAGGTTGGGGAAATTTTCCTGGATAATATCCTGAAGAGTATTTTCCAGCTTGGATTCATTCTCTTCGTCATATTCAGGTACACCTATCAGACGTAGATTAGGTCTCTTCACATAGTTCCACATTTCTTGGAGACTGTTCATTCCTTTTTGTGCTTTTTTCTCTAGTCTTGGCTTCTCATTTTATTTCATTGAGCTGATCTTCATCTTCTGATATCCTTTGTTCTGCTTGGTCAATTCGGCTATTGATACTTGTGCATGCTTCACGAAGTTCTCGTATTGTGTTTTTCAGCTCCTTCAATTCACTCATATTCCTCTCTAAGTTGTCCATTCTTGTTATCATTTCCTCAAATCTTTTTTCAAGGTTCTTAGTTTCTTTGCATGTTCTTTTAGCTCACATAAGTTTCTCATTTTTCACCTTCTGAAGTCTGATTCCATCATTTCATCACAGTCATTCTCCATCTAGCTTTGTTTCCTTGCTGGTGAGGAGTTTTGGTCCTTTGTAGGAGGCGAGGTGTTCTGGTTTTGGGTGTTTTTCTCCTTTCTGTGCTTGTTTCTTTCCATGTTTTTGGAGTTATCCACCTGTCATCTGAGTGGTTGCTGATTTTCTGATTGGGTCTCTAAATGGATGTCCAGATTGTTAAGGATGAAGTATTTCTGTTTCTTAGTTTTTTTTTTCTAACAGTCTGGCCCCACTGCTGTAGGACTGCTGAGGTCCACTCTAGGCCCTGCTTGCCTGGGGAGCTCCTGTAACAGCTGCAGAACCATGAGGGTAGCTACCAGATTCTTCTTCTGCTATCTTTGTCCCTGAAGGATGCCCACCATATGTCAGTCTGATCAGTCCTTTGTGAGATGACTCTTTGGATATACGGGGGTCAGGGAGCTGCTTGAGGAGACAGTCTGTACTTTATAGGAGCTCTGGTGCTGAGCTGTCAGCTCCATTGTTCATTCAGGGCTGCTAGGCAGGTACGTTTAAGTCTGCCACAGCAGAACTCATAAAGCCCCTATTTTTTCCTCAGGTGCTCTGTCCCGGGGAGTTAGGGTTATATTTATGAGTATCTTGCATTGTCCTGCTCAGCAAGGTGGCAGTCTAATCACTGCTTGCCTGTAGTGGCTATGCCGAGCTGCCGTGGGCTCTGCCCTGTTTCTGTGGGCTCTGCCCTGCTGCCGTGGGCTCTGCCCTGTTGCTGTGGGTTCTACCCGGTTTCTGTGTGTAATTCCCTGTAGTCCTGTTTATATGGGTGTGGTTAGAGCTGCCATGGTAATCATGGCCTGCCTCCGTAGTGGCAGACTGTCTGCTATGCTGGGTTGCCTCAGCAATGGCAGGCTGTGTCAGCAATGGGAGTGTAACTTTGTAGGGGTTGAGTGCCTCGGTAATGGTGGATGCCCCTCACCCTCCGAGCTGCACTGTACTGAGTTCAGCTGTGCTTGCCATGAAACTGTCAACCTAGAGCGTTTCCAATTACTGTTTTGTTTGTTTCTTGTGGGGGTGGTATCTGCTGAGCCTGATCACCTGGTTCCCTGCCTCAGAGCCCCCTTTTTTGTTAAGTTGAATGGTTGACTCTCTCCCAGGTGTTCCAGTTGCCTGCTGAAAGGGCGCCAGGATCTGTGTGAATTCTTGTGCAGCGACCCACTGCACCAGCTGGAATCACATTGCTGCCCAGGAGTCTCTTGGCCTGGCTTTCTGTTTATGTCCCATTTAATCAGATGAATATGCTAATCTGCCTTCCAAAATCTCCAGTTGCCGGTTTAACAGGGCAATTAAACCAGTGTATTTTTTTTTTAACAGAGTGCTGCTCTGCTGTGGCCCCCGCCCAAACAGCCATCCTGGCAGCCCACGCAGCTCCTACACCTGGGAATCTCCTGGTCTGTGGGCAATAAAGATCCATCTGAAAATGCGGCACCCACTCATCATCTCTGGATTCACTGGGAGCTGCAATCATGATTTGGTCCTACAGCACCATCTTCTCTCTCCCTCCCCTGGTTTCTTTTTGAGATGGGGTCTCACTCTGTCACCCAGGTTGGAATGCAGGGTGTCATTATGGGTCCCACAGCCTCGAACTCCTGGGTTCAAGGGATCCTCCCACCTCAGCCTCCTGAGTAGCTGGGCCTACAGCTGTGTGCCATCATGCTTGGCAAATTTTTAAAATTTGTTTGTAGAGATGGGGTCTCCCTGTGGTGCCCAGACTGGTCTTAAACTCCCATCCTCACATGATCCTTCTGCCTGGGGCTCTGAAAGTGCTGGGATTACAGGTGTGAGCTACCATGCCCAGCCTACTTACTTTTCTCTGCTACCCCCATTTCTTTTTTAGTTCCATAAGCCTTTTACTTCAGGACCTTTGCACACACTTTCCCCTGGCCCAGGAAGGCCACTTCTCCTGCTGCTGACTTCTATCCTTCCTGCTTCTCACTGTCAGAGTCATTTTCTGTGGGAAACAATTCTGCACCCCCTGCTCTGGGTTGGATTTCCTTCTTGTCTTATTCCTTTGTTTCTACACCCTAAATGTAATTCTTTTCATGTAACAATTAATCCATCAAATTATTCATGTTCTGTTTGTAAATGTCATGAAGACAGGGACCATACCCCCAGTACCTGCTTTGTTGCTACATTGTCTGGCAGACAACAGAATCCCCAACGTATTTGGTAAATAAGTAAGAGGGAAATAACCATTCCTTCATCAGCAAGTCTTCCATAAATATCTGGCTCGAGGGATTCAGCAAAGGTTCCATGTAGATCCTGCAATCAGGAAATCTGCAGTGGAGTACATTCTTGGAAATGAGAGTTAAAACACTGAGTGTGAGAAGTGCTGGGATGGGGAAGGCCTGGTGCTAAGGTGGTTTTCTTGAGCTCCTGCATCCAGTTTCTGGGATAGGGCATCCCAGATACTTTTGTCCCAGAGGGCCCCTTGGATCCTACTTTGTCATCCTTAGTTACTGACCTCTGGAATCTGGTTCCCTTTCTGCCCTTTGGCTTGCCCCTAGAATTTTTCAGTCCACTCTCCTGGGTAATTGTGTCCACTTTTGGTCTTTTTCTTCAGTGCTCTGGTTGTCTTTTTTTTCTTTCAATTCTATGCTGGAGCCCACCCAGGAGGCCTCCTTTCCTCCAGTCTTAGTCAGCTCATCATCCTGACAATAACTGCGTTTAAAGATCCATTATTTTTATTTGCATGTAAAAGGTCATCCTTTTGGCTCCCAGACAATCTGTTGCTTGTATTACAACTTGAAAAAATTTATAACCCCTGCATTAACATTTTAACACAGATCTCAGCAGGTTCTGCATTTGGGGAATGGAGTAACTCCAAGTCTGACCTTTTGCCCTGGGGATGAAGAACTGCCACTAGGAGCTTGCTCTGGCAAACCTATAGAACAGTTTCAGATGCAAATTGATGTTCTTGGTTGAATGGGGGTGGCAAGGGCCGTGCACATAGGCATGCACAGATTCCAGTCCCTGATTTTCAGCCCACAGGGACAGACCCTGACCTTGTTCCCTGCCTGGCCAAGAATCTGGGGAAATATCAGGGGTTCTTTAGTCGATCTTTTCCTTTTTTGAGACAGAGTCTCACTCTATGGCCGAGGCTGGAGTGCAGTAGGGGGATCTCAGCTCACTGCAACCTCTGCGTCCTGGGTTCAAATGGTTCACCATGTTGGCATCCATCCAGAGGACCAGAGCTGGATGGTCTCCAACTCCTGACCTCACGATCTGCCAGCCTTGGCCTCACAAAGTGCTGGGATTACAGGCATGAGCCACTGCACCTAGCCTGTGTTTGATCTTATTCCAAGCCCTGTTTGGGGGTTGTTTTGAAGGCAAAGATGGCCCTGTTTCCCATCTGGACCCACTTCCTCTATGGTGGCCATCACTTGAACTTTTACAGATCTCTAGTGTAATTTAGCCTCAGCCTAAGATGAGAACTTCCTGGTATATTCCTCCTTGTGTGTTCCTGTCCACAGATTGTTTTTTCTTGTGAGCCTCGGGTTCTCTCTATAAAATGGGGCTTACGGACAGATCACCTGAAGTGGGGAGTTCAAGACCAGCCTGACCAACATGGTGAAGCCCCATCTTTAAGAAAAATAAAAATAAAAAATAAAATAAAATGGGAACATAAAGTCCACCCCTTACCTGCTTTTCATGCTGGAGGAGGTGGAGGCACACTTTTAATTTTTTTTAGACATGGGGTCTTACTGTGTTGGCCAGACTGGTCTTGGACTCCTGGGCTCAAGTGATTGTCTTGACTGTGCCTCTTAAACTGCTGGGATTACAGGTGTGAGCCACCGCTAGCCTGAAGGCACACTTCATCATCATGGAGAGGGAAGGAAAGAGGGTGTGGGCCTCCCAGGACAGAGGCTCACTGTGCATTAAGGCTGGCCTGGGAGCACATGCATAATGCACTCTGAAGTGTGGTTCCCGGTTAGATGTGCAAGATGGAGGGGATTCCTGTGGTGGTGGTGAAAGCTGGGGCTTCTTGGAGGTAGGCAGGAAACATCCATGCTGTTTGAGGAAGAGTGGTGAAGTCACCAGGAAGAGGGGTGGAGCCACTGGGAAGAGGCAGGAGAGGCTGCTCTCCATCCTTCCCATCCTCTCTTCCTCAGGAGTCTCCTTCTTCTTTCTCCTGGACTCCCTAAGGGTGGCCTTGAGGAGAGAGACACCAGTGCCCCTGTGTGACTCTCAGGGAATCTGAGTCTTAATGTGTGTAGATGATGCCAAATGTAGCTAATTAACTTTTTCATGTGAACTCATCTATTGAAATTTGGTGGCTTTTAGTCCTGTGTACAGAAGAATCACTAGGGAAAATTTTAAAAAATACTAGGCCACTCCCCTGCACCCCCAAATACACCAGAGCCCAAGTCCAAGGAATCTGACTTAATGGGTCTGAGGTGGGGCCTAGACACCTTTGGCTTTCAAGTTTTCCAGGTGAGGCTGGGCACAGTGGCTCACACCTGCAATCCCAGCACTCTGAGAGGCCAAGGTGGGTGGATCACGAGGTCAAGATATGGAGACCATCCTGGCCAACATGGTAAAACCCCATCTCTATGAAAAATACAAAAATTAGCTGGGTGTGGTGGCATAAGCCTCTGTTCCCAGCTACTCAGGAGGCTGAGGTGGAAGAATCACTTGAACCCAGGAGGCAGAGGTTGCAGTGAGCCAAGATTGCACCACTGCACTCCAGCATGGGGACAGAGCAAGACTGCATCTCAAAAAGAAAAACAAGACGTTTTCCAGGTGATTCTAAGGCTCAGCCCCAGCTGCATCCAACCTGCACTCAGTTGGGCCTTCTGAAGTTTGTGTAAATGGAGGTACCACTCCAACAATCCTTCAGGAAGGGAGCAGCTGACACTAGCACCTGGGCAATAGTGGTGGAAGGGCAAATAGAAGTGTCTGGTGGGAAGGGGATGGGTGAGGTGTGGCTGGGGTTCCAGAATGTTCAGTGCAGAGAGCAGTGGGCAGAGCTGAAAAGGGTGTGGTATGCATGTGCAAATACAGCCACCAGGGGCCAGGAGGCTGAGGCCACCTTGCAGTCCTGCTACAAACCTCCCTTGTAACTGGCCTTTCCCTGCTTCTGTTTTCTCTCCCCTCCCCTAGGAGGCTGTGGACGAAGGACAGGTATAGGCAGTGGGCCTGGCTCTGCCACTTGCTGGAAGCTGGATCCAGGGTCTTAGCTTCTCTGAAGTCAGGCTCTCCATCTGTCGAATGGGGGAAAAGTGCTTGCCCACCTCCTAACGCTGAGTGTCTGCTGGCTATTGAACCTATGAAGCCCGTGTTTCCACATCTTCTACAATAGGGACAGTCACAGGTGATGGACAGAATGGGAAGGAGTTAGCAGGAAAAGGGCAGAGCTCAAAAGAGGCAGCCAAGAAGTTGGGTTCCTCTGCCCTTCCTCCCTCTATCTCAGCACTATCCCCCACTGCTCTTCCCCTCCACAGCGCTCTTCCCACTGTCCTGCTGAATACTCATCCATTTGGAGGCTCTGCATGGAGCTTTTGGTTTAAAGACAAGGCCCAGAGAGGTAGACCAGTGATAAGAAAATGCACTTTAAAGATAAAGGACCTGGTCAGGCATGGTGGCTCACACCTATAATCCTAACACTTTGGGAGGCCAAGGCTGGTAGATCATGAGGTGAAGAGATCGAGACCATCCTGGCCAACATGGTGAAACCCCATCTCTATATTTAAAAAAAGAAAAAAAAGATAAAGGACCTGCTTATATCAGTCACAAAGAACAGTTCTGAGCACCTGTTCCTTTTTTTTTTTTGAGACAGAGTCTTGCTCTGGTGCCAGGTGCCTGGCTGGAGTGCAGTAGCACAATCTCAGCTCATTGCAATCTCCACCTCCCAGGTTCAAACAATTCTGCCTCAGCCTTTCTAGTAGCTGGGACTACAGGTGTACACCACCACACCCAGCTAATTTTTGTTTTTTTTTTTTAGTAGATACGGGGTTTCACCACGTTGGCCGGGATGATCTTGATCTCTTGACCTCGTGATCTGTGCACCTTGGCCTCCCAAAGTGCTAAGATTACAGGCATAAGCCACCGTGCCTGGCCTTAGCACCTGTTCCTAATGCTCCCTCAGTGGCAGGACTGAGCCCTAGAGAGAGAAGAAAACTAGGTGACTTCTCACATCCATTTATTCAACCACTGGGCAAACACTGATGTAACAGTTATGTAGTGAGTGGCAACTACAGTGCTTGGTGATGCTCCTGGTGGTAGAGGCATCTGGGCCTGGAGCATTTCAACACAGTGCACTGCAGGCCAAGACAGAGGGTCCTCCCAGGGAGGCCACCTGGTCTTTGTTGTCTTAGCATAGAGGGTAAAGCCTTCCAGGAGTAAAAGACCCAGCTGACACTGGAAAGTGGGAGCTGGCTACAGGAAGGGGGAAGGGAAATGTACAGCCCAGGATGTGTGTGCATCTGACCAAAGGCCTGAGGTCAGTACTAGGAGCTGGAGGTTGTGCGGGGTGAGGGATGGCGGTAGGGGTGATACAGAGAGGCCAGTGCTGTTGGAAAACTTTTGGAGAGTTTTCAGAAGGAAGTGACATGATCTGATTTGCTTTCCTAAGGTCTCTCATCCAGAGGACAGAAAACATGGGCAGGGATTGTGGCTGGAGAAATAAAACTGAATCCTGGGTGATGCAGGTTCTCAGGCAAATTTTTGTATTTTTAGTAGTTACGGGGATTCACTAAGTTGGCCAGGCTGCTCTTAAAGTACTGACCGTGTGATCTGCCCACCTCAGCCTACCATAGTGCTGGGATTACAGGCATGAGCCACCACACCAGGCTTAGTTTTTATTATTATGATTTTTTTTTGAGACAGAGTCTTGCTTTGCCACCACGTATTAGGCTAGTGCAGTGGTGCGATCTAGGCTCACTTCAACATCCGCCTCCTGGGTTCAAGCAATTCTCCTGCCTCAGCCTCCTGAGTAGCTGGGACCACAGGCACGTGCTCAGCTCATTATTGTATTTTTTTAGTAGAGATGGGGTTTCACCATGGTCTTGATCTCTTGACCTCATGATCCACCTGTCGTGGCCTCCCAAATTGCTAGGATTACAGGCACATGCCATGATACCTGGCCAATTATTATGATTTTTTTAGAGATATGTTCTTGCTCTGTCACCTGGCCTGGAGTGCAGTGGTGTGATTATGGCTCACTGCAGTCTCAAACTTCTGGGCTCAAGCAATTCTTCTGCTTTGGCTTCCCAAAGTGCTGGGATTACAGATGTGAGCCACCACACGTGGCCCAGAGGGCCATTTTTTGTCTTTGGATTTTCAGAACCCACTTTGAAGGTGGCAAGTCACAGGTGTTGGCATGATTGATGATGATTCCTGAGGCGGTCAAAGCAAAGGGCCAAAATACAGACAGGCTCACCAGGCATGACAGCAGTGATAAAGGAAAAGCCACTCCCCCTACCCTCCAGAAAATAAAATTAAAAATATAAATGAAATAAATAATATTATAGAGAGTTGTAAAGATAAATATTGGTGCTGGCAAGGTTGGGACGGCCAGGCACAGTGGCTCACACCTGTAATTCCAGCACTTTGGGAGGCCGAGGCAGGCCGATCAGTTGAGATCAAGAGTTTGAGGCCAACCTGGCCAACATGATGAAACACTGTCTCTACAAAAAATACAAAAATTATCCAGCAGGGTAATTTTTATATTTAATTTTTAAATTAGTGATGCCTGCCTGTTGTCCCAGGTACTTAGAAGGCTGAGACATCAGAATCACCTGAACCTGGGATATACAGGTTGTGGTGAGCACTTCAGCTTGAGTGACAGCAAGACTCCCATCTCAAGAAAACTGAAAGGAGAGTGTGTGGGAGATGGGACACAGAAAGATGGGAGGTAAGTGGTTTGGGCTTGATCTCTAGGGATATTTAAGTGATGCACTGAAAATGAAGAGCTAGGCTGGGTGCGGTGGCTCACACCTGTAATCCTAGCACTTTGGGAGGCCGAGGCAGGTGGATCACGAGGTCAAGAGATGGAGACCATCCTGGCCAACAAGGTGAAACCTCGTCTCTATGAAAAATACAAAAAATTAGCCGGGAGTGGTGGTGTGTGCCTGGGTCCCAGCTACTAGGGAGGCTAAGGCAGAAGAATCACTTGAACCGAGGAGGTGGAGGTTGCAGTGAGCCGAGCTTGTGCCACTGCACTCCAGCCTGGTGACAGAGCAAGATTCCATCTAAAAAAACACAACAAAAAGAAAGAAAGAAAGAAAGAAAGAAAGAAAGAAAGAAAGAAAGAAAGAAAGAAAGAAAGAAGGAAAGAAAGAAAGAAGGAAAGAAAGAAAGAAAGAAAGAAGGAAAGAAAGAAAGAAGGAAAGAAAGAAAGAAGGAAAGAAAGAAAGAGAAAATGAAGAGCTAAATGCAAACAAACAAGGAAACCTCACCCAGGCTCCTCCATGTGCTGTTGGCATTTATCATAATTGCCAAAGCTGTGTTGTGATTGCACAGGTGGAGGGCTGCCCGGTCCTGGAGGCACGGTGCTCACTTCCAGCATTGCAGACTCATCTGTTTATGATAATTGTTAGCCAATGGCACATGAAGAAGCCATACAGTGAATGGATGGGCTGACTGGCCACTTGTTGCAAGACACCTGGTGTCATCTGCTTCTTCCCTGTTACACCAGGTTGAGAAAACCCAAATGTCCAACAAACACCCACACACCCAAATACCTACTTTTTTCCTCCACACTTTCAATCATGTGTGCCTTCCCATGGCAGTTTGGTTCTTTGCTCTGAGTCTGGCACTATGAAGACCCCACGGTAAACAGCAGCTCTCCATCTGCTATGGGAATGTATATGGAATGAAAGGTCATAGAAATCTATGAATACAAAATTACAAACTGTGATGCAAGTTGTGGAATAAAATAAAATAGTATCATAGGAGTGGAACCAGGAGTGCAGCCAGGGCTGCCTTTCAAACGGGGCATTCCCTGAAGCCCTCCCTGAGAAAGGACACTTTTCATCTGGATCTCAAGGATGGGTGGGAACTGCACTGGTAAAGAAGGGGAAGGGGATGGGTGTGGTGGCTCATGCCTGTAATCCCAGCACTTTGGGAGGCAGAGTCGGGTGGATCACGAGGTCAAGAGATTGAGACCATCCTGGCCAACATGGTGAAACCTCGTTTCTACTAAAAATACTAAAAAATTAGCTGGGCATAGTGGCATGCATTTGTAGTCCCAGCTACTCGGGATGCTGAGGCAGGAGAATTACGTGAATCCAGAAGGCAGAGGTTGCAGTGAGCTGAGGTTGCACCACTGCAATCCAGCCTGGTGCCTGGTGATGGAGTGAGACTCTGTCTCAAAAAAAAGGGGAGGGGGAAGGAGCTTCTGGCAAAGGGATTGCATGACAAAGCCTTGGGAGTGAAGGCCCCTCACTTGAGAGGCCACAGGAAGGCTGGCCAGCCGGTCAGGAACTGGAGGAGGTGGTGGAGACATGGTTCTCAGGCCAGATAAGGCTGGCCTAGCAGACCCAGAAAAAGAGCTTGCATTTTACTTGCTGTGTTGCTGGTAGACTTTGAAAGGTTTTCAGCAGAAAGAGCATGAGAGGCACACTGAGATTTGTGCTTTTAAATCGCAGAGTGGAAGATTATTGGAAAGGAGTCAAAAGTAGAAACTACTGAAATGAGTGGCTGGGGGACGATGGGGTCTTGTGCTGGGTTGCCATTGTGTAGTTGGAAGGAGTGGGCAGGCTGAAGGGTAAACATGGGAAACCACAGTTAGGGCCCACTGTGGGTGGGAGATGCAGTGTCAGCTAACTCCTCCTCGTTTTCTAGAATGGAAATCAGGTTTATGGCAGAAACAACTGGGTGGATGGAGGTGCCACTCACTGAGAAGTGGAGTTGGAAGAACAGCAGATTTTGTGGGGAGGGACGGTAGAAAAGTCAATGTGGCAAAGTTAAGTTGTTTGCCTGTTCACTGTCATGACATGAGGAGAGAGACATAAACTCACCAGTTCCTCTGTCACCCAGCATATGTTTGAGCATTTGCATTCCGACAAAAAAGGACAATCAAAACAAATATTTTTTTGGCAGCTTCTGGGAATTTAGCAGGGGGAAGTGACAAGGAAGACAGCGGAACAGACATGGGCAGCACAGCCCCGAGACTGCCTGTCTCGTTCCAATACTTAGTGGAGAGTGAACTTCCACATCTATAAAATGGGCAGATTACCTCCCTCATAGGGTTGTCCTGAGGACCACATGAGATGGTGTGGACCATGCACTTTAGTCCAGTGTTGGTGCATAGTAAGTACTCACTCATTGAGAGCAACTTGTGAGCAAATGTTTAATGAGTGTTGCACTCTAATGGGGAAGATGAACAGGGAGCAAATGGCCTCAAGAGTCATGAGTTGCTGGAGTAGTCAGTCTTACTATTCAGTCTGCCCCTTAGAGTCATGAAGTCAGGTGTTCTCCCCTCCTGGGTTAGTGATGGTTTGCTGGGCTCTGCTCGGGTGCAGCATCTGCGATTTGCATGTGACACTGTTCATTTCTTTATTCTACTCCAAGCTTACCTTAGCAGCTCAACAGCCAAAAAACAGAAAGAAGGCTCCTCGCTTGGGCTGTGCACTCACACTCATGGTTTAGAGTCAGGTTCCCAAGAGTTGATCCCCATGCCAACCAGTCTTAGCTTGCTTGCTTGCTTTCTTTCTTTCTTTCTTTCTTTCTTTCTTTCTTTCTTTCTTTCTTTCTTTCTTTCTTTCCTTTCTTCTTTCTTTCTTTCCTTCTTTCTTCTTTCTCTTTCTTTTTTCTTTCCTTCTTTCTTCTTTCTTTCCTTCTTTCTTCTTTGTTTCTTTCCTTCCTTCGTTCTTCTTTCCTTCCTTCGTTCTTCTTTCTTTCCTTCTTTCTTCTTTCTTTCTTTCCTTCTTTCTTCTTTCTTTCTTTCTTCTTTCTTTCTTTCCTTCTTTCTTCATTTCTTTCTTTCTTCTTTCTTTCTTTCCTTCTTTCTTTCTTTCTTTCCTTCTTTTTTGTTTCTTTCTTTCTTTCCTTCTTTCTTTCTTCTTTCCTTCTTTCTTTCTTTCCTTCTTTCTTCTTTCTTTCTTCTTTCTTTCCTTCTTTCTTCTTTCTTTCTTTCCTTCTTTCTTTCTTCTTTCTTTCCTTCTTTCTTCTTTCTTTCCTTCTTTCTTCTTTCGTTCATTCTTCTTTCTTTCTTTCTTTCCTTCTTTCTTCTTTGTTTCTTTCTTCTTTCTTTCTTTCCTTCTTTTTTCTTTCTTTCCTTCTTTCTTTCTTCTTTCCTTCTTTCTTCTTTCTTTCCTTCTTTCTTCTTTCTTTCTTTCCTTCTTTCTTCTTTCTTTCTTTCTTTCCTTCTTTCTTTCTTTCTTTCCTTCTTTCTCCTTCCTTCCTTCCTTCCTTCCTTCCTTCCTTCCTTCCTTCCTTTCTTTCCTTCTTTCTTTCTTTCAGATGAAGTCTCACTCTGCTGCCCAACCTGGAGTGCAGTGGTGTAATCTCAGCTCACTGCAAACTCCACCTCCCAGATTCAAGAGATTCTCCTTCCTCAGCCTCCTGAGTAGCTGGGACTACAGGCACATACCACCATACCTGGCTAATTTTTTTTGTACTTATTAGTAGAGATGGGTTTCACTGTGTTGGCCAGGCTGGTCTGGATGTCCTGACCTTGTGATCTGCCCACCTTGGCCTCCCAAAGTGCTGGGATTACAGATGTGAGCCACCACCCACTGCCCCATTCTTAGCATTCTAGAGGCAGTAATTTTCAAGTTTTTGAGTTGAATCTTTCACTTTTTAATTTTTTAAAATTTTTCTTCTACCTGCAATCTGAAAGCAATTGCTCCTTTATTTGAGCTGAATCATTCAGTATCTCCGTGCATATCATCAGAAACTGTTTATATTGCTATTCTTGATTTTTTTTCCATTTTAGGCATTATCCAACTGCAGAGATAAAGATCGCCTTTCCACCCTGATCAGCACAAACATGCTTTCTAACTCTATCATCCTCTCTATCATCCACTCTTTGGCATAACTTTGTGACCTCTCTATTCATTGATTATTTTCACGTGCCTGTGTAGACACCACTGAGTTGCACAGTTAAGGATAACTTTTGGCTCCTTTTTCAGCTGGAACCATGGAGAGTGGAGAAGAGAAAAAGAAGAAGAAGGTTTCTGCTGTGCTGGAAACTTTTAAGAAAAAGCGAAGGAATTTTGCAGAGCTGAAGATCAAGTGCCTGAGAAAGAAGTTTTCCCAAAACATGCTTTGAAAGGCAAGGATGAAGCTTATCTATGAAAAAGCGAAGCATTATCACAAGGAATATAGGCAGGTGTACAGAACTGAAATTTGAATGGTGAGGATGGCAAGGAAAGCTGGCAACTTCCGTGTACCTGCAGAACCCAAACTGGCATTTGTCATCAGGATCAGAGGTATCAGTGGTGTGAGCCCAAAGGTCTGAAAGGTGTTGCAGCTTCTTCACCTTCATCAAATCTTCAATGGAACCTTTGTGAAACTCAACAAGGCTTCAATTAACATGCTGAGGATTGTAGAGCCACATATTTCATGGGGGTACCCAAATCTGAAGTCAGCAAATGAACTAATCTACAAACGTGGTTATGGCAAAATAAAAAAGAAGCAAATTGCTTTGACAGGTAATGCTCTGATTGCTCAATCTCTTGGAAAATATGGCATCATCTTCATGGAGGATCTGATTCATAAGATCTATACCATTGGAAAACACTTCAAAGAAGCAAATAACTTCCTGTGGCCCTTTTAATTATCTTCTCCATAGGATGGAAGGAATAAAAAGAACACCCATTTTGTGGAAGGTGGAGATGCAGGCAACAGGGAGGATCAGATAAACAGGCTTATTAGAAGAATGAACTAAGGTGTCTAACATGATTATTTTTCTAAGCTGGTCAGTTAATAAACAGTACCTGCTCTCACTTGAAAAAAAAAAAGGATAACTTTTGCTCTACTGCACAATTCTTTGTATTTCTTAGAGTTAATAATTGTCATACTTTTTCTTTGACTTTGTTTTTTATGTTGTCTTTATTCAGACTCTCCTTTGGGTATGTAAAACTCCTGTGAATAATGAATACAATCAAACACTTTAGGTATTATGCCAATTTCATCTTGAAAAACGTCTTTTCCTGAGGGCTTTTACCAGTTCCAGCTGGTCAAGGACCAATGATCCTTAGGTCTGGCAGACAGCTGTAGGCATCAGGTCTTTCTTTACCACCAATCTGAGAGTTTCCTCTGCCTTTTCTTTTGAGAAAGAGAGAAAGATACACACACACACACACACACACGCACATCATATATACACACATATATATGATATATATACAATTATATATACACACATATATAATATATATACAAATATATATTATATATACATATATACACATACATTATTTATACACATTTATATCATTTATACACATATATTATATACACACATATATATCATATATACATATATACACATATATATCATTTATACATATATACACATATATATCTCATATTCACACACATATATATTATATATACACACTATATCTCATATATACACACATGTATATCTCATATATATATATATTTTTTTTTTTTTGAGATGAAGTTTCACTTTTGTTGCCCAGGCTGGCGTGCATGGTGCAATCTCGGCTCACTGAAACCTCCACCTCCTGGGTTCAAGCGATTCTCCTGCCTAAGCCTCCCAAGTAGCTGTGATTAAAGGCATGTGCCACAACACCTGGCTTATTTTGTTTTTTGTTTTATTTTTTAAAAAGGCGAGGTTTCACCATATTGGTCAGGCTGGTCTTGAACTCCTGACGTCAGGTGATCCACCTGCCTTGGCCTCCAAAGTGCTTGGATTACAGGCGTGAGCCACCGCACCCAGCCTAATTTTGTATTTTTCAGTAGAGACAGGCTTTCTCCTTGTTGGTCAGGCTGGTCTTGAATTCCTGACCTCAGGTGATCTGCCTGCCTGCGCTTCTCAAAGTGCTGGTATTACAGGCGTGAGCCACCGTGCCTGGCCTGATTTTTATTTATTTATTTATTATTTGTTTTATATATATATATATAGATGGAGTTTCACTCTTGTCACCCAGTCTGGAGGGCAGTGGTGCGATTTTGGCTCACTGCAACTTCTGTCTCCCAGGTTCAAGCAATTCTCCTGTTTCAGCCCCCAAATAGCTGAGATTACAGGCACCTGCCATCACCCCCAGCTAATTTTTGTATTTTTAGTAGAGATAGGATTTCACCATGTTGGCCAGGCTGGTCCTGAATTCCTGAACTCAGGTGATCCACCTGCCTCAGCCTCCCAAAATGCTGGGATTTCAGGTGTGAGCCACCATGGCTGGCCTGCTGGTTTTGTTTCATAACCTCTTCTGCAAAGTACCAGTGGACTAAAGTTAGAATGGAAGCCCCTAGGAAGCTTCTTCCTGGGCCCTGGGCCTTATGCCCCCAGGGTGGATGGGTAAGGGGCTCTTCTAGGCTTGTTGGGGAGCTGTGCCCCTGCCCAGCTGGGCACACTGTGGGTGGAGGGCATGTGGATGGATCACCCTAGCTGGTATCTTAAGGGCCTACCTCATGCCCTGCAGCCCTCACCTGTGACTCTGCTTTTATTTTTCCTCCACAAAAGCACTTTTTATTTGAGGCAAAGAGAAGTCTTGCTGAAAGGGTTACAGATCCAAGCAGTCAAAACTCAGCTGTTAGTGGCACCATTTTGACCTGGCAGATTTTGCTTCTCTTTGGTCAGAAAAGGGTATTCAGGTTGTACTTTCCCGAGTGGGGCAAAAAGAAGGACAAAGCAAACTGGAAGAGACTTCTAGTCTACTGACAGGCCTTGTCAGATCCAACATCAAGCCAGACACGCTCTCACTGGCCACTCTATAAGTTGTTGTCCCACTGCTGAATGACACAGGCTATACTACATTTGCAAGGAAAAAAATGAGGCAGGAAACACAGGTATAGGTCACTTATGGACAAGCAGGCATCCACAGCTTCAAAACTCTTCATGGAAAATGTAATCCTTGTGGGAGGCACAGCTCACCAAGGCACAGACCCTCCAGTTCCAGACTCAGTTGTAGCTGAGTAAGGTGGTCATATCCTGGCTGCTCTGTTCAGAGTCAAAGACCTTAAAGTTCTCAGCAATGCATTCTGGTGTCACAGACTCGGGGATCACCACCAAGTTCTTCTGCCTGAGGACCCAGATCAGCACCTGGGCTGTAGTTTTATTGTGCTTGTCTGTGATTGCTTTGATCCTGGGATTCTCCAGGAGGGAAGCATGCTCAGGCTTGGCCCAGGGCCTGTCAGGAGAGCTGAGGGGGCTGTAGGTGGTCACCACAATGCCTTTGGACTGGCAGTACTGGATTAACTTCTGAGTGAGGTATGGGTGGCACTCAATCTGGTTAACTGCAGGCTTATACTTTAAGCCAGGTTTGTTTAAGATCCTCTCCACCTGGAGATGGTTGAAGTTGGAGATGCCATAGCTTTCACCAGCCCTTCATCCACCAGCTCTTCCATAGCCCCCCATGTGTCCAGAATGTTGGTGTCACTGGGAATCACATTGCCCAACTCATCCAATGGGAAATGTTCCTTCCCAGGCTTAAAGTCAGTTGGCTAGTGAATAAGGTCCAGGTAGTCCAGCTTGAGGTTGCTGAGCATCTTCAGGCAGGCTCATTTCAGCAGGCCCTTCTCATGGAACCTGCACCACAGCTTGCTGCTGATGAAGAGATCCTCATGCTTTACCACCTTTTCCCTGAGCTTCTCCTGAATGGTTCCCCCCACCTCATTTTCATTGTGGTACACATGGGCACAGTCAATGTGGTGGTACCCAACGTTGATGGCCACCTTCACAGTTCCAGTCACCTGGCCTGGAGGGGACTTCCAGGTGCCCAGCCCGAGGATGGGCATCTTAGCACCATTGTTGAGCACAAGGTGGCTTGCCATTGCTGCTGCACTCCCCAGACCCCTGCCCGGAACCATACCCCCTCTGTTCTTTAAAGGGGTGCTCCTCCTAGAGGAGCCGGTCCACTGGGAGACCAGCCTGAAGCTGATCATGGATGTCCTCCTCAGTAATGGGATCCCTGGGACTAGCCTGGAGACAGCCCCCTACCCCACCTCCCTGTCCTGGCTAGCAACATGGATCTCCTGTGGATGGCTGAAGCCAAGATGCTGAGGTGAGGACACAAAGCTCTGGCCTTGGCCTGGTGGCCCACTCCTGGCTGCTGCTTGGGCAGTCCTGTGGGCAGTTCCCACTGTCATTCTGACACCCAGGGTAGTTGGACCTTACTTAGGTAGGCCTCATTGCTGCAATAACCTGGCCTTTGGAAGGGCTTTCAAGGATCACTTTACATGTTGGTTACTAAACCTAAACTACAGATTACAAAGTCTGAGGAGAGGATGCTTCACACATGCCCCCTGCCCTGGTAATCTTAACTGAACACTCTCCTCGTGTCTAGTGGAACCTAAACCATGGACACCTTTTGTGCCATATCAGTGCACATTATTCAGTTGCTCTTCCTTCCTTGGCTCCACCCTGCTGCATTGGTTCTTTCACTTTCTTGTTTCTTTGCACCCTTAAGACAGAGGGAAGGGGAAGCAAGAATTTATCTTTTTTGGCAGGCACAGTGATCTCACTGTCTCATCTAGGCTGGAGTGCAGTGATGCAATCAAAACTTACTACATCCTTGAACTCCTGGCCTCAAGTGATCCCCCTGCTTCAGCCTCCCAAAGGGCTGGGATTATAGATGTGTACCATCCCGCAGGCCAAGGATTGTTCTGATGGTTGTATAGACCAGAAAACTGAGACCCAGAGAATAAGTGGCTTTCTCAGGCCATTGCAAGTGCCTACACTCCCTGCTCAGCTGTGTTGATGTCATTGGTCCTGTTTTATTCTGCAGCTAGCAAGCGCAAGTACAGGCTGCCCTTTTTTGGCCCTCAAGGTGCTTACTCAAAGTCCAGCTGACAGTTGCTGTGTACTGTTTGGCTGCTGTTATCTGCATGGGCAGACTCTTGAGTTTCAGCCTGTGGCTGCCCTCCAGTCAACCTTGTGAGTGCTCATCAGCAGAGGGTGGGCACGGCCCAGTGTTGCCTCAGGGCACGTCTTAGTAGCCCCAGAGAGATGGGGGGTGCTCTTGTCAGTTTTAAAGTGTGTCTCTGTGGCTTGAAGCTTGGCATTGCCTCTGAAGTATTATTCCTAGAGGAGGGTATGCTAACACTATACCAGGAAACTTGATTGGTTATGTTTCTGTGAACTAAAAAGCAAGAAGTGGATTTCAGTTTATAAACCAGATCTGAGATAAACTTTTCTAATTAAAAACAATTTATTACATACATGACACTGAAACATGCGATGGCTCATGCTTGTAGTACCAACACTTTGGGAGGCCAAGGTGGGTGGATCACCTGAAGTCAGGAGTTTGAGACCAGCCTGGCCAACATGGCAAAACCCTATCTCTACTAAAAAAAAAAAAACAAAAATTAGTCAGACATGGTGGCAGGCGCCTGTAATTTCAGCTACTTGGGAGGCTGAGGCAGGAGAATCGCTTGAACCCAGGAGGTGGAGGGTGCAGTGATCCAAGATTGCACCCAAGCACAAGCTATCATATTTTTTTTTAAATTTTTTATTGGATTTTAGGTTTTGGGGTACATGAGCAGAGCATATAAGACAGTTGCATAGGAACACACATGGCAGTGTGCTTTTCTTTCCTTCTCCCCTTCACCCACATTTGGCATCTCTCCCCAGGCTATCCCTCCCCACCTACCCCTCCCACTGGCCCTCCCCTTCTCCCCCAACAGACCCCAGTGTTTAGTACTCCCATTTCTGTGTCCATGTGTTCTCATTTTTCATCACCCACCTATGAGTGAGAATATGCCGTGCTTCATTTTCTGTTCTTGTGTCAGTTTGCTGAGGATGATGTTCTCCAGATTCATCCATGTCCCTACAAACGACACAAACTCATCATTTCTGATTGCTGCATAATATTCCATGGTGTATATGTGCCACATTTTTCCAATCCAGTCTATTATCAATGGGCATTTTGGTTGATTCCAGGTCTTTGCTATTGTAAACAGTGCTGCAATGAACATTCGTGTACATGTGTCCTTATAGTAGAACGATTTATAGTCTTTTGGATATATACCCAGTAATGGGATTGCTGGGTCAAATGGAATTTCTATTTCTAAGGCCTTGAGGAATCGCCACACTGTCTTCCACAATGGTTGAACTAATTTACACTCCCACCAACAGTGTAAAAGTGTTCCTTTTTCTCCACATCCTCTCCAGCATCTGTTGTCTCCAGATTTTTTAATGATCACCATTCTAACTGGCGTGAGATGGTATCTCAATGTGGTTTTGATTTGCATCTCTCTGATGACCAGTGACGATGAGCATTTTTTCATATGATTGTTGGCCTCATATATGTCTTCTTTCGTAAAGTGTCTGTTCATATCCTTTGCCCACTTTTGAATGGGCTTGTTTGTTTTTTTCCTGTAAATCTGTTTGAGTTCTTTGTAAATTATGGATATCAGCCCTTTGTCAGATGGGTAAACTGCAAAAATGTTTTCCCATTCTGTTGGTTGCTGATCCACTCTAGTGACTGTTTCTTTTGCCATGCAGAAGCTGTGAAGTTTGATTAGGTCCCATTTGTCTATTTTGGCTTTTGTTGCCAATGCTTTTGGTGTTTTGTTCATGAAGTCCTTGCCTACTCCTATGTCCTGGATAGTTTTGCCTAGATTTCCTTCTAGGGTTTTTATCGTGCCAGGTCGTATGTTTAAGTCTTTAATCCATCTGGAGTTAATTTTAGTGTAAGGTGTCGGGAAGGGGTCAAGTTTCTGGTTTCTGCACATGGCTAGCCAGTTTTCCCAACATCATTTGTTAAACAGGGAGTCCTTTCCCCCTTGCGTGTTTTTGTCAGGTTTATCAAAGATTGTATAGTTATAGATATGTTGTGTTGCCTCTGGTGTCTCTGTTTTGTTCCATTGGTCTATATCTCTGTTTTGGTACCAGTACCATGCTGTTTTGATTACTGTAGCCTTGTAGTATAGTTTAAAATCCAGTAGTGTGATGCCCCTGGCTGTGTCCTTTTTGCTTAGAATTGACTTGGCTATGCGGGCTCTCTTTTGGTTCCATATGAAGTTCATGGTGGTTTTTTCCAGTTCTGTGAAGAAAGTCAATGGTAGCTTGATGGGGATAGCGTTGATTCTGTAAATTACTTTGGGCAGTATAGCCATTTTCACGATATTAATTCTTCCTAACCATGAACATGGAATGTTTCTTCATCTGTTTGTGTCCTCTCTGATTTCGTTGAGCAGTGGTTTGTAGTTCTCCTTGAAGAGGTCCCTTACGTTCCTTGTGAGTTGTATTCCAAGGTATTTTATTCTTTTTGTAGCAATTGTGAATGGCAGTTCGTTCTTGATTTGGCTTTCTTTAAGTCTGTTATTGGTGTAGATGAATGCTTGTGATTTTTGCACATTGATTTTATATCCTGAGACTTTGCTGAAGTTGTTTATCAGTTTCAGGAGTTTTTGGGCTGAGGCGATGGGGTCTTCTAGGTATACTATCATGTCGTCTGCAAATAGAGACAATTTGGCTTCCACCTTTCCTATTTGAATACCCTTTATTTCTTTTTCTTGCCTGATTGCTCTGGCTAGAACTTCCAGAACTATATTGAATAGGAGTGGTGAAAGAGGGCATCCTTGTCTAGTGCCAGATTTCAAAAGGAATGCTTCCAGTTTTTTCCCATTCAGTATATTGGCTGTTGGTTTGTCATAAATAGCTTTTATTACTTTGAGATACCTTTCCATCGATACCGGGTTTATTGAGTGTTTTTAGCATAAAGGGCTGTTGAATTTTGTCAAATGCCTTCTCTGCGTCAATTGAGATAATCATGTGGTTTTTGTTTTTGGTTCTGTTTATGTGGTGAATTACATTTATAGACTTGCGTATGTTGAACCAGCCTTGCATCCCCGGGATGAATCCTACTTGATCATGGTGAATAAGTTTTTTGATTTGCTGTTGCAATCGGCTTGCCAATATTTTATTGAAGATTTTTGCATCTATGTTCATCATGGATATTGGCCTGAAGTTTTCTTTTCTTTTTGGGTCTCTGCCGGGTTTTGGTATCAGGATGATGTTGGTCTCGTAAAATGATTTGGGAAGTATTCCCTCTTTTTGGATTGTTTGAAATAGTTTTAGAAGGAATGGTACCAGCTCCTCTTTGTGTGTCTGGTAGAATTCGGCTGTGAACCCGTCTGGACCTGGGCTTTTTTTGTGTGGTAGGCTCTTAATTGCTGCCTTGACTTCTGACCTTGTTATTGGTCTATTCATAGTTTCAGCTTCCTCCTGTTTTAGGCTTCAAGGACACAGGTGTCCAGGAATTTATCCATTTCTTCCAGGTTTAGTAGTTTATGTGCATAGAGTTGTCTGTAATATTCTCTGATGATGGTTTGAATTTCTGTGGAATCTGTGGTGATTTCCCCTTTATCAGTTTTTATTGCATCTATTTGGTTGTTCTCTCTTTTCTTTTTAATCAATCTGGCTAGTGGTCTGTCTATTTTGTTGATCTTTTCAAAAAACCACCTCTTGGATTTATTGATTTTTTGAAGGGTTTTTCGTGTCTCAGTCTCCTTCAGTTCAGCTCTGATCTTAGTTATTTCTTGTCTTCTGCTGGGTTTTGAGTTTTTTTGATCTTGCTCCTCTAGCTCTTTCAATTTTGACGATAGGGTGTCAATTTTGGATCTCTCCATTCTCCTCATATGGGCACTTATTGCTATATACTTTCCTCTAGAGACTGCTTTAAATGTGTCCCAGAGGTTCTGGCATGTTGTATCTTCGTTCTCATTGGTTTCGAAGAACTTCTTTGTCTCTGTCTTCATTTCATTGTTTACCCAGTCAACATTCAAGAGCCAGTTGTTCAGTTTCCATGAAGCTGTGCGGTTCTGGGTTGGTTTCTGAATTCTGAGTTCTAACTTGATTGCACTATGGTCTGAGAGGCTGTTTGTTATGATTTCAGTTGTTTTGCATTTGTTGAGCAGTGCCTTACTTCCAATTATGTGGTCAATTTTAGAGTAGGTGTGATGTGGTGCTGATAAGAATGTATATTATGTGGATTTGGTGTGGAGAGTTCTGTAGATGTCTATCAGGTTTGCTTGCTCCAGGTCTGAGTTCAAGCCCTGGATATCCTTGTTGATTTTCTGTCTGGTTGATCTGTCTAATATTGACAGTGGAGTGTTAGAGTCTCCCACTATTAGTGTGTGGGAGTCTAAGTCTCTTTGTAAGTCATTAAGAACTTGCCTTATGTATCTGGGTGCTCCTGCATTGGGTCCATATATGTTTACGATCGTTAGCTCTTCTTGTTTTATCAATCCTTTTACCATTATGTAATGGCCTTCTTTGTCTCTTTTGATCTTTGTTGCTTTCACGTCTATTTTATCAGAGATGAGAATTGCAACTCCTGCTTTTTTTTGCTCTCCATTTGCTTGGTAAATCTTCCTCCATCCCTTTATTTTGAGCCTTTGTGTATCCTTGCATGTGAGATGGGTTTCCTGGATACAGCACATTGATGGGTTTTGGCTTTTTGTCCAATTTGCCAGTCTGTGTCTTTTGATTGGTGCATTTAGTCCATTTACATTTAGGGTTAATATTGTTATGTGTGAATTTGATACTGCCATTTTGATGCTAATTGGCTGTTTTGCCTGTTAGTTGTTGTAGGTTCTTCATTATGTTGATGCTCTTTAGCATTTAGTGTGATTTTGGAATGGCTGGTACTGGTTGTTCCTTTCTATGTGTAGTGCCTCTTTTAGGAGCTCTTGTAAAGCAAGCCTGGTGGTGACAAAATCTCTGAGTACTTGCTTGTTCGCAAAGGATTTTATTTTTCCTTCACTTCTGAAGCTCAGTTTGGCTGGATATGAAATTCTGGGTTGAAAGTTCTTTTCTTTAAGAATGTTGAATATTGGCCCCCACTCTCTTCTGGCTTGTAGTGTTTCTGCCGAGAGATCTGCTGTGAGTCTGATGGGCTTCCCTTTGTGGGTAACTCGACCTTTCTCTCTGGCTGCCCTTTGTATTTTCTCCTTTATTTCAACCCTGTTGAATCTGACGATTATGTGCCTTGGGGTTGCTCTTCTTGCGGAATATCTTTGTGGTGTTCTCTGTATTTCCTGCATTTGAGTGTTGGCCTGTCTTGCTAGGTGGGGGAAGTTTTCCTGGATGATGTCCTGAAGAGTATTTTCCAGCTTGGATTCATTCTCTTCATCCCCTTCTGGTACACCTATCAAATGTAGGTTAGGTCTTTTCACATAGTCCCACATTTCTTGGAGACTTTGTTCATTCCATTTTGTGCTTTTTTCTCTAACCTTGGTTTCTCGTTTAATTTCATTGAGTTGGTCTTCGACTTCAGATATTCTTTCTTCTGCTTGGTCAATTCGGCTATTGAAACTTGTTCATGCTTCGGGAAGTTCTCATATTGTGTTTTTCAGCTCCTTTAATTCATTCATATTCCTCTCTAAGTTATCCATTCTTGTTATCCTTTCGTCATATCTTTTTTTAAGTTCCTTAATTTCTTTGCATTGGTTTAATACATGTTCTTTTAGCTCACAAAAGTTTCTCATTATCCACCTTCTGAAGTCTAATTCCGTCATTTCATCACAGTCATTCTCCGTCCAGCTTTGCTCCCTTGCTGGTGAGCAGTTTTGGTCCTTTGTAGGAGGCGAGGTGTTCTGGTTTCGGGTGTTTTCCTCCTTTTTGCGCTGGTTTCTTCCCATCTTTGTGGGTTTATCCACTTGTCGTCTGCATAGTTGCTGACTTTTCGATTGGGTCTCTGAGTGGACACCCAGATTGTTGATGATGAAGTATTTCTGTTACTTGGTTTTCCTTCTACCAGCCTAGCCCCTTCGCTGTACGACTGCTGAGGTCCACTCCAGGCCCTGCTTGTCTGGGGTGCACCTCTAGCAGCTGTGGCACAGTGAGGGATGCTACCCGTTTCTTTTTCTGCTATCTTTGTCCCAGGATGATGCCTGCCAAATGTCAGTCTTTTGGATATAGAGGGGTCTGGGAGCTGCTTGAGGAGACAGTCTGTACTTTTTTGGAGCTCAATTGCTGAGCTGTGAGCTCTGTTGTTCATTCAGGGCTGTTAGGCTGCTATGTTTGATTCTGCTGCAACAGAGCTCATTAAAGAAAACCCTTTTTTTCTCAAATGCTCTGTGTTGGGGGGTTCGGGCTTTATTTTTTGATGTCCAATGAGGTGTCCTGCCCAGCTAGAAGGCAGACTAGCCACTGTTTGGCTGCCGAGGCTCCGCCCTGCTGTTGTGTGATTCGCCCTGTTCCTTCAGGCTCTGCTGTGGTCTCTGCCACGCCCTGTGGCGGAGTCTCTTCGTTGTAGTGTGTTGCCTCAGCAACGGCAGGCTGCGTCAGCAGTGGGCGTGTATCTCAGTAGGTATGGGTTGCCTTGGCAATGGCAGGCTGCGTCAGCAGTGGGCATGTATCTCAGTTGGGGCGGGTTGCCTCGGTAGTGGTGGACTCCCCTCCCCCACAGAGCGTCTCGGACAGTCTGCTCAGGATAGTTTGAAATCGCGGTTTTTTTCGTCCCACTGGGTATCCCAAACGATCTGTCCCTGCAATCCCCTGGGCTGGCCTACTGTCCAAGTCTCGTTCAGTCTCAAGTCCAGCCCTCTCAAGTCTCAGGTTGCCGGTTCAACAGGGCACCCGGACAAGCGCGCCCTGTGGGGATTGCTGGAGGGCCGGCCGCCACCACCCCAGCTGCCGGCTTCGCCAGGCAGAACTACTGCCTGGCGTCCCATGTCTTTTTTATACTTGGGAGTTTCCCCGTTCTGTGGGCAACAAAGATCAGTCTGGAAATGCAGCTCCAACTCACCTGTTTGCGGATTCAACGAGAGCTCCAATCCTGGGTTGTTCTCACAGCGCCATCTTGAGTCCTCCCCCACCAGCTATCATATTACTATTCCAGGTGGCAGGAAGGAGTTGGGGAGGCCAGAGAGGAATACCCTGTCACCAGTTTATCTTGTTTTATTTTTTTAGATGAAGTCCTGCTCTTTCACCCAGTCTGGAGTGCAGTGACAGAATCATGGCCCACTGCAACTTCCACCTATCAGGTTCAAGTGATTCTCCTGCCTCAGCCTCCCAAGTAGCTGGGACTACAGGTGTGTGCCATAACACCTGGCTCACTTTTACATTTTTAGTAGAGACAGGGTTTCACCATGTTGGCAAGACTTGTCCTGAATTCCTGATCTCAGTTGATCCACCTGCCTCAGCCTCCCAGAGTGCTAAGATTACAGGCATGAGCCACCATTCCTGTCCTCTGTCCCCAATTTTAAGGCTGCTTATTAAAAGTTTAGCCCAGGCCAGGCACAGTGGCTCACCCCTGTAACTTTGGGAGGCTGAGGCAGGCAGATCACAAGGTCAAAAGATCAAGACCATCCTGGCCAATCTGGTGAGACCCTGTCTCTACTAAATACAAAAAGTTAACCAGACATGGTGGTTCATGCCTGTAATCGCAGCTACTCAGGAGGCTGAGACATGGGAATCACTTGGATCTGGGAGGCAGAGGTTGCAGTGAGCCAAGATTGTACCACTGCACTACAGCCTGGTGACAGAGTGAGACTCCACCTCAAAATTAGGAAAAAATTTAGCCCAGCATTTGTGTGTTTCTTGACTGTAGCTTAATCACACAGCCATGCCTTATTGCGAGGGTGGCAAGGGAAGGTCTTTTTCACACTTAGTAGTAGTATGGTCAGCTGAAGCAGACACCAGCAAAGATGGGGAGAAGGGCAATGGTCATCTGCCCAGCTCTACAGCAGGATTTAAGATCTAGAATCAAACTGAGTTGCAATACTGGCTCTGTTATCTTGAACACATTACTGAATCTTGTGGTGCCTCAGTTTTTTTGTTCGTATAATGAGGATATTAGTGTCCTCTCCTAGGAGTTTTCTGAGAGGGAAATGTGAAACACCACTTCCAGTGCCAGCACAGTGTCTGCTACATGCCAGCTCTTACTCTGGGGAAGAGGCTGGTCTGCATGGGTGCTGCTTAGAAAATGGCAGTTGTGTTCTCTAGAGGGGCCCAGAGATCAGGAAGACTGAACTGCTTCATGGTCGTTTCTGGCAGGTTTGGCCATGGCACCTTTCTGCTTTTCCTGGAAACCATTTACCAGAAAGTGACTGGCAAGGAGCTGAGATATGAGGGCCTGATGGTCAAACCCAGCATCCTCACTTACCAGTATGCAGAGGAGCTGCTCAGGTAACAGGCAGAGAGGCGAAGCTGGGCTGACCGCATCCAGAAGCTCTATGCTGTGGGGTAGGCTCTACTTCCCCTCCTCCATCTCTTTCATGATGTCTCCTTCCCTCCATCTCTTCTCTTACCCCGTTTCCCTGTATCTGATTCACTCTTCTGCCCTGAAACTCTCCTCTGCTCCCTTTGCTTTGCAACACTGAGTTAGAGCTTTCTTCTTTTTCCTTTTCCAGTGTGGCTGCCCCTGCTGGGACAACCCTATGTCTGATGTGTATGATGCCAATCTGTTCCACCAGTACCTGCAGAAGGCAACATGTGATGGGGTGCCAGAACTTGGGGCTGGGGGCCCACGGCAGTAACCACCCTCAGCAAGTCAGAGCTGCATTTCCATCCTGGTGTGCGCAGGCATGTACAATCCCAGGGACCTGCAGTCCATGGAGCCTGTGCTTGGAGGAGAGAAGTCTCCATTCTATGGGCATTGAGACTTCTGCTTCATTTCAGGGCTCATGGAGGCCTCCCACATGGTGAAGGACATGAATGAGGCTGTGCAGCTGGTCTTCTGCAAGGAGGGCTGGGCTTGGGAGTGAGGACAGTTTGGTGGAGGTGAGTGGGTGAGGCCCATTGGCTGGGCTCTGGCCCATCACTGGGCTCAGGTCAGGGCTTGGTTCCCTTGCCACCCTTTCTGCTGCTTCATGAGTGTGGTGTTACTGGTTACTTGGAAGAAGACATGGCTTTTTTTCCTGCTGGGTAGCATTCTCTATGGAACTGTTGGAATTTTCTGGGCCCAGTTTCCATGTGCCTCTCCTGGCAGTCTAACCCCAGGCCAGTCTCTTTACTGGTGTGCCTCAGTGTCCTTCTCATTTCAGTAGGGACTTCTGGAAAGGGGGAGCAGTGTGGAATACTGTGGATGACTCTGCAGAGCCTTTGCTGGCACTGAAGGAGTGTGTCTGGTCGGCAGAGTATCTAACACCAGATGCTACTTTTTACTGTAGTTTATTACCCAGAGATTTGGGGCTAATTTTTTTACAATTAAAATAATAAATAGTCACAATGCCCTCTCTTGTGAAGCTCTGTCTGGAGTGTACTCAAAGTTTTGTGGGCAGAGGAGAGAGAGGTAGTGGTGCTGGGTGGCTCTGGGGCTTGGTGCTGGGTGGCATTTCAACTCCACGAGGTACCCACGTCTCCTTTCCTACCTCCCGCCCACAAGCCCACACCCATTCTGGGCTGTAAAGCCTGAGGCTGTACAGGAATGAGTTATGCCTGGCTTTGGCATACACTTAGCAACTTCCCTAGTGTGGAAAAGAAGAGAGATCTTGTAACTGCTTTGTTCTAAAGAAAGCAGCTCTTCCTGCAGTGACTAGAAAACATGCTGCTTCTTGCCTCCCTTCCTTTAGGAGTAACCAACTTTATTTCTTCATTCGTCTGTGTCACTGGTAGCCTCAGCATCTGCAAATTCTCCAGACAGTTCTCGACCTCATTTTACTCCAGTGGCCGTTTGCATTTGACACAAATGATGTCTCCTTTCCTCGTTCTTTTTTTGTTTTAGATGAGCTGTCTGACTTGGGAGCTCGTCTGGGCTGCACCTGGAGCTGTTGCTCCAAGACATGATGCAACACTCTGAGAAGTGGGGCAGGCTCTGAACTCTGAAGCACCTTGGTGACAGCCATCTGAGCCATTGGCCAGGACAGTCCTGCTGGCTCATAATTGCATTGTGGCCAGCATTTTCCAAAGCATTTTGAAACTGGCATCATCTGTTCGTACTCTGTTAGAGCCTCGCAGAGCCCCTCAAGGAGAGAGAATTCTTACCTGTGCCATTTTCAGAAATGAAGGCACAAAGTCAGAAACCATTCACTCTTTTTTTTTTAGTTTAACAGAGTCTTGCTTTGTCACCCAGGCTGGAGTACAGTGGTGCCATCTTGGCTCACTGCAATCTCTGCCATCTGGGTTCAAGCAATTCTACTGCCTCAGCCTCCTGAGTAGCTGGGACTACAGACGAGTGCCATTATGCCCAGCTAGTTTTTGTAACCATTCCTTTATATATTTAGAATATTTTGAGGTGATTCCCCGCTATGTTGACTCAGCTGGTCTTAAACTTCTGGACTCAGGCAGGCAATCTTTCTGCCACAGTTTCCCAAAGTGGTGGGATTACAGGTGTGTGTCACCACACACTACACACTCAAGCTGGAGTGCAATGACATGATCTTACTCACTGCAACCTCTGCCTCCTGAGTTTAAGTGATTGTCCTGCCTCAGCCTCCTGAGTAGCTGGAAGTACAGGTGCCTGACACCATGCTCAGCTAATTTTTTCTATTTTCAGTGGAGACAGGGTTTCATGATGTTGGGCAGGCTGGTCTCGAACTTCTGACCTTAGGTGATCCACCCACTTTGGCCTTTCAAAGTGTTGAAATTACAGGTGTGAGCCACTGTGCCCAGCCTGTAATTTTTTGTTGAAACAGGAACTTAGTTATGTTATCCAGGCTGGTCTGGAACTCCTGGGCTCAAGTGATACCCCTGCCACAGCCTCCCAGACTGTTAGAATAACAGGCATGAGCCATGGTGCCCAGACCCTATTTCTTACTTGTTTGGATTTCCTAAAGATATCATAAGCTATTTCAAGCTGGGTGCAAAAGTGCAAGTGTCCTACCACATTACTTATGCAAATCTAGAGATCAGGCCCAGCCACTCAGCTCTGATTACAATTATGTCCCTTGGGGGCTTTGTCTAAACGCTGGAACCAAAACTCACATCCAGCTGCCATCATTTGTTCAATCCCAAAATGAATGAAAATGTTCTCTTTTTGTGTTTTGATGAAGCCAAGTGAATGGAAAAAAAAAGACTGAGTACATCAGATAGGATGTAAGGCCATATTTTTAATGAAATTATTAACATGGGACAAAACTTTATCAGGTGTTCACATTGAACATATAAAATCACCTTGGGTCTGAACCATTACCTTGGAATCAGAGCATGGGCACTTCCTTGGTGTTCCCCTTGGTGGCAGCCATCTGCTCTTGGCCTGGGGCAGGTGCAGGGAGTCTGCTGGTAATTGGGACACCCTGCAGAGCTGGGGTTGCTGTGGTAACCAGATGCTGCCTGGGGGGCGGAATTTTAAAATATCTCAGCTATAATAGTTTTTTTTTTTTGTTACATTCTGTCACTTCCCCAGTGCTGCGTCGTGCTGCTGAGATGAGCCATGTGGATACACTGGGGGCCCTTGGCAGGCAGCTTCTGTGGGTGTTGGAAGTGGGAAGATGCTCTCAGTGTGAACTGCTGGGCAGCTGACAGCCTCAGATTTTGCCTCCATGTTCCTCCAGCTCTTGGTTTTAAAGCCTTGTGTCATTTTCTCTCTTTTTGAGGAAAGGGAGGGGGTGGAGAGAGTATAGGAGTTTAGCTTGAAAGTTTTTCCCTACCTCCTCCCACTCTGACTTGAGCTTTCTGGTTCTGCATTTCTAGGTGAGCAGCTGTGGCGTTGCTGGAGCCGTCTCATTGGGGAGGGAAGGGGTGTTCCTTTTTCCCTTTTTGTCTGCTTTTTTTCTATGGTCTTTCTAATTTCCTCTTTTGGCTTCATTTGTTCACATTTAAATGACTGTTGCACTCCTACTGAGCACAATGTTAAGAAATGAGGGCCGGAAGCAGTGGCTTATGCCTGTAATCCCAGCATTTTGGGAAGCCAAGGCAGGCAAATCACTTGAGGTCAGGAGTTTGAGACCAGCCTGGCCAGCATAGTGAAACCTCATCTCTACTAAGAAAAAAAATACAAAAATTAGCCAGGCCTGGTGGTGGGTGCCTGTGGTTCAGGTACTCAGGAGGCTGAGACAGGAGAATCACTTGAACCCAGGAGGCAGAGGTTGCAGTGAGCCAAGATCATGCCACTGCACTCCAGCCTGAACAGAGTGAGACTGTGTATCAAAAAAAGAGAGAAACTGCCCTTGCTTTAGAGGAGTCCATCCTGTCTTGACCCTGGACTTGCCTATCAGATATCAAGCATTTTTATAAAGTTACAGTAATCAAGACACTATTCTACTGGCAGAGGGAGAGATACAAATCAATGGGACAAAATGAAGTGCCCAGAAATAGACCTACACAGGTTTGAAAAGGCGGCTTCACAAAGTATTTCTTCCTCCTCCTCCACTTCTTCTTCTTCTTCTTCTTCTTCTTCTTCTTCTTCTTCTTCTTATTCTTATTCTTATTCTTATTCTTATTCTTATTCTTATTCTTCTTGTTTTCTTCTTTCTTCTTCTTCTTTCTTCTTCTTCTTCTTATTCTTCTTGTTTCCTTCTTTCTTCTTCTTCTTTCTTCTTCTTCTTATTCTTCTTGTTTTCTTCTTTCTTCTTCTTCTTTCTTCTTTCTTCTTCTTCTCTTTCTTCTTTCTTCTTCTTCTTATTCTTCTTGTTTTCTTCTTTCTTCTTCTTTCTTCTTTCTTCTTCTTCTCTTTCTTCTTTCTTCTTATTCTTCTTGTTTTCTTCTTTCTTCTTCTTGTTTTCTTCTTTCTTCTTTCTTCTTCTTCTCTTTCTTCTTTCTTCTTCTTCTTCTTCTTCTTGTTTTCTTTCTTCTTCTTCTTGTTTTCTTCTTTCTTCTTTCTTCTTGTTTTCTTCTTTCTTCTTCTTCTTCTTGTTTTCTTCTTTCTTCTTTCTTCTTCTTCTTGTTTTCTTCTTTCTTCTTCTTTCTTCCTTCTTCTTCTTCCTTTCTTCTTTCTTCTTCTTCTTCTTGTTTTCTTTCTTCTTCTTCTTCTTCTTCTTCTTCTTCTTCTTCTTCTTCTTCTTCTCCTCCTCCTCCTTCTTTCTCCTCCTCCTCCTCCTTCTTTTTCTTCTTCTTCTTCTCCTCCTCCTCCTTCTTTCTCCCCCTCCTCCTCCTCCTCCTCCTCCTCCTCCTCCTCCTCCTCCTCCTCCTTCTTCTTCTTCTTCTTCTTTGCTTCTTCTTTTAAAATAGAGATGGGGTTTCACCATGTTGGTCAGATTGTTCTCGAACTCCTGACCTCGTGATACTCCCATCTTGACCTCCCAAAGTGTTGGGATTAAAGGCATGAGCCACTGCGCCCAGCTTCCTTCTGATTTCATAATCTCATATGGGTCAGGTGGCTACTCTTGACCTTTCCCCTTCAAGTGCCAGGTACCCAGGCACCCTCCAGTTGGTGGTGCTGTCATCTCCTACACATGGCTTGCAAGGTCTGTGGGAGAGAGCATGAATGTAAGACTGTGACAGGATTTATGGCCGAACCAGGCTGTGGTGGGTACCACTTGTGTATGTGTTCATTGGCTAGCCATATGGTTCTAATGTGACTAGAGAGAGGATGGAAAATGTGGTTTCTCAGCCTAGGAAGAGGAAATGGGATAGGACAGCATCTAGTCTGTCTCTGTTGCCATATTACTATTTACTAGGAATAAAGAAATTCTGGTCCAGGAGTGGTGGCTCATGCTGGTAATCCTAGCACGTTGGGAGGCTGAGGCAGGCAGATCATCAGGTTAGGAGTTTGAGACCAGCCTGACCAACATGGTGAAACCCCATCTCTACTAAAAATGCAAAAATTAGCTGGGCATGGTGGTGCATGCCTGTAATCCCTGCTACTCAGTAGGCTGAGGCAGGAAAATGGCTTGAACCTGGGAGGCGGAGGTTGCAGTGAGTGGAGATTGCGCCATTGCACTCCATCCCGGGTGACAGGGCAGGACTCCATCTCAAAAAAAAAAAAAAGACTAAAGGAAATTCCAGCCAGGTTTGGTGGCTTATGCCTGTAATCCCAGCACTCTGGGAGGCTGAGGCAGGAGGATTGCTTGAGCCTAGGAGTTTGAGACCAGCCAGGGCAACATAGGGAGGCCCTATCTCTACAAACAAACAAAAATAGCTGGGCATGGTGGCACATGCTGTAGTCACAGCTACTTGGAAAGCTTAGGCAGAAGGGTTGCTTGAGCTCAGGATTCATGGTTACAGTGAACTATGGTTGTGCCACTGCCCTCTGGTCTAGACAAGAGAGCAAGAGCAGTAAAGCCAAAAATTCTGTTTTGCTCAATTTTTGTTGAAATTCATAAATAGATATTAAGTGTTCATTGTTTTTCTGTATTTGATATGTTGATCTTAAGTGTTTCTCTTCTTTAACCTGTTAATATGGTAAGCTATATTAATAGATTTTTTTCTTTTCTTTTTCCTTTTTTTTTTAAGAGATGGGGTTTCATGTTGGCCAGGATGGTCTCCATCTCTTGACCTCATAATGCACACGCCTTGGCCTCCCAAAGTGCTGAGATTATATATTATATATATATAATATACATATAAATATATATGTATGTATATATATTTTAAAGATGGGGTTTCACCATATTGGTCAGGCTGGTCTTGAACTCCTGACCTCAGGTGATCTGCCTGCCTCAGCCTGCCAAAGAGCTGGGATTACAGGCATGAGCCACTGCACCTGGCTTATTAATAGATTTTGTTTTCATCTTTTTTTTTTTTGGAGACAGGGTCTTGCTCTGTCACCCTGGCTGCAGTGCAGTTGTGCAATCCTGCTCACTGCAGCCTCCACCTCCTGGGATTAAGCAGTTCTCCCACCTCAGCCTCTCAAGTAGTGGGACTACAGGTATGAGCCACCACACCCAGCTAATTCAATTTTTTATTTTTTGTAGAGGCATGGCCTCACCATGTTGCCTTGGCTGGCCTCAAACTCCTGGGCTTTAAGTGCTCCTCTCATCTTGGCCTCCAGAATGTTGATATTACAGGTGTGAGTCCCTATGCCCAGTCTGTTTTCAACTTTAACTCTTTTTGTCGTTCCTGGGATAAAACCAAATTGGTTATGTTACATGTTGCTGGCAGCTACTACAGCAACAGTTCAGGGGCTCTTCGTCAATGTTCACAAGTGTGATCAAGCTATGTGCAAGTTGATTCGGGCTGTTAAAATACCATAGTCTGTGTGTCCTCTGAAAACAAATTTATTTCTCATACTTTTGGAGACTTGGGACAATCCAAGAGCTTGGTAGCACCTTTAGTATTTTCTCCAAACTGGGTTCTTGTTCTTTTCTATATGGATGGGCTGATCATTTTTCAGAACTTTAAGTTCTTACTCCTTTTTGCTTAACAGTTCTGCCTTTATGTCACTTATGTCTCTCTTGAATCGTACTAGAAGCAGTCATAAGGAGCTAGGTTACTCCTTCAATACTTGGTTTAGAGATTTCCTAATCCCATTGTAAGTTTCATTGCTTGCAATTTTTACCTCCACAAAATGATAGAACATGAACACAGTTTAGCCAATTCTTTGCTGCTTCCTAACAAGGATGGCCTTTTGTCCAGCTTCTAGTAAATGTTCTTCATTTCCATCTGTGACTCCATCAGAATGGCCTGACTGCCTATAATCCAAGCACTTTGGGAGGTCAAGGTGGGTGAATCACTTGAGGCCAGGAGTTCTAGACCAGCCTGGTCAACATGGTGAAACCCCGTCTTTACTAAAATTGCAAAAATTAGCCAATTGTGATGGCATGTACCTGTACTCCCAACTACTTGGGAGGCTGAGGAAGGAGATTCACTTGAACCTGGGAAGTGGAGGTTGCAGAAGGCTCACACCACTGCACTCCAGCCTGGGCAACACAGTAAGACTCTGACTCAAAAAAGAAAAAAAAGAGAATGGCGGTACTGTCCATATTCCTACCAACATTCTGTTCAGCATTACTTAGGTATTCTCTAAGAAGATTGGGGTTTCTCTACAGCTCTCCTCTTTTCTTTCTGAGACCTCATCAGAATAACCCTTAATGTCCACATTTATAGCATACACCTCAAAACTCTTCCAGCCTCTACCCATTACCCAGTTCCAAAGTGCTAGAATTACAAACGTGAGCCGCCATGCCTGGCCATAGTTCCTTCTTTGAGTTTTCATTGTACTGGCTTTTCTCTCTTCCACTTTTATTTATTAATTTTGAGACAAGATCCCACTCTGTTGCCCAGGCTGGAAGTGATGTGATCATGGCTCACTATAGCCTTGAACTCCTGGGCTCAAGAGGTTCTTCCACCTCAGCCTTCCAAGTAGCTGGGGCTACAGGCATGGCCATTATGTCTGACAAATTTATTATTTTTTGTAGAGACAGGGCCTTGCTATGTTGCCTAGGCTGATCTCAAACTACTAGCCTTAAGTGACCTTCCTACCTTAGCCTCCCAAAATGCTAGGATTACAAGCCACTGTGCCCAGCTAGTTTATTAAGTTGGATGCTTACCTTATTAAATGTTCAATTTTCTCCTTTAGTAACACAAACATTTAAGGCTATACATTTTCCTTTTCTGCTTTGGTTATATCCCATCCATTTTGACAGGCAGTAATTTTATGTTCATTTAGTTGTAAATATTTTATTTTCTTTTTTTCATAAGATAGGGTTTCACCTAGTCTCAACCTCCTGACCTCAGGTGATCCACCCTCCTTGGCCTCCCAAACTGCTGGGATTACAGGAATGAACCCCTGAGCCTGGCTAGTTCTAAATATTTTCTAATTTTTGGATGAGTTATTCAGAAGTATGTCTTTAAACTTCCAAATATGTGGAGATGAGGTGATTGGTCATCGTTTTGTTACTGTATTCAAATCTAATTGTTGTGAGGTCAAATAATTGGTCTGACCAGGCTGGGTGGCACGTGCCTATAGTCCCAGCTATTTGGGAGGCTGAGGCTGGAGGATCTCTTGAGCCCAGGAGTTCTGGGCTGCAGTGTGCTATGCCAATCAAGTGTCTGCACTAAGTTCAGCATTAATATGGTGACCTCCCGGGAGTGGGGGACCATCAGGTTGCCTAAGGAGGGGTAAACCGGCCCAGGTCAGTAATAGAGCAGGTCAAAACTCCCATGCTGATCATTAGTGGGATCACACCTATGAATAGCCATGGCCGCTTATTTTAAAAAAAAAGAAAAAAGAAAAGAATTGGTCTGTACATAGTCATGCTTTGTAAATGTTGCATGTAAAATTGCAAACAATGTGTAGTATCTAAATTTGGAGGTACAGAGCTCTAAATTCAGCCATTAGATCAAGCTTGTTAATGACGTGGTTGAACTTGTATATGTCTGTACCAATGTTTTATCTGTTTGGTCTATCACTAACTGAGAGATATGTTTATTTTTTAATTTTTTATTGCATTTTAGGTTTTGGGGTACATATGAAGAACATGCAAGATAGTTACATAGGTACGCACGTGGCAGTGTGATTTGCTGCCTTCCTCCCCTTCACCTATATCTGGCATTTCTCCCCATGCTATCTCTCCCCAACTCCCCACCATCCCTCCCCTATTCCCCCCAACAGACCCCAGTGTGTAGTGCTCCACTCCCTCTGTCCATGTGTTCTCATTGTTCAACACCCGCCTATGAGTGAGAACATGCGGTATTTTATTTTCTGTTCTTGTGTCAGTTTGCTGAGAATGATGTTCTCCAGATTCATCCATGTCCCTACAAAGGACATGAACTCATCGTTTTTGATTGCTGCATAATATTCCATGGTGTATATGTACCGCATTTTCCCTGTCCAGTCTATCATCGATGGGCCTTTGGGTTGATTCCAAGTCTTTGCTATTGCAAACAGTGCTGCAATGAACATTCGTGTGTCCTTATAGTAGAACGATTTATAATCCTTTGGATATATACCCAGTAATGGGATTGCTGGGTCAAATGGAATTTCTATTTCTAGGTCCTTGAGGAATTGCCGCACTGTCTTCCACAATGGTTGAACTAATTTACACTCCCACCAGCAGTGTAAAAGTGTTCCTATTTCTCCACATCCTCTCCAGCATCTGTTGTCTCCAGATTTTTTAATGATCACCATTCTAACTGGCGTGAGATGGTATCTCAACGTAGTTTTGATTTGAATTTCTCTAATGACAGTGATGATGAGCATTTTCTTATATATGTTTGTTGGCCTCATGTATGTCTTCTTTTGTAAAGTGTCTGTTCACATCCTTTGCCCACTTATGAATGGGCTTGTTGAGAGATATGTTTATATTCCCCACTATAATGAGGTTATTTGCCAATGTCTCATAAATACTATCCATTTTTATTTTTATATTTTAGGGCTATGTTATTGAGCACATACACATTCAGAATTACAGTTTTCTGTAACTTTGTCCTTTTACAGCTGCAAATATTTATATAACATTTTGTTCTGAGTACTTTCTATATGTTTATTTACTTCATGTAATAACTCTGTGAAGTGGCTATTAATATTTTCTCCATTTGCTAGTGGGAAAATCCAGGAAAGAGAGATTAAGTAACTTGCCCAAGGTCACTCAGCTTCTAAATGGTGGAGTCAGCCTGGGATGGTGGCCCATGCCTGTAATCCCAGCCCTTTGGGAGGCCGAGGCAGGCAGATCACTTGGGGTCAGGAGTTCAAGAGCAGCCTGGCTAACATGGTGAAACCCTGTCTTTACTAAAAATACAAAACAATTATCTGGGTTTGATGGTGGGTGCCTGTAGTCCCAGCTGCTTGGGAGGCTGAGACCAGACAATTTCTTAAATCTGGGAGGCAGAGGTTGCAGTGAGCCAAGACTGCATCCCTGCACTCCAGCCTGGGTGACACAGTGAGATTCTGTGTCAAAATAAAATAGAATAAAATGAAATGAAATAGTTTGAATACAGGTAGTCTGGCTCTAGTGTGTGTACCCTTCACTACTATGCTGTATTGTCTTTTATGATTACATAGTGAACTTCTTTATCTCTAAGAATATTCTTTGTCATATAGTTTATTTTTTCCAGCATTAGTATTGCTAACCCCACTTTTTAAAGTTGGTGTTTGCCTAGTTTAATTATATACATGCATTAAATCGTATTTGTGTATTTTTTCTTCAACCTTTTTAAACTTTGTCTTTATATTTTAGGAATATTTCTCTTTTTATTTTATTTTTTATTTATTTTTTGAGACAGGGTCTTGCTCTGTCAACCAGGCTGGGGTACACTGCAACCTCCAACTTCTGGGCTCAAGGGATCCTCCCACTTCAGCCTCCCAACTAGCAGGAACTATAGGCATGTATCACTACACCTGGCTAATTAAAAAGAATTTTTTTTCTAAAGGCATCTCACTTTGTTGCCCAGTCTGGGCTCAAGGATTCCTCCTGCCTCAGCCTCCTAAAGAGCTGGGATTACAGGCATGAGCCACCATGCCAGGCCGTGGGTTATTTCTTGTAAAAGCCTATAACTGGAAATTAAAAAAATAAATCCAAGCTGATCATCTGTTGTTTAATATGACATCTTTTGTGATTACTGATTATGTAGCTTCATTTCTATAGTCCATTGCATTCTGACTTCTGTTATCTCTGATGAGAAGTCTGCCATTAATTTAATTGTTGTTTGTTGTAAGTCGTTTGTTTTTCACCGTTTGATTTTCTTAAGCTCCTTTTCCTGCCTAGAGTTCTACAATTTTACTTGAAAACATCTAGGAGCATGTTTATTTTTATTCATCCTGTTTAGGAGAATGAATTCCTAAATCTGTGGATTGGAGAAGTTCTTTCACCAATTTTTGAAAATTCTCAGTTCAAGTTTCTTTGCTGTCTTTCCCTTATTCCTTCTATTTTCTCCTTCTGGAGCTTCTGTCAGACATATTTTAGATCTTCCAATCTATCTCTCATGTCTCCTGTCTCATATATTTTCAGTCTCCTCTCTGTGCTACAGTCTAGAGACTGTCCTCATATATATTATTACATTCACTCACTTCAGTTGTGTCTAACTGGCTGTTGAGCTCATCCATTAATTTTTTTCAGTGGCTATCCAGTAATGTCTGCTATTTGCAGTTTTACTGTTTATGGTTTCAGTTCCATGGTAAAGCACTGTCTGAAATATTAAGACATTTTGAGAGAGAGAGGTACCACATTCACTTTCATTATAATATATTGTTATAATTGTTCTATTATGTGTTATTGTTAATCTCCTACTGTATCTAATTTATGAATTAAACTTTATCATAGCTATGTATAAAAAAAACTGTGTGTGTGTGTGTGTGTGTGTGTGTGTGTGTGTGTGTATCTCCTCAGTTTCAGGCATCCACTGGAGGTCTTGAAATGAATCCCTCAAGGACTACTATATACTTGAAATCTGAAGGTTTCTTTTATTTTCTTTTTTGAGACAGGGTCTTGCTCTGTCACCCAGGCTGAAGTACAGCGGCATGATCATAGCTCACTGTAACCTCCTCTTGGCCTCAAATGATCCTCCCACATTAGCCTCCTGGGGGGCTAGGACTACAGACTTATGCCACCATGTTCAGCTACTTAAACTATATATATATACTTTAGGCTGGGTGTGATGGCTCACACCTATGATCCCAGCAGTTTGGGAGGCCAAGGCAGGCAGATCACCTGAGGTCAGGAGGTCAAGACTAGCCTGGCCAACATGGCAAAACCCCGTCTCTACTAAAAACATAAAAATGAGCGAGTTGTGGTGTCAGGTGCTTGTAATCCCAGCTACATTGGAGACTGAGGCATGAGAATCTCTTGAACCCAGGAGGCAGAGGTTGCAGTGAGCTGAGATCATGCCACTGCACTCCAGCCTGGGGTACAGTGAGACTCTGTCTCAAAAAAAAAACGTTATTTTTAGAGATGAGGTCTTGCTATGCTTCCCAGGCTGATCTCGAATGCATCTGACCAGGTTTTTTGTTTGTTTATTTTTTAGCAAGTCTGGTAGGACTGAAGTGTGTGTTTGTTTATTTTCTCCCAAGGTAGAGTATTGCTTTGTCTCCCAGGCTGCAGTGCAGTGGCACAATCTAAGCTCACTGCAACCTCTGCTTCCCAGGTTCAGGCAATTCTCCTGCCTCTACCTCCTGAGTAGCTGGGATTACAGGAGTGAGCCACCATGCCCAGCTAATTTTTTCTATTTTTAGTAGAGACAGGGTTTCACCATGTTGGCTGGGCTGGTCTCAAACTCCTGACCTTGTCATCCACCCACCTTCACCTCCCAAAGTGCTGGGATTACAGGTGGGAGCCACCATGCCTGGCTAGTGTTTTTTTTTAAATTGTTTCCTTTTTTGTATTGAGTTTTTATAGTGTAACGTTTTAATTTCTTTAATGACTTCTAAACTAATGTTTTGGATTATTGTCTTAGTGTCACTCTAGAGCTTATACATATTAGCTTATCAAAATTCACTTCAGATTTATATCACCTTAATTCCAGTGAGTTAAAAAAACTTCATTTCTATTCCTTCTTTGTTTTCTGGTGCTATTACTATTATACACTATACATATATAACTTTTTTTGAGACAGGGTCTTGCTATGTTGCTCAGGCTGGAGTGCAGTGGTGCAGTTGGGGCTCACTGTAGCCTCAGTCTCCTGGGCTCAAGTGATCCTCCCACCTCAGTCTCCTAAGTGGCATAGGCATGTGCCACTATGCCTGGCTAATTTTTGTTTGTTTCTTTGAGGCAGAGTCTTGCTCTGTCTCCCAGGCTGGAGTGCAGTGGTGAGATCTCAGCTCATTGCAACATCTGTTTCCTTGGTTCAAGCAATTCTCCTCCCTCAGCTTCCCTAGTAGAGTAGCTGGGACTATACCATGCTAATTTTTTTTAATGGCTGGTTAATTTAAAAAATACTTTTTGTAGAGACAGGGTTTTGCCATGTTGTCTAGGCTGGTCTCAAACTCCTTAGCTCAGGCAGTCCACATGCCTTGGCCTCCCAAAGGCTAGGACTACAGGCGTGAGCCACCATGCCTGGCCTATATATAAGATATTAAAAAATATCTAACTGTATCTGTATTTTACTATTTCTGGTGGTTTTTTTATTTTTTAATGAATTTGCATTACCATCTGATGTCATTTCCTTGCATTAATACAGTTTGCTCTTAACTACCTTCTTTGTGCTGTTATTGTCAAATGTATTACATGTCTATATGTTAAAGGCCCAACAATACAGCTATAGTATTTTTTTTCTTTTTAAAGACGGGGTTTCACCCTGTTGGTCAGGCTGGTCTTGAACTATTGACCTCAGGTGATCTGCCTGCCTTGGCCTCCAAAGTGTTTGGATTACAGGCATGAGCCACCATGCCTGGCCAACAGTTATAGTTTTATGCAATTGCTTATTTAATAGATTAAGAGAAGAAATATGCAAAACACCTATTTTTGAAAAATTTTTTGGGGAAATGGAGTTTCACTCTATCACCCAGGCTAAAGTACAGTTCCCGGGTTCAAACGATGCTTCTCAGCCTCCTGAGTGGCTGGGACTATAGGCCTGTGCCACCAAGCCCCACTAATTTTTGTATTTTTAGTAAAGATGGGGTTTTGCCACATTGACCAGGCTGGTCTTGAACTCCTGACCTCAGCTGATCCACCTACCTCAGTCTCCCAAAGTGCTGGAATTACAGGCGTGAGCCATCATGCCTGGCCTAAATTTAAATTTAGATAGCCACATGCTAGATAGCATGGCTAAGTGAGACTGACTACATATCTGAAGGCATTCACACCCTCGTGTATTTCACTTTCCAGTCTGGTTACCTATTCGTTTATGGTTCCAAGAGTTTTCCTTACTCTTTGAGATTAACTGCATTTAAAGAATGTTCTATTTCATTGAGTGTTTTTTTTTTTGTAAGCTAGGGAGTTTTTGATATGCTTTAATTCACTGTATTGCCAGAATTAGAACATAGTCTGTGTATCTCCATTTTCCATTCCCTCTAATCCATTGTCTGCACGATCAAGCAACTCTTTTTTGTTCTTTTTCTTTTTTTTATTTATTCTTTTTCTTTAAAAAAGACAGGGTTTCCCCATGTTTGTCAGTCTGGTCTTGAACTCCCGACCTCAGGTAATCCACCCACCTTGGTCTCCAAAGTGCTTGGAATACAGGCGTGAGCCACCGCACCCGGCTGATCAAGCAGCTTTTCTAACATGCACATCTGTGCTTGGTGTACTCCTGATTTCAAGAGTTCCTTCCTGCCTTAGAATGCAGCCCAGGTTTGGCCTGGGCTTGGTGGCCCACGGGAACTCAGCTCTGCCTGTGTCCTCAGCTGTGCCTTTCATCAAATGGTCTCCTGTACTTAAATTCAAGCATAGCCAATATTTGTCACTCTGTACAGGGCCTGCTACTTTATGCCTTAGGCCCTTTGTCCATCTTGGTCCTGACTGCTCTTCTGATCCAGCTCTACCTCCAATCTGCTCCCCAGCACCTGCTGAGTTTTCAAAACAGCACTCTTGTCTTGCCCTCTGTGAAGGCTTTGCTGCCCCACTCCTGTTTTGTATCTCTTCTGGACCTTGAATTTGGTCATAATATTCATAATACTTTATTGTGCTTAATTGCTTATATGTCTATGTCCCTCCTAATAAAGAACTTGGTTTATCTTTTGTTGTTTTGTTTTGTTTTGTTTTGAGACAGGGCAGGGTGTGGGCTGAGGAGTGGGAGGGCGCTCTTCCCTGGCTCTCAGAAGTCCAGCTCTTCCTTCATCAGCTACTTCCTTTTTTTTTGAGATACAGTTTCACTGTGTCACTCAGGCTGGAGTGCAATGGCGTGACCTCGGCTCACTGCCACCTCCACCTCCAAGGTTCAAGTGATTCTCTTGCCTCTGCCTTCCCGAGTAGCTGGGATTACAGGTGCATGCCACCATGCCTGGCTAATTTTTGTGTTGTTAGTAGAGATGGGGTCTCACCGTGTTGGCCAGGCTGGTCTCAAAGTCCTGACCTCAAGTGATCTTCCTGCCTCTGCTTCCCAAATTGCTGGGATAACAGGCATGAGCCACTTCACCCCACCAGCTGCTTCCTTCTTCCACCACTTTGCTTACTTGTACAGGAGGCCTGAGCCTGATTCTGTGTGAGCTGCCAGCTGGTGTTTTCCCTGAAGGGACTGGGAAACTGCCATAATCACCCCCATTAGCAGTTGGCAGACCCCCAACAAGACCATTTTTTGACCTGGACTGGCTTAGCTCTGATAACTCTGGGCCTGCTGTGTTGCTTGCCATGAGTGGTGGCTGCACCCGCTAGACCATTCAATCCCCACCCAGCTCCATGTGGGTGGACCCTGGCCCCAACTGGCACCCTGGATGTCTCACACCGTAAGCCTGTGAAGACCAGCTCCAAGAATCAGCGCTCCTAATCATGGCAGCTTTGCTCCCCAGCACTTACCAAAGTGCAATGCTGTGGGAGAGTAGAACTCAGAGTCCAGCGAGAAAACAGCCATTGGTGGCCCCTGCTATGAGTGGACGTTCCCTGGGAAGCTAAGGCTAAGTGGAATGATGATCACATGGAAACCTTTAACTGAGCATGGACTCCTAGCCAGGGCCTGGCTCTGTCATCGAAGACAGATTACACACAGGATCTCTCTTCATACAGCAACCCGTTAAGGTAGGGGTGGGGTCTTTTTTATAGATCAGCTTTGTGAGGTGAAATATCCAGGATAAGACCACAAACGTGTTAAGTGGCACAGCTGGGACAGCGGCCCCAGAGCTCCTCCTGCCTTCACCACCATGCCTGCTTTCCAAAGGTTGTGTGTTCAGGAGAGGTAGAAATGGTGCAGGTTCTAAATTGTATATCTACCAGGGATTGGCTGTGCAGACTCTGGGGAACTGGAAAAGGCAGATTTGCCTGAAACTGACCCTCATTCAAGAGGTGGATTTAGAAGCGGCTCTGACTAAGCCCTGCAGCTCCACTGCATGTGCTCCCTCACACTGCATAGTGTTGTCATGCTGCAAGTTGTTACCTAGGGAAGATGAGCCCACAGCAACACTTCAAAGGTCATGAAATTAGGGAGGACACAGGCCACCCAAAGGGTGTGGAGGCCAACAGGCCAGGCAGGCTTCCTGGTCTCCTTTCATGCAGCTGGGAATGGAATGTCTCCATTATTGGTGAGCCTCAGATTGTTTTTCAGCCCGAACTGCTCTAGTCATTTCCTTCTCCCTTAAATCCCCAAAGGCAGCACTCTACCTTCTGCCTTCCAGAGCTGCTGCATGGACATCCAGACCCAGCCATGGATGAGTCCTTGGGTGAGCTGCTGTGCCCTTTCTCCTGAAGCTTTCTACGGAGGGTTACCACCTACATTTCTTCCTTGGTGTCTCTGTCTACCGTGACTGGCTGTAACCCTCACCATCATCCCTTTGGAGTGCCCACACTTCTAAATGTCCCTTTATTTTCCTCTCTGCTAGACACATCTTCCTATTATGTCCCATTCTGCTTTTAAAACATTTGAGAAGCCCGCTGGGTGGATACCACTAGCCTCTCCTCCTAGGCAGGGTGTTTCTCCATCCTCTGGGTCATCCCTGAGATGGCTCCTGACCCCAGTGCTGGGCATACAGATGTTTAGGACTGTAGGTGTGGGACTGCTGCCTGGCCCTTTTTGCCAACATGGCCTTTCTCCTCCACCGGGGTTTAGTGCCTTAGGGAGAGGTGGATAGGCCCCGGGGAGGGCAGTGGATGGAGGGTGGAGGGAAGCTGCCTTTTGCCTATGTCAGAGCTGAGAAGGCCAGGGGCAAAGCCCGCCCAGTTGCCTGAGTCCATAGCTTGGGGGCACCGAAGCCATCTAGGCACTGGGGCCCTGGGGTGCAGTTGGTGGGATTCCCAGCCACTTCCTTAGGAGTCCGCGCTCCCTCAGAGTCCAAGGTGGGTCGTCTAGCTCTGGCGGCCGCCCACACCTCCTCCACTTCCTCCAGGCCACAGGGCTCCCCACCGGACTCTAAAGCTCAGCACCTCTGCCCCTTTTCCTGCTGATACAGCGTGCAGCGCTTTCCCCTCCTCTGGTCTCGCCGCCTCCTCTCCCCCTCGAATCCAGTCCTGGTTTCCCCGCCGCCAGCCTCCCTCCCTCCTGGCAGGCTCGCTTCCCACCCTGCCCACCATCACCGCGGTCTGCTCCGCTCCGCGCCTGTCCCAGCTCCCACCCCGCTCGGTCCAGCTCGCCCAGTCCAGTGTCTCCAGTCCGGATCTCGCCGCCGCCCGGCCCAGGTGCGAGTCCCCACCACGGGGGAGGGGGCGGGCCCTGCTTCCCTCGGCTGCCTCGCCCACCCGGAGTTGTCGGGGAGGGAGCAGCTGGGGGACCTCCGGAGCCGCTCGGAGGACAATGCGACCAGCGCTCAGCCACCCTCGCTCGGTCTCCTCCGCGCCGGGCCCCTTCCCGCCACCCCCTGCCACCGCCCGGCTGCAGCCGCTCTTCCTCCGCGGGGGCTCCTTTCGTGGCCAGAGAGGCTCCGGCGACAGTAACACCAGCACCAGCGCCAGCCACGGGGAAGGCAGCAGCAGACGCAGCCAGGGCGGCGGCTCCCCGAGCAGCAGCACTGGAGCTGAGCGTGAGGAGGAACACGGGAGCCTGAGCGTCAGCAAGCCACTGGTGCCCAACGCAGCGCTCCCGGGGCTGCCAGCTCAGGGGGGCGCCCCTGTTGTCCCCGCACCGGCCGCCTTCTCCTCCTCCTCCGACACCTCCTCCTCCAGCTCCACGCCCATCTCCTACTGCAGCATGACAGCCGCGGACTTCCGCGGCGACGGGTCGGGCAGCGGAGCCTCCTGCTGTTCTTGTTGCTGCTGCTGCTGCGGCCGTCCGGCCTGGCCCGGCCGCAGGGATCGGCGCCGCGGCTGCGCCCGAGTCCCGGGTGCCGCTGGGGCTACCAGGCGCTGTCCGTAGTGCTGCTGCTGGCGCAGGGCAGCCTGCTGGACCTGTATCTCATCGCCGTCACCGACCTGTACTGGTGCTCCTGGATCGCAACGGACCTGCTGGTGGTGGTGGGCTGGGCCAACTTCTTCGCCAAGAACAGCCAGGGCTGTCAGGTCAGTGCGGCCAGCAGCGCGCATCACCCGCACCACCACCACGCCGCACCGCCCCTGCGCTTGCCTGCCCCCTTGGCCGCCTCCTCCAGGGCCAAGGTGTGTGGACCGGGGGGGGGGCGCGGCGGCGCGGGGGGCGGCCTGGGGGTGGCCGCGACAGTGAGCGAGTTCGCCTTCACCTACCCGGCCCGGCTTATCTATTTCATAGCCTTCAAGCCCAAGGTGGTGCTGATCCTGGGCACGTCCATCCTAGAGCTGCACCCTTCCTTCGGCACCATGGGCTTCTGCCTCACCATGGTGCTGTTGGTGCCCCTGCTCTACAGCTTTGTGTGGGCCATCAGCGAGGCGGGCGCACTGCCCGGCTTGGCCGGACCCCTGCTGCTGCAGCCCCAGTGGCACCTTGCAGCCTGATGCTTCCTGGGCACGTGCCTGGAGCTGCTCAGCAGCTTCACGTTGGTGGAGCTGATGCTGGTAGGTCTGCGTGCAGTTGCCCGCTCACCTGCGCTACCTGCTCATCGCCGTCTACTTCCTTACCCTCGCCTTGCCAGTGCTCTGGCTCTATGAGCTCAACGCTGCTGCCACAGCAGCGGCATCCGGGGGCCAGGCCTCTGGTCCGGCAGCTGCTGCCTCCTTCTGCGCCTGCTGGGCGGCTGCCTGGTGGACGTGCCCTTGCTGGCGCTGTGCTGCCTCCTGGTGGTCAGCTACCAGCAGCCCCTCTCCATCTTCATGCTCAAGAACCTTTTTGTTCTCAGCTGCCAAGGCCTGGAGGCACTGGGGGGGCTGCTGGGACTGGGGCAGTTGGGTCTCTCCGAGTCAGGCCAGAGGGGGCTATGGTGCTCTGCCCTCCGCCCCTCCACCGCCTCCACCACCACCTCAGGGAGGCTCCCAGCTGGCCATTGCATTTCGGAGAATGACGGGGGTGCCCATGGCTATGTCAACACCCTGGCTGTGACCTCCTAGAATTGAGGGTGAAGGCATGGGTCCCTGGTTTTGGGTTGAGAGTCCCCAACTCCCTTATCTTTTACCTTCTGTCACCCAGATTTGATCAGGCTCTGTTTGGAAGAGGTAACCCTTTTTAAGGCTGAAGTCCAGGGTGTCCTTCTGCACCCCTGGGGTGAGGACCGCTTGGAGGGAGACCAGCAGTTAATGGTGAGGGAGCTAGGCGCACTTACTGTCTTTCTTCTATCCTACTCCTATCCTGACCTAGGAGCTGGTAGCTCTGCTTCTTTCTTTGCCCACCTTCACTCTAATTGCCATCCATCAGGAGGAGAGAAGTGCTCAGCCTTGGGTCTTCTTCCTGACTTAGAAGTGCCGGCCTCTTTCAGGCTGTGGTTGGTGGCCATTGTCCCATGCCTTGACCCAGAACCCACTTTCCACTGATGTGTCTATTTGATTTCTTCTGGGTGATAGATGCAAAGTGTATGTATCTCTGTGTGTGTAGTGTTGTTTTCTTGCACCCACCCTGTGACTCTTTGCAATGGGTAGGACATCTGGGGAGGCCCTGCCCCTTATACCTTAGTTACCACCACCCTCCTCTTTTCTGCCTGGATTTGTGACCATAAATTCCCAGGAAGAGCTGGGCCCCTGGGAGCTGCCCAGGTACTCCCTTTGAAGGAAGAAGCTCTCCCAGGATCTTCCTCAATCCTGCTCCTCTCTTCTTAGCTCAGAGGGAGGAGGGGATCCATTCTCTAAGGACCAAACTGTGCCCTTTCTTGGGTGAGTGAGCATTTCTACCTCCATGCTTTCAACTTTTGTTGCATCATGCACTGATGCTGCTTGCAAAAAATGAGACAAAATACTCAGAAGTTGCATTCTCCATGGCCACTGGCTCCAGCTGGGGTTGGGTGCCAGTGTTATTACAGGGTCTGTGAGTATCAGCCATTGGCTTGGCCTCCCACTCTTCTTCCCTCTGCACCTAGAACTCTTATCCTTCCTGTGGTTTGGTGCCGACTAGGTCAGATCTGGGTTTAGAGCAATAGCTTTGGTGGGGTTCCTAGATGGACATGAAGTTGACCCTCCCATAGGCCCAGGAGAGCAGGAAGCCCCATTCCACACTTGTCCTTCCTCTAGGAAGTGTAGATCAGAAAGTGAGGTGGTGACCTCCTGCCTCTGGTCTGACCGAGTCTCACTAGGGCCAAGGCAGCCTGCAGCACTTTCCCTCCTAGATTCCTCTCATTGAGGGTGATGACAAGAGACATCTGGGGGCTCAGAGTCTTGGTGTGGAATTTCACTCCTGCAATCTTTGAGGCAGGATAAGTATTTTTACATATTTTAAGGGTGCAGGAGCACAGCAGGGAACAAGGCCAGAAAATACTTCCATCCTCAACAGGACACAATGGGGGTGAAGCTTGCAGAATATTTTTTTTATAAGATGGGGGCTTCATTATGTTGGTCAGGCTGGTCTTGAACTCCCAACCTCAGGTGATCCACCCACCTTGGCCTCCAAAGTCCTTGGTTTATAGGTATGAGCCACCATGCTTGACCGCTTGCAGAATTTTTATTTCCCCTTCTCCCTTCTTATGTTTGGGAAGTTTTATGTGGTGTAATAAACCCTAGGTGAATTAATGGAAGATGTTATTCTAATTCTGATTGTGTCACTCACTGGCTTTGAGTGACATATTGTTTTTATTTTCTAGGCCTGTTTTCTATTATAAAAGTAGAAGTTAGATGAGTGATCTCTAAGTTTGAAGGTAATTCCAACTCTCAGTTTTTGAGTTTGTGGCTCTTGAAAACCCTAGTCCTGATGCTCCCTGTACAGGTGGCCAGGAGAGAAGCCAGCCAGGCTGCAGCAGCAGAACATTCCCTGCTCTGCATTGGGTGGACAAAGCTCCAGCAGAGGCCAGAGGGAGAGCTTGGGCTTCTGGGCTGGGTGTGAGGCAAGACTGGCACAGCTGAAGTGTCCACAGCACCACCCACAGAGAGGGCCAGAAGTGCCAAATCACTGGACATGAACTCAGCACTCATCAAGCCCCCACCTCCTGCTTGAAGCGCACCTCCCAACCACTTGGGGGCTTGAAACAGAGACACCCTGTAGACAGATGTAAGAGGGGCTGAGGGCTTGATCAGAGTTCTCTTGAGCCTCCTCATGCTCCCAGAGCAGGGAAGGGTGGGAGAAAATGTTTACACTTGATCCACGATCTGTGCTTCCAGTTCCTCACCCTATGTGACCCAAAAGCTGCCCGGATTTCACATTTAGTTTGTTTCTGCCTTCTTCCTCCACCCCCACTGATGTCTCTTCCCTTCCTTTCATTGGACTTGAGCTTCTGGGGCCTGGGCCCTGGGTTGCTACCAACAGCTGCTCCCTGTTCCCATGTCCTCTCTCCAGCTTTTCTGTTTCTCTTATACCTAATCTCAGTAACTGTGAAAGGACATTGTGTCTGAGACATGGCTGGCCACTGGCCAGCCCCCTGACCTCCACCTTTCTGTTGTTTAGATGGCCATCTCCTGTCTGGTCTCCCTGGTTGTAAAATCTCTGTACTGTTAGATTTTGGTGGGAGGCTGTGATAAGTTCCAACGAGTTGCCACTTCCCTGGATATGCCAAGAGGTTGATGGCAACTAGCCCAATTCTGGCAGAGACCAGGCATGCAACTCAGCCCCAGTCACCCTGTTTTACACATGTGGGTCAAGCACTATGCGCTCAGAGGGTCAGGCCCTTGCACTCACCTCCCTTGCCCCATTCATTCTGACCCTTGAAGCTTCCTTTCCCTTGCTTTCTAGCACATCACTGGTGCAGGGGCAAACCTGAGATTTCCCCATGGGCTTGACAGCCAAGGAGGTTCCCTGTCTCCCGAGGCCAATGCCAGCACATACATCATTCATAGCGGGACCCTGGGCTCAGAATCATGAGAATTGCCTGCTCCTAATGTTTCTGCCAGTCAGAGTATTCCTCTCTAAGTTCCCAAATCCTTACTTATTTAAAAAAGACTAGACCTTCTCTAAAGACTGTTCCATTTTAACATGCCCTGATTCTGCATCTGTGGGTTTGTGAGAGAGATAGCTGGCGGTGAGAGCCTGGAGGAAGGAGGGAAGTGGCACCTCACTAGCATTTATCACTTTTTCCCTTTTCTTTTTAAAGTAAACCCAGACTCTCTTCTGAAAATAAAAAAACTTGAGACTTGTGACAAGCTTCCTGTGTGGTTTAACATCTTTTCTGTCTTGATTTCCTTATGAAGTTTTTAAATGTCACGGTGACATTCTCCATTATTTTATAGGTTTGTGTTAACATTATGGGAACATCTTGGTCCTTTCCTTCTAGGCATTGGCATATGGCTCAGGGGACCAGTGAGGCTGTGGCCTGGGGCAGGTGAGTATCTGACAGGGTTTGTTGGCACAGCCAGCTCAGCTTTAATGGAGTCAGTCTGAGAGTGATTTTTCTTATCACCCTGGGCTCTCTCTCCCACTTTTCTTTCTTTCCTTCCTTCTTTCTTTTTCTTTCTTTCTGAGCTAGGGTCTTACTCTGTCACCCAGGCTGGAGTGCAGTGGTGCCATCTTAGTTCACTGCAGCCTCGAATTCTTGTGCTCAAGCAATCCTCCTGTCTCAACTTCCCAAGTAGATGGGACTACCGGTGTGTGCCACCATGCTCAGCTTCTCATTTCTTTCTAAGATTAGCTTTCCAAAGAGGAACATCTTGAGAAACTAATTTTTAAATACTGTGCCTTCCTCTATCACTCTTGTCCCATCCAGAAGCACATATTCTTACATATGAATAAGAGAAACAAGGCCATGTGTTTTTGTTTGGCTTTATTTTAACACAAAGGATAGTATTAAGTCTAAAGGTTGGGTCTGCATCTAAATAAACACACTGAGGTTTTCTTAGTACACAGGCAGCCTGTATTATACAGATCCTAGCTTGCTGCTTCTGGCTGTGCCAAAGGCGATGCAGGACTTTGACTCAGGAGATCCTGGGAGGTAAGAGTAGATGCTCCTGGGAGCCTGAGCTCTCTCTGCCTCTCGTGAGTTGTGGCTTTGCCTGTCATCTGGCCTCCTGGAACTTCATTATTTATAAAGCAAGAGCAACCACAGAAGACACATGGGAAATGGTCTTTTCCCCTGTGACACGTATAATTGCAACAAGGAACAGAATGTACATACAAAATCATTACAGAACAACGTAGAAACATATCTTCATTTCTCCCGGAAGTAAATGTAAAATAATATGATTGCTTTGACCAAGTATGTTATGAATATTTAGAAATGTCTTCTAGGGAAGCAAGCTGGCCCTGACCGATTTTGGTTTGCCAGGCATATCAGAAGTCAGTTTGTGACAAGTGGAGAAGGGCACAGAGTGACTTGTTCATGCTTAGGGAAGGCCCACCCCACCCCACACCTGGGCCTTGAGGCGTATGCCTGAGCAGTGGCCCTAAGAAAGAACAAAATAACGCAGCCTGTGGTTGACTGTGGGGCCCTCTGCACATCAGCCCCGTCCCTCCTCACAGCCACCTTCAGGGCTGCTTTCTATTTTCCTGAGGCCCCAAGAGGGGAGGTAGCTTGCACAATGTGGCACTGCAGTCAGGAGGAGCCAGTGCACACTCCCACATCTGTGCTCCAGGCAGCATGCAGTGATCGGCAGCTGCTTGGGTCCAGCTTTTTTTCCATGAAAACTCAGCCATTCTAGTAAAAAAGCAGGGGCTGATGTCACCTTCTGTGAAGATCTTATGGAACTTGTGGGCAGAGGAGGCCACTGGGACACCCATGCCAGGGAGCAGGCAAGCACAAGGGCCAGTCACATGCACTCTCCTTTCCACTTCCTCTCCTCCTGCTACCTGTCACCATGTTCCTTTTTCCTGTCTCATCAGAGAGGAAGGATCTGGTGAGCAAACTCATCCTACAGCCAATGACCTAAGAGGCTATTCCTCCTGGGAAGGACTCCAGGGTGAGGTGGGCTGGGCCAGGCTCCCTGGCACCCTTGAAATCAGGAGACAGGGAATGGGTGTTCCTCTCACAGGCAAGGCTGGCTCACCTGGGCGTGTACCCGCCTTCATCAACCTAAATGCACCGGACGAGAGTGTGCACCCAGTGCTAGGATCTGGGAGAGGCAATGGGGCATGGAAAGCCATGCAGAGGCAGAGGGCAAGATGGACTGGGAGGCCATTTCACAGTGAAGGACGCTCGGCGGGGAACACATCGGGGCACAGAATTAATCTTAACAGCTCGCACCACGGGTTGAAGGATAGTTGCTTTTCTTCATAGTCTTCTGCAAAATATAACCCATGGAATCCATATTGTGGCCGTTTTTCCACAATGTACATTGCTTACTCAGCCAGACACTTCCTGAGCTCCTTGGAGATGCCCAGTATGGGAATGCTTATTACTTTTAGAGTCTGAAAAAGCAAACACAGGAGGGAGAGAGCAATACCTAACAGCAGGGAAAGAGGCTCAATGGTGCATTAGGGGCACAGACTGCTCTGCCCCAGAAGCAGGCTGGTGCCACTCAAGGACACTGCAGGCCTCCCAAGACCCCATGAAGCAAGAACTCCTGTCCTGCACACTTAGGGCAGATGAGCAGTTGGCCAATTTCCAACCCTGCTGCCTCTTCTCTGTGAGGGCTTTGTATCTGACACACCTGACTGGTGGGATGAGGGCCTGGATGCTGAGTGGCAGCCTCCATCTCACTCCGCCCTCAAGTGCCCCTGGCCTTTCTGGAGTCCAGGCTGTGGCAGGGCACTAAGGCAGAAGAGGGCCCTGCACATCCCTTGTGTATTCAGAAAGGAGAGCACCAACTGCAGAGCCCAAAGGCTATAGAATTAAAACTACCCACTGTATTGTAAGCACTTCTTCTCTCTTATGCCCTATTTAATTTTCAAAGATAAACAGTAAAGACCAGGCTTGGTGGGCTCATGCCTGTAATCCCAGAACTTTGGGAGGCAGAGAAGGGCAGATGGCTTGAGCCCAGGAGTTCGTGACTTGTCTGGAAAACATGGCGTAACCCCATTTCTACAAAAAATACACACACACAAACTAGCCAGGCATGGTGGTACGTGACTGTAGTTCCAACTACTGGGCAGGCTGAGGAGGATGGATTGCTTGAGGCTGGGACAGAGAGAGATCTTGACTTAAAAAGAAAAAACCGAGACACAATAAAAGCAAGAAGGAAGTAACTCCATTGAACCCTTGCATTCAGAGACCCAGCTCAGATGTTTCAGGGACTAAATACACCCATCTTTAGATCCTTAACACCTTCAAGAACCTTCCTACACAGAAAAGAGAAACTGGTTTTGAATCCAGGTAATTATTTATTTAAAGAAAAAACAAAAACAGGATCAAGATAGTAGGCAGGCAAAGTCACGAAACTCTGTGCAGGAGCTGGGAGCATGCTAGGTGGTTGTGTGCGCAATCACCCTGCACAGTCATGGTTAGACGCTCTGCTGCAGGTTCTGGGCACACGCATACTGCTGCTTCTTTCCCAGCCAACCACCTATGTACACTCTGCTTTGGAGAGGCGTTGAAGAGGTGGGAGGGCACAGAGTGGAGGGCATCTGTTCTTAGACATTTCCAGGTGAAGCATAATTTATTAGCCATGGTTCAGAATAATACAAAAATAAAGGTGTGGCTTTATACACACTCTTGAAGCTCTTGCCATTTGGCTGACAGCAGACACCATATTTAGAGTTATGGAATTTCTAGCATTTAGGATAAGCAAGGATCAGTGTGAGACTGGGCACAGGAAATGGGGAGGGACTGTGAGGAGAACTGACACTAAAGAAGAAATGGAGGTGGCTGAGTGTGGTGGCTCACGCCTGTAATCCAAGCACTTTGGAGGCCAAGGTGGGCGGATCGCCTGAGGTCAGGAGTTCAAGACCAGCCTGACCAACATGGTGAAACCCCGTCTTAAAAAAAAAAAAAACAAATGGAGGTGCCCTGGAGAATTTATGACTTCTTTCCATACCAAGTCCAGTAGAGGCAAGTCTACAGAAATCAAAGTAGCCAAGGGATGCCTAGGGATGAGGAAGGTGGGGTGGGGACTAAGGGTGCTGGATTTCTTTTGGAGGTAATAACTGTTCTAAGATTGTGCTGATAGTTGCTGGACTGTAACTACACTAAACACATTGAATTGTGCACAGTCAATTGTGGGTTGTATGGTACGTGAACTGTATTCCAATAAATTTGTTAAGAGAACAAGGGAAGTTCCCCCAGAGATAGTGGGCAATGCCCATCAGGGACATTTATTGGCATGGGCTCAAAGGCCAGAAGAGCTAGAATTCAAGGTTTGTGAAGAACAGGAGATGGGAACGTGCGTTCTAGCCAGGGAAGAGTGCACCATGGTAGCCTGTACTCTGGAGTTTGAACAGGTATTTACTGGAAACCAGGGAAAGGTCACAGAAAGCCTGGTAGCTTTCCAAGCCCAATGAATCCCCTCTCCAGGACTACTGGAGGAGAGTTGGATCCCAAAAGGCCAGTGGCTGGGAGGCCTCAGCTGCTGTTCTCTCTTGCCTTGTCCTTTGCTGCTGTTGGGTGGAGTATGAGCCATGCACTGTTTGGGACACAGACCTTGGTGGCCCTGCTGCCACTAAGCCAACTCCAACTGCAAGAAAAACTCTGCAACTAGGAACTTCCTGACCTACAATATGTGACTCAAAACAACTGCTAGAAACTCTTACCAGATTAACAATTTATGCACTCTTTTATTGGTAATCTTTCAGTTACATGTATGTGTGTACACACAATCAAACATACAAACTGTCCTATTTGCTCTTCTGTCACATTTCCAAATACTCTCCTCCTCACTGGAGCTTGAAAATATAGTTAAGCACTCAGGTGTAGGAATAAAGGGAACCCTATTCCAGTGTCTGACAGGACCTCAATGTGTTCTTCAGGACCCCAAAGCCAGAACCTTCTAGCCTACCCCTAGGAGGTAGTTCAGGGACAGATTCTTCAAACACTGGCTTCAGAGCATTTCTTCAAATGCTGCTTTTGGACCTCAGACCTTGAAGTCACAGCAGCACCCCTTGCTCTCCTCACACAATGTCTGCCAAGATCTTCACTGCACCCCCCAACCCCTCATTTCCTTGCCCTTGCACCCCATGGCTTCCTGAACTCAGGGGAGCTCCCACCCAGCTGCTCTAAAGAATCCTGCACACTAACAGCTCCCCACTGATGGCCAATGGCTCCCCACTGATGGCCAATGGCTCCCCACTGATGGCCAACAGCTCCCCGCTGACAGGATGCATCCAGGTGCAGGGCTTCAAACTCACCTTCCTACAGGATGATTTTTGTTTCACCTCCACATTTCTCTCTGCCTATAAATGAGCACAGGTGACATCCAGACATGCTCACTCCACTCCCTCCCAGCACTTACCCACAGGCTGCTTCCTTCCCCACCCACAATCCTTTGGCTTAGGTGTCTCCTCCAAGACCCTCCCCCACGGCCTTGTGTCTTTCCTGTGCATGCTCATGTCCCTAGGCAGGCGTCCACTCAACCTTTCTATTTTTTTTATTATTTTTTGATACACGGTTTCACTCTGTTGCCCAGGCTGGAGGGCGATGGTACCATTATAGCTTACTACAGCCTCCACCTCAGGGGCTCAAGTAAGTGATCATCTTGCATCAGCCTCCCGAGTAGTTAGGACTACAGGCATATGTACTATGTGCCACCATTATTGGCTAATTTAAAAAAATTAGGTAGAGATGAGGTCTCACCATGTTGTCCAGGCTGTCTTGAACTCCTGAGCTCAAGCAATCCACCTGCCTTGGCCTCCCAAAGTGCTGAGATTATAAGCATGAGCCACCACACCTAGTCATTTAGCTTTTAAATCTCATGTGACCATCCAGTTTTTTTTTTTTTTTTGATATGGAGTACCCCTCTGTCACCCAGGCTAGAGTGCAGTGGCACACAATCTTGGCTCACTGCAACCTCCACCTCCCAGGTTCAAGCAATTCTCCTTCCTCAGACTCCTAAGTAGCTGGGACTACAGGCATGTGTAACCAAGCCCAATTAATTTTTGTATTTTTAGCAGAGATGGGGTTTCACCATTTTGGCCAGGCTGGTCTTGAATTCCTGACCTCAAGTGATCAGCCTACCTTGGCCTCCCGAAGTGCTGGGATTACTGGCTTGAGTCACTGTGCTGGCCCGTTCTGTTTGTTAATGTGTCCTTAGCACTAGAGGTTAAGCTTCTTGGTGGCTTGGGCCATGTCACATGTTATCTCAAATGCCTGGAACATATTAGGTGCACAATAAATGCTTGATGAATGAATAAATTAATGAATGATGGTGCCTCAAGGATACTCTGCCATTAGCTCATTGGAATAGGCTGTGTGGATTCCCCTGGGAATGGAAAATAACCAGACGGCTGCATAAAAAAAGTTCAGGGGGATGCCTGGGATGAAAATCCAGACACCTACATTTTAAAGCCTACACTTCACACACAAATACAAATGCAGACATGTACCCACAGATGAACACATGTGTACCCACAAGCACACACACTCCTTTAAGGCTGCAATCTGGGCGGTTCCTGGGGAGCCACCCTCAGGCACAGAGCCTCTCTGACTCTGACCCCACCATGTCCCAGCCCAAGTTCTCCTGCAGCTGGCAGAAGAGCAGCTGCCATTGGAGGCTCCTCAGGCTCTAGGTGGATGTGGTCCTAAAATTCGCCCAGTTCCTGCTTACTGACTGTGGCATGGAAGTGGCCCTGTACCTGCTGGAGGAGCAGGCCATCTCAGAATGGGCCGCCAGAAGCAAAAGATGGTGGAGAACAACTCCAAGATGATCATTCTGTGCTTCCACCGCTCGCACACCAACTGGCAGGTGCTCCTGGGCTGGGAGGTGCCTGTGCAGCTGCGCTGTGATCATGGGAAGCCCACGGGGGAACTGTTCACTGCAGCCATGAACACGATTCTCCCGGACTTCAAGAGGCCAGCCTGCTTTGGCATCTACGTGGTCTGCTACTTTCGCGAGGTCAGTGGTGAGGGCGACGTCCCATCCTGTTCAGTGCGGCACTGTGGTACGTGCTCATGGACAGGATCAAAGAGGTGTACTTCCACATCCAGGACCTGGAGATGTTCCAGCTAGGCCGCATGCACCACTTTGGGGAGCTGTCAGGGGACGACTCCCTGTGCAGCCCAGGCGGCAGGCAGCTCTGTGCCTTAGCACAAAACCTCCCTCCTGGGCCAGGGGGCACCTGTGCACCTCTCTGTCTCTCAGGGGAGAGTGGCAAGGCAGACATCTGTCGGGGGTCTGTGGGGAGCTCCTGGAAATGTAGCCCTGGTCAGACTGTACCGACTGCCACTGCTCCTACTCGCAGGGTGTGTGTGGGTCTTTGAGGGCCATAGTGGGTCTTCCGAAGCCACGCTGGGCCTGGCAGCTCAGACTCTGCTGGAAGAGCATGAGCATCAAGCCTTCCAGCTGCTCCCTCAAATCCTCTGGAAGGAGGTTGGCAGATGCCATGGGGTTGCTGCCAAGGGATGAGTCCTCAGGGTCCACAGGGAGGAAGAGGATACTATTTCATCCAGCACCCAGGCCACCCAGCAGCAGGCCTCATCCTCCCCAGCCAGCGCCAGCCAGCCAGCAGCACTGTCAGCCAGGGGCCCGGGCTCCACTGTGGCTGCTGGGGTGCCCTCCTCTGCAGGGAACACCACAGAACTGCAGGTGAGGCTCCAGCTTCGCCACTGCTGCTCCTCCTTCCCCCCCAACCAGGAGGTCTACTGCCAGGCAGGCCTGGGACCCAGGTTCATGGACCAGGGGCACCTGCTTCATGATGCCGGTTCCTGAAGGCAGCAGTGGCTTCTCAAACAGGTCTTCATCCAGGGATGGGGCATCCTGGTCATCCGCCGGGAAGAGGTTCTCATGCTTGAACCAGTTGGGGCAGTTGGCCTGCCAGTCCCAGAACCTGTCCAGGGCAGCACGGAGTTGCCTGCTGCCTGGGCTGCACAAGTAGTTGTCCCCCAACAGCTCCCCAACACAGTGCATGCGGCCCAGCTGGAACATCTCCAGATCCTGGATGTGGAAGTACACCTCCTCGAACCTGTCCATGAGTGTGTACCATGGTGCTGCACTGAACAGGTCAGGACATCACCCTCACTGATGGCCTCGCAGAAGTAGCAGACCACATAGGTGCTGAAGCAGTCTGGCCTCTTGAAATCCGGGAGGATCATGTTCATGGCTGTCGTGAACAGGTCCACCATGGGCTTCCCATGGTCACAGCACAGCTGCATAGGCGTCCCCCGGCCCAGGAGCACCTGCCACTTGGCACACGTGCCAAAGAATCACAGGATGATTATCTTGGAGTTGCTCTCCACCATCTCCTGCTTCTGGCGGCCCACCCAGGCCATGACTCCCACCTCCAAGATGGCCTGCTTTTCCAGCAGGTCCGGGGCCAATTCCGTGTCACAGTCAGTGAGCAGGAACTGGGCAAATTTTAGGACCATGACCATGTAGAGGGGGTGGTCAGCTGAATAGATGATCCAGACCTTCCTGGGCTTCAGTGGTGGGGGCGTCAGGTCAGCATTAGGCAGGCCATATAAGGAAACAAGACCACACGTGCTGACCCTACCTCAGGGCCCAGGGTAGCTCTGTGCCTGCCAGCCCCAGAGGGGCCAGGACCAGGACACAGCCTGGCTCTCTCCCTAGCTTGAGAAAGTGACTGAGGCCTGCTGGAAAAATCCAGATTTAGTATTCTACCTTTGGCTGCCTGATGAAAATCAGTCTGCTGCCTTGTGGGGAAAAGAATCTCTCACATTCCTATTTGGTCTTTAGCCTGCGCTTTAATTAATAAAAGAAAAAAAGCAGCCAGCCCTGTTGGTCTGCTTCCTCCAGGGAGGACCTCTTTTCACAAAATACGGTGCACTTGCCTTTCCTTGTCTGATTCAATAAATGGCACCCAGGCCTTGTTATTAGGGGCCCTTCTGAGTGGGGTCCTGGAAGTGGGGGGCCTAAGGTAGAGTCTCCTGAAGGGGCTTGAAAGTTAGAAGACAGGAGGCAACCCATTCACTTATCCCAGGAGACCCCTCCACTGCTTTAAACATAAGCAAACACACAAACCAGGAAATACTGACCGGTGTGTTTGGTGTCATTACTGGTTTTTTTTTTTTTTTTTTTTGCTTGCAGGCTCTGGAAAGGAAAAGAAAGATACTGGAGTGGCTCTTTGGAAGAGAAACAGAAACCAGCTCACAGGGCATGTGCCTCACCCTGACAAAGGGTCAAGTGTAGGGGGCAGACCTGAGCCGGGAGGCCATGCTAGGTGTCCGCACAGCCATGAATCCTGGGTCGGCCGCTACAAGCACATGGCCAGAGCAGTCACTGGTGCCTCTGAAATGCAGCTTCTTCCTCTGTGCAGTGAGTCTGTGTTTACTCTTGTGTAATGACTATTAAATGAGTGTGTGTATGTAACGTCCTGGCATGTTGCACGTGGTCAGCTGGGGTCACAGTTGTTATTTTGTAGCACTGACACAGCTGGGATCCCTAGAACAGTGCTGGAGGGGCCACCCTGGCTCCTCACTATGGTCTTGTTCTGCCTCATGTCCCTGAAATTTGGCCACCCTAAACTAAGTCCACCTGAGGGAAAGCTCTTCCCCAGAAGCCCTTGCAGAAGGCATGCATCTTACCACACTTCTTTCCAGAAGCCTCCCCACTGGGCCACTTGTGACATTTCCTCCTGGTATTTTTGGGGTGAGGAAGGGGAACCCACATACTTAAGCAATCGTTCCCCTCAGAGATGTGATGAAAAAAACTGCTCTGTGGGAGTTAACTCCTTGGTGACTGCTGGGTTAATCAAGACCCACAGACTACTGAACAAGTGACTTAGAATTTTAATCTCAATCCTCGCCCTTTCAGCTCTTCCCTAGACCCATCAGACAGCCAAATAACCAGTGAGGCTCCTCCTTGCCTTCACCCTGGGATGTGGTGCACTTTGGGAAACAGAAGCAACAGCAGAAACGAAATGAAAAGCACCCTGCACACCATTAGAGAGCTCCACAGCCTATAGAGCACCAGTCATTATCAGAACCCCCCAAAGGCCCTCTCATGCCAGCAGAGGGCTGCAGGTAGGAGAAGAGACTCGTATGTACTAATCTCCCCCAGCAAGCACCTTCCTCAGCTACTCATTTAACCTTCATCACAGCTTTGAGAGGGAAGCATTATCAGCACATTTTACAGAAAAGTGACTCCATGGTATGTTAAGTAACTGACCTGTGACTACAAGGCTAACGAGGTGGGGCTGGGGTCTACCCTGATGGCTCAGGGCAGCTGGGACCTTCTCTATCACCTGACACTGGCCCTTGCTATTCTCTCTGACCTCAGATGTACACATCTGGGGGCTGTAAGACGGGGTTGTTCAGGCTGCTCCACCTGCCTGGCTGGTAATTCCTGACACAAAAAAACTTCAACCTGGCTCCTTCCAACCTGTTGATTTTAATATTTCATTTAATAACAACAAATATAATGGTAGCTAACTGACACTGTGCGAACAGCACATGCCAGGTTCTAGGTTCTGCGCTAAGAATTCATATGCCTTATCTCACTCAGCAGCACACTGACATGGGTATCACTGTGATTTCCATTTTACAAGTGAGAACCTGAGGCTCAGAGAATAAAGCAATTTGTCCTGCTAGTGAGTGGCAGTGCTAGGGACGGCCAGAGCCCCAGCCCTTACTGGGTAGCCTCCAGGTCATACAGATGATGAGCAGGATGACAGAGCCCACCAGCAGGATGGAGATGCCCATGATGAATCAGTACACACACAGGGGCATGTAGTCTGTGGTGCGCAGAACAGTGTGAGTGCTGCCCAGGCCTGCCCTGCCAGCCCTGAGGGCCCCAGCCCCTATCCTTAGCCTCAGGCTCTGTCCTCTCTGGCTACTAACATACCATGGTCTACCACCCTGCACCCTCATGGCCAACCCCCCCCTGGGCTGACAAACCATGGTCTCACTCACCCCCGGGCTGACAAACCGTGGTCTCACCATGCCCCCCTCCCAGGGGCTGACAAACTGTGGTCTCACCCCCTGCTCTGGGCTGACAAACCATGGTCTCAACCCACCCCCAGGCTGACAAACCATGTTCTCAACCCAACTCCAGGCTGACAAACCATGTTCTCAACCCAACCCCAGGCTGACAAACCATGGTCTCAAACCCCTACCTTCTGGCTGACAAACCACGGTCTCACTTATGCACACATCCCCACCACCCCAGATGGCCTCCTTCAGGCTAGTCTGCCTGGGTTAGGCACGAACTTCTCACTCTCACGTGGTCCCTGGGGAATAGTCCCTGAGGGCTGCTGCCCTACAGAGATCAAAGCTTACCCCTCAATTGGTTCTACAATAAAAAGGGGGAAAGAGTATTCTTAACTCTTCCCAGTCATCACAAAACCCCCACTGACATCCCTTAATGGCCTTCATGACCTTGACCCTGCACCAGGTACTTTAGATGCAGCCTCAACTTAATAAAGCCACCTACAAGAGACAAGGACTTGAGCTGCTGGTCTAAGGAGAGATGCCTTGTTTCCTCCTTGGGAGTCTGGGTCTCCTTCCAGCCTGGCCCCATGTCTCAGCCTTCTTGGGAGCCTCTGGCAGCAGCCTCCCATGTGTTAGGGCATGCGACTTCTGAACAGTGTCCCTGGGGTGTGATCTTAGACAAGTTATTCAATATCACTGTGCCTCAGTTTCCTCATCCATGAACCTGGGGTTTAGGGTGGGGAAATCCTCTACTTCACAGTAGATGACTCACTCACAATGAGGGAGGATCAAACATGGACAGCATGTTGGAGCCGTGTGCTCAGTGCATGGCAAAGCACTAGCCTATAGGCTAAAAACCACCCCATTTTCCAGTCAAGTAAGTGGAGGGTAAGAAAGGTTAAGAATTTTGCCTGAGGATGCATTGCTAATGAAAGGCAGCCAGGACTCCAACTCCTGGGAGTGATACTCTAAACCCCACTCCACACTTCAGACCTAAAGACCTACAAGTTAAACTAAACTCTCCTCCCAAACCACCTCCCAGACTCAGATCAGGCCTCAGCCCAGGCTGGTGGCCCTCAGCCACCTGCACTCCCAGCATGGCCCTGGACACCTGCATGTCTCCTACCTGGAGTGTCTGGTGTTTCTGGGCAGGAAACAGTCACAAAGTGTCTGAAGCAGTCATTAAGGCAGCTGCTGAAGAAGGGCTGGATCTGCAGGCAGAGAGGGCATGTTAAGGGCCATTGTCTCCCTCCAGCAAGGGGCGAACAGTCAGAGGACCCCTGCCAAGATGATGCTGGGAGAATCAGAAAAGAGAAAGACAGGGGCAGTGTCTCAACAGGCAAGGAATTCTCACTGCCAGCATTGGAAGGTGCCAGAGAGAGCACAAGCCCTCCCTGTACACCAGCATAAAAAACAGACTGTGCATGCTCCCCTCTTCGTCCACACCTCACTCTCCACCTGTGAACACTCCTCACTCCCATCCACATTATACTCTTCACCTGTGCACACTCCTCACTCCCCTACACCACTCTATCTGTGCAAACTCCTCTCTCTGTCCATACCACACTCTCCACCTCTGAACACTTCTCTCTCCCATCCTCCCACTCTCCATCTTTGCACACTCCTCACTCCCATCCACACCACACTCACCACCTGTGCACACTCCTCACTCCCATCCACACCACACTCTCCATGCGTGCACACTCCTCACTCCCCCACACCACCGTCTCTGCCTGTACACACTCCCCTCTCCATCCATACCACACTGTCCACCTGTGCACACTCCACACTCCCATTCACACCACTCCACACCTGTGCACACTCCTCATTCCCATCCACACCACTCTTCACCTGTGCACACTCCTCATTCCCATCCACAACACTCTCCACCTGTGCATACTCTTCACTCCCATCCACACCACACTCTCCACCTGTGTACACTCCTCACTCCCATCCACACCACTCTCCACCTGTGCACACTCCTCACTCCTCCACACCACACTGTTCACCCATTTTGCTCTCTGCATCTGTCCACACCACACTCACTCACCTGCACTCGATGGCAACAGCACCCTCTAAGTCTGCATAGAGTGAACGTGATGTTGGATCGCTGGTGGAATTCCGGTGGTCTGTGCTGAGGAGGGAGGCAAGGATGAGTAAGACTACTTGGGTGAGAACCTGCTCTGGCTCTGCCAAGGAGGAGCTTTCCAGGGCACCTCTTAGGAACGCCAGCGGACAAATGCTTTTCAGGTTTCTGTTCCAGAAAAAACTCAATTTTTGCATGGAAGCTGGTTTGTTGTAAATTTGTAAGTACATTTATTAACTGGTAAGGCCCTCTTTGCTTTCACTGCTGGAAATTGGGGCTACAAATCTGTGTTCACTTACAACAGTTGTACAGACCCACACAGCACACTTTTCCTGCTCAGCCTCCTAGGTAGCTGGGATTACAGGTGTGTGCCAGCACACCTGGTTTACTTTTGTACTTTTAGTACAGATGGGGTTTCAGCATATTAGCGAGGCTGATGTTGAGCTCCTGGCCTCAAGTGATCTACCTGCCTTGGCCTCCCAAAGTTCTGGGATTATAGGCATGAACCACCATGCCCAGCCTATTTTATTTCATTAATTTACTTTTTTTTGACTCTGTTACCTGGGCTGGAGTACAAAAGAATGATCCGAGCTCACTGAAATTTCTGCCTCCCAGGTTCTAGGAACTCTCCTGCTTCAGCCTCCTGAATAGCTGGGATTACAGGCATGTATCACCACACCCAGCTAAGTTTTTGTATTTTTAGTAGAGATGGGGTTTCACCAACTTGGCCAGGCTGGTCTTGAACTCCTGACGTTGTGATCCACACACCTTGGCCTCCCAAAGTGCTGGGATTACAGGCATGCACCACTGTGCCCAGCCTTTTTGTTTCTAGGAGGCAGCACCTTACTCTGTCCCCCTAGTTGGGTTTAGTGGTTCCATCACTGCTCACTGCAGCTCCAACTCCAACTTCAAGCCTGCTGTGGTCTCCCAAAGTATCGGGATTACAGGTGTGAGGCACTTATTTCCTTTAGTTTCCCTTTATCTCTATTTCCACATTTTTTTTTAAATCATCAAATCCTTTTTGAAATAAACACAGCAAAACAAAAAGAGAACAAGGGAGCCTGTGGAGGAGAGAAGAAGGAAAATGATTGAATCATGGGCAGGATGGAGTCAACTGCCTTTCTATCAACCATCAGATCACCAGGGAAGAAAAAGGGCACCATGACCACTACGGAGTAAGCACAGCATGAGCTCCAAGCTCTGGCAACACAATTCTGTCAGACTAGCAGAGAAGAGACTTGGGGCTAGGAGGGTGGTTCTGAGCTTAGAAGGGTCAAAAATAGCAGTTACTGCAGGCATTTGGTACATGTGCTCAAAACAGCTATGGTTCTCTGTATGTAAAAAGCTGGGCAGCAGAATCTGGTAACAGGTAGATTTGTTCCACAGGTTGAAGCTCACGTGCAGCTGGTGGGCCTCCAGGGTCTCCACAATGATGTCAGGGTCCCACAGACTGCCTGCCAAGGTTACACACGCAGGCTGGGAGTGAGAAAGGGCATGGGAGTGGGAGTGTGTGCGTGTGTGTGCAGCTCTCCTGGGCAGCCCGTTACCTGCCCTCATGCACGGTGCAGTTCCTTTCATCCTGGTGTCCTTGCAGCCTGCTGACGCAGAGAAAAGGGAACTCATGAAGCCTCTGCTTTCAGAAATCTGTTCTTCCAGACTCCTGACACCAGAACAGCTATCTTTTCTCCCCTGGGAGCCTATCCACGGATGGCCCCTTCAGTGTGAGCTCTGGGGCTGGACCCACCATGGCATGGGCACTAGCCTGCTTGCCTGATCATCATCTTTCAGGGAGCCCTCCCAATTCAAGTGCATTCCTCCTGAGCTTGCTGTGGGTGACCAAGCAAACCTGGTCCCCTTTGGTTTCCTCTCTGTCCAGCACAGCTTATTGTCCCTGGCTGCCCATATTTGCCCAGGCTGAGAAGACACACGACAGGCATGAATCAGCATGGAGGGACAGGGACTCAGCCAGTCGCTTTAGGAAGGAAGAAAGAACTGAGAAGAATGACTCCTTCAACAAATACTGATGGGCCCCAGCCATGCACCAGGCCCTGTTCTCAGCACTGTAAGTAAGTGGTAAACAGGACAAAGCCCTGCTCCCTGGAGACTTCAAGCCCATAGGAAAGACCAATGAAAGCAAACACACAGCATGCAGTGCCTTGCCAGGGAGTGATGAGCCACACACGGGGACACAGAGCAGGGTAAGCTGAGAGTGTGTGCACACGCATGTGTGCAGGGTGTCCCCAGGATGAAGAAGGTCAACACCATCCTTAATAAGCATTTCCGGACCACCTGCTATATGCAAAGCAGTTTGTGAGGCTCTGGAGCTGCTACAAGTGGGAAGAAGACCCAGACTTTGTTATCAAGCAGACTTTCTGACACATCTGGCTATGAACACTGAGAATTATAGGGAGGCTGAGGCAAAAGAATCGCCTGAGCCTAGGAGTTCCAGGCTGCAGTGAGGTAGGATAGCAACACTGCACTATAGCCTGGGTGACAAAGTGAGACTGCCTCTATTAAAATAAAAAAGAGAAATGCAGGTAAGAGCTGAGCCTCTGGGGAGGACGAGGAAGTAGAAGGTGCCTGTATATATCACAGGATGCCTGAGAAGAAAAGCCTAGCAGTAACCGTAGGCAGGGTGGATGGTGTGGGAAGGAGAGCACCATGCCTTGGGCGAGTGTTGCATGATGCAGGGAAAATGCAAGGTGGGAGGAGGAGAGCAAGCCATGGGGGCTGCACCAGGCTTCAGGCAGAGGCTGCAACTTCTCCACAAGGGGTCTGCGGCTTTGCTGTTATCTATTTTCTGGGCAGGACGGGTGCTTCTCTAGGTAGAGGGAGAGACTCCAGTTCTCATGAAACTTGTGGGCTCTTGGGCCAATGTCCACTGCTGTGCCAGCAGAGAATGGCTCTGCCTCAGGGAGTGGAGGCTGAAGCACATGCCAAAGATCTCCCAGTTCTGGCCTCTATTCTGTGGGTCCCAGGCGCTGGCAATGCCAGCCACTACCTTTCTGAGTTAGGGGGCTGGCATCTGTGCCACCTGCTTCTTCTTTCTCATAGAGTTCAGTGGTGAGGGAATGCCTTGGGAGGATGCTCTTACCAGGAATGAGGAAATTCTTGGACTGGTGGTTTGGGTCCTGTCAGAGATGGGCTTGGGCAGGTGGTGAATGGTCACCTCATACTCCTGGTTGGGGTCAATCACGAAGTGGCTGCAGGTAAAATGCCACTGAAGAGAAGGCAGGAAGGGAAGGTGGACGGGTTACATGTACCTCTCTCACCCATCTATGTGCAAAGAGCCTCATTCCCACCCACTCTTAAACATTCAACCAAAAATAAGAATAAAGCAACTACCACAGCAAAACCCAGTCAGGGAAATCAGTATCCTTGTCCTGTTTCCTCTGGTATTCTCTTCCTGTTAAGAAACACAGTAGCAACCTGGATCTGGCCTCCTGAGCAGACAATGAATAAGGGAAAGCAGTCCTGCCCCCCCCCCACCAGGCTTCTCAAATTCTAGAACCATGGGTGTGAGATGGCTGAGCCAGAGGACTTGAGGCTGTGGAGATCTTGCACACAGGCAGGTAAAGACTGTCAAATGATTCTTCCTCATTAAATGGGAAAGCCAGGGATCTCTTGAGAATGTTCTGGGGTAAAAAAGTGTGGAGGACAAACTCACTTGCCCTGGGCAAGCAGACACCTTAGTTGCAGAGATATTTGAATTTGTGCTGAGTTATTTTCTGGGTGGTAGAGATTACAGGTATCAACTCCAACCCCCATTCTAGTTACCCTGGAGTAAAGGCCAGGGATCCTTCACTTCTGAGTGGATGGAGAAACCTGGTTCTCATCATCACACAGCAGCCAAGTTTGGGGGTCTTAATCTAACATCAGAGAGGGGTTCTGTCTTTGCTGCTTGTGTCTATGAGAGACCTAACTTGTTTTCAAGTGGCTGTTTGCTGAGTTAAACCAGCAGTCTTCAGACTAAGGCTTGTATCATAAATACTTGAGGGGCAGTTAGGCAGCAGTTGCTGGACCGCACCTTAAGAATTTCTGGCCTGGGAAGTCTGGGGTGGGGCCACCGAACACACATATTTTTTCTTCTTTTGTTTGATACGGAGTCTCACTCTGTCACCAGGCTGAAGTTTAGTGGTGCAATCTTGGCTCACTGCAACCTCTCCTATCTGGATTCAAGCAATTCTCCTGTCTCAGCCTCCTGAGTAGCTGAGACTACAGGCACACGCCAGCATACTCAGCTAATTTTAGTATTTTTAGGAGAGGCAGGGTTTCACCATGTTGGCCAGAATTGTCTCCATCGCTTGACCTCATGATCTGCCCAACTCCGCATCCCTAAGTGCTGGGATTACAGGTTTGAGCCACCATGCCCAGCCAGAACACACAGTTCTAACAAGTTTCCAGGTGAGGTTGAGGCTGCTGATCTAGGCAGCACACTTTGGGACCCACTGTTTTAAACAAACTCACAAAATAATCAACATTTCACCATGTAGCCATGTGCAGCCACATGAGACTGAGCTGCAGAGTGCTCATTTGCCCACCTGGGGCAGCTATTTGGTCTGGGAAGTTTTTTCCTGAGGGTAAACCCCAGCTTAATCCAAGTTACACAGAAAAGATGTCATACAAAGTTACACAAAGATGCCAGGAGGCAGGGCTGTGGAAGTTGTCTTCCAATTCACCTTTCTTTCAGAATAAACAGCTCAGTAAAGGGGAAAGAAAAGGCAGGGGTATGTCAGGAAAGCTTTTAAAATACACTCTGTCCCTTACTATTGCTCACGACAGCCACACCACTTCTCTGTTGACTTCTGCCCATCTGAAGCTGCTGTATGGAATTTGTCAGACTCTCTCAGCACCTCTGGGTCTTCACCACTCTAAATCAGGGTATGAATTTGGGGACAAGTCTGTACTGGTGTCATCAGCGGACCATGATCCACTCAGGAGTCTTCTTACCCGGTTGTGGTGATGCCTCAGTTTGGACAGAAACTTGAACCTGATGCACAAACGTTCATTGGTGTTTAGCTGTAGGACAGATAACTCTGTGCCCTCAAGATACAGGATGCTGACTGGAGGACAGAGGAGAAGAGGAGGCAAACAGATACAGCTCAGCCATGACAAGTGCTGGGTGTGTCACCACCTGCCTGCTATGGTTGTTCACTCTTGAAAGAAAATCTGCCTGTCTAACCCAGCTCCCCACTTCCTGTCCCTTTCAGCTTGCTCTCTGCGTACTTAATTGCAGACAGTTATTTACCAGTTGGGCAAGGAAAAATGACACTTTACACACATCTAGAAGAAAAGGCTTTGTAAATTTGTGGTGAGGGCTATGACAGCCTGGCATGGGTGTCAAACACAGCCGTGCCATCATCCTCACCAGGCTGTGGCAGTCAGCAGGAACACTGAGGTTGGGGACTTCCAGAGGGAACTCCCCCAGGCACTGGTCACAAACATGGGGCTGGTGCTCATTTGCCCCAGTTGCCCCAATTCTGTAACATTAACTCTCTATTCCTGAATAGGCTGCCAGGATGTTTTAAAAGTGTCCCCTAAAGTAAAAGAACAAACAGGCTGGCAAACATGTTGCCATTTTCGACCTCATTTTTGTTATTGCAGTCACAAAATTAACCACTTGCTTTTTTTCCCCAGGGTGCTAAAAATGTTAGGCTGAAGACATTTTTTCATGAGGACTGGGGTGATAGGAAGGCATCACTGCAGGTTAATATCCAAAACACTGGACAAGCATTAACGCTTGAAATGATGGATTCTTACAATACTAAGTTTGAGCCCTCCTGTCTGAGCATAGGACTGGGAGCCCAATACTAAGCCTGACTGGGAGAGCCAACAGGTGGGTCTGTGGACTCACTCAGAGGCAGGGAGACTCCCCAAGGGTCCTGCTGGCAGGCCCACTCGCCGTCTGTCTGCAGCATCAATTCAATGTGAGCCATGAGGAACAGGTCTCCTTGCTGGGTGCGGGCAAAGCAGAGCTCAATCTGCAGCTCTTTTGGGGAGGAGGAGGTCAGGCTTTGAGGGTGGATCCAGCTGTCATCCAGGCAGGTACCTGGCAGCCAGGGAAGAGCAGCACTCAGAGACTTAGAGTGAAGATGTATGCCCCAGCAGCGGGTACAGACAGCTAAATAGCAAACAGCTCAGGGGACTGTGACCCTTTGCTGCATCCTCAGCTTCATTGCCCTGTTCTCTCTGTTCTAATGTGTACTGGGGTCACTACAAACCTCTCAAGTCTAAAGGGTATTTTAGGAGAGAAGACAAAGTACACAACTTGATTTTGAGATGAAACTGTGATTGGGCATGAGGGCACAGGCGGGATGGGGTTGTAGTAAGAGCTGTTTTATTTTTATATGTCAGAGGTCTCTAATTGGCTCAGACACTTGAATATGTGCCTCCTCTTTGAATTAAAGTGAAACAAAATCTACACCACAGCTGTCTCTCACTTTACAGTGACAAGCTGTGGCAAATCAAATTACATTATAGATCCAGTAGGGCAGCACCCCAGGGAATACTTTCACAATCCCATGACCGTTTTGTTTCTCCCTTCCTGACTTTTGCATAATGAATGCTTTTGATAGAAAGTGCAGATGCATGTATCCATGATTTTCCAGGATCCCTCCTGCTGATGGCTGTAGCTCACAACCTGAACCTGGAGTGACATGGCAGGGCTTCTTCCAGAAGTTGTCACCAGGCCGTCACTTGATTAACAAGGCAATGAGAAGAACAGAAAAAGATGACTTACTATTCTTGACCATGTAGTTTAGTCCCTGTGAAAAGAAGAGGGTGGTTATTACAGCTTGGAAAGGGCTTAAATTCACGTGCTGGGGCCAGATGCCCTCCCCTGGCTAGAAATGCTGTGACACAGCCCGCCCTTCTCACTTTTGGGGAATAGAATGAGGAGTGAGTCCAGTGGATGGCAAAGGGAACTAGCATTTTATGAGGAACTGCTATGAACTGGGACCTTGACAACTTTAAAAGACACTGAGAGAGTTTTCTTGGGATATGCTGAGAATAGGGCCCCTGTATATCCTGTGGTTTCCAACCTTCCTGGATGACACTGCTGCAAGAGGTATGAAAAGGACAAGGGGCAGTATTTACAGTTTCTGTGACAGATCTGTTGGGGAACATTCACTAAGTTTCCACAAAGTCTCTAGGAAACATGTGCAAGGCCTTGTTCTGGGTGATTGTGATGAGGTATTATCCTCAGCCCATTTTGTAGATGAGGAAGCTGAGGCACTCATATCACATTACGTTGCCTCCCTCCTGGGCAATATGTGTTAACTTTCTAACCCTAAAAAGATCCTGATTGCCAAATTTAGAAGCCCCAGTGACAAATGCTACCAGAGAAATGTAACCATTAGGCCTATGTGTTGCTGGCTGACCTACTTTGCAACACACACACACACACACACACACTCAGATACACATACACAGACACACAACTGGAACCGGGGGTTGAGTCCCCTCCACAAGCCTCAATTTCTTCAACTATAAAATCAGAATAATCATAATACCAACTCTGTAGCATTGTTGAGCACTATGTGACAGAAACAGAAATGCACACCTTGGGAGTGGGGGTGGGCTGGGGATCAGGGTGTGCCTGTGGGAGTCTCTCACTTCTCTGTCCAAGTAGGCCTGCATGATAAACCTTTGAAACAATGGGAACACAGTCATGGACTACACAATGAAATGAGTACTACCAGACAGGCAGCTCCCTAGAAGCACCAAAGAATCACTATGCCTAGAACCATCTCACTTCCTGTGAAACAAGGCAAACTGTGCCCCGTGTCTGGCACAAAAGGGCTGCTCTGTGACTAATGGCCTCCTCCTACAGAGTCTGGCATAGAGTAAGAGCTTAATAAATGGAAGCTACTCTTAGGGCCAGCAGAGGCCCCCACTCATTCAGTCCTGGCAGCGCAGCCATGGCAGGCCCCATAAGGTGCTTAGGCTCAGGTGTCTCCAGTTCTCTAACTGGCAAAACAGACCAAATGCATCCCAGGGAGGAAAGTCAGATGCTGAGGCAGACCGGAAATCTCAAGGACAACACTGACTGGTGTGAGTAGGGTGCCGGAGCTGGTACCCTCCTCTCTCTTGAGAGGGAGCAGAGAAAAGCCCGTGCCACCAGGATTCATTCACAGGGTGGATGCAAGATGACATCCACACATGCCCGGGATTGGCTCTTAATGAGCTACTGCACCTGGATCCTCCCTCTCCGGGACCCCAGTTTATAAGTGCTCCCAACCCTGTTCAGCTCCTGTGATTAATTCTCCCCAGAGGTCCCAGGATAGCACTACGGTTCCACCAGGCACTCCTCACATGTTCCCAGCAAAATGCATCTGACTGCCTAGGCCTGCACTAATAAATGCCACTCTTTCCTGAATGACGAGGAGATTAACTCCCCTTAAGCCTCTCGTTTCTCCTCTCTCTTACAATTCCTAGAATGTGGAGGATAAGAAAGAAGTTCTTTCATTTTGAGATGGGGAGCTTTTCCAGAGAAGGCAAACAGATACACCATTTAGAGTAACTTTCTACCAGCCACTAAGAATTACTTCAAAAACACTGCAGGGGCTGGGTGCAGTGGCTTACTCCTGTAATCCCAGAACTATGGGAGGCCAAGGTGGGCAGATCACGAGGTCAAGAGATCGACCATCCTGGCCAACATGGTGAAGCCCCGTGTCTACTAAAAATAGAAAAATTAGCTGGGCATGGTGGCATGCACCTGTGGTTCCAGCTACCTGGGAGGCTGAGGCAGGAGAATCGCTTGAACCCAGGAGGCAGATGTTGCAGTGAGCCAAAGTTGCACCACTGCACTCCAGCCTGGAAACTGGGAGAGACTTTGTATCAAAACAAAACAAAACAAACAAACAGAAACTTCAAAAACCTTCACGATGCACCCATGATGAAAAGCTCTTGGCTTCATAAAGACCAAGAGGATAGTGAAAGGGTTTGAGAACACAGTCAGCTGATTCCCAGTGCCACAGGTGGTTGCCCTCCTCTCATTCCTGAGATAGAGGGAAATAGATTGGCATGCCCCATGGAATAGTGGTTTTGGTCTTTGTTTCTGATAGTTGTGGTAGCATGTAAGTCTTTTTCTTAGATTATTATTATGTTTATAGTGTTTATTCAAAACAGCCCTGAACCTTATCATAGATCTCATCTCTCCAGCATGGATTAACAAACTAGGTTTATTAATGTACCATGAGGTCATTCTTTTGATATTCTGGTAGATTACATTTGCTGATATTTTATTTAGAATTGCACGAATTTATATTCATAAATGAGATTGGGCCATAGTTTTTCTTTCTGTGTAAGATTTATCAAGTTTTAGAATTAAGTTTGTGCAAGCTTTAAAAAAATGGATAGCTTTCCCTCTTTTTCTGGGGTTCTGAATGTTCATCAAGAGAGAATGGCTAAATAAGGTGAGATCTAGTTTAAATCTAAACGTCTATCAAACTAGAAATGGTTGAATAGATGATTGCTGTCTACTATGGAATGTTATGCAAATATTAAAAAGAATGAGAATTAGTTTCATAGACCCATCTTTCTGTTGGCCTGCAGATGGCCAGAATGTGTTGATGAGTGAGGAAAAGAAATTGCACACAACTTTTTATAGTATGAATCCATTTTTTTTCTTTGTTTTGAGACGGAGTCTTGCTGTGTCACCAGGCACCAGGCTAGAGTGCAGTGGCATGACCTCTGTTCACTGCAACATCTGCCTCCCAGGTTCAAGTAATTCTCCTGCCTCAGCCTCCCAAGTAGCTGAAACCACAGGCATGCACCACCATGCCAAGCTAATTTTTGTATTTTAGTAGAGACGGGGTTTCACCATGTTGGCAAAGATGGTCTCGATTTTTTGACCTTGTCATCCGCCCACCTTGGCCTCCCAAAGTGCTGGGATTACAGGTGTGAGCCACTGCGCCCAGCGAGTATGATTCCATTTACTATGGAAAGAAGGTATGAAAAAGACCTCCCTGAATATATATATATATATGAGTGTGACTGAATGAGAAGAGAAACGTGAACAGGTGTGTATCAGGTGTTAACACAGTTTGCTCGGGGCAAAGGGAACAGAAGCAAAGGGGATGGCATGAGAGATGACAAAGAAGAAGCTTTAAGTAAAACTGAAAAATATGCATGTAAGTGAAATACAGAATTAAGATTCTATTAGAGCTAATAGCGCATTGACCATGTACACACATTTTCTCCAACTCTCCAAACAATATAAAAATTCTGAAAATATTTTTTTTGGTAAATTCTCAAGGATCAAAGAGTCAAACTCAGTGGAGAAGAGATATGAACAAATTTTTAAAAGCCCTTTTCAACTTGGGCCCAGCAGCACAGTTCCTGTAAAGAAGGGTGTTGTGGCTGAGCACGGTGGCTCACGCTTGTAATCTCAGTACTTTGAGAGGCTGAGGGGGTGCAGATCATGAGGTCAGGAGATCGAAACCATCCTGGCTTACATAGTGAAACTCAGTCTCTACTAAAAATACAGAAAATTATTAGCCAGGGATAGTGGCATGAATCTGTAGTCCCAGCTGCCTGGGAGGCTGAGGAAGGAGAATCACTTGAACCCCGAAAGTGAAGGTTGCAGTGAGCCGAGATTGCACCACTGCACTCCAGCCTGGGTGACAGAGTGAGACTCCATCTCAAAAAAAAAATGTGTTGATCTGGTGCAGTGGCTCATGCCTGTAATCTCAGCACTTTGGGAGGCTGAGGTGGGTGAATCATCTGAGGTCAGGAGTTTGAGACCAGCCTGACTAACATGGTGAAACCCCGTCTTTATTAAAAAATTATTAAAAATGAAAAAAACAAATCAAAACAATTAAAAAATGGTCCTAGAAAAAAGGGAAATAGCAATGCTGTTAACATGATTAAAACACGTAGTCCTTCTTCATGAGAACCCCCTAGTTGGTTGCTGTCCAAGTGGTGCCTCCTCATCACCGCCACTGCCATGCTCAGAGGTCTGTTTCTTGGGGACGTGGCTCCCAACTTTGAGGCCAATAACACCGTTGGCTGATCCGTTTCTAGGAACTTTCTCGGACACTCATGGGACATTCTCTTTCCCACCCTTGGGACTTTATCCCAGTGTGCAGCACAGAGCTTGGCAGAGCTGAAAAGCTGGCACCAGAATTTGCCAAGGGGAATGTCAAGCTGATTCCCCTTTCAATAGACAGTGTTGAGGAAGGCCTTGCCTGGAGCAAGGTCACCAATTCTTCCAATGGTGAAGAGCCCAGAGAAGTCACCTTTTCCCATCATTGATGATAAGAATCAGGACCTTGCCATCCTGTTGGGCATGCTGGATCCAGCAGAGAAGGATGAAAAGGGCATGCCTGTGACAACTTGTGTGGTGGTGTTTGTTTTCAGTCCTGATAAGAAGCTGAAATTCTCTATTCTCTACCCAGCTACCACTGGCAGGAACTTTGATGACATTCTCAGGGTATTCATCTCTCTCCAGTTGACAGCAGAAAAGAGCATTGCCACCCCAGTTTACCGGAAGGATGGGGATAGTGTGATGGTCCTTCCAACCATCCCTGAAGAGAAAGCCAAAAGACTTCTCACAAAAGGAGTCTTCACCAAAGAGCTCCCATCTAGCAAGAAATACCTCCACTACACTCTCCAGTCCTAAGTCTCTTGGAAGAGTTGGTGGTGAGAGCCAGAGGATGTCAGTTGCCAATCATGTTTGCCTGCAGCAGTTCCATAAAAAAATTTCTGGTGTCATCACAGCCAAGGTTTTTAGGTTGCTATACTACTTGTTATTAAATGAAAATGTCACTAAAAGTTTCTTGGAATTCTTTACTCTCCACTTTCACCAGCACTCAATTCTGTTCATAAACCAGCACTCTTTACTCGTTCTCTTTGAAATATGTTCTGTATTTAAAACTCAACTCTTGTTGGACCTCCACACGGCCTGTGACCAATGAGGTCATTTTGGTTGATGATTGAAAATGTTTTCTTAACTCCATCAGAAAATGACTATCAATTTTTTTAAATTGTCCTATCACATCCTCCTTTCTGTTACCCATTTTGAAGAGCTGCAGAAGTCGAGGTTCAACTTCGATGTAAATATTGAAGTATGAAACCCAGGAACTTAGATTAACCCAGATGCTCTTTAATATTCTGTGTTTTGATCACAGCTGGGAAAAAAGCTTTTTAATTCTGTACGTTTCTAGTAGATAACTGAAATGAATAGCAGGGGAAGAGACCTTTACATATTTTGCTATAAAAAATTATGAAAAGTTTCTATCAAAATGGAGAGACTGCAGAAAAGGCTTCCCTTGCCTTGCAAGGAGGTGTAGCAGGTGTGAGCAATACTAGTGCCATGTGCCTTTCACACAGGGTTTGCATGCATCAGTCTGCTTTCTGATTATGTGTACATGAAAGTGTACACCATGTGAAGAGAAGAGAGAATGACTGAAAATGTTATATTAGAGAACCCTTCCTGCAGTGGGTTGCTATTTTCTGGATTCTACTTTTTAGCAACAAATAAAATCCTTTGTTAAAACTATAAAACAAACAAACAAAAAACCCCGAACAAGTAAAAGGATTATAGCCCCAAAGATATACGACACTGCATCTATAACATGGGGCAGGACACCGTGGACAAACAAGCAGGCAGAGAATGAATACTGAACCTTGAAACTCAATAGATGAAGTTCTATTGAATAAAAATTCAATAGAAGGATTTGTCTATGAAAGGAAGGACATTTCTCTGAAAGTAGAGCAAAGAGAAAAAGGAGAAAATGTATGACTATTAGAAACTCAATTTGGGAAACAAAATATGATTGACTAGATTTATAGGAGACTGATGAAAAAATAGAAGGAATAAATTGTTTTTTAAAAAAGGAAATAAAGAAAGAAAGTATTCTGGAAATGAAGGACACATATTCCCTGAGATTGTAGAGAAACTCTTCTGCCCTCACAACACCACAACAATCAACACAGAAGACTTCTGTGACTACATGTTGTGGGGGTGGTTTCTTCCCACCACCAAGCTAGCAATCAATTCTGCAGCAGGCAACAGCTGGGTGTTCTCCAATTTAATTCTGACACTATTTAGAGATAGCATCAGATCCCACAGGTTCAGTGCTCAGTCCCCAAGACTGCCCACCCTCTAGACACCAGTCGTAAGTCCAGGCCTATAGCACGTCTAAGACCAACTGGTTTCAATTTGAGGTTCTCATGCTTCTCTCTTTCAGTTCAATTAACTTGCTAGAGCTGCTCAGAGAACTCAGGGAAACACAATTACCAGTTTATTTTAAGGATATCACAAATAATACTGAAGAAAAAATGCAGAGGGTGAGGTACAGAGGAAGGAGTACACAGCTTCCAGGCCTTTCTCAGGTGCACCCAGGTGTGTCCTCCTTCCCAGGTGCTTCCTCCTCCAGGAACCTCCACATGTTCCACTACCTGGAAGCTCTCTGAACCAGGTTCTTTTGAGTTTTTAATGGAGGCTGCACATGAGCATAACTAATTAAATCACTGGCTGTTGATGATCAACTTAATCTTCAGTCCCCTCTCCCCTTCACAGATGTGAGGGGGAGAGGAGTGGGGCTGAACATCCCAGCCCTCTAATCCTACCTTGGTCTTTTCTGTGACCAGCCCCCATCCTGAAGCTGCCTAGAGGCTGCCAGCCATCAATGAATCATTAGTATATAAAACATACCATTTTGGAGGTTCTAAGGATTTTAGGAGTTTCTATGCCAGAAAAAGGGGTTGAAAATCAAATACATATTTCACAGTATCACATTGCTGAATTAAAAAGGGTACTAAATGGTCTGCACAAAAACAGTAACGAAGATCCCAAATTCTGAAACTCTTGTAATATCAGCAATAAAAGGAAGATACAAACCCTGTGTGAAAGGCACAGGGCACTAGTATTGCTCACACCTGCTACACCTCCTTGGAAGCCAAGAGAAGCCTTTTCTGCAGTCTCCCCATCTGATAGAAACTTTTCACAATTTTTTTAATAGCAAAATATTTAAAAGTCTCTTGCTCTCCTCTTTACTTCAGTTGTCTACTAAAAGGTACAGAATTAAAAATGAGCAAGGAGAGCAGACCAAGGCCCAAAATTTTAAAACTGTTATAACACCAGGAATAAAAAGAAGTTCCTAAAAGTTTCCAGAGAGAAAAAAAATAAGTGTCATATAAACAGATAAGAAATGTAATAACATTGATTTACTTAGCATATGTACCATTTGCTAGAATGCAACGCTTTCAAAATTCTGAGGGAAAATTATCTTTAACACGGACTTTTCATATGCAGCCAAATTATCAAAAAAAGTTATGAGGGTAGAATAAAGATATTTGACACGAAAAGACTTAACATGTATATTCCTGATATATATGTAGATGTACATATGTATGTCAATCAGGAACATACATGATGTGTGTGTGTGTATGTGTGTGTCTATATCAATTTTCATACATATTCTTAGGAAATTACAGGAGGATGTGCTGCAGCAAAATGAGGGAGTAAACCTTGAGGAAGAAGACACAGCATCCAGAACCTGAGAGATTTGACCATGACAGGATATCTGTTCTTGTCTAGACACAGGTCTAGACAGCACAAACCTGGTTGGGGCTGGAGAACAGAGGGCTCTAGGAGGAAGTTCTCTGGGGAAAGGGGGGATGAAATTGTTGGAATATCTGACGCTTTGGCAGGGGAAATGATACAACAAGTGCGATAGAAAACAACTAAGACTAACTATGGGCCAGGCGCGGTGGCTCACACCTGTAATCCCAGCACTTTGGGAGGCCGAGGCAGGTGGATCACGAGGTCAAGAGATAGAGACCTTCCTGGTCAACATGGTGAAACCCCGTCTCTACTAAAAACACAAAAAAAATTTAGCTGGGCATGGTGGCACGTGCCTGTAATCCCAGCTACTCAGGAGGCTGAGGCAGAAGAATTGCCTGAACCCAGGAGGTGGAGGTTGCAGTGAGCCGAGATCATGCCATTGAACTCCAGCCTGGGTAACAAAAACAAAACTCTGTCTCAAAAAAAAGACGAACTACATGAAAAATTATACAAGTAGGCCAGGTGTGGTGGCTCATGTCTGTAATCCAAGCACTTTGGAGGTCAAGGTGGGCAGATCACCTGGGAGTTCAAGACCAGCCTGACTAACATGGTAAAACCCCATCTTAAAAAAAAAGAAAAAATATACAAGTGAAAAATTAAAACAATTATTATCTCTAGGGCAGGAGGGGAGGGGTTTGTATCAGAAAAAAATACGTAAAATACATTGCTGACCTGGTGCGGTTGCTCATGCCTTTAATTCTAGCATTTTGGGAGGCCAAGATGGGTGGATCACGAGGTCAGGAGTTCGAGAACAGTCTGGTCAACATAGTGAAACCCCGTCTCTACCTAAAATACAAAAAATTAGTCAGGGGTGGTGGTGGGCACTTGTAATCCCACTCAGGAGACTGAGGCAGGAGAACTACATGAACTCAGGAGGCAGAGGTTGCAGTGAGTCAAGATCGTGTCACTACAATCCAGCCTGGGCGACAGAGAGAGTCTGTATCAAAAAAAATAGAGCCAGGGTGTGGTTCACCATGTTCTCTTTCCCCTCTTCCAGGAGCAGAGAGAGCATGGAGTGAAGTGCACAAGGAGCAGTCTTGGATGACTCAGGTGGGATGCATAACATGGCAGAGAAATCCACCCTGTGCTGCTGAAAGACACTGCAGTGTGGGGTCAGTGTCACCTAACTGACAGCGTGGCCTGACTGATCCCTGTGTGTGACTGGAGGTAGAGGTTGCAGTGAGCTGAGATCATGCCATTACACTCCACCTGGGCAACAGTTAGAGACCCTGTCTCAAAAAAAAGTACACTTACTTGCCTCAGCAGTGAAGATGCTTACTTGTTATAATAATATAAATGCTGCCTATCATTTAACTAATATCATGATTTAACTATAATAAAAGAGAGAAGTGGTGGCAGAAATATAATGTAATTTTCATCTATTGGAAGTCAATACATAATATCTGAAATTAACAAATCATGAATTAACAATATCACAGAATGTTTAGAAATATGGAAGTAAATGTCAGAAAAAGTAAAGGAATCATATTTGGGGAGCAGGTTTGGGGTGGCGCAGGCATCTGCTGTTTTTTGTTTTAAACATCTCAGTACAATTTTTAAAGGAGTTAAAGGAGAATCACAATACATAACTTGATAAAAATTAATTTGAAAATAGAAGTTTGCCAAACAAATGAAAGGATTGAAAAGTAAGACGAATGAAAACGTTAATTTGTTTAGGGGAAGAAAGAGTAGACATTTTTTCCCTTATAATTTAGTTTCAATATAAAAATGTATAACATTTGAAATAAAGCAAAAAAAAGTGTTTGGGGTCTTCCTTAGCTATTACTAAGACATACCTTGGCTAACAAATTCCTTTCCAACAGTCATCCCTAATTTCAAATCCTCCATTTTTTTTTTTTGAGACAGGGTCTCACTCTGTTGTGCAGTGGCATGCTTAGGGCTCAGTGCAGTGTTCATCTCTTGGCTCAAGAGATTCTCTCACCTCATCCTCCCCAGTAGCTGGGACTAGAGGCATGCGCCACCACACCTTGCTGTTTTGTATTTTTTGTAGAGACAGGGTTTTGCTGTGTTGCCCAGTCTAGTCTTGAACTCCTGGGCCTAACTGATTCGCCTCCCTCAGCCTCCCAAAGTGCTAGGATTACAGGCATGGTGCCACTGCTCATTCTTTTAAAACAGCAGGATCAGAACATTATCTGTGAGCTACCTGCCTGTGAATGGCATTACATGAGGCATACTGCAGAAAGCAGAGGGGGATTGTCATGACAATGAAGGTGACAACAGTTGATGTTTATTGAGCTCCTCTTTTGTGCAGGCATCATGGTAAGCACTTTGTACACATATCTCATTTGATCTTGACAACAATCCTATGAGCCAAGCACCCTCATCCCAACCGTACTGCTGAAAAAACTAAGATTCAGGGAGGTTGGGGAAGTGGCCCAAGGTCTCTCAGAGCTGGCACTTGCATGATGAAGTTTTGCTCCAGAATATAAGATCTTAATCACTGCGGTCTTGTCTCTTTAAATAAAAAAAGACAAGTGTGCAGTGGTTCATGCCTGTAATTCCAGCACTTTGGGAAGCCGAGGTGGGCAGAGCAGGAGTTCAAGACCAGCCTGGCCAACATGGTGAAACCCTGTTTCTCCAAAAATAAAAAATAAAAAAATTGGCCTGGCATAGTGGCTCATGCTTGTAATGCCAGCACTTTGGAAAACTGAGGTAGGTGGATCATTTGAGGTCAGTAATTTGCAATCAGCCTGGCCAACATGATGAAACCCTGTCTCTACTAAAAATACAAAAATTAGCTGGGCATGGTGGTGCATGTCTGTAATCCCAGCTACTTGGGAAGCTGAGACAGGAGAATTCCTTGAGCCTGGGAAGTGGAGGTTGCAGTGAGCTAAGGTCATGCCACTGCAATCCAATGTGGGCAAAGGAGTGAGACCCTGTCTCAAAAAAATGAATAAAATAAATAAATTGGCTGGGCATCTTGGCTCACACCTGTAATTTCAGCACTTTGGGAGGCTGAGGCAGGCATATCACCTGAGGTCAGGAGTTCCAGATCAGCCCAGTAAACATTGTGAAAACCCATCTCTACTAAAAATAACAAAAATCAGCTCAGTGTCATGGTGCAGACCTGTAGTCCCAGCTCCTTGGGAGGCTAAGGTAGGAGAATCACTCGAACCGGGGAGGTTGCCTTGAGCTGAGATCACACCACTGCTCTCCAGCCTCAGCAACAGTGACTCTCCATCTCAAAACAAAACAAAACAAAACATAAATTAGCTGGGTGTGGTGGTGGGTACCTGTAGTCCCAGTGACTCTGGTGGCTGAGGCACAAGAACTGCTGGAACTTGGAAGGTGGTGGTTGCAGTGAGCCAAGATCATGCCATGGCACTCCAGCCTGGGAGACAGAATGAAGCTCTTTCTCAAACAATCAATAAGAGACACCTCCAATAGGTCACTATTCTCTACCCAGAAGGTGAAGGTTAAGAGGAAGAAATGAAAGATTCAAGTCAGTGCACTCAGTGAACACTACTGAGTGCCTGAGAGAGAAAATGGTCTTTAAACTTATAAGCACAGCCTGCTCTCATTGTCAGCTTGGCACTCACTATCTGTGAGGCATTGGGCCAATGACCCAGCCTCTCAAAAGCAGGTTCATCCTGCCAACCTTGTGAGCTGTTGTGAGCATGGGATGAGGGGATACTTGTGAACCACTGGCACAGTGCCTGGCACAAAGAACACAACTTTGTGGACTTTGGAAGATTGGCATGATGAAAGTGGCTTCTGGCAAGCAGAAGATAAAGGGGGTTAACTGAGCACTTATTCTACAACCACAAGTCAAAACCGCGAACACTCAGGAAAAAAGACTAATGAAACACACATCCTGTCTGTAAACTTATGTGTTAACATTCACCCTGGCCAACTCTTATGTTGCTGCTGTCTTTCCTATGGGTGTTCCTCCAGGCTGGCAGTCATGGGAAACCTACATACAGCCTAGCTAGGGTGCAAGGCTAGCCACAAGGAAATACATAGGGAAATGCAATTATTGATGGTTTCTCTTGTATTGATTTCTGTGGGGAAATAAGCCTTCCGGGTTTTGAGATGCTAATCCCAGGCAGCTGGCACCAGTGCTAAGGTGGGTCTGAGACTGCCACTACTTTCCAAGCATAACTGACCATTTTTTCCTTCATTTATACATTCTTTTGTTCAATCAACACATATTTATCGAGCCCCTGCATCCTGTACTTCACCACTGAGTTAGGTACAGAACAGGTGGGTAGAAGCCTCCTCCCTGTCTGAGTATAGTCATGGAGGGATAAGTCTAAATGGGCTTTGGACAGACACTTATGTTATGGAAAGTGACATGGGCATACTTTGAGAAGCCTCATCCAGTCCTGCCTTGGGGAAATAAGGGAACTCAGGCCCAAGCAGCCTCAAAACTCAAGACTGCAGAAGACAGTAAGTGCAATGATGCATGCAAATCCAGGTCCACCACGGACCACCTCTGTGACCTTCCCTCCCATCATTATATGGCTTTTCATCCAGTAAAACACCAGTGAGGGAGAAAAATTGGAGAAGTGCTTTTCCTTGCCTTGCCTGGCCTGGTCTGCAATTGATTTGCCTTGCCTTGCCTTGCCTTGCCTAGCCTGATCTGGAATTCTCTTGCCTTGCCTGGCCTAAAATTGCCTTGCCTTGCCTGGCCTGGTCTGGAAATGAATTGCCATGCCTTGCCATGCCATGCCTTGCCTTGCCTTGCTTTGCCTTGCCTTGCATTGAACTGCCAGGCCTGGAATATCCTTGCCTTGCCTTGCCATGAATTGTCTTGCCTTTCCTTGCCTTGTTGGAATTGCCTTGCCTTGCCTCGCCTGAAATTGACTTGCATTGCTTAGCCTGGACTTGCCTAGCCTGAAATTGCCTGAAATTCCCTTGCCTTGCCTTGACTTGCCTGGCATGGAATTGCCTTGCCTTGCTTTGCATTGCCTGGCCTGGAATTACCTTGCATTGCCTTGCCTTGCTTTTTCTGGCCTGGTATTGCCTTACCTTGCCTTGACTTGTTATGCCTTGGCTTGCCTTGCCTGGTCTGGGATTGTCTGGGATTGCCTTGCCATGGCTTGTTTTTTCCAGCCTGGAATTTCCATGCCTTCCCTTGCCTTGACTTGCCTAACCTGGAATTGCCTGGGATTTCCTTGCCTTGCCTTTTCTTGCCCAGCCTGGAATTGTCTTGCCTTGCCTTGCCTTGCTGTCCTGGAATTGCCTTGCCTAGCCTTGCCATGTGCTCTCCGGAATTACCTGGCCTGGAATTGCCTTGCTTACCTAGAATTGCTTTGCATTGCCTTGCTTTGCCTTGCCTGGAATTGCCTTACCTAGAATTGCCATGCATTGCCTTGCCTTGGCTTGCCTGGAATTGCCTTGTCTGATATTGCCTGACCTTGCCTTGACTTCACTTATTTTTCCTGGAATTCTTTTCCCCTGCCTTGCCTTGCATTGCCTAAAATTTCCTCGCCTGGAATTGCCCTGCCATGCCTGGAATTGACCTTCCTTGCCTTGCCTTGGTAGCCTTGCTTGGAATTGCCTTTTCTTGCCTTGCTTTGCCTTTCTTGAAATTGCCTTCCCTTGCCTGAAATTTCCTTGCCTGAAATTGCCTTGCGTTGCCTTACCTGGAATTGCCTTCCACGGATTTGCATTGTCTTGCCTTGCCTGGAATTGCATTTCCTGGAATTGCCTTGCCCTGCATTGCCTTGACTTGGCTGGAATTCCCTTGCCTAGAATTGCCTTCCTTGGAATTGCCTTGCCTAAAATTGCCTTGCCTTGCCTTATCTGGAATTGCCTTGCATGGAATTGCATTGACTTGGCTGGAATTGCCTTGCCTAGAATTGCCTTGCATTGCCTGGAATTGTTTTGCCTGGAATAGCCTTGCCTTGCCTAGAATTGCCTTGCCTTGCCTAGAATTGACGTGCCTGGAATTACCCTGCCTTGCCTTGTTTTGCCTAAAATTGCCCTGTCTTGCCTTGCCTGGTCGATCCTTGCTTGCAATTGCCTTGCCTTCTCTCGCCTGGAATTGCCCTACCATGCCTTGCCTTGCCTGGAATTGCCCTGTGTTGCTTTGCCTTGCATTGCCTCAAATTGCCTTGCATGGAATTGCCCTGCCTTCCTTTGCCTTGCCTTGCCTGGAATTGCCTTGTCTTGCCTGGAATTTTCGAGCCTGAAATTGCCTTGTCTTGCCTGGTCTTACCTTTCCTTGCCTAGAATTGCCTTTTCTGGAATTGCCTGAAATTGCCTTGCCTGTAATTGCCTTGCCTTGTTTTACCTGGAATTGCCTTCCCTGGAATTGCCTTTCCCTGCCTTGTCTTGCCTTGTCTTCCCTGGAATTGCCATTCCTGGAATTGCCTTGCCTTGCTTTGCCTTCCTTGCCTGGAATTGCAATTTCTGGAATTGCCTTGCCTTGCCTTGTTTTGCCTGGAATTGTCTGACCTGGATTTGCCTTTCCATGCCTTTCCTTGTCTTGCCTTGTGTGGAATTTCCTTGCTGTGACTTGCCTGGAATTGCCTTGCCCGGCCTTGCCTTGCCTTGCCTTGCCTGGAATTGCCTTACCTTGACTTGTCTTGTCTTTTTCCTTTTCTGGAATTGCTTTGCCTGAAATTGCCTTCCCTTGCCTTGCCTAGAATTGCTGTGCCTTCACTTTCCTTGCCTTGCATTTCCTGTCCTGGTTTGTCCTAGAATTACCTGGCCTTGCCTGGCCTGGACTGTTATTTCCTGTCCTGGGCTGTCATGGCCTAGAATGATTTGGCCTGGACTGGCCTGGCCTGGCCTAGAATGTCCTGGTCTGGCCTGGCCTGGAATTGTTTGGCCTGGACTGGCCTGGCATGGCCTGAAATGGTTTGGTATGGCCTGGCTGGCCTGACCTAAGATGGTCTTGCCTGGCCTGGTCTTGCCTGGCCTGGTCTTGCCTGTAATTGCCTTGCCTTCCCTTGCCTTGCCTGAAACTCCCTTTACTGAAATTGTCCTGCCTTGCCTTGCATATCCTTTCCTATTATAGCCTTGCCTGGAAATGCCCTACCTTGCCTTGGCGTGCCTGAAATTTTCCTGCCTTGCCCTGCCTTGCATTTACTTGAATTGAGTGGCCTGAAATTGCCCTGCCTTGCCTTGCCTTGCTTGGAATTGCACTTCCTTGCCTTGCCTTGCCTTGCATGTAATTTCCTTGCCTTGTCTAGAATTGCCTTGTCTTGTTTTGCCTTGCCCAGAATTGCCTTGTCTTGCCTGGAATTGCCCTGCTTTGCCTTGCCTTGACTTATCTGGAATTGCCTTGTCTTCCTTGTCTTGCCTTGCCTGAAATCGCCTTGCATGGAATTGCCTTGCCCTGCCTTTCCTGGAATTGCCTTGCTTTGCCTTGCCCTGCCTTACCTTACCTGGAATTGCCTTGCCTGGAATTGCCTTTCCTGGAATTGCCTTGCCTAGAGTGGTCTTGCCTTGCATTGCCTCTTCTTCCCTTGCCTTGCCTTGCCTGGAATTGCCCTGCCTGGAATTGCCTTGCTTTGCATTGCCTTGTCCTGCCTGAAATTTTCTTGTGTGGAATTGCTTTGCCTTTCTTGTCTTGCCTTTTTTGTAATTGTCTTCCTAGAATTGCCTTGCCTTGCATTGCCTCATCTTGCCTCGCCTCGCCTCGCCTCGCCTCGCCTCGCCTCGCCTCGCCTCGCCTCGCCTCGCCTCGCCTCGCCTCGCCTCGCCTCGCCTCGCCTCGCCTCGCCTCGCCTCGCCTTGCCTGAAATTGCCTTGCTCGGAATTGGCCTGCCGTGCCTTGCCTTGCCTGGAATTCCCTTGCCTTGCCTTACCTGGAATTGTTTTCTCTGGAATTGCCTTTACCTGCCTTGTCTTGCATTGCCTTTCCTGGAATCGCCATTCCTGGAATTGCCTTGACTGCAATTACCTTGTCTTGCCTCGCCTTGCCTTTCCCTGCCTGGCCTGCAATTGCTTTACCTTCCCTTCCCTTGTCTTGCCTGAAATCGCCTTGACTGGAACTGCCCTGCCTTGCCTTGTGTGGAATTGCCTTGCCTAGAATTGGCTTGTCTGGCCTTGCCTGGAATTGCTTTGCCTTGCCTTACCTTGCCTTTCCTTGCCTTGCCTTGCCTTGCCTTGCCTTTCCTGTCCTGTTCTGTGCTAGAATTGCCTGGCCTTGCCTGGCCTGGATTGGAATTTCATGGCCTGGCATGACCTGGCCTAGAATGGTCTGGACTTGCCTGGTCTGGAATAGTTTAACCTGGCCTGGACTGCAAGGACCTGGCCTAGCCTAGCCTTGCCTGCAAGAGCCTAGCCTTGCCTGGTCTTGCCTGAAATGGTCTTGCCTGGCCTGGCATCACCTGCAATTGCCTAGTCTTGCCTTGCATTGCCTTGCTGGGAGTTGCCTTGCCCGGCTTTGTTTTGCCTTGCCTAGAATTGTCTTGCTTAGAATTTCCCTTGCCTTGCCTTGCCTAAAACTGCCTTGACTGAAATTGCCCTGCCTTGCCTTTCGTAGCCTTTCCTGTAATTGCCTTGCCTGGAATTGCCCTATCTTGCCTTGTCTTGCCTTTCCTGAAATTGCCTCTTCTTCTCTTGCCATGCCTTGCCTGGAATTGCCTTGCCTAGAATTGCCCTGCCTTGCCTTGTTTTGCCTGGAATTGTCTTGCCTTGCCTTGCCTTGCCCTGACTGGAATTACATTCCAGGAAAGGCAAGGCAATTCAACGGAAGGCAATTTTGGTCAACGCAATTCCAGGCAAGGCAAGGCAATTCAACGAAAGGCCATTTTGGGCAAGGCAATTCCAGGCAAGGCAAGGCAAGGCAATCCCAGACAAGGCAATTTCCTTTCCTGGAATTGCCTTTTCTTGCCTTGCCTTGCACTGTCTGGAATTGCCTTGGCTGAAATTGCCTTGCCTTCCCAGTCTTGCCTTGCCTGAAATTGTCCTGCCTTTCGATGCCTTACCTTGAATTGCCTTGCCTTGCCTTTATTGTATTGCCTTGCCTAGAATTGCCTTGCATGAAATTGCCTTGCCTGGATTTACCTTGCCTGGAATTGCCTTGCCTTGCCTTGCCTGAAATTGCCTTGTCCAAAATTGCCTTCTGTTGAATTGCCTTACCTTGCCTGGAATTGCCTTTCCTTGCCTTTTCTGGAATTACTTTTTCTGGAATTGCTCCGCCTTGCCTTGCCTTGCGTTACCTTGAATTGCCTTGACTGGAATTGCCCTATTTTGCCTTGCATTGCCTGGAATTTCCTGCCTTGCCTTGCCTGTAATTGCCTTGCTGGAATTGCCTTACCTTGCCTTACCTTGCATTGCCTGGAATTGCCTTGCCTTGCCTGGAATTGCCTTTCCTTGCCTTGCGTGGAATTGCCTTGTCTGGAATTTACTTGACTTGACTTGACTTGACTTCCGTTAAGTAAAATTGCCTTGCCTGGAATTCCTTTCCTTCCCTTCCCTTCCCTTCCCTTCCCTTCCCTTCCCTTCCTTCCCTTCCCTTCCCTTCCCTTCCCTTCCCTTCCCTTCCCTTCCCTTCCCTTCCCTTCCCTTTCCTTTCCTTTCCTTTAATTTCTTTTCCTTTCCTTCCATTTCCTTTCATTTCCTGAAATTGCCTTGCCTTGCCGGGAATTGCCTTGCCCAGCTTTGTTTTGCCTTGCCTGGAATTGTCTTTCTTGGAATTGCCCTGCCTTGCCTTGCCTTGCCTGGAACTTCCCTGTCTTGCCTTGCCTTTCATTGCCTCGAATTGCCTTGCCAGGAGTTGCCTTACCTTGTTTTTCTTTTGGACTGCCTGGAATTGCCTTGCGTGGGATTTTCTTGCCTTTCATTGCCTTGCTTTGCCTGGAATTGCTTTAGCTTACCGTTCCTAACCTTGCCTAAAAGTGCCTTGAGTGGAATTGCCCTATTTTGCCTTGCATGGAATTGCCTTGCCTGGGATTGCCTTGCCTTCCTTGTCTTGTCCTGCCTGAAATTGCCTTGCTTGGATTTACCTTGCCTGGAATTGTCTTGCTTTGCCTTGCCTGGAATTGCCTTGCCTTGCCTTGCCTCAAATTGTGTTGCCTGGAATTGTCCTATTTTGTTTTGCCTTGAATGCCTTGCCTTGCCTGGAATTGCCTTGCTGGAATTGCCCTACCTTGCCCTGCCTTGCATTGCCTCGAATTGCCTTCCCTTGCCTTGTTTGGAATAGCCTTGCCTTGCCTTGCGTGGAATTGCCTTGCCTGGAATTGCCTTGTCTTGACTTGTCTTGCCTAGCCTTGCCTGGGATTGCCTTACATGGAATTGCCTTGCCTGGTATTGCCTTGCCTTGCCTTTTCTAAAATTGCCTTGCCTGGAATTGCCTTGCCTTGCCTTTTTTGGAATTGCCTTGCCTTGCCTTGTCTTGTTTGGCCGTGCCTGGAATTGCCTTTTCTGGAATCACTTTGCCTAGAATTCCCTTGCCTTCCATTGCCTCTCCTTCCCTTCCCTTCCCTTCCCTTCCCTTCCCTTCCCTTCCCTTCCCTTCCCTTCCCTTCCCTTCCCTTCCCTTCCCTTCCCTTCCCTTCCCTTGCCTTGCCTTGCCTTGCCTTGCTTTGCCTGGAATTGCCTTGCCTTGCTTTGCCTGGAATTGACTTGCCTGGAATTGCCTTGCCTTGCCTTAACTTTCCTGAAATTGCCTTGCCTGGAATTGCCCTACCTTGCCTTGCCTTGCCTTGCTGGGAACTGCTTTGCCTGAAATTGCCTGTCTTCCCTTGCCTGGAATTGCCTTACATTGCCTTACCCTGCCTTGCCTTGCCTTCCCTTGCCTGGCATTGCCTGCTCTGTCCTGTCCTAGAATTGCCTGACCTTGCCTGGCCTGGGCTGAAATTTTCTGGCTTGGTATGACCTGGCCTGGCATTGCCTGTCCTGGCCTGGTATGGAATAGTTTGTCCTGGCCTGCAAGGACCTGGCCTGGTCTAGCTTTTCCTGCAAGAGCCTACCCTTTCCTGGCCTTGATTGAAATAAACTTGTGTGGCTTAGCCTCTCCTGCAAATGCCTTGCCTTCCTTTGCCTTACCTTTCCTAAAATTGCCTTAACTGGAATTGCCCTACTTGCCTTTCACAGCCTTTCCTGGAATTGCCTTACCTTGCCTTGCCTTGCCTTTGCTGGAATTACCTCCCCTTCCCTTGACTTGCCTTGCCTTGCATTTCCTGGAATTGCTCTCCTTCCCTTGTCTTGTCTTGCCTTGCCTAGAATTGCCTTGCCTGGAATTGCCCTGCCTTGCCTTGCCTTGCCTGGAATTGCCTTGACTGGAATTTCCTTGCCTTCCCTGTCTTGCCTTGCCTGGAATTGTCTTACATGGAATTGCCTTACCTTGCCTTTCCTGGAATTGCCTTGCCTTGTTTTGCCTTGCCTTACTTGGAATTGCCTTGCCTAGAATTGGTTTTCCCTGCCTTGTCTTGCTTTGCATTGCCTGGAATTACCTTTCCTGGATTTACCCTGCCTTGCATTGCCTTGCCTTGAATTGCCATGCCTGAAATTGCCTTGCCTTGCCTTGTCTTGAATTGCATTGCCTGGTATGGCCTGGGCTGGAATTGCCTAGCCTTGCCTGTCCTGGGCTGGAATTGCCTGGCCTTGTCTAACCTCGATTTGAATGGCCTGGATTGGACTGGCATGGCCTGGAATGGTCTGGACTGGACTGCACTTGCTTGGAATGGTCTGGCCTGGGCTGGCCTGCAATGGTCTGGCCTGGCTTTGCCTGGCCTGGACTACAACGGTCTGGCCAAGCATGGCCTTGCCTGCAATTGGTTTACCTACAATTGCCTTTCTTTGCCTGTAATTGCCTTGCCTGTAATTACCCTGCTTTACCTTGCCAGGAATTGCCTTGTCTGGAATTATGCTGCCTTGCCTTGCCAGGAATTTCCTTGCCTTGAATTTCCTTGTCTTGCCTAGAATTGCCTTGCCTGGAATTGCCTTGCCTTGACTTTTCTTGCCTTTTCTTTCTTGGAATTGCCTTGCCTTGCCTTACCTTTCCAGGGATTTCCTTGCCTTCCCTTTCCTTGCCTTGCCGTGCAATGCCTGGTCTGGCCTGGCCTAGAATTGCCTGGTCTTACCTGTCCTGGGCTGGAATTACCTGGCCTCGCCTGACCTTGCCTGGAATGCCCTGGGCTGTCCTGGTCTTGCCTGGCCTGATTTTGAATGGCGTGGCTTGGTCTGGTCTGACCTGGAATAGCTTGGACTGGCCTGCCATGGCCTGCAAGGACCTGGCCTGGCCTGCAATTGCTTTGCCTTCCCCTGCCTGGAATGACCTTCACTGAAACTGCCCTGCCTTGCCTTGCCTAACCTTGTGTGGAATTGCCTTTACTTGCCTGGAATTGCCTTGCCTTGCCTTGCCTTGCCTTGCACTGCCTATCCTGTCCTGTCCTAGAATTGCATGGCCTTAACTGGCCTGGGCTGAAATTTGCTGGCCTGGCCTGGTCTGGAATAGTTTGGTCTATCCTGTCCTGGTATGGCCTGAAATGGCTTGGAGTGGCCTGGACTGGCCTGCAATGACCTTGCCTGGCCTGGACTGGCCTATTTTAGCTTCGTCTGAAAGAGCCTAGCCTTACCTGGTCTGGCCTGAAATAGCCTTGCCTGGCCTGGCCTCACCTGCAATTGCCTTGCCTTCCTTTGCCTTTCCTTGCCTGAAATTGCCTTGCCTTTCTGCTCATAGCCTTTCCTGTAATTGCCTTGCCTGGAATTGCCCTGCCTTGCCTGTAATTGCCCCGCCTTGTTTTGTCTTTCCTTGCCTGGAATTGCCTTTCCTTTCTTTGCCTTGTCTGTCCTGGTCTGTCCTATAATTTCCTGGCCTTGCCTGAACTGGGCTGGAATTTTCTGGCCTGCTCTGGTCTAGCCTGGCCTGGTGTGAAATGGTTTGGCCTGGACTGGCCTGGCATGGCCTGAAATGGCTTGGACTGGCCTGGTCTGGCCTACAATGGCCTTGACTGGCCTGACCTGGCCAACAAGGGCCTGGCGTAGCCTAGCCTTGACTGCAAGAGCCTTACCTTGCCTGTTTTTGCCTGAAATGGTCTTGCCTGGAATTGCAGTTTCTTGCCTTTTCTTTCCTTGCCTTGCCTTACCTTGCATTGCATTGCATTGCATTGTCTGTCCTGGTCTGTCCTAGAATTGCCTGGCCTTGCCTGGCCTGGGCTGGAATTTCGTGGTTTGGCCAGGCCTGACCAGGTCTGGCCTGGCCTCGCCTGGAATGAATTGGCCTGGACTGGCCTGGCCTGGAATGGTTTGGCCTGGACTGGCCTGGCATGGCATGAAATGGCTTGGACTGGCCTTGCTTGGCCTGAAATGGTCTTGCATGGCCTGGTCTGGCTTGCAAGGGCCTGGCCTAGCCTAGCATTGCCTGCAAGATCCTAGCCTTGCCTGGCCTTGCCTGAAATGTCCTTGACTGGCCTGGCCTTGCCTGCAATTGCCTTGCCTTCCCTTGCCTGGAACTGGCTTGACTGAAATTGCCCTGCCTTGCCTTGCGTAACCTTTCCTGGAATTGCCTTACGTGGAATTGCCCTACCTTGCCTTGTCTTGCCTTGTCTTACCTGGAATTGCCTGGCCTGGAATTGTCCTGCCTTGTCTTGCCTTGCATTGACTCAAATTGCGTTGCCTGGAATTTCCCTGTCTTGCCTTGAATTGCCCTGCATTGCCTTGCCTTGCCTTGCCTTGCCTGGAATTATTTTGCCTGGAAATGCACTTTCTTGCCTTGTGTTGCCTTTCGTGGAATTGCCTTGCCTGGAATTGCCTTGTCTTGACTTGTCTTGCCTAGCCTTGCCTGGAATTGCCTTACATGGAATTGCCTTGCCTGGTATTTCCTTGCCTGCCTTGCCTGCCTTGCCTTTTCTAAAATTGCCTTGCCTTGCCTTTTTTGGAACTGCCTTGCCTTGTCTTGTTTCGCCGTGCCTGGAATTGCCTTTTCTGGAATCACTTTGCCTAGAATTCCCTTGCCTTCCATTGCCTCTCCTTCCCTTCCCTTCCCTTCCCTTCCCTTCCCTTCCCTTCCCTTCCCTTCCCTTCCCTTGCCTTGCCTTAACTTTCCTGAAATTGCCTTGCCTGGAATTGCCTTGCCTTGCCTTACCTGGAATTGCCTTGCCTGTAATTGCCTTTCCCTGCCTTGCCTTGCCTTGCCTTGCCTTGCCTTGCCTTGCCTTGCCTTGCCTTGCCTTGCCTTGCCTTGCCTTGCCTTGCCTTGCCTTGCCTTGCCTTGCCTTGCCTTGCCTTGCCTTGCCTTGCCTTGCCTTGCCTTGCCTTGCCTTGCCTTGCCTTGCCTTGCCTTGCCTTGCCTTGCCTTGCCTTGCCTTGCCTTGCCTTGCCTTGCCTTGCCTTGCCTTGCCTTGCCTTGCCTTGCCTTGCCTTGCCTTGCCTTGCCTTGCCTTGCCTTGCCTTGCCTTGCCTTGCCTTGCCTTGCCTTGCCTTGCCTTGCCTTGCCTTGCCTTGCCTTGCCTTGCCTTGCCTTGCCTTGCCTTGCCTTGCCTTGCCTTGCCTTGCCTTGCCTTGCCTTGCCTTGCCTTGCCTTGCCTTGCCTTGCCTTGCCTTGCCTTGCCTTGCCTTGCCTTGCCTTGCCTTGCCTTGCCTTGCCTTGCCTTGCCTTGCCTTGCCTTGCCTTGCCTTGCCTTGCCTTGCCTTGCCTTGCCTTGCCTTGCCTTGCCTTGCCTTGCCTTGCCTTGCCTTGCCTTGCCTTGCCTTGCCTTGCCTTGCCTTGCCTTGCCTTGCCTTGCCTTGCCTTGCCTTGCCTTGCCTTGCCTTGCCTTGCCTTGCCTTGCCCTGCCCTGCATTGCCTTGTCTTGCTTGGAATTTCTTTGCCTCAAATTGCCCTGCCTTGCCTTGCCTTGCCTTGTCTGAAATGGCCTTGCAGAAAATTGACCTGCTAGCCTTGCCTGGCCTGGCCTTGCAATTTCCTTGACTTCTTTTGCCTTTCCTTGCCTGAAATTGCTTCCCTGAAATTTCCCTGCCTTACCTTGTGTTGCATTGCCTCTAATTGCCTTGCCTGAAATTACCCTGCCTTCCTTTGCCTTGCCTTGCCTGAAATTGCCTTGCCTGGTCTTGCTTGGAATTGCATTGCCTGGAATTGCCTTGCCTAGTCTTGCTTGTAATTGCTTTGCCTGGAATTGCCTTTCCTTTCCTTGCCTTGACTTGCTTGGAAAATTCTTACCTTGCCTTGCTTGGAAAATTCTTGCCTTGCCTTGCCTAAAATTGCCTTGATTTGATTTGTCTTTCCTTGCCTTGCCTGAAATTGTCTTGCCTGGAGTTACCATGCCTGGAATTTCCTTGCCTTGCCTTGCCTTGCCTTGCCTTGCCTTGCCTTGCCTGAAATTTTCTTGCCTGGAGTTACCATGCCTGGAATTTCCTTGCCTTGCCTTGCCTTGCCTGGAATTGTCTTTCCTTGCCTTACCTGGAATTGCCTTGACTGGAATTGCCTTTACCTGCCTTACCTTGCCTTGACTGGTATCACTGTCCCTAAGATTTTCTTGCCTGGAATTACCTTGCCTTGCCCCGCCTTTTCTTGCCTTGCCTGCAATTGCCCTGCCTTACCTGGGATTGACTTGCCTTGCCTTGATTGGAATTGCCTTGCCTTGATTGGAATTGCCTTGCCTGGAATTTCCTTGCCTTGACTTTCCATAAGTTACCTGAAATTGCCTTGCCTAGAAGTGCCGTGCCTTGACTTGCCTTGCCTTGGTTTTCATTTTATTTCCTGGAATTGCCTAGCCTTGCCTGGAATTGCCTTGCCAGGACTTGCCTTGACTTGCCTGCAATTGTATTGCCTGGAATTGCCATGCATTGCCTTTTCTTGCCTTGTCTTGCCTTGCCTGGAAATGGCTTGCCTGGAATTGCCTTGCCTTGCCTTGTCTTCTTGGAATGGCCTTGCCTTGCCTTACCTGGAATTGCCTTTCCTGGAATTGCCTTTCCCTGCCTTGTCTTGCCTTGCCATAACCTGAATTGCTGTTCCTGGAATTTTCTTTCCTGGAATTACCTTGCCTTGCTTTGCCTTGCCTTGTCTGGAATTGCCCTTTCTTGCCTGGAATTGCCTTGCCCTGACTTTCGTAGCATTATCTGGAATTGCCTTGCCTTGCCTTGCCTGGAATTGCCTTGCCTGGAATTGCCCTGTCTTGCCTTGCCTTGAACTGCCACAAATTGCCTCGCCTTGCCTTGCCTTGCATTGCCTTGCCATGCCTTGCATTCCCTTCCCTTGCCTGGAATTGTCTTTTCTTTTTTTGCTTTGCCTGGAATTGCCTTGCTAGAATTGTCTTACCTTGCCTTGCCTTAATATGCCTGGAATCGCCTTGCCTGGAATTGCTTTGCCTTGCCTTGCCTTGCATTGCCTCAAATTACCTCGTCTGGAATTGACCTGCCTTCCTTTACCTGTCCTTGCCTGGAATTGCCTTGTCTTGCCTTGCTTGCAATTGCATTGCCTGGAATTGCCCTTACTTGCCTGGAATTGCCTTGCCTTGATTTTTCTAGCGTTACCTAAATTTGCCTTCCCTGAAATTGCCTAGCCTTGACTTGCATTTTTTGAAATTGCCTTGCCTTGCCTTGTCTTTCCTTGCATTGCCACAAATTGCCTTGCTGGGAATTGCCTTGCTTTGCCTTGCCTTGTCTTCTTTTGAATTGCCTTGCCTTGCCTGGAATTGTCTTGCCTTGCTTTGCCTTGCCTGGAATTGCCTTGCTAGAATTGTCTTACCTTGCCTTGCCTTAATATGCCTGGAATTTCCCTGCCTTCTTTTGCCCTGCCTTTCCTGGAATTGCCTTACCTTGCCTTGCTTGGAATTGCGTTTCCTGGAATTGCCTTTCCTTGCCTTGCCTTGCCTTGTTTGAAATATCCTTACCTTGCCTAAAATCACCTTGCTTTGACTTGTCTTTCCTTGCCTTGCCTTGCCTGGAATTGTCTTACATTTTCTTGCCTGGAATAGCCTTGCTGGAATTGCCTTACCTTGTCTTGCCTTGCATTGCCTGGAATTCTCTCACCTGGAATAGCCTTGCCTTGCCTTGCCTTGCGTTGCCTGGAATTGCCTTGTCTTGCCTTGCTTTGAATTGCCTTGCCTGGAATTTTTTTTGCCTCGACTTGCCTTGCATTACCTGAAATTGACTTGCCTGGAATTGCGTTGCCTTGACTTTCCTTGCCTTGCCTGGCCTAAAATTTTCTTGCCTTGCCTGTTTTTGTTTGAAATTGCCTTGACCAGCCTTGACTTGCCTTATCTAGAATTGCCATAATTGGACTTGCCCTGCCTTGCCTTGCCTTGCCTGGGGTTGTCTTGTCCATAGTTGCCCTGTGTTGCCTGGCCTTGCATTGCCTCGAATTGCCTTGCCAGGAATTGCCTTGCCTTGGATTAACTGGAATTGCCTTGCCTTGTCTTGCCTGGAATTGACTTCCCTGGAATTGCTTTGCCTTACCTTGCCTGGAATTGCCTTGCCTAGCCTTGCCTGGAATTGCCTTATTTTGCCTTGCCTTGCCTGGAATTGCCTTGCCTTGTCTTCTCTGGAATTGCCTTGCCTTTAATCGCCTTACCTTGCCTTGCCATGCCTGGAATTGCGTTGCCAAGAATTGCCTTGCCTTGCCTTACCTGGAATTGCCTTCCCTAAAATTGCCTTTACCTGCCTTGTCTTGCCTTGTCTTGCCTTTCCTTGCCTGGAATTGTTTTTCCTTGAATTACCTTGCCTTTTCTTGCCTTGCCTGGATTACATTGCTTGGAATTTACTTGCCTTGCATTGCCTTACCTTGCCTGGAATTGCCTTGACTGAAATTGCCCTGCCTTGCCTGGAATTTCCCTGCCTTGCCTTGCCTCAAATTGCCTTGCTCGAAATTGCCCTCTCTTTCTTCCCCTTGCCCTGGCTGGAATTGCCATTCCTGGAATTGTCTTGCCTGGAACTGCTTTGTCTTGCCTTTCCTTTCCTTGAATTGCTTTGCTTTGCATTGCATTGCCTTGCATTGCCTGCAATTGCCTTGTCTTGCCTGGCCTGGAATTGCCTTGCATGAAATTGCTCTGCCGTGCCTGGAATTGCCTTGTCTAGAATAGCGTTGCCTTGGCTTGCCTTGTCTTGCCTGGAATTGCCTTGCCTAGAATTTCTTTGCCTTGCCTTGCCTTGCATGGAAATTCCCTGCCTGGAATTACCCTGCATTGCCTTGAGAAGCCTTGCCGGAATTTGCCTTGCCTGGAATTACCTTGCCTTGCCTTACCTTGCCCGAAATTGCCTTGCGTGAAATTTCCCTGCCTAGCCTTGTCTGGCCTGGCCTTGCTTGCAATTGCCTTGCCTTCCCATTCCTTACCTTGCCTGGAATTTCCTTTTCTGGAATTACTCTGACTTGTCTTGCCTTGCATTGCCTCAAATTGCCTTCCCTGGAATTGCCCTGCCATCCCTTGTCTTGCCTTGCCTGGAATTGCCTTTTCTTGCCTTGCCTTGCAATGCCTTGCCTGGAAGTGCCTTTCCTGGAATTGCCTTGTCTGGAATCAGCTTGCCTTGCCTTTCCTTGCCTTGCCTGGAATTGTCTTGCCTAAAATTGCCTTGCCTTGCCTTTCCCTGCCTTGTTTTGCCTTGCCTTGTTTGGAATTGCCTTGCCCTGCGTTGCATTGCCTTGCCTGGAATTGCCTTGCCTCGAAATGCCCTGCCTTGCCTGTAATTGCCTTGCGTGAAATTGCCCTGCCTTGTTTTGCTTGGCCTGGCCTTATTTACAATTGCCTTGCCTTGCCTTGCCTGTAATTGCCTTGCGTGAAATTGCCCTGCCTTGTTTTGCCTGGCCTGGCCTTATTTGCAATTGCCTTGCCTTCCCTTGCTTGCCTTGCCTGGAATTGCCTAGACTGGAATGGCCATGCCTTGCCCTGCCTTGCCTTTCATTGCCTGGAACTGCCTTGTCTGGAATTCCCTTGCCTTCCATGGAATTGCCTTCCATGGAATTGCCTTGACTTGCCTGGAATTGCCTTGCCTTGACTTGCCTTGCATTGCTCTAAATTGCCTTGCCTGGCATAGCCTTACCTTGCCTTACCTGCAATTGTCTTGCCTGGTATTTTCTTACTCTGCCTTGTCTTGCCTTACCTTGCCTGGAACTACCTCTCCTGGAATTGCCTTGCCTTGCCTTGCCTGGAATTACCTTGTTTGTAATTGCCTCGTGTTGCCTTGTTTTTCCTGAAATTGCATTGCCTGGAATTGCCTTGCCTTGCCTTGTCTTGCTTTTAATTGACTTGTCTGGAATTGTCTTGCCATTCTTGCCTTGCCTTGGCTGGAATTGGCTTGCATAAATTTTTCTTGCATGGAATTGCCTTGCCTTGCCTGGGGCTACCCTGCCTTGCCTTGCCTTGCATTGCCTCAAACTGCTTTGCCTGGAATTGCCCTTCCTTGCTTTGCCTTGCCTTGCCTGAAATTGCCTTGCCTGTAATTGCCTTGCATTGCCTTGCCTTGCCTTGCCTTGTCTTGCCTTGAATTGCCTTGCCTGGAATTTCTTTGCCCTGCCTTGACTTGCTTTGCCTGGAACTGTCTTGCCTCGAATTTCCCTGCCTTGCCTTGCCTGGCCCGGCTATGCCTGCAATTGCCTTGCCTTTGCTTGCGTTGCTTTGTCTGGAATTGCCTTGACTGGAATAGCCCTACTTTGCCTTGCCTTGCCTGGAATTGTTTTGCCTGGAATTGCCCTGCCTTTTCTTGCCTTGCCTTGCCTTGCCTGGAATTGCATTGCCTGGAATTGCCTTGCTTTGCCTGGAAATGCCTTGCCTTGCCTTACCTGAAATTGTGTTGCATGAAATTCCCTTACCTTACCTGGAATTGCCTTGACTACAATTGCCTTGATTTGCCTTGCCTTGCCCTGTCTGGAATTGCCTTTCCTAAAATTGCCTTGCGTTGAATTGCCATGCCTTTCCTGGAATTGTTTTGCCTGAAATTGCCTTGCCTCGCCTTACCTGGTATTGCCTTGCCTAGGATTGCCTTGCCTTGCCTGGGATTGCCTAGTCTGGGATTGCCTTTTCTTGCCTTGCCTGGTATTTCCTTGACTGCAATTGGATTGCCTTGCCTTTCCTGGGATTGTCTTGCCTGGGATTGTCTTGTCTTGTTCTGCCTTTCCTTGCCTTGCCTTGCCTTGCTGGGATTCCCTCGCCTTGACTTGCCTGGGATTGCCTTGCCTGACCTTCCCTGAGATTGCCTTGCCTGGGATTATTTTCCCTTGCCTTGCCTGGGACTGCCTAGCCTAAAATTGCCTTGCCTTGCCTTGCCTTTCGTTGCCTAAGATTGCCTTGTCTTGCCTTTCCCTGCCTGGGATTGCCTTGCCTTGCCTTGCCTTTCCTCGCCTCGCCTGGGATTGCCTTGCCTTGTCTTGCATGAGATTGCTTTGCCTTGCATTGCCTGTCATTGTCTTGACTTGACTTGTCTGGGATTGCCTTGTCTTGCCTTGCCTGGAATTGTCTTGCCTGGGATTGCCTTGTCTTGCCTTGCCTTGCCTAAGATTGCCTTGCCTGAGATTGTGATGCCTTGCCTTGCCAGGGATTGCCTTGTCTTGATTTGACTTGTCTTGCCTAGAATGGCCTTGCCTTGCTTTTCCTTGCCTTTCCTAAGATTGCCTTTTCTTGCCTTGCGTTGCCTTGTCTGGGATTGCCTTGCCTTGCCTTGTCTAAGATTGCCTTGCCTTGTTTTCCCTGGCTTGGGATTGCCTTGCCTTGTTCTGCCTTGCCTTGCTTTGCCTTGCCTGGGATTGTTTTTTCCTTGCCTTGCCTGGGATCGCCTTGCGTTGCTTTGCCTTGGATTGTCTTGCCTGGGATTGCCTTCCCTTGCCTTGCCTGGGATTTCCTTGCCTTGCCTTGCCTTGCCTTGCCTTGCGTTGCCTTTCCTGGGATTACCTTGCCTTGCCTTGCCTTGCTTTGCTGGGATTGCTTTGCCTTGCCTTGTCTTGCCTTGCCTAAGATTGCCTTGTCTTGTCTTTCCTTGCCTGGGATTGCCTTGCCTTGTCTTTCCTTGCCTGGGATTGCCTTGCCTTGTTCTGCCTTGCCTTGCCTTGCCTTGCCATGCCAGGGATTATTTTACCTTGCCTTTTCTGGGATTGCCTAGCCTGTGATTGCCTTGCCTGGGACTTTTTTGCCTTGCCTTGCTTGAATTTGCCTTGCCTTGCCTTGCTGGGATTCCATCACCTTGCCTTGCCTGGGATTGCCTTGCCTTGCCTTGCCTTGCATGATATTTCCTTCCCTTGCCTGGGATTGCCTTCCCTTGCCTTGACATGCTTGAGATTGCCTTGCCTTGCCTTGACTGGGATTGCCTTGCCTTGCCTTTCCTGGTATTTCCTTGACTGGAATTGTTTTGCCTTGCCTTGCCTGAGATTGTCTTGCCTGGGATTGTCTTGCCTTGTCTTGCCTGTTATTGCCTTGCCTGGGATTGCCTTGTTTTGCCTTTAGATGTCTTTTTATGCCTTAAGATGCCTTGCCTTGCCTTTCCTCTAGATGCCTTTGAATGCCTTTAGATGTCTTGCTTTACCTTGCATTGAATTCCCGTTAGATTCCTTTATATGCCTTTAGATGCCTTGCATCGCCTCTCGATTTATTTACATGCCTTTAGATGCCTTGCCTTGCTTTTCCTTGCCTTTAGATGACTTTACATACTTGTAGATTTTTTGCCTTGCCTTTTCTTGCCTTGCATTGCCTTTAGATACCTTTACATGCCTTTTTATGCCTTGCCTTGACTTGCCTTGAATTGAGATGTCGTTATATGCCTTCATATTTTTTACATTGTTTTTCCTTGCCTTTATGGGCCTCTACATGCTTTTAATTTTTTTGCCTTGCCTTGCCTTGCCTTGCCTTCAGATACTTTTATATGCATTTATATGCCTTGCCTTGCCTTGCGTTGCCTTCAGATACTTTTACATGCATTTATATGCCTTGCCTTGCCTTGTCTTTACTTACCTTACCTTTAGCTGCCTTTCCATGCCTTTAGATGCCTTGTGTTTTCTTGCCTTTAGATGCCTTTGCATGCCTTTAGATGTCTTGCTTTGCCTTGCATTGAGTTCTCCTTAGCTTCCTTTACATGCCTTTAGCTGCCTTTCCCTGCCTTGCATTTAGATGTCTTTACTTGCCTTTAGATGCCTTGCCTTGCCTTGCATAACCTTGTCTTGCTTTCCTTTTTTTACTTGCCTCTAGGTGCCTTACATTGCCTTGCCTTGGCTTTACTTTTGATGCTTTTACACGCCTTTAGATGCATTGCCTTGCCTTGCCTTGTTGTGATTGCCTTGTCTTGACTTGCCTTTAGATGGCTTTGCATTCTTTTGGATGTCTTGCCTTGCCTAGACTTGCCTTGCCTTGCCTTAACTTTAGTTGCCTTTACATGCCTTTAGATGTCTTGCCTTGCCTTGTCTTGCTTTGACTTGCCCTGCCTTTAGATGCCTTTACATGTTTTTGGATGCATTGCCTTGCCTTGCCCTGCCTTGCCTTTAGATTCGTTTCAACGCCTTTAGATGTCTTATCTTGCCTTGCTTTGCTGTGACTTGCCTTCCCTTTCCTTGCCTTTAGGTGCCTTTACATGTCTTGCCTTGTTTTGCCTTTAGATGACTTGCCTTGCCTTGTCTTGCCTTTAGATAATGTTATACGCTTTTAGCTTCCTTGCCTTACTTTTAGATACTTTTACATGCCTTAAGATGCCTTTCCTTTCCTTACTTTTAGATGCCTTTACATGCCTTAAGATGCCTTGCCTTTCCTTACCTTTAGATGCCTTTACATGTCTTTAGATTTCTTGCTTTGCCTTGCATTGAGTTCCTGTTAGGTTCCTTTACGTGACTTTATATGCCTGCCTTGCCTTGCATTTAGATGCCTTTACATGCCTTTAGATGTTTTGCCTTGCCTTGCCATGCCTTTTGTTTAGACGGCTTTACATGCCTTTAGATGCCTTGCGTTGCCTTGTCTTGCATTGACTTGTTCTGCCTCAAGATGACTTTACATGACTTTAGATGCCTTGCCTTGCCTTTGGATGCCTTTACATTCTTTAGATGACTTGCGTTGCCTTACCTTGACTTTACATGCCTTTGCATTTCTTTACATGAGTTGCTTGCCTTGCCTTTAGATGCCTTTACATGCCTTGCCTTGCTTGCTTTGCCTTTAGATGTCTTGTTATGCATGCAGATGGCTTACCTTGCCTTGCTTTGCTTTTAGATGCTTTTATATACTTTTAGATTACTTTCCTTGCCTTCCAATGCCTTTACATACCTTTAGATGCCTCGCCTTGCCTGGTTTTGTTTTGACTTGTCCTGCCTTTATATGCCTTTACAGGCCTTTAGATGCCTCGCCTTGCCTCTCATAGTCTTTCCTTGCCTTGCCTTGCCTTTAGATGCCTTTAAATTTTTTAGATATTTTGCCTTCCTTACCTTTCCTTTAGATGCCTTTACATGCTTTTAGATGAATTTCCTTGCCCTGCCCTGCCTTTCCTATAGATCTATTTACACGTCTTTAGATGCCTTTCCTTGCCTTGCCTTGTTGTGACTTGCCTTGCCTTTAGATAACTTTGCATTCTTTTGGATTACTTGCCTTGCTTTGCCTTGACTTGCCTTACCTTTAGTTGCCTTTACATGCCTTTAGATGTCTTGCGTTTCCTTGTCTTGCTTTGACTTACCCTGCCTTTAGATGCCGTTATATGTTTTTGGATGCATTGCCTTGCCTTGCACTGCCTTGCATTTAGATTCGTTTCCATGCATTTAAATGCCTTGCCTTACCTTGCTGTGACTTGCCTTGCTTTGCCTTGCCTTTAGATGCCTTTACATGCCTTGCCTTGTCTTGCCTTGCCTTTAGATGCCTTTTCATGTCTGTGGATGCCTTGCCTTGCCTTTAGATGATTTTATATGCTTTTAGATTCTTTACCTTACATTTAGATGCCTTTACATGCCTTGCCTTGTCTTGATTTTAGATATTTTTACATGATTTTAGAGGTTTTGTCTTACTTTGCCTTGCCTTGCCTTGCATCCAGATGCTTTTCTCTGCCTTTAAGTGCCTTGCCTTGCTTTGCCTTGTTTTCTTTTGCTTTTAGGTTCTCTTACATGTCTTTAAATGCCTTGCCTTGTCTTCAGATGCCTTTACATATTTTAGATTTCCTGCCTTGCCTTGCGTTGCCTTTAGATGCCTTTACATGCCTTTAGGTGCCTTGCCTTGCCTTTAAATGCCTTTTTATGCCTTTATATGTTTTGTCTTGCCTTGTCTTGACTTGCCTTGCATTTAAATGCCTTTATATTTCTTCAGATATTTTGCATTGTCCTGCCTTACCGTTAGGTTCCTTTACCTGCTTTTAAATATTTTTCCTTGCCTTTCCTTGCATTGCATTGCCTTTAGATACTTATACATGCATTTATATGTTTTGTCTTCCTTTGTCTTGACTTGCCTTGCCTTTAGAAGCCTTTACATGCCTTTAGATACCTTGTTTTCCTTGACTTTAGATGCCTATACTTGCCTTGAGATGCCTTTCCTTTGCTTACCTTTAGATGCCTTTACTTGCCTTTCGATTTCTTTTTTTTTGCCTTGCATTGAGTTCCCGTTAGGTTCCTTTATATTCCTTCAGATGCCTTGCCTTGCCTTGCATTTAGATGACTTTACATGTCTTTAGATGCTTTGCCTTGCCTTGCATACGTTGCTTGCTTGCCTTGCCTTTAGATGTCTTTACATGCCTCTAGATGCCTTAGCTTGCCTTTCCTTGCCTTTACTTTAGATGCCTTTACATGCCTTTAGATGCCTTGCCTTGTGTTACCTTTTAGTGACTTAGCTTGCCTTGACTTGCTTTTAGATGGCTTTGCATTCATTTTGATGCCTTGCCTTGCCTTGACTTTCCTTACCTTTAGTTGACTTCTTTACATGCCTTTAGGTGTCTTGAGTTTCCTTGCCTTGCTTTGACTTGACCGGCCTTTAGATGCCTTTACATTTTTTAGATGCCTTACCCTGGCTTTAGGTGCCTTTACATGCCTTTAGACGTCTTGTTTTGCCTTGCATTGAGTTCCCGTTAGGTTCCTTTATGTGTCTTTAGAGGCCTTGCCCTGCCTTGCATTTAGATGCCTTTACATGCCTTTGGATGCCTTGCCTTCCCTTGCCTAGCCTTGTCTTGCCTTTATATACCTTTACATGCCATTAGATGCCTTACCTTGCCTTAACTTGCTTTGACTTTAGATGCCTTTACATGCTTTTAAATGCCTTGCCTTGCCTTGCCTAGCCTTTAGAGGCCTTTACATGCCTTTAGACACCTCTTGTTGAATTGCCTTGCCTTGACATTAGATGTATTTACATGCCTTCAGATGCCAGGCGTTGCCTTGCCTTTAGATGCCTTTACATGCCTTTACAGGCCTTGCCTTGCCTTGCCTTTAGTTGCCTTTACTTGCCTCTTGATGCCTTACCTTGCCTTGCCTTGCATTTACTTTAGTTGCCCTTACATGCCTTTAAATGCCTTGCCTTGCCTTTCTTTTCCTTTAGATGCCTTTACATGCCTTTAGATGCCTTGCCTTGCCTTGTCTTGATTTGACTTGCCCTGCCTCTAGAATATTTTACATGACTTTAGATGCCTTACCTTGCCTTTAGATGACTTTATATGCCTTTACATCCTTTAGATGTCTTTTCATGCGTTTAGATGTCTTGACTTGTTTTACTGTGCCTTTAGATGCCTTTGGATGACTTTAGATGCCTTGCCTTGCCTTTAGATGTCTTTTCATGCGTTTAGATGCCTTGCCATGTTTTGCTTTGCCTTTATATGCTTTTAGATTCCTTGCCTTGCCTTTCAATGTCTTTACATGCATTTAGGTACCTTGCCTTGCTTTGTCTTGTTTTGACTTGTCCTGCCTTTGGATGCCTTTACAGGCCTTTAGATGTCTTGCCTTGCCTTTAAAATTTTTTAGATGTTTTGCCTTGCATTACCTTGCCTTTAGTTGTTTTCACATGCACCTAGATGTCTTGCCTTGCCTTGCCTTGCTTTGAATTGCCCTGCCTTTAGATGCCTTTACATGTTTTGGGATGCATTGCCTTGCCTTGCCCTGCCTTGCCTTTAGATTCCTTTCCATGTGTTTAGTTGCCTTGCCTTGCCTTGCTGCGACTTGCCTTCCCTTTAGATGCCTTCACATGCCTTGTCTTGCCTTGTTTTGCCTTGTCTTTAGGTGCTTTTATATGCTTTTATATTTCTTGCCTTATGTTTAGATGCCTTTACATGACTTTAGATGCCTTGGCTTGCCTTGACTTCAGTTGCCTTTGCATGCCTTTAAATGCCTTTCCTAGCCTTTAGAGGACTTTACATGCCTTTAGATATCTATTCTTTAATTGCCTTGCCTTGACTTTAGATGCCTTTACATACCTTCTGATGCCAGGCGTTGCCTTGCCTTTAGATGCCTTCACAGTCCTTGTCTTGACTAGACTTGCCTTGCCTTGCCTTTAGATATCTTTACATGCTTCTAGATACCTTACCTTGCCTTGACTTTAGATGCCTTTACATGCCTTTAGATGCCTTGCCTTTCGAGGCCTTTACATGACTTTAGAAACCTCTTGTTGAATTGCCTTGCCTTGACTTTAGATGCCTTTACATGCCTTTAGATGCCAGGCATTTTCTTGCCTTTAGATGCCTTTACATGCATTTACAGTCCTTGCCTTGACTAGCCTTGCCTAGCTTAGCCTTGCCTTGCCTTGCCTTTAGATGCCTTTACATGCCCCTCGATGCCTTACCTTGCCTTGTCTTTATTTTAGATGCCTTTCCATGCCTTTAGATGCCTTGCCTTGCTTTGACTTACCTTGCTGTGCCTTGCCTTACCTTGATTTAGATATCTTTACATGTCTATCCATTCTTTGCATTGCCTTAGGTGCCTTTAAATGTCTTTAGATGCCTTGCCTTACCTTGCATTTTGTTGCTTTTTTCAGATGCCTTACTTGCCTTCAGATGCCTTTCCTTGCACTTAGATACCTTTACATGCCTTTAGATGTCTTGTCTTGTCTTGCCTTGCCTTTAGATGCCTTTACATGCCTTATGTGTTTTGTCTTTCCTTTAGATGCCTCTGCATGCCTTTAGATGCCGTGCCTTGCCTTGTCTTGCTTTGACTTGCCCTGCCTCTAGATGCTTTTACATGACTTTAGATGGCTTGCCTTGACTTTAGATGCCTTTATATGCCTTTACCTCCTTTAGATGCCTTTATATGCCTTTACCTCCTTTAGATGCCTTTATATGCCTTTACCTCCTTTAGATGTCTTTGCATGCCTTTAGATGACTTTCCTTGCCTTGCATTTAGATGCCTTTACATGCCTGGTCTTGCCTTGCCTTGCCTTGCCTTGCCTTGCCTTTAGATGTCTTTTTATGCCTTTAGATGCCTTGCCTTGTTTTACTTTGCCTTTAGATGCTTTTATATTCCTTGCCTTGCCTTTGGATGCCTTTAAATGCCTTTAGATGCCTTGCCTTGCCTTGACCAGTCTTGTGATGCCTTGCCTTACCTTTAGATGCCTTTAAATTATTTTAGATGTTTTTCCGTGAATTACCTTGCCTTTAGTTGCCTTTATATGTCTTGTCTTGCCTTTTCTTGCTTTGAGTTACCCTGCCTTTAGATGCCTTTACATGTTTTTGGATGAATTGCCTTGCCTTGCCCTGCCTTGTCTTTAGATTCCTTTTTATGCATTTAGATGCCTTGCCTTGCCTTGCCTTGCTGTGACTTGCCTTTCCTTGCCTTGCCTTTAGATGCCTTTACATGCTTTGAGTTGCCTTGTCTCGCTTGCTTTTAGAAGTCTTTTTATGCCTTTAGATGCCTTGCCTTGTTTTACTTTGCCTTTAGATGCTTTTATATTTCTTTCCTTGCCTTTGGATGCCTTTATATGCCTTTAGATGCCTTGCCTTTAGATGACTTTTCATGCCTTTAAATGCCTTGCCTTACCTTACCTTGTTTTGCCTTGCCTTTAGATGCTTTTATATGCTTTTAGATACCTTGCCTTACCTTTAGATGCCTTTACATGCCTTTAGATGCCTTGCCTTTAGATGTTTTCACATGCCTTTAGAGAACTTGTTTAGCCTTGCTTTACCTTGCCTTGCATTTAGATGCATTTCCATGTTTTTAAATGCCTTGCCGTGCCTTGCCTTTAGATGCCTTTACATGCCTTTAGAAGATTTGCCTTGCCTTGAGTTTCTGTGCCTTGCATTTCCTTCATTTATATGCCTTTACATGCCTATACATGCATTGCCTTTACATCCCTTGCCTTGCCTTGCTTTGCCTTTAGAAGCTTTACATGCCTTCAGATGCCTTAAATTGCCTTGCCTTGCCTTTAGGTGCCGTTAATTTTTTTAGATGCCTTTACTTTCCTTTAGATGCCTTTACATGCCTTTGAATGCCTTGCCTTACCTTACCTTTAAATGCCTTTGCATGGCTTTATATGACTTGCCTTGCCTTGTCTCGACTTGCCTTGCATTTAGATGCCTTTTTATGCCTTCAGATTTTTTGCATTGCCTTGCCTTGCCTTTAGGTACCTTTACCTGCTTTTGAATTTTTGCCTTGCCTTGCCTTGCGTTGCCTTTAATACTTTTACATGCGTTTATATGCCTTGCCTTGCCTTGTCTTCATTTGCCTTTAGATACCTTTACATGCATTTATATGCCTTGCCTTTCCTGGTCTTGATTTGCCTTGCCTTTTGATACCTTTACATGTGTTTAGATGCCTTTCCTTTCCTTGCCTTTAGATGCTTTTACATGCCTTAAAATGCCTTGCCTTTTCTTATGTTTCGGTGCCTTTACATGACTTCAAATGCCTTGCCTTGCCTTGTCTTTTTTTTGACTTGTCCTGCCTTTAGATGCCTTTACTGGCCTTTAGATGCCTCGCCTTGCCTTGCCTTGTCTTGCCTTGCCTTTAGATGCCTTTAAATTTTTTAGATGTTTTGCCTTGACTTTTATTGCTTTTAGATGCTTTTGCATGCTTTTAGATGCATTTTTCTTGCCTTGCCTTTCCTGTAGATCCCGTTACATGTCTTTAGATGCCTTGCCTTGCCTTACTTTGCTGTGACTTGCCTTTAGATGCCCTTAAATTCTTTTAAATGCCTTGCCTTTCCTTAGATGTCTTCACATGCCTTTAGAGACATTGCCTTGTCTTGCTCTGCCTTGCCTTGCCTTTCCTTGACTTGTCTCGACTTTAGATGCCTTACATGCCTTTAGACGCCTTGCCTTGCCTTACTTTGCCTTCAGAAGCTTTTACATGCCATGCCTTGCCTTGCCTTTACATGCCTTTACATGTCTTTAGATTCCTTGCCTTGCCTTTCCTTGCCTTTAGAAACTTTACATTTCTTCAGATGCCTTGACTTGCCTTGCTTTGTCTTGTTTTTAGATGCCTCTAGATGCCTTACATTGACTTGACTTGCCTTGTCATTAGATGCCTTTACATGACTTTAGATGACTTGCTATGCCTTGTCTTGCCTTTAGATGCCTTTACATGCCTTTAGATGCCTTGCCTTGCTTTACCTTTTCTAGCCTTTAAATGCCTTTCCACATTTTTAGATGCCTTGCCTTGTTTTTAGATGCCTTTACATGTTTATAAATGCCTTGCCTCGACTTGCCTTGCCTTTAGATGCCTTTGAAGGTCTTTAGATGCTTTTCCTTGCCTTGCCTTGCCTTGCCTTGCCCTTAGATGCCATTTCATGCCTTTAGGTGTTTTTCTTTTCCTTGCTTAGCCTTACCTTTAGATGCCTTGGCATGCTTTTAGATACCTTGCCTTGTCTTGCCTTCAGATGCCTTTACATACTTTTAGATTTCTTGCCTTGCCTTACCTTATCTTGCCTTGCCTTTAGATACCTTTACACGTTTTTACATGCCTTGCCTCGCCTATCTTGCCTTGCCTTTAGATGTCTTTACATCCCTTTAGATGTCTTGCCTTGCCTTTAGATGCCTTACCATGATTTTAGATTTTTTACCTTGCTTTGCATTCCCTTGCGTTGCCTTTAGATACCTTTACATGCCTTTATATGCCTTGCCTTTAAATGCCTTCACATGCCTTTAGATGCCTTGCCTTGCCTTGCCTTTAGATGCCTTTACATACTTTTAGATTTTTTGCCTTGCCTTGCCTGGCATTGCCTTTAGATACGTTTACATTGCTTTGCCTTGCCTTGTCTTGACTTGCGTTGCCTCTAGATACCTTTACATGTCTTTAGATGTCTTGTCTTGTTTTTAAATACCTTTACATGTTTTTGTATAACTTGACTTCCCTTTTCTTGACTTGCCTTGCATTTAGATGTCTTTATACACCTTCAGATTTTTTGCATTGCCTTGCCTTGCTTTTAGGTGCCTTTACCTGCTTTTAAATTTTTTACCTTACCTTTCTTTGCCTTGTGTTGCCTTTAGATACTTTTACATGGATTTATATGCCTTGCCTTGCCTTGTCTTGCCTTTCCTTGCCATTAGATGCCTTTACATGTTTTGAAATGCCTTGCATTTCCTTACCTTTAGATTCCCTTACATGCCTTTAGATGCATTGCCTTGCCTTGCATAGCCTTGCCTTGCTGTTAGATGCCCTTACATGCTTATAGATGCCTTCCCTTGCCTTGCCTTGCCTTCCCTTTGCTTTAGAGGTTTTTACATGCTTTTAGATGCCTTGTTTTGCCTTGCCTTGTTGTGACTTGCCTTGCGTTGCCTTGTCTTGCTTTGACTTGCCCTGTCTTTGGACGCATTAACATGCCTCTAGATGCCGTGCCTTGCCTTTAGAAGCTTTTAAATATTTTTACATGCCTTGCCTTGCCTTTTGATGTCATTAAATTTTTTTAGATGCCTTGACCTGCCTTTAAATGCCTTTACATGCATTTAGATGCCTTGTTTTGCCTTGCCTTTAAATGCCTTTACATGCCTTTATATGATATTCCTTGCCTTGTCTTGACTTGCATTTAGATACCTTTATATGTCTTCAGATTTTTTTGCATTGCCTTGCCTTGCCTTTAGGTGCCTTTTCCTGCTTTTAAATTTTTTTCCTTGCCTTGCTTTGCCTTGTGTTACCTTTAGATACTTTTACATGCATTTAATGCCTTGACTTGCCTTGTCTTGATTTGCGCTGCCTTTAGATGCCTTTGCATGCCTTAAGATACCTTTCCTTTTCTTACCTTTTGATGCCTTTACATAACTATAGATGCCTTGTCTTGCCTTTAGATGCCTTTATATGCTGTTACATTTTTTAGATGCCTTGCCTTGCCTTATTGTGCCTTTAGATGCCTTTGCATGCCTTTAGATAACTAGCCTTTCTGTGCCTTGCCTTTAGATGACTTTGCAAGACTTGACTTGCTTTGACTTGCTTTTAGATGTTTTTTCATGCCTGTATATGCCTTTTCTTGCTTTGTCTTTAGATGCTTTTATATGCTTTTAGATTCCTTGCCTTGCCTTTAGATGCCCTTACATGCCTTTAGATGTCTTTCCATGCCTTGTCTTGTTTTGACTTGTCCTGACTTTAGATGCCTTTACAGGACTTTAGATTCCTCTCATTGCCTTGCCTAGTCTTACCTCGCCTTGCCTTACCTTGCCTTTAGATGCCTTTGCATGCTTTTAGATGCATTTACTTGACTTCCTCTGCCTTTCTGGTAGGTCCCTTTACATGTCTTTAGATGCCTCGCCTTGCCTTGCCTTGCTGAGACTTGCCTTTAGATGTCTTTAAATTCTTTTAAATGCCTTGCCTTGCCTTAGATGTCTTTACCTGCCTTTAGAGACATTGCCTTGTCTTCCTTTGCCTTGCCTTTAGATACCTTTACATGCCTTTAGATGCCTTGCCCTGATTTGCTTTGACTTTAGATGCCTACCTGCCTTTAGACGCCTTGCCTTACTTTGCTTTTAGATGCTTTTACATGTCTTTATATGCCTTGCCTTGCTCTTAGATGTTTTTACATGTCTTTAGATTCCTTTCCTTGCCTTTCCTTGCCTTTAGAAACTTTACATGCCTTCAGATGCCTTGACTTGCCTTGCCTTGCCTTACTTTTAGAAGCCTCTAGATGCCTTACATTGCCTTGCCTTTAGATGCCTTTGCATGCCTTTAGGTGACTTGCTCTGCTTTGCCTTCCCTTTAGATGTCTTTCCATACCTTTAGATACCTTGCATTGCCTTGCCTTGTTTTAGATGCCTTTACATGCCTATAGATGCCTTGCCTCGACTTGCCTTGCCTCTAGATACTTTGTGGGTCTTTAGATACATTTCCTTTCCTTGCCTTGCCCTTAGATGCCATTTCATGCCCTTAGGTGTTTTACTTTGCCTTTCCTTGCCTTACCTTTAGATGTTCTGGCATCTTCAGATGCCTTGCCTTACCTTGCCTTGTCTTCAGATGCCTTTACATACTTTTAAATTCTTTGCCTTGTCTTGCCTTACCTTGCGTTGTCTTTAGATATCTTTACATTCCTTTATATGCCTTGACTTGCCTTGTCTTGCCTTGTTTTGCCTTTAAATGCCTTTACGTGCCTTTAGATGCCTTGCCTTTAGACGCCTTTACATATCTTTAGGTTCCTTCCTTCGCATTGCCTTGCCTTGTGTTGCCTTTAGATACTTTACATGCCTTTATATGCCTTGCCTTGCCTTGTCTTGACTTGCGTTGCCTTTATATACCTTTACCTGACGCTAGAAGCCTTGCCTTGCCTTACCTTGTCTTGTTGTGACTTGCCTTGCATTGTCTTTCCTTTAAATGGTTCGCTTTCCTTTGGATGCCTTGCCTTGCCTTGCCTTGTTGTGACTTGCCTTGCGTTGTCTTTCCTTTAGATGGTTTGCTTTCCTTTGGATGCCTTGCCTTGCCTTGAATTGCCTTGACTTGCCTTACCTTTAGTTGCCTTTACATGCCTTTAGATGTCTTGTCTTGCTTTGGCTTATTCTGCCTTTAGATGCCTTTACATGTTTTTGGATGCATTGTCTTGCCTTGCCCTGCCTTGCCTTGCCTTGCTGCGACTTGCCTTTAGATGCATTTACATGCCTTGCCTTGCCTTCCATTGCCTTTAGATGCCTTGCCTTGAATTGCCTTGACTTTAGATGATTTTATATGCTTTTAGATTCCTTACCTTACTTTTCGATGCCTTTACATGCCTTTAGATGCCTTGCCTTGCCTTGTCTTTAGATGTTTTTACATGCCTTTACAGGCCTTGATTTGTCTTGCATTCCCTTGCATTCAGATACCTTTCCATGCCTTTAAATGCCTTGTCTTGTTTTGCTTTGGCTTGCCTTGCCTATACATGCCTTTAGATGCCTTGACTTGCCTTGCAAGTCAAGGGAAGGCAATACATGTATAGGCATTTAAAGGCATAAAAATCAAGGGAAGGCAAGGCATCTAAAGGTATGTAAGGGCATCTAAAGATAAGGAAAGAAAAGGCATCTGAAGGCATGTAAAGGCATCTAAAGCAAGAAAAGGCAAGGCATCTAAAGGCACGTAAAGGCATCTAAAGGCAAGGCAAGTCAAGACAAAGCAATCAAGGCATATAAATGCATGTAAAAATATCTAAAGGCAAAGCAAGGCAAGGTAAGGCAAGGAAAATAATTTTAAAGCAGGTAAACGCATCTAAAGGCAAGGCAAGGCAAAAAATCTGAAGGCATATAAAGGCATCTAAATGCAAGGCAAGTCAAGACAATGCAAGGCAAGTCATATAAAGGCATGTGAAGAAAATTAAAGGCAAGGCAAGGAGAGGCATCTAAAGGCATGTAAAGGCATTTAAAGGCAAGGCAAGGCATCTAAAAAATGTAATGGCATCTAAAGGCACGGCAAGGCAACTGAAAACATTTAAAGGCCTCTAAATGCAAGGCATGGCATCTTGAGACATGTTAATGCATCTAAAGAAAGGGCAAGTCAAAAACAAGTCAAGGCAAAGCATCCAAAGGCATGTAAAGGTATCTGAAGGCAAAGCAAAAAAAGGCAAGGCAACTCAAGGTAATGCATTTAAAGGCATCAAAAGGCAAGGGAAGGTAATGCATGTATAGGCATGTAAAGGCATATAAACGAAGGCAAGGCACAGAAAGGCAAGGCAAGTCTTCTAAATGCATTTAAATGCATCAAAAGGTCAAGGCAAGGCAAAACAATGCATCTAAAGGTATGTAAAAGTATTTAAATTTTGCAAGGGCAAGGCAAGGCATTTAAAGGCATGTATAGGCATGGCAAGCCAAGGCAAGAAAGGTAAGGCATTTAAAAGCATGGAAAGGTATCTAAATGCAAGACAAGGCAAGGCAAGGCCTCTAAAGTCATATAAACACGTGTGAAGGCAAGGTAAGGCAAGGCAAGCCATCTAAAAGCAGGTATAGGCATCTAAAATTAAGGCAAGGAATCTAAAAGCATATAAATTATCTAAATGCATGACAATGCAAGGAATATTTCTCCATCTGTTTGTTTCCTCCTTATTTCATTGAGCAGTGGTTTGTAGTTCTCCTTGAAGAGGTTCCTTAGGTTCCTTGTTACTTGTATTTCTAGGTTTTTTTTTTCCTGTAACAATTGAGAATGGCAGTTCATTCGTGATTTGGCTCTCTTTAAGTCTGTTATTGGTGTATAGGAATCCTTGTGATTTTTGCACATTGATTTTTTATTCTGAGATTTTGCTGAAGTTGCTTATCAGTTTCAGGAGTTTTTGGGCTGATGTGATGGGGTCTTCTAGGTATACTCTCATGTCGTCTGCAAATATAGAAACTTTGGCTTCCTCCTTTCCTATTTGAATAGCCTTTATTTTTTTTCTTGCCTGATTGCTCTGGCTAGAACTTCCAGTACTATATTGAATAGAAGTGGTGAGAGAGGGCATCGTTGTATAGTGCCAGATATCAAAGGTAATGCTTCCAGTTTTTGCCCATTCAGTATGATATTGGCTGTTGGTTTGTCATAAATAGCTTTTTATTATTTTGAGATACGTTCTATCAATACCGAGTTTATTGAGGATTTTTAGCATAAAGGGCTGTTGAGTTTTGTCAAACGCCCTCTCTGTGTCAATTGAGATAATCACGTGGTTTTTGTTTTTGGTTCTGTTTATGTGGTGAATTACGTTTATAGACTTGTGTATGTTGAACCAGCCTTGCATTTCCAGGATGAATCATACATGATCATGGTGGATAAGCTTTTTGATATGCTGTTGCAGTCTGCTTGCAAGTATTTTATTGAAGATTTTTGCATCTATGTTCATCATGGATATTGGCCTGAAGTTTTCTTTCTTTGTTGAGTCTCTGCCGGGTTTTGGTATCAGGATGCTGTTGGTCTCATAAAATGATTTGGGAAGCATTCCCTATTTTTGGATAATTTGGAATAGTTTCAGAAGGAATGGTAACATTTCCTCTTAGTGTGTATGGTAGAATGCGGCTCTGAACCCATCTGGACATGGGCTTTTTTGTGTGGTAGGCTCTTAATTGCTGCCTCTACTTCAGACCTTGTTATTGGTTTATTCATAGTTTCAGATTCCTCCTAGTTTAGGCTTTGGAGGACACAAGTGTCCAGGAATTTATCCATTTCTTTGAGGTTTTCTAGTTTATATGCATAGAGTTGTTTGTAATATTCTCTGATGATGGTTTGAATTTCTGTGGAATCTGTGGTGATTTCCCCTTTATCGTTTTTTATTGCATCTATTTGGTTATTCTCTCTTTTCTTTTTTATGAATCTTGCCAGTGGTCTGTCTATTTTGTTGATCTTTTTAAAAAACCAGCTCTTGGATTTATTGATTTTTTTAAATGGGTTTTCGTGTCTCTATCTCCTTCAGTTCTGCTCTGATCTTAGTTATTTCTTGTCTTCTGCTAGCTTTTGAGTTTTTTTGATCTTGCTCTTCCAGCTCTTTCAATTTTGATATTAGGGTGTCAATTTTGAATCTCTCCCCTCTTCTCATGTGGACACTTATTGCTATATATTTTCCTATAGAGAGTGCTTTAAATGTGTCCCAGAGATTCTGGCATGTTGTGTCTTCGTTCTCATTGGTTTTGAAGAACTTCTTTATTTCTGCCTTCATTTCATTGTTTATCCAGTCAACATTCAAGAGCCAGTTGTTCAGATTTCATGAAGCTGTGCGGTTTTGAGTTAGTTTCTGAATTCTGAGTTCTAACTTGTTTGCACTATGGTCTGAGAGACTGTTATGATTTCAGTTGTTTTGCATTTGCTGAGGAGTGCTTAACTTCCAATTGTGTGGTCAACTTTAGAGTAGGTTTGATGTGGTGCTAAGAAGAAAGTATATTCTGTGGATTTGGGGTGGAGAGTTCTGTAAATGTCTATCAGGTTTCCTTGTCTCAGGTCTGAGTTCAAGTCCTGGGTATCCTTGTTAATTTTCTGTCTGGTTGATCTGTCTAATATTGACAGTGGAGTGTTAAAGTCTCCCATTATTATTGTGTGGGAGTCTAAATCTCTTTGCATGTTATTAAGAACTTGCCATATATAACTGGGTGCTCCTGTATTGAGTGCATATGAATTTAGAATCGTTAGCTCTTCTTGTTGTATTGATCCTTTTATCATTATGTAATATCCTTCTTTGTCTCTTTTGATCTTTGTTGCTTTAAAGTTTATTTCATCAGAGATGAGAATTGCAACTCCTGCATTTTTTTGCTCTCCATTTGCTTGGTAAATCTTCCTCCATCCCTTCATTTTGAGCCTTTGTGTATCATTGCATGTCAGATGGGTTTTCTGCATACTGCACACCAATGGGTTTTGGCTTTTTATCCAATTGGCCAGTCTGTGTCTTTTGATTGGTGCATTTAGCCCATTTACATTTAGGGTTAATATTGTTATGTGTGAATTTGATACTGCCATTTTGATGCTAACTGGCTGTATTGCCCGTTAGTTTGATGCAGATTCTTCATTTTGTTGATGCTCTTTAGCATTTGGTATGCTTTTGGAATGGCTGGTACTGGTTGTTCCTTTCTATGTGTAGTGCCTATTTCAGGAGCTCTTGTAAAACGGGCCTGGTGGTGACAAAATCTCTGAGTACTTGCTTGTTCACAAAGATTTTGTTTTTCCTTCACTTATGAAGTTCAGTTTGGCTGGATATGAAATTCTGTGTTGAAAGTTCTTATTTTTAAGAATGTTGAATATTGGCCCCCACTCTCTTCTGGCTTATAGAATTTCTGCCGAGCGATTTGCTGTGAGTCTGATGGGCTTCCCTTTGTGGGTGACCCAACCGTTCTCTCCGGCTGCCCTTAGTATATTCTCCTTCATTTCAACCCTGGTGAATCTGACAATTATGTGTTTTGGGGTTGCTCTTCTTGCGGAATATCTTTGTGGGGTTCTCTGTATTTCCTGGACTTGAATATTGGCCTGCCTTGCTAGGTTGGGGAAATTTTCCTGCATAATATTCTGAAGAGTATTTTCCAGCTTGGATTCATTCTCTTTGTGACTTCTGATATTCTTTCTTCTGCTTGGTCAATTCGGCTGTTGAAACTTATGCATGCTTCTTGAAGTTCTCGTGTTGTGTTTTTCAGCTCATTCAATTCACTCATATTCCTCTGTAAGTTGTTTATTCTTGTTATCCTTTCCTCAAATCTATTTTCAAGGCTCTTAGTTTTTTTGTATTGATTTAGGACATGTTCTTTTAGCTCATGGAAGCTCCTCATTACCCACCTTCTGAAGTCTGATTCTTTCATTTCATCACACTCATTCTCCGTCCAGCTTTGTTTCCCTGCTGTTGAGGAGTTGTGGTCTCTTGTAGGAGGCGAGGTGTTCTGGTTTCAGGTTTTTTCTTCCTTTTTCAACTGGTTTCTTCCCATCTTTTCTGATTTATCCACCTGTCAACTGAGTAGTTGCTGATTTTCCGATTGGGTCTCTGAGTGGATGTCCAGATTGTTGATGATAAAGTATTTCTGTTTCTTAGTTTTCCTCTTAACAGTCTGGCCCCTCTGCTGTAGGACTGCTGAGGTCCACTTTAGACCCTGCTTGCCTCGGGTCCACCTGTAGCAGCTGCAGAACCGTGAGGTTTGCTACCAGATTTTTCTTCTGCTATCTTTGTTTCTGAATGATGCCTGCCAAATGTCAGTCTGATCAGTCCTTTGTGAGGTGAGTCTTTGGATATACGGGGTCAGGTAGCTGCTTGAGGAGACTGTCTGTACTTTGTACTTGAGAAGACAGTCTGTACTTTATAGGAGCTCAAGTGCTGACCTGTGAGCTCCTCACAGGTCATTCATGGCTGCTAAGCAGGTATGTTTAAGTCTGCTGCAGTAGAACTTTTAAAGCACCTTTTTTTCCTCAGGTGCTCTGTCCTGGAGAGTTAGGGCTTTATTTATGAGTATATGTTGCACTGTCCTGCCCACCAAGGAGGCAGTCTAATCATTGCCTGCCTGTAGTGGCTATGCTGAGCTGTCATGGGCTCCACCCTGTTGCCGTGGGCCCCACACTGTTGCTGTGGTCTCCGCCCTGCCGTCGTGGGCTCTGCCCTGCTGCTGTGTGCAATTCCCTATAGTTCTGTTTATATGGGTGTGGTTAGAGCTGCCGTGGTGAAGGTGGTTCACGTCTGTAGTAGCGGACTCTCTCTGTTATGGCGGGTTGCCTTGGCAATGGCAGGCTGCATCAGCACTGGCAGAGTACCTCCATAGTGGTAGAGTGCCTTGGTAATGGCAGGCACCCTCCCCCTCAGAGTTGCATCACCCTGGGTTCTGCTGTGCTTGCCATGAAACTCTCAACCCCGAGCATTTCCAATTGCTGTTTTGTTGTTTTTTGTGGGTGTGGGACCCGCCGAGCCTGATCACCTGGCTCCCTGTCTCAGAGCCGTTTTTTTTTTTAAGTTGATCGGTTGACTTTCTCCCAGGTGTTCCAGTCGCCTGCTGAAAAGGCGCTGGGACCTGTGTGATTTTCTGTGCAGCAACCCACTGTGCTGGCTGGAACAACGTTGCTGCATGGGAATCTCCTGGCCTGACTTTCTGTTTAAGCCCCGTTTGATCAGATGAATGTGCTAATCTGCCTTCCGAAATCTCCAATTGCTGGTTTAACAGGGCAACCAAACCAGTGTATTTTGTATGGAGTGCCGATGTGCTGTGGCCCTGGCCCAAACAGCTGCAATGGCCCGAACAGCCATGCCGGCCCAAACAACCATGCTTGTGGTTCGTGGGGCTCCTACACCTGGGGATCTCCTGGTCTGTGGGCAATAAATATCCGTCTGGAAATGCGGCATCTACTCACCATCTGTGCTTTCACTGGGAGCTGCAATCCTGAGTTCGTCCTACAGCACCATCTTCTACACTTTTATATAGCCACTCATTTACAGCCTCAGTAAATAATGCACACCAGGGGAATAGACACTAGTCTATTTTATATGGTCACAAAATCAAAGCCCGAGTGAGTAATGCACAACTTTGGAATAGTCAGTAGTCTATTCCATATGCCCACTTATTCAGAGTCTCAGTCAATAATACACACCTGTGGCCTAGTCAGGAGACTATTTCATATGGCCAAACGTTCAGAGCCTCAGTGAAAAATGCATACCTGGGCAATACTCAGGATGCTATTAACTATGACCTTGCATTCAGAGCTTCACTGAATAAGGAACACCTGTAGAGTAGTCAGAAGTCTATTTTATATAGCCACACATTCAGAGCCTTGTATATTGTATGGAACAACATACAAATGGGGGAAAGACAGGCTTCTCTTTTGTATGGTCACTCATTCAGAACCCAACCTAAAAATGCACACCTAGGGAGTATTCAGGAGTCTCTTTCCTATGGCCACTCATTCAGAGCCTCACTGAATAATACACACCTATGGAAAAGTCAGGAGTGTATTTCACATGGCCACTCATTCAGCGCCTCAGTGAATAATCATATATACCTGGGGAATACTCAGGAGTCTATTTCATATAGTCACTTATTCAGAGACTCACTGAATAATGCACACCTGGGGAATAGTCTGGAGTCTATTTGATATGACCATTCACCCAGTGCCTCAGTGGAAAATGCACACATGATGAATAGTCAAGAGGCTACAGTCGGGAGTCTATTTCGTATGGAAACTCGTTCAGAAACTCACTGAATGATACACACCTGGGGAATAGTCAGAGTCCATGCCATATGGCAACTCAATCAGAGCATTACTGAATGATGCACACCTGGGAAACAGGATTCTATTTCATAAGACCATTGATTGAGAGCCTTATTGAATAATGCACATCTGGACATTAATCAGGAGGCTATGTCATATGAACACTCCTTCAGAGCCTCAGTGAGTAATACACACCTAGGGAATACTCAGGAGTCTATTATGTAGGCCCTCTCATTCAAACCCTCACTGAACAATGCAAAACTGTTGGCTACACAGGAGGCTATTTCATATGGCCACTCATTCAGCACCTCACTGAATGATACACACGTGGGAAATAGTCAGGATTATATTTAGTATGAACACTCATTATGAGCCTCGCTGAATTATGTATGCCTTGGAATCCTGAGAAGTCTATTTCCTATCAACACCCTTTCCAAGTCTAACAGAAATATTAACACATGCGGAATTGTAAGGAGTAAATTTAGTATGGCCCTCTTTCAGAACCTCTTGAATAACGTATACCTGGAGAAAAATTTGGAGTTTCTTTCATATGGTCATTCATTCAGAGCATCAGTAAAGAATGCACACCTGTGGAGTGGTCAGGTGTCTATTTACTTTGGCCACACATTCAGAACATCAGTGAATAATATACACCTGTGGTATAGTCAGGAGTTTGTTTCATAAGGCCCCTCAATCAGAGGCTGAGTGAATAATACAGCCCTGGGGAACAGTCAGGAATCTATTATATATTGCCACTTATTCGGAGCCTCAGTGAATAATGCACACCTGGGAAATAGCCAGGAGTCTATTTCATATGGACACTCTTTCAGAGCCTCCCTGAATAATACACACATTGGGGAGAGTCAGGAATCTGTTTTTTATGGCCACTCACTGAGACTCCCACGGAATAGTGCACACTTGGGGAATTGTCAGGAGTCTATTTCATTTGGAACTCATACAGAACCTCAGTGAATAAGACGTACCTGGAGAATAGTCAGAAGTGTATTTCAATTAAGCACACACTAAGAGGCTCAGTGAATTATACACAACTGGGGAAGGATCAGGAGTCAATTTCATCTGGACTCTTACTCAGAGCTTCATTGAATAATGCACTTGTATGGTATAGTCAGGAGCCTAATTGATATAGCTATTCATTCACAGTCTCTCTGAATAATATGCACCTCGGGGATATTTAGGTGTCTATTTCATATTACCACTGATTCAACGCCTTAGTAAACAATGCATACCATACCTGGGGAGTGCTCACCAATCTATTTCATGTGGCCAGTCATTCCTCACCTCAGTGAATAATGCCCACCAGAGGAATAGTCAGGAATCTATTTCTTATGGACACTTATTCGGACCTTTACTGAATAATACACACAATTAAAATAGCAAGGATTCTGTTTCATATGGTCATTCATTCAGAGCGTCGCTGAATGGTACACACCTGTGGAATAGTCAGGAGACTATTTTACATAGCTACTAATTCAGAGCCTCAGTGAATCATGCACGCCTGAGAAGTACTGAGAATTTTATTTTAAATGACCATTCATTCAAAGCCTCAGTGAGTAATACACACCTGGGATATAGTCAAGGGTCTATTTCATATGGGCACTCATTCAGAGCCTCAGTTAATGACACACACTTGGGGAATAATCAGGATTCTATTGCAAACGACCAGTATTGAGAGCCAAACTGTATAATGCTCAGCTTGAGAATAGTGAAGAATCTGATATTAACACTCTTTCAGTGCCTCAGTGAGTAATACACACCAGGGGAATACTGAGGAGTCTTTTTTAATACTGCCCCTCATTCTCAGCCTCTCAAAGTAGTGCAAGTTTGGGGAATTGTCAGTTTATTTAGAATGGCCACTCATTCAGAGACTCAGTGAAAAATACACACCTACTGAATAGTGAGAATTCTATTTCCAATGGCCACACATTCAGAGCCTCAGTGAATAATGCACAACCGAGGAATAGTCAGGAGTCTATTTCATATGACCACTCTTTCAGAGTATCACTGAATAACTCACCCCTGTGGAGTACTAAGGGGTCTATTTCATATGGCCACTCATTTTGAGCCTCACTGAATAATACACACCCAGGAAATAGCCAGGAGTTTATTTCTTCGGGCTAGTCATTCGGAGTCTCAGTGAATTATACACACCTGGGACATAGTCATGAGTCTACTTCATATTGCTCTTCATTCAAAGCCTAAGTGAACAATGAACGCCTGTTGAGTCCTCAGGAATGTATGTCATATGGCCACTCATTCAGCACCTCACTGAATGATACACACGTGGGGAATAGTCAGGATTCTATTTAATATGCACAACCATTTTGAGACTCACTGAATAACCTACACCTGTAAAATAGTGAGGAGTCTGTTTCATATCGCCCCTTCTTCTGAGTCTTACTGAGTAATACACACCTGGGGAACTGTCAGGAGTCTATTTTGTATGGCCTGGATTTAGAGCCTCATTGAATAATGCATACCTGGCAAAAAATTTGGAGTTTCTTCCATATGGCCATTCATTCAGAGAATCGGTGAATAATGTACACATGTGGAGTACCTAGGTGTCTATTTCCTTTGGCCACACATTAAGAACCTTTGAGAATCATACACACCTGTGGAATAGACAGGAGTCTAATTTACAGGGCTCCTCATTCAGTGCTTGTGTGAAGAAAATTTTCCTGAAAAATAATCAGCAGACTATTTCACATTGCTTCTCATTCATAGCCTCAGTGAATAATCCACACCTGGAAAATAGCAATCTATTTCATAGGGATACTTTTTCAGAACCTCCCTTAATAATGCACATATGGGGGATATTCAGTAGTCTATTCCACATGGCCACTGATTCACAGCCTCCGTGAATAATGCATACCTGAGGAGTATTCAGCAATCTATTTCATATGTCCACTCATTCAGCACCTCAGTTAATAATGCACTCCTGGGGAATAGTCAGGATTCTATTTCTTATGGTCACTCATTTAGACCTTCACTGAATAATGCACACTTTTGGAATAGTCAGGATTCTGTTTCATATGGCCAAACATTCAGAGCTTAACTGAATGGTACATACCTGTGGAAGAGTCAGGAGTCTATTTTATATTTCCACTCATTCAGTGCCGCAGTTAATAATGCACGCCTGGGGAGTAGTGAGGATTCTATTTCAAATGACCCCTCATTCAGAGCCTCAGTAAATAATACACACATGGGGAATATTCAAGGCTCTATATCATATGGCCACTCATTCAGAGCCTCAGTGAATGATACATGCCTGGGGAATAATCAGTATCTTATTCCATATGACATGTGATTCAGAGTCAAACTGAATAATGCACACGTTGTGGATATACAGGTTTCCCTTTCATATGTCCACTCATTCAGCACCTCAGTGAATAATACACACCACGGAAATATTCATTCGCTTATTTCATATTGCCACTCATTCAGAACCCTCTGAATAGTGCAAGTTTGGGGAGTTGTCAGGAGTTTATTTACAGTGTATTCTCATTCAGATCCTCACTGAATAATGCATATTGAAAAAATCTTGGAGTCTCTTTCACATGGCAATTCATTCAGAGCATCAGTGAAGAATGCACACTTGTGTGGAGTAGCCATGTGTCTATTTTCTTTGGCGACACATTCAGAACATCAGTGTATAATACAAACCCGTGGAATAGTCAGGAGTCTATTTCATATGGGCCCTCATTAAGAGCTCATGTGAATAAAACACACCTGGAGAATAGTCAAGAGTGTATTTCATATTGAAACGCATTCAGAGCCTCAGTGAATAATGCACACATGGGGAGTGTACGTCATATGGATGCTCTTTCAGAGCCTCTCTTAATAATACACGCATGGGGTATTCAGAAGTGTATTTCATATGGCCACTCAGTGAGAGCCTCAGGGAGTCATGCACACTTGGGGAATTATCAGGAGTCTCTTTCGTATTACAACTCATACAGAACCTCAGTGAATAACACACACCTGGGGAATAGTCAGGAGTGTATTTCAGTTGCCCACACATTTAGAAGCTCAGTGAATAATACACACCTAGGTAATTGTCAGGAGACAATTTCATCTGGCCTCTCATGCAGAGCTTCACTGAATAATGCATTCCTGTGGAGTAGTCAGCAACCTAATTGATATAGCCATTCATTCAGATCCTCTCTGTGTAATAAGCTCATTGCGGATATTCAGTTATCTCTTTCATATGGCCATTCAGAGCCTCACTGAGTGGTACACACCTGCGGAATAGTCAGGAATTTATTTCATTTGGTCTATCTCTCAGAACCTCAGTGAATAACACACACCTAAGGAATAGTGGAGTCTATTTCATATGGCCACTCATTTAGAGCCTCATGGAATAGTGCACACCTGGAGAATTCTCAAGAGTCTATTTGGAATGGCAATGCATTTGGAGACTGTGAATAACACACACCTAGGGAATAGTGTGGAATCGATTTCAAATGGCCACATATTCAGAGCCTCAGTGAATAATGCACACCAGGGGAATAATTAGGAGCCTATTACTTACGCCCACTCATTCAGCCCCTCAGTGAATAATGCAGTTCTGTCAAGTACTGAGGGGTCTGTTTCAAATGGCCCCTCATTTCAAGCCTCACTGAATAAGTTCACACCTGGTAAAAAGTCAGGAGTCTATTTCATATGGCCTCTCATTAAGAGCTTCAGTGAATAATTAACACCTGTGGAGTAGTCAGGACCCTATTTAAGATAGCCACAAATTAACCACCTTCCTGAATGATACACACCTGGGTAACAGTCAGGAGTCTATTTGGTATGGGCACTCATACAGGACCTCTTTGAATAATGCACATGGTGGGAATAATCACTAGTCTATTTCATGTGGTGATTCATTTAAAGAGTCAATGAATAACGCACACCTGTGGAGCAAAATGGAGTCTATTTTATATGGCCACTCTTTCAGTGTTTCAGTTAATAATATATATATCTAGAATAGTTAGGAATCTCTTTCATATGGCCACTCGTTCAGGGCCTCAGTGAATAATACACCCCTGGGAAATAGTCAAGAGTCTACTTCAAATAACTACACATTCAGAGTCTCTGTAAATAATGCACACCTGGGGAATAGACAGGAGTCTCTTTCTTATGCCCACTTATTCAGAGTCTCATTCAATAATACACACATGGGGAGGAGTTAAGCGTCTACTTCATATAGTCACTCACTTAGAGATGCAGTGAATAATGCACACCTGGGGCATAGACACTATTCTATTTTATATGGCCACAAAATCAAAGCCTGAGTGAGTAATGCACAACTTTGGAATAGTGAGGAGTCTATTCAGTATGCCCACTTATTCAGAGTCTCAGTCAATAATACACACCTGAGGAATACTCAGGATTCTATTTCATGTGGTCACTGACTCAAAGCCTCATTAAATAACACACACATGTGGAATAGGCCAAACTTTCAGAGCCTCTGTGAATAATGCATACTGGGGAATACCCAGGACGCTCTTACATATGGCCTCTCATTCAGAGCTTCACTGAATAATGAACACTTGTAGAGTAGTCAGAAGTCTATTTCATATAGCTACACTTTCAGAGCCTCACTGAATAATACACACCTAAAAATGCACTCCTGGGAGTATTCAGGAGTCTCTTTCCTATGGCCACTCATTCAGAGCCTCATTGAATAATACATATCTATGGAAAAGTCAGGAGTGTATTTCACAGGGCCACTCATTCAGAGCCTTAGTGAATAATACACACCTGTGGAATAGTCAGAATTCCATTTCATATGGCCACTCACTCATAGCCTCAGTGAATAATGCACAAATGTACAGTACTCAGCAGTCTATTTCATATAGACTCATTCAGAGATTCAATGAATAATACAAATATGGGGGCAGTCAGCATCCTATTTCATATGACCACTCCTGCAGAGCCTCACTCCTAACTCACACACCTGGGGAAGAGTTAGGAGTCTACTTTATATAGCCACTAATCTACAGCCTCAGTGAGAGATGCACACCTGGGGAATAGGCACTAGTCCATTTTATATGGCCACAAAATCAAAGCCTGAGTGAGTAATGCACAACTTTAGAATAGTAAATAGTCTATTCCATATCCCCACTTTTTCAGTCTCAGTCAGTAATACATCTCTGGGGAATAGTGCCTTGCTTTGCCTTGCCTTACTGTGCCTTGGGTTGCCTTGATTTAGATGCCTTTACATGCCCACCCATGTTTTTCTTTGCCTTCAGATGCCTTTAAATGTCATTAGACGACTTGCCTTGCCTTGCCTTTCTTTGCTTTGCATTCAGATGTCTTTACATGCCTTCAGATGTCTTTCCTTGCCCTTAGATACCTTTACATGCCTTTAGATGCCTTTCCTTATCTTGCCTTGCTTTTAGATGCCTTTACATGACTTTATGTGTTTTTATTGCCTTTTTATTGCCTTCCCTTTATTGCCTTTACATGCCTTTGCATGCCTTGCCTTGCATATTTTTAGATGCCTTTACATGCCTTTAGATGCCTTGCCTTGCCTTGTCTTGCTTTGACTTGCCATGTCTCTAGATGCTTTTACATGACTTTAGATGCCTTGCCTTGCCTTTAGATGCCTTTATATGTCTTTACATCCTTTAGATGCCTTGCCTTGCCTTGCCTTGCCTTACCGTGACTTTAGATGTCTTTGCATGCCTTTTGTTGACTTGACTTGCCTTGCCTTTAGATGCCGTTACATGCCTTGCCTTGCCATTAGATGTCTTTTCATGCCTTTAGATGCCTTGCCTTGTTTTGCTTTGCCTTTAGATGCTTTTATATGCTTTTAGATTCCTTGCCTTTCCTTTTGATGCCTTTACATGCCTTTAGATGCTTTGACTTGCCTTGTCTTTTTTGACTTGTCCTGCGTTTGGATGGTTTTACATGCCTCTAGATGCCTTGCCTTGCCTTTAGATGCCTTTCCTTTTTTAAGATTCATTCCCTTGCCTTTAGATGCCTTTAAATGTCTTGCCTTCTGTTCCCTTGCATTGCCTTGCCTGTAGATGCCGTCACATTCATTTCGATGCTTTGCCTTGCCTAGCCTTTTCTTTTTTTTGCTTTTTCTTGCCTTTAGGTGCCTTTTCATGCATTTAGATGCCTTGCCTTGCCTGCCATGCTTTGCCTTGCCTTGCCTCACAGTTACATGCCTTTACATGCCTTTAGATGCCTTGCCTTGCCATATTTTTTAGATGCCTTTATATGCGTTTATACACCTAGCCTTGCCTTGACTTAACTTGCCTTGCCTTGTCTTTAGATTTCTTTACTTGCCTTGCCTTGCTTTGCCTTGCCCTGCCCTGCCCTTTGTTTAAATGCTTTTGCATGCCTTAAATGCCTTACCTTGTCTTGCCCTGACTTTAGATGCCTTTACATGCCTTTAGATGCCTTGCCTCACCTTACCTTGCCTTGCCCTGATTTTAGATGCCTCTACATGCCTTTAGATGCCTTGCCTCGCCTTACCTTGCCTTGCCTTGTCTTTAGATGCCTTTAGATTTTTTGCCTTGCCTTTCCTTGCCTTCAGATGCCTTTACATGCCTTCAGATGCCTTGCCTTGTTTTGCCTTCCTTTGCTTTTAAATGCCTTTACAGGCTGTTAACGCCTTTCCTTGCCCTGCTGTGACTTGCATTTAGATGCCTTTAAATTTCTTTAGATGACTTGCCTTGCCCTTACATGTCTTTACATGCATTTAGAGGCATTGCCTTATCTTGCTCTGCCTTGCCTTTAGATGCCACGACTTGCCTTGCCTTGCCTTTAGCTGCTTTTATATGCTTTTAGAACCCTTGCCTTACCTTTACATGCCTTTAGATGCCTTGCCTTGCCTTGTCTTTCTCTGCCTTGCCTTAACTTGATTTATATGCCTTTACATGCATATACATGCATTGGCTTCCCTTGCATTTAGATGTCTTTAAATGCCTTACCTTGAGTTGCCTTGCCTTTTTTTTGCTTTGCCTTCAGATACCTTTACATGCCTTTGGAGGCCTTGCCTTGCCTTTTTTTGCTTTGCCTTCAGATACCTTTACATGCCTTTAGATGCCTTGCCTTGCCTTTAGTGGTCTTTAAATGTTTATAGATGCCTTACCTTGCCTTGCCTTTAGATGCCTTTATATGCCTTTAGATACCAGAATTCGCCTTGCTTTTAGATGCCTTTACAGGCCTTGCCTTGACTAGACTTGCCTTGCCTTGTCTTTAGATGCCTTTACATGCCTCTCGATGCCTTACCTTGCCTTGCCTTGCCTTTACCTTAGATGCATTGCCTTACATTGCCTTGTCTTGCCTTGATTTAGATGGCTTTACATGGCTACCCATTCCTTGCCTTGCCTTTAGATGCCTTTCAATATATTTAGATGCTTCGCCTTCCCTTACCTTTTTTTGCTTTGCCTTCAGATGACTTTACATGCCTTCAGACGCCTTTCCTTGCCCTTAGATATCTTTACATGCCTTTATATGCCTTGCTTGTCTTTCCTTGCCATTAGATGTCTTCAAATGCCTTTATGTGTTTTGTCTTGTCTTGCCTTGCTTTGCCTTTAGATGTTTTTACATGTCTTTGGATTTTTTACCTTGCCTTGCCTTTCCGTTAGATGCCTTTACATGCCTTTAGATGCCTTGCCTTGCCTTGTCTTGCTTTGAGTTGCCCTGCCTCTAGATGCTTTTACATGACTTTAGATGCCTTGCCTTGCCTTTAGATGCCTTTGTATGTCTTTACATCTTTTAGATGCCTTGTCTTGCCTTACCATGCCTTTAGATGCCTTTGCATGCCTTTAGATGACTTGCTTTGCCTTGCCTTTAGATGCCTTTACATGCCTTGCCTAGCCTTTAGATGCCTTTACATGTCTTTAGATGTCTTCCCTCGTTTTGCTTTGCCTTTGCCTTTAGATGTTTTTATATGCTTTTAGATTCCTTGCCATGCCTTTCAATGCCTTTACATGCCTCTAGATGCCTTGCCTTGCCTTGTCTTGTTTTGACTTGTCCTGCCTTTGGATTCCTTTACAGGCCTTTAGATGCCTTTCCTTGCCTTGCCTAGTCTTGCGTTGCCTTGCCTTGAATTCAGATGCCTTAAAATTTTTTTTTTGATTTTTTTGCCTTGCATTACCTTGCCTTTAGTTGCCTTTACATGCCTCTAGATGTTTTGCCTTGCCTTGTCTTGCTTTGACTTGTCTTGCCTTTAGATGCCTTTACATGCCTTGCCTTGCCTTGCTTTGCCTTTAAATGCCTTTTCATGCCTATAGATGCCTTGCCTTGCCTTGTGTTTAGATGCTTTTACATGCTTTTAGATGCATTGTTTTGCCTTGCCTTTTCATGCCTTTAGATGATTTGCCTTGCCTTGCCTTTCTGTGCATTTCCTTGCCTTCATTTATATGCCTTTACATGCTTATACATGCATTGCCTTCCCTTGTCTTTAGATGCCTTTAAATGCCTTTATATGCCTTTGCATGCCTTGAGTTGCCTTGCATTCTTTTGCTTTGCCTTCAGAAGCCTTTACATGCCTTTGCATGCCTTGCCTTGCCTTGTCTTGCTTTAACTTGCCCTGCCTTTAGATGCTTTTACTTGCCTGTAGATGCCTTGCCTTGCCTTGACTTTAGATGCCTTTAAATGTTTTTAGATGATGTCCTGCCTTGCCTTTAAATGCCTTTACATTTTTTAGATTACTTGCCTTGCCTTTAGATGCCTTTAAATGTCTTGTCTTTCATTCCCTTGCCTTGCCTGTGGATGCCTTCACATGCGTTTAGATGCCTTGTCTTACCTAGCCTTTTCTTTCCTTGCCTTTAAGTGCCTTTTCATGCTTTTAGATACCTTGCCCTGTCTGCCATGTTTTGCCTTGCCTTGTCTTGCCGTTAGATGCCTTTACATGCCTTTAGATGCCTTTCATTGCCTTTACTTGCCGTGTTTTTTAGATGCCTTTATATGCCTTCAGACGCCTTGCCTTGACTTGCCTTGACTTAACTTGCCTTGCCGTCTTCAGATTTATTAGATTGGACGTCTTTAGATTTCTTAGATTGGACGTCTTTAGATTGGACGTTGACTCAGAAACCTAATTAGAAAGGCGGTAATTGTAAAGACGACAGATGGATAAATTTATAATAAAGGGGAAAAAGCAGGCTAAGAAGGCCAAACATACCCAAAATCAGAACCCCTCTCCCTCTACAGGGGATTGCAGTTCCTCATCAGCAACAGAATAAGCCCTGATGGAAAAGGACTGTGTTCCATTATCTGAAGTAGGCTTCAGAAGTTGGATGATAAAAAACTTTTGGGAATTAAAAGAACTTGTTCTAACCCAATGTAAAGAAACTAAGAACTTTGAAAAAAGGTTTGACGAAATGCTGAAAAGAATAGACAATATAGAGAGGAATATAAATGAACTAACGGAGTTGAAAAATACAACATGAGAACTTAGTGAAATATTCACAAGTTTAAATAGCAGAATGGATCAAGCGGAAGAAAGGATATCAGAGGTCGAAGACCAACTGAAATAAAACGACAAGACAAGAATAGAGAAAAAAGGATGAAAATAAATTAGCGAAGTCTCCAAGAAATATGGGACTATATGAAAATATCCAATCTACGTTTGATTGGTGTACCTGAATATGATGGAGAGAATGAATCCAAGCTGGAAAATACTTTTCAGGATATTATCCAGGAAAATTTTCCCAATCTAGCAAAGCAGGACACTATTCAACCCCAGGTAATACAGAGAACACCACAAAGATATTCCTCAAGAAGAGCAACCCCAAGGCACATAATCATTAGATCCACTAGGATCAAAACGAAGGAGAAAATACTAAGGGCAGCCAGAGAGAAAGGCCAGGTTACCCATAAAGGAAAGCCTATTAGACTTACAGCAGATCTCTCAGTGGAAACCCTACAAGCCAGAAGAGAGTGGGGGGCCAATATTCAACATACTTAAAGAACAGAACTTTCAGCCTAGAATCTCATATCCTGCCAAACTAAGCTTCACAATTGAAGAAAAAATAAAATCTTTTATAAACAAGCAAGTACTCAGAGATTTTATTACCACGAGGCCTGCTTTACAAGAACTTCTGAAAGAAGCATTATACATAGAAAGGAACAACCAGTATGAGCCTTTCTAAAAATTTACCAAAAAGTAAAGAGCATCAATATAAAGAAGAATTTACATCAATGAATGGATAAAATAGCCAGTTAACATCAAATGGCAGTAACCCTAAATTTAAGTCGACTAAATCCCCCAATCAAAAGATACAGCCAAAATCTAACGGTATATCCAAAGATACACAAAGACTCAAAACAAAGGGTTGGAGAAAAATTTACAAACCAAATGGAGAGCAAAAATAAATAAATAAACAAAAAGCAGGAGTTGCAATTCTCACATTTGATAAAATAGATTTCAAAGCAACAAAGATACAGTGGTAAAAGGATCAATGCAACAATAAGAGATCTTAATACCTTGATACATAAGACCCATAACGAGATTTAGACTCAACGAGACAGAAAATTAAGAAGGATTTCCAGGACCTCAACTCAGATCTGGAACAAGTAAACTTGATAAATATTTATAGAGTTCTCCATTTTAAATACACAAAATATTGATCGGCCATTATTAACACCCATTTTTAGAATGAAGCAATATTCCTGTTCTCTCTCCCTTTTTCTTCCTCTTTCTTCCTCTCCTTCTCTTTTTTTCTTACTTTTCAACATCCTAGTTCCTCACCTCTACTCAATACATTCCTCTGAACACCTGATTCCTTGTGATTCTCTCGTCCCACTGAAACCTCCAATCCATTAAAAAAAAAAGAAAACACGAATCAATGGCACTAAAATAACTTAAAAAAAAGATACCACTCATTTGATGTATAAATTTTGTAAGTGAAAGCAGAACAGAGATAGATACCAACAAAGCAAAATGAGGAGAGAATGAGTCAGAATGACCCTGGAGGCCTCCCGCTGTGACAAAAGAGACCTCCTCCCAGCTTACTCAGCCAGAGGATAGCAGCCTTTATTTGGAAGAGTGAGTCAGAAACAGTGGTGATGGAATCCAGAATAACAGTGAGCTTTAAGAAAGAGACTATGGTTCAGAGAGACCAAGAATGACAGCTGTGGATAAAGAGTTACAAGGGCTTAAGGCATGGCGAGCAAGTTGATAAATTGCTCTGAGGTAGGTGTTTTTAGCCATCTGTTCAGCTAAGGTCAGATGCCTGAGAAACAGACTAAAAGCTGGAGTGGTTTGGCAGAGTAATACCCTAGGATGAGGGACACAGGATGCAGTGTCAAGGAGAAAAAAAAAGATTTCTTTACATGCCTTGCCTTGCTTTGCCTTGCCTTGCCTCTCACTTCCTTTAAATGCCTTTACGTGCCTTTAGATGCCTTACCTTGCCTTGCTTTGACTTTAGATGCATTTGAATGCCTTTACATGCCTTTCTTTGCCTTACGTTGCCTAGCCTTGTGTTTAGATGCCTTTACATGCCTTTATATGGTTTGCCTTCAGATGCCTTTACATGTATTCAGATTCCTTGCCTGCCTTGCATTGCGTTTAGATGCCTTTCCACGCCTTTAGATGCCTTGCCTTGTTTTTCCTTGCTTTGCTTTTAGATGCCTTTACATGCTGTTAGATGCCTTTCCTTGCCTTGCTGTGATTTGCCTTTAGATTTCTTTAAATTCCTTTAGGTGCCTTGTGTTGCCCTTAGATGTCTTTGTATGCATTTAGAGGCATTCCTTTATCTTGCTCTGCCTTGCCTTTAGATGTCTTTACATGCCTTTAGATGCCTTGACTTGCCTTGCCTTTAGATGCTTTTATATGCTTTTAGATTCCTTGCCTTAAGATGCTTTTATATGCTTTTAGATTCCTTGCCTTAACTTTAGATGTCTTTTCATGCCTTCAGATGCCTTGCCTTGCCTTTCTGTGCCTTGCCTTACCTTGATTTATATGCCTTTACATGCCTATACATGCATTGACTTCCCTTGCCTTTAGATGCCTTTAAATGCCTTAACTGAGTTGCCTTGTTTTTTTTTTTTTTTTTTTTTTTTTTTTTTTTTGCTTTGCTTTCAGATACCTTTACATGCCTTTGGATGCCTTGCCTTGCCTTTTCTTGCTTTGGCTTACCCCGCCTTTAGATGCATTAACATGACTCTAGATAACTTGCCTTGCCTTTAGAGGCCTTTAAACGTTTTTAGATGCCTTGCTTTGCCTTGCCTTTAGATGACTTTACATTTTTTAGATGCCTTGAGCTGCCTTTGGATGCCTTTACATGCTATTAGATGCCGTGCCTTTAAATATCTTTGCATTCCTTTATATTACTTACCTTGCCTTGTCTTGACTTGCCTTGCATTTAGATGCCTTTATATTACTTCAGATATTTTGCATTGTCTTGCTTGCCTTTAGGTGCCTTTACCTGATTTTAAATGTTTTGCCTTGCCTTGCCTTGCCTTGAGTTGCCTTTGGGTACTTTTCATGCATTTATATGCCTTGCCTTGCCTTGGCTTGCCTTGTCTTTAGATGCCTTTACATGTCTTGAGTTGCCTTGCATTGCCTTACTTTTAGATGCCTTTAGGTGTCTTGCTTTGCCTTGCCTTGAGTTCCCATTATGTTCCTTGACATGCCTTTAGATGCCTTGCCTTACCTTGCCTTTAGATGCCTTAACATGCCTCTAGAGGCCTTAGCTTGCCTTCCCTTGCCTTTACTTGAGATGATTTTACATGCCTTGAGATGTGTTGCCTTGTCTTGCCTTGCCTTGTTGTGACTAGCCTTCCCTTGACTTGCCTTTAGATGGGTTTGCATTTCTTTGCCTTGCCTTTTCTTACTTTTAGTTGCCTTTACATGCCTTTGGATTTCTTGCCTTGCCTTCTCTTGCTTTGACTTGCCCTGCCTTTAGATGATTTTACATGTTTTTGGATGCATTCCCTTGCCTTGCCCAGCCTTGCCTTTAGATTTGTTTCCATGCGTTTAGATGCCTTTCCTTGCCTTGCCTTGCTGTGACTTGTCTCTCCTTGCGTTGCCTTTAGATGCCTTTACATGCCTTGCCTTGTATTGTCTTGACTTTAGATGCTCTTATACGCTTTTAGATTTCTTGCCTTAACTTTAGATGTCTTCACATGCCGTTAGATGCCTTGCCTTGCCAATAGATGTTTTTACATGCCTTTAGAGACCTTGTCTTGCCTTGGCGTGCCTTGCATTTAGATGCTTTTCCATGCCTTTAAATGCCTTGTCTTGTTATCTCTTGGCTTGTCGTGCCTTTAGATGTCTTTACATGACTTTAGATGCCTTGCCTTGCATTTAAATGCTTTTACATGCCTTTGGATGCATTTTTTTTGCCTTGCCTTGCCTTTTGATGCCTTTAGAAACATTGCCTTGCCTTGACTTTCTGTGCCTTGCCTTGCCTTTATTAAAATATGCCTTTACATGCCTATACATGCATTGCTTTCCCTTGTCTTTAGATGCCTTTAAATGCCTTTGCATGCCTGGAGTTGCCTTGCCTTTTGTTGCTTTGCCTTCCGATTCCTTTATATGACGTTGGATGCCTTGCCTTGCTTTGTCTTGCTTTGACTTGCCCTGATTTATATGCTTTTACATGACTCTAGATGCCTTCCCTTGTCTTTAGATGCATTTAAATGTTTTTAGATGTCTTGCCTTGACTTTAGATGCCTTTAAATTTTTTAGATGCCTTTCCTTGCCTTTAGATGCCTTTAAATGGCTTTGCATTTCTTCGTATGCCTTGCCTTCCTTGCCTTGCCTTGACTTGCCTTAACTTTATTTGCCTTTACATGCCTTTAGATGTCTTGCCTTGCCTTGTCTTGCTTTGGTTTTTCCTGCCTTTCAATGCTGTTACATGTTTTTGGATGCATTCCCTTGCCTTCCCCTGCCTTGCCTTTAGATTTTTTCCATGCATTTAGATGCCTTGCCTTGCCTTGCTGGGACTTGTCTTGCCTTGCCTTGCCTTTAGATGCCTTTACATACCCTGGCCTGCCCTGCCCCGCCCTACCCTGTCTTGCCTTGCCTTGCCTTGCCTTTAGATGCCTTGCCTTGAATTGCATTGACTTTAGATGCTTTTATGTGCTTTTAGATTCCTTGCCTTAGCTTTAGATCCCATTACATGCCTTTAGATTCTTTGCCTTGCCTTGCCTTTAGATATTTTTACATGCCTTTAGAGGCCTTGACTTTCCTTGCCTTGCCTTGCATTTAGATGCATTTACATGCCTTTAGATGCCTTGCCATGCCTGGCAAGGCAAGGGAGGGAACTGCATGTATAGGCATGTAAAGGCGTGTAAATCACGGTAAGGCAAGGCACAGAAAGGCAAGGCAAGGCAAGGCACAGAAATGCAAGGAAAAGCAAGGCATCTAAAGGCATGTAGAGGCATCTAAAGTTAAGGAAAAGCAAGGCATCTTAAGGCATGTAAAGGCATCAAAAGGCAAGGCAAGGCAAAACAATGCATCTAAAGGCATGTAAAATCATCTAAGTGCAAGGCAAGGCAAGGCATCTGAAAACATGTAAAGGCAAAGCAAGCCAAAGCAAAATAAGGCAAGGCATTTAAATGCATGGAAAGGCATCTAAATGCCAGGCAAGACAAGGAAAGTCAAGGCAAGGCTCCTAGATGCATGTAAACACATTTGATGGCAAGGCAAGGTATCTAAAGGCAGGTAAAGGCATATAACGTTTAGGCAAGGAATCTAAAGCATATAAACGCATCTAAAGGCAAGGCAAGGCATCTAAAGGTAAGGCAAGGGAAGGCATGTAAGAGCATCTAAAGGAAAGTCAAGGCAAGGCAAGTCACAGAAGGCAAGGCAAGGTAAAGCATCTAAATGCATAGAAACGAATCCAAAGGTAAGGCAGAGCAAGGCAAGGCAATGAATCAGAAAACATGCAAAGTCATCAAATGGCATGGCAAGTCAAAGCAAGACAAGGCGAAGCAAGACAGGCAAGGCAAGACATCTAAAGACATGTAACGCCAACTAAAGGTAAGGCAAATCAAGGCGAGTTAAGGCAAGGCAAGGCATCCAAAGAAATGCAAAGCCATCTAAATGCAAGTCAAGGCAAGGCAAGTAACAACAAGTCAAAGCAAAGCAAGGCATCTAAAGGCAGGTAAAAGCTTCTAAAGTAAAGGCAAGGCAAGGTAAGGCATCTAGAGGTATGTAAAGGTATCTAAAGGCAAGGAAAGCAACGCAAGGCTATGCAAGTCAAGGCAAGGCATTATATGACCACTGATTCAGTATCTCACTGAATGATACACACCTGAAGAATCGTCAGGATTTTATTCCATATGACCACTCATTCAGAGCCTTACTGAATAAGGCACAATGAGGCAATAGTCAGGAGTCTATTTCATACTGTCTCTCATTCAGAGCTTCAGTGAATAATGAACACCTGTGGAGTAGTCAGGACCCTATTTAAGATAGCCACAAATTAAGCACCTCCCTGAATGATACACACCTGGGTGATAGTCAGAAGTCTATTTGATATGGACACTCATCCAGAACCTCTTTGAATAATGCACATGTGGGTAATAACAAGTCTATTTCATATGGTGATTCACTTAGAGAATCAATGAATAACACACCTATGAAGTAAAATGGAGTCTATTTCATATGGCCACTCTTTCAGTGTTTTTGTGAATAATATATATATATGGAATATATATATATATCTGAAATAGAGAGGAATCTCTTTCATATGGCCACTCGTTTAGGGCTCCAGTGAATAATACAACCCTGGGAAATAGTCAAGAGTCTACTTCAAATGGTTACACATTCAGAGTCTCTGTAAATAGTGCACACCTGGAGAATAGCCAGAAGTCTCTTTCTTATGCCCACTTATTCAGAGTCTCATTTAATAATACACACCTGGAAAAGAGTTAAGAGTCTACCTCGGGGAGAAGGAAAAAAAAGATGACACGGTAGGAGCAACTCAGAATTGCAGCTCTCAGTGAAGGTGCAGAGGGTGAGTGCAAGCCGCATTTCCAGACGGATCTTTGTTGCCCAGAGAACGGGGAAATTCCCAGGTGTAAGAGAGACACGAGAGACCAGCGCAGTTGTTTCAGCTGGCATGGCAGTTTCAGCTGGCGCCGCAGCGCAGTGGCACTCCACACAGAATGCATTGGCCTGAGTGCCCTGTCAAACCAGCAATCTGAGACTTGAGAGGGCAGATTAGCATATCCATCTGATTAAACAGGACTTGGACAGTGAGCCAGGCCAGGAGATTCCCGAGAAATGATGTTTGAGCTGATGCAGTGGGTCACTGCACAAGAAATCACACAGATCCCAGTGCCCTATCAGCAGGCGACTGAAACACCTGGGAGAGAGTAAACTGTTCAACGTAGAAAAAAAGGGGGCTCTGAGGCAGGGAGCCAGGTGATCAGGTTCTGTGGGTCCCACCCTCACAGGGACAAACAAAATGGTGATTCGAAATGCTCAGGGTTGAGAGTTTCACTCCAGGCACAGCTGAACTCAGGACAGTGCAGCTCGGTGGGGGAGGGGCGCCGCCATTACCGAAACATTTCATTCCTACTGAGGTACACTCCCATTGCTGACACAGCCTGCCATTGCCAAGGAAACCCGCCATAACAAAGAGACTCTGCCAATACAGAGGTGAGCCACCATCACCACAGCAGTTTTAACCACACCTATATAAACAGGATGAGGAAAAAAGAGGTTTTATAAGTTCTGCTGCAGCAGACTTAAACGTACATACCTAACAACTATGAATGAACAACGGAGCTAACAGCTAAGCACTTCAGCTCCTATAAAGTACAGACCGTCTACTCAAGCAGCTCCCTGACCCCTGTATATGCAAAGAGTCACCGCAGAAAGGACTGATGAGACTGACATTTGGTGGGCATCATTCTGGGACAAAGATAGCAGAAGAAGAACCTGGTAGCATCCCTCACTGTTCTGCAGCTGCTACAGGTGTACCCCAGAAAAGCAGGGCCTGGAGTAAACCTCAGTAGTCCTACAGCAGAGGGGCTAGACAGAAGGAAAACTAAGTAACAGAAATACTTCATCATCAACAATCTGGGCATCCACTCAGAGACACAACCAAAAAGTCAGCAAATACTCAGATGACAGGTGAATAAATCCACAAAGATGAGAAGAAACCAGCCCAAAAAGGAGAAAAATACCCAAAAGCAAAACACCTCGCCTCCTACAAAGGACCAAAACTCCTCAACAGCATAGGTACAAAGCTGGACGGAGAATGAGTGTGATGAAATGATGAAATCAGACTTCAGAGGGTGGGTAATGAGAAGCTTTCATGAGCTAAAAGAACATGTTCTAAATGCAAAGAAGCTAAGAACCTAGAAAAAAAATTTGAAAAAAAATTCGAGGAAATGATAACAAGAATGGACAACTTAGAGAGGAGTATGAATGAATTGAAAGAGCCAAAAAACACAACACAAGAACTTCACAAAGCATGCACAAGTTTCAACAGCCGAATTGACCAAGCAGAAGAAAGAATATCAGAAGTTGAAGATCAAGTCAATAAAATAAAAATAGAAACCAAGATTAGAGAAAAAAGCATAAAAAGGAATGAACAAAGTCTCCAAGAAATGTGGGACTACCTGAAGAGACCTGACCTACATTTGATAGGTGTGCCAGAATGTGACGAAGAGAATAAATCCAAGCTGGAAAATACTCTTCAGGATATTATGCAGGAAAATTTCCCCAACCTAGCAAGGCAGGCCAATATTCAAGTCCAGGAAATACAGAGAACCCACAAAGATATTCTGCAAGAAGAGCAACCCCATAATCGTCAGATTCACCAGGGTTGAAGTGAAGGAGAATATACTAAGGGCAGCCAGAGAGAAAGGTCGGGTCACCCACAAAGGGAAGCCCATCAGACTCACAGCAGATCACTCGGCAGAAACCCTACAAGCCAGAAGAGAGTGGGGGCCAATATTCAACATCCTTAAAGATGAAAACATTCAACCCAGAATTTCATATCCAGCCAAACTGAACTTCATAAGTGAAGGAAAAATAAAATCTTTTGCGAACGAGCAAGTACTCAGAGATTTTGTCCCCACCAGGCCCGCTTTACAAGAGCTCCTGAAATAGGCACTACACATAGAAAGGAACAACCAGTACCAGCCATTCCAAAAGCATACCAAATGCTAAAGAGCATCAACAAAATGAAGAATATGCATCAACTAACAGGCAAAACAGCCAGCTAGCATCAAAATGGCGGTATCAAATTCACAGATAACAATATTAACCCTAAATGTAAATGGGCTAAATGCACCAATCAAAAGACACAGACTGGCAAATTGGATAAAAAGCCAAAACCCATCGGTGTGTTATATGCAAGAAACCCATCTGACATGCAAGGATACACAAAGGCTCAAAATAAAGGGATGGAGGAAGATTTACCAAGGAAATGGAGAGCAAAAAAAAAAGCAGGAGTTGCAATTCTCGTCTCTGATAAAATAGACTTTAAAGCAACAAAGATCAAAAGAGTCAAATAAGGTCATTACATAATTGTAAACGGATTGGTACAACAAAAAGAGCTAACAATCCTAAATATATATGGAAACAATAAAGGAGCACCCAGATATATAAGGCAAGTTTTTAACGACTTACAAAGAGACTTAGACTCCCACACAAGTGGGAGACTTTAACACTCCACTGTCAATATTAGACAGATCAACCAGACAGAAAGTTAACAAGGATATCCAGGGCTTGAACTCAGACCTGGAACAAGCAAACCTGATAGACATTTAGAGAACTCTCCACCCCAAATCCACAGAATATACATTCTGCTCAGCACCACATCACACCTACTCTAAAATTGACCACATATTTGGAAGTAACTCACTTTTCAGCAAATGCAAAACAACTGAAATCATAACAAACAGCCTCTCAGACCATAGTGCAATTATGTTAGAATTCAGAATGCAGAAACTAACTCAGAACTGCACAGCGTCATCGAAACTGAACAACTGGCTCTTGAATGTTGACTGGATAAACAATGAAATGAAGGCAGAAATAAAGAAGTTCTTCGAAACCAATGAGAACGAAGACAAAACATACCAGAATTTCTGGGACACATTTAAAGCAGTCTCCAGAGGAAAATATATAGCAATAAATGCCCATATAAGAAGAGTGGAGAGATCCAAAATTGACACCCTATTGTCAAAATTGAAAGAGCTAGAGGAGCAAGATCAAAAAAACTCAAAACCAACAGAAGACAATAAATAACTAAGATCAGAGCAGAACTGAAGGAGATAGAGACAAGATAAACACTTCAAAAAATCAATAAATCCAAGAGATGGTATTTTAAAAACATCAACGAAATATACAGACCACTAGCCAGACTGATAAAAAAAAAGAAAAAAAAGAACAACCAAATAGATGCAATAAAAAACGATAGAGGGGGAAATTACCACAGATTCCATAGAAATTCAAACCATCATCAGAGAATATTACAAATAACTCTCTGCACATAAACTAGTAAACCTCGAAGAAATGAATAAATTCCTGGACACCTGTGTCCTCCCAAGCCTAAAACAGGAGGAAGACGAAACTATGAATAGACCAATAACAAGGTCCGAAGTCGAGGCAGCAATTAAGAACCTACCACAGATAAAAAGCCCAGGTCGAGATGGGTTCACAGCCGCATTCTACGAGGCACACAAAGAGAAGTTGGTACCATTCCTTCTGAAACTATTCCAAAAATCCAAAAAGAGGGAATTCTTCCCAAATCATTTTATGAGACCAACATCATCCTGATACCAAAACCCGGCAGAGACTCAACAAGAAAAGAAAACTTCAGGCCAATATCCATGATGATCATAGATGCAAAAATCTTCAATAAAATACTTGCAAGCCGATTGCAACAGCGCATCAAAAAACTTATTCATCATGATCAAGTATGATTCATCCTGGGGATGCAAGGCTGGTTCAACATACACAAGTCTATAAATGTAATTCACCACATAAACAGAACCAAAAAAATCCCACACGATTATCTCAATTGATGCAGAGAAGGCATTTGACAAAATTCAACAGTCTTTCATGCTAAAAACCCTCAATAAACTCGGTATTGATGGAATGTATCTCAAAGTAATAAAACCTATTTACGACAAATTAACAGCCAATATCATACTGAATGGGCAAACACTGGAAGCATTCCCTTTGAAATCCGGCACTAGACAAGGATGCCCTCTTTCACCACTCCTATTCAATATAGTACTGGAAGTTCTAGCCAGAGCAATCAGGCAAGAAAAAGAAATAAAGGGTACTCAAATAGAATAGGTGGAAGCCAAATTGTCTCTATTTGCAGACGACATGATAGTGTATCTAGAAGACCCCATCACCTCAGCCCAAAAACTCCTGAAACTGATAAGCAACTTCAACAAAGTCTCAGGATATAAAATCATTGTGCAAAAATCACAAGCATTCCAATACACCAATAACAGACTGAAAAAGAGCCAAATCAACAATGAACTGCCATTCACAATTGCTACAAAAAGAATAATATACCTAGGAATACAACTTACAAGAAACTTAAGGGACCATTTCAAGGAAAACTACAAACCACTGCTCAACGAAATAAGAGAGGACACAAACAGATGGAGAAACATTCTATGTTCATAGTTAGGAAGAATCAATATCGTGAAAATGGCTCTACTGCCCAAAATAATTTACAGAATCAATGCTATCCTCTCAAGCTACCATTGACTTTATTCCCAGAACTGGAAAAAACCACCTTAAACTTCATATGGAACCAAAAGAGAGCCCGCATAGCCAAGTCAATTCTAAGCAAAAAGAACACAGTGGGAAGCATCACACTACCAGACTTCAAACTATACTACAAGGCTACAGTAATCAAAACAGCATGGTACTGGTACCAAAACAGAGATATAGACCAATGGAACAGAACAGAGGCTTCGGAGGCCACACAACATATCTACAACCATACAATCTTTGATAAACCTGACAAAACCAGCAACGGACAAAGGATTCCCTGTATAAAAAGTGGTGTTGGGAAAACTGGCTAGCCATGTGCAGAAAGCAGAAACTGGACCCCTTCCTGACACCTTACACTAAAATTAACTCCAGTTGGATTAAAGACTTAAACATAAGACCTGGCACCATAAAAACCCTAGAAGAAAATCTAGGCAAAACCATTCAGGACGTAGGAGTAGGCAAGGGCTTCATGAACAAAACACCAAAAGCATTGGCAACAAAAGCCAAAATAGACAAATGGGACCTAATCAAACTCCAAAGCTTCTGCACAACAAAAGAAACTGACACTAGAGTAAATAGGCAATCAATAAAATGGGGAAAAAATTTTGCAGTTTACCCATCTGACAAAGGGCTGATATCCAGAATTTACAAATAACTCATACATATTTACAAGAAAAAAACAAGCAAGCCCATTCAAAAATGGGCAAAGGGTATGAACCGAATCCTTACAAAAGAAGCCATACATGAGGCCAACAAACATGAAAAAATGCTCATCATCACTGGTTATTAGAGAGATGCAAATCAAAACCACATTGTGATACCATCTCACGCCAGTTAGAATGGTGATAATTAAATAATCTGGAGACAACAGATGCTGGAGAGGATGTGGAGAAAAAGGAACACTTTTACACTGTTGGTGGGAGTGTAAATTAGTTCAACCATTGTGGGAGACAGTGTGGCGATTCCTCAAGGCCTTAGAAATAGAAGTTCCATTTAACCCAGCAATCCCATTACTGGGTATATATCCAAAGGACTATAAATCGTTCTACTATAAGGACACATGCACACGAATGTTTATTGCAGCACTGTTTACAATAGCAAAGACCTGGAACCAACCCTAATGTCCATCGATGATAGACTGGACAGGGAAAATGTGGCACATATACACCATGGAGTATTATGCAGCAATCAAAAATTATGAGTTTCTGTTCTTTGTAGGGACATGGATGAATCTGGAGAACATCATTCTCAGCAAACTGACACAAGAACAGAAAATGAAATGCCGCATATTCTCACTCATAGGCAGGTGATGAAAAATGAGAACACATGGATACAGGGAAGGGAATACTACACACTGGGGTCTATTGGGGGAATAGGGGAGGGCCAGAGGAGATGGGGAGCTGGGGAGGGATAGCCTGGGGTGAAATGCCAAATGTGGGTGAAGGGGAGGAAGGCAGCAAAACATGCTGCCATGTGTGTACCTATGCAAATGTCTTGCATGTTCTGCACATGTACCCCAAAACCTAAAATGCAATTAAAAAAAGAAATAGATGAAAATTTAAAAAAGAGTCTACCTCACATAGCCACTCATTTAGAGCCTCAGTGAACAATGCACACCTGGGGCATAGACAGTAGTCTATTTTATATGGCCACAAAATCAAAGACTGAGTGAGTATTGCACAACTTTGGAATAGTGAGGAGTCTCTTCCATATGCCCACTTAATCAGAATCTCAGTCAATAATACACACCTGATAAATACTAAGGAATCGATTTCATATGGTCACTAACTCAAAGCCTCATTAAATAATACACACTTGTGGAATAGTCAGGAGGCTATTTCATATGGCCAAACATTCAGAGCCTCAGTGAATAATGCATACAGTGGAATACTCAGGACGCTATTACATATGGCCTCTCATTCAGATCTTCACTGAATAATGAACACCTGTAAAGTAGTCAGAAGTCTATTTTATATAACTACACATTCACAGCCTCACTGAATAATACACACCTTGGGGAAAGTCAGGATTCTATTTCATAAAGCCACTCTTTCAGAGCCCAACCTAAAAATGCACTCCTGGGAGTATTCAGGAGTCTCTCTCCTATGGCCACTCATTCAGAGCCTCATTGAATAATACATATCTATGGAAAAGTCGGGAGTGTATTTCACATGGCCACTCATTCAGAGCTTTAGTGAATCATACATACCTGGGGAATACTCAGGAGTCTATTTCATATATCCACTCATTCAGAGACTCATGGAATAATACACACCTGCGAAATTGTCTGGAGTGCATTTGATATGATGGTTCATTTTGTACCTCAGTGGAAAGTGCACACCTGAGGAATAGTCAGGTGGCTATTTTATGTAGCCACTCATCTATACACTTAGTAACTAATACACACCTGGGGAATAGTCAGTAGTCAATTTCATGTGGCCACTTATTTAGAAATTCACTGAATTATACACAACTGGGGAATAGTCAGATACTATGTCATAAGGCCATTCAATCAGAGCATTACTGAAAGATGCACACCTGGGAAATAGGATTCTATTTCATAAGACCACTGATCAAGAGCCTCATTGAATAATGCACATCTGGGCAATGATCAGGAGTGTATGTCATATAAACACTTATTCAGAGCCACAGTAAATAATGCACACCTGTTCAGTAGCCAGGAGTGCATTTTATACAGCCACTCATTCAGAGCCTTAGTGTATGATACACACCTGTGGAATAGTCAGGATTACATTTTATATGGTGACTCACTCATAGCCTCAGTGAATAATGCACAAATGTACAGTAATCAGCAGTCTATTTCATATAGCCACTCATTCAGAGATTCGCTGAATAATACAAACATAGGGGATAGTCAGCATCCTATTTCATATGACCATTCATGCAGAGCCTCACTGAGTAATACACACCTGAGGAAGAGTTTGGAGTCTACTTTATAGAGCCACTCATTTACAGCCTCACTGAATAATTCAAACCTGGGGAGTAGACACTAGTCTATTTTATATGGCCACAAAATCAAAGCCTGAGTGAGTAATGCACAACTTTGGAATAGTCAGCAATCTATTCCATATGCTCACTTATTCAGAGTCAATCATACATACCTGGGGAATAGTCAGGAGACTATTTCATATGGCCAAACTTTCAGAGCTTCAGTGAATAATGCACACCTGGGGAATACTCAGGACGCTATTACATATGGCCTCTCATTCAGAGCTTCTCTGAATAAGGAACTCTTTTAAAGTAGTCCGAAGTCTATTTCATATAGTTACACATTCAGAGCCTCACTGAATAATATACACCTGGGGGAATGTCAGGATTCTCTTTCGTATGGCCACTCATTCAGAGCCCAACCTAAAAATGCACGCCTGGGGAGTATTCAGGAGTGTCTTTACTCTGGATACTCATTCAGGGCCTCACTGAATTATACACACCTATGGAAAAGTCAGGAGTGTATTTCACATGGCCACTCATTCAGAGCCTCAGTGAAGAATCATATATACCTGGGGAATACTCAGGAGTCTATTTCATATAGTCACTTATTCAGAGACTCACTGAATAATGCACACCTGGGGATCAGTCTGCAGGGTATTTGATATGACCATACACCCACTGCCTCAGTGGAAAATGCACACCTGAGGATTAGTCTAGGGGCTACAGTCGGGAGTCTATTTCATATGGTCACTCGTTCAGAAACTCACTGAATAATGCACACCTGGGAAATAGGATTCTATTTCATATGACCACTGATTAGAGCCTCATTGAATAATGCACACCCAGACATTAATCAGGAGGCTATGTCATATGAACACTCCTTCAAAGCCTCAGTGAATAATACACACCTAGGGAATACTCAGGAGTCTATTATATAGGCCCTCTGATACAAAGACTCAGTGAACAATGCACACCTGTTGTGTACTTAGGAGTCTATTTTATATGGTCACTCATTCAGCACCTCACTGAATGATGCACCCGTGGGGAATAGTCAGGATTCTATTTAATATGAACACCCATTATGAGCCTCGCTGAATTATGTATGCCTTGGAATCGCCTTGCCTGGAAATGCCTAAAGTTGCATTGCCTCAATTTGCCTGCCTGACATTCCATGAAATAGCCTCTTCTGGAATTGCCTTGTCTGAAATTGCCTTGAATTGCCTTGCCTGTGTTCGCTTTGCCTGGAATTATCCTGTTTTCTTGTTTAAAATTGCCTTGATTCAAATTGCCTGGAAAAGCCTTGCCTGAAATTGCCTTGTTTCAAATTTCCTGAAGTTGCCTTGGCTGGAGTTGCCTGGGATTGCCCTGCCTGGGGTTTCCTTACCTGGAATTTTCTGGAAGTTTCTCGACTCGAATTTCCGTGCCTGAAATTGCCTGTAGTTGCCTTGTCTGTATTTGCCTTTCCTGAAATTGCCTAATGATTTTTATTTTGGAATTTTATTTCCTGTAATTGCCTGGAATTGTTTTGCCCAACATTGTGTTTCCTGGATTTGCCTTGCCTGAAATTGCCTGCGGTTGACTTTCCAGAAATTTTTTTATTTGGACATGCGTGGAATGACCTAGCCAAAAATTGTGTTCTCTGGAATTTCCTGTAACTTCCTTGCGTGGAATTGTCTTGCATCAAACTGGCTGGAATTGCTTTGGGTGGAGTTTCTCAGAAATGCCTTGCCTAAAATATCTTGCCTGGAATTGTCTGGAATTTCCTTATATCGAATCTCTTTGCCTGGGATTGCCTGAAATTGCCTTGCCTGGAATATCCTAAAATTTCCTTGGCTGGAATTGCCTGCAATTGCCATGTCTGAAATTGCTTTGCCTTGGATTGCCTAAAATACCCGTTTCTGAAATTGCATTGCATGTAATTGCCTGAAATTGCCTTGCCTGGAATTGACTTTTATATAATTGCCTTGCTGGAATGGCCTTTCCTGGAATAGCCTGGAATTGCTCTACCTGAAAGTGCTTTGCCTAGAGATTGCTGAAATTGCCTTGCCTGAAACTGCCTTGCCTGAAGTTGCCTGGATTTGCCTTGCCAGGGATTGTCTTGCCTGGAATTGTTTGAAATTCCCTTGCCTGGAATTGCCTTGCCTATAATTTTCTGGAGTTGCCTTGCCTGGAATTGGCTTGCCTGGAATTACCTAAAATTTTCTTGCCTAGAATCGCCTTGTCTTATATTTCCTAACGTCTTCTGGTTTAAAATTGCTTGATTAAAATGGCCTTGAAACGCCTCGCCAGAAATTTTCTCACTTGGAATTGCCTGAAGCTGTATTAGCTCGAATTGCCTTTTCTGGAGTTGCCTGGAATTGTCCTGCCTAAATTTTCTTACCTGTTATTCCCTGAAATGTTCTTGATTCTAGTTAAATTTTCAAAAATATCTTAGAGTTGCCTTTTCTGGAATTGCCTGATATTGCCTGGAATTTTATTTACTGCAATGGCCTTTCCTAGAATTGCTTGGAATTGCCTTGTTTGGAATTGCCTGAAATTTCCGTACTTGGAATTGCATTGCCTGTAATTGTGTGGAGTTGCTTTGACTTGAATTCCATTGCTTGGAGTATCCTTGAATTGCCTTGCCTGGAATTGTTTTGCCTGGATATGTCTTGCCTTGAATTGCCTTGCCTGGACTATCCTGGAATTGCCTTGCCTGGAAATGCCTAAAGTTGCATTGCCTGAATTTGCCTGCCTGACATTCCATAAAATAGCCTCTTCTGGAATTGCCTTGCCTGACGTTGCCTGGATTTGCCTTGCCAGGCATTGTCTTGCCTGGAATTGTTTGAAATTGCCTTGCCTGAAATTGCCTTGCCTATAATTTTCTGGAGTTGCCTTGCCTGGAATTGCCTAGCCTGGAATTGCCTAAAATTCTCTTGCCTAGAATTGCCTTGCCTTGTATTTCCTAAAGTTTCCTGGTTTAAAATTGCCTTGATTAAAATGGCCTTGAAAAGCATTGTCGGAAATTTTCTCGCTGGGAATTGCCTGAAGTTGTATTAGCTCGAATTGCCTTTCCTGGAGTTGTCTGGAATTGCCCTGCCTAAATTTTTCTTGCCTGTTATTCCCAGAAATGTTCTTGATTCTAGTTCCATTTCCAGGAAATTTTGAAGTTGCCTTATTTGGAATTGCCTTGCCTGATATTGCCTGGAATTTCCTTGACTGCAATGGCCTTTCCTGGAATTGCCTGGAAAGGCCGGTTTGGTATTGCCTGAAATTACCGTACTTGGAATTGCATTGCCTGTAATTGTGTAAAGTTGCTTTCCCTTGCATTTTCTTGCTTGGAGAATCCGTGAATTGCCTTGCCTGAAACGGTTTTGCCTGAATATGCCTTGCCTTGAATTGCCTTGCCTGGACTATCCTGGTATTGCTTTGCCTGGAAATTCCTAAAGTTGCATTGCCTGGATCTACCTGCCTGACATTTTATGAAATATTTTCTACTGATATTGCCTTGTCTGAAATTGCCTTGAATTGCCTTGCCTGGGATCGCCATGCCTAGAATTTTGTTGTATTTTTCTTTAAAATTGCCTTGATTGAAATTGCTTGGAAAAGCCTTGCCTGAAATTGCCTTGATTGGAATTGCCTGAAATTGACTTGGCTGGAGTTGCCTGGAATTTCCCTGCCTCGAGTTTCCTTACCTGGAATTTCCTGGAGTTTTTCGACTCGAATTTCCTCGCCTGGAATTGCCTGTAGTTGCGTTGTCTGTAATTGTCTTTCCTGAAATTGCCTAACAATTATTTTTTGGACTTTCAGTTTTAGTAATTGCCTGGAATTGTTTTGCCTAACATTGTGATTCCTGGATTTGCCTTGCCTGGAATTTCCTGCTGTTGACTTCCCAGAAATTTTTATATTTAAACATGCGTGAAATGACCTAACCAGAAATTGTGTTCTCTGGAATTGCCCGTAACTTCCTTGCCTGGAATGGTCTTTCCTTGAACTGGCTGGAATTTCCTTTCCTGGAGTTGCTTGGAAATGCCTTGCCTAAAATTTTTTGGCTGGAATTGTCTGGAATTATTTTATATCGTATCACATTGCCTGGAATTGCCTGAAATTGCCTCGCCTGGAATATCCTGGAATTGCCTTGGCTGGAATTGCCTGCAATTGCTATGTCTGGAATTGCTTTGCCTTGGATGGCCTAAAATACCCGTTCCTGAAATTACATTGCATGTGATTGCCTGAAATTTCCTTGCCTGGAATTGCCTTCTTTATAATTGCCTTGCTGAAATTGCCTTTCCTGGAATTGCCTGGAATTGCCATACCTGGAAGTGCCTTGCTTAGAAATGCCTGGAAATGCCTTGCCTAAATCTGCTTTTTCTGGAATTCCCCGGATTTGCTTTGCCAGAAATTGCCTTGCATAAAATTGACTGTCCTTGAGTTGACTGGAATTGCCTTACATAAAATTACTTTGACTTGAATTACATGGAATTGCCTTAGCTAAAATTAGCTTGCGTCAAGTTGCCTGAAATTTTCTTATCTTAAATTGTTCTGCCTGGTATTGCCCGGAATTGCCTTGGCTGGAATTGCCTTCTATATAATTGCCTTGCTGGAATTGCCTCTCCTGGAATCGCCTGGAATTGCTGTACCTGAAAGTGCCTTGCCTCGAAATTGCTGGAATTGCCTTGCCTGAAACTGCCTTTCCTGAAGTTGCCTGGATTTGCCTTACCAGGAATTGTCTTCCCTGGAATTGTTTGAAATTGCCTTGCCTGGAGTTGCCTTGCCTATAATTTTCTGGAGTTGCCTTGCCTAGAATTGCCTGAAATTGTCTTGCCTGGAATAGTCTTCCTTTGTACTTCCTAAAGTTTCCTTGTTTAAAATTTCCTTTATTAAAATGGCCTTGAAAAGCCTTCCCTGAAATTTCCTCGCTTGGAATTGCCTGACGTTGTATTGGCTCGAATTGCTTTGGCTGGATTTGCCTGGAATTGCTCTGCCTAAACTTTTCTTGCCTATTATTCCCTGAAATGTTCTTGATTCTAGTTCCATTTCCAGGAATTTTTTGGAGTTGCCTTTTCTGGAATTGCCTTGCCTGATATTGCCTGGAATTACCTTGACTGCCATGGCCTTTCCCGGAATTGCCTGGAATTGCCTTGTTTGGAATTGCCTGAAATTTTCTTACCTGGGATTGCATTGCCTGTAATTGTGTGGAGTTGGTTTGCCTTGAATGGCTTTGCCTGAAGTATCCTGGAATTGCCTTGCCTGGAATTGTTTTGCCTGGATATGTTTTGCCTGGATATGTTTTGCCTGAAATTGCCTTGCCTGGAAATGCCTAAAGTTGCATTGCCTCGATTTGCCTGCGTGACATTCCATGAAATAGCCTCTTCTGGAATTGCCTTGTCTGAAATTGCCTTGAATTGGCTTGCCTGGGATAGCCTTGCCTGAAATTTTCTTGTTTCCTTGTATAAAATTGTCTCGACTGAAATTGCCTGGAATAACCTTGCCTGAAATTGCCTCGATTGGAATTGCCTGAAGTTACCTTGGCTGTAGTTGACTGGAATTGTTCTGCCTGGAGTTTCCTTACCTGGAATTTCCTGCAAGTTATTCGACTCGAATTTCCTTGCCTGGAATTGACTGTAGTTGCGTTGTCTGTAATTGCTTTGCTGAAATGGCCTAAAAATGTTTTTTTGGATTTTCATTTTCTGTAATTGCCTGGAATTGTTTTGCATAACATTGTGTTTCCTGGATTTGCCTTGCCTGGAATTGCCTGCGGTTGACTTTCCAGAAATTCTTTTATTTGGACATGCGTGGAACGACCTAGCCAGAAATTGTGTTCTCTGGAATTGCACGTAACTTCCTTGCCTGGAATTGTCTTGTTTTGAACTGGCTGGAATTGCCTTGGCTGGAGTAGCTTGAAAATGCCTTGCCTAAAATTTCTTGTCTGGAATTGTCTGGAATTTCCTTATGTCCAATCTCTTGGCCTGGAATTGCCTGAAATTGCCATGCCTGAAATATCCTGGAATTGCCTTGGCTGGAATTGCCTGCAATTGCCATGTCTGGAATTGATTTGCATTGGATTGCCTAAAATACCCGTTCCTGGAATTGCATTGCATGTAATTACCTGAAATTGCCTTCTTTATACTTGCATTGCTGAAATTGCCTTTTCTGGAATTGCCTGGAATTGCCATACCTGGAAGTGCCTGGAATTGCCATACCTGGAAGTGCCTTAATTAGAAATGCCTGGAAATGCCTTGTCTAAATCTGCTTTTCCTGGAATTCCCTCGATTTGCCTTGCCAGGAATTGCCTTGCATGAAATTTCCTGTCCTGGAGTTGACTGAAATTGTCTTACCTAAAATTATTTTGACTTGAATTGCATGGAATTGCCTTGCCTAAAATTACCTTGCCTCGAGTTGCCTGGAGTTTTCTTACCTGAAATTGTTTTGCCTGGTATTGCCCGGAATTTCCTTGCCTGAAATTGCCTTCTATATAATTGCCTTGCTGAAATGTCCTTTCCTGGAATAGCCTGGAATTGCTCTACCTGAAAGTGCCTTGACTAGAAATTGATGGAATTGCATTGCCTGAAACTGCCTCGTCTGAAGTTGCCTGTATTTGCCTTGCTGAAAATTGTCTTGCCTAAAATTGTTTTAAATTCTTATACCTGGAATAGCCTTGGCTATAATTTTCTGGAGTTGCCTTGCCTGGAATTCTCATGCCTGGAATTGCTTAAATTGCAATGCCTGGAATCGCCTTGCCTTGTATTTCTTAAAGAGTCCTTGTTTAAAATTGCCTTGATCAAAATGCCCTTGAAAAGCCTTGCCTGAAATTTTCTGGCTTGGAATTTCCTGATGTTGTATTGGCTCAAATTCCCTTGGCTGGGGTTGCCTGGAATTGCCCTGCCTAAATTTTCTTGCCTGTTATTTCCTGAAATATTCTTGATTCTTGTTCCATTTCCAGGAATTTCCTTGAGTTGCCTTATCTGGAATTGCCTTGCGTGATATTGCCTGGAATTCTCTTGACTTCAATTGCCTTGTCTGAAATTGCCTGGAATTGCCTTGTTTGGAATTGCCTGAAATTTCCTTACCGTGGATTCCATTGCCTGTAATTGTGTGGAGTTGCTTTGCCTTGAATTGCCTTGCCTGGAGTATCCTGGAAATGCCTTGCCTGGAACTTTTATGCCTTGATATGCCTTGCCTGGAATTGCCTTGCCTGGAAATGCCTAAAGTTGAATTGCATGGATTTGCCTGCCTGACATTCCATGAAATAGCCTCTTATGGAATTGCCTTGTCTGAAATTGTTTTGAATTGCCTTGCCTGGGATCGCCCTGCCTGGAATGTTCTTGTTTCCATGTTTAAAATTGCCTTGCCTAAAATTGCCTTGATTGAAATTGCCTGAAGTTACCTTGGCTGGAGTTGCCTGGAATTGCCCTGCTTGGAGTTTCCTTAACTGGAATTTCCTGGAATTTTTTCGACTCCAATTTTATTGCCTGGAATTGCCTGTAGTTTTGTTGTCTGTAATTGCCATTCCTGAAATTGCCTAAAAATTTTTTTTTGGAATTTTATTTCCTGTAATTGCCTTGAATTGTTTTGCCTATGAATGTGTTTTTGGATTTGCCTTGGCTTGAATTGCCTGCTGTTGACTTTCCAGAAATTTTTTTATTTGGACATGTGTGGAATGACCTAGCCAGAAATTGTGTTCTCTGGAATTGCCCGTAACTTTCTTGCCTGGAATTGTCTTGCCTCCAACTGGCTGGAATTGCCTTGGCTGGAGTTGCTTTGAAATTCATTGCATAAAATTTCTTGCCTGGAATTGTCTGGAATTTCCTTATATCGAATTTTTTTTGCCTGGAATTGCCTGAAATTGCCTCGCCTGGAATATCCTGTAATTGCCTTGGCTGGAATTGCCTGCAATTGCCATGTCTGGAATTGCTTTGCCTTGTATTGCCTAAAATACTCGTTCCTGGAATTGCATTGCATGTAATTGCCTGAAATTGCCTTGCCTGGAATTGCCTTCTTTATAATTGCCTTGCTGAAATTGCCTTTCCTGGAATTGCCTGGAATTGCCATACCTGGAAGTGCCTTGCTTAGTAATGCCTGGAAATGCTTTGTCTAATTCTGTGTTTCCTGGAATTCCCTGGATTTGCCTTGCCAGGAATTGCCTTGCATAAAATTGCCTGTCCTGGAGTTGACTGGCATTGCTGTACCTAAAATTATTTTGCCTTGAATTCCATGAAATTGCCTTGCCTAAAATTACCTTGCCTCGAGTTGTCTGGAATTTTCTTACCTGAAATTGTTTTGCCTGGTATTGCCCGAAATTGCCTTCTATATAATTGCCTTATTCGAATGGTCTTTTCTTGAATTGCGTGGAATTGCTCTACCTGAAAGTGCCTTGCCTAGAAATTGCTGAAATTGCCTTGCCTGAAACTGCCTTGCCTGAAGTTGCCTGGATTTGCCTTGCCAGGAATTGTCTTGCCTGGTGTTGTTTGAAATTGCCTTGCCTGGAATTGCCTTTTTTTATAATTTTCTGGAGTTGCCTTGCCTGGAATTGCGTTGCCTGGAATTGCCTAAAATTCCCTAGCCTAGAATCGCCTTGCCTTGTATTTTCTAAAATATTCTTGTTTAAAATTGCCTTGATTAAAATGGCCTTGAAAAGCCTTGCCTGAAATTTTCTCGCTTGGAATTGCCCTGAAGTTGTATTGACTCGAATATCCTTGGCTGGAGTTGCCTGGAATTGCCCTGCATATATATTTCTTGCCTGTTATTTTCTGAAATGCTCTTGATTCTAGTTCCATTTCCAGAAATTTCCTGGAGTTGCCTTATCTGGAATTGCCTTGCCTGATATTGCCTGGAATTTTCTTGACTGCAATGGCCTTTCCTGGAATTGCCTGGAATTGCCTTGTTTGAAATTGCCTGAAATTTTCTTACCTGGGGCTGCATTGCCTGTAATCGTGTGGAGTTGCTTTGCCTTGAAATGTCTTGCCTGGATTATCCTTGAATTGCATTGCCTAAAATTGTTTTGCCTGGATATGCCTTGCCTGGAATTGCCTTGCCTGGAAATGCCTAAAGTTGCATTGCATGGATTTGCCTGCCTGACATTCCATGAAATAGCCTCTTCTGGAATTGCCTTGTCTGAAATTGCCTTGAATTGCCTTTCCTGGGATCGCCCTGCCTGAAATTTTCTTGTTTCCTTGTTTAAAATTGCCTGGATTGAAATTGTCTGGATAAGCCTTGCCTGAAATTCCTTGATTGAAATTGCCTGAAGTTGCCCTGGCTGGAGTTGCCTGGAATTGCCCTGCCTGGAGTTTCTTTACTTGGAATTTCCTGGAAGTTTTTCGAGTAGAATTTCTTTGCCTGGAATTGCCTGTAGTTGCGTTGTCTGTAATTGCCTTTCCTGAAATTGCCTAATCATTTTTATTTTTGGAATTTTATTTTCTGTAATTGTCTGGAATTTATTGCCTAACATTGTGTTTCCTGGATTTTCCTTGCCTGGAATCGCCTGCTGTTGACGTTCCAAAAATATTTTTATTTGGACATGCGTGGAATGACCTAGCCAGGAATTGTGTTCTCTGGAATTGCCTGTAACTTCCTTGCCTGGAATTGTCTTTCCTCGAACTGGCTGGAATTTCCTTGGATGGAGTTGCTTGGAAATGCCTTGCCTAAAATTCCTTGCCTGGAATTGTCTGGAATTTTCTTATATCGAATATCTTTGTTTGAAATTGCTTGAAATTGCCTTGCCTGGAACATCCTGGAATTGCCTTGGCTGGAATTGCTTGCAATTGCCATGTCTGAAATTTCTTTGCATTGGATTGCCTAAGATACCCGTTCCTGGAATTGCATTGCATGTAATTCCCTGAAATTGCCTTGCCTGGAATTGCCTTCTTTATAATTGCCTTGATGAAATTTCCTTTTCTGAAATTGCCTGGAATTGCCATACCTGGAAGTGCCTTGCTTAGAAATGCCTGGAAATGCCTTGTCTAAATCTGCTTTTTCTGTAATTCTCTGGATTTGCTTTGCCAGAAATTGCTTTGCATGAATTTGCCGATCCTGGAGTTGACTGGCATTGCCTTACCTAAAATTATTTTGACTTTAATTGCATGGAATTGCCTTGCCTAAAATTGCCTTGCCTCGAGTGGCCTGGAATATTCTTACCTAAAATTGTTTGCCTTGTATTGCCCAGAGTTGCCTTGCCTGGAATTGCATTCTATATAATTGCCTTGCTGGAATGGTCTTTCCTGGAATTGCTCTACCTGAAAGTGCCTTGCATAGAAATTGCTGGAATTTCCTCGCCTGAAACTGTTTTGCCTGAAATTGCCTGGATTTGCCTTGCCAGGAATTGTCTTGCCTGGAATTGTTTGAAATTGCCTTGCCTATAATTTTCTGGAGTTTCCTTGCCTGGAATTGCCTTGCCTGTAATTGCCAGAAATTACCTTGCCTTAAATCTCCTTGCCTTGTATATCCTTGAGTTTCCTTGTTTAAAATTGCCATGATTAAAATGGCCTTCAAAACCTTGCCTGGATATGCCTTGCCTGGAATTGCCTTGCCTGGAAATACCTAAAGTTGCATTGCCTGGATTTGCCTGCCTGACATTCCATGAAATAGCCTCTTCTGGAATTGCCTTGTCTGAAATTGCCTTGAATGGCCTTGCCTGGGATTGCACTGCCTGGAATTTTCTTGCATTCTTGTTTAAAATTGCCTTGATTGAAAGTGCCTGGAAAAGCTTGCCTGAAATTCCCTTGACTGGAATTGCCTGAAGTTGCCTGGCGGGAGTTGCCTGGAATTGAACTGCCTAAAGTATTCGTACCTGGAATTTCCTGGAAGTTTTTCAACTAGAATTTCCTTGCCTGGAATTGCCTGTAGTTGCGTTGTCTGTAATTGCCTTTCCTGAAATTGCCTAATAATTTCTTTTCGGAATTTCATTTCCTGTAATTGCCTGGAATTGTTTTGCCTATCATTGTGTTTTCTGAATTTGCTTTGCCTGGAATTGCCTGCTGTTGACTTTCCAGAAATATTTTTATTTGGACATGCGTAAAATGTCCTAGCCAGGAATTGTGTTCTCTGGAATTGCTTGTAACTTCCTTGCCTGAAATTGTCTTGCTGCAGTTGCTTGGCAATGCCTTGCCTAAAATTCCTTGCCTGGAATTGTCTGGCATTCCTTTATGTCGAATCTTCTTGCCTGGAATTGCCTGAAATTGCCTTGCCTGGAATATCCTAGAATTGCCTTGGCTGGAATTGCCTGTAATTGCCATGTCTGAAATTGCTTTGCCTTGGATTGCCTAAAATACCCGTTTCTGGAATTGCATTTCATGTAATTGCCTGAAATTGCTTTGCCTGGAATTGCCTTCTTTATAATTGCCCTGCTGAAATTGCCTGTCCTGGAACTGCCTGGAATTGCCATACCTGGAAGTGCCTTGCTTAGAAATTCCTGAAAATGCCTTGTCTAAATCTGCTTTTTCTGGAATTCCCTGGATTTCCCTTGCCAGCAATTGCATTACATAAAATTGCCTGTTCTGGAATTGTCTGGCATTGCCTTACCTAAAATTATTTTGACTTGAATTGCATGGAATTGCCTTGCCTAAAATTACCTTGCGTCGAGTTGCCTGGAATTTTCTTACCTGAAATTGTTTTCCTGGTATTGCCTGGAATTGCCTTCTATATAATTGACTTCCTGGAATTTCCTTTCCTGGAATTGCCTGGAATTTCTCTACCTTAAAGTGCCATGCCTATAAATTGCTGGAATTGCCTTCCCTGAAACTGCATTGCCTGAAGTTGCCTGGATTTGCCTTGCCAAATATTGTCTTGCCTGGAATTGCTTGAAAATGCCTTGCCTGGAATTGCCTTGCCTATAATTTTTCGGAGTTGCCTTGCCTGGAATTGCCTGAAATTGTTTTGCCTAGAATCGCCTTGCATCGTATTTCCTAGAGTTTCCTTGTTTAAAATTGAATTGATTAAAATGGCCTTGAAAAGCCTTGCCTGAAATTTCCTCGCTTGGAATTGCCTGAAGTTGTATTGGCTCGAATTGCCTTGGCTGGAATTGCCTGGATTTGCCATGCCTAAACTTTTCTTGCCTGTTATTTTCTGAAATGTTCTTGATTCTAGTTCAATTTTTAGGAATTTTCTGGAGTTGCCTTATCTGGAATTGCCTTGCCTTATATTGCCTGAAATTTCCTAGACTGCAATGGCCTTTCCTGGAATTGCCTGGAATTGCCTTGTTTGGAATTGCCTGAAATTTCTCTACGTGGGATTGCATTGCCTGTAAATGTGTGTAGTTGCTTTGCCTTGAATTGCCTTGCCTGGAATATTTTGGAATTGCCTTGTTTGGAATTGGTTTGCCTGGATATGCCTTGCCTGGAATTGCCTTGCCTGGAATTGCCTGAAATTGCCTTGCCTAGAATCGCCTGGCCTTGTATTTCCTAAAGTTTCCTTGTTTAAAATTGCCTTGATTAAAATGGCCATGAAAATCCTTGCCTGAAATTTACTCACTTGGGATTGCCTGAAGTTGTATTGGCTTGAATTGCCTTGGCTGGAGTTGCCTGGAATTGCCCTGCTTAAACTTTTCTTGCCTGTTATTCCCTGAAATGTTTTTGACTCTAGTTCCATTTTCAGAAACCTCCTGAAGTTGCCTTATCTGGAATTTCCTTGCCTGATATTGCCTGAAATTTCCTTGACTGCAATGGCCTTTCCTGGAATTGCTTGGAATTGCCTTGTTTAGAATTTCCTGATATTTTTCTACCTGGGATTGCATTGCCTGTAATTGTGTTGAGTTGCTTTGCCTTGAATTGCCTTGCCTAGAGTATCCTGGAATTGCCTTGCTTGAAATTGTTTTGCCTGGATATGCCTTCCCTGGAATTGCCTTGCCTGGAAATGCCTAAAGTTGCATTGCCTGGATTTGCCTGCCTGACATTCCACGAAATAGCCTCTTCTGGAATTGCCTTGTCTGAAATTGCCTTGAATTGCCTTGCCTGGGATGGCCCTGCCTGGAATTTTCTTGTTCCCTTGTTTAAAATTGCCTTGATTGAAGTTGCCTGGAAAAGCCTTGCATGCAATTGCCTTGATTGGGATTACCTGAAGTTGCCTTGGCTGGAGTTGCCAGAAATTGCCCTGCCTGAAGTTTCTTTATCTGGAATTTCCTGGAAGTTTTTTGACTCGAATTTCCTTGCCTTGAATTGCCTGTAGTTGCGTTGTTTGTAATTTCCTTTCCTGAAATTGCCTAAGAAATTTTTTTTTGGAATTTCATTTCCTGTGATTGCCTGGAATTGTTTTGCCCAACATTGTGTTTTCTGGATTTGCCTTGCCTGGAATTGCCTGCTGTTGACTTTCCAGAAATTTTTTTATTTGGACATGCGTGGAATGACCTAGCCAGAAATTATGTTCTCTGGAATTGCCCATAATTTCCTTGCCTGGAATTTTCTTGCCTCGAACTGGCTGGAATTGCCTTGGCTGGAGTTGCTTGGAAATGCCTTGCCTAAAATTTCTTGCCTGGAATTGTCTGGAATTCCCTTATATTGAATCTCTTTGCCTGGAATTGCCTGAAATTGTCTTACCTGGAATATCCTGGAATTGTTTTGGCTGGAATTGCCCGAAATTGCCATGTCTGGAATTGCTTTTTCTTGGATTGCCTTAAATACCCGTTCCTGGAATTGCATTGCATGTAATTACCTGAAATTGCCTTGCCTGGAATCGCCTTCTTTATAATTGCCTTGCTGAAATTGCCTTTCCTGGAATTGCCTGGAATCGCCATACCTGGAAGTGCCTTGCTTAGAATTGCCTGAAAATGCCTTGTCTAAATCTGCTTCTTTTGGAATTCCCTGGATTTTCCTTGCCAGGAATTGCCTTGCATGACATTGCCTGTCCTGGAATTGACTGGCATTGCCTTACCTAAAATTTTTTTGACTTGAATTGCATGGAATTGCCTTGCCTTAAATTATCTTGCCTCGAGTTGCCTGGAATTTTCTTACCTGGAATTGTTTTGCCTGGTATTGCCGAGAATTGCCATGCCTGGAATTGCCTTTTGTGTAATTGCCTTGCTGGAATGGCCTTTCCTGTAATTGCCTGGAATTTCTCTACCTGAAAGTGCCTTTCCTAGAAATTGCTGGAATTGCCTTTCCTGAAACTCTTTTGCCTGAAGTCGCCTGGATTTGTCTTGTCTGGAATTGTCTTTCCTGGATTTGTTTGAAATTGCCTTGTCTGTAATTGCCTTGCCTATAATTTTCTGAAGTTGTCTTGCCTGCAATTGCCTTGCCTGGAATGGCCTTACCTATTCTTGTCTATTCTGAAATTGCTTTCCTTGGCAGTGTGTGGCCTGGAATTGCCTTGCTGAAATTTCATTGCCTGGAATCGCCTGGAATTGTCTGGCCTGGATTTTTTCTGCATCCTATTGTGTTGCCTGAAATTGCCTCGCCTGGAATTGTTATTCCAGAAATTGCCTTCCCTGGAATTGTTTGGGACTTCCTTGACTATATTAGTTAGCCTCGAATTGCCTGAAATTGCCTTGCCTGGAATTGCCAAGAATGGCCTTACCTGGAATTACCATTTCTGATTTTGCCTTGAATTTTTTGCCTGGAATTGCCTTGCCTGGTGTTGAATAAAATTTTTTTACCTGGAATTCTTGTTACTTGTCTTGCCTGGAATATTCTTGCCTAAAATTACCTTACATCGAATTGCCTGAAATTTCCTCACGTGAAATTATTTTGCCTAAAATTGCCCAGAATTGCCTCTCCTGGAATAGCCTGAATTTGCCTTGCCTGAAAATTCCTGGAATTGCCTTCTTTATAATTGCATTGCTGGAATTTACTTTCCTGGAATTGCCTGGAATTACTCTACCTTAAATTGCCTTACCTAGAAACTTTTTGAATTGCCTTGCCTGAAACTTCTTTGCCTGACGTTGCCTGAATTTGCATTGTCAGAAATAGTTTTTTCTGGAATTGCCTGAAATTGCCTTGCCTGGAATTGCCTTGCCTATAATTTTGTAGAATCGCCTTGCCTGGAATTGCCTTGCCTGGATTTGCCTGAAATTGCCTTGCCTGGAATGGCCTTACCTATCCTTGCCTTTTCTGAAATTGCTTTGCTTGGAAGTGTGTGGCCTGGAATTGCCTTGCCTAGACTTCACTTGCTGAAATTCCATTGCCTGGAATTGCCTGGACTAAAATTACTTCTCTTGGATTTGCCTGGTATGTCCTTGCCTGGAATTGCCTTGCCTGGAATAATGTGGAGATGCCTTTTTAGGATTTGCATAGCCTGAAATTGTTTGTAATTGCCTTGCCTGAAATGGCCTTCCCTAGAATTGCCTAAAGATGCATTGCCTGGAAATATCTTGCCTGGAATTCCCTGAAATTACCTTGCCTAAAATTGCCTGGGATTTCCTTGCCTGGAATTGCCTTGCCTGACATTTTTTGGAGTTTTTTTGTTTAAAATTTCCTTGATTGAATTTGCCTGGAACAGCTTTCCTTGAAATTGCCTTGCCTGGAATATCCTGATATATTTTGCCTGAAATTGCATTGCCAGGAATTGCCTGGAATTGCGCGATTTTTTTTGCACAGAATTGTGTTGCTGTAAATTGCCTTGCCTGGAATTGCCATACCTGAATTTCCTTGTCTGGAATTGCTTGGGACTTCCTTGAATAAAATTACTTTGCATCGAATTGCCTTGAATTGCCTTGCCTGGAATTATCGGGAATGGCCTTTTCTGGAATTACATTTTCTGAGTTTGCCTGGAATTGCCTCGAATGGAATTTCCTGTCTTGGAATTGCCTTGACTTGCTTTGACTAAAGTTGCCTTGCCTGGAATTGCCTGTCCTGTAATTACCTAAAATTTCTTGCCGGGATTTGCCTTGCCTGAATTTGCTTGGAATTGCCTGAAAATTCCTTGCCTGAAATCGCCTTGCCTGGAATTGTTTTGCCTAGAAATATTTTGCCTTAAATTGACTTGCCTAAAATAACGTGGAGTAGCATTGCCTGGAATTGTTTTGCCTGGAAATGTTTGGATTTGCCTTGCCTGGAATTGCCTAAAATTGCCTTGCCTAGAATCGCCTTGCCTTGTATTTTTTTTTAAGTTTCCTTGTTTAAAATTGCCTTGATTAAAATGATCTTGAAAAGCCTTGCCTGAAATTTCCTTGCTGGGAATTGCCTGAAGTTGTATTGGCTCGAATTGCCTTGGATGGGGTTACCTGGAATTGCCATGCCTGTAATTTTCTTCCCTGTTATTGCCTGAAATGTCTTGATTCTAGTTCTTTGCCAGGAATTGCCTGGAATTGCCTTGCCTGGAGTTGCCTTGCCTGTTATTGCCTGGAATTTCCTTTACTGGAATTCTCTGGAATTTCCTTACATCGAATCTCTTTGCCTGGAATAGCCTGAAATAGCCATGCCTGGAATTGCCTGCAATTGCCTTGTCTGGTATTGCTTTGTTTTGGATTGCCTAAAACACCCGTTTTTAGATTTGCATTGCATATAATTGCCTAAATTGGCTTGGCTGGAATTGCCTTGACTTGGATTGTGTTGTCTGGCATTGCCTTGCCGAAAATTTCCTGAAATTGCTTTGCCTTGAATGGCATTACCTGGACTAGCATGGAATTGCTTGCAAGGAATTGCCTCACCAGGAATTGCCTTGTATGGAATTGCCTGGGACTTTCTTGACTAAAATTACCTTGCATCAAATTGCTTGTAATTGACTTGTTTAGAGTTCCCTTGTCTGGAATTGCCTGAAATGGCATTGGCAGAAATTGCTTCCCTTAATTTGCATGGAATTGCCTTCCCTGGAATTGCCTTGCCTGAAATTGCCTGGATTTGTTTTGCCTGCAATTGCCTTGCCTGAATTTGCCTTGAATTGCCTTCCCATGAATTGCCTTGCCTGGAGTTGACAGAAATTGCCTCACCTGGAATTATTTTTACTTGTCTTGCCTGGAATTTCTTTGCCTAACATTATCTTAACTCGAATTGCCTGGAATTTCCTCACCTAAAATTACTTTGCTTGGAATTGCCCGGAATTGCCTTTCCTGGAATAGCCTGAAATTGCCTTGCCAGCAATTGCCTGAAATTACTTGTGTTCTTTATAATGGCCTTGCTGAAATTGCCTTTCCTGGAATTGCCTGGAATTGCCTTACCTGGAAGTGCCTTGCTTAAAAATGCCTGCAATTGCCTTGCCTAAAACTGCTATTCCTGGAATTGCCAGGATTTGCCTCACCAGAAATTGTCTTGCCTGGAACTGCCTGCCCTAAAGTTGACTGGAATTGCCTTACCTGAAATTATTTTGAATTGAATTGCTTGGAACTGCCGTGCCTCAAATTACCTTGCCTCAAATTACCTGGAATTTTTTTACCAATACCACAAATATTGTTTTGCCTGGTATTGCCCGGAATTGCCTTGCCTGGAATTGCCTTCTATATAATTGCCTTGCTGGAGTTGCCTTTTCTGAAATCGCCTGGAATTGCTCTACCTGAAAGTTTCTAGCCTAGAAATTCCTGGAATTGCCTTGCCTGAAACTGCCTTGCCTGAAGTTTCCTGGATTTGCCTTGCCAGGAATTGCCTTGTTTGGAATTGCCTAAAACTGCCTTACCTGGAATTGCCTTGCCTATAATATTGTGAAGTTGCCTTTCCTGGAATTGCCTTGCCTGGAATTGCCTAAAATTGCCTTGCCTGGAATTGCATTACCTGGATTTGCCTGGAATTGCATGCCTGCAATTGCCTTACCAGGAATTGTCTTGCAAGAAATAGCCTGGGGGGCAGGACTCAAGATGGCGCTGTGAGAACAACCCAGGATTGGAGCTCTCCTTGAATCCGCGGAGAGGTGAGTCGGAGCTGCATTTCCAGACTGATCTTTGTTGCCCAAAGAACGGGGAAATTCCCAAATAAGAAGGAGATGAGGGACGCTTGGCAGTGCCTCTGCCTGGCGAAGCCGGCAGCCAGGGTGGCGGAGGCCAGCCCTACCCAGCACTCCCCACAGGGCGTGCTTGTCCGGGTGCCCTGTTGAACCAGCAACCTGAGACTTGAGAGGGCTGGACTTGAGACTGAACGAGACTTGGACAGTGGGCCAGCCCAGGGGATTGCAGGTACAGAGCGTTTGTGCTAGCCCAGTGGGACGAACAAAACCGCGATTTCAAACGATCCCTGTGCAGTCAGTCCAAGACGCTCTGTGGGGGAGGGGCGTCCACCATTACTGAGGCAACCCGCCCCAACTGAGATACACGCCCACTGCTGATGCAGCCTGCCATTGCCGAGGCAACCCGCTACAACAGAGAGACTCTGCCTCAGGGCGTGGTGGAGACCACAGCAGAACAGCAGAGCCTGCCCCAACAGGGCGAACCTCACAAAAAGAGGGCGGAGCCTCGGCAGGCAAACAGTGGCTAGTCTGCCTGCTAGCTGGGCAGGACACCAAAATCTTGGCAGGACACCAAGATTAGAGAAAAAAGCACAAAAAGGAATGAACAAAGTCTCCAAGAAATGTGGGACTATGTGAAAAGACCTAACCTACGTTTGATAGGTGTAGCAGAAGGGGACGAATAGAATGAATCCAAGCTGGAAAATACTCTTCAGGACATCATCCAGGAAAATTTCCCCCACCTAGCAAGACAGGCCAACACTCAAATGCAGGAAATACAGAGAACACCACAAAGATATTCCGCAAGAAGAGCAACCCCAAGGCACATAATCGTCAGATTCAACAAGGTTCAAATAAAGGAGAAAATACTAAGGGCAGCCAGAGAGAAAGGTCGGGTCACCCACAAAGGGAAGCCCATCAGACTCACAGCAGATCTCTCGGCAGAAACACTACAAGCCAGAAGAGAGTGGAGGCCAATATTCAACATACTTAAAGAAAAGAACTTTCAACCCAGAATTTCATATCCAGCGAAACTGAGCTTCAGAAGTGAAGGAAAAATAAAATCCTTTGAGAACAAGCAAGTACTCAGAGATTTTGTCACTACCAGGCCTGCTTTACAAGAGCTCCTGAAAGAGGCACTACACATAGAAAGGAAAAACCAGTACTAGCCATTCCAAAATCACACTAAATACTAAAGAGCATCAACATAATGAAGAATCTACAACAACTAATGGGCAAAACAGCCACTTAGCATCAAAATGGCAGTATCAAATTCACACATAACAATATTAACCCTAAATGTAAATGGACTAAATGCACCAATCAAAAGACACAGACTGGAAAATTGGATAAAAATCCAAAACCCAGCAGTGTGCTGTATCCAGGAAACCCATCTCACATGCTAGGATACACAAAGGCTCAAAATAAAGGGATGGAGGAAGATTTACCAAGCAAATGGAGAGCAAAGAAAAGCAGGAGTTGCAATTCTCATCTCTGATAAAATAGACGTGAAAGCAACAAAGATCAAAAGAGACAAAGAAGGCCATTACATAATGGTAAAAGGATCGATACAACAAGAAGAGCTAACGATCCTGAACATATATGGACCCAATGCAGGAGCACCCACATACATAAGGCAAGTTCTTAAAGACTTACAAAGAGACTTAGACTCCCACACAATAATAGTGGGAGACTTTAACACTCCACTGTCAATAATAGACAGATCAACCAGACAGAAAATCAACAAGGATATCCAGCGCTTGAACTCAGACCTGGAGCAAGCAAACCTGATAGACATTTACAGAACTCTCCACCCCAAATTCACAGAATACACATTCTTCTCAGCACCACATCACACCTACTCTAAAATTGACCACATAATTGGAAGTAAAGCACTGCTCACAAATGCAAAACAACTGAAATCATAACAAACAGCCTCTCAGACAATAGTGCAATCAAGTTAGAACTCAGAATACAAAAACCAACCCAGAACCGCACAGCTTCATGGAAACTGAACAACTGGCTCTTGAATGTTGACTGGGTAAACAATGAAATGAAGACAGAAATAAAGAAGTTCTTCGAAACCAATGAGAACGAAGACACAACATGCCAGAACCTCTGGGAAACATTTAAAGCAGTCTCTAGAGGAAAGTATATAGCAATAAGTGTCCATATGAGGGGAATGGAGAGATCCAAAATTGACACCCTATCGTCAAAATTGAAAGAGCTAGAGGAGCAAGATCGAAAAAACTCAAAACCCAGCAGAAGACAAGAAATAACTAAGATCAGAGCTGAACTGAAGGAGATTGAGACACGAAAAACCCTTCAAAAAATCAATAAATCCAAGAGCTGGTTTTTGAAAAGAGCAACAAAATAGACAGACCACTAGCCAGATTGATTAAAAATAAAAGAGAACAACCAAATAGATGCAATAAAAAATGATAAAGGGGAAATCACCACAGACTCCACAGAAATTCAAACCATCATCAGAGAATATTACAAACAACTCTATGCACATAAACTAGTAAACCAGGAAGAAATGGATAAATTCCTGGACTCCTGTGTCCTCCCAAGCCTAAACCAGGAGGAAGCTGAAACTATGAATAGACCAATAACAAGGTCAGATGGCGAGGCAGCAATTAAGAGCCTACCACTCAAAAAAAGCCCAGGTCGAGACGGATCCACAGCCGAATTCTACCAGACACACAAAGAGGAGCTGGTACCATTCCTTCTAAAACTATTTCAAACAATCCAAAAAGAGGGAAGCCTTCCCAAATCATTTTATGAAACCAACATCATTCTGATACCAAAGCCCGGCAGAGACCCAACAAGAAAAGAAAACTTCAGGCCAATATCCATGATGAACATAGATGCAAAAATCTTCAATAAAATATTGGCAAGCCGATTGCAACAGCAAATCAAAAAACTTATTCCCCATGATCAAATAGGATTCATCCCGGGGATGCAAGGCTGGTTCAACATACGCAAGTCTATCAACGTAATTCACCACATAAACAGAACCAAAAACAAAAACCACATGATTATCTCAATTGACGCAGAGAAGGCATTTGACAAAATTCAACAGCCCTTTATGCTAAAAACCCTCAATAAACTCGGTAGCGATGGAACCTATCTCAAAGTAATAAAAGCTATTTATGACAAACCAACAGCCAATATCATACTGAATGGGCAAAAACTGGAAGCATTCCCTTTGAAACCTGGCACTACACAAGGATGCCCTCTTTCACCACTTCTATTCAATATAGTACTGGAAGTTCTAGCCAGAGCAATCAGGCAAGAAAAAGAAATAAAGGGTATTCAAATAGGAAAGGTGGAAGCCAAATTGTCTCTATTTGCAGACGACATGATAATATACCTAGAAGACCCCATCGCCTCAGCCCAAAAACTCCTGAAACTGATAAGCAACTTCGGCAATGTCTCAGGATATAAAATCATTGTGCAAAAATCACAAGCATTCGTCTACACCAATAATAGACTTAAAGAAAGACAAATCAAGAACGAACTGCCATTCACAATTGCTACAAAAAGAATAAAATACCTTGGAATACAACTCACAAGGAACGTAAGGGACCTCTTCAAGGAGAACTACAAACAACTGCTCAACGAAATCAGAGAGGACACAAACAGATGGAGAAACATTCCATGTTCATGGTTAGGAATAATTAATATCGTGAAAATGGCTATACTGCCCAAAGTAATTTACAGAATCAATGCTATCCTCATCAAGCTACCATTGGCTTTCTTCACAGAACTGGAAGAAACCACCATGAACTTCATATGGAACCAAAAGAGAGCCCGCATATCCAAGTCAATTTCAGCAAAAAGAACACAGCGGGGGGCATCACACTACCGGATTTCAAACTATACTACAAGGCTACAGTAATCAAAGCAGCTTGGTACTGGTACCAAAACAGAGATATAGACCAATGGAACAAAACAGAGACACTGGAGGCAACACAACATATCTACAACTATACAATCTTTGACAAACCTGACAAAAAGAAGCAATGGGGAAAGGATTCCCTGTTTAACAAATGGCGTTGGGAAAACTGGCTAGCCATGTGCAGAAAGCAGAAACTGGTCCCCTTCCTGACACTTTACACTAAAATTAACTCCAGATTGATTAAAGACTTAAACATAAGACCTGGCACCATAAAAACCCTAGAAGGAAATCTAGGCAAAACTATCCAGGACATAGGAGTAGGCAAGGACTTCATGAACAAAACACCAAAAGCATTGGCAACAAAAGCCAAAATAGCAAATGGGACCTAATGAAACTCCACAGCTTCTGCACAGGAAAAGAAACCGTCACTAGAGTGAATCGGCAACCAACAGAATGGGAAAAAATTTTTGCAGTTTACCCATCTGACAAAGGGCTGATATCCAGAATTTACAAAGAACTCAAACAGATTTACAGGAAAGAAACAAACAGGCCCATTTAAAAGTGGGCAAAGGATATGAACAGACACTTTACGAAAGAAGACATATATGAGGCCAACAATCATATGATAAAATGCTCATCGTCACTGGTCATCAGAGAGATGCAAATCAAAACCACATTGAGATACCATCTCACGCCAGTTAGAATGGCGATCATTAAAAAATCTGGAGACAACAGATGCTGGAGAGGATGTGGAGAAAAAGGAACACTTTTACACTGTTGGTGGAGTGTAAATTAGTTCAACCATTGTGGAAGACAGTGTGGTGATTCCTCAAGGCCTTAGAAAAAGAAATTCCATTTGACCCAGCAATCCCATTACTGGGTATATATCCAAAAGACTATAAATCGTTCTACTATAAGGACACATGTACACGAATGTTCATTGCAGCACTGTTTACAATAGCAAAGACCTGGAATCAACCCAAATGCCCATTGATGATAGACTGGATTGGAAAAATGTGGCACATATACACCATGGAATATTATGCAGCAATCAGAAATGATGAGTTTGTGTCGTTTGTAGGGACATGGATGAATCTGGAGAACGTCATTCTCAGCAAACTGACACAAGAACAGAAAATGAAACACCGCATATTCTCACTCATAGGCGGGTGATGAAAAATGAGAACACATGGACACAGAAAGGGGAGTACTAAACACTGGGGTCTATTGGGCGGAAAAGGGGAGGGCCAGTGGGAGGGGGAGGTGGGGAGGGATAGCCTGGGGAGAAATGCCAAATATGGGTGAAGGGGAGAAGCAAAGCAAAGCACACTGCCATGTGAGTACCTATGCAACTGTCTTGCATGCTCTGCTCATGTACCCCAAAACCTAAAATCCAATAAAAAATTTAAAAACAAAAGAAAAACAAAAGAAAAAAGAAATAGCCTGGGACTTTCTTGACTGGAATTGCCTTGCATCAAATATCTTGTAATTGACTTGTTTAGAATTCCCTTGCCTGGAATTTGCCTTGAGTTGCGTTTTCTGGAATTTCCTTTCGTGGAGTTGACTGAAATTGCCTTAACTGGAATTATTTTTACTTGTTTTGCCTGGAATTGCCTTGCCTGAAACTACCTTACCTCGAATTGCCTGGAATTTCCTCACCTGAAATTATTTTGCCTGGAATTCCCGGAATTGCCTTTCCTAGAATTGCCTGAAGTTGCCTTTCCTGCCATTGCCTGGAATTGCATTCTTTATAATTGGCTTGCCTTAATTGCCTTTCCTGGAATGGCCTGGAATTGCATTACCTGGAAGTGCCTTGCTTAGAAATGCCTGGAATTGCCTTACCTAAAATTGCTTTTCCTGAAATTTTCTGAATTTGTCTTGCCAGGAATTGTCTTGCCTGGAATTGCCTGTCCTGGAGTTGACTGGAAATGCCTTACCTGGAATTATTCTGACTTGAATTGCTTGGAACTGCCTTGCCTAAAATTACCTTACCTCGAATTACTTGAAATTTTCTCACCAACACCAGGGAAATTGTCTTGCCTGGAATTCCCTGAAATTGCCTTGCCTATAATTGCCTTGCCTAAAATTGCCTGAGATTGCCTTGCCTGACATTTTTGGATTTTTCTTGTTTAAAATTGCCTTGATTGAAATTGCCTGGGAAAGCCTTCTTTGAAATTGCCTGTCCTGCAATATCCTGATATTTTTTGCCTGGAATTGCTTAGCCTGTAATTGCCTGGCATTGCCTGGCCTGGATTTCTCCTGCATAGAATTGTGCAATAAAAATTGCCTTGACTGGAATTGCCATACCAGAAATTGCCTTGCCTGGAATTGCTTGGGACTTTCTTGACTAAAATAGCTTTGGCTGGAATTGCCGTGCCTGGAATTGCCAGAAATGGCCTTGCCTGGGATTACCTTTCCTGAATTTGCCTGGAATTGCGTCGAATGGAATTGCCTTGACTTGCTTTGCCTAAATTTTCCTTGCCTGAAATTGCCTGGCCTGTAATTACCTGAAATTTCTTGCCGGGAATTGCCTTGCCTGAAATTTCTTGGAATTGCCTGGAATTTCCTTGCCTGAAATCGCCTTGCCTGGAATTGTTTTGCCTCAAAATTTTTTGACTGAAATTGCCTTTCCTGAAATAACGTGGAGTAGCATTGCCTGGAATTGTTTGCCTGGAATTGTTTGGATTTGCTTTACCTGGAATTGCCTGAAATTGCCTTGCCTAGAATCGCCTTGCCTTGTATTTCCTAAAGTTTCTTTGTTTAAAATTGCCTTGATTAAAATGACCTTGAAAAGCCTTGCCTGAAATTGCTTTGCCTGGAATGGCCTTACCTATCGTTGCCTTTTCTGAAATTGCTTTGCTTCGAAGTGTGTTGCCTTGAATTGCCTTGACTAGACGTGCCTTGATGAAATTCCATTGCCTGGAATTGCCTGTACTCAAATTACTCGTCTTGGATTTGCCTGGTATGTCCTTGCCTGGAATTACCTTGCCAAAGATTGCCTTTCCTGAAATTGCCTGGAATTGCCTAGCCAAAACTTGCCTTGTCGGGAATTGCCTTGCCTGCAGTTGCCTTGTCAGGAATTTTTTTTCTGCAATTGACTGAAATTGCCTTTCATGGAATTGCCTTCCCTGGAATTGACTTGCCTAAAATTGCCTTTCCTGCCTTCCTTTTTTTGAAATGCATTGCCTGGATTTGTCTTGCCTGAAATCGCCTGGAATTGTCTTGCCTGTAATTGCCTTGCCAGGAGTTGCAGAGATACCTGGAATTACCTTGCCAATAATAGCCTTGCCTGGAAACTTTTTTCTGGAATTGCCTTGCCTGGAATAATTTGGAGAAGCCTTTTTTGGAATTGCATAGCCTGGAATTGTTTGTAATTTCCTTTCCTGAAGTCGCCGTCCCTGGAATTGACTAAAGATGCAATGCCTGGAATTGCCTTGCATGAAATTTTCTAAAATTCCCTTGCCTAGGATTGCCTTGCCTTGTATTTTCTAATGTTTTCTTGTTTAAAATTGCTTGATTATTATTTTTTTGAATAGCCTTGCCTGAAATATCCTTGCTTGGAATTGTCTGAAGTTGTATTGCCTCGAATTGCCTTGGCTGGAGTTGCCTGGAATTGGGGTGCCAGGAATATTCTTGTCTGTTATTGCCTGACATGTTCTTGATTCTAGTTTCCTTGCCAGGAATTGCCTGGAGTTGTTTTATTTAGAATTTCCTTGGCTGTTATACCCTGGAAATTCCTTTACTGGAATTGCCTATCCTGGAATTGCCTGGAATTGTTTCATTTGGAGTTGCCTGAAATTTTCTTACCTGGGATTGCGTTGCCTGTAATTGTCTGGAGTTGCTTTGCATTTTATTGCCTTGCCTGAAGTATCTTGGAAATTCCTTGCCTGGACTTGTTTTGCCTGTATTTGCCTTGCTTGGAATTGCCTTGCCTGGAATTGCCTTGCCTTGAATTCCCTGGATTTGTTTTGCCTGAAATTGCCTTGCCTTAATTTGCCTTGAATTGTTTTCCATGGAATTGCCTTGCCTGGAGTTGAATGAAATTGTCTTACCTGGATTATTATTACTTGTCTTGCCTGGAATTGCCTTGCATAAAATTACCTTACCTCGAATTGCCTGGAATTTCTTCACCTGAAATCATTTTGCCTGAAATTACCCGGAATTGTTTCTCCTGAATAGCCTGCAATTGCCTTGCCTGCAATTGCCTTCTTTATAATTGCCTTGCTGAAATTGCCTTTTTTGGAATGGCCTGGAATTGCCTAACCGGAAGTGCCTTGCTTAGAAATGCTGGAATTGCCTTGTCTAAAACTGCTTTTCCTGGAATTGCCTGGATTTGCCTTGCCAGGAATTGCCTTGCCTGGAATTGCCTGTCCTGGGTTTGACTGAAATTGACTTCCCTGGAATTATTTTGTCTTGAATTGCTTGGAATTTCCTTGCCTAAAATTACCTTGCCTCGAATTGCCTGGAATTTTCTAACCAACACAAGGAAATTGTTTTGCCTGGTATTGCCAGGAATTGCCTTCCCTGGAATTGCCAGGAATTGCCTTCTATATAATTGCCTTGCTGGAATTGCCTTTCCTGGAATGGGCTGGAATTGTTCTACCTGAAAGTGCCTTGCCTAGAAATTACTGGAATTGCCTTGCCTGAAACTGCCTTGCCTGAGGTTGCCTGAATTTGCCTTGCCAGTAATTGCCTTGCCTGGAATTGCTTGAAATTGCCATTTTTGGAATTGCCTTGCCTATAATTTTCTATAGATGCCTCGTCTGGAATTGCCTTGCCTTGTATTTCCTGAAATTGCTTTGGCTGGAATGGTCTTACCTAACTTTGCCTTTTCTGAAATTGCTTTGCTTGGAAGTTTGTGGCCTGGACTTGCCTGTCCTGGGTTTGACTGAAATTGCCTTACATGGAATTATTTTATCTTGAATTGCTTGGAACTGCCTTGCCTCAAATTACCTTGCCTCAAATTGCCTGGAATTTTCTAACCAACACAAGAAAATTGTTTTGCCTGGTATTGCCTAAAACTGCCTTGCCTGGAATTGCCTGGAATTGCCTTCTATATAATTGCTTTGCTGAAATTGCCTTTCCGGGAATGGGCTGGAATTGCCTTGTTTGGAATTGCCTGAAATTTTGTTACCTAGGATTGCGTTGCCTGTAATTGTCTGGAGTTGCTTGGCATTGAATTGCCTTGCCTGGAGTATCCTGGAATTGCCTTGCCTGGAATTGTTTTGCCTAGATTTCCTGTGCCTGGAATTGCCTTGCCTGGAAATGCCTAAAGTTGCATTGCCTAGATTTGCCAGCCTGAAATTCCATGAAATAGCCTTTTCTGGAATTGCCTTGTCTGAAATTGCCTTGAATTGCCTTGCCTGGAATCGTCCTGCCTGGAATTTCCTTGTTTCCTTATTTAAAATTGCCTTGATTGAAATTGCCTGGAAAAGCGTTGCCTGAAATTGCCTTGCTTTGAATTGCCGGAAGTTGCCTTGGCTGGAGTTGCCTGGAATTGCCCTGCCTGGAGTTTCCTTACCTGGAATTTCCTGGAAAATTTTCGACTCGAATTTCCTTGCCCGAAATTGCCTGTAGTTGCGTTGTCTGTAATTGCCTTACATAAAATTGCCTTTCCTGAAATTGTCAAAAATTTCTTTTTTCGAATTTTATTTTCTGTAATTGCCTGGAATTGTTCTGCCTAAAATTGTGTTTCCTGGATTTGCCTTGCCTGGAATTGCCTGCTGTTGACTTTCCAGAAATTTTTATATTTGGTAATGCGTGGAATGTCCTAGCCAGGAATTGTGTTCTCTTGAATTGCCTGGAACTTCCTTGCCTGGAATTGTCTTGCCTTGAACTGACTGGAATTGCCTTGGTTGGAGTTGCTTGGAAATGCCTTGCCTAAAATTTCCTTGCCTGGAATTGTCTGGAATTTCTTCACCTCGAATCTTTTTGCCTGGAATTGCCTGAAATTGTCTTGCCTGAAATAGCCTGGAATTTCCTTGCCTGGAATTGCCTGCAATTGCCTTGTCTGGAATTGCTTTGCCTTAAATTGCCTAAAATACCCATTCCTGGAATTGCATTGCATGTATTTCCCTGAAATTTCCTTGACTGAAATTACCTTGCCTTGAATTGGGTTGCCTGATATTGCCTTACTGAAAATTTCCTGAAATTGCCTTGTCTGGAATTGCATTACTTGGACATGCCTGGAATTGCTTGCCTGGAATTGCCTTACAAGGAATTGCCTTGCATGGAATTGCCTGGGCCTTTTTTGTCTGGAATTGCCGTGCATCAATTTGCCTGTACTTGACTTGTTTAGAATTTCCTTGCCTGGAATTGCCTGCAATGGCATTGCCAGAAATTGCCTTGCCTGAATTTGCATGAAATAATTGCCTAGCGTAGAATTGCCTTGCCTGGAAGTTCATTGATTTGTTTTGCCTGCAATTGCATTGCCTGAATTTTCCTTGATTTACTTTCCTGAAATTGCCTTGCCTGGAATTATTTTTATTTGTCTTGCTTGCCTGGAATTACCTTGCCCAAAATTACCTTAACTGGAATTGCTGGAATTTCCTAACCTGAAATTATTTTGCCTAGAATTGCCTGAAATTGCCCAGAATTGCATTTCCTGGAATACCCTGAATTTGCCTTGCCTGCAATTGTCTGGAATTGTCTTCCATGTAATTGCCTTGCTGAAATTGCCTTTCCTGGAATTGTCTGAAATGGCCTTACCTGGAAGCGCCTTGTGTAGAAATGCCTGCAATTGCCTTACCTAAACCGCTTTTCCTGGAATTCCCTGGATTTGTCTTACTAGGAATTGCCTTGCCTGGAATTGCCTGTCCTGGAGTTTACTGTTATTGCCTTACCTGGAATTATTTCTACTTGAATTTCTTGGAATTGCCTTGCCCAAAATTACCTTGCCTCGAATTGCCTAGAATTTTCTTACCTGAAATTGTTTTTCCTGGTATTGCCCGGAATTGCCTTGCCTGGCATTGCCTTCTATATAATTGCCTTGCTGGAATTGCCTTTCCTGGAATTGCTCTACCTGAAAGTGTATTGCCTAGAAATTGCTGGAATTGCCTTGCCTGAGGTTACCTGGATTTGCCTTGCCAAGGATTGTCTTGCCTGGAGTAGCCTGAAATTGCCTTGCCCGGAATTGTTTTGCAGATAATATTCTGGAGTTGCCTTGCCTGGGATTGCCTTGCCTGAAATTGCCTGAAATTGCCTTGCCTGGAATGGCCTTACCTATCCTTGCCTTTTCTGAAATTGCTTTGCTTGGAAGTGTGTGGCCTGGGATTTCCTTGATTAGACTTGCCTTGATGAAATTCCATTGCCTGGAATTGCCTGGACTCAAATCACTCGTCTTGGATTTGCCTGGTATGTTCTTGCCTGGAATTGTTTTGCCAAAGATTGCCTTTCCTGAAATTTCCTGGAATTGCCTAGCCAAAACTTGCCTTGTCGGGAATTGCCTTGCCTGCTGTTGCCTTGCCAAGAATTTTATTTTCTGCAATTGACTGAAATTGGCTTTCATGGAATTGCCTTCCCTGGAATTGACTCGCCTGAAATTGCCTTGCTTGCCTTCCTTTCTTTTGAAATGCGTTGCCTGGAATTGTCTTGCCTGTAATTGCCTTGCCAGGAGTTGCACAGAGATACCTGGAATTACCTTGCCTATAATAGCCTTGCCTGGCCATTTTTTCCTGGAATTGCCTTGCCTGGAATAATGTGGAGAGGCCTTTTTAGGAATTGCATTGCCTGGAATTGTTTGTAATTGCCTTTTCTAAAATGGCCTTCCCTGGAATATCTTAAAGATGCATTGCCTGGAATTACCTTGCTTGGAATTTCCTGAAATTGCCTTGCCTGGCATTGCCTTGCCTGATATTGCCTGGGATTGTTGTGCCTGGAATTGGCTTGCTGAAATTTTTTGGAGTTTTCTTGTTGAAAATTGCCTTGATTGAAATTGCCTGGAAAAGCCTTCCCTGAAATTGCCTTGCCTGGAATATCCAGATATATTTTGCCTGCAATTGCTTTGCCTGGAATTGCCTGGCCTGGATTTTTTCTGCATAAAATTGTGTTGCCGGAAATTGCCTTGCCTGGAATTGCCATACCGGAAATTGGCTTGCCTGGAATTTCTGGGGACTTTTTTGACTAAAATTACTTTGCCTCGAATTGCCTGGAATTGCCTTCCCTGGAATTCCCGGGAATGGCCTTGCCTGGAACTACCTTTCCTGAGTGTGCCTGGAATTGCCTCGAATGGAATTGGCTTGGCTGGAATTGCCTTGACTTGCTTTACCTAAAGTTGCCTTGCCTGGAATTGCCTGGCCTGTAATTACCTGAAATTCCTTGCCGAAAATTGCTTGGATTTTTTTGGAATTACCTTGCCTGAAATCGCCTTGCCTGGAATTCTTTTGCATGAAAATTTTTTGCCTGACATTTCCTTGCCTAAAATAACGTGGAGTAGCATTGCCTGGAATTGTTTTGCCTGGAATTGTTTAAATTTGCCTTGCCTGGAATTGCCTGAAATTGTTTTGCCTAGAATCACCTTGCCTTGTATTTTCTAAAGTTTCTTTGTTTAAAATTGCCTTGATTAAAATGACCTTGAAAAGCCTTGCCTGAAATTTCCTAGCTTGGAATTGCCTGAAGTTGTATTGGCTCGAATTGCCTTGGCTGGAGTTGCCTGAAATTGCCCTGGCTGGAATTTTCTTGCCTGTTATTTCCTGAAATGTTCTTGATTCTAGTTCCCTTGCCAAAAATTCCTGGAGTTGCCTTATCTGAAATTGCATTGCCTGTTATTGTCTGGCATTTTCTTGGCTGGAATTGCCTGTCCTGGAATTGCCTTGTTTGGAATTGCCTGAAATGTCCTCACCTGGGATTGCATTGCCCGTAATTGTATGGAGTTGCTTTGCATTGAATTGCCTTGCCTGAAATATCATGGAATTACCTTGCCTGGAATTGTGTTGCCTGGATTTGCCTTGACTGGAATTGCCTTGCCTGGAATTGCCTAAAGTTGCATTGCCTGGATTTGCCTGCCTGAAATTCCATGAAATAGCCTCTTCTGGAATTGCCTTGAATTGCCTTGCCTGGAATCGCCTTGCCTGGAATTTCTTTGTTTCCTTGTTTAAAATTGCCTTGATTGAAATTGCCTGAAAAAGCCTTGCCTGAAATTGCCTTGCTTGGAATTGCAGGAAGTTGCCTTGGCTGGAGTTGCCTGGAATTGCCCTGCCTGGAGTTTCCTTACCTGGAATTTCCTGGAAGTTTTTCGACTCGAATTTCCTTGCCTGGAATTGCCTGTAGTTGCTTTTTGTGTAATTGCCTTACATAAAATTGCCTTTCCTGAAATTGCATAAAATATCCTTTTTGGAAATTTCATTTCCTGTAATTGCCTGGAATTGTTTTGCCTAAAATTGTGTTTCCTGGATTTGCCTTGCCTGGAATTGCCTGCTGTTGACTTTCCAGAAATTTTTATATTTGGACATGCGTGGAATGACCTAGCCAGGAATTGTGTTTTCTGGAATTTCCCAGAAAGTTTTTGCCTGGGTTTGTCTTGCTTCGAACTGGCTGGAATTGCCTTGGCTCGAGTTGCTTGGAAATGCCTTTCCTAAAATTTCCTTGCCTGGAATAATCTGGAATTTTTTTACATTGAATCTCTTTGCCTGGAATTGCCTGAAATTACTTGCCTGAAATGGTCTTGCCTGAAATAGCCTGGAGTTGCCTTGGCTGGAATTGCCTGCAATTGTCTTGTCTGGAATTGCTTTGCCTTGGATTGCCTAAAATACCCGTTCCTGGAATTGCGTTGCATGTAATTGCCTGAAATTGCCTTGCCTTGAATTGGGTAGCCTGATATTGCCTTGCCAAAAGTTTTTTGAAATTGCCTTGCCTGGAATGGCATTAGTTGGATATGCCTGAAATTGCTTGCCTGGAATTGCCTTACCGGGAATTGCCTTGCATGGAATTGCCTGGGACTTCCTTGACTGGAATTGTCTTGCATCAAATTGCTTGTAATTGACTTGGTTAGAATTACCTTGCCTGAAATTGCCTGGAATGGCATTGCCAATAATTGCCTTGCCTGAATTTGCATGGAATTGTCTTCTGTGGAATTGCCTTGCCTTGAGTTAAATGAAATTGCCTTACCTGAAATTATTTTTACTTGTCTTGCCTGGAATTGCCTTGCCTAAAATTAGCTTACCTCGAATTGCCTGGCATTTTCTCACCTGAAATTATTTTGCCTGGAATTACCCGGAATTGCCTTTGTTGGAATAGCCTGAAATTGCCTTGCCTGCAATTGTCTGGAATTGCCTTCTTTATAATTGCCTTGCTGGAATTGCCTTTACCTGAATTGCCTGGAATTGCCTTACCTGGAAGTGCCTTGCTTAGAATTTCCTGCAATTGCCTTGCCTAAAACTGCTTTTTAAAAAATTGCCTGGATTTGCCTTGCCAGGAATTGCCATGCCTGGAATTGCTTGAAATTGCCTTGCCTATAATTTTCTGGAGTTGCCTAGCCTGAAATTGCCTTACCTGGAATGGTCTTACCTATCCTTGCCTTTTCTGAAATTACTTTGCTTGGAAGTGTGTGGCCTTGAATTGCTTTGCCAAGACTTGCCTTGCTGAAATTCCATTGCCTGGAATTGCCTGGACTCCAATCACTTGTCTTGCATTTGCCTGGTATATCCTTGCCTGGAATTGCTTTGCCAAAGATTGCCTTTTCTGAAATTGCCTGAAAATGCCTAGCCAAAACTTGCCTTGTCGAGAATTGCCTTGCCTGCAGTTGCCTTGCCAGGAATTTTCTTTTCTGCAATTGACTGAAATTGCCTTTCATGGAATTGCCTCCCCTGGAATTCACTTGCCTGATATTGCCTTGCCTGCCTTCCTTTCTTTTAAAATGTGTTGTCTGGATTTGACTTGCCTGAAATCGCCTGGAATTGTCTTGCCTGGAATTGCCTTGCCAGGAGTTGCACAGAGATACCTGGAATTACCTTGCCTAAAATAGCCTTGCCTGGAAACTGTTTCCTGGAAGTGCCTTGCCAGGAATAATATGGAGATGCCTTTTTAGGAATTTCATTGCCTAAAATTATTTGTAATTGCCTTTTTTGCAATGGCCTTCCCTGGAATTGCCTAGAAATGCATTGCCTGGAATTGCCTTGTCTGGAAATCCCTGAAATTCCCTTGCCTGGAATTGCCTTGCCTGAAATTTCCTAAAGATGCATTGCCTGGTATTGCCTTGCCTGGAATTCTCTAAAATTGCCTTGCCTAAAATTGCTTGGGATTGCCTTGCCTGGAATTATTCTGCCTGAAAAGTTTTGGAGATATTTTGTTTAAAATTTCTTGATTGAAATTGCTGGAAACACCTTTTCTGAAATTGCCTTGCCTGGAATATCCTGATATATTTTGCCTGAAATTGCATTGCCTGGAATTGCCTGGAATTGCCTGGCCTGGATTTTTTCTGCATAGAATTGTGTTGCGGGAAATTGCCTTGCCTGGAATTGCCACACCGGAAATTGCCTTTCCTGGAATTGCTTAGGACTTCCTTGACTAGAATTACGTTGCCTCGAATTGCGTGGAATTTTATTGCCTAGCATTGCCAGGAATGGCCTTGCCTTTAATTACCTTTCCTGAGTTTGCCTGGAATTGCCTCGAATGGAATTACCTTGCCTGGAGTTGCCTTGACTTGCTTTGCCTAAAGTTGCCTTGCCTGGAATTGCCTGGCCTGTAATTACCTGAAATTTCTTGCCGGGAATTGCCTTGCCTGAAATTGCTTGGAATTGCCTTTAATTTCCTTGCCTGAAATAGCCTTGCCTGGAATTCTTTTGCCTGGAAAATTGTTGCCTAAAATTGCCTTGCCTAAAATAACGTGGAGTAGCATTGCCTGGAATTGTTTTGCCTGGAATTGTTTGGATTTGCCTTGCCTGGATTTGCCTGAAATTTCCTTGCCTAGAATCCCCTTTCCTTGTTTTTCCTAAAGATTCTTTATTTAAAATTGCCTTGATTGAAATGACCTTGAAAAGCCTTGCCTGAAATTTCCTTGCTTGGATTTTCCTGAAGTTGTATTGGCTCAAATTGTGTTGGCTGGAGTTGCCTGGAATTGCCCTGGCTGAAATTTTCTTGCCTGTTATTTTCTGAAATGTTCTTGATTCTAGTTCCCTTGCCAGGAATTCCTGGACTTGCCTCATCTGGAATTGCCTTGCCTGTTATTGCCTGGTATTTCCTTGACTGGAATTGCCTTGTTTGGAATTGCATAAAATGTCTTAACCTGGGATTGCATTGCCTGTAATTGTCTGGAATTGCATTGCATTGAATTGCATTCCCTGAAATATCCTGGAATTGCCTTGCCTGGAATTGTTTAGCCTGAATTTGCCTTGCCTGGAATTGCCTTGCCTGGAATTGCCTAAAGTTGCATTGCCTGGATTTGCCTGCCTGAAATTCCATGAAATAGCCTCTTCTAGAATTGCCTTGTCTGAAATTGCCTTGAATTGCCTTGCCTGGAATTTTCTTGTTTCCTTGTTTAAAATCACCTTGATTGAAATTGCCTGGAAAAGCCTTGTCTGAAATTGCCTAGCTTGGAAAAGCCTTGTCTGAAATTGCCTAGCTTGGAATTGCCTGAAGTTGCCTTGGCTGGAGTTGCCTGGAAGTGCCCTGCCTGGAGGTTTCTTACCTGGAATTTCCTGAAAATTTTTCGACTCAAATTTTCTTGCCTGGAATTGTCTGTAGTTGCGTTGTCTGTAATTGCCTTACCTGAAATTGCCTTTCCTGAAATTGCATAAAATTTCCTTTTCTGGAATTTTATTTCCTGTAATTGCCTGGAATTGTTTTGCCTAAAATTGTGTTTCCTGGATTTGCCTTGCCTGGAATTGCCTGCTGTTGACTTTCCAGAAATTTTTTTATTTGGACATGCGTGGAATGACCTGGCCAGGAATTGTGTTTTCTGGAATTGCCCGGAACTTCCTTGCCTCGAATTGTCTTGCCTCGAACTGGGTGGAATTGTTTTGGCTGGAGTTGATTGGGAATGCCTTGCCTAAAATTTCGTTTCCTGGAATTGTCTGGAATTTTCTTACATCGAATCTCTTTGCCTGGAATTGCCTGAAATGATCTTGCCTAGAATAGTTTGGAATTGCCATGCCTGGAATTGCCTGCAATTGCCTTGTCTGGAATTGCTTTGCCTTAGAGTGCCTAAAATACTCGTTCCTGGAATTGCATTGCATATAATTGCCTGAAATTGCCTTGCCTGGAATTGTCTTGCCTTTAATTGGGTTGCCTGATATTGCCTGGCCGAAAATTTCCTGAAATTGCCTTGCCTGGAATTGCATTACCTGGACTTGCCTGGAATTGCTTGCCTGGAATTGCCCTACAAGGAATTGCCTTGCATGGAATTGCCTGGGACTTCCTTGACTGGAATTTCCTTGCATCAAATTCCTTGTAATTGACTTGTTTAGAATTCCCTTGCCTGGAATTGCCTGTAATAGCACTGCCAGAAATTGCCTTGCCTGAATACGTATGGATTTTCCTTGCCTGGAAATGCCTTGGCTGGAATTGCCTAAATTTGTTTAGCCCGCAATTGCCTTGCTTGAATTTGTTTTGAACTGCCTTCCCTGGAATTGCTTTGCCTGGAGTTGACAAATATTGCCTTACCTGGAATTATTTTCACTTCTCTTGCCTGGAATTGCCTCGCCTAAAATTACCTTACTTCGAATTGCCTGGAATGTCCTCACCTGATATTTTTTTTGCCTGGAATTGCCCAGAACAGCCTTTCCTGAAATAGCCTGAAATTGCCTTGCATGCAATTGCCTGGAATTGCCTTCTTTATAATTGCTTGGCTGAAATTGCCTTTCCAGGAATTGCCTTACCTGGAAGTGCCTTGATTAGAAATGCCTGGAATTGCCTTGCCTAAAACTGCTTTTCCTGGAATTGCCTTGTTAGAAATTGCCTTACCTGGAATTACTTCCACTTGAATTGCTTGGAACTGCCTTGCCTAAAATTACGTTTCCTCGAATTGCCTGGAATGTTCTCACCTGAAATTGTTTTGCCTGGTATTGCCCGGAATTGCCTTGCCTGGTATTGCCTTCTATATAATTGCCTTGCTGGAATTGCCGTTCTTGGAATTGCCTGGAATTGCTCTACCTGAATGTGACTTGCCTAGAAATTGCTGGAATTGGCTTCCCTGAAACTGCCTTGCCCGAGGTTGCCTGAATTTGCCTTGGCAGGAATTGCCTTGCCTGGAATTGCCTGAAATTGCCTCGCCTATAATTTTCTGGAGTTGCCTTGCCTGGAATTGTTTTGCCTGGAATTGCCTGAAATTGCCTTGCCTGGAATGGCCTTACCTATCCTTGCCTTTTCTAAAATTGCTTTGCTTGAAAGTGTGTGGCCTGGAATTGCCTTGCCTAGACTTGCCTTGCTGAAATTCCATTGCCTGGAATTGCCTGGACTAAAATTACTCATCTTGATTGTGCCTGGTATGTCCTCGCCTGAAACTGCCTTGCCTGAGGTTGCCTGGATTTGCCTAGCCAAAAATTGCCATGCCTGGGATTGCATAAAATTGGCTTGCATGGAATTGCTTGCCTACAATTTCCTGGAGTTGCCATGCCTGGAATTGCCTATCCTGGAATTGCCTGAAATTGTCTTGCCTGTAATTGCCTTGCCTATAATTTTCTGGAGTTGCCCCGCCTGGAATTGCCTTGCCTGGAATTGCCTGAAATTGCCTTGCCTGGAATGGCCTTACCTATCCTTGCCTTTTCTGAAATTGCTTTGCTTGATGTGTGTGGCCTGGAATTACCTTGCCTAGACTTGCCTTGTTGAAATTCCATTGCCTGGAATTGCCTGGACTAAAATTACTCGTCTTGGATTTGCCTGGTATGTCCTTGCCTCGAATTGCCTTGCCAAAGATTGCCTTTCCTGAAATTGCCTGGAATTGCCTAGCCAAAACTTGCCTTGTCGAGAATTGCCTTGCCTGCAGTTGCCTTGCCAGGAATTTTCTTTTCTGCAATTGACTAAAATTGCCTTTCATGGAATTGCCTTTTTTGAAATTGACTTTCCTGAAATGCCCTTGCCTGCCTTCCTTTCTTTTGAAATGCGTTGCCTGGATTTGACTTGCCTGAAATCGCCTGGAATTTTCTCGCCTGTAATTGCCTTGTCAGGAGTCGCACACAGATTCCTGGAATTATCCTGCCTATAAAACCTTGCCTGGAAACTCTTTCCTGGAATTGCCTTGCCTGAAAAAATGTGGAGATGCCTTTTTAGGAATTGTATTGCCTGGAAACTCTTGCCTGTAATTGCCTTGCCTGAAATGGCCTTTCCTGGAATTGCCTGAAATTGCCTTGGCTGTCATTGCCTTGCCTGAAATTGCCTGGGATTGCCTTGCCTGAAATTGCCTTGCCTAAAAAGTTTTGGAGTTTTTTTGTTTAAAATTGCCTTGATTAAAATTGCCTGGAAAAGCCTTTTCTGAAATTACCTTGCCTGAAATGTCCTGATGTATTTTGCCTGGAATTGCATTGCCTGTAATTGCCTGGAATTGCCTGGCCTGGACTTTTTCTACATAGAATTGTGTTGCCGGAAGATTCCTTGACTGGAATTGCCATACAGAAAATTGCCTCGTCTGGAATTGCTTGGGAATTTCTTGACTAAAATTAATTTGCCTCGAATTGCCTGGAATTGCCTTGCCTGGAATTGCCGGGAATGGACTTTCCTGGAATTACCTTTCCTGGGTTTGCCTGGAATAGCCTCGAATGGAATTGCCCTGGCTGTAATTTCCTTGACTTGTTTTGCCTAAAGGTGCCTTGCCTGGAATTGTCTGGCCTGGAATTACCTGAAATTTCTTGCCGGAAATTGCCTTGCATGAAATTGCTTGGAATTGCCTGAAATTTGCTTGCCTGAGATCGCCTTGCCTGGAGTTGTTTTGCCTGGAAACTTTTTGCCTGAAATTGCCTTGCCTAAAATAACGTGGAGCAGCATTGCCTGGAATTGTTTTGCCTGGAATTGTTTGGATTTGCTTTGCCTGGCATTGCCTGAAACTGCCTTAACTAGAATCGCCTTGCCTTGTAATTACTAAAGATTCCTTGTTTAAAATTGCCTTGATTAAATGGCCTTGAAAAGCCTTGCCTAATATTTCCTTGCTTGGAATTGCCTGAAGTTGTATTGGCTCGAATTGCGTTGGCTGGAGTTGCCTTGAATAACCTTGCCTGGAATTTCCTTGTTTCCTTGTTTAAAATTGCCTTGATTGAAACTGCCTGGAAAAGCCTTGCCTGAAATTGCCTTGCTTGGAATTGCCTGAAGTTGCCCTGGCTGGAGTAGCCTGGAATTGCCCTGCCTGGAGTTTCCTTACTTGAAAAATCCTGAAAAATTCTCAACTCGAATGTTTTTGCCTCGAATTGCCTGTAGTTGTGTTGTCTGTAATATCCTTACCTGATATTGCCTTTCCTGAAATTGCCTAAAATTTCCTTTGTTGGAATTCTTCTTTCTGTAATTGCCTGGAATTGTTTTGCCTAAAATTGTGTTTCCTGGATTTGCCTTGCCTGGAATTGCCTGCTGTTGACTTTCCAGAAATATTTTATTTGAACATGTGTGGAATGACCTAGCCAGGAATTGTGTTTTCTGGAATTGCCTGCAACTTTCTTGCCTGGAATTGTCTTGCCTCGAACTGACTGGAATTGCCTTTCCTGGAGTTGCTTGGAAATGCCTTGCCTAAAATTTCCTTGCCTGGAATTGTCTGGAATTTCCTTACATCGAATCTCTTTGCCTGGAATTGCCTGAAATTGCCTTACCTGGAATTGCCTTGCCTGAAATTGCCTGGAATTGCCTGCAATTGCCTTGTCTGGAATTGCTTTGCCTTGGACTGCCTAAAATACCCGTTCCTGGAATTTCATTGCATGTATTTGCCTGAAATTGTCTTGCCTGGAGTTGCGTTACCTGGACTTCCCTGGAATTGCTTGCCTGGAATTGCCTGTGACTTCCTTGACTGGAATTGCCTTGCATCAAATTGCTTTTAATTGACTTGTTTAGAATTCTCTTGCCTGGAATTGCCGGGAATGGCATTGCCAGAAATTGCCTTGCCTGAATTTGCATGGAATTGCCTTGCCTGGAATTTCCTGGATTTGTTTTGCCTGCAATTGCCTTGCCTGAATTTGCCTTGAATTGCCTTTCCTGGAATTGCCTTGCCTGGATTTGACTGAAATTGCCTTAGCTGGAATTGCTTTTACTTGTGTTGCCTGGAATTGCCTTGCCTAAAGTTACTTTACCCCGAATTGTGTGGAATTTCCTCACCTGAAATTATTTTGAATGGAATTGCCCAAAATTGCCTTTCCTGGAATAGCCTGAAATTGCCTGGAATTGCCTTGTTTATAATTGCCTTGCTGAAATTGCCTTTTCTGGAATTTTCTGGAATTGCCTTACCTGGAAGTGCCTTGCTTAAAAATGCCTGGAATTGCCTTGCCTAAAATTGCTTTTCCTGGAATTGCCTGGATTTCCTTGCCAGGAATTGCCTTGCCTTGAATTGCCTGTCTTCGAGTTGACTGGAATTGCCTTACCTTAAGTTATTTTGACTTGAATTGCTTGGAATTGCCTTGCCTAAAATTACCTTGCCTCAAATTGCCTGGAATTTTCTTACCTGAAATTGTTTTGCCTGGTATTCCCCGGAATTGCCTTGCCCGGAATTGCCTGGAATTACCTTTTTTATAATTGCCTTGCTGGAATTGCCATTCCTGGAATTGCCTGGAATTACTGTATCTGAAAGTGCCTTACCTAGAAATTGCTGGAATTGGTTTGCCTTAAACTGCCTTGCCTGATGTTTCCTGAATTTGCCTTGCCAAGAATTTCTTTGCCCGGAATTGCCTGAAATTGCCTTGCCTGGAATTGCCTGGCCTATAATTGTCTGAATTTGCCATGCCTGGAATTGCCTAGTTTGGAATTTCCTGAAATTGCCTTGACTGGAATGGCGTTACCTATCTTTGCCTTTTCGTTTTTTTTTTGCCAATCAGTTTGAGCTTATGAGGTTGCTCAGGTTAGCCTTGAACTGATGACCTCGCCTTTGCGAGCACCATAACCTCCGGCGGGAGCCACTTTGGACCCCCTATCTTTGCCTTTTCTGAATTTGCTTTGCTTGGAAGTGTGTGGCCTCTAATTGCCTTGCTTAGACTTGTCTTGCTGAAATTCCATTCCCTGGAATTGCCTGGACTAAAATTACTCGTCTTGGATTTGCCTGGTATGTCCTTGCCTGGAATTACCTTGCCAAAGATTGCCTTTCCTGAAATTGCCTGAAATTTCCTAGCCAAAACTTGCCTAGTGGGGAATTGCCTTGCCTTCCGTTGCCTCTCCAGGAATTTTCTTTCCTGCAATTGACTGAAATTGCCTTTCATGGAATTTCCTTCCCTGGAATTGACTTGCCTGAAATTGCCTTGCCTGCCTTCCTTTCTTTTGAAATGCGTTGCCTGGATTTGGCTTGCCTGAAATCCCCTGGAATTGTCTTGCCTGTAATTGCCTTGCCAGTGGTTGCACAGAGATACCTGAAATTACCTTGCCTATTATAGCCATGCCTAGAAACTCTTTCCTGGAATTGCCTTGCCTGGAATAATGTGGAGATGCCTTTTTTGTAATTGCATTGCCTGGAATTGTTTGTAATTGCCTTGCCTGAAATGGCCTTTTCTGGAATTGCCTAAAGATGCATTGCCTGGAATTGTCTTGCCTGGAATTCCCTGAAATTTTATAGCCTGGAATTGCCTTGCCTGAAATTGCCTGGGATTTCCTTGCCTGGAATTGGCTTGCCTAAAATTTTTTGGAGTTTTTTTGTTTAAAATTGCCTTGGTTGAAATTGCCTTGCCTGGAATATCCTGATGATTTTTTTTTTTTTTGCCTGGAATTGCATTGCCTGGGATTGCCTGAAATTGCCTGGCCTGGATTTTTTTCTGCATAAAATTGTGTTGCTGGAAAATGCCTTGCCTGGACTTGCCATAGTGGAAATTGCCTTGCTTGGAATTGCTTGGGACTTTCTTGCCTAAAATTACTTTGCCTCGAATTGCCTGGAATTGCCTTGCCTGGAATTACCTTTTTGGAGTTTGCCTGGAATTGCCTAGAATGAAATTGTCTTGCCTGAAATTGCCTTGACATGCTTTGGCTAAAGTTGCCTTGCCTTGTATTTCCTAAAGTTTCCTTGTTTAAAATTGCCTTGAATAAAATAACCTTGAAGAGCCTTGCCTGAAATTTCCTTTCTTGTAGTTGCCTGAAGTTGTATTGGCTCGAATTGCCTTGGCTGCTGTTGCCTGGAATTGCCCTGCTGGAATTTTCTTGCCTGCTATTGCCCGAAATGTTCTTGATTCTAGTTCCCATGCAAGGAATTGCCGGGAGTTGCCTTATCTGGAATGGCCTTGCCTGTTATTTCCTGGAATTTTTTTGACTGGAATTGCCTTTTTAGAAATTGCCTGGAATTGCTTTGTTTGTAATTTCCTGAAATGTTTTTACCTGAGATTGCATTGACTGTAATTGTCTGGAGTTGCTTTACATTTAATTGCCTTACCTGGAGTATTTTGGAATTGCCTTGCCTGGAATTGTTTTGTCTGGATTTGCTTTGCCTGGAATTGCCTTTCCTGGAATTGCCTAAAGTTTCATTGCCCAGATTTGCCTGCATAAAATTCGATGAATTAGCCTCTTCTGGAATTGCCTTTTCTGAAATGGTCTTGGATTGCCTTGCCTTGAAAAGCCTTGCCTGGAATTTTCTTGTTTCCTTGTTTAAAATTGCCTTGAATAAAATTTCCTGAAAAAGCCTTGCCTTAAATTGCCGTGCTTGGAATTGCCTGAAGTTGCCTTAACAGAAGTTGCCTGGAATAGCCCTGCTGAGAGTTTCCTTATCTGGAATTTCCTGAAAATTTTTCGACTCGAACTTCCTTACCTGGAATTGCCTGTAGTTGCATTGTCTGTAATTGCCTTATCTGAAAGTGCCTTTCCTGAAATTGCCTAAAATTTCCTGTTTTGGAATTTCATTTCTTCTAATGGCATGGAATTGTTTTGCCTAAAATTGTGTTTCCTGGATTTGCCTTGCCTGGAATTGCCTGCTGTTGAATTTGCAGAAATTTTTTAATTGGACATGCGTGGAATGACCTATCCAGGAATTGTGTTATCTGGAATTGCTCGGAACTTCCTTGCCTGAAATTGTATTGCTTCAAACTGGATGGAATTGCCTTGGCTGGAGTTGCTTGGAAATGCCGTGCCTAAAATTTCCTTTCCTGGAATTGTCTGAAATTTCCTTACATCGAATCTCTTTGCCTAAAATTGCCTGAAGTTGCCTTGCCTTGAATACCTTGGAATTGCCTTTCCTGGAATTGCCTGCAATTGCCTTGTCTGAAATTGCTTTACCTTGGATTGCCTAAAATACCCGTTCCTGGAATTGCATTGCATGTAATTGCCTGAAATTGCCTTGCCTAGAATGGCCTTGCCTTGAATTGTGTTGCCTGATTGTGCCTTGCCAAAAATTTCCTGAAATTGCCTTGCCTGGAATTGCATTACCTGGACTTGCCTGTAATTGCCTTACAAGGAATTGTTTTCCATGGAATTGCCTGGAATTCCTTGACTGGAATCGCCTTGCATCAAATTGCTTGTAATTGACTTGTTTAGAATTCCCTTGCATGAAATTACCTGGAATGGCATTGCCAGAATTTGCCTTGCCTGAGTTTGCATGGAATTGCCTTGCCTGGAATTGCCTTGCCTGGAATTGCCTGGATTGGTTTTGCCTGCAATTGCCTTGCCTAAATTTGGTTTGAATTGCCTTCCCTTGAATTGCCTTGCCTGGAGTTGACTGAAATTGCCTTACGTGGAATTATTTTTACTTCTCTTGCCTGGAATTGCCTTGCCTAAAATTACCTTACTTCGAATTGCCTGGAATTTTTACACCCAAAATTATTTTGCCTGTAATTGCTCGGAATTGCCTTTTTTGGAATAACCTAAAATTGCCTTGCCTGCATTTGCCTGGAGTTGCCTTTTTTATAATTGCCTTGCTGAAATTGCCTTTTCTGGAATTGCCTTACCTGGAAGTGCCTTGCTTAGAAATGCCTGGAATTGCCTTGCGGAAAACTGCTTTTCCTGGTATTGCCAGGATTTGCCTTGCCAGGAATTGCCTTGCCTGGAATTGCCTGTCCTGGAGTTGACAGGAATTGCCTTACCTGGAATTATTTTGTCTTGGGTTGCTTTGAATTGCCTTGCCTAAAATTACCTAGCCTCGAATTGCCTGGGATTTTTTTACTTGAAATGGTTTTGCCTGGTATTGCCCGGAATTGCCTTGCCTGGAATTGCCTGGATTTGCCTTCTATATAATTGCCTTGCTGGAATAGCCTTTTATGAAATTGCCTGGAATTGCTCTACCTGAAATTGTCTTGCTTAGAAATTCCTGGAACTGCCTTTCCTGAAACTGCCTTGCCTGAAGTTGCCTGGATTTGCCCAGCCAAAAATTTCCTTGCCTGGAATTGCATAAAATTGCCTTGCATGGAATTGCCTTCCCTATAATTTTCTAAAGATACCATGCCTGGAATTGCCTTGCCTGGTATTGCCTGAAGTTTTTTAGCATGGTATTCCATTACCTGGACTTGCCTGGAATTGCTTGCCGGAATTGCCTTACCAGGATATACCTTGCATGAATTGCCTGGGACTTCTTCGACTGGAATTGCCTTGCATCAAACTGCTTGTAGTTGACTTGTTTAGAATTCCCTTCCTGGAATTTCCTGGATTTGTTTTGCCTGCAATTTCCTTGCCTGAATTTGCCTTGAATTGCCTTCCCTGGATTTGCCTTGCCTGGAGTTGACTGAAATTGCCTTACCTGAAATTATTTTTACTTATCTTGTCTAAAATTGTTTTGCCTAAAATTACCTTTCCTCGACTTGCCTGGAATTTCCTCACCTGAAATTATTTTGCCTGGAATTGCCCGAAATTGCCTTTCCTGGAGTAGCCTGAAATTGCCTTGCCTGCAATTGCCTGGAATTGCCTTCCTGAAATTGCCTTACCTGGAATTACCTGGAATTGCCTTACCTGGACGTGCCTTGCTTTGAAATGCCTGCAATTGCCTTGCATAAAACTGCTTTTTTTGGAATTGCCTGGATTTGCCTTGACAGGAATTGTTTTGCCTGGAATTGCCTGTCCTGGAGTTGGCTAAAATTGCCTTACCTGGAATTATTTTGACTTGAATTGCTTGGAATTGCCTTGCCTAAAATTATTTTGCCTCGAATTACCTGGAATTTTTTTCCTGAAATTGTATTGCCTATTATTGCCCGGAATTGCCTTGCCTGGAATTGCCTTGCCTGAAATTGCCTTCTATACAATTGCCTTGCTGGAATTGCCTTTCCTGGAATTGCTCTACCTGAGGTTGCCTGGATTTGCCTAGCCAGGAATTGCATTGCCTGGAATTGCCTGAAATTGCCTTGCATGGAATTGATTGCCTATAATTTTCTGAGGTTGCCATGCCTGGAATGGCCTTACCTATCTTTACCTTTTTTGAAATTGCTTTGCTTAAAAGTGAGTGGCCTGGAATTGCCTTGCCTAGACTTGCCTTGCTGAAATTCCATTGCCTGGAATTGCCTGGACTAAAATTACTCGTCTTTTACTTGCCTGGTATGTCCTTGCCTGGAATTGCCTTGCCAAAGATTGCATTTTTTGAAATTGCCTGGAATTGCCTAGCCAAAACTTGCCTTGTCGGGAATTGCCTTGCCAGGAATTTTCTTTTCTGCAGTTGACTGAAATTCCCTTTCATGGAATTGCCTTTTCTGGAATTGACTTGCCTGAAGTTGCCTTGCCTGCCTTCCTTTCTTTGAAATGCCTTGCCTGGATTTGACTTGCCTGAAATCGCCTGGAATGCTCTGGCCTGTAATTGCCTTGCCGGAGTTGCACAGTGATACCTGGAATTTCCTTGTCTATAAGAGCCTTGACTGGAATTTTTTTTCTGGATTTGCCTTGTCTGGGATAATGTGGAGATGCCTTTTTAGGAATTGCACTGCCTGGAATTTTCTTGCCTGTTATTGCCTGAAATGTTCTTGATTCCAGTTCCCATGCCAGGAATTGCCTGGAGTTGCCTAATCTGGAATTTCCTTGCGTGTTATTGCCTGGAAGTTCCTTGATTGGAATGGCCTTTTTTGGAATTGCCTGGAATTGCCTTGTTTGGAATTGCCTGAAATGTCCTTACCTGGGATTGCGTTGCCTGTAATTGTCTGGAGTTGCTTTCCATTGAATTGCCTTGCCTGGAATATCCTGGAATTGCCTTGCCTGGAGTTGATTTGTCTGGATTTGCCTTGCCTGGAATTGCCTTGCCTGGAATTTTCTAAAGTTGCATTGCCTGGATTTGCCTGCCTGAAATTCCATGAAATAGCCTCTTGTGGAATAACCTTGTCTGAAATCGCCTTGAATTCCCTTGTCTGGAATCACCTTGCCTGGAATTTCCTTGTTTCCTTGCTTAAAATTGCGTTGACTAAAATTGCCTCAAAAAGCCTTGCCTGAAATTGCCTTGCTTTGAGTTGCCTGAAGTTACCTTAACTGGAGTTGCCTGGAATTACTCTGCCTAGAGTTTCCTTACCTGGAATTTCCTGGAAATTTTTTGACTCGAATTTCCTTTCCTGGAATTGCCTGTAGTTGCATTGTGTGTAATTTTCTTACCTGAAATTGCCTTTCCTGAAATTGTCTAAAATTTCCTGTTTTGGAATTTCATTTCTTGTAATTGCCTGGAATTGTTATGCTTATAATTGTGATTCCTGGATTTGCCTTTCCAGGAATTGCCTGCTGTTGACTTTCCAGAAACTTTTTTATTTGGACATGTGTAGAATTGTTTTGCTTATAATTGTGATACCTGGATTTGCCTTTCCAGGAATTGCCTGCTGTTGACTTTCCAGAAACTTTTTTATTTGGACATGTGTGGAATGACCTAGCCAGGAATTGTGTTTCCTGGAATTGCCCAGAACTTTTTTGCCTGGAATTTTCTTGCCTCAAACTGGTGGGAATTGCCTTGCCTAGAATTGCCTGCAATTGTTTTGTCTGGAACTGCTTTGCCTTGGATTGCCTTAAATACCCATTCCTGGAATTGCATTGCATGTAATCGCCTGAAATTGCCTTGCCTGGAATGGCCTTGCCTTCAATTGGGTTGCCTGATATTGCCTTCCCCAAAATTTCCTTAAATTGCCTTGCCTGGAATTGCCTTACCAGGAATTGCCTTGGATGGAATTGCCTGGGACTTTCTTGACTGGAATTGCCTTGCATCAAATTGCTTGTAATTGACTTGTTTAGAATTTTCTTGCCTGAAATTGCCTGGAATGGTATTGCCAGAAATTGCCTTGCCTGAATTTGTATGGAATTGCCTTGCCTGGAATTGCCTGAATTTTTTGCCTGCAATTTTCTTGTCTGAATTTTCCTTGAATTGCCTTCCCTGGAATTGCCTTGCCTGGAGTTGACTGAAATTGCCTTACCTGGAATTATTTTTACTTCTCTTCTCTGGAATTGCCTTGCCTAAAATTACCTTTCCTCGAATTGCATGGATTTTCCTCACCTGAAATTATTTTGCCTGGAATTACCCGGAATTGCCTTTTCTGGAGTAGCCTGAAATTGCCTTGCCTGAAATTGCCTGGAATTGCCATTTTTATAATTGCCTTACTGAAATTGCCTTACCTGGAATTACCTGGAATTGCCTCACCTGGGAGTGCCTTACTTAGAAATATCTGGAATTGCCTTGCCTATAACTGCTTTTCCTGGAATTGCCTGGATTTGCCTTGCCAGGAATTGCCTTGCCTGGAATTGCCTGTCCTGGAGTTGACTGGAATTGCTTTACCTGGAATTATTTTGACTTGAATTGCTTGGCATTGCCTTGCCTAAAATTACCTTTCCTCGAATTGCCTGGAATTTTTTATCCTGAAATTGTATTGCCCGGTATTGCCCGGAATTGCCTTGCCTGGAATTGCCTTCTATATAATTGCCTTGCTTTAATTGCCTTTCCTGGAATTGCTCTACCTGAGGTTGCCTGGATTTGCCTAGCCAGAAATTGCATTGCGTGGAATTGCCTGAAATTGCCTTGCATGGAATTGCCTTGCCTATAATGTTCTGGAGTTGCCTTGCCTGGAATTGCCTTGCCAAAGATTGCCTTTTTTGAAATTGCCTAGCCAAAACTTGCCTTGTCGGGAATTGCCTTGCCTGCAGTTGCCTTGCCAGGAATTTTCTTTTCTGCAGTTGACTGAAATTCCTTTCATGGAATTGCCTTCCCTGGAATTGACTTGCCTGAAGTTGCCTTGCCTGCCTTCCTTTCTTTGAAATGCGTTGCCTGGATTTGACTTGCCTGAAATCGCCTGGAATTGTCTTGCCTGTAATTGCCTTGCCAGGAGTTGCACAGTGATACCTGGAATTTCCTTGTCTATAAGAGCCTTGACTGAAAATTTTATTCTGGATTTGCCTTGTCTGGGATAATGTGGAGATTCCTTTTTTAGGAATTGCATTGCCTGGAATTGTTTGTCATTGAGTTGCCTGTAATGGACTTCTTAGGATTTGACTAAAGATCCATTGCCTGGAATTGCCTTGCCTGGAATTCTTTGGAATTGCCTTGCCTGAAATTGCCTGGGATTGTTTTGCCTGGAATATTTGGAGTTTTTTTGTTTAAAATTGCCTTGATTGAAATTGCTTGGAAAAGCCTTCCCTGAAATTGCCTTGCCTAAACTATCTGGATATTTTTTTGCGTGAAATTGCATTGCCTGGAATTTTGTGGAATTGCCTGGCCTGGATTTTTTCTGTATAGAATTGTGTTGCCGGAAATTGCCTTGCCTGGAATTGCCATACCAACATTTGCTTTGCTTGGAATTGCTTGGGACTTCCTTGACTAAAATTACTTTGCCTCGAATTGCCTTGCCTGGAATTGCCGGAAATGGCCTTCACTGGAATTACCTTTTCTGAGTTCGCCTGGAATTGCCTCAAATGGAGTTGCCTTGCCTGGAATTGCCTTGACTTGCTTGGCCTAAAGTTGCCTTGCCTGGAATTGCCTGGCTTGTAATTACCTGAAATTACTTGCCTGGAACTGCCTTGCCTGAAATTGCTTGGAATTGCCTGGAATTTCCGTGCCTGAAATCGCCTTGTCTGGAATTGTTTTGCCTGGAAATTTTTTGCCTGAAATTGTCCTGCATAAAATAACGTGGAGTAGCATTGCCTGGAATTGTTTGGATTTGCTTGCCTGGAATTGCCTGAAATTGCCTTGCCTAGAATCGCCTTGCCTTGTATTTCCTAAAGTTTTCTTGTTAAAAGTTTCCTTGATTAAAATGGCCTTGAAAAGCCTTGCCTAAAATTTTCTTGCTTGGAATTGCCTAAAGTTGTATTGGCTCAAATTGCGTTGGCTGGTGTTGCCTGGAATTGCTCTGGCTGGAATTTTCATGCCTGATCTTGCCTAAAATGTCCTTAATTTTAGTTTCCATGCTAGGAATTGCATGGAGTTGCCTAACATGGAATTGCCTTGCATGTTATTGCCTGAAATTTTCTTGACTGGAATTGCCTTTTTTGGTATTGTCTGGAATTGCCTTATTTGGAATTGCCTGAAATTTTCTTACCTGGGATTGCATTGCCTGTAATTGTCTGGAGTTGCTTTCCATTGAATTGCCTTGCCTGGAGTATCCTGGAATTGCCTTGCCTGAAGTTGATTTGCCTGGATTTGCCTTGCCTGGAATTGCCTTGCCTGGAATTGCCTAAAGTTGCATTGCCTGGATTTGCCTGCCTGAAATTCCATGAAATAGCCTCTTGTGGAATAACCTTGTCTGAAATCGCCTTAAATTGCCTTGCCTGGAATCACATTGCCTGTAATTTCCTTGTTTCCTTGCCTAAAATTGCCTTGCTGAAATTGCCTGGAAAAGGCTTGCCTGAAATTGCCTTGCTTTGAATTGCCTGAAGTTGCCTTAACTGGAGTTACCTGGAATTGCTCTCCCTGGAGTTTCCTTACCTGGAAGTTCCTGGAAATTTTTCGACTCGAATTTCCTTTTTGGTATTGCCTGTAGTTGCGTTTTGTGTGATTTTTTTTACCTGAAATTGCCTTTACTAAAATTGCCTAAAATTTCCTCTTTTGAAATTTCATTTCCTGTAATTGCCTGGAATTATTTTGCCTTAAATTTTGTTTCCTGGATTTGCCTTGCCTGGAATTGCCTGCTGTTGACTTTCCAGAAATTTTTTTATTTGGACATGCGTGGAATGACCTAGCCAAAATTGTTTTTTTTGGAATTCCTCGGAACATTCTTGCCTGGAACTGTCTTGCCTCGAACTGGCTGGAATTGCCTTGGCTGGAGTTGCTTGGAAATGTCTTGCCTAAAATTTCCTTGCCTGGCATTGTCTGGAATTTCCTACCATCGAATCACTTTGCCTGGATTGCCTGAAATTGCCTTGCCTGGAATTTCCTTGCCTGGAATAGCCTGGAATTGCCTTACCTGGAATTGCCTGCAATTGCCTTGTCTGGAATTGCTTCGCCTGGATTGCCTAAGATACCCGTTCCTGGAATTGCATTGCATGTAATTGCCTGAAATTGCCTTGCCTGGAATGGCCTTGCCCTGAATTGTGTTGCCTGATATTGCCTTGCCGAAGATTTCCTGAAATTGCCTTGCCTGGAATTGCTTGCCTGGAATTCCCTTACCAGAGATTGCCTTGCATGGAATTTCCGGATACTTTTTTGACTGGAATTGCCTTGCATCAAATTGCTTGTAATTGACTTGTTTAGAATTTCCTTGCCTGGAGTTGCCTGGAATGGCATTGCCAGAAATTGCCTTGCCTGAATTTGCATGGAATTGCCTTGCCTGGGATTGCCTACATTTGTTTTGCCTGCCATTGCCTAGCCCGAATTTTCCTTGAATTGCCTTCCCTGGAATTGCCTTGCCTGGAGTTGACTGAAATTGCCTTACCTGGAATTATTTTTACTTCTCTTTCCTGGAATTGTTTTGCCTAAAATTACCTTTCCTCGAATTGCATGGAATTTCCTCACCCGAAATTATTTTGCCTGGAATTGCCCGGAATTGCCTTTTTTGGAGTAGCCTGAAATTGCCTGGCCTGCAATGCCTGGAATTGTTTTTTTTATAATTGCCTTCCTGAAATTGCCTTACCTGGAATTACCTGGAATTGTCTTACCTGGAAGTGCCTTGCTTAGAAATACCTGGAATTGCCTTGCCTATAACTGCTTTTCCTGGAATTGCCTGGATTTGCCTTGCCAGGAATTGCCTTGCCTGAAATTGCCTGTCCTGGAGTTGACTGGAATTGCCTTACCTGGAATTATTTTGACTTGAATTGCTTGGAATTGCGTTGCCTAAAATTACCTACCCTCGAATTGCCTGGAATTTTTCCCCTGAAATTGTATTGCCCGGTATTGCCTGGAATTGCCTTGCCTGAAATTGCCTTCTCTATAATTGCCTTGCTGGAATTGCCATTCCTGGAATTGCTCTACCTGAAAGTGCCTTACTTGACGTTGCCTGGATTTGCCTAGCCAGGAATGGCATTGTTTTGAATTGCCTCAAATTACCTTGCACGGAATTGCCTTGCTTATAATTTTCTGGGTTTACCATGCCTGGCATTGCCTTGCCTGGAATTGCCTGAAATTACCTAGCCTGGAATTGCCTTGCCTATAATTTTCTGGAGTTGCCTTGCCTGGGATTGCCTTGCTTGGAATTGCCTGAAATTGCCTTGCCTGGAATGGCCTTACCTATCCTTGCTTTTTTTGAAATTGCTTTGCTTGAAAGTGTGTGACCTGGAATTGTCTTGCCTAGACTTGCCTTGCTGAAATTCCGTTGCCTGGAATAGCCTGGACTTAAATTACTCGTCTTGGATTTGCCTGGTATGTCCTTGTCTGGAATTGCCTTGCCAAAGATTGCCTTTTTTGAAATTTCCTGGAATTGCCTAGCCAAAACTTGCCTTGTTGGGAATCGCCTTGCCTGCAGTTGTCTTGCCAGGAATTTTCTTTTCTGCAATTGACTGAAATTGCCTTTCATTGAATTGCCTTCCCTGGAATTGACTTGCCTAAAGTTGCCTTGCCTGCCTTCCTTTGTTTTGAAATGCGTTGCCTGGATTTGACTTGCCTGAAACCGCATGGAGCTGTTTTGCCTGTAAGTGCCTTGCCAGGAGTTGCACAGAGATACCTGGAATTAATTACCTTGCCTATGATAGCCTTGCCTGGAGACTTTTTCCTGGAATTGCCTTGCCCGGAGTAATGTGGAGATGCCTTTTGAAAAATTGCATTGCCTAATATTGTTTGTAATTGCCTTGCCTGAAATGGCCTTCCCTGGAATTGCCGAATGATGCATTGCCTGGAATTGCCTTGCCTGGAATTCCCTGAAATTGCCTTGCCTAGAATTGCCTTGCCTGAAATTGCCTGGAATTGCCTTGCCTGAAATTTTTTAGAGTTTTATTGGTTAAAATTGCCTTGATTGAAATTGCCTGGATAAGCCTTCCCTGAAATTGCCTTGCCTGGAATATTTTGATATATATTGTCTGGAATTGCATTGCCTGAAATTGCCTGGAATTGCCTGGTCTGAATTTGTTCTGCATAGAATTGTGTTGCCAAAAATTGCCTTGCCTGGAATTGGCATACCCGAAATTTCCTTTCCTGGAATAAATTGGGAATTCCTTGACTAAAATTACTTTGCCTCGAATTGCCTGGAATTGCCTTGCCTGGAACTGCCGGGAATAGCCTTGCCTGGATTTACCTTTTCTGAGTTTGCCTAAAATTGCCTCGATTGGAATTGTCTTGCCTAGAATTGCTTTGACTTGCTTTGCCTAACGTTGCCTTGCCTGGAATTGCCTGGGCTGTAATTACCTGAAATTTTATGCCGGGAATTGTCTTGCCTTAAATTGCTTGGAATTGCCTGGAATTTCCTTGCCTGAAATCGCCTTGCCTGGAATTGTGGTGCCTGAAAATTATTTGCCTGAAATTGCCTTGCCTAAAATAACGTGGAGTAGCATTGCCTGGAATTGTTTTGCCTGGAATTGTTTGAATTTCCCTTGCCTGGAATTGCCTGAAATTGCCTTGACTAGAATCGCCTTACCTAGTACTTCCTAAAGTTTTATTGTTTAAAATTGCCTTGATTAAAATGGTCTTGAAAAGCCTTGCTTGAAATTTCCTGGTTTGCAATTGCCTGAAGTTGTATTGGCTCGAAATGCCTTGGCTGCAGTTGCCTGGTATTGCCCTGGCTAAAATTTTCTTGCCTGTTATTGCCTAAAATGATCTTTATTCAAGTTCCCTTGCCAGGAATTGCCTGGAGTTTTCTTATCTGGAATTGCCTTGCCTGTTATTGCCTGGAATTTTCTTGACTGTAATTGCCTTTCCTGAAATTGCCTGGAATTGCCTTGTTTGGATTTGCCTGAAATTTCTTTACCTTTGATTGCGTTTTCTGTAATTTTCTGGAGTTGCTTTGCATTGAATTGCCTTACCTGGAGTATCCTGAAATTTCCTTGCCTGGAATTGTTTTGCCTGGATTTGCCTTGCCTGGAATGCCTTGCCTGGAATTGCCTGAAATTGCCTTGTTTAGAATCGCATTGCCTTGTATTTTTTAAAGTTTTCTTGTTTAAAATTGCCTTGATTAAAATGGCCTTGAAAAGCCTTGCCTGAAATTTTCTTGCTTGGAATTGCCTGAAGTTGTATTGGTTCGAATTGCATTGGCTGGAGTTGCCTGGAATTGCCCTGCCTGAAATTTCCTTTCCTGTTATTGCCTGAAATGTCCTTGATTCTAGTTCCCTTGCCAGAAATTGCCTGAAGTTGCCTTATCTGGAATTGCCTGGCCTGTTATTGCCTGGAAATTCCTTGACTGGAATTGCCTTTCCTGGAATTGCCTTGTTTGGAATTGCCTGAAATGTCCTTACCTGGGATTGCATTGCCTGTAATTGCCTGGAGTTGCTTTGCCTTGAATGGCCTTGCCTGGAGTATCATGGAATTGCCTTGTTTGGAATTGCCTGAAATGTCCTTACCTGGGATTGCATTGCCTGTAATTGCCTGGAGTTGCTTTGCCTTGAATGGCCTTGCCTGGAGTATCCTGGAATTGCCTTGGCTGGAATTGTTTTGCCCGGTTTTGCCTTGCCTGGAAATGCCTAAAGTTGCATTGCCTGGATTTGCCCGCCTGACATTCCATGAAATAGCCTCTTCTGGAATGGCCTTGTGTGAAATTGCCTTGAATTGCCTTGCCTGATATCGCCTTGCTTGGAATGTCCTTGTTTCCTTGTTTAAAATTGCCTTGATTGAAATTGTCTGGAAAAGCCTTGCCTGAAATTGCCTTGATTGGAATTGCCTGAAGTTGCCTTGGCGGGAGTTGCCTAAAATTGCCCTGCCTGGAGTTTCCTTACCTGGAATTTTCTGGACATTATACGACTCGAATTTCCTTGGCTGGAATTGTCGGTAGTTGTGTTGTCTGTAATTGCCTTACCTGAAATTGCCTTTTCTGAATTTGCCTGAAAAATTTTTTTTTGAATTTCACTTTCTGTAATTGACTGGAATGGTTTTGCCTAAAATTGTGTTTCTTGGATTTTCCTTGCCTGGAATTGCCTGCTGTTGACTTTCCAGAAATTTTTTTATTTGGACATGTGTGGAATGACCTAGCCAGGAATTGTGTTCTCTGGAATTACCTGTACCTTCCTTTCCTAGCACTGTCTTGCCTCGAACTGACTGGAATTGCCTTGCCTGGAGTTGACTTAAATTGCCTTACCTGGAATTGTTTTTACTTGTCTTGCCTGGGATTGCCTTGTGTAAAATTAACTTACCTCGAATTGCCTGCTATTTTCTTACCTGAGATAATTTAGCCTGGAATTGCCCAGAATTGCCTTTCCTGTAATAGCCTGAAATTGCCTTGCCTGCAATTGCCTGGAACTGCCTTCTCTATAATTGCCTTGCTGAAATTGCCTTTCCTGGAATTGCCTGGAATTCCCTTACCTGGAAGTGCCTTGCTTTGAAATGCCTGGAATTGCATTGGGTAAAACTGCTTTTCCTGGAATTGCCTGGATTTTCCTTGCCAGGAATTGCCTTGCCTGGAATTGCCTGTCCTGGAGTTGACTAGAATTGCCGTACCTGAAATTATTTTGACTTGAATTGCTTGGAATTGCCTTGCCTAAAATTACCTTGCCTCAAATTGCCTGGAATTTTTTTACCTGAAATTGTTTTGCCTGGTTTTGCTCAGAATTTTTTTTGCCTGGAATTGCCTGGAATTGCCTTCTCTATAATTGTCTTGCTGGAATTGCCTTTCCTGGAATTGCCTGGAATTGCTCTAACTGAAAGTGCCTTGCCTAGAAATTGCTAGAATTGCCTTGCCTGAAACTGCCTTGCCTGAGGTTGCCTGGATTTGCCTTGCCTGGAATAGCCTGGAATTGCCTTGCCTGGAATTGCCTGCAATTGCCTTGTCGGGAATTGCTTTGCCTTTGATTGCCTAAAATACCCATTCCTGGAATTGCATTGCATGTAATTGCCTTGCCTGGAATTGCCTTGCCTTGAATGGGGTTGCCTGATATTGCCTTGCTGAAAATTTTTTGAAATTGCCTTGCCTGGAATTGCATTACCTGGCCTTGCCTGGAATTGCTTGCCTGGAATTGCCTTACAAGGAATTGCCTTGCATGGAATTGCGTGGGACTTCCTTGACTGGAATTTCCTTGCATCAAATTGCTTGTAATTGACTTGTTTAGAATTCCCTTGCCTGGAATTGCCTGGGATGGCATTGCCAGAAATTGCCTTGCCTGAATTTGCATGGAATTGCCTTGCCTGGAATTGCCTGTATTGGTTTTGCCTGCAATTGCCTTGCCTGAATTTGCCTTGAATTTCTTTCCCTGGAATTGCCTTGCCTGGAGTTGACTGAAATTGCCTTACCTGAAATTATTTTTACTTGTCTTGCCTGAAATTGCCATGCCTAAAATTACCTTGCCTCGAATTGCCTGGAATTTTCTTACCAATACCAGGCAAATTGTTTTGCCTGGTTCTGCCCAGAATTGCCTTGCCTGGAAGTGCCTTCTATATAACTGCCTTGGTGGAATTGCCTTTCCTTGAATTGCTCTACCTGAAAGTGCCTTGCCTAGAAATTCCTGGAATTGCCTTGCCTGAAACTGCCTTGCTCGAAGTCGCCTGGATTTGCCTTGCCAGGAATTGCGTTGTCTGGAATTGCCTGAGATTGCCTTGCTTGGAATTGCCCTGCCTATAATTTTATTGAGTTGCCTTGCCTGGAATGGCCTTACCTGTCTTTGCCTTTTCTGAAATTGCTTTGCTTTGAAGTGTGTGGCCTGGAGTTGCCTTGCCTAGACTTGCCTTGCTGAAATTCCATTGCCTGGAATTTTTTGGACAAAAATTACTCGTCTTGGATTTTCCTGGTGTGTCCTTGCCTGGATTTGCCTTGCCAAAGATTGCCTTTCCTGAAATTGCTTGGAATTGCCTAGCCAAAACTTGCCTTGTCAGGAATCGCCTTGCCTGCAGTTTCCTTGTCAGGAATTTTCTTTTCTGCAATTGACTGAAATTGCCTTTCATGGAATTGCCTTCCCTGGAATTGACTTGACTGAAATTGCCTTGCCTGCCTTCCTCTCTTTTGAAATGCGTTGCCTGGATTTGACTTGCCTGAAATCGCCTGGAATTGTCTTGCCTGTAATTGGCTTGCCAGCGTTTGCACAGAGATACCTGGAATTACCTTGCCTCTAATAGCCTTGCCTGGAAACTTTTCCCTTTGATTGCCTTGCCTGGAATAATGTGCAGATGGCTTTTTAGAAATTGCATTGCCTGGAATTGTTTGTAATTGCCTTGCCTGAAATGGTCTTTTCTGGAATTGCCTAAAGATGCATTGCCTGGAATTGCCTTGCCTGGAATTTTCTGAAATTGCCTTGCCTGAAATTGTCTGAAATTGCCTTGCCTGGAATTGCCCTGCCTGAAATTTTGGAGCTTTTTTGTTTTAAATTGCCTTGATTGAAATTGCCTGGAAAAGCCTTCCCTTAAATTGCCTTCCCTGCAATAGCCTGATATTTTTTGCCTGGAATTGCTTGGCCTAAAATTGCCTGGCCTGGATTATTTCTGCATAGAATAGTGTTGCCGAAAATTGCCTTGCCTGGAATTGCCATATTGGAAATTTCCTTGCCTGAAATTGCTTGAAACTACCTTGACTAAATTTATTTTGCTTCGAATTGCCTGGAATTGCCTTGGCTGGAATTGTGGTAATGGCATTGCCTAAAATTACCTTTCTTGAGTTTGCCTGGAATTGCTTCGAATGGAATTGCCTTGCCTGAAATTGCTTAAAACTTGTTTGACTAAATTTGCTTTGCCTCTAATTGCCTGGTATTGCCTTTTTTTGTAATTACCAAAAATGGCCTTGCCTGGAACTACTTTTCCTGAGTTTGCCTTTAATTGCCTCGAATGGAATTGCCTTGCCTGGTATTGCCTTGACTTGCTTTGCCTAAATTTGCCTTGCCTGGAATTGCCTGGCCTGTAATTACCTAAAATTTATTTCTGGGAATTGCCTTGCCTGAAATTGCTTGGAATTGCCTGGAATGTCTTTGCCTGAAATCGCCTTGCCTGGAATTGTTGTGCCTGGAAATTTTATGCCTGAAATTGCCTTGCCTAAAATAACGTGGAGTAGCATTGCCTGGAATTGTTTTGCCTGGAATTTTTTGGATTTGCCTTGCCTTGCCTGGAATTGCCCGAAATTGCCTTGCCTAGGATTGCCTTGCCTTGTATTTCCTAAAGTTTTCTTGTTTAAAATTGCCTTGATTCAAATGGCCTTGAAAAGCCTCGCCTGAAATTTCCTTGCTTGGAATTGCCTAAAGTTGTATTGGCTCAAATTGCCTTGGCTGGAGTTGCCTGGAATTGGGATGCCTGACATTTTCTGGCCTGTTATTGCCTGAAATGTTCTTTATTCTAGTTCCCTTGCCAGGAACTGCCTGAAGTTGCCTTATCTGGAATTGCCTTGCCTGTTATTGCCTGGAATTTTTTGACTAGAATTGCGTTTCATAAAATTGCCTTGTTTGGAATTGCCTGAAATGTCCTTACCTGGGATTCAGTTGCCTGTAATTGCCTGAAGTTGCTTTGCATTGGATTGCCTTGCCTGGAGTATCCTGGAATTGCCTTGGCTGGAATTGTTTTGCCTGGATTTGCCTTGCCTGGAATTGCCTAAAGTAGCATTGCCTGGATTTGCCTGCCTGAAATTCCATGAAATAGCCTCTTCTGGAATTGCCTTGTCTGAAATTGCCTTGAATTGCCTTGCCTTAAATTGCTTTGCCTGGAACTTTCTTGTTTAACATTGCCTTGATTGAAATTGCCTGGAAAAGTTTTGCCTGAAATTGCCTTGCTTGGCTGGAATTTTCTGGAATTGCCCTGCCTGGAGTTTCCTTATCTGGATTTCCTGAAAATTTTTCGATTTGAATTTTTGTGCCTGAAATTGTCTGTAGTTGCGTTGTACATGCCTTGCCTGAAATTGCCCTTCTTAAATTGTGTAAAATTTTTGTATTTGGAAATTCATTCCCTGTAATTGCCTGGAATTGTTTTTCCAAAAATTGTGTTTCCTGGATTTGTCTTGCCTGGAATTGCCTGCTGTTGACTTTCCAGAAATTTTTTTTATTTGGGGTAGCGTAGAATGACCTAGCCAGGAATTGTGTTTTCTAGAATTGCCTGGAATTTCCTTGCCTGAAATTGTCTTGCCTTGAACTGGCTGGAATTGCCTTGGCTGGAGTTGCTTGGAAATGTCTTGCCTAAAATTTTCTTGCCTGTAATTGTCTGGAATTTCGTTACATCGAATGTCTTTGCCTGGAATAGCCTGGAATTGGCTTGCCTGGAATTCCCTGCCATTGCCTTGTCTGGAATTGCTTTGCCTTGGATTGCCTAAAATACCCATTCCTGGAATTGCACTGCATGTAATTGCCTGAAATTGCTTTGCCTGGAATGGCCTTGCCCTGAATTGGGTTGCCTGATATTGCCTTGCCGAAATTTCCTGAAATTGCCTTGCCTGGAATTGCATTACCTGGACTTGCCTGGAATTGCCTCGCTTGGAATTGCCGAGATTTGTTTTGCCTGGAATTACCTTTACTGAGTTTGCCTGGAATTGCCTCGAATGGAATTGCCTTGCCTGGAATTGCCTTGACTTGCTTTACCTAACGTTGCCTTGCCTGGAATTGCCTATCCTGTAATTATCCAGAATTTCGTGCCGGGAATTGCCTTGCCTGGAATTTCCTTGCCTGAATTCGCATTGCCTGGAATTGTTTTGCCTGGAATTTTCTGAATTCTCTTGCCTGGAATTGCCTGTAATTTTCTTGCCTAGAATCGCCTTGCCTTGTATTTCCTAAAGTTTCCTTGTTTAAAATTGCCTTGATTAAAATGGCCTTGATAAGCCTTGCCTAAAACTTCCTGGCTTGGAATTGCCAGAAGTTGTATTGGTTCGAATTGTATTGGCTTGAGTTGCCCGGAATTGCCCTGCCTAAAATTTTTTTTTCTGTTGTTGCCTGAAATTTTCTTGATTCTAGTTCCCTTGCCAGGAATTGCCTGGAGTTGCCTTATCTGGAATTGCCTTGCCTGTTATTGCCTGGAATTTCCTTTACTGGAATCGCCTTTGCTGGAATTGCCTTGTTTGGAATTGCCTGAAATGTTTTACCTGGGATTTCATTGCCTGTAATTGTCTGCAGTTGCTTTGCATTGAATTGCCTTGCCTGGATTATCCTGGAATTGCCTTGGCTATAATTATTTTGCCTGGATTTGCCTTGCCTGAAATTGTTTTGCCTGGATTTGCCTTGCCTGGATTTGTCTTGCCTGGAATTGCCTAAAGCTGCATTGCCTGGATTTGGCTGCCTGAAATTCCATGAAATCGCCTCTTCTGGAATTGTCTTGTCTGAAATTGCCTTGAATTGCCTTGCCTGGAATCGCCTTTCTTGGAATTTTCTTGTTTCCTTTTTAAAATTGCCTTAATTGAAATTGCCTGGAAAAGCCTTGCCTGAAATTGCCTTCATTGGAATTGCCTGAAGTTGCCTTGGCTGGAATTGCCCTGACAGGAGTTTCCTTTCATGGAATTTCCTGGAAGATTTTCGACTTGAATTTCCTTGCCTGGAATTGCCTGTAGTTGCGTTGCCTGTAATTGCCTTTCCTGAATTTGCCTAATAATTCTTTTTTCTTTTAGAATTTTATTTCCTGTAATCGCCTGGAACTGTTTTGCCTAACATTGAGTTTCCTGGATTTGTTTTGCCTGGAATTGCCTGCTGTTGACTTTCCCGAAATCTTTCTATTTCGGATGCGTGGAGTGACCTAGCCAAGAATTGTGTCATCTGGAATCCCCGTAACTTCCTTGCCTGGAATTATGTTGCCTAGAACTAACTGGAATGGCCTTAAGTGGAGTTGCTTGGAATTGCATGGCCTAAAATTTCTTGCCTGGAATTGTCTGAAATTTTCTTATATCGAATCTCTTTGCCTGGAATTGCCTGAAATTGACTTGCCTGGAATATCCTGGAATTGCGTTGGCTGGAATTGCCTGCAATTGCCATGTCTCGAATTGCTTTTCCTTGGATTGCCTAAAATACCCCTTCCTGGAATTGCATTGCATGTAATTGCCTGCAATTGCCTTGCCTGGAATTGCCTTCTTTATAATTGCATGGCTGAAATTGCCTTTCCTGGAATTGCCTGGAATTGCCATACCTGGAAGTGCCTTGCTTAGAAATGCCTGGAAATGCCTTTTCTAAATCCGCTTTTCCTGGAATTCCCTGGATTTGCCTTGCCAGGAATTGCCTTGCATGAAATTGCCTGTCCTGGAGTTGACTGGAATTGCCTTACCTAAAATTATTTTGACTTGAATTGCATGGAATTTTTTTGCCAAAGATTACCTTGCCTCGAGTTGCCTGGAATTCTCTTACCTAAAATTGTTTTGCCTGGTATTGGCCGGAATTGCCTTGCCTGGAATTGCCTTCTATATGATTGCCTTGCTCGAATGGCCTTTTCTGGAATTGCCTGAAATTGCTCTACCTGACAATGCTTTGCCTAAAAATTGCTGGAATTGCCTTGCTTGAAACTGCATAGCCGAAATTTGCCTGGACTTGCCATGCTAGAAATGGTCTTGCCTGGAATTGTTTGAAATTGCCTTGCCTGGAATGGCCTTGTTTATAATTTCCTGGAGTTGCCTTGCCTAGAATTGCCACCCCTGGAATTGCCTTAAATTGCTTTGCCTAGAATCGCTTTGCCTTGTATTTCCTAAAGGTTCCTTGTTTAAAATTGCCATGACTAAAATGGCCTTGAAAAGCGTTGCCTGAAATTTCCTCTCTTGGAATTGCCTGAAGTTGTATTGGCTCGAATTGTTTGGCTGAAGTTGCCTGGAATTGCCCTGCCTAAACTTTTCTTGCCTGTTTTTTTCTGAAATGTTCTTGATTCTAGTTCCATTTCCAGGAATATCCTGGAGTGGCCTCTTCGGGAATTGCCTTGCCTAGTATTGCCTGGAATTTCTTTGACTGCAATGGCCTTTCCCGGAATTGCCTGGAATTACCTTGTTTGGAATTGCCTGAAATTTTCTCACCTGGGATTGCATTGCCTGTAATTGTGTGGAGTTGCTTTGCCTTGAATTGCCTTGCCTGGAGTATCCTGGAATGGCCTTGACACGAATTGTTTTGCCTGGATATGCCTTGCCTGGAATTGCCTTGCCTGGAGATACCTAAAGTTGCATTGCCTGGATTTGCCTGCCTGACATTCCATGAAATAGCCTCTTCTGAAATTGCCTTGTCTGAAATTGCCTTGAGTTGCCTTGCCTGGGATCGTCCTGCCTGTAATCTTCTTGTTTCCTTGTTTAAAATTGCCTTCATTGAAATTGCCTGGAAAAGCCTTGCCTGAAATTTCCTCGCTTGGGATTGCCTGAAGTTGTATTGGCTCGAATTGCCTTGGCTGGAGTTGCCTGGAATTGCCCTGCCTAAACTTTTTTTTGCCTGTTATTCCCTGAAATATTCTAGATTCTAATTCCTTTTCCAGGAATTTCCTGAAGTTGCCTTATCTGGAATTGCCTTGCCTAATATTGCCTGCAAATTCCGTAACTGCAATGCCCTTTCCTGGAATTGCCTGGAATTGCATTGTTTGGAATTGCCTGAAATTTCCTTACCTGGGATTGCATTGCCTGTAATTGTGTGGAGTTGCTTTGCCTTGAATCGACTTGTCTGGAGTACTTTGGAATTGCCTTGCCAGGAATTGTTTTTCCTGGATATGCCTTGCCTGGAAATGCCTAAAGTTGCATCGCCTGGATTTGCCTGAGTGAAATTCCATGAAATAGCCTCTTCTGGAATTGCCTTGTCTGAGATTGCGTTGAGTTGCCTTGCCTGAGATTGCCCTGCCTGGAATTTTCTTGTTTCCTTGTTTAAAATTGCCTTGATTAAAATTGCCTGAAAAAGCCTTGCCTGAATTTGTCTTGACTGGAATTGCCTGAGGTTGCCTTGGCTGGAGTTGCCTTACCTGGAATTTTCTGGAAGTGTTTCAACTCGTATTTCCTTGCCTGGTATTGCCTGTAGTTGTGTTGTCTGTGATTGCCGTCCCTCAAATTGCCTAATAATTTTTTTTTTGGAATTTTATTTCCTGTAATTGCTTGGAATTGTTTTGCCTAACATTGTGTTTCCTGGATGTGCCTTGCCTCGAATTGCCTGCTGTTGCCTTTCCAGACATTTTTTTATTTGGAAATGCGTGGAGTGACCTAGCCAGGGATTGTGTTCTCTGGAATTGCCCGTAACTTCCTTGCCTGCAATTGTTTTTCCTCGAACTGGCTGGAATTGCCTTGGCTTGAGCTGCCGGAAAATACCTTGCCTAAAATGACTTGCCAGGAATTGTCTGGAATTTTCTTATATCGAATGCCTTTGCCTGGAATTGCCTGAAGTTGCCTTGCCTGGAATATCCTGTAATTGCCTTGGCTGGAGTTGCCTGCAATTGCCATGTCTGGAATTGCTTAGCCTTGGATTGCCTAAAATACCCGTTCCTGGAATTGCATTGCATGTAATTGCCTGCAATTGCCTTGCCTGAAATTGCCTTCTTTATAATTGCCTCGCTGAAATTGCCTTTCCTGGAATTGCCTGGAATTGCCATACCTGGAAGTGCCTTGCTTAGAAATGCCTGGAAATGCCTTGTCTAAATCGGCTTTTCCTGGAATTCCCTGGATTTGCCTTGCCAGGAATTGCCTTTGCTGGAGATGACCACAATTGCCTTACCTCAAATTATTTTGACTTGAATTGCATTGAATTGTCTTGCCTATAATTACCTTTCCTCGAGTTGCCTGAAATTTTCTTACCTGAAATTGTTTTCCCTGGTATTGCCCAGAATTGCCTCGCCTAAAATTGTCTTTTATATAATTGCATTGCTGGAATGGTTTTTCCTGGAATTGCCTGTAATTACTCTACCTGAAAGTTTCTTGCATAAAAATTGCTGAATTGTTTTGCCTGAAACTGCCTTGCCTGAAGTTGCCTGGATTTGCCTTGCCAGATGTTGACTTGCCTGGAATTGTTTGAAATTGCCTTGACTGGAATTGCGTTACCTATAATTTTCTGGAGTTGCCTTGCTTGGAATTGCCATTCCTGGAATTGCGTGAATTTGCCTGGCCTGGAGTCGCCTTGCCTTCTATTTCCTAGAGTTACCTTGTTTAAAATTGCCTCGATTAAAATGGCCTTGAAAAGACTTGCCTGAAATTTCCTCTCCTGGAATTGCCTGAAGTTGTATTGGCACGAATTGCCATGGCTGCAGTTGCCTGGAATTGCCCTGCCTAAACTTTTGTTGCCTGTTATTGCCTGAAATGTTCTTGATTCTTGTTCCAATTCCAGGAATTTCCTAAAGTTTCCTTATCTGTAATTGCCTAGGCTGGATTTGCCTAAAATTTCCTTGACTGCAATGGCCTTTCTTGGAATTGCCTGGAATTGCCTCATTTGGAATTGCCTGAAATTTCCTTACCTGGGATTGCATTGCCTGCAATTGTGTGGAGTTGCTTTGCCTTGAATTGCCTTGCCTGGAGTATTGTGGAATTGCCTTGCCTGGAATTGTTTTGCCTGGATATGCCTTGCCTAAAATTGCCTTGCCTGGAAATGCCTAAAGGTACATTGCCTGGATTTGCCTGCCTGACATTCCATGAAATAGCCTCTTCTGAAATTCCGTTGTCTGTAATTGTCTTGAATTGCCTTGCCCGGGATTGCACTGCTGGGAATTTTTATGTTTCCTTGTTTAAAATTGCCTTGATCGAAATTGCCTGAAAAAGCCTTGCCTGAAATCGACTTGATTGGAATTTCCTGAAGTTGCCTGGAATTGCCCTGCCTGGAGTTTCCTTACCTGGAATTTTGTGAAAATTTTTGGACTCGAATTCTTATGCCTGTAATTGCCTGTAGTTGCTTTGTCTGTAATTGCCTTTCCTGAAATTGTCTAATAATTTTTTTTTGAATTTTATTTTTTGTAATTGGCTGGAATTGTTTTGCCTAACTTTGTGTTTCCTAAATTTGCCTTGCCTGGAATTGCCTGCTGTTGACTTTCCAGAAATTTTTTATTTGGACATGCATGAAATGACCTAGCCAGGAATTGTGTTCTCTGGAATTGCCCGTAACGTCCTTGCCTGGAATTGTCTTGCCTCGAACTGGCTGGAATTGCCTAGGCTGGAGTTGCTTGGAAATGCCTTGCCTAAAATGTCTTGCCTGGAATTATCTGGAGTTTCCTTATTTGGAATATTTTTGCTTGGAATTGCCTGAAATTGCCCTTTCTGGAATTGCTGGAAATTGCTATATCTGCAAGTGCCTTGCGTAGAAATACCTGGAAGTGCCTTGTCTAAATCTGCTTTTCCTGGAATTCCCTGGATTTGCCTTGCCAGAAATTGCCTTGCATGAAATTGCCTGTCCTGGAATTGACTGGCATTGCCTTACCTAAAATTATTTTGACTTGAATTGCATGGAGTTGCTTTGCCTAAATTTATTTTGCCTCGAGTAGCCTGGAATTTTCTGACCTGAAATTGTTTTGCCTGGTATTGCCTGGAATTGCCTTGCCTCGAATTGCCTTCTATATAATTGCCTTGCTGGAATTGCCTTTCCTGGAATTGCCTGGAATTGCTTGACCTGAACGTGCCTTGCCTATATATTGCTGGAATTGCCTTGCCTGAAACTGCCTTGCCTATTGTTGTCTTGATTTGCCTTGCCAGGAATTTTCTTGCCTGGAATTGGTTGAAATTTTCTGGCCTGGAATTGCCTCACCTACAATTATCTGCAGTTGCCTTGCCTGGAATTGCCTTGCATGGAATTGCCTGAAATGGCCTTCCTTGGAATCGCCTTGCCTTGTATTTCCTCTAGTTGCTTTGTTGAACATTGCCTTGATTAAAATGGCCTTGGAAAGCCTTGCCTGAAATTTCCTCGCTTGGAATTGCCTGAAGTTGTATTGGCTCGAATTGCCTTGGCTGGAGTTGCCTGGAATTGCCCTGCCTAAACTTGTCTTGCCTGTTATTCCCTGAAATGTTCTTGATTCTAGTTCCATTTCTAGGAATTTGCTGGAGTGGCCTAATCTGGAATTGCCTTGCCTCATATTGCCTGGAATGTTCTTGACTGCAATGACCTTTCTTGGAATTGCTTGGAATTGCCTTATTTAAAATTGCCGGAAATTTCCTTACCTGGGATTGGATTGCCTGTAATTGTGTTGAGTTGCTTTGTCTTGAATTGCCTTGCCTGGAGTATCCTGGAATTGCCTTGCCTAGAATGGTTTTGCTTGGATATGCCTTGACTGGAATTGCCTTGCCTGGAATTGCCTTGCATGGAATCGCCTTGCCTTCTATTTCCTAAAGTTTTCTTGTTTAGAATTGCCTTGTTTAAAATGGCCTTGAAAAGCCTTGCCTGAAATTTTTTCGCTTGGCATTGCCTGAAGTTGTATTGGCACGAATTGTTTTGCGTGGCGTTGCCTGGAATTGCCCTGCCTAAACTTTTCTTGCCTGTTATTCCCTGAAGTGTTCTTGATTCTGTTTCCATTTCCACGAATTTCCTGGAGTTGCATTATCTGGAATTGCCTTGCCTGATATTGCCTGGAATTTCCTCGACTGCAATGGGCTTTCGTGGATTTGCCTGGAATTGCCTTGTTTGGAATTGCCTGAAATTTTTTTACCTGGGATTGCATTGCCTGTAATTGTGTGGGGTTGCTTTGCCTTGAATTGCCTTGCCTGGAGTATCCTGGAATTGCCTCGCCTGGAATTGTTTTGCCTGGGATTGCCTGCTATTGACTTTCCAGAAATTTTTTTATTTGGATATGAGTGGAATGACCTAGTTAGGAATTGTGTTCTCTGGAATTGCCTGTAACTTTTTTGTCTGGCATTGTCTTGCCTCGAACTGGCTAGAATGGCCTTGGCTGGAGTGGCATGGAAATGCCTTGCCTAAAGTCTCTTTCCTGGAATTGTTTGGAATTCCCTTATATCGAATCTCTTGGCCTGGAATGGCCTGAAATTGCCTGGCCTGAAATATGCTGGAATTGCATTGGCCGGAATTGCCTGCAATTGCCGTGTCTGGAATTGCTTTGCCTTGGATTGCCTAAAATACCCGTTCGTGGAATTGCATTGCATGTAATTGCCTGAAATTGCCTTGCCTGGAATTGCCTGCTTTATAATTGCCTTGCTAAAATTGCCTTTCTTGGAATTGCCTGGAATTGCCATACCTGGAAGTGCCGTGCTTAGAAATGCCTGGAAATGCCTAGTCAAAATCTGCTTTTCCTGGAATTTCCTGGATTTCCCTTACCAGGAATTGCCTTGCATAAAATTGCCTGTCTTGGAGTTGACTGGCATTCCCTTACCTTAAATTACTTTGACTTGAATTGTTTAAAATTCCTTGCCTAAAATTACCTAGCCTCGAGTTGCCTGGAATTTTCATACCTAAAATTGTTTTGCCTGGCATTGCCTGGAAATATGTGGCCTGGAATTGCTTTCTATATTATTGCCTTGCTAGAATGCCCTTTCCTGGAATTGCCTGGAATTGCCTGGAATTTCTCTACCTGAAAGTGCCTTGCCTAGAAATTGCTGGAATTGCCTTGCCTGAAACTGCCTTGCCTGAAGTTGCCTGGATTCGCCTCTCCAGGAATTGTCTTGCCTGGAATTATTTGAAATTGTTTTTTCTGGAATTGGTTGCTTATAATTTTCGGCAGTTGCCTTGCCTGAAATTGCCTTGCCTGGAATCGCCTTTCCTTGTGTTTCCTAAGGTTTCCTTATTTAAAATTGCCTTGATTAAAATGGCGGTGAAAAGCCTTGCCTGAAATTTCCTCGTTTGGAATTGCCTGAAGTTGTATTGGCTCGAATTGCCTTGGCTGGAGTTGCCTGGAATTGCCCTGCCTAAAGATTTCTTGCCTGTTATTCCCTGAAATGTTCTTGATTCTAGTTCCATTTCCAGGAATTTCCTGGAGTTGCCTTGTCTGGAATTGCCTTGCCTGATACTGCCTGGAATTTCCTTGACTGCAATGGCCTTTCCTGGAATTGACTGGAATTTCCTCGGTTGGAATTGCCTGAAATTTCCTTACCTGGGATTGCATTGCCTGTATTTGTGTGGAGTAGCTTTGCTTTGAAATGCCTTGCCTGTAGTATCCTGGAATTGCCTTGCCAGGAATTGTTTTGCCTGGATATGCCTTGCCTGGAATTGCCGTGCCTGGAAATGCCTAAAGTTGCATTGCCTGGATTTGCCTGCCTGACATTCCATGAAATAGCCTCTTCTGGAATTGCCTTGTCTGAAATTGCCTTGAATTACTTTGCCTGGGATCGCCCTGCCTGGAATTTTCTTTTTTCCTTGTTTAAAAATGCCTTGATTGAAATTTCCTGAAGTTGCCTTGGCTGGAGTTGCCTGGAATTGCCCTGCCTGGAGTTTTCTTACCTCGAATTTTCTGGAAGTTTTTGGACTCGAATAGCCTTGCCTGGAATTGCCTGTAGTTGCATTGTCTGTAACTACCTTTCCTGAACTTGCTTAACACTTTTTTCTTGGAATTTCATTTCTTGTAATTGCCTGAAATTGTATTTCTTAACACTGTGTTTTCTGGATTTCCCTTGCCTGGAATTGCCTTCTATATAATTGCCTTAGTGGAATTGCCTTTCCTGGAATTGCCCGGAATTGCTCTACCTGAAAGTGCCTTGCCTAGAATTTGCAGAAATTGCCTTGCCTGAAACTGCCTTGCCTGAAGTTGCCTGGATTTGCCTTGCCAGTAATTGTCTTGCCTGGAATTGTTTGAAATTGCCTTGCCTGGAATTGCCTTGCCTATATCTGTCTGCAGTTTCCTTGCCTGGATTTGCCTTGCCTGGATTTGCCTGAAATTGCCTTCCCTGGAATGGCCTTGCCTTGTATTTCCTATAGTTGCTTTGTTGAACATTGCCTTGATTAAAATGACCTTGGAAAGCCTTGGTTGAAATTTCCTAGCTTGGAATTGCCTGAAGTTGTATTGGGTCGAATTGCCTTGGCTGGAGTTGCCTGGAATTGCCCTGCCTAAAGTTTTCTTGCCTGGTATTCCCTAAAATGTTCTTGATTCTAGTTCCATTTCCAGGAATTTCATGAAGTTGCCTTATCTGGAGTTGCCTTGCCTGATATTGCCTGGAATTTCCTTGACTGCAATGGCCTTTCCTGTAATTGCCTGGAATTGCCTTGTTTGGAATTGCCTGAAATTTCCTAACCTGGGATTGCATTGCCTGTAATGGTGTGGAGTTGCTTTGCCTTGAATTGCCTTCCCTGGAGTATCCTGGAATGTCCTTGCCTGGAATTGTTTTGCCTGGATATGCCCTACCTGGAATTGCCTTGCCTGGAAATGCCTAAAGTTGCATTGCCTGGATTTGCCTGCCTGACATCTCATGAAATAGCCTCTTCTGGAATTGCCTTGTCTGTTATTGCCTTGAATTGCCATACCATGGATCTCCCTGCCTCGAATTTTCTTGTTTCCTTGTTAAAAGTTGCCTTGATTGAAATTGCCTGAAAAAGCCTTGCCTGAAATCGACTTGATTTGATTTGCCTGAAATTGCGTTGGCTGGAGTTGCCTGGAATTTCCCTGCCTGGAGTTTCCTTACCTGGAATTTTCTGGAAGTTTTTCGACTTAAATTTTTTTGCCTGGAATTGCCTGTAGTTGCCTGGTCTGTAATTGCCTTTCCTGAAATTGCCTAATAATTGTTTTTTGTAATTTCATTTATTATAATTGACTGTAATTGTTTTGCCTAACATTGTGTTTCCTGGATTTGCCTTTCCTGGAATTGCCTGCTGTTGACTTTCCAGATACTTTTATATTTGGACATGCATGGAATGACCTAGCCAGGAATTGTGTTCTCTGGAATTGCCCATAACTTACTTGCCTGGATTGTCTTTCCTCGAATTTGCTGGAATTGCCTAGGCTGGTGTTGCTTGGAAATGTTTTGCCTAGAATATCTTGCCTGGAATTGTCTGGAATTTTTCTATATCGAATCTCTTTGCCTGGAATTGCCTGAAATTGCCTTGCCTGGAATATCCTGGGATTGCCTTGGTTGGAATTGCCTGCAATTGCCATGTCTGGAATTGCTTTGCCTTGGATTGCCTAAGATACTCGTTTCTGGAATTGCATTGCATGTAATTGCCTGAAATTGCCTTGCCTGGAATCGCCTTCTTTATAATTGCCTTGCTGAAATTGCCTTTCCTGAAATTGCATTTAATTGCCATACCTGGAAGTGCCTTGCTTCGTAATGCATGGAAATGCCTTGTCTAAATCTGCTTTTCTTGGAATTCCCTGGATTTGCCTTGACAGGAATTGCCTTGCATGAAATTGCTTGTTCTGAAGTTGACTGGAGTTGCCTCACCTAAAATTATTTTGACTTGAATTGCATGGAGTTGCTTTGCCTAAATTTATTTTGCCTCGAGTAGCCTGGAATTTTCTGACCTGAAATTGTTTTGCCTGGTATTGCCTGGAATTGCCTTGCCTCGAATTGCCTTCTATATAATTGCCTTGCTGGAATTGCCTTTCCTGGAATTGCCTGGAATTGCTCAACCTGAAAGTGCCTTGCCTATATATTGCTGGAATTGCCTTGCCTGAAACTGCCTTGCCTATTGTTGCCTGGACTTGCCTTGCCAGAAATTTTCTGCCTGGACATGTTTGAAATTTTCTGGCCTGGAATTGCCTCACCTACAATTATCTGCAGTTGCCTTGCCTGGAATTGCCTTGCATGGAATTGCCTGAAATGGCCTTCCTTGGAATCGCCTTGCCTTGTATTTCCTCTAGTTGCTTTGTTGAACATTGCCTAAAGTTTTCTTGCCTTTTATTCCCTGAAATTTTCTTGATTCTAGTTCCATTTCCAGGAATTTCCTGGAGTTGCCTTATCTGGAATTGCCTTGTCTGATATTGCCTAAAATTTCCTTTACTGCAATGGCCTTGCCTGGCATTGCCTTGCCTGAAAATGCCTAAAGTTGCATTGCCTGAATTTGCCTACCTGACATTCCAGCAAATAGCCTCTTCTGGAATTGCCTTGTTGTAAATTGCCTCGAATGGCCTTGACTGAAATCGCCCTTTCTGGAGTTTTCTTGTTTTTTTGTTTAAAATTGCCTTGATTGAAATTGCCTGACGAAGCCTTGCCTGAAATTTCGTCGCTTGGAATTGCCTGAAGTTGTATTGGCTCGAATTGCCTTGGCTGGAGTTGCCTGGAATTGCCCTGCCTGAACTTTTCTTGCCTGTTATTCCCTGAAATGTTCTTGATTCTAGTTCCATTTCCAGGAATTTCCTGGAGTTGCCTTATCTGGAATTGCCTTGCCTGATATTGCCTGGAATTTCCTTGACTGCAATGGCCTTTCTTGGAATTGCCTGGAATTGCCTGGAATTGCCTGAAATTTTCTAACCTGGGATTGCATTGCCTGTAATGGTGTGGAGTTGCTTTGCCTTGAATTGCCTTCCCTGGAGTATCCTGAAATTGCCTTGCGTGGAATTGTTTTGCCTGGAAATGCCTAAAGGTGCATTGCCTGGATTTGCCTGCCTGACATCCCATGAAATAGCCACTTCTGGAATTGCCTTGTCTGTAATTGTTTTGAGTTGCCATTTTCTTGTTTCCTTGTTAAAAATTGCCTTGATTGAAATTGCCTGAAAAGCCTTGCCTGAAATCGACTTGATTGGACTTGCCTGAAGTTGCGTTGCCTAGTGATGCCTGGAATTGCCCTGCCTGGAGTTTCCTTACCTGGAATTTTATGGAAGTTTTGCGACTTGATTTTTTTGCCTGGAATTGCTGGTAGTGGCCTTGTCTGTAATTGCCTTTCCTGAAATTGCCTAGTAATTGTTTTTTCTAATTTCATTTAACATAATTGACTGGAGTTGTTTTACCTAACATTGTGTTTCCTGGATTTGCCTTGCCTGGAATTGCCTGCTGTTGACTTTCCAGAAATTTTTATATTTGGACATGTGTGGAATGACCTAGCCAGGAATTGTTTTTCTCTGGAATTGCCCGTAACTTACTTGCCTGGATTGTCTTTCCTCGAATTTGCTGGAATTGCCTTGGCTGGTGTTGCTTGGAAATGTTTTGCCTAGAATATCTTGCCTGCAATTGTCTGGAATTTTTTTATATCGAATCTCTTTGCCTGGAATTGCCTGAAATTGCCTTGCCTGGAATATTCTGTGATTGCCTTGGCTGGAATTGCCTGCAATTGCCATGTCTGGAATTGCTTTGCCTTGGATTGCCTAAAATACTCGTTCCTGGAATTGCATTGCATGTAATTGCCTGAAATTGCCTTGACTGGAATTGACTTTTATATAATTGCCTTGCTGTAATGGCCTTTCCTGGAATAGCCTGGAATTGCTCTACCTGAAAGTGCTTTGCCTAGAGATTGCTGAAATTGCCTTGCCTGAAACTGCCTTGCCTGAAGTTGCCTGGATTTGCCGTGTCAAGAATTGTCTTTCCTAAAATTGTTTGAAATTCCCTTGCCTGGAATTGCCTTGCCTATAATTTTCTGGAGTTGCCTTGCCTGTAATGCCTTGCCTGGAATTACCTAACATTTTCTTGCCTAGAATCGCCTTGTCTTCTATTTCCTAAAGTTTCCTGGTTTAAAATTGCTTGATTAAAATGGCCTTGAAACGCCTCACCAGAAGTTTTCTCGCTTGGAATTGCCTGAAGCTGTATTAGTTCGAATTGCCTTTTCTGGAGTAGCCTAGAATTTCCCTGCCTAAATTTTCTTGCCTGCTATTCCCTGAAATGTTCTTGATTCTAGTTAAATTTTAAAAAATATCTTAGAGTTCTCTTATCTGGAATTGCCTTGCCTGATATTGCCTGGAATTTTATTGACTGCAATGGCCTTTCCTAAAATTGCGTGGAATTGCCTTGTTTGGAATTGCCTGAAATTTCCGTACTTGAAATTGCATTGCCTGTAATTGTGTGGAGTTGCATTGCCTTGAATTCCATTGCCTGGAGTATTTTTGAATTGCCTTGCCTGGAATTGTTTTGCCTGGATATGTCTTGCCTTGAATTGCCTTGCCTGGACTATCCTCAATACTGAGGAGTCTATTTCCTATCAACTCCCTTTCTGAGTCTAACAGAAAAATTAACACATGCAGAATTATAAGGAGTAAATGTCATATAACCCCTCCTTCAGAGCCTTATTGAATAATTGATACCTGGAGAAACATTTGGAGCCGCTTTCATATGGTCATTCATTCAGAGCATCAGTAAAGAGTGCACACCTGTGGAATGGCCAGGTGTCTATTTGCTTTGGCCACACATTCAGAACATCAGTGAATAATACGCACCTGTGGTATAGTCAGGAGTCTATTTTATAAGGCCCCTCATTCAGAGGCCGAGTGAATAATACACACAGGGGGAATAGTCAGGAATCTGTTATATATTGCCACTTACTCAGAGCCTCAGTAAATAATGCACACCTGGGAAATAGTCAGGAGTCTATTTCATATGGACACTCTTTCAGAGCCTCCCTGAATAATAAACACATTGGGGCGAGTCAGGAATCTGTTTCTTATGGCCACTCACTGAGACTCCCTGGGAATAGTGCACACTTGGGGAATTGTCAGGGGTCTATTTTATATGGCAACTCATAAAGAAACTCAGTGAATAAGACACACCTGGGGAATAGTCAGGAGTGTATTTCAATTAAGCACACACTAAGAGGCTCAGTGAATTATACACAACTGGGGAAGGATCAGGAGTCAATTTCATCTGGACTCTCACTCAGAGCTTCATTGAATAATGCACTCCTGCGGAATAGTCAGGAGCCTAATTGATATCGCTACTCATTCAGAGCCTCTCTTAATAATATGCACCTCGGGGATATTTAGGTATCTATTTCATATTACCACTGATTCAACGCCTTAGTAAATAATGCATATCATACCTGGAGAGTACTCAACAATCTATTTCATATGGCCAGTCATTCCTCACCTCAGTGAATAATGCACACCAGGGGAATAGTCAGGATTCTATTTCTTATGGACAGTCATTCAGACCTTCACTGAATAATGCACATGTTTGTCATAGTGATAAATCTGTTTCATATGGGCAGTCATTCAGAGCCTTGCTGAATGGTACACGGCTGTGGAATAGTCAGGAGACTCTTTTATATAGCCACTCATTCAGAGGCTCAGTGAAACATGCACGCCTGAGGAGTACTGGGGATTTTATTTCAAATGTCCCTTCATTCTAACATCAGTGAAAAATACACACCTGGGGAATAGTCAAGGGTCTATTTCATATGGCCACTCATTCAGAGCCTCTGTGAGTGACACACACTTGGGGAATTATCAGGATTCTATTTCATACGAACAGTATTGAGAGCCAAACTGAATAATGCACATCTTGGGAATAGTGAGGAGTCTGATTTGAGCACTCTCTCAGTGCCTCAGTGAATAATACACATCATGGGAATACTGAGGAGTCTTTTTAATATTGCCCCTCTTTCACAGCCTTTCGAAGTAGTGCAAGTTTGGGGAATTGTCAGGAGTTCATTTAGAATGGCAACTCATTCAGAGACTCAGTGAAAAATACACACCACGGGAACAGTGAGGATTCTATTTTCAATGGCTACACATTCAGAGCCTCAGTGAATAATGCACACCTGAGGTATAGTCAGTAGTCTATTTCATATGCCCACTCTTTCAGAGTCTCACTGAATAACCACCCCTGTGGAGTGCTGAGAGGTCTATTCCATATGGCCACTCATTTTGAGCCTCACTGAATAATACACACCTGAGTAATAGCCAGGAGTTTATTTCTTCAGGCTAATCATTCAGAAGCTCAGTGAATTATACACACCTGGGAAATAGTCAGGAGTCTACTTCATATTGCTCCTCATTCAAAGCCTAAGTGAAAAATGAACACCTGTTGAGTCCTCAGGAATATATGTCATATGGCCTCTCATTCAGCACCTCACTGAATGACACACACGTGGGAATAGTTGGAATTCTATTTAATATGGACACCCATTTTGAGACTCCCTGAATAACCTATACATGTAGAATAGTGAGGAGTCTGTTTCATATCGCTCCTCCTTCCGAGTCTTACTGAGTAATACACACCTGGCGAATTTTCAGCAGTCTATTTCGTATGGCCTGCATTCAGAGCCTCATTGAAAAATGCATACCTGGAGAAAAATTTGGAGTCTCTTTCATATGGCCATTCATTCACAGCGTTGGTGAATAATGTACACATGTGGAGTAGCCAGGTGTCTATTTCCTTTGGCCACACATTGAGAACCTCAGTGAATCATGCACACCTGTGGAATAGACAGGAGTCTATTTCACACAGCCCCTCATTCAGTGCCCGTGTGAATAAAACCCACCTGGAAAATTATCAGGAGTCTATTTCACATTGCCTTTCATTCATAGCCTCAGTGAATAATTCACACCTGGAAAATAGTCAGCAATCTATTTCATAGGGATACTTTTTCAGAACCTGTCTTAGTAATGCACACATAGGGGATATTCAGAAGTCTATTTCGCATGGCCACTGATTCACAGCCTCCGTGAATAATGCATACCTTGGGAGTACTCAGCAATCTATTTTATATGGCCACTCATTCAGCACCTCAGTGAGTAATGCACACCTGGGGAATAGTCAGGATTCTATTTCTTATGGTCACTCATTTAGACCTTCACTGAATAATGCACACTTTTGAAAGTCAGGATTCTCTTTTATATGGCCACACATTCAGAGCCTCACTGAATGTTACACACCTGTGGAATAGTAAAGAGTCTATTTTATATTTCCACTCATTCAGAGCTGCAGTAAATAATGAATGCCTGGGGAGTACTGAGGATTCTATCTCAAATGACCCCTCATTCAGAGCCTCAGTGAATAATACACACATGGGGAATATTCAAGGCTCTATATAATAATCAATATCTTATTCCATATAACCTGTGATTCAGAGCCAAACTGAATAATGCACACCTTAGGAATAGACAGGTTTCTCTTTCTTATGGACACTCTTTTAGAGCCTCAGTGAAGAATACACACAAGGGGAATATTGATTAGGTTATTTCATATTGCCACTCTTTCAGAGCCCTCTGAATAGTGCAAGTTTAGGGAATTGTCAGGAGTTCATTTACAGTGTCCTCTCATTCAGAGCCTCACTGAGTAATGCATACCTGGAAAAATCTTGGAGTCTCTTTCACATGGCCATTCATTCAGAGCATTAGTGAAGAATGCAAACTTGTGGAGTAGCCACGTGTCTGTTTTTTTGGCGACAGATTCAGAACATCAGTGAATAATACAGATGTGTGGACTAGTCAGGAGTCTGTTTCATACGGTCCCTCATTCAGAGCCTGTGTGAATAAAACACACCTGGAGTCAAGAGTGTATTTTATATTCAAATTCATTGAGAGCCTCAGTGAATAATGCACACATGTGGAATAGACAGGAGTGTATTTCATATGGATACTCTCTCAGAACCACTCTGAATAATACACACATGGGGTAGAGTTAGGAATCTATTTTATATGGCTACTCAGTGAGAGCTTCTGGGAGTAGTGATAACCTGGGGAATTGTCAGGAGTCTATATCGTATGGAAACTCATACAGAACCTCAGTGAATAACACACACCTGGGGAATAGTCAGGAGAGTATTTCAATTGCCCACACATTCAGAAGCTCAGTGAATAATACAAACCTAAGGAATTGTCAGGAGACAATTTCATCTGGACTTTCATGCAGAGCTTCACTGAATAATGAACTCCTGTGGAGTAGTCAGCAGCTAGTTGAAAAAGCCATTAATTCAGAGACTCTCTGAGTAGTAAACTTCTTGCAGATATTCAGGAATCTTTTTCATATGGCCACTCAGAGCCTCACTGAATGATACACACCTGTGGAGTTGTCAAGAGTCTATTTCATATTGCCTCTCATTCAGAGCCTCAGTGAATAATGCACACCTGGGGAGTACTGAGGATTCTACTATAAATAGTAGACACTTGGGGAATAGTCAATGGTCTATTTTATATGATCACTCATTCAGAGCCTCACTGAATGATACGCACCTGGGGAATAGTCAGTATTTTATTTCATATGACCAGTCATTGAGAGCCACGCTGAATAATGCAAACCTTGGGAATAGTCAGGTGTCTTTTTCCTATGGACACTGTTTCAGAGCCTCAGTGAATAATGCACACCTGGTGAATCATGAGGAGTCTGTTTAACATGACCACTCATTACGAGCCTCAGTGAATAATGCATGTCTGTGGAGTACTGAGGAGACTAGTTCATATCACCCCCGATTCTGAGACTCCCTGAATAATGCACACATGGGGAACAGTCAGAAGTCTATTTCATATAGTCACTCAGTAGGACCCCCACGGAATAATACACAACTGGGGAATAGTCAGGAATCTATTTTATATTGCCACTCAGAGAATCAGTGAATAATACAGACTTGGGGAACGCTCAGGAGACTGTTTCACATGGCCAATATTTCAGAACCACAGTGAATAATGCACACCAGGGTAGTAGCCTCTTTCATATGGCCACATATTCAGTGCCTCACTGAATGATACACACCTGGGGAATCGTCAGGATTCTATTCCATACTACCACTTATTAAGAACCTTATTGAATAACTCACAACGAGGCAATAGTCAGGAGTCTATTTTATATGGCCTCTCATTCAGAGCTTCAGTGAATAATGAACCCCTATGGAGTAGTCAGGACGCCGTTTATGATAGCCAGGAATTAAGTGCCTCCCTGAATGATACACGCCCGGGTGACAGTCAGGCATCTATTTCATATGACCTCTCATTCTGTTCCTCACTGAATAATACATACCTGAGGGAGTGGCAGGAGTCTATTTAGTATGGACGCTCATAGAGAACCTCTTTGAATAATGCACACATAGAGAATAATTAGGCGTCCATGTCATATTGATACTCATTTAGACAATCAGTGAATAATGCACACATGTGGAGTAATAAGGAGTCCTTTTCATATGGCCACTCTTTCACAGCCTCACTGAGTATTACACACTTGTGATATAGTCTGGAATCTATTTCTTATGGCCACTCATTCAGAGCCTCACTGAATATTTTATACCTGGGGAATTATCAGGAGCCTATTTTATATGGCCACTCTTTCATAGCCTCACGGAATAATGCACACCTGTGGAATAGTCAGAAGTCTCTTTCATATGGTCACTCATTGAGAGCCTCACTAAATGTACACACCTGGGAAAATCATCAGGATGTTTTATCCCCTGATTCAGAGTCTCACTGAATAATGCACACCTGTGAAATAGTCAGAAGTCTTTTTCATGTGGCCCCTCATTCGGAGCATCACTGAATAATGTGGAGTAGTCAGGAGTCTATTTCATGTAGCCACATATTCAAAGGCTCAGTGAATAATACACACCTGTGGGATAGTAAGGAATCTAATTAATATGGCCACTTATTCTGAGACTCACTGAATAATACACACCTGGAGAATAATTTGGAGTCTATTTCTGATGGGAATTCATTCAGACCCTCAGTGAATAATGCACAACTGTGCAGTAGCCAGGAGTCTCTTTCATCTGGACACTCATTCATAGCCTCAGTGGATAATATGCACCTGTGAAATAGTCAGGAGTCTATTTCATATGGAAACTCATTCAGAGCCTCAGTGAATAATACATACTTGGGGAATAGTCAAGAGTCTATTTTATATGGCTACTCTTTGAGCGCCTCACTGAGTGATACACACCTGGGGAATAGTCAGAACAATTTCATGTGAACACTCTTTGAGAGCTTCACTGAATAATGCACACCTGTGGAATAGTCAGGAATCTATTTTGTTTGGTCTCTCTCTCAGAGCTTCAGTGAATAACACACACCTAAAGAATAGTGAGGAGTCTATTTCATGTGGCCACTCATTCAGAGCCTCATGGAATAGTGAACACCTGGAGAATTCTCGAGTCTATTTGGAAGGGCAATGGACCTTTGGAAGGGCAAAAGACCATTATTGCACACGGGGGAATAATCAGGAGTCTATTGCTTATGCCCACTCATCCAGCCCCTCAGTGAATAATGTATGTCTGTTGAGTACTGAGGGGTCTGTTTCATATGGCCACTCATTTTGAGCCTCACTGAATAGTACATACCTGGAAAAAAGTCAGGAGTGTATTTCACAAGGCCACTCATTCAGAGGCTCAGTGAATAATTCACACCTGTTGAGTACTCAGGAGTCTTTTTTATATGGTGAATCATTCAGAGCCTCACTGAATGATACACACCTTGCGAATAGTAGGGATTCTGTTTAATATGACCACTGATTATGAGCCTCAGTGAATAACGCATGTCTGTGGAGTACTGAGGAGACTAATTCATATCGCCCCCCATTCTGAGATTCCCTGAATAATACACACCTGTGGAATAATCAGAAGTCTATTTCATATGGCTACTTATTAGGACTCCCAAGAAATAATACACAACTGGGGAATAGTCAGGAGTCTATTTCATATGGCCACTCAGAGAATCAGTGAATAATGCACACATGAGGAATACTCAGTGAATATTAGGATTCTATTTTATATGGCTGCTCAGAGCTTCAGTGAATAATGCACACCACGGTAATAGTCAGGAGCCTCTTTCATATGACCACTGATTCAGTATCTCACTGAATAATACACACCTGGGGAATCGTAAGGATTCTATTCCATATGACCACTCATTCAGAGCCATACTGAATAATGCACAATGGGGCAATAGTCAGGAGTCTATTTCATTTGGCCTCCCATTCAGAGCTTCAGTGAATAATGAACACCTGTGGAGTAGTCAGGACTCTATTTAACATAGCCACAAATTAAGCAACTCCCTGAATTATACACACCTGTGTGATAGTCAGGCGTCTATTTGATATGGACACTCACACAGAACCTCTTTGAATAATGCTCATGTGGGGAATAACCACTAGTCTATTTCATATGGTGATTCATTTAGAGAATCACCATATGATTCTCTAAGAATAACGCACACCTGTGGAGTAAAATGGAGTCTATTTCGTATGGCCACTCCTTCAGTGTTTCAGTTAATAATATATGTATATATATAAAATATATATATATTATATATATCTGGAATAGTCAAGAATCTCTTTCATATGGCCACTCGTTCAGGGCCTCAGTGAATAATACACCCCTGGGAAATGGTGAAGAGTCTACTTCAAATGGCTACACATTCAGAGTCTCTGTAAATAATGCACACCTGGGGAATAGTCAGGAGTCTCTTTCTTATGCCCACTTATTCAATCTCATTCAATAATACACACCTGGGGAAGAGTTAAGAGTCTACTTTATATAGCCCCTCATTTAGAGCCTCAGTGAATAATGCACATCTGGGGAATAGACACTAGTCTATTTTATATGGCCACAAAATCAATGCACAGCTTTGGAATAGTGAGGAGTCTATTCCATATGCCCACTTAATCAGAGTCTCAGTCAATAATACACACCTGAAGATAGTCAGGAATCTATTTCATATGGTCAGTAACTCAAAGCCTTATTAAATAACACACAATTGTGGAATAGTTAGGAGGCTATTCCATATGGCCAAACTTTTAGAAACTCAGTGAATAATGCATACCGGGGAATACTCAGGACACTATTACATATGGCCTCTCATTCAGCGCTTCACTGAATAATGAACAGGTGTTCATAGAGTAGTCAGAAGTCTATTTCATATAGCTACACATTCAGAGCCTCACTGAATAATACACACCTGGGGCAAAGTCAGGATTCTATTTTATAGAGCCACTCTTTCAGAGCCCAACCTAAAAATGCACTTTTGGGAGTATTCAGTGGCCACTCATTCAGAGCCTCATTGAATAAGACACATCTATGGAAAAGTCAGGAGTGTATTTCACATTTCATATGGCCACTCACTTATAGCCTCAGTGAATGATGCACAAATGTACAGTACTGAGCAGTCTATTTCATATAGCCACTCATTCAGAGATTCACTGAATAATACAAATATTGGGGATAGTGAGCATCCTATTTCATATGACCACTCATGTAGAGCCTCTCTGAGTAATACACACCTGGGGAAGAGTTAGGAGTCTACTTTATATAGCCACTCATTTACAGCCTCAGTGAATAATGCACACCTGGGGAATAGACACTATTTTATATGGCCACAAAATCAAAGCCTGAGTGAGTAATTCACAACATTGGAATAGTGAGGAGTCTATTCCATATGCCCACTTATTTAGAGTCTCAGTCAATAATACACATCTGGGGAATAGTTCCTTGCTTTGCCTTGCCTTGCTGTGCTTCGCGTTTCCTTGATTTAGATGCCTTTACATGCCCACCCATACCTTGTCTTGCCTTTAGATGCCTTTAAATGTCTTTAGGTGCCTTGCCTTGCCTTGACTTGCCTTTATTTGCTTTGCCTTCAGATACCTTTACATGCCTTTAGATGCCTTGCTTTGCATTGGCTTGCCTTTAGATGACCTTACATGCGTTTATGTGTTTTGTCTTGCCTTGCCTTTAGTTGCCTTTACATGCCTTTGGATGCCTTGTCTTTCCTTGCCTTGCCTTTAGATGCCTTTATATGTCTTTAGGTGCCTTGCATTGCCTTGTATTGCTTTGACTTGCCGTGCCTCTAGAGGCTTTTACAGGACCTCAGATACCTTGCCTTGCCATTAGATGCCGTTATATGTTTTTAGATGCCTTACCTTGCCTTACCATGATTTGCCTTGTCCTTAGATGCTTTTATATGCCTTTAGATTGTTTTCCTTTCCTTCCCTTGCATTCAGATGCCTTTGCATGCCTTCAGATGCCTTGTCTGCCTTGTATTGCATTTAGATGCCTTTCCACGCCTTTAGATGCATTGCCTTGTTTTGCCTTGCTTTGCTTTTAGATGCCTTTACAGGCTCTTAGATGCCTTTTCCTGCCTTGATGTGACTTACTTTTAGATGCCTTTAAATTCCTTTAGATGCCTTGCCTTGCCCTTAGATGTCTTTACATGCATTTAGGGGCATTGCCTTGTCTTGCTCTGCCTTGCCTTTAAATACCTTTACATGCCTTTAGATACCTTGACTTTCCTTGCCTTTAGATGCTTTTATATGCTTTCAGATTTCTTGGCTTAGTTTTAGATGCCTTTTTATACCTTTAGATGCCTTATATTTCCTTGCCTTTCTGTGTCTTGCCTTTCCTTGATTTATATGGCTTTACATGCCTATACATGCATTGCCTTCCCTTGCCTTTAGATGCCTTTAAATGTCTTACCTTGAGTTGCCTTGCCATTTTTGGCTTTGCTTTCAGATACATTTACCTGCCTTTGGATGCCTTGGCTTGCCTTTTCTTGCTTTGACTTTCCCTACCTTTAGATGTATTAACGTGGCTCTAGATGCATTGCCTTGCCTTTAGAGGCCTTTAAATGTTTTTAGATGGATTGCCTTGCCTTTAGATGCCTTTATATTTTTTTAGATGCCTTGCCTTGCCTTTGAATGCCTTTACATGCCTTTATATGACTTGCCTTGCCTAGTCTTTACTTGCCTTGCCTTTAGATGCCTTTACATGCCTTTAGATACCTTGCCTTTCCTTGCCTTTAGATGCCTTTACATGCCTTAAGATGCCTTTCCTTTCCTTTCCTTAAATTTGGATGCCTTTACATGCCTTTAGAGACCTTACGTTGACTTGCCTTGCCTTACCTTGCCTTCAAATGCCTTTACATGCCTTTAGATGCCTTGCCTTGCCTTTGCTAGCCTTTAGATGCCTTTCCACCCTTTAGAAAACTTGTGTTGCCTTGCCTTGTTTTTACATGCCTATGGATGGCTAGCCTCGACTCGCCTTGCCTATAGATACCTTTGTGGGTCTTTTGATGACTTGCCTTGCCTTGACTTGCCCTTAGATGTCATTTCATGTTTTAGGTGTTTTTTCCTTGCCTTGCCTTACCTTTAGATGCCCTGGCAGGCCTTTACATGCCTTGCCTTGCCTTGCCTTCAGATGCATTTACATACTTTTAGATTCCTTGCCTTGCCTTGCCTTGCCTTGCGTTGCCCTTAGATACCTTTACATGTTTTTATATGCCTTGCCTTGCCTGTCTTGCCCTGCCTTGCCTTTAGATGCCTTTACATGCCTTGCATTGCCTTCCAATGCCTTTACATGTCTTTATATAACTTGCCTTGCCTTGTCTTGACTTGCCTTGCATTTAGATGTGTTTATATGCCTTCAGATATTTTTCATTGCCTTGCCTTACCTTTAGGTGCCTTTACATGCTTTTATAGTTTTGCCTTGCCTTGCCTGATCTGTGTTGCCTCTAGATAATTTTATATATATTTATATGCCTTGCCTTGCCTTGTCTTGACTTGCCTTGCCTTTAGATGCCTTTACATGCCTTTAGATGTTTTCTTATGCCTTGAGTTGTCTTGCATTTCCTTACCTTTAGATGCCTTTGCATGCCTTTAGATGTCTTGCTTTGCCTTGCATTGAGTTCCTGTTGGGTTCCTTTACATGCCTTTTAAATGCCTTGCCTTGCCTTGCATTTAGAAGCCTTCCCTTGCCTTGCCTTTAGATGCCTTTACATGCTTCTAGATGCCTTACTTTGCTTTGCCTTGCCTTTACGTGAGATGCCTTTACATGTCTTTAGATGCCTTGCCTTGCCTGTTGTGACTTGCCGTGATTTGACTTGCCTTTAGATAGCTTTCCATTTTTTTGGATGCCTTGCCTTGCCTTGCTTTGCCTTGCCTTTACTTCTCTTGACTTTCCTTACCTTTGGTTGCTTTTACATGTTTTTAGATGTCTTGTCTTGCCTTGTTTTGCTTTGGTTTGCCCTGATTTTAGATGCCTTTACATTTTTTTGGATACATTGCCTTGCCTTGCCCTGTCTTGCCTTAAAATTCGTTTCCATGCATTTAGATGCCTTGCTTTGTCTTGCCTTGCCTTGCTGGAATTTGCCTTGCCTTTAGATGCCTTTACCTGCCCTGCCTTGCTGTGTCTTGCCTTGCCTTTAGATGATTTGCCTTGGATTGCCTTGACTTTAGATGCTTTTATATGATTTTAGATGCTTTGCCTTGCCTTGCCTTGCCTTTAGATGTTTTCCATGCCTTTAGAGACCTGGACTTGCCTTACCTTGCCTAGCATTTAGATGCCTTTCCATGCCTTTAAATGCCTTGCCTTGTTTTGCTTTGGCTTGCCTTGCCTACATATGCATTTAGATGCATTGTTTTGCCTTGCCTTGCATTTTGATGCGTTTACGTGCCTTTACAACCCTTGCCTTGCCTTTCTATTCCTTGCCTTGCCTTGATTTATATGCCTGTACATGCCTATACATGCATTGCCTTCCCTTGCCTTTAGATGCCTTTAAATATCTTACCTTGAGTTGCCTTGCCTTTTCTTGCTTTGCTTTCAGATACCTTTACATGCCTTTGGATGCCTTGCCTTGCCTTGTCTTGCTTTGACTTGCCCTGTGTTTAGATACATTAACATGCCTCTAGATGCCGTGCCTTGCCTTTAGAGGTCTATAAATATTTTTAGATGGCTTGCTTTGCCTTTAGATGCCATTACATTCTTTTAGATGCCTTGACCTGCCTTTAGATGCCTTGCCTTGCCTTTAAATGTTTTGACATGCCTTTATATTACTTGACTTGCCTTCTCTTGACTTGCCTTGCCCTTAGATGCCTTGACAAGCCTTTAGATGCCTTGCCTTTCATTACCTTTAGATGCCTTTCCTTTCTTGCCTTGCTTTCCTTGACTTGAGATGCCTTACATGCCTTTAGAGGCCTTGCATTGCCTTGACCTAACTTGCCTTGCCTTTTCTTCAGATTTTTTTACATGCCTTGCCTAGCCTTGCCTTGCTTTGCCTTGCCCTGCCTTGCCTTGCCTTGCCCTGCCTTGCCCTGCCTTTAAATGTCTTTACGTGCCTTTAGATGCCTTACCTTGCCTTGCCTTGTCTTTAAATGCCTTTACATGCCTTTAGATTGTTTGCCTTGCCTTGCCTTGTCTTCAGATGCCTTTACATGCCTTCAGATGCCTTTTCTGCCTTGCATTGCGTTTAGATGCCTTTCCACGCCTTTAGATGCATTCCCTTGTTTTGCCTTGCTTTGCTTTTAGATGCGTTTACATGCTGTTAGATGTGCCTTGCTGTGACTTGCCTTTAGATGCCTTTAAATTCCTTTAGATTCCTTGCCTTGCCCTTAGATGTCTTTACATGCAATTAGAGGCATTGCCTTGTCTTGCTCTGCCTTGCCGTTAGATGCCTTTACATGCCTTTAGATGCCTTGACTTTCCTTGACTTGCCTTTAGATGCTTTTATATGCTTTTAGATTCCCTGCCTTACCTTTAGATGCCTTTTCATGCCTTTATATGCCTTGCCTTGCCTTGCCTTTCTGTGCCTTGCCTTACCTTGATGTTTATGCCTTTACATGCCTATACATGCATCGCCTTTCCTTGCCTTTAGATACCTTTAAATGCCTTACCTTGAGTTGCCTTACCTTTTTTTGCTTTGCCTTTAGATACCTTTACATGCCTTTGGATGCCTTGCCTTGTCTTTTCTTGCTTTGATTTGCCCTGCCTTTAAATGCATTAACATCGCTCTGGATGCCTTGCCTTGCCTTTAGAGGCCTTTAAATGTTTTTAGATGGATTGCCTTGCCTTTAGATGCCTTTACATTGTTTTAGACGCCTTGCCTTGCCTTTAGATGTCTTTACATGCGTTTAGATAGCTTGCCATGCCTTACCTTGCCTTTAAATACCTTTACATGCCTTTATATGACTTGCCTTGCCTTGTCTTAACTTGCCTTGCCTTTAGATGCCTTTACTGCCTTAAGATGCCTTGCTTTTCCTTACCTTTAGATGTTTTTACATGCCATTACATGTCTAGTCTTGCCTTGACTTGACTTGCCTTGACTTTAGATGCCTTACGTGCCTTTAGACGCCTTACCTTGCCTTACCTAGCCTTCAGATGCCTTTACATGCCTTTAGATGCCTTGACTTGCCTTGCCTTGCCTTTAGATGATTTTATAAATTTTAGATTCCTTGCCGTACCTTTAGATGCCTTTACATGCCTTTAGATTCCTTGCCTTGCCTTTAGATGTTTCTACATGCCTTTAGAGGTCTTGACTTGCCTTGCCTTGCCTTGCATTTGGATGCCTTTCCATGCCTTTAAATGCCTTGCCTTGTCTTGCATTTATATGATTTTACATGCCTTTAAATGCATTGTTTTGCCTTGTCTTGCCTTTTGATGCCTTTACATGCCTTTAGAAGCCTTGCCTTGCCTTGCCTTTCTGCGGCTTTCCTTGCCGTGATTTATATGCCTTTAAATGCATATACATGCATTACCTTCCCTTGCCTTTTGATGCCTTTAAATGCTTTACCTTAGTTGCCTCGCCTTTTTTTTTTTTTGCTTTTCCTTCAGTTGCCTTTTCATTCCTTTAGATGCCTTGCCTTGCCTTTACTTGCTTTAACTTGCCGTGCCTTTAGATGCATTAACATGGCTCTAGATGCCTTGCCTTGGCTTTTGAGTCCTTTAAATGTTTTTAGATGAATTGCCTTTCCTTGCCTTTAGATGCCTTTACATTTGTTTAGATGCCTTTCCTTGCCTTTAGATGCCTTGCCTTGCCTTGCATAGCCTTGCCTTTTTTTGCCTTGGCTTTAGATGCCTTTAAATTCTTTTAAATTCCTTGCCTTGCCTTAGATGTATTTAAATGCTTTTAGAGGCATTGCCTTGTCTTGCTCTGCCTTGCATTTAGATGCCTTTACATGCCTTTAGAAGCCTTTCCTTGCCTTACCTTACCTTCAGATGTTTTACATGCCTTTAGATTCTTGCTTTGCCTTTCCTTTAGATGCCTTTACATGTCTTTAGATTCCTTGCCTTGCCTTTAGAAGCTTCAGATGCCTTCAAATGCCTTGCCTTGCCTTGCTTCTAGATGCCTCTTGATGCCTTACATTACCTTGCCTTGCCTTTAGATGCCTTTACATGCCTTTAGGTGACTTTCTCTGCCTTGCCTTATCTTTATATGCCTTTAGATGCCTTGCCTTGCCTTTTCCAGTCTTTAGATGCCTTTCCACACCTTTAGATGCTTTGCATTGCCTTGCTTGCCTATAAATGTCTTGCCTCGACTTGCCTTGCCTTTAGATACCTTTGCAGGCCTTTCAATGACTTGCCTTGCCTTGACTTGCCCTTAGATGCCATTTCATGCCTTTAGGTGTTTTCCTTTGCCTTGCCTTGCCTCACCTTTAGATGCCCTGGCATGCCTTTAGATGCCTGGCCTTACCTTGCCTTGACTTCAAATGCCTTTACTTGCCTTTATATGACTTGCCTTGCCTTTTCTTGACTTGCCTTGCATTTAGATGACTTGATATGCCTTCAGAATTTTTGCATTGCCTTGCCTTACCTTTAGGTGCCTTTATCTGCTTTTAGATTTTTTACCTTGCTTTGCCTTCCCTTGAGTTGCTTTTAGATAGTTTTACATGCATTTATATGCCTTGCCCTGCCTTGTTTTGCCTTGCCTTGCCTTTAAATGCCTTTACATGTCTTTAGATGCCTTGCCTTGCCTTTAGATGCCTTTAAATGCCTTGAGTTGCCTTGCTTTTTCTTACCTTTACATGCCTTTAGATGCCTTTTCTTTTTTTCTTGATGCTTTTACATGCCTTAAGATGCCTTGCCTTTCCTTACCTTTAAATACCTTTACATGCCTTTATATGTCTTGCATTGCCTTGCATTGAGTTCCCGTTAGGTTCCATTACATGTCTTTAGATGCCTTGCCTTGCCTTGCATTTAGATGCCTTTACATGCCTTTAGATGCCTTGCCTTTTCTTGCCTAGCCTTGCCTTGCTTGCCTTGCATTTAGATGCCTTTACATGCCTTTAGATGCCTTGCCTTTTCTTGCTTAGCCTTGCCTTGCTTGCCTTGCCTTTAGATGCCTTTAGATGCCTTGCCTTTCCTTGATTTTAGATGCCTTTACATGCCTTAGGATGCCTTGCTTTTCCTTACCTTTAGATGCCTTTACATGCCATTAGATGTCTTGCTTTGCCTTGCATAGAGTTTTTGTTAGGTTCCTTTACATGAGTTTAGATGCTTTGCCTTGCCTTGCATTTAGATGCCTTTACATGTCTTTAGATGCCTTGCCTAGCCTTGCCTTGCCTGCCATGCCTTTAGATACCTTTACTTTGTTTTTAGATGCCTTGTTTTTCCTTGCCTTTAGATGCCTTGCTTTTCCTTACCTTTAGATGCCTTTACGTGCCTTTAGATGCCTTGCCTTGACTTGCATTTAGATGCCTTTACATCCCTTTAGATTTCTTGCCTTGCCTTGCCTTGCCTAGCTTTGCCTTGCTTGCCTTGCCTTTAGGTGCCTTTATATGCCTTTGGATGCCTTGCCTTGCCTTTAGATGCCTTTACATGCCTTGCCTTGCCTTGCCTTGCCTTGTCTTGCTTTGACTTGCCCTGTCTCTCGATGCCTTTACATGACTTTAGATGCCTTGCCTTGCCTTTAGATGCCTTTACATTTTGTAATTGCCTTGCCTTGCCTTACATTGCTTTTAGGTGCCTTTGCATGCCTTTAGATGACTTGCATTGCCTTGCCATGCCTTGCCTCTAGATGTCTTTTCATGTCTTTAGATGCTTTGCCTTGCCTTGTCTTGTTTTTACTTGTCCTGCCTTTCGATGCCTTTACAGGCCTTTAGATTCCTTCCCTTGTTAAGTCTTGCCTTGCCTTGCCTTGCCTTTAGATGCCTTTAAATATTTTTAGATGTTTTGCCTTGCCTTACCTTGCCTTTAGATGCCTTTATATGCTTTTAGATGCATTACCTTTACACATTTTTATATGCCTTGTTTCGCTTTCCTGGCCTTGCCTTGACTTGCCTTTAGATGCCTTTATATGCCATTAGATGCCTTACCTTGCCTTGACTTGCCTTGAATTTAGATGCCTTTAGATGTCTTGCCTTGCCTTGCATTTAAATGCCTTTACATGCCTTTGGATGCCTTGCCTTGCCTAGCCTTGCTTTGCTTGCCTTGCCATTAGATGCCTTTACATGCCTCTAGATGTCTTACCTTGCCCTGCCTTGTTTTTACTTTAGATGCCTTTACATACCTTTAGATGCCTTGCCTTGCCCTGCCTAGTCTTGCCTTGCCTTGCCTTGCCTTGCCTTTAGGTGCCTTTACATGCCATTAGATGCCTTACCTTTTTTTGACATGCCTTGACCTTAGATGCCTTTGCATGCCTGTAAATGCCTTGCCTTGTCCTGCTTAGCCTTTAAAGGCCTTTACATGCCTCTAGACGCCTCTCCTTGAATTGCCTTGCCTTGGCTTTAGATGCCTTTACATGCCTTTAGATGCCTCTAGATACCTTACCTTGCCTTTCTTTGCCTTTCCTTGAGATGCCTTTACATGCATTTAGATGCCTTGCCTTGCCTTGCCTTATCTTGTGACTTGCCTTGCCTTTATTTGCCTTTAGATGGTTTTGCATTTTTTTGAATGCCTTACCTTGCCTTGCCTTGACTTGCCTTACCTTTAGTTGCCTTTACATGCTTTTAGATGTCTTGCCTTGCCTTGTCTTGCTTTGACTTGCCCTGCCTTCATATGCCTTTACATGTTTTTGGATGCATTGCCTTGCCTTACCCTGCCTTGTCTTTAGATTCTTTTCAATGTGTTTAGATGCCTTGCCTTGACTTGCCTTGCTGTGACTTGTTTTGTTTTGCCTTGCCTTTAGATGCCTTTAGATGCCTTGCCTTGCCTTTAGATGCTTTGCCTTGCCTTGCCTTTAGATGACTTGCCTTGAGTTGCCTTGATGTTACATACTTTTATATGCTTTTAGATTCCTTGCCTTACCTTTAGATGCCTTTACATGCCTTTGGATGCGTTGTCTTGCCTTGCCTTGCCTTTACATGTTTTTACATGCCTTTAAAGACCTTGCCTTGCCTTGCATTTAGATGTTTTTGCATGCCTTTAAATGACTTGCCTTGCATTTACATGCCTTTAGATGCCTTGCCTTTTCTGGTCTTGCCTTGCATTTAGATGCTTTTACATGCTCTAAATGCATTGTTTTGCCTTTCCTTGCATTTTGATGTCTTTACATACATTTAGAAGCCTTGCCTTGCCTTGTTTTTCTGTACCTTGCCTTACCTTGATTTATATGCTTATACATGCCTATACATGCAATGCCTTCCCTTGCCTTTTGATGCCTTTAAATGCCTTTGCATGCCTTTAGTTGCCTTGCATTTTTTTTGTTTTGCCTTCAGATGCCTTTACATGCCTTTGGATGCCTTGCCTTGCCTTCCTTGCTTTGACTTGCCCTGCCTTTAGATGCTTTTACATGTCTCTAGATGCCTTGCCTTGCCTTTAGATGCCTTTAAATGATTTTAGATGGCTTGCCTTGCCTTTATATGCCTTTACATTTTTTTAGCTGCCCTGCCTTGCCTTTAGATGCCTTCACATGCATTTAGATGCCTTGCCTAGCCTTTTCTTTCCTTGCTTTTCCTTGCCTTTAGGTGCCTTTTCATGCATTTAGATGCCTTGCCTTGCCTGCCATGCTTTGCCTTGCCTTGCCTCGCAGTTAGATGCCTTTAGATGCCTTGCCTTGCCTGCCATGCTTTGCCTTGCCTTGCCTCGCAGTTAGATGCCTTTAGATGCCTTGCCTTGCCGTGTTTTCTACATGCCTTTATATGCCTTTAGACGCCTTGCCTTGCCTTAACTTAACTTGCCTTGTCTTGTCTTTAGATTTCTTTACATGCCTTGCCTTGCCTTTCTTTGCTTTGCCTTGCTCTGTCTTGCCCTTCCTTTAAATGGCTTACCTTGCCTGCCTTTCCTTTAGATGCCTTTACATTTTTTTAGATGCCTTACCTTGCCTTTAGATGCCTTTACATGCCTTGCCTTGCCTTGTTTTTAAATATCTTTACATGCCTTTATATATGACTTGCCTTGCCTTGTTTTGACTTGCCTTGCGTTTAGATGCCTTTGTATTCCTTCAGATTTTCTGCATTGCCTTGCCTTGCCTTTAGGTGCCTTTCCCGGCTTTAAATGCATTGCCTTGCCTTGCCTAGTTTTGCGTTGCCTTTAGATATTTTACATGCATTTATATGCCTTGCCTTGCCTTGTCTTGCCTTGCCTTGTTTTTAGATGCCTTTACATGCCTTTAGATGCCTTGCATTTTTTTCCTTTAGATGCCTTTACATGCCTTTAGATGTCTTGCTTTGCCTTGCATTGAGTTCCCATTAGGTTACTTTACATGCCTTTATATGACTTGCCTTGCCTTCCGTTTAGATGCCTTTACATGCCTTTAGATGTCTTGTCTTGCCTTGCCATGCCTTTCGTTTACATGGCTTTACATGTCTTTAGATGCCTTGAGTTGCCTTGTCTTGAATTGACTTGCACTGCCTCTATGTAACTTTACATGACTTTAGATTTTTTGCCTTGCCTTTAGATGCAATTACAAGTCTTGCCTTGCCTTGCCTTGAATTTAGATGCCTTTTCATGCCTTTAGATGCCTTGCCTTGCCTTTATATGCTTTTAGGTTCCTTGCCTTACTTTTAGATGCTGTTACATGCCTTTAGATGACTTGCCTTGCTTTTAAATGTTTTCACATGCCTTTAGAGGACTTGCCTGGCCTTGCCTTGCATTTAGATGCCTTTCCATGACTTTAAATGCCTTGCCTTGCTTTGGCTTGGCTTGCCTTGCCTTTAGATGCCTTTACATGTTTTTAGATGCCTTGCCTTGTCTTGCCTTGCCTTGCCTTGCATTTAGATGTTTTTACATGCCTTTAGATGCATTCTTTTGCCTTGCCTTTTGATGCCTTCAGAAGATTTGTCTTGCCTTTCTGTGCCTTGCCTTGCTTTCATTTATTTGCCTACATGCCTATACATGCATTGGCTTTAGATGTCTTTAAATGCCTTTACATGCTTTTGCATGCCTTAAGTTGCCTTGCATTTTTTTGTTTTGCCTTCAGATGCCTTTACATGCCTTTGGATACCTTGCCTTACCTTTTCTTGCTTTGACTTGCCCTGTCTTTAGATGCTTTTACATGCCTCTAGATGCATTGCCTTGCCTTTAGATGCCTTTAAATATTTTTAGATGACTTGCCTTGCCTTTAGATGCCTTAACATTTTTTAGATGCCTTGCCTTGCTGTTAGATTCTTTTAAATGTCTTGGCTTCCGTTTCCTTGCCCTGTCTTGCCTGTAGATGCCTTCACATGCATTTAGATGCCTTGCCTTGCCTAGCCTTTTCTTTTCTTGCTTTTCCTTGCCTTTAGGTGTCTTTTCATGCCTTTAGATGCCTTGCCTTGCCTGCCATGCTTTGCCTTGCCATTAGATGCCTTTACATGCCTTTAGATGCCTTGTCTTCCCTTTAATTGCCTTGCCTTGCCGTGTATTATAGATGCCTTTAGATGCCTTGCCTTCCCTTGACTTAAATTGTTTTGCCTTGCCTTTAGATTCCTTTACATGCCTTGCTTTGCCTTGCCTTGCCTTTAGATGCCTTTACATGCATTGCCTTATCTTGCCTGGCCTTGCCTTCAGATGTTTTCACATGCCTTTAGAAGACTTGACTTGTGTTGCCTTGCCTTGCTTTTAAATGCATTTCCATGCCTTCAAATGCCTTGCCTTGCTTTGCCTTGGCTTGCCTTGCCTTCAGATACATGCCTTTGGATGCCTTGCCTTGCCTTGTGTTGCTTTGACTTGCCCTTTTTTAGATGCTTTTACATGCCTCTAGATGCCTTGCCTTGCCTTTAGATGCCTTTAAATGTTTTTAGATGATGCCTTGCCTTGCCTTTAGATGCCTTTAAATGTTTTTAGATGATGCCTTGCCTTGCCTTGCATTTAGATGCCTTTACATTTTTTAGATGCCTTGCTTTGCCTTTAGATGCCTTTAAATGTCTTGCCTTCCATTCCCTTGACTTGCCTTGCCTGTATATGCCCTTAAATGTTTTTAGATAATGCCTTGCCTTGCCTTGCATTTAGATGCCTTTACATTTTTTAGATGCCTTGCCTTGCCTTTAGATGCCTTTAAATGTCTTGCCTTCCATTCCGTTTACTTGCCTTGCCTGTAGATGCCTTCACATGCATTCAGATGACTTGCTTTGCCTAGCCTTTTCTTTCCTTGCTTTTCCTTGCCTTTAGGTGCCTTTTCATGCCTTTATATGCCTTTACATGCCTCTATATGCCTTTAGATGCCTTGCCTTGCCATGTTTTTAGATGCCTTTACATGCTTTTAGACACCTTGCTTTGCCTTGACTTAACTTGCCTTGCCTTGTCTTTAGATTTCTTTACTTTCCTTGCCTCGCTTTGCCTTGCTCTGCCTTGTCCTTCCTTTAAATGCCTTTTTGTGCCTTTAGATGCCTTTCCATTTATTGCCCTGACTTTAAATGCCTTTGCATACCTTCAGATGCCTTGCCTTGCCTGGTCTTTAGATTCCTTTACATGCCTTTAGATTGTTTTCCTTGCCTTGCCTTCAGATGCATTTACATGCCTTCAGATGCCTTGCCTGCCTTGCATTGCGTTTAGGTACCTTTCCATGCCTTTAGATGACTTGCCTTGCCTTGCCCTGTTTTGCCTTGCTTTGCCTTTAGATACCTTTACATGCTGTTAGATGCCTTTCCTTGCCTTGCTGTGACTTGCCTTTAGATGCCTTTAATTTCCTTTAGATCCCTTGCCTTGCTCTTAGATGTCTTTACATGCATTTAGAGGCATTGCCTTGTCTTGCTCTTCCTTGCCTTTAGATGCCTTTACATGCCTTTAGATGCTTGTTTTGCCTTGCCTTGATTTGCCTTGACTTTAGATGCCTTACATGCCTTTAGACACCTTGCCTTGCCTTGCCTTACCTTGCCTTCAGATGCTTTTACATGCCATTAGATGACTGGCCTTGCCTTTATATGCTTTTAGATTCCTTGCCTAACATTTAGATGCCTTTACATACCTTTAGATGCCTTGTCTTGCCTTGCCTTGCCATTCTGTGCCTTGCCTTACCTTGATTTACATGCCTTTGCATGCCTACACATTCATTACCTTTCCTTGCCTTTAGATGCCTTTAAAAGCCTTACCTTGAGTTGCCTTGCCTTTTATTGCTTACCTTTCAGATACCTTTACATGCCTTTGGATGCCTTGCCTTGCCTTTTCTTGCTTTGACTTGCCCTGGCTTTAGATGCATTAACATGGCTCTAGATGCCTTGCCTTGCCTTTAGAGGCCTTTAAATGTTTTTAGATGAATGGCCTTGCTTTGCCTTTGGATGCCTTTACATTTTTTTAGATGTCTTGCCTTGACTTAGATGCCTTTACATGTGTTTAGATGCCTTGCTTTTTCTTGCCTTTAGATGCCTTTACCTGCTTTAAGATGCCTTTCCTTTCCTTACCTTTAGATTCCTTTACATGCCTTTAGATGTCTTACTGTGCCTTGCATTGAGTTCCCGTTAAGTTCCTTTACATGCCTTTAGAGGCCTTGCCTTTCCTTGCAATTAGATGCCTTTACATGCCTTTCAATGCCTTCCCTTGCTTGCCTTGCCTTTAGATGCCTTTACATAACTCTAGATTCCTTACATTGCCTTTACTTTAGATGCCTTTACATGCCTTTAGATGCCTCTTCTTGAATTCCCTTGCCTTGACTTTAGATGCCTTTACATGCCTTTAGATGCCAGTCATTGTCTTGCCTTTAGACGCCTTTATATGCCTTCACACACCTTGTCTTGGCTAGCCTTGCCTTGCCTTTAGATGCCTTTACATGCCTCTAGATACCTTACCTTGCCTTTCCTTGCCTTGACTTTAGATGCATTTACATGCCTTTCCATGCCTTGCCTTGCCTGGCCTTTTGAGGCCTTTACATGCCTTTAGACGCCTCTTGTTGAATTGCTTTGAATTGACTTTAGATGCATTTACGTGCTTTAGATTCCAGGCATTGCCTGCCTTTAGATTCCTTTACATGCCTTTACAGGCATTACCTTGACTAGCCTTGCCTTACCTTGCCTTGCCTTGCCTTTATATGCCTTTACATGACTCTTGATGACTTACCTTGCCTTGCTTTGCCTTTACTTAGATGCCTTTACATGCCTTTAGATGCCTTGCCTTGCTTTGCCTTCCCTTGCCTAGATTTAGATGCCTTTACATGCCTACCCATTCCTTGCCTTGCTAGTAGATGCCTTTAAATGTCTTTGGATGCCTTGTCTTGCCTTGCTTTGCCTTTTCTTGCTTTGCCTTCAGATGCCTTTACATGCCTTCAGATGCCTTTCCTTTCCTTTCCTTGCTGTTAGATAGCTTTACATACCTTTAGATGCCTTGCCTTTAGATGCCTTTGCATGCCTTTATGTGTTTTGTCTTGCCTTGCCTTGCATTTAGATGCCTTTATATGTCTTTAGATGTCTTGCCTTGCCTTGCCTTACTTTCACTTGCCCTGCCTCTAGATGGTTTTACATACTTTAGATGCCTTACCTTGCCTACCATGCCTTTAGATGCCTTTGCATGCCTTTACATGACTTGCCTTGCCTTGCCTTTAGATGCCTTTATATGCCTTGCCTTTACTTGCTTGCCTTGCCTTTAGATGTCTTTTCATGCCTTTGGATGCCTTGCCTTGCTTTGCTTTTCTTTTAGATGCTTTTAGATTCCTTGCCTTGCCTTCCAATGCTTTTATGTGCCTTAAGATGCCTTGCCTTGCCTTGTCTTGTTTTGACTTGTCCTGCCTTTAGTTGCCTTTACAGGCCTTTAGATGCCTGGTCTTGCCTTGCCTAGTCTTGCCTTGCCTTTAGATGCCTTTAAATTTTTAGATGTTTTGCTTTGCATTACCTTGACTTTAGTTGCCTTTACATGCCTTTAGATGTCTTGCCTTGCCTTGTCTTGCTTTGACTTGCCCTGCCTTTAGATGCCTTTACATGTTTTTGGATGCATTGCCTTGCCTTACCCTGCCTTGCCTTTAGATATTTTTCCATGCGTTTTGATGCCTTTCCTTGTTTTGCCTTGCTGTGACTTGCCTTGCCTTGCCTTAAGATGCCTTTACATGCCTTGCCTTGCCTTTAAATGCCTTTTTATGCCTTTAGATGCCCTGCTTTGCGTTGCCTTGCCTTTAGATGCTTTCATATGCTTTTAGATTCCTTGTCTTACATTTAGATGCCATTAGATGCCTTGGCTTTCCTTGCCTTTAAATGTTTTTACATTCCTTTAGAAGACTTACCTTGCCTTGCCTTGCCTTGCATTCTGATGACTTTCCCTGCCTTTAAATGTCTTTCCTTGCTTTGCCTTGGCTTGCCTTGCCATTAGATGCCTTTACATGCCTTTAGATGCCTTGCCTTGCCTTGCCTTGCGTTTAGATGCTTTTACATGTTTTCAGATGCATTGTTTTGCCTTGCCTTGTCTTTTGATGCCTTTAGAAAATTTGCCTTGCATTGCCTTTATATGCCTTGCCTTGCCTTCGCTTTTATTCCTTTACATGCCTATGCATGCATTGCATTTACTTGCCTTTAAATGTCTTTACATGTCTGCATGCCTTGAGTTGCCTTGCATAGTTTTGCTTTGCCTTCAAATGCTTTTACATGCCTTTGGATGCCTTGCCTTACCTTGTCTTTCTTTGACTTGCCCTGCCATTAGATGCTTTTACATGCCTCTAGATGCCTTCCCTTGCCTTTAGATACCTTTAAATGTTATTATATGCCTAACCTTGCCTCTATGTGCCTTTACATTTTTTAGATGTCTTGCCTTGCCTTTAGATGCCTTTAAATGTCTTGCCTTCCTTTCCCTTGCCTTGCATTGCCTGTAGATGCCTTCACATGTATTTAGATGCCTTGCCTTGCCTAGTCTTTTCTTTCCTTGCTTTTCCTTGCCTTTAGGTCCTTTTTCATGCCTTTAGATGCCTTGCCTTGCATGACATGCTTTTCCTTGCCTTGCCTCGCCATTAGATGCCTTTACATGCCTTAAGATGCCTTGCCTTGCCATGGCTTTTAGATGCCTTTATGTGCCTTTAGATGCCTTGCCCTGCCTTTACTTAACTTGCCTTTCCTTCTCTTTAGATTTCTTTACATGCCTTGCCTTGCCTTGCCTTGCCCGGCCTTGTACTTCCTTTAAATGCCTTTACATGCCTTTAGATGCCTTACGTTGCCTTGCCCTGACTTTAGATGCCTTTGCATGCCTTTAGATGCCTTGCCTGCCTTACCTTGCCTTGCCTTGTCTTTAGATGACTTTACATGCCTTTAGATTGTGTGCCTTGCCTTGCCTTGCTTTCAGATGCATTTACATGCCTTCAGATGCCTTGTCTGCCTTGCATTATGTTTAGATGCCTTTCCATGCCTTTAGATGCCTTGCCTTTCCTTGTTTTGCCTTGCTTTGCCTTTGGATGCCTTTACATGCTGTTAGATGCCTTTTCTTGCCTTTCTGTGACTTGCCTTTAGATGCCTTTAAATTCCTTTAGATGTCTTGCCTTGCCCTTAAATGTCTTTACATGCATTTAGGGGCATTGCCTTGTCTTGCTTTGCCTTGCCTTCAGATGCCTTTACATGCCTTTAGATGTCTTGTTTTGCCTTGCCTTGACTTGCCTTGACTTTAGATGCTTATATGCCTTTAGACGACTTGCCTTGCCTTGTCTTGCCTTCAGATGCTTTTAAATGCCTTTAGATGCCTTGCCTTGCCTTTAGATGGTTTTATATGCCTTTAGATTCATTGCCTTATTTTTAGATGCCTTTACATACCTTCAGATGCCTTTCCTTTCCTTTCTGTGCCTTGCCTTACTTTGATTTACATGCATTTACATGCTTATACATGCATTGCCTTCCCTTGCCTTTAGATGCCTTTAAATGCCTTAACTTGTGTTGCCCTGCCATTTTTGCTTTGCCTTCAGATACCTTTAAATACCTTTGGATGCCTTGCCTTGCATTTTCTTGCTTCGACTTGCCCTGACTTTAGATGCCTTAACATGGCTCTAGATGCCTTTCCTTGCCTTTAGAGGCCTTTAAATGTTTTTAGATGAATTGCCTTGCCCTGCCTTTGGATGCCTTTACATTTTTTTAGATGTCTTGCCTTGCCTTTAGATGCCTTTACATGCGTTTAGATGCCTTGCTTTTCCTTTCCTTTAGATGCCTTTACACGCCTTAAGATGCCTTGCCGTTCCTTACTTTTAGATGCTTTTACATGCCTTTAGATGTCTTGCTTTGCCTTGCATTGAGTTCCCGTTAGGTTTCTTTACATGCCTTTAGAGGCGCTGCCTTGCCTTGCATTTAGATGCCTTTACATGTTTTTGGATGCCTTGCCTTTCCTTGCCTAGCCTTGCCTTGCTTGCCTTGCATTTAGATGCGTTTCCATGCCTCTAGATGCCTTACCTTGCCTTGCGTTTACTTTAGATGCCTTTACATGCCTTTAGATGCATTGCTTTGCCCTGCCTAATCTTGCCTTGCCTTGCCTTTAGATGCCTTCACATGCCATTAGATGCTTTAACTTATCTTAACTTGCCTTGACTTTGGATGCCTTTGCATGACTTTAAATGCCTTGTTTTGCCTTGCCTAGCCTTTAGAGGCCTTTACATGTCTTTAGACACCTCTTCTTGAATTGCCTTGCCTTGACTTTAGATGACTTTACATGCCTTTAGATGTCAGTCCTTGCCTTGCCTTTAGATGCCTTTATATGCCTTCACACGCCTTGCCTTGACTAGCCTTGCCTTGCCTTTTCTTACCTTTTCTTACCTTTACATGTCTTTACATGCCTCTAGATACTTTACCTTGCCTTTCCTTGCCTTTACTTTAGATGCCTTGACCTGCCTTTAGATGCCTTGCCTTGCCTAGCCTTTCGAGGCCATTACATGCCTTTAGATGCCTCTTGTTGAAGTGTTTTGCATTGACTTTAGATACCTTTACATGCTTTAGATGCCAGGCATTCCCTTGCCTTTAGATTCCTTTACATGCCTTTACAGGCATTGCCTTGACTAGCCTTGCCTTTAGATGCCTTTACATGCCTCTCGATGCCTTACCTTGCCTAGTTCTTCCTATACTTTAGATACCTTTACATGTCTCTAGATTCCTTGCCTTGCCTTGTCTTCCCTTGCTGTGCCTTGCCTTGCCTTGATTTAGATGCCTTTACATGCCTACCCATGCCTTGCCTTGCCTTTAGATGCGTTTAAGTCTTTAGATGCCTTGCCTTGGCTTTGTTTTTCTTTACTTTGCCTTCAGATGCCTTTACATGACTTCAGATGCCTTTCCTTGCCCTTAGATACTTTTACCTGTCTTTAGATGCCTTGCCTTGTCTTGCTTTGCCTTAAGATGGCTTTACATGCCTTTATGTGTTTTGTCTTGCTTTGCCTTTCCTTGTCTTTAGTTACCTTTACATGCCTTTGGATGCCTTGCCTTGCCTTGGCTTGCCTTTAGATGCCTTTACATGCCTTTAGATGCCTTGCCTCGCCTTGTCTTGCTTTGACTTGCCCTGCCTCTAGAAAATTTTACATGACCTTAGATGCCTTACCTTGCCTTTAGATGACTTTATATGGCTTTACATCTTTTAGATGCCTTTGGATGACTTTAGATGCCTTGCCTTGCCTTTAGATGTCTTTTCATGCGTTTAGATGCCTTGCCTTGTTTTGCTTTGCCTTTATATGGTTTTATATGCTTTTAGATTCCTTGCCTTGCCTTTTGATGCCTTTACATGCTTTTAGATGCCTTGCCTCGCCTTGTCTTGCTTTGACTTGCCCTGCCTCTAGAAAATTTTACATGACCTTAGATGCCTTACCTTGCCTTTAGATGACTTTATATGCCTTTACATCCTTTAGATGCCTTTGGATGACTTTAGGTGACTTGCTTGCCTTGCCTTTAGATGTCTTTTCATGCGTTTAGATGGCTTGCTTTGTTTTGTTTTGTCTTTATATGCTTTTATATGCTTTTAGATTCCTTGCCTTGCCTTTTGATGCCTTTACATGTCTTTAGATGCCGTGCCTTGCCTTACCTAACCTTGCCTTGTTTGCCTTGCATTTAGATGCCTTTATATGTCTTTAGACGCCTTGCCTTGCCTTATCTTGCCTTCAGATGATTTTACATGCGTTTAGATGCCTTGACTTGGTTCGCCTTGCCATGCCTTGCCTTTAGATGCTTTTATATGCTTTTAGATACCTTGCCTTACCTTTAGATGACTTTACATGCCTTTAGGTTCCTTGTCTAGGCTTGCCTTGCCTTTAGATATTTTTACATGCTTTTAGAGGCCTGGAGTTGCCTTGCCTTGCCTTGCCTTGCATTTAGATGCCTTTCCATGTCATTAAATGCCTTGCCTTGTTTTGTCTTGGCTTGTCTTGCCTTGCATTTAGATGCTTTTACATGCCTTTAGATGCATTGTTTTGCCTTGCCTTGCCTTTTGATGCCTTTACATGCTTTCAGAAGCCCTGCCTTGCCTTGTCTTTCTGTGCCTTTCCTTGCCTTGTTTTATATGCCTTTACATGCCTATGCATGCATTGCCTTCCCTTGCCTTTGGATGCTTCTAAATGCCTTACCTTGGGTTGCCTTGCCTTTTTTGGCTTTGCCTTCAGATACCTTTACATGCCTTTGGATGCCTTGCCTTGCCTTTCCTTGCTTTGACTTGCCCTGCCTTCAAATGCATTAACATGGGTCTAGATGCCTTGCCTTGCCTTTAGAGGCCTTTAAGTGTTTTTAGATGCATTGCTTTGCCTTGCCTTTAGATGTCTACATTTTTTTAGATGACTTGCCTTGCCATTAGATGCCTGCCTTGCCTTGCCTTTCAATACTTTTGCATGCCTTAATATAATTTGCCTTGCCTTGTCTTGACTTGTCTTGCCTTTAGATGCCTTTACATGCCTTTAGATGCCTTGCCTTTTCTTGCCTTTAGATGTCTTTACATGCCTCAAGATACCTTGCCTTGCCTTACCTTTAGATGACTTTACATGCCTTTAGGTGCCTTGCCTTTTCTTACCTTTAGATGTCTTTACATGCCTCAAGATGCCTTGTCTTGCCTTGCCTAATTTTGCCTTTCTTGCCTTGCATTTAGATGCCTTTACATGCATTTAGATGCCTTTCTTTGCCTTGCCTTTCCTTTAGTTGCCTTTACATTCCTTTAGATGGCTTGCCTTGCCTTGTTTTGATTTGATTTGCCCTGCCTCTGGATGCCTTTACATGACTTTAGATGCCTTGCCTTGCCTTTAGATGCCTTTAGATGCCTTTACATCCTTTAGATGTCCTGATTTGCCTTACCTTACCATCAGATGTCTTCACATGCCTTTAGATGACTTGCCTTGCCTTTAGATGACGTTACATACCTTGCCTTGCCTTGCCTTTTGATATCTTTTCATGCCTTTAGATGGCTTGCCTTGTCTTGCTTTGCCTTTAGATGCTTTTATATGCTTTAGAATTTTTGCCTTGCCTTTAGATGTTTTTACCTGCCTTTAGATGCCTTGTCCTGCCTTGTGTTGTTTTGACTTGTGCTGCCTTTAGTGCCTTTACAGGCCTTTAGATGCCTCACCTTGCTTTGCATAGTCCTGCCTTGCCTTGCCTTTAGATGCCTTTAAAGCTTTTAGATGTTTGCCTTGCCTTGCCTTGCCTTTTGATATCTTTTCATGCCTTTAGATGGCTTGCCTTGTCTTGCTTTGCCTTTAGATGCTTTTATATGCTTTAGATTTTTTGCCTTGACTTTAGATGTTTTTACCTGCCTTTAGATGCCTTGTCTTGCCTTGTGTTGTTTTGACTTGTGCTGCCTTTAGTGCCTTTACAGGCCTTTAGATGCCTCACCTTGCTTTGCATAGTCCTGTCTTGCCTTGCCTTGACTTTAGATGCCTTCAAATCTTTTAGATGTTTTGCCTTGCCTTACCTTGCCTTTAGATGTGTTTACATACTTTTAGATGCACTTCTTTGCCCTGCCTTTCCTATAGATCAATTTATGTGCCTTTAAATGCCTTGCCTTGCCTTGTCTTGTTGTACCTTGCCTTGCCTTGCCTTCAGATGGCTTTGCATTCCTTTGGATGCCTTGCTTTGCCTTGCCTTGACTTGACTTGCCACACCTTTAGTTGCCTTTACACACATTTATATGTCTTACCTAGCCTTGTCTTGCTTTGGCTTGCCTTGCCTTTAGATGCCTTTACATGTTTTTGGATGCATTGCCTTGCCTTGTCCTGCCTTGCCTTTATATTCCTTTCCATTCATTTAGATGCGTTGCCTTGCCTTGCCTTGCCTTGACTTTAGATGCATTTTTATGCCTTGCCTTCCCTTGCCTTGCTTTGTGTTGCCTTTAGATGCCTTGCCTTGAATTGCCCTGACTTTAGATTATTTTATATGTTTTTAGATTTCTTGCCTTTCCTTTAGACGCCTTTACATGGCGTTAGATGCCTTGCCTTGCCTTTACATGTTTTCACATGCCTTTATAGGCCTTGCCTTGCCTTGCATTTAGATGCCTTTCCATGCGTCTAAATGCCTTGCCTTGTTTTGCTTTGACTTGCCTTGCCTACACATGCCTTTAGATGCCTTGCTTGTTTTGCCTTGCATTTAGATGCTTTTACATGCCTTTAGATGCATTGTTTTGACTTGCCTTGCCTTTTGATGCCTTTACATGCCTTTAGAAGCCTTGTCTTGCCTTTCTGTACCTTGCCTTACCTTGATTTATATGCCTTTACATGCCTATACATGCACTGCCTTCCCTTGCCTTTAGATGTCTTTAAATGCCTTACCTTGAGTTGCCTTGCCATTTTTTGCTTTGCCTTCAGACACCTTTACATGCCTTTGGATGCCTTGCCTTGCCTTTTCTTGCTTTGACTTGCCCTGCCTTTAAATGCATTAACATGCCTCTATATGCCATGCCTTGACTTTAGAGGCCTTTAAATGTTTTTAGATGCCTTGCATTTAGATGCCATTGCATTTTTTAGATGCCTTAACCTGCCTTTAGATGCCTTTACATGCCTTCAGATGCCTTGCCTTGCCTTGTTTTTAAATGCCGTTACATGCCTTTATATGACTTGCCTTGCCTTGTCTTGATTTGCGTTACATTTAGATGCCTTTATATGCCTTCACATATTTTCACTGCCTTGCCTTGCCTTTAGGTGCCTTTACCTGATTTTGAATTTTTTGCTTTGCCTTGTCTTGACTTGCGTTGCCTTTAGATAATTTTACATGCATTTATATACCTTGCCTTGTGTTGTCTTGACTTGCCTTGCCTTTAGATGCCTTTACATGCCTTTAGATGCCTTGTCTTTCCTTACCTTTAAGTGCCTTTACATGCCTTAAGATGCCTTGCCTTTCCTTACCTTTAGATGTCTTTACATGCCTTTAGATGTCTTGCTTTGCCTTGCATTGAGTTCCCCTTAGGATTCTTTACGTGCCTTTAGATGCCTTGCCTTGCCTTTAGATGCCTTTAAATATTTTTAGATGTTTTGCCTTGCCTTACCGTGCCTTTAGATGCCTTTACATGCTTTTAGCTGCATTTCCTTGCCTTGCCCTGTCTTTCCTGTAGATCCCATTACATGGGTTTAGATGCTTTGCCTTGCCTTGTTGTGACTTGCCTTTCCTTGACTTGTCTTTAGATAACTTTGCATTCCTTTGGAAGCTTTGCCTTGCCTTGCCTTGCCTTGAATTGCGTTGTCTTTAGATACTTTTACATGCATTTATATGCATTGCCTTGCCTTGTCTTGATTTGCCTTGCCTTTAGATGCCTTTCCTTTCATTGCCTTTAGATGCCTTTACATGCCTTGAATTGCCGTGCATTTCCTTACCTCTAGATGCCTTTACATGCCCTTAGATGTCTTGCTTTGCCTTGCATTGAGATGCTTTTACATGCCTCTAGATGCCTTAACTTGCCTTGCCTTGCCTTTACTTTGCATGTATTTACATGCCTTTAGATGCCTTGCCTTTTCTTGCCTTTTTGTGACTTGACTTGCCTTGACTTGCCTTTAGATGGCTTTGAATTCCTTTGGATGCCTTGCCTTGCCTTGACCTGCCTTACCTTCAGTTGCCTTTACATGCCTTTAGATGTCTTGCTTTGCCTTGATTTTCTTTGGCTTGCCCTGCCTTTAGATACCTATGCATGTTTTTTGATAGATTGACTTGCCTTGCCCTGCCTTGCCTTTAGATTCATTTCCATGCATTTAGATGCCTTGCCTTGCTGTGACTTGTCTTGTCTTTACTTGCCTTTAGATGCCTTTACATGCCTTGCCTTGCCTTGCCTTGCCTTTAGATGCCTTGCCTTAAATTGCGTTGACATTAGATGCTTTTATATGCTTTTATATTTCTTGCCTTACCTTTAGATGCCTTTTCATGCCTTTAGATGCCTTTCCTTGCCTTGCTTTGCCTTTAGATAATTTTACATGCCTTTTGAGGCCTTGCTTTGCCTTTAGACGATTTTACTTGCCTTGTTTTGCCTTGCCTTGCATTTAGATGCCTTTCCATGCCTTTAAATGCCTTGCCTAGTTTTGCTTTGGCTTGCCTTGCCTATACATGCATTTAGATACCTTGCCTTGCCTTGCAAGGCAAGGGAAGGCAATGCATGTGTGGGCATGTATAGGCATATAAATCAAAGTAAGGTAAGGCACAGAAAGGCAAGGCAAGGCATCTAAAGGCATGCAAAGGCATTTAAAGGCAAGATAAGGCAAGGCAAAACATCTAAAGGATGTAAAGGCATATAAAGTCATGTAAAGTCATCAAACGGTAAGGTAAGGCAAGGCATCTAATGGCATGTAAAGGCATCTAAAGTTAAGAAAAGGAAAGGCATCTTAAGACATGTAAAGGCATCTAAAGGCAAGAAAAGGCAAGGCATCTGAAGGCATGTAAAGGCAAATAAAGGCAAGGCAAGCCAAGACAAGGCAAGACAAGGTATATAAATGCATGTAAAAGTATCTAAAGGCAACACAAGGCACGGCAAGTTAAGGCAAGGCAAAAAATTTAAACGAAGGTAAAGGCACCTAAAGACAAGGTAAGGCAATGCAAAAAATGTGAAGGATTATAAAGGCATCTAAGTGAAAGGCAAGTCAAGAGAAGGCAAGGCAAGTAATATAAAGGCATGTAAAGGCATTTAAAAGCAAGGCAAAGCAAGTTATCTAAAGGCATATAAAGGCATCTAAAAGTAGGTCAAGGCATTCAAAAAATGTAACGGCATCTAAAGGCAAGGCAAAGCAAGGCAAGGCAAGGCATCTAAAAACACTTAATGGCCTCTAAGGCAAGGCACGGCATCTAGAGCTATGTTAATGCATCTAAAGGCAGGGCAAGTCAACGCAAGAAAAAGCAAGGCAAGGCATCCAAAGGCATGTAAAGATATCTGAAGGCAAAGCAAAAAAAGGCAAGGCAACTAAATTTAAGGCACTTAAAGGCATCTAAAGGCAAGGAAAGGCAGTGCATGTAAAGGCATATAAATCAGGGCAAGGCAGAAAAAGGCAAGGCAAGTCTTCTAAAGGCATGTGAAGGCATCAAAAGTCAAGGCAAGGCAAAACAATGCACCTAAAGGCATGTAAAAGCATCTAAATACAAGGTAAGGCAAGACAAGGCAACGCAAGGCATCTAAAGGCATGGATAGGCAAAGGGAAGCCAAGGCAAAACAAGGCAAGGCAATTAAAGGCATGGAAAAGCATCTAAATGCAAGGCAAAGCAAGGCAAGGCAAGGCCTCTAAAGGAATTTATAAACAAGTGAAGGCAAGGAAAGTAAAGGCAAGGCATCAAAAGGCAGGTAAAGGCATCTAAAGTTACAACAAGGAATCTAAAAGCATATAAAAGCATCTAAATTCAAGGCAAGGCAAGACAAGGCATCTAAAGGCAAGGCAAAACAAGGCATGTAAAGGCCTCCAAAGGCAAGGCAAGGCAAATCACAGAAGGCAAGGCAAGGTAAGGCATCTAAATGCATGGAAACGAATCCAAAGGCAAGGTAGAGCAAGGCAAGGCAATGCATGCAAAAACATGTAAAGGCATCAAATGGCAGAACAAGTCAAAGCAAGACAAGGTAGGGCAAGACATCTAAAGGAATGCAAAGGCAACTAAAAGTAAGGCAAGTCAGGGCAAGGCAAGGCAAGGCAAGAGATCCAAAAAAATGCAAACCCGTCTAAATGCAAGGCAAGGCAAGTAATAGCAAGGCAAGGCAAGGCAAGGCATCTAAAGGCATGTGAAAGCATCTAAAGTACGGGCAAAGCAAAAAATGGTAAGGCATCAAGAGGCATGTGAAGGCATCTAAAGGCAAGGCAAGGCTATGCAAGGAAAGGAAAGGCATCATATGACCACAGAGTCAGTATCTCACTGAATGATACACACCTGGGGAATCGTCAGAATTCTATTCCATATGACCACTCATTCAGAGCCTTTCTGAATAATGCACAATGGGACAATAGTCAGGAATCTCTTTTATATGGCCACTCGTTCAGGGCCTCAGTGAAGAATACAACCCTGGGAAATAGTAGAGTCTGCTTCAAATGGCAACACATTCAGAGTGTCTGTAAATAATGCACACTTGGGGAATAGTCAGGAGTCTCTTTCTTATGCCCACTTATTCAGAGTCTCATTCAATAATACAAACCTAGAGAAGAGTTAAGAGTCTACTTCATGTAGCCACTCATTTAGAGCCTCAGTGAGTAATGCACAACTGGGGAATAGACACTAGTCTATTTTATATGGCCAAAAAATCAAAGCCTGAGTGAGTAATGCACAACTTTGGAATAGTCAGTAGCCCACTTAATCAGAGTCTCAGTCAATAAAACACACCTGAGGAATAGTCAGGAATCTATTTCATATGGTCACTAACTCAAATCCTCATTAAGTAATACACACCTGTGGAATAGTCAGGAGGCTATTACATATGGCCAAACTTTCAGAGCCTCGGTGAATAATGCATACTGGGGAATACTCAGGACATTATTACATATGGCCTCTCATTCAGAGCTTCACTGAATAATGAACATCTGTAGATTAGTCAGAAGTCTATTTCATATAGCTCCACATTAAGAGCCTCATTGAATAATACACACCTATGGAAAAGTCAGGAGTGTATTTTGCATGGCCACTCATTCAGAGACTCAGTGTATCATACATACCTGGGGAATACTCAGGAGTCTATTTCATATAGCCACTCATTCAGAGACTCATGGAATAATGCACACCAGTGAAATAGTCTGGAGTCTATTTGATATGATGGTTCATCCAGTGCCTCACTGGAAAATGCACACCTGAGGATTAGTCAGGAAGCTATTTTATGTAACCACTCATCCATACCCTTAGTAAATAATACACACCTGGGGAATAGTCAGGAGTCTATTTCATGTGACCACTTATTCAGAAACTCACTGAATGATACACACCTGGGGAATAGTCAGAGTCTATGTCATAAGGCCACTCAACCAGAGCATTACTGAATGATGCACACCTGGGAAATAGGATTGTTTTTCATAAGACCATTGATTAAGAGCCTCATTAAATAATGCAAACCTGGGCAATAATCAGGAGGCTATGTCATATGAACACTCATTCAGAGCGTCAGTGAATAATGCACACCTGTGGAGTACCCAAGAGTGTATTTCATACAGCCACTCATTGAGAGCCCCAGTGAATAATACACACATGTGGAATAGTAAGAATTTCATTTCATATGGCCACTCACTCATAGCCTCAGTGAATAATGCACAAATATACAGTACTCAGCAGTCTATTTTATATAGCCACTCATTCCAAGATTCAGCGAATAATACAAACATAGGGGATAGTCAGCATCCTATTTCATATGACCACTCATGCAGAGCCTCACTGAGTAATACACACCTGGGAAAGAGTTAGGAGTCTACTTTATATAGCCTCTCATTTACAGCCTCAGTGAATAATGCACACCTGAGTTTTTGACACTAATCTAGTTTATATGGCCACAAAATCAAAGCATGAGTGAGTAATGCACAACTTTGGAATAGTCAGTAGTCTATTCCGTATGCCCACTTATTCAGCGTCTCAGTCAATAATACACACCTGAGAAATAATGAGAAGCCTATTTCATATGGTCACTAACTCAAAACCTTAGTAAATAATACACACCTGTGGACTAGTCAGGAGACTATTTCATATAGCCAAACTTTTAGAGCCTCAGTGTATAGTGCATACCGGGGAATACTCAGTACATTATTACATATGGCCTCTCATTCAGAGCTTCACTGAATAAGAAACACCGGTAGAGCAGTCAGAAGTCTATTTCATATAGCCACACATTCAGAGCCTCACTGAATAATATACAGCTGGGGAAAAGTCAGGTTTCTATTTCGTATGGCCACTCATTCAGGGACCAACCTAAAAATGCACTCCTGGGGAGTATTCAGGGGTCTCTTTTTTATGGCCACTCATTCAGAGCCTCACTGAATAATACACACCTATGGAAAAGTCAGGAGAGTATTTCACATGGCCACTCATTCAGAACCTCAGTGAAGAATTATATATACTTGGGAAATACTCAGGAGTCTATTTTATATAACCACTTATTCAGACACTCACTCAGTAATGCCCACCTGGGGAATAGTCTGGAGTCTATTTGATATGACCATTCACCCAGTGCCTCGGTGGAAAATGCACACCTCAGGAATAGTCAAGAGGCTATAGTCGGGAGTTTATTTCATATGGTCACACGTTCAGAAACTCACCAAACGATACACACCTGGGGAATAGTCAGAGTCCATGCCATATGGCCACTCAGTCAGAGCATTACTGAATGATGCACACCTGGGAAATAGTCAGGATTCTATTTTATAAGACCACTGATTGAGAGCCTCATTGAATAATGCACACCCGGACATTAATCAGGAGGCTATGTCATATGAACACTCCCTCAGAGCCTCAGTGACTAATACACACCTAAGGAATACTCAGGAGTTATTACATAGGCCCTCTCATTCAAAGACTCACTGAAGAATGCACACCTCTTGGGTACTCAGGAGTCTATTTGTTGGCCACTCATTCAGCACCTTACTGAATGATACACACGTAAGGAATAGTCATGATCCTATTTAATGTGAAAACCCATTATAAGCCTTGCTGAATTATGTATGCCTTGGAATTCTGAGGAGTCTATTTTCTATCAACCCCCTTTCCGAGTCTAACAGAAATATTAACACATGCGGAATTGTGAGGAGTAAATTTCTTATGGCCCCTCCTTCAGAGCCTCATTGAACAATGTATACCTGGAGAAAAATTTGGAGTCTCTTTCATATGGCCATTTATTCAGAGCATCAGTAAAGAATGCACACCTTTGGAGTAGTAAGGTGTCTATTTACTTTGGCCACACATTCAGAACATCAGTGAATAATACACACCTGTGGTATAGTCAGGAGTCTATTTCATAAGGCCCCTCATTCAGAGGCTGAGTGAATAATACACACCTGGGGAATAGTCAGGAATCTATTATATATTGCCATTTACTCAGAGCCTCAGTGAATAATGCACACCTGGGAAATAGCCAGGAGTCTATTTCATATGGACACTATTTCAGAGCCTCCCTGAATAATACACATATTGGGGAGAGTCAGGAATCTGTTACTCATGGCCACTCACTGAGACTCCCAGGGAATAGTGCACACTTGGGGAATTGTCAGGAGCCTATTTCATATGGCAACTCATACAGAACCTCAGTGAATAAGACACACCTGGGGAATAGTCAGGAGTGTATTTAAATTAAGCACACACTAAGAGGCTCAGTGAATTACTTACAACTGGGGAAAGATCAGGAGTCAATTTTATCTTGCCTCTTACTCAGAGCTTCATTGAATAATGCACTTCTGTGGAATAGTCAGGAGCCTAATTGATACAGCTACTCATTCATAGCCTCTCTGAATAATGTGCACCTTGGGGAAATTTATTTGTCTATTTCATATTACCACTGATTCAACGCTTTAGTAAATAATGCAAAGCATACCTGGGGAGTACTCAGCAATCTCTTTCATATGGCCGCTTATTCCTCACCTCAGTGAGTAATGCACAACAGGGGAATAGTCAGGATTCTATTTCTTATGGACACTCATTCAGACCTTCACTGAATAATGCACACATTTGGAATAGTGAGGATTCTGTTTCATATGGTCACTCATTCAGAGCCTCACTGAATGGTACACACCTGTGGAATACTCAGGAGACTATTTCATATAACCACTCATTCAGAGCCTCAGTGAATCATGCACGCCTGAGGTGTACTAAAGATTTTATTTCAAATGACTCTTCATTTAATGCCTCAGTGAATAACACAAACCTGGGGAATAGTCAAGGGTCTATTTTATATGACCACTCATTCATATGAGTGAATGACATGAGTGTCAGTGAATGACACACACTTGGGAAATAATCAGAATTCTTCATACGACCAGTATTGGGAGCCAAACTGAATAATGCACACCTTGGGAATAGTGAGGAGTCTGATAAAAACACTCTTTCAGTGCCTCAGTAAATTATACACACCAGGGAAATACTGAGGAGTCTTTTTAATATTGCCCCTCATTCATAGCCTCTTGAAGTAGTGCAAGTTTGGGGAATTGTCAGGAGTTTACTTAGAATGGCCACTCATTCAGAGACTCAGTGAAAAATGCACAGGTAGGGAATAGTGAGGATTCTATTTCCAATGGTCACACATTCAGAGCCCTACTGAATAATGCAGACCCGAGGAATAGTCAGGAGTCTATTTCATATGCCCACTCTTTCAGAGTCTCACTGAATAACTCACCACTTTGGAGTACTGAGAGGTCTATTTCATATGGCCACTCATTTTGAGCCTCACTGCATAATACCTATCTGGGTATTAGCCAGGAGTTTATTTCTTCAGGCAAATCATTCAGAGGCTCAGTGAATTATACACACCTGGGAAATAGTCACGAGTCTACTTCATATTGCTGGTCATTCAAACCCTAAGTGAACAATGAACACCTGTTGAGTCCTCAAAAATATATATCATATGGCCACTCATTCAGCACCTTACTGAATGATACACACGTGGAGAATAGTCGGGATTCTATTTAATATGGACACCCATTATGAGACTCACTGAATAACCTATACCTGAAGAATTGTGAGGAGTCTATTACATATCGTCCCTCCTTCCCAGTCACACTGAGTAATACACACCTGGGGAATTGTCAGGAGTCTATTTCTTATGGCCTGCATTCAGAGACTCACTGAATAATGCATACCTAGAGAAAAATTTGGAGTCTCTTTCATATGGCCGTTCATTCAGGGCATCAGTGAATAATGTACACATGTGGAGTAGCCACGTGTACATTTCCTTTGACCATACATTGAGAACCTCAGCGAATCATACACACCTGTGGAATAGATAGGAGTCTATTTCACACGGCCCCTCATTCAGTGCCCGTTTGAATAAAACCCACCTGGAAAATAATCAGGAGTTTATTTTACATTGCCTCCAATTCATAGCCTCAGTGATTAATCCACACCTGGGGAATAGTCAGCAATCTATTTCATAGGGATACATTTTCAGAACCTCTGTTAATAATGCACACATGAGGGATATTCAGAATTCTATTTCACACAGCCACTGATTCACAGCCTCTGAGGAGTACTCAGCAATCTATTTCATATGGCCACTCATTCAGCATCTCAGTGAATAATGCACACCTGGGGAACAGTCAGGATTCCATTTCTTATGGTCACTCATTTAGACCTTCACTGAATAATGCACACGTTAGGAATAGTCAGGATTCTCTTTCATATGGCCACTCATTCAGAGCCTCACTGAATGATAAACACCTGGGGAATAGTCAGGAGTCTATTTCATTTTTCAACTCATTCACAGTCACAGTGCATAATGCACGCCTGAGGAGTACTGAGGATACTATTTCAAATGACCCCTCATTCATCACCTCAGTGAATAATACACACATGGGGATTATTCAATGCTCTATGTCATATGACCACTCATTCAGAGCCTCAGTGAATGATACATGCCTGGGGAATAATCAGTATCTCATTTTATATGACCTGTGATTCAGAGCCAAACTGAATAATTCACACCTTGGGAATAGACAGGTTTCTCTTTCATATGGACACTCTTTTAGAGCCTCAGTGAATGATACACACCAGGGGAATATTAATTAGGTTATTTTATATTGCCACTCATTCAGAGCCCTCCGAATGGTGCAAGTTTGGCGAATTGTAAGGAGTTTAATTACAGTGTCCTGCTATTTAGAGTCTCATTGAATAATGCATACCTGGAAAAATGTTGGAGTCTCTTTCACATGGCCATTCATTCAGAGCATCAGTGAATAATGCACACTTGTGGAGTAGCCATGTGTCTATTTTCTTTGGCGATACATTCATAACATTAGTGAATAATACATATCTGTGGAATAGTCAAGAGTCTATTTTATATGGCCCCTCATTCAGAGCCCCTGTGAATAAAAGACACCTGGAGAATAGTGAGGCGTGTATTTCATACGGAAACTCATTCAGAGGCTCAGTGAATAATGCACACCTGGGGAATAGACAGCAGCGTATTTCATATGGATACTCTTTCAGAGCCTCCCTGAATAATACACACATGGGGTAGAGTCAGGAGTCTATTTCATATGGCCACTAAGTGAGAGCCTCAGGGAATAGTGCATACCTGGGCAATTGTCAGGAGTCTATTTCGTATGGCAACTCATACAGAACCTCAGTGAATAAGACACACCTGCGGAATAGTCAGGAGTGTATTTTAATTGCCCACACATTCAGAAGCTCAGTGAATAATACACACCTACGGAATTGTCAGGAGACAATTTCATCTGGCCTCTCATGCAGAGCTTCACAGAATAAATGCACTCCTGTGGAGTAGTCAGCAGCCTAATTGATATAGCCATTCATCCAGAGCCTCTCTGAGTAATAAGCTCCTTGTGGATATCCAGGAATCTCTTTAATATGGCCACTCAGAGCCTCACTGAATGGGGCACACCTGTAGAATAGTCATATGGCCACTAATCCAGAATCTCATGGAGTAATGCCCACCGGTGGATAAGTGAGGATTCTCTTTCATATGGCCACTCATTCAGAGCCTCATTGAATGATACACACCTGTAGAATTGTCAAGAGTCTATTTCATATTACCACTCTTTCAGAGCCTCAGTAAGTAATACACATCTGTGGAGTACTGAGTATTCCATTGTAAATAATAGACACTTGGGGAATAGTCAATGGTCTATTTTATATGGTCCCTAATTCAGAGCCTCACTTAATGGTTCACACCTGGGGAATAGTCAGGATTCTATTTCATATGACCAGTTATTGAGAACCAAGCTGAATAATGCACACCTTGGGAATAGTCAGGTGTCTCTTTCATAGGGACACTGTTTCAGAGCCTCAGTGAATAATGCACCCCTGGGGGAATAGTCAGGAGTTTGTTTAACATGACCACTCATTACCAGCCTCAGTGAATAATGCATGTCTGTGAAGTACTGAGGAGACTAATTCATATCACCCCCGATTCTCAGACTCCCTGAGTAATGGACACATGGGAAGTCAGAAGTCTATTTTATATGGTCACTCAGTAAAACCCCCACAGAATAATACACAACTGGAATATAGTCAGGAGTCTATTTTGTATGGCCACTCAGAGAATCAGTGAATAATAAAGACTTAGGGAATACTCAGGAGTCTATTTCACATGGCCAATAATTCAGAGCCACAGTGAATATTGCACACAAGGGTAATAGTCAGGAGCTTTTTCATACGGCCACTCATTCAGTGCCTGATTGAATGATTCACATCTGGGGAATCATCAGGATTCTATTCCATACTATCCCTCATTCAGAGACTTACTGAATAATTCACAACAGGGCAATAGTCAATAGTCTATTTTATATGGCCTCTCATTCAAAGCTTCAATGAATAATGAACCACTATGGAGTAGTCAGGACGCTGTTGAAGTTACCACGAATTAAGTGCATCCCTGAATGATATACACCTGGGTGGTAGTCAGGAGTCTATTTCATATGACCTCTCATTCTGGGCCTCACTAAATAATACACACCTGGGAAGTGTCAGGAGTCTATTTGGTATGGACACTCATACAGAACCTCTTTGAATAATGCACACATGCAGAATAATTAGGAGTCTATGTCATATGGCTACTCATTCAATCAGTGAATAACGCACAAATGTGGAGTAATAAGGAGTCTGGGTTTTTTCTTTTTTGAGACGGAGTTTCACTCTTGTTACCCAGGCTGGAGTGCAATGGCACAATCTCGGCTCACTGCAACCTCCTGGGTTCAGGCAATTCTCCTGCCTCAGCCTCCTGAGTAGCTGGGATTACAGGCACGTGCCACCATGCCCAGCTAATTTTTTGTATTTTTAGTGGAGACTGGGTTTCACCATGTTGACCAAGTTGGTCTCCATCTCTCGACCTCGTGATCCACCCGCCTCGGCCTCCCAAAGTGCTGGGATTACAGGCTTGAGCCACCGCGCCCGGCCCAGGAGTCTGTTTCATATGGCCACTCTTTCACAGCCTCACTGAATATTACACACTTGTGATACAGTCTAGAGTCTATTTCTTATGGCCACTCATTCAGATCCTCACTGAATAATGCACACCAGGTAAAAGGAGACTATTTCATATGGAAACTCATTCAGAAACTCACGGAATATTACATACCTGGAGAACTGTCAGGAGTGTATTTCATATGCCCACTCTTTCACAGCCTCACGGAATAATGCACACCTGCGGAATATTCAGAATTCTCTTTCATATGGCCACTCATTGAGAGCCTCATTAAATGTACACACCTGGGGAAATAGTCAGGATTTTTTTTATCCCCTCATTCAGAGTCTCACTGAATAATGCACACCTGTGGATTAGTCAGGAGTCTTTTTCATGTGGCCTCTCATTCAGAGTGTCACTGAATAATGTGGAATAATCAGAAGTCTATTTCATGTAGCCACATATTCAGAGCCTCAGTGAATAATACACACCAGTGTGATAGTTATGCATCTAATTATTATGGCCAGTTATTCTGAGCCTCAATGAATAATACACACCTGGAGAATAATTTGGAGTCTATTTCCGATGGACATTCATTCAGAGCCTCAGTGAATAATGCACACCTATGGAGTAGCCAGGAGTCTGTTTAATTTAGACACTCAGTGGGTAATATGCACCTGTGGAATAGTCAGGAGTCTATTTCATACAGCCACTCGTTCAGAGCCTCAGTGAATAATGCACACTTGGAGGCTAATCAAGAGTATATTTTATATGGCCACTCTTTCAGCGCCTCACTGAGTGATACACACCTGGGGAATAGTCAGGACAGTTTCATATAAACACACATTGAGAGCCTCACTGACTAATGCACACCTGTGGAATAGTCAGGAATCTATTTCTTTTGGTCACTCTTTCAAAGCCTCAGTGAAAAATACACATCTGGGAACAGTGGGGAGTTTATTTCATGTGGCCACTCATTCAGAGCCTCACTGAACAGTGCACACTTGGAGAATTGTGAAGCGTCTATTTGGAATGGCAATTCATTCAGAGACTCTGTGAATTACACAGACCTAGAGAATAGTGAGGAATCTATTCCAAATGGCCACATATTCAGAGCCTCAGTGAATAATGCACTCTAGTGGAATAATCAGAAGTCTATTGCTTATGCTCACTCATTCAGCCCTTCAGTGAATAATGGATGTCTGTCGACTACTGAGGGGTCTGTTTCATATGGCCATTCATTTTGAGCCTCACTGAATAGTACACACCTGGGAAAAAGTCAAAAGTGTATTTCACGTGGCCACTCGTTCAGAGGCTCAGTGAATAATTCACACTTGTTGAGTATTCTGGAGTCTTTTTCATATGGTGAATCATTCAGAGCCTCACGGAATGATACACATCTTGGTAATTGTCAGGATTCTGTTTAATATGATCACTCATTATGAGGTTCAGTGAATAATGCATGTCTGGAGTACTGAGGAGACTAATTCATATCGCTGCCCATTTTGTGATTCCCTGAATAATACACACCTGTGGAATAATCAGAAGTCTATTTCATTTGGCCACTCATTAGGACCCCCAAAATATAATACACAACTGTGGAATAGTCAGGAGTCTATTTCATATGGCCACTCTTTCTGTGTTTGAGTGAATAACATTATATATATATATATATATATATATATATATATATATATATATATATATATATATGGAATAGCCAGGAATCTCTTTTATATAGCCACTTGTTCATTGCCTCAGTGAATAATACACCCCTGGGAAATAGTCAAGGGTCCACTTCAAATGGCTACACAGTCAGAGTCTCTGTAAATAATGCACACCTGGGGAAAAGTCAGGAGTCTCTTACTTATGCCCAATTATTCAGAGTCTCATTCAATAATACACACCTGGGGAAGAGTTAAGAGTCTACTTCATATAGCCACTCATTTAGAGCCTCAGTGAATAATGCACACATGGGAAAAAAGACACTAGTCTATTTAATTTGGCCACAAAATCAACGTCTGAGTGAGTAATTCACAACTTTGGAATAGTGAGGAGTCTATTATATATGCCCACTTAATCAGTCTCAGTCAATAATACACACCTGAGGAATAGTCAGGCAACTTTTTCATATGGTCACTAACTCAAAGTCTCATTAGATAAAACACACCTGTGGAATAGTCAGGAGGCTATTTCATATGGCTGAACTTTCAGAGCCTCAGTGAATAATGAATACTGGGAAATACTCAGGACACTTACTATGTCCTCTCCTTCAGAGCTTCACTGAATAATGAACACCTATAGAGTAGTCAGAAGTCTGGAATAGTGCACACCTGTGAAAAAGTCAGGAGTGTATTTCACATGGCCACTTATTCAGATACTCAGTGAATTATAGATACCTGAAGAATACTCGGGAGTCTAATTCATATAGCCACTCATTCAGAGACTCATGGAATAATGCACACCTGTGGATTAACCAGGAGTGTGTTTCATACAGCCACTCATTCAGAGCCCCAGTGAATAATACACACCTGTGGAATAGTCAGGATTCCATTCCATATGGCCACTCATAGCCTCAGTGAATAATGCACAAATGTACAGTACTCAGCAGTCTATTTAATATAGCCACTCATTCAGAGATTCACTGAATAATACAAACATGGGGGATAGTCAGCATCCTATTTCATATGACCACTCATGCAGAGCCTCACTGAGTAATACACACCTGGGAAAGAGTTAGGAGTCTACGTTATATAGCCACTCATTTACAGCCTCAGTGAATAATGCACACCTGACTATTTGACACTAATCTATTTTATATGGCCACAAAATCAAAGCCTGAGTGAGTAATATACAACTTTGGAATAGTCAGTAGTCTATTACATATGCCCACTTATTCAGAGTCTCAGTCAATAATACACACCTGGGGAATAGTCAGGAGTCGATTTCATATGGTCACTAACTCAAAGCCTCATTAAATATTACACACCTGTGGACGAGTCAGGAGACTATTTTACATTGCCAAGCTTTCAGAGCCTCAGTGAATAATGTATACCTGGGGAATACTCAGGACGCTATTACATATGGGCTCTCATTCAAAACTTCATTGAATAAGGAACACCTGTAGAGGAGTCAGAAGTCTATTTCATATAGCCACACATTCAGAGTCTCACTGAATAATATACACCTGGGGGAAAGTCGGGATTCTATTTCGTATGGCCACTCTTTCAGAGCCCAACCTAAAAATGCACTCCTTGGGAGTATTCAGGTATCTATTTCCTATGTCCACTCATTCAGAGCCTCCCTGAATAATACACATCTATGAAAAAGTCAGGAGTGTATTTCACATGGCCACTCATTCAGAGCCTCAGTGAAGAATTATATATACCTGAGGAATACTCAGGAGTCTATTTTATATAGCCACTTATTCAGAGACTCACTGAATCATGCACACCTGGAAAATAGTCTGGAGTTTATTTGATATGACTGTTCACCCAGTGCCTCAGTGGAAAATGCACACCTGAGGAATAGTCAAGAGGCTATATCCAAGAGTCTTTCATATGGTCACTCGTTCATTAAGTCACTGAATGATACACACCTGGTGAATTTTCAGAGTCCCTGTCACATGGCCAGTCAATCAGAGCATTACTGAATGATGCTCCTCTGAGAAATAGGATTCGGTTTCATATGACCACTGATTGAGAGCCTCCTTGAATAATGCACACCCGGACATTAATCAGGAGGCTGTGTCATATGAACAATTTTTCAGAGCCTCAGTGAATAATACACACCTAGGTTATACTCAGGAGTCTATTACATAGGCTCTCTCATTCAAAGCATCACTAAACAATGCACACCTGTAGGGTACTCAGGAGTCTATTTCATATGTGCACTCATTCAGCACCTCACTGAATGATACACACGTGGGGAATAGTCAGGATTCTATTTAATATGAATGCCCAGTATGAGATTCGCTGAATTATTTATGCTTTGGAATCCTGAGGAGTCTATATTTTATCAACCCCCTTTCCGAGTCTAACAGAAAAATTGACACATGGGGAATTGTAAGGAGTAAATTTCTTATGGCCCCTCCTTCAGAGTCTCATTGAATAATGTATACATGGAGAAAAGTTTGGAGTCTCTTTCATATGGCCATTCATTTAGAGCATCAGTAAAGAATGCACACCTCTGGACTGGCCAGGTGTCTATTTGTTTGGCCACACATTCAGAACATCAGTGAATAATACGCACCCGTGCTTTAGTCAGGAGTCTATTTTATAAGGCCCCTCATTCAGAGACTGACTGAATAATGCACACCTGGGGAATAGTCAGGAATCTATTATATATTGCCACTTATTCAGAGCCTCAGTGAATAATGCACACCTAGGAAATAGTCAGGAATCTATTTCATACGGACACTCTTTCAGAGCCTCCCTAAATAATAAACACATTGGGGCGAGTCAGCAATCTGTTTCTTATGGCAACTGACTAAGACTCCCAGGGAATAGGGCACACTTGGGAAATTGTCAGGAGTCTATTTCATATGGCAACTCATACAAAACCTCAGTGAATAACACACACCTGGGGAATAGTCAGGAGTGTATTTCAGTAAAGCACACACTAAGAGGTTCAGTGAAGTATATGATACTGGGAAAGAATCAGGAGTCAATTGCATCAGGCCTCTCACTCAGAGCTTCATTCAATAATTCACTCCTGTGGAATAATCAGGAGCCCAATTGATATCGCTACTCATTCAGAGCCCCTCTGAATAATATGCACCTCGGGGATATTTAGGTATCTATTTGATATTACCACTGATTCAACGCCTTAGTAAATCATGCATACCATATCTGGGGAGTACTCAACAATCTATTTCATATGGCCACGCATTCCTCACCTCAGTGAATAATGCACACGAGGGGAATAGTCAGGATTCTATTTTTTATGGACACTCATTCAGACGTTCACTGAATAATGCACACATTTGGAATAGTGAGGTTTCTGTTTCATATGGCCACTCATTCAGAGCCTCACTGAATGGTACACACCTGGGAAATAGTCAGGAGACTATTTTATATAGCCACTCATTCAGAACCTAAGTGAATCATGCACACCTGAGGAAGACTGAGGATTTTATTTCAAATGTCCCTTCATTCAAAGCCTCAGTGAATAATGCACACCTGGGAAATAGGAGTCTATTTCGTATGGACACTCTTTCAGAGCCTCCCTGAATAATACACACATTGGGGAGAGTCAGGGATCTGTTTCTTATGGCCACTCACTGAGACTCCCTGGGAATAGTGCACACTTGGGGAATTGTCAGGAGTCTATTTTATATGGCAACTCATACAGAACCTCAGGGAATAAGACACACCTGGGGAATAGTCTGGAGTGTATTTCAATTAAGCACACACTAAGAGGCTCAGTGAATTATACACAACTGTGGAAGGATCAGGAGTCTATTTCACATGGCCCCTCATTCAGTGCCCGTGTAAATAAAACCACCTGGAAAATAATCAGGAGTCTACTTCACATTGCCTTTCATTCATAGCCTCAGTGAATAATCCACACCTGGGGAATAGTCAGCAATCTATTTAATAGGGATTCTTTTTGAGAACCTCCATTCATGATGCACACATGGGGGATATTCTGAAGTCTAAGGCAATTCCAGGCAAGGCAAGGCAAGACAAGGTAAGGAAAGGCAATTCCAAGGAAGGCAACTGTAGGTATGACAAGGCAAGGCAATTCCAGGGAAGACATCTCCAGGCAATGCAAGGCAGTGTAACTCCAGGTAAGGGAATTTCCGGAAAGGCAATTCCAGGAAAATTAAGGCAAGAGACAGCAGGGAAAGGCAATCCAAGGCAAGGCAATTTCAGGTAAGGCAAGGCGAGGAAATTCCACGGAAGGCAACTCCAGACAAGGCAAGAAAAGGCAATTCAAGGCAAGCAATCCAAGGCAATGCAAGGCAAGGCAAGGAAAAAAAATTCCAGGTAAGGAAATTTTATTCAAGACAAGGAAAGGCATTGCAAAGGAAGGACATACCAGGCAAGACAATTTTAGGCAAGAAAAGGCAATGCACTGAAAGGCAATTCCAAGCAAGGAAATTCCAGGCAAGGCAAGGAAAGTCAGGGCAATCCTAAGCAAGGCAATTCCAGGCAAGGCAGGGCAAGAATATGTAGGGCAATTCCAGGCAATTCTCTTATAGGAAAGGCAAGGAAATGCAAGGCAATTTCAGGAAAGTCAATTTTAGATACGGCAAGGCAAGGCAAGGCAAGACAATTTCTGGAAAGGCAAAACAAGGCAGGGCAATTCCAGGCAGGGCAATGTCAGTTAAGGCAAGGCAAGGCAGGGCAATTCCATGAAGAGCAATTCCAGACAAGGCAAGGCAAGGCAAGACAACTCTAAAGAAGGCAATTCCAGGGAAGACAAGGTGAGGCAAGGCAAAACAATTACAGACAGGGCAATTCAAGGCTAGGCAAGGCAAGGCAAGGCAATGCAACCAGATTTCCAACAAGGTATAAAAATTTCAAGCAAGGAAATTTCAGGCAAGGCAAGCCAAGGCAATTCCAGACAAGGTATTTCCAAGCAAGGCAGGAAAAGGCAATTCGAGGCAAGTCAATTCCAGTCAAGGCAAGGTAAGGCAAGGCAATGCAATTCTAGGTATAGAAACTCCAGGCAAGGCAAGGCAACGTAAGGCAAGGCAAAACCAGACAAGGCAATTTTCGGCAATTTCAGGCAGGGCAATTTCAGGCAGGGCCATTGCTGGAAAGGCAATTCCAGGCAAGGCAAAAGAAGACAAGGCAGGGCAGAACAAATTCAGGCAAGGCAATTCCAGCTAAGGCAAGGCAATGCAGTGTAAGGCAAGGCAATTCCAGTAAAGGCAAGGTAAGACAACGCAAGGCAAGGCAATTCCAGGCAAGGCAATTCCAGGCAAGGCAATTCCAGGCAAGGCAATTCCAGGCCAGGAAAGGCAAGGCAAGGCAATTCCAAGCAAGGCAGGGTAAGGCAATGTAGGGCAATTCTAGTCAAGGCTATTTTATGCAAGGCAAGGCAAAGCAAGGCAATTTCAGGAAAGTCAATTTTAGGCACAGAAAGGCACCGCAAGGCAAGGCAAGGCAATGCAAAAAGAGGCAATTCCGGGGAAGGCAATCTCAGGCAGAGGCAAGGCAAGGCAAGGCAAGGCAATTCCAGGCTAGACAATACCAGGCAAGCCAAGACAAGGCAACCCAAGGCAAAACAAGGCAATTCCATTCAAGACAATTCCAGGCAAGGCAATCCAATGCAAAAAAAGGCAAGGCAATGCAAGGCAATTGTGGGAAAGTCAATTCCAGGCAAGGAAAGGCAAGGCAATAGCAGGAAAGACAATTCCAGGCAAGGCGATTTCAGGCAAGGCAAGGCAATTCCAGGCAAGGCAAGACAAGGCAATACAAGGCAAGGCAATTACAAAAAAGTAATTCCAGGAAAGGCAATTCGAGGCAAGGCAATCCCAGGGAAAACAATGTAAGGCAAGGCAATGCAATTCTAGGCAAGGCAATTCAAGGCAAGGCAAGGCAATGTAAGGCAAGAAAATTTTAGTCAAGGCAAGGCAAAGCAACACAAGGCAAGGCAATACTAGGCAAGGCAATTCCAGGTGAGGAAAAGTAAGGCAAGGCAACTCGAAATAAGGCAACTCCAATCTAGGCAAGGCAAGACAAGGCAATTCTAAGCAAGGCTATTCCAGAGAATGCAAGGCAGGGCAATTCCAGGCAAGAAAATGCAAGGCAAGGCAACGCCATGCAAGGCAATTTCAAGGAAGGAAATTTCAGGGAAGGCAAAGAAAAAAGACAATTCCAGGCAAGGAAATTCTAGGCTAGGCAAGACAAGGCAAGGGAAGGCAGTGCAATTCTAGGTAAGGCAATTCCAGGCAAAACAGGGTAAGGCAATGTAGAGCAATTCCAGGCAAGGCTCTTTTAGGTAAGGCAAGGCAAAGCAAAGCAATTTCAGGAAAGTCAATTTTAGACATAGCAAGGCAAGGCAAGGCAAGGCAAGACAAGACAAGGCAAGTAAAGGTATTTCCAAGCAAGCAAATCCAGTCAAGGCAAGGCAATTCTAGGCAAGGCAATTACAGGCGAGGCAAGGCAAGGCAAGGCAAATCGAAGCAAGGCAATTCCAGTCAAGGCAAGGCAAGACAAGGCAATTCCACGCAAGGCTATTCCAGGGAAGGCAAGCTAGGGCATTTCCAGGCAAGGAAAAGCAAGGAAATGCAAGGCAAGGCAATTCCAGGAATGGAAAGGCAAGACAATTCCAGGCAAGGCAATTCCAGGCAAGGGAATTCTAGGCAAGACCAGGCAAGGCCAGGCCAGGCCAGGCCAGGCCAGGCAAGGCAAGGCAAGGCAAGGCCAGGCAAGGCAAGGCAAGGCAAGGCAAGGCAGGGCAGGGCAGGGCAGGGCAGGACAGGACAGGACAGGACAGGACAGGACAGGACAGGACAGGACAAGACAAGACAAGACAAGACAAGACAAGACAAGACAAGACAAGACAAGACAAGGCAAGACAAGACAAGATAAGACAAGACAAGACAAGACAAGACAATGCCAGGAAAGGCAATTCCAGGAAAGGCAAGGCAATGCAATTCTAGGCAATTAAATCGCATAAAATGCCATTCCAGGCAAGGCAAGGCAAGACAAAACAGCGAAAGGCAATTTCAGGCAAGGGAATTTTAGGTAATACAAGGCAAGGCGATTCCAGGGAAGGGAATTCCAGGCAATGCAAGGCAGGGTAATTCCAGGCAAGGCAATTCCAGGGAAAGCAACCCCAGGCAATGCAAGGCAGGGCAATTACAGACAAGGCAATTTTCAGAAAGGCAATTACAGAAATATTAAGGCAAGGGAAGGCAGAAAAAGGCCATCTCAGGCAAGGCAATTCCAGGTAAGGCAAGGCAAGGTAATTACAGGAAAGGCAACTCCAGACAAGGCAAGGCAAGGCAATTACAGGAAAGGCAACTCCAGACAAGACAAGGCAAGGCAATTAGAGGCAATGAAATTCCAGGCAAGGCAAGACAATGCAGGGCAAGGCAATTCCAATCAAGGCAAGGCAAGGCAACTCTGTTCCAGGAAAGGCAATCCCAGGCAATGTAAGGCAAGGCAGGGCAAAAAATTCCAGGCAAGGCAATGTAAGGCAAGGAGAGGCAAGGACATTCCAGGAAAGACAATTTCAAGCAAGGTAATGCAATGCAATGCCAGGCAGTCCCAAGCAAGGAAGTTCCAGTCAAGGAAAGGCAATGCAAGGAAAGGCAAGGCATGGTAAGGCAAGGCAGGGCAATTCTAAGCAAGACAATTCCAGGCAAGGCTCTTTTCGGCAAAACAATGTAATGCAAGGCAATTTCAGAAAAGTCCATTTTAGGCACAGAAAGGCAAGGCAAGGCGAGGCAATTCCAGAAAAAGAAACACAAGGCTTGGCAATTCCAGCCACGGCAATTACAGAAAAGGCAAGGCAAGGCAGGGCAATTGCAGGCCGGGCATTTTCAGACAAGGAAAAGCAAGGCAAGGCAATTCTAGGCAAGATAAATCCAGACAAGACAAGGCAAGGCAAGTCAAGTCAAGGCAATTCCAGACAAAGCAATTCCACGCTAGGCAAGGCAAGGCAATGCAAGAAAATTTTCAGCAGAACATGGAAAGTCCAAGCAAGGCAATTTCAGGCAAGGCAAGGCAGGAAATTTCCAGGCAAAGCAATTCCAGGCAAGGCAAAGCCAGGCAAGGCAGAGCAATTCTAAACCAGGCAATTCCAGGCAAGGCAAGGTATGGCAATTCCAGGCAAGGCAAAACAAGGCAACACAGGCCAATTTCACGCAAGGTAGGTTGAGGTAAGGAAAGGCAAGGCAAAGTAGGGCAATTCCAGGCAAAGCAAATAGAGGCAAGGCAAGGCAGAAAAATTCCAAAGAAGGCAATTCGAGGCAAGGAAAGGAAAGGCAAAAAAGGGCAATTCCAAGCAAGGCAAGGAAAGGCAATTCCTGACAAGGCAAGATAAAATAAGGCAATGCAATTCTTGGGAAGGTAATTCCAGGTGAGTCAAGGCAAGGCAGGGCAATTCTAGGCAGGGAAACTTTAGGCAAGGCAAGGCAAGGCAGGGCAAATTCATGTAGAAAACTTTCAGACAATTAAAGGCAAGGCAATTCTAGGCAAGGCAATTCCAGGCAAGGCAAGGCAAGCCAAGGTAAGGTAGTTTTAGACAGGGCAATTTTAGGCTAGTCAAGGCAAGGCAATGCAAGAAAACTCCTGGCAGAACAAGAAAATTTCAGGCACGGCAATTTAAGGCAAGGCAAGGCATTGCAATACCAGGCAAGGGCATTCCAGGCAAGGCAAAAGAAAGCAAGGGTGGACAATTCCAGGCAAGGCCATTAGATGTAACCAAAAGCAAGGCAAAGCAAGGAAACTCCAGAAAAGGAAATTCGAGACAAGGAAAGGTAGGAAAATTCCAAACAAGGCAATTAGAGGCAAGGCAAGGCAAGGCAACAAATGGCAATTCCAGGCAATGCTATTTGAGGCAAGGCAAGGCAATTCCAAACAAGGCAAGGCAAGACAAGGCAAGGCAATTCCAGACAAGGTAATTTTAGGCAAGGCAAGGAAAGGCAATTTGAGTCAAGGAAATTCCAGGCAAGGCAAGATAAGGTAAGGCAAGGCAATTCTAGGCAAGGCAATTTCAGGCAAGGCAATGCAAAACAATACAATTCTAGTCAAGGCAATTCCAGGCGAGGAAAGGCAAGGCAAGGCAATTTGAAACAAGGCAACTCCAGTCCAGGCAAGGAAAGACAAGGCAATTCTAAAAAAAAGCTATTCCAGGGAAGGTAAGGCAGGGAAATTCCAGGAAAGAAAAAACAAGTCAAGGCAAGGCAATGCATTGCAAGGTAACTCCAAGAAAGAAAATTCCAGACAAGGGCAGGCAAGGCAATTCCAGGCAAGGCAATTCCTGGAAATGCAAGTCAGGGCAATTCCAGGCAAGGCAAGGCAAGACAAAGCATAGAAAGGCAATTCCAGGCAAGGCAATTTTAGGTAAGACAAGGGGAGGCAAGGCAAGCCAGGGCAACTCTAAGCAAAAAAATGGCAGGCAAGGCAGGGTTAAGGTATGTATGGAAATTCCAGGCAAGGAGCTTTAGGCGAGGCAAGGCAAGTCAAGGCAATTCCAGGAAAGGAAAGGCAAAAAAGCGGAAGGTAAAGCAATTCCAGGAAAGACAATTCCTGGCAACGCAAGGCAGAGTAATTTAAACTAGGCAATTGCCAGAAAGGCAATTCCAGGCAAGGCAAAACAAGACAAAAAAGGGAAAGGCAATTCCAGGCAAAGCAATTCCAGATAAGGCAAGGCAATGCAATTCCAGGTAAGGCAAGGCAAGGCAAAGCAAGTCCAGGCAATTCTACGCAAGGCAATTCCAGGCGAGAAAAGGCAAGGCAAGGCAAGGCAATTCGAAACAAAGCAATTTCAGTCAAGGCAAGGCAAGACAAGGCAATTCCAGGCACAGCTATTCTAGGGAAGTCAAGGCAGGGGAATTCCAGGCAAGGAAAATCAAGACAAGACAAGGCAATAAAATGCAAGGCAATTCCAAGCAAGGAAATTGCAGGCAAGGCACAAAAAAAGGAAATTCCAGGCAAGGCAATTCTAGGCAAGGCAAGGCAATGCAAGGCAATTTCAGGAAAATTAATTTTAGGCAAGGCAAGGCAATTCCAGGCAAGCTAAGGAAAGGAAAGGTAAAGAAAGGCAAGGCAAGAAAAGGAAAGGCAATTCCAGGCAAGGCAATTCTAAATAAGACAACGCAAGAAAAGACAAGGCAAGACAAGAAAAGACAAGACTAATCCAGCCAAGGCAGTTCCAGGCAAGGCAAGGCAAGGCAAGGCAATTAGAGTCAAGGCAAAGCAAGGCAATTCCAGTCAAGGCAATTCTAGGCAAGGCAAGGCAAGGCAATTCCAGTCAAGGCAATTCTAGGCAAGGCAAGGAAAGGAAAGGCAAGCAAGACAAGGCAAACCCAGGCAAGACAGTTCCAGACAAGGCAAGGCAAAGCAAGGCAAGGCAAGGCAAGGCAATTCGAGGCTATGCAATTTTAGGAAAGGAAATTCCAGTCGAGCCAATGCAAGACAAGGCAATTCCATGTAAGGCAAAGCAGGTCAACTCCAGGAAAGGCAAATCCAGGCAAGGCAAGACAAGGAAATTCCAGGCTAGGCAATTCCAGGCAAGGCAAGGCAAGGCAATTCCAGGAAAGGTAATTACTAGCAAGGCCAGGAAAGTCAAGGCAATTCCAGGCAAGGCAAGGCAAGAAAATTCCAGGCAAGAAAATTCCTGGCAAGGCAACTCAATGCACAGCAATTTCAGGCAAGTAAATTCCAGGCAAACCTAGGCAAAAAAATTGCAGGCAAGGAAAGGCAATTCCAGGCATGACAAGGCAAGGCAGGGCAGTTGCAGGCAAGGAAAGCCTGACAGGGCAATTCCAGACAACGCAAGGCAAGGCAAGACAATTCTAGGCAAGGGAATTTCAGGCAAGGCAAGGGAAGCCAAAGCAAGGCAATTCCAGACAGGGCAATTCCAGGCTACGCAAGAAAAGGCAATTCAAGAAAATTCCCAGCAAGGCAAAAAAATTCCAGGCCAGAAAATTCAAGGCAAGGCAAAACAAGGAAAGGCAGGCGAATTCCAAACAAGGCAATTCGAGGTAAGGAAAGACAAGGGAAAGCAGGGCAATTCCAGGCAAGGCAATTCGAGACAAGGCAAGGCAGGAAAATTTCAAGCATGGCAATCAGAGGCAAGGCAAGGAAAGGAAAAAAGGGCAATTCCAGGCACAGCGATTTCAGTCAAGGCTAGGCAAGGCAAGGCAATTCCAGGCAAGGCAAGACAAGACAAGGCAAGGAAATTGCCTGAAAAGCAATTCCAGGCAAGGCAAAGCAACACAAGGCAGGGAAAGGTATTTCCAGGCAAGGCAATTCCAGCTAAGGTAAGGCAAGACAATTCTAGGCAAGGCAATTCCAGTCAAGGCAAGGGAATGCAATTCAAGGCAAGGCAATTCTAGGCAAGTCTCTTCCACGCGATGAAAAGCAAGGCAAGGCAATTCCACTCAAGGCAAGGCAAGACAAGGCAATTCTGTGCAAGGCTATTCAAGGGAAGGCAAGGCAGGGCAATTCCAGGCAAGACAATTCCAGCGAAGGCAAGGCAAGATAATTCCAGGAAAGGCAATTCTAGAAAAGGCAAGGCAAGGCAATACAAGGCATGGCAAGGCAAAGCAAGGCAAGGCAAGGCAAGGCAAGGCAAGACAAGGCAATGCCAGGCAAGAAAATTTCAAGGAAGGCAAGGAAAGGCAGGGAAATTCTAAGCAAGGCAATTCCAGGCAAGTCAGGGCAAGGGTATGTAGGGCAATTCCAGGAAAGACTCTTTTAGGCAAGGCAAAACAATGCAAGGCAATTTCAGAAAAGTCCATTTTAGGCACGGTAAGGCAAGGCAAGCCAAGGCAATTCCAAGTAAAGGCAAGGTAAGGCAGGGCAATTTCAGGCAGGTCCATTTCAGGCAAGGCAAAGCAAGGCAGGGCAGTCCCAGATAAGGCAAAGCAAGGCAATGCAATTCTAGGCAAGGCAAGGCAAGACAGGCCAAGGCAATTCTAGACTAGGTAATTCCAGGAAAGGCAAGGAAAGGCAATTCTAGGCAAAGCAATTCCAGGCGAGGTAATGCAAGGCAAGGCAATTCGAAACAAGGCAACTCCAGTCAAGGCAAGGCAAGACAAGGCAATTCCACGCAAGGCTACTGCAGGGAAGGTAAGGCAGGGCAATTCCAGTCAAGGAAAAGCAAGGCAAGGCAAGGCAATGCAAGGCAAGGCAATGCAATGCAAGGCAATTTCAAGCAAGGGAATTCCAGGCAAAGTAAGGCAAGGCAATTCTAGGCAAGGCAAGGTAAGGCAATTCCAGGCAAGGCAAGGGAAGGCAATTCCAGGCAAGGCAAGGGAAGGCAATTCCAGGCAAGGCAAGGGAAGGCAATTCCAGGCAAGGCAAGGGAAGGCAATTCCAGGCAAGGCAAGGGAAGGCAATTCCAGGCAAGGCAAGGAAAGGCAATTCCAGGCTAGAAAACACCAGTCAAGGCAAAGCAAGGCAACCCAAGGCAAGGCAAGGCGACTCAGTCAAGACAATTCCAGTCAAGGCAATCCCATGCAAGAAAAGGCAAGGCAATGCGAGGCAATTGCGGGAAAGTCAATTCCAGGAAAGTAAAGAAAAGGCAAATCCATGCCACGCACGGCAAGGCAAGGCAATTCCAGGCAAGGCAATTTCAGGAAAGGCAATTCCAGGCAAGGGTATTTGAGGCAAGGCAAGGCAAGGCAAGACAAGGTAAGGCTATTAGAGAAGAGGTAATTCCAGGCAAGGAAAAAAAAGGCAATTGGAGGGAAGGCAATCCCAGGGAAAGCAAGGTAAGGCAAGGCAATTCCAGGCAAGGCAAGGCAGTGTAAGAAAAGGCAGTTCCAGTCAAGGCAAAGTAACGCAATGCCATGCAAGCCAATTCTAGGCAAGGCAATTCCAGGCGGGTAAAGGCAAGGCCAGGCAATTCAAAACAAGGCAACTCCAGTCAGCTTTCTATTTGCTTTGGCCATACATTCAGAACATCAGTGAATAATACACACCTGCAGTAGAGTCAGGAGTCTATTTCATAAGGCCCCTCATTCAGAGGCTTACTGAATAATACACACCCGGGTAATAGTCAGGAATCTATTATATATTGCCACTTATTCAGAGCCTCAGTGAATAATAAACACCTGGGAATAAGTCAGGAGTCTATTTCATATGGACCCCCTTTCAGAGACTCCCTGAATAATACACACATTGGGGAGAGTCAGAAATCTGTTTCTTATGGCCACTCACTGAGACTTCCAGAAAATAGCGCACACGTGGAGAATTGTCAGGAGCCTATTTCATAAGGAAACTCATACAGAACTTCAGTAAATAAGACACACCTGGGGAATAGTCAGGAGTGTATCTCAATTAAGCACACACTAAGAGGCTCAGTGAATTATACACAACTGGAGAAGGATCAGGAGTCAATTTCATCTGGCCTCTCAGAGCTTCACTGAATAATGCAGTCCAGTGGAATAGTCAGGAGCCTAATTGATATAGCTACTCATTCAGAGCCTCTTTGAATAATATGCACCTCTGGGATGTTTAGGTGTCTATTTCATATTACCACTAATTCAATGCCTTAGTAAATGATGCATACTATTCCTGGGGAGTACTCAGCAATCTATTTTATATGGCCAGTCATTCCTCACTTCAATGAATAATGCACACCAGAGGAATAGTCAGGATTCTATTTCTTATGGACAGTCATTCAGACCTTCACTGAATAATGCACACATTTGTAATAGTGAGGATTCTATTTCATATGTCCACTCATTCAGAGCCTCACTTAATGATACACACCTGTGTAATAGTCAGGAGACTATTTTATATAGCTATTCATTCAGAGCCACAGTGAATCATGCATGCCTGAGGAGTACAGAGGATTTTATTTCAAATGACCCTTCATTCAAAGCCTCAGTGAATAATACAAACCTGGGGAATAGTCAAGGGTCTATTTCATACGGCCACTCTTTCAGAGCCTCAGTGAATGACACACACTTGGGGAATAATGAAGATTCTATTTCATACGACCAGTATTGAGAGCCAAACTGAATAATGCACACTATTGGGAATAGTGAGGAGTCTGATAGGAACACTCTTTAGGTGCCTTACACACCAGGCAAATACTGAGGAGTCTTTTTAATATTGCCCCTCATTCACAGCCTCTCGAAGTAGTGCAAGTTTGGGGAATTATCAGGAGTTTATTTAGAATGACCACTCGTTCAGAGACTCTGAAAAATACACACCTAGGGAATAGTGAGGATTCTATTTCTAATGGCCACACATTGAGAGCCTCAGTGAATAATGCACACCTGAGGAATAGTCTGGAGTCTATTTTGTATGCCAACTCTTTCAGAGTCTCACTGAATAACTCGCCCCTGTGGAGTACTGAGAGGTCTACTTCATATGGCCACTCATTTTGAGCCTCACTGAATAATACACACCCGGGTAAGAGCCAGGAGTTTATTTCTTCAGGCCAATCATTCAGAGGCTCAGTGAATTATACACACCTGGGAAATAGTTAGGAGTATACTTCATATTGCTCGTCATTCAAAGCCTAAGTGAAAAATGAACACCTGTTGACTTATCAGGAATGTATGTCATTCAGCACCTCACTAAATGATACACACGTGGGGAATAGTTGGGATTCTATTTAATATGGACACCCATTTTGAGACTCACTGAATAACGTATACCTGTAGAATATTGAGGAGTCTATTTCATATTGCCCCTCCTTCCGAGTCTCCCTGAGTAATACACAACTGGGGAATTTTCAGGAGTCTATTTCGTATGGCAACTCATATGGAATCTCAGTGAATAAGACACACCTGCGGAATAGTCAGGAGTGTATTTTAATTGCCACACATTCAGAAGCTCAGTGAATAATACACACCTACGGAATTGTCAGGAGACAATTTCATCTGGCCTCTCATGCAGAGCTTCACAGAATAATGCATTCCTGTGGAGTAGTCAGCAGCCTAATTGATATAGCCATTCATCCAGAGCCTCTCTGAGTAATAAGCTCCTTGTGAATATTCAGGAATCTCTGTAACATGGCCACTCAGAGCCTCACTGAATGGGACACACCTGTGGAATAGTCATATGGCCACTAATTCAGAATCTCATGGAGTAATACCCACCGGTGGATAAGTGAGGATAACCTTTTATATGGCCACTCATGTAGAGTCTCACTGACTGATACACATTTGTGGAATTGTCAAGAGTCTCTTTCATATTGCCACTTATTCAGAGCCTCAGTGAATAATGCACACCTGGGGAGGACTGAGGATTCTACTGTAAATAATAGACATTGGGGAATAGTCAATGGTCTATTTTATATGGTCACTCATTCAGAGCCTCACTGAATGATACACACCTAGGGAATAGTAAGTATTCTATTTCATATAACTAGTCTTTCACAACCAACCTTAATAATGCACACCTTGGGAATTGCCAGGTGTCTCTTTCATAGGAACACTGTTTCAGAGCCTCAGTGAATAATGCACACCTGGGAAATAGACAGGAGTCTATTTAACGTGACCACTCATTACGAGCCTCAGTGAATGTCTGTGGAGTACTGAAGAGATTAATTCATATCACCCCCGATTCTGAGACACCCTGAATAATGGACACATGGGGAACAGTCAGAAGTTTATTCCATATGGTCACTCAGTAGGACCCCCACAGAACAACTCGGGAATACTCAGGAGTCTATTTTATATGGCCACTCAGAGAATCAGTGCATAATGCACACTTGGCGAATACTCAGGAGTCTATTTCTTATGGCTAATAATTCAGAGCAACAGTGAATAATGCACACCAGGGTAATAGTCAGGAGCCTCTTTCATATGGCCACTCATTGAGTGCCTCACTGAATAATACACACCTGGGGAATTGTTAGGATTCTATTCCATACTACCACTCATTCAGAGCCTTATTGCAAAATTCACAACGGGGCAATAGTCAGGGGTCTATTTTATATGGTCTTTCCTTCAGAGCTTCAGTGAATCATGAACCCCTATGGAGTAGTCAGGACGCTGTTTAAGATAGCCACAAGTTAAGTTCCTCCCTGAAGGATACACACCTGGGTGATAGGAGTCTATTTTATATGAACTTTCATTCTGGGCCTCATTGAATAATACACACCTGGGGGAGTGTCAGGAGTCTATTTGGTATGGACAATCATACAGAACCTCTTTGAATAATGCACACATGGAGAATAATTAAGAGTTTATGTCATATGGCTACTCATTCAGACAATCAGTGAATAATGCACACATGTGGAGTAATAAGGAGTCTGTTTTATATGGCCCCTCTTTCACAGCCTCACTGAATATTACACACTTGTGATATAGTCTGGAGTCTATTTCTTATGACCGCTCATTCAGAGCCTCAGTGGATAATGCACACCAGGGCACTCTTTCACAGTCTCACAGAATAATGCACACGTGCAGAATAGTCAGAAGTCTCTTTCATATAATTACTCATTGAGAGCCTCACTAAATGTACACACATGTGGAAATAGGATTCCCTTTTATCCTCTCATTCAGAGTCTCACTGAATAATGCACACCTGTGGAATAGTCAGGAGTCTTTTTCATGTGGCCTCTCATTCAGAGTGTCAGTGAATAATGTGGATAGTCAGGAGTCTATTTCATTTAGCCGCATATTCAGAGCCTCAATGAATAATACACACCTGTGGGATAGTAAGGAATCTAATTAATATGGTCACTTATTCTGAGCCTCACTGAATAATATACACCTAAAGAACAGTTTGGAGTCTATTTCCAATGGACATTTATTCAGAGCCTCAGTGAATAATGCACACCTGTGGAGTAGCCAGGAGTCTATTTGGACACTCATTTAGAGCCTCAATTGGTAATATGCACCTGTGGAATGGTCAGGAGTCTATTTCATATGGCCACTCAATCAGAGACTTAGTGCATAATACACACTTGGAAAATAGTCAAGAGTCTATTTTATATGGCCACTCTTTCAGCAGCTCACTGAGTGACACACACCTGGGGAATAGTCAGGACAGTTTTATATGAACACTCATTGAGAGCCTTATTGAATAATGCACACCTGTGGAATAGTAAGAAATCTATTTCATTTGGTCCCTCTTTCAGAGCCTCAGTGAATAATATACACCTGGGGAACTGTGAGGAGTCTATTTCATGTGGCCACTCATTCAGAGCCTCACGGAATAGTGCACACCTGGAGAATTCTCAAGAGTCTATTTCGAATGGCATTGAATTCAGAGACTCTGTGAATAACACACACCTAGCGAATAGTGAGGAATCTATTCCAAATGGCCAGATATTTAGAGTCTCAGTGACTAATGCACACTAATGAAATAATCAGGAGTCTATTGCTTATGCCCACTCATTCAGCTCCTCAGTGAATAATGCACATCTGTCGAGTACTGTGGGGTCTGTTTCATATGGCCATTCATTTGGAGCCTCACTGAATAGTACACACCTGGAAAAACTCAGGAGGGTATTTCACATGGCCACTCATTCAGAGGCTAACTGAATAATTCACACCTGTTGAGTACTCAGGAGTTTTTTTTTATATTGTGAATCATTCAGAGCCTCACTGAATGATTCACACCTTGGGAATAGTCAGGATTCTGTTTAATATGACAACTCATTATGAGCGTCAGTGAATAACTCATGTCTGTGGAGTCCTGGGGAGACTAATTCGCATTGCCCCCCAATGTGAGATTTCCTGAATAATACAAACCTGTGGAATAATCAGAAGTCTATTTCATATGGCCACTCAGAATCAGTGAATAATGCACACATGAGGAATACTCAGTAAATATTAGGAGTCTATTTAATATGGCCACTCAGATCCTCAGTGAATAATGCACACCAGAGTAATAGGAGCCTCTTTCATATGACCACTGATTCAGTATCTTACTGAATAATACACACTTGGGGAATCATCAGGATTCTATTCCATATGAACACTCATTCAAAGCCTTACTAAATAATGCACAATGGGGCAATAATCAGGAGTCTATTTCATATGGCCTCTCATTCAGAGTTTCAGTGAAAGATGAACACCTGTGTAGTAGTCAGGATCCTATTTAAGATAGCCACAAATTAAGCACCCCCTGAATGATTCAAACCTGGGTGATAGCCAGGAGTTTATTGGATATGGACACTTACATAGAACCTCTTTGAATAATGCACATGTAGGGAATAATCACTAGTCTATTTCATATGGTCATTCATTTAGAGAATCAATAAATAACGCAAACCAGTGGAGTATAATGGAGTCTATTTCATATGGCCACTCTTCCAGTGTTTCAGTGAATAATCTATACATCTGGAATAGTCAGGAATCTCTTTCATATGGCCACCGGTTCAGGGCCTCAGTGTACAATACACCCCTGGAAAACAGTCATGAGTCTACATCAAATGGCTACACATTCAGTCTCCATAAATAATGCATGCCTGGGGAATAGTCAGGAGTCTATGTCATGTGGCCACTTATTCAGAAACTCACTGAATGATGCACACCTGGGGAGTAGTCAGAGTCTATGTCATATGGCCACTGAATCAGCATTACTAAAAGATGCACACCTGGGAAATAGTCTGGATTTTGTTTCATATGACCATTGATTAAGAGCCTCATTGAATAATGTACACCTGGACAATAATCAGGAGGGTATGTCATATGAACACTCATTTAGAGCCTCAGTGAATAATGCACACCTGTGGTGTTACCAGGAGTGTATTTCATACAGCGACACGTTCAGAGCCTCAGTGAATTATACACACCTGTGGAATAGTCAGGATTATATTTCATATGGCCACTCACTGTTAGCCTTAGAGAATAATGCAGAATTCTTCAGTACTCAGCAGCCTATTTTATATAGCCACTCATTCAGAGATCCACTGAATAATACAAACATGGGGAATAGTCAACATCCTATTTCATACGACCACTCATGCAGAGCCTCACTGAGTAATACACACCTGGGGAAGAGTTAGGAGTCTACTTTATATAGCCACTTATTTAAAGCCTCAGTGAATAATGCACACCTGGAGAATAAACACCAGTCTATTTTATATGGCCACAAAATCAAAGCCTGAGTGAGTAATGCACAACTTTGGAATAGTCAGTAGTCTATTCCATATGCCCACTTACTTAGAGTCTCAGTCAATAATACACAGCTGGGGACTAGTCAGGAGTCTATTTCATATGGTCACTAACTCAAAGCCTCTTTACAAAATACACACGTGTGGACTAGTCCGGAGACTATTTCATATGACCAAACTTTCAGAGCCTCAGTGCATAATGCATACCTGATGAATACTCAGGACGCTATTACATATGGCCTCTCATTCAGAGCTTTGCTGAATAAGGAACACCTGTAGAGTAATCAGAAGTCTATTTCATATAGCCAAACATTCAGAACCTCACTGAATAATATACACCTGGGAGAAAGTCATGATTCTATTTTGTATGGCCACTCATTCAGAGCCCAACCTAAAAATTCACGCCTGGGGAGTATTCAGGAGTCTCTTTCCTATGGCCACTCATGCAAACCTCACTGAAAAACACACACCTATGGAAAAGCCAGGAGTCTATTTCATATATTTCATATGGCCAGTCATTCAGAACATCACTGAATAATACACACGTGGGGAATAGTCAGGATTCTATTTAATATGAACACCCATTATGAGCCTTGCTGAATTATGTATGCTTGGAATCCTGAGGAGTCTATTTCCTATCGACCATGTTTCCAAGTCTAAGAGAAAAATTGACACATGCGGAATTGTAAGGAGTAAATTTCCTATGGCCTCTCCTTCAGAGCTTCATTGAATAATGTATACCTGGAGGAAATTTTGGAGTCTCTTTCATGTGGCCACTCATTCAGAGCATCAGTAAATAATGCACACCTGTGATATAGTCAGGAGTCTATTTCATGAGGCCCCTCGTTCAGAGGCTGAGTGAATAACACGGGCCTGGAGAATAGTCAGGAATCTATTATATATTGCCACTTATTCAGAGCCTCAGTGAGTAAAGCACACCTGGGAAATAGTGAAGAGTCTATTTCATATGGACACTCTTTCAGAGCCTCCCTGAATAATACACACATTGTGAAGAGTCTGGAATCTGTTTCTTATGGCCACTCACTGAGATTCCCAGGAATAGTGCACACTTCGGGAATTGTCAGGAGTCTATTTCATATGGCAAATCATACAGGACCACAGTGAATAACACACACCCGGGGTATAGTCAGGGGTGTATTTCAATTAAGCACACACTAGGAGGCTCGGGGAATTATACACAACTGGGAAAGGATCAGGAGTCAATTTCATCTGGCCTGTCACTCACAGCTTCATTGAATAATGCAGTCTGGTGGAATAGTCAGGAGCCTAATTGATATAGCTACTCATTCAGAGCCCCTCTGTATAATATGCACCTCGGGGATATTTAGGTGTCTATTTTATATTACCACTTATTCAACGCCTTAGTAAATAATGCATACCATACCTGGGGTGTACTCAGCAATCTATTTCATATGGCCACTCATTCCTCACCTCAGTGAATAATGCACACCAGGGGAATAGTCAGGATTTTATTTCTTATGAACACTCATTCAGACCTTCACTGAATAATGCACACATTTGGAATAGTGAGGATTCTGTTTCATATGGCCACTCACTCAGAGCCTCACTGAATAGTACACACCTGTGGAATAGTCAGGAGACTATTTTATATAGTCACTCTTTCAGATCCTCAGTGAATCTTGCACACCTGAGGAGTACTGAGGTTTTTATTTCAAATGACCCTTCATTCAAAACCTCAGTGAATAGTCAAGGGTCTATTTAATATGACTACTCTTTCAGAGCCTCAGTGAATGGCACACACTTGGGGAATAATCAGGATTCTATTTCATACGATCAGTATTGAGAGCCAAACCGAATAATCCACGCATTGGGAATATTGAGGATTTTGATAGGAACACTCTTTCAGTGCCTCAATGAATAATACACACCATGGGAATACTGAGGAGTCTTTTTAATATTGCACCTCATTCACAGCCTCTCCAAGTAGTGCAAATTTGGGGAATTTTCAGGAGTTTATTTAGAATGGCCACTCATTCAGAGACTGAAAAATACACACCTAGGGAATAGTGAGGATTCTATTTCCAATGGCCACACATTCAGAGCCTCAGTGAATGATGCACACCTGCAGAATAGTCAGGAGTCTATTTTGTATGCCAATTCTTTCAGAGTCTCACTGAATAACTCACCACTGTGGAGTACTGAGATGTCTGTTTCATATGGCCACTCATTTTGAGCCTCACTGAATAATACACACCTGGGTAATAGACAGGAGTTTATTTCTTCAGGCCAATCATTCAGAGGCTCAGTGAATTATACACACCTGGGACAGAGTCAGGGGTCTACTTCATATTGCTTTTCATTCAAAGCCTAAGTGAACAAAGAACACCTGTTGAGTCCTCAGAAATGTATGTCATATTGCCACACATTTCCCACCTCACTGAATGATACATACGTGGGGGAATAGTCGGGATTCTATTTAATATGGATGCCCATTTTGAGACTCACTGAATAACGTATACCTGTAGAATATTGAGGAGTCTATTTCATATCGCCCCTCCTTCCCAATCTCACTGAGTAATACACACCTGGGGAATTGTCAGGAGTCTATTTCGTATGGCCTGCATTCAGAACCTTATTGAATAATGCATACCTGGAGAAAAATCTGGAGTGTCTTTCATATGGTCATTCATTCAGAGCGTCGGTGCATAATGTATACATGTGGAGTAGCCAGGTGTCTATTTTCTTTGGCCACACATTGAGAACCTCAGCAAATCATACACACCTGTGAAATAGATAGGAGTCTATTTCACACGGCCCCTCATTCAGTGCCCATGTGAATAAAACCCACCTGAAAAATAATAAGGAGTCTATTTCACATTGCCTCCCATTCATAGCCTCAGTGAATCATCCACCCCTGGGGAATGGCCAGCAATCTGTTTCATAGGTATACTTTTTTAGAACCTTCCTTAATAATACACACATGGAGAATATTCAGAAGTCTAAGGCATTTACAGGCAAGGAAAGGCAAGAGAAAATAAAGAAAGGCAATTCCAGGTACGGCAATTGTAGGTAAGGTAAGGCAACGCAATTCCAGAGAAGGCATCTTCAGGCAATGCAAGGCAGGCTAATTCCAGGCAAGGCAATTGCCAGAAAGGCAATTCCAGGAAAATTAAGGCAAGAGAAGGTAGAAAAAGGAAATCCCAGGCAAGGTCATTTTTGGTAAGGCAAGGCAAGGCAATTCCAGGAAAGGCAACTCCAGAGAAGGCAAGACAATTCCAGGCAATGCAATGCAAGGCATGGCAAGGCAATTCCCGACAAGGCAATCCCAGGCAAGGCAAGGAAAGAAAATTCAATACAAGGTAATACCAGGGAAAGCAAGGTAAGGCAAGGCAATGCAATTCTAGGCAAGGCAATTCCAGGCAAGTCAAGAAAATGCAAGACAAGGGAATTCCAGTCAAGGCAAGTTTAGGTAACACAAGGCAAGGCAATTCTAGGCAACTCAATTCCAGGTGAAGAACAGAAAGGCAAGGAAATTTGAAACAAGGTAAATCCAGTCAAGGCAAGGCTATTCCAGGGAATTCAAGGCAGGACAATTCCAGGCAAGGAAAAGCAAGCCAAGGCAAGCCAATGCAATGCAAAGCAATTCCAAGCTAGAAAATTCCAGGAAAGACAAGACAAGGCAACTTCAAGCAAGGCAATTATATGCTAGGCAAGGCAAGGCAAATAAAAGCAATTGCAGGCAGGGCAGTTTCTGGCAAGGCAAGGCACAGTAGGGCAGTTCCAAGCAGGGCAATTCCAGACAAGACAATTAAAGGGAAGACAATCACAGCCATGGCAATCCCATGCAAGGAAAAACAGGAAAATGAAAAGCAATTCTGGAAAAGACTATTCCAGACAAAGAAAGTCAAGGGAATTCTAGACAAGGCAATTGCAGGCAAGCCAAGGCAAGGTAATTCCAGACAGGGAAATTCCAGGCTAGGCAAGGCAAGGCAATGCAAGAAAATTTCCAACAAGGCATGGAAATTTCAAGCAAGGCAATTTCAGGGAAGTTAATGCAAGGCAATTCCAGGCAAGGCAAGGAAAGGAAATTCCAGACAAGGCAAAGTAAGGCAAGGCAAGGGAATTCAAGGCAAGGCATAACAAGGCAACACAGGCCAATTCCAGGCAAAGCAATTAGAGGTAGGGAAAAGCAAGGCAAAAGAGGGAAATTCCAGGCAATGCAATGCAGGGCAATTTCAGGCAAGGCAATTCTAGGCAAGGCAAGGCAAGACAAGACAGGGAAAGTTTCTTCCAGGCAAGGCAATTCCAGTGAAGGCAAGACAAGTCAATTCCAGACAAGGCAATTCCAGTCAAGGCAGGGTAAGGCAACGCAAGTCAAGGAAATTCTAGGCAATTCAATTCCAGATGAGGAAAAGCAAGGCAAGGCAATTCGAAGCAAGGCAATTCCAGTTAAGACAAGGCAAGACAAGGCAATTCCACGCAAGACTATTCCAGGGAAGCCAAGGCAGGGCAATTACAGGCAAGGAAATTCCAGGGAAGGCAAGGCAAGACAATTCAAGACAAGGCAATTTAAGGGAAGGCAATTCTAGGCAAGGCAAGGAAAGGTAAGGCAAGGAAAGGCACAGCAAGGCAAAGCAAGACAAGGCAGAGAAATTCTAAGCAAGGCAATTACAGGCAAGGCAGGGCAAGGGTATGTAGGGCAATACCAGGCAGGGGTCTTTTAGGCAAGGCAACTTCAGGAAAGTCAATTTTAGGCATGGCAAGGCAGGGCAATTCCAGGAAAGGCAAGGCAAGGCAGAACAATTCCAGGCAGGACAATTCCAGAAAAAGCAAGGCAAGACAGGGCAATTCTAGGAAAGGCAAGGCAAGATAAGGCAAGGCGATTCCAGACAGGGCAATTCCAGACTAGGAAAGGCAACGTAATGCAAGAAAATTTCCAGCAAGGCATCGAAATTCCAACCAAGGCAAGGAAGTTCCAGGCAAGGCAATTCCAGGCAAGAAAAAGCCAGACAAGGCAGGGCAATTCTAGGCAAGGCAATTCCAAGCAAGGCAAGAAATTTCAATTCCAGGCAAAGCAATTCCAGGCAAGGCACAACAAGGCAAGGCAGGCCAATTTCAGGCCAGGTAATTTGAAGTAAGGAAAGGCAAGGCAAAGCAGGGCAATTCCAGACAAATCAATTCGAGGCAAGGCAAGACAGGGAATTTCCAAGCAAGGCAATTCGAGGAAAGGAAAGGAAAGGCAAAAAAGGGAAATTCCAGGCAAGGCGATTTCAAGTAGGGCAAGTCAAGGCAATTAAAGGCAAAGCCACTCCAGAGAAGGTAATTTCAGGCAAGGCAAAAAAAGGCAATTCCAGCCAAGGCAAGGTAAGGCAAGGCAATGCAGTAATAGGCAAGGCAATTTTAGGCAAGGCAAGAATGGCGAAATGAGGCAATTCCAGGCAAAGCAAGGCAAGGCAGAGCAATTCCAGGCGTGGCAATTTCAGACAAGGAAAAGCAAGGGAATTCTAGGTAACGCAATTCCAGGCAAGGCAATTGCCACAAAGGCAATTCCAGGCAAGGGAAAGGAAGAGAAGGAAAGGAAAGGTATTTTCAGGCAAGGCAATTCCAGCTAAGGCAAGGCAAGACAATTCCAGGCAAGGCAATTCCAGTCAAAACAAGGCAAGGCAACGCAATCCAAGGCAATTCTAGGCAAGGCAATTCCAGGCGAGGAAAGGCACGGAAAGGCAATTCAAAGCAAGGAAATTGCAGTGAAGGCAAGGCAAGACAAGGCAATTCCACGTAAGGCTATTTCTGGGAAGGCAAGGCAGGGCAATTCCAGGAAAGGAAAAACAGAACAATGCCAGGCAATGCAAGGCAATTCCAAGCAAGGCAATTCCAGACAAGGCAATTCTAGGCAAGGCAAGACAAGGAAAGGCAAGGCAGGACAAGGCAATGCCAGGCAAGGCAAGGCAAGGCAAGGCAAGCAATGCAATGCAATTATAGGCAAGGAAATTGCAGAAAAGGCAATTTCAGGCAAGGCAAGGCAGGACAAGGCAGAGAAAGGCAATTCCAGGCAAGGCAATTTTATGTAAGGCAAGTCAAGGCAATTCCAGGGAAGGCAACTCCAGGCAATGCAAGGCAGGGCAATTCCAGGGAAGACAATTGTCGGAAAGGCAATTCCCGAAAAAATAAGGCAAAAAAAGGCAAGCAATCCCATGCAAGCCAATTCCAGGTAAGGCAAGGCCAAACAATTCCAGGGAATGCAACTCCAGACAATGCAAGGCAAGGCAATTAGACGCAAGGCAGTTTTAGGCAAGGCAAGACAACGCAGGGCAAGGCAATTTCAATCAAGGCAAGGCAGGCAAGGCTATTCCAGGCTAGGCAATTCCAGGACTAACAATGCAAGGCAACACAAGCCAAGGCAATTCTAGGCAAGGCAATAAAATGCGAGGAAAAACAAGAAAATGCAATTCCAAGCAAGGCAATTGCAGTCAAGGCAAGGCAAGACAAGGCAATTCCACGCAAGTCTATTTCAGGGAAGGCAAAGCAGGGCAATTCCAGGAAAGAAAAAGCAAATCAATGCAAGGCAATTCCAGGCAAAGCAATTCCAGGCAATGCAATTCTAGGCTAGGCAAGGCAAGACAATGCAATTTCAGGCAAGGCAATTGCAGAAAAGGCCATTTCAGGCAAGGCAAGGCAGGACAAGGCAGAGAAAGGCAATTCCAGGCAAGGCAATTTTATGTAAGGCAAGTCCAGGCAATTCCAGGGAAGGCAACTCCAGGCAATGCAAGGCAGGGCAATTCTAGGCAAGGCAATTACTAGAAAGGCAATTCCAGGAAAATTAAAGCAAAAGAAGGCAGGCAATCCCGGGCATAGGAATTCCAGGTAAGGCAAGGCAAAACAATTTCTGGGAAGGCAAATGCAGACAACACAAGGCGAGGCAATTCCAGGCAAGGCAAGGCAAGGCAAGGCAAGGCAAGACTATTCCAGGAAAGACAGTTCCTGGCAGTGCAAGGCAATGCAAGGCAAGGCAAAAAATTCCAGGTACAGATATTCCAGGCAAGGCAAGGAAAGGCAACGCTAGACAAGAACATTTCAGGAAAGACAATATCAGGTAAGGAAATGCAATGCAATGCAAGGCAATTCCAAGCAAGAAAATTCCAGGCAAGGCAAGGCAAGGAGGGTAATTCTAATAAATGCAATTCCAGGCAAGAAGGGCAAATCAGGGCAATTGCAGGCAGGGCAATTTCAGGCAAGGCAAGGCAAGGCAGGACAATTCCAGAAAAGACAAGGCAAGGATAGGCGATTCTAGGGAAGGTATTTCCAGGCAAGGCAAGGCAAGCCAAGGCAAGGCAATTCCAGGATAGGCAAGACAAGGCAATGCAAGAAAAATTCCAACAAGGCATGGAAATTCCAAGTAAGGCAATTTCAGGCAAGGCAAGGAAAGGCAATTCCAGACAAGGTATTTCCAGGCAATGCAAGAAAACGCAATTCTAGGCAAGGCAAGGCTATGCAGGGCAATTTCAGGAAGGGCAATTTCAGCAAAGGCGAGGGAAGGCAGGACAATTCCAGGCAGGGCAATTCCAGAGAAGTCAAGGCAAGGCAAGGAAATTTTAGGGAAGGCAATTCTAGGCAAGGCAATTACAGGAGAATAAAGGCAAGGCAAGACAATTTGAAACAAGGCAACTCCAGTCAAGGCAAGGCAAGACAAGGCAATTTCAAGCAAGGTTATACCCGAAAAGGCAAGACAGGGCAATTCCAGGGAAGGAAAAGGAAGGAAAGGCAAGGTAAGGCAATGCAAGGCAATTCCAAGCAAGGAAATTTTAGGCAAGGCAAGGCTAGGCAATTCTAGGCTAGGCAAGGCAAGGCAAGGGAATGCAGTGCAAATTTAGGCAAGGCAACTAAAGGAAAGGCAGGGCAAGGCAATGTAGGGCAATTCTATGCAAGGCATATTTAGGCAAGGAAAGACAATGCAAGGCAATTTCAGGAAAGTCAATTTTAGGCATGGCAGGGCAACGCAAAGCAAGGCAAGGCAAGGCAAGGCAAAGCAATTCCAAACTAGGCAATACCAGGCAATACCAGGCAAGGCAAGGCAAGGCAAGGCAAGGCAAGGCAAGGCAATTCCAGGTAAGAATATTTCAGGCAAGGCAATACCATGAAAGAAAAGGCAAGGCAATGCAAGGCAATTGCGGGAAAGTCAATTCCAGGCAAGAAAAGGCAAGGCAAATCCAGGCAATGCAAGGCAAAACAATTTTATGCAAGACAATTCCAGTCAAGGCAATCACATGTAAGAAAAGGCAATGCATGCAGGGCAATTGCGGGAAAGTCAATTCCAGGTAAGGAAAGGCAAGGACACCCTAGGCAATGCAAGAAAAGGCAATTCCAGGCAAGGTGATGTTAGGCAAGGCAAGGCAAGGCAAAGCAAGGCAATTGCAGACAAGGTAATTCCAGGCAAGGAAAAGCAATTCGAGACAAGGCAATTCTAGGGACGACAAAGTAAGTCAAGGCAATGCAATTCCAGGTAAGGCAAGGCAATGTAAGGAAAGACAATTAAAGTCAAAACAAGGTAAGGCAATGCAAGGCAAGGCTATTCTAGGCAAGACAATTCCAGGAGATGAAAGGCAAGGCAAGGTAATTCAAAACAAGGAAACTCCAGTCAAGGTAAGGGAAGACAAAGAAATTCCAGGCAAGGATATTCCAGGGAAGGCAAGGCAGGGCAATTCCAGGCAAGGAACATCAAGGCAAGGCAATTCAATGCAATGCAATGCAAGAAAATTCCAAGCAAGGAAATTTCAGGCAGGGCAAAGCAAGGCAATTCCAGGCAAGGAACATCAAGGCAAGGCAATTCAATGCAATGCAATGCAAGAAAATTCCAAGCAAGGAAATTTCAGGCAGGGCAAAGCAAGGCAATTCCAGGCAAGGCGATTCTAGACAAGGGAAGGCAGCACAATTCTAGGTAAGGCAATTCCAGCAAGGCAGGGCAAGTAGATGTAGGGCAATTCCAGGCAAGGATGTTTTAGGCAAGGCAAGGAAACTCAAGGCAATTTGAGGAAAGTCAATTTTAGGCATGGTAAGGAGAGTCAATTTCAGGCAAGGCAATTCCAGACAAGGCAAGGCAAGGCAATTCCAGGCAATGCAAAACAAGGCAAGGCAATTCCAGGCAACAAATTTCATGCAAGGCAATCTCATCCAAGGATAGGCAAGGCAATGCAAGAAAATTCCGGGAAAGACAATTCCTTGCAAAGGAAGGCAAGGCAATTCCAGGGAAGGCAAGGCAAGGCAGTACAATTCCAGGCAGGGAAAATTCAGGCAAGGTAATACAAGGCAGGTCAGTTCCAGGCAAGACATGGCAAGACAGCTATAAGAAAGGAAATTCCAGGCAAGGCAAGGCAAGACAACGCAAAACAATTCCCAGCAGGGCAATTCCAGGCTAGGCAAAGCAAGACAATCCAAAAAATTCCAGGCTAGGCAAGGCAATACCAGTCAAGTCGAGGAAAGGCAAGACAAAAATAGTCAAGGCAAGGAAAGGCAAGGCAATACAAGTCAAGGCAATTCTAAACAAGAAAATGCAAGAAAAGGCAAGGCAAGACAAGAAAAGACAAGACTAATCCAGGCAAGGTAGTTCCAGGGAAGGCAAGGCAATTCCAGGTAGGGCAATTTCAGACAAGGAAAGGCAAGACAATTTTAGGCAAGGCAATGGCTGGAAAGGCTATTCCAGGCAAGGCAAGGCAAGACAAAACAGGGAAAGTTATTTCCAGGCAAGGCAATTCCAGCTAAGGAAAGGCAAGACAATTCCAAACAAGGCAATTCCAGTCAAAAAAGGGAAGGCAATGCAAGGCGAGGCAATTCCAGGTGAGGAAAGGCAAGGCAAGGCAATTCGAAACAAGGCAATTCCAGTCAAGGCAAGGCAAGACAAGACCATTCCAGGCTATGCAAGACAAGGCAGGCTAATTTCAGGCAGGGCAAATTTAGGCAAGGCAAGGCAAGACAGAACAGGGCAATATTAGGAAAGGCAATTTCAGACAAGAAAAGACAAGGCAATTGCAGGCAACGCAATTCCAGGCAAGGCAAGCCAAGTCAAGGCAAATCCAGACAGGGAAATTCCAGGCTAGGCAAGGCAAGGCAATGCAAGAAAAATTTCAACGAGGCATGGAAATTTTAAGCAAGGCAATTTCAGGAAAGGCCAGGCAAGGCAACTCCAGACAAAGTATTTCCAGGCAAGACAAAAAATGACAATTCGAGGCAAGGCAATTCCAGGTGAGGAAAGGCAAGGCAAGGCAATTCAACACAAGACAACTCCAGTCAAGGCAAGGCAAAATAAGGCAATTCCAGGCAAGGCTATTCCAGGAAAGGCAAGTCAGGGAAATACCAGGCAAAAAAAAAGCAAGGCAAGACAAGGAAATGCAATGCAAGGCAATTTCAAGCAAGGAAATTTCAGGCAAGGCAAGGCAATTATAGTAAAAAAAAATTCCAGGCAAGGCAAGGCAAGCCAAGGCAAAACAATTCCAGGCTAGGCAAAGCAAGGCAATGCAAAAAAAAAAATCCAGGCAAGGCAAGGCAATTCCAGGCAAGACAAAGAAAGTCAAGGCAAGGAAAGGCAAGGAAATTCCAGGCAAGGCAATTCCACGCAAGGCAAAACAAGGAAAGGCAAGGCAAGGTAAGACAAGAAAAGACAAGGCAGTTCCAGGCAAGGCAAGGCAAGGCAAAGTAAGGCAAGGCAATTCCAGGTTAAGTGATTGCACAAAAGGGAGTTTCAGGCAAGGAAAGGCAAGACAGGACAATTCCAGGCAAGGCAATTTCACGTAAGGCAAGACAGGGCAATTTCAGGAAAGGCAAATCCAGGCAAGACAAGGCAAGGCAACTCCAGGAAAGACAAGGCAAGGCAATTCCAGGCTAGGCAATTCCAGGCAAGGCATGGCATGGTAAGGAAATTCCAGGAAAGGCAATTCCAGGCAGGACCAGGAAAGTCAAGGCAATTCCAGGCAATGCGAGACAAGGCAAGGCAAGACAATTCCAGGCAGGAAAAATTCTGGTAAGGCATGTCAATGCAAGGCAATTCCAGGAAAGTAACTTCCAGGCAAGGCTATGCAATGAAATTGCAGGCAAGGCAAATCCAGGCAAGGCAAGGCAAGGCAATTCCAGGCAACGCAAGGCAAGGAAGGGCAATTGAAAGCAGGACAATTTCTGGCAAGGCAAGGCAAGGCAAGTCAGGGCAATTTCAGGCAGGGCAATTTCAGACAATTCTAGGCAAGGCAAGGCGAGCCCAAGCAAGGCAATTCCAGGAAGGGCAATCCCAGGCTATGCAAAGAAAAGCAATGCAAGAAAACTCATAGCATGGAAAAAATACTCCAGGCAAAGAAATTCAATGCAAGGCAAAACAAAACAAGGCAGGCCAATTCCAGGCAAGGCAATTCGAGGCAAGGCAAAGCAGGGAAATTCCAGGCAAGGCAACTCGAGGCAAGGCAAAGCAGGGAAATACCAAGCAAGGCAATTCGAGGCAAGGCAATGCAAGGCAAAAAGGTCAGTTTCAGGCAAGGCGATTTCAGGCAAGGCAAGGCAAGAGAAGGCAGAGACAGGCAATTACAGGCAAGGCAATTTTAGGTAAGGCAAGGTGAGGCAATTCCAGGGAAGGCAACTTTATCAATACAAGGCAGGGCAATTCCAGGCAAAGCAATTGCCAGATAGACAATTCCAGGAAAATTAAGGCAAGAGAAGGCAGGGAAAGGCAATCCCAGGCAAGGCAATTCCAGGTAAGGCAAGTCAAGACCATTCCAGAAAAGGCAGCTCCAGACAAGGCAAAGCAATGCAATTCCAGGCAAGACAAGACTATGCATGGCAAGGAAATTCCAATCAAGTCAAGTCAAGACAAGGCAAGGCTATACCAGGCAAGTCTAGGCAAAAAATTCCAGGTATATAAATTCCAGGCAAGGCACGGAAAGGCAAGACAAAGACATTCCAGGCAAGGCAATTTCAGGCAAGGCAATTCCAGGCTAGGCAAGACAAGGCAATGCAAGAAAATTTCCAACAAGGCATGGAAATTTCAAGCAAGGCAATTTCAGGCAAGGCAATGCAAGGCAATTCCAGACAAGGTATTTCCAGGCAAGTCAAGGAAAGGCAATTCAAGGCAAGGCAATTCTAGGTAAAGCAATTCCAGGCAAGGCAAGGTAATATAAGACAAGAAAATTCCAGGCAAGGCAATTTTTGGCAATGCAAGGTAGGGCAATTCCTGGCAAGGCAATTGCTGAAAAGGCAATTCCAGGCAACACAAGAAAAAACAAGGCAGGGAAAGGCAATTTCAAGCAAGGCAACTCAAGCTAAGGCAAGGCTAGGCGATTCCAGTCAAGGCAAATCTAGGTTAGGAAAGGCAAGGCAAGGAAAGGTAGCTTAATTCTAGGCAAGGAAATTCCAGGCAAGGCAGGGCAAGGCAATTGAGGGCAATTCTAGGCAAGGCTCTTTTAGGCAAGGCAATGCAATGCAAGACAATTTCAGGAAAGACCATTTTAGGCACAGCAAGGCAACAAAAAACAAGGCAAGGCAAAATGATGCAATTTCATTTAAGGTAATTTCAGGCAAGGCAAGGCAATTCCAGGCAAGGCAAGGCAAGACAACCCAAGCAAGGTAAAACAATTCCAAAAAAGGCAATCCCATGCAAGAAAAGGCAAGGCAATGCAAGGAAATAGTGAGAAAGTCAATTCCAGGGTAGGAAAGGCAAGACAAACCCAGGCAAGGCAAGGCAAGAAAATTCCAGGCAAGACAATTTTAGAAGAGGCAATTCCAGGCAAGACGATTTCAGGCAATGCAAGGCAAGGCAATTCCAGGCAAGGCAAGGCAAGGCAAGACAAGGCAAGGCAATTCAGGCGAGGCAAGGAAAGGCAATTCGAGGCAAGGCAATTCCAGGAAAGGCAAGGTAAGGCAAGGCAATGCAATTCTAGGCAAGACAATTCCAGGCAAGGCAGGGAAAGGCAATGTAGGGCAATTCTAGGCAACGCTCTTTTAGGCAAGGGAAGGCAATGCAAGGCAATTTCAGGAAAGTCAATTTTAGGTATGGCAAGACAATGCAAGGCAAGGCAAGGCAAGAGAAAATGAGGCAATTCCATTCAAGGCAATTCTAGGCAAGGCAAGAAAAGACAAGACAAGGCAATCTAGACAATGTAATTCCAGGCGAGGCAAGAAAAGGCAATTTGAGGCAAGGCAATTTCAGGGAAGGCAAGCTAAGGGAAGGCAATTCAATTCTAGGCAAGGCTATTCCAAGCAAGGCAAGAAAAGGCAATTATAGGCAAGGCAATTGCTGGAAAGGCAATTCCAGGCAAGGCGATTTCAGGCAAGGGAAGGCATGGCAATACCAGGCAAGGCCATAACAGGCAAGGCAAAACAATGCAAGGCAGGTCAATTCCAGGCAAGGCAATTCGAGATAAAAAAGGCAAGGCAAAGCAGGGAAACTCCAGAAAAGGCAATTCGAGCCAAGGCAAGGCAGGTAAATGTCAAACAACGCATTTCAAGTCAAGGCAAGGCAAGGCAAAAACGGGCTATTCCAGTCAAGGGTATTTGAGGCAAGGAAAGTCAAGCAAGACAAGGCAAAAAATCTCTAGACAAGGTAACTCCAGGCAAGGCAAGAAAAGGCAATTCGAGGCAAGGTTATTCCAGGCAAGGCAAAGTAAGACAAGGCAATGCAATTTTAGGCAAGGCAATTCCAGACAAGGCAAGGTAATGTACGGCAAGGAAATTCCAGTCAAGGCAAGGTAAGGAAACACAAAACAAGGCAATTCTAAGCAAGGAATTTCCAGGCGAGGAAAGGCAAGGCAAGGCAATTTGAAACAAGGCAACTCCAGTCAAGGCAAGGCAAGACAAGGAAACTCCAGGCAAGGCTATTTCAGGGAAGGCAAGACAGGGAAATTCCAGGCAAGGAAAAGCAAGGCAATGCAAGAAAATTTCATGCAGCGCAATTTCAGGTAAGGCAAGGCAAAACAATTCCAGGCAAGGCAATTCTAGGAAAGGCAAGGCAAAATAAGGTGAGGCAAGGCAATTCCAGGGAAGTCAAGGCAGGGAAATTCCAGGCAAGAAAAGGCAAGACAAGGCAAGGCAATGCAATGCAAGGCAACACCAAGCAAGGCAATTCCTGGAAATGCAAGACAGAGCAATTCCAGGCAATTGAATTGCTGGAAAGGCAATTCCAGCCAAAGCAAGGCAAGACAAGGCAGAAAAAGGCAATTCCGGGCAAGGCAATTTTAGGTAAGACAAGGCAAAGCAAGGGAAGGCAAGGCAAGGCAAGGCAGGGCAATTCTAAGCAAGGCAAATTCAGGCAAAGCAGGGCAAAGGTATGTAGGGCAATTCCAGGCAAGGCTCTTTTAGGCAAGGCAAGGCAATGCAAGGAAATTTCAGGAAAGTTAATTTTAGGCACGGCACAGCAAGGTAAGGCAATTCCGGGAAAGGCGAGGCAAGGCAAGGCAAGGCAATTCCAGGCTAGGCAATTCCAGGCAATGCAAGTCAAGTCAAGGCAATTCCAGGCAAGACAATTCCAGGCAAAACAATTCCAGGCCAGGCAATCCCATGCAAGGCAAAGCAAGGCAATTTCAGGAATGTCAATTCCAGGCAAGGCCAGGCAAGGCAGTGCAATTCCAGGCAGAAAAATTTCAGGCAAGGTGAGGCAAAGCATGTCAGTTCTGGGAAAGACAAGGCAAGGCAAATAAAGGCAAGGCAAGGCAAGCCAAGCCAAGGCAAAACAATTCCACACTGGGCAATTTCAGGCTAGGCAAAACAAGGCAACACAAAACAAAAAAAATCCAGGCAAGGCAAGGCAATTCCAAGCAAGGTAAGGAAAGGCAAAGCAAGACAAGGCAAGGCAATTCCAGACAAGGCAATTAAAGGCAAGGCAATTCTAGGCAATGCGTGGCAAGGAAAGACAAGGCAAGATGAGACAAGCAAGGCAATGCAAATCCAGGCAAGGCAGTTACAGAAAGGCAAGGCAAGGCAAGGCAACTCGAGGCTATGCAATTGCAGGAAAGGCAATTCAAGGCAAGTCAAGGCAAGACAAGGCAATTCCAGGCAAGGCAATTCCACATAAGGCAAGTCAGGGAAATTCCAGGAAAGGCAAACCATGCAAGGCAAGGTAAGGCAATTCCAGGCTAGGCAAGTCCAGGCCAGGCAAAGCAAGGCAAGAAAATTCTAGGAAAGACAATTCCAGGCAAGTCCACAAAAGTCAAGGCAATTCAAGGCAAGGCAAAACAAGGCAAGGCAAGGCATGACAATTCCAGAGAAGGCAAGAAAAAAAAAGGCAAGGCATAGGAATCTCAGGAAAGGCAATTCCAGGCAATGCAAGAAAAGGCAAGGCAAAGAAAGTCAAAGCAAGGAAAGGCAAGGCAATTCCAGGCGAGGCAATTTCAAGCAAGGCAATTTCAGGCATGAGAATTCTAGGCAAGGAAAGGAAAGGCAAGACAAGGCAAATCCAGGCAAGGCAGTTACAGACAAGGCAAGGCAAGGAACAGCAAGACAATGCAAATGCAGGCTAGGCAATTCCAGGAAAGGCAATTCCAGGTAAGGCAAGGAAAGGCAAGGCAAAGAATGTCAAAGCAAGGAAAGGCAAGGCAAAGAAAGTCAAGGAAAGGAAAGGAAAGGCAATTACAGTCAAGGAAAGACAAGACAAGGCAATTTCAGTCAGGGCAAGTCCATGTAAGGCAAGGTAGGACAATTCCAGGCAAGGCAAATCCAGGCAAGTCAAGGCAAGTCTATTCCCGGCAAGGCAGTTCCAGACAAGGCAAGGCATGGGAATTCGAAAAAAGGAAATTCCAGGCAAGGCAAGGCAAGGCAAGGAGATTTTAGGAAAGGCAATTCCAGGCAAGGACAGGAAAGTCAAGGCAATCCTAGGCAAGGCAAGACAAGGCAAGGCAAGGCAAGGTAAATCCAGGCAAGGCAAGGCAAGTCAAAACAAGGCAATCCCAGGGGAGGCAAGGCAAGGCAGGGAAATTCCAGGCAAGGCAAGAAAATTTCAGGCACGGAAATTTCAGACAAGGCAAGGAATGGCAATACCAGGTAAGGGCATTCCAGGCAAGGCAAAAGAAGGCAATGCAGGCCAATTCCAAGCAAGGCAATTCAAAGTAAGAAAAGACGAGGCAAAGCAGGGAAACTCCACACAAGGCAGTTTGAGGCAAGGCAAGGCAGGGAAATTCCAAACAAGGCAATTGGAAAAAAGGCAAGGCAAGGCAAAAAAGGGAAATTCAAGGCAAGGCTATTTGAGGCAAGGCAAGGCAAGGCAATACCAGGCAAGGCAAGGCAAGGCAATTCCAGCCATGGTAATTTCAGTCAAGGCAAGAAAAGGCAATTTGAGGAAAGAAAATTACAGGCGAGGCAAGGCAATGCAAGGCAATGCAATATTAGGCCAGAAAATTCCAGGCAAGGCAAGGCAAAGTAAGGCAAGGCAATTCCAGTCAAGGCAAAATAAGGCAATGCAAAGCAAGGCAAATCCAGTCAAGGCAAGGCAAGACAAGGCAATTCCAGGCAAGGCCTTTTCAGGGAAAGTAAGGCAGGGCAATTGCAGGCAAGGAAAAGCAAGGCAAGGCAAGGCAAGGCAATGCAAGGCAATTCCAAGCAAGAATATTCCAGGCAAGGCAAGGCAATTCTAGAGAAGGCTATTCCTGGCAATGCAAGGCAGGGCAATTCCAGGAAAGGCAATTTCTGGAATGGCAATTTCCTTCAAGGCAAGGCAAGACAAGGCAGGGGAAGGCAATTCCAGGAAAGGCAATTTTCGGTAAGGCAAGACAAAGCAAGAAAAGGCAAGACAAAGCAAGGCAAGGCAAGGCAGGGCAACTCTAAGAAAGGCAATTCCAGGCAAGACAAGGCAAGGGTATGTAGGGAAATTCCAGACAAGACTTTTTAAGGCAAGGCAAGAGAATGCAAGGCAATTTCAGGAAAGTCAATTTTAGCCATGGCAAGGCAAGGCAAGGCAAGGGAAGACAAGGCAGAGAAAGGCAATTCCAGGAAAGGCAATTTTAGGTAAGATAAGGCAAGGCAATTCAAGGTAAGGCAACTCGAGACAATGCAAGGTAGGGCTATTCCAGGCAAAGCAATTGCAAGAAAGGCAATTCCAAGAAAATTAAGGCAAGAGAATGCAGGGAAAGGCAATCCCAGACAAGCCAATTCCAGGTAAGGCAAGGCAAGGCAATTCCAGGGAATGCAACATCAGACGAGGCAAGGCAAGACAATCCCAGACAAGGCAATTCTAGGCAAGGCAAGACAATGAAGCAAAGGCAATTCCAATCAAGACAAGGCAAGGCTATTTCAGGCAAGGCAATTCCAGGCAATGCAAGGCAAGGCAAAAAATTCCAGGTAAGGAAATTCCAGGCAAGATAAGGAAAGGCAAGTCAAAAAAGTTCAGGCAATGAAATTCCAGGCAAGGCAAAGAAACGCAAGGCAAGGCAAAGATATTCCAGGTAAGGGAATTTCAGGCAAGGCATGGCAATGCAATGCAAGGCAATTCCAAGCAAGGAAATTCCAGGCAAGGCAAGGAAAGAAAAGGCAAGGCAAGGCAGGGCAATTCTAAGAAGGCAATTCCAGGCCAGCATGGACAAGAATATGTAGGGCAATCCCAGGCAAGGCTCTTTTAGACAAGGAAAGGCAATGCAAAACAATTTCAGGAAAGTCAGTTTTGGGCACAGCAAGGTAACACAAGGCAAGACAAGGCAATACAAAAGGAGGCAATTCCAGGCAAGGTAAGGCAAGGGAATTTCAGGCTAGGCAATACCAGGCAAGGCAAGATAAGGGAATCCAAGGTAAGGCAAGGCAATTCCATGAATGACAATTCCAGGCAACGCATTTACATGCAACAAAAGGCAAGGCAAAGCAAGGCAATTGTGAGAAAGTCAATTCCCGGCAAGGAAAGACAACGCAAATCCAGGCAAGGCAATTTCAGACAGGGTAATTGCAGGAAAGGCAATTTCAGGAAAGGCAAGGCAAGGCAAATCCAAGCAAGGCAAGGAAAGACAAGGCAAGGCAATCCAGACAAGGTAATTCGAGGCTAGGCAAAGAATGGCAATTCAAGGCATGGCAATCCCAGGGAAGGCAAGGTAAGGCAAGGCAATTCCAGACAAGGCAAGGCAATGTAAAGCAAGGCAATTCAAGTCAAAGCAAGGTAAGGAAACACAAGGCAAGGCAAGGCAACACAATGCAAGGCAATTCTAGGAAAGGCAATTACAGGCGAGAAAAATCAAGGCAAGGCAACTCCAGTCAAGGCAAGGCAAGACAAGGTGATTTCAGGCAAGTCTATTCCAAGGAAAGTAAGGGAGGGCAATTCCAGGAAAGGCAAAGCAAGGCAAGGCAAGTCAATGTAATGCTAGGCAATTCCAAGCAAGGCAAGACAAGTCTATCCCAGGCAAGGGAATTCTAGGCTAGGCAAGACAAGGCAAGGGAAGGCAGTGAAATTCTAGGCAAGGCAATTCCAGGCAAGGCAGAGCAAGGCTATGTAGGGCAATTCCAGGCAAGGCTCTTTTAGGCGAGGCAAGGCAATGCAAGGCAATTTCAGGAAAGCCAATTTAAGGCATGGCAAGACAAGGCAAGGTAAGGAGAGTCAACTCCAGTCAAGGTAGTACCAGGCAAGGCAAGGCAAGACAAGGCAAAAAAAGGTATTTCCTGGCAAGGCAATTCCAGCTAAAGCAAGGCAAGACAATTCCAGGCAAAGCAATTCCAGTCAAGGCAAGGCAAGGTAATGCAAGGCAAGGCAATTCTAGGCAAGGAAACTCCAGTCAAGGAAAGGCCAGGCAAGGCAAATCGAAGCAAGGAGATTCCAGTCAAGGCAAGGCAAGACAAGGCAATTCCACGCAAGGCTATTCCAGAAAAGGCAAAGCAGAACAATTAAAGGCAGAAAAAAGCAAGGCAATGCAAGGCAATTCCAGGAAAGGCAAGGAAAGACAATTTCAGGCAAGGCAATTCCAGGCAAGACAATTCTAGGCAAGGCAAGGTAAGACAATGCCTGGCAAGGCAATTCCAGGCAAGGCAAGGCAATGCAAAAGAAGGCAAGGCAAGGCAAGGCAATGCAATTCTAGTCAAGTCAATTTCAGGAAAAACAATTCCCATATGGCAAGGCAAGACAAGGCAGAGAAAGGCAATTCCAAGCAAGGAAATATTAGATAAGGCAAGGCAAGGCAACTCCAGGAAATGCAAGGCAGGGCAATTCCAGGCAAGGCAATTGCCGGAAAGGCAATTCCAGGAAAATTAAGGCAAGTGAAAGCATGGAAAGATCATCCCAGGCAAGGCAGTTCCAGGTAAAACAAGGCAAGGCAATTTCAGGAAAGGCAATTTCAGACAAGGCAAGGCAAGGCAATTAGAGGCAAAGCAATTCCTGGAAGGGCACATCAACGCAGGGCAAGGCAATTCCAATCAAGGAAAGGCAAGGCTATTCCAGGCAACGCAGTTTCAGGCAACGCAAGGCAAGGCGTAAAATTACAGGTAAGAAAATTCCAGGCAAGGCAAGGACTTTCCAGGCAAGACAATTTCATACAAGGAAATGCAATACAATGCAAAGCAATTCCAAGCAAGGTCATCCAGTCAAGGCAAGGCAAGTCAGGAAGGCAAGGCAAGTCAGGAAAGGCAAAATGTGGCACGGCAAAGCAGGGCAATTTTAAGCAAGGCAATGAAAGCAAGGCAGGGCAAGTGTATGTAGGGCAATTCCAGGCAATGCTCTTTTGGACAAGGCAAGGCAATGCAAGGCAATTTCAGGAAAGTCAATTTAAGCATGGCAAGGCAAGGCAAGGTGAGGTAATTACAGAAAAAGCAAGGCAAGGCAGGATAATTACAGGCAGGGCAATTCCAGGCAAGGCAAGGCAGGATAATTTCAGGAAAGGCAATTCCAGACAAGGACAGGCAGGGCAAGGAAATTCTAGGCAAGGCAATTCCAGGCAAGGTAAGGCAAGCCAAGGCATGGCAATTCCAGACAGGGCAATTCCAAGATAGGCAAGGTAAAGCAATGCCAGAAAATTTTCAGCAAGGGATGGAAATTTCAAGCAAGGCAAGAAAATTCTAGGCAAGCCAATTCCAGGCAAGGCAATTCCAGTCAAGGCAAAACAAGGCAAAGCAGGCCAACTCCAGGCAAAATAATTCGAGGTAAAGAAAGGCAAGGCTAAGCAGGGCAATTCGAGGCAAAGCAATTCGAGGAAAGGCAAGGCAGGAAAATTCCAGGCAAGGCAATTCGAGGCAAGGCAAGGAAAGGCATAAAAGGGCAATTCCAGGCAAGGCGATTTCAGCAAGGCAAGTCAAAATAATTAAAGGCAAGACAACTCCAGACAAGGTAATTACAGGCAAGGCAAGGAAAGTCAATTCCTGGCAAGGCAAAGTAAGGTAAGGCCATGCAATTCTTGGCCAGGCAAGGCAAGGCAAGACAAGTCAAAACAAGGCAATTCCCAGCGAGGCAAGGCAAGGCAGGGCAATTCCCGGCAGGGAAATTTCAAGCAAGTCAAGGCAAGGTAGAGCAATTTCAGGCAGGAAAATTTCAAACAAGGAAAGGCAAGGCAATTCCAGGCAAGGCAAAGCTAGACAAGGAGAGGTAATTTTAGACAGGTCAATTCCAGGCTAGTCAAGGAAAAGCAATGCAAGAAAACTCCTGGCAAGGCAAGAAAATTTCAAGCAAAGCAATTTCAGGCAAGGCAAGGCATAGCAATACCAGGCAAGGGCATTCCAGGCAAGGCAAAACAAGGCAAGGCAGGCCAATTACAGGCAAGGTAATTTTTGGTAAGGAAAGGCAAGGGACAGCAGGGAAATTCCAGAAAAGGCAATTCGAGCCAAAGAAAGGCAGGGAAATTCCAAACAAGGCAATTCGAGGCACGGCAAGGCAAGGCAAAGAAGAGCAATTCCAGGCAATGCTATTTGAGGCAAGCCAAGACAAGGCAATTTCAGGCAAGGCTATTTGAGGCACGCCAAGGCAAGGCAATTCCAGGCAAGACAAGGCAAGGAAATGAAAGGCAATTCGAGACAAGGTAATTCCAGAAAAGGCAAGCAAAAGCACTTCGAGGCAATAGAATTCCAGGCAATCAAAAGTAAGGCAAGGCAATGCAATTCTAGGCAAAGCAATTCCAGGCAAGGCAAGGTAATGTCAGGCAAGGAAATTCTAGTCAAGGCAAGGTAAGGCAACACAAGGCAAGACAATTTTAGGCAAGGCAATTCCAGGTGAGGAAAGTCAAACAAGGCAATTCAAAACAAGGCAACTCCATTCTAGGCAAGGCAAGACAAGGCAATTCCAGGAAGGGCTATTCCAGGGAAGGCAAGGCAAGGCAATTCCAGGCAAGGAAAAGCAAGACAAGGCAAGGCAATGCAAGGAAACTCCAAGTAAAAAAATTCCAGGGAGGCAAGGCAAGGCAATTCCAGGCAAGGCAAGGAAAGACAAGGCAGGGAAAGGCAGTTCCAGGCAAGGCAATTTTAGATAAGACAAGGCAAGGAAAGGCACGTCAAGGCAGGGCAATTCTAAGCCAGGCAATTCCAGGCAAGGCAGAGCAAAGGCATGGAGGGCAATTCCATGCAAGGCTCTTTTAGGCAAGGCAAAGCATGGTAAGACAATTTCAGAAAAGTCTTTAGGCACAGCAAAGCAAGGCACATCAAGGCAATTCCAGGTAAGGCAAGGTAAGAAAACACAAGGCAAAGCAATTTCAGGGAAGGCAAGGCAAGACAAGGCAGGGAAAGAAAATTCCAGGCAAGGCTATTTCATCTAAGGCATGGCAAGGTAATTCCATTCAAGAAAATTTCAGGTAAGGTAAGGCAAGGAAACGCAAGGCAAAGCAATTCCAGGCGAGGAAAGGCAAGGCAAGGCAATTTGAAACAAGGCAATTCCAGTCAAGGCAAGGCAAGACAAGGCAAAAACCTCCAGACAAGGTAACTCCAGGCGAGGCAAGAAAAGGCAATTCAAGGCAAGGGAATTCCAGGCAAGGCATAGTAAGACAAGGCAATGCAATTCTAGGCAAGGCAATTCCCAACACGGCAAGGAAATTCCAGTCAGGGAAAGGTAAGGAAACACAGAACAAGGCAATTCTAGGCAAGGCAATTCCAGGCGAGGCAAGGCAAGGCAAGGCAATTTGAAACAAGGCAACTCCAGTCAAGGCAAGGCAAGACAAGGAAAGTCCAGGCAAGGCTATTCCAGGGAAGGCAATACAGGAAAATTCCAGGCAAGGAAAACAAGGCAATGCAAGAAAATTTCATGCAAGGCAATTCCAGGTAAGGCAAGGCAAAACAATTCCAGGCAAGGAAATTTCAGGCAAGGCAATTCCAGGCAAGGCAAGGCAAGGTAGGGCAAGGCAAGGCAATTCCAGGAAAGTCAAGGGAGGGCAATTCCAGGCAAGGAAAGGCAAGGCAAGACAATGCAATGCAAGGCAAAACCAAGGAAGGCAATTCATGGAAATGCAAGACAGGGCAATTCCAGGCAAGTGAATTGCTAGAAAGGCAATTCCAGGCAAAGCAAGGCAAGACAAAGCAATTCTACGTAAGACATGGCAGGGCAAATCCAAGAAAGGGAAATTTAGGCAAGACAAGACAAGGCTATTCCAGGCTAGGCAATTCCAGGCAAGGCAAGAAAAGAAAAGTCAATTCCAGGCAAGGCAAGATAAGGCAAGGCAAGGTATGGCAATTCCAAGAAAGGCAATTCTAGGCAAGGCAAGGCAGTTTCAAGAAAGGCAATTCCAGGCAAGGCCAGGAAAGTTAACGCAATTCCAGACAAGGCAAAAGAAGGCAAGGCAAAGCAAGACAATTCCAGGCAAGGTGCAGCAAGTCAAAACAAGGCAATTCCAGGCGAGGCAAGACAAGGCAGGGAAATTCCATGCAGGGCAATTCCAGGCAGGGAAATTTTAGGCAAGGAAAGACAGGGCAACTCTAGGAAAAGCAATTCCAGGCAAGGTAAGGGAAGCCAAGGCAAGGCAATTTTAGACAGGGCAACTTCAGGCTAAGCAAGGCAAGGCAATGCAAGAAAACTTTCGGCAAGGCAAGAAAATTTTAGGCATGGCAATACCAAGCAAGTGCATTCCAGGCAAGGCAAAAAAAGGAAAGGCAGCCCAGTTCCAGGCAAGGCAATTCGAGGTAAGAAAATGCAAGGCAAAGCAGGGAAACTACAGACAAGGAAACTCGAGCCAAAACAAGGCAGAAAAATTCCAACCAGGGCAATCTGAGGCAAATCAAGTCAAGGCAAAAATGGACGATTTCAGGCAAGGCTAATTGAGGCAAGGCAAGGCAATTCCAGGCAAGAAATGGCAAGACAAGGCAAGGCAATTCCACACAAAGTAATTTCAGGCAAGGCAAGGAAAGGCAATTTGAGGCAATCGAATTCCAGGCAAGGCAAGGTAAGGCAAGGCAAGGCAAGGTAAGGCAAGGCAATTCCAGGCAAGGCAGGGTACAGGTATGTTGGGCAATTCCAGGCAAGGTACTTTCAGGCTACGCAAAGCAATGCAAGGCAATTTCATGAAAGTCAATATTAGGCACGGTAAGGCAATTCCAGGAAAGTCAGGGCAATTTCAGGCAAGACAAGGCAAGGCAGGGCAATTACAAACAGGGCAATTCCAGACAAGCCAAGGCAAGGCAAGGCAATTTTAGGCAAGGCAATTTCAGGAAAGGCAAGGCAAGACAATTCCAGACAGGGCAATTCCGGGCTAGGCAAGGCAAGACAGGGCAATTCCAGGCAGGGCCATTCTAGACAAGGCAAGGCAAGGCAAGGCAAAGTAAGCCAAGGCAATGCAATTCGAGACAGGGCAATTCCAGTCTAGGCAAGGAAAGGCAATGAAAGGGAATTTCCAGCAAAGCATGGAAATTCATATGAAGGCAAATTCAGGCAAGGCAAGGAAAAGCAATTCCAGACAAAGCAATTACAGGCTAGGCAAAGCCAGGCAAGGCAGGGCAATTCTAGGCAAGGCAATTCCAGGCAATGCAAGGCATAGCAATTCCAGGCAAGACAATTCCAGGCAAGGAAAACAAGGCAAGGCAGGCCAATTCCAGGCAAGGTAATTCGAGGTAAGAAAAGGCAAGGAAAGCAGGGATATTTCAGGCAAAGCAATTCGAAGCGAGGCAAGGCAAGGCAGAAAAATTCCAAGCGAGACAATTTGAGGCAAGGCAAAAAAAGGAAAGAAAGGGCAATTCCAGGAAAGGCGATTTAAAGCAAGGCAAGTCAAGGCAATTAAAGACAAGACAACTCCAAACAAGGTAATTTCAGACAAGGCAAAGAAAGGCAATTCCAGGTAAGGCAAAGTAAGATAAGGCAATGCAATTCTAGGCAAGGCAATTCCAGGCAAATAAAGGCAAGGCAAAACAAAGCAATTCCAGACGAGGCAAGACAATGTAGGGCAATTCCAGGCCAAACAATTTTAGGCAAGGCAAGACAAGGCAGGGCAATTTCAGACAAGGAAAGGCAAGACAATTCTAGGCAAGGCAAGGCAAGCCAGGGCAAGGCAATTCCAGACACGGAAATTCCAGGCTAGGCAAGGAAAGGCAATGCAAGAAAGCTTCTGGCAAGGCAAGAAAATTTCAGGCACGGCAATTTCAGGCAAGGCAAGGGATGGCAATTCCAGACAAGGGCATTACTGAAAAGGCAAAACAAAAAAGGTAGGCCAATTTCAGACAAGGCAATTCTTGGTAAATAAAGGGAAGGCAAAGCAGGACAACTCCAGACAAGGAAATTCGAGAGGAGGCAAGGCAGGGAAATTCCAAACAAGGCAATTCGAGGCAAGGCAAGGCAAAAAGGGCAATTCCAGGCAAGGCTATTTCAGGCAAGGCAAGGCAAGGCAATTCCAGGAAAGGCAAGGCAATTCCAGAGGAAGTAATTTTAGGCAAAACATAAAAAGGCAATACGAGGCAAGAGAATTTCAGGCAAGGCAAGGCAATATAAGGTAAAAAATTCCAGGCAAGGCAATTCCTGGCAGGGCAAGACAGGGAAATTCCAGGCAAGGTAATTGCCAGAAAGGCAATTCCAGGCAAGGCAAGGCAAGATAAGGTAGGAAAAGGTATTTCCAGGCAAGGCAATTAAAGCTAATGCAAGGCAAAACAATTCCAGGCAAGACAATTCCAGGTAGGGCAAGGAAAGGTCACACAAGGCAAGGCAATTCTAGGCAAGGCAATTCCAGGAGAGAAAAGGCAAGGCAATTCAATTCGAAACAAGGCAATTTCATTCAAGGCAAGGCAAGACAAGGCGATTCCAGGCAAGGCTATTCCAGGGAAGGCAAGGCAGGGCAATTCCAGGCAAGGAAAAGCAAGGCAAGGTAATCCATGCAATGCAAGGCAATTCCAAGCATGGAAATTCCAGGAAAGGCAAAGCAAGACAATTTTAGGCAAGGCAATTCTAGGCTAGAAAAGGCAATGGAAGGCAGCGCAATTCTAGGGAAGGCAATTCCAGGCAAGGCAGGGCAAGGCAATGTAGGGCAATTCCAGGCAGGGCTCTTCTAGACAAGGCAAGACAATGCAAGGAATTTCAAGAAAGTCAATTTTAGGCAGGGAAAGACAAGGCAAGACAAGGAGAGCCAATTCCAGGCAAGGCAAGGCAACGCAATCTCAGGCTAGAAAATTCCAGACAACGCAAGGCAAGGCAATACAATCCTAGGCAAGGCAATTACTGCCAATGCAAGGTAAGGCAATTCCAGGCAAGGCAATTGACGGAAAGGCAATTCCAGGCGAGGCAAGGCAAGACAAGGCAGGGACAGGTATTTCCAGGTAAGGCAATTCCAGCTAAGGCAAGGCAAGACAATTCCAGGCAAGGCAATTCCAGTCAAGGAAAGGCAAGGCAACGTAGGGCAAGGCAATTCTAGGCAAAGCAATTCCAGGTGAGGAAAGGCAAGGCAATGCAATTCGAAGCAAGGCAATTCCAGTCAAGGAAAGGCCAGACAAGGCAATTGTATGCAAGGCTATTCCAGGGAAGCCAAGCCAGGGCAATTCCAGACAAGAAAAAGCAAGGCAATGCAAGAAAATTCTATGCAAGTCAATTTCAGATAAGGCAAGGCAAGACAATTTCAGGCAAGGCAATTTCAGAAAGGTAATTCTAGGCAAGGCAAGGCAAGACAAGGTAAAGCGAGGCAAGGCAAGGCAAGGTAATGGCAGGCAAGGCAATTGCAAGAAAAGCAATTCCAGGCAAGGCAAGGCAAGAGAAGCAGAGGAAGGCAATTTTAGGTTAGGTAAGACAAGACAATTCCAGGAAAGGCAGCTCCAGGATATTCAAGGCAGAACAATTCCTGGCAAGGCAATTGCTGAAAAGGCAATTCCAGAAAATTTAAGGGAAGAGAAGGCAGGAAAAGGCAATCTCAGGTAAGGCAATTCCAGGTAAGGCAAGGCAAGGCAATTCCAAAAGAGGCAACTCCAGAAAAGGCAAGGCAAGGCAATTACAAGCAAGGCAATTTCAAGCAAGGCAAGACAATGCAGGGCAAGGCAATTCCAATCAAGGCAAGGCAAGGCAAAAAAATTCCAGGTAAGGAAATTCCAGGCAAGGCAAGAAAAGGGAAGGCAAAGGAAGAACATTCCAGGGAAGGCAATTCCAGGTGAGGCAAGGCAAGGCACGGAAATTCTAAGCAAGGCAATTCCAGACAAGTCAGGGCAAGTGTATGTAGGGAAATTACAGGCAAGGTTCTTTTAGGCAAGGGAAGGCAAAGCAGGGCAATTTCAGGAAAGTTAATTTTAGGCACGGCAAGGCAAGGGAAGGCAAGGCAATTTCAGGCAGGTCATTTCCGGACAAGGCAAGGCAAGGCAATTCTAGGCAAAGCAATTCCAGGCAAGGCAAACGAAGCCAAGGCAAGGCAACTACAGACAACGCAATTCCAGTCTAGGCAAGGCAAGGCAAATCCATGCAAGGCAGTTCCAGACAAGGAAGGCAGGGCAAGGTAAATCAAGGCTATGCAATTTCAGGAAAGGCCTTTCCAGGCAAAACAAGGCAATTCCAGTCAAGGCAATTTCACATAAGGCAAGGCAGGGAAATTCCAGGAAAGGCGAATTCAGGCAAGGCAAGGTAAAGCTATTCCAGGCTAGGCAATTCCAGGCAGACAAGGCAAGATAAGGCAAGGCAAGGCATGGGAATTCCAGGAAAAGCAATTCCAGGGAAGGTAAGGCAAGGCAAGGCAATTTCAGGAAAAGCAATTCCAGGCAAGGCAAGGAAATTCCAGGCAAGGCAAAGAAGGCAAGAAATTCAAGACAAGGCAAGCAAGTCAAAACAAGGCAATTCCAGGCCAGGCAAGGCAAGGCTGGGCTATTTCAGGCAGGGCAATTTCCAGCAAGGAGAGGCAAGACAGGGCAATTACAAGCAGGGAAATTTCAGACAAAGAAAGGCAAGGCAATTCTAGGAAAGGCAATTTCAGGCAAGGCAAGGCAAAACAAGGCAAGGCAATTTTAGACAGGGCAATTCCAGTCTAGGCAAGGCAAGGCAATGCAAGAAAACTCCCAGAAAAAGACAATTTCAGGCAAGGCAATTTCAGGTAAGGCAAGGCATGGCAATACCAGGCAAGGGCATTCCAGGCAAGGAAAAACAAGGCAAGGCAGACAAATTCCAGGCAAGGCAATTCAAGGTAAGGAAAGGCAAGGCCAAGCAGGAAAACTCCAAACAAGGCAATTCCTAGAAAGGCAAGGCAGGGGATTTTCAAACAAGGCAATTGGAGTCAAGGCAAGGCAAGGCAAAAAAGGACAATTCCAGGCAATGTTATTTGAGGCAAGGCAATTCCAGGCAAGTCAAGACAAGGCAAGGCAATTCCAGTCAAGACAAGGAAGGCAATTTGAGGCAAGGGAATTCCAGGCAAGGCAAGGTAAGGCAAAGCAATGCAATTCTAGGCAAGGCAATTCCAGGCAAGGCAAAATAAGGCAGCATAAAACAAGGCAATTCTAGGTAAGGCAATTTCAGGCGAGGAAAGGCAAGGCAAGGCAATTCGAAACAAGGCAACTCCAGTCAAGGCAAGGCAAGAAAATGTAACTCCAGGCAAGTCTATTTCAGAGAAGGCAAGGCAGGGCAATTCCAGGCAAGAAAAAGCAAGGCAAAGCAAGGCAATGCAATGCAAGGCAATTCCAAGCAAGGAAATTCCAGGCAATGCAAGGCAGGGCAATTTCAGGCAAGACAACTGCTGGGAAGGCAATTCCAGGCAAGGCAATTTTAAGTAAGGCAAAGCAAGGAAAGGAAAGGCAAGACAAGGCAGAGCAATTCTAAGCAAGGCAATTCCAGGCAAGGCAGGGCAAGGGTATGTAGGGCAACTCCAGGCAGAGCTTTTTAGGCAAGGGTAGGTAATACAAGGCAATTTCAGGAAAGCCAATTTTAGGCACTGCAAGGCAAGGCAAGTCAAGGCAATTTTAGAAAAAAAAAAGGCAAGGAAATTTCAGGCAAGGAAATTCCTGGAAATGCAAGTCAGAGCAATTTTCAGAAAGGCAATTGCCTGAAAGGCAATTCCAGGCAAGGCAAGACAAAGCAGAGAAAGGTAATTCCAGAAAAGGCAATTTTATGTAAGACAACGCAAGGCAATTTAAGGGAAGGCAACTCCAGTCAATGCAAGGTAGGGCAATTCCAGGCAAGGCAATTGCCAGAAAGGCAATTTCAGGAAAATTAAGGCAAAAGAAGGCAGGAAAAGGCAATACCAGGCAAGGCAATTCCAGGTAAGGCAAGGCAAGACAATTCCAGGGAATGCAACCTCAGACAAGGCAAGGCAAGGCAATCCCAGGCAAGGAAATTCCAAGCAAGGCAATTCCAGGCAAGGCAAGAAAACGAAGGGCAAGGCAATTCCAATCAAGGTAAGGCAAGGCAAGACAATTCCAGGAAAGGCCATTCCAGTCAAGGCAAGGCAAGGCAAGGTAAGGCAGGGCAATTCTAGGCGAGGCAATTCCAGGCGAGGAAAGGCAAGGCAAGGCAAATCGAAGCAAGGCAATTCCAGTCAAGGTAAGGCAAGATAAGGCAATTCCATGCAAGGTTATTCCAGGGAAGGCAAGGCTGGGCAATTTCAGGAAAGGAAAAGCAAGGCAATGCAAGACTATTTTATGAAATGCAATCCCAGGTAAGGCAAGGCATTTCCAAGCAAGGAAATTCTAGGCAAGGCAAGGCAAGGCAAGGTAAGGCAAGACAAGTCAAGGCAATGACTGGCAAGGCAATTTCAGTTAGGCAAGGTAAGGGAAGGCAAGGCAAGGCAATGCAAGGCAATGCAATTCTAGGTAAGGCAATTGCAGGAAAGGCAATTCCAGGCAAGGCAAGGCAAGACAAGCACAGAAAGACTACTTCAGGAAAAGGCAATTTTAAGTAAGGTAAGAAAAAGACAATCCCAGGGAAGGCAACCCCAGGAAATACAAGGCAGCGAAATTCCTGGCAAGGCAAGAAAGACAATGCAAGAAAATTCCCAGCAAGGCAAAAAATTGCCTTGCCTGGAAATACCTTTCTTTGCCTTGTCTTGCCTTGTCTTACCTTGCCTGGAATTGCCTTTCCGTCAATTGCCTTGCCTGGAATTGCCTTGCCTTGCATTGCCAGGAATTGCCTTGCCTATAATTGTATTGCCTTGCCTTGCGTTGTCTGGAATTGCCAAGCCTGAAATTGCATTGCCTTGCCTTGTCTGGAATTACCTTGCCTGGAATTGACTCTTTTTGCCTTGCCTTCTGTGCTTAAAATTGACTTTCCTGAAATTGGCTTGCATTGCCCTGCCTTGCCTAAAAGAGCCTTGCCTGGAATTGCCCCACATTGCCTAGCCCTGCCTTGCCTGAAGTTGCCTTGCCTAGAATTGCGCTGCTTTCCCTTGCCCTTTCTAGCCTAGAATTGCCTTGCTGAAATAGCCTTTTATTGTTTTGCTTCGAATTTTCTTGCTTGGAATTGCCTTTCATTGCATTGCCTTGCCTTGCTTTGCTTTTCCATGCCTGCAATTGCCCTATCTTGCCTTCCCTGGAATAGCCTTGCCTGGAATTGCCTTATATTGACTTGCCTTGAATGGAATTGCCTTGTTTCGAATTGCCTTGCCTTGCCTTTTCTCGCCTGGAATTGTCTTGCCTAGAATTGCCTTGCCTTGCATAGACTTGCCTTGCCTTACCTGGAATTGCCTTGCCTGGAATCGCCTTGCCTTGCCTTAGCTAAAATTGCCTTGCGTGGAAATACCTTTACCTGCCTTGTCTTGCCTTGCCTTGCCTGAAATTGCCTTCCCTGCCATTACTTTGCCTGGAATTTCCCTGTCTTGCATTGCCAGGTATTACCTTACCTGGAATTGTCTTGCCTTACATTGCCTAGCCTTGCCTGAAATTGCCTTGCCTAGAATTGCATTGCCTTGCCTGAAATTCTCTTGCAGCACATTTCCTTTCCTTGTCTTGCCTGAAATTACTTTCTCTGGAATTGCCTTGCCTTCCCTGGAATTGCCTTGTCTTGCCTTGACTGAAATAGCCTTGCCTGGAATTGCCCTTTTTTTGCCTTGCTTTGCTTTGCCTTGCCTCAAATTGCCTTGTTTGGCATTTTTTTGCCTTTCTTTTCCACGAGTTGCCTTTTCTGGAGTAGCCCTGCTTTGTCTTTTCTTTCCTTACCAAGAATTGCCTTGTCTAGAATTGGCCTACCTTTTTTTGTTTTGCCGTTCCTGGAATGCCCTTGCCTGGAATTGCCATGGCTTGCCTTGCCTGAAATTTCCGTGCCTGAAATTTTCTTGCATTTCTGGGAGTTTTTTTGCATTGCCTTGCCTTGCCTAGCCTGGAATTGCCCTATCTGGAATTGCCTTGCCTTGGCTTGCCTTGCCTTGCCTGGAATTGTCTTGCCTAGAATTGTGCCGCCTTCCCTTCCCTTGCCTTGCTTTGCCTTGCTTTTGCTTACCTGAAATTGCCCTGCCTTTCCTTCCCTGGAATAGACTCTCCTGGAATTGCCTTTTATTGCCTTGCCTTTACTGAAGTTGCCATGTTTCAAATTGCCTTACCTTGCCTTTCCTCTCCTGGAATTGCCTTACCTTGCATTGCCTTAGTTTGCCTTGACTGAAATGGCCTTCCCTTTCATTGCCTTGCCTCTCCTGGAATTGCCTTGACTAGAATTGCATTGCCTTGCCTTACATTACCGTCTCTGGAATTGCCTTGCCTCGAATTGCCTTTCCTTGACTTGCCTGGAATTACCTTGTCTGGAAGTGCCTTGCCTTGTAGTCTTGCCTTGCCTGAAATTGCCTTGCCTTGCCTTGCCTGAATTCGTCTGGCCTGGAGTTACCTTTCCTGAAGACATCTTGCCTGATATCGCCTTACCTTGCCTGGATTTGCCTTGTCTTTCCTTGCCTGGAATTGACTTTCCCGCAATTGCCTTCCATTGCCTTGCCTTTTCTTGCAAGGGATTGCTTTTCCTGGAATTGTCTTGCCTGGAATTGCCTTGCCTTGCCTGGAATTGCCTAGCCTGGAATTCCTTTGCCTTGTCTTGCATTGCCATGTCATGCCTAAAATTGACTTTCCTGAAATTGCCTTGCTTTGCCTTGCCTTGCCTAAAAAAGCCTTGCCTGGAATTGCTCTACATTTCATTGCCTTACCTTGCCTGGAATGGCCTTAGCTAGAATTATGTTGTCTTTCCTTGCCTTGCCTTACCTAGCCTAGAATTGTCTTGCCTGAAATTGTCTTGCCTTGCCTTGCTTGAAATTGCCTTGCATTGCCTTGCCTTGCCTTGCCTTGCTTTCTCTTGCCTGGAATTGCCCTGCCATGCCTTCCCTGGAATAGCCTTGCCTGGAATTGCCTTGACTGGAGTTGCCTTGTTTTGAATTACCTTGGCTTGTGCTTTTTCGCCTGGAATTGCCTTTCCTAGAATTGCCTTGCTTGCTTTGCCTTGCCTTGCCTTGACTGGAATTGCCTTGAATGGAATTGCCTTGCCTTGCCTTAGCTGGAATGCCTTGACTTGCCTGAAATTGCCTTTCTCGCAATTGCCTTTCCTGGAATTACCCTGCCTTGTATTGCCAAAAGTTGCCTTGCCTGGAATTGCCTTGCCTTACATTACCTTGCCTTGCCTGGAATAGCTTTGCCTAGAATTGCATTGCCATGTCTTACCTTGCCTTGCCAGGAATTGCTTACCTTACTTACCTTGTCTTGCCAGGAATTGCTTTACTTAAAATTGCATTGCCTTGCCTTACATTGCCTTGACTGGAATCACATTGCCTCAAATTGCCTTTTTTTCCTTCCCTGGAAATACCTTGTCTGGAATTGCCTTGCCTTGCCTTGCCTTGCCTTGCTTCCAATTTCCATGCCTTCTTGGAAATTTTCTTTCCTTCCTTTGCCTAACTAGGAATTGTTCTGTCTGACGTTGTTTTGCTTGGCTTGCCTTGCCTTGCCTGAAATTGCCTTGGCTAGAATTGACTTGCTTTTCCTTGCCTTATCTCGAAGTGCCCTGCCTGGAATGGCCCTGTTTTGCCTTTCCTTGCCTGAAACTTCCCTGCCTGGATTTGCCCTGCCTTGCCTTGCCTTTCCTGGAGTTGACTTGCCTTGCCTTGACGTGCCTAAAATTGACTTTCCCGAAGTTGCATTGCCTTTCCTTGCCCAAAAGAGCCTTGCCTCGAATTGCCCCACATGCTCTTGCCCTGACTTGCCTGAAATTACCTTGCTTAGAATTGCCCTGCCTTGCCTTTCCTTTCCTTTCCTTTCCTTTCTTTACCTTTCCTTGCCTTGCCTGGAATTTCCTTGCTTGGAATTGTCTTGCATTGCATTGCCTTGCCTTGCCTTGCTTTTTCTTGCCTGGAATTGCCCTGCCTTGCCTTGCCTGGAATAGCCTTGCCTAAAATTGTCTTGCCTTTCCTTGACTAGAGTTGCCTTGTTTTGAATTGCCTTGCCTTGCCATTCCTCGCCTGAAATTTCCTTGCCTAGAATTGCATTGCCTTGCCTTCTGTTGCCTTCCCTGGAATTGCCTTACGTCTAATTGCCTTTCCTTACATTGCCTGGAATTGCCTTGTCTTGTCTTGTCTTGACTTGCTTTGTCTTGCCTGGAATTGCTTTTCCTTGTTTTGCCTTGCCTAAAATCTCCTTGTCTGGAATTGCCTTTCCTGCAATTATCTTGCCTGGAATTGCCTTGTCTTGCCTTGCCTGGATTTGCCTTTTCTTTCCTTGCCTGAAATTAACTTTTCTGCAATTGACTTGCATTGCCTTGCTTTTTCTTGCACGGGATTGACTTACCTGGAATTGTCTTGCCTGAAATTGCCTTGCATTGCCTTGCGTTTTCTTGCCTGGAATTGCCCTGACTTGCCTTCCCTGAAATAGCCTTGCCTGGAATTGCCTTGTCGTGCCTTGCCTTCACTGGGATTGCCTTGCTTCGAATTGCCTTTCCTTGCTTTACCTCGCCTGGAATTGCCTTGCCATGGGTTGCCTTGCCTTGCCTTGACTGGAATTGCCTTGTTTCTAATTGCCTTGCAATGGGTTGCCTTGCCTTGCCTTGACTGGAATTGCCTTGTTTCTAATTGCCTTGCCATGGGTTGCCTTGCCTTGCCTTGACTGGAATTGCCTTGTTTCTAATTGCCTTGCCTTGCCTAGAATTGCCTTGCCTAGCGTGTCCTTGCCTTGCCCTACCTGGAATTGCCTTGCCTGGAATTGCCTTGCCTTGCCTTGCCTTAGCTGGAATTGCCTTGCCTGGAAATAACTTTCCCTGCCTTCTCTTGCCTTTCCTTGCCTGTAATTGCCTTTCCTGCAATTGTCTTGCCTAGAATTGCATTGCCTTGTCTTGCCTTGCATGGAATTGACTTGCCTGGCATTGCCTTGCCTTGCCTTGCCTTGCCTTGCCTTGCCTTGCCTTGCCTTGCCTTGCCTTGCCTTGCCTTGCCTTGCCTTGCCTTGCCTTGCCTTGCCTTGCCTTGCCTTGCCTTGCCTTGCCTTGCCTTGCCTTGCCTTGCCTTGCCTTGCCTTGCCTTGCCTTGCCTTGCCTTGCCTTGCCTTGCCTTGCCTTGCCTTGCCTTGCCTTGCCTTGCCTTGCCTTGCCTTGCCTTGCCTTGCCTTGCCTTGCCTTGCCTTGCCTTGCCTTGCCTTGCCTTGCCTTGCCTTGCCTTGCCTTGCCTTGCCTTGCCTTGCCTTGCCTTGCCTTGCCTTGCCTTGCCTTGCCTTGCCTTGCCTTGCCTTGCCTTGCCTTGCCTTGCCTTGCCTTGCCTTGCCTTGCCTTGCCTTGCCTTGCCTTGCCTTGCCTTGCCTTGCCTTGCCTTGCCTTGCCTGGAATTGCCTTGCCTGGAATTGCCTTGCCTGGAATTGCCTTGCCTGGAATTGCCTTGTCTGAATTAGCCTGGAATTGTTTTGCCTCGAATTGCCTTGTTCGGAATTGCCTGGAATTGCCTGTAATTGCCTTGCCTTGAGTTGCCTTGCCTGGAATATCATTGCTGGAATTGCCTTAGGTAAAATTGACTTGCCTGAAATTGTCTGGTATTGCCTTGCCTTGAATTGCCTGAAATTGCCTTGCCTGGAATTGTTTTGCCTTGCCTTGCTTCGCCTGGTATTGCCTTGCCTTGTCTTGCCTTGCCTTGCCTGGAAAATTGCCTTGCCTGGAATTGCCTGGAATAATTGCCTTGCCTGGAATTGCCTGAAATTGTCATCATTTTAATTGTCTGGAATTGCCTTGCCTGGAATTGCATTGAATTCCCATGCTTGGAATTGCCTTGCCTGGGATTGCCTGGAATTGCCTTGCCTTGAATTCCCTTGCCTGGATTTGCCTTGACTGGAATTGCCTTGCCTATCCTAAAATTGCATTGCCTGGAATTGCGTGGCTTGGAATTGCCTTGCCTTTTTTTGCCTTGACTGGAATTGCCTTGCTTGGAATTGCGTTGCCTATAATTGCCTTGCCTTGCCTTTTCTGGAATTGCCTTGCCTGGAATGTTTTTACCTTTCCTTGCCTTGCCTGGAATTGCCTACCCTGAAATTGTTTTGCCTGGATTTACCTGGAATTACCTCTAATTGCCTTGATTGTAATTGCCTTGCCTGGAATTGCCTTGCCTGAAATTGTCTTGCGGGGAATTGCATTGCTTAAAATCGCCTTGCCTGGAAATGCCTTGCCTAGGCTTGTTTTTCCTGGAATTGCATTGCCTGAAATTGCCTTACCTGGAATGGCCTTGCCTTGCCTTGCCTGGAATTACCTGGCATAAAATTGCCTTTTCTGGAATTGCTTTCCTTACCTTGCCTAGTGTAGAATTGCCTTGCATGGAATTTCCTTGCCTGGAATTCGCTTTCCTGGAATTGCCTGGAATTACCTTTCCTGGAATTTTCTGGAATTCCCCTGGCTGGAATTTCCTTGCCTCGAATTACCTAGAATTGTTTAACTTGGAATTTTCTTGCCTGGAATTGCATGAGAATGCCTTGCATTGAATTTCCTTGCCTGATGTTGCCTTGCCTGGTATTGCCCTGCTCAGAATTGCCTGCAATTGCCTCGCCTGTATTTGCCTTGCCTGAAATTGCCTAGAAATGCTTGTCCTGGATTTGCTTGGAATTACCTTTCCTGGATTTGTCTGGAGTTGTCTTGCCTGGATTTCCTTGAAATTGCCTTGCCTGGAATTGCCTTGTCTGGAATTGCCTTGCCTGGAATTGCCTAAAATTGCCTTGCCTGGAACTGCCTTGCCTGGAATTCTTTTGCCTTAAATTGCCTTGCCTAAATTTGCCTTGACTGGAATTGCCTGGAATTTCCTTGCCTGGAATTGCCTTGCCAAGAATTGCCTAAAATTGCCTTGCCTGAAATTTTTTGCCTGGAATTGACTGGAATTGTTTTACCTGGAGTTGCTTTGCCTGGAATTGCCTGGAATTGCCTTGCCTGGAATTATTTTGCCTGGAATTGCATGGTATTGCCTTTGCTGGAATTGCCTGGAATTGCCTTTCCAGAAATTGCGTTGCCTGGAATTGCCTTGCCTGGAATTGCCTTGAATTGCCTTGCCTGGGTGCCTCAAACTTCCTTGCCTGGAGTAGCCTCTGCTGAAATTTTTTGGAATTGCTTTGTCTGGATTTGCCTGGAATTGCCTATCCTGTAATTGCCTTTCCTGTAATTGCCTTGACTGTAATTCCCTTGCCTGGAATTGCCTTGACTGGAATATCCTTGCCTAGCCTTGCCTTTCCTGAAATTGCATTGCCTGGAATTGCCTGGCTTGGAATTGCTGAGCTTGCCTTGCCTTGCCTTGCCTTGCTTTGGCTGAAATTGCGTTGTCTGGAATAGCCTGGAATTGTTTTGCCTCGAATTGCCTTGCCTGGAATTGCCTGGAACTGCCTGTAATTGCCTTATCTGTAATTACCTTGCCTTGAGTTGCCTTTCCTAGAATTGCCTTGCCTGAAATTGCCTTGCCTGAACTTGCCGTGCCTTGAGTTGCCTTTCGTAGAATTGCCTTGCCTGGAACTGCCTTGCCTTGTTCTACCTGGAACTGCCTTGCCTGGTATTGGCTTGTACTGCCTTGCCTTACCCGGAATTGCCTTTCCTGCAATTGCCTAGCATGAAATTGTTTTGACTTGGCTTGCCTTGACTTGCCTTGCCTGTAATTGTCTTGCCTGGAATTGCCTTGCTTTGCCTTGCCTTGCCTTGCCTGGTATTGCCTTTCCTGAATTTGCCTTGTTTTGTGTTGCGTTGCCCTTCCTTTCCTTGCCTTGCCTTGCCTTACCTAGAATTGTCTTTCCCGGAATTGCATTCCCTGGAATTGCCTTGCGTTGCCTTGCCTTTTCTGCCTTGCCTTTTCTTGCTTTGCCTTGTCTTGCCTAGAATTGCCTTGCCTGGATTTGCCTTAAATGGAATTGCCTTGCCTTTCCTTATCTGGAATTGCCTTACCTGGAATTGCCTTGCCTTGCCTTGCCTTGCCTTGTGTTGCCTGGAATTACTTTGCCTTGTATTACTTTTTCTTGCCTAAAACTGCCATGTTTAGAATTGCATTGCCCTGCCTTCTCTGGAATTGCCCTGTCCTTTGTTGCCTTGCCTAAAATTGCCCTACTTGGAATTGCCCTGCCTTGCCTTACCTTACCTGGAATTGCCTTGCCTGGCTTTGCCTTGCCTTGCGTTGCCTTTCCTGGAGTAGCCTTGCTGGCATTACCTTGTCTAGCCTTGCTCTGCTTTTCCTTGCCTTGCCTTGCCTGGAATAGCCTCGCTGGCATTACCTTGTCTAGCCTTGCTCTGCTTTTCCTTGCCTTGCCTAGAATTGTCTTGCCTGAAATTTCCTTGCGTGAAATTCCCTTGCCTCACCTTACCTGGAATTACCTTTCCTGGAATTGCCTTGCATTGCTTTTCCTAGCCTGGGATTGCCTTGAGTTCCCTTTCCTGAAATTGTCTTGCCTTCCCGTGCCTTCGTGGAATTGCGTTGAGTTGCCATTCCCTGCTTTGTCTGGATTTGCCTCCTCTGGAATTGCCTTGCCTTTTCTTACCGGAAATTGCCTTGCCTGGAATTGCCTTGTCTTGGCATGCCTTACCATGGATTAGCTTTCCTGCAATCGCCTAGCCTGTAATTGCATTGCCCTGCCCTGCCCTGTCCTGCCCTGCCCTGCCCTGCCCTGCCTTGCCCTGCCTTGCCCTGCCTTGCCCTGCCTTGCCCTGCCTTGCCCTGCCTTGCCTTGCCTTGCCTTGCCTTGCCTTGCTCTGCCTGGAATTGCCTTGGCTGGAATTGCATTGTTTTGCCTTGCCTTGTCTTGCCTAGAATTGCCTTGCCTAGATTTGCTTTACCTAGAATTGCCTTGCCTTGCCTTATATGGAATCGCATTACCTGGAATTGCCTTGTCTTTCCTTGCCTTGCCTGGAATTCCCTCATTTGGATTTGCCTTTTTTTATCTTTCCTTGCCTTTCTTTTCCTTTCCTTGCCTTGCCTTACCTAGAATGCCTGGAACTGCATTGCCTAGAATTTCCTTGCCTTTCCTTGATTTGCCTTTTTTGCCTTGCCTTGCCTAGAATTGCCTTCCCTGGATTTGCCTCACCTGGAATTGCCTTGCCGTGCCTTCCCTTATATGGTATTGCCTTACTTAAAATTGCCTTGTCTTGCCTTGCCTTGTTTTGCCTGGAATCATCTTGCTTGGCCTTGCCTGGAATTTACTTTCCCAAAATTCCCTTGCATTGCCTTGCGTTTTCTTACATCGCCTTGTGTTTTCTTACATCGGATTGCCTTGCCCGGAGTTGCCTTTTTAAAAATTTGTCTTGTTTGGCCTTGCCTTGCCTTTCTTTTTCTTTCCTTGACTTTCCTTGCCTTGCCTTGCCTAGAATTGTCGTAACTGACTGAAATTGCATTGCCTGAAATTGCCTTGCCTGAAATTGCCTTGCCTTTTCGTGCCTTGCCTTTTTTTTGCCTTGCCTTTCTTTTATTGCCTTGCCTGAAATTTTCTTGCTTTGCTTTACTTTGCCAAGCCTGGAATTGCCCTGCCTGGAATGGTCTTGCCTTGCCTTGCCCGGAATTTTTCTGCCTGGATTTGCCCTGCCTTGTTTTGCCTTGCCTGAAATTGCCCTGCCTGGAATTGCACTGCTTTGCCTTCACTTGCCTGTAATTGCCTTGACTTGCCATTCCTGGAATTGACTTTCCTGTAACTGCTTTCCATTGCCTTACCTTTCCTCGCATGGGATTGCCTTGCCTGGAATTGACTTGCCTGGAATTGCCTTGTCTTGCCTTGCATTGCCTTGCATTGCCTGGATTTGCCTTGCCTGGAATTGCCTTGCCTTTCCATGCCTTGCATTTTTTGCCTTGCCTGGAACTGCCTTGCCTTTGTTTTCCTTGCCTTGACTGGAATCCGCTTGCCTAGACTGCAATCCGCTTGCCTAGAATTGCCTTGCCTTGCCCAGAATTTCCCTTCCTGGATTTGTCCTGCCTTGTTTTACCCTGCCTTGGCTTGCCTGGTTTGGCCTTCCCTTGCCTTGCCCTGCCTTGTCTGGAATTGCCTTTCCTTGCATTGTCTTCCCTTGCCTAGAACTGCACTGCCTAGAATTGCATTGCCTTACCTTGTCTGGAATTGCCCTGCCATTTGTTGCCTTGCCTAAAATTGCCCTGCCTGGAATTGCCCTGCCTTGAATTACCTCCATGGCTTTGCATTACCTTGCCATATTTTGCCTATGAATACCTTGCCTGGCATTTTCTTGTCTTGCCTTGCCTTGCCTGTATTTAACTTTTCCAAAATTCTCTTGCATTGCTTTGCCTTTTCTTGCATCGAATTGCCTTTCCTGAAATTGCCTTAATTTGCCTTTTTTGCCTTGCCAGAAATTGCCATGCCTTTCCTTCCCCTTCCTTGCCTGCAATTGCCTTGCCTGGAATTGCCTGGCCATGCCTAGACTTCCCCTGCCATGCTTGGATTTGCCTTGCCTGGAATTTCCTTGCCTTGCCTTGCCTTCCCTGGAATTGCCTTGCCTCATATTGCCTTGGCTTACCATGTTTTGCCTCGGAATGCCTTGACTGGAATTGTTTTGTCTTGTCTTACCTTGCCTTGCCTGGTATTGCCTTTCCTGCAATTGCCTTTTCTTGAGTTGCCTTTCCTTGCCTTGCCTTGCTTTGCCTTCCCTTGCCTTGCCTTGCCTGGAATTGCCTTGGCTTGCATTGCCTTCCCTTGCCAAAACTTCCCTGCCTAGAATTGCATTGCCTGGCCTTGTTTGGAATTGCCCTGCCTTTTGTTGCCTTGCCAAAAATGTCCCTGCCTTGAATTACCTTGCCTGGCTTTGCATTGCCTTGCCTTACCTCACCTTACGTGGAATTGCCTTGCCCTGCCTTGCCTTGCATTGCCTAGCCTGGAATTGCCTTTAGATGCTGTTCCTTACCTTTCCCGGGATTCCCTTGCCTTACCTTGTCTTGCCTGGCATTGCCTTGAGTTTTGTTTCCTTGCATTGACTGAATTTGTCTTCTGTCAAATTGTCTTGTCTTGCCGTGCCTTACCTGGAATTGTCTTTCCTGCAATTGCCTAGCCTAGAATTTGCTTGCCTTGCCTGGAATTGTTTTGCCTGGATTTGTCTTGTTTTGCCTTGCGTTGTGTTGCCTTGCCTTGCTTTTCCTAGAATTGCCTTGCCTGGATTTGCCTTACCTGGAATTGCCTTGCCTTATCTGGAATTGCCTTACATGTAATTGCCTTGCATTACCTGGAATTGCCTTGCCTTGCCTTGCCTTACCTTGCCCTTTCCTGCCCTTCCCTTCCCTGCCCTGCCCTGCCTTGTCCTGCCTTGCCTTGCCTTGCTTTGCCTTGCCTTGCCTTGCCTTGCCTAGAATTGTTTTGCCTGGAATTGCATTGCTTGGAATTGTCTTTCCTTGCCTTGCCTTGAAATTGTTTTGCCTTGCCTTGCCTTGAATTTTTTTGCCTTGTCTTTTTTTGGCTTGCCTTGCCTTGCCTCGAGTTACCTTGGCTGGATTTGCCTTACCTGGAATTGCCTTTTCTTGCCTTGCCTTGCCTGGAATTTTCTTTCCTGCAATTGCCTATCCTGGAATTGCCTTGCCTTGCCTTGCCTTGCCTTGCCTTGCCTTGCCTTGCCTTCTCTTCCCTTCCCTTCCCTTCCCTTCCCTTCCCTTCCCTTCCCTTCCCTTCCCTTCCCTTCCCTTCCCTTCCCTTCCCTTCCCTTGGCTTGCCTTCTTGCCTTGCCTTGCCTTGCCTTGCCTTGCCTTGCCTTGCCTTGCCTTGCCTTGCCTTGCCTTGCCTTGCCTTGCCTTGCCTTGCCTTGCCTTGCCTTGCCTTGCCTTGCCTTGCCTTGCCTTGCCTTGCCTTGCCTTGCCTTGCCTTGCCTTGCCTTGCCTGGAATTTCCTTTATTGGATTTTCCTTGTTTTGCCTTGCCTTGCCTTTCCTTTCTTTGCCTTGCCTTGCCTAAAATTGAATTGCCATTAATTGCATTGCCTGAAATTTCCTCACCATTCCTTGCCTTGCCTTTTTCTACCTTGCCTTACTTTTTTGTTTTGTTTGGAATTTTCTTGCTTTGCCTTGCATTGCCTAGCCTGTAATTGCCCTGCCTGGAATGACCTTGCCTTGCCTTGCCGGGAATTTTCCTGCCTAGATTTTCCCTGCCTTGTTTGCCTTGCCAGGAATTGCCTTGCCTTGCCTTTCCTGTAATTGACTTTCCTGGAATTGCTTTGCATTGCCTTACTTTTCCTTTCATGGGATTGCCTTGCCTGGAATTGCCTTTCCTTTCCTTGTCTTTCCTGGAATTGCCTTGAGTGGCCTTTCCTTGCCTTGCCTGGATTTGCCTTCCCTGGAATTGCCTTGCCTTGCCTTATCTGGAATTGGCTCACCTGGAATTGTCCTGTCTTGCCTTGCCTTGCCTGGAATTACCTTTTTACAATTGCCTATCCTGGAATTGCCTTGCCTTGCCTTGCCTTGCCTTGCCTTGCTTTGCCTTGCCTGGAATTTCCTTTTTGGATTGCCTTGCTTGGCCTTACATTGCCTTGCCTTTCTTTCTTTTTTTTGAGATGGAGTTTCGCTCTTGTTACCCAGGCTGGAGTGCAATGGCGCAACCTCGGCTCACTGCAACCTCCGCCTCCTGGGTTCCGGCAATTCTCCTGCCTCAGCCTCCTGAGTAGCTGGGATTACAGGTACACGCCATCATGCCCAGCTAATTTTTTGTATTTTTAGTAGAGACGGGGTTTCACCATGTTTACCAGGATGGTCTCTATCTGTTGACCTCGTGATCCACCCAACTCGGCCTCCCAAAGTGCTGGAATTACAGGCTTGAACCACCGTGCCCAGCCACATTTCCTTTCTTTGCCTTGCCTTGCCTTGCCTAAAATTGAATTGCCTGTAATTGCATTTTCTGAAATTGCCTCGCCTTTCCTTCCCTTGCATTGTCTTTTTCTGTCTTGCCCTTCTTTCTTTGTTTTGTTTGGAATTTTCTTGCTTTGCCTTGACTGGAATTGCCCTGCTTGGAATGGCCTTGCCTTGCCTTGCACAGAGTTTTCTTGCCTGTATTTGACCTGCCTTGTTTAGCTTTGCCTGAAATTGCCCTGCCTGGCATTGCACTGCCTTGCCTTTACTTGCCTGGAATTGCCTTGCCTTGCCTTGCCTTGCCCATAATTGAGTTTCCTGGACTGCTTTGCATTGTTTTATCTTTCTTGCATGGGATTACCTTGCCTTTAATGGTCTTGCCTGGAATTGCTTTGTCTTGCCTTGTGTTGCCTGGATTTGCCTTGCCTGGAATTGAATTGCCTGGAATTATCTTGCATTTTCTTGCCTTGGCTTTTTGGCCTTGCCTTTCCTTGTCGTGCCTTGCTTAGAATTGCCTTGCCTGTATTTGCCTTACCTGGAATTTTATTGCCCTGCATTATCTGGAATAGCCTTACCTGGAATTGCCTTGTCTTGCCTTGCCTTGCCTGGAATGGGCTTGGCTTGCCTTGTCTGTAACAGCCGTGCCTGGATTTGCTGTGTTTTGCCTTTCCTTTCTTTATATTTTTTTCCTTGCCTTGCCTTACCTAGAATTGTCTTGCCTGGAATGTCCTTGCCTGGAATGGCCCTGCCTTTAATTTTCTGAAATTGCCTTGCCTGGAGTTCCCTTGTCTTGCCTTCCTTGAGTTGACTGGCCTTGCCTGAAATTGCCTTGCCTCGAATTCCCTTGTTTTGCCTTGCCTTGAATGGAATTGCCTTGCCTGAAATTGCCTTGCCTTGCTTTGTCTGGAACTGTGTTGGCTGGAACTGCCTTGCCTTACCTGTAATTGCCTTGCTTAGATTTGCCGTTCCTGCAATTGCCTTGTCTGGAATTGCCTTGCCTTGCCTTGCCCTGACTTGCCTGCCATTGCCTTGCCTGGAGTTGTCGGGCCATGCCTTTTCTTCTTCTGCCATGCTTTGAATTGCCTTGTCTGGAATTGCCTTGCATTGCCTTCCCTAGAATTCCCTTTTTTCAAATTGCCTTGCCTTACCATGTCTTGCCAGGGATTGTTTTGCCTGGAATTGTTTTGTGTTGCTTTTCTTTGCCTTGCATGGAATTGCCGTTCCTGCAATTGCCTTTCCCTGAGTTGCCTTTCCTATCCTTGCTTTACTTTGCCTTCCCTTGCCTTGCCTTGCCTTGCCTGGAATTGCCTTGCCTTGCATTGCCTTGCTTTGCCTAAAACTGCCCTGCCTTGAATTGCATTGCCTTGCCTTGCCTGGAATTGCCCTGTCTTTTGTTGCCTTGCCTAAAATTGTCCTGCCTGGAATTGCCCTGCCTTTCCTTACTTTGCCTGGCTTTGCCTTGACTTGCTTTGCCTTTCCTGGCATTGCCTTGTCTTGCCTTGCCCTGTCTTGCCTTTCCTTGCCTATAATTGCCTTGTCTTGAATTGCCTTGCCTGGAATTGCCTTGCCTCAAATTACCTGGAATTGCCTTGCCCTGCCTTGCCTTGCCTACCCTGGATTTGCCCTTAGTTGCCTTTCCTTGCTTTTTTTGGAATTGCATTGTTTTACCTTTCCTTGCCTGGAATTGCCTTGAATTTCCTTTCCTTGCCTTGCCTGAATTTGCCTTCCCTATAATTGCCTTGCCTTTCTCTACCTGGAATTGCCTTGTCTTGTCTTGCCTTACCTGGAATTGACTTTCCTGCAATTTCCCAGCCTGGAATTGCCTTACCTGAATTTGCCTTGTATTGCCTTGCCTTGCCTTGCCTTGCCTACTTGCCTTGCCTCGATTTGCCTTACCTGGAATTGCCTTGCCTTGCCTGGATTTGCCTTGTTTTGCCTTGCCTTGCCTTGCCTTTTCTTGCCTTGCCTTGCCTTACCTAGAATTGTATTGCCTGAAATTGCATTGCCTCGAATTGCCTTTCCTTTTCGTACCTTGAAATTTTTGCCTTTCCTTTTTTTTCCTTGCCTTGCCTAGAATTGTCTTGGATGGATTTGTGTTACCTGGAATTGCCTTGCCTTGCCGCATTTGGAACTGCCTTACCTGCAATTGCCTTGTCTTGCCTTCCCTTGCCGGAAATTGCCTTTCCTACAATTGCCTATTTTGGAATTGCCTTGACTTGCCTTGCCTTGCCTGGAATTGCCTTTCCTCAATTTGCCTTGTTTGGCCTTGCCTTTCCTTTCCTTTCTTTGCCTTGTCTTGCCTTGCCTAAAATTGCCTTACCTGAAATTGCATTGCCTGAAATTGCCTCGCCTTTCCTTTCCTTGCATTTTTTTGCCCTGCCTTTCTTATCTTGTTTTGCCTGGATTTTTCTTGCTTTGCCTTGCGTTGCCTAGCCTGGAATTGCCCTGTCTAAAATGGCCTTGCCATCCCTTGCCTGGAATTTCCCTGCCTGGATTTGCATCGCCTTGTTTTCCCTTGCCTGAAATTGCCCTGCCTGGCATTGCACTGCCTTGCCTTTACTTGCCTGGAATTGCCTTGCCTTGCCTTGCCTGTAATTGAGTTTCCTGGAACGGCTTTGAATTGCCTTACCTTTCCTCGTATGGGATTGCCTTGCCTGGAATTGCCTTCCCTTGCCTTGCTTTGCCTTGCGTTGCCTGTATTTGCCTTGTCTGGAATTACTTTGCCTGTAATTGCCTTGCCTTTTTTTCCCTTGCCTTTTTTTGCCTTGCCTGGAATTGCCTTCCCTTGCCTTGCTTTGCCTTGCATTGCCTGTATTTGCCTTGTCTGGAATTACTTTGCCTGTAATTGCCTTGCCTTTTTTTCCCTTGCCTTTTTTTGCCTTGCCTGGAATTGCCTTCCCTTGCCTTGCTTTGCCTTGCGTTGCCTGTATTTGCCTTGTCTGGAATTACTTTGCCTGTAATTGCCTTGCCTTTTTTTCCCTTGCCTTTTTTTGCCTTGCCTGGAATTGCCTTGCGATACCTGGTATTTTCTTGCATAGCCTGGCATTGCCTAGCCTATAATTGCCCTACCTGGAACTGCCTTGCCTTTGTCTGCCTTGCCTTGACTGGAATTTCCTTGCCCAGAATTTCTTTTCCTGGATTTATCCTGCCTTGTTTTTCCTTGCCTGAAATTTCCCTGCTGGGAATTGCACTGCCTTGCCTTGCCTTGCCTTGCCTTGCCTGGAATTGCCTTGCCTGAAATTGCCTTAAGTTGCCTTTCTTTACCTTGCCTGGAATTGCCTTGTCTGCAATTGCCTTGCCTTGTCTTAACTTGCCCTGCCTTGCCTGAAATTGCCTTGCCTGGAATTGCCTGGCTATGCCGTGACTTCCCCTGCTGTGCTTGGAATTGCCTTGCCTGGAATTGCCTTTTCTTGCCTTCCCTGAAATTGCGTTGTTTGGCCTTTCCTTTCCTTTCCTTGTCTTGCTGTACCTTGCCTTGCTTTGTTTTGCCTTGCCTTGCCTAAAATTTTCTTGCCTGAAATTGCCTTGCATTTCCTTGCCTTGCATTTTTTTGCCTTGTCTTTTTTTCCTTGTTTTGCCTGGAATTTTCTTGCTTTGCCTTGCATTGCCTAGCCTTGAATTGCCCTGCCTGGAATGGCCTTGCCTTGCCTTGCCTTGCCTATAATTTCCCTGCCTGGATTTGCCCTGACTGCTTCACCTTGCCTGATATTTCACTGCCTGGAGTTGCACTGACTTGCCTTGACTTGCCTGGAATTGCCTTGCCTTGCCTGGATTTGCCTTGTTTTGCCTTGCCTTGCCATTCCTTGCCTTGAATTGCCTTGCCTGGATTTGCCTTACCTGGAATTGTCTTGGCTTGCCTTACATGGAATTGCCTTACCTGAAATTGCCTTGTCTTGCCTTGCCTTGCCTGGAATGGCCTTCCCTTGCCTTGCCTGGAACTACCTTGCCTGTATTTGCCTTGTTTTGCATTGCATTGCATTTCCTTTCTTTGCCTTGTTTTCCCTTACCTAGAATTGTCTTGCCTGGGATGGCCTTGACTTCAATTGCCCTGCCTTTCACTTTCTGGAATTGCCTTTCCTGGAGTTGCCTTGTCTTGCCTTGCTTAGGTGGACTTGCCTTGCTGGAATTGCCTTGCCTTGCCTTGTCTGGAACTGTGATGGCTGGAATTGCCTTTCCTTGTCTTACCTTGTAATTGCCTTGCTTGGATTTTCCCTTCCTGCAATTGTCTTGCCTTGCTTTGTCCTGCCTTGCCTTGCCTTGCCTTGCCTTGCCTTGCCTTGCCTGGAATTGCCTTGGCTGGAATTGCCCTGCCTTGCCTTACCTGAAATTGTCTTGCTGGGAATTTCATTTCCCTTCCTTGTCTTGCCTTGCCTTGCCTGGAATTGCTTTCCTGCAATTGCCTTTTTTTGAATTGCCTTTCCTTGTCTTGCCTTGCTTTGCCTTCCCTTGACTTGCCTTGCCTTGCCTGGAATTGCCTGGCCTTAAATTGCCTTCCCTTGCCTAAAACTTCCCTGCATAGAATTGCATTGCCTTGCCTTGTCTGAAATTGCCCTGCCTTTATTTCCTTGCCTAAAATTGCCCTGCCTGAAATTGCCCTGACTTGTCTTATCTTGCCTCTAATTGCCTTGCCTGGCATTGCCTTCCCTTGCCTTGCCTTGCCTGGAATATCCTTGCCTGGCATTGTCTTGCCTTGCCTTGTCCTGCCTTGCCTTTGATTAGAATTGCCTTGCCTGGAATTTCCTTGCGTGGAATTGCCTTGCCTCTCCTTACCTGCAATTGCTTTGTCTGGAATTGTTTTGAGTTGCCTTTTTTGCCTTGCCTGGATTTGCCTTGCCTTGCCTGGTCTGGCCTGGCCTGGAATTGTCTTGAGTTACCTTTCCTTGCCTTGTCTGGATTTTTCTTCTCTGGAATTGCCTTGCCTTGCCTAATCTGAAATTGCCTTACCTGGAGTTGCCTTGTATTGACTTGCCTTGACTGGAATTGCCTTTCGTGCAATTGTCTAGCGTGAAATTGCCTTGCCATGCCTTGCCTTGCCTAAAAATTGCCTTTTCCGGATTTGCCTTGTTTGGCCTTGCCTTGCATTTCCTGGAATTGCCTAGCCTTGAATTGCTTTGCCTTGCCTTGCATGGAATTGCCTTGAATGGGATTGCCTTGCCTTGCCTTGCCTTGCCTGGAATTTTCTTGCCTGGCATTGTCTTGTCTTTCCTTGCCCTGTCTTGCTTTCCTTGCCTTGATTAGAATTGCCTTGCCTGGAATTGCGTTGTCTCGCCTTACCTGGAATTGCCTTGCCTGGAATTGTTTTGAGTTGCCTTTCCTTGCCTTTCCTGGAATAGTCTTGCCTTTCCTTGCCTTTACTTGCCTTGAATTGCATTGTGTTGCCTTTTCTTGCCCCTCCTGGATTTGTCTTCCCTGGAATTGCCTTGCCTTGCCTTATCTGGAATTGCCTTACCTGGGGTTGATTTGTTTGGCCTTGCCTTGCCTGGAATTGTCTTTCCTGCAATTTCCCAGCCTGAAATTGCCTTGCCTTGCCTTGCCTTGCCTGAAATTACCTTTCCTGGATTTGCCTTATTTGGTCTTGCCTTGCCTTTCTTTGCCTTCCCTTGCCTGGGATTCCATTGCGTGGAATTGCCTTGCCTTGCCTGAAATTTTCTTGTGCTACCTTGTTTGCCTCGCCTGTAATTACCCTGTCTGTAATGTCCTTGCCTTGGCTTGTTTTTCCTGGTCTGGAATTGACTTGCCTAGAATTGTCTTGACTTGCCTTGCCTGGAATTGTGCAGCCTGGATTTGCCTTCCTTGTTTTCTCTTGCCTGAAATTACCCTGCCTCGCCTTGCCTTGCCTGGAATTGCCTTGCCTTACCTTGCGTGAAATTGACTTTCATGGAATTGCCTTACATTGCCTTGTTTTCCTTGCATGGGATTGCCTTGCCTGGAATTTTCTTGCCTGGAATTGCCTTACCTTGCCTCTCCTGAATTGCCTAGCCTTGAATTGCTTTGCCTTGTTTTGCCTGGGTTGCCTTGACTGACATTACTTTGCCTTGCCTTGCCTTGCCTTGCCTGGAATTGCCTTGAGCTGACTTTCCTTGCCTTGCCTGGATTTGTCTTCCCTATAATTGTCTTGCCTTGCCTTATCTGGAATTGCCTTACCTGGAATTGCCTGGCCTTGTCTTGTCTTGCCTGGAATTGCATTTTATGCAATTGCCTATTTTCTAATTGCCTTGCCTTGACTTACCTTGCCTAGAATTTCCTTTCCTGGACTTGCCTTGTTTGGCCTTTCCTTGCCTTGCCTTGCCTTTTCTTGCCTTGCCTAATATTGCATTGCCTGAAATTGCCTTGCCTTTTCTTGCCTTGCCTTTTTTTGCCTTGCCTTTCTTTCCTTGCCTTGCCTGGAATTTTCTTGCGTTGCCTTCTGTTGCCTAGAATGAAACTGCCCAAACTGGAATGGCCTTGCTGACTTGCCCGGAATGTTCCTGCCTGGATTTCCCCTGCCTTTTTTTACCTTGCCTGAAATTGCCCTGCCTGGAATTGCACTGCCTTGCCTTGAATTGCCTGGAATCGACTTTCCTGCAACTGATTTGCATTGCCTTACCTTTCCTTGCATGGGATTGCCTTGCCTGAAAATGTCTTGCCTAGAATTGCCTTGTCTTGCCTTGCATTGCCTTGAGTTGTCTGGATTTGTCTTGCCTGGAATTGCATTGCCTGGAATTTCCTTGCCTTGCCTTGCCTTGCCTTTTTTTGGCTTGCTTGGAATTGCCTTGCCTTGCCTGGAATTTTCTTGCAAATCCTGGCATTGCCTAGCCTGGTATTGCCCTGTCCAGAACAGACTTTCCATGGCTTGCCTTGCCTTGACTGGAATTGCCTTGCCTAGAATTGTCTTGCCTTGCCTTGCTCAGAATTTCCCTGCCTGGATTTTCCCTGCCTTTTTTTGCCTTCCCTGAAATTGCCCTGCTGGAAATCGCACTGCCTTGCCTTACCTTGCCTGGAATTGCCTTTTCACGCCTTGCCTCAAATTCACTTTCCCAAAATTGCCTTGCATTGTCTTGCCTTTCCTTGCATCAGACTGCCTTGCCTGGAATTGCCTTGACTTCCTTTGCCCTGCCTTGCCTGCAATTGCCTTGCCTGGAAATGCCTTGACTTCCCCTGCCATGCTTGGAATTGCCTTGCCTGGAATTGCCTTGCCTTGAATTGCCTTGCCTTGCTTTCCCTGGAGTTGCTTTCCCTAAAATTGCCTCACCTTACCATGTCTTGCCTGGGATTTACTTGCCTTGTTTTGCCTCGAATTGTTTTGTCTTGCCTTATCTTGCCTTAGCTGGAATTGCCTTTCCTTGAGTTGCCTTTTGCTGAGTTGCCTTTCTTTGTCTTGCCTTCCTTTGCCTTCCTTTCCCTTGCCTTGCCTTGCCTCTATTTGCCTTGCCTTGCATTGCCTTCCCTTGCCTAAAACTGCCCTGCCCAGAATTGCATTGCCTAGCCTTGTTTATAATTGCCCTGCCTGGAATTGCCCTGCCTTGCCTTACCTTGACTGGAATTGCTTTGCCTCTCTTTGCCTTGCCTTGCCTTGCCTGGAATTGCCTTGCTTGTCATTGCCTTGTCTTGCCTTGCCCTGCCTTGCCTTGCTTTGCCTAGAATTGCCTTGCATTGCATGGAATTGTCTTGCTTCACTTTACCTGAAATTGCCTTGAATGAAAGTGCCTCGCCTGGCCTTGCCTTGCCTAGCATAAAATTGCCTTAAGTTGTTTCTTTTCTTTGGAATTGCCTTGCCTGAAATTGCCTTGCATTGGCTTTCCCTGCCTTGACAGGATTTGCCTTCCCTGGAATTGCCTTGCCCTGCCCTACCTTGAATTGACTTTCCTTTCTGCCCTTGCTTTTCTTATATTTGCCTTTTCTGCAATTGCCTTGTCTGAAATTGCCATGCTTTGTGTGCCTTGCTCTGCCTTTCCTGCCATTGCATTGCCTGGAATTGCCTGGCCATGCCTTGACTTCCACTGCTGTGCTTGGAATTGCCTAGCCTGGAATTGCCTTGCCTTGCCTTCCCTGGAATTGCCTTGCCTCTAATTGTCTTGCCTTACCATGCCTTGCTTGGGATTGCCATGCCTAGAATTTTTTGTCTTGCCTTGCCTTGCCTTCCCTGGAATTGCCTTCCCTGGAATTGCCCTGCCTTACCTTCCTTGGAATTGCCTTGCCTTGACTTTCCTGGAACTGCTTTGTACTGTTTTACCTTTCCTTGCATGAGATCGCCTTACCTGGATTTGCCTTGCGGGAATTGCATTGCCTGGATTTGCCTTTTCCTTCCTTACCTTGTCTTTTTTGCCTTGCCTGGAATAGCCTTGCCTTGCCTGGAATTTTTTGCATAGCCTGGCATTGCCTAGCCTGGAATAGCCCTGTTTGGAACGTCCTTGTCTTGGCTTGCCTTGCCTTGATAGGTATTGCCTTGCCTATAATTGCCTTGCCTTTCCTTGCCCAGAATTTCCCTTCCTGAATTTCCCCTGCCTTGTTTTGTCTTGCCTGAAATTGCCCTGCCAGGAATTGCACTGCCTTGCCTTGCCTGGAATTTCCTTACGTTGTGATTCCTGGAATTGACTTTCCCAAAATTGCCTTGCATTGCGTTGCCTTTCATTGCATAGATTTGCCTTGCCTTCAATTGTCTTTCCTGGAATTGCCTTGAGTTGTTATTCTTTGCCTTGCATGTAATTGTCTTTCCTTCCCTTGTCCAGTCTTGCTTGCAATTACCTTTCCTGGAATTGCCTGGCCATGCCTTGACTTCACTGCCATGCTTGGAATTGCATTGACTGGAATTGCCTTGCCTTGCCTTCCCTGGAATTGCCTTGCCTCGAATTTCTTTGCCTTAACATGCCTTGCCTGGGATTGCCTTGCCTGGAGTTCTTTTGTCTTGCCTTGCCTTGCGTTTCCTTGCTTTACCTGGAATTGCGTTTCCTGAAATTGCCTTTTCTTGAGTTGCCTTGCCTTGCCTTGCCTTGGCTTGCCTTGCCTTGTTTTGCGTTGCCTGAAATTCCCTTGCCTTGCATTGTCTTCCCTTGCCTAAAACTGCCCAGCATAGCATTGCATTGCATTGCCTTGTCTGGAATTGCCCTGCCTTTTGTTGCCCTGCCTAAATTTGCCCTGCATGGAATTGCCCTGCCTTCCCTTACCTTGCTTGGAATTGCCTTGTCTGGTTTTGCCTGTCCTTGCCTTGCCTTGCCTGGAATTGCTTTGTTTGGCATTACCTTGTCTTGCCTGGCCCTGCCTTGCCTTGCCTTTACTAAAATTGCCTTGCCTGGAATTCCCTTGCCTGGAATTGTCTTGCCTCATTTTACCTGAAATTGCCTTGCCTAAAATTGCCTTGCCTTCCCTTGCCTAGCCTGGAATTACCTTGAGTTGCCTTTCCTGGAATTGCCTTGTCTTAAATTTCCTTGCCTGCAATTGTTTTGAGTTGTCTTTCCTTCCCTTGCCTGAATTTTCCTTCCTTGTAATTGCCTTGCCTTGCCCTACCTGGAGTGGTCTTGTGTTGTCTTACCTTACCTGGAATTGACTTTACTGCAATTGCCTAGTCTAGAATTTTCTTGCCTTGTGTTGCCCTGCCTTGTTTTGCCTGGAATTGCCTTGCCTGGATTTGCCTTGTTTTGACTTGCCTTGCCTTGCCATGCCTTGCCTTGCCTTGCCTAGAATTGCCTTGCCTGGATTTGCCTTACTGGGAATTGCCTTGCCTTACCTTATCTGGAATTGCCTTGTTTTGCCTTGCCTTGCCTGGAGTAATTTTGCCTTGCTTTGCCTGTAATTCCCTTACCTGGATTTGCCTAGTTTTGCCTTGCCTTGCCTTTACTTTCTTTGCCCTGCCTTACATAGAATTGTCTTGCTTGGAATTGCCTTCCCTTTCCTTCCCTTGAATTTTTCTCGCTTTCCTTTCCTTTAATTTCCTTGCCTTGCCTAGAATAACCTTGGCTAAATTTGCCTTACCTGGAATTGCCTTGCCTTACCTGGAATTTTCTTGTCTTGGCTTGCCTTGCCTTGCCTGGATTTGCCATTCCTGCAATTGCTTATCCTGGAATTGCCTTGCCTTGCCTTGCCTTTCCACGACTTGCCTTGCCTTGCCTAAAATTGCCTTTCCTGAAATTGCATTGCCTCACCTTTCCTTGCCTTGCCTTTTTGCTTTGCCTTTTTTTTACTTCCCTGCCTGAAATGTTCTTGCTTTGCCTTGTGTTACTTTTCCCGGAATTGCCCTTCCTCAAATGGCCTTGCCTTGACTTCCCCGGAATTTCCCTGCCTGGATTTGCCCCGCCATGTTTTGCCTTGCCTATAATTGCCCAGCCTGGAATAGCACTGCTTTGCCTTCACTTTCCTGGAATTGTCTTGCCTGGAGTTGACTTTCCTAGAACTACTTTGCATTGCCTTACCTTTCCTTGCATGGAATTGCCTTGCCTGGATTTGTCTTTCCTGGAATTGCCTTGTCTTGCCTTCTGTTGCCTTGTGTTGCCCGTATTTGCCTTGCCTGGAATTGCCTTGCCTTTCATTGACATGCTTTTTTTGCCTTGACTGGAATTGCCTCGCCCTGCCTGGAATTTCCTTGCATAGCCTAGCATTGCCTAGCCTGGAATTATCCTGCCTGGAATGGCCTTGCCTTGGCTTGCCTTGCCTCGATTGGATTTGTCTTGCCTAGAATTGCCTTGCCTTTCCCTAACCAGATTTTTTATTCCTGGATTTGCCCTGCCTTGTTTTGCCTTACCTGAAATTTCCCTGCTGGAATTGCATGGTCTTGCTTTGCCATGCCTCGAATAGCCTTGCCTTGCATTGCCTTGCCTGGAATTGACTATCTCAAAATTGCCTTGGATTGCCTTGCCTCTCCTTGCATGGGAATACCTTGCCTGGTAATGGCTTGCCTGGAATTACCTAGAGTTGCTTTTCTTTGACTTGTCTGTAATATCCAGGCCTGGAATTTCCTTGGCTGGCATTGCCTTGTCATGCCTTGCTTTTTCTTGCCTTTCCTTTTCTCGAATTGCCTTGATTTACCATGTCATGCCTGGGATTGCCTTGCCTGGAATTACCTTTCCTGTGTTTGCCTTGTTTAGCCTTGCCTTGTGTTTAATTTCCTTTCCTTGCCTTGCCTAGAACTTTCTTGCATTGCCTTGCATTGCCAAGCTAGAATTGTCCTGCCTGAAATGGCATTGTCTTGCCTTTCCTGGAATTACAATGCCTGGATTTGCCCTGCCTTGTTTCACCTATTATGAAATTGCCCTGTCTGGAGTTGCACTGCCTGGCCTTGGCTTGCCTGGAATTGCCCTGCGTTGTCTTGCCTGGAACTAACTTTCATGGAACTGCTTTGCATTGCCTTGCCTTTCCCTGCATGAAATTGTGTTGCCTGGAATTTTCTTGCCTGGAATTGAATTGAGTGGTTTTTCCTAGCATTTCCTAGAATTTCCTTGCCTGGAATTCTTTTGTCTTTTCTTACCTTTTTAGGAAAAGCTGCGTTTGGATATTCTAGAGTGAATGGGAGTATATGCTCTAACGAGAAATATCTGTTTCTAAAACCAAAACGGAGCTATCTAACAGAATGGTTATCAATGTGTGCATTCAACTTACAGAGTTCAAATTAAGTGTTTATGTAGCAGTTTTGAAACCCTTTCTGTGGAGAAGATAAAAAGAAATATTTCCAGCAAAAGACCCACATATAACAAATAGCAGAAAGACTCCCTATGAACCACAGTAGAATCTTAGCCTTCAAAATGCTCTGCTATGCTCATTCAACTAAGTGAGTTGAATCTATCTTCACAATAAGGACTTAGAAACACGTTTCTTGTAAAAGCTGCGTTTGACATTCCAGAGTGAATAGAAGTATATGCTGTACTAAAAAATATTTGGTTCTACAACCAAAAGGAAGCTATCTAACAGAATGGTTATAAATGTGTGCATTCAACTTACACAGTAAAACTGACGTGTTTATGCATCAGTTTGGAAACAGTTTCTGTGGAGAAGCTAAAAACAAATATTTCCAGCAAAACACCCGCATATAACAAATAGCAGTAAGACTGCCTCTACAACACAGAAGAAACCTATCTTTCAATCTGCTCTGCTGTGCGTTCCTTCAAGTAACTGAGCTGAACCTATCTTTAGATTCAGGAGCTGGAAACACGTTTCTACTAAAAATTGCATTTGGGCATTCCTGAGTGAATGGGAGTATATGCTGTACTAAGAAATAACTGGTTCTAAAACCAAAACGGAGCTATCTAACAGAATGGTCGTCGATGTGTGTGCATTCAACTTATAGAGGTAAACTGATGTGTTTATGCAGCAGTTTGGAATCGCTTTCTGTGGAGAATCTAAAAACGGACATTTCCAGCAAAATACCCGCATATAAGAAATAGCAGTCAGACTGCGTCTAAAACACAGAAGAAACGTATCCTTCAATCTGCTCTGCTATGCGTTCATTCAAAGACAAGAGCTGAATCTATCTTTAGATTCAGGCGTTAGAAACAGATTTCTCTAAAAGCTGCATTTGGATATACCTGAGTGAATGGGATTATATGCTGTACTGAGAAATATCTGGCTCTAAAACCAAAACGGAGCTATTTTACAGAATCGTTATCAATGTGTGCATTCAACTTACAGAGTAAAACTGATGTGGTTATGCAGCAGTTTGGAAGCGCTTTCTGTGGAGAATCTAAAAACGGACATTTCCAGCAAAATTCCCGCATATAATAAATAGCAGTAAGACGGACTCTAAAACACAGAAGAAACGTATCCTTCAATCTGCCCGGCTGTGCGTTCATTCAACTAAGTGAGCTTAAACTATCTTCAGATTCAGGACTTAGAAACAGGTTTCTAGTAAAAGCTGCTTTTGGAAATTCCTGAGTGAATAGGACTATATACTGTACTGAGAAATATCTTCTTCTAAAACCAAAAGTGAGCTATCTATGAGAATGGTTGTCAATGTGTGCATTCAATGTTCAGAGGTAAACTGATGTGCTTATGCTGCATTTTTAAAAATCTTTTGTGGAAAATCTAAAAACGGATATTTCCAGCAAAATACCCGTGTAAAACGAATAGCAGTAAGACTGCCTCTAAAACAAAGAAAAAACGTATCCTACAATCTGCTCTGCTGTGCGTTTGTTCAATAAAGTGAGCTGAATCTATCTTTAGATTCAATCCTTAGAAACACGTTTGAAGTAAAAGCTGCGTGTGGATATTCCTGAGTCAATGGGAGTGTATGCTGTACCGAGAAATATCTGGTTCTAAAATTAAAACGAAGCTATTTCACAGAATGGTTTTCAATGTGTGCATTCAACTTACACAGTAAAACTGATGTGTTTATGCAGAAGGTTGGAAACATATTCTACAATCTGCTCTGCTGTGGGGTCATTCAAATAAGTGAGCTGAACCTATTTTTAGATTCAGATGTCAGAAACATGTTTCTAGTAAAACCTGTTTTTGAATATTCCCGAGTGAATGGGATTATATGCTGTTATGAGAAATATCTGGTTCTAAAACCCAAATGGCGCTTTCTACCAGAATGGTTGTCAGTGTGTGCATTCAACTTACAGACTTAAATAAATGTGTTAATGCAGCACTTTGGAAACGCTTTCTGTGGAGAATCTAAAAACGGACATTTCCAGCAAAATACCCACATATAACAAATAGCAGTAAGACTACCTCTAAAACAAAAAAGAAATATACCATACAATGTGCTCTGCTGTGCGTTCATTCAACTAAGTGAGCTTATTCTATCTTTAGATTCAGGAGTTAGAAACACGTTTCTTGTAAAAGCTGCATTTGGATATTCCTGAGTTAATTGGAGTATATGCTGTACTGAGAAATATCTGGTTCTAAAGCCAAAACGGAGCTATCTTACAGAATAATTGTCAATGTGTGAATTCAACTAACAGAGTTAAACTGATGTGTTTATGCAGCAGTTTGAAAACGCTTTCTGTGGAGAATCTAAAAACGGACATTTTCAGCAAAATACCCACATATAACAAATAGCAGTAAGACAGGCTCTTTGAAAAAGAAAAAACATATCCTACAATCTGTTCTGCTTTGCTTTCGTTCAACTAAGTGAGCTGAATCTATCTTTAAGTTCAAGATTTAGAAACACGTTTCTAGTATAAGCTGTGTTTGGATATTCCTGAGTGAATGGGAGTATATGCTGTACTGAGAAATATCTGATTGTAAAACCAAAACGAAGCTATCTAAGAGAATGACTGTCAATGTGTGCATTCAACTTTCAAAGTTTAACTGATGTGTTTATGCAGCAGTTTAAATACGCTTTAGGTGGAGAATGTAAGAACGGCCATTTCCAGCAATATACCCGCATACAACGAATAGCACTAAGCCTGACTCTAAAACACAGAAGAAACGTGTCCTACATTCTTCTCTGCTGTGCATTCGTTCAACTAAGTGAGCTGAGTCTATATGTAGATTCAGGCATTAGAAACACGTTTCTAGTAAAAGCTGCATTTGGCTATTCCTGAGTGAATAGGAGTATATGCTGTACTGAGAAATATCTGGTTCTACAACCAAAACGTTGCTATCTAACAGAATGCTTGTCAATAGATGCATTCAACTAACAGAGTTAAACTTATGTGTTTATGCAGTAGTTTGGAAATGCTTTTCGTGGAGAATCTAAAAACTGATATTTCCAGCAAAATATCCGCATACAACAAATAGCAGTTAGACTGCCTCTAAAAAACAGATGAAACATATCCTACAATCTGCTCTGCTGCGTGTTTGTTCAACTATGTGAACTGAATCTATCTTTAGATTCAGGAGTTAGAAACACGTTTCCAGTACAGGCTGCATTTAGATATTTCTGAGTAAATGGGAGTATATGCTGTACTTAGAAATATCTGGTTGTAAAACCAAAACGCAGCTATCTAACAGAATGGTTGCCAATGTGTACACTCACCTTACAGAGTTAACGTGATGTGTTTATGCAGCAGTTTGGAAACGCTTTCTTAGGAGAATCTAGAAATGGACACTTCCAGCAAACTACCCACATATAAGAAATAGCAGTAAGACTACTTCTAAAACACAGAAGAAACGTAACCTACAAACTCCTCTGCTGTGCGTTCATTCAACTAAGTGAGCTGAATCTATCTTTAGATTCACGAGTTAGAAACACGTTTTTAGCAAAAGGTGCATTTGGATATACCTGAGAGAATGGGAGTCTATGCTGTACTGAGAAATATCTGGTTCTAAAATCAAAATGGAGCTATATAACAAAATGGTTTTCAATGCGTTCATTGAAGTTATGGAGTTAAAGTAATGTGTTTATGCAGCAGTTTGGAAACGGTATCTGTGGAGAATCTAAAGACGGACATTTCCAGCAATGCACCACATATAACAAATAGCAGTAAGACTGGAACTAAAAAACAGAAGAAACATATCCTACAATCTATTCAGCACTGCATACATTAAACTAAGTGAGCTGAATCTATCTTTAGACACAGGAGTTAGAAACACTTTTCTAGTAAAATCTGCGTTTATATATTCCTGACTGAATTGGGGTATATGCTGTACTGAGAAATATCTGGTTCTAAAACCAAAACGGAGATATCAAACTGAATGGTGGTCAATGTTTGCATTCAACATACAGAGTTAAACTGACGTGTTTATGAAGCAGTTTGGAAACACTTTCTGTGGAGAATCTAAAAACGGACATTTCCAGCAAAATACCACATATAACGAATAAGACTGCCACTAAAACACATAAGAAACTTATTCTACAATCTGCTCTGCTGTGCGTTCATTCAACTAAGTGAGCTGAATCTTCACAGTCAGGAGTTAGAAACACGTTTCTAGTATAAGCTGCATGTATTTATTCCTGAGTGAATGGGATTATATGCTGTACTGAGAAATATCTGCTTCTGAAACCAAAACGGAGCTGTCTAACAGAATGGTTGTCAATGTGTGCATTCAACTTACAGAGTTAAACTGATGTGTTTATGCAGCAGTTTGGAAACGCTTTCTGTGGAGAATCTAAAAACAGACATTTCCTGAAAAATACCCGCACATAGCGAATAGCAGTAAGACTTCCTCTAAAACACAGAAGAAACGTATCCTACAATCTGCTCTGCTGTGCGTTCATTTAAATAAGTGAGCTGAATCTATCTTCAGATTCAGGAGTTAGAAACACATTTCCAGTAAAAGCTGCAATTATATATTCCTGAATTAATGGGAGTATATGCTGTACTGAGGAATATCTGGTTCTGAAACCAAAACAGAGCTATCTGACAGAATGGTTGTCAATGTGTGCATTCAACTTACAGAGTTAAACTGATGTGTTTATGCAGCAGTTTGGTAACGCTTTCATTGGAGAATCTAAAAACGGACATTTCCTGCAAAATACCTGCACATAAGGAAGAGCATTAAGGCTGCCTCTAAAACAGAAAAGAAACATATCCTACAATCTGCTCTGCTGTGCGTTTGTTTGACAAAGTGACCTTAATCTATCTTTGGATTCAGGAGGTAGAAACACGTTTCTAGTAAAAGCTGCATTTGGATATTCCTGAGTGAATGGGAGTATATTCTGTACTGAGAAATATATGGTTCTAAAACTAAAATGGAGCTATCTAACAGAATGGTGGTCAATGTGTGCATTCAACTTACGGAGTTAAACTGATGTATTTATGCAGCAGTTTGGAATCGCTTTCTGTGAAGAATTTAAAATCAAACATTTCCAGCAATATACTCTCATATACCGAATAGCGGTAAGACTGCCTCTAAGGCAGAAGAAACGTATACTACAATCCGCTTTGCTGGACTTTCATTCAACAAAGTGCCCTTATCTATCTTTAGATTCAGGAGTTAGAAACACGTGTCTAGTAAAAGCTGCATTTGGATATTCCTGAGTGAATGGGAGTATATGGTGTATTGAGAAATATCTGATTCTGATTCTAAAACCAAAACGGAGCTATCTAACAGAATGATTGTCAATGTGTGCATTCAATTTATAGAGTAAAACGGATATGTTTATGCAGAAATTTGAAAAAAGTTTCTGTGGAGAATCAAAACAAACATTTCCAGCAAAATACCCGCATATAACAAAGAGCAGAAAGACTGCCTGTAGAACACATAAGAAAAGCATCCTACAATCTGCTCTGCTGTGCGTTCGTTCAACTAAGTGAGCTGAGTTCATCTTCAGATTCAGGAGTTAGAAACACGTCTCTAGTAAAATCTGCATTTATATATTCCTGAGTGAATGGGAGTATATGCTGTACTGAGTACTATCTGGTTCTAAAACCAAAACGGAGCTATGTAACCGAATGGTTGTCAATGTGTGCATTCAACTTTCAGAGGTTAACTGATGTGTTTATGCAGCAGTTTTGAAACGTTTTCTGTGGAGAATCTACAAACAGACATTTCCAACAAAACACCAGCATATAACGAATAGCAGTAAGACTGCCTTTAAAACGCAGAAGAAACATATCCTTCATTCTGCTCTGCTGTGCATTTGTTCAACTAAGTGACCTCAATCTATCTTTAGATTCAGGAGTTAGAAACACGTTTATACTAAAAGCTGCATTTGAACATTCCTAAGAGAATGGGAGTATATGCTGTACTGAGAAATATCTGGTTGTGAAACCAAAACGGAGCTATCTAACATAATGGTGGTCAATGTGTGCATTCAACTTACAGAGTTAAACTATTGTGTTTATGTGGCATTATGAAAACACGTTAGAAACACGTTTCATCAAGAAGCAGCTTTTTGATATTCCAGAGTGAATCGGAGTTCATGCTGTATTGAGAAATATCTAGTTCAAAAACAAAAAATGAGCTACCTAAAAGAACGGCCTTCAATGTCTGCATTCAACTTACAAAGTTAAACTGCTGTGTCTTTGCAGCAGTTTGTAAACCCTTTATGTGAAAAATCAGAAATCGGATATTTCCAGCCAAATCTAAGCATTTAAGAAATTGCTTTGAAACTGCGTCTAAAACACAAAACAAACGAATCTTTCAAACTGCTCTACTGTATTTTCGTTCAACTAAAAGAGTTAAATCTACGTTTAGATTCACAGAGGAAAAAGCACGTTTCGTCTAGGACCTGCGTTTTGATATTCCAAAGTGAATGGGAGTACACGCTGTATGGAGAAAAATCTGATTATAAAACGTAAATGGAGCTACCTGATAGAATGGTCTTTAATGTGTGCATTCAACTTACACAGTTAAAGGGCTGTGTGCTTGCAGCAGTTTGTAAACCCTTTCTAAAGAATCAGAAAACGGATATTTCCAGGCAAATCCAAGCATTTAAGAAATAGCTGTGAGACTGTGTCTAAAAAAGAAAATAAACCTATCTTTCAAACGGCTCTGCTGGATGTTCGTTCAACTAAGAGAGTTGAATCTATGTTGAGATTCAGAGAGATAGAAACACGTTTCGTCTAGAAGCTGCGTTTTGATATTCCAGAGTTAATAGGAGTACAGGCTGTATTGAGAAATATATGGTTCTAGAACAAAAACGGAGCTACCTAACAGAATGGTCTTCAATGTGTGTATTCAGCTTACAGAGTTAACCTCAGGAGTGTTTACAGCAGTTCGTGAACCCTTTCTCTAAATAATCAGGAACCAAATATTTGCAGCCAAATCCAAGTATTTAAGAAATAGCTGTGAAACTGCGTCTAAAACACAAAACAAACGTACCTTTCAAACTGCTCTGCTGTAGGTTCTTTCAACTAAGAGAGTTGAATCTATGTTTAGATTCAAAGAGTGAGAAACACGTTTCATCTAGGAGCTGCGTTTTGATATTTCAGAGTGAATGTGAGTACACCCTGCATTGAGAAATATCTGGTTCTAAAATGCAAACGGAGCTCCCTAACAGAATGGTCTTCAACGTGTTCATTCAACTTACAGAGTGAAACTGATGTGTGTTTGCAGCTGTTTGGAAACCCTTTCTGTATAGAATAGCTCTGTAAGTTGAATGCACACAATGAAGACAGTTCTGTTAGGTAGCTTGGTTTCCCTTTTAGAACCAGATATTTCTTAATACAGCATGTACGTTCATTCACTCGGGAATATCCAAACGCAGCTCCCAGAATGAACACGTTTCTAACTCGCTGAATCTAAGCACCACTTCAACTCTCTTAGGTGAACGAACTCACAGCAGAGTAGTTTGGAGGATATGATTGTTTTGTGTTTTAGATGGAGATTTACCGCTATTACTTAAATGCTTGGATTTGGCTGGAAAAATCCGTTTTCTGCTTCTTCACAGAAAGGGTTCACAAACTACTGCAAACACACATCAGTTTACCTCTGTAAGTTGAATGCACACATTGAAGACCGTTCTGTTAGCGCATTTCTAACTCGCTGAATCTAAACACCGCTTCAACTCTTAGCTGAACGAACCCACAGCAGAGTAGTTTGGAGGATACGTTTGTTTTGTGTTTTAGACGGAGATTTACCGCTATTTCTAAAATGCTTGAAATTGGGTGGAAACATCCGTTTTCTGCTTCTTCCCCAAAAGGGTTTACAAATTACTGCAAACACACATCACTTTAACTCTATAAGTTGAATGCACACATTGTAGACCGTTTGGTTAGGTAGCTTTGTTTTGCCTTTAGAACCAGATACTCCTCCATACAGCATGTACTACCATGCATTCGGGAATATTCAAACGCAGCTCTCAGATCAAACGCGTTGCAAACTCGCTGAATGTAAGCACAGCTTAAACTCTCTTAGGTGAACGAACTCACAGCAGAGTAGTTTGAAGGATATGTTTGTTTTGTGTTTTACACGGAGATTTACCACTATTTATTAAATGCTTAAATTTGGCTGCAAAATCCGTTTTCTGCTTCTTCACAGAAAGGGTTTACAAACTACTGCAAATACGTGACAGTTTAACACTGTAAGTTGAATGCACACACTGAAGACCATTCTGTTAGGTAGCTCCGATTTTGTTCTAGAAGCAGATATTTATAAATACAGCGTTTACTGCCATTCACTCCGGAATATCAAAACGCAGCTACTAGAAGAAACGTGCTTCAAACTCTCTGAATCTAAACACAGATTGAACTTCCTTAGTTGAACGAACACACCGCAGAGCAGTTTGAACAATACGTTTGTTTAGTGTTTTAGACGGAGATTTACAGCTATTTCTTAAATGCTTGGATTTCGCTGAAAAAATCCATTTTCGGCTTCTTCACAGATAGGGTTTACAAACTACTGCAAACACACATCAGTTTAACTCTGTAAGTTGAATGCACACATTGAAGACCGTTCTGTTAGGAAGCTTTGTTTTCCTTTTAGAACCAGATATTTCTCAATACAGCATGTATGTTCATTCACTCGGGAATATCCAAACGAAGCTCCAAAAACAAACGCATTTTTAACTCGCTGAGTATAAGCACCGGTTCAACTCTCTTTGGTGAACGAAATCACAACAGAGTAGTTTGAAGTATACGTTTGTTTTGTGTTTTAAACGGAAATTTACCGCTATTTCTTAAATGCTTGGAATCGGCTGGAAACATCTGTTTTCTGCTTCTTTACAGAAAAAGTTTACAAACTACTACAAACACACGTCAGTTTAACTCTGTAAGTTGAATGCATACATTGAAGACCATTCTATTAGGTAGCTCCGTTTTGGATTTAGAAGCAGATATTTCCCAATACAGTGTTTACTGCCATTCACTCTGGAATGTAAAAACAGAGCTTATAGAAGAAGAGTGCTTCAAACTCTAAAGCTAAACAAAGATTTAACGACATCAGTTTAAAGAACATACAGCAGAGCAGTTTGAAAAATACGTTTGGTTTGTGTTTTAGATGGAGATTTACCACTTTTCTTAAATGCTTGGATTTGGCTAGAAAAATCCTTTTCTTCTGTTTCACAGAAAGGGATTACAAACTTAAAACAACACAAACCAGTTTAACTCCGTTAGTTGAATGCATACATTGTAGACCATTCTATTAGGTAGCTCCGTTTTGGTTTTAGAAGCAGGTATTTCTCAATACAGCGTTTACTGCCCTTCACTCTGGAATATCAAAACGCAGCTCCTAGAATAACGTGCTTCAAACTCTCTGAATCTAAACACAGATTCAACTCTTTTATTTGAACAAACACAGAGCAGAGCAGTTTGAAAAATCCGTTTGCTTTGTCTTTTAGACAAAGATTTACCGCTATTTCTTAAATGATTGGATTTGACTGGAAAAATCCGTTTTCTGCTTATTCACAGAAAGGCTTTGCAAACTACTGCAAACACACATCGGTTTAACTCTGCTAGTTAAATTCACACGTTGAAGACCGTTCTGGTAGGTAGCTTCGTTTTACTTTTAGTGGCAGATATTTCTCAATACAGCATGTACTACAATTCACTCGGGAATACCCAAACGCAACTCCTAGAACAAACGCGTTTGTAACTCACTGAATCTAAACACTGCTTTAACTCTCTTAGGTGAACAAACCCAAAGCAGAGTAGTGTGGAGGATACATTTGCTTTGTGTTTTAGATGGAGATTCACCGCTATTTCTTAAATGCTTGGATTTGGCTGGAAAAATCCGTTTTCTGCTTCTTCACAGAAAGAGTTTACTAACTCCTGCAAACACACATCAGTTTAACTCTGTAAGTTGAATGCACACATTGTAGACCATTCTATTAGGTAGTTTCATTGTAATTTTAGAAGCAGATATTTCTCAATACAGCATTTCCTGCCATTTAATCTGGAACATCATAACGCAGCTCCTAGAAGAAAAGTGCTTCAAACACTCTGAATCTAAACACAGATTCAACTCTTTTAGTTGAAGGAACATACAGCAGAGCAGTTTTAAAGATCCGTTTGTTTTGTGTTTTAGACAAAGATTTACTGCTATTTCTTAAACGCTTGGATTTCGCTGGAAAATTTCGTTTTCTCCTTCTTCTCAGAAAGCGTTTACAAACTACTGCAAACACACATCAGTTTACCTCTGTAAGTTGAATGCACACATTGAAGCCCGTTCTGATAGGTAGCTCCGTTTTAGAAGCAGATATTTCTCAATACTGTGTTTGCTTCCATTCACTCAAGAATATCCAAACGCAGCTCCCAGAACAAACACGTCTCTAACTCGCTGAATCTAAACAGTGCTTCAACCCATTTAGCTGAATAATCCCACAGCAGAGTAATTTGAAAGATACGTTTGTTTTGTGTTTTAGATGGAAGATTTACCGCTTTTTCTTAAATGCTTGGATTTGCCTGAAAAATCTGTTTTCTGCTTCTTCACAAAAAGGGTTTACAAACTACTGCAAACACACATGAGCTTAACTTTATAAGTTGAATGCACACATTGAAGACCGTACTTCTAGGTAGCTCCGTTTTCCTTTTAGAACCAGATATTTCTCCATACACCATGTACTCCCATTCACTCCGAAAAAATCCAAACGCAGCTCCCAGAACAAATGCGTTTCTAATTCGCTGAATTTAAACACCGCTTCAACTCTCTTAGCTGAAGGAACCTACAGCAGACTAGTTTGAAGGATACGTTTGTTTTATATTTAGACGGAGATTTACCGCTATTGCTTAAATGCTTGGATTTGGCTGGAAATATCCGTTCTCTGCTTCTTCACAAAAAAAATTTACAAACTACTGCAAACACACATCAGTTTGTCTCTGTACGTTGAATGCAAACATTAAAGCCTGTTCTGATAGGCAGCTCCGTTTTGGTTTTAGAAGCAGATATTTCTCAATACTGCGTTTATTTCCATTTACTCTGGAATATCAAAACGCAGCTTCTAGAAGAAACGTGCTTTGAACTCTCTGAATCTAAACACAGATTCAACTCCTTAAGTTGAACGAACCCACAGCAGAGCAGTTTAAAAAATACGTTCACTTAGCTTTCTAGACGGAGATTTACTACTACTGCTTAAAAACATGGATTTGGCTGGAAAAATCCGTTTTCTGCTTCTTCACAACAAGGGTTTACACACTACTGCAAAGACAAATCAGTTTAACTCTGTAAGTTGAATGGACTCATTGAATCCTATTCTATTAGGTAGCTCCGTGTTGGTTTCAGAAGCAGATATTTCTCAATTTCGCATTTACTCCCATTCATTCTGGAATACCAAAACGCAGCTCCTAAAATAAACGTGCTTTAAACTTTCTGAAACTAAACACAGATTCAACTCTTTAAGTTTAACAAACCACACAGCGAAGATGTTTGAAAGGTACGTTTGCTTTGTGTTCTAGACAAAGATTTATCCGCTATTGCTTAAATGCTTGGATTTGGCTGGAAAAATCCGTTTTCTGCTACTTCACAGAAAGGGTTTACAAACTACTGCAAAGACACCTCAGTTTACTCTGTACGTTGAAAGGAATCATTGAAGCCCATTTTATTAGGTAGCTCCGTTTTGGTTTCAGAAGCAGATATTTCTGAATATTGCGTTTAATTCCATTCAATCTGGAATACCGAAAGGCAGTTTCTATAAGAAACGTGCTTCAAACTCTCTGAATCTAAACACAGATTAAGCACTTTATGTTGAACAAACACACAACAGAATAGTTTTAAGGATACGTTTAATTTTTGTTTTAGATGGAGATTTACCACTATTTCTTAAATGCATGAATTTGGCTGGAAAAATGCGTTTTCTGCTTCTTCACAGAAAGGGTTTACAAACTACTGCAAATACACATGAGTTTAACTCTGTACGTTGAATGGACACATTGAAGACCGTTCTGTTAGGTAGCTCCGTTTACCTTTTAGAACCAGATATTTCTCCATACACCATGTACTCTTATTCACTCGGGAATATCCAAACGCAGCTACCAGTACAAACGCGTTTCTAACTCGCTGAATCTAAACAATGCTTCAACTCTCTTAGCTGAAAGAACCCACAGCAAAGAAGTTTGAAGGATACGTTTGTTTTTTGTTTTAGACGGAGATTTACTGCTCTTTCTTAAATGCTTGTATTTGGCTGGAAAAATCCGTTTTCTGCTTCTTCACAGAAAGAGCTTACAAACTACTACAAACACACATCGGTTTAACTCTGCTAGTTAAATCCTCACGTTGAAGCCCGTTCTGTTAGGTAGCTCCGTTTTGGTTTTAGAAGCAGATATTTCTCAATACTGAGTTTACTCTCATTCACTCTGGAATATCAAAACGCAGCTCCTACAGGAAACGTGCTTCAAGCTCTCTGAACCTAAACGCAGATTCAACTTCTTAAGTTGAATGAACACACAGAAGAGCAATTTGAAAGATACGTTGTCTTTGTGTTCTAGAAGAAGATTTACTGCTATTGTTTAAATGCTTGGATTTTGGTGGAAAATCCGTTTTCTGCTTCTTCACAGAAATTGTTTACAAACTACTGCAAAGACACATCTGTTTAACTCTGCACGTTGAATAAACTCATTGAAGTCCGTTCTGGTAGGTAGCTCCATTTTGGTTTTAGAAGCAGATATTTCTCAATACTGCATTTGCTCCCATTCACTCGGGAATATCCAAACGCAGCTTCCAAAACAAACGCGTTTCTAATTCACTGAATCTAAACACTGCTTCAACTCTTTTAGCTGAACGAACGCACAGCAGAGTAGTTTGAAGGATACGTTTTCTTTGCGTTTTAGACGGAGATTTACCCCTCTTTCTTAAATGTTCGGAATTGGATGGAACAATACGTTTTCTGCTTTTTCACAGAAAGGGTTTACAAACTACTGCAAACACACGTCAGATTAACTCTGTATGTTGAATGCACACATTTAGGACCGTTCTGACATGTAGCTCCATTTTCCTTTTAGAACAAGATATTTCTCCAAACAGCATGTACTCCCATTCACTCAAAAATATCCAAACGCAGCATTCAGAACAAACGCGTTTCTAACTGCTTCAACTCTCTTAGCTGAAAGAATTCACAGCAGACTAGTTTGAAAGATAGGTTTGTTTCGTTTTTTAGGCGGAGATTTACCACTATTTATTAAATGCTTGGATGTGGCTGAAAAAATTCGTATTCTGCTTCTTCAAAGAAAGGGTTTACAAACTACTGAAAACACACCTCTTTATCTCTGTACATTGAATGCACACATTGAAGCCCATTCTGTTATGTTTGAAACCCGCTTTGGTTTTAGAAGCAGACATTTCTCAGTACTGCGTTTGCTCCCATTTACTCTGGAATATCAAAAGGTAGCTCCTAGAAGAAACGTGCTGTAAACTCTCTGAATCTAAACACAGTTTCAACGCTTTAAGTTGAACGAACACACAGCAGAGCTGTTTGAAAGATACGTTTGCTTTGTGTTCTAGACGGAGATTTACCGCTCTTTCTTAAATGCTTGGATTTGGCTAAAAAATCGTTTTCTGCTTCTTCACAGAAAGGGTTTACAACCTACTGCAAACACGCATCAGTTTACCTCTATAAGTTGAATGCACGCCTGGAAGCCCGTTCGGGTAGGTAGCTCCGTTTTGGTTTTAGAAGCAGATACTTCTCAATACTGCGTTTGCTACCATTCATTCGGGATTATCCAAATGCAGCTCCGAGAACAAACGCGTTTCTAACTCGGTGAATCTAAAAACCTCTTCAACTCTCTTAGCTGAACGAACCCAAAGTAGAGTAGTTTGAAGGATACGTTTGTTTTGTGTTATAGATGGAGATTTACTGCTCATTCTTAATGCTTGGATTTGGCTTGAATAATCCGTTTTCTGCTTCTTCACAGAAAGGGTTTACAAACTACTGCAAACACACATGGTTTTAACTCTGTAAGTTGAATGGACACATTGAAGACCGTTCTATTAAATAGCTCCGTTTTCCTTTTAGAACCAGATATTTCTCCATACACCATGTATTCCAATTCACTCAGGTATACCCAAATGCAGCTCCCAGTACAAACGTGTTTCTAACTCGCTGAATCTGAACAACGCTTCAACTCTCTTAGCTGAAGAAATCCACAGCAAAGTAGTTTGATGAATATGTTTGTTTTGTGTTTCAGACGGAGATTTACGCCTCTTTTTTAAATGCTTGGATTTGGCTGGAAATATCCGTTTTCTGCTTTTCACAGAAAAAGTTTACAAAGTACTGCAAACACACATCAGTTTACCTCTGGACATTGAATGCACACACTGAAGCCCGTTCTGTTAGGGAGCTCCGCTTTGGTTTTAGAAGCAGATATTTCTCAACACTGCGTTTGCTCCCACTCACTCTGGAATATCAAAAGCAGCTCCTAGGAGAAACGTGCTTCAAACACTATGAATCTAAACACAGATTCAACTCTTTAAGTTGAACGAACACACAGCAAAGCAGTTTGTACGATACGTTCGCTCTGTGTTCTAGATGGAGACTTACCGCTATTGCTTAAATGCATGGATTTAACAGGAAAAATCCGTTTTCTGATTCTTCACAGAAAGGGTTTACAAACTACTGCAAAGACACATCAGTTTAACTTTGTAAATTGAATGGACTCCTTGAAGCCCATTCTATTAGGTAGCTCCGTTTTGGTTTCAGAAGCAGATATTTCCAATAACGCATTTACTCCCATTCACTCTGGAATACCAAAACACAGCTCCTAAAATAAACGTGCTTCAAACTCTCCGAATCTAAACACAGATTCAACTCTTTAAGTTGAACGAACACACAGCGAAGATGTTTGAAAGATACGTTTGCTTTGTGTTCTATACGAAGATTAACCGCTTTTTTCAAATGCTTGGATATGGCTGGAAAAATGCGTTTTCTGCTTCTTCACAGAAAGTGTTTACAAACTACTGCAAACACACATCAGTTTACCTCTGTAAGTTGAATGCACACATTGAAGCCCGTTCTGTTAGGTAGCTCCATTTTAGTTTTAGAATCAGATATTTCTCAATACTGCGTTTGCTCCAATTCACTCGGAAATATCAAAACGCAGCTCCCAGAACAAAGGCGTTTCTAACTCGCTGAATTTAAACACAGCTTCAACTCTCTTAGCTGAACGAATCCACAGCAGAGTAATTTGAAGGATACATTTGTTTTGTGTTTTACACGGAGATTAACCGCTCTTTCATAAATGCTTGGACTTGGCTGGAACAATCCGTTTTCTGCTTCTTCCCAGAAAGGGTTTACAAACTACTTGCAAACACACATGAGTTTACTTCTGTAAGATGAATGCACACATTGAAGACCGTTCTGTTAGGTAGCTCCGTTTTGGTTTTAGAAGCAGATAGTTCTCAATACCGCGTTTGCTCTCATTCACCCGTGTATATCAAAACGCAGCTCCTGGAAGAAACGTGCTTCTCACTCTCTGATTCTGAAGGCGGATTCAACTCCCTTAGATGAGCGAACACCCAGCAGAGCAGTTTGCAAGATACGTTCTTTTTGTGTTTTAGACGGAGATTTCCAGCTATTTCTTGAATGCCTGGATTTGGCTGGGAAAATGCGTTTTCCACTTCTTCACAGAAAGGGTTTAGAAACTCCTGCAAACACACATCAGTTTAACTCTGTAAGTTGAACGCACACATTGAAGGCCGTTCAGTTAGGTTTCTCCGTTTTGGTTTTAGAAGCAGATATTTCTCAACACTGCATTTGCTCCCATTCACTGAGGAATATCCAAACGCAGCTCCAAGAACAAAAGCGTTTCTAACTCACTGAATCTAAACACCGCTTCAACTTTCTTAGCTGAATGAATCCACAGAAGAGTAGTTTGAAGAATACGTTTGTTTTGTGTTTTAGACGAAAATTTACCGCTCTTTCTTAAATGCTTGGATTTGGCTAAAAAAATTCGTTTACTGCTTCTTCACAGAAAGGGTATACAAACTACTGCAAACACACATCAGATTAACTCTGTAAGTGGAATGCACACATTGAAGACCGTTCTGTTACATATCCCCGTTTTCCTTTTAGAACCAGATATTTCTCCATACAGTATGTACTCCCGTTCACTAGGGAATATCCTAACGCAGCTCCCAGAACTAACGTGTTTCTAACTCGCTGAATCTAAACACCGCTCCAACTCTCTTAGCTGAAAGAATTCACAGCAGAGTAGTTTGAAAGATACGTTTGTTATGTGTTTTAGATGAAGATTTACCACTATTGCTTAAATGCTTGGACTTGACTAATAAAATCCATTTTATGCTCCCTCACAGAAAGGGTTTTAGAAACTACTGCAAATACCCATCAGTTTATCTCTGTACATTGAATGCACATATTGAAGCCAGTTTTCTTAGGTAGTTTTGTTTTGGTTTCAGAAGCAGATATTTCATTTTTTTTAGAAGCAGATATTTCTGAATATTGCATTTACTCCCATTCTATATGGAATACCAAAACGCAGTTTCTAAAAGAAACGTGCTACAAACTCTCTTACTCTAAACACAGATTCAACATTTTATGTTGAACGGAAACACATCAGAGTAGTTTGAAGGATACGTTTGTTTTGTCTTTTAGACACAGATTTATCACTATTTCTTAAATGCTTGGATTTGGCAGGAAGAATCCGTTTTCTGCTTTTTCTCAGAAAGGGTTTACAAACTACTGCAAACACACATGAGTTTAACTCTATAAGTTGAATGCACACATTGAAGACCGTTCTGTTAGGTAGCTCAGTTTTTGTTTTAGAACCAGATATTTCTTCATACAGCATATACTCCCATCCACTTGGTAATACTCAAACACACCTTCCAGAACAAACGCATTTCTAACTCAATGAATCTAAACACCGCTTCACCTCTCTTAGCTGTGCTAACCCAAAACAGAGTAGTTTAAAAATACGTTTGTTTTGTGTTTTAGACGGAGATATACCGCTATTTATTAAATGCTTGGATTTGGCTGGAAAAATCCGTTTTTTCGCTTCTTCACAGAAAGGCTTTACAAACCACTGCAAACACACATCTGTTTATCTCTGTATGTTGAATGCTCACATGGAAGGTTGTTCTGTTTGGTTGTTCCGTTTTTGTTTTAGAAGCAGATATTTCTCAATACTTTGTTTACTCTTATTCACTCTGGAATATCAAAACGCAGCTCCCAGAAGAAACGTGATTCAAACTTTCTGAATCTAAACACAGATTCAACTCTATAAATTGAACGAAAACCCATCAGAGCAGTTTGAAAAATACGTTTGCTTTGTGTTCTAGACAGAGATTTACCGCTATTGCTTAAATACTTGCTTTTTACTGGAAAAATTTGTTTTCTGCTTCTTCACAGAAAGGGTTTACAAACTACTGCAAAGAAACATCAGTTTAACTTTGTAAGTTGAATAAATTCATTGAAGCCCATTCTTCTAGGTAGGTCTGTTATTGTTTCAGAAGTAGATATTTCTCAATATCGTGTTTACTCCCATTCACTCTGGAATATCAAAACGCAGCTCCTAAAATAAACGTGCTTCAAACTCTCTGAATCTAAATACAGATTCAACTCTTTACGTTGAACAAACACACAGCCAAAAAGGTTGAAAGATACGTTTGCTTTGTGTTCTTGACAGAGATTTACCGCTGTTTTTTAAATGTTTGGATTTGGCTGGAAAAATCCGGTTTCTGCTTCTTCACAGAAAGGGTTTACAAACTACTGCAAACACAAATCAGTTTCCCTTTGTAAGCTGAATGCACATATTGAAGCCCGTTCTGTTAGGATGCTCCCTTTTGGTTTCAGAAACAGATATTTCTCAATGCGGCGTTTGCTCCCATTCACTCGGGAATATCCAAAAGCAGCTCCAAGAACAAACGCGTTTCTAACTCGCTGAATCCATACACTGCTTCAAGACTCTTAGCTGAACGAACCCACAGCAGAGTAGTTTGAAGGACACGTTTGTTTTGTGTTTTAGACCAAGATTCCCGCTCTTTCTTAAATGCTTGGATTTGGCTGGAAATATCAGTTTTCTGCTTTTTCACAGAAAGGGTTTACAAACTACTGCAAACACACATCAGTTTAACTTCGTACGTTGAATGCACACATTAAAGCCCATTCTGTTAGGTATCTCTGTTTTAGTTTTAGAAGCAGATATTTCTCAATACTGCGTTTGCTCCTATTAACTGGGAATATCTAAACACAGCTCCCAGAACAAACGCGTTTCTAACTCGCTGTATCTGAACACCACTTCAACTCTCTTAGCTGAATCAACCCACAGCAGAGTAGTTGGGAAAATACGTTTGTTTTGTGTTTTAGACGGAGATTTTCTGCTCTTTTTTAAATGCTTGGTCGTGGCTGGAACAATCCGTTTTCTGCTTTTTCAGAGAAAGTGTTTACAAACTACTGCAAACACACATGGGTTTAGCTCTGTAAGTTGAATGAACACATTGAAGACAGTTCTGTCAGGTAGCTCCGTTTTTCTTTTAGAACCAAATATGTCTTCATAGAGCATATACTCCCATTTACTCGGGAATATCAAAATGCAGCTTCCAGAACAAACTCGCTCCTAACTCGCTGAATCTGAACATTGCTTCAACTCTCTTAGGTGAAAGAAACCACATCAGAGAAGTTTGAAGGATACGTTTGTTTTGTGTTGTAGTCAGAGATTTGCCGCTTTTTCTTAAATGCTTGGAATTGGCTGGAAAAATCCGTTTACTTCTTCTTCACAGAAAGGGTTTACAAACTACTGTAAACACACATCAGTTTAACTCTGTAAGTTAAATGCACACATTGAAAATCATTCTGTTATGCAGCTCTGTTTTCCTTTTAGAACCAGATATTTCTACATAGAGCATGTACTCCCATTCACTCGGGAATATCCAAACGCAGCTCCCAGAACAAATGCGTTTCTCATGCGCTGAATCCACTTCAACTCTCTTAGCTGAAAGAATCCATAGCAGAGTAGTTTGTAGGATACGTTTGTTTTGTGCTGTAGACGCAGATTTACCACTCTTGCTTAAATGCTTGTATTTGGCTGGAAATATCCGTTTTCTGCTTCTTCACAGAAAGGATTTACAAACTACTGAAAACACATATCAGTTTATCTCTGTAGGTTGCATGCACACATTGAAGCCCCTTCTGTTAGGTAGCTTTGTTTTTTTTAGAAGCAGATATTTCTCAATACTGCATTTACTACAATTCACTCTAAAATATTAAAACGCTGCTCCTAGTAGAAACATGTTTCAAACTCTCTGAATCTAAACACAGATCAAACTCTTTAAGTTGAACGAACACACAGCAGAGCAGTTTGAAAAATAGGTTCATTTTGTGTTCTAGACAGAGATTTACCGCTATCTTAAATGCATGGATTTGGCTGGAAAATTTATCTTTCTGCTTATTCACAGAAATAGTTTACAAACTGCTGGGAAGACACATCAGTTTAACTCTGTAAGTTGAATGGACTCATTGAATCCCGATCTATTAGGTAGCTCCGTTTTGGTTTCAGAAGCAGATATTTCTCAACATTGCATTTACTCCCACTTACTCTAGAATATCAAAACGCAGTTCCTAACAGAAACGTGCTTCAAATTCTCTGAATGTAAACACAGATTCAACTCTGTAAGTTGAACAAAAACACAGCAGTTTGAAAGATACCTTAGCTTTGTGTTCTAGACGGAGATTTACTGCTATTGCTTAAATGCTTGGATTTGGCTGGAATAATCCGTTTTCTGCTTCTTCACAGAAAGGGTTTGCAAACTACTGCAAAGACACATCAGTTTAACTCTAGGTTGAATGTACTCATTGAAGCTTGTTCTATTAGGTAGCTCCGTTTTCGTTCTAGAAGCAGATATTTCTGAATGTTGCGTTTACTCCCATTCAATAGGGAATACTATAACGCAGTTCCTAAAAGAAACGTGCATCAAACTCTCTGAATCTAAACACAGATTCAACACTTTAAGTTGAACGAACACACAGCAGAGCAGTTTGAAGAATACGTTTGCTTTGTGTTCTACAGGGAGATTTACCACTCTTTATTAAAATAATGGATTTGGCTGCAAGAATTTGTTTTCTGCTTCTTCACAGAAAGGGTTTACAAATCACTGCAAACACACATCAGTTTACCTCTGTTCACTGAATGCACACATTGAAGCCCGTTCTGTTAGGTAGCTCCGTTTTGGTTTTAGAAGCAGATATTTCTCAATACTGCGTTTGCTCCCATTCACTGGGGAATATCCAAAGGCAGCTCCATGAACAAAAGCGTGTCTAACTCGCTAAATTTAAACACCGCTTCAACTCTCTTAGCTGAAAGAACACACAGCAGAGTAGTATGAAAGATACGTTCGCATCGTGTTCTAGACGGAGATTTACCGCTATTGCTTTAATGCATAAATTTGGCTGCAAAATTCGTTTTTTGCTTCTTCACAGAAAGGATTTACAAACTACTGTAAAGACACACCAGTTCAACTCTGTAAGTTGAATGGACTAATTGAAGTCTGTTCTATTAGGTAGCTACATTTTGGCTTCAGAATCAGATATTTCTCAATATCGCATTTACTTTCATTCACTCTGGAATACCAAAACGGAGCTCCTAAAATAAACATGCCTCAAACTCTCCGAATCTAAACACAGATTCAACTCTGTAAGTTGAACAAATACACAGCAAAACAGTTTGAAAGACACGTTTGCTTTGTGTTCTAGATGACGATATTCCGCTCTTTCGTAAATGCTTGGATTTGGCTGGGAAAATCCGATTCCTGCTTCTTCACAGAAAGGGTTTACAAACTACTGCAAACACATATCAGTTGAACTCTGTGAGCAGAATACACACATTTCAGACCGTTCTTTTAGGTAGCTCAGTTTTTCATTTGGAACCAGATATTTCTGCATACAGCATGTACTCCCATTCACTCGGGAATATCCAAACGCAGCTCCCAGAACAAACGCGTTTCTACCTCGCTGAATCTAAACACCGCTTCAACTCTTTTAGCTGAAAGAACCCACAGCTGAGTAGATTGAAGGATACGTTTTTTTCTGAGTTCTTGACGGAGATTTACCGCTATTTCTTTTTTTAAAATTTTTTATTGCATTTAAGTTTTGAAGTACATGTGCAGAACATGCAAGACAGTTGCATAGGTACACACATGGCCGTGTGTTTTGCTTCCTTTCTCCCCTTCACCCACATTTGGCATTTCTCCCCAGGCTATCCCTCCCTAACTCCCCCTCCCGCTTGCCCTCTTCTTTCCCCCAATAGACCCAAGTGTTTTGTACTCTTCTTCCTGTGCCCATGTGTTCTTATTTTTCATCACCCGCCTATGAGTGAGAATATGCGGTATTTCATTTTCTGTTCTCGTTTCAGTTTGCTGAGAATGATTTTCTCCAGGTTCATCCATGTCCCTACAAACGACACAAACTCATCCTTTCTGATTGCTGCATACTATTCCATGGTGTATATGTGCCACATTTTCCCAATCCAGTCTATCATCAATGGGCATTTGGGTTGATTCCAGGTCTTTGCTATTGTAAAGAGTGCTGCAATGAACATTCGTGTGCATGTGTCCTTATAGCAGAACGATTTATAGTCCTTTAGATATATACCCAGTAATGGGATTGCTGGGTCAAATGGAATTTCTATTTCTAAGGCCTTGAGGAATCGCCACACTGTCTTCCTCAATGGTTGAACTAATTTACATTCCCACCAACAGTGTAAAAGTGTTCCTTTTTCTCCACATCCTCTCCAGCATCTGTTGTCTCCAGACTTTTTAATGATGGCCATTCTAACTGGCATGAGATGGTATCTCAATGTGGTTTTGATTTGCATCCCTCTGATGACCAGTGATGATGAGCATTTTGTCATATGATTGTTAGCCTCATATATGTCTCCTTTCGTAAAGTGTCTGTTCATATCCTTTGCCCAATTTTGAATGGGTTTGTTTGTTCTTTTTTCTGTAAATCTGAGTTCTTTGTAAATTCTGGATATCAGCCCTTTGTCAGATGGGTAGACTGCAAAATTTTTTTCCCATTCTGTTCGTTGCCTATTCACTCTAGTTATTGTTTCTTTTGCCCTGTGGAAGCTTTGGAGTTTGATTAGGTCCCATTTGTCTATTTTGGTTTTTGTTGCCAATGTTTTTGGTGTTTTGTTTATGAAGTCCTTGCCTACTCTTATGTCCTGGATGGATTTGCCTAGATTTTCTTCTAGGGTTTTTATGGTGCCAGATCTTCTGTTTAAGTCTTTAATTTATCTGGAGTTAATTTTAGTGTAAGGTGTCAGGAAGGGGTCCAGTTTCTGCTTTCTGCACATGGCTAGCCAGTTTTCCCAACACCATTTGTTAAACAGGGAATCCTTTCCCCATTGCTTGTTTTTGTCAGGTTTATCAAAGATTGTATAGTTGTAGATATGTTGTGTTGCCTCCGATGACTCTGTTTTGTTCCATTGGTCTATATCTCTGTTTTGGTACCAGTACCAAGCTGTTTTGATTGCTGTAGCCTTGTAGTATAGTTTTAAATACAGTAGTGTGATGCCCCCCGCTGTGTTCTTGTTGCTTAGAATTGACTTGGCTATGCGGGCTCTCTTTTGGTTCCATATGAAATTCATGGTGTTTTTTTCCAGTTCTGTGAAGAAAGTCAATTGTAGCTTAATGGGGATAGCGTTGATTCTGTAAATTACTTTGGGCAGTATAGCCATTTTCACGATATTAATTCTTCCTAACCATGAACATGGAATGTTTCTCCATCTATTTGTGTCCTCTCTGATTTCGTTGAGCAGTGGTTTGTAGTTTTCCTTGAACAGGTCCCTTACGTCCCTTGTGAGTTGTATTCCAAGGTGTTTTATTCTTTTCGTAGCAATTGTGAATGGCAGTTCGTTCTTGATTTGGCTTTCTTTAAGTCTGTTATTGATGTAGAGGAATGCTTGTGATTTTTGCACGTTGATTTTATATTCTGAGACTTTGCTGAAGTTGCTTATCAGTTTCAGGACTTTTGGGGCTGAGGCAATGGGGTCTTCTAGATATACTATCATGTCGTCTGCAAATAGAGACTATTTGGCTTCCACCTTTTCTATTTGAATACCCTTTATTTCTTTTTCTTGCCTGACTGCTCTGGCTAGAACTTCCAGTACTATTTTTAATAGGAGTGGTGACAGAGGGCATCCTTGTCTAGTGTCGAATTTCAAAGGAAATGCTTCCAGTTTTTGCCCAGTCAGTATGATATTGGCTGTTGGTTTGTCGTAAATAGCTTTTATTACTTTGAGATACATTCCATCAATACTGAGTTTATTGAGGGTTTTTAGCATAAAAAGCTATTGAATTTTGTCAAATGCCTTCTCTGCATCAATTGAGATAATCATGTAGGTTTTTTTGGTTCTGTTTATGTGGTGAATTACGTTGATGGACTTGCATATGTTGAACCAGCCTTGCATCCCCGGGATAAATCCTACTTGATCATGATGGAAAAGTTTTTTGATTTGCTGTTGCAATCGGCTTGCCAATATTTTATTGAAGATTTTTGTATCTATGTTCATCAAGGATATTGGCCCAAAGTTTTCTTTTCTTGTTGGGTCTCTGCCGGGTTTTGGTACCAGGATGATATTTGTCTCATAAAATGATTTGGGAAGGATTCCCTCTTTTTGGATTATTTGGAATACTTTCAGAAGGAATGGTACCAGCTCCTCTTTGTGTGTCTGGTAGAATTCGGCTGTAAACCCATCTGGACCTGAGCTCTTTTTGTGTGGTAGGCTCTTAATTGCTGCCTCAACTTCAGACCTTGTTATTGGTCTATTCATAGTTTCAGCTTCCTCCTGGTTTAGGTTTTGGAGGACACAGGTGTCCAGGAATTTATCCATTTCTTCCAGGTTTACTAGTTTATGTGCATAGAGTTGTTTGTAATATTCTCTTATAATGGTTTGAATTTCTGTGGAATCTGTGGTGATTTCCCTTTTAACATTTTTTATTGCATCTATTTGGTTGTTCTCCCTTTTCTTTTTAATCAATCTGGCTAGTGGTGTGTCTATTTTGTTGATCTTTTCAAAAAACCAGCTCTTGGATTTATTGATTTTTTTAAGGATTTTTCATGTCTCTATCTCCTTCAGTTCTGCTCTGATCTTAGTTATTTTTTGTCTTCTGCTAGGTTTTGAGTTTTTTTGATTTTGCTCCTCTAGCTCTTTCAATTTTGATGATAGGGTGTCAATTTTGGATCTCTCCATTCTCCCCATATGGGCACTTATTGCTATATATTTTCCTCTAGAGACTGCTTTAAATATGTCCCAGAGATTCTGGCATGTTTTGTCTTCATTCTCGTTGGTTTCAAAGAACTTCTTTATTCCTGCCTTCATTTCATTGTTTATCCAGTCAACATTCAAGAGCCAGTTGTTCAGTTTCCATGAAGTTGTGCAGTTCTGGGTTGGTTTCTGAATTCTGAGTTCTAACTTGATTGCACTATGGTCTGAGAGACTGTTTGTTATGATTTCAGTTGTTTTGCATTTGTTGAGCAGTGCTTTACTTCCAATTATGTGGTCAATTTTAGAGTAGGTGTGATGTGGTGCTGAGAAGAATGTATATTCTGTGGATTTGAGGTGGAGAGTTCTGTAAATGTCTATCAGGTTTGCTTGCTCCAGGTCTGAGTTTAAGCCCTGGATATTCTTGTTGATATTCTGTGTGGTTGATCTGTCTAATATTGACAGTGGAGTGTTAAAGTCTCCCATTATTATTGTGTGGGAGTCTAAGTCTCTTTGTAAGTCGTTAAGAACTTGCCTTTTATATCTTGGTGCTCCTGTATTGGGTCCATATATGTTCAGGATCATTAGCTCTTCTTGTTGTATCTATCCTTTTACCATTATGTAATGGCCTTCTTTGTCTCTTTTGATCTTTGTTGCTTTAAAGTCTATTTTATCAGAGATGAGAATTGCAACTCCTGCTTTTATTTGCTCTCCATTTGCTTGGTAAATCTTCCTCCATCCCTTTATTTTGAGCCTTTGTGTATCCTTGCATGTGACATGGGTTTCCTGGATACAGCACACTGATGGGTTTTGAATTTTTATCCAATTTGCCAGGCTGTGTCTTTTGATTGGTGCATTTAGTCCATTTACATTTAGGGTGAATATTGTTATGTGTGAATTTGATACTGCCATTTTGATGCTAGCTGGCTGTTTTGCCCATTAGTTGTTGTAGTTTCTTCATTATGTTGATGCTCTTTAGCATTTAGTGTGATTTTGGAATGGCTGGTACTGGTTGTTCTTTTCTATGTGTAGTGCCTCTTTCAGGAGCTCTTGTAAAGCGGGTCTGGTGGTGACAAAATCTCTGAGTACTTGCTTTTTCGCAAAGGATTTTATTTTTCCTTTATTTATGAAGCTGAGTTTGGCTGGATATGAAATTCTGGGTTGAAAGTTCTTTTCTTTAAAGATGTTGAATATTGGCCCCCACTCTCTTTTGGTTTGTAGTGTTTCTGCCGAGAGACCTGCTGTGAATCTGATGGGCTTCCCTTTGTGGGTGACCCGACCTTTCTCTCTGGCTTCCCATAGTATTTTCTCCTTTATTTCAACCTTGTTGAATCTGACGATTATGTGCCTTGGGGTTGCTCTTCTTGCGGAATATCTTTGTGGTGTTCTCTGTATTTCCTGCATTTGAGTGTTGGCCTGTCTTGCTAGGTGGGGGAAACTTTCCTGGATAATGTCATGAAGAGTATTTCCAGCTTGTATTCATTCTCTTCGTCACATTCTGGTACACCTATCAAACGTAGGATAGGTCTCTTCACATAGCCCCACATTTTTTGGAGACTTGGTTCATTCCTTTTTGCACTTTTTTCTCTGATCTTGGTTTCTCATTATATTTCATTGAGTTGATCTTCGACTTCTGATATTCTTTCTTCTGCTTGGTCAATTCGGCTGTTGAAACTTGTGCATGCTTCGTGAAGTTCTTGTATTGTGTTTTTCAGCTCCTTTAATTCATTCATATTCCTCTCTAAGTTATCTATTCTTGTTATCATTTCCTCGAATCTTTTCTCAAATCTTTTTTCAAGGTTCTTAGTTTCTTTGTATTGATTTAAAACATGTTATTTTAGCTCACAAAAGTTTCTCATTACCCACCATCTGAAGTCTAATTCCGTCATTTCATCACAGTCATTCTCTGTACAGCTTTGTTCCCTTGCTGATGAGGAGTTTTGGTACTTTCTAGGAGACGAGGTGTTCTGGTTTCAGGTGTTTTCCTCTTTTTGCGCTCCTTCCTTCCCATCTCTGTGGATTTATCCACCTGTCGTCTGTGTAGTTGCTGACTTTTCGATTGGGTCTCTGAGTGGACGTCCAGATTGTTGATGATGAATTGTTTCTGTTACTTCTTTTTTCTTCTACCAGTCTAGCCCCTTCACTGTACGACTGCTGAGGTCCACTCCAGGCCCTGCTTGTCTGGGTGCACGTATAGCAGCTGCAGAACAGTGAGGGATGCTACCAGTTTCTTTTTCTGCTATCTTTATCCCAGAATGATGCCTGCCAAATGTCAGTCTTTTGGATATAGAGGGGTCAGGAAGCTTCTTGAGGAGACAGTCTGTACTTTATAAGAGCTCAAGTGCTGAGCTGTGAGCTCTGTTGTTTATTCGGGGCTGTTAGGCTGCTATGTTTAATTCTGCTGCAGCAGAACTCATAAAAAAATACTTTTTTTTTCAGATGCTTTGTCTCGGGGAGGTTGGGGCTTTCTTTGTGAGTGTTCGTTGGGCTGTCCTGCCCAGCTAGGAGGCAGTCTAGTCACTATTTGCCTGCCGAGGTTCCACCCTGCTGGTGTGATTTTTGCCCTGTTGCTGCAGACTCTGCCCTGCTGCTGCGGTCTCTGCCCTGCGGCCACAGGCTACATCCTGTGGCAGAGTCTCTTTGTTGTAGCGGGTTGCCTTGGCAATGGCAGGCTGTGTCAGCAATGGGTGCGTACCTCAGTAGGGGCAGATTGCCTCGGTAATGGTGGACACCCCTCCCCCACAAAACTGCACCATCCTGGGTTCAGCTGTGCCCTCAGGGAACCTCTCCACCGGGAGAGTTTGGAATCGCCTTTTGTTTGTCCCACTGTGCTACGACAAACGCTGTTTCCCTGGAATCTCCTAACCTGGCTCACTGTCCAAGTACCGTTCAGTCTCAAGTTCAGCCCCCTCAAATCTCAGATTGCCGGATCAAAATGGCACCCGGACCAGTGCGCTTTGTGCGGAGCGCTGTGTACTGCCGTTGCGCTACCGCGCTGGCCGCTGGCTTGACCGGCCGCCAGCTGCACCAGTCAAAACCTCTGCCTGGCGTCCCGCATCTCTTTCATAGCTGGGAATTTCCCCGTTCTGTGAAAAACAAAGACCCGTCTGAATCTGACACACCCTCTCCACGCATTCAGCAAGAGCTTCAATCCTGGGTTGTTCTAAGCACACCATCTTGAGTTTCCCACAGCTATTTCTTAAATGATTGGATTTGGCTTGAAAAATCCGTTTTTTGCTTCTTCACAGAAAGAATTTACAAACGACTGCAAACACACATCAGTTAATCTCAGTACGTTGAATGCACAAATTGTAGACCGTTCTGTTAGGTAGCTCCGTTTTCCTATTAGAACCAGATACTTCTCAATACAGCATGTACTCCCATTCACTTGGGAATATCCATACGCAGCTCGCAGATCACACGTGTTTCTAACTCGGTGAATCTAAACACCGCTTCAACTTTTTTAGCAAACAAACCCACAGCAGAGTAATTTGAAAAATACGTTCATTTGTGTTTTAGACAAAGATTTACCGCTCTTTCTTAAATGCTTGAATTTGGCTGGAAAAATCAGTTTTCTGCTTCTTCACAGAAAGGGTTTACAAACTACTGCAAACGCACATCAGTATAACTCTGTAAAGAGAAAGCACACATTGAAGACCTTTCTGATAGGTAACTCCGTTTTCCTTTTAGAACCAGATATTTCTCAACACACAATGTACTCCCATTCACTCGAAAATATGCAAACGCAGCTGGCAAAACAAACGCATTTCTAACTCACTGAATCTAAACACCCCTTAAACTCTCTTGGCTGAACGAACCCAACGCAAAGTAGGTTGAAAGATATGTTTGTTTTGTGTTTTAAAAAAAGATTATCCGCTCTTTCTTAAATGTTTGGATTTGGCGGGAACAATCCGTTCTCTGATTCGTCACAGAAAGACTTTACAAACTACTGCAAACACTCATCAGTTTACCTCTGTTAGCTGAATGCACAAATTGAAGACCGTTCTGTTAGGTAGCTCCGTTTTTGGTTTTAGAAGAAGATATTTCTCAATACAGCATTTGCTCCCAAACACTCTGGAATATCAAAACACAGCTCCTAAAAGCAACGTGCTTCAAACTCTCTGAATCTAAACACAGATTCAACTATTTAAGTTGGACAAACACACAGCAGAGCAGTTTGATAGATACATTTCCTTTGTGTTCTAGACAAAGATTTAACGCTATTGCTTAAATGCTTTAATTTGGCTGGAAATATCCGTTTTTTGCTTCTTCACAGAAAGGGTTTACAAGCACATCAGTTTAACTCTGTAAGTTGAATGCACACATTGAAGCCCGTTCTGTTAGGTAGCTCCGTTTTTGTTTTAGACGCAGATATTTCTCAGTACTGGGTTTACTCTTATTTACTCTGGAATATCAAAACGCAGCTCCTAGAAAAAACGTGCTTCAAACTCTCTGAATGTCAACACAGATTCAACTCTTTAAGTTGAACTAACACACAGTGAAGATGTTTCAAAGCTACGCTTGCTTTGTGTTCTAAACAAAGATTAACCGCTATTGCTTAAACACTTGGATAAGCTGGAAAAATTCATTTTCCGCTCCTTCACAGAAAGGGTTTAAAAACTACTGCAAACACACTTCAGTTTGACTCCGTAAGTTGAATGCACACATTGAAACCAGTTCTGTCAGGTAGCTCAGTTTTAATTTTAGTAAATTTTTCTCAATACTGCGTTTACTCCCATTCATTCTGGAATATCAAAACGCAGCTCCTAGAAGAAACGTGCTACGAACTCTCTGAATCTACACACAGATTCAACTCTTTAAGTTAAACGAATACGCAGCAGCGCAGTTTAAAAAATACGTTTGCTTTGTGTTCTAGACGAAGATTTACCGCTATTGCTTAAATGCTTGTATTTGGGAAAAAATCCGTTTTCTGCTTCTTCACAGAAAAGGTTTTCAAACTACAGCAAACACATATCAGTTCAACTCTGAAAGTTGAATGCACACATTGAAGCTCGTTCTGTTAAGTAGCTTCGTTTTCGTTTTAGAAGCAAATATTTGTCGATACTGCATTTACTTCCAAGAACTCTGGAATATCAAAACGCAGCTCCTAGAAGAAAAGTGCCTCAAACTCTGAATCTAAACACAGATTTAACTCTTTAGATTGAACAAACACACAGCAGAGCAGTATGAAAGATACTTTTGCTTTGTGGTCTAGACGGATATTTACCGCTATTGCTGAAATGCTTGAATTTGGCTGAAATAATCCGTTTTCTGCTTCTTCACACAAAGGGTTTAGAAGCTTCTGCAAACACACATCAGTTTAACTCTGTTATTTAAATGAACACATTGCAACCCGTTCTGTTAGGTAGCTCCGTTTTGGTATTAGAAGCCGATATTACTCAATACTGCGTTTATTCCCATTCACTCTGGAATATCAAAATGCAGCTCCTAGAGGAAACGTGCTTCAAACTCTCTGAATCTAAGCACAGATTCCACTTTTTAAGTTGAACCAACACACAACACAGCAGTTTGAAAGGCACATTTGCTTTGTGTTTTAGACAGAGATTTACCGCTATTGCTTAAACGCTTGGATTTGGTTGGAGGAATCCGTTTTTATGTTCTTCACAGAAAGTGTTCAAAAACTACTGCAAACCCACATCAGTTTAACTCTGTAAGTTGAATGCACACATTGAAGCCCGTTCTGTTAGGTAGCTCCGTTATCGTTATAGAAGCAAATATTTCTCAATACTATATTTACTCCCATTCACTTTGGAATATTAAAACGCAGCTCCTAGAATAAAAGTGCTTCAAACTCTCTGAATCTAAACACAGATTCAACTCTTTTTCTTTTTTTTGAGACGGAGTTTCGCTCGTTACCCAGGCTGCAGTTCAATGGCGTGATCTTGGCTCACCACAACCTCCGCCTCCTGGGTTCAGGCAATTCTCCTGCCTCAGCCTCCTGAGTAGCTGGGATTACAGGCACGCGCCACCACGCCCAGCTAATTTTTTTGTATTTTTAATAGAGACGGGGTTTCACCATGTTGACCAGAGTGGTCTTGATCTCTTGACCTTGTGATCCACCCGCCTCGGCCTCCCAAAGTGCTGGGATTACAGGCGTGAGCCACCGCGCCCGGCGCAGATTCAACTCTTTAAGTTGAACAAACTAACAGGAGAGTAGTTTGAAATATACGTTTACTTTGTGTTCTAGACTGAGAATTACAACTATTACTTAAATGCTTGGATTTCGCTGGAAAAATCCGTTTTCTGCTTTATCACAGAAAGGGTTTACAAACTACTGCAAACACACATCAGTTTAACTCTTTAAGTTGAATGCACACGTTGAATCCCGTTCTGTTCGGTAGCTCCGTTTTACTTTTAGAAGCAGATATTTCTCAATACTGCGTTTACTCCTATTCACTGTGAAATATCAAAACGCAGCTCCTAGAAGAAACATGCTTCAAACTCTGTGAATCTAAACACAAATTCTACTATTTAAGTTAACCAACACAGAGCAAAGCAATTTAAAAGATATGTTTGCTTTGTGATCTAGACAAAGATTAACTGCTATTGCTTAAATGCTTGCATTTGGCTGGAGACATCCGTTTTCTGCTTCTTTACAGGAAGGGTTTACAAACTATTGAGAACACACATCAGTTTAACTCTGTAAGTTTAATGAACACATTGAACCAAATTCTGTTAGGTAGCTCCGTTTTGGTTTTGGACGCAGATATTCCTCAGTACTGCGTTTACTTTCATTCACTCTGGAATATCACAACGCAGATCTTAAAAGAAACGTGCTGAAAACTCTCTTAATCTAAACACAGATTAAACTATTTAAGTTTAACGAACACACAGCAGAGCCCTTTGAAAGATACGTTTGTCTTGATTTCCAGACAAAGATTTACCGCTATTGATTAAATGCTTGGATTTGACTGGAATAATCTGTTCTCTGCTTATTAACACAAATGGTTTACAAACTAGTAGAAACACACATCAGTTTATCTCTGTAAGTTGAGTGGACACGTTGAAGCTTGTTCTGTTAAGTAGCTTTTTTTGGTTGTAGAGGCAGATATTTCTCAATAGTGCGTCTCCTCGCATTCACTCTGAAATATCAAAATGCTGCTCCTAGAAGAAACGTGCTTCAAACTCGCTGAATCTAAATACAGATTCAACTTTTTAAGTTGAACGAACACACAGCAGAGCAGTTTCAATGATACATTTGCTTTGTGTTTTAGAAGGAGGTTTACTGCTGTTGCTTAAATGCTTGGATTTAACTGAAAAAAATTGTTTTCTACTTTTTGAAAGAAAGGTTTTACAAACTACTGTAAACACAAATCACTTTAACTTCATAAGTTGATAGCACACATTGAAGCCCGTTCTGTTAGGTAGCTCCACTTTGGTTTTAGATGTAGATATTTCACAGTACTGCGTTTATTCCCATTCACTCTGGAATATCAAAACGCAGCTCCTAGCAGAAACGTGCTTAAAATTGTCTGAATCTAGAAACGGATTCTATTTCTTAAGTTGAACCAACACACAGCAGAGCAATTTAAAAGATATGTTTGCTTTTTGTTCTAAGAAAAGAACTACCGCTATTGCTTAAATGCTTGGATTCGGCAGGAGAAATCCGTTTTTTGCTTTTTCACAGAAAGGGTTTACAAACTACTGCAAACACACCTCAGGTTAACTCTCTAAGTTGAATACACGTTGAAGCCCGTTCTGTTACGTAGCGCCATTTTGGTTTCAGAAGCAAATATTTCTCAATACTGCGTTCACTCATATTCACACTGGAATATCAAAACGCACCTACTTGAAGAAACCTGCTTGTAACTCTATGAATATAAACACAGACTCAACTCTGTACGTGTAACGAACACAGAGCAAAGCAGTTTGAAAAATACGTTTGCTTTGTGTTCTAGACAAAGATTTGCCACTATTGCTTAAATGCTAGGATTTGGCTGGAAAATCCGTTGTCTGCTTCTTCACAGAAAGGGTTTACAAATGACTACACACACACATCAGTTTAACTCTGTACGTTGAATGCACACTTTGAAGCCCGTTCTGGTACGTAGCTCCATTTTGGTTTGAGAAGCAGACCTTTCTCAATACTGCGTTCACTCCCATTCACTCTGGAATATCAAAACGCACCTACTAGAAGAAACCTGCTTGAAACTCTCTGAGACTAAACACACATTCAACTCTGTATGTTGAACGAACACACAGCAGAGCAATTTGAAAGATACGTTTGCTTTGTGCTCTAGTCAAAGATTTACCGCTATTGCTAAAATGCTTGGATTTGTCTGGAAAAATCCGTTTCCTTCTTCTCCACAAATAGGGTTTACAAACTACTGCAAACAAACATCAGTTTAACTCTGTAAGTTCAATGCACACGTTGAATCCCGTTCTGGTAGGTGGCTCCGTTTTCGTTATAGAGGCAGATATTTCTCAAAACTGCGTTTACTCCAATTCACTCTGGAATATCAAACGGCAGCTCCGAGAAAAAACATGCTTGAAACTTTCTGAATCTAAACACAGACTCAACTCTGTACGTTGAACGAACACACAGCAGAGCAGTTTGGAAAATACGTTTTTTTGTGTTCTAGACGGATATTTCCCGCTATTGCTTAAATGCTTGGATTTCTCTGGAGAAATCGGTTTTCTGCTTCTCCACAAAACGGGTTTACAAACTACTGCAAACACACCTCAGGTTAACTCTCTAAGTTTAATATAGGTTGAAGCTCATTCTTTCAGGTAGCTCCGTTTTGGTTCCAGAAGCGGATATTTCTCAATACTGCGTTCACTCATATTCACTCTGGAATATCAAAACGCAGCTCCTAGAATAAACCTGCTTGAAACTCTCTGAATCTAAACACAGACTCAACTCTGTATGTTGAACAAACACACAACAGAGCAGTTTGAAAGATATGTATGCTTTGTGTTCTAGACGAAGATTTACCGCTATTGCTTAAATGCTTGGATTTGGCTGAAAAAATCCGCTTTCTGCTTCTTCACAGAGAAAGTTTACAAACTACTGCAAAAACACATCAGTTAAACTCTGTAAGTTGAATGCACACGTTGAAGCCTGTTCTGGTAGGTAGCTTGGTTTTGGTTATATAAGCAGATATTTCTCAATACTGTGTTTACTCCCATTCACCCTGGAATATCAAAACTCAGCTTCTAGAATAAGCCTACTTATAACTCTCTGAATCTAAACACACATTCAACTCCGTATGTTGAACGAAAACACCGCAGAGCAGTTTGAAATATACCTTTGCTTTGTGTTCTAGACAGCGATTTACAGCTATTGCCTAAATGCTAGGATTTGGCTGGAAAACTCCGTTTTCTGCTTCTTCACAGAAAAGGTTTACAATCTACTGCAAACACACCTCAGGTTAACTCTGTAAGGTAAATGCACACGTTGAAGCCCGTTCTGTTAGATAGCTCCGTTTTGGTTTCAGAAGCAGATATTTCTCAATATTGGGTTTAGTCTCATTCACTCTGGAATATCCAACCGCAGCTCCTAGAAGAAACATGCTAAAAACTCTCTGAATCTAAACACAGACTCAACTGTGTACGTTGAATGAAGAAACAGCAGAGCAGTTTGAAAGATACGTTTGCTTTGTGTTCTAGACGGAGATTTACTGCTATTGCTTAAATGCTTGGATTTGGCTGGAGAAATCCGTTTTCTGCTTCTTCATTGTAAGAGTTTACAAGCTACTGCAAACACACCTCAGTTTAACTTTAAGTTGAATGCACACGTTGAAGCCCGTTCTGTTAGGTAGCTCCGTATTTGTTCCAGAAGCAGATATTTCTTAATAATGCGTTTACTCCCATTCACTCTGGAATATCAAAACGCAGCTCCAGAAAAAACCTGCTTGAAAATCTGAGAATCTAAACATAGATTCAACTCTGTACGTTGAAAAAACACACAGCAGAGCCGTTTCTAAGATACGTTTGCTTTGTATTCTAGACGGAGATTTACCGCTATTGCTTAAATGCTTGGATTTGGCTGGAAAAATTTGTTTTCTGCTTTTTCACAATAAGGTTTTACAAACTAGTGCAAACACACATCAGTTTACCTCTGTAAGTTGAATGCACACGTCAAAGCCCGTTGTGTTAAGTAGCTCCGTTTTGGTTTTAGAAGCAGATATTTCTCAATACTGCATTTACTCCCATTCACTCTCAAATATCAAATCGCAGCTCCTAAAATAAATTTGCTTCAAACTCTCTTAATCTGAACACAAATTCAACTCTGTACGTTGAACGAACACACAGCAGAGCCGTTTGAAAGAAACGTTTGCTTTGTGTTATAGACGGAGTTTTACCGCTACTTCTCAAATGCTTGGATTTGGCTGGAAAAATCCGTTTTCTGCTCCTTCACCGAAAGGGTTTACAAACTACTGCTAACACACCTCAGTTTAACTCTGTAAGTTGAATGCACACGTTGAAGCCCTTTCTGTTAGGTAGCTCCGTTTTGTTCTAAGAAGCACATAATTATTAATACTGCCTTTAGTCCCATTCACTCTGGAATATCAAAACGCATCTTCTATAAGAAACCTGCTTCAAACTCTCTGAATTTCAACACTGATTCAACCCCTTAAGTAAAACGAACACACGGCAGAGCAGTTTGAAATATACGTTTGCTTTGTGTTCTAGACGGAGATTTACTGCTATTGCTTTAATTTTTGGATTTAGCTGATAAAATCCATTTTCTACTTCTTCACAAAAATAATTTACAAATTACTGGAAACACACATCAGTTTAACTCTTTTAGTTGAATGCACACGTTGAATCTTGTTCTGTTAGGTAGCTCCGTTTCAGTTTTAAAAGCAGATTTTCCTAAATACTGCGGACACTTCCATTCACTCTGGAATATCAAAACGCAGCTCCTACGAGTAACCTGCTTCAAACTCTCTGAATCTAAACACGGATTCAACTCTCTACGTTTAAGGAACACACAGCACAGCAGTTTGAAAGATACGTTTGGTTTCTACTCTAGACGGAGATTTACCGCTTTTGCTTAAATACTTGAGTTTGGCTGGAAAATTTTAGTTTTCTGCTTCTTCAAAAAAAGGGTTTGCAAACTATGGGAAACACACCTTACTTTATTTCTAAGTTGAATGCACACGTTGAGGCCCATTCTGTTAGGTTGCTATGTTTTGGCTTCAGAAGTAGATATTTCTCAATACTGCGTTTACTCCCATTCACTCTGGAATATAAAAATGCAGCTCCTAGAAAAAACCTGCTTGAAACTCTCAGAATGTAAATACACATTCAACTCTGTACGTTGAAAAAACACACAGCAGAGCAGTTTGAAAGATACATTTGCTTTGTGTTCTATAGGGAGATTTACCACTATTGCTTAAATGCTTGGATTTGGCTGGAAAAATCCGTTTTCTGCTTTTTCAAAGAAAGGGTTACAAAGTACTGCAAACACACATCAGTTTAACTCTGTAAGTTAAATGTGCACGTTGAAGCCTGTTCTGTTAGGTAGCTCCGTTTTGGTTTTAGAAGCAGATATTTCTCAATACTGCGTTTACTCCCATTGACTATTGAATATCAAAACGCAGCTTCTAGGAGTAACCTGCTTCAAACTCTCTGAATCTAAACACAGATTCAACTCTGTACATTTAACGAACACACAGCAAAGCAGTTTGAAAGATACGTTTGCTCTGTGTTCCAGACGGAGATTTACCGCTATTGCTTAAATGCTTGGATTTGGCTGGAAAAATCCGTTTTCTGCTTCTTCACAGAAAGGGTTTACAAACAAGTGCAAACACACATCAGTTTAACTCTGTAAGTTGAATGTACAAGTTGAAGCCCGTTCTGTTAGGTAACCCCGTTATGGTTTTAGAAGCAGATATTTCTCAATTCTGCGTTTACTCCCATTCACTCTGGAATATTAAAACGCAGCTCCTAGAAGAAACGTGCTTCAAACTCTTTGAATCTAAACACAAATTCAAGTCTGTAAATTGAAGAAACACACAGCAGAGCAGTTTGAAAGATACGTTTGCTTTGTGTTCTAGACGGAGATTTACCGCTGTTGTTGAAATGCTGGGATTTGGCTGGAGAAATCTGTTTTCTTCTTCTTCACAGAAAGGGTTTACAAACTACTGCAAAGACACCTCAGGTTAACACTGTAAGTTGAATGCACACGCTGAGGCCCATTCTTTTAGATAGCTCCGTTTTGGTTCCAGAAGCAGATATTTCTCAATACTGCATTTACTCCCATTCACTCTGGAATATCAAAACGCAGCTCCAGGAAAAACCTGCTTGAAATTCTCTGAATCTAAACGCACATTAAACTCTGTACATTGAGTGAATATGTTTGCTTGGTATTCTACACAAAGATTTTCCGCTATTTCTTAAATGCTTGGATTTGGCTGGAAATATTCATTTTCTGCTTTTGCACAGAAAGAATTTACAAACTACTGCAAACATACATCAGTTGAACTCTGTAAGTTGAATGAACACGGTGAAGCCCGTTCTTGTAGGATGTTCCATCTTGTTTTTATAAGCAGATATTTCTCAATACTGCGTTTACTCTCATTCACTCTGGAATACCAAAACGCAGCTCCCAGCCGAAACCTGCTTGAAACTCTCTGAATCTAAACACAGACCCAACTCTGTACATTGAACGGACACACAGCAGAGCAGTTTGAAAGATACGTTTGCTTTGAGTTCTAGACGGAGATTCACCACTATTACTTAAATGCTTGGATATGGCTGAAGAAATCCGTTTTCTGCTTATCCACAAAAAGGGTTTACAAACTACTGCTAACACCCCTCTGGTTAACTCTATAAGTTGAACGCACACATTGAAGCCCGTCCTTCTAGGTATCTCCGTTTTGGTTTTAGAAGCAAATATTTCTCAATACTACGTTTACTCTTATTCACTCTCGAATATCACAACGCAGCTTCTAGAACAAATTTACTTGAAACTCTCTTAATATAAACACAGATTCAACTTTGTACGTTGAACGAACACACAGCAGAGTAGTTTGAAAGATACGCTTGCTTTCTGTTCTAGACAGAGATTTATCTCTACTCTTTAAATGCTTGAATTTGGCTGGAAAAATCCGTTTTCTGCTTTTCCACAGAAAGGGTTTACAAACTACTGCAAACACACCTCAGTGTAACTCTATAAGTTGAATGCACACGTTGAAGCCCTTTCTGCTAGGTAGCTCCGTTTTGGTTTCAGTAGCAGATATGTCTCAATACTGCGTTTATTCTTATTCACTCTGGAATATCAAAACGCAGCTTCTAGAAGAAACATGCTTAAAACTCTCTGAATCTAAACACAGATTCAACCACTTAAGTAAAACGAACACACAGCATAGCAGTATCAAAAATACGTTTGCTTTGTTTTCCAGACGAACATTTACCGCTATTGCTTAAATAATTGGATTTGGCTGGAACAATCCGTTTTGTGCTTCGTCACAGAAAGAATTTACAAATTTTTCTCATTACTGCATTCAGTCCCCTTCACTCTGGAATATCAAAACCCAGCTTCTAGAATAAACCTGCTTGAAACTCTCTGAATCTAAACACAGATTCAACTTTGTAAGTTGAACGACCAAATAGCAGAGCAGTTTGAAAGATACGTTTCCTTTGTGTTCTAGACAAAGATTTTCCGCTATGGCTTAAATGCTTGGACTTGTCTGAAAAACCCGGTTTCCTGCTTCTTCACAGAAAGGGCTTACAGACTACGGCAAACACACATCAGTTTAACTTTGTGAGGTAAACGCACACATTGAAGCCCGTTCTATTAGGTAGCTCCGTTTTGGTTCTAGATGCAGATATTTCTCAATACTGCGTTTACTTCCATTCACTCTGCAATATCAAAACGCAGCTCCTAGAAAAAACGTGCTTCAAACTCTTTGAATCAAAACACAGATTCAACTTTGTAAGTTGAACAAACACGCAGCAGAGCAGTTTGTCAGATACGTTTGCTTTGTGTTCTAGACGGAGATTTCCAGCTTTTGTTTAAAGCTTGGATTTGGCTGAAAAAATCTGTTATCTGCTTCTCCAAAGAAAAGGTTTACAAACTACTGCAAACACATATCAGTTTAACTCTGTGAGGTGAATGCACCCGTTGAAGCCAGTTTTGTTAGGTAGCTCCGTTTTTGTTTTAGAAGCAGTTATTTCTCAATACTGCGTTTACTCCCATTCATTCACTCTGGAATATCAAAACGCAGCTTTAGAAGAAACGTGCTTCAAACTCTCTGAATCTAAACACAGATTCAACTTTGTAAGTTGAACGAACACACAGCAGAGCAGGTTGGAAGATTCGTTAGCTTTGTGTTCTAGACATAGATTTCCCCCTATTGCTTAAAAGCTTAGATTTGGCTGAAAAAATTCGTTTTCTGCTTCCTCAAAGAAAGGGTTTACAAACTACTGCAAACACACATCAGTTTATCTCTGTGAGTTGAATGCACACGTTGAAGCACGTTCTGTTAGGTAGCTCCGTTGTGGTTTTAGAAGCAGATATTTCTAAATACTGTGTTTACTCCCATTCACTCTGCAATATCAAAACGCAGCTTCTAGAATAAACGTGCTTCAAACTCTTTGAATCTAAACACAGATTCAACTTTTTATGTTGAACAAACACACAGCAGAGCAGTTTGGAAGATACGTTTGCTTTGTGTTCTAGACGGAGCTTTCCCGCTATTGTTTAACACCTTGGATTTGGCTGAAAAAATCCGTTTTCTGCTTCTATACAGAAAGGGTTTAAAAACTACGACAAACACCCTTCAGTGTAACGCTTTTAGGTAAATGCCCACGTTGAAGTCCGTTCTGTTAGGTAGCTCTATTTTGGTTTTAGAAGCAGATATTTCTCAATACTGCGTTTACTCCCATTCACTCTGGAATATCAAAACGCAGCTTTTAGAAGAAACATGCTTCAAACTCTCTGAATCTAAACAGAGATTCAACTTTGTAAGTTGAACGAACACACAGCAGAGCAGTTTGGAAGATTCGTTAGCTTTGTGTTCTAGACATAGATTTCCCGCTATTGCTTAAAAGCTTGGATTGGGCTGAATAAATCCGTTTTCTGCTTCTACACAGAAAGTGTTTACAAGCTACTGCAAACACACATCAGTTTAACTCTGTGAGGTAAACGCACACTTTGAAGCCCGTTCTGTTAGGTAGCTCTGTTTTGGTTTTAGAAGCAGATATTTTTCAATACTGCGTTTACTCCCATTCACTCTGCAATATCAAAACACAGCTCCTAGAAGAAACGTGCTTCAAACTCTTTGAATCTAAACACGGATTCAACTTTGTAAGTTGAACAAACACACAGCAGAGCAGTTTGGAAGATACGTTTGCTTTGTGTTCTAGACGGGGGTTTCCTGCTATTGCGTAAAAGCTTGGATTTGGCTGAAAATATCCGTTTTCTGCTTCTCCACACAAAAGGTTTACAAATTACTGCAAACACACACCAGTTTAACTCTGCGAGTTGAATGCACACGTTGAAGCCCGTTCTGTTAGGTAGCTCCGTTTTGGTTTTAGAAGCAGATATTTCTCAATACTGCGTTTACTCCAAATCACTTTGCAATATCAAAACGCAGCGCCTAGAAGAAACGTGCTTCTCACTCTTTGAATCTCAAGGCAGATTCAACTCCCTAAGGTAAGCGAACACCACAGAGAAGTCTGAAAGATACGTTCGTTTGAGTTTTAAACGGTGATTTAGAGCTATTTCTGAAATGCTTGGAATTGGCTGGAAAAATGCTTTTTCTGCTTCTTCACAGAAAGGGTTTACAAACTCCTGCAAGCACACATCAGTTTAACTCTGTAAGTTGAACAGACACATTGAAGGCAGTTCTGTTAGTTTGCTCCGTTTTTGTTTAGGAAGCAGATATATCTCAATACAGCGTTTACTACCATTCATTCTGGGATATCCGAACCCAGCTCCTGGAGGAAACGTGCTTCTAACTCTCTGAATCTCAAGGCAGATTCAACTCCCTTAGGGAAGCAAACACACAGCAGAGCACTTGGAAGAATACGTTCGTTTCGAGTTTTAGTCGGAGATTTACAGCTATTTCTGAAATGCTTGGATTTGGCTGGAAAAATGCGTTTTCCACTTCTTCACAGGAAGGGTTTACTAAGTCCTGCAAACACACATCCGTTTATCATTGTAAGTTGAATGCACACATTGACGGCCGTTCTGTTAAGTTGCTCCGTTTTGGTTTTAGGAGGAGATATTTCTCAATACAGCGTTTACTCCCATTCACTCTGGGATATCAAAACGCACCTCCTCGGAGCACCGCGCCTCTCACTCTCTGAATCTCAAGGCAGATTCAACTCCCTTAGGTAAGCGAACACACCACAGAGGAGTCTGATGTGTACATTCGTTTTTTGTTTTAGACCGAGATATACAGCTATTTTTGAAATCCTTGGATGTGGCTGGAAAAATGCGTTTTCCGCTTCTTCACAGAAAGGGCTTACAAACTCCTGCAAACACACATCAATTTACCTCTTTAAGTTGAACGCACACATTGACGGCCGTTCCCTTAGGTTGCTCCGTTTTGGTTTTAGAAGCAGATATTTCTCAATAGAGCGTTTACTCGCATTCACTCTTGAATATCAAAACGAAGCTCCTCGGAGCACCGCGCCTCTCACTCTCTGAATCTCAAGGCATATTCAACTCCCACAGGTTAGCGAAGACACAGCAGAGACGTCTGAAGGATACATTCGTTTTGAGTTTTAGATGGTGATTTAGAGCTATTTCGGAAATTTGACTTGAAATATGCGTTTTCTGCTTCTTCACAGAAAGGGTGTACAAACTCCTGCAAACACACATTATTTTAACTCTGTAAGTTGAACAGACACATTGAAGGCAGTTCTGTTAAGTTGCTCCGTTTTTGTTTAGGAAGCAGACATATCTCAATACAGCCTTTACTCCCATTCACTCTGGGACATCCAAACCCAGCTACTAGAAGAAACGCCCTTCTCACTCCCTTAATCTCAAGGCAGATTCAACTCCCTTATGTAAGCGAACACACAGCAGAGGAGTCTGAAGGATTCGATCGTTTTGAGTTTTATTCGGAGATTTCCAGCTATTTTTGAAATGCTTGGATTTGGCTGCAAAAATGCGTTTTCCGCTTCTTCTCAGAAACGGTTTACAAACTGCTGCAAACACACATCAGTTTACCTCTGTAAGTTGAACCCACACATTTAAGGCCATTGTGTTAGGTTGCTCCGTTTTGGTTTAGAAGCAGATATTTCTCAATACAGCGTTTACTCCCATTCACTCTGGAATATCAAAACGCAGATCCAATAAGAATCGCGCTTCTCACTCTCTGAATCTCAAGGCAGATTCAACTCCCTTAGGTAAGAGAACACACCACACAGGACTATGATATGTACATTCGTTTTTTGTTTTAGACCGAAATTTACAGCTATTTTTGAAATGCTTGGATGTGGCTGGAAAAATGCGTTTTCCGCTTCTTCACAGAAAGGGGTTACAAACTCCTGGAAACACATATCCGTTTCACTCTGTAAGTTGAACGCACACATTGAAGGCCGTTCTGTTAGGTTGCTCGCTTTTGGTTTCAGTAGAAGATATTTCTCAATACAGCGTTTACCCCCATTCACTCTGGAATATCAAAACGCAGCTCCTAGAAGAAACGCGCTTCTCACTCTCTGAATCTCAAGGCAGATTCAACGTTCTTAGGTTAGCGAACACACTGCAGATATGTCTGAAAAATACGTTCGTTTTGAGTTTTCGACGGAGATTTACAGCTATTTCTGAAATGCTTGGATTTGGCTAGAAAAATCCGTTTTCCGCTTCTTCACAGAAAGGGCTTACAAACTCCTGCAAACACACATCAGTTTACCTCTTTAAGTTGAACGCACACATTGAAGGCCGTTCTCTTAGGTTGCTCCGTTTTTGTTTTAGAAGCAGATATTTCTCAACACAGCGTTTACTCGCATTCACTCTTGAATATCAAAACGAAGCTCCTAGAAGAAACGTGCTTCTCACTCTCTGAATCTCAAGGTAGATTCAACTCCCGTAGGTAAGCGAACACACAGTGGAGTAGTCTGAAAGATACGTTCGTTTTGAGTTTTAGACGGTGATTTAGAGCGATTTTTGAAATCCTTTGATTTGGCTTGAAATATGCGTTTTCTGCTTCTTCACAGAAAGGGTGTACAAACTCCTGCAAACACACATCTGTTTAATGCTGTAAGTTGAACGCACAAATTGAAGGCCGTTCTGTTATGTTGCTCCGTTTTTGTTTTAGAATCAGATATTTCTCAATACAGCGTTTATTTCCATTCACTCTGGAATATCAAAAGGCAGCTCCTAGAAAAAACACACTTCTCACTCTCTGAATCTCAAGGCAGATTCACCTACCTTATGCATGCAAACAGACAGCAAAGCAGTCTGAAGGATACGTTCGTTGTGTGTTGTAGACGGAGATTTACAGCTATTTGTCAAATACTTGGATTTGGCTGGAAAAATACGTTTTCCGCTTCTTCACAGAAGGGGTTTACAAACTCCTGCAAACACACATCAGTTTAACCCTGTAAGTTGAACGCACACATTGAAGGCCGTTCTGTTATGTTGCTCCGTTTTGGTTTTATAAGCAGATATTTCTCAATAGAGCGTTTACTCCCATTCACTCTGGGATAAAAAAACGCAGCTCCTAGAATAAACGCGATTCTCAATCTCTGAATCTGAAGGCAGATTCAACTCTCTTAGGTAAGCAAACACAAAGCAGAGCAGTCTGAGGGATACGTTCGTTATGAGTTTTACACGGAGATTTACACCTATTCCTGAAATGCTTGATTTGGCAAGAAAAATGCGTTTTCCGCTTCTTCACAGAAAGGATTTACAAACTCCTGCAAAGACACATCAGTTTAACTCTGTATGTTGAACGTACACATTGAAGGCTGTTCTGTTAAGTTGCTCTGTTTTGGTTTAAGAAGCAGAGATTTCTCAATACAGGGTTTACTCCCATTCACTCTGGAATATCAAAACCCAGCTCTTAAAACAAACGCACTTCTCACTCTCTGAATTTCAAGGCAGATTCAACTCCCTTAGGTAAGCGAACACACAGCACAGCAGTCTGAAGGATACGTTCCTTTTGAGTTTTAAATGGTGATTTAGAGCTATTTCTGAAATGGTTGGATTTGGCTGAAAAAATGCTTTTTCCGATTCTCCGTAGAGAGTGTTTACAAACTCCTGGAAGCACACATCCGTTTAACTTTGGAAGTTGAGCACATACATTGAAAACCGTTCAGATAGGTTGCTCCGTTTTGGTTTTAGAAGCAGATATTTCTCAATACAGCGTTTACTCCCATTCACTCTGGGATAAAAAAAACGCAGCTCCTAGAAAACACGCGATTCTCACTCTCTGAATCTCAAGGCAGATTCAAATTTCTTAGGTAAGCGAACACAAAGCAGAGCAGTCTGAGGGATACATTTGTTATGAGTTTTACACGGAGATTTACACCTATTCCTGAAATGCTTGATTTGGCAAGAAAAATGCGTTTTCCACTTCTTCACAGTAAGGATTTACAAACTCCTGCAAAGACACATCTGTTTAACTCTGTATGTTGAACGTACACATTGAAGGCCGTTCTGTTAAGTTGCTCCGTTTTGGTTTAAGAAGCAGAGATTTCTCAATACAGGGTTTACTCCCATTCACTCTGGAATATCAAAACGCAGCTCCAAGAAGAATCGAGCTTCTCACTCTCTGAATCTCAAGGCAGATTCAACTCCCTTAGGTAAGCGAACACCACAGAGAAGTCTGAAAGATACGTTCGTTATGAGTTTTAAACGGTGATCTAGTGCTATTTCTGAAATGCTTGGATTTGGCTGGAAAAATGTTTTTTCTGCTTCTTCACAGAAAAGGTGTACAAACTCCTGCAAACCCACATCAGTTTAACTCTGTAAGTTGAACGCACACATTGACGGCCGTTCTGTTAGGTTGCTCCGTTTTGGTTTTAGAAGCAGATATTTCTCAATACAGCGTTTACTCCCATTCACTCTGGAATATCCAAACGCAGCTCCTAGAAGAAACTCGCTTCTCCCTCTCTGAATCTCAAGGCAGATTCAACTCCCTTAGGTAAGCGAACACACAGCAGAGCAGTGTGAAGGATACGTTCATTTGAGTTTCAGACGGAGATTTACAGCTATTTCTCAAATGCTTGGATTTGGCTGGAAAAATGCGTTTACCGCTTCTTCACAGAAGGGGTTTACAAACTCCTGCAAACACACATCAGTTTAACCCTGTAAGTTGAACGCACACATTGAAGAAAAATCGCGCTTCTCACTCTCTGAATCTCAAGGCAGATTTAACTCCCTTAGGTAAGCAAACACACTGCAGAGCAGTCTGAAGGATACGTTCGTTGTGTGTTGTAGACAAAGATTTACAGCTATTTCTGAAATGCTTGGATTCGGCTGGAAAAACGCGTTTTCTGCTTCTTCACAGAAACGGTTTATAAACTCCTGCAAACACACATCAGTTTAACTCTGTAAGTTGAAGGCACACCTTGACGGCCGTTCTGGTAGGTTGTTCCATTTTGGTTTTCGAATCAGATATTTGTTAATACAGCGTTTACTCCCATTCACTCTGGAATATCCAAACGCAACTCCTAGAAGAAATGTGCTTCTCACTCTCTGAATCTCAAGGCAGATTCAACTCCCTTAGGTGAGCGAACACACAGTAGAGTAGTCTGAAGGATACGTTCGTTTTGAGTTTTAGACCAAGATTTAGAATTATTTCTGAAATGGTTGGATTTGGCTGGAAAAGTGCGTTTTCTGCTTCTTCACAGGAAGGGGTTACAAACTCCTGCAAACACACATGAGGTTAATTCTGTAAGGTGAACACACACATTGAAGGCCGTTCTGTTACTTTGCTCCGTTTTGGTTTTAGATGCAGATATTTCTCTATACAGCGTTTACTTTAATTCACTCTGGAATATCAAAACGTAGCTCCTAGAAGAAACACGCTTCTCACTCTCTGAATCTCAAGGCAGATTCAACTCCCATAGGTTAGCGAAGACACAGCAGAGCAGTCTGAAGGATACGTTCCTTTTGAGTTTTAGACGGTGATTTAGAGCTATTTCAGAAATCCTTTAATTTGGCTTGAAATATGCGTTTTCCGCTTCTTCACAGAAAGGGTGTACAAACTCCTGCAAACACACATCAGTTTAACTCTGTAAGTTGAACGCACACATTGAAGGCCATTCTGTTACGTTACTCCGTTTTGGTTTTAGAAGCAGATATTTCTCAATACAGCGTTTACTCCCATTCACTCTGAAATATCAAAAGGCAGCTCCGAGAAGAAACACACTTCTCACTCTCTGAATCTCAAGTCAGATTCAACTATCTTATGTAAGCGAACACACAGCAGAGCAGTCTGAAGGATACGTTCTTTTTTTGTTTTAGACAGTGATTTACAGCTCTTTCTTAAATGCTTGGATTTGGCTGGAAAAATGCGTTTTCAGCTTCTGCACAGAAAGGGTTTACAAATTCCTGCAAACACACATTAGTTTCACTCTGTAAGTTGAACGCACATATTGATGGCCGTTCTGTTAGGTTGTTCCGTTTTGGTTTTAGAAGCAGATATTTTTCAATACAGCGTTTACTCCCATTCACTCTAGAATATCAAAACGGAGCTCCAAGAAGAAACGCGCTTCTCTCTCTCTGAATATCAAGGCAGATTCAACTCCCTTAGGTAAGCGAACACACAGCAGAGCAGTCTGAAGGATACGTTCTTTTTGAGTTTTAGACGGAGATATACAGCTTTTCTGAAATGTTTGAATTTGGCTGAAAAAATGCGTTTTCCACTTCTTCACAGAATCGGTTTACAAACTCTTGCAAACACACATTAGTTTAACTCGGTAATTTGAACGCACACATTAAAGGCCGCTCTGTTACGTTGCTCCGTTTTCGTTTCAGAAGCAGATATTTCTCTATAGAGCGTTTGCTTTCATTCACTCTGGAATATCAAAACGTAGCTCCTAGCAGAAACACGCTTCTCACTCTCTGAATCTCAAGGCAGATTCAACTCCCTTTGTTAAGCGAAGACACAGCAGAGAAGTCTGAAGGATACGTTCGTTTTGAGTTTTAGACGGTGATTTAGAGCGATTTCTGAAATCCTTTGATTTGGCTTGAAATATGCGTTTTCCGTTTATTCACAGAAAGGGTGTACAAACTCCTGCAAACACATCTGTGTAACTCTGGAAATTGAATGGACAAATTGAAGGCCGTTCTGTTAGGTTGCTCCGTTTTTGTTTTAGAATCAGATATTTCTCAATACAGCGTTTACTCCCATTCACTCTGGAATATCAAAAGGCTGCTCCTAGAAAAAACACACTTCTCACTCTCTGAATCTCAAGGCAGATTCACCTACCTTATGTAAGCAAACACACAGCAGAGCAGTCTGAAGGATACGTTCGTTCTGTGTTGCAGACGGAGGTTTACAGCTATTTCTCAAATGCTTGGATTTGGCTGGAAAAATGCGTTTTCCGCTTCTTCACAGGAAGGGTTTACAAACTCCTGCAAACACACATCAGTTTAACTCTGTAAGTTCAACGCACACATTGAAGGCCGTTCTGTTAGGTTGCTCCGTTTTGGTTTTAGAAGCAGATATTTCTCAATACAGCGTTTACTCCCATTCACTCTGGAATATGAAAATGCAGCTCCCGGAAGAAACGCGCTTCTCACTCTCTGAATCTCAAGGGAGATTCAACTCCCTTAGGGAACCGAACACACAGCAGAGCAGTCTGAAGGATACGTTCGTTTTGAGTTTCAGACAGAGATTTACAACTATTTCTGAAATGCTGGAATTTGCCTGAAAAATGCGTTTTCCGCTTCTTCACACAAAGGGTTTACAAACTGCTGCAAACACACATCAGTTCAACTCTGTAAGTTGAACGAACACATTGAAGGCCGTTCTGTTAGCTTGCTCCGTTTTGGTTTTAGAAGCAGATATTTCTCAATACAGCGTTTACTCCCATTCACTCTGGAATATCCAAACGCAGCTCCTGGAAGAAACGGGCTTCTCACTCTCTGAATATCAAGGCAGATTCAACTCCCTTATGGAAGCGAACACAAAGCCGAGCAGTCTGAAGGATACGTTCGTTTTGAGTTTTAGACAGACATTTACAGCTATTTATGAAATGCTGGGACTTGGCTGGATAAATGCGTTTTCCGCTTTCTCACAGAAAGGGTTTACAAACTCCTGCAAACACACATCAGTTTAACTCTGTAAGTTGAACGCACACATTGAAGGCCGTTCTGTTACGTTGCTCCGTTTTGGTTTTAGAAGCAGATATTTCTAAATACAGCGTTCACTCCAATTCACTCTGGAATGTCCAAAGGCAGCTCCTGGGGAAACGCGCTTCTCACTCTCTGAATCTCAAGGCACATTCAACTTTCTTAGGGAAGCGAACACACAGCAGAGAAGTCTGAAGGATACGTTCGTTTTGTGTTTTATACAAAAATTTACAGCTATTTCTGAAATGCTTGGATTTGGGTCGAAAAATGCGTTTTCCCCTTCTTCACAGAAAGAGTTTATGAACTCCTGCGAACACACATCAGTTCAACTCTGTAAGTTGAACGCACACATTAGTGTCTGTTCTGTTAGGTTGCTCCGTTTGGGTTTTAGAAGCAGATATTTCTCAATACAGCGTTTACTCCCATTCACTCTAGAATATCAAAACGGAGCTCCTAGAAGTAACGCGCTTCTCACTCTCTGAATCTCAAGGCAGATTCCACTCCCTTATGTAAGCAAACACCGCAGAGCAGTCTGAATTATACGTGCGTTTTGAGTTTTAGACGGAGATTTACAGCTCTTTATGAAATGCTTGGTTTTGGATGGAAAAATGCGTTTTCCGCTTCGTCAGAGAAACTGTTCATAAACTTCTGCAAACACACATCAGTTAAACTCTGTAAGTTGATCGCACACATTAAAGGCAGTTCTGTTAGGTTGCTCCGTTTTGGTTTAGGAAGCAGATATATCTCAATACAGCGTTTACTCCCATTCACTCTGGGACATCCAAACCAAGGTGCTAGAAGAAACGCCCTTCTCACTCCCTTAATCTCAAGGCAGATTCAACTCCCTTATGTAAGGGAACACACATCAGAAAAGTCTGAAGGATACGATCGTTTTGAGTTTTATTCGGAGATTTACAGCTATTTTTGAAATGCTTGGATTTGGCTGGAAAAATGCGTTTTCCACTTCTTCTCAGAAACGGTTTACAAACTGCTGAAAACACACATCAGTTTACCTCTGTAAGTTGAACCCACACATTTAAGGCTGTTGTGTTCGGTTGCTCCGTTTTGGTTTTAGAAGCAGATATTTCTCAATACAGCGTTTATTCCCATTCACTCTGGAATATCAAAACGCAGCTCCAAGAAGAATCGCGCTTCTCACTCTCTGAATCTCAAGGCAGATTCAACTCCCTTAAGTAAGCGAACACCGCAGAGAAGTCTGAAAGATACGTTCCTTTTGGGTTTTAAACGGTGATTTAGAGCTATTTCTGAAATGCTTGGATTGGGCTGGAAAAATGCTTTTTCTGCTTCTTCACAGAAACGGTTTACAAACTCCTGCAAGCACACATCAGTTTAACTCTGTAAGTTGAACGGACACATTGAAGGCAGTTCTGTTAGGTTGCTCCGTTTTTGTTTAGGAAGCAGATATATCTCAATACAGCATTTACTCCCATTCATTCTGGGATATCCAAACCCAGCTCCTAGAAGAAACGTGCTTCTATCTCTCTTAATCTCAAGGCAGATTCAACTCCCTTAGGTAAGCGAACACACAGCAGAGCAGTCGGTAAAATACGTTCGTTTTGAGTTTTAGTCGGAGATTTACAGCTATTTCTGAAATGCTTGGATTTGGCTGGAAAAATGCGTCTTCCACTTCTTCACAGGAAGGGTTTACTAACTCCTGCAAACACATATCCGTTTATCATTGTAAGTTGAACGCACACATTGACGACCGTTCTGTTAAGTTGCTCCGTTGTGGTTTTAGAAGCAGATATTTCTCAATGCAGCGTTTACTCCCATTCACTCTGGGATATCAAAACGCAGCTCCTAGGAGAAATGCGCCTCTCACTCTCTGAATCTCAACGCAGATTCAACTCCCTTAGGTAAGCGAACACACAGCAGAGCAGTCTGAAAGATACGTCCTTTTTTAGTTTTAGACGGTGATTTACAACTCTTTCTGAGATGCTTGGATTATGCTGGAAAAATGCGTTTTTGGCTTCTTCACAGAAAGGGTTTACAAACTCCTGCAAACACACATCCGTTTTACTCTGTAACTTGAACGCACACATTGAAAGCCGTTCTGTTAGGTTTCTCCATTTTGATTTTAGAAGCAGATATTTCTCAATACAGTGTTTACTCCCATTCAGTCTGGAATATCAAAACGCAGCTCCTAGAAGAAATGCGCTTCTCACTCTCTGAATCTCAAAGCAGATTCAACTCCCTTAGGTAAGCGAACACACCACAGAGGAGTCTGATGTGTACATTCGTTTTTTGTTTTAGACCGAGACTTACAGCTATTTCTGAAATGCTTGGATTTGGTTGGAAAAATGCGTTTACCGCTTCTTCACAGAAAGGGGTTACAAACTCCTGCAAACTCATATCCGTTTCACTCTGTAAGTTGAAGGCACACATTGAAGGCCATTCTGTTAGGTTGCTCTTTTTTGGTTTTAGAAGCAGATATTTCTCAATACAGCGTTTACTCCCATTCACTCTGGAATATCCAAACGCAGCTCCTAGAAGAAACGCGCTTCTCACTCTCTGAATCTCAAGGCAGATTCAACTCCCTTAGGTAAGCGAACACACAGTAGAATAGTCTGAAGGATACGTTCGTTTTGAGTTTTAGACCAAGATTTATTGTTATTTCTGAAATGGTTGGATTTGGCTGGAAAAATGCGTTTTCCGCTTCTTCACAGAAAGGGTTTACAAACTCCTGCAAACACACATGAGGTTAATTCTGTAAGGTGAACACACACATTGAAGGCCGTTCTGTTAGGTAGCTCCGTTTTGGTTTTAGATGCAGATATTTCTCTATACAGCGTTTACTTTCATTCAGTCTGGAATATCAAAACGTAGCTCCTAGAAGAAACACGCTTCTTACCCTCTGAATCTCAAGGCAGATTCAACTCCCATAGGTTAGCGAAGACAGCAGAGCAGTCTGAAGGATACGTTCCTTTTGAGTTTTAGACGGTGATTTAGTGCTATTTCAGAAATCCTTAAATTTGGCTTGAAATACGCGTTTTCCGCTTTTTCACAGAAAGGGTGTACAAACTCCTGCAAACACTCATCAGTTTAACTCTGTAAGTTAAACGCACACATTGAAGGCCATTCTGTTACGTTACTCCGTTTTGGTTTTAGAAGCAGATATTCCTCAATACAGCGTTTACTCCCATTCACTCTGAAATATCAAAAGGCAGCTCCTAGAAGGAACGCACTTCTCACTCTCTGAATCTCAAGGCAGATTCAACTTTCTTATGTAAGCATACAAACAGCAGAGCAGTCTGAAGGATATGTCCTTTGTGTGTTGTAGCCGGAGATTTACAGCTATTTCTGAAATGCTTAGATTTGGCTGGAAAAATGCGTTTTCCTCTTCTTTACGGAAGGGGTTTACAAACTCCTGCAAACACACATCAGTTTAACCATGTAAGTTCAACGCACACATTGAAGGCCATTCTGTTAGGTTGCTCCGTTTTGGTTTTAGAAGCAGATATTTCTCAATACAGCGTTTACTTCCATTCACTCTGGAATATCAAAACACAGCTCCTAAAACCAACACGCTTGTCACTCTCTGAATCTCAAGGCACATTCAACTCCCTTAGGTAAGCGAACACACAGCAGAGCAGTCTGAAGGATACGTTCTTTTTTTCTTTTAGACGGTGATTTACAGCTCTTTCTTAAATGCTTGGATTTGGCTGGAAAAATGCGTTTTCCGCTTCTTCACTGAAAGTGTTTACAAACTCCTGCAAACACACATCCGTTTCACTCTGTAAGTTGAACGCACACATTGATGGCCGTTCTGTTAGGTTGCTCCGTTTTGGTTTTAGAAGCAGATATTTTTCAATACAGGGTTTACTACCATTCACTCTAGAATATCAAAACGGAGCTCCAAGAAGAAACGCGCTTCTAACTCTCTGAATATCAAGGGAGATTCAACTCCCTTAGGTAAGCGAACACACAGCAGAGCAGTCTGAAGGATACGTCCTTTTTGAGTTTTAGACGGAGATATACTGCTATTTCTGAAATGTTTGGATTTGGCTGGAAAAATGCGTTTTCCACTTCTTCACAGAAACGGATTACAAACTCTTGCAAACACACATCAGTTTATCTCGGTAATTTGAACGCACACATTAAAGGCCGCTCTGTTACGTTGCTCCGTTTTTGTTTTAGAAGCAGATGTTTCTCTATAGAGCGTTTACTTTCATTCACTCTGGAATATCAAGACGTAGCTCCTAGCAGAAACAGGCTTCCACTCTCTGAATCTCAAGGCAGATTCAACTCCCTTAGGTAAGCGAACACACAGCAGAGCAGTCTGAAGGATACGTTCCTTTTGAGTTTTAAATGGTGATTTAGAGCTATTTCTGAAATGGTTGGATTTTGCTGGAAAAATGCTTTTTGCGATTCCCGTAGAGAGTGTTTACAAACTCCTGGAAGCACACATCCGTTTACCTTTGTAAGTTGAGCGCATACATTGAAAACCGTTCAGATAGGTTGCTCCGTTTTGGTTTTAGAAGCAGATATTTCTCAATACAGCGTTTACTCTTATTCACTCTGGGATTAAAAACACGCAGCTCCTAGAATAAACGCGATTCTCACTCTCTGAATCTCAAGGCATATTCAACTTTCTTAGGTAAGCGAACACAAAGCAGAGGAGTCTGAGAGATACGTTCGTTATGAGTTTTACACAGAGATTTACACCTATTCCTGAAATGCTTGATTTGGCAAGAAAAATGCGTTTTCCGCTTCTTCACAGAAAGGATTTACAAACTCCTGCAAAGACACATCAGTTTAACTCTGTATGTTGAACGTACACATTGAAGGCCGTTCTGTTAAGTTGCTCCGTTTTGGTTTAAGAAGCAGAGATTTCTCAATACAGCGTTTTCTCCCATTCACTCTGGAATATCAAAACGCAGCTCCAAAAACAATCGCGCTTCTCACTCTCTGAATCTCAAGGCATTTTCAACTCCCTTAGATAAGCAAACACACTGCAGAGCAGTCTGAAGGATACGTTCGTTGTGTGTTGTAGACAAAGATTTACATCTATTTCTAAAATGCCTGGATTCGGCTGGAAGAACGCGTTTTCTGCTTTTTCACAGAAAGGGATTATAAACTCCTGCAAACACACATCAGTTTAACTCTGTAAGTTGAAGGCACACCTTGACGGCCGTTCTGTTAGGTTGTTCCATTTTGGTTTTCGAATCAGATATTTGTTAATACAGCGTTTACTCTCATTCACTCTGGAATATCAAAACGCAGCTGCTAGAAATAACGCGCTTCTCACTCTCTGAATCTCAAGGCAGATTCAACTCCCTTAGGTAAGCGAACACACAGCAGAGCAGTCTGAAGGATACGTTCGTTTTAAATTTTAGACGGAGATTTCCAGCTATTTCTGAAATGCTTGGATTTGGCTGGGAATATGCGTTTTCCACTTCTTCTCAGAGAGGGTTTACAAACTGCTGCAAACACACATCAGTTTACCTCTGTAAGTTAAACCAACACATTGAAGACCGTTCTTTTAGGTTGCTCCGTTTTGGTTTTAGAAGCAGATATTTCTCAATACAGCGATTACTCCCATTCACTCTGGAATATAAAAACGCAGTTCCTAGAAGAATCGCGCTTCTCACTCTCTGAATCTCAACACAGATTCAACTCCCTTAGGTAAGCAAACACCGCAGAGCAGTCTGAAAGATACGTGCGTTTTGAGTTTTAGACAGAGATTTACAGCTCTTTATGAAATGCTTGGTTTTGGATGGAAAAATGCGTTTTCCGCTTCGTCAGAGAAACCGTTCCTAAACTCCTGCAAACACATCAGTTAAACTCTGGAAGTTGATCGCACACATTAATGGCAGTTCTGTTAGGTTGCTCCGTTTTGGCTTTAGAAGCAGATATTTCGCAATACATCGTTTACTCCCATTCACTCTGGAATATCAAAACGCAGCTCCTGGAAGAATCGCACTTCTCACTCTCTGAATCTCAAGGCAGATTCAAGTCCCTTAGGTAAGCGAACACCGCAGAGAAGTCTGAAAGATACGTTCGTTTTGAGTTTTAAACGGTGATTTAGAGCTATTTCTGAAATGCTTAGATTGGGCTGGAAAAATGCTTTTTCTGCTTCTTCACAGAAAAGGTTTACAAACTCCTGCAAGCACACATCAGTTTAACTCTGTAAGTTGAACGGACACATTGAAGGCAGTTCTATTAGGTTGCTCCGTTTTTGTTTAGGAAGCAGATATATCTCAATACAGCCTTTACTCCGATTCATTCTGGGATATTCAAACCCAGCTCCTAGAAGAAACGCGCTTCTAACTCTTTTAATCTCTAGGCAGATTCAACTCCCTTAGCTAAGCGAACACACAGCAGAGCAGTCGGAAAAATGCGTTCGTTTTGAGTTTTAGTCAGAGATATACAGCTATTTCTGAAATGCTTGGATTTGGCTGGAAAAATGCGTTTTCCACTTCTTCACAGGAAGGGTTTACTAACTCCTGCAAACACACATCCGTTTATCATTGTAAGTTGAACGCACACATTGACGGCCGTTCTGTTAGGTTGCTCCGTTTTGGTTTTAGAAGCAGATATCTTTCAATACAGCATTGATTCCCATTCACTCTGGAATATCAAAAGGCTGCTCCTAGAAAAAACACACTTCTCACTCTCTGAAACTCAAGGCAGATTCAACTTTCTTAGGTAAGCGAACACAAAGCAGAGCAGTCTGAGAGATACGTTCGTTATGAGTTTTACACGGAGATTTACACCTATTCCTGAAATGCTTGATTTGGCAAGAAAAATGCGTTTTCCACTTCTTCACAGAAAGGATTTACAAACTCCTGCAAAGACACATCAGTTTAACTCTGTATGTTGAACGTACACATTGAAGGCCGTTCTGTTAAGTTGCTCCGTTTTGGTTTAAGAAGCAGAGATTTCTCAATACAGCGTTGACTCCCATTCACTCTGGAATATCAAAACGCAGCTCCAAAAACAATCGCGCCTCTCACTCTCTGAATTTCAAGGCAGATTCAACTCCCTTAGGTAAGCAAACACACTGCAGAGCAGTCTGAAGGATACGTTCGTTGTGTGTTGTAGCCAAAGATTTACAGCTATTTCTAAAATGCTTGGATTCGGCTGGAAGAACGCGATTTCTGCTTTTTCACAGAAACGGATTATAAACTCCTGCAAACACACATCAGTTTAACTCTGTAAGTTGAAGGCACATCTTGACGGCCGTTCTGTTAGGTTGTTCCATTTTGGTTTTCGAATCAGATATTTGTTAATACAGCGTTTACTCTCATTCACTCTGGAATATCAAAACGCAGCTGCTAGAAATAACGTGCTTCTCACTCTCTGAATCTCAAGGCAGATTCAACTCCCTTAGGGAAGCGAACACACAGCAGAGCAGTCTGAAGGATACGTTCGTTTTGAGTTTTAGACGGAGATTTACAGCTATTTCTGAAATGCTTGGATTAGGCTGGAAAAATGCGTTTTCCGCTTCTTCACAGGAAGGGTTTACAATCTCCTGCAAACACACATCAGCTTAACTGTGCAAGATGAACGCACACATTGAATGCCGTTCTGTTAGGTTGCTCCGTTTTGGTTTTAGAAGCAGATATTTCTCAATACAGCGTTTACTACCATTGACTCTGGAATATCCAAACGCAGCTCCTAGAGGAAACGCGCTTCTCACTCTCTGACTCTCAAAGCAGATTCAACTCAGGGAAGCGAACACACTGCAGAGCAGTCTCAAGGATACGTTCGTTTTGAGTTTTAGACGGAAATTTACCGCTATTTCTGAAATGCTTGGATTTGGCTGGAAAAATACGTTTCCTGCTTCTTCACAGAAAGGGTTTACAAACTCCTGCAAACAAACATCAGGTTAACTCTGTATGTTGAATGCACACATTGAAGGCCGTTCTGTTAGGTTGCTCCGTTTTGGTTTTAGAAGCAGATATTTCTCCAAACCGCGTTTACTCCCATTCACTCTGGAATATACAAACGCAGCTCCTAGAAGAAATGCGCTTCTCACTCTCTGAATCTCAAGGCAGATTCAACTACCTTAGGGAAGCGAAAACACAGCTGCGAAGTCTGAAGGATACGTTCGTTTTGGGTTTTAGACGGAGATTTACATCTATTTCTGAAATGCTGAGATTTGGCTAGAAAAATGCGTTTTCCCTTTCTTCAGAGAAAGGGTGTGCTAACTCCTGCGAACAGAAATCAGTTTAACTCTGTAAGCTGAACGCACACATTGAAGGCCGTTCTGTTGGGTTGCTCCATTCTGGTTATAGAAGCAGATATTTGTCAATACAAGGTTTACTCTCTTTCCCTCTGGGATATTTAAACGAAGTTCCTGGAAGACACGCGCTTCTCACTCTGAATCTTAGGGCAGATTGAACTTACTCAGGGAAGCGAACATACAGCAGAGCAGTCTGTAGGATACGTTCGTTTTGAGTTTTAGACGGAGATTTACAGCTATTTCTGAAATGCTGGGAGTTGGCTGGAAAAATGCATTTTTTGCTTTTTCACAGAAAGTGTTTACAAACTCCTGCAAACACACATCAGTTTAACTCTGTAAGTTGAATGCTCACATTGAAGGCCGTTTTGCTTGGTTGCTCCCTTTTGGTTTTAGAAGTAGATATTTCTCAATACAGCGTTTACTCCCATTCATTCTGGACTATCCAAACGCAGCTCCTGAAAAAAACAAGCTTCTCACTCTCTGAATCTCAAGGCAGATTCAACTCCATTATGGAAGCGAACACAGAGCAGAGCAGTCTGAAGGATACGTTCGTTTTGAGTTTTAGACGTAGATTTACCGCTTTTTCTGAAATGCTTGGATTTGGCTCGAAAAATGCGTTTTCCGCTTCTTCACAGAAAGGGTTTACAAACTCCTGCAAACACACATCAGTTTACCTCTGTAAGTTGAACGCACAAATTGAAGACCGTTCTGTTAGGTTGCTCCGTTTTTGTTTTAGAAGCAGATATTTCTCAATACAGCGTTTACTCCCATTCACTCTGGAATATCCAAACGCAGCTCCATGAAAAAACGCGCTTCTCACTCTCTGAATCTCAGGGCAGATTCAATTCCCTCAGGGAAGCGAACATACAGCAGAGCAGTCTGTAGGATACGTTCGTTTTGAGTTTTAGACGGAGATTTAAAGCTATTTCTGAAATGCTTGGATTTGGCTGGAAAAATGCGTTTTCCGCTTCTTCACAGAAAGGATTTACAAACTCCTGCAAACACACATCGGTTTACCTCTGTAAGTTGAACGAACAACTTGAAGGCCGTTCTGTTAGGTTGCTCCGTTTTGGTTTTAGAGTCAGATATTTCTCAATAAAGCGTTTACTCCCATTCACTCTGGATTAACCAAACGCAGCTCCTGGAAGAAAAGCGCTTCTCACTCTCTGTATCTCAAGACATATTCAAGTCCCTTAGGGAAGCGAACACACAGCAGAGCAGTCTGAAGGAGATGTTCGTTTTGAGTTTTAGACGGAGATTTACAGCTATTTCTGAAATGCTTGGATTAGGCTGGAAAAATGCGTTTTCCGCTTCTTCACAGAAAGGGTTGACAAACTCCTGCAAACACACATCAGTTTAACTCTGTAAGTTGAACGCACACATTGAAGGCCGTTCTGTTAGGTTGCTCCGTTTTGGTTTTAGAAGCAGATATTTCTCGATACAGAATTTACTCCCATTCACTCTGGAATATCCAAACGCAGCTCCTGGAAGTAACGCACGTCTCACTCTCTGAATCTCAAGGCATATTCATGTATCTTAGGGAAGCGAACACACAGCAGAGCAGTCTGAAAGACACGTTCGTTTTGAGTTTTAGACGGAGATTTACAGCTATTTCTAAAACGTTGGGATTTGGCTGGAAAAATGCGTTTTTCGCTTTTTCACAGAAAGGGCTTACAAACTCCTGCAAACACACATCAGTTTAAATATGTAAGGTGAACGCACACATTGAAGGCCGTTCTGTTAAGTTGCTCCGTTTAGGTTTTAGAAGCAGATATTTCTCAATACAGAGTTTACTCTCATTCACTCTGGAATATCCAAACACAGCTCCTGGAATAAACGCGCTTCTCACTCTCTGACTCTCAAGGCAGATTCAGCTCAGGGAAGCGAACACACAGCAGAGCAGTCTGAAGGATACGTTCGTTATGAGTTTCAGACGGAGATTTACAGCTATTTCTGAGATGCTTGGATTAGGCTGGAAAAATGCGTTTTCCACTTCTTCACAGAAAAAGTTTACAAACTCCTGCAAACACACATCAGTTTAACTCTGTAAGTTGAACGCACACATTGAAGGCTGTTCTGTTAGGTTGCTCCGTTTTGGTTTTAGAAGCAGATATTTCTCAATACAGCATTTACTCCCATTCACTCTGGAATATCCAAACGCAGCTCCTAGAAGAAACGCGCTTCTCACTCTCTGAATCTCAAGGCAGAATCAACTCCCTTATGGAAGCGAACACACAGAAGAGCAGTCTGAAGGATACGTTCGTTTTGAGTTTTAGACGCAGATTTACAGCTATTTCTGAAACGCTTGGATTTGGCTGGAAATATGCGTTTTCTGCTTCTTCACAGAAAGGGTTTACAAACTTCTGCAAACACACGTCAGTTTGACTTTGTAAATTGAACACACGCATTGAAGGCTTTTCTGTTTGGTTGCTCCGTTTTGCTTTTAGAAACAGATATTTCTCAATAAAGCGTTTACTCCCATTCCCTCTGAAATAACCAAACGCAGCTCCTGGAAGAAACGCGCTTCTCACTCTCTGAATCTCAAGGCATGTTCAAGTCCGTTAGGGAAGCGAACACACAGCAGAGCAGTCTGAAGGATACGTTCGTTTTGAGTTTCAGACGGAGATTTACAGCTATTTCTGAAATGCTTGAATTTTTCCTGAAAAATGCGTTTTCCGCTTCTTCACAGAAAGTGTTTACAAACTTCTGCAAACACACGTCAGTTTACCTCTGTAAGTTGAACGCACACATTGAAAGCCGTTCTGTTAGGTTGCTCCGTTTTGGTTTTAGAAGCAGATATTTCTCAATACAGCGTTTACTCCCATTCACTCTGGAATATCCAAACGCAGCTCCTGGAAGGAATGTGCTTCTTACTCTCAGAATCTCAAGACAGATTCAACTACCTTATGGAAGGGAACACACAGCAGAGCAGTGTGAAAGACGTTCGTTTTGAGGTTTAGACGCAGATTTACAGCTATTTCTGAAATGCTTGGATTTGGCTGGAAAAATGCGTTTTCCGCTTCTTCACAGAAAGGGTTTACAAACTCTTGAAAACACAAGTCAGTTTAACTTTGTAAGTGGAACACAGGCATTGAAGGCCGTTCTGTTAGGTTGCTCCGTTTTGGTTTTAGAAACAGATATTTCTCAATACAGCGTTTACTCCAATTCACTCTGGAATAACCAACCGCAGCTGCTGGAAGAAACGCGCTTCTCACTCTCTGAATCTCAAGGCATATTAAAGTCCCTTAGTGAAGCGAACACAGAGCAGAACAGTCTGAAGGATACGTTCGTTTTAAGTTTAAGACGGAGATTTATAGCTATTTTTGAAATGCTTGGATTTCGCTGGAAAAATGCCTTTTCCGCTTCTTTACAGAAACGGTTTACAAACTCCTGCAAACACACGTCAGATTAACTTTGTAAGTTGAACACTCACATTGAAGGCCGTTCTGTTAGGCTGCTCCGTTTTGGTTTTAGAAGCAGATATTTCTCAATACAGCGTTTACTCCCATTCATTCTGGAATATCCAAACGCAGCTCCTGGAAGAAACGCACTTCTCACTCTCTGAATCTCAAGGCAGATTCAAATCCCTTATGGAAGCGAACACACAGCAGAGCAGTCTGAAGGATACGTTCGTTTTGAGTTTTAGATGGAGATTTACAGCTATTTCTGAAATGCTGGGATTTGGCTGGAGAAATGCGTTTTCCGCTTTTTCACAGAAATGGTTTACAAACTCCTGCAAACACATATCAGTTTGACTATGTAAGTTGAACGCACACATTGAAGGCCGTTCGGTTATGTTGCTCTGTTTTGGTTTTAGAAGCAGATATTTTTCAATACAGCGTTTATTCCCATTCACTCTGGAATATCTAAACGCAGTTGCTGGAAGAAACACGCTTCTCACTCTCTAAATCTCAACGCAGATTCAACTCCCTTAGAGAAGCGAACATACAGCAGAGCAGTCTAAAGGATACGTTCATTATAGTTTTAGACGGAGATTTACAGCAGTTTCTGAAATGCTTGGATTTGGCTGGATAAATGCGTTTTCCGCTTCCTCACAGAAAGGGTTTACAAACTCCTGCAAACGCACATCACTTTAACTCTGTAAGTTCAACGCACACATTGAACCCCGTTCTGTTAAGTTGCTCCGTTTTTGTTTTAGAAGCAGATATGTATTAATACAGCGTTTACTACCATTCACTCTGGAATATCCAAACGCAGCTCCTGGAAGAAACGCGCTTCTCACTCTCTGAATCTCAAGACAGTTTCAACTCCCTTCGGGAAGCGAACACACAGCAGAGCAGACTGAAAGATACGTTCGTTTTCAGTTATAGACAAAGATTTACAGCTATTCCGGAAATACTGAAATTGCCTGGAAAAATGCGATTTCCACTTTTTCACAGAAAGGATTTACAACCTCATGCAAACACACATCAGTTTAACTCTGTAAGTTGAACGCATACATTGAAGGCCGTTCTGTTACGTTGCTCCGTTGTGGTTTTAGAAGCAGATATTTCTCAATACAGCGTTTAATCCCATTCACTCTGGAATAACCAAACGCAGCTCCTGGAAGAAACGCGCTTCTCACTCTCTGAATCTCAAGCCATATTCAAGTCCCTTAGGGAAGCGAACACACAGCAGAGCAGTCTGAAGGATACGTTCGTTTTGAGTTTTACACGGAGATTTACAGCTATTTCTGAAATGCTTGGATTTGGCTAAAAAAATGCGTTTTCGGCTTCTTCACAGAAAGGGTTTACAAACTTCTGCAAACACACATCAGTTTAACTCTATAAGTTGAACGCACACATTGAAAGCCGTTCTGTTAGGTTGCTCCGTTTTGATTTTAGAAGCAGATATTTCTCAATACAGCGTTTACTCCCATTCACTCTGGAATAACCAAACGCAGCTCCTGGAAGAAACGCGCTTCTCACTCTCTGAATCTCAAGGCAGATTCAACTCCCTTAGGTAAGCGAACACCCAGCAGAGCAGTCTGAAGGATACGTTCGTTTCGTATTTTGACGGAGATTTACAGCTATTTGGGAAATGCGCTCATTTGGCTGGGAAAATGCGCTTTCCGCTTCCTCACAGAAAGGGTTTAGAAACTCCTGCAAACACTCATCAGTTTAACTCTGTAAGTTGAACGCACACATTGTAGGCCGTTCTGATACGTTGCTCCGTTTTGGTTTTAGAAGCAGGTATTTCTCCAAACCGCGTTTACTCCCATTCACTCTGGCATATAAAATGCAGCTCCGAGAAGCAACGTGCTTCTCACTCTCTGAATCTAGAGGCAGATTCAACTCTTTTAGATAAGCGAACACCCAGCAGAGCAGTCTGAAGGGTACGTTCCTTTTGTGTTTTAGACGGAGATTTACAGTTATTTGGGAAATGCTTGCATTTGGCTGGGAAAATGCGTTTTCCGCTTCTTCAGAGAAAGTGTTCAGAAACTCCTGTAAACACACATCAGTTTAACTCTGTAACTTGAACGCACACATTGAAGGCCGTTCTGTTAGGTTGCTCCGTTTTGGTTTTAGAAGCAGATATTTCTTCAAACCGCGTTTACTCCCATTCACTCTGGCATATAAAACGCAGCTCCGAGAAGCAACGTGCTTCTCACTCTCTGAATCTAGAGGCAGATTCAACTTCCTTAGGTAAGCGAACACCCAGCAGAGCAGTCTGAAGGATACGTTCGTTTTGTATTTCAGACGGAGATTTACAGCTATTTGGGAAATACTTGCATTTGGCTGGGAAAATGCGTTTTCCGCTTCTTCACAGATAGTGTTCAGAAACTCCTTCAAACACACATCAGTTTAACTCTGTAAGTTGAACGCACACATTGAAGGCCGTTCTGTTAGGTTGCTCCGTTTTGGTTTTAGAAGCAGATATTTCTAAATACAGCGTTTACTCCCATTCACTCTGAAATATCCAAACGCAGGTCCTAGAAGAAACGCGCTTCTCACTCTCTGACTCTCAAAGCAGATTCAACTCAGGGAAGCGAACACACAGCAGAGCAGTCTGAAAGATACATTCGTTTTGAGTTTTAGACAGAGATTTACGGTTACTTTTGAAATGCTTGAATTTGGCTGGAAAAATGCATTTTCCGCTTTTTCACAGAAAGGATTTACAAACTCCTGCAAACACACATCAGTTTACCTCTATAAGTTGAACGCCCAAATAGAAGGCCGTTCGGTTAGGTTGCTCCCTTTTGGTTTCAGAAGCAGATATATCTCAACACAGCGTTTACTCCCATTCACTCTGGAATATCCAAACGCAGCTCCTGGAAGAAACGCGCTTCTCACTCTCTGAATCTCAAGGCAGATTCAACTTCCTTAGGGAAGCGCACACACAGCACAGAAGTCTGAAGGATACGTTCGTTCTGAGTTTTAGACGGAGATTTACAGCTGTTTCTGAAATGCTGGTATTTGGCTAGAAAAATGCGTTTTCCGCTTCTTCACAGAAAGGGTTTACAAACTCCTGTAAACACACATCACGTTAACTCTGTAAGTTGAACGCACACATTGAAGGCCGTTCTGTTAGGTTGCTCCGCTTTGGATTTAGAGGCAGATATTTCTCAATACAGCGTTTACTCCCATTCACTCTGGAATATCCAAACGCAGCTCCTGGAAGAAACGTGCTTCTCACTCTCTGAATCTCAAGGCAGATTCAACTCTTTTAGGGAAGCGAACACACAGCAGAGCAGTATGAAAAATAAGTTCGTATTTAGTTTTAGACGGAGATTTACAGCTATTTCTGAAATGCTGGGATTTGGCTGGAATAATCCTTTTTCCGCTTCTTCACAGAAAGGGTATACAAACTCCTGGAAACACACATAGTTTAACTCTGTAAGTTGAACGCACACATTGAAGGCCGTTCCGTTAGGTTGCTCCGTTTTGGTTTTAGAAACAGATATTTCTCAATACAGCGTTTACTCCCATTCACTCTGGAATATCCAAACGCAGCTCCTGGAAGAAACGCGCTTCTCACTCTCTGAATCTCAAGGCAGATTCAACTCCCTTAGGAAAGCGAACACACAGCAGAGAAGTATGAAGGATACGTTCGTTTTGAGTTTTAGACGGATATTTACAGCTATTTCTGAAATGCTGGGATTTGGCTGGAAAAATGCGTTTTCCGGTTTCTCACAGAAAAGGTTTACAAACTCCTGCAAACACTCATCAGTTTAACTCTGTAAGTGGAACGCACACATTGAAAGCCGTTCTGTGAAGTTGCTCCGTTTTGGTTTTAGAAGCAGACATTTCTCAATACAGCGTTTACTCCCACTCCTGAATATCCAAACGTAGCTCATGGAAGGAACGCTCTTCTCACTCTCTGAATCTCAAGACAGATTCAACTTCCTTAGGAAAGCGAACACACAGCAGAGCAGTCTGAAGGATACGTTCGTTTTGAATTTTAGACGGAGATTTACAGCTATTTCTGAAATCCTGGGATTTGGCTGAAAAAATGCGTTTTCCGCTTCTTCACAGAAAGGGTTTGCCAACTCCTGCAAACACAAATCAGTTTAACTCTTTAAGTTGAACGCACACATTGAAGGCCGTTCTGTTAGGTTGCTCCGTTTTTGTTTTAGAAGCAGATATTTCTCAATACAGCGTTTTCTCCCATTCACTCTAAAATATCCAAATGCAGCTCCTGGAAGAAACGCGATTCTCACTCTCTGAATCTCAAGGCAGATTCAACTCCTTTAGGTAAGCGAGCACAAAGCAGAGCAATCTGAAGGATACGTTCGTTTTGAGTTTTAGACGGAGATTTACAGCTATTTCTGAAATGCTGGGATTTTTTCTGGAAAAATGCCTTTTCCGCTTGTTCACAGAAAGGGTTTACAAACTCCTTCAAAGACACATCAATTTAACTCTGTAAGTGGAACGCACAAATTGAAGGCCGTTCTGTTAGGGTGTTCCGTTTTGGTTTTAGAAGCAGATGTTTCTCAATACAGGGTTTATTCCCATTCACTCTGGAATATCCAAACGCAGCTCCTAGAAGAAACGCGCTTCTCAATCTCTGAATCTCAAGGCAGATTCAACTTCCTTAGGTAAGCGAACACACTGCAGAGCAGACTGAATGATACGTTCGTTTTGAGTTTTAGACGTAGATTTACAGCTATTGCTGAAATGCTTGGATTTGGCGTGAAAATTCCGTTTTCTGCTTATTAACAGAAAGGTCTTACAAACTCCGGCGAACACACATCAGTTTACCTCTGTATGTTGAATGCACACATTGAAGGCCGTTCTCTTATGTTGCTCCGTTTTGCTTTTAGAAGCAGATATTTCTCAATACAGCGTTTACTCCCATTCACTCTGGAATATCCAAACGCAGCTCCTGGAAGAAACACGCTTCTCACTCTCTGAATCTCAAGGCAGATTCAACTCCCTTACGGAACCGAAAACACAGCAGAGCAGTCTGAAGGATACGTTCATTTTGAGTTTTAGACGGAGATTTACAGCTATTTCTGAAATGCTTGGATTTTGCTGGAAGAATGCGTTTTCCGCTTCTTCACAGAAAGGGTTGACAAACTTCTGCAAACACACATCAGTTTAACTCTGTAAGTTGAACGCACACATTGAAGGCCGTTCTGTTAAGTTGCGCGGTTTTGGTTTTAGAAGCAGATATTTCTCAATACAGCATTTACTCCCATTCACTCTGGAACATCCAAACGCAGTTCCTGGATGAAACGCGGTTCTCACTCTCTGACTCTCAAGGCAGATTCAACTCAGGGAAGCGAACACACAGCAGAGCAGTCTGATGGATACGTTCGTTTTGAGTTTTAGACAGAGATATATAGCTATTTTGGAAATGCTTAAATTTCGCTGGAAAAATGCGTTTTCCGCGTCTTCACAGAAATGGTTTACAAACTCCTGCAAACACACGTCAGTTTAACTTTGTAACTGGAAGGCACACATTGAAGGCCGTTCTGTTAGGTTGCTCCGTTTTGGTTTTAGAAGCAGATATTTGTCAATACAGCGTTTACTCCCATTCACTCTGGAATATCTAAACGCAGCTCGTGGAAGGAACGCGCTTCTCACTCTCTGAATGTCAAGAAAGATTCAACTCTCTTAGGGACGCGAACCCACAGCAGAGTAGACTGAAAGATACGTTCGTTTTGAGTTTTAGACGGAGTTATACAGCTATGGCTGAAATGCTGAGATTTGGCTGGAAAAATGCGTTTTCCGCTTCTTCACAGAAAGGGTTTACAAACTCCTGAAAACACACATCAGTTTAACTCTGTAAGTTGAACGCACACATTGAAGGCCGTTCTGTTAAGGTGCTCCCAATTAAATTTAGAAGCAGATATTTCTCAATACAGCGTTTAATCCCATTCACTCTAAAATATTCAAACGCAGCTCCTGGACGAAACGCGCTTCTCACTCTCTGAATCTCACGGCAGATTCAACTCCCTTAGGGAAGCTAACACACAGCAGAGAAGTCTGAATGATTCGTTCGTTTTGAGTTTTAGACGGAGATTTACAACAATTTATGAAATGCTGGGATTTGGCTGGAAAAATGCCTTTTCCCCTTCTTCACAGAAACGATTTACAAACTCCTGCAAACACACATCACTTTAACTCTGTAAGTTGAACGCAAACATTGAAGGCCGTTTTGTTAGGTTGCTCCGTTTCTGTTTTAGAAGCAGATATGTCTCAATACAGCGTTTACTACAATTCACTCTGGAATATCCAAACGCAGCTCCTGGAAGAAACGCGGTTCTCACTCTCTGAATCTCAAGACAGATTCAACTCCCTTAGGGAAGCGAACACACACCACAGCAGACTGAAAGATACGTTTGTTTTGAGTTATAGACAAAGATTTACAGCTATTTCGGAAATACTGAAATCTGGCTGGAAAAATGCGTTTTCCGCTTCTTCACAGAAAGGGTTTACAAACTCCTGCAAACGCACATCAGTTTAAAACTGTAAGTTGAACGCACACATTGAAGGTCGTTCTGTTAGGTTGCTCCGTTTTTGTTTTAGAAGCAGATATTTCTCAATAGAGCGTTTATTTCCATTCACTCTAAAATATCCAAACGCAGCTCCTGGAATAAACGCGCTTCTCACTCTCTGAATCTCAAGGCAGATTCAACTCCCTTAGGGAAGCAAACACATAGCAGAGAAGTCTGAATTATACGTTCGTTTTGAGTTTTAGACGGAGATTTACAACAGTTTATGAAATGCTGGGATTTGGCTGGAAAAATGCCTTTTCCCCTTGTTCACCGAAAGGATTAACAAACTCCTGCAAACACACATCACTTTAACTCTGTAAGTTGAACGCAAACATTGAATGCCGTTTTGTTAAGTTGCTCCGTTTCTGTTTTAGAAGCAGATATGTCTCAATACAGCGTTTACTACAATTAATTCTGGAATTTCCAAATGCAGCTCCTGGAAATATCGCGCTTCTCACTCTCTGAATCTCAAGACAGATTCAACTCCCTTAGGGAAGCGAACACACAGCAGAGCAGACTGAAAGATACGTTTGTTTTGAGTTATAGACAAAGATTTACAGCTATTTCGGAAATACTGAAATCTGGCTGGAAAAATGCGTTTTCCGCTTCTTCACAGAAAGGGTTTACAAACTCCTGCAAACGCACATCAGTTTAAAACTGTAAGTTGAACGCACACATTGAAGGTCGTTCTGTTAGGTTGCTCCGTTTTTGTTTTAGAAGCAGATATTTCTCAATAGAGCGTTTATTTCCATTCACTCTAAAATATCCAAACGCAGCTCCTGGAATAAACGCGCTTCTCACTCTCTGAATCTCAAGGCAGATTCAACTCCCTTAGGGAAGCAAACACATAGCAGAGAAGTCTGAATTATACGTTCGTTTTGAGTTTTAGACGGAGATTTACAACAGTTTATGAAATGCTGGGATTTGGCTGGAAAAATGCCTTTTCCCCTTGTTCACCGAAAGGATTAACAAACTCCTGCAAACACACATCACTTTAACTCTGTAAGTTGAACGCAAACATTGAAGGCCGTTTTGTTAGGTTGCTCCGTTTCTGTTTTAGAAGCAGATATGTCTCAATACAGCGTTTACTACAATTAATTCTGGAATTTCCAAATGCAGCTCCTGGAAATATCGCGCTTCTCACTCTCTGAATCTCAAGACAGATTCAACTCCCTTAGGGAAGCGAACACACAGCAGAGCAGACTGAAAGATACGTTCGTTTTGAGGTATAGACAAAGATTTACAGCTATTTCGGAATTGCTGAAATTTGGCTGAAAAAATGCGTTTTCCGCTTCTTCACAGAAAGGGTTTAAAAACTCCTGCAAACACACATCAGTTTAACACTGTAAGTGGAATGCACACATTGAAGGCCATTCTGTTAGGTTGCTCCGTTTTGGTTTTAGAATAGATATTTCTCAATACAGCGTTTACTCCGATTCACTCTGGAATATCCAGACGCAGCTCCTGGAAGAAACACGCTTCTCACTCTCTGAATCTCAAGCCAGTTTCAAGTCCCTTAGGGAAGCGAACACACAGCAGAGCAGTCTGAAGGATACGTTCGTTTTGAGTTTTAGACGGAGATTTACAGCTATTTCTGAAATTCTTGGATTTTGCTGAAAAAATGCCTTTTCGGCTTCTTCACAGAAAGGGTTTACAAACTTCTGCAAACACACATCAGTTTAACTCTGTAAGTTGAACGCACACATTGAAAGCCGTTCTGTTAGGTTGCTCCATTTTGGTTTTAGAAGCAGATATTTCTCAGTACAGCGTTTACTCCCATTCACTCTGGAATATCCAAACGCGGCTTCTGGAGGAAACGCGCTTCTCACTCTCTGACTCTCAAGGCAGATTCCACTCAGGGAAGCGAACACACAGCAGAGCAGTCTGAAGGATACGTTCGTTTTGAGTTGTAGACGGAGATTTACAGCTATTTCTGAAATGCTTGGATTAGGCTGGAAAAATGCGTTTTTTGCTTCTTTACAGAAAGGGTTGACAAATTTCTGCAAACACACATCAGTTTAACTCTGTAAGTTGAACGCACACATGGAAGGCCATTCTGTTAGGTTACTCCATTTTGGTTTTAGAAGCAGATATTTCTCAATACAGAGTTTAATCCCATTCACTCTGGAATATCCAAACGCAGCTTCTGGAATAAACTCGCCTCTCACTCTTTGAATCTCAAGGCAGATTCAACTCCCTTAGGGAAGCGAAAACACAGCAGAGCAGTCTGAAGGATACGTTACATTTGAGTTTTAGACGGAAATTTACAGATATTTCTGAAATGCTTGGATTTGGCCGGAAATATGCGTTTTCCGCTTTTTCACAGAGAGGATTTACAAACTCCTGCAAACACACATCAGTTTAACTTTGTAGGTGAAACGCACACATTAAAGGCCGTTCTTTTAGATTGCTCCGTTTTGGTTTTAGAAGCAGATATTTCTCAATATAGCGTTTACTCCCATTCACTCTGGAATATCCAAATGCAGCTCCTAGAAGAAACGCGCTTCTCACACTCTGAATCTCAAGGCAGATTCAACTCCCTTAGGGAAGCGAAAAGACAGCCGAGAAGTCTGAAGGATATGTTCGTTTTGAGTTTTAGACGGAGATTTACAGCTATTTCTGAAATGCTGGGATTTGGCTGGAAAAATGCGTTTTCCCCTTCTTCACAGAAAGGGTGTGCAAACTCCTGCGAACAGAAATCACTAAAACTCTGTAAGCTGAACGCACACTTTGAAGGCCATTCTGTTAGGTTGCTCCGTTTTGGTTATAGAAGCAGATATTTCTCAATACAAAGTTTACTCCCATTCCCTCTGGGATATCCAAATGAAGCTTCTGGAAGAAACTCGCTTCTCACTCTCTGAATCTTAGGGCAGATTCAACTTTGTCAGGGAAGCGAACATACAGCAGAGCAGTCTGTAGGATACGTTCGTTTTGAGTTTTACACGGAGATTTACAGCTATTTCTAAAATGCTGGGATTTGGCTGGATAAATGCATTTTCCGCTTCTTCACAGAAAGGGTTTACAAACTCCTGCAAACACACATCAGTTTAACTCTGTAAGTTGAATGCTCACATTCAAGGCCGTTCTGCTAGGTTGCTCCCTTTTGGTTTTAGAAGTAGATATTTCTCAATACAGCGTTTACTCCCATTCACTCTGGAATATCCAAACCCAGCTCCTGGAAAAAACACGCTTCTCACTCTCTGAATCTCAAGTCACATTCAACTCCATTAGGGAAGCGAACACACAGAAGCAGTATGAAGGATATGTTCGTTTTGAGTTTTAGACGGACATTTACAGCTATTTCTGAAATGCTGGGGTTTACCAGAAGAAATGCGTTTTCCGCTTCTTCACAGAAAGGGTTTACAAACTCCTGCCAACACAAATCAGTTTAACTTTGTAAGTGAAACGCACACATTAAAGGCCGTTCTTTTAGGTTGCTCCGTTTTGGTTTTAAAAGCAGATATTTCTCAATATAGCGTTTACTCCCATTCACTCTGGAATATCCAAACGCAGCTCCTGGAAGTAACGCACGTCTCACTCTCTGAATCTCAAGGCATATTCGTGTCTCTTAGGGAAGCGAACACACAGCAGAGCAGACTGAAAAATACGTTCGTTTTGAGTTATAGACGGAGATTTACAGCTATTTCGGAAATGCTGGGATTTGGCTGGAAAAATGCATTTTCCGCTTCTTCACAGAAAGGGTTTACAAACTCCTGCAAACACACATCACTTTAACTCTGTAAGTTGAACGGACACATTGAAGGCCGTTCTGTTAGGTTGCTCCGTTTTGGTTTTAGAAGCAGATATTTCTCAATACAGCGTTTACGCCCATTCACTCTGGAATAACCAAACGCAGCTCCTGGAAGAAAAGCGCTTCTCACTCTCTGAATCTCAAGCCAGATTCAAGTCCCTTAGCGAAGTGAACACACAGCAGAGCAGTCTGAAGGATACGTTCGTTTTTAGTTTTAGACGGAGATTTACAGCTATTTCTGAAATTCTTGGATTAGGCTGGAAAAATGCTTTTTCCGCTTCTTCACAGAAAGTGTTTACAATCTTCTGCAAACACGCATCAGTTGTACTCTGTAAGTTGAACGCACACATTGAAAGCCGTTCCGTTAGGTTCCTCCGTTTTGGTCTTAGAAGCATATATTTCTCAGTACACCGTTTACTCCCATTCACTCTGGAATATCCAAACGCAGCTCCTGGAGGAAACGCGCTTCTCACTCTCTGACTCTCAAGGCAGATTCAACTCACGGAAGCGAACACACAGCAGAGCAGTCTGAAGGATACGTTCGTTTTGAGATTTAGACGGAGATTTACAGCTATTTCTGAAATGCTTGGATTAGGTTGGAAAAATGCGTTTTCCGCTTTTCCACAGAAAGGGTTGACAAACTCCTGCAAACACACATCAGTTTAACTCTTTAAGTTGAACGCACACATTGAAAGCCGTTCTGTTAGGTTGCTCCGTTTTGGTTTTAGAAGCAGATATTTCTCAATACAGCGTTTACTCCCATTCATTCTGGAATATCCAAACGCAGCTCCTGGAGGAAACGCGCTTCTCACTCTCTGACTCTCAAGGCAGATTCAACTCAGGGAAGCGAACACACAGCAGAGCAGTCTGAAGTATACATTCGTTTTGAGTTTTAGACGGAGATTTATAGCTATTTTGGAAATGCTTGGATTTCGCTGGAAAAATGCGTTTTCCGCTTCTTCACAGATAGGGTTTACAAACTCCTGCAAACACACGTCAGTTTAACTTTGTAAGTGGAACCCACACATTGAAGGCCGTTCTGTTAGGTTGCTCCGTTTTGGTTTTAGAAGCAGATATTTGTCAATACAGCGTTTACTCCCATTCACTCTGGAATATCCAAACGTAGCTCCTGGAAGTAATGCACGTCTCACTCTCTGAATCTGAAGGCATATTCATGTCTCTTAGGGAAGCTAACACACAACAGAGCAGTCTGAAGGATACGTTCGTTTTGAGTTTTAGACGGAAATTTACAGCTATTTCTAAAATGCTTGGATTTGGCTGGAAAAATGCGTTTTCCGCTTCTTCACAGACAGGATTTACAAACTCCTGAAAACACACATCAGTTTACCTCTGTAAGTTGAACGGACAAATTGAAGGCCGTTCTGTTAGGTTGCTCCCTTTTGGTGTTAGAAGCAGATATTTCTCAATACAGAGTTTAATCCCATTCACTCTGGAATATCCAAAAGCAGCTTCTGGAATAAACGCACCTCTCACTCTCTGAATCTCAAGGCAGATTCAACTCCCTTAGGGAAGCGAACACCCAGCAGAGCAGTCTGAAAGATACGTTCGTTTTGAGTTTTAGACGGAGATTTACAGCTATTTCTAAAATGCTGGGATTTGGCTGGAAATATGCATTTTCCGCTGCTTCACAGAAAGGGTTTACAAACTCCTGCAAACGCACATCTGTTTAAATCTGTAAGATAAGCACACACATTTAAGGCCGTTCTGTTTAGTTGCTCCGTTTTTGTTTTAGAAGCAGATATTTCTCAATACAGCGTTTACTCTCATTCACTCTGGAATATCCAAACGCAGCTCCTGGAAGAAACGCGTTTCTCACTCTCTGAATCTCAGGGCAGATTCAACTCCCTTAGGAAAGCGAACACACAGCAGAGAAGTCTGAATGATACGTTCGTTTTGAGTCTTAGACGGAGATTAACAGCTATTTCTGAAATGCTTGGATTTGGCTGGAAAAATGAATTTTCCACTTCTTCACAGAAAGGGTTTACAAACTCCTGCAAACACACATCAGTTTAACTCTGTAAGTTCAACGCACACCTTGAAGGCCGTTCTGTTAGGTTGCTCCGTTTTGGTTTTAGAAGCAGATATTTCTCAATACAGCGTTTACTCTCATTCACTCTAAAATATCCAAACGCAGCTCCTGGAAGAAACCCGCTTCTCACTCTCTATATCTCAAGACAGATTCAACTCCCTTAGGGAAGCGAACACACAGCAGAGCAGTCTGAAGGATACTTTCGTTTTGAGTTTTGAACGAAGATTTACAGCTCTTTCTGATATGCTGGGATTTGTTTCGAAAATATGCGTTTTCCGCTTCTTCACAAAAAGGGTTTACAAACTCCTGCAATCACAAATCAATTTAACTCTGTAAGTTAAACGCACACATTGAAGGCCGTTCTGTTAGGTTGCTCTGTTTTGGTTTTAGAAGCAGATATTTCTCAATACAGCGTTTACTCTCATTCACTCTAAAATATCCAAACGCAGCTTGTGGAAGAAACGTGCATCTCACTCTCTGAATCTCAAGGCAGATTCAACTCCCTTAGGGAAGGGAACACACAGCAGAGCAGTCTGAAGGATACGTTCGTTTTAAGTTTTAGACGGAGATTTACAGGTATTTCTGAAATGCTTGGATATGGCTGAAAAATGCGTTTTCCGCTTCTTCACAGAAAGGGTTTACAAACTCCTGGAAACACACATCAGTTTAACTCTGTAATTGGAACGCCCACATTGAAGGCCGTTCTGTTAGGTTGCTCCGTTTTGATTTTAGAAGCAGATATTTCTCAATACAGCGTTTAATCCCATTCACTCTGGGATATCCAAACGCAGCTCCTGGAAGAAAATCGCTTCTCACTCTCTGAATCTCAAGGCAGATTTAGCACCCTCAGGGAAGCGAACACACAGCAGAGCAGTCTGATGGATACCTTTGTTTTGAGTTTTAGACGGAGACTTACAGCTATTTCTGAAATGCTGGTATTTGGCTGGAAAAATGCATTTTCCGCTTCTTCACAGAAAGGGTTTACAAACTCCTGCAAACACACATCAGTTTCCCTCTGTATGTTGAACGCACACATTGAAGGCCGTTCTGTTAGGTTGCTCCGTTTTGGTTTTAGTAGTAGATATTACTCAATACAGCGTTTAATCCCATTCATTCTGGAATATCCAAACGCAGCTCCTGGAAGAAACGTGCTTCTCACTCTCTGAATGTCAAGGCAGATTCAACTCCCTTAGGGAAGCGAACACACTGCAGAGCAGTCTGAAGGATACGTTCGTTTTGAGTTTTAGACGGAGATTTACAGCTATTTCTGAAATGCTGGGATTTGGCTGGATAAATGCATTTTCCGCTTCTTCACAGAAAGTTTTACAAACTCCTGCAAACACACATCAGTTTAACTCTGTAAGTTGAACGCTCACATTGAAGGCCGTTCTGTTTGGTTGCTCCCTTTTGGTTTTAGAAGTAGATATTTCTCCATACAGCGCTTACTCCCATTCACTCTGGAATATCCAAACGCAGCTCCTGGAAGAAACGCGCTTCTCACTCTCTGAATCTCAAGGCAGATTCAACTCCCTTATGGAAGCGAACACACAGCAGAGCAGTCTAAAAGATACGTTCGTTTTGAGATTTAGACGGAGATTTACAGCTATTTCTGAAATGCTGGGATTTACCAAGAAAAATGCATTTTCCGCTTCTTCACAGAAAGGATTTACAAACTCCTGCCAACACAAATCAGTTTAACTTTGTAAGTGGAACGCACACATTGAAGGTTGTTCTGTTAGGTTGCTTTGTTTTGGTTTCAGAAGCAGATATTTCTCAATACAGCGTTTACTCCCATTCACTCTGGAATATCCAAACGCAGCTCCTGGAAGTAACGCACGTCTCACTCTCTGAATCTCAAGGCATATTCATGTCTCTTAGGGAAGCGAACACAGAGCAGAGCAGTCTGAAGGATACGTTCGTTTTGAGTTTTAGACGGAAATTTACAGCTATTTCTGAAATTCCTTCATATGGCTGGAAAAATGCGTTTTCCGCTTCTTCACAGAAAGGATTTACAAACTCCTGCCAACACACATCGGTTTACCTTTGTAAGGTGAACGAACAAATTGAAGGCCGTTCTGTTAGGTTGCTCCGTTTTGGTTTTAGAAGCAGATATTTCTCAATACAGCGTTTACTCCCATTCACTCTGGAATAATCAAACGCAGCTCCTGGAACAAAAGCGCTTCTCACTCTCTGAATCTCAAGGCATATTCAAGTCCTTTAGGGAAGCGAACAAACAGCAGAGCAGTCTGAAGGATACGTTCGTTTTGAGTTTTAGACGGAGATTTACAGCTATTTCTGAAATGCTTGGATTAGGCTGGAAAATTGCGTTTTCCACTTCTTCACAGAAAGGGTTTACAAACTTCTGCAAACACACATCAGTTTAACTCTGTAAGTTGAACGCACACATTGAAGGCCGTTCTGTTAAGTTGCTCCGTTTTGGTCTTAGAAGCAGATATTTCTCAGTACACCGTTTACTCCCATTCACTCTGGAATATCCAAACGCAGCTCCTGGAAGAAACGTGCTTCTCACTCTCTGACTCTCAAGGCAGATTCAGCTCAGGGAAGCGAACACACAGCAGAGCAGTCTGAAAAATACGTTCGTTTTGAGTTTTAGACGGAGATTTACAGCAATTTCTGAAATGCTTGGACTAGGCTGGAAATATACGTTTTCCGCTTTTTCACAGAAAGGATTGACAAACTCCTGCAAACACACATCAGTTTAACTCTGTACGTTGAACGCACACATTGAAGGCCGTTCTGTTAGGTCGCTCCGTTTTAGTTTTAGAAGCAGATATTTCTCAATACAGCGTTTACTCCCATTCACTCTGGAATATCCAAATGCAGCTCGTGGAAGTAACGTAGGTCTCACTCTCTGAATCTCAAGGCATATTCATGTCTCTTAGGGAAGCGAACGCACAGCAGAGCAGCCTAAAGGATACGTTCGTTTTGAGTTTTAGACGGAGATTTACAGGTATTTCTGAAATGCTGGGATTTGGCTGGAAAAATGCGTTTTCCGCTTCTTGACAGAAAGGGGTTACAAACTCCTGCAAACACACATCAGTTTAACTCTGAAAGTTGAACGCACACATTGAAGGCCTTTCTGTTAGGTTGCTCCGTTTTGGTTTTAGAAGCAGATATTTCTCAATACAGCGTTTACTCTCATTCACTCTGGAATATCCAAACGCAGATCCTGGAGTTAACCCGCTTCTCACTCTCTAAATCTCAAGACAGATTCATCTCCCTTAGGGAAGCGAACACACAGCAGAGCAGTCTGAAGGATACGTTCGTTTTGAGTTTTAGACGGACATCTACAGCTATTTCTGAAATGCTGGGATTTGGCTGGAAAAATGCGTTTTCCGATTCCTCACAGAAAGGGTTTACAAACTCCTGCAAAAGACATCAGTTTAACTCTGTAAGTTGAACGCACACGTTGCAGGCCGTTCTGTTAGGTTGCTCCGTTTTGGTATTAGAAGCAGATATTTCTCAATACAGCATTTTCTCCCATTCACTCTGGGATATCCAAACGAAGCTCCTGGAAGAAACGCGCTTCTCACTCTCTGAATCTCAGGGCAGATTCAACTCCCCGTATGATAAGTTCGTTTTGAGTTTTACACAGAGATTTACAGCTATTTCTAAAATGCTGGGATTTGGCTGGAAAATGCATTTTCCGCTTCTTCACAGAAAGGGTTTACAAATTCCTGCAAACACCCATCAGTTTAACTCTGTAAGTTGTACGCTAACATTCAAGGCCGTTCTGTTAGGTTACTCCCTTTTGGTTTTAGAAGTAGATATTTCTCAATACAGCATTTACTCCCATTCACTCTTGAATATCCAAACGCAGCTCCTGGAAAAAACACCCTTCTCACTCTCTGAATCTCAAGAAACATTCAACTTTATTAGGGAAGCGAACACACAGCAGAGCAGTTTGAAGGAAACGTTCGTTTTGAGTTTTAGACCGAGATTTACAGCTATTTCTAAAATGCTGGGATTTGGCTGGAAAAATGCGTTTTCCGCTTCTTCACAGAAAGGGGTTACAAACTCCTGCAAACACACATCAGTTTAAATATGTAAGATGAACGCACACATTGAAGGCCGTTCTGTAAAGTTGCTCCGTTTTGGTTTTAGAAGCAGATATTTCTCAATACAGCGTTTACTCTCATTCACTCTGGAATATCCAAACGCAGCTCCTGGAATAAATGCGCTTCTCATTCTCTGAATCTCAAGGCAGATTCAACTTTCTTAGGAAAGCGAACACAGAGCAGAAAAGTCTGAATGATACGTTCGTTTTGAGTTTTAGACGGAGATTTACAGCTATTTCTGAAATGCTTGGATTTGGCTGGAAAAATGCGTTTTCCGCTTTTCTCAGAAAGGGTTTACAAACTCCTGCAAACAAACATCAGTTTCACTCTGTAAGTGAAACGCACACATTGAAAGCCGTTCTGCTAGGTTTCTCCGTTTTGGTTTTAGAAGCAGCTATTTCTCAATACAGCGTTTACTCTCATTCACTCTGGAATATCCAAACGCACCTCCTGGAGGAAACCCGCTTCTCACTCTCTGAATCTCAAGACAGATTCAACTCCCTTAGGGAAGCGAACACACAGCAGAGCAGTCTGTAGGATACGTTCGTTTTGAGTTTCAGACGGAGATTTACAGCTATTTCTGAAATGCTGGGATTTGGCTGGATAAATGCATTTTCCGCTTCTTCACAGAAAGTTTTACAAACTCCTGCAAACACACATCAGTTTAACTCTGTAAGTTGAACGCTCACATTGAAGGCCGCTTTGTTAGGTTGCTCCCTTTTGGTTTTAGAAGTAGATATTTCTCCATACAGCGCTTACTCCCATTCACTCTGGAATATCCAAACGCAGCTCCTGGAAGAAACGCGCTTCTCACTCTCTGAATCTCAAGGCAGATTCAACTCCCTTATGGAAGCGAACACACAGCAGAGCAGTCTAAAAGATACGTTCGTTTTGAGATTTAGACGGAGATTTACAGCTATTTCTGAAATGCTGGGATTTACCAGGGAAAATGCCTTTTCCGCTTCTTCACAGAAAGGGTTTACAAACTCCTGCCAACACAAATCAGTTTAACTTTGTAAGTGGAACGCACACATTGAAGGTCGTTCTGTTAGGTTGCTCCGTTTTGGTTTCAGAACCAGATATTTCTCAATACAGCGTTTACTCCCATTCACTCTGGAATATCCAAACGCAGCTCCTGGAAGTAACGCACGTCTCACTCTATGAATCTCAAGGCATATTCATGTCTCTTAGGGAAAGCGAACACACAGCAGAGCAGTCTGAAGGATACGTTCGTTTTGAGTTTTAGACGGAGATTTACAGCTATTTCTGAAATGCTGGGATTTGGCTGGAAAAATGCGTTTTCCGCTTTTTCACAGAAAGGGTTTACAAACTCCTGCAAACACACATCAGTTTAACTCTGTAAGTTGAACGCACACATTGAAGGCCGTTCTGTTAGGTTGCTCCGTTTTCGTTTTAGAAGCAGATATTTCTCAATACAGCGTTTACTCCCATTCACTCTGGAATATCCAAACGCAGATCCTGGAAGAAACGCGATTCTCACTCTCTGAATCTCAGGGCAGATTCAACTCCCTTATGGAAGCGAACACACAGCAGAGCAGTCTGAAGGATATGTTGCTTTTGAGTTTTAGACGGAGATTCACAGCTATTTCTGAAATGCTGGGATTTGGCTGGAAAAATGCATTTTCCGCTTCTTCACAGAAAGGGTTTACAAACTCCTGCAAACACACGTCAGTTTAACTCTGTAAGTTGAACGCACACATTGAAGGCCGTTCTGTTAGGTTGCTCCGTTTTCGTTTTAGAAGCAGATATTTCTCAATACAGCGTTTACTCCCATTCACTCAGGAATATCCAAACGCAGCTCCAGGAAAAAACGTGCTTCTCACTCTCTGAATCTCAAGGCACATTCAACTCTCTTAGGGAAGCGAACACACAGCTGAGAAGTCTGAGGGATACTTTCGTTTTGGGTTTTAGACGGAGATTTACATCTATTTCTGAAATGCTAGGAGTTGGCTGGAAAATGCGTTTTCCCCTCTTTCACAGAAAGGGTGTGCTAACTCCTGCGAACAGACATCAGTTTAACTCTGTAAGTTGAACGCACACATTGAAGGCCGTTCTGTTAGGTTGTTCCGTTTTGGTTATAGAAGCAGATATTTCTAAAAACAACGTTTACTCCCATTCCCTCTGGGATATCCAAACGCAGCTCCTGGAGGAAACCCGCTTCTCACTCTCTATATCTCAAGACAGATTCAAATCCCTTCGGGAAGCGAACACACAGCAGAGCAGACTGAAAGATACGTTCGTTTTGAGTAATAGACGGAGATTTACAGCTATTTCGGAAATGCTGAAATTGCCTGCAAAATGCGTTTTCCGCTTTTTCACAGAAAGGATTTACAAACTCCTGCAAACACACATCAGTTTAACTCTGTAAGGTGAACGCACACATTGAAGACCCTCCTGTTAGGTTGCTCCGTTTTGGTTTTAGAAGCAGATATTTCTCAATGCAGCGTTTAGTACCATTCACTCTGGAATAACCAAACGCAGCTTCTGGAAGAAACGCGCTTCTCACTCTCTGAATCTCAAGGCACATTCAAGTCCCTTTGGGAAGCGAACACACAGCAAAGCAGTCTGAAAGATACGTTCGTTTTGAGTTTTAGACGGAGATTTACAGCTATTTCTAAAATGCTTGGATTTGGCTGGAAAAATGCGTTTTCTGCATCTTCACAGACAGGGTTTACAAACTTCTGCAAACACACATCAGTTTAACTCTATAAGTTGAACGCGCACATTGAAAGCCGTTCTGTTAGGTTGCTCCGTTTTGGATTTAGAAGCAGATATTTCTCAATACAGCCTTTACTCCCATTGACTCTGGAATATCCAAACGCAGCTCCTGGAGGAATCGCGCTTCTCACTATCTGACTCTCAAAGCAGATTCAACTCAGGGAAGCGAACACACAGCAGAGCAGTCTGCAGGATACTTTCGTTTTGAGTTTTAGACGGAAATTTAAAGCTATTTCTGAAATGCTTGTATTTGGCTGGAAAAATGCGTTTTCCCCTTCTTCACAGAAAGGATTTACAAACTCCTGCAAGCACACATCACTTTAACTCTGTAAGTTCAATGCACACCTTGAAGGCCGTTATGTTAGGTTGCTCCGTTTTGGTTTTAGAAGCAGATATTTCTCAATACAGCGTTTACTCCCATTCACTCTGGAATATCCAAAGGCAGCTCCTGGAAGAAACGCGCGTCTCACTCTCTGAATCTCAAGGCATATTCAAGTCCCTTAGGGAAGCGAACACACAGGAGAGCATTCTGCAGGATACGTTCGTTTTGAGTTTTAGACGGAAATTTACAGCTATTCCTGAAATGCTTGTATTTGGCTGGAAAAATGCGTTTTCCCCTTCTTCACAGAAAGGATTTACAAACTCCTGAAAACACACATCACTTTAACTCTGTAAGTTCAACGCACACCTTGAAGGCCGTTCTGTTAGGTTGCTCCGTTTTGGTTTTAGAAGCAGATATTTCTCAATACAGCGTTTACTCCCATTCACTCTGGAATATCCAAACGCAACTCCTGGAAGAAACGCGCTTCTCACTCTCTGAATCTCAAGGCAGATTCAACTCCCTTAGAAAACGCACACACAGCACAGAAATCTGAAGGATACGTTCGTTTTGAGTTTTAGACGGAGATTTACAGCTATTTCTGAAATGCTTGGATTTGGCTGGAAAAAAGCCTTTTCCGCTTCTTCACAGAAAGAGTTTACAAACTCCTGCAAACACCCATCAGTTTAACTGTGTAAGTGGAAAGCACACATTGAAAGCCATTCTGTGAGGTTGCTCCGTTTTGGTTTTAGAAGCAGATATTTCTCAATACAGCGTTTACTCCCTCTCTGGAATATCCAAACGCAGCTCCTGGAAGGAACGCGCTTCTGACTCTCTGAATCTCAAGACAGATTCAACTCCCTTAGGGAAGCGAACACACAGCAGAGCAGACTGAAGGATACGTTTTTTTATCAGTTTTAGACGGTGATTTACAGCTATTTCTGAAATGCTTGGGTTTGGCTGAAAAAATGCGTTTTCCGGTTCTTCACAGAAACTGTTTACAAACTCCTGCAAACACACATCACTTTACCTCTGTAAGTTGAACGCCCACATTGAAGGCCGTTCTGTTAGGTGGCTCCGTTTTGGTTTTAGAAGCAGATATTTCTCAATACAGCGTTTATTCCCATTCACTCTGAAATATCCAAACGCAGCTCCTGGAAGAAGCGCGCTTCGCAATTTCTGAATCTCAGGGCATATTCAACTCCTTTAGGTAAGCGAGCACACAGCAGAGCAGTCTGCAGGATACGTTCCTTTTCAATTTTAGACGGAGATTTACAGCTATTTCTGAAATGCTTGGATTTTGGTGGAAAAAGGCGTTCTCCGCTTCTTCACAGAAAGGTTTCACAAACTCCTGAAAAGACACATCAGTTTAACTCTGTAAGTGGAAGGCACACATTGAAGGCCGTTGTGTTAGGTTTCTCCGTTTTGGTTTTAGAAGCAGATATTTCTCAATACAGCGTTTATTCCCATTCACTCTGGAATATCCAAACGCAGCTCCTGGAAGAAATGCACTTCTCACTCTCTGAATCTAAAGGCAGATTCAAGTCTCTCAGGGAAGCGAACACACAGCAGATCAGTCTGAAGGATCCGTTCGTTTTGAGTTTTAGACGGAGATTTACAGCTATTTCTGAAATGCTGGGATTTGGCTGGAAAAACGCGTTTTCCGCTTCTTCACAGAAAGGGTTTACAAACTCCTGCAAACACACATCAGTTTAACTCTGTAAGTGGAACGCACACATTGAAGGCCGTTCTGTTAGGTTGCTCCGTTTTGGTTTTAGAAGCAGATATTTCTCAATACAGTGTTCACTCCCTTTCACTCTGGAATATCCAAACGCAGCTCCTGGAAGAAACGTGCTTCTCACTCTCTGAATCTCAAGGCAGATTCAACTCCCTTAGGTAAGCGAACACACAGTAGAGTAGTCTGAAGGATACTTCCGTTTTGAGTTTCAGACCAAGATTTACAGTTATTTCTAAAATGGTTGGATTTGGCTGGAAAAATGCGTTTTCCGCTTATTCACAGGAAGGAGTTACAAACTCCTGCAAACACACATGAGGTTAACTCTGTAAGTTGAACACACATATTGAAGGCCGTTCTGTTAGGTTGCTCCGTTGTGGTTTTAGAAGCAGATATTTCTCAATACAGCCTTTACTCCCATTCACTCTGAAATTTCAAAAGGCAGCTCCTAAAAGAAACACACTTCTCACTCTTTTAATCTCAAGGCAGATTCACCTTTCTTATGTAAGCAAACACACAGCAGAGCAGTCTGAAGGATACGTTCTTTGTGTGTTGTAGCCGGAGATTTACAGCTCCTTCTGAAATGTTTGGATTTCGCTGGAGAAATGCGTTTACCGCTTCTTCACAGAAGGGGTTTAAAAACTCCTGCAAACACACATCAGTTTACCCCTGTAAGTTGAACGCACACATCGATGGTCGTTCTGTTGAGTTGCTCCGTTTTGGTTTTAGAAGCAGATATTTCTCAATACAGCGTTTACTCCCATTCACTCTGGAATATCAAAACACAACTCCTAAAACCAACACGCTTCTCACTCTCTGTATCTCAAGGCTGATTCGACTCAGTCAGGGAAGCGAACACACAGCAGAGCAGTCTGAAGGATCCGTTCGTTTTGAGTTTTAGACGGAGATTTACAGCTATTTCTGAAATGCTGGGATTTAACTGGAAAAATGCGTTTTCCCCTTCTTCACAAAAAGGGTTTACGAACTCCTGCGAACACACATCAGTTTATCTCTGTAAGTTTAACGCACACATTGAAAGCTGTTCTGTTAGGTTGCTCCGTTTTGGTTTTAGAAGCAGATATTTCTCAATACAGAGTTCACTCCCATTCATTCTGGAATATCCAAACGCAGCTCCTGGAAGAAACGCGCTTCTCACTCTCTGAATCTCAAGGCAGATTCAAATCCCTTATGGAAGCGAACACACAGCAGAGCAGTCTGAAGGATATGTTCGTTTTGAGTTTTAGACGGAGATTTACAGCTATTTCTGAAATGCTGGGATTTGGCTGGAGAAATGCGTTTTCCGCTTTCTCACAGAAATGGTTTACAAACTCCTGCAAACACACATCAGTTTGACTATGTAAGTGGAACGCACACATTGAAGGCCGTTCGGTTAGGTTGCTCTGTTTTGGTTTTAGAAGCAGATATTTTTCAATACAGCGTTTATTCCCATTCTCTCTGGAATATCTAAACGCAGCTGCTGGAAGAAACACGCTTCTCACTCTCTAAATGTCAACGCAGATTCAACTCCCTTAGAGAAGCGAGCACACAGCAGAGCAGTCTGAAGGATACGTTCGTTATAGTTTTAGACGGAGATTTACAACAGTTTCTGAAATGCTTGGATTTGGCTGGATAAATGCGTTTTCCGCTTCCTCACAGAAAGGGTTTACAAACTCCTGCAAACGCACATCACTTTAACTCTGTAAGTTCAACGCACACATTGAACCCCGTTCTGTTAAGTTGCTCCGATTTTGTTTTAGAAGCAGATATGTATCAATACAGCGTTTACTACCATTCACTCTGGAATATCCAAACGCAGGTCCCAGAAGAAACGCGCTTCTCACTCTCTGACTCTCAAAGCAGATTCAACTCAGGGAAGCGAACACACAGCAGAGCAGTCTGAAAGATACATTCGTTTTGAGTTTTAGACAGAGATTTACGGTTACTTTTGAAATGCTTGAATTTGGCTGGAAAAATGCGTTTTCCGCTTTTTCACAGAAAGGATTTACAAACTCCTGCAAACACACATCAGTTTACCTCTATAAGTTGAACGCCCAAATAGAAGGCCGTTCGGTTAGGTTGCTCCCTTTTGGTTTCAGAAGCAGATATATCTCAACACAGCGTTTACTCCCATTCACTCTGGAATATCCAAACGCAGCTCCAGGAAGAAACGCGCTTCTCACTCTCTGAATCTCAAGGCAGATTCAACTTCCTTAGGGAAGCGCACACACAGCACAGAAGTCTGAAGGATACGTTCTTTCTGAGTTTTAGACGGAGATTTACAGCTGTTTCTGAAATGCTGGTATTTGGCTAGAAAAATGTGTTTTCCGCTTCTTCACAGAAAGGGTTTACAAACTCCTGTAAACACACATCACGTTAACTCTGTAAGTTGAACGCACACATTGAAGGCCGTTCTGTTAGGTTGCTCCGCTTTGGATTTAGAGGCACATATTTCTCAATACAGCGTTTACTCCCATTCACTCTGAAATATCCAAACGCAGCTCCTGGAAGAAACGCGCTTCTCACTCTATGAATCTCAAGGCAGATTCAACTCTTTTAGGGAAGCGAACACACAGCAGAGCAGTATGAAAAATACGTTCGTATTTAGTTTTAGACGGAGATTTACAGCTATTTCTGAAATGCTGGGATTTGGCTGGAAAAATCCTTTTTCCGCTTCTTCACAGAAAGGGTATACAAGCTCCTGGAAACACACATAGTTTAACTCTGTAAGTTGAACGCACACATTGAAGGCCGTTCCGTTAGGTTGCTCCGTTTTGGTTTTAGAAACAGATATTTCTCAATACAGCGTTTACTCCCATTCACTCTGGAATATCCAAACGCAGCTCCTGGAAGAAACGCGCTTCTCACTCTCTGAATCTCAAGGCAGATTCAACTCCCTTAGGAAAGCGAACACACAGCAGAGAAGTATGAAGGATACGTTCGTTTTGAGTTTTAGACGGATATTTACAGCTATTTCTGAAATGCTGGGATTTGGCTGGAAAAATGCGTTTTCCGGTTTTTCACAGAAATGGTTTACAAACTCCTGCAAACACACATCAGTTTAACTCTGTAAGTGGAACGCACACATTGAAAGCCGTTCTGTGAAGTTGCTCCGTTTTGGTTTTAGAAGCAGACATTTCTCAATACAGCGTTTACTTTCACTCCTGAATATCCAAACGCAGCTCCTGGAAGGAACGCTCTTCTCACTCTCTGAATCTCAAGACAGATTCAACTCCCTTAGGAAAGCAAACACACAGCAGAGCAGTCTGAAGGATACGTTCGTTTTGAATTTTAGACGGAGATTTACAGCTATTTCTGAAATGCTGGGATTTGGCTGAAAAAATGCGTTTTCCGCTTCTTCACAGAAAGGGTTTGCCAACTCCTGCAAACACAAATCAGTTTAACTCTTTAAGTTGAACGCACACATTGAAGGCCGTTCTGTTAGGTTGCTCCGTTTTTGTTTTAGAAGCAGATATTTCTCAATACAGCGTTTTCTCCCATTCACTCTAAAATATCCAAACGCAGCTCCTGGAAGAAACGCGATTCTCACTCTCTGAATCGCAAGGCAGATTCAACTCCTTTAGGTAAGCGGGCACAAAGCAGAGCAATCTGAAGGATACGTTCGTTTTGAGTTTTAGAAGGAGATTTACAGCTATTTCTGAAATGCTGGGATTTTTTCTGGAAAAATGCGTTTTCCGCTTGTTCACAGAAGGGGTTTACAAACTCCTTCAAAGACACATCAATTTAACTCTGTAAGTGGAACGCACAAATTGAAGGCCGTTCTGTTAGGTTGTTCCGTTTTGGTTTTAGAAGCAGATGTTTCTCAATACAGGGTTTACTCCCATTCACTCTGGAATATCCAAACGCAGCTCCTAGAAGAAACGCGCTTCTCAATCTCTGAATCTCAAGGCAGATTCAACTTCCTTAGGTAAGCGAACACACTGCAGAGCAGACTGAATGATACGTTCGTTTTGAGTTTTAGACGTAGATTTACAGCTATTGCTGAAATGCTTGGATTCGGCGTGAAAATTCCGTTTTCTGCTTATTCACAGAAAGGTCTTACAAACTCCTGCGAACACACATCAGTTTAACTCTGTATGTTGAACGCACACATTGAAGGCCGTTCTCTTATGTTGCTCCGTTTTGCTTTTAGAAGCAGATATTTCTCAATACAGCGTTTACTCCCATTCACTCTGGAATATCCAAACGCAGCTCCTGGAAGAAACACGCTTCTCACTCTCTGAATCTCAAGGCAGATTCAACTTCCTTACGGAAGGGAAAACACAGCAGAGCAGTCTGAAGGATACGTTCATTTTGAGTTTTAGACGGAGATATACAGCTATTTCTGAAATGCTGGGATTTGGCTGGAAAAATGCATTGTCCGCTTCTTCACCGACCGGGTTTACAAACTCCTGCAAACACACGTCAGTTTAACTTTGTAAGTTGAACACACACATTGAAGGCCGTTCTGTTAGGTTGCTCCGTTTTGGTTTTAGAAACAGATATTTCTCAATACAGCGTTTACTCCCATTCACTCTGGAATAACCAAACGCTGCTCCTGGAAGAAACGCGCTTCTCACTCTCTGAATCTCAAGGCATATTCAAGTCCCTTAGGGAAGCGAACACACAGCAGAGCAGTCTGAAGGATACGTTCGTTTTGAGTTTTAGACGGAGATTTACAGCTATTTCTGAAATGCTTGGATTTTGCTGGAAGAATGCGTTTTCCGCTTCTTCACAGAAAGGGTTGACAAACTTCTGCAAACACACATCAGTTTAACTCTGTAAGTTGAACGCACACATTGAACGCCGTTCTGTTAAGTTGCGCGGTTTTGGTTTTAGAAGCAGATATTTCTCAATACAGCGTTTACTCCCATTCACTCTGGAACATCCAAACGCAGTTCCTGGATGAAACGCGGTTCTCACTCTCTGACTCTCAAGGCAGATTCAACTCAGGGAATCGAACACACAGCAGAGCAGTCTGATGGATACGTTCGTTTTGAGTTTTAGACAGAGATATATAGCTATTTTGGAAATGCTTAAATTTCGCTGGAAAAATGCGTTTTCCGCGTCTTCACAGAAATGGCTTACAAACTCCTGCAAACACACGTCAGTTTAACTTTGTAACTGGAAGGCACACATTGAAGGCCGTTCTGTTAGGTTGCTCCGTTTGGTTTTAGAAGCAGATATTTGTCAATACAGCGTTTACTCCCATTCACTCTGGAATATCTAAACGCAGCTCGTGGAAGGAACGCGCTTCTCACTCTCTGAATGTCAAGAAAGATTCAACTCTCTTAGGGACGCGAACACACAGCAGAGTAGACTGAAAGATACGTTCGTTTTGAGTTTTAGACGGAGTTATACAGCTATGGCTGAAATGCTGAGATTTGGCTGGAAAAATGCGTTTTCCGCTTCTTCACAGAAAGGGTTTACAAACTCCTGAAAACACACATCAGTTTAACTCTGTAAGTTGAACGCACACATTGAAGGCCGTTCTGTTAAGGTGCTCCCAATTAAATTTAGAAGCAGATATTTCTCAATACAGCGTTTAATCCCATTCACTCTAAAATATTCAAACGCAGCTCCTGGAAGAAACGCGCTTCTCACTCTCTGAATCTCACGGCAGATTCAACTCCCTTAGGGAAGCTAACACACAGCAGAGAAGTCTGAAGGATTCGTTCGTTCTGAGTTTTAGACGGAGATTTACAACAATTTATGAAATGCTGGGATTTGGATGGAAAAATGCCTTTTCCCCTTCTTCACAGAAACGATTTACAAACTCCTGCAAACACACATCACTTTAACTCTGTAAGTAGAACGCAAACATTGAAGGCCGTTTTGTTAGGTTGCTCCGTTTCTGTTTTAGAAGCAGATATGTCTCAATACAGCGTTTACTACAATTCACTCTGGAATATCCAAACGCAGCTCCTGGAAGAAACGCGGTTCTCACTCTCTGAATCTCAAGACAGATTCAACTCCCTTAGGGAAGCGAACACACACCACAGCAGACTGAAAGATACGTTTGTTTTGAGTTATAGACAAAGATTTACAGCTATTTCGGAAATGCTGAAATCTGGCTGGAAAAATGCGTTTTCCGCTTCTTCACAGAAAGGGTTTACAAACTCCTGCAAACGCACATCAGTTTAAAACTGTAAGTTGAACGCACACATTGAAGGTCGTTCTGTTAGGTTGCTCCGTTTTTGTTTTAGAAGCAGATATTTCTCAATAGAGCGTTTATTTCCATTCACTCTAAAATATCCAAACGCAGCTCCTGGAATAAACGCGCTTCTCACTCTCTGAATCTCAAGGCAGATTCAACTCCCTTAGGGAAGCGAACACATAGCAGAGAAGTCTGAATGATACGTTCGTTTTGAGTTTTAGACGGATATTTACAACAGTTTATGAAATGCTGGGATTTGGCTGGAAAAATGCCTTTTCCCCTTGTTCACCGAAATGATTAACAAACTCCTGCAAACACACATCACTTTAACTCTGTACGTTGAACGCAAACATTGAAGGCCGTTTTGTTAGGTTGCTCCGTTTCTGTTTTAGAAGCAGATATGTCTCAATACAGCGTTTACTACAATTAACTCTGGAATATCCAAATGCAGCTCCTGGAAATATCGCGCTTCTCACTCTCTGAATCTTAAGACAGATTCAACTCCCTTAGGGAAGCGAACACACAGCAGAGCAGACTGAAAGATACGTTCGTTTTGAGGTATAGACAAAGATTTACAGCTATTTCGGAATTGCTGAAATTTGGCTGAAAAAATGCGTTTTCCGCTTCTTCACAGAAAGGGTTTAAAAACTCCTGCAAACACACATCAGTTTAACACTGTAAGTGGAATGCACACATTGAAGGCCGTTCTGTTAGGTTGCTCCGTTTTGGTTTTAGAATAGATATTTCTCAATACAGCGTTTACTCTGATTCACTCTGGAATATCCAGACGCAGCTCCTGGAAGAAACACGCTTCTCACTCTCTGAATCTCAAGCCAGTTTTAAGTCCCTTAGGGAAGCGAACACACAGCAGAGCAGTCTGAAGGATACGTTCGTTTTGAGTTTTAGACGGAGATTTACAGCTATTTCTGAAATTCTTGAATTTTGCTGAAAAAATGCCTTTTCAGCTTCTTCACAGAAAGGGTTTACAAACTTCTGCAAACACACATCAGTTTAACTCTGTAAGTTGAACGCACACATTGAAAGCCGTTCTGTTAGGTTGCTCCATTTTGGTTTTAGAAGCAGATATTTCTCAGTACAGCGTTTACTCCCATTCACTCTGGAATATCCAAACGCAGCTTCTGGAGGAAACGTGCTTCTCATTCTCTGACTCTCAAGGTAGATTCCACTCAGGGAAGCGAACACACAGCAGAGCAGTCTGAAGGATACGTTCGTTTTGAGTTTTAGACGGAAATTTACAGCTATTTCTGAAATGCTTGGATTAGGCTGGAAAAATGCGTTTTTTGCTTCTTTACAGAAAGGGTTGACAAATGTCTGCAAACACACATCAATTTAACTCTGTAAGGTGGACGCACCCATTTTAGTCCGTTCTGTTCGGTTGCTCCGTTTTGGTTTTAGAAGCAGATATTTCTCAATAGAGCGTTTACTCCCATTCACTCTGGAATATCCAAACGCAACTCCTGGAAGAAACGCGCTTCTCACTCTGAAACTCAAGCCAGATTCAACACCCTTAGGGAAGCGAACACACAGCAGAGCAGTCTGAAGGATACGTTCGTTTTGAATTTTAGACGAGATCTACAGCTATTTCTGAAATGCTTGGATTTGGCTGGAAAAATGCGTTTTCCCGTTCCTCACAGAAAGGGTTTACAAACTTTTGCAAACACACATCAGTTTAACTCTGTAAGTTGAACGCACACATTGAAGGCGGTTCTGTTAGGTTGCTCCGTTTTGGTTTTAGAAGCAGATATTTCTCAATACAGCGTTTACTCCCATTCACTCTGGAATATCCAAACGCACCTCCTGGAAGAAACCCGCTTCTCACTCTCTGAATGGCAAGGCAGATTCAACTTCTTTAGGTAAGCGAACACACAGCAGAGCAATCTGAATGATACGTTCCTTTTGAGTTTTAGACGGAGATATACAGCTGTTTCTGAAATGCATGGATTTGGCTGGAAAAATACGATTTCCGCTTCTTCACAGAAAGGGTTTACAAACTCCTGCAAACACACATCAGTTTATCTCTGTAAGTGGAACGCACACATTGAAGGCCGTTCTGTTAGGTCGCTCCGTTTTGGTTTTAGAAGCAGATATTTCTCAATACAGTGTTCACTCCCATTCACTCTGGAATATCCAAACGCAGCTCCTGGATCAAACGTGCTTCTCACTCTCTGAATCTCAAGGCAGATTCAACTCCCTTAGGTAAGCGAACACACAGTAGAGTAGTCTGAAGCATACTTCCGTTTTGAGTTTCAGACCAAGATTTACAGTTATTTCTAAAATGGTTGGATTTGGCTGGAAAAATGCGTTTTCCGCTTATTCACAGGAAGGAGTTACAAACTCCTGCAAACACACATGAGGTAACTCTGTAAGTTGAACACACATATTGAAGGCCGTTCTGTTAGGTTGCTCCGTTTCGGTTTTAGAAGCAGATATTTCTCAATACAGCCTTTACTCCCATTCACTCTGAAATTTCAAAAGGCAGCTCCTAAAAGAAACACACTTCTCACTCTTTTAATCTCAAGGCAGATTCACCTTTCTTATGTAAGCAAACACACAGCAGAGCAGTCTGAAGGATACGTTCTTTGTGTGTTGTAGCCGGAGATTTACAGCTCCTTCTGAAATGTTTGGATTTCGCTGGAGAAATGCGTTTACCAGTTCTTCACAGAAGGGGTTTAAAAACTCCTGCAAACACACATCAGTTTACCCCTGTAAGTTGAACGCACACATCGATGATCGTTCTGTTGAGTTGCTCCGTTTTGGTTTTAGAAGCAGATATTTCTCAATACAGCGTTTACTCCCATTCACTCTGGAATATCAAAACACAACTCCTAAAACCAACACGCTTCTCACTCTCTGTATCTCAAGGCTGATTCGACTCAGTCAGGGAAGCGAACACACAGCAGAGCAGTCTGAACGATCCGTTCGTTTTGAGTTTTAGACGGAGATTTACAGCTATTTCTGAAATGCTGGGATTTGGCTGGAAAAATGCGTTTTCCCCTTCTTCACAAAAAGGGTTTACGAACTCCTGCGAACACACATCAGGTTATCTCTGTAAGTTTAACGCACACATTGAAAGCCGTTCTGTTAGGTTGCTCCGTTTTGGTTTTAGAAGCAGATAATTCTCAATACAGAGTTTACTCCCATTCATTCTGGAATATCCAAACGCAGCTCCTGGAAGTAACGCACGTCTCACTCTCTGAATCTCAAGGCATATTCATGTATCTTAGGGAAGCGAACACACAGCAGAGCAGTCTGAAAGACACGTTCGTTTTGAGTTTTAGACGGAGATTTACAGCTATTTTTAAAACGTTGGGATTTGGCTAGAAAAATGCGTTTTTCGCTTTTTCACAGAAAGGGTTTACAAACTTCTGCAAACACACGTCAGTTTGACTTTGTAAATTGAACACACGCATTGAAGGCTTTTCTGTTTGGTCGCTCCGTTTTGCTTTTAGAAACAGGTATTTCTCAATAAAGCGTTTACTCCCATTCCCTCTGAAATAACCAAACGCAGCTCCTGGAAGAAACGCGCTTCTCACTCTCTGAATCTCAAGGCATGTTCAAGTCCGTTAGGGAAGCGAACACACAGCAGAGCAGTCTGAAGGATACGTTCGTTTTGAGTTTCAGACGGAGATTTACAGCTATTTCTGAAATGCTTGAATTTTTCCTGAAAAATGCGTTTTCCGCTTCTTCACAGAAAGTGTTTACAAACTTCTGCAAACACACGTCAGTTTACCTCTGTAAGTTGAACGCACACATTGAAAGCCGTTCTGTTAGGTTGCTCCGTTTTGGTTTTAGAAGCAGATATTTCTCAATACAGCGTTTACTCCCATTCACTCTGGAATATCCAAACGCAGCTCCTGGAAGGAATGTGCTTCTCACTCTCAGAATCTCAAGACAGATTCAACTACCTTATGGAAGGGAACACACAGCAGAGCAGTGTGAAAGACGTTCGTTTTGAGGTTTAGACGCAGATTTACAGCTATTTCTGAAATGCTTGGATTTGGCTGGAAAAATGCGTTTTCCGCTTCTTCACAGAAAGGGTTTACAAACTCTTGAAAACACAAGTCAGTTTAACTTTGTAAGTGGAACACAGGCATTGAAGGCCGTTCTGTTAGGTTGCTCCGTTTTGGTTTTAGAAACAGATATTTCTCAATACAGCGTTTACTCCAATTCACTCTGGAATAACCAACCGCAGCTGCTGGAAGAAACGCGCTTCTCACTCTCTGAATCTCAAGGCATATTAAAGTCCCTTAGTGAAGCGAACACAGAGCAGAACAGTCTGAAGGATACGTTCGTTTTAAGTTTTAGACGGAGATTTATAGCTATTTTTGAAATGCTTGGATTTCGCTGGAAAAATGCCTTTTCCGCTTCTTTACAGAAACGGTTTACAAACTCCTGCAAACACACGTCAGATTAACTTTGTAAGTTGAACACTCACATTGAAGGCCGTTCTGTTAGGCTGCTCCGTTTTGGTTTTAGAAGCAGATATTTCTCAATACAGCGTTTACTCCCATTCATTCTGGAATATCCAAACGCAGCTCCTGGAAGAAACGCACTTCTCACTCTCTGAATCTCAAGGCAGATTCAAATCCCTTATGGAAGCGAACACACAGCAGAGCAGTCTGAAGGATACGTTCGTTTTGAGTTTTAGATGGAGATTTACAGCTATTTCTGAAATGCTGGGATTTGGCTGGAGAAATGCGTTTTCCGCTTTTTCACAGAAATGGTTTACAAACTCCTGCAAACACATATCAGTTTGACTATGTAAGTTGAACGCACACATTGAAGGCCGTTCGGTTATGTTGCTCTGTTTTGGTTTTAGAAGCAGATATTTTTTCAATACAGCGTTTATTCCCATTCACTCTGGAATATCTAAACGCAGTTGCTGGAAGAAACACGCTTCTCACTCTCTAAATCTCAACGCAGATTCAACTCCCTTAGAGAAGCGAACATACAGCAGAGCAGTCTAAAGGATACGTTCATTATAGTTTTAGACGGAGATTTACAGCAGTTTCTGAAATGCTTGGATTTGGCTGGATAAATGCGTTTTCCGCTTCCTCACAGAAAGGGTTTACAAACTCCTGCAAACGCACATCACTTTAACTCTGTAAGTTCAACGCACACATTGAACCCCGTTCTGTTAAGTTGCTCCGTTTTTGTTTTAGAAGCAGATATGTATCAATACAGCGTTTACTACCATTCACTCTGGAATATCCAAACGCAGCTCCTGGAAGAAACGCGCTTCTCACTCTCTGAATCTCAAGACAGTTTCAACTCCCTTCGGGAAGCGAACACACAGCAGAGCAGACTGAAAGATACGTTCGTTTTCAGTTATAGACAAAGATTTACAGCTATTCCGGAAATACTGAAATTGCCTGGAAAAATGCGATTTCCACTTTTTCACAGAAAGGATTTACAACCTCATGCAAACACACATCAGTTTAACTCTGTAAGTTGAACGCATACATTGAAGGCCGTTCTGTTACGTTGCTCCGTTGTGGTTTTAGAAGCAGATATTTCTCAATACAGCGTTTAATCCCATTCACTCTGGAATAACCAAACGCAGCTCCTGGAAGAAACGCGCTTCTCACTCTCTGAATCTCAAGGCAGATTCAACTCCCTTAGGTAAGCGAACATTCAGCAGAGCAGTCTGAAGGATACGTTCGTTTCGTGTTTTTGACGGAGATTTACAGCTATTTGGGAAATGCGCTCATTTGGCTGGGAAAATGCGCTTTCCGCTTCCTCACAGAAAGGGTTTAGAAACTCCTGCAAACACTCATCAGTTTAACTCTGTAAGTTGAACGCACACATTGTAGGCCGTTCTGATACGTTGCTCCGTTTTGGTTTTAGAAGCAGGTATTTCTCCAAACCGCGTTTACTCCCATTCACTCTGGCATATAAAGCGCAGCTCCGAGAAGCAACGTGCTTCTCACTCTCTGAATCTAGAGGCAGATTCAACTCTTTTAGATAAGCGAACACCCAGCAGAGCAGTCTGAAGGGTACGTTCCTTTTGTGTTTTAGACGGAGATATACAGTTATTTGGGAAATGCTTGCATTTGGCTGGGAAAATGCGTTTTCCGCTTCTTCAGAGAAAGTGTTCAGAAACTCCTGCAAACACACATCAGTTTAACTCTGTAACTTGAACGCACACATTGAAGGCCGTTCTGTTAGGTTGCTCCGTTTTGGTTTTAGAAGCAGATATTTCTTCAAACCGCGTTTACTCCCATTCACTCTGGCATATCAAAACGCAGCTCCGAGAAGCAACGTGCTTCTCATTATCTGAATCTAGAGGCAGATTCAACTCCCTTAGGTAAGCGAACACCCAGCAGAGCATTCTGAAAAATACGTTCGTTTTGTGTTTCAGTCGGAGATTTACAGCTATTTGGGAAATGCTTGCATTTTGCTGGGAAAATGCGTTTTCCGCTTCTTCACAGAAAGTGTGCAGAACCTCCTGCAAACACACATCAGTTTAACTCTGTAAGTTGAACGCACACATTGAAGGCCGTTCTGTTAGGTTGCTCCGTTTAAGCTTTGGAAGCAGATATTTCTCCAAACCGCGTTTACTCCCATTCACTCTGGCATATCAAGTCGCAGCTTCGAGAAGCAACGTGCTATTCACTCTCTGAATCTAGATGCAGTTTCAACTCCCTTAGGTAAGCGAACACCCAGCAGAGCAGTCTGAAATATACGTTCGTATCGTGTTTTAGACGGAGATTTACAGCAATTTGGGAAATGCTTGCATTTGGCTGGGAAAATGCGTTTTCTGCTTCTTCACAGAAAGGGTTTAGAAACTGCTGCAAACACATTTCAGTTTAACTCTCTAAGTTGAACGCACACATTGAAGGCCATTCTGTTAGGTTGCTCCGTTTTTGTTTTAGAAGCAGATATTTCTCAATACAGCGTTTACTCCCATTCACTCTGGAATATCAAAAGGCAGCTCCTAGAAGAAACGCGCTTCTCACTCTCTGAATCTCAAGGCAGATTCAACTCCTTTAGGAAAGCTAACACACAGCAGAGAAGTCTGAAGGATACGTTCGTTTTGAGTTTTAGAAGGAGATTTACAACAATTTATGAAATGCTGGGATTTGGCTGGAAAAATGCCTTTTCCTTTTCTTCACAGAAACGATTTACAAACTCCTGCAAACACACATCACTTTAACTCTGTAAGTTGAACGCAAACATTGAAGGCCGTTTTGTTAGGTTGCTCCGTTTCTGTTTTAGAAGCAAATATGTCTCAATACAGCGTTTACTACAATTCACTCTTGAATATCCAAAAGCAGCTCCTGGAAGAAACGCGCTTCTCACTCTCTGAATCTCAAGACAGCTTCAACTTCCTTAGGGAAGCGAACACACAGCAGAGCAGACTGAAAGATACGTTTGTTTTGAGTTATAGACAAAGATTTACAGCTATTTCGGAAATGCTGAAATTTGGCTGGAAAAATGCATTTTCCGCTTCTTCACAGAAAGGGTTTACAAACTCTTCCAAACACACATCAGTTTAACACTGTAAGTTGAACGCACACATTGAAGGCCGTTCTGTTAGGTTGCTCCGTTTTGGTTTTAGAAGCAGATATTTCTCAATACAGCGTTTACTCCCATTCACTCTGTTATATCCAAACGCAGGTCCTAGAAGAAACGCGCTTCTCACTCTCTGAATTTCAAGGCAGATTCACCTCCCTTAGGTAAGCGAACACACAACAGAGCAGTCTGAAGGATACTTTCGTTTTGAGTTTCAGGCGGAGATTTACAGCTATTTCTGAAATGCTTGGATTTGCCTGGAAAAATGCGTTTTTCCCTTCTTCACAGAAAGTCTTTACAAACTCCTGCTAACACACATCATTTTAACTCTGTAGGTTGAACGCACACATTGAAGGCCGTTCTGTTAGGTTGCTCCGTTTTGGTTTCAGAAGCAGATATTTCTCAATACAGCGTTTAATCCCAATCACTCTGGAATATCCAAACGCAGCTCCTAGGAGAAACGCGCTTCTCACTCTCTGAATCTCAAGGCAGATTCAACTCCCTTAGGTTAGGGATCACACAGCAGAGCAGACTGAAAGATACGTTCGTTTTGAGTTATAGACAAAGATTTACAGCTATTTCGGAAATGCTGAAATTTGGCTGGAAAAATGCGTTTTCCGCTTCTTCACAGAAAGGGTTTACAAACTCTTCCAAACACACATCAGTTTAACACTGAAGTTGAACGCACACATTGAAGGCCGTTCTGTTAGGTTGCTTTGTTTTTGTTTTAGAAGCAGATATTTCTCAATACAGCGTTTATTTCCATTCACTCTGGAATATCCAAACGCAGCTCCTGGAATAAACGCGCTTCTCACTCTCTTAATCTCAAGGCAGATTCAACTCCCTTAGGGAAGCGAACACATAGCAGAGAAGTCTGAATGATACGTTCGTTTTGAGTTTAAGACAAAGATTTACAACAATTTATGAAATGCTGGGATTTGGCTGGAAAAATGCCTTTTCCCCTTCTTCACAGAAAGGATTAACAAACTCCTGCAAACACACATCACTTTAACTCTGTAAGTTGAACGCATACATTGAAGGCCGTTTTGTTAGGTTGCTCCGTTTCTGTTTTAGAAGCAGATATGTCTCAATACAGCGTTTACTACAATTCACTCTGGAATATCCAAACGCAGCTCCTGGACAAATCGCGCTTCTCACACTCTGAATCTCAAGACAGTTTCAACTCCCTTAGGTAAATGAACACACAGCAGAGCAGTCTGAAGGATAGGATCGTTTTGAGTTTTAGACGTAGATTTACCGCTATTTCTGAAATGCTTGGATTTGGCTGGAAAAATGCGTTTTCCGCTTCTTCACAGAAAGGGTTTACAAACTCCTGCAAACACACATCACTTTAACTCTGTAAGTTCAACGCACACCTTGAAGGCCGTTATGTTATGTTGCTCCGTTTTGGTTTTAGAAGCAGATATTTCTCAATACCGCGTTTACTCCCATTCACTCTGGAATATCCAAACGCAGCTCCTGGAAGAAACGCGCTTCTCACTCTCTGAATCTCAAAGCAGATTCAACTCCCTTAGTTAAGCGAACACACAGCAGAGCAGTCTGAAGGATACGTTCGTTTTGAGTTTTAGACGGAGATTTACAGCTATATCTGAAATGCTGGGATTTACCAGGAAAAATGCGTTTTCCGCTTCTCCACAGAAAGGGTTTACAAACTCCTGCCAACACAAATCAGTTTAACTTTGTAAGTGGAACGCACACATTGAAGGCCGTTGTGTTAGGTTGCTCCGTTTTGGTATTAGAAGCAGATATTTCTCAATACAGCTTTTACTCCCATTCACTCTGGAATATTCAAACGCAGCTCCTGGAAGTAACGCACGTCTCACTCTCTGAATGTCAAGGCAGATTCAACTCCCTTAGGGAAGCGAACACACAGCAGAGCAGTTTGAAGGATACGTTCGTTTTGAGTTTTAGACGGAGATTTACAGGTATTTCTGAAATGCTGGGATTTGGCTGGAAAAATGCGTTTTCCGCTTCTTTACAGAAAGGGTTTACAAACTCCTGCAAACACACATCAGTTTAACTCTGAAAGTTGAACGCACACATTGAAGGCCGTTCTGTTAGGTTGCTCCGTTTTGGTTTTAGAAGCAGATATTTCTCAATACAGCGTTTACTCTCATTCACTTTGGAATATCCAAACGCAGCTCCTGGAATTAACCCGCTTCTCACTCTCTAAATCTCAAGACAGATTCATCTCCCTTAGGGAAGCGAACACACAGCAGAGCAGTCTGAAGGATACTTTCGTTTCGAGTTTTAAACGAAGATTTACAGCTCTTTCTGATATGCTGTGATTTGGCTCGAAAAATGCGTTTTCCGCTTCTTCACAGAAAGGGTTTACAAACTCCTGCAAACACACATCAGTTTAACGTTGTAAGTGAAACGCACACATTGAAGGCCGTTCTGTTATTTTGCTCCGTTTTGGTTATAGAAGCAGATATTTCTCAATACAGCGTTTACTCCCATTCACTCTGGAATATCCAAACGCAGGTCCTAGAAGAAACGCGCTTCTCACTCTCTGAATCTCAAGGCAGATTCAACTCCCTTAGGTAAGCGAACCGACAGCAGAGCAGTCTGAAGGATCCGTTCATTTTGAGTTTTAGACGGAGATTTACCGCTATTTCTGAAATGCTTGTATTTGGCTGGAAAAATGCGTTTTCCGCTTCGTCACAGAAAGGGTTTACAAACTCCTGCCAACACACATCAGTTTTCTCTGTAAGTTGAACGGACACATTGCAGGCCGTTCCGTTAGGTTGCTCCGTTTTCGTTTTAGAAGCAGATATTTCTCCATACAGTGTTTACTCCCATTCACTCTGGAATATCAAAACGCAGCTCCTAGAAGAAACGCGCTTCTCACTCTCTGAATGTTAAGGCAGATTCAACTCCCTTAGGTAAGCGAACACACAGCAGAGCAGTCTGAAGGATACGTTCGTTTTGAGTTTTAGACGGAGATTTACCGCTATTTCTGAAATGCTTGGATTTGGCTGGAAAAATGCGTTTTTCGCTTCTTCACAGAAAGGGTTGACAAACTCCTGCAAACACACATTAGTTTAACTCTGTAAGTTGAACGCACACATTGAAGGTTGTTCTGTTAGGTTGCTCCGTATTGGTTTTAGAAGCAGATATTTCTCAATACAGAGTTTAATCCCATTCACACTGGAATATCCAAACACAGCTTCTGGAATAAACGCGCCTCTCACTCTCTGAATCTCAAGGCAGATTCAACTCCCTTAGGGAAGCGAACACACAGCAGAGCAGTCTGAAGGATACGTTACTTTTGAGTTTTAGACGGAAATTTACAGCTATTTCCGAAATGCTGGGATTTGGCCGGAAAAATGCGTTTTCACAGAGAGGATTTACAAACTCCTGCAAACACACATCCGTTTACCTCTGTAAGTGGAACGAACACAGTGAAAGCTGTTCTTTTAGGTTGCTCTGTTTTCGTTTTAGAAGCAGACACTTCTCAATACAGCGTTTACCCCCGATCTGGAATATCCAAACGCAGCTCCTGGAAGGAACCCGCTTCTCACTCTCTGAATCTCAAGACAGATTCAACTCCCTTAGGGAAGCGAACACACAGCAGATCAGACTGAACGATACGTTCGTTTTGAGTTTTAGACGGAGATTTAGAGCTATGGCTGAAATGCTGGGATTTGGCTAAAAAAATGCGTTTTCCACTTTTCTCAGAAAGGGTTTACAAACTCCTGCAAACACACATCAGTTTCCCTCTCTATGTTGAACGCACACATTGAAGGCCGTTCTGTTAGGTTGCTCCGTTTTGGTTTTAGAAGTAGATATTACTCAATACAGCGTTTAATCCCATTCACTATGGAATATCCAAACGCAGCTCCTGGAAGAAACGTGCTTCTCACTCTCTGAATGTCAAGGCAGGTTAAACTCCCTGATGGAAGCGAACACACAGCAGAGCAGTCTGAAGGATACGTTCGTTTTTCGTTTTAGACGCAGACTTACAGCTATTTCTGAAATGCTTGGATTTGGCTGGAAAAATGCGTTTTCCGCTTCTTCACAGAAAGGGTTTACAAACTCCTGCAAACACACGTCCGTTTAACCTTGTAAGTTGAACACACACATTGAAGGCCGTTCTGTTAGGCTGCTCCGTTTTGGTTTTAGAAGCAGATATTTCTCAATACAGCGTTTATTCCCATTCACTCTGGGATATCCAAACGAAGCTCCTGGAAGAAACGTGCTTCTCACTCTCTGAATCTCAGGGCAGATTCAATTCACTCAGGGAAGCGAACATAGAGCAGAGCAGGCTGTAAAATACGTTCGTTTTGAGTATTAGACGGAGATTTACAACTATTTCTGAAATGCTGGCATTTGGCTGGAAAAATGCATTTTCCGCTTCTTCACAGAAAGGGTCTACAAACTCCTGCAAACACACATAAGTTTAACTCTGTATGTTGAACGCACCCATTTAAGGCCGTTCTTTTAAGTTGCTCCGTTTTCGTTTTAGAAGCAGATATTTCTCAATACAGGGTTTACTTCCATTCACTCTGGAATATCCAAACGCAGCTCCTGGAAGAAACTCGCTTCTCACTCTCTGAATCTCAAGGCAGATTCAACTCCCTTAGGAAAGCGAACACACCGCAGAGAAGTCTGAATGATACGTTCGAATTGAGTTTTAGACGGAGATTTACAACAATTTATGAAATGCTGGGATTTGGCTGGAAAAATGCCTCTTCCCCTTCTTCATAGAATGGATTTACAAACTCCTGCAAACACACTTCACTTTAACTCTGTAAGTTGAACGCACACATTGAAGGCCGTTCTGTTAAGTTGCTCCGTTTTTGTTTTAGAAGCAGATATGTCTCAATACAGCGTTTACTACCATTCACTATGAAATATCCAAACGGAGCTCTTGGAAGACACGCGCTTCTCACTCTCTGAATCTCAAGACAGATTCAACTCCGTTCGGGAAGCGAACACACAGCAGAGCAGACTGAAAGATACGTTCGTTTTGAGTTATAGACGGAGATTTACAGCTATTTCGGAAATGCTGAAATTGCCTGCAAAATGCGTTTTCCGCTTTTTCACAGAAAGGATTTACAAACTCCTGCAAACACACATCAGTTTAACTATGTTAGTTGAACGCACACATTGAAGGCCCTTCTGTTAGGTTGCTCCGTTTTGGTTTTAGAAGCAGATATTTCTCAATACAGCGTTTACTCCCATTCACTCTGGAATAACCAAACGCAGCTCCTGGAAGAAACGCGCTTCTCAATCTCTGAATCTCAAGGCATATTCAAGTCCCTTAGGGAAGCGAACACACAGCAGAGCAGTCTGAAGGATACGTTCGTTTTGAGTTTTAGACGGAGATTTACAGCTATTTCTGAAATGCTTGGATTTGGCTGGAAAAAAGCCTTTTCCGCTTCTTCACAGAAAGAGTTTACAAACTCCTGCAAACACACATCAGTTTAACTGTGTAAGTGGAAAGCAAACATTGAAAGCCGTTCTGTGAGGTTGCTCCGTTTTGGTTTTAGAAGCAGATAGTTCTCAATACAGCGTATACTCCCACTCTGGAATATCCAAACGCAGCTCCTGGAAGGAACGCGCTTCTCACTCTCTGAATCTCAAGACAGATTCAAATCCCTTAGGGAAGCGAACACACAGCAGAGCAGACTGAAGGATACGTTTGTTTTCAGTTTTAGACGGAGATTTACAGCTATTTCAGAAATGCTTGGATTTGGCTGAAAAAATGCGTTTTCCGGTTCTTCACAGAAATTGTTTACAAACTCCTGCAAACACACATCACTTTAACTCTGTAAGGTGAACGCACACATTGAAGGCCGTTCTGTTAGGTTGCTCCGTTTTGGTTTTAGAAGCACATATTTCTCAATACAGCGTTTACTCCCATTCACTTTGGAATATCCAGACGCAGCTCCTGGAAGAAACGCGTTTCGCACTTTCTGAATCTCAAGGCAGATTCAACTCCTTTAGGTAAGCGAGCACACAGCAGAGCAGTCTGAAGGATACGTTCGTTTTGAGTTTTAGACGGAGATTTACAGCTATTTCTGAGATGCTTGGATTAGGCTGGAAAATGCGTTTTCCGCTTCTTCACACAATGGGTTTACAAACTCCTGCAAACACACATCAGTTTAACTCTGTAAGTGAAACGCACACTTTGAAGACCATTCTGTTCGGTTGCTCCATTTTGGTTTTAGAAGCAGATATTTCTCAATACAGCGTTTATTCCCATTCACTCTGAAATATCAAAAGGCAGCTTCTAAGAGAAACACACTTCTCACTCTCTTAATCTCAAGGCAGATTCACCTTTCTTATATAAGCAAACACACAGCAGAACAGTCTGAAGGATACGTTCGTTGTGTGTTGTAGCTGGAGATTTACAGCTCTTTCTGAAATGTTTGGATTTGGCTGGAGAAATGCGTTTACCGCTTTTTCACAGAAGGAGTTTACAAACTCCTGCAAACACACATCAGTTTACCCCTGTAAGTTGAACGCACACATCGATGGTCGTTCTGTTGAGTTGCTCCGTTTTTGTTTTAGAAGCAGATATTTCTCAATACCGCGTTTACTCCCATTCACTCTGGAATATCAAAACACAGCTCCTAAAACGAACACGCTTCTCACTCTCTGTATCTCAAGGCAGATTCGACTCCCTCAGGGAAGCAAACACACAGCAGAGCAGTCTTAAGGATCCGTTCGTTTTGAGTTTTAGACGGAGATTTACAGCTATTTCTGTAATGCTGGGATTTGGCTGGAAAAATGCGTTTTCCCCTTATTCACAAAAAGAGTTTACGAACTCCTGCGAACACACATCAGTTTAACTCTGTAAGTTTAACGCACACATTGAAGTCCGTTCTGTTAGGTTGCTCCGTTTTGGTTTTAGAAGCAGATATTTCTCAATACAGGGTTTACTCCCATTCATTCTGGAATATCCAAATGCAGATCCTGGAAGAAACGCGCTTCTCACTCTCTCAATCTCAAGGCAGATTCAAATCCCTTATGGAAGCGAACACAAAGCAGAGCAGTCTGAAGGATACGTTCGTTTTGAGTTTTAGACGGAGATATACAGCTATTTCTGAAATGCTGGGATTTGGCTGGAGAAATGCGTTTTCCGCTTTTTCACAGAAATGGTTTAAAACTCCTGCAAACACACATCCGTTTGACTATGTAAGTTGAACGCACACATTGATGGCCGTTCTGTTAGGTTGCTCCGTTTTGGTTTTAGAAGCAGATATTTTTCAATACAGCGTTTATTCCCATTCACTCTGGAATAACCAAACGCAGCTGCTGGAAGAAACACGCTTCTCACTCTCTAAATGTCAACACAGATTCAACTCCCTTAGAGAAGCGAACACACAGCAGAGCAGTCTGAAGGATACGTTCGTTATAGTTTTAGACGGAGATTTACAGCAGTTTCTGGAATGCTTGGATTTGGCTGGAAAAATGCGTTTTCCGCTTCCTCACAGAAAGGGTTTACAAACTCCTGCAAACGCACATCACTTTAACTCTGTAAGTTCAACGCACACATGGAAGGCCGTTCTGTTAAGTTGCTCCGTTTTTGTTTTAGAAGCAGATGTGTCTCAATACAGTGTTTACTACCATTCACTCTGGAATATACAAACGCAGCTCCTGGAAGAAACGCGCTTCTCACTCTCTGAATCTCAAAACAGATTCAACTCCCTTCAGGAAGTGAACACACAGCAGACCAGACTGAAAGATACGTTCGTTTTGAGTTATAGACAAAGATTTACAGCTATTCCGGAAATGCTGAAATTGCCTGGAAAAATGCGATTTCCACTTTTTCACAGAAAGGATTTACAAACTCCTGCAAACACACATCAGTTTAACTCTGTAAGTTGAACGCATACATTGAAGGCCGTTCTGTTACGTTGCTCCGTTGTGGTTTTAGAAGCAGATATTTCTCAATACAGCGTTTAATCCCATTCACTCTGGAATATCCAAACGCAGCTCCTGGAACAAACGCGCTTCTCACTCTCTGAATCTCAAGGCAGATTCAACTCCCTTAGGGAAGCGAACACACAGCAGAGCAGTCTGAAAAATACGTTCGTTTTTAGTTTTAGACGGAGATTTACAGCTGTGGTTGAAATGCTGGGATTTGGCTGGAAAAATGCGTGTTCTGCTTCTTCACAGAAAGGGTTTAGAACCTCCTGCAAACACACATTAGTTTAACTTTGTAAGTTAAACGCACAGATTGAAGGCCGTTCTGTTAGGTTTCTCCGTTTTGGTTTTAGAAGCAAATATTTGTCAATACAGCGTTTATTCCCATTCACTCTGGAATATCCAAACGCAGAACCTGGAAGAAATGCGCTTCTCACTCTCTGAATCTCAAGGCAGTTTCATCTCCCTTATGGAAGCGAACACACAGCAGAGCAGTCTGAACGATATGTTCCTTTTGAGTTTTACACGGAGATTTACAGCTATTTCTGAAATGCTGGGATTTGCCTGGACAAATGCGTTTTCCGCTTCTTCACAGAAAAAGTTTACAAACTCCTGCAAACGCACATCTGTTTAACTCAGTGAGTTAAACGCACACATTGAAGGCCGTTCTTTTAGGTTGCTGCGTTTTGGTTTTAGAAGCAGATATTTCTCAATACAGCGTTTACTCCCATTCACCCGGGTATATCGAAACGCAGCTCCTGGAAGTAACGTGCTTCTCACTCTCCGATTCTGAAGGCGGATTAAACTCCCTAAGTTGAGCGAACACCCAGGAGAGCAGTTTGCCAGATACGTTCGTTTTGTGTTTTATACAACGATTTCCAGCTATTTCTTGCATGCCTGGATTTGGCTTGGAAATGCGTTTTCCACTTCTACACAGAAAGGCTTTAGAAACTCCTGCAAACACACATCCGTTTAGCTCTGTAAGTTGAATGAACATATCGAAAACCGTTCTGTTAGGTAGCTCAGTTTTGGTTTTAGAAGCAGATGTTTCTCAATACCGCCATCACTCCCATTCACCCGGGTATATGGAAACACAGCTCATGGAAGAAACGTGCTTCTCACTCTCTGATTCTGAAGGCGAATTCAACTCTCTGACTTGAGCGAACACCCAGCAGAGCAGTTTGCCAGATACGTTCGTTTTGTGTTCTAGACGGAGATCTCCAGCTATTTCTTGAATGCCTGGATTTGGCTGGGAAAATGCGTTTTCCACTTCTTCACAGAAAGGGTTTAGAAACGCCTGAAAACACACATCCGTTTAACTCCGTAAGATCAATGCACACGATGAAGACCTTCTGTTAGCTATCTCGGTTTTGGTTTTAGAAGCAGATATTTCCGAATACCGCGTATGCTCCCATTCACCCGGATATATCGAAACGCAGCTCCTGGGAGAAACGTGCTTCTCACTCTCTGATTCTGAAGGCGGATTCAACTCCCTGAGTTGAGCGAACACCCAGCAGAGCACTTTGCCAGTTACGTTCGTTTTGTGTTTTAGACGGAGATGTCCAGCTATTTCTTGAATGCCTGGATTTGGCTGGGAAAATGTGTTTTTCACTTCTTCACAGAAATGGTTAAGAAATTCCTGCAAAGACACATCAGTTTAACTTTGTACGTTGAATGCACACATTGAAGACCGTTCTGTTAGGTAGCTCCGTTTTGGATTTAAAAGCAGATATTTCTGAATACCGCGTTTGCTCCCATTCAACCGGGTATAACGAAACGCAGCTCCTGGAAGAAACGTGCTTCTCACTCTCTGATTCTGAAGGCGGATTCAACTCCCTTAGCTGAGCGAACACCCAGAAAAGCAGTTAGCAAGATACGTTCTTATTCTGTTTTAGACGGAGATTTCCAGCTATTTCTTGAATGCCTGGATTTGGCTGGGAAAATGCGTTTTCCAATTCTTCACAGAAAGGGTTTAGAAACTCCTGCAAACACACATCAGTTTAACTCCTTAAGTTGAATGCACACATTGAAGACCGTTCTGTTAGGTAGCTCTGTTTTGGTTTTAGAAGCAGATATTTCTCAATACCGGGTTTGCTCCCATTCACCCGGGTATAACGAAACGCAGCTCCTGGAAGAAACGTGCTTCTCACTCTCTGATTCTGAAGGCGGTGTCAACTCTCTTAGCAGAGCGAACACCCAGGAGAGCAGTTTGCAAGATACCTTCTGTTTGTGGTTTAGACGGAGATTTCCAGCTATTTCTTGAATGCCTGGATTTGGCTGGGAAAATGCGTTTTCCACTTCTTCACAGAAAGGGTTTAGAAACTCCTGCAAACACTCATCAGTTTAACTCTGTAGGTTGAATGTACACATTTAAGACAGTTCTTTTAGGTAGCTCCGTTTTGGTTTTAGAAGCAGATATTTCTCAATACCGCGTTTGATGCCATTCACCCGGGTATATCAAAACGCAGCGCCTGGAAGAAACGTGCTTCTGACTCTCTGATTCTGAAGGGGGATTCAACTCGCTTAGTTGAGGGAACACCCAGCAGAGCAGTTTGCAAGATATGTTCTTTTTGTGTCTTAGACAGAGATTTCCAGATATTTCTTGAATGCCTGGATTTGGCTGGGTATATGCATCTTCCACTTATTCACAGAAAGAATTTAGAAACTCCTGCAAACACACATCATTTTATCTCCGTAAGTTGAATGCTCACATTGAAGACCGTTCTGTTAGGTAGTTCCGTTTTGCTTTTAGAAGCAGATATTTCTCAATACCGCATTTGCTCCCATTCACCCGGGTATAACGAAACGCAGCTCCTGGAAGAAACGTGCTTCTCACTCTGATTCTGAAGGCGGATTCATCTCCCTTAGCTGAGCGAACACCCAGCAGAGCAGTTTGCAAGATATATTCCTTTTGTGTTTCAGACGAAGATTTCCAGATATTTATTGAATGCCTGGATTAGGCTGGGAAAATGCTTTTTCCACTTTTTCAAAGAAAGGGCTTAGAAACTCCTGAAAACACACATGAGTTTGACTCCGTAAGTTCAGTGCACACATTGACGACCGATCTGTTAGGTAGCTCCGTTTTGGTTTTAGAAGCAGATATTTCTCAATACCGCGTTTGCTCCCATTCACCCGGATATAACGAAACGCAGATCCTGGAAGAAACGTGCTTCTCACTCTCTGATTCTGAAGGCGAATTCAACTGTCTTGGCTGAGCGAACACCCAGCAGAGCAGTTTGCAAGAAACGTTCTTTTTGTGTTTTAGACGGAGATATCCAGCTATTTCTTGAATGGCTGGATTTGCCTGGGAAAATGCGTATTCCACTTCTTCACAGAAAGGGATTAGAAACTCCTGCAAACACACATCAGTTTAACTCCGTAAGGTGAATGCACACATTTATGACCGTTCTGTTAGGTAGCTTCGTTTTGGTTTTAGAAGCAGACATTTCTAAATACCGCGTTTGCTCCCACTCACCCGGGTATAACGAAACGCAGCTCCTGGAAAAAACGCGCTTCTCACTCTCTGATTCTGAAGGCGGATTCAACTCCCTTAGCTGAGCGAACACCCAGCATAGCAGTTTTCCAGATACGTTCTTTTTGTGTTTTAGACGGAGATTTCCAGATATTTTTTGAATGCCTGGATTTGGCTGGGAAAATGCGTTTTCCACTTCTTCACAGAAAGGCTTTAGAAACTCCTGCAAACACACATCAGTTTAACTCCGTAAGTATAATGCACACATTGAAGAACGTTCTGTTCGGTAGCTCCGTTTGGGTTTTAGAAGCAGATATTTCCAATACCGCGTTTGCTCCCATTCACCCGGGTATAACGAAACGCAGCTCCTGGAAGAAACGTGCTTCTCACTCTCTGATTCTGAAGGCGGTGTCAACTCTCTTAGCAGAGCGAACACCCAGGAGAGCAGTTTGCAAGATACCTTCTGTTTGTGGTTTAGACGGAGATTTCCAGCTATTTCTTGAATGCCTGGATTTGGCTGGGAAAATGCGTTTTCCACTTCTTCACAGAAAGGGTTTAGAAACTCCTGCAAACACTCATCAGTTTAACTCTGTAGGTTGAATGTACACATTTAAGACAGTTCTTTTAGGTAGCTCCGTTTTGGTTTTAGAAGCAGATATTTCTCAATACCGCGTTTGATGCCATTCACCCGGGTATATCAAAACGCAGCGCCTGGAAGAAACGTGCTTCTGACTCTCTGATTCTGAAGGGGGATTCAACTCGCTTAGTTGAGGGAACACCCAGCAGAGCAGTTTGCAAGATATGTTCTTTTTGTGTCTTAGACAGAGATTTCCAGATATTTCTTGAATGCCTGGATTTGGCTGGGTATATGCATCTTCCACTTATTCACAGAAAGAATTTAGAAACTCCTGCAAACACACATCATTTTATCTCCGTAAGTTGAATGCTCACATTGAAGACCGTTCTGTTAGGTAGTTCCGTTTTGCTTTTAGAAGCAGATATTTCTCAATACCGCATTTGCTCCCATTCACCCGGGTATAACGAAACGCAGCTCCTGGAAGAAACGTGCTTCTCACTCTGATTCTGAAGGCGGATTCATCTCCCTTAGCTGAGCGAACACCCAGCAGAGCAGTTTGCAAGATATGTTCCTTTTGTGTTTCAGACGAAGATTTCCAGATATTTATTGAATGCCTGGATTAGGCTGGGAAAATGCTTTTTCCACTTTTTCAAAGAAAGGGCTTAGAAACTCCTGGAAACACACATGAGTTTGACTCCGTAAGTTCAGTGCACACATTGACGACCGATATGTTAGGTAGCTCCGTTTTGGTTTTAGAAGCAGATATTTCTCAATACCGCGTTTGCTCCCATTCACCCGGATATAACGAAACGCAGATCCTGGAAGAAACGTGCTTCTCACTCTCTGATTCTGAAGGCGATTTCAACTGTCTTGGCTGAGCGAACACCCAGCAGAGCAGTTTGCAAGAAACGTTCTTTTTGTGTTTTAGACGGAGATATCCAGCTATTTCTTGAATGGCTGGATTTGCCTGGGAAAATGCGTATTCCACTTCTTCACAGAAAGGGATTAGAAACTCCTGCAAACACACATCAGTTTAACTCCGTAAGGTGAATGCACACATTTATGACCGTTCTGTTAGGTAGCTTCGTTTTGGTTTTAGAAGCAGACATTTCTAAATACCGCGTTTGCTCCCACTCACCCGGGTATAACGAAACGCAGCTCCTGGAAAAAACGCGCTTCTCACTCTCTGATTCTGAAGGCGGATTCAACTCCCTTAGCTGAGCGAACACCCAGCATAGCAGTTTTCCAGATACGTTCTTTTTGTGTTTTAGACGGAGATTTCCAGATATTTTTTGAATGCCTGGATTTGGCTGGGAAAATGCGTTTTCCACTTCTTCACAGAAAGGCTTTAGAAACTCCTGCAAACACACATCAGTTTAACTCCGTAAGTATAATGCACACATTGAAGAACGTTCTGTTCGGTAGCTCCGTTTGGGTTTTAGAAGCAGATATTTCCAATACCGCGTTTGCTCCCATTCACCCGGGTATAACGAAACGCAGCTCCTGGAAGAAACGTGCTTCTCACTCTCTGATTCTGAAGGCGGATTCAACTCCCTTAGCTGAGCGAACACCCAGCAGAGCAGTTTGCAAGATACGTTCTTTTTGTGTTTTAGACGGAGATTTCCAGCTATTTCTTCAATACATGGATTTGGCTGGGAAATTGCGTTGTCCACTTCTGCAAAGAAAGTGTTAAGAGACTCCTGCAAGCACACATCAGTTTAAATCCGTACGTTGAATGCACACATTGAAGACCGTTCTGCTAGGTAGCTCCGTATTGGTTTTAGAAACAGATATTTCTCAATACCGCGTTTGCTCCCATTCACCAGGGTATAAGGAAACGCAGCTCCTAGAAGAAACGTGCTTCTCACTCTCTGATTCTGAAGGCAAATTCAACTTCCTTAGCTGAGCGAACACCCAGAAGAGCAGTTTGCAAGATACGTTCTTTTTGTGTTTTAGACGGAGATTTCCAGCTATTTCTTGAATGCCTGGATTTGGCTGGGAAAATGCGTTCTCCACTTCTTCACAGAAAGGGTTTAGAAACTCCTGCAAACACACATCAGTTTAGCTCCATAAGTTGAATGCACACATTAAAGACCGTTCTGTTAGGTAGCTTTGTTTTGGTTTTAGAAGCAGATATTTCTGAATACCGCGTTTGCTCCCATTCACCCGGGTATAACGAAACGCAGCTCCTGGAAGAAACGTGCTTCTCACTCTCTGATTCTGAAGGCGGATTCAACTCCCTTAGCTGAGCGAACACCCAGCAGAGCAGTTTGCAAGATACGTTCTTTTTGTTTTTTAGACGGAGATTTCCAGCTATTTCTTGAATGCCTGGATTTGGCTGGGAAAATGCGTTTTCCACTTCTTCACAGAAAGGGTTTAGAAACTCTTGCAAACACACATCAGTTTAACTGCGAAAGTTGAATGCACACGTTGAAGACCGTTCTGTTAAGTAGCTCTGTTTTGGTTTTAGAAGCAGATATTTCTCAATACCGGGTTTGCTCCCATTCACCCGGGTATAACGAAACGCAGCTCCTGGAAGAGTCGTGTTTCTCACTCTCTGATTCTGAATGCAAATTCAACTCCCTTAGCTGAGGGAACACCCAGCAGAGCAGTTTGCATGATACGTTCTTTTTGTGTTTTAGACGAAGATTTCCAGCTATTTCTTGAATGCCTTGATTTGGCTGGGAAAATGCGTTTTCCACTTCTTCACAACCCGTGTTTAGAAACTCCTGCAAACACACATCAGTTTAACTTTGTAAGTTGAATGCACACGTTGAAGACCGTTCTGTTAGGTAGCTCCGTTTTGGTTTTAGAAGCAGATATTTCTCAATACCAAGTTCGCTCTCATTCACCCGGGTATAACGAAACGCAGCTTCTGGAAGAAATGTGCTTCTCACTCTCTGATGCTGAATGCGAATTCAACTCCCTTAGATGAGCGAACACCCAGCAGACCAGTTTGCAAGATACGTACTTTTTGTGTTTTAGACGGAAATTTCCAGCTATTTCTTGAATGCCTGGATTTGCCTGGGAAAATGCGTTTTCCACTTCTTCACAGAAAGGGTTTAGAAACTCCTGCAAACACACATCAGTCTAACTCCGTAAGTTGAATGCACACATTGAAGACCGTTCTCTTAGGTAGCTCCGTTTCGGTTTTAGAGGCAGATATTTCTCAATACCGCGTTTGCTCCCATTCACCCTGGTATAATGAAACGCAGCTCTAGGAAGAGACGCGCCTTGCAGTGTCTGATTCTGAAGGCGGATTCAACTCCCTTAGCTGAGCAAACACCCAGCAGAGCAGTTTGCAAGATACGTTCTTTTTGTGTTTTAGACGGAGATTTCCAGCTATTTCTTGAATGCCTGGATTTGGCTGGGAAAATGCGTTTTCCACTTCTTCACAGAAAGGGTTTAGAAACTCCTGCAAACACACATCAGTTTACCTCCGTAAGTTGAATGCACACATTGAAGACCGTTTTTTTACGTAGCTCCGTTTTGGTTTTAAAAGCAGATATTTCTTAATACCGCGTTTGCTCGCATTCACCCGGGTATAACGAAATGCAGTTCCTGGAAGAAACGTGCTTCTCACTCTCTGATTCCGAAGGCGGATTCAACTCCCTTAGCTGAGCGAACACCCAGCAGAGCAGTTTGCAAGATACGTTCTTTTTGTGTTTGAGACGGAGATTTCCAGCTATTTCTTGAATGCCTGGATTTGGCTGTGAAAATGCGTTTTCCACTTCTTCACAGAAAGGGTTTAGAAACTCCTGCAAACACACATCAGTTTAACTCCATAACTCGAATGCAAACATTGAAGACCGTTCTGTTAGGTAGCTCCGTTTTCGTTTTAGAAGCAGATATTTCTCAATACCGCGTTTTCTCCCTTTCACCCGTGTATAACAAAACGCAGCTCCTGGAAGAAACGTGCTTCTCACACTCTGATTCTGAAGACGAATTCAACTCTCTTACCTGACCGAACACCCAGCAGAGCATTTGCAAGATACGTTCTTTTTGTGTTTTAGACGGAGATTTCCAACTATTTCTTGAATACCTGGATTTGGCTGGGAAAATGCGTTTTCCACTTAGTCACAGAAAGGGTTTAGAAACTCCTGCAAACACACATCAGTTTAACTCCGTAACTTGAATGCACACATTGAAGACCGTTCTGTTAGGTAACTTTGTTTTGGTTTTAGAAGCAGATATTTCTCAATACTGCGTTTGCTCCCATTCTCCCGGGTAAAACGAAACCCACCTCCTGGAAGAAACGTGCTTCTGACTCTTTAATTCTGAAGGCGGATTCAACTCCCTTAGCTGAGCGAACACCCAGCAGAGCAGTTTGCAAGATACGTTCTTTTTGTGTTTTAGATGGAGATTTCCGGCTGTTTCTTGAATGCCTGGATTTGGCTGGGATAATGCTTTTTCCACTTCTTCACAGAAAGGGTTTAGAAACTCCTGCAAACACACATCAGTTTAACTCCGTAAGTTGAATGCACACGTTGAAGACCGTTCTGTTAGGTAGCTCCGTTTTGGTTTTAGAAGCAGATATTTCTCAATTCCGCGTTTTCTCCCATTCACCCGGGTATAAGGAAACGCAGCTCCTGGAAGAAACGTGCTTCTCACTCTCTGATTCTGAAGGCGGATTCAACTCCCTTAGCTGAGCGAACACCCAGCAGAGCAGTTTGCAAGATACGTTCCTTTTGTGTTTAAACGGAGATTGTCAACTATTTCTTGAATGCCTGGATTTGGCTGGGAAATTGCGTTTTTCACTTCTTCACAGAAAGTGTTAAGAGACTCCTGCAAGCACACATCAGTTTAACTCTGTACGTTGAATGCACACATTGAAGACCGTTCTGCTAGGTAGCTCCGTTTTGGTTTTAGAAACACATATTTCTCAATACAGCGTTTGCTCCCATTCACCTGGGTATAAGGAAACGCAGCTCCTGGAAGAAACGTGCTTCTCACTCTCTGATTCTGAAGGCGGATTCAACTCCCTTAGCTGAGCAAACACCCAGCAGAGCAGTTTGAAAGATACGTTCTTTATGTGTTTTAGACGGAGATTTCCGGCTATTTCTTGAATGCCTGGATTTGGCTGGGAAAATGCGTTCTCCACTTCTTCACAGAAAGGGTTTAGAAACTCCTGCAAACACATATCAGTTTAGCTCCGTAAGTTGAATGCACACATTAAAGACCGTTCTGTTAGGTAGCTTTGTTTTGGTTTTAGAAGCAGATATTTCTCAATACCGCGTTTGCTCCCATTCACCCGGGTATAACGAAACGCAGCTCCTGGAAGAAACGTGCTTCTCACTCTCTGATTCTGAAGGCGGATTCAACTCCCTTAGCTGAGCGAACACCCAGCAGAGCAGTTTGCAAGATACGTTCTTTTTGTGTTTTAGACGGAGATTTCCAGCTATTTCTTGAATGCCTGGATTTGGCTGGGAAAATGCGTTTTCCACTTCTTCACAGAAAGGGTTTAGAAACTCCTGCAAACACACATCAGTTCAACTGCGAAAGTTGAATGCACACGTTGAAGACCGTTCTGTTAGGTAGCTTTGTTTTGGTTTTAGAAGCAGATATTTCTCAATACCACGTTTGCTCCCATTCACCCGGGTATAACGAAACGCAGTTCCTGGAAGAATCGTGTTTCTCACTATCTGATTCTGAATGCAAATTCAACTCCCTTAGCTGAGCGAACACCCAGCAGAGCAGTTTGCAAGATACGTTCTTTTTGTGTTTTAGACGGAGATTTCCAGCTATTTCTTGAATGCCTGGATTTGGCTGGGAAAATGCGTTTTCCACTTCTTCACAGAAAGGGTTTAGAAACTCCTGCAAACACACATCAGTTCAACTGCGAAAGTTGAATGCACACGTTGAAGACCGTTCTGTTAGGTAGCTTTGTTTTGGTTTTAGAAGCAGATATTTCTCAATACCACGTTTGCTCCCATTCACCCGGGTATAACGAAACGCAGTTCCTGGAAGAATCGTGTTTCTCACTATCTGATTCTGAATGCAAATTCAACTCCCTTAGCTGAGCGAACACCCAGCAGAGCAGTTTGCATGATACGTTCATTTTGTGTTTTAGACGAAGATTTCCAGCTATTTCTTGAATGCCTGGATTTGGCTGAAAAATTGGGTTTTCCCTTTCTTCACAGAAAGAATTTAGAAACTCCTGCAAACACACATCAGTTTACCTCCGTAAGTTGAATACACACATTGAAGACCGTTCTGTTAGGTAGCTCCCTTTTGGTTTTACGAGCAGATATTTCTCAATACCGCGTTTGCTCCCATTCACCCGGGTATAACGAAACGCAGCTCCTGGAAGAAACGTGCTTCTCACTCTCTGATTCTGAAGGCGGATTCAACTCCCTTAGCTGAGCGAACACCCAGCAGAGCAGTTTGCCAGATACGTTCTTTTTGTGTTTTAGACGGAGATTTCCAGCTATTTCTTGAATGCCTTGATTTGGCTGGGAAAATGCGTTTTCCACTTTGTCACAGAAAGGCTTTAGAAACTCCTGCAAACACACATCAGTTTAACTGCGTAAGTTCAATGCACACGTTGAAGACCGTTCTGTTAAGTAGCTCCGTTTTGGTTTTAGAAGCAGATATTTCTCAATACCAAGTTTGCTCCCATTCACCCGGGTATAACGAAACGCAGCTTCTGGAAGAATCGTGCTTCTCACTCTCTGATGCTAAATGCGGATTCAACTCCCTTAGATGAGCGAACACACAGCAGAGCAGTTTGCAAGATATGTCCTTTTTGTGTTTTAGGTGGAGATTTCCAGCTATATCTTGAATGCCTGGATTTGGCTGGGAAAATGCGTTTTCCACTTTTTCACAGAAAGGGTTTAGAAACTCCTGTAAACACACGTCAGTTTATCTCCGTAAGTTGAATGCACACATTGAAGACCGTTCTGTTAGGTAGCTCCGATCTTTTTTTAGAAGCAGAAATTTCTCAATACCGCATTTGGTCACCTTCACCCGGGTATAAGAAAACGTAGCTCCTGGAAGAAACGTGCTTCTGACTCTCTGATTCTGAAGGCGGATTCAACTCCCTTAGCTGAGCGAACACCCAGCAAAGCAGTTTACAAAATACGTTGTTTTTGTGTTTTAGACGGAGATTTCCAGCTATTTCTTGAATGCCTTGATTTGGCAGGGAAAATGCGTTCTCCACTTGTTCACAAAAAGGGTTTAGAAACTCCTGCAAACACACGTCAGTTTAACTGCATAAGTTGAACACACACATTGAAGACCGTTCTGTTAGGTAGCTCCGTTTTGGTTTTAGAAGCAGATAGTTCTCAATACCACGTTTGCTCCCATTCACCCGGGTATAACGAAATGCAGTTCCTGGAAGAAACGTGCTTCTCACTCTCTGATTCCGAAGGCGGATTCAACTCCCTTACCTGAGCGAACACCCAGCAGAGCAGTTTGCAAGATACGTTTTTTTTGTGTTTGAGACGGAGATTTCCAGCAACACCAAGCAGAGGAGTTTGCAAGATACCTGCTTTTTGTGTATGAGACGGAGATTTCCAGCTATTTCTTGAATGCCTGGATTTGGCTGGGAAAATGCGTTCTCCACTTCTTCACAGAAAGCGTTTAGAAACTCCTGCAAATACACATCAGTTTAACTCCGTAAGTTGAATGCACACATCGAAGACCGTTCTGTTAGGTGGCTCCATTTTCGTTTCAGAAGCAGATATTTGTCAATACCGCGTTTGCTTTCATTCACCCGGGTATAACGAAATGCCGCTCCTGGAAGTAACGTGCTTCTCAGTCTCTGATTCTGAAGGCGGATTCAACTCCCTTAGCTGAGCGAACACCCAGCAGAGCAGTTTGCAAGATACGTTCTTTTTGTGTTTGAGACGAAGATTTCCAGCTATTTCTTGAATGCCTGGATTTGGCTGGGAAAATGCGTTTTCGACTTCTTCACAGAAAGGGTTTAGAAACTCCTACAAACACACATCAGTTTAACTCCGTAAGTTGAATGCACACATTGAAGACCGTTCTGTTAGGTAGCTCCGTTTTGTTTTTAGTAGCAGATATTTCTCAATACCGCGTTCGCTTCGATTCACCCGGTTATAACGAAACGCAGCTCCTGGAAGAAACGTGCTTCTCACTCTCTGATTCTTAAGGCGGATTCAACTCCCTTAGCTGAGCGAACAACCAGCAGAGCAGTTTGCAAGATACGTTCTTTTTGCGTTTTAGACGGAGATTTCCTGCTATCTCTTGAATGCCTGGATTTGGCTGGGAAAATACGTATTCGACTTTTTCACAAAAAGGGTTTAGAAACTCCTGCAAACACACATCAGTTTAACTCCGTAAGTTGAATGCACACATTGAAGACTGTTCTGTTAGGTAGTTCCGTTTTGGTTTTAGAAGCAGATATTTCTCAATACCGCGTTTGCTCCCATTCACCCCGGTATAATGAAACGCAGCTCCTGAAAGAAACGTGCTTCTCACTCTCTGATTCTGAAGGCAGATTCAACTCCCTTAGCTGAGCGAACACCCAGCAGAGCAGTTTGCAAGATATGTTCTTTTTGTGTTTTAGACGGAGATTTCCAGCTATTCCAGGAATGCCTGGATTTGGGAGGTGAAATGCGTTTTCCACTTCTTCACTGAGAGGGTTTAGAAACTCCTACAAACACACATCAGTTTAACTCCGTAAGTTGAATGCACACATTGAAGACCGTTCGGTTAGGTAGCTCCGTTTTGGTTTTAGAAGCAGATATTTCTCAATACCGCGTTTGCTTTGATTCACCCGTTTATAACGTAACGCAGCTCCTGGAAGAAACGTGCTTCTCACTCTCTGATTCTGAAGCCGGATTCAACTCCCTTAGCTGAGCGAACACCAAGCAGAGCAGTTTGCAAGATCCGTTCTTTTTGTGTTTCAGACGGAAATTTTCACCTATCTCTTGAAGTCCTGGATTTTGCTGGGAAACTACGTTTTCCACTTCATCACAGAAAGGGTTTAGAAACTCCTGCAAACACACATCAGTTTAACTCCGTAATTTAAATGCACACATGGAAGACTGTTCTGTTAGGTAGCTCCGTTTTGGTTTTAGACGCAAATATTTCTCAATACCGCGTTTGCTCCCATTCACCCGGGGATAAAAAAACGCAGCTCCTGGAAGAAACGTGCTTCTCACTGTCTGATTCTGAAGGCGGATTCAACTCCCTTAGCTGAGCAAACACCCAGCAGAGCAGTTTGCAAGATACGTTCTTTTTGTGTTTTACACGGAGATTTCCAGCTATTTCTTGAATGCCTGGATTTGGCTTGGAAAATGCGTTTTCCACTTCTTCACAGAAAGGGTTTAGAAACTCCTGCAAACATACATCAGTTTAACTCCGTAAGTTGAATGCACACATTGAAGACCGTTCTGTTAGGTAGTTCCGTTTTGGTTTTAGAAGCAGATATTTCTCAATACCACGTTTGCTCCCATTTACCCGGGTATAACGAAACGCAGCTCCTGGAAGAAACGTGCTTCTCACTCTCTGATTCTGAAGGAGGATTCTACTCCATTAGCTGAGCGAAAACCCTGTAGAGCAGTTTGCAAGATACGTTCTTTTTGTGTTTGAGACGGAGATTTCCAGCTATTTCTTGAATGCCTGGATTTGGCTGGGAAAATGCGTTTTCCACTTTTTCACTGAAAGTGTTTAGAAACTCCTACAAACACACATCAGTTTAACTCCGCAAGTTGAATGCACACATGGAAGACCGTTCTGTTAGGTGGCTCCATTTTCGTTTCAGAAGCAGATATTTCTAAATACCGCGTTTGTTCCCATTCACCCGGATATAACGAAACGCAGCTCCTGGAAGAAACCTGCTTCTCACTCTCTGATTCTGAAGGCGGATTCAACTCCCTTAGCTGAGCGAACACACAGCAGAGCACTTTGCAAGATACGTTCTTTTTGTGTTTTAGACAAAGATTTCCAGCTATTTGATGAATGCCTGGATTTGGCTGGGAAAATGCGTTTTCCACTTCTTCACTGAAAGGATTTAGAAACTCCTGCAAACACACATCACTTTAACTCCGTAAGTTGAATACACACATTGAAGACCGTTCTGTTAGGTAGCTCCGTTTTGTTTTTAGTAGCAGATATTTCTCAATACAGCGTTTGCTTCGATTCACCCGGTTTTAACGAAACGCAGCTCCTGGAAGAAACGTGCTTCTCACTCTCTGATTCTGAAGGCGGATTCAACTCCCTTAGCTGAGCGAACACCCAGCAGAGCAGTTTGCAAGATACGTTCTTTTTGTGTTTTAGACGGAGTTTTCCAGCTATCTCTTGAATGCCTGGATTTGGCTGGGAAAATACGTTTACCACTTCTTCACAGAGATGGTTTAGAAACTCCTGCAAACACACGTCACTTTAACTCCGTAAGTTGAATGGACACATTGAAGACCGTTCGGTTAGGTAGCTCCGTTATGGTTTTAGAAGCAGATATTTCTCAATACCGCGTTTGCTCCCATTCACCCGGGTATAACGAAACGAAGCTCCTGGAGGAAACGTACTTCTCACTCTCTGATTCTGAAGGCGGATTCAACTTCCTTAGCTGAGCGAACACCCAGCAGAGCAGTTTGCAAGATACGTTCTTTTTGTGTTTTAGACGGAGATTTCCAGCTATTTTTTGAATGCGTGGATTTGGCTGGGAAATTGGGTTTTCCACATCTTCACTGAAAGGGTTTATAAACTCCTACAAACACACATCAGTTGAACTCCGTAAGTTGAATGCACACATTGAAGACCGGTCGGTTAGGTAGCTCCGTTTTGGTTTTAGAAGCAGATATTTCTCAATACCACGTTTGCTCCGATTCACCTGGTTATAACGAAACACAGCTCCTGGAAGAAACGTGCTTCTCACTCTCTGATTCTGAAGGCGGATTCAACTCCCTTAGCTGAGCGAACACCCAGCAGAGCAGTTTGCAAGATACGTTCTCTTTGTGTTTTAGACGGAGATTTCCAGCTATTTCTTGAATGCCTGGATTTGGCTGGGAAAATGCGTTTTCCACTTCTGCACTGAATGAGTTTAGAAACTCCTGCAAACACACATCAGTTTAACTCCGTAACTTGAATGCACACATTGAAGACCGTTCTGTTAGGTAGCTCCGTTTTGGTTTTAGAAGCAGATATTTCTCAATACCGCGTTTGCTCCGATTCACCCGGTTATAACGAAACGCAGCTCCTGGAACAAACGTGCTTCTCGCTCTCTGATTCTGAAGGCGGATTCAATTCCCTTAGCTGAGCGAACACCCAGCAGAACAGTTTGCAAGATACGTTCTTTTTGTGTTTCAGACGGAAATTTCCACCTATCTCTTGAATGCCTGGATTTTGCTGGGAAACTACCTTTTCCACTTCATCACAGAAAGGGTTTAGAAACTCCTGCAAACACACATCAGTTTAACTCCATAAGTTGAATGCACACATGGAAGACTGTTCTGTTAGGTAGCTCCGTTTTGGTTTTAGAAGCAGATATTTCTCAATACCGCGTTTGCTCCCATTCACCCGGGGATAAAGAAACGCAGCTCCTGGAAGAAACGTACTTCTCACTCTCTGATTCTGAAGGCGGATTCAACTCCCTTAGCTGAGCGAACACCCAGCAGAGCAGTTTGCAAGATACGTTCTTTTTGTGTTTTAGACGGAGTTTTCCAGCTATCTCTTGAATGCCTGGATTTGGCTGGGAAAATACGTTTACCACTTCTTCACAGAAATGGTTTAGAAACTCCTGCAAACACACGTCAGTTTAACTCCGTAAGTTGAATGGACACATTGAAGACCGTTTGGTTAGGTAGCTCCGTTTTGGTTTTAGAAGCAGATATTTCTCAATACCGCGTTTACTCCCATTCACCCGGGTATAACGAAACGCAGCTCCTGGAGGAAACGTGCTTCTCACTCTCTGATTCTGAATGCGAATTCAACTTCTTTAGCTGAGCGAACACCCAGCAGAGCAGTTTGCAAGATACGTTCTTTTTGTGTTTTAGATTGAGATTTCCAGCTATTTTTTGAATGCCTGGATTTGGCTGGGAAAATGGGTTTTCCACATCTTCACTGAAAGTGTTTAGAAACTCCTACAAACACAGATCAGTTTAACTCCATAAGTTGAATGCACACATTGAAGACCGTTCGGTTAGGTAGCTCCGTTTCGGTTTTAGAAGCAGATATTTCTCAATACCGCGTTTGCTTTGATTCACCTGGTTATAACGAAACACAGCTCCTGGAAGAAACGTGCTTCTCACTCTCTTATTCTGAAGGCAAATTCAACTCCCTTAGCTGAGCGAACACCCAGCAGAGCAGTTTGCAAGATACGTTCTCTTTGTGTTTTAGACGGAGATTTCCAGCTATTTCTTGAATACCTGGATTTGGCTGGGAATATGCGTTTTCCACTTCTGCACTGAAAGAGTTTAGAAACCCCTGCAAACACACATCAGTTTAACTTCGTAAGTTGAATGCACACATTGAAGACCGTTCTGTTAGGTAGGTCCGTTTTGGTTTTAGAAGCAGATATTTCTCAATACCGCGTTTGCTCCGATTTACCCGGTTATAACGAAAGGCACCTCCTGGAAGAAACGTGCTTCTCACTCTCTGATTCTGAAGGCGGATTCAACTCCCTTACCTGAGCGAACACCCAGCAGAGCAGTTTGCAAGATAGGTGTTTTTTGTGTTTTAGATGGAGATTTCCAGCTATCTCTTGAATGCCTGGATTTTGCTGGCAAAATACGTTCCCCACTACTTCACAGAAAGAATTTAGAAACTCCTGCAAACACACATCAGTTTAACTCCATAAGTTGAATGCCCACATAGAAGACCGTTCTGTTAGGTAGCTCCGTTTTTGTTTTAGAAGCAGATATTTCTCAATACCGCGTTTGCTCCCTTTCACCCGGATATAACGAAATGCAGCTCCTGGAAAAACGTGCTTCTCACTCTATGATTCTGAAGGCGGATTCAACACCCTTAGCTGAGCGAACACCCAGCAGAGCAGTTTTCAACATACGTTCTCTTTTTGTTTTAGACGGAGATTTCCAGCTATTTGTTGAATGCCTGGATTTAGCTGGGAAAATTTGTGTTCCACTTTTTAACACAAAGGGTTTAGAAACTCCTGCAAACACACATCAGTTTAACTCCGTAAGTTGAATGCACACATTGAAGACCGTTCTGTTAGGTAGCTTTGTTTTGGTTTTAGAAGCAGATATTTCTCAATAGGGCGTTTGCTTCCATTCACCCGGGTATAAAGAAACGCAGCTACTGGAAGAATCGCGTTTCTCAGTCTCTGATTTTGAAGGTGGATTCAACTCCCTAAGCTGAGCGAAAACCCAGCAGAGCAGTTTGAAAGATACGTTCTATTTGTGTTTTAGACGGAGATTTCCAGCTATTTCTTGAATGCCTGGATTTGTCTGGGAAAATGTGTTTTCCACTTATTAATACAAAGGGTTTAGAAACTCCTGCAAACACCCATCAGTTTAACTCCCTATGTTGAATGCACACATTGAAGACCGTTCTGATAGGTAGCTCCGTTTCGGTTTTAGAAGCAGATATTTCTCAACACCGCGTTTGCTCCCATTCACCCGGGGATAAAGAAACGGATCTCCTGGAAGAGACGTGCTTCTCACTCTCTGATTCTGAAGGCGGATTCCACTCCCTTAGCTGAGCGAACACCCAGCAGAGCAGTTTGCAAGATACGTTCTTTTTGTGTTTTAGACGGAGATTTCCAGCTATCTCTTGAATGCCTGGATTTTGCTGGGAAAATACCTCCTCCACTACTTCACAGAAAGGGTTTAGAAACTCCTGCAAACACACATCAGTTTAACTCCGTAAGTTGAATGGACACATTGAAGACCGTTCTGATAGGTAGCTCCTTTTTCGTTTTAGAAGCAGATATTCCTCAATACCGCGTTTGCTTTCATTCACCCGGGTATAAAGAAACGCAGGTCCTGGAAGAAACGTGCTTCTCACTCTCTGATTCTGAAGGCGGATTCAACTCCCTTATCTGAGCGAACACCCAGCAGAGCAGTTTGAAAGATACGTTCTTTTTGTGTTTTAGACGGAGATTTCCAGCTATTTCTTGAATGCCTTGATTTGGCTGGGAAAATGCGTTTTCCACTTTTTCACTGAAAGGGTTTAGAAACTCCTGCAAACACACATCAGTTTAACTTCGTAAGTTGAATGCACACATTGAAGACCGTTCTGTTAGGTAGCTCCGTTTTGGTTTTAGAAGCAGATATTTCTCAATACCGCGTTTGCTTTGATTCACCCGGTTATAACGAAACGCAGCTCCTGGAGGAAACGTGCTTCTCACTCTCTGATTCTGAAGGCGCATTCAACTCCCTTAGCTGAGCGAACACCCAGCAGAGCAGTTTTCAAGATACGTTCTTTTTATGTTTTTGTCGGAGATTTCCAGCTATTTCTTGAATGCCTGGATTTGGCTGGGAAAATGCGTTTTCCACTTCTTCACTGAAAGTGTTTAGAAACTCCTTAAAACACACATCAGTTAAACTCCGTAAGTTGAATGCACACATTGAAGACCGTTCTGTTAGGTAGCTCCGTTTTGGTTTTAGAAGTAGATATTTCTCAATACCGTGTTTCCTACCATTCACCTGGGTATAACGAAACGCAGCTCCTGGAAGAAACGTGCTTCTCACTCTGTGATTTTGAAGGCGGATTTAACTCCCTTAGCTGAGCGAACACTTAGCAGAGCAGTCTGAAAGATACGTTCTTTTGGTGTTTTAGACGGAGATATCCAGCTATTTCTTGAATGCCTAAATGTGGCTGGGGTAACGCGTTTTCCAATTCTTCACTGAAAGGGTTTAGAAACTCCTGCAAACACACATCAGTTTACCTTTGTAAGTTGAATGCACACATTGAAGACCGTTCTGTTAGGTAGCTCCGTTTTGGTTTTAGAAGCAGATATTTCTCAATACCGCGTTTGCTCCGATTCACCCGGTTATATCGAAACGCAGCTCCTGGAATAAACTTGCTTCTCACCCTCTGATTCTGAAGGCGGATTCAACTCCCTTAGCTGAGCAAACACCCAGCAGAGCAGTTTGAAAGATACGTTCTTTTTGTGTTTTAGACGGAGATTTCCCGCTATCTCTTGAATGCTTGGATTTGGCTGGAAATATACGTTTTCCACTTCTTCACAGAAAGAATTTAGAAACTCCTGCAAACACACATCAGTTTAACTCCATAAGTTGAATGCACACATTGAAGACCGCTCTGTTAGATTGCTCCGTTTCGGTTTTAGAGGCAGATATTTCTCAATACCGCGTTTGCTCCCATTAACCCGGGTATAACTTAACGTTTCTCCTGGAAGAGACGTGCTTCTCACTCTCTGATTCTGAAGGCGGATTCAACTCCCTCACCTGAGCGAACACCCAGCAGAGCAGTTTTCAAGATACGTTCTTTTTGTGTTTTAGACGGAGATTTCCAGCTATTTCTTGAATACCTGGATTTAGATGGGAAAATGTGTTTTCCACTTCTTAACACAAAAGTTTTACAAACGCCTGCCAATACACATCAGTTTAACGCCGTAAGTTGAATGCACACATTGAAGACCGTTAGGATAGGTAGCTTTGTTTTGGTTTTAGAAGCAGATATTTCTCAATACCGCGTTTGCTCCGATTCACCCGGTTATAACGAAACGCAGCTCCTGGAAGAAACGTGCTTCTCACTCTCTGATCCTGAAGGCGGATTCAACTCCCTTAGCTGAGCGAACACCCAGCAGAGCAGTTTGCAAGATACGTTCTTTTTGTGTTTTAGACGGAGATTTCAAGCTATCTCATGAATGCCTGGATTTGGCTGGGAAAATACGTTCTTCACTACTTCACACAAAGGGTTTAGAAACTCCTGCAAACCCACATCAGTTTAACTCCGTAAGTTGAATGCCCACATTGAAGACCGTTCTGCTAGGTAGCTTTGTTTTGGTTTTAGAAGCAGATATTTCTCAATACCGCGTTTGCTTTGATTCACCCGGTTATAACGAAACGCAGCTCCTGGAAGAAACGTATTTCTCACTCTCTGATTCTGAAGCCGGATTCAACTCCCTTAGCTGAGCGAACACCAAGCAGAGCAGTTTGCAAGATACGTTCTTTTTGTGTTTCAGACGGAAATTTCCTGCTATCTCTTGAATGCCTGGATTTGGCTGATAAACTACGTTTTCCACTTCATCACAGAAAGGGTTTAGAAACTCCTGCAAACACACATCAGTTTAACTCCGTAAGTTGAATGCACACATAAAAGACTGTTCTCTTAGGTAGCTCCGTTTTGGTTTTAGAAGCAGATATTTCTCAATACCGCGTTTGCTCCCATTCACCCGGGTATAAAGAAACGCAGCTCCTGGAAGAAACGGTCTTCTCACTCTCTGATTCTGAAGGCGGATTCAACTCCCTTAGCTGAGCGAACACCCAGCAGAGCAGTTTGAAAGATACGTTCTTGTTGTGTTTTAGACGGAGATTTCCAGCTATTTCTTGAATGCCTGGATTTGGCTGGGAAAATGCGTTTTCCACTTCTTCACAGAAAGGGTTTAGAAACTCCTGCAAACATACATCAGTTTAACTCCGTAAGTTGAATGCACACATTGAAGACCGTTCTGTTAGGTGGCTCCGTTTTGGTTTTAGAAGCAGATATTTCTCAATACCGCGTTTGCTCCCATTCACCCGGGTATAACGAAACGCAGCTCCTGGAAGAAACGTGCTTCTCACTCTCTGATTCTGAAGGCGGATTCAACTCCCTTAGCTGAGCGAACACCCAGCAAAGCAGTTTACAAAATACGTTGTTTTTGTGTTTTAGACGGAGATTTCCAGCTATTTCTTGAATGCCTTGATTTGGCAGGGAAAATGCGTTCTCCACTTGTTCACAAAAAGGGTTTAGAAACTCCTGAAAACACACATCAGTTTAACTGCATAAGTTGAACACACACATTGAAGACCGTTCTGTTAGGTAGCTCCGTTTTGGTTTTAGAAGCAGATAGTTCTCAATACCACGTTTGCTCCCATTCACCCGGGTATAACGAAATGCAGTTCCTGGAAGAAACGTGCTTCTCACTCTCTGATTCCGAAGGCGGATTCAACTCCCTTACCTGAGCGAACACCCAGCAGAGCAGTTTGCAAGATACGTTTTTTTTGTGTTTGAGACGGAGATTTCCAGCAACACCAAGCAGAGGAGTTTGCAAGATACCTGCTTTTTGTTTATGAGACGGAGATTTCCAGCTATTTCTTGAATGCCTGGATTTGGCTGGGAAAATGCGTTTTCCACTTCTTCACAGAAAGCGTTTAGAAACTCCTGCAAATACACATCAGTTTAACTCCGTAAGTTGAATGCACACATCGAAGACCGTTCTGTTAGGTAGCTACGTTTTGGTTTAGGAAGCAGATATTTGTCAATACCGCGTTTGCTTTCATTCACCCGGGTATAACGAAATGCCGCTCCTGGAAGTAACGTGCTTCTCAGTCTCTGATTCTGAAGGCGGATTCAACTCCCATAGCTGAGCGAACACCCAGCAGAGCAGTTTGCAAGATACGTTCTTTTTGTGTTTGAGACGGAGATTTCCAGCTATTTCTTGAATGCCTGGATTTGGCTGGGAAAATGCGTTTTCCACTTCTTCACTGAAAGGATTTAGAAACTCCTGCAAACACACATCAGTTTAACTCCGTAAGTTGAATGCACACATTGAAGACCGTTCTGTTAGGTAGCTCCGTTTTGTTTTTAGTAGCAGATATTTCTCAATACCGCGTTTGCTTCGATTCACCCGGTTATAACGAAACGCAGCTCCTGGAAGCAACGTGCTTCTCACTCTCTGATTCTGAAGACGGATTCAACTCCCTTAGCTGAGCGAACACCCAGCAGAGCAGTTTGCAAGATACGTTCTTTTTGTGTTTTAGACGGAGTTTTCCAGCTATCTCTTGAATGCCTGGATTTGGCTGGGAAAATACGTTTACCACTTCTTCACAGAAATGGTTTAGAAACTCCTGCAAACACACGTCAGTTTAACTCCGTAAGTTGAATGGACACATTGAATACCGTTCGGTTAGGTAGCTCCGTTTTGGTTTTAGAAGCAGATATTTTTCAATACCGCGTTTGCTCCCATTCACCCGGGTATAACGAAACGCAGCTCCTGGAGGAAACGTGCTTCTCACTCTCTGATTCTGAAGGCGGATTCAACTCCCTTAGCTGAGCGAACACCCAGCAGAGCAGTTTGCAAGATACGTTCTTTTTGTGTTTTAGACGGAGATTTCCAGCTATTTCTTGAATGCCTGGATTTGGCTAGGAAAATGCGTTTTCCACTTTTTCACAGAAAGGGTTTAGAAACTCCTACAAACACACATCAGTTTAACACCGTAACGTGAATGCACACATTGAAGACCGTTCTGTTAGGTAGCTCCGTTTTGGTTTTAGAAGCAGATATTTCTCAATACCGCGTTTGCTTCGATTCACTCGGTTATAATGAAACGCAGCTCCTGGAAGAAACGTGCTTCTCACTCTCTGATTCTGAAGGCGGATTCAACTCCCTTAGCTGAGCGAACACCCAGCAGAGCAGTTTGCAAGATACGTTCTTTTTGGGTTTTAGACGGAGATTTCCTGCTATCTCTTGAATGCCTGGATTTGGCTGGGAAAATACGTATTCGACTTTTTCACAAAAAGGGTTTAGAAACTCCTGCAAACACACATCAGTTTAACTCCGTAAGTTGAATGCACACATTGAAGACTGTTCTGTTAGGTAGTTCCGTTTTGGTTTTAGAAGCAGATATTTCTCAATACCGCGTTTGCTCCCATTCACCCCGGTATAATGAAACGCAGCTCCTGAAAGAAACGTGCTTCTCACTCTCTGATTCTGAAGGCAGATTCAACTCCCTTAGCTGAGCGAACACCCAGCAGAGCAGTTTGCAAGATATGTTCTTTTTGTGTTTTAGACGGAGATTTCCAGCTATTCCAGGAATGCCTGGATTTGGGAGGTGAAATGCGTTTTCCACTTCTTCACTGAGAGGGTTTAGAAACTCCTACAAACACACATCAGTTTAACTCCGTAAGTTGAATGCACACATTGAAGACCGTTCGGTTAGGTAGCTCCGTTTTGGTTTTAGAAGCAGATATTTCTCAATACCGCGTTTGCTTTGATTCACCCGTTTATAACGAAACGCAGCTCCTGGAAGAAACGTGCTTCTCACTCTCTGATTCTGAAGCCGGATTCAACTCCCTTAGCTGAGCGAACACCAAGCAGAGTAGTTTGCAAGATCCGTTCTTTTTGTGTTTCAGACGGAAATTTTCACCTATCTCTTGAAGTCCTGGATTTTGCTGGGAAACTACGTTTTCCACTTCATCACAGAAAGGGTTTAGAAACTCCTGCAAACACACATCAGTTTAACTCCGTAATTTAAATGCACACATGGAAGACTGTTCTGTTAGGTAGCTCCGTTTTGGTTTTAGACGCAAATATTTCTCAATACCGCGTTTGCTCCCATTCACCCGGGGATAAAAAAACGCAGCTCCTGGAAGAAACGTGCTTCTCACTGTCTGATTCTGAAGGCGGATTCAACTCCCTTAGCTGAGCAAACACCCAGCAGAGCAGTTTGCAAGATACGTTCTTTTTGTGTTTTACACGGAGATTTCCAGCTATTTCTTGAATGCCTGGATTTGGCTTGGAAAATGCGTTTTCCACTTCTTCACAGAAAGGGTTTAGAAACTCCTGCAAACATACATCAGTTTAACTCCGTAAGTTGAATGCACACATTGAAGACCGTTCTGTTAGGTAGTTCCGTTTTGGTTTTAGAAGCAGATATTTCTCAATACCACGTTTGCTCCCATTTACCCGGGTATAACGAAACGCAGCTCCTGGAAGAAACGTGCTTCTCACTCTCTGATTCTGAAGGAGGATTCAACTCCATTAGCTGAGCGAAAACCCTGTAGAGCAGTTTGCAAGATACGTTCTTTTTGTGTTTGAGACGGAGATTTCCAGCTATTTCTTGAATGCCTGGATTTGGCTGGGAAAATGCGTTTTCCACTTTTTCACTGAAAGTGTTTAGAAACTCCTACAAACACACATCAGTTTAACTCCGCAAGTTGAATGCACACATGGAAGACCGTTCTGTTAGGTGGCTCCATTTTCGTTTCAGAAGCAGATATTTCTAAATACCGCGTTTGTTCCCATTCACCCGGATATAACGAAACGCAGCTCCTGGAAGAAACCTGCTTCTCACTCTCTGATTCTGAAGGCGGATTCAACTCCCTTAGCTGAGCGAACACACAGCAGAGCACTTTGCAAGATACGTTCTTTTTGTGTTTTAGACAAAGATTTCCAGCTATTTGATGAATGCCTGGATTTGGCTGGGAAAATGCGTTTTCCACTTCTTCACTGAAAGGATTTAGAAACTCCTGCAAACACACATCACTTTAACTCCGTAAGTTGAATACACACATTGAAGACCGTTCTGTTAGGTAGCTCCGTTTTGTTTTTAGTAGCAGATATTTCTCAATACAGCGTTTGCTTCGATTCACCCGGTTTTAACGAAACGCAGCTCCTGGAAGAAACGTGCTTCTCACTCTCTGATTCTGAAGGCGGATTCAACTCCCTTAGCTGAGCGAACACCCAGCAGAGCAGTTTGCAAGATACGTTCTTTTTGTGTTTTAGACGGAGTTTTCCAGCTATCTCTTGAATGCCTGGATTTGGCTGGGAAAATACGTTTACCACTTCTTCACAGAGATGGTTTAGAAACTCCTGCAAACACACGTCACTTTAACTCCGTAAGTTGAATGGACACATTGAAGACCGTTCGGTTAGGTAGCTCCGTTATGGTTTTAGAAGCAGATATTTCTCAATACCGCGTTTGCTCCCATTCACCCGGGTATAACGAAACGAAGCTCCTGGAGGAAACGTACTTCTCACTCTCTGATTCTGAAGGCGGATTCAACTTCCTTAGCTGAGCGAACACCCAGCAGAGCAGTTTGCAAGATACGTTCTTTTTGTGTTTTAGACGGAGATTTCCAGCTATTTTTTGAATGCGTGGATTTGGCTGGGAAATTGGGTTTTCCACATCTTCACTGAAAGGGTTTATAAACTCCTACAAACACACATCAGTTGAACTCCGTAAGTTGAATGCACACATTGAAGACCGGTCGGTTAGGTAGCTCCGTTTTGGTTTTAGAAGCAGATATTTCTCAATACCACGTTTGCTCCGATTCACCTGGTTATAACGAAACACAGCTCCTGGAAGAAACGTGCTTCTCACTCTCTGATTCTGAAGGCGGATTCAACTCCCTTAGCTGAGCGAACACCCAGCAGAGCAGTTTGCAAGATACGTTCTCTTTGTGTTTTAGACGGAGATTTCCAGCTATTTCTTGAATGCCTGGATTTGGCTGGGAAAATGCGTTTTCCACTTCTGCACTGAATGAGTTTAGAAACTCCTGCAAACACACATCAGTTTAACTCCGTAACTTGAATGCACACATTGAAGACCGTTCTGTTAGGTAGCTCCGTTTTGGTTTTAGAAGCAGATATTTCTCAATACCGCGTTTGCTCCGATTCACCCGGTTATAACGAAACGCAGCTCCTGGAACAAACGTGCTTCTCGCTCTCTGATTCTGAAGGCGGATTCAATTCCCTTAGCTGAGCGAACACCCAGCAGAACAGTTTGCAAGATACGTTCTTTTTGTGTTTCAGACGGAAATTTCCACCTATCTCTTGAATGCCTGGATTTTGCTGGGAAACTACCTTTTCCACTTCATCACAGAAAGGGTTTAGAAACTCCTGCAAACACACATCAGTTTAACTCCATAAGTTGAATGCACACATGGAAGACTGTTCTGTTAGGTAGCTCCGTTTTGGTTTTAGAAGCAGATATTTCTCAATACCGCGTTTGCTCCCATTCACCCGGGGATAAAGAAACGCAGCTCCTGGAAGAAACGTGCTTCTCACTCTCTGATTCTGAAGGCGGATTCAACTCCCTTAGCTGAGCGAACACCCAGCAGAGCAGTTTGCAAGATACGTTCTTTTTGTGTTTTAGACGGAGTTTTCCAGCTATCTCTTGAATGCCTGGATTTGGCTGGGAAAATACGTTTACCACTTCTTCACAGAAATGGTTTAGAAACTCCTGCAAACACACGTCAGTTTAACTCCGTAAGTTGAATGGACACATTGAAGACCGTTCGGTTAGGTAGCTCCGTTTTGGTTTTAGAAGCAGATATTTCTCAATACCGCGTTTACTCCCATTCACCCGGGTATAACGAAACGCAGCTCCTGGAGGAAACGTGCTTCTCACTCTCTGATTCTGAATGCGAATTCAACTTCCTTAGCTGAGCGAACACCCAGCAGAGCAGTTTGCAAGATACGTTCTTTTTGTGTTTTAGATTGAGATTTCCAGCTATTTTTTGAATGCCTGGATTTGGCTGGGAAAATGGGTTTTCCACATCTTCACTGAAAGTGTTTAGAAACTCCTACAAACACAGATCAGTTTAACTCCATAAGTTGAATGCACACATTGAAGACCGTTCGGTTAGGTAGCTCCGTTTCGGTTTTAGAAGCAGATATTTCTCAATACCGCGTTTGCTTTGATTCACCTGGTTATAACGAAACACAGCTCCTGGAAGAAACGTGCTTCTCACTCTCTTATTCTGAAGGCAAATTCAACTCCCTTAGCTGAGCGAACACCCAGCAGAGCAGTTTGCAAGATACGTTCTCTTTGTGTTTTAGACGGAGATTTCCAGCTATTTCTTGAATACCTGGATTTGGCTGGGAAAATGCGTTTTCCACTTCTGCACTGAAAGAGTTTAGAAACCCCTGCAAACACACATCAGTTTAACTCCGTAAGTTGAATGCACACATTGAAGACCGTTCTGTTAGGTAGGTCCGTTTTGGTTTTAGAAGCAGATATTTCTCAATACCGCGTTTGCTCCGATTCACCCGGTTATAACGAAACGCACCTCCTGGAAGAAACGTGCTTCTCACTCTCTGATTCTGAAGGCGGATTCAACTCCCTTACCTGAGCGAACACCCAGCAGAGCAGTTTGCAAGATAGGTGTTTTTTGTGTTTTAGATGGAGATTTCCAGCTATCTCTTGAATGCCTGGATTTTGCTGGCAAAATACGTTCCCCACTACTTCACAGAAAGAATTTAGAAACTCCTGCAAACACACATCAGTTTAACTCCATAAGTTGAATGCCCACATAGAAGACCGTTCTGTTAGGTAGCTCCGTTTTGGTTTTAGAAGCAGATATTTCTCAATACCGCGTTTGCTCCCTTTCACCCGGATATAACGAAATGCAGCTCCTGGAAAAACGTGCTTCTCACTCTATGATTCTGAAGGCGGATTCAACACCCTTAGCTGAGCGAACACCCAGCAGAGCAGTTTTCAACATACGTTCTCTTTTTGTTTTAGACGGAGATTTCCAGCTATTTGTTGAATGCCTGGATTTAGCTGGGAAAATTTGTGTTCCACTTTTTAACACAAAGGGTTTAGAAACTCCTGCAAACACACATCAGTTTAACTCCGTAAGTTGAATGCACACATTGAAGACCGTTCTGTTAGGTAGCTTTGTTTTGGTTTTAGAAGCAGATATTTCTCAATAGGGCGTTTGCTTCCATTCACGCGGGTATAAAGAAACGCAGCTACTGGAAGAATCGCGTTTCTCACTCTCTGATTTTGAAGGCGGATTCAACTCCCTAAGCTGAGCGAAAACCCAGCAGAGCAGTTTGAAAGATACGTTCTATTTGTGTTTTAGACGGAGATTTCCAGCTATTTCATGAATGCCTGGATTTGTCTGGGAAAATGTGTTTTCCACTTATTAATACAAAGGGTTTAGAAACTCCTGCAAACACCCATCAGTTTAACTCCCTAAGTTGAATGCACACATTGAAGACCGTTCTGATAGGTAGCTCCGTTTCGGTTTTAGAAGCAGATATTTCTCAACACCGCGTTTGCTCCCATTCACCCGGGGATAAAGAAACGGATCTCCTGGAAGAGACGTGCTTCTCACTCTCTGATTCTGAAGGCGGATTCAACTCCCTTAGCTGAGCGAACACCCAGCAGAGCAGTTTGCAAGATACGTTCTTTTTGTGTTTTAGACGGAGATTTCCAGCTATCTCTTGAATGCCTGGATTTTGCTGGGAAAATACCTCCTCCACTACTTCACAGAAAGGGTTTAGAAACTCCTGCAAACACACATCAGTTTAACTCCGTAAGTTGAATGGACACATTGAAGACCGTTCTGATAGGTAGCTCCTTTTTCGTTTTAGAAGCAGATATTCCTCAATACCGCGTTTGCTTTCATTCACCCGGGTATAAGAAAACGCAGGTCCTGGAAGAAACGTGCTTCTCACTCTCTGATTCTGAAGGCGGATTCAACTCCCTTAGCTGAGCGAACACCCAGCAGAGCAGTTTGAAATATACGTTCTTGTTGTGTTTTAGACGGAGATTTCCAGATATTTCTTGAATGCCTGGATTTGGCTGGGAAAATGCGTTCTCCACTTCTTCACAGAAAGGGTTTAGAAACTCCTGCAAACACACATCAGTTTAGCTCTATAAGTTGAATGCACACATTAAAGACCGTTCTGTTAGGTCGCTTTGTTTTGGTTTTAGAAGCAGATATTTCTCAATAGCGCGTTTGCTCCCATTCACCCGGGTATAACAAAACGCAGCTCCTGGAAGAAACGTGCTTCTCACTCTCTGATTCTGAAGGTGGATTCAACTCTTTTAGCTGAGCGAACACCCAGCAGAGCAGTTTGCAAGATATGTTCTTTCTGTGTTTTAGACGGAGATTTCCAGCTATTCCTGGAATGCCTAAATTTGGCAGGTGAAATGCGTTTTCCACTTTTTCACTGAAAGGGTTTAGAAACTCCTACAAACACACATCAGTTTAACTCCGTAAGTTGAATGCACACATTGAAGACCGTTCGGTTAGGTAGCTCCGTTTTGGTTTTAGAAGCAGATATTTCTCAATACCGCGTTTGCTGTGATTCACCCGGTTATAACGAAATGCAGGTCCTGGAAGAAACGTGCTTCTCACTCTCTGATTCTGAAGGCGGATTCACCTCCCTTATCTGAGCGAACACCCAGCAGAGCAGTTTGAAAGATACGTTCTTTTTGTGTTTTAGACGGAGATTTCCAGCTATTTCTTGAATGCCTTGATTTGGCTGGGAAAATGCGTTTTCCACTTTTTCACTGAAAGGGTTTAGAAACTCCTGCAAACACACATCAGTTTAACTTCGTAAGTTGAATGCACACATTGAAGACCGTTCTGTTAGGTAGCTCCGTTTTGGTTTTAGAAGCAGATATTTCTCAATACCGCGTTTGCTTTGATTCACCCGGTTATAACGAAACGCAGCTCCTGGAGGAAACGTGCTTCTCACTCTCTGATTCTGAAGGCGGATTCAACTCCCTTAGCTGAGCGAACACCCAGAAGAGCAGTTTGCAAGATACGTTCTTTTTATGTTTTTGTCGGAGATTTCCAGCTATTTCTTGAATGCCTGGATTTGGCTGGGAAAATGCGTTTTCCACTTCTTCACTGAAAGTGTTTAGAAACTCCTTAAAACACACATCAGTTAAACTCCGTAAGTTGAATGCACACATTGAAGACCGTTCTGTTAGGTAGCTCCGTTTTGGTTTTAGAAGTAGATAATTCTCAATACCGTGTTTCCTACCATTCACCCGGGTATAACGAAACGCAGCTCCTGGAAGAAACGTGCTTCTCACTCTGTGATCCTGAAGGCGGATTTAACTCCCTTAGCTGAGCGAACACCCAGCAGAGCAGTCTGAAAGATACGTTCTTTTGGTGTTTTAGACGGAGATATCCAGCTATTTCTTGAATGCCTAAATGTGGCTGGGGTAACGCGTTTTCCAATTCTTCACTGAAAGGGTTTAGAAACTCCTGCAAACACACATCAGTTTACCTCCGTAAGTTGAATGCACACATTGAAGACCGTTCTGTTAGGTAGCTCCGTTTTGGTTTTAGAAGCAGATATTTCTCAATACCGCGTTTGCTCCGATTCACCCGGTTATATCGAAACGCAGCTCCTGGAATAAACTTGCTTCTCACCCTCTGATTCTGAAGGCGGATTCAACTCCCTTAGCTGAGCGAACACCCAGGAGAGCAGTTTGAAAGATACGTTCTTTTTGTGTTTTAGACGGAGATTTCCCGCTATCTCTTGAATGCTTGGATTTGGCTGGAAATATACGTTTTCCACTTCTTCACAGAAAGAATTTAGAAACTCCTGCAAACACACATCAGTTTAACTCCATAAGTTGAATGCACACATTGAAGACCGCTCTGTTAGATTGCTCCGTTTCGGTTTTAGAGGCAGATATTTCTCAATACCGCGTTTGCTCCCATTAACCCGGGTATAACTTAACGTTTCTCCTGGAAGAGACGTGCTTCTCACTCTCTGATTCTGAAGGCGGATTCAACTCCCTCACCTGAGCGAACACCCAGCAGAGCAGTTTTCAAGATACGTTCTTTTTGTGTTTTAGACGGAGATTTCCAGCTATTTCTTGAATACCTGGATTTAGATGGGAAAATGTGTTTTCCACTTCTTAACACAAAAGTTTTACAAACTCCTGCCAATACACATCAGTTTAACGCTGTAAGTTGAATGCACACATTGAAGACCGTTAGGATAGGTAGCTTTGTTTTGGTTTTAGAAGCAGATATTTCTCAATACCGCGTTTGCTCCGATTCACCCGGTTATAACGAAACGCAGCTCCTGGAAGAAACGTGCTTCTCACTCTCTGATCCTGAAGGCGGATTCAACTCCCTTAGCTGAGCGAACACCCAGCAGAGCAGTTTGCAAGATACGTTCTTTTTGTGTTTTAGACGGAGATTTCAAGCTATCTCATGAATGCCTGGATTTGGCTGGGAAAATACGTTCTTCACTACTTCACACAAAGGGTTTAGAAACTCCTGCAAACCCACATCAGTTTAACTCCGTAAGTTGAATGCCCACATTGAAGACCGTTCTGCTAGGTAGCTTTGTTTTGGTTTTAGAAGCAGATATTTCTCAATACCGCGTTTGCTTTGATTCACCCGGTTATAACGAAACGCAGCTCCTGGAAGAAACGTGCTTCTCATTCTCTGATTCTGAAGCCGGATTCAACTCCCTTAGCTGAGCGAACACCAAGCAGAGCAGTTTGCAAGATACGTTCTTTTTGTGTTTCAGACGGAAATTTCCTGCTATCTCTTGAATGCCTGGATTTGGCTGATAAACTACGTTTTCCACTTCATCACAGAAAGGGTTTAGAAACTCCTGCAAACACACATCAGTTTAACTCCGTAAGTTGAATGAACACATAAAAGACTGTTCTCTTAGGTAGCTCCGTTTTGGTTTTAGAAGCAGATATTTCTCAATACCGCGTTTGCTTTGATTCACCCTGTTATAACGAAACGCAGGTCCTGGAAGAAACGTGCTTGTCACTCTCTGATTCTGAAGCCAGATTCAACTCCCTTAGCTGAGCGAACACCAAGCAGAGCAGTTTGCAAGATACGTTCTTTTTGTGTTTCAGACGGAAATTTCCAGCTATCTCTTGAATGCCTGGATTTTGCTGATAAACTACGTTTTCCACTTCATCACAGAAAGGGTTTAGAAACTCCTGCAAACACACATCAGTTTAACTCCATAAGTTGAATGCACACATGGAAGACTGTTCTGTTAGGTAGCTCCGTTTTAGTTTTAGAATTCAGATATTTCTCAATACCGCATTTGCTCCCATTCACCCGGGGATAAAGAAACGCAGCTCCTGGAAGAAACGTGCTTCTCACTCTCTGATTCTGAAGGCGGATTCAACTCCCTTAGCTGAGCGAACACCCAGCAGAGCAGTTTGCAAGATACGTTCTTTTTGTGTTTTAGACGGAGATTTCCAGCTATTTCTTGAATGCCTGGATTTGGCTGGGAAAATGCGTTTTCCACTTCTTCACAGAAAGGGTTTAGAAACTTTTGCAAACACACATCAGTTTAACTCCATAAGTTGAATGCACACATTGAAGAGAGTTCTGTTAGATAGCTCCGGATCGGTTTTAGAGGCAGATATTTCTCAATACCTCGTTTGCTCCCATTCACCCGGGTATAACTTAACGCACCTCCTGGAAGAGACGTGCTCCTCACTCTCTGATTCTGAAGGCGGATTCAACTCCCTTAGCTGAGCGAACACCCAGCAGAGCAGTTTGCAAGATACGTTCTTTTTGTGTTTTAGTCGGAGATTTCCAGGTATCTCTTGAATGCCTGGATTTGGCTGGGAAAATACGTATTCCACTTCTTCACAGAAAGAATTTAGAAACTTTTGCAAACACACATCAGTTTACCTCCGTAAGTTGAATACACACATTGAAGACCGTTCTGTTAGGTAGCTCCCTTTTGGTTTTAGGAGCAGATATTTCTCAATACCGCGTTTGCTCCCATTCACCCGGGTATAACGAAACGCAGCTCCTGTAAGAAACGTGCTTCTCACTCTCTGATTCTGAAGGCGGATTCAACTCCCTTAGCTGAGCGAACACCCAGCAGAGCAGTTTGCCAGATACGTTCTTTTTGTGTTTTAGACGGAGATTTCCAGCTATTTCTTGAATGCCTTGATTTGGCTGGGAAAATGCGTTTTCCACTTTGTCACAGAAAGGCTTTAGAAACTCCTGCAAACACACATCAGTTTAACTGCGTAAGTTGAATGCACACGTTGAAGACCGTTCTGTTAAGTAGCTCCGTTTTGGTTTTAGAAGCAGATATTTCTCAATACCAAGTTTGCTCCCATTCACCCGGGTATGACGAAACGCAGCTTCTGGAAGAATCGTGCTTCTCACTCTCTGATGCTGAATGCGGATTCAACTCCCTTAGATGAGCGAACACCCAGCAGAGCAGTTTGCAAGATACGTCCTTTTTGTGTTTTAGATGGAGATTTCCAGCTATATCTTGAATGCCTGGATTTGGCTGGGAAAATGCGTTTTCCACTTTTTCACAAAAAGGGTTTAGAAACTCCTGCAAACACACGTCAGTTTATCTCCGTAAGTTGAATGCACACATTGAAGACCGTTCTGTTTGGTAGCTCCGATCTGGTTTCAGAAGCAGAAATTTCTCAATACCGCATTTGGTCACCTTCACCCGGGTATAAGAAAACGTAGCTCCTGGAAGAAACGTGCTTCTGACTCTCTGATTCTGAAGGCGGATTCAACTTCCTTAGGTGAGCGAACACCCAGCAAAGCAGTCTACAGGATACGTTGTTTTTGTGTTTTAGACGGAGATTTCCAGCTATTTCTTGAATGCCTTGATTTGGCAGGGAAAATGCGTTTTCCACTTCTTCACAAAAAGGGTTTAGAAACTCCTGCAAACACACATCAGTTTAACTGCATAAGTTGAACGCACACATTGAAGACCGTTCTGTTAGGTAGCTCCGTTTTGGTTTTAGAAGCAGATAGTTCTCAATACCACGTTTGCTCCCATTCACCCGGCTATAACGAAATGCAGTTCCTGGAAGAAACGTGCTTCTCACTCTCTGATTCCGAAGGCGGATTCAACTCCCTTACCTGAGCGAACACCCAGCAGAGCAGTTTGCAAGATACGTTTTTTTTGTGTTTGAGACGGAGATTTCCAGCAACACCAAGCAGAGGAGTTTGCAAGATACGTGCTTTTTGTGTATGAGACGGAGATTTCCAGCTATTTCTTGAATGCCTGGATTTGGCTGGGAAAATGCGTTTTCCACTTCTTCACAGAAAGGGTTTAGAAACTCCTGCAAACACACATCAGTTTAACTCCGTAAGTTGAATGCACACATCGAAGACCGTTCTGTTAGGTAGCTCCGTTTTGGTTTCAGAAGCAGATATTTGTCAATACCGCGTTTGCTCCCATTCACCCGGGTATAACGAAACGCCGCTCCTGGAAGTAACGTGCTTCTCAGTCTCTGATTCTTAAGGCGGATTCAACTCCCTTAGCTGAGCGAACACCCAGCAGAGCAGTTTGCAAGATACGTTTTATTTGTGTTTGAGACGGAGATTTCCAGCTATTTCTTGAATGCCTGGATTTCGCTGGGAAAATGCGTTTTCGACTTCTTCACAGAAAGGGTTTAGAAACTCCTACAAACACACATCAGTTTAACTCCGTAAGTTGAATGCACACATTGAAGACCGTTCTGTTAGGTAGCTCCGTTTTGTTTTTAGTAGCAGATATTTCTCAATACCGCGTTCGCTTCGATTCACCCGGTTATAACGAAACGCAGCTCCTGGAAGAAACGTGCTTCTCACTCTCTGATTCTGAAAGCGGATTCAACTCCCTTAGCTGAGCGAACACCCAGCAGAGCAGTTTGCAAGATACGTTCTTTTTGTGTTTTAGACAAAGATTTCCAGCTATTTGTTGGATGCCTGGATTTGGCTGGGAAAATGCGTTTTCCACTTCTTCACTGAAAGGATTTAGAAACTCTTGCAAACACACATCAGTTTAACTCCGTAAGTTGAATGCACACATTGAAGACCGTTCTGTTAGGTAGCTCCGTTTTGTTTTTAGTAGCAGATATTTCTCAATACCGCGTTTGCTTCGATTCACCCGGTTATAACGAAACGCAGCTCCTGGAAGAAACGTGCTTCTCACTCTCTGATTCTGAAGACGGATTCAACTCCCTTAGCTGAGCGAACACCCAGCAGAGCAGTTTGCAAGATACGTTCTTTTTGTGTTTTAGACGGAGTTTTCCAGCTATCTCTTGAATGCCTGGATTTGGCTGGGAAAATACGTTTACCACTTCTTCACAGAAATGGTTTAGAAACTCCTGCAAACACACGTCAGTTTAACTCCGTAAGTTGAATGGACACATTGAAGACCGTTCGGTTAGGTAGCTCCGTTTTGGTTTTAGAACCAGATATTTTTCAATACCGCGTTTGCTCCCATTCACCCGGGTATAACGAAACGCAGCTCCTGGAGGAAACGTGCTTCTCACTCTCTGATTCTGAAGGCGGATTCAACTTTTTTAGCTGAGCGAACACCCAGCAGAGCAGTTTGCAAGATACGTTCTTTTTGTGTTTTAGACGGAGATTTCCAGCTATTTTTTGAATGCCGGCATTTGGCTGGGAAAATGGGTGTTCCACATCTTCACTGAAAGGGTTTAGAAACTCCTACAAACACACATCAGTTTAACTCCGTAAGTTGAATGCACACATTGAAGACCGTTCTGTTAGGTAGCTCCGTTTTGTTTTTAGTAGCAGATATTTCTAAATACCGCGTTTGCTTCGATTCACCCGGTTTTAACGAAACGCTGCTCCTGGAAGAAACGTGCTTCTCAGTCTCTGATTCTGAAGGCGGATTCAACTCCCTTAGCTGAGCGAACACCCAGCAGAGCAGTTTGCAAGATACGTTCTTTTTGTGTTTTAGACGGAGTTTTCCAGCTATCTCTTGAATGCCTGGATTTGGCTGGGAAAATACGTTTACCACTTCTTCACAGAAATGGTTTAGAAACTCCTTCAAACACACGTCAGTTTAACTCCGTACGTTGAATGGACACATTGAAGACCATTCGGTTAGGTAGCTCCGTTATGGTTTCAGAAGCAAATATTTCTCAATACCGCGTTAGCTCCCATTCACCCAGGTATAACGAAACGAATCTCCTGGAAAAAACGTGCTTCTCACTCTCTGATTCTGAAGGCGGATTCAACTTCCTTAGCTGAGCGAACACCCAGCAGAGCAGTTTGCAAGATACGTTCTTTTTGTGTTTTAGACGGAGATTTCCAGCTATTTTTTGAATGCGTGGATTTGGCTGGGAAAATGGGTTTTCCACATCTTCACTGAAAGGGTTTAGAAACTCCTACAAACACACATCAGTTTAACTCCGTAAGTTGAATGCACACATTGAGGACCGGTCGGTTAGGTAGCTCCGTTTTGGTTTTAGAAGCAGATATTTCTCAATACCACGTTTGCTCCGATTCACCTGGTTATAACAAAACACAGCTCCTGGAAGAAACGTGCTTCTCACTCTCTGATTCTGAAGGCGGATTCAACTCCCTTAGCTGAGCGAACACCCAGCAGAGCAGTTTGCAAGATACGTTCTCTTTGTGTTTTAGACGGAGATTTCCAGCTATTTCTTGAATGCCTGGATTTGGCTGGGAAAATGCGTTTTCCACTTCTGCACTGAATGAGTTTAGAAACTCCTGCAAACACACATCAGTTTAACTCGGTAAGTTGAATGCACACATTGAAGGCCGTTCTGTTAGGTAGCTCCGTTTTGGTTTTAGAACCAGATATTTCTCTATACCGCGTTTGCTCCGATTCACCCGGTTATAACGAAACGCAGCTCCTGGAAGAAACGTGCTTCTCACTCTCTGATTCTGAAGGCGGATTCAACTCCCTTAGCTGAGCGAACACCCAGCAGAGCAGTTTGCAAGATACGTTCTTTTTGTGTTTTAGATGGAGATTTCCAGCTATCTCTTGAATGCCAAAATTTGGCTGGAAATTACGTTTTTCACTACTTCACAGAAATGGCTTAGAAACTCCTGCAAACACACATCAGTTTTACTCCGTAAGTTGAATGCACACATTGAAAACCGTTCTGTTAGATAGGTCCGTTTTGGTTTTAGAGGCAGATATTTCTGAATACCGCGTTTGCTCCCATTCACCCGGGTATAACGAAACGCAGCTCCTGGAAGAAACGTGCTTCTCACTCTCTGATTCTGAAGACGGATTCAACTCCCTTAGCTGAGCGAACACCCAGCAGAGCAGTTTGCAAGATACGTTCTTTTCTTGTTTTAAACGGAGATATCTAGGTATTTCTTGAATGCCTGGATTTGGCTGGGAAGATCCGTTTTCCACTTCTTCACTGAAAGGGTTTAGAAACTCCTATAAACACACATCACTTTAACTCCGTAAGTTGAATGCACACACTGAAGACCGTTCTGTTAGGTAGCTCCGTTTTGGTTTTAGAAGCAGATATTTCTCAATACCGCGTTTGCTCCGATTCACCCGGTTATATCGAAACGCAGCTCCTGGAAGAAACTTCCTTCTAACTCTCTAATTCTGCAGGCGGATTCAACTTCTTAGGTGAGTGAACACCCAGCAGAGCTGTTTGAAAGATGCGTCCTTTTCGTGTTTTAGACGGAGATTTCCAGCTATCACTTGAATGCCTGGATTTGGCTAGGAAATTAAGTTCTCCACTTCTTCACAGGAAGGGTTTAGAAACTCCTGCAAACACACATCAGTTTAACTCAATAAGTTGAATGCACACATTGAAGACCGTTCTGTTAGATAGCTCCGTTTCGGTTTTAGAGGCAGATATTTCTCAATTCCGCGTTTTCTCCCATTCACCCTGGTATAACTTAACGCAGCTCCTGGAAGAGACGTGCTTCTCACTCTCTGATTCTGAAGGCGGATTCAACTCAATTACCTGAGCGAACACCCAGCAGATCAGTTTGCAAGATAGGTGTTTTTTGTGTTTTAGATGGAGATTTCCAGCTATCTCTTGAATGCCTGGATTTTGCTGGCAAAATACGTTCCCCACTACTTCACAGAAATGGCTTAGAAACTTCTGCAAACACACATCAGTTTAACTCCGTAAGTTGAATGCACACATTGAAGACCGTTCTGTTAGGTAACTCCGTTTTGGTTTTAGAAGCAGATATTTCTCAATACCGCGTTTGCTCCCATTCACCCGGGGATAAAGAAACGGAGCTCCTGGAAGAGACGTGCTTCTCACTCTCTGATTCTGAAGGCGGATTCAACTCCCTTAGCTGAGCGAACACCCAGCAGAGCAGTTTGCATGATACGTTCTTTTTGTGTTTTAGACGGAGATTTCCAGCTATTTCTTGAATGACTGTATTTGGCTAGGAAAATGCGTTTTCCACTTCTTCACAGAAAGGGTTTAGAAACTCCTACAAAAACACATCAGTTTAACACCGTAACTTGAATGCACACATTGAAGACCGTTCTGTTAGGTAGCTCCGTTTTGGTTTTAGAAGCAGATATTTCTCAATACCGAGTTTGCTTCGATTCACTCGGTTATAATGAAACGCACCTCCTGGAAGAAACGTGCTTCTCACTCTCTGATTCTGAAGGCGGATTCAACTCCCTTAGCTGAGCGAACACCCAGCAGAGCAGTTTGCAAGATACGTTCTTTTTGGGTTTTCGACGGAGATTTCCTGCTATCTCTTGAATGCCTGGATTTGGCTGGGAAAATACGTATTCGACTTTTTTACAAATAGGGATTAGAAACTCCTGCAAACACACATCAGTTTAACTCCGTAAGTTGAATGCACACATTGAAGACTGTTCTGTTAGGTAGTTCCGTTTTGGTTTTAGAAGCAGATATTTTTCAATACCGCGTTTGCTCCCATTCACCCCGGTATAATGAAACGCAGCTCCTGAAAGAAACGTGCTTCTCACTCTCTGATTCTGAAGGCAGATTCAACTCCCTTAGCTGAGCGAACACCCAGCAGAGCAGTTTGCAAGATATGTTCTTTTTGTGTTTTAGACGGAGATTTCCAGCTATTCCTGGAATGACTGGATTTGGCAGGTGAAATGCGTTTTCCACTTTTTCACTGAAAGGGTTTAGAAACTCCTACAAACACACATCAGTTTAACTCCATAACTTGAATGCACACATTGAAGACCGTTCGGGTAGGTAGCTCCGTTTTGGTTTTAGAAGCAGATATTTCTCAATACCGCGTTTGCTTTGATTCACCCATTTATTACGAAACGCAGCTCCTGGAAGAAACGTGCTTCTCACTCTCTGATTCTGAAGGCGGATTCAACTCCCTTAGCTGAGAGAACACCCAGCAGAGCAGTTTGCATGATACGTTCTATTTGTGTTTTAGACGGAGATTTCCAGCTATTTCTTGAATGCCTGGATTTGGCTGGGAAAATGCGTTTTCCACTTCTTCACAGAAAAAGTTTCGAAACTCCTGCAAACAAACATCAGTTTAACTCCGTAAGTTGAATGCACACATTGAAGACCTTTCGGTTCGGTAGCTCCGTTTTGGTTTTAGAAGCAGATATTTCTCAATACCGCGTTTCTTCCCATTCACCCGGGTATAACGAAACGCAGCTCCTGGAAGAAACGTGCTTCTCACTCTCTGATCCTGAAGGCGGATTCAACTCCCTTAGCTGAGCGAACACCCACCAGAGCAGTTAGCAAGATACGTTCTTTTTGTGTTTTAGACGGAGATTTTCAGCTATTCCTGGAATGCCTGGATTTGGCAGGTGAAATGCGTTTTCCACTTCTTCACTGAAAGAGTTTAGAAACTCCTGCAAACACACATCAGTTTAACTCCGTAAGTTGAATGCACACATTGAAGACCGTTCTGTTAGGTAGCTCCGTTTTGGTTTTAGAAGCAGATATTTCTCAATACCGCATTTGCTTTGATTCACCCGTTTATAACGAAACGCAGCTCCTGGAAGAAACGTGCTTCTCAGTCTCTGATTCTGAAGCCGGATTTAACTCCCTTAGTTGAGCGAACACCAAGCAGAGCAGTTTGCAAGATCCGTTCTTTTTGTGTTTCAGACGGAAATTTCCACCTATCTCTTGAATGCCTGGATTTGGCTGGAAAAATACGTTTACCACTTCTTCACAGAAATGGTTTAGAATCTCCTGCAAACGCACGTCAGTTTAACTTTGTAAGTTGAATGGACACATTGAAGACCGTTCGGTTAGGTAGCTCCGTTTTGGTTTTAGAAGCAGATATTTCTCAATACCGCGTTTGCTCCCATTCACCCGGGTATAACGAAACGCAGCTCCTGGAGGAAACGTGCTTCTCACTCTCTGATTCTGAAGGCGAATTCAACTTCCTTAGCTGAGCGAACACCCAGCAGAGCAGTTTGCAAGATACGTTCTTTTTGTGTTTTAGATTGAGATTTCCAGCTATTTTTTGAATTCCTGGATTTGGCTGGGAAAATGGGTTTTCCACATCTTCACTGAAAGGGTTTAGAAACTCCTACACACACAGATCAGTTTAACTCCATGAGTTGAATGCACACATTGAAGACCGTTCGGTTAGGTAGCTCCGTTTCGGTTTTAGAAGCAGATATTTCTCAATACCGCGTTTGCTCCGATTCACCTGGTTATAACGAAACACAGCTCCTGGAAGAAACGTGCTTCTCACTCTCTGATTCTGAAGGCAAATTCAACTCCCTTAGCTGAGCGAACACCCAGCAGAGCAGTTTGCAAGATACGTTCTCTTTGTGTTTTAGACGGAGATTTCCAGCTACTTCTTGAATACATGGATTTGGCTGGGAAAATGCGTTTTCGACTTCTGCACTGAAAGAGTTTAGAAACTCCTGCAAACACACATCAGTTTAACTCCGTAAGTTGAATGCACACATTGAAGACCGTTCTGTTAGGTAGCTCCGTTTCGGTTTTAGAAGCAGATATTTCTCAATACCGCGTTTGCTCCCATTCACCCGGTTATAACGAAACGCACCTCCTGGAAGAAACGTGCTTCTCACTCTCTGATTCTGAAGGTGGATTCAACTCCTTTAGCTGAGCGAACACCCAGCAGAGCAGTTTGCAAGATACGTTCCTTTGTGTTTTAGACGGAGATTTCCAGCTATCTCTTGAATGCCTGGATTTGGCTGGGAAAATACGTTTTCCACTTCTTCACAGAAAGGGTTTAGAAACTCCTGCAAACACACATCAGTTTGACTCCGTACGTTGAATGCACACATTGAAGACCGTTCTGATAGGTAGCTCCGTTTTGGTTTTAGAAGCAGATATTTCTCAATACAGCGTTTGCTCCCATTCACCCGGGTATAACGAAACGCAGCTCCTGGAAGACACGTGCTTCTCACTCTCTGATTCTGAAGGCGGATTCAACTCCCTTAGCTGAGCGAGCACCCAGCAGAGCCGTTTGCAAGATACGTCCTTTTTGTGTTTTAGACGGAGATTTGCAGCTATTTCTTGAATGCCTGGATTTGGCTGGGAAAATGCATTTTCCACTTTTTCACAGAAAGGGTTTGAAAACTCCTGCAAACACACATCAGTTTAACTCCGTAAGTTGAATGCACACATTGAAGACCGTTCTGTTAGGTAGCTCCGTTTTGGTTTTAGAAGCAGATATTTCTCAATACCGCGTTTGCTCCCATCCACCCGGGTGTAACGAAAAGCAGCTCCTGGAAGAAACGTGCTTCTCACTCTCTGATTATGAAGGCGGATTCAACTCCCTTAGCTGAGCGAACACCCAGCAGAGCAGTTGGCAAGATACGTTCTTTTTGTGTTTTAGACGGAGATTTCCAGCTATCTCATGTATGCCTGGATTTGGCTGGGGAAATGCGTTTTCCACTTCTTCACTGAAAGGGTTTAGAAACTCCTGCAAACACACATCAGTTTAACTCCGTAAGTTGAAGGCACACATGGAAGACCGTTCTGTTAGGTAGCTCCGTTTTGGTTTTAGAAGCAGATATTTCTCAATACCGCGTTTGCTCCGATTCACCCGGTTATAACGAAACGCAGGTCCTGGAAGAAACGTGCTTCTCACTCTCTGATTCTGAAGGCGGATTCAACTCCCTTAGCTGAGCGAACACCCAGCAGAGCAGTTTGCAAGATACGTTCCTTTGTGTTCTAGACGGAGATTTCCAGCTATCTCTTGAATGCCTGGATTTCCTGGGAAAATATGTTTTCCACTTCTTCACAGAAAGGGTTTAGAAACTCCTTCAATAACACATCAGTTTAACTCCGTAAGTTGAATGCACAAATTGAAGACCGTTCTGATAGGTAGCTCCGTTTCGGTTTTAGAAGCAGATATTTCTCAATACAGCGTTTGCTCCCATTTACACAATTATAACGAAACGCAGCTCCTGGAAGAAACGTGCTTCTCCCTCTCTGATTCTGAAGACGGATTCAACGCCCTTAGCTGAGCGAACAACCAGCAGAGCAGTTTGCAAGACACGTTCTTTTTGTATTTTAGACGGAGATTTTCAGCTATCTCTTGAATGCCTGGAGTTGGCTGGGACAACACGTTTTCCACTTCTTCACAGAAAGGGTTTAGAAACTCCTGCAAACACACACCAGTTTAATTCCGTAAGTTCAATGCACACATTGAAGACCGTTCTGTTAGGTAGCTCCGTTTGGATTTTAGAAGCAGATATTTCTCAATACCGCGTTTGCTCCCATTCACCCGGGTATAACGAAACGCAGCTCCTGGAAGAAACGTGCTTCTCACTCTCTGATTCTGAAGGCGGATTCAACTCCCTTAGCTGAGCGAACACCCAGCAGAACACTTTGCAAGATACGTTCTTTTTGTGTTTTAGACGGAGATTTCCAGGTATTTCTTGAATGCCTGGATTTGGCTAGGAAAATGCGTTTTCCACTTCTTCACAGAAAGGGTTTAGAAACTCCTACAAACACACATCAGTTTAACACCGTAACTTGAATGCACACATTGAAGACCGTTCTGTTAGGTAGCTCCGTTTTGGTTTTAGAAGCAGATATTTCTCAATACAGCGTTTGCTTCGATTCACTCGGTTATAATGAAACGCACCTCCTGGAAGAAACGTGCTTCTCACTCTCTGATTCTGAAGGCGGATTCAACTCCCTTAGCTGAGCGAACACCCAGCAGAGCAGTTTGCAAGATACGTTCTTTTTGGGTTTTAGACGGAGATTTCCTGCTATCTCTTGAATGCCTGGATTTGGCTGGGAAAATATGTATTCGACTTTTTCACATAAAGGGTTTAGAAACTCCTGCAAACACACATCAGTTTAACTCCGTAAGTTGAATTCACACATTGAAGTCTGTTCTGTTAGGTAGTTCCGTTTTGGTTTTAGAAGCAGATATTTCTCAATACCGCGTTTGCTCCCATTCACCCCGGTAAAATGAAACGCAGCTCCTGAAAGAAAAGTGCTTCTCACTCTCTGATTCTGAAGGCAGATTCAACTCCCTTAGCTGAGCGAACACCCAGCAGAGCAGTTTGCAAGATATGTTCTTTTTGTGTTTTAGACGGAGATTTCCAGCTATTCCTGGAATGCCTGGATTTGGCAGGTGAAATGCGTTTTCCACTTCTTCACTGAAAGAGTTTAGAAACTCCTGCAAACACACATCAGTTTAACTCCGTAAGTTGAATGCACACATTGAAGACCGTTCGGTTAGGTAGCTCCGTTTTGGTTTTAGAAGCAGATATTTCTCAATACCGCGTTTGCTTTGATTCACCCGTTTATAACGAAACGCAGCTCCTGGAAGAAACGTGCTTCTCACTCTCTGATTCTGAAGCCGGATTCAACTCCCTTAGCTGAGCGAACACCAAGCAGAGCAGTTTGCAAGATCCGTTCTTTTTGTGTTTCAGACGGAAATTTCCACCTATCTCTTTAATGCCTGGATTTTGCTGGGAAACTACGTTTTCCACTTCATCACAGAAAGGGTTTAGAAACTCCTGCAAACACACATCAGTGTAACTCCGTAAGTTGAATGCACACATGGAAGACTGTTCTGTTAGGTAGCTCCGTTTTGGTTTTAGAAGCAGATATTTCTCAATACCGCGTTTGCTCCCTTTCACCCGGGGATAAAGAAACGAAGCTCCTGGAAGAAACGTGCTTGTCACTCTCTGATTCTGAAGGCGGATTCAACTCCGTTAGCTGAGCGAACACCCAGCAGAGCAGTTTGCAAGATACGTTCTTTTTGTGTTTTAGACGGAGATTTCCAGCTATTTCTTGAATGCCAAAATTTGGCTTGGAAAATGCGTTTTCCACTTCTTCACAGAAAGGGTTTAGAAACTCCTGCAAACACACATCAGTTTAACTCCGTAAGTTGAATGCACACATTGAAGACCGTTCTGTTAGGTATATCCGTTTTGGTTTTAGAAGCAGATATTTCTCAATACCGCGTTTGCTCCCATTCACCCGGGTATAACGAAACGCAGCTCCTGGAAGAAACGTGCTTCTCACTCTCTGATTCTTAAGGCGGATTCAACTCCCTTAGCTGACCGAACACCCAGCAGCGCAGTTTGCAAGATACGTTCTTTTTGTGTTTTAGACGGAGATTTCCAGCTATTTGATGAATGCCTGGATTTGGCTGCGAAAATGCGTTTTCCACTTCTTCACTGTAAGAATTTAGAAACTCCTGCAAACACACATCAGTTAAACTCCGTAAGTTGAATGCACACATTGAAGACCGTTTTGTTAGGTAGCTCCGTTTTGTTTTTAGTAGCAGATATTTCTCAATACCGCATTTGCTCCCATTCACCCGGGGATAAAGAAACGCAGCTCCTGGAAGAAACGTGCTTCTCACTCTCTGATTCTGAAGGCGGATTCAACTCCCTTAGCTGAGCGAACACCCAGCAGAGCAGTTTGCAAGATACGTTCTTTTTGTGTTGTAGACGGAGTTTTCCAGCTATCTCTTGAATGCCTGGATTTGGCTGGAATAATACGTTTACCACTTCTTCACAGAAATGGTTTAGAATCTCCTGCAAACACACGTCAGTTTAACTTTGTAAGTTGAATTGACACATTGAAGACCGTTCGGTTAGGTAGCTCCGTTTTGGTTTTAGAAGCAGATATTTCTCAATACCGCGTTTGCTCCCATTCACCCGGGTATAACGAAACGCAGCTCCTGGAGGAAACGTGCTTCTCACTCTCTGATTCTGAAGGCGAATTCAACTTCCTTAGCTGAGCGAACACCCAGCAGAGCAGTTTGCAAGATACGTTCTTTTTGTGTTTTAGATTGAGATTTCCAGCTATTTTTTGAATGCCTGGATTTGGCTGGGAAAATGGGTTTTCCACATCTTCACTGAAAGGATTTAGAAACTCCTACAAACACAGATCAGTTTAACTCCATGAGTTGAATGCACACATTGAAGACCGTTCGGTTAGGTAGCTCCGTTTCGGTTTTAGAAGCAGATATTTCTCAATACCGCGTTTGCTCCGATTCACCTGGTTATAACGAAACACAGCTCCTGGAAGAAACGTGCTTCTCACTCTCTGATTCTGAAGGCAAATTCAACTCCCTTAGCTGAGCGAACACCCAGCAGAGCAGTTTGCAAGATACGTTCTCTTTGTGTTTTAGACGGAGATTTCCAGCTACTTCTCGAATACCTGGATTTGGCTGGGAAAATGCGTTTTCGACTTCTGCACTGAAAGAGTTTAGAAACTCCTGCAAACACACATCAGTTTAACTCCGTAAGTTGAATGCACACATTGAAGACCGTTCTGTTAGGTAGCTCCGTTTTGGTTTTAGAAGCAGATATTTCTCAATACCGCGTTTGCTCCGATTCACCCGGTTATAACGAAACGCACCTCCTGGAAGAAACGTGCTTCTCACTCTCTGATTCTGATTGCGGATTCAACTCGCTTAGCTGAGCGAACACCCAGCAGAGCAGTTTGCAAGATACGTTCCTTTGTGTTTTAGACGGAGATTTCCAGCTATCTTTTGAATGCCTGGATTTGGCTGGGAAAATACGTTTTCCACTTCTTCACAGAAAGGGTTTAGAAACTCGTGCAAACACACATCAGTTTAACTCCGTAAGTTGAATGCACACATTGAAGACCGTTCTGATAGGTAGCTCCGTTTTGGTTTTAGAAGCAGATATTTCTCAATACAGCGTTTGCTCCCATTCACCCGTGTATAACGAAACGCAGCTCCTGGAAGAAACGTGCTTCTCACTCTCTGATTCTGAAGGCGGATTCAACTCCCTTAGCTGAGCGAACACCCAGCAGAGCCGTTTGCAAGATACGTCCTTTTTGTGTTTTAGACGGAGATTTGCAGCTATTTCTTGAATGCCTGGATTTGGCTGGGAAAATGCGTTTTCCACTTTTTCACAGAAAGGGTTTGAAAACTCCTGCAAACATACATCAGTTTAACTCCGTAAGTTGAATGCACACATTGAAGACCGTTCTGTTAGGTAGCTCCGTTTTGGTTTTAGAAGCAGATATTTCTCAATACCGCGTTTGCTCCGATTCACCCGGTTATAACGAAACGCAGGTCCTGGAAGAAACGTGCTTCTCACTCTCTTATTCTGAAGGCGGATTCAACTCCCTTAGCTGAGCGAACACCCACCAGAGCAGTTAGCAAGATACGTTCTTTTGTGTTTTAGACGGAGATATCCAGCTATCTCTTGAATGCCTGGATTTGGCTGGGAATATATGTTTTCCACTTCTTCACAGAAAGGGTTTAGAAACTCCTTCAATAACACATCAGTTTAACTCCGTAAGTTGAATGCACACATTGAAGACCGTTCTGATAGGTAGCTCCGTTTCGGTTTTAGAAGCAGATATTTCTCAATACAGCGTTTGATTTCATTCACACAATTATAACGAAACGCAGCTCCTGGGAGAAACGTGCTTCTCACTCTCTGATTCTGAAGGCGGATTCAACGCCCTTAGCTGAGCGAACAACCAGCAGAGCAGTTTGCAAGACACGTTCTTTTTGTATTTTAGACGGAGATTTCCTGCTATCTCTTGAATGCCTGGAGTTGGCTGGGACAACAAGTTTTCCACTTCTTCACAGAAAGGGTTTAGAAACTCCTGCAAGCACACACCAGTTTAATTTTGTAAGTTGAATGCACACATTGAGCACCGTTCTGTTAGGTAGCTCCGTTTGGATTTTAGAAGCAGATATTTCTCAATACCGCGTTTGCTCCCATTCACCCGGGTATAACGAAACGCAGCTCCTGGAAGAAACGTGCTTCTCAATCTCTGATTCTGAAGGCGGATTCAACTCCCTTAGCTGAGCGAACACCCAGCAGAACACTTTGCAAGATACGTTCTTTTTGTGTTTTAGACAGAGATTTCCAGCTATTTCTTGAATGCCTGGATTTGGCTAGGAAAATGCGTTTTCCACTTCTTCACAGAAAGGGTTTAGAAACTCCTACAAACACACATCAGTTTAACACCGTAACTTGAATGCACACATTGAAGACCGTTCTGTTAGGTAGCTCCGTTTTGGTTTTAGAAGCAGATATTTCTCAATACAGCGTTTGCTTCGATTCACTCGGTTATAATGAAACGCACCTCCTGGAAGAAACGTGCTTCTCACTCTCTGATTCTGAAGGCGGATTCAACTCCCTTAGCTGAGCGAACACCCAGCAGAGCAGTTTGCAAGATACGTTCTTTTTGGGTTTTAGACGGAGATTTCCTGCTATCTCTTGAATGCCTGGATTTGGCTGGGAAAATATGTATTCGACTTTTTCACAAAAAGGGTTTAGAAACTCCTGCAAACACACATCAGTTTAACTCCGTAAGTTGAATTCACACATTGAAGACTGTTCTGTTAGGTTGTTCCGTTTTGGTTTTAGAAGCAGATATTTCTCAATACCGCGTTTGCTCCCATTCACCCCGGTAAAATGAAACGCAGCTCCTGAAAGAAACGTGCTTCTCACTCTCTGATTCTGAAGGCAGATTCAACTCCCTTAGCTGAGCGAACACCCAGCAGAGCAGTTTGCAAGATATGTTCTTTTTGTGTTTTAGACGGAGATTTCCAGCTATTCCTGGAATGCCTGGATTTGGCAGGTGAAATGCGTTTTCCACTTCTTCACTGAAAGAGTTTAGAAACTCCTGCAAACACACATCAGTTTAACTCCGTAAGTTAAATGCACACATTGAAGACCGTTCGGTTAGGTAGCTCCGTTTTGGTTTTAGAAGCAGATATTTCTCAATACCGCGTTTGCTTTGATTCACCCGTTTATAACGAAAAGCAGCTCCTGGAAGAAACGTGCTTTTCACTCTCTGATTCTGAAGCCGGATTCAACTCTTTTAGCTGAGCGAACACCAAGCAGAGCAGTTTGCAAGATCCGTTCTTATTGTGTTTCAGACGGAAATTTCCACCTATCTCTTTAATGCCTGGATTTTGCTGGGAAACTACGTTTTCCACTTCATCACAGAAAGGGTTTAGAAACTCCTGCAAACACACATCAGTGTAACTCCGTAAGTTGAATGCACACATGGAAGACTGTTCTGTTAGGTAGCTCCGTTTTGGTTTTAGAAGCAGATATTTCTCAATACCGCGTTTGCTCCCATTCACCCGGGGATAAAAAAACGAAGCTCCTGAAAAAAACGTGCTTCTCACTCTCTGATTCTGAAGGCGGATTCAACTCCCTTAGCTGACCGAACACCCAGCAGAGCAGTTTGCAAGATACGTTCTTTTTGTGTTTTAGACGGAGATTTCCAGCTATTTCTTGAATGCCAAAATTTGGCTTGGAAAATGCGTTTTCCACTTCTTCACAGAAAGGGTTTAGAAACTCCTGCAAACACACATCAGTTTAACTCCGTAAGTTGAATGCACACATTGAAGACCGTTCTGTTAGGTATATCCGTTTTGGTTTTAGAAGCAGATATTTCTCAATACCGCGTTTGCTCCCATTCACCCGGGTATAACGAAACGCAGCTCCTGGAAGAAACGTGCTTCTCACTCTCTGATTCTTAAGGCGGATTCAACTCCCTTAGCTGACCGAACACCCAGCAGCGCAGTTTGCAAGATCCGTTCTTTTTGTGTTTTAGACGGAGATTTCCAGCTATTTGATGAATGCCTGGATTTGGCTGGGAAAATGCGTTTTCCACTTCTTCACTGAAAGGATTTAGAAACTCCTGCAAACACACATCAGTTAAACTCCGTAAGTTGAATGCATACATTGAAGACGGTTTTGTTAGGTAGCTCCGTTTTGTTTTTAGTAGCAGATATTTCTCAATACCGCGTTTGCTTCGATTCTCCCGGTTATAACGAAACGCAGCTGCTGGAAGAAACGTGCTTCTCACTCTCTGATTCTGAAGGCGGATTCAACTCCCTTAGCTGAGCGAACACCCAGCAGAGCAGTTTGCAAGATACGTTCTTTTTGTGTTTTAGACGTAGATTTCCAGCTATCTCTTGAATGCCAAAATTTGGCTGGAAAATACGTTTTTCACTACTTCACAGAAATGGCTTAGAAACTCCTGCAAACACACATCAGTTTTACTCCGTAAGTTGAATGCACACATTGAAAACCGTTCTGTTAGATAGGTCCGTTTTGGTTTTAGAGGCAGATATTTCTGAATACCGCGTTTGCTCCCATTCACCCGGGTATAACGAAACGCAGCTCCTGGAAGAAACGTGCTTCTCACTCTCTGATTCTGAAGACGGATTCAACTCCCTTAGCTGAGCGAACACCCAGCAGAGCAGTTTGCAAGATACGTTCTTTTCTTGTTTTAAACGGAGATATCTAGGTATTTCTTGAATGCCTGGATTTGGCTGGGAAGATCCGTTTTCCACTTCTTCACTGAAAGGGTTTAGAAACTCCTACAAACACACATCACTTTAAGTCCGTAAGTTGAATGCACACACTGAAGACCGTTCTGTTAGGTAGCTCCGTTTTGGTTTTAGAAGCAGATATTTCTCAATACCGCGTTTGCTCCGATTCACCCGGTTATATCAAAACGCAGCTCCTGGAAGAAACTTTCTTCTCACTCTTTAATTCTGCAGGCGGATTCAACTTCTTAGGTGAGTGAACACCCAGCAGAGCTGTTTGAAAGATGCGTCCTTTTCGTGTTTTAGACGGAGATTTCCAGCTATCTCTTGAATGCCTGGATTTGGCTAGGAAATTACATTCTCCACTTCTTCACAGGAAGGGTTTAGAAACTCCTGCAAACACACATCAGTTTAACTCAATAAGTTGAATGCACACATTGAAGACCGTTCTGTTAGATAGCTCCGTTTCGGTTTTAGAGGCAGATATTTCTCAATTCCGCGTTTGCTCCCATTCACCCTGGTATAACTTAACGCAGCTCCTGGAAGAGACGTGCTTCTCACTCTCTGATTCTGAAGGCGGATTCAACTCCCTTACCTGAGCGATCATCCAGCAGAGCAGTTTGCAAGATAGGTGTTTTTTGTGTTTTAGATGGAGATTTCCAGCTATCTCTTGAATGCCTGGATTTTGCTGGCAAAATACGTTCCCCACTACCTCACAGAAATGGCTTAGAAACTTCTGCAAACAAACATCAGTTTAACTCCGTAAGTTGAATGCACACATTGAAGACCGTTCTGTTAGGTAACTCCGTTTTGGTTTTAGAAGCAGATATTTCTCAATACCGCATTTGCTCCCATTCACCCGGGGAAAAAGAAACGGAGCTCCTGGAAGAGACGTGCTTCTCACTCTCTGATTCTGAAGGCAGATTCAACTCTCTTAGCTGAGCGAACACCCAGCAGAGCAGTTTGCAAGATACGTTCCTTTTGTGTTTTAGACGAAGATTTCCAGCTATCTCTTGAATGCCTGGATTTTGCTGGGAATATATGTTCTCCACTACTTCACAGAAAGTGTTTAGAAACTCCTGCAAACACACATCAGTTTAACTCCATAAGTTGAATGCCCACATTGAAGACCGTTCTGTTAGGTAGCTTCGTTTTGGTTTTAGAAGCAGATATTTTTCAATACTGCGTTTGCTCCCATTCACCCGGGTATAACAAAATGCAGCTCCTGGAAGAAACGTGCTTCTCACTCTCTGATTCTGAAGGCGGATTCAACTCCCTTAGCTGAGCGAACACCCAGCAGAGCAGTTTGCAAGATACGTTCTTTTTGTGTTTTAGACGGAGATTTCCAGCTATTTCTTGAATGCCTGAATTTGGCTGGGAAAATGCTTTTTCCACTTCTTCACTGAAATGGTTTAGAAACTCCTACAAACACAAATCAGTTTAACTCCCTAAGTTGAATGCACACATTGAAGACCGTTCTGTTAGGTGGCTCAGTTTTGGTTTTAGAAGCAGATATTTGTCAATACCGCGTTTGCTCCGATTCACCCGGTTATATCGAAACGCAGCAGCTGGAAGAAACTTGCTTCTCACTCTCTGATTCTGAAGGCGGATTCAACTCCCTTAGCTGAGCGAACACCCAGCAGAGCCGTTTGAAAGATACGTTCTTCTTGTGTTTTAAACAAAGATTTCCAGTTATCTCTTGAATGCCTGGATTTGGCTGGGAATATACGATTTCCACTTATTCACAGAAAGGGTTAAGAAACTCCTGCACACACACATCAGTTTAACTCCGTAAGTTGAATGCACACATTGAAGACCGTTCTGTTAGGTAACTCCGTTTTGGTTTTAGAAGCAGATATTTCTCAATCCGCGTTTGCTCCCATTCACCCGGGTATAACGAAACGCAGCTCCTGGAAGAAACGTGCTTCTCACTCTCTGATTCGGCAGGCGGATTCAACTTTCTTAGGTGATCGAACACCCAGCAGAGCAGTTTGAAAGATGCGTTCTTTTTGTGTTTTATACGGAGATTTCCAGCTATCTCTTGAATGCCTGGATTTGGCTGGGAATATACGTTTTCCACTTCTTCACAGGAAGGGTTTAGAAACTCCTGCAAACACACATCAGTTTAACTCAATAAGTTGAATGCACACATTGAAGACCGTTCTGTTAGATAGCTCCGTTTCGGTTTTAGAGGCAGATATTTCTCAATACCGCGTTTGCTCCCATTCACCCGGGTATAACTTAACGCAGCTCCTGGAAGAGACGTGCTTCTCACTCTCTGATTCGGAAGGCGGATTCAACTCCCTTACCAGTGCGAACACCCAGCAGAGCAGTTTGCAAGATACGTTCTATTTGTGTTTTATTCGGAGATTTCCAGCTATCTCTTGAATGCCTGAATTTGGCTGGGAAAATACGTTTTCCACTTCTTCACAGAAAGAATTTAGAAACTCCTGCAAACACACATCAGTTTAACTCCGTAAGTTGAATGCACACATTGAAGACCGTTCTGTTAGGTAGCTCCGTTTTTGTTTTAGAGCAGATATTTCTCAATACCGCGTTTGCTCCCATTCACCCGGGTATAACGAAACGCAGCTCTTGGAAGAAACGTGCTTTTCACTCTCTGATTCTGAAGGCGGATTCAACTCCCTTAGCTGAGCGAACACCCAGCAGAGTAGTTTGAAAGATACGTTCTTTTTGTGTTTTAGACGGAGATTTCCATCTATCTCTTGAATGCCTGGATTTGGCTAGGAAAATACGTTCTCCACTTCTTCACAGAAAGGGTTTAGAAACTCCTGCAAACAAACATCAGTTTACCTTTGTAAGTTTAATGCACACATTGAAGTCCGTTCTGTTAGGTAGCTCCGTTTTGGTTTTAGAAGCAGATATTTCTCAGTAGCGCGTTTGCTCCCATTTACACGGGTATAACGAAACGCAGCTGCTGGAAGAAACGTGCTTCTCACTCTCTGATTCGAAAGGCGGATTCAACTCCCTTAGCTGAGCGAACACCCAGCAGAGCAGTTTGCAAGATACGTCCTTTTTGTGTTTTAGATGGAGATTTCCAGCTATCGCTTGAATGCCTGGATTTTGCTGGGAAAATACGTTCTCCACTACTTCACAGAAAGGGTTTAGAAACTCCTGCAAACACACATCAGTTTAAATCCATAAGTTGAATGCCCACATATAAGACCGTTCTGTTAGGTAGCTCCGTTTTGGTTTTAGAAGCAGATATTTCTAAATACCGCGTTTCTTCCCATTGACCCGGATATTACGAAATGCAGCTCCTGGAAGAAACGTGCTTCTCACTCTCTGATTCTGAAGGCGGATTCAACACCCTTAGCTGAGCGAACACCCAGCAGAGCAGTTTTCAACATACGTTCTTTTTGTGTTTTAGACGGAGATTTCCAGCTATTTCTTGAATGCCTGGATTTAGCTGGGAAAATTTGTGTTCCACTTTTAAACACAAAGGGTTTAGAAACTCCTGCAAACACACATCAGTTTAACTCCGTAAGTTGAATGCACACATTGAAGACCGTTCTGTTAGGTAGCTCCGTTATGGTTTTAGAAGCAGATATTTCTCAATAAGGCCTTTGCTTCCATTCACCCGGGTATAACGAAACGCAGCTACTGGAAGAATCGCGGTTCTCACTCTCTGATTCTGAAGGCGGATTCAACTCCCTGAGCTGAGCGAACACCAAGCAGAGCAGTTTGCAAGATACGTTCTTTTTGTTTTTTAGACGGAGATTTCCAACTATTTCTTGAATGCATGGATTTGGCTGGGAAAATGTGTTTTCCACTTATTAACACAAAGGGTTTAGAAACTCCTGCAAACACACATCAGTTTAACTCCCTAAGTTGAATGCACCCATTGAAGACCGTTCTGTTAGGTAGCTCCGTTTCGGTTTTAGAAGCAGATATTTCTCAATACCGCGTTTGCTCCCATTCACCCGGGTATAACGAAACGCAGCTCCTGGAAGAAACGTGTTTCTCACTCTCTGATTCTGAAGGCGGATTCAACTCCCTTACCTGAGCGAACACCCAGCAGAGCACTTTGCAAGAAACGTTCTATTTGTCTTTTAGACGGAGATTTCCAGCTATTTCTTGAATGCCTTGATTTAGATGGGAAAATGTGTTTTCCACTTCTTAACACAAAGGGTTTACAGACTCCTGCAAACACACATCAGTTTAACTCCGTAAGTTGAATGCACACACTAAAGACCGTTCTTTTAGGTAGCTCCGTTTTGGTTTTAGAAGCAGATATTTCTCAGTACCGCGTTTGCTTCCATTCACCCGGGTATAACGAAACGCAGCTCCTAGAAGAATCGTGCTTCTCACTCTCTGATTCTGAAGGCGGATTCAACTCCCTTAGCTGAGCGAACACCCAGCAGATCAGTTTGCAAGATACGTTCTTTTTGTGTTTTAGACGGAGATTTCCAGCTATTTCTTGAATGCCTGGATTTAGCTGGGAAAATTAGTTTTCCACTTCTTAACACAAAGGGTTTAGAAACTCTTGCAGACACACATCAGTTTAACTCCGTATGTTGAATGCACACATTGAAGTCCGTTCTGTTAGGTAGCTCCGTTTTGGTTTTAGATGCAGATATTTCTCAGTACCGCGTTTGCTCCCATTCACACGGGTATAACGAAACGCAGCTCCTCGAAGAAACGTGCTTCTCACTCTCTGATTCGGAAGGCGGATTCAACTCCCTTAGCTGAGCGAACACCCAGCAGAGCAGTTTGCAAGATACGTCCTTTTCATGTTTTAGATGGAGATTTCCAGCTATCTCTTGAATGCCTGGATTTTGCTGGGAAAATACGTTCTCCACTAATTCACAGAAAGGGTTTAGAAACTCCTGCAAAAACACATCAGTTTAAATCCATTAGTTGAATGCCCACATAGAAGACCGTTCTGTTAGGTAGCTCCGTTTCGGTTTTAGAAGCAGATATTTCTCAATACCGCGTTTGCTCTTATTCACCCGGATATAACGAAATGCAGCTCCTGGAAGAAACGTGCTTCTCACTCTCTGATTCTGAAGGCGGATTCAACACCCTTAGCTGAGCGAAAACCCAGCAGAGCAGTTTTCAACATACGTTCTTTTTGTGTTTTAGACGGAGATTTCCAGCTATTTCTTGAATGCCTGGATTTAGCTGGGAAAATTTGTGTTCCACTTTTAAACACAAAGGGTTTAGAAACTCCTGCAAACACACATCAGTTTAACCCCGTAAGTTGAATGCACACATTGAAGACCGTTCTGTTAGGTAGCTCCGTTTTGGTTTTAGAAGCAGATATTTCTCAATAGGGCGTTTGCTTCCATTCACCCGGGTATAACGAAACGCAGCTACTGGAAGAATCGCGGTTCTCACTCTCTGATTCTGAAGGCGGATTCAACTCCCTAAGCTGAGCGAAAACCCAGCAGAGCAGTTTGCAAGATACGTTCTTATTGTTTTTTAGACGGAGATTTCCAGCTGTTTCTTGAATGCATGGATTTGGCTGGGAATATACGTTCTTCACTACTTCACACAAAGGATTTAGGAACTCCTACAAACACACATCAGTTTATCTCCGTAAGTTGAATGCCCACATTGAAGACCGTTCTGCTATGTAGCTCCGTTTTGATTTTAGAAGCAGATATTTCTCAATACCGAGATTTCTACCATTCACCCAGGTATAACGAAACGCAGCTCCTGGAAGAAACGTGCTTCTCACTCTCTGATTCTGAAGGCGGATTCAACTCCCTTAGCTGAGCGAACACCCAGCAGAGCAGTTTGCAAGATACGTTCTTTTTGTGTTTTAGACGGAGATTTCCAGCTATTTCCTGAATGCCTGGATTAGGCTGGGAAAATGTGTTTTCCACTTCTTAATACAAAGGGTTTAGAAACTCCTGCAAACACAAATCAGTTTAACTCCTTAAGTTGAATGCACATATTGAAGACCGTTCTGTTAGGTAGCTCCGTTTTGGTTTTAGAAGCAGATATTTCTCAATACCGCGTTTGCTTCCATTCACCCGGGTATAAAGGAACGGAGCTCCTGGAAGAATCGTGCTTCTCACTTTTTGATTCTGAAGGCGGATTCAACTCCCTTAGCTGAGCGAACAGCCAGCAGAGCAGTTTGCAGAATACGTTCTTTTTGTGTTTTAGACGGAGATTACCAGCTATTTCTTGAATGCCTAGATTTGGCTGGGAAAATGCGATTTCCACTTCTTCACAGAAAGGGTTTAGAAACTCCTGCAAACACACATCAGTTTAACTCCGTAAGTTGAATGCACACATTGAAGACCGTTTTGTTAGGTAGCTCCGTTTTGGTTTTAGAAGCAGATATTTCTCAATACCGCGTCTGCTCCCATTCACCTGGGTATAACGAAACGCAGATCCTGAATGAAACGTGCTTCTCACTCTCTGATTCTGAAGGCGGATTCAACTCCCTTTGCTGAGCGAACACCCAGCAGAGCACTTTGCAAGATATGCTCTTTTTGTGTTTTAGACGGAGATTTCCAGCTATTTCTAGAATGCCTGGATTTGGCTGGGAAAATGCTTTTTCCACTTCTTCACTGAAAGGGTTTATAAACTCCTACAAACACACATCAGTTTAACTCCGTAAGTTGAATGCACACATTGAAGACCGTTCTGTTAGGTAGCTCCGTTCTGGTTTCAGAAGCAGATATTTCTCAATACCGCGTTTGCTCCGATTTACCCCGTCATATCGAAACGCAGCTCCTGGAAGAAACTTGCTTCTCACTTTCTGATTCGGAAGGCGAATTCCACTTCCTAAGCTGAGCGAACACCCAGCAGAGCAGTTTGAAAGATACGTTCTTTTTCTGTTTTAGACGGAGATTTCCAGCTATCTCTTGAATGCCTGGATTTTGCTGGGAATATACGTTTTCCACTTCTTCACAGAAAGGGTTTAGAAACTCCTACAAACACACATCAGTTTAACTCCATAAGTTGAATGCATACATTGAAGACAGTTCTGTTAGATAGCTCCGAATCGGTTTTAGAGGCAGATATTTCTCAATACCGCGTTCGCTCCCATTCACCCGGGTATAATGAAACGCAGCTCCTGGAAGAAACGTGCTCCTCACTCTCTGATTCTGAAGGCGGATTGAACTCCCTTAGCTGAGCGAACTCCCAGCAGAGCAGTTTGCAAGATAGGTTCTTTTTGTGTTTTAGACAGAAATTTCCAGCTATCTCTTGAATGCCTGGATTTGGCTAGGAAAATACGTTTTCCACTTCTTCACTGAAAGGGTTTAGAAACTCCTGCAAACACACATCAGTTTACCTCCGTAAGTTGAATGCACACATTTACGTCCGTTCTGTTAAGTAGCCCCGTTTTGGTTTTAGAAGCCGATATTTCTCAATACCGCGTTTGCTCCCATTCACACGGGTATAACGAAACGCAGCTCCTGGAACAAACGTGCTCCTCACTCTCTGATTCTGAAGGTGGATTCAACTCCCTTAGCTGAGCGAACACCCAGCAGAGCAGTTTGCAAGATACGTTCTTTTTGTGTTTTAGACGGAGATTTCCAGCTATTTCTTGAATGCCTGGATTTAGCTGGGAAAATTTGTGTTCCACTTCTTAACACAAAGGGTTTAGAAACTCGTGCAAACACACATCAGTTTAACTCCGTAAGTTAAATGCACACATTGAAGACCGTTCTGTTATGTAGCTCCGTTTCGGTTTTAGAGGCAGATATCTCTCAATACCGCGTTTGCTCCCATTCACCCGGGTATAACGAAACGCATCAACTGGAAGAAACGTGCTTCTCACTCTGTGATTCTGAAGGCGGATTCAACTCCCTTAGCTGAGCGAACACCCAGCAGAGCAGTTTGAAAGATACGTTCTTTTTGTGTTTTAGACGGAGATTTCCAGCAATCTCTTGAATGCCTGGATTGGCTAGGGAAATACGTTTTCCAATTCTTCACAGAAAGGGTTTAGAAACTCCAGCAAACACACATCAGTTTAACTCCGTAAGTTGAATGCACACATTGAAGACCGTTCTGTTAGGTAGCTCCGTTTTGGTTCTAGAAGCAGATATTTCTCAATACCGCGTTTGCTCCGATTCACCCGGTTATAACGAAACGCAGCTCCTGGAAGAAACTTGCTTCTCACTCTCTGATTCTGAAGGCGGATTCAACTCCCTTAGCTGAGCGAACACCCAGCAGAGCAGTTTGCAAGATGCGTTCTTTTGTGTTTTAGACGGAGATTTCCCGCTATCTCTTGAATTCCTGGATTTGGCTGGGAAAATACGTTTTCCAGTTCTTCACAGGAAGGGTTTAGAAACTCCTGCAAACACACATCAGTTTAACTCCGTAAGTTGAATGCACACATTGAGGACCGTTCTGTTAGGTAGCTCTTTTTTGGTTTTAGAAGCAGATATTTCTCAATACCGCGTTTGCTCCCATTCACCCGGGTATAACGAAACGCATCTCCTGGAAGAAAAGTGCTTCTCACTCTCTGATTCTGAAGGCGGATTCAACTCCCTTAGCTGAGCGAAAACCCAGCAGAGCAGTGTGCAGGATACGTTCTTTTTGTGTTTTAGACAGAGATTTCCAGCTATTTCTTGAATGCCTGGATTTGGCTGAGAAAATGCGTTTTCCACTTCTTCACAGAAAGGTTTTAGAAACTCCTGCAAACACACATCAGTTTATCTCCGTAAGTTGAATGCACATATTGAAGACCGTTCTGTTAGGTAGCTCCGTTTTAGTATTAGAAGCAGATATTTCTCAATACAGCCTTTGCTTCCATTCACCCGGGTATAAAGAAACGCAGCTCCTGGAAGAAACGTGCTTCTCACTCTCTGATTCTGAAGGCAGATTCAACTCCCTTAGGTGAGCGAACACCCAGCCGAGTAGTTTACAAGATACGTTCTTTTTGTGTTTGAGACGGAGATTTCCAGCTATTTCTTGAATGCCTGGATTTGGCTGGGAAAATGCGTTTTCCACTTCTTCACAGAAAGGGTTACAAACTCCTGCAAACACACATCAGTTTAACTTTGTAAGTTGAATGCACACATTGAAGACCGTTCTGTTAGGTAGCTCCGTTTTGGTTTTAGAAGCAGATATTTCTCAATACCGTGTTTGCTCCCATGCTCCCGGGTATAACAAAATGCGGCTCCTTGAAGAAACGTGCTTCTCACTCTCTGATTCTGAAGGCGGATTCAACTCCCTTAGCTGAGCGAACACCCAGCAGAGCAGTTTGCAAGGTACGTTCTTTTTGTGTTTGAGACGGAGATTTCCAGCTATCTCATGTATGCCTGGATTTGACTGGGAAAATAATTTGTCCACTTCTTCACAGAAAGGGTTTAGAAACTCCTGCAAACACACATCAGTTGTACTCCATATGTTGAATGCACACATTGAAGACCGTTCTGTTAGGTAGCTCCGTTTCGGTTTTAGATGCAGATACTTCTCAATACCGCGTTTGCTCCCATTCACCCGCGTATAACTTAACGCAGCTCCTGGAAGAGACGTGTTCTCATTGTCTGATTCTGAAGGCGGATTCAGCTCCCTTAGCTGAGCGAACACCCAGCAGAGCAGTTTGCAAGATACGTTCTTTTTGTGTTTTAGACGGAGATTTCCAGCTATCTTTTGAATGCCTGGATTTGGATAGGGAAAAACGTTTTCCACTTCTTCACAGAAAGGGTTTAGAAACTCCTGCAAACACACATCAGTTTAACTCCGTAAGTTGAATGCACACGTTGAAGACCGTTCTGTTAGGTAGCTCCGTTTTGGTTTTAGAAGCAGATATTTCTCAATACCGCGTTTGCTCTGATTCACCCGGTTATAACGAAACGCAGCTCCTGGAAGAAACGTGCTTCTCACTCTCTGATTCTGAAGGCGGATTCAACTCCCTTAGCTGAGCGAACACCCAGCAGAGCAGTTGGCAAGATGCGTTCTTTATTGTTTTAGACGGAGATTTCCAGCTATCTCTTGAATGCCTGGATTTGGCTGGGAAACTACGTTTTCCACTTCTTCACAGGAAGGGTTTAGAAACTCCTGCAAACACACATCTGTTTAACTCCGTAAGTTGAATGCACACATTGACGACCGTTCTGTTAGGTAGCTCCTTTTCGGTTTTAGAGGCAGATATTTCTCAATACCGCGTTTGCTCCCATTCACCCGGGTATAACTTAACGCAGCTCCTGGAAGAGACGTACTTCTCATTGTCTGATTTTGAAGGCGGATTCAGCTCCCTTAGCTGAGCGAACACCCAGCAGAGCAGTTTGCAAGATACGTTCTTTTTGTGTTTTAGACGGAGATTTCCAGCTATTCCTTGAATGCCTGTATTTGGCTGGGAAATTGCGTATTCCACTTCTTCACAGAAAGGGTTTAGAAACTCCTGCAAACACACATCAGTTTTACTCCATAAGTTGAATGCACACATTGAAGACCGTTCGGTTAGGTAGCTCTTCTTTGGTTTTAGAAGCAGATATTTCTCAATACCGCGTTTGCTCCCATTCACCCGCGTATAACAAAACGCAGCTCCTGGAAGAAACGTGCTTCTCACTCTGTGATTCTGAAGGCGGATTCAACTCCCTTAGCTGAGCGAACACTTAGCAGAGCAGTTTGAAAGATACGTTCTTTTTTTGTTTTAGACGGTGATTTCCAGCTATCTCTTGAATGCCTGGATTTGGCTAGGGAAATACGTTTTCCACGTCTTCACAGAAAGGGTTTAGAAACTCCTGCAAACACACATCAGTTCAACTCCGTAAGTTGAATGCACACATTGAAGACCGTTTTGTTAGGTTGCTCTGTTTTGGTTTTAGAAGCAGATATTTGTCAATACCGCGTTTGCTCCCATTCACCCGGGTATAACTTAACGCAGCTCCTGGAAGAGACGTGCTTCTCATTCTCTGATTCTGTAGGCGGATTCAACTCCCTTAGCTGAGCGAACACCCAGCAGAGCAGTTTGCAAGATACGTTCTTTTTGTATTATAGACGGAGATTTCCAGCTATCTCTTGAATGCCTGGATTTGGCTGGGAAAATACGTTTTCCACTTCTTCACAGAAAGAATTTAGAAACTCCTGCAAACACACATCAGTTTACCTCCGTAAGTTGAATGCACACATTGAAGACCGTTCTGTTAGGTAGCTCCGTTTTTGTTTTAGAAGCAGATATTTCTCAATACAGCGTTTACTCCCATTCACTCTGGGATATCCAAACGCAGCTTCTAGAAGAAATTGGCTTCTCACTCTCTGAATCTCAAGGCAGATTCAACTCCCTGAGGTAAGCGAACACACAGCAGAGAAGTCTGAAGGATACGTTCGTTTTGAGTTTTAGACGGAGATTTACCGCTATTTCTGAAATGCTTGGATTTGGCTGGAAAAATGCGTTTTCCGCTTTTTCACAGAAAGGGTTTACAAACTCCTGCAAACACGCATCAGTTTATCTCTGTAACTTGAATGCACACATTGAAGGCCGTTCTGTTAGGTTGCTCCGTTTTGGTTTTAGAGGCAGATATTTCTCAATAAAGCGTTGACTCCCATTCACTCTGGAATATCCAATCCCAGGTCCTAGAAGAAACGCGCTTCTCTCAGAATCTCAAGGCATATTCAACTCCCTGAGGTAAGCGAACACACAACAGAGCAGTCTGAAGGATACGTTCGTCTTGAGTTTCAGACGGAGATTTACAGCTATTTCTGAAATGATTGGATTTCCCTGGAAAAATGCGTTTTTCGCTTCTTCACAGAAAGGGTTTACAAACTCCTGCAAACACACATCAGTTTACATCTGTAGGTTGAACGCACACACCGAAGGCCGTTCTGTTAGGTTGCTCCGTTTTGGTTTTAGAAGCAGATATTTCTCAATACAGCGGTTACTGCCATTCACTCTGGAATATCCAAATGCAGCTCCTTGTAGAATCGCGCTTCTCACTCTCTGAATCTCCAGGCAGATTCAACTCCCTCAGGTAAGCGAACACACACCAGAGCAGTCTGAAGGATACGTTCGTTTTCAGTTGTAGACGGAGATTTACCGCTATTTCTGAAATGCTTGGATTTGGCTGGAAAAATGCGTTTTCCGCTTCTTCACAGAAAGGGGTTACAAACTCCTGCAAAAACGCATCAGTTTAACTCTGTAACTTGAACGCACACATTGTAGGCCGTTCTTTTAGGTTGCTCCTTTTTGGTTTTAGAAGCAGATATTTCTCCAAACCGCGTTTACTCCCATTCACTATGGCATATCAAAACGCAGCTCCGAGAAGCAACGTGCTTTTCACTCTCTGAATCTAGAGGCAGATTCAACTTTCTTAGGTAAGCGAACACCCAGCAGAGCAGTCTGAAAGATAAGTTCCTTTTGTTTTTTAGACGGAGATTTACAGCTATTTGAAAAATTCTTGCATTTGGCTTGGAAAATGCTTTTTCCGCTTCTTCACAGAAAGTGTTCAGAACCTCCTGCAAACACACATCACTTTAACTCTTTACGTTGAACACACACATTGAAGGCCGTTCTGTTAGGTTGCTTTGTTTAGGCTTTAGAAGCAGATATTTCTCCAAACCGCGTTTACTCCCAGTCACTCTGGCATGTCAAAACGGAGCTCCGAGAAGCAACGCGCTTCTCACTCTCTGAATCTAGAAGCAGATTCAACTCCCTTAGGTAAGCGAACACCCAGCAGAGCAGTCTGAAGGATACGTTCGTTTTGTGTTTTAGACGGAGATTTACAGCTATTTGGGAAATGCTTGCATTTGGCTGGGAAAATGCGTTTTCCGCTTATTCACAGAAAGGGTTTAGAAACTCCTGCAATCACACATCAGTTTAACTCTGTATGTTGAACGCACACATTGAAGGCCGTTCTGTTAGGTTGCTCCGTTTTGGTTTTAGAACCAGATATTTCTCCAAACCGCGTTTACTCCCATTCACTCTGGCATATCAAAACGCATCTCCGAGAAGCAACGTGCTTCTCACTCTCTGAATCTCAAGGCAGATTCAACTCCCTTAGGTAAGCGAACACACAGCAGAGCAGTCTGAAGGATACGTTCGTTTTGAGTTTTAGACGGAGATTTACCGCTATTTCTGAAATGCTTGGATTTGTCGGGAAAAATGCTTTTTCCGCTTTTTCACAGAAAGGGTTTACAAACTCCTGCAAACGCACAACAGTTTAACTCTGTAATTTGAACGCACACATTGAAGGCCGTTTTTTTAGGCTTCTACGTTTTGGTTTTAGAAGCAGATATTTCTCAATACAGCGTTTTCTCCCATTCACTCTGGAATATCCAAACGCAGCTCCTAGAAGAAACGCGCTTCTCACTTTCTGAATCTCAAGGCAGATTCAACTTCCTTAGGTAAAAGAACACACAGCAGAGCAGTCTAAAGGATACGTTCGTTTTGAGTTTCAGTCGGAGATTTAAAGCTATTTCTGAAATGCTTGGATTTGGCTGGAAAAATGCGTTTTCCGCTTATTCACAGAAAGGGTTTACAAACTCCTGCAAACACACATCAGTTTAACTCTATAAGTTGAACGAACACATTGAAGGCCGTTCTGTTAGGTTGCTCCGTTTTGGTTTTAGAAGCAGATATTTATCAATACAGCGTTTAATCCCATTCACTCTGAATATCCAAACGCAGCTCCTAGAAGAAACGCGCTTGTCACTCTTTGAATCTCAAGGCAAATTCAACTCCCTTAGGTAAGCGAACACACAGCAGAGTAGTCTGAAGGATACGTTCGTTTTGAGTTTTAGAGGGAGATTTACCGCTATTTCTGAAATGCTTGGATTTGGCTGGAAAAATGCGTTTTCTGCTTCTTCAAAAAAAAGGGTTTACAAACTCGTGCAAACACACATCAGTTTAACTCTATAAGTTGAACGCACACATTGAAGGCCATTCTGTTAACTTGCTCCGTTTTGGTTTTATAAGCAGATATATCTCAATACAGCGTTTACTCCCATTCACTCTGGAATATCCAAACGCAGCTCCTAGAAGAAACGCGCTTCTCACTCTCTGAATCTCAAGGCAGATTCAACTCCCTTAGGTAAGCGAACACACAACGCTGCAGTCTGAAGGATACGTTCATTTTGAGTTTCAGACTGAGATTTTCAGCTATTTCTGAAATGCTTGGATTTGCCTGGAAATATGCGTTTTTCGCTTCTTCACAGAAAGGGTTTACAAACTCCAGCAAACACACATCAGTTTAACTCTGTAGGTTGAACGCACACACTGAAGGCCGTTCTGTTAAGTTGCTCCGTTTTGGTTTTAGAAGCAGATATTTCTCAAAACAGCGTTTACTCCCATTCACTCTGGGATATCCAAACGCAGCTCCTAGAAGGAACGCGCTTCTCACTCTCTGAATCTCAAGGCAGATTCAACTCCATCAGTAAGCGATCACACAGCAGAGCAGTCTGAAGGGTACGTTCGTTTGGAGTTTCAGATGGAGATTTACAGCTATTTCTGAAATGCTTGGACTTGGCTGGAAAAATCCGTTTTCCGCTTCTTCACAGAAAGTGTTTACAAACTCCTGCAAACACACATCAGTTTAACTCTGTAACTTGAACGCACACATTCAAGGTTGTTCTGTTAGGTTGCTCCGTTTTGGTTTTAGAGGCAGATATTTTTCAATACAGCGTTTACTCCCATTCACTCTGTAATATGCAAACGAAGCTCCTAGAGGAAACGTGCCTCTCACTCTCTGAATCTCAATACAGATTCAACTCCCTTAGGTAAGCGAACACACAGCAGAACAGTCGGAAGTATACGTTCGTTTTGAGTTTCAGACTTAGATTTACAGCTATTTCTGAAATGCTTGGATTTGGCTGGAAAAATGCGTTTTCTGCTTCTTCACAGAAAGGGTTTACAATTTCCTGCAAACACACATCAGTTTAACTCTGTAAGTTGAACGCACACATTGAAAGCCGTTCTGATAGGTTGCTCGGTTAACATTCACTCAGGAATATGCAAACGCAGCTCCTAGAAGAAACGCGCTTCTGACTCTCTGAATCTCAAGGCAGATTCAACTCCCTTCGGTAAGCGAACACACAGCAGAGCAGTCTGAAGGATACGTTCGTTTTGAGTTTTAGACGGAGATTTACAGCGATTTTTGAAATGCTTGCATTTGGCTTGAAAATGCGTTTTCCGCTTCTTCACAGAAAGGGCTTATAAACTCCTGCAAACACACATCAGTTTAACTCTGTAAGTTGAACGCACACATTGAAGGCCGTTCTGTTAGGATGCTCCGTTTTGGTTTTAGAAGCAGATATTTCTCAATACAGCGTTTACTCCCATTCACTCTGGAATATCCAAACGCAGCTCCTAGAAGAAACGCGCTTCTCACTCTCTGAATCTCAAGGCAGATTCAACTCCCTTAGGTAAGCGAACACACAGCAGAGCAGTCTGAAGGATAGGATCGTTTTGAATTTTAGACGGAGATTTACCGCTATTTCTGAAATGCTTGGATTTGGCTGGAAAAATGCGTTTTCCACTCTGTCACAGAAAAAGTTTACAAACTCCTTCCAACACACGTCAGTTTATCTCTGTAATTTGAACGCACATATTGAATGCCGTTCTTTTAGGTTGCTCCGTTTTAGTTTTAGAAGCAGATATTTATCAATACAGCGTTTACTCACATTCACTCTGGAATATCCAAACGCAGCTCCTAGAAGAAACGCGCTTCTCACTCTCTGAATCTCAAGGCAGATTCAACTCCCTTAGGAAAGCGAAAACACAGCAGAGCCGTCTGAAAAATACGTTCGTTTTGAGTTTCAGACTTAGATTTACAGCTATTTCTGAAATGCTTGGATTTGGCTAGAAAAATGCGTTTTCCGCTTCTTCACAGAAAGGGTTTACAATCTCCTGCAAACACACATCAGTTTAACTCTGTAAGTTGAACGCACACATTGAAGGCCATTCTGTTAACTTGCTCCGTTTTGGTTTTATAAGCAGATATATCTCAATACAGCGTTTACTCCCATTCACTCTGGAATATCAAAACGCAGCTCCTAGAAGAATCGCGCTTCTCACTCTCTGAATCTCAAGGCAGATTCAACGTCCTTAGGTAAGCGAGAACACAGCAGAACAGTCGGAAGGATACGATCCTTTTTAGTTTCAGACGGAGATTTACAACTATTCCTGACATGCTTGGATTTGGCTGGAAAAATGCGTTTTCCGCATCTTCACAGAAACCGTTTACAAACTCCTGCAAACACACATCAGTTAAACTTCGTAAGTTGAACGCACACATTGAAGGCCCTTCTTTTAAGTTGCTCCGTTTTGGTTTTAGAAGCAGATATTCCTCAATATAGCCTTTACTCCCATTCACCCCGGTATATCGAAACGCAGCTCCTGGAAGAAACGTGCTTCTCACTCTCCGATTCTGAAGGCGGATTCAACTCCCTGAGTTGAGCGAAAACCCAGGAGAGCAGTTTGCCAGATACGTTCGTTTTGTGTTTTATACGGAGATTTCAAGCTATTACTTGCATGCCTGGATTTGGCTTGGAAAATGTGTTTTCCACTTCTACACAGAAAGGCTTTAGAAACTCCTGCAAACACACATCCCTTTAACTCTGTAAGTTGAATGCACAACTCGAAAACCGTTCTGTTAGGTAGCTCAGTTTTGGTTTTAGAAGCAGATGTTTCTCAATACCGCCTTTGCTCCCATTCACCCGGGTATATCGAAACAGAGCTCCTGGAAGAAACGTGCTTCTCACTCTCTGATTCTGAAGGCGAAATCCACTCGCTGAGGTGAGCGAACACCCAGCACAACAGTTTGCCAGATACGTTCGTTTTGTGTCCTAGACGGAGATTTCCAGCTATTTCTTGAATGCCTGGATTTGGCTGGTAAAATGCTTTTTCCACTTATTCACAGAAAGGGTTTAGAAACTCCTGCAAACACACATCCGTTTAACTCTGATAGGTGAATGCACACATTGAAGACCGTTCTGTTAGGTAGCTCCGTTTTGGTTTTAGAAGCAGACATTTCTCAATACCGCGTTTGCTCCCATTCACCCGGGTATATTGAAACGCAGCTCCTGGGAGAAACGTGCTTCTCACACTCTGAATTTGAATGCGGATTCAACTCATTCAGTTGAGCGAACACTCAGCAGAGCAGTCTGCCAGATACGTTCGTTTTGTGTTACAGACGGAGATTTCCAGATATTTCTTGAATGCCCGGATTTGGCTGGGAAAATGCGTTTTCCAATTTTACAAAGAAAGGGTTTAGAAACTCCTGTAAACACACATCCGTTTAACTCTGTAAGTTGAATGCACACATTGAAGACCGTTCTGTTAGGTAGCTCCGTTTTGGTTTTAGAAGCAGATATTTCTCAATACCGCGTTAGCTCACATTCACCGGGGTATATCAAAACGCAGCTCCTGGAAGAAACTTGCTTCTGACTCTCTGATACTGAAGGCGGATTCAACTCCCTTAGTTGAGCGGACACCCAGCATAGCAGTTTCCAAGATATGTTCTTTTTGTGTTTTAGACGGAGATTTCAATCTATTTCTTGAATGCATGAATTTGGCCTGGAAAATGCGTTTTCCACTTCTTCACAGAAAGTGTTTAGAAACTCCTGCAAACACACATCAGTTTAACTTCGTAAGTTGAATGGACACATTGAAGAGCATTCTGTTAGGTGGCTCCGTTTTGGTTTTAGAAGCAGATATTTCTCAATACCGAGTTTGCTCCCATTCACCCGGGTATAAAGAAACGCAGCTCCTGGAAGAAACGTGCTTATAACTCTGTGATTCTGAAGGCGGATTCAGCTCCCTTAGCTGAGCGAAGACCCAGCAGAGCAGTTTGAAAGATACGTTCTTTTTGTGTTTGAGACGGAGATTTCCAGCTATTTCTTGAATGCCTGCATTTGGCTGGGAAAAGGCGTTTTCCACTTCTTCACAGAAAGGGTTTAGAAACTCCTGCAAACACACATCAGTTTAAATCCGTAAGTTGAATGCACACATCGAAGACCGTTCTGTTAGGTAGCTCCGTTTTGGTTTTAGAAGCAGATATTTCTCAATACCGGGTTTGCTCCCATTCACTTGGGCATAAGAAAACGCAGCTCCTAAAAGAAACGTGCTTCTCACTCTCTGATTCTGAAGGCGGATTCAACTCTTTTAGCTGAGCGACAACCCAGCAGAGCAGTTTGCAAGATACCTACTTTTCGTGTTTGAGACGGAGATTTCCAGCTATTTCTTAAATGCCTGGATTTGGCTGGGAAAATGCGTTTTCCACTTCTTCACAGAAAGGGTTTAGAAACGCCTGCAAACACACATCATTTTAACTCTGTAGGTTGAATGTAAATATTGAAGACCGTTCTGTTAGGTAGCTCCGTTTTGGTTTTAGAAGCAGATATTTCTCAATACCGCGTTTGCTCCCATTCACCCGGGTATAACGAAACGCAGCTCCTGGAAGAAACGTGCTTCTCACTCTCTGATTCTGAAGGCGGATTCAAATCCCTTAGCTGAGCGAACACCCAGCAGAGCAGTTTGCAAGATACGTTCTTTTTGTGTTTGAGACGGAGATTTCCAGCTATTTCTTGAATGCCTGGATTTGGCTGGGAAAATGCGTTTTCCACTTCTTCACAGAAAGGGTTTAGAAACTCCTGCAAACACACATCAGTTTAACTCCGTAAGTTGAATGCACACATTGAAGACCGTTCTGTTAGGTAGCTCCGTTTTGGATTTAGAAGCAGATATTTCTCAATACCGCGTTTGCTCCCATTCACCCGGGTATAACCAAACGCAGCTCCTGGAAGAAACGTGCTACTCACTCTCTGATTCTGAAGGCGGATTCAACTCCCTTAGCAGAGCGAACACCCAGCAGAGCAGTTCGCAAGATACGTTCTTTTTGTGTTTTAGACGGAGATTTCTAGCTATCTCTTGAATGCCGTGATTTGGCTGGAAATATACGTTTTCCACTTCTTCACAGAAAGGGTTTAGAGACTCCTGCAAACACACCTCAGTTTAGCTCCGTAAGTTGAATGCACACATTGAAGACCGTTCTGTTAGGTAGCTCCGTTTCGGTTTTAGAGGCAGATATTTCTCAATATTGCGTTTGCTTTCATTCACCCGGGTATAACTAAACGCAGCTCCTGGAAGAGACGTGCTTCTCATTCTCTGATTCTGAAGGCGGATTCAACTCCCTTAGCTGAGCGAACACCCAGCAGAGCAGTTTGCAAGATACCTTCTTTTTGTGTTTGAGACGGAGATTTCCAGCTATTTCTTGAATGCCTGGATTTGGCTGGGAAAATGCGTTTTCCACTTCTTCACAGAAAGGGTTTAGAAACTCCTGCAAACACACATCAGTTTAACTCCGTAAGATGAATGCACACATTGAAGACCGTTCTGTTAGGTAGCTCCGTTTTGGTCTTAGAAGCAGATATTTCTCAATACCGCGTTTGCTCCCATTCACCCGGGTATAACGAAACGCAGCTCCTGGAAGAAACGTGCTTCTCACTCTCTGATTCTGACGGCGGATTCAACTCCCTTAGCTGAGCGAACACCCCGCAGAGCAGTTTGCAAGATACGTTTTTTTTGTGTTTGAGACGGAGATTTCCAGCTATTTCTTGAATGCCTGGATTTGTCTTGGAAAATGCGTTTTCCACTTCTTCACAGAAAGGATTTAGAAACTCCTGCAAACACACATCAGTTTAACTCCGTAAGTTGAATGCACACATTGAAGACCGTTCTGTTAGGTAGCTCCGGTTTGGTTTTAGAAGCAGATATTTCTCAATACCGCGTTTGCTCCCATTCACCCGGGTATAACGAAACGCAGCTCCTGGAAGAAACGTGCTTCTCACTCTCTGATTCTGAAGGCGGATTCATCTCCCTTAGCTGAGCGAACATTCAGCAGAGCAGTTTGCAAGATACATTCTTTTTGTGTTTTGAGACGGAGATTTCCAGCTATTTCTTGAATGCCTGGATTGGGCTGGGAAAATGAGTTTTCCACTTCTTCACAGAAAGGGTTTAGAAACTCCTGCAAACACACATCAGTTTAACTCCGTAAGTTGAATGCACACATTGAAGACCGTTCTGTTAGGTAGCTCCGTTTTGGTCTTAGAAGCAGATATTGCTCAATACCGCGTTCGTTCCCATTCACCCGGGTATAACGAAACGCAGCTCCTGGAAGAAACGTGCTTCTCACTCTCTGATTCTGAAGGCGGATTCAACTCCCTTAGCTGAGCGAACACCCAGCAAAGCAGTTTGCAAGATACGTTCATTTTGTGTTTGAGACGGAGATTTCCAGCTATTTCTTGAATGCCTGGATTTGGCTGGGAAAATGCGTTTTCCACTTCTTCACAGAAAGGGTTTAGGAAATTGTGCAAACACACATCAGTTTAACTCTGTAAGTTGAATGCACACATTGAAGACCGTTCTGTTAGGTAGCTCCGTTTTGGTTTTAGAAGCAGATATTTCTCAATACCGCGTTTGCTCACATTCACCCGGGTATAACGAAACGCAGCTCCTGGAAACAACGTGATTCTCACTCTCTGACTCTGAAGGCAGATTCAACTCCCTCAGCTGAGCGAAAACCCAGCAGAGCAGTTTGCGAGATACGTTCCTTTTGTGTTTTAGACGGAGAATTCCAGCTATTTCTTGAATGCCTGGATTTGGCTGGGAAAATGCGTTTTCCACTTCTTCACAGAAAGGGTTTAGAAACTCCTGCAAACACACGTCAGTTTAACTCCGTAAGTTGAATGCACACATTGAAGACCGTTCTGTTACGTAGCTCCGTTTCGGTCTTAGAAGCAGATATTTCTCAATACCGCGTTTGCTCCCATTCACCCGGGTATAACGAAACGCAGCTCCTGGAAGAAACGTGCTTCTCACTCTCTGATTCTGAAGTCGGATTCAACTTCCTTAGCTGAGCGAACACCCAGCAGAGCAGTTTGCAAGATACGTTCCTTTTGTGTTTGAGACGGAGATTTCCAGCTATTTCTTCAATGCCTGCATTTGGCTGGGAAAATGCGTTTTCCACTTCTTCACAGAAAGGGTTTAGAAACTCCTGCAAACACACATCAGTTTAACTCCATAAGTTGAATGCACACATTGAAAACAGTTCTGTTAGGTAGCTCCGTTATGGTCTTAGAATCAGATATTGCTCAATACCGCGTTTGCTCCCATTCACCCGGGTATAAAAAAACGCAGCTCCTGGAAGAAACGTGCTTCTCACTCTCTGATTCTGAAGGCGGATTCAACTCCCTTAGCTGAGGGAACACCCAGCAGAGCAGTTTGCAAGATACGGTCTTTTTTGTTTTAGACGGAGATTTCCAGCTATTTCTTGAATGCCTGGATTTGGCTGGGAAAATGCGTTTTCCACTTTTTCACAGAAAGTGTTTAGAAACTCCTGCAAATACACATCAGTTAAACTCCGTATGTTGAATGGACACATTGAAGACCGTTCTGTTAGGTAGCTCCGTTTTGGTTTTAGAAGCAGATATTTCTCAATACCGCGTTTGCCCCCATTCACCCGGGTATAACGAAACACTGCTCCTGGAAGAAACGTGCTTTTCACTCTCTGATTCTAAAGGCGGATTCAAATCCCTTAGCTGAGCGAACACCCAGCAGAGCAGTTTGCAAGATACGTTCTTTTTGTGTTTTAGATGGAGATTTCCAGCTATTTCTTGAATGCCTGGATTTGGCTGGGAAAATGCGTTTTCCACTTCTTCACTGAAAGTGTTTAGAAACTTGTGCAAACACACATCAGTTTATCTCCGTAAGTTGAATGCACACATTGAAGACCGTTCTGTTAGGTAGCTCCGTTTTGGTTTTAGAAGCAGATATTTCTCAATACCGCGTTTGCTCCCTTTCACCCGGGTATAACGAAACGCAGCTCCTGGAAGAAACGTGCTTCTCACTCTCTGATTCTCAAGGCGGATTCGACTCCCTTAGCTGAGCGAACACCCAGCAGAGCAGTTTGCAAGATACGTTCATTTTGTGTTTTAGACAGAGATTTCCAGCTATCTCTTGAATGCCTGAATTTGGCTGGAAAAATACGTTATTCACTTCTTCACAGAAAGGGTTTAGAAACTCCTGCAAACACACATCAGTTTAACTCCGTAAGTTTAATGCACACATTGAAGACCGTTTAGTTAGGTAGCTCCGTTTTGGTCATAGAAGCAGATATTTCTCAATACCGCGTTTGCTCCCATTCACCCGGGTATAACCAAACGCAGCTTCTAAAAGAAACGTGCTTCTCACTCTCTGATTCTGAAGGCAGATTCAACCCCCTTAGCTGAGCGAACACCCAGCAGAGCAGTTTGCAAGATACGATCTTTTTGTGTTTTAGACGGAGATTTCCAGCTATCTCTTGAATGCCTGGATTTGGCTGGAAATATACGTTTTCCACTTCTTCACAGAAAGGGTTTTGAAACTCCTGCAAACACACATCAGTTTAACACCGTAAGTTGAATGCACACATTGAAGACCGTTCTGTTAGGTAGCTCCGTTTTGATTTTAGAAGCAGATAATTCTCAACACCGCGTTTGCTCCCATTCACCCGGGTATAACGAAACGCAGCTCCTGGAAGAAACGTGCTTCTCACTCTCTGATTCTGAAGGCGGATTCAACTTTCTTAGCTGAGCGAACACCCAGCAGTGCAGTTTGCAAGATGCGTTCTTCTTTTGTTTGAGACGGAGATTTTCAGCTATTTCTTTAATGCCTGGATTTGGCTGGGAAAATGCGTTTTCCACTTCTTCACAGAAAGGGTTTACAAACTCCTGCAAACACACATCAGTTTAACTCCGTATGTTGAATGCACACATTGAAGACCATTCTTTTTGGTAGCTCCGTTGTGGTTTTAGCAGCAGATATTTCTCAAAACCGGGTTTGCTCCCATTCACCCGGACATAACGAAATGCAGCTCCTGGAAGAAACGTGCTTCTCACTCTCTGATTCTGAAGGCGGATTCAACTCCCTTAGCTGAGCGAACACCCAGCAAAGCAGTTTGCAAGATACGTTCTTTTTGTGTTTTAGACGGAGATTTCCAGCTATTTCTTGAATGCCTGGATTTGGCTGGGAAAATGCGGTTTCCACTTCTTCACAGAAAGTGTTCAAAAACTCCTGCAAACACACATCAGTTTGACTCCGTAAGTTGAAGGCACACATTGAAGACCGTTCTGTTAGGTAGCTCCGTTTTGGTTTTAGAAGCAGATATTTCTCAATACCGCTTTTGCTCCCATTCACCCGGGTATAACGAAACGCAGCTCCTGGAAGAAACGTGCTTCTCACTCTCTGATTCTGAAGGCGGATTCAACTCTTTTTGCTGAGCGAACACCCAGCAGAGCAGTTTGCAAGATACGTTCTTTTTGTGTTTTAGACGGAGATTTCCAGCTATTTCTTGAATGCCTGGATTTGGCTGCGAAAATGCGTTTTCCACTTCTTCACAGAAAGGGTTTAGAAACTCCTGCAAACACACATCAGTTTAACTTCGTAAGTTGAATGCACACATTGAAGACCGTTCTGTTAGGTAGCTCCGTTTTGATTTTAGAAGCAGATAATTCTCAACACCGCGTTTGCTCCCTTACACCCGGGTATAACGAAACGCAGCTCCTGGAAGAAACGTGCTTCTCACTCTCTGATTCTGAAGGCGGATTCAACTTTCTTAGCTGAGCGAACACCCAGCAGTGCAGTTTGCAAGATGCGTTCTTTTTGTGTTTGAGACGGAGATTTCCAGCTATTTCTTGAATGCCTGGATTTGGCTGGGAAAATGCGTTTTATAATTCTTCACAGAAAGGGTTTACAAACTCCTGCAAACACACATCAGTTGCACTCCGTATGTTGAATGCACACATTGAAGACCATTCTTTTTGGTAGCTCCGTTGTGGTTTTAGAAGCAGATATTGCTCAATACCGCGTTTGCTCCCATTCACCCGGACATAACGAAACGCAGGTCCTGGAAGAAACGTGCTTCTCACTCTCTGATTCTGAAGGTGTATTCAACTCCCTCAGCTGAGCGAACATCCAGCAGAGCAGTTTGCAATATACGTTCTTTTTGTGTTTATACGGAGATTTCCAGCTATCTCTTGAATGCCTGGATTTGGCTGGAAATATACGTTTTGCACTTCTTCACAGAAAGGGTTTAGAAACTCCTGCACACACACATCAGTTTAACTCCGTAAGTTGAATGCACACATTGAAGACCGTTCTGTTAGGTAGCTCCGTTTCGGTTTTAGAAGCAGATATTTCTCAATACCGCGTTTGCTCCCATTCACCCGGGTTTAACTTAACGCAGCTCCTGGAATAGACGTGCTTCTCATTCTCTGATTCTGAAGGCGGATTCAACTCCCTTAGCTGAGCGAACACCCAGCAGAGCAGTTTGCAAGATACGTTCTTTTTGTGTTTTAGACAGAGATTTCCAGGTATTTCTTGAATGCCTAAATTTGGCCGGGAAAATGCGTTTTCCACTTCTTCACAGAAAGGTTTTAGAAACTCCTGCAAACACACATCAATTTATCTCCGTAAGTTGAATGCACACATTGAAGACCGTTCTCTTAGGTAGCTCCGTTTTGGTTTTAGAAGCAGATATTTCTCAATACCGCGTTTGCTTCCATTCACCCGGGTATAACGAAACACTGCTCCTGGAAGAAACGTGCTTCTCACTCTCTGATTCTGAAGGCGGATTCAACTTCCTTAGCTGAGCGAACACCCAGCAGAGCAGTTTGCAAGATACGTTCTTTTTGTGTTTTAGACGGACATTTCCAGCTATTTCTTGAATGCCTCGATTTGGCTGGGAAAATGGGTTTTCCACTTCTTCACAGAAAGGGTTTAAAAATTCCTACAAACACACATCAGTTTAACTCCGTAAGTTGAATGCACAAATTGAAGACCGTTCTGTTAGGTAGCTCCGTTTTGGTTTTAGAAGCAGATATTTCTCAATACCGCGTTTGCTCCCATTCACCCGGATATAACGAAACGCAGCTCCTGGAAGAAACGTGCTTCTCACTCTCTGATTCTGAAGGCGGATTCAACTCCCTTAGCTGAGTGAACACCCAGCAGAGCAGTTTGCAAGATACGTACTTTTTGTGTTTTAGACGGAGATTTCCAGCTATTTTTTGAATGCCTGGATTTGGCTGGGAAATTGCGTTTTCCACTTCTCCACATAAAGGGTTTAGAAACGCCTGCAAACACACATCAGTTTAACTCCGTATGTTGAATGCACACATTGAAGACCGTTCCGTTTGGCAGCTCCGTTTTGGTTTTAGAAGCAGATATTTAATTTCTCAATACCGCGTTTGCTCCCATTCACCCGGGTATACCGAAACGCAGCTCCTGGAAAAAACGTGCTTCTCACTCTCTGATTCTGAAGGCGGATTCACCTCCCTTAGCCGAGCGAACACCCAGCAGAGCAGTTTGCAAGATACGTTCTTTTTGTGTTTTAGACGGAGATTTCCAGCTATTTCTTGAATGCCTGGATTTGGCTGGCAAAATGCGTTTTCCACTTTTACACAGAAAGTGTTTAGAAACTCTTGCAAACACACGTCAGTTTAACTTCGTAAGTTGAAGGCACACATTGAAGACCGTTCTGTTAGGTAGCTCCGTTTTGGTTTTAGAAGCAGATATTTCTCAATACCGTTTTTGCTCCCATTCACCCGGTTATAACGAAACGCAGCTCCTGAAAGAAACGTGCTTCTCACTCTCTGATCCTGAAGGCGGATTCAACTCCCTATGCTGAGCGAACACCCAGGAGAGCAGTTTGCAACATACGTTCATTTTTTGTTTTATACGGAGATTTCCAGCTATCTCTTGAATGCCTGGATTTGGCTGGGAAAATACGTTTTCCACTTCTTCACCGAAAGGGTTTAAAAACTCCTGCAAACACACATCAGTTTAACTTCGTAAGTTGAATGCACCCATTGAAGACCGTTCTGTTAAGTAGCTCCGTTTTGGTTTTAGAAGCAGATATTTCTCAATACCGCGTTTGCTCCCATTCACCCGGATATAACGAAACGCAGCTCCTGGAAGAAACGTGCTTCTCACTCTCTGATTCTGAAGGCGGATTCAACTCCCTTAGCTGAGCAAACACCCAGCAGAGCAGTTTGCCAGATACGTACTTTTTGTGTTTTAGACGGAGATTTCCAGCTATTTCTTGAATGCCTGGATTTGGCTGGGAAAATTCGTTTTCCATTTCTTCATATAAAGGGTTTAGAAACGCCTGCAAACACACATCAGTTTAACTCCGTATGTTGAATGCACACAAAGAAGACCATTCTGTTTGGTAGCTCCGTTTTGGTTTTAGAAGCAGATATTTCTCAATACCGCGGTTGCTCCCATTCACCCGGGTAGAACGAAACGCAGGTCCTTGAAGAAACGTGCTTCTCACTCTCTGATTCTGAAGGCGGATTCAACTCTCTTAGCTGAGCGAACACCCAGCAGAGCCGTTTGCCAGATACGTTCCTTTTGTGTTTTAGACGGACATTTCCAGCTATTTCTTGAATGCCTGGATTTGGCTGGGAAAATGCGTTTTCCACTTCTTCACAGAAAGGGTTTAGAAACTCCTGCAAACACACATCAGTTTAACTCCGTAAGTTGAATGCACACATTGAAGACCGTTCTGTTAGGTAGCTCCGTTTTGGTCATAGAAGCAGATATTTCTCAATACCGCGTTTACTCCAATTCACCCGGGTATAACGAAACGCAGCTCCTGGAAGAAACGTGCTTCTCACTCTCTGATTCTGAAGGCGGATTCAACTCCCTTAGCTGAGCGAGCACCCAGCAGAGCAGTTTGCAAGATACGTTCTTTTTGTGTTTTAGACGGAGATTTCCAGCTATTTCTTGAATGCTTGGGTTTGGCTGGGAAAATGCGTTTTCCACTTCTTCACAGAAAGGGTTTAGAAACTCCTGCAAACACACATCAGTTTAACTCCGTCAGTTGAATGCACACATTGAAGACCGTTCTGTTAGGTAGCTCCGTTTTGGTTTTAGAAGCAGATATTTCTCAATACCGCGTTTGCTCTCGTTCACCCGGGTATAACGAAACGCAGCTCCTGGAAGAAACGTGCTTCTCACTCTCTGATTCTGAAGGCGGATTCACCTCCCTTAGCTGAGCGAACACCCAGCAGAGCAGTTTGCGAGATACGTTCTTTTTGTGTTTGAGACGGAGATTTTTAGCTATTTCGTGAATGCCTTAATTTTGCTAAGAAAATGCGTTTTCCACTTCTTCACATAAAGGGTTTAGAAACTCCTGCAAACACACATCAGTTTAACTCCGTATGTTGAATGCACACATTGAAGACCGTTCTTTTTGGTAGCTCCGTTCTGGTTTTAGAAGCAGATATTTATCAATACCGCGTTTGCTCCCATTCACCCAAGTATAACGAAATGCAGCTTCTGGAAGAAACGTGCTTCTCACTCTCTGATTCTGAAGGCGGATTCAGCTCCCTTACCTGAGCGAACACCCAGCAGAGCAGTTTGCAAGATATGTTTCTTTTGTGTTCTAGACGGAGATTTCGATCTATTTCTTGAATGCCTGGATTTGGCTGGGAAAATGCGTTTTCCACTTCTTCACAGAAAGGGTTTAGAAACTCCTGCAAACACACGTCAGTTTAACTCCGTAAGTTGAATGCACACATTGGAGACCGTTCTGTCATGTAGCTCCGTTTTGGTTTTAGAAGCAGATATTTCTCAATACCGCGTTTGCTCCCATTCACCCGGGTATAACGAAACGAAGCTCCTGGAAGAAACGTGGTTCTCACTCTCTGATTCTGAAGGCGGATTCAACTCCATTAGCTGTGCGAACACCCAGGAGAGCAGTTTGCATGATACGTTCATTTTGTGTTTTAGACGGAGATTTCCAGCTATCTCTTGAATGCCTGGATTTGGCTGGGAAAATACGTTTTCCACTTCTTCACAGAAAGTGTTTAGTAACTCCTGCAACAACACATCAGTTTAACTCCATCAGTTGAATGCACACATTGAAGACCGTTCTGTTAGGTAGCTCCGTTTTGGTTTTAGAAGCAGATATTTCTCAATACTGCATTTGCTTTCATTCACCCGGGTATAACGAAACGCAGCTCCTGGAAGAAAGGTGCTTCTCACTCTCTGATTCTGAAGGAGGATTCAACTCCCTTAGCTGAGCGAACACCCAGCAGAGCAGTTTGCAAGATACGTTCCTTTTGTGTTTTAGACAAAAATTTCCAGCTATTTCTTGAATGCCTGGATTTGGCTTGGAAATGCGTTTTCCACTTCTTCACAGAAAGGGTTTAGAAACTCCTGCAAACACACATCAGTTTAACTCCGTAAGTTGAATGCACACATTGAAGACCGTTCTGTTAAGTAGCTCCGTTTTGGTTTTAGAAGCAGATATTTCTCAATACCGCGTTTGCTCCCATTCACCCGGGTATAACGAAACGCAGCTCCTGGAAAAAACGTGCTTCTCACTCTCTGATTCTGAAGGCGGATTCAACTCCCTTAGCTGAGCGAACTCCCAGCAGAGCAGTTTGCAATATACGTGCTTTTTGTGTTTGAGACGGAGATTTCCAACTATTTCTTGAATACCTGGATTTGGGTGGGAAAATGCGTTTTCCGCTACTTCACAGAAAGGGTTTAGAAACTCCTGCAAACACACATCAGTTTAACTCCGTAAGTTGAATGCACACAATGAAGACCGTTCTTTTAGGTAGCTCCGTTTTGGTCATAGAAGCAGATATTTCTCAATACCGCCTTTGCTCCCATTCACCGGGGTATAACGAAACGCCGCTCCTGGAAGAAACGTGCTTCTCACTCTCTGATTCTGAAGGCGGATTCAACTCCCTTAGCTGAGCGAACACCCAGCAAAGCAGTTTGCAAGATACGTGCTCTTTGTGTTTTAGACAAAGATTTCCAGCTATTTCTTGAATGCCTGGATTTGGCTGGGAAAATGCCTTTTCCACTTCTTAACTAAAAGGGTTCAGAAACTCGTACAAAAACACATCAGTTTAACTCCGTACGTTGAATGCACACATTGAAGACGGTTCGGTTAGGTAGCTCCGTTTTGGTTTTAGAAGCAGATATTTCTCAATACCGCGTTTTCTCCGATTCACCCGGTTATAAAGAAACGCAGCTCCTGAAAGAAACGAGATTCTCACTCTCTGATTTTGAAGGCGGATTCAACTCTCTTAGCTGACCGAACACCCAGCAGAGCACTTTGCAAGATACGTTCTTTTTGTGTTTTAGACGGAGATTTCCAGCTATCTCTTGAATGCCTGGATTTGGCTGGGAAAATACGTTTTCCACTTCTTCACAGAAAGGGTTTAGAAACTCCTGCAAACACACATCTGTTTAACTCCGTAAGTTGAATGCACACATTGAAGACCGTTCTGTTAGGTAGCTCCGTTTTGGTTTTAGAAGCAGATATTTCTCAATACCGCATTAGATCCCATTCACCCGAGTATAACGAAACGCAGCTCCTGGAAGAAACGTGCTTCTCACTCTCTGATTCTAAAGGCGGATTCTACTCCCTTAGCTGAGCGAACACCCAGCAGAGCAGTTTGCAAGATACGTTCCTTTTGTGTTTGAGACAGAGATTTCCAGCTATTTCTCGAATGCCTGGATTTGGCTGGGAAAATGCGTTTTCCACTTCTTCACAGAAAGGGTTTAGAACCTCCTGCAAACACACATCAGTTTAACTCCGTAAGTTGAATGCACACATTGAAGACCGTTCTGTTAAGTAGCTCCGTTTTGGTTTTAGAAGCAGATATTTCTCAATACCGCGTTTGCTCCCATTAACCCGGGTATAACGAAACGCAGCTTCTGGAAGAAACGTGCTTCTCACTCTCTGATTCTGAAGGCGGATTCAACTCTTTTAGCGGAGCGAACACCCAGCAGAGCAGTTTGCAAGATACATACTTTTTGTGTTTGAGACGGAGATTTCCAGCTATTTCTTGAATGCCTGGATTTGGCTGGGAAAATGCGTTTTCCACTTCTTCACAGAAAGGGTTTAGAAACTCCTGCAAACACACATCAGTTTACCTCCGTAGGTTGAATTTAAACATTGAAGACCGTTCTGTTAGGTAGCTCCGTTTTGGTTTGAGAAGCAGATATTTCTCAATACCGCGTTTGCTCCCATTCACCCGGGTATAACGAAAGGCAGCAACTGGAAGAAACGTGCTTCTCACTCTCTGATTCTGAAGGCTGATTAAACTATCTTAGCTGAGCGAACACCCAGCAGAGCAGTTTGCAAGATACGTTCTTTTTGTGTTTGAGACGGAGATTTCCAGCTATTTCTTTAATGCCTGGATTTGGCTGGGAAAATGCGTTTTCCACTTCTTCACAGAAAAGGTTTAGAAACTTTTGCAAACACACATCAGTTTAACTCCGTAAGTTGAATGCACACATTGAAGACCGTTCTGTTAGGTAGCTCCGTTTTGGTTTTAAAAGCAGATATTTCTCAATACCGGGTTTGCTCCCCTTCACCCGGGTATAACGAAACGCAGCTCCTGGAAGAAACGTGCTTCTCACTCTCTGATTATGAAGGCGGATTCAACTCCCTAAGCTGAGCGAACAGCCAGCAGAGCAGTTTGCGAGATACGTTCTATTTGTGTTTTAGACGGAGATTTCCAGCTATTTCTTGAATGCATGGATTTGTCTGGGAAAATGGGTTTTCCACTTCTTCACAGAAAGGGTTTAGAAACTCCTGCAAACACACATCAGTTTAACGCCGTAAGTTGAATGCACACATTGAAGACCGTTCTGTTAGGTAGCTCCGTTTTGGTTTTAGAAGCAGATATTTCTCAATACCGCGTTTGCTCCCATTCACCAGGGTATGAATTAACGCAGCTCCTGGAAGAGACGTGCTTCTCACTCTCTGATTCTGAAGGCGGATTCAACTCCCTCAGCTGAGCGAACACCCAGCAGAGCAGTTTGCAAGACACGTTCTTTTTGTGTTTTAGACGGAGATTTCCAGCTATTTCTTGAATGCCTGGATTTGGCTGGGAAAATGCGTTTTCCACTTCTTCACAGAAAGGGTTTAGAAACTCCTGCAAACAAACATCAGGTTAACTCCGTAAGTTGAATGCACACATTGAAGACCGTTCTGTTAGGTAGCTCCGTTTTGGTCATAGAAGCAGATATTTCTCAATACCGCGTTTGCTCCAATTCACCCGGGTATAACGAAACGCAGCTCCTGGAAAAAACGTGCTTCTCACTCTCTGATTCTGAAGGCGGATTCAACTCCCTTAGCTGAGCGAACAGCCAGCAGAGCAGTTTGCAAGATACGTTCTTTTTGTGTTTTAGACGGAGATTTCCAGCTATTTCTTGAATGCCTGGATTTGGCTAAGGAAATGCGTTTTCCACTTTTTCACAGAAAGGGTTTAGAAACTCCTGCAAACACACATCAGTTTAACTCCGTCAGTTGAATGCACACATTGAAGACCGTTCTGTTAGGTAGCTCCGTTTTGGTTTTAGAAGCAGATATTTCTCAATACCGCGTTTGCTCTCGTTCACCCGGGTATAACGAAACGCAGCTCCTGGAAGAAACGTGCTTCTCACTCTCTGATTCTGAAGGCGGATTCAACTCCCTTAGCTGAGGGAACACCCAGCAGAGCAGTTTGCAAGATACGTTCTTTTTGTGTTTGAGACGGAGATTTCCAGCTATTTTTTGAATGCCTGAATTTTGCTAAGAAAATGCGTTTTCCACTTCTTCACATAAAGGGTTTAGAAACTCCTGCAAACACATATCAGTTTAACTCCGTATGTTGAATGCACACATTGAAGACCGTTCTGTTTGGTAGCTCCGTTTTGGTTTTAGAAGCAGATATTTATCAATACCGCGTTTGCTCCCATTCACCCAAGTATAACGAAATGCAGCTTCTGGAAGAAACGTGCTTCTCACTCTCTGATTCTGAAGGCGGATTCAACTCCCTTAGCTCAGCGAACACCCAGCAGAGCAGTTTGCAAGATACGTTCTTTTTGTGTTTGAGACGGAGATTTCCAGCTATTTGTTGAATGCCTGGATTTGGCTGGGAAAATGACTTTTCAACTTCTTCACAGAAAGGGTTTAGAAACTCCTGCAAACACACATCAGTTTAATTCCGTAATTTGAATGCACATATTGAAGACCATTCTGTTTGGTAGCTCCGTTTTGGTTTTAGAATCAGACATTTCTCAATACCGTGTTTGCTCCCATTCACCCGTGTATAACGAAACGCAGCTCCTGGAAGAAACGTGCTTCTCACTCTGATTCTGAAGGCGGATTCCACTCCCTTATCTGAGCAAACACCCAGCAGAGCAGTTTGCAAGATACGTTCTTTTTGTGTTTGAGACGGAGATTTCCAGCTATTTCTTGAATGCCTTGATTTGGCTGGGAAAATGCGTTTTCTACTTCTTCACAGAAAGGGTTTAGAAACTCCTGCAAACACACATCAGTTTAACTCCGTAAGTTGTATGCAGACATTGAAGACCGTTCTGTTAGGTAGCTCCGTTCCGGTCTTAGAAGCAGATATTTCTCAATACTGCGTTTGCTCCCATTCACCCGGGTATAACGAAACGCAGCTCCTGGAAGAAACGTGCTTCTCACTCTCTGATTCATAAGGCGGATTCAACTCCCTTAGCTGAGGGAACACCCAGCAGAGCAGTTTGCAAGATACGTACTTTTTGTGTTTTAGACGGAGATTCCCAGCTATTTCTTGAATGCCTAAATTTGGCTGGGAAAATGCGTTTTCCACTTCTTCACTGAAAGGGATTAGAAACTCCTACAAACACACATCAGTTAACCTCCGTAAGTTGAATGCACACATTGAAGACCGTTCTGTTAGGTAGCTCCGTTTTGGTTTTAGAAGCAGATATTTCTCAATACCGCGTTTACTCCCATTAACCCGGATGTAACGAAACGCAGCTCCTGGAAGAAACGTGCTTCTCACTCTCTGATTCTGAAGACGGATTCAACTCCCTTAGCTGAGAAAACACCCAGCAGAGCAGTTTGCAAGATATGTTCCTTTTGTGTTTTAGACGGAGATTTCCAGCTATTTCTTTAATGCCTGGATTTGGCTGGGAAAATGCGTTTTCCACTTCTTCACAGAAAGGCTTTAGAGACTCCTACAAACACACGTCAGTTTAACTCCGTAAGTTGAATGCACAAATTGAAGACCGTTCTGTTAGGTAGCTCCGTTTTGGTTTTAGAAGCAGATATTTCTCAATACCACATTTGCTCCCATTCACCCGGGTATAACGAAACGCAGCTCCTGGAAGAAACGTGCTTCTCACTCTGATTCTGAAGGCGGATTCAACTCCCTTAGCTGAGCGAACACCCAGCAGAGCAGTTTGCAAGATACGTACTTTTTGTGTTTTAGACGGAGATATCCAGCTATTTCTTGAATGCCTGGGTTTGGCTGGGAAAATGCGTTTTCCAGTTCTTCACAGAAAGTGTTTAGAAACTCCTGCGAACACACATCAGTTTAACTCCGTAAGTTGAATGCACACATTGAAGACCGTCCTGTTAGGAAGCTCCGTTTTGGTTTTAGAAGCAGATATTTCTCAATACCGCGTTTGCTCCCACTCACCCGGGTATAACGAAACGCAGCTCCTGGAAGAAACGTGCTTCTCACTCTCTGATTCTGAAGACGGATTCAACTCCCTTAGCTGAGCGAACACCCAGCAGAGCAGTTTGCAAGATACGTTCCTGTTGTGTTTGAGACGGAAATTTTCAGCTATTTCTTGAATGCCTGGATTTGGCTGGGAAAATGCGTTTTCCACTTCTTCACAGAAAGGGTTTAGAACCTCCTGCAAAAACACATCAGTTTAACTCCGTAAGTTGAATGCACACATTGAAGATCGTTCTGTTAAGTAGCTCCGTTTAATTTTAGAAGCAGATATTTCTCAATACCGCGTTTGCTCCCATTAACCCGAGTATAACGAAACGCAGCTCCTGGAAGAAACGTGCTTCTCACTCTCTGATTCTGAAGGCGGATTCAACTCCCTTAGCTGAGCGACAACCCAGCAGAGCAGTTTGCAAGATACGTTCTTTTTGTGTTTGAGACGGAGATTTCCAGCTATTTCTTGAATACCTGGATTTGGGTGGGAAAATGCATTTTCCACTTCTTCACAGAAAGGGTTTAGAAACTCCTGCAAACAAACATCAGTTTAACTCCGTAAGTTGAATGCACACATTGAAGACCGTTCTGTTAGGTAGCTCCGTTTTGGTTTTATAAGCCGAGATTTCTCAATACCGTGTTTGCTCCCATTCACCCGGGTATAACGAAACGCAGCTCCTGGAAGAAACGTGCTTCTCACTCTCTGATTCTGAAGGCGGATTCAACTCCCTTAGCTGAGCGAACACCCAGCAGAGCAGTTTGCAAGATACGTTCCTTTTGTGTTTGAGACGGAGATTTCCAGCTATTTCTTGAATGCCTGGATTTGGCTGGGAAATTGCGTTTTCCAATTTTTCACAGAAAGGGTTTAGAAACTCCTGCAAACACACATCAGTTTAACTCCGTATGTTGAATGCACACATTGAAGATCGTTTCGTTAGGTAGCTCCGTTTTGGCTTTAGAAGCAGATATTTCTCAATACCGCGTTTGCTCCCATTCACCCGGATATAACGAAACGCAGCTCCTGGAAGAAACGTGCTTCTCACTCTCTGATTCTGAAGGCAGATTCAACTCCCTTAGCTGAGCGAACACCCAGCAGAGCAGTTTGCAAGATACGTTCTTTTTGTGTTTTAGACGGAGATTTCCAGCTATTTCTTGAATGCCTGGATTTGGCTGGGAAAATACGTTTTCCACTTCTTCACAGAAAGGGTTTAGAAACTCCTGCAAACACGCATCAGTTTAACTCCGTAAGTTGAATGCAGACATTGAAGACCGTTCTGTTAGGTAGCTCCGTTTTGGTTTCAGAAGCAGATATTTCTCAATACCGCGTTTGCTTCCTTTCACCCGGGTATAACAAAACGCAGCTCCTGGAAGAAACGTGGTTCTCACTCTCTGATTCTGAAGGCGGATTCAACTCTCTTAGCTGAGCGAACACCCAGCAGAGCAGTTTGCAAGATACGTTCTTTTTGTGTTTTAGACGGAGATTTCCAGCTATTTCTTGAATGCCTGGATTTGGCTGGGAAAATGCGTTTTCCACTTCTTCACAGAAAGGGTTTAGAAACTCCTGCAAACACACATCAGTTTAACTTTGTAAGTTGAATGCACACATTGAAGACCGTTCTGTTAGGTAGGTCCGTTTCGGTCTTAGAAGCAGATATTGCTCAATACCGCGTTTGCTCCCATTCACCTGGGTATAACAAAACGCAGCTCCTGGAAGAAACGTGCTTCTCACTCTCTGATTCTCAAGGCGGATTCAACTCCCTTAGCTGAGCGAACACCCAGCAGAGAAGTTTGCAAGATACGTTCTTTTTGTGTTTGAGACGGAGATTTCCAGCTATTTCTTGAATGCCTGGATTTGGCTGGGAAAATGACTTTTCAACTTCTTCACAGAAAGGGTTTAGAAACTCCTGCAAACACACATCAGTTTAATTCCGTAATTTGAATGCACATGTGGAAGACCATTCTGTTTGGTAGCTCCGTTTTGGTTTTAGAATCAGATATTTTTTAATACCGCGTTTGCTCCCATTCACTCGTGTATAACGAAACGCAGCTCCTGGAAGAAACGTGCTTCTCACTCTCTTATTCTGAAGGCGGATTCCACTTTCTTAGCTGAGCGAACACCCAGCAGAGCAGTTTGCAAGATACGTTCTTTTTGTGTTTTAGACGGAGATTTCCAGCCATTTCTTGAATGCCTGGATTTTGCTGGGAAAATGCGTTCTCCACTTCTTCACATAAAGGGTTTAGAAACTCCTGCAAACACACATTAGTTTAACGCCTCAAGTTGAATGCACACATTGAAGACCGTTCTGTTAGGTAGCTCCGTTTTGGTCTTAGAAGCAGATATTTCTCAATACCGGGTTTGCTCCCATTCACACGGGTATAACGAAACGCAGCTCCTGGAAGAGACGTGCTTCTCACTCTCTGATTCTGAAGGCGGATTTAACTTTGGTAGCTGAGCGAACACCCAGCAGAGCAGTTTGCAAGATACGTTCCTTTTGTTTTTGAGACGGAGATTTCCAGCTATTTCTTGAATGCCTGGATTTGGCTGGGAAAATGCGTTTTTTACTTCTTCACAGAAAGGGTTTAGAAACTCCTGCAAACACACATCAGTTTAAATCCGTACGTTGAATGCACACATTGAAGACAGTTCTGGTAGGTAGCTTTGTTTTTGTCATAGAAGCAGATATCTCTCAATACCTCGTTTGCTCCCATTCACCCGGGTATAAGGAAACGCAGCTCCTGGAAGAAACGTGCTTCTCACTCTGATTCTGAAGGCGGATTCAACTCCCTTAACTGAGCGAACACCCAGCAGAGCAGCTTGCAAGATACGTTCATTTTGTGTTTTAGACAAAGATTTCCAGCTATCTCTGAATGCCTGAATTTGGCTGGGAAAATATGTTTTTCACTTTTTCACAGAAAGGGTTTAGAAACTCCTGCAAACACACATCAGTTTAACTCCGTATGTTGAACGCACACATTGAAGACCGTTCTGTTAGGTAGCTCCGTTCCGGTCTTAGAAGCAGATATTGCTCAATACCGCCTTTTCTCCCATTCACCCGGGTATAAAGAAACGCAGCTCCTGGAAGAAACGTGCTTCTCACTCTCTGATTCTGAAGGCAGATTCAACTCCCTTAGCTGAGCGAACACCCAGCAGGGCAGTTTGCAAGATACGTTCCTTTTGTGTTTGAGACGGAGATTTCCAGCTATTTCTTGAATGCCTGGATTTGTCTGAGATAATGCGTTTTCCACTTCTTCACAGAAAGAATTTAGAAACTCCTGCAAACACACATCAGTTTAACTCCGTAAGTTGAATGCACACATTGAAGAACGTTCTGTTAGGTAGCTCCGTTTTGGTCATAAAAGCAGATATTTCTCAATACCGCGTTTGCTCCCATTCACCCGGGTATAACGAAACGCAGCTCCTGGAAGAAACGTGCTTCTCACTCTCTGATTCGGAAGGCGGATTAAACTCCCTTAGCTGAGCAAACACGCAGCAGAGCAGTTTGCAAGATACGTGCTATTTGTGTTTTAGACGGAGATTTTCAGCTATTTCTTGAATGCCTTTATTTGGCTGGGAAAATGCGTTTTCCACTTCTTCACTAAAAGGGTTCAGAAACTCGTACAAACACACATCAGTTTAACTCCGTAAGTTGAATGCACACATTGAAGACCGATCTGTTAGGTAGCTCCGTTTTGGTTTTAGAAGCAGATATTTCTCAATACCGCGTTTGCTCCTATTCACCGTGTTATAACGAAACGCAGCTCCTGAAAGAAACGTGCTTCTCACTCTCTGATTCTGAAGGCGGATTCAACTCCATTAGCTGAGCGAACACCCAGCAGAGTAGTTTGCGAGATACGTTCTTTTTGTTTTTTAGACGGAGATTTCCAGCTATTTCTTGAATGCCTTGATTTGGCTGGGAAAATGCGTTTTCCACTTCTTCACAGAAAGGGTTTAGAAACTCCTGCAAACACACATCAGTTTAACTTTGTAATTTGAATGCACACATTGAAGACGGTTCTGTTAGGTAGCTCCGTTTTCGTCATAGAAGCAGATATTTCTCAATACCGCGTTTCCTCCCATTCACCCGGGTATAACGAAACGCAGGTCCTGGAAGAAACGTGCTTCTCACTCTCTGATTCTGAAGGCGGATTCAACTTCCTTAGCTGAGCGAACACCCAGCAGAGCAGTTTGCAAGATACGTTCTTTTTGTGTTTGAGACGGAGATTTCCAGCTATTTCTTGAATGCCTGGATTTGGCTGGGAAAATGCGTTTTCCACTTCTTCACAGAAAGGGTTTAGAAACTCCTGCAAACACACATCAGTTTAACTCCATAAGTTGAATGCAGACTTTGCAAACCGTTCTGTTAGGTAGCTCCGTTTTGGTTTCTGAAGCCGAGATTTCTCAATACCGTGTTTTCTCCCATACACCCGGGTATAACGAAACGCAGCTCCTGGAAGAAACGTGCTTCTCACTCGGATCCTGAAGGCGGATTCAACTTTCTTAGCTGAGCTTACACCCACCAGAGCAGTTTGCAAGATACGTTCTTTTGTGTTTTAGACGGTGATTTCCAGCTATTTCTTGAATGCCTGGATTTGGCTGGGAAAATGCGTTTTCCACTTCTTCAGTAAAAGGGTTAAGAAACTCGTACAAACACACATCAGTTCAACTCCGTAAGGTGAATGCACACATTGAAGACCGTTTTGTTAGGTAGCTCCGTTTTGGTTTTAGAAGCAGATATTTCTCAATACCGCGTTTTCTCCGATTCACCCGGTTATAACGAAATGCAGCTCCTGAAAGAAACGAGCTTCTCACTGTCTGATTCTGAAGGCAGATTCAACTCACTTAGCTGAGCGAACACCCAGGAGAGAAGTTTGCAAGACACGTTCATTTTGTGTTTCAGACGGAGATTTCCAGCTATCTCTTGAATGACTGGATTTGGCTGTGAAAATATATTTTCCACTTCTTCACAGAAAGGGTTTAGAAACTCCTGCAAACACACATCAGTTTAACTCCGTACGTTGAATGCACACATTGAAGACCGTTCTGTTAGGTAGCTCCGTTTTGGTTCTAGAAGCAGATATTTCTCAATACCACATTTGCTTTCATTCACCCGGGTATAACGAAACGCAGCTCCTGGAAGAAACGTGCTTCTCACTCTCTGATTCTGAAGGCGGATTCAACTCACTTAACTGAGCGAACACCCAGCAGAGCAGTTTCCAAGTTACGTTCCTTTTGTGTTTTAGACGGAGATTTCCAGCTATTTCTTGAATGCCTGGATTTGGCTGGGAAAATGCATTTTCCACTTCTTCACAGAAAGGGTTTAGAAACGCCTGCAAACACACATCAGTTTAACTCCGTAAGTTGAATGCACACATTGAAGACCGTTCTGTTAGGTAGCTCCGTTTTGGTTATAGAAGCAGATATTTCTCAATACCGCGTTTGCTCCCATTCACCTGGGTATAACGAAACGCAGCTCCTGGAAGAAACGTGCTTCTCACTCTCTGATTCTGAAGGTAAATACAACTCCCGTAGCTGAGTGAACACCCAGCAGAGCAGTTTGCAAGATACGTTCTTTTTGTGTTTTAGACGAAGATTTTTAGCTATTTCTTGAATGCCTGGATTTGGCTGGGAAAATGCGTTTTCCACTTCTTCACAGAAAGGGTTTAGAAACTCCTGCAAACACACATCAGTTTAACTCCATAAGTTGAATGCAGACATTGAATACCGTTTTGTTAGGTAGCTCCGTTTTGGTTTTTGAAGCCAAGATTTCTCAATACCGTGTTTTCTCCCATTCACCCGGGTATAACGAAACGCAGCTCCTGGAAGAAACGTGCTTCTCACTCGGATTCTGAAGGCACATTCAACTCCCTTAGCTGAGCGAACACCCAGCAGATCAGTTTGCAAGATATGTTCTTTTTGTGTTTTAGACGAAGATTTCCAGCTTTTTCTTGAATACCTGGATTTTGCTGGGAATATGCGTTTTCCACTTCTTCACATTAAGGGTTTAGAAACTCCTGCAAACACACATTAGTTTAACGCCTCAAGTTGAATGCACACATTGAAGACCGTTCTGTTAGGTAGCTCGGTTTTGGTCTCAGAAGCAGATATTTCTCAATATCGGGTTTGCTCTCATTCACCCGGGTATAACGAAACGCAGCTCCTGGAAGAAACGTGCTTCTCACTCTCTGATTCTGAAGGCGGATTCAACTCCCGTAGCTGAGCGAACACCCAGCAGAGCAGTTTGCAAGATACGTTCCTTTTGTGTTTGAGACGGAGATTTCCAGCTATTTCTTGAATGCCTGGATTTGGCTTGGAAAATGCGTTTTCCACTTCTTCACAGAAAGGGTTTAGAAACTTCTGCAAATACACATCAGTTTAAATCTGTACGTTGAATGCACACATTGAAGACAGTTCTGTTAGGTAGCTTTGTTTTTGTCATAGAAGCAGATATCTCTCAATACCTCGTTTGCTCCCATTCACCTGGGTATAAGGAAACGCAGCTCCTGGAAGAAACGTGCTTCGCACTCTGATTCTAAAGGCGGATTCAACACCCTTAACTGAGCGAACACCCAGCAGAGCAGTTTGCAAGGTACGTTCATTTTGTGTTTTAGACAAAGATTTCCAGCTATCTCTGAATGCCTGAATTTGGCTGGGAAAATATGTTTTTCACTTCTTCACAGAAAGGGTTTAGAAACTCCTGCAAACACACATCAGTTCAACTCCGTAAGTTGAATGCACACATTGAAGACCGTTCTTTTAGGTAGCTCCGTTTTGATCATAGAAGCAGATATTTCTCAATACCGCGTTTGCTCCCATTCACCCGGGTATAACGAAACGCAGCTCTTGGAAGAAACGTGCTTCTCACTCTCTGATTCTGAAGGCGGATTCAACTCCCTTATTGAGCGAACACCCAGCAGATCAGTTTGCAAGATACGTTCGTTTTGTGTTTTAGACGGAGATTTCCAGCTATTTCTTGAATGCCTGGATTTCGCTGGGAAAATGCGTTTTCCACTTCTTCACAGAAAGGGTTTAGAAACTCCTGCAAAACACACATCAGTTTAACTCCGTAAGTTGAATGCACACATTGAAGACCGTTCTGTTAGGTAGCTCCGTTTTGGTTTTAGAAGCAGATATTTCTCAATACCGCGTTTACTCCCATTCACCCGGGTATAAGGAAACGCAGCTCCTGGAAGAAACGTGCTTCTCACTCTCTAATTTTGAAGGCGGATTCAACTCCCTTAGCTGAGGGAACACCCAGCAGAGCAGTTTGCAAGATACGTTTTTTTTGTGTTTTAGACGGAGATTTCCAGCTATTTGTTGAATGCCTGGATTAGGCTGGGAAAATGCGTTTTCCACTTCTTAACAGAAATGGTATAGAAACTCCTGCAAACACACGTCAGTTTAACTTCGTAAGTTTAATGCACACATTGAAGACCGTTCTGTTAGGTAGCTCCGTTCTTGTTTTAGATGCAGATATTTCTCAATACCGTGTTTGCTCCCATTCACCGCGTATAAGGAAACGCAGCTCCTGGAAGAAACGTGCTTCTCACTCTCTGATTACGAATGCGGATTCAACTCCCTTAGCTGAGCGAAGACCCAGCAGAGCAGTTTGCAAGATACGTTCTTTTTATGTTTTAGACGGAGATTTCCAGCTACCACTTGAATGCCTGGATTCGACTGGGAAAATGCGTTTTCCACTTCTTCACAGAAAGGGTTTAGAAACTCCTGCAAACACAGATCAGTTTAACTCTGTACGTTGAATGCACACGTTGAAGACCGTTCTGTTAGTTAGCTCCGTTTTGGTTTTAGAAGCAGATATTTCTCAATAACGAGTTTCCACCCATTCACCCGGGTATAAGGAAACGCAGCTCCTGGAAGAAACGTGCTTCTCACTCTCTGATTCTGAAGGTGGATTCAACTCCCTTAGCTGAGCGAACACCCAGCAGAGCAGTTTGCAAGATACGTTTTTTTTGTGTTCTAGACCGAGATTTCCAGCTATTTCTTGAATGCCTGGATTTGGCTGGGAAAGTGAGGTTTCCACTTATTCACAGAAAGGGTTTAGAAACTCCTGGAAACACACATCAGTTTAACTCCGTAAGTTGAATGCACACATTGAAGACCGTTCTGTTAGGTAGCTCCGTTTTGGTTTTAGAAGCAGATATTTCTCAATACCGCGTTTGCTCTTATTCACCCGCGTATAAGGAAACGCAGCTCCTTGAAGAAACGTGCTTCTGACTCTCTGATTCTGAATGCGGATTCAACTCCCTTAGCTGAGCGAACACCCAGCAGAGCAGGTTGCAAGATACGTTCTTTCTGTGTTTTTGACGGAGATTTCCAGCTATTTCTTGAATGCCTGGATTTGGCTGGGAAATTGCGTTTTCCACTTCTTCATAGAAAGAATTTAGAAACCCCTGCAAACACATATCAGTTTAACTTCATAAGTTGAATGCACATATTGAAGACCGTTCTGTTAGGTAGCTCCGTTTTGGTTTTGGAAGCAGATATTTCTCAATACCGCGTTTGTTCAAATTCAACCAGGTATATGAAAACGTAGCTCCTGGAAGAAACGTGCTTCTGACTCTCTGATTCTGAAGGCGGATTCAACTCGCTTAGCTGAGCGAACACCCAGCAGAGCAGTTTGCAAGATACGTTCTTTTTGTGTTTTAGACGGAGATATCCAGGTATTTCTTGAATGCCTGGATTTGGCTGGGAAAATTCGTTTTCCACTTCTTCACAGAAAATGTTTACAAACTCCTGCAAACACACATCAGTTTAACTCCGTAAGTTGAATGCACACATTGAAGACCGTTCTTTTAGGTAGCTCCGTTTTGGTTTTAGAAGCAGATATTTCTCAATACCGCGTTTGCTCCCATTCACCTGGTTAACGAAACGCAGCTCCTGGAAGAAACGTGTTTCTCACTCTCTCATTCTGAAGGCGGATTCAACTACCTTAGCTGAGCGAACACCCAGCAGAGCAGTTTGCAAGATACGTTCTATTTGTGTTTGAGACGGAGATTTCCAGATATTATTTGAATGCCTGGATTTAGCTGGGAAAATGCGTTTTCCACTTCTTAACAGAAAGGGTTTAGAAACTGCTGTAAACACCCATCAGTTTACCTCCGTAAGTTTAATGCACACATTGAAGACCGTTCTGTTAGGTAGCACCGTTTTGGTTTTAGAAGCAGATATTTCTCAATACCGCGTTTGCTCCCATTCACCCGGGTATAAGGAAACGCAGCTCCTGGAAGAAACGTGCTTCTCACTCTCTGATTCTGAAGGCGGATTCAACTTCCTTAGCTGAGCGAAAACCCAGCATAGCAGTTTGCAAGATACGTTCTTTTTGTGTTTTGGACGGAGATTTTCAGCTATTTCTTGAATGCCTGGATTTGGTTGGGAAAATGCGGTTTCCACTTCTTCACAGAAAGGGTTTAGAAACTCCTGCAAACACACATCAGTTCAACTTTGTAAGCTGAATGCACACATTGAAGACCGTTCTGTTAGGTAGCTCCGTTTTGGTTTTAGAAACAGATATTTCTCAATACCGCGTTTGTTCCAATTCACTCGGGTATATCAAAACGCAGCTCCTGGAAGTAACGTACTTCTGACTCTCTGATTCTGAAGGCGGATTCAAGTCCCTTAGCTGAGCGAACACCCAGCAGAGCAGTTCGCAAGATACGTTCTTTTTGTGTTTTAGACGGAGATTTCCAGCTATATCTTGAATGCCTGGATTTGGCTGGGAAAATTTGTTTTCCACTTGTTCACAGAAAGGTTTTAGAAACTCCTGCAAACACACATCAGTTTAACTCCGTAAGTTGATTGTACACATTGAAGACCGTTCTGTTAGGTAGCTCCGTTTTGGTTTTAGAAGCAGATATTTCTCCATACCGCGTTTGCTCCCATTTACCCGGGTATAACGAAACGCAGCTCCTGGAAAAATCGTGCTTCTGGCTCTCTGATTCTGAAGGCGGATTCAACTCCCTTAGCTGAGCCAAAAGCCAGCAGAGCAGTTTGCAAGATACGTTCTTTTTGTGTTTTAGACGGAGATTTTTAGCTATTTCTTGAATGCCTGGATCTGGCTGGAAAAATGCGTTTTCCACTTCTTCACAGAAAGGGTTTAGAAACTCCTGCAAACACACATCAGTTTACCTCCGTAAGTTGAATGCACACATTGAAGACCGTTCTGTTAGGTAGCTCCGTTTTGGTTTTAGAAGCAGATATTTCTCAATAACGCGTTTACACCCATTCACCCGTGTAAAACGAAACGCAGCTCCTGGATGAAACGTGCTTGTCACTCTCTTATTCTGAAGGCGGATTCAACTTTCTTAGCTGAGCGAACACCCAGCAGAGCAGTTTGCAAGATACGTTCTTTTTGTGTTTTAGACGGAGATTCCCAGCTACCTGTTGAATGCCTGGATTTGAATGGGAAAATGCGTTTTCCACTTCTTCACATAAAGGGTTTAGAAACTGCTGCAAACACAAATCAGTTTAACTCCGTACGTGTAATGCACGCATTGAAGACCGTTCTGTTAGGTAGTTCCGTTTTGGTTTTAGAAGCAGATATTTCTCAATACCGCGATTGCTCCCATTCACCCGGGTATAAGGAAACGCAGCTCCTGGAAGAAACGTGCTTTTCACTCTCTGATTCTGAAGGCGGATTCAACTTCCTTAGCTGAGCGATCACCCAGCAGAGCAGCTTGCAAGATACGTTTTTTTAGTGTTTTAGACGGAGATTTCCAGATATTTCTTGAATGCCTGGATTTCGCTGGGAAAATGCGTTTTCCACTTCTTCACAGAAAGGGTTTAGAAACTCCTGCAAACACACGTCAGTTTAACTCCGTTAGTTGAAGGCACACATTGAAGACCGTTCTGTTAGGTAGCTCCGTTTTGGTTTTAGAAGCAGATATTTCTCAATACCGCGTTTGTTCCAATTAACCCGGGTTTATCAAAACGCAGCTCCTGGAAGAAACGTGCTTCTGAATCTCTGATTCTGAAGGCGGATTCAACTCCCTTAGCTGAGCGAACACCCAGCAGAGCAGTTTTCAAGATACGTTCTTTTTGTGTTTTAGACACAGATTTCCAGCTATTTCTTGAATGCCTGGATTTGGCTGGGAAAATGCGTTTTCCACTTCTTCACAGAAAGGGTTTAGAAACTCCTGAAATCACACATCTGTTTAACTCCGTAAGTTTAATGCACACCTTGAAGCCCGTTCTGTTAGGTAGCTCCGTTTTGGTTTTAGAAGCAGATATTTCTCAATAGAGCGTATGCTCCCATTCACCCGGGTATAAGTAAACGCAGCTCCTGGAAGAAACGTGGTTCTGACTTTCTGATTCTGAAGGAGGATTCAACTCCCTTAGCTGAGCGACCACCCAGCAGAGCAGTTTGCAAGATACGTTCTTTTTGTGGTATAGACACAGATTTCGAGCTATTTCTTGAATGCCTGGATTTGGCTGCGAAAATGCGTTTTTCACTTCTTCACAGAGAGGGTTTAGAAACTCCTGCACACACACCTCAGTTTAACTCCGTAAGTTGAATGCACACATTGAAGACCGTTCTGTTAGGTAGCTCCGTTTTGGTTTTAGAAGCAGATATTTCTCAATACCGCGTTTGCTTTCATTCACCGGGTATAAGGAAACGCAGCTCCTGGAAGAAACGTGCCTCTCACTCTCTGATTCTGAATGCGGATTCAAATCCCTTAGCTGAGTGAACACCCAGCAGAGCAGTTTGCAAGATACGTTTTTTTTGTGTTTTTGACGGAGATTTTCAGCTATTTCTTGAATGCCTGGATTTGGCTGGGAAAATGCGTTTTCCACTTATTCACAGAAAGGGTTTAGAAACTCCTGCAAACACACATCAGTTTAACTCCGTAAGTTGAATGCACACATTGAAGACCGTTCAGTTAGGTAGCTCCGTTTTGGTTTTAGAAGCAGATATTTCTCAATACCGCGTTTGTTCCAATTCAGCCGGGTATATCAAAACGCAGCTCCTGGAAGAAACGTGCTTCTGACTCTCTGATTCTGAAGGCGGATTCAACTCTCTTAGCTGAGCGAACACCCAGCAGAGCAGTTTGCAAGATACGTTCTTTTTGTGTTTTAGACGGAGATTTCCAGCTATTTCTTGAATGCCTGGATTTGGCTGGGAAAATGAGTTTTCCACTTCTTCACAGAAAGTGTTTAGAAACTCCTGCAAACACACATCAGTTTAACTCCGTAAGTTGAATGCACACATTGAAGACTGTTCTGTTAGGTAGCTCCGTTTTGGTTTTAGAAGCAGATATTTCTCAATACCTCATTTGTTCCACTTCACCCGGGTATATCAAAACGCAGCTCCTGGAAGAAACGTGCTTCTGACTCTCTGATTCTGAAGGCGGATTCAACTCCCTTAAATGTGCGAACACCCTGCAGAGAAGTTTGCAAGATACGTTCTTTTAGTGTTTTAAACGGATATTTCCAGCTATTTCTTGAATGCCTGGATTTGGCTGGGAATATGCGTTTTCCACTTCTTCACAGAAAGGGTTTAGAAACTCCTGCAAACACACGTCAGTTTAACTCTGTATGTTGAATGCACACATTGAAGACCGTTGTGTTAGGTAGCTCTGTTTTGGTTTTAGAAGCAGATATTTCTCAATACCGCGTTTGTTCAAATTCACCCGGGTATATCAAAACGCAGCTCCTGGAAGAAACGTGCTTCTGACTCTCTGATTCTGAAGCGGATTCAAGTCCCTTAGATGAGCGAACTCCCAGCAGAGCAGTTTGCAAGATACGTTCTTTTTGTGTTTTAGGCGGAGATTTCCATCTACCTCTTGAATGCCTGGATTTCGCTGGGAAAATGCGTTTTCCACTTCTTCACAGAAAGGGTTTAGAGACTCCTGCAAACACACGTCAGTTTAACTCCGTACGTTGAATGCACACATTGAAGACCGTTCTGTTATGTAGCTCTGTTTTGGTTTTAGAAGCAGATATTTCTCAATACCGCGTTTGCTCCTATTCACCCGGGTATAAGGAAACGCAGGTCCTGGAAGAACCGTGCTTCTCACTCTCTGATTCTGAATGCGGATACAACTCCCTTACCTGAGCGAACACCCAGCAGAGCAGTTTGCAAGATACGTTCTTTTTGTGTTTTAGACACAGATTTCCAGCTATTTCTTGAATGCCTGGATTTCGCTGGGAAAATGCGTTTTCCACTTCTTCACAGAAAGGGTTGAGAAACTCCTGCAAATACACATCAGTTTAACTCCGTAAGTTGAATGCACACATTGAAGACCGTTCTGTTAGGTAGCTCCGTCTTGGTTTTAGAAGCAGATATTTCTCAATACCGCGTTTGCTCCCATTTACCTGGTTATAACGAAACGGAGCTCCTGGAAGAAACGTGCTTCTGACTCTCTGATTCTGAAGGCGGATTCAACTTTCTTAGCTGAGCGAACACCCAGCAGAGTAGTTTGCAAGATACGTTCTTTTTGTGTTTTAGACGGAGATTTCCAGCTATTTGTTGAATGCCTGGATTTGGCTGGGGAAATGCGTTTTCCAGTTCTTTACAGAAAGGATTTAGAAACTCCTGCAAACACACATCAGTTTAACTCCGTAAGTTGAATGCACACATTGAAGACTGTTCTGTTAGGTGTCTCCGTTTTGGTTTTAGAAGCAGATATTTCTCAATACCGCGTTTTCTCCCATTCACCGGGTATAAGGAAACGCAGCTCCTGGAAGAAACGTGCTTCTGACTCTCTGATTCTGAATGCGGATTCAACTCCCTTAGCTGAGCGAACACCCAGCAGAGCAGTTTACAAGATACGTTCTTTTTGTGTTTTAGACGGAGATTTCCAGCTATTTCTTTAATGCCTGGATTTGGCTGGGAAATTGCGTTTTCCACTTCTTCACAGAAAGGGTTTAGAAACTCCTGCAAACACACATCAGTTTAACTCCGTAAGTTGAATGCACACATTGAAGACTGTTCTGTTAGGTAGCTCCGTTTTGGTTTTAGAAGCAGATATTTCTCAATACCGCGTTTTTTCCAATTCACCCGTGTATAACGAAACCCAGCTCCTGGAAGAACTGTGCTTCTCACTCTCTGATTCTGAAGGCGGATTCAACTCCCTTAGCTGTGCGAACACCCAGCAGAACAGTTTGCAAGATACGTTCTTTTTGTGTTTTAGACGGAGATTTCCAGCTATTTCTTAAATGACTGTATTTGGCTGGGAAATGCGTTTTCCACTTCTTCACAGAAAGGGTTTAGAAACTCCTGCACAACCACATCAGTTTAACTCCGTAAGTTGAATGCACACATTGAAGACCGTTCGGTTAGGTAGCTCCGTTTTGGTTTTAGAAGCAGATATTTCTCAATACCGCGTTTGTTCCAATTCACCCGGGTATAAGGAAACCCAGCTCCTGGAAGAACCGTGCTTCTCACTGTCTGATTCTGAAGGTGGATTCAACTCCCTTAGCTGAGCGAACACCCAGCACAGCAGTTTGCAAGATACGTTCTTTTTGTGTTTTAGACGGAGATTTCCAGCTATATCTTGAATGACTGCATTTGGCTGGGAAATGCGTTTTCCACATCTTCACAGAAAGGGTTTAGAAACTCCTGCAAACACACATCAGTTTAACTCCGTAAGTGTAATGCACACATTGAAGACCGTCTGTTAGGTAGCTCCGTTTTAATTTTAGACCAGATATTTCTCAATACCGCGTTTCTTCCAATTCACCCGGGTATAAGTAAACACAGCTCATGGAAGAACCGTGCTTCTCACTCTCTGATTGTGAAGGCGGATTCAACTCCCTTACCTAAGCGAACACCCAGCAGAGCAGTTTGCAAGATACGTTCTTTTTGTGTTTAAACGGAGATTTCCAGCTATTTCTTGAATGCCTGGATTTGGCTGGGAAAATGCGTTTTCCACTTCTTCACAGAAAGGGTTTAGAAACTCCTGCAAACACACATCAGTTTAACTCCGTAAGTTGAATGCACACATTTAAGACCGTTCTGTTAGGTAGCTCCGTTTTGGTTTTAGAAGCCGATATTTCTTAATACCGCGTTTGTTCCAATTCACCCGGGTATAACAAAACCCAGCTCCTGGAAGAACCGTGCTTCTCACTCTCTGATTCTGAAGACGGATTCAACTCCCTTAGCTGAGCGAACACCCAGCAGAGCAGTTTGCAAGATACATTCTTTTTGTGTTTTAGACGGAGATTTCCAGCTATTTCTTCAATGACTTGATTTGGCTGGGAAAATGCGTTTTCCACTTCTTCACAGACAGGGTTTAGAAACTCCTGCAAACACACATCAGTTTAACTCCGTAAGTTGAGTGCACACATTGAAGACCGTTCTGTTAGGTAGCTCCGTTTTGGTTTTACAAGCAGATATTTCTCAATACCGCGTTTGTTCCAATTCACCCGGGTATAACGAAACCCAGCTCCTGGAAGAACCGTGCTTTTCACTCTCTGATTCTGAAGGCGGATTCAACTCCCTTAGCTGAGCGAACACCCAGCAGAGCAGTTTGCAAGATACGTTCTCTTTGTGTTTAAACGGAGATTTCCAACTATTTCTTGAATGCCTGGATTTGGCTGGAAAATTGCGTTTTCCACTTCTTCATAGAAAGGATTTAGAAACCCCTGCAAACACATATCAGTTTAACTTCATAAGTTGAATGCACATATTGAAGTCCGTTCTGTTAGGTAGCTCCGTTTTGGTTTTGGAAGCAGATATTTCTCAATACCGCGTTTGTTCAAATTCACCCGGGTATATTAAAACGTAGCTCCTGGAAGAAACGTGCTTCTGACTCTCTGATTCTGAAGGCGGATTCAACTCGCTTAGCTGAGCGAACACCCAGCAGAGCAGTTTGCAAGATACGTTTCTTTTGTGTTTTAGACGGAGATATCCCGCTATTTCTTGAATGCCTAAATTTGGCTGGGAAAATGCGTTTTCCACTTCTTCACAGAAAGTGTTTACAAACTCCTGCAAACACACATCAGTTTAACTCCGTAAGTTGAATGCACACATTGAAGACCGTTCTTTTAGGTAGCTCCGTTTTGGTTTTAGAAGCAGATATTTCTCAATACCGCGTTTGCTCCCATTCATCTGGTTAACGAAACGCAGCTCCTGGAAGAAACGTGTTTCTCACTCTCTCATTCTGAAGGCGGATTCAACTACCTTAGCTGAGCGAACACCCAGCAGAGCAGTTTGCAATATACATTCTATTTGTGTTTGAGACGGAGATTTCCAGATATTATTTGAATGCCTGGATTTGGCTGGGAATATGCGTTTTCCACTTCTTAACAGGAAGGGTTTAGAAACTGCTGTAAACACACATCAGTTTACCTCCGTAAGTTGAATTCACACATTGAAGACCGTTCTGTTAGGTAGCTCCGTTTTGGTTTTAGAAGCAGATATTTCTCAATACCGCGTTTGCTCCCATTCACCCGGGTATAAGGAAACGCAGCTCCTGGAAGAAACGTACTTCTCACTCTCTGATTCTGAAGGCGGATTCAGCTCCCTTAGCTGAGCGAACACCCAGCATAGCAGTTTGCAAGATACGTTTTTTTTGTGTTTTAGACGGAGATCTCCAGCTATTTATTTAATGCCTGGATTTGGCTGGGAAAATGCGTTTTTCACTTCTTCACAGAAAGGGTTTAGAGACTGCTGCAAACACACATCAGTTTACCTCCGTAAGTTGAATGCAAACATTGAAGACCGTTCTGTTAGGTAGCTCCGTTTTGGTTTTAGAAGCAGATATATCTCAATACCGCGTTTGCTCCCATTCACCCGTGTATAAAAAAACGCAGCTCCTGGAAGAAACGTGCTTCTCACTCTCTGATTCTAAATGCGGATTCATCTCCCTTAGCTGAGCGAACACCCAGCAGAGCAGTTTGCAAGATACGTTCTTTTTGTGTTTTAGACGGAGATTTCCAGCTATTTCTTGAATGCCTGGATTTGGCTGGGAACATGCGTTTTCCACTTGTTCACAGAAAGGTTTTAGAAACTCCTGCAAACACACATCAGTTTAACTCCGTAAGTTGAATGCACACATTGAAGACCGTTCTGTTAGGTAGCTCCGTTTTGGTTTTAGAAGCAGATATTTCTCAATAACGCGTTTACACCCATTCACCCGTGTAAAACGAAACGCAGCTCCTGGATGAAACGTGCTTGTCACTCTCTTATTCTGAAGGCGGATTCAACTTTCTTAGCTGAGCGAACACCCAGCAGAGCAGTTTGCAAGATACGTTCTTTTTGTGTTTTAGACGGAGATTCCCAGCTACCTGTTGAATGCCTGGATTTGAATGGGAAAATGCGTTTTCCACTTCTTCACATAAAGGGTTTAGAAACTGCTGCAAACACAAATCAGTTTAACTCCGTACGTGTAATGCACGCATTGAAGACTGTTCTGTTAGGTAGTTCCGTTTTGGTTTTAGAAGCAGATATTTCTCAATACCGCGATTGCTCCCATTCACCCGGGTATAAGGAAACGCAGCTCCTGGAAGAAACGTGCTTCTCACTCTCTGATTCTGAAGGCGGATTCAACTTCCTTAGCTGAGCGATCACCCAGCAGAGCAGCTTGCAAGATACGTTTTTTTAGTGTTTTAGACGGAGATTTCCAGATATTTCTTGAATGCCTGGATTTCGCTGGGAAAATGCGTTTTCCACTTCTTCACAGAAAGGGTTTAGAAACTCCTGCAAACACACGTCAGTTTAACTCCGTTAGTTGAAGGCACACATTGAAGACCGTTCTGTTAGGTAGCTCCGTTTTGGTTTTAGAAGCAGATATTTCTCAATACCGCGTTTGTTCCAATTAACCCGGGTTTATCAAAACGCAGCTCCTGGAAGAAACGTGCTTCTGAATCTCTGATTCTGAAGGCGGATTCAACTCCCTTAGCTGAGCGAACACCCAGCAGAGCAGTTTTCAAGATACGTTCTTTTTGTGTTTTAGACACAGATTTCCAGCTATTTCTTGAATGCCTGGATTTGGCTGGGAAAATGCGTTTTCCACTTCTTCACAGAAAGGGTTTAGAAACTCCTGAAATCACACATCTGTTTAACTCCGTAAGTTTAATGCACACCTTGAAGCCCGTTCTGTTAGGTAGCTCCGTTTTGGTTTTAGAAGCAGATATTTCTCAATAGAGCGTATGCTCCCATTCACCCGGGTATAAGTAAACGCAGCTCCTGGAAGAAACGTGGTTCTGACTTTCTGATTCTGAAGGAGGATTCAACTCCCTTAGCTGAGCGACCACCCAGCAGAGCAGTTTGCAAGATACGTTCTTTTTGTGGTATAGACACAGATTTCGAGCTATTTCTTGAATGCCTGGATTTGGCTGCGAAAATGCGTTTTTCACTTCTTCACAGAGAGGGTTTAGAAACTCCTGCACACACACCTCAGTTTAACTCCGTAAGTTGAATGCACACATTGAAGACCGTTCTGTTAGGTAGCTCCGTTTTGGTTTTAGAAGCAGATATTTCTCAATACCGCGTTTGCTTTCATTCACCGGGTATAAGGAAACGCAGCTCCTGGAAGAAACGTGCCTCTCACTCTCTGATTCTGAATGCGGATTCAAATCCCTTAGCTGAGTGAACACCCAGCAGAGCAGTTTGCAAGATACGTTTTTTTTGTGTTTTTGACGGAGATTTTCAGCTATTTCTTGAATGCCTGGATTTGGCTGGGAAAATGCGTTTTCCACTTCTTCACAGAAAGGGTTTAGAAACTCCTGCAAACACACATCAGTTTAACTCCGTAAGTTGAATGCACACATTGAAGACCGTTCAGTTAGGTAGCTCCGTTTTGGTTTTAGAAGCAGATATTTCTCAATACCGCGTTTGTTCCAATTCAGCCGGGTATATCAAAACGCAGCTCCTGGAAGAAACGTGCTTCTGACTCTCTGATTCTGAAGGCGGATTCAACTCTCTTAGCTGAGCGAACACCCAGCAGAGCAGTTTGCAAGATACGTTCTTTTTGTGTTTTAGACGGAGATTTCCAGCTATTTCTTGAATGCCTGGATTTGGCTGGGAAAATGAGTTTTCCACTTCTTCACAGAAAGTGTTTAGAAACTCCTGCAAACACACATCAGTTTAACTCCGTAAGTTGAATGCACACATTGAAGACTGTTCTGTTAGGTAGCTCCGTTTTGGTTTTAGAAGCAGATATTTCTCAATACCTCATTTGTTCCACTTCACCCGGGTATATCAAAACGCAGCTCCTGGAAGAAACGTGCTTCTGACTCTCTGATTCTGAAGGCGGATTCAACTCCCTTAAATGTGCGAACACCCTGCAGAGAAGTTTGCAAGATACGTTCTTTTAGTGTTTTAAACGGATATTTCCAGCTATTTCTTGAATGCCTGGATTTGGCTGGGAATATGCGTTTTCCACTTCTTCACAGAAAGGGTTTAGAAACTCCTGCAAACACACGTCAGTTTAACTCCGTATGTTGAATGCACACATTGAAGACCGTTGTGTTAGGTAGCTCTGTTTTGGTTTTAGAAGCAGATATTTCTCAATACCGCGTTTGTTCAAATTCACCCGGGTATATCAAAACGCAGCTCCTGGAAGAAACGTGCTTCTGACTCTCTGATTCTGAAGCGGATTCAAGTCCCTTAGATGAGCGAACTCCCAGCAGAGCAGTTTGCAAGATACGTTCTTTTTGTGTTTTAGGCGGAGATTTCCATCTACCTCTTGAATGCCTGGATTTCGCTGGGAAAATGCGTTTTCCACTTCTTCACAGAAAGGGTTTAGAGACTCCTGCAAACACACGTCAGTTTAACTCCGTACGTTGAATGCACACATTGAAGACCGTTCTGTTATGTAGCTCTGTTTTGGTTTTAGAAGCAGATATTTCTCAATACCGCGTTTGCTCCTATTCACCCGGGTATAAGGAAACGCAGGTCCTGGAAGAACCGTGCTTCTCACTCTCTGATTCTGAATGCGGATACAACTCCCTTACCTGAGCGAACACCCAGCAGAGCAGTTTGCAAGATACGTTCTTTTTGTGTTTTAGACACAGATTTCCAGCTATTTCTTGAATGCCTGGATTTCGCTGGGAAAATGCGTTTTCCACTTCTTCACAGAAAGGGTTGAGAAACTCCTGCAAATACACATCAGTTTAACTCCGTAAGTTGAATGCACACATTGAAGACCGTTCTGTTAGGTAGCTCCGTCTTGGTTTTAGAAGCAGATATTTCTCAATACCGCGTTTGCTCCCATTTACCTGGTTATAACGAAACGGAGCTCCTGGAAGAAACGTGCTTCTGACTCTCTGATTCTGAAGGCGGATTCAACTTTCTTAGCTGAGCGAACACCCAGCAGAGTAGTTTGCAAGATACGTTCTTTTTGTGTTTTAGACGGAGATTTCCAGCTATTTGTTGAATGCCTGGATTTGGCTGGGGAAATGCGTTTTCCAGTTCTTCACAGAAAGGATTTAGAAACTCCTGCAAACACACATCAGTTTAACTCCGTAAGTTGAATGCACACATTGAAGACTGTTCTGTTAGGTGTCTCCGTTTTGGTTTTAGAAGCAGATATTTCTCAATACCGCGTTTTCTCCCATTCACCGGGTATAAGGAAACGCAGCTCCTGGAAGAAACGTGCTTCTGACTCTCTGATTCTGAATGCGGATTCAACTCCCTTAGCTGAGCGAACACCCAGCAGAGCAGTTTACAAGATACGTTCTTTTTGTGTTTTAGACGGAGATTTCCAGCTATTTCTTTAATGCCTGGATTTGGCTGGGAAATTGCGTTTTCCACTTCTTCACAGAAAGGGTTTAGAAACTCCTGCAAACACACATCAGTTTAACTCCGTAAGTTGAATGCACACATTGAAGACTGTTCTGTTAGGTAGCTCCGTTTTGGTTTTAGAAGCAGATATTTCTCAATACCGCGTTTTTTCCAATTCACCCGTGTATAACGAAACCCAGCTCCTGGAAGAACTGTGCTTCTCACTCTCTGATTCTGAAGGCGGATTCAACTCCCTTAGCTGTGCGAACACCCAGCAGAACAGTTTGCAAGATACGTTCTTTTTGTGTTTTAGACGGAGATTTCCAGCTATTTCTTAAATGACTGTATTTGGCTGGGAAATGCGTTTTCCACTTCTTCACAGAAAGGGTTTAGAAACTCCTGCACAACCACATCAGTTTAACTCCGTAAGTTGAATGCACACATTGAAGACCGTTCGGTTAGGTAGCTCCGTTTTGGTTTTAGAAGCAGATATTTCTCAATACCGCGTTTGTTCCAATTCACCCGGGTATAAGGAAACCCAGCTCCTGGAAGAACCGTGCTTCTCACTGTCTGATTCTGAAGGTGGATTCAACTCCCTTAGCTGAGCGAACACCCAGCACAGCAGTTTGCAAGATACGTTCTTTTTGTGTTTTAGACGGAGATTTCCAGCTATATCTTGAATGACTGCATTTGGCTGGGAAATGCGTTTTCCACATCTTCACAGAAAGGGTTTAGAAACTCCTGCAAACACACATCAGTTTAACTCCGTAAGTGTAATGCACACATTGAAGACCGTCTGTTAGGTAGCTCCGTTTTAATTTTAGACCAGATATTTCTCAATACCGCGTTTCTTCCAATTCACCCGGGTATAAGTAAACACAGCTCATGGAAGAACCGTGCTTCTCACTCTCTGATTGTGAAGGCGGATTCAACTCCCTTACCTAAGCGAACACCCAGCAGAGCAGTTTGCAAGATACGTTCTTTTTGTGTTTAAACGGAGATTTCCAGCTATTTCTTGAATGCCTGGATTTGGCTGGGAAAATGCGTTTTCCACTTCTTCACAGAAAGGGTTTAGAAACTCCTGCAAACACACATCAGTTTAACTCCGTAAGTTGAATGCACACATTTAAGACCGTTCTGTTAGGTAGCTCCGTTTTGGTTTTAGAAGCCGATATTTCTTAATACCGCGTTTGTTCCAATTCACCCGGGTATAACAAAACCCAGCTCCTGGAAGAACCGTGCTTCTCACTCTCTGATTCTGAAGACGGATTCAACTCCCTTAGCTGAGCGAACACCCAGCAGAGCAGTTTGCAAGATACATTCTTTTTGTGTTTTAGACGGAGATTTCCAGCTATTTCTTCAATGACTTGATTTGGCTGGGAAAATGCGTTTTCCACTTCTTCACAGACAGGGTTTAGAAACTCCTGCAAACACACATCAGTTTAACTCCGTAAGTTGAATGCACACTTTGAAGACCGTTCTGTTAGGTAGCTCCGTTTTGGTTTTAGAAGCAGATATTTCTCATTACCGAGTTTGTTCCAATTCACCCGGGTAAAACGAAACCCAGCTCCTGGAAGAACCGTGCTTCTCACTCTCTGATTCTGAGAGCAGATTCAACTCCCTTAGCTGAGCGAACAACCAGCACAGCAGTTTGCAAGATACGTTCTTTTTGTGTTTCAGACGGAGATTTCCAGCTATTTCTTGAATGACTTGATTTGGCTGGGAAAATGCGTTTTCCACTTCTTCACAGAAAGGGTTTAGAAACTCCTGCAAACACACATCAGTTTAACTCCGTAAGTTGAGTGCACACATTGAAGACCGTTCTGTTAGGTAGCTCCGTTTTGGTTTTACAAGCAGATATTTCTCAATACCGCGTTTGTTCCAATTCACCCGGGTATAACGAAACCCAGCTCCTGGAAGAACCGTGCTTTTCACTCTCTGATTCTGAAGGCGGATTCAACTCCCTTAGCTGAGCGAACACCCAGCAGAGCAGTTTGCAAGATACGTTCTCTTTGTGTTTAAACGGAGATTTCCAACTATTTCTTGAATGCCTGGATTTGGCTGGAAAATTGCGTTTTCCACTTCTTCATAGAAAGGATTTAGAAACCCCTGCAAACACATATCAGTTTAACTTCATAAGTTGAATGCACATATTGAAGTCCGTTCTGTTAGGTAGCTCCGTTTTGGTTTTGGAAGCAGATATTTCTCAATACCGCGTTTGTTCAAATTCACCCGGGTATATTAAAACGTAGCTCCTGGAAGAAACGTGCTTCTGACTCTCTGATTCTGAAGGCGGATTCAACTCGCTTAGCTGAGCGAACACCCAGCAGAGCAGTTTGCAAGATACGTTTCTTTTGTGTTTTAGACGGAGATATCCCGCTATTTCTTGAATGCCTAAATTTGGCTGGGAAAATGCGTTTTCCACTTCTTCACAGAAAGTGTTTACAAACTCCTGCAAACACACATCAGTTTAACTCCGTAAGTTGAATGCACACATTGAAGACCGTTCTTTTAGGTAGCTCCGTTTTGGTTTTAGAAGCAGATATTTCTCAATACCGCGTTTGCTCCCATTCATCTGGTTAACGAAACGCAGCTCCTGGAAGAAACGTGTTTCTCACTCTCTCATTCTGAAGGCGGATTCAACTACCTTAGCTGAGCGAACACCCAGCAGAGCAGTTTGCAATATACATTCTATTTGTGTTTGAGACGGAGATTTCCAGATATTATTTGAATGCCTGGATTTGGCTGGGAATATGCGTTTTCCACTTCTTAACAGGAAGGGTTTAGAAACTGCTGTAAACACACATCAGTTTACCTCCGTAAGTTGAATTCACACATTGAAGACCGTTCTGTTAGGTAGCTCCGTTTTGGTTTTAGAAGCAGATATTTCTCAATACCGCGTTTGCTCCCATTCACCCGGGTATAAGGAAACGCAGCTCCTGGAAGAAACGTACTTCTCACTCTCTGATTCTGAAGGCGGATTCAGCTCCCTTAGCTGAGCGAACACCCAGCATAGCAGTTTGCAAGATACGTTTTTTTTGTGTTTTAGACGGAGATCTCCAGCTATTTATTTAATGCCTGGATTTGGCTGGGAAAATGCGTTTTTCACTTCTTCACAGAAAGGGTTTAGAGACTGCTGCAAACACACATCAGTTTACCTCCGTAAGTTGAATGCAAACATTGAAGACCGTTCTGTTAGGTAGCTCCGTTTTGGTTTTAGAAGCAGATATATCTCAATACCGCGTTTGCTCCCATTCACCCGTGTATAAAAAAACGCAGCTCCTGGAAGAAACGTGCTTCTCACTCTCTGATTCTAAATGCGGATTCATCTCCCTTAGCTGAGCGAACACCCAGCAGAGCAGTTTGCAAGATACGTTCTTTTTGTGTTTTAGACGGAGATTTCCAGCTATTTCTTGAATGCCTGGATTTGGCTGGGAACATGCGTTTTCCACTTGTTCACAGAAAGGTTTTAGAAACTCCTGCAAACACACATCAGTTTAACTCCGTAAGTTGAATGCACACATTGAAGACCGTTCTGTTAGGTAGCTCCGTTTTGGTTTTAGAAGCAGATATTTCTCCATACCGCGCTTGCTCCCATTTACCCGGGTATAACGAAACGCATCTCCTGGAAAAATCGTGCTTCTGGCTCTCTGATTCTGAAGGCGGATTCAACTCCCTTAGCTGAGCCAAAACCCAGCAAAGCAGTTTGCAAGATACGTTCTCTTTGTGTTTTAGACGGAGATTTCCAGCTATTTCTTGAATGCCTGGATCTGGCTGGAAGAATGCGTTTTCCACTTCTTCACAGAAAGGGTTTAGAAACTCCTGCAAACACACATCAGTTTAACTCCGTAAGTTGAATGCACACATTGAAGACCGTTCTGTTAGGTAGCTCCGTTTTGGTTTTAGAAGCAGATATTTCTCAATACCGCGTTTACACCCATTCACCCGTGTAAAACGAAACGCAGATCCTGTATGAAACGTGCTTGTCACTCTCTGATTCTGAAGGCAAATTCAGCTTTCTTAGCTGAGCGAACACCCAGCAGAGCAGTTTGCAAGATACGTTCTTATTGTGTTTTAGACGGAGATTCCCAACTACCTCTTGAATGCCTGGATTTGACTGGGAAAATGCGTTTTTTTCTTCTTCACATAAAAGGTTTAGAAAGTTCTGCAAACACACATCAGTTTAACTCCGTACGTGGAATGCACGCATTGAAGACCGTTCTGTTAGGTAGCTCCGTTTTGGTTTTAGAAGCAGATATTTCTCAATACCGCGATTGCTCCCATTCACCCGGGTATAAGGAAACGCAGCTCCTGGAAGAAACGGGCTTCTCACTCTCTGATTCTGAAGGCGGATTCAACTCCCTTAGCTGAGCGAACACCCAGCAGAGCAGCTTGCAAGATACGTTTTTTTAGTGTTCTAGACGGAGATTTCCAGCTATTTCTTGAATGCCTGGATTTTGCTGGGAAAATGCGTTTTCCACTTCTTCACAGAAAGGGATTAGAAACTCCTGCAAACACACATCTGTTTAACTCCGTAAGTTCAATGCACACCTTGAAGCCCGTTCTGTTAGGTAGCTCAGTTTCGGTTTTAGAAGCAGATATTTCTCAATAGAGCGTATGCTCCCATTCACCCGGGTATAAGTAAACGCAGCTCCTGGAAGAAACGTGGTTCTGACTCTGATTCTGAAGGAGGATTCAACTCCCTTAGCTGAGCGACCACCCAGCAGAGCAGTTTGCAAGATACGTTTTTTTTGTGGTATAGACGGAGATTTCGAGCTATTTCTTGAATGCCTGGATTTGGCTGGGAAAAGCGTTTTCCACTTCTTCACAGAAAGTGTTTAGAAACTCCTGCAAACACACATCACTTTAACTCCGTAAGCTGAATGCACACATTGAAGACCGTTCTGTTAGGTAGCTTCGTTTTGGTTTTAGAAGCAGATATTTCTCAATACCGAGTTTGTTCTAATTCACCCGGGTATAACGAAACCCAGCTACTAACAGAACCGTGCTTCTCACTCTCTGATTTTGAAGGCGGATTCAACTCCCTTAGCTGAGCGAACACCCAGCAGAGCAGTTTGCAAGATACGTTCTTTTTGTGTTTAAACGGAGAATTCCAGCTATTTCTTGAATGCCTTGATTTGGCTAGGAAAATGCGTTTTCCACTTCTTCACAGAAAGGGTTTAGAAACTCCTGCAAACACACATCAGTTTAACTCCGTAACTTGAATGCACACATTGAAGACCGTTCTGTTAGGTAGCTCCGTTTTGGTTCTAGAAGCAGATATTTCTCAATATCGCGTTTGTCCCATTCACCCGGGTATAACCAAACACAGCTCATGGAATAACCGTGCTTCTCACTCTCTGATTCTGAAGGCGGATTCAACTCCCTTAGCTGAGCGAACACCCAGCAGAGCAGTTTGCAAGGTACGTTCCTTTTGTGTTTAATCGGAGATTTTCTGCTATTTCTCGAATGCCTGGATTTGGCTGGGAAAATGCGTTTTCCACTTCTTCACAGAAAGAGTTTAGAAACTCCTGCAAACACACATCAGTTTAACTCCGTAAGTTGAATGCACACATTGAAGACCGTTCTGTTAGGTAGCTCCGTTTTAGTTTTAGAAGCAGACGTTTCTCAATACCGCGTTTGTTCCAATTCACCCGGGTATAACGAAACCCAGCTCCTGGAAGAACCGTGCTTCTCACTCTCTGATTCTGAAGGCGGATTCAACTCCCTTAGCTGAGCGAACACCCAGCAGAGAAGTTTGCAACATACTTTCTTTTTTTGTTTTAGACGGAGATTTCCAGCTATTTCTTGAATGGCTTGATTGGGCTGGGAAAATGCGTATTCCACTTCTTTCCAGAAAGGGTTTAGAAACTCCTGCAAACACACTTCAGTTTAAATCCGTAAGTTGAATGGACACATTGGAGACCGTTCTGTTAGGTAGCTCCGTTTTGGTTTTATAAGCAGATATTTCTCAATATCGCGTTTGTCCCATTCTTCCGGGTATAACCAAACCCAGCTCCTGGAAGTACCGTGCTTCTCTCTCTCTGATTCTTAAGGCGGATTCAACTGCCTTAGCTGACCGAACACCCAGCAGAGCAGTTTGCAAGGTACGTTCTTTTTATGTTTAAGACAAAGATTTCCAGCTGTTTCTTCAATGCCTGGATTTGGCTGAAAAAATGCGTTTTCCACTTCTTCACAGAAACGGTTTAGAAACTCCTGCAAACACACATCAGTTTAACTCCGTAAGTCGAATGCACACATTGAAGACCGTTCTGTTAGGTAGTTCCGTTTTTGTTTTAGAAGCAGATATTTCTCAATACCGCGTTTGTTCCAATTCATTCGGCTATAAAGAAACCCAGCTCCTGGAATAACCGTGCTTCACACTCTGTGATTATGAAGGCGGATTCAACTCCCTTAGCTGAACGAACACCCAGCAGAGCAGTTTGCAAGATACCTTCTTTTTGTGTTTTAGACGGAGATTTCCAGATATTTCTTGAATGACTTGATTTGGCTGGGAAAATGCGTTTTCCACTTCTTCACAGAAAAGGTTTAGAAACTAATGCAAACACACATCAGTTTAACTCCATACGTTGAACGCACACGTTGAAGACCGTAATGTTAGGTAGTTCCGTTTTGGTTTTATAAACAGATATTTCTCAATATCGCGTTTGTCTCATTCTCCCGGGTGTAACCAAACCCAGCTCCTGGAAGAACCGTGCTTCTCACTCTCTGATTCTGAAGGCGGATTCAACCGCCTTAGCTGAGCGAACACCCAGCAGAGCAGTTTGCATGATTCGTTCTTTTTGTGTTTAAGACGGAAATTTCCAGCTATTTCTTGAATGCCTGGATTTGGCTGAAAAAATGCGTTTTCCACTTCTTTACAGAAAGGGTTTAGAAACTCCTGCAAACACACATCAATTTAACTCCGTAAGTTGAATGCACACATTGAAGACCGTTCTGTTAGGTACTTCCTTTTTTGTTTTAGAAGCAGATATTTCTCAATACCGCGTTTGTTCCAATTCACCCGGGTATAACCAAACACAGCTCATGGAAGAACCGTGCTTCTCACTCTCTGATTCTGAAGGCGGATTCAACTCCCTTACCTGAGCGAACACCCAGCAGAGCAGTTTGCAAGATACGTTCATTTTGTGTTCAAACGAAGATTTCCAGCTATTTCATGAATGACTTGATTTTGCTGGGAAAATGCGTTTTCCACTTCTTCACAGAAAGGGTTTAGAAACTCCTGCAAACACACATCAGTTTAACTCCGTAATTGAATGCACACATTGAAGACCGTTCTGTTAGGTAGCTCCGTTTTTGTTTTATAAGCAGATATTTCTCAATATCGCGTTTGTCCCAATCACCCGGTTATAACCAAACCCAGCTCCTGGAAGAACCGTGCTTCTCACTCTCTAATTCTGAAGGCAGATTCAACTCCCTTAGCTGAGCGAACACCCAGCAGAGCAGTTTGCAAGATACGTTCTTTTTTTCTTTAAACGGAGATTTCCAGGTATTTCTAGAATGCCTGGATTTGGCTGGGAAAGTGCGTTTTCCACTTCTTCACAGAAAGAGTTTGGAAACTCCTGCAAACACATATCACTTTAACTTCGTAAGTTGAATGCACACATTGAAAACCGTTCGGTTAGGTAGCTCCGTTTTGGTTTTAGAAGCAGATATTTCTCAATACCGCGTTTGCTCCCATTCACCCGGGTATAAGGAAACCCAGCTCCTGGAAGAAACGTGTTTCTCACTCTCTGATTATAAATGCGTATTCAACTCCCTTAGCTGAGCGAACACCCAGCAGGGCAGTTTGCAATATACGTTCTTTTTGTGTTTTAGAGGGAGATTTCCAGCTATTTCTTGAATGACTTGATTTGGCTGGGAAAATGCGTTTTCCACTTCTTCACAGAAAGGGTTTAGAAACTCCTGCAAACACACATCAGTTTAACTCCTTAAGTTGAATGCACACGTTGAAGACCGTTCTGTTAGGTAGCTCCGTTTTGGTTTTAGAAGCAGATATTTCTCAATACCGCGTTTGTTCCAATTCACCCTAATATAAAGAAACCCAGCAACTGGAAGAACCGTGCTTCTCACTCTCTGATTCTGAAGGCGGATTCAACTTCCTTAGCTGAGCGAACACCCAGCAGAGCAGTTTGCAAGATACGTTCTTTTTGTGTTTAGACGGAGATTTCCAGCTATTTATTGAATGACTTGATTTGACTGGGAAAATGCGTTTTCCACTTCTTTCCAGGAAGGGTTTCGAAACTCCTAAAAACACACATCAGTTTAACTCCGTAAGTTGAATGCACACATTGAAGACCGTTCTGTTAGGTAGCTCCGTTTTGGTTTTAGAAGCAGATATTTCTCAATATTGCGTTTGTCCCATTCACCCGGGAATAACGAAACACAGCTCATGGAAGAACCGTGCTTCTCACTCTCTGATTCTGAAGGCGGATTCAACTCCCTTAGCTGAGCGAACACCCAGCAGAGCAGTTTGCAAGATACGTTCTTTTTGTGTTTTAGACAAAGATTTCCAGATATTTCTTGAATGACTGGATTTGGCTGAAAAAATGCGTTTTCCACTTTTTCACAGAAAGGGTTTAGAAACTCCTGCAAACACACATAAGTTTACCTTTGTAAGGTGAATGGACACATTGAAGATCGTTCTGTTAGGTAGCTCCGTTTTGGTTTTAGAAGCAGATATTTCTCAATATCGCGTTTGTCCCATTCACCCGGGTATAACCAGACACAGCTCATAATAGAACCGTGCTTCTCACTCTCTGATTCTGAAGTCGGATTTAACTCCCTTAGCTGAGCGAACACCCAGCAGAGCAGTTTGCAAGATACGTTCTTTTTGTGTTTTATACGCAGATTTCCAGCTATTTCTTGAATGCCTGGATTTGGCTGGGAAAATGCGTTTTCCACTTATTCACAGAAAGGGTTTAGAAACTCCTGCAAACACACATCAGTTTAACTTTGTAAGTTAAATGCACACATTGAAGACCGTTCTTTTAGGTACGTCCGTTTTGGTTTTAGAAGCAGATATTTCTCAATACCGCGTTTGTTCCAATTCACCCGGGTATAACGAAACCCAGCTCCTGGAATAACCGTGCTTCTCACTCTCTGATTCTGAAGGCGGATTCAACTCCCTTAGCTGAGCGAACACCCAGCAGAGCAGTTTGCAAGATACGTTCTTTTTGTGTTTTAGACGGAGATTTCCAGCTATTTCTTGAATGACTTGATTTGGCTGGGAAAATGCGTTTTCCACATCTTCACAGAAAGGCTTTAGAAACTCTTGCAAACACACGTCAGTTTAACTCCGTACGTTGAATGCACACATTGAAGACCGTTCTGTTAGGTAGCTCCGTTTTGGTTTTATAAGCAGATATTTCTCAATACCCTGTTTGTTCCAATTCACCCGGGTATAACGAAACCTAGCTCCTGGAAGAACCGTGCTTCTCACTCTCTGATTCTGAAGGCAGATTCAACTCCCTTAGCTGAGCGAACACGCAGCAGAGCAGTTTGCAAAATACGTTCTTTTTGTGTTATAGACGGAGATTTCCAGATATTTCTTGAATGACCTGATTTGGCTGGGACAATGCGTTTTCCACTTCTTCACAGAAAGGGTTTAGAAACTCCTGCAAACACACATCAGTTTAACTCCGTAAGTTGAATGGACACATTGAAGACAATTCTGTTAGGTAGCTCCGTTTTGGTTTTATAAGCAGATAATACTCAATACCGCGTTTGTTCCAATTCACCCGGGTATAACGAAACCCAGCTCCTGGAAAAACCGTGCTTCTCACTCTCTGATTCTGAAGGCGGATTCAACTCCCTTAGGTGAGCGAACACCAAGCAGAGCAGTTTGCAAGATACGTTCTTTTTGTGTTTTAGACAAAGATTTTCAGCTATTTCTTGAATGACTTGATTTGACTCGGAAAATGCGTTTTCCACTTTTTTCTAGAAAGGGTTTCGAAACTCCTGAAAACACACATCAGTTTAACTCCGTAAGTTGAATGCACACATTGAAGACCGTTCTGTTAGGTAGCTCCGTTTTGGTTCTAGAAGCAGATATTTCTCAATATCGCGTTTGTCCCATCACCCGGGTATAACCAAACACAGCTCATGGAATAACCGTGCTTCTCACTCTCTGATTCTAAAGGCGGATTCAACTCCCTTAGCTGAGCGAACACCCAGCAGAGCAGTTTGCAAGGTACGTTCCTTTTGTGTTTAAACGGAGATTTCCTGCTATTTCTCGAATGCCTGGATTTGGCTGGGAAAATGCGTTTTCCACTTCTTCACAGAAAGAGTTTAGAAACTCCTGCAAACACACATCAGTTTAACTCCGTAAGTTGAATGCACACATTGAAGACCGTTCTGTTAGGTAGCTCCGTTATAGTTTTAGAAGCAGATATTTCTCAATACCGCGTTTGTTCCAATTCACCCGGGTATAACGAAACCCAGCTCCTGGAAGAACCGTGCTCCTCACTCTCTGATTCTGAAGGCGGATTCAACTCCCTTAGCTGAGCGAACACCCAGCAGAGAAGTTTGCAACATACTTTCTTTTTCTGTTTTAGACGGAAATTTCCAGCTATTTCTTGAATGGCTTGATTGGGCTGGGAAAATGCGTTTTCCACTTCTTTCCAGAAAGGGTTTAGAAACTCCTGCAAACACACATCAGTTTAAATCCGTAAGTTGAATGGACACATTGAAGACCGTTGAGTTAGGTAGCTCCGTTTTGGTTTTATAAGCAGATATTTCTCAATATAGCGTTTGTCCCATTCTTCCGGGTATAACCAAACCCAGCTCCTGGAAGAACCGTGCTTCTCTCTCTCTGATTCTGAAGGCGGATTCAACTGCCTTAGCTGAGCGAACACCCAGCAGAGCAGTTTGCAAGGTACGTTCTTTTTATGTTTAAGACGGAGATTTCAAACTGTTTCTTGAATGCCTGGATTTGGCTGAAAAAATGCGTTTTCCACTTCTTCACAGAAACGGTTTAGAAACTCCTGCAAACACACATCAGTTTAGCTCCGTAAGTTGAATGGACACATTGAAGACCGTTCTGTTAGGTAGCTCCGTTTTTGTTTTAGAAGCAGATATTTCTCAATACCGCGTTTGTTCCAATTCACCCGGGTATAACGAAACCCAGCTCCTGGAAGAACCGTGCTTCTCACTCTCTGATTCTGAAGGCGGATTCAACTCCCTTAGCTGAGCGAACACCCAGCAGAGCAGTTTGCAAGATACGTTCATTTTGTGTTTTAAACGGAGGTTTCCAGCTACTTCTTGAATGCCTGGATTTGGCTGGGAAAATGCGTTTTCCACTTCTTCACGGAAAGGGTTTAGAAACTCCTGCAAACACACATCAGTTTAACTTCATAAGTTGAATGCACACATTGAAGACCGTTCTGTTAGGTAGCTCCGTTTTGGTTTTAGAAGCAGATATTTCTCAATACCGCGTTTGTTCCAATTCCCCCGCGTATAACGAAACCCAGCTCCTGGAAGAACCGTGCTTATCACTCTCAGATTCTGGAGGCAAATTCAACTCCCTTAGCTGAGCGAACACCCAGCAGAGCAGTTTGCAAGATACGTTCTTTTTGTGTTTTAGACGGAGATTTCCAGCTATTTCTTGAATGACTTGATTTGGCTCGGAAAATGCGTTTTCCACTTGTTCACAGAAAGGGTTTAGAAACTCCAGCAAATACACATCAGTTTAACTCCATACGTTTAATGCACACATTGAAGACCGTTCTTTTAGGTAGCTCCGTTATGGTTTTAGAAGCAGATATTTCTCAATATAACGTTTGTCCCATTCACCCGGATATAACCAAACACAGCTGCTGGAAGAACCGTGCTTCTCACTCTCTGATTCTGAAGCCGGATTCAACTTGCTTAGCTGAGCGAACACCCAGCAGAGCAGTTTGCAAGATACGTTCTTTTTGTGTTTTAGACGGAGATTTCCTGCTATTTCTTGAATGCCTGGATTTGGCTGGGAAAATGGGTTTTCCACTTCTTCTCAGAAAGGGTTTAGAAACTCCTGCAAACACACATCAGTTTAACTCAGTAAGTTCAATGGACACATTGAAGACCGTTCTGGTAGGTAGCTCCGTTTTGGTTTTAGAAGCAGATATTTCTCAATACCGGGTTTGTTCCAATTCCCCCGGGTATAACGAAACCCAGCTCCTGGAAGAACCGTGCTTCTCACTCTCTGATTCTCGAGGCAAATTCAACTCCCTTAGCTGAGCGAACACCCAGCAGAGCAGTTTGCAAGATACGTCCTCTTTGTGTTTTAGACGGAGATTTCCAGCTATCTCTTGAATGCCTGGATTTGGCTGGGGAAATACGTTATCCACTTTTTCACAGAAAGGGTTTAGAAACTCGTGAAAACACACATCAGTTTAACTTCGTAAGTTGAATGCACACGTTGAAGACTGTTCTGTTAGGTATCTCCGTTTTGGTTTTAGGATCTAGATATTTCTTAATATTGCGTTTGCTCCGATTCACCCATTTATAATGAAACGCAGCTCCTGGAAGTAACGTGCTTCTCACTCTCTGATTCTGAAGGCGGATTCAACTCCCTTAGCTGAGCGAACATCCAGCAGAGCAGTTTGCAAGATACGTTCTTCTTGTGTATTCGACGGAGATTTCCAGCTATTTCTTGAATGCCTGGATTTGGCTGGGAAAATGCGTTTTCCACTTCTTCACAGAAAGGGTTTAGGAACTCCTGCAAACACACATCAGTTTAACTCCGTAAGTTGAATGCACACATTGAAGACCGTCCTGTTAGGTAGCTCCGTTATGGTTTTAGAAGAAGATATTCCTCAATACCGCGTTTGCTCCTATTCACCCGGTTATAACGAAACGCAGCTCCTGGAAGAAACGTGCTTCTCACTCTCTGATTCTGTAGGCGGATTCAACTCCCGTAGCTGAGCGAAGACCCAGCAGAGCAGTTTGAAAGATTCGTTCTTTTTGTGTTTGAGACGGAGATTTCCAGCTATCTCTTGAATGCCTGGATTTGGCTAGGAAAATACGTTTTCCACTTCCTCACAGAAAGGGTTTAGAAACTCCTGCAAACACACATCAGTTTACCTCCGTAAGTTGAATGCACACATTGACCACCGTTCTGTTAGGTAGCTCCGTTTTAATTTTAGAAGCAGATATTTCTCAATACCTCGTTTACTCCCATTCACCCGGGTATAACGAAACGCAGCTCCTGGAAGAAACGTGCTTCTCAATCTCTGATTCTGAAGGCGGATTCAACTCCCTTAGCTGAGCGAACACCCAGCAGAGCAGTTTGCAAAATACGTTCTTTTGGTGTTTGAGACGGAGATTTCCAGCTATTTCTTGAATGCCTGGATTTGGCTGAAAAAATGCGTTTTCCACTTCTTCACAGGAAGGGTTTAGAAACTTCTGCAAACACACATCAGTTTAACTCCGTAAGTTGAATGCACACATTGAAGACCGTTCTGTTAGGTAACTCCGTTTTGGTTATAGAAGCAGATATTTCTCAATACCGCGTTTGCTCCCATTCACCCGGGTATAACGAAACGCAGCTCCTGGAAAAAACGTGCTTCTCACTCTCTCATTCTGAAGGCGGATTCAACCCCCTTAGCTGAGCGAACACCCAGCAGAGCAGTTTGCAAGATACGTTCTTTTAATGTTTTAGACGGAGATTTCCATGTATCTCATGAATGCCTGGATTTGGCTGGGAATATACGTTTTCCACTTCCTCACAGAAAGGGTTTAGAAACTCCTGCAAACACACATCAGTTTACCTTCTACGTTGAATGCACACATTGAAGACCGTTCTGTTTGGTCGCTCCGTTTCGGTTTTAGAAGCAGATATTTCTCAATACCGCGTTTGCTCCCATTCACCTGGGTATAACTTAACGCAGCTCCTGAAAGAGATGTGCTTCTCACTCTGTGATTCTGAAGGCAGATTCAACTCCCTTAGATGAGCGAACACCCAGCAGAGCAGTTATCAAGATACGTTCTTATTGTGTTTTAAACGGAGATTTCCAGGTATTGCTTGAATGCCTGGATTTGGCTGGGAAAATGCCTTTTTCACTTCTTCACGGAAAGGGTTAAAAACTCCTGCAAACACACATCAGTTTAACTCCGTAAGTTGAATGCACAGATTGAAGACCGTTCTGTTAGGTAGCTCCGTTTTGGTTTTAGAAGGAGATATTTCTCAATACCGCGTTTGCTCCCATTCACCCGGGTATAAAGAAACGCAGCTCCTGGAAGAAACGTGCTTCTCACTCCCTGATTCTGAAGGCGGATTCAACTCTCTTAGCTGAGCGAACACCCAGCAGAGCAGTTTGCAAGATACGTTCCTTTTGTGTTTTAGACGGAGATTTCCAGCTATCTCTTGAATGCCTGGATTTTGCTGGGAATATATGTTCTCCACTACTTCACAGAAAGAATTTAGAAACTCCTGCAAAGACACATCAGTTTAACTCCATAAGTTGAATGCCCACATTGAAGACCGTTCTGTTAGGTAGCTTCGTTTTGGTTTTAGAAGCAGATATTTTTCAATACTGCGTTTGCTCCCATTCACCCGGGTATAACAAAATGCAGCTCCTGGAAGAAACGTGCTTCTCACTCTCTGATTCTGAAGGCGGATTCAACTCCCTTAGCTGAGCGAACACCCAGCAGAGCAGTTTGCAAGATACGTTCTTTTTGTGTTTTAGACGGAGATTTCCAGCTATTTCTTGAATGCCTGAATTTGGCTGGGAAAATGCTTTTTCCACTTCTTCACTGAAAGGGTTTAGAAACTCCTACAAACACAAATCAGTTTAACTCCCTAAGTTGAATGCACACATTGAAGACCGTTCTGTTAGGTGGCTTTGTTTTGGTTTTAGAAGCAGATATTTGTCAATACCGCGTTTGGTCCGATTCACCCGGTTATATCGAAACGCAGCAGCTGGAAGAAACTTGCTTCTCACTCTCTGATTCTGAAGGCGGATTCAACTCCCTTAGCTGAGCGAACACCCAGCAGAGCCGTTTGAAAGATACGTTCTTCTTGTGTTTTAAACAAAGATTTCCAGTTATCTCTTGAATGCCTGGATTTGGCTGGGAATATACGATTTCCACTTATTCACAGAAAGGGTTAAGAAACTCCTGCACACACACATCAGTTTAACTCCGTAAGTTGAATGCACACACTGAAGACCGTTCTGTTAGGTAGCTCCGTTTTGGTTTTAGAAGCAGATAATTCTCAATACCGCGTTTGCTCCCATTCACCCGGGTATAACGGAACGCAGCTCCTGGAAGAAACGTGCTTCTCACTCTCTGATTCTGAAGGCGGATTCAACTCCCTTAGCTGAGCGAACACCTAGGAGAGCAGTTAGCAAGATACGTTCTTTTTGTGTTTGAGACGGAGATTTCCAGCTATTTCTTGAATGCCTGGATTTGGCTGGGAAAATGCGTTTTCCACTTCTTCACAGAAAGGGTTTAGAAACTCCTGCAAACACACATCAGTTTACCTCCGTACGTTGAATGCACACATTGAAGACCGTTTTGTTAGGTAACTCCGTTTTGGTTTTAGAAGCAGATATTTCTCAATCCGCGTTTGCTCCCATTCACCCGGGTATAACGAAACGCAGCTCCTGGAAGAAACGTGCTTCTCACTCTCTGATTTTGCAGGCGGATTCAACTTTCTTAGGTGATCGAACACCCAGCAGAGCAATTTGAAAGATGCGTTCTTTTTGTGTTTTAGACGGAGATTTCCAGCTATCTCTTGAATGCCTGGATTTGGCTGGGAATATACGTTTTCCACTTCTTCACAGGAAGGGTTTAGAAACTCCTGCAAACACACATCAGTTTAACTCAATAAGTTGAATGCACACATTGAAGACCGTTCTGTTAGATAGCTCCGTTTCGGTTTTAGAGGCAGATATTTCTCAATACCGCGTTTGCTCCCATTCACTCGGGTATAACTTAACGCAGCTCCTGGAAGAGACGTGCTTCTCACTCTCTGATTCTGAAGGCGGATTCAACTCTCTTAGCTGAGCGAACACCCAGCAGAGCAGTTTGCAAGATACGTTCCTTTTGTGTTTTAGACGAAGATTTCCAGCTATCTCTTGAATGCCTGGATTTTGCTGGGAATATATGTTCTCCACTACTTACAGATAGTGTTTAGAAACTCCTGCAAACACACATCAGTTTAACTCCATAAGTTGAATGCCCACATTGAAGACCGTTCTGTTAGGTAGCTTCGTTTTGGTTTTAGAAGCAGATATTTTTCAATACTGCGTTTGCTCCCATTCACCCGGGTATAACAAAATGCAGCTCCTGGAAGAAACGTGCTTCTCACTCTCTGATTCTGAAGGCGGATTCAACTCCCTTAGCTGAGCGAACACCCAGCAGAGCAGTTTGCAAGATACGTTCTTTTTGTGTTTTAGACGGAGATTTCCAGCTATTTCTTGAATGCCTGAATTTGGCTGGGAAAATGCTTTTTCCACTTCTTCACTGAAAGGGTTTAGAAACTCCTACAAACACAAATCAGTTTAACTCCCTAAGTTGAATGCACACATTGAAGACCGTTCTGTTAGGTGGCTCAGTTTTGGTTTTAGAAGCAGATATTTGTCAATACCGCGTTTGCTCCGATTCACCCGGTTATATCGAAACGCAGCAGCTGGAAGAAACTTGCTTCTCACTCTCTGATTCTGAAGGCGGATTCAACTCCCTTAGCTGAGCGAACACCCAGCAGAGCCGTTTGAAAGATACGTTCTTCTTGTGTTTTAAACAAAGATTTCCAGTTATCTCTTGAATGCCTGGATTTGGCTGGGAATATACGATTTCCACTTATTCACAGAAAGGGTTAAGAAACTCCTGCACACACACATCAGTTTAACTCCGTAAGTTGAATGCACACATTGAAGACCGTTCTGTTAGGTAACTCCGTTTTGGTTTTAGAAGCAGATATTTCTCAATCCGCGTTTGCTCCCATTCACCCGGGTATAACGAAACGCAGCTCCTGGAAGAAACGTGCTTCTCACTCTCTGATTCGGCAGGCGGATTCAACTTTCTTAGGTGATCGAACACCCAGCAGAGCAGTTTGAAAGATGCGTTCTTTTTGTGTTTTATACGGAGATTTCCAGCTATCTCTTGAATGCCTGGATTTGGCTGGGAATATACGTTTTCCACTTCTTCACAGGAAGGGTTTAGAAACTCCTGCAAACACACATCAGTTTAACTCAATAAGTTGAATGCACACATTGAAGACCGTTCTGTTAGATAGCTCCGTTTCGGTTTTAGAGGCAGATATTTCTCAATACCGCGTTTGCTCCCATTCACCCGGGTATAACTTAACGCAGCTCCTGGAAGAGACGTGCTTCTCACTCTCTGATTCGGAAGGCGGATTCAACTCCCTTACCAGTGCGAACACCCAGCAGAGCAGTTTGCAAGATACGTTCTATTTGTGTTTTATTCGGAGATTTCCAGCTATCTCTTGAATGCCTGAATTTGGCTGGGAAAATACGTTTTCCACTTCTTCACAGAAAGAATTTAGAAACTCCTGCAAACACACATCAGTTTAACTCCGTAAGTTGAATGCACACATTGAAGACCGTTCTGTTAGGTAGCTCCGTTTTTGTTTTAGAGCAGATATTTCTCAATACCGCGTTTGCTCCCATTCACCCGGGTATAACGAAACGCAGCTCTTGGAAGAAACGTGCTTTTCACTCTCTGATTCTGAAGGCGGATTCAACTCCCTTAGCTGAGCGAACACCCAGCAGAGCAGTTTGAAAGATACGTTCTTTTTGTGTTTTAGACGGAGATTTCCATCTATCTCTTGAATGCCTGGATTTGGCTAGGAAAATACGTTCTCCACTTCTTCACAGAAAGGGTTTAGAAACTCCTGCAAACAAACATCAGTTTACCTTTGTAAGTTTAATGCACACATTGAAGTCCGTTCTGTTAGGTAGCTCCGTTTTGGTTTTAGAAGCAGATATTTCTCAGTAGCGCGTTTGCTCCCATTTACACGGGTATAACGAAACGCAGCTGCTGGAAGAAACGTGCTTCTCACTCTCTGATTCGGAAGGCGGATTCAACTCCCTTAGCTGAGCGAACACCCAGCAGAGCAGTTTGCAAGATACGTCCTTTTTGTGTTTTAGATGGAGATTTCCAGCTATCGCTTGAATGCCTGGATTTTGCTGGGAAAATACGTTCTCCACTACTTCACAGAAAGGGTTTAGAAACTCCTGCAAACACACATCAGTTTAAATCCATAAGTTGAATGCCCACATAGAAGACCGTTCTGTTAGGTAGCTCCGTTTTGGTTTTAGAAGCAGATATGTCTAAATACCGCGTTTCTTCCCATTGACCCGGATATTACGAAATGCAGCTCCTGGAAGAAACGTGCTTCTCACTCTCTGATTCTGAAGGCGGATTCAACACCCTTAGCTGAGCGAACACCCAGCAGAGCAGTTTTCAACATACGTTCTTTTTGTGTTTTAGACGGAGATTTCCAGCTATTTCTTGAATGCCTGGATTTAGCTGGGAAAATTTGTGTTCCACTTTTAAACACAAAGGGTTTAGAAACTCCTGCAAACACACATCAGTTTAACTCCGTAAGTTGAATGCACACATTGAAGACCGTTCTGTTAGGTAGCTCCGTTCTGGTTTTAGAAGCAGATATTTCTCAATAAGGCCTTTGCTTCCATTCACCCGGGTATAACGAAACGCAGCTACTGGAAGAATCGCGGTTCTCACTCTCTGATTCTGAAGGCGGATTCAACTCCCTGAGCTGAGCGAACACCCAGCAGAGCAGTTTGCAAGATACGTTCTTTTTGTTTTTTAGACGGAGATTTCCAACTATTTCTTGAATGCATGGATTTGGCTGGGAAAATGTGTTTTCCACTTATTAACACAAAGGGTTTAGAAACTCCTGCAAACACACATCAGTTTAACTCCCTAAGTTGAATGCACCCATTGAAGGCCGTTCTGTTAGGTAGCTCCGTTTCGGTTTTAGAAGCAGATATTTCTCAATACCGCGTTTGCTCCCATTCACCCGGGTATAACGAAACGCAGCTCCTGGAAGAAACGTGTTTCTCACTCTCTGATTCTGAAGGCGGATTCAACTCCCTTACCTGAGCGAACACCCAGCAGAGCACTTTGCAAGAAACGTTCTATTTGTCTTTTAGACGGAGATTTCCAGCTATTTCTTGAATGCCTTGATTTAGATGGGAAAATGTGTTTTCCACTTCTTAACACAAAGGGTTTACAGACTCCTGCAAACACACATCAGTTTAACTCCGTAAGTTGAATGCACACACTAAAGACCGTTCTTTTAGGTAGCTCCGTTTTGGTTTTAGAAGCAGATATTTCTCAGTACCGCGTTTGCTTCCATTCACCCGGGTATAACGAAACGCAGCTCCTAGAAGAATCGTGCTTCTCACTCTCTGATTCTGAAGGCGGATTCAACTCCCTTAGCTGAGCGAACACCCAGCAGATCAGTTTGCAAGATACGTTCTTTTTGTGTTTTAGACGGAGATTTCCAGCTATTTCTTGAATGCCTGGATTTAGCTGGGAAAATTAGTTTTCCACTTCTTAACACAAAGGGTTTAGAAACTCTTGCAGACACACATCAGTTTAACTCCGTATGTTGAATGCACACATTGAAGTCCGTTCTGTTAGGTAGCTCCGTTTTGGTTTTAGATGCAGATATTTCTCAGTACCGCGTTTGCTCCCATTCACACGGGTATAACGAAACGCAGCTCCTCGAAGAAACGTGCTTCTCACTCTCTGATTCGGAAGGCGGATTCAACTCCCTTAGCTGAGCGAACACCCAGTAGAGCAGTTTGCAAGATACGTCCTTTTCATGTTTTAGATGGAGATTTCCAGCTATCTCTTGAATGCCTGGATTTTGCTGGGAAAATACGTTCTCCACTAATTCACAGAAAGGGTTTAGAAACTCCTGCAAAAACACATCAGTTTAAATCCATTAGTTGAATGCCCACATAGAAGACCGTTCTGTTAGGTAGCTCCGTTTCGGTTTTAGAAGCAGATATTTCTCAATACCGCGTTTGCTCTTATTCACCCGGATATAACGAAATGCAGCTCCTGGAAGAAACGTGCTTCTCACTCTCTGATTCTGAAGGCGGATTCAACACCCTTAGCTGAGCGAAAACCCAGCAGAGCAGTTTTCAACATACGTTCTTTTTGTGTTTTAGACGGAGATTTCCAGCTATTTCTTGAATGCCTGGATTTAGCTGGGAAAATTTGTGTTCCACTTTTAAACACAAAGGGTTTAGAAACTCCTGAAAACACACATCAGTTTAACCCCGTAAGTTGAATGCACACATTGAAGACCGTTCTGTTAGGTAGCTCCGTTTTGGTTTTAGAAGCAGATATTTCTCAATAGGGCGTTTGCTTCCATTCACCCGGGTATAACGAAACGCAGCTACTGGAAGAATCGCGGTTCTCACTCTCTGATTCTGAAGGCGGATTCAACTCCCTAAGCTGAGCGAAAACCCAGCAGAGCAGTTTGCAAGATACGTTCTTATTGTTTTTTAGACGGAGATTTCCAGCTGTTTCTTGAATGCATGGATTTGGCTGGGAATATACGTTCTTCACTACTTCACACAAAGGATTTAGGAACTCCTACAAACACACATCAGTTTATCTCCGTAAGTTGAATGCCCACATTGAAGACCGTTCTGCTATGTAGCTCCGTTTTGATTTTAGAAGCAGATATTTCTCAATACCGAGATTTCTACCATTCACCCAGGTATAACGAAACGCAGCTCCTGGAAGAAACGTGCTTCTCACTCTCTGATTCTGAAGGCGGATTCAACTCCCTTAGCTGAGCGAACACCCAGCAGAGCAGTTTGCAAGATACGTTCTTTTTGTGTTTTAGACGGAGATTTCCAGCTATTTCCTGAATGCCTGGATTAGGCTGGGAAAATGTGTTTTCCACTTCTTAATACAAAGGGTTTAGAAACTCCTGCAAACACAAATCAGTTTAACTCCTTAAGTTGAATGCACATATTGAAGACCGTTCTGTTAGGTAGCTCCGTTTTGGTTTTAGAAGCAGATATTTCTCAATACCGCGTTTGCTTCCATTCACCCGGGTATAAAGGAACGGAGCTCCTGGAAGAATCGTGCTTCTCACTTTTTGATTCTGAAGGCGGATTCAACTCCCTTAGCTGAGCGAACACCCAGCAGAGCAGTTTGCAGAATACGTTCTTTTTGTGTTTTAGACGGAGATTACCAGCTATTTCTTGAATGCCTAGATTTGGCTGGGAAAATGCGATTTCCACTTCTTCACAGAAAGGGTTTAGAAACTCCTGCAAACACACATCAGTTTAACTCCGTAAGTTGAATGCACACATTGAAGACCGTTTTGTTAGGTAGCTCCGTTTTGGTTTCAGAAGCAGATATTTCTCAATACCGCGTCTGCTCCCATTCACCTGGGTATAACGAAACGCAGATCCTGAATGAAACGTGCTTCTCACTCTCTGATTCTGAAGGCGGATTCAACTCCCTTTGCTGAGCGAACACCCAGCAGAGCACTTTGCAAGATATGCTCTTTTTGTGTTTTAGACGGAGATTTCCAGCTATTTCTAGAATGCCTGGATTTGGCTGGGAAAATGCTTTTTCCACTTCTTCACTGAAAGGGTTTATAAACTCCTACAAACACACATCAGTTTAACTCCGTAAGTTGAATGCACACATTGAAGACCGTTCTGTTAGGTAGCTCCGTTCTGGTTTCAGAAGCAGATATTTCTCAATACCGCGTTTGCTCCGATTTACCCCGTCATATCGAAACGCAGCTCCTGGAAGAAACTTGCTTCTCACTTTCTGATTCGGAAGGCGAATTCCACTTCCTAAGCTGAGCGAACACCCAGCAGAGCAGTTTGAAAGATACGTTCTTTTTCTGTTTTAGACGGAGATTTCCAGCTATCTCTTGAATGCCTGGATTTTGCTGGGAATATACGTTTTCCACTTCTTCACAGAAAGGGTTTAGAAACTCCTACAAACACACATCAGTTTAACTCCATAAGTTGAATGCATACATTGAAGACAGTTCTGTTAGATAGCTCCGAATCGGTTTTAGAGGCAGATATTTCTCAATACCGCGTTCGCTCCCATTCACCCGGGTATAATGAAACGCAGCTCCTGGAAGAAACGTGCTCCTCACTCTCTGATTCTGAAGGCGGATTGAACTCCCTTAGCTGAGCGAACTCCCAGCAGAGCAGTTTGCAAGATAGGTTCTTTTTGTCTTTTAGACGGAAATTTCCAGCTATCTCTTGAATGCCTGGATTTGGCTAGGAAAATACGTTTTCCACTTCTTCACTGAAAGGGTTTAGAAACTCCTGCAAACACACATCAGTTTACCTCCGTAAGTTGAATGCACACATTTACGTCCGTTCTGTTAAGTAGCCCCGTTTTGGTTTTAGAAGCCGATATTTCTCAATACCGCGTTTGCTCCCATTCACACGGGTATAACGAAACGCAGCTCCTGGAACAAACGTGCTCCTCACTCTCTGATTCTGAAGGTGGATTCAACTCCCTTAGCTGAGCGAACACCCAGCAGAGCAGTTTGCAAGATACGTTCTTTTTGTGTTTTAGACGGAGATTTCCAGCTATTTCTTGAATGCCTGGATTTAGCTGGGAAAATTTGTGTTCCACTTCTTAACACAAAGGGTTTAGAAACTCGTGCAAACACACATCAGTTTAACTCCGTAAGTTAAATGCACACATTGAAGACCGTTCTGTTATGTAGCTCCGTTTCGGTTTTAGAGGCAGATATCTCTCAATACCGCGTTTGCTCCCATTCACCCGGGTATAACGAAACGCATCAACTGGAAGAAACGTGCTTCTCACTCTGTGATTCTGAAGGCGGATTCAACTCCCTTAGCTGAGCGAACACCCAGCAGAGCAGTTTGAAAGATACGTTCTTTTTGTGTTTTAGACGGAGATTTCCAGCAATCTCTTGAATGCCTGGATTGGCTAGGGAAATACGTTTTCCACTTCTTCACAGAAAGGGTTTAGAAACTCCAGCAAACACACATCAGTTTAACTCCGTAAGTTGAATGCACACATTGAAGACCGTTCTGTTAGGTAGCTCCGTTTTGGTTCTAGAAGCAGATATTTCTCAATACCGCGTTTGCTCCGATTCACCCGGTTATAACGAAACGCAGCTCCTGGAAGAAACTTGCTTCTCACTCTCTGATTCTGAAGGCGGATTCAACTCCCTTAGCTGAGCGAACACCCAGCAGAGCAGTTTGCAAGATGCGTTCTTTTGTGTTTTAGACGGAGATTTCCCGCTATCTCTTGAATTCCTGGATTTGGCTGGGAAAATACGTTTTCCAGTTCTTCACAGGAAGGGTTTAGAAACTCCTGCAAACACACATCAGTTTAACTCCGTAAGTTGAATGCACACATTGAGGACCGTTCTGTTAGGTAGCTCTTTTTTGGTTTTAGAAGCAGATATTTCTCAATACCGCGTTTGCTCCCATTCACCCGGGTATAACGAAACGCATCTCCTGGAAGAAAAGTGCTTCTCACTCTCTGATTCTGAAGGCGGATTCAACTCCCTTAGCTGAGCGAAAACCCAGCAGAGCAGTGTGCAGGATACGTTCTTTTTGTGTTTTAGACAGAGATTTCCAGCTATTTCTTGAATGCCTGGATTTGGCTGAGAAAATGCGTTTTCCACTTCTTCACAGAAAGGTTTTAGAAACTCCTGCAAACACACATCAGTTTATCTCCGTAAGTTGAATGCACATATTGAAGACCGTTCTGTTAGGTAGCTCCGTTTTAGTATTAGAAGCAGATATTTCTCAATACAGCCTTTGCTTCCATTCACCCGGGTATAACGAAACGCAGCTCCTGGAAGAAACGTGCTTCTCACTCTCTGATTCTGAAGGCAGATTCAACTCCCTTAGGTGAGCGAACACCCAGCCGAGTAGTTTACAAGATACGTTCTTTTTGTGTTTGAGACGGAGATTTCCAGCTATTTCTTGAATGCCTGGATTTGGCTGGGAAAATGCGTTTTCCACTTCTTCACAGAAAGGGTTACAAACTCCTGCAAACACACATCAGTTTAACTTTGTAAGTTGAATGCACACATTGAAGACCGTTCTGTTAGGTAGCTCCGTTTTGGTTTTAGAAGCAGATATTTCTCAATACCGTGTTTGCTCCCATGCTCCCGGGTATAACAAAATGCGGCTCCTTGAAGAAACGTGCTTCTCACTCTCTGATTCTGAAGGCGGATTCAACTCCCTTAGCTGAGCGAACACCCAGCAGAGCAGTTTGCAAGGTACGTTCTTTTTGTGTTTGAGACGGAGATTTCCAGCTATCTCATGTATGCCTGGATTTGACTGGGAAAATAATTTGTCCACTTCTTCACAGAAAGGGTTTAGAAACTCCTGCAAACACACATCAGTTGTACTCCGTAAGTTGAATGCACACATTGAAGACCGTTCTGTTAGGTAGCTCCGTTTCGGTTTTAGATGCAGATACTTCTCAATACCGCGTTTGCTCCCATTCACCCGCGTATAACTTAACGCAGCTCCTGGAAGAGACGTGTTCTCATTGTCTGATTCTGAAGGCGGATTCAGCTCCCTTAGCTGAGCGAACACCCAGCAGAGCAGTTTGCAAGATACGTTCTTTTTGTGTTTTAGACGGAGATTTCCAGCTATCTTTTGAATGCCTGGATTTGGATAGGGAAAAACGTTTTCCACTTCTTCACAGAAAGGGTTTAGAAACTCCTGCAAACACACATCAGTTTAACTCCGTAAGTTGAATGCACACGTTGAAGACCGTTCTGTTAGGTAGCTCCGTTTTGGTTTTAGAAGCAGATATTTCTCAATACCGCGTTTGCTCTGATTCACCCGGTTATAACGAAACGCAGCTCCTGGAAGAAACGTGCTTCTCACTCTCTGATTCTGAAGGCGGATTCAACTCCCTTAGCTGAGCGAACACCCAGCAGAGCAGTTGGCAAGATGCGTTCTTTATTGTTTTAGACGGAGATTTCCAGCTATCTCTTGAATGCCTGGATTTGGCTGGGAAACTACGTTTTCCACTTCTTCACAGGAAGGGTTTAGAAACTCCTGCAAACACACATCTGTTTAACTCCGTAAGTTGAATGCACACATTGACGACCGTTCTGTTAGGTAGCTCCTTTTCGGTTTTAGAGGCAGATATTTCTCAATACCGCGTTTGCTCCCATTCACCCGGGTATAACTTAAAGCAGCTCCTGGAAGAGACGTACTTCTCATTGTCTGATTTTGAAGGCGGATTCAGCTCCCTTAGCTGAGCGAACACCCAGCAGAGCAGTTTGCAAGATACGTTCTTTTTGTGTTTTAGACGGAGATTTCCAGGTATTCCTTGAATGCCTGTATTTGGCTGGGAAATTGCGTATTCCACTTCTTCACAGAAAGGGTTTAGAAACTCCTGCAAACACACATCAGTTTTACTCCATAAGTTGAATGCACACATTGAAGACCGTTCGGTTAGGTAGCTCTTCTTTGGTTTTAGAAGCAGATATTTCTCAATACCGCGTTTGCTCCCATTCACCCGCGTATAACAAAACGCAGCTCCTGGAAGAAACGTGCTTCTCACTCTGTGATTCTGAAGGCGGATTCAACTCCCTTAGCTGAGCGAACACTTAGCAGAGCAGTTTGAAAGATACGTTCTTTTTTTGTTTTAGACGGTGATTTCCAGCTATCTCTTGAATGCCTGGATTTGGCTAGGGAAATACGTTTTCCACGTCTTCACAGAAAGGGTTTAGAAACTCCTGCAAACACACATCAGTTCAACTCCGTAAGTTGAATGCACACATTGAAGACCGTTTTGTTAGGTTGCTCTGTTTTGGTGTTAGAAGCAGATATTTGTCAATACCGCGTTTGCTCCCATTCACCCGGGTATAACTTAACGCAGCTCCTGGAAGAGACGTGCTTCTCATTCTCTGATTCTGTAGGCGGATTCAACTCCCTTAGCTGAGCGAACACCCAGCAGAGCAGTTTGCAAGATACGTTCTTTTTGTATTTTAGACGGAGATTTCCAGCTATCTCTTGAATGCCTGGATTTGGCTGGGAAAATACGTTTTCCACTTCTTCACAGAAAGAATTTAGAAACTCCTGCAAACACACATCAGTTTACCTCCGTAAGTTGAATGCACACATTGAAGACCGTTCTGTTAGGTAGCTCCGTTTTTGTTTTAGAAGCAGATATTTCTCAATACAGCGTTTACTCCCATTCACTCTGGGATATCCAAACGCAGCTTCTAGAAGAAATTGGCTTCTCACTCTCTGAATCTCAAGGCAGATTCAACTCCCTGAGGTAAGCGAACACACAGCAGAGAAGTCTGAAGGATACGTTCGTTTTGAGTTTTAGACGGAGATTTACCGCTATTTCTGAAATGCTTGGATTTGGCTGGAAAAATGCGTTTTCCGCTTTTTCACAGAAAGGGTTTACAAACTCCTGCAAACACGCATCAGTTTATCTCTGTAACTTGAATGCACACATTGAAGGCCGTTCTGTTAGGTTGCTCCGTTTTGGTTTTAGAGGCAGATATTTCTCAATAAAGCGTTGACTCCCATTCACTCTGGAATATCCAATCCCAGGTCCTAGAAGAAACGCGCTTCTCTCAGAATCTCAAGGCATATTCAACTCCCTGAGGTAAGCGAACACACAACAGAGCAGTCTGAAGGATACGTTCGTCTTGAGTTTCAGACGGAGATTTACAGCTATTTCTGAAATGATTGGATTTCCCTGGAAAAATGCGTTTTTCGCTTCTTCACAGAAAGGGTTTACAAACTCCTGCAAACACACATCAGTTTACATCTGTAGGTTGAACGCACACACCGAAGGCCGTTCTGTTAGGTTGCTCCGTTTTGGTTTTAGAAGCAGATATTTCTCAATACAGCGGTTACTGCCATTCACTCTGGAATATCCAAATGCAGCTCCTTGTAGAATCGCGCTTCTCACTCTCTGAATCTCCAGGCAGATTCAACTCCCTCAGGTAAGCGAACACACACCAGAGCAGTCTGAAGGATACGTTCGTTTTCAGTTGTAGACGGAGATTTACCGCTATTTCTGAAATGCTTGGATTTGGCTGGAAAAATGCGTTTTCCGCTTCTTCACAGAAAGGGGTTACAAACTCCTGCAAAAACGCATCAGTTTAACTCTGTAACTTGAACGCACACATTGTAGGCCGTTCTTTTAGGTTGCTCCTTTTTGGTTTTAGAAGCAGATATTTCTCCAAACCGCGTTTACTCCCATTCACTATGGCATATCAAAACGCAGCTCCGAGAAGCAACGTGCTTTTCACTCTCTGAATCTAGAGGCAGATTCAACTTTCTTAGGTAAGCGAACACCCAGCAGAGCAGTCTGAAAGATAAGTTCCTTTTGTTTTTTAGACGGAGATTTACAGCTATTTGAAAAATTCTTGCATTTGGCTTGGAAAATGCTTTTTCCGCTTCTTCACAGAAAGTGTTCAGAACCTCCTGCAAACACACATCACTTTAACTCTTTACGTTGAACACACACATTGAAGGCCGTTCTGTTAGGTTGCTTTGTTTAGGCTTTAGAAGCAGATATTTCTCCAAACCGCGTTTACTCCCAGTCACTCTGGCATGTCAAAACGGAGCTCCGAGAAGCAACGCGCTTCTCACTCTCTGAATCTAGAAGCAGATTCAACTCCCTTAGGTAAGCGAACACCCAGCAGAGCAGTCTGAAGGATACGTTCGTTTTGTGTTTTAGACGGAGATTTACAGCTATTTGGGAAATGCTTGCATTTGGCTGGGAAAATGCGTTTTCCGCTTATTCACAGAAAGGGTTTAGAAACTCCTGCAATCACACATCAGTTTAACTCTGTATGTTGAACGCACACATTGAAGGCCGTTCTGTTAGGTTGCTCCGTTTTGGTTTTAGAACCAGATATTTCTCCAAACCGCGTTTACTCCCATTCACTCTGGCATATCAAAACGCATCTCCGAGAAGCAACGTGCTTCTCACTCTCTGAATCTCAAGGCAGATTCAACTCCCTTAGGTAAGCGAACACACAGCAGAGCAGTCTGAAGGATACGTTCGTTTTGAGTTTTAGACGGAGATTTACCGCTATTTCTGAAATGCTTGGATTTGTCGGGAAAAATGCTTTTTCCGCTTTTTCACAGAAAGGGTTTACAAACTCCTGCAAACGCACAACAGTTTAACTCTGTAATTTGAACGCACACATTGAAGGCCGTTTTTTTAGGCTTCTACGTTTTGGTTTTAGAAGCAGATATTTCTCAATACAGCGTTTTCTCCCATTCACTCTGGAATATCCAAACGCAGCTCCTAGAAGAAACGCGCTTCTCACTTTCTGAATCTCAAGGCAGATTCAACTTCCTTAGGTAAAAGAACACACAGCAGAGCAGTCTAAAGGATACGTTCGTTTTGAGTTTCAGTCGGAGATTTAAAGCTATTTCTGAAATGCTTGGATTTGGCTGGAAAAATGCGTTTTCCGCTTATTCACAGAAAGGGTTTACAAACTCCTGCAAACACACATCAGTTTAACTCTATAAGTTGAACGAACACATTGAAGGCCGTTCTGTTAGGTTGCTCCGTTTTGGTTTTAGAAGCAGATATTTATCAATACAGCGTTTAATCCCATTCACTCTGAATATCCAAACGCAGCTCCTAGAAGAAACGCGCTTGTCACTCTTTGAATCTCAAGGCAAATTCAACTCCCTTAGGTAAGCGAACACACAGCAGAGTAGTCTGAAGGATACGTTCGTTTTGAGTTTTAGAGGGAGATTTACCGCTATTTCTGAAATGCTTGGATTTGGCTGGAAAAATGCGTTTTCTGCTTCTTCAAAAAAAAGGGTTTACAAACTCGTGCAAACACACATCAGTTTAACTCTATAAGTTGAACGCACACATTGAAGGCCATTCTGTTAACTTGCTCCGTTTTGGTTTTATAAGCAGATATATCTCAATACAGCGTTTACTCCCATTCACTCTGGAATATCCAAACGCAGCTCCTAGAAGAAACGCGCTTCTCACTCTCTGAATCTCAAGGCAGATTCAACTCCCTTAGGTAAGCGAACACACAACGCTGCAGTCTGAAGGATACGTTCATTTTGAGTTTCAGACTGAGATTTTCAGCTATTTCTGAAATGCTTGGATTTGCCTGGAAATATGCGTTTTTCGCTTCTTCACAGAAAGGGTTTACAAACTCCTGCAAACACACATCAGTTTAACTCTGTAGGTTGAACGCACACACTGAAGGCCGTTCTGTTAAGTTGCTCCGTTTTGGTTTTAGAAGCAGATATTTCTCAAAACAGCGTTTACTCCCATTCACTCTGGGATATCCAAACGCAGCTCCTAGAAGGAACGCGCTTCTCACTCTCTGAATCTCAAGGCAGATTCAACTCCATCAGTAAGCGATCACACAGCAGAGCAGTCTGAAGGGTACGTTCGTTTGGAGTTTCAGATGGAGATTTACAGCTATTTCTGAAATGCTTGGACTTGGCTGGAAAAATCCGTTTTCCGCTTCTTCACAGAAAGTGTTTACAAACTCCTGCAAACACACATCAGTTTAACTCTGTAACTTGAACGCACACATTCAAGGTTGTTCTGTTAGGTTGCTCCGTTTTGGTTTTAGAGGCAGATATTTTTCAATACAGCGTTTACTCCCATTCACTCTGTAATATGCAAACGAAGCTCCTAGAGGAAACGTGCCTCTCACTCTCTGAATCTCAATACAGATTCAACTCCCTTAGGTAAGCGAACACACAGCAGAACAGTCGGAAGTATACGTTCGTTTTGAGTTTCAGACTTAGATTTACAGCTATTTCTGAAATGCTTGGATTTGGCTGGAAAAATGCGTTTTCTGCTTCTTCACAGAAAGGGTTTACAATTTCCTGCAAACACACATCAGTTTAACTCTGTAAGTTGAACGCACACATTGAAAGCCGTTCTGATAGGTTGCTCGGTTAACATTCACTCAGGAATATGCAAACGCAGCTCCTAGAAGAAACGCGCTTCTGACTCTCTGAATCTCAAGGCAGATTCAACTCCCTTCGGTAAGCGAACACACAGCAGAGCAGTCTGAAGGATACGTTCGTTTTGAGTTTTAGACGGAGATTTACAGCGATTTTTGAAATGCTTGCATTTGGCTTGAAAATGCGTTTTCCGCTTCTTCACAGAAAGGGCTTATAAACTCCTGCAAACACACATCAGTTTAACTCTGTAAGTTGAACGCACACATTGAAGGCCGTTCTGTTAGGATGCTCCGTTTTGGTTTTAGAAGCAGATATTTCTCAATACAGCGTTTACTCCCATTCACTCTGGAATATCCAAACGCAGCTCCTAGAAGAAACGCGCTTCTCACTCTCTGAATCTCAAGGCAGATTCAACTCCCTTAGGTAAGCGAACACACAGCAGAGCAGTCTGAAGGATAGGATCGTTTTGAATTTTAGACGGAGATTTACCGCTATTTCTGAAATGCTTGGATTTGGCTGGAAAAATGCGTTTTCCACTCTGTCACAGAAAAAGTTTACAAACTCCTTCCAACACACGTCAGTTTATCTCTGTAATTTGAATGCACATATTGAATGCCGTTCTTTTAGGTTGCTCCGTTTTAGTTTTAGAAGCAGATATTTATCAATACAGCGTTTACTCACATTCACTCTGGAATATCCAAACGCAGCTCCTAGAAGAAACGCGCTTCTCACTCTCTGAATCTCAAGGCAGATTCAACTCCCTTAGGAAAGCGAAAACACAGCAGAGCCGTCTGAAAAATACGTTCGTTTTGAGTTTCAGACTTAGATTTACAGCTATTTCTGAAATGCTTGGATTTGGCTAGAAAAATGCGTTTTCCGCTTCTTCACAGAAAGGGTTTACAATCTCCTGCAAACACACATCAGTTTAACTCTGTAAGTTGAACGCACACATTGAAGGCCATTCTGTTAACTTGCTCCGTTTTGGTTTTATAAGCAGATATATCTCAATACAGCGTTTACTCCCATTCACTCTGGAATATCAAAACGCAGCTCCTAGAAGAATCGCGCTTCTCACTCTCTGAATCTCAAGGCAGATTCAACGTCCTTAGGTAAGCGAGAACACAGCAGAACAGTCGGAAGGATACGATCCTTTTTAGTTTCAGACGGAGATTTACAACTATTCCTGACATGCTTGGATTTGGCTGGAAAAATGCGTTTTCCGCATCTTCACAGAAACCGTTTACAAACTCCTGCAAACACACATCAGTTAAACTTCGTAAGTTGAACGCACACATTGAAGGCCCTTCTTTTAAGTTGCTCCGTTTTGGTTTTAGAAGCAGATATTCCTCAATATAGCCTTTACTCCCATTCACCCCGGTATATCGAAACGCAGCTCCTGGAAGAAACGTGCTTCTCACTCTCCGATTCTGAAGGCGGATTCAACTCCCTGAGTTGAGCGAAAACCCAGGAGAGCAGTTTGCCAGATACGTTCGTTTTGTGTTTTATACGGAGATTTCAAGCTATTACTTGCATGCCTGGATTTGGCTTGGAAAATGTGTTTTCCACTTCTACACAGAAAGGCTTTAGAAACTCCTGCAAACACACATCCCTTTAACTCTGTAAGTTGAATGCACAACTCGAAAACCGTTCTGTTAGGTAGCTCAGTTTTGGTTTTAGAAGCAGATGTTTCTCAATACCGCCTTTGCTCCCATTCACCCGGGTATATCGAAACAGAGCTCCTGGAAGAAACGTGCTTCTCACTCTCTGATTCTGAAGGCGAAATCCACTCGCTGAGGTGAGCGAACACCCAGCACAACAGTTTGCCAGATACGTTCGTTTTGTGTCCTAGACGGAGATTTCCAGCTATTTCTTGAATGCCTGGATTTGGCTGGTAAAATGCTTTTTCCACTTATTCACAGAAAGGGTTTAGAAACTCCTGCAAACACACATCCGTTTAACTCTGATAGGTGAATGCACACATTGAAGACCGTTCTGTTAGGTAGCTCCGTTTTGGTTTTAGAAGCAGACATTTCTCAATACCGCGTTTGCTCCCATTCACCCGGGTATATTGAAACGCAGCTCCTGGGAGAAACGTGCTTCTCACACTCTGAATTTGAATGCGGATTCAACTCATTCAGTTGAGCGAACACTCAGCAGAGCAGTCTGCCAGATACGTTCGTTTTGTGTTACAGACGGAGATTTCCAGATATTTCTTGAATGCCCGGATTTGGCTGGGAAAATGCGTTTTCCAATTTTACAAAGAAAGGGTTTAGAAACTCCTGTAAACACACATCCGTTTAACTCTGTAAGTTGAATGCACACATTGAAGACCGTTCTGTTAGGTAGCTCCGTTTTGGTTTTAGAAGCAGATATTTCTCAATACCGCGTTAGCTCACATTCACCGGGGTATATCAAAACGCAGCTCCTGGAAGAAACTTGCTTCTGACTCTCTGATACAGAAGGCGGATTCAACTCCCTTAGTTGAGCGGACACCCAGCATAGCAGTTTCCAAGATATGTTCTTTTTGTGTTTTAGACGGAGATTTCAATCTATTTCTTGAATGCATGAATTTGGCCTGGAAAATGCGTTTTCCACTTCTTCACAGAAAGTGTTTAGAAACTCCTGCAAACACACATCAGTTTAACTTCGTAAGTTGAATGGACACATTGAAGAGCATTCTGTTAGGTGGCTCCGTTTTGGTTTTAGAAGCAGATATTTCTCAATACCGAGTTTGCTCCCATTCACCCGGGTATAAAGAAACGCAGCTCCTGGAAGAAACGTGCTTATAACTCTGTGATTCTGAAGGCGGATTCAGCTCCCTTAGCTGAGCGAAGACCCAGCAGAGCAGTTTGAAAGATACGTTCTTTTTGTGTTTGAGACGGAGATTTCCAGCTATTTCTTGAATGCCTGCATTTGGCTGGGAAAAGGCGTTTTCCACTTCTTCACAGAAAGGGTTTAGAAACTCCTGCAAACACACATCAGTTTAAATCCGTAAGTTGAATGCACACATCGAAGACCGTTCTGTTAGGTAGCTCCGTTTTGGTTTTAGAAGCAGATATTTCTCAATACCGGGTTTGCTCCCATTCACTTGGGCATAAGAAAACGCAGCTCCTAAAAGAAACGTGCTTCTCACTCTCTGATTCTGAAGGCGGATTCAACTCTTTTAGCTGAGCGACAACCCAGCAGAGCAGTTTGCAAGATACCTACTTTTCGTGTTTGAGACGGAGATTTCCAGCCATTTCTTAAATGCCTGGATTTGGCTGGGAAAATGCGTTTTCCACTTCTTCACAGAAAGGGTTTAGAAACTCCTGCAAACACACATCATTTTAACTCTGTAGGTTGAATGTAAATATTGAAGACCGTTCTGTTAGGTAGCTCCGTTTTGGTTTTAGAAGCAGATATTTCTCAATACCGCGTTTGCTCCCATTCACCCGGGTATAACGAAACGCAGCTCCTGGAAGAAACGTGCTTCTCACTCTCTGATTCTGAAGGCGGATTCAAATCCCTTAGCTGAGCGAACACCCAGCAGAGCAGTTTGCAAGATACGTTCTTTTTGTGTTTGAGACGGAGATTTCCAGCTATTTCTTGAATGCCTGGATTTGGCTGGGAAAATGCGTTTTCCACTTCTTCACAGAAAGGGTTTAGAAACTCCTGCAAACACACATCAGTTTAACTCCGTAAGTTGAATGCACACATTGAAGACCGTTCTGTTAGGTAGCTCCGTTTTGGATTTAGAAGCAGATATTTCTCAATACCGCGTTTGCTCCCATTCACCCGGGTATAACCAAACGCAGCTCCTGGAAGAAACGTGCTACTCACTCTCTGATTCTGAAGGCGGATTCAACTCCCTTAGCAGAGCGAACACCCAGCAGAGCAGTTCGCAAGATACGTTCTTTTTGTGTTTTAGACGGAGATTTCTAGCTATCTCTTGAATGCCGTGATTTGGCTGGAAATATACGTTTTCCACTTCTTCACAGAAAGGGTTTAGAGACTCCTGCAAACACACCTCAGTTTAGCTCCGTAAGTTGAATGCACACATTGAAGACCGTTCTGTTAGGTAGCTCCGTTTCGGTTTTAGAGGCAGATATTTCTCAATATTGCGTTTGCTTTCATTCACCCGGGTATAACTAAACGCAGCTCCTGGAAGAGACGTGCTTCTCATTCTCTGATTCTGAAGGCGGATTCAACTCCCTTAGCTGAGCGAACACCCAGCAGAGCAGTTTGCAAGATACCTTCTTTTTGTGTTTGAGACGGAGATTTCCAGCTATTTCTTGAATGCCTGGATTTGGCTGGGAAAATGCGTTTTCCACTTCTTCACAGAAAGGGTTTAGAAACTCCTGCAAACACACATCAGTTTAAATCCGTAAGATGAATGCACACATTGAAGACCGTTCTGTTAGGTAGCTCCGTTTTGGTCTTAGAAGCAGATATTTCTCAATACCGCGTTTGCTCCCATTCACCCGGGTATAACGAAACGCAGCTCCTGGAAGAAACGTGCTTCTCACTCTCTGATTCTGACGGCGGATTCAACTCCCTTAGCTGAGCGAACACCCCGCAGAGCAGTTTGCAAGATACGTTTTTTTTGTGTTTTAGACGGAGATTTCCAGCTATTTCTTGAATGCCTGGATTTGTCTTGGAAAATGCGTTTTCCACTTCTTCACAGAAAGGATTTAGAAACTCCTGCAAACACACATCAGTTTAACTCCGTAAGTTGAATGCACACATTGAAGACCGTTCTGTTAGGTAGCTCCGGTTTGGTTTTAGAAGCAGATATTTCTCAATACCGCGTTTGCTCCCATTCACCCGGGTATAACGAAACGCAGCTCCTGGAAGAAACGTGCTTCTCACTCTCTGATTCTGAAGGCGGATTCATCTCCCTTAGCTGAGCGAACATTCAGCAGAGCAGTTTGCAAGATACATTCTTTTTGTGTTTTGAGACGGAGATTTCCAGCTATTTCTTGAATGCCTGGATTGGGCTGGGAAAATGAGTTTTCCACTTCTTCACAGAAAGGGTTTAGAAACTCCTGCAAACACACATCAGTTTAACTCCGTAAGTTGAATGCACACATTGAAGACCGTTCTGTTAGGTAGCTCCGTTTTGGTCTTAGAAGCAGATATTGCTCAATACCGCGTTCGTTCCCATTCACCCGGGTATAACGAAACGCAGCTCCTGGAAGAAACGTGCTTCTCACTCTCTGATTCTTCAGGCGGATTCAACTCCCTTAGCTGAGCGAACACCCAGCAAAGCAGTTTGCAAGATACGTTCATTTTGTGTTTGAGACGGAGATTTCCAGCTATTTCTTGAATGCCTGGATTTGGCTGGGAAAATGCGTTTTCCACTTCTTCACAGAAAGGGTTTAGGAAATTGTGCAAACACACATCAGTTTAACTCTGTAAGTTGAATGCACACATTGAAGACCGTTCTGTTAGGTAGCTCCGTTTTGGTTTTAGAAGCAGATATTTCTCAATACCGCGTTTGCTCACATTCACCCGGGTATAACGAAACGCAGCTCCTGGAAACAACGTGATTCTCACTCTCTGACTCTGAAGGCAGATTCAACTCCCTCAGCTGAGCGAAAACCCAGCAGAGCAGTTTGCGAGATACGTTCCTTTTGTGTTTTAGACGGAGAATTCCAGCTATTTCTTGAATGCCTGGATTTGGCTGGGAAAATGCGTTTTCCACTTCTTCACAGAATGGGTTTAGAAACTCCTGCAAACACACGTCAGTTTAACTCCGTAAGTTGAATGCACACATTGAAGACCGTTCTGTTACGTAGCTCCGTTTCGGTCTTAGAAGCAGATATTTCTCAATACCGCGTTTGCTCCCATTCACCCGGGTATAACGAAACGCAGCTCCTGGAAGAAACGTGCTTCTCACTCTCTGATTCTGAAGTCGGATTCAACTTCCTTAGCTGAGCGAACACCCAGCAGAGCAGTTTGCAAGATACGTTCCTTTTGTGTTTGAGACGGAGATTTCCAGCTATTTCTTCAATGCCTGCATTTGGCTGGGAAAATGCGTTTTCCACTTCTTCACAGAAAGGGTTTAGAAACTCCTGCAAACACACATCAGTTTAACTCCATAAGTTGAATGCACACATTGAAAACAGTTCTGTTAGGTAGCTCCGTTATGGTCTTAGAATCAGATATTGCTCAATACCGCGTTTGCTCCCATTCACCCGGGTATAAAAAAACGCAGCTCCTGGAAGAAACGTGCTTCTCACTCTCTGATTCTGAAGGCGGATTCAACTCCCTTAGCTGAGGGAACACCCAGCAGAGCAGTTTGCAAGATACGGTCTTTTTTGTTTTAGACGGAGATTTCCAGCTATTTCTTGAATGCCTGGATTTGGCTTGGAAAATGCGTTTTCCACTTTTTCACAGAAAGTGTTTAGAAACTCCTGCAAATACACATCAGTTAAACTCCGTATGTTGAATGGACACATTGAAGACCGTTCTGTTAGGTAGCTCCGTTTTGGTTTTAGAAGCAGATATTTCTCAATACCGCGTTTGCCCCCATTCACCCGGGTATAACGAAACACTGCTCCTGGAAGAAACGTGCTTTTCACTCTCTGATTCTAAAGGCGGATTCAAATCCCTTAGCTGAGCGAACACCCAGCAGAGCAGTTTGCAAGATACGTTCTTTTTGTGTTTTAGATGGAGATTTCCAGCTATTTCTTGAATGCCTGGATTTGGCTGGGAAAATGCGTTTTCCACTTCTTCACTGAAAGTGTTTAGAAACTTGTGCAAACACACATCAGTTTATCTCCGTAAGTTGAATGCACACATTGAAGACCGTTCTGTTAGGTAGCTCCGTTTTGGTTTTAGAAGCAGATATTTCTCAATACCGCGTTTGCTCCCTTTCACCCGGGTATAACGAAACGCAGCTCCTGGAAGAAACGTGCTTCTCACTCTCTGATTCTCAAGGCGGATTCGACTCCCTTAGCTGAGCGAACACCCAGCAGAGCAGTTTGCAAGATACGTTCATTTTGTGTTTTAGACGGAGATTTCCAGCTATCTCTTGAATGCCTGAATTTGGCTGGAAAAATACGTTATTCACTTCTTCACAGAAAGGGTTTAGAAACTCCTGCAAACACACATCAGTTTAACTCCGTAAGTTTAATGCACACATTGAAGACCGTTTAGTTAGGTAGCTCCGTTTTGGTCATAGAAGCAGATATTTCTCAATACCGCGTTTGCTCCCATTCACCCGGGTATAACCAAACGCAGCTTCTAAAAGAAACGTGCTTCTCACTCTCTGATTCTCAAGGCGGATTCAACTCCCTTAGCTGAGAGAACACCGAGCAGAGCAGTTTGCGAGATACGTTCTTTTTGTGTTTTAGACGAAGATTTCCAGCTTTTCTTGAATGCCTGGATTTGGCTGCGAAAATGCGTTTTCCACTTCTTCACAGAAAGGGTTTAGAAACTCCTGCAAACACACATCAGTTTAACTCCGTAAGTTGAATGCACACATTGAAGACCGTTCTGTTAGGTAACTCCGTTTTGATTTTAGAAGCAGATAATTCTCAACACCGCGTTTGCTTTCATTCACCCGGGTATAACGAAACGCAGCTCCTGGAAGAAACGTGCTTCTCACTCTCTGATTCTGAAGGCGGATTGAACTCCCTTAGCTGAGCGAACACCCAGCAAAGCAGTTTGCAAGATACGTTCTTTTTGTGTTTTAGACGGAGATTTCCAGCTATTTCTTGAATGCCTGGATTTGGCTGGAAATATACGTTTTCCACTTCTTCACAGAAAGGGTTTTGAAACTCCTGCAAACACACATCAGTTTGACTCCGTAAGTTGAAGGCACACATTGAAGACCGTTCTGTTAGGTAGCTCCGTTTTGGTTTTAGAAACAGATATTTCTCCATACCGCGTTTGCTCCCATTCACCCGGGTATAACGAAACGTAGCTCCTGGAAGAAACGTGCTTCTCACTCTCTGATTCTGAAGGCAGATTCAACCCCCTTAGCTGAGCGAACACCCAGCAGAGCAGTTTGCAAGATACGATCTTTTTGTGTTTTAGACGGAGATTTCCAGCTATCTCTTGAATGCCTGGATTTGGCTGGAAATATACGTTTTCCACTTCTTCACAGAAAGGGTTTTGAAACTCCTGCAAACACACATCAGTTTAACACCGTAAGTTGAATGCACACATTGAAGACCGTTCTGTTAGGTAGCTCCGTTTTGATTTTAGAAGCAGATAATTCTCAACACCGCGTTTGCTCCCATTCACCCGTGTATAACGAAACGCAGCTCCTGGAAGAAACGTGCTTCTCACTCTCTGATTCTGAAGGCGAATTCAACTTTCTTAGCTGAGCGAACACCCAGCAGTGCAGTTTGCAAGATGCGTTCTTCTTTTGTTTGAGACGGAGATTTCCAGCTATTTCTTTAATGCCTGGATTTGGCTGGGAAAATGCGTTTTCCACTTCTTCACAGAAAGGGTTTACAAACTCCTGCAAACACACATCAGTTTAACTCCGTATGTTGAATGCACACATTGAAGACCATTCTTTTTGGTAGCTCCGTTGTGGTTTTAGCAGCAGATATTTCTCAAAACCGGGTTTGCTCCCATTCACCCGGACATAACGAAATGCAGCTCCTGGAAGAAACGTGCTTCTCACTCTCTGATTCTGAAGGCGGATTCAACTCCCTTAGCTGAGCGAACACCCAGCAAAGCAGTTTGCAAGATACGTTATTTTTGTGTTTTAGACGGAGATTTCCAGCTATTTCTTGAATGCCTGGATTTGGCTGGGAAAATGCGGTTTCCACTTCTTCACAGAAAGTGTTCAAAAACTCCTGCAAACACACATCAGTTTGACTCCGTAAGTTGAAGGCACACATTGAAGACCGTTCTGTTAGGTAGCTCCGTTTTGGTTTTAGAAGCAGATATTTCTCAATACCGCTTTTGCTCCCATTCACTTGGGTATAACGAAACGCAGCTCCTGGAAGAAACGTGCTTCTCACTCTCTGATTCTGAAGGCGGATTCAACTCCCTTTGCTGAGCGAACACCCAGCAGAGCAGTTTGCAAGATACGTTCTTTTTGTGTTTTAGACGGAGATTTCCAGCTATCTCTTGAATGCCTGGATTTGGCTGGAAATATACGTTTTCCACTTCTTCACAGAAAGGGTTTCGAAACTCCTGCAAACACACATCAGTTTAACTCCGTAAGTTGAATGCACACATTGAAGACCGTTCTGTTAGGTAGCTCCGTTTCGGTTTTAGAGGCAGATACTTCTCAATACGGCGTTTGCTCCCATTCACCCGGGTTTAACTTAACGCAGCTCCTGGAAGAGACGTGCTTCTCATTCTCTGATTCTGAAGGCGGATTCAACTCCCTTAGCTGAGCGAACACCCAGCAAAGCAGTTTGCAAGATACGTTCTTTTTGTGTTTTAGACGGAGATTTCCAGCTATTTCTTGAATGCCTGGATTTGGCCGGGAAAATGCGTTTTCCACTTCTTCACAGAAAGGTTTTAGAAACTCCTGCAAACACACATCAGTTTAACTCCATAAGTTGAATGCACACATTGAAGACCGTTCTGTTAGGTAGCTCCGTTTTGGTTTTAGAAGCAGATATATCTCAATACCGCGTTTGCTCCCGTTCACCCGGGTATAACGAAACGCAGCTCCTGGAAGAAACGTGCTTCTCACTCTCTGATTCTCAAGGCGGATTCGACTCCCTTAGCTGAGCGAACACCCAGCAGAGCAGTTGGCAAGATACGTTCATTTGTTGTTTTAGACGGAGATTTCCAGCTATCTCTTGAATGCCTGAATTTGGCTGGGAAAATGCGTTTTTCACTTCTTCACAGAAAGAATTTAGAAACTCCTGCAAACACACATCAGTTTATCTCCGTAAGTTTAATGCACACATTGAAGACCGTTTAGATAGGTAGCTCCGTTTTGGTCATAGAAGCAGATATTTCTCAATACCGCGTTTGCTCCCATTCACCCGGGTATAACCAAACGCAGCTTCTAAAAGAAACGTGTTTCTCACTCTCTGATTCTCAAGGCGGATTCAACTCCCTTAGCTGAAAGAACACCAAGCAGAGCAGTTTGCGAGATACGTTCTTTTTGTGTTTTAGACGAAGATTTCCAGCTTTTCTTGAATGCCTGGATTTGGCTGCGAAAATGCGTTTTCCACTTCTTCACAGAAAGGGTTTAGAAACTCCTGCAAACACACATCAGTTTAACTCCGTAAGTTGAATGCACACATTGAAGACCGTTCTGTTAGGTAACTCCGTTTTGATTTTAGAAGCAGATAATTCTCAACACCGCGTTTGCTTTCATTCACCCGGGTATAACGAAACGCAGCTCCTGGAAGAAACGTGCTTCTCACTCTCTCATTCTGAAGGCGGATTGAACTCCCTTAGCTGAGCGAACACCCAGCAAAGCAGTTTGCAAGATACGTTCTTTTTGTGTTTTAGACGGAGATTTCCAGCTATTTCTTGAATGCCTGGATTTGGCTGGGAAAATGCGTTTTCCACTTCTTGACAGAATGTGTTTAGAAACTCCTGCAAACACACATCAGTTTGACTCCGTAAGTTGAAGGCACACATTGAAGACCGTTCTGTTAGGTAGCTCCGTTTTGGTTTTAGAAACAGATATTTCTCCATACCGCGTTTGCTCCCATTCACCCGGCTATAACGAAACGTAGCTCCTGGAAGAAACGTGCTTCTCACTCTGTGATTCTGAAGGCGGATTCAACTCCCTTAGCTGAGCGAATACCCAGCAGAGCAGTTTGCAAGATACGTTCTTTTTGTGTTTTAGACGGAGATTTCCAGCTATCTCTTGAATGCCTGGATTTGGCTGGAAATATACGTTTTCCACTTCTTCACAGAAAGGGTTTTGAAACTCCTGCAAACACACATCAGTTTAACTCCGTAAGTTGAATGGACACATTGAAGACCGTTCTGTTAGGTAGCTCCGTTTCGGTTTTAGAGGCAGATATTTCTCAATACCGCGTTTGCTCCCATTCACCCGGGTATAAGGAAACGCAGCTCCTGGAAGAAACGTGCTTCTCACTCTCTGATTCTGAAGGCGGATTCAACTCTTTTAGCTGAGCGAACACCCAGCAGAGCAGTTTGCAAAATACGTTCTTTTTGTGTTTGAGACAAAGATTTCCAGCTATTTCTTGAATGCCTGGATTTGGCTGCGAAAATGCGTTTTCCACTTCTTCACAGAAAGGGTTTAGAAACTCCTGCAAACACGCATCAGTTTAACTCCGTAAGTTGAATGCACACATTGAAGACCGTTCTGTTAGGTAGCTCCGTTTTGATTTTAGAAGCAGATAATTCTCAACACCGCGTTTGCTCCCATTCACCCGGGTATAACAAAACGCAGCTCCTGGAAGAAACGTGCTTCTCACTCTCTGATTCTGAAGGCGGATTCAACTTTCTTAGCTGAGCGAACACCCAGCAGTGCAGTTTGCAAGATGCGTTCTTCTTGTGTTTGAGACGGAGATTTCCAGCTATTTCTTTAATGCCTGGATTTGGCTGGGAAAATGCGTTTTCCACTTCTTCACAGAAAGGGTTTACAAACTCCTGCAAACACACATCAGTTTAACTCCGTATGTTGAATGCACACATTGAAGACCATTCTTTTTGGTAGCTCCGTTTTGGTTTTAGCAGCAGATATTTCTCAATACCGGGTTTGCTCCCATTCACCCGGACATAACGAAACGCAGCTCCTGGAAGAAACGTGCTTCTCACTCTCTGATTCTGAAGGCGGATTCAACTCCCTTAGCTGAGCGAACATCCAGCAGAGCAGTTTGCAAGATACGTTCTTTTTGTGTTTTAGACGGACATTTCCAGCTATTTCTTGAATGCCTGGATTTGCCTGGGAAAATGCGTTTTCCACTTCGTCACAGAAAGGGTTTAGAAACTCCTGCAAACACACATCAGTTTAACTCCGTAAGTTGAATGCACACATTAAAGACCGTTCTGTTAGGTGTCTCCGTTTTGGTTTTAGAAGCAGATATTTCTCAATACCGCGTTTGCTCCCATTCACCCGGGTATAATGAAACGCAGCTCCTGGAAGAAACGTGCTTCTCACTCTCTGATTCTGAAGCCGGATTCAACTCCCTTAGCTGAGGGAACACCCAGCAGAGCAGTTTGCAAGATACGTACTATTTGTGTTTTAGACGGAGATTTCAAGCTATTTCTTGAATGCCTGGATTTGGCTGGGAAAATGCGTTTTCCACTTCTTCACATAAAGGGTTTAGAAACTCCTGCAAACACACATCAGTTTAACTCCGTATGTTGAATGCACATATTGAAGACCGTTCTGTTTGGTAGCTCCGTTTTGGTTTTAGAAGCAAGTATTTAATTTCTCAATACCGCGTTTGCTCCCATTTACCCGGGTATAACGAAACGCAGCTCCTGGAAGAAACGTGCTTCTCACTCTCTGATTCTCAAGGCGGATTCAACTCCCTTAGCTGAGCGAACACCCAGCAAAGCAGTTTGCAAGATACGTTCTTTTTGTGTTTTAGACGGAGATTTCCAGCTATTTCTTGAATGCCTGGATTTGGCTGGGAAAATGCGGTTTCCACTTCTTCACAGAAAGTGTTCAAAAACTCCTGCAAACACACATCAGTTTGACTCCGTAAGTTGAAGGCACACATTGAAGACCGTTCTGTTAGGTAGCTCCGTTTTGGTTTTAGAAGCAGATATTTCTCAATACCGCTTTTGCTCCCATTCACCCGGGTATAACGAAACGCAGCTCTTGGAAGAAACGTGCTTCTCACTCTCTGATTCTGAAGGCGGATTCAACTCCCTTTGCTGAGCGAACACCCAGCAGAGCAGTTTGCAAGATACGTTCTTTTTGTGTTTTAGACGGAGATTTCCAGCTATTTCTTGAATGCCTGGATTTGGGTGCGAAAATGCGTTTTCCACTTCTTCACAGAAAGGGTTTAGAAACTCCTGCAAACACACATCAGTTTAACTTCGTAAGTTGAATGCACACATTGAAGACCGTTCTGTTAGGTAGCTCCGTTTTGATTTTAGAAGCAGATAATTCTCAACACCGCGTTTGCTCCCTTACACCCGGGTATAACGAAACGCAGCTCCTGGAAGAAACGTGCTTCTCACTCTCTGATTCTGAAGGCGGATACAACTTTCTTAGCTGAGCGAACACCCAGCAGTGCAGTTTGCAAGATGCGTTCTTTTTGTGTTTGTGACGGAGATTTCCAGCTATTTCTTGAATGCCTGGATTTGGCTGGGAAAATGCGTTTTATAATTCTTCACAGAAAGGGTTTACAAACTCCTGCAAACACACATCAGTTGCACTCCGTATGTTGAATGCACACATTGAAGACCATTCTTTTTGGTAGCTCCGTTGTGGTTTTAGAAGCAGATATTTCTCAATACCGCGTTTGCTCCCATTCACCCGGACATAACGAAACGCAGGTCCTGGAAGAAACGTGCTTCTCACTCTCTGATTCTGAAGGTGGATTCAACTCCCTCAGCTGAGCGAACATCCAGCAGAGCAGTTTGCAATATACGTTCTTTTTGTGTTTATACGGAGATTTCCAGCTATCTCTTGAATGCCTGGATTTGGCTGGAAATATACGTTTTGCACTTCTTCACAGAAAGGGTTTAGAAACTCCTGCACACACACATCAGTTTAACTCCGTAAGTTGAATGCACACATTGAAGACCGTTCTGTTAGGTAGCTCCGTTTCGGTTTTAGAAGCAGTTATTTCTCAATACCGCGTTTGCTCCCATTCACCCGGGTTTAACTTAACGCAGCTCCTGGAATAGACGTGCTTCTCATTCTCTGATTCTGAAGGCGGATTCAACTCCCTTAGCTGAGCGAACACCCAGCAGAGCAGTTTGCAAGATACGTTCTTTTTGTGTTTTAGACAGAGATTTCCAGGTATTTCTTGAATGCCTAAATTTGGCCGGGAAAATGCGTTTTCCACTTCTTCACAGAAAGGTTTTAGAAACTCCTGCAAACACACATCAATTTATCTCCGTAAGTTGAATGCACACATTGAAGACCGTTCTCTTAGGTAGCTCCGTTTTGGTTTTAGAAGCAGATATTTCTCAATACCGCGTTTGCTTCCATTCACCCGGGTATAACGAAACACTGCTCCTGGAAGAAACGTGCTTCTCACTCTCTGATTCTGAAGGCGGATTCAACTTCCTTAGCTGAGCGAACACCCAGCAGAGCAGTTTGCAAGATACGTTCTTTTTGTGTTTTAGACGGACATTTCCAGCTATTTCTTGAATGCCTCGATTTGGCTGGGAAAATGGGTTTTCCACTTCTTCACAGAAAGGGTTTAAAAATTCCTACAAACACACATCAGTTTAACTCCGTAAGTTGAATGCACAAATTGAAGACCGTTCTGTTAGGTAGCTCCGTTTTGGTTTTAGAAGCAGATATTTCTCAATACCGCGTTTGCTCCCATTCACCCGGATATAACGAAACGCAGCTCCTGGAAGAAACGTGCTTCTCACTCTCTGATTCTGAAGGCGGATTCAACTCCCTTAGCTGAGTGAACACCCAGCAGAGCAGTTTGCAAGATACGTACTTTTTGTGTTTTAGACGGAGATTTCCAGCTATTTTTTGAATGCCTGGATTTGGCTGGGAAATTGCGTTTTCCACTTCTCCACATAAAGGGTTTAGAAACGCCTGCAAACACACATCAGTTTAACTCCGTATGTTGAATGCACACATTGAAGACCGTTCCGTTTGGCAGCTCCGTTTTGGTTTTAGAAGCAGATATTTAATTTCTCAATACCGCGTTTGCTCCCATTCACCCGGGTATACCGAAACGCAGCTCCTGGAAAAAACGTGCTTCTCACTCTCTGATTCTGAAGGCGGATTCACCTCCCTTAGCCGAGCGAACACCCAGCAGAGCAGTTTGCAAGATACGTTCTTTTTGTGTTTTAGACGGAGATTTCCAGCTATTTCTTGAATGCCTGGATTTGGCTGGCAAAATGCGTTTTCCACTTTTACACAGAAAGTGTTTAGAAACTCTTGCAAACACACGTCAGTTTAACTTCGTAAGTTGAAGGCACACATTGAAGACCGTTCTGTTAGGTAGCTCCGTTTTGGTTTTAGAAGCAGATATTTCTCAATACCGTTTTTGCTCCCATTCACCCGGTTATAACGAAACGCAGCTCCTGAAAGAAACGTGCTTCTCACTCTCTGATCCTGAAGGCGGATTCAACTCCCTATGCTGAGCGAACACCCAGGAGAGCAGTTTGCAACATACGTTCATTTTTTGTTTTATACGGAGATTTCCAGCTATCTCTTGAATGCCTGGAGTTGGCTGGGAAAATACGTTTTCCACTTCTTCACCGAAAGGGTTTAAAAACTCCTGCAAACACACATCAGTTTAACTTCGTAAGTTGAATGCACCCATTGAAGACCGTTCTGTTAAGTAGCTCCGTTTTGGTTTTAGAAGCAGATATTTCTCAATACCGCGTTTGCTCCCATTCACCCGGATATAACGAAACGCAGCTCCTGGAAGAAACGTGCTTCTCACTCTCTGATTCTGAAGGCGGATTCAACTCCCTTAGCTGAGCAAACACCCAGCAGAGCAGTTTGCCAGATACGTACTTTTTGTGTTTTAGACGGAGATTTCCAGCTATTTCTTGAATGCCTGGATTTGGCTGGGAAAATTCGTTTTCCATTTCTTCATATAAAGGGTTTAGAAACGCCTGCAAACACACATCAGTTTAACTCCGTATGTTGAATGCACACAAAGAAGACCATTCTGTTTGGTAGCTCCGTTTTGGTTTTAGAAGCAGATATTTCTCAATACCGCGGTTGCTCCCATTCACCCGGGTAGAACGAAACGCAGGTTTTTGAAGAAACGTGTTTCTCACTCTCTGATTCTGAAGGCGGATTCAACTCTCTTAGCTGAGCGAACACCCAGCAGAGCCGTTTGCCAGATACGTTCCTTTTGTGTTTTAGACGGACATTTCCAGCTATGTCTTGAATGCCTGGATTTGGCTGGGAAAATGCGTTTTCCACTTCTTCACAGAAAGGGTTTAGAAACTCCTGCAAACACACATCAGTTTAACTCCGTAAGTTGAATGCACACATTGAAGACCGTTCTGTTAGGTAGCTCCGTTTTGGTCATAGAAGCAGATATTTCTCAATACCGCGTTTACTCCAATTCACCCGGGTATAACGAAACGCAGCTCCTGGAAGAAACGTGCTTCTCACTCTCTGATTCTGAAGGCGGATTCAACTCCCTTAGCTGAGCGAGCACCCAGCAGAGCAGTTTGCAAGATACGTTCTTTTTGTGTTTTAGACGGAGATTTCCAGCTATTTCTTGAATGCTTGGGTTTGGCTGGGAAAATGCGTTTTCCACTTCTTCACAGAAAGGGTTTAGAAACTCCTGCAAACACACATCAGTTTAACTCCGTCAGTTGAATGCACACATTGAAGACCGTTCTGTTAGGTAGCTCCGTTTTGGTTTTAGAAGCAGATATTTCTCAATACCGCGTTTGCTCTCGTTCACCCGGGTATAACGAAACGCAGCTCCTGGAAGAAACGTGCTTCTCACTCTCTGATTCTGAAGGCGGATTCACCTCCCTTAGCTGAGCGAACACCCAGCAGAGCAGTTTGCGAGATACGTTCTTTTTGTGTTTGAGACGGAGATTTTTAGCTATTTCGTGAATGCCTTAATTTTGCTAAGAAAATGCGTTTTCCACTTCTTCACATAAAGGGTTTAGAAACTCCTGCAAACACACATCAGTTTAACTCCGTATGTTGAATGCACACATTGAAGACCGTTCTTTTTGGTAGCTCCGTTCTGGTTTTAGAAGCAGATATTTATCAATACCGCGTTTGCTCCCATTCACCCAAGTATAACGAAATGCAGCTTCTGGAAGAAACGTGCTTCTCACTCTCTGATTCTGAAGGCGGATTCAGCTCCCTTACCTGAGCGAACACCCAGCAGAGCAGTTTGCAAGATATGTTTCTTTTGTGTTCTAGACGGAGATTTCGATCTATTTCTTGAATGCCTGGATTTGGCTGGGAAAATGCGTTTTCCACTTCTTCACAGAAAGGGTTTAGAAACTCCTGCAAACACACGTCAGTTTAACTCCGTAAGTTGAATGCACCCATTGGAGACCGTTCTGTCATGTAGCTCCGTTTTGGTTTTAGAAGCAGATATTTCTCAATACCGCGTTTGCTCCCATTCACCCGGGTATAACGAAACGAAGCTCCTGGAAGAAACGTGCTTCTCACTCTCTGATTCTGAAGGCGGATTCAACTCCCTTAGCTGTGCGAACACCCAGGAGAGCAGTTTGCATGATACGTTCATTTTGTGTTTTAGACGGAGATTTCCAGCTATCTCTTGAATGCCTGGATTTGGCTGGGAAAATACGTTTTCCACTTCTTCACAGAAAGTGTTTAGTAACTCCTGCAACAACACATCAGTTTAACTCCATCAGTTGAATGCACACATTGAAGACCGTTCTGTTAGGTAGCTCCGTTTTGGTTTTAGAAGCAGATATTTCTCAATACTGCATTTGCTTTCATTCACCCGGGTATAACGAAACGCAGCTCCTGGAAGAAAGGTGCTTCTCACTCTCTGATTCTGAAGGAGGATTCAACTCCCTTAGCTGAGCGAACACCCAGCAGAGCAGTTTGCAAGATACGTTCCTTTTGTGTTTTAGACAAAAATTTCCAGCTATTTCTTGAATGCCTGGATTTGGCTTGGAAATGCGTTTTCCACTTCTTCACAGAAAGGGTTTAGAAACTCCTGCAAACACACATCAGTTTAACTCCATAAGTTGAATGCACACATTGAAGACCGTTCTGTTAAGTAGCTCCGTTTTGGTTTTAGAAGCAGATATTTCTCAATACCGCGTTTGCTCCCATTCACCCGGGTATAACGAAACGCAGCTCCTGGAAAAAACGTGCTTCTCACTCTCTGATTCTGAAGGCGGATTCAACTCCCTTAGCTGAGCGAACTCCCAGCAGAGCAGTTTGCAATATACGTGCTTTTTGTGTTTGAGACGGAGATTTCCAACTATTTCTTGAATACCTGGATTTGGGTGGGAAAATGCGTTTTCCGCTTCTTCACAGAAAGGGTTTAGAAACTCCTGCAAACACACATCAGTTTAACTCCGTAAATTGAATGCACACAATGAAGACCGTTCTTTTAGGTAGCTCCGTTTTGGTCATAGAAGCAGATATTTCTCAATACCGCCTTTGCTCCCATTCACCCGGGTATAACGAAACGCCGCTCCTGGAAGAAACGTGCTTCTCACTCTCTGATTCTGAAGGCGGATTCAACTCCCTTAGCTGAGCGAACACCCAGCAAAGCAGTTTGCAAGATACGTGCTCTTTGTGTTTTAGACAAAGATTTCCAGCTATTTCTTGAATGCCTGGATTTGGCTGGGAAAATGCCTTTTCCACTTCTTAACTAAAAGGGTTCAGAAACTCGTACAAAAACACATCAGTTTAACTCCGTACGTTGAATGCACACATTGAAGACGGTTCGGTTAGGTAGCTCCGTTTTGGTTTTAGAAGCAGATATTTCTCAATACCGCGTTTTCTCCGATTCACCCGGTTATAAAGAAACGCAGCTCCTGAAAGAAACGAGATTCTCACTCTCTGATTTTGAAGGCGGATTCAACTCTCTTAGCTGACCGAACACCCAGCAGAGCACTTTGCAAGATACGTTCTTTTTGTGTTTTAGACGGAGATTTCCAGCTATCTCTTGAATGCCTGGATTTGGCTGGGAAAATACGTTTTCCACTTCTTCACAGAAAGGGTTTAGAAACTCCTGCAAACACACATCTGTTTAACTCCGTAAGTTGAATGCACACATTGAAGACCGTTCTGTTAGGTAGCTCCGTTTTGGTTTTAGAAGCAGATATTTCTCAATACCGCATTAGATCCCATTCACCCGAGTATAACGAAACGCAGCTCCTGGAAGAAACGTGCTTCTCACTCTCTGATTCTAAAGGCGGATTCTACTCCCTTAGCTGAGCGAACACCCAGCAGAGCAGTTTGCAAGATACGTTCCTTTTGTGTTTGAGACGGAGATTTCCAGCTATTTCTCGAATGCCTGGATTTGGCTGGGAAAATGCGTTTTCCACTTCTTCACAGAAAGGGTTTAGAACCTCCTGCAAACACACATCAGTTTAACTCCGTAAGTTGAATGCACACATTGAAGACCGTTCTGTTAAGTAGCTCCGTTTTGGTTTTAGAAGCAGATATTTCTCAATACCGCGTTTGCTCCCATTAACCCGGGTATAACGAAACGCAGCTTCTGGAAGAAACGTGCTTCTCACTCTCTGATTTTGAAGGCGGATTCAACTCTTTTAGCGGAGCGAACACCCAGCAGAGCAGTTTGCAAGATACATACTTTTTGTGTTTGAGACGGAGATTTCCAGCTATTTCTTGAATGCCTGGATTTGGCTGGGAAAATGCGTTTTCCACTTCTTCACAGAAAGGGTTTAGAAACTCCTGCAAACACACATCAGTTTAACTCCGTAGGTTGAATTTAAACATTGAAGACCGTTCTGTTAGGTAGCTCCGTTTTGGTTTGAGAAGCAGATATTTCTCAATACCGCGTTTGCTCCCATTCACCCGGGTATAACGAAACGCAGCAACTGGAAGAAACGTGCTTCTCACTCTCTGATTATGAAGGCTGATTAAACTATCTTAGCTGAGCGAACACCCAGCAGAGCAGTTTGCAAGATACGTTCTTTTTGTGTTTGAGACGGAGATTTCCAGCTATTTCTTTAATGCCTGGATTTGGCTGGGAAAATGCGTTTTCCACTTCTTCACAGAAAAGGTTTAGAAACTTTTGCAAACACACATCAGTTTAACTCCGTAAGTTGAATGCACACATTGAAGACCGTTCTGTTAGGTAGCTCCGTTTTGGTTTTAAAAGCAGATATTTCTCAATACCGGGTTTGCTCCCCTTCACCCGGGTAAAACGAAACGCAGCTCCTGGAACAAACGTGCTTCTCACTCTCTGATTTTGAAGGCGGATTCAACTCCCTAAGCTGAGCGAACAGCCAGCAGAGCAGTTTGCGAGATACGTTCTATTTGTGTTTTAGACGGAGATTTCCACCTATTTCTTGAATGCATGGATTTGTCTGGGAAAATGGGTTTTCCACTTCTTCACAGAAAGGGTTTAGAAACTCCTGCAAACACACATCAGTTTAACGCCGTAAGTTGAATGCACACATTGAAGACCGTTCTGTTAGGTAGCTCCGTTTTGGTTTTAGAAGCAGATATTTCTCAATACCGCGTTTGCTCCCATTCACCAGGGTATGAATTAACGCAGCTCCTGGAAGAGACGTGCTTCTCACTCTCTGATTCTGAAGGCGGATTCAACTCCCTCAGCTGAGCGAACACCCAGCAGAGCAGTTTGCAAGACACGTTCTTTTTGTGTTTTAGACGGAGATTTCCAGCTATTTCTTGAATGCCTGGATTTGGCTGGGAAAATGCGTTTTCCACTTCTTCACAGAAAGGGTTTAGAAACTCCTGCAAACAAACATCAGGTTAACTCCGTAAGTTGAATGCACACATTGAAGACCGTTCTGTTAGGTAGCTCCGTTTTGGTCATAGAAGCAGATATTTCTCAATACCGCGTTTGCTCCAATTCACCCGGGTATAACGAAACGCAGCTCCTGGAAAAAACGTGCTTCTCACTCTCTGATTCTGAAGGCGGATTCAACTCCCTTAGCTGAGCGAACAGCCAGCAGAGCAGTTTGCAAGATACGTTCTTTTTGTGTTTTAGACGGAGATTTCCAGCTATTTCTTGAATGCCTGGATTTGGCTAAGAAAATGCGTTTTCCACTTTTTCACAGAAAGGGTTTAGAAACTCCTGCAAACACACATCAGTTTAACTCCGTCAGTTGAATGCACACATTGAAGACCGTTCTGTTAGGTAGCTCCGTTTTGGTTTTAGAAGCAGATATTTCTCAATACCGCGTTTGCTCTCGTTCACCCGGGTATAACGAAACGCAGCTCCTGGAAGAAACGTGCTTCTCACTCTCTGATTCTGAAGGCGGATTCAACTCCCTTAGCTGAGGGAACACCCAGCAGAGCAGTTTGCAAGATACGTTCTTTTTGTGTTTGAGACGGAGATTTCCAGCTATTTTTTGAATGCCTGAATTTTGCTAAGAAAATGCGTTTTCCACTTCTACACATAAAGGGTTTAGAAACTCCTGCAAACACATATCAGTTTAACTCCGTATGTTGAATGCACACATTGAAGACCGTTCTGTTTGGTAGCTCCGTTTTGGTTTTAGAAGCAGATATTTATCAATACCGCGTTTGCTCCCATTCACCCAAGTATAACGAAATGCAGCTTCTGGAAGAAACGTGCTTCTCACTCTCTGATTCTGAAGGGGGATTCAACTCCCTTAGCTCAGCGAACACCCAGCAGAGCAGTTTGCAAGATACGTTCTTTTTGTGTTTGAGACGGAGATTTCCAGCTATTTCTTGAATGCCTGGATTTGGCTGGGAAAATGACTTTTCAACTTCTTCACAGAAAGGGTTTAGAAACTCCTGCAAACACACATCAGTTTAATTCCGTAATTTGAATGCACATATTGAAGACCATTCTGTTTGGTAGCTCCGTTTTGGTTTTAGAATCAGATATTTCTCAATACCGTGTTTGCTCCCATTCACCCGTGTATAACGAAACGCAGCTCCTGGAAGAAACGTGCTTCTCACTCTGATTCTGAAGGCGGATTCCACTCCCTTATCTGAGCAAACACCCAGCAGAGCAGTTTGCAAGATACGTTCTTTTTGTGTTTGAGACGGAGATTTCCAGCTATTTCTTGAATGCCTTGATTTGGCTGGGAAAATGCGTTTTCTACTTCTTCACAGAAAGGGTTTAGAAACTCCTGCAAACACACATCAGTTTAACTCCGTAAGTTGTATGCAGACATTGAAGACCGTTCTGTTAGGTAGCTCCGTTCCGGTCTTAGAAGCAGATATTTCTCAATACTGCGTTTGCTCCCATTCACCCGGGTATAACGAAACGCAGCTCCTGGAAGAAACGTGCTTCTCACTCTCTGATTCATAAGGCGGATTCAACTCCCTTAGCTGAGGGAACACCCAGCAGAGCAGTTTGCAAGATACGTACTTTTTGTGTTTTAGACGGAGATTCCCAGCTATTTCTTGAATGCCTAAATTTGGCTGGGAAAATGCGTTTTCCACTTCTTCACTGAAAGGGATTAGAAACTCCTACAAACACACATCAGTTAACCTCCGTAAGTTGAATGCACACATTGAAGACCGTTCTGTTAGGTAGCTCCGTTTTGGTTTTAGAAGCAGATATTTCTCAATACCGCGTTTACTCCCATTAACCCGGATGTAACGAAACGCAGCTCCTGGAAGAAACGTGCTTCTCACTCTCTGATTCTGAAGACGGATTCAACTCCCTTAGCTGAGAAAACACCCAGCAGAGCAGTTTGCAAGATATGTTCCTTTTGTGTTTTAGACGGAGATTTCCAGCTATTTCTTTAATGCCTGGATTTGGCTGGGAAAATGCGTTTTCCACTTCTTCACAGAAAGGCTTTAGAGACTCCTACAAACACACGTCAGTTTAACTCCGTAAGTTGAATGCACAAATTGAAGACCGTTCTGTTAGGTAGCTCCGTTTTGGTTTTAGAAGCAGATATTTCTCAATACCACATTTGCTCCCATTCACCCGGGTATAACGAAACGCAGCTCCTGGAAGAAACGTGCTTCTCACTCTGATTCTGAAGGCGGATTCAACTCCCTTAGCTGAGCGAACACCCAGCAGAGCAGTTTGCAAGATACGTACTTTTTGTGTTTTAGACGGAGATATCCAGCTATTTCTTGAATGCCTGGGTTTGGCTGGGAAAATGCGTTTTCCACTTCTTCACAGAAAGGGTTTAGAAACTCCTGCAAACACACATCTGTTTAACTCCGTAAGTTGAATGCACACATTGAAGACCGTTCTGTTAGGTAGCTCCGTTTTGGTTTTAGAAGCAGATATTTCTCAATACCGCATTAGATCCCATTCACCCGAGTATAACGAAACGCAGCTCCTGGAAGAAACGTGCTTCTCACTCTCTGATTCTAAAGGCGGATTCTACTCCCTTAGCTGAGCGAACACCCAGCAGAGCAGTTTGCAAGATACGTTCCTTTTGTGTTTGAGACGGAGATTTCCAGCTATTTCTCGAATGCCTGGATTTGGCTGGGAAAATGCGTTTTCCACTTCTTCACAGAAAGGGTTTAGAACCTCCTGCAAACACACATCAGTTTAACTCCGTAAGTTGAATGCACACATTGAAGACCGTTCTGTTAAGTAGCTCCGTTTTGGTTTTAGAAGCAGATATTTCTCAATACCGCGTTTGCTCCCATTAACCCGGGTATAACGAAACGCAGCTTCTGGAAGAAACGTGCTTCTCACTCTCTGATTTTGAAGGCGGATTCAACTCTTTTAGCGGAGCGAACACCCAGCAGAGCAGTTTGCAAGATACATACTTTTTGTGTTTGAGACGGAGATTTCCAGCTATTTCTTGAATGCCTGGATTTGGCTGGGAAAATGCGTTTTCCACTTCTTCACAGAAAGGGTTTAGAAACTCCTGCAAACACACATCAGTTTAACTCCGTAGGTTGAATTTAAACATTGAAGACCGTTCTGTTAGGTAGCTCCGTTTTGGTTTGAGAAGCAGATATTTCTCAATACCGCGTTTGCTCCCATTCACCCGGGTATAACGAAACGCAGCAACTGGAAGAAACGTGCTTCTCACTCTCTGATTCTGAAGGCTGATTAAACTATCTTAGCTGAGCGAACACCCAGCAGAGCAGTTTGCAAGATACGTTCTTTTTGTGTTTGAGACGGAGATTTCCAGCTATTTCTTTAATGCCTGGATTTGGCTGGGAAAATGCGTTTTCCACTTCTTCACAGAAAAGGTTTAGAAACTTTTGCAAACACACATCAGTTTAACTCCGTAAGTTGAATGCACACATTGAAGACCGTTCTGTTAGGTAGCTCCGTTTTGGTTTTAAAAGCAGATATTTCTCAATACCGGGTTTGCTCCCCTTCACCCGGGTAAAACGAAACGCAGCTCCTGGAACAAACGTGCTTCTCACTCTCTGATTTTGAAGGCGGATTCAACTCCCTAAGCTGAGCGAACAGCCAGCAGAGCAGTTTGCGAGATACGTTCTATTTGTGTTTTAGACGGAGATTTCCAGCTATTTCTTGAATGCATGGATTTGTCTGGGAAAATGGGTTTTCCACTTCTTCACAGAAAGGGTTTAGAAACTCCTGCAAACACACATCAGTTTAACGCCGTAAGTTGAATGCACACATTGAAGACCGTTCTGTTAGGTAGCTCCGTTTTGGTTTTAGAAGCAGATATTTCTCAATACCGCGTTTGCTCCCATTCACCAGGGTATGAATTAACGCAGCTCCTGGAAGAGACGTGCTTCTCACTCTCTGATTCTGAAGGCGGATTCAACTCCCTCAGCTGAGCGAACACCCAGCAGAGCAGTTTGCAAGACACGTTCTTTTTGTGTTTTAGACGGAGATTTCCAGCTATTTCTTGAATGCCTGGATTTGGCTGGGAAAATGCGTTTTCCACTTCTTCACAGAAAGGGTTTAGAAACTCCTGCAAACAAACATCAGGTTAACTCCGTAAGTTGAATGCACACATTGAAGACCGTTCTGTTAGGTAGCTCCGTTTTGGTCATAGAAGCAGATATTTCTCAATACCGCGTTTGCTCCAATTCACCCGGGTATAACGAAACGCAGCTCCTGGAAAAAACGTGCTTCTCACTCTCTGATTCTGAAGGCGGATTCAACTCCCTTAGCTGAGCGAACAGCCAGCAGAGCAGTTTGCAAGATACGTTCTTTTTGTGTTTTAGACGGAGATTTCCAGCTATTTCTTGAATGCCTGGATTTGGCTAAGAAAATGCGTTTTCCACTTTTTCACAGAAAGGGTTTAGAAACTCCTGCAAACACACATCAGTTTAACTCCGTCAGTTGAATGCACACATTGAAGACCGTTCTGTTAGGTAGCTCCGTTTTGGTTTTAGAAGCAGATATTTCTCAATACCGCGTTTGCTCTCGTTCACCCGGGTATAACGAAACGCAGCTCCTGGAAGAAACGTGCTTCTCACTCTCTGATTCTGAAGGCGGATTCAACTCCCTTAGCTGAGGGAACACCCAGCAGAGCAGTTTGCAAGATACGTTCTTTTTGTGTTTGAGACGGAGATTTCCAGCTATTTTTTGAATGCCTGAATTTTGCTAAGAAAATGCGTTTTCCACTTCTACACATAAAGGGTTTAGAAACTCCTGCAAACACATATCAGTTTAACTCCGTATGTTGAATGCACACATTGAAGACCGTTCTGTTTGGTAGCTCCGTTTTGGTTTTAGAAGCAGATATTTATCAATACCGCGTTTGCTCCCATTCACCCAAGTATAACGAAATGCAGCTTCTGGAAGAAACGTGCTTCTCACTCTCTGATTCTGAAGGGGGATTCAACTCCCTTAGCTCAGCGAACACCCAGCAGAGCAGTTTGCAAGATACGTTCTTTTTGTGTTTGAGACGGAGATTTCCAGCTATTTCTTGAATGCCTGGATTTGGCTGGGAAAATGACTTTTCAACTTCTTCACAGAAAGGGTTTAGAAACTCCTGCAAACACACATCAGTTTAATTCCGTAATTTGAATGCACATATTGAAGACCATTCTGTTTGGTAGCTCCGTTTTGGTTTTAGAAGCAGATATTTATCAATACCGCGTTTGCTCCCATTCACCCAAGTATAACGAAATGCAGCTTCTGGAAGAAACGTGCTTCTCACTCTCTGATTCTGAAGGCGGATTCAACTCCCTTAGCTGAGCGAACAGCCAGCAGAGCAGTTTGCAAGATACGTTCTTTTTGTGTTTGAGACGGAGATTTCCAGCTATTTCTTGAATGCCTGGATTTGGCTGGGAAAATGACTTTTCAACTTCTTCACAGAAAGGGTTTAGAAACTCCTGCAAACACACATCAGTTTAATTCCGTAATTTGAATGCACATATTGAAGACCATTCTGTTTGGTAGCTCCGTTTTGGTTTTAGAATCAGATATTTCTCAATACCGTGTTTGCTCCCATTCACCCGTGTATAACGAAACGCAGCTCCTGGAAGAAACGTGCTTCTCACTCTGATTCTGAAGGCGGATTCCACTCCCTTATCTGAGCAAACACCCAGCAGAGCAGTTTGCAAGATACGTTCTTTTTGTGTTTGAGACGGAGATTTCCAGCTATTTCTTGAATGCCTTGATTTGGCTGGGAAAATGCGTTTTCTACTTCTTCACAGAAAGGGTTTAGAAACTCCTGCAAACACACATCAGTTTAACTCCGTAAGTTGTATGCAGACATTGAAGACCGTTCTGTTAGGTAGCTCCGTTCCGGTCTTAGAAGCAGATATTTCTCAATACTGCGTTTGCTCCCATTCACCCGGGTATAACGAAACGCAGCTCCTGGAAGAAACGTGCTTCTCACTCTCTGATTCATAAGGCGGATTCAACTCCCTTAGCTGAGGGAACACCCAGCAGAGCAGTTTGCAAGATACGTACTTTTTGTGTTTTAGACGGAGATTCCCAGCTATTTCTTGAATGCCTAAATTTGGCTGGGAAAATGCGTTTTCCACTTCTTCACTGAAAGGGATTAGAAACTGCTACAAACACACATCAGTTAACCTCCGTAAGTTGAATGCACACATTGAAGACCGTTCTGTTAGGTAGCTCCGTTTTGGTTTTAGAAGCAGATATTTCTCAATACCGCGTTTACTCCCATTAACCCGGATGTAACGAAACGCAGCTCCTGGAAGAAACGTGCTTCTCACTCTCTGATTCTGAAGACGGATTCAACTCCCTTAGCTGAGAAAACACCCAGCAGAGCAGTTTGCAAGATATGTTCCTTTTGTGTTTTAGACGGAGATTTCCAGCTATTTCTTTAATGCCTGGATTTGGCTGGGAAAATGCGTTTTCCACTTCTTCACAGAAAGGCTTTAGAGACTCCTACAAACACACGTCAGTTTAACTCCGTAAGTTGAATGCACAAATTGAAGACCGTTCTGTTAGGTAGCTCCGTTTTGGTTTTAGAAGCAGATATTTCTCAATACCACATTTGCTCCCATTCACCCGGGTATAACGAAACGCAGCTCCTGGAAGAAACGTGCTTCTCACTCTGATTCTGAAGGCGGATTCAACTCCCTTAGCTGAGCGAACACCCAGCAGAGCAGTTTGCAAGATACGTACTTTTTGTGTTTTAGACGGAGATATCCAGCTATTTCTTGAATGCCTGGGTTTGGCTGGGAAAATGCGTTTTCCAGTTCTTCACAGAAAGTGTTTAGAAACTCCTGCGAACACACATCAGTTTAACTCCGTAAGTTGAATGCACACATTGAAGACCGTCCTGTTAGGAAGCTCCGTTTTGGTTTTAGAAGCAGATATTTCTCAATACCGCGTTTGCTCCCACTCACCCGGGTATAACGAAACGCAGCTCCTGGAAGAAACGTGCTTCTCACTCTCTGATTCTGAAGACGGATTCAACTCCCTTAGCTGAGCGAACACCCAGCAGAGCAGTTTGCAAGATACGTTCCTGTTGTGTTTGAGACGGAAATTTCCAACTATTTCTTGAATGCCTGGATTTGGCTGGGAAAATGCGTTTTCCACTTCTTCACAGAAAGGGTTTAGAACCTCCTGCAAAAACACATCAGTTTAACTCCGTAAGTTGAATGCACACATTGAAGATCGTTCTGTTAAGTAGCTCCGTTTAATTTTAGAAGCAGATATTTCTCAATACCGCGTTTGCTCCCATTAACCCGAGTATAACGAAACGCAGCTCCTGGAAGAAACGTGCTTCTCACTCTCTGATTCTGAAGGCGGATTCAACTCCCTTAGCTGAGCGACAACCCAGCAGAGCAGTTTGCAAGATACGTTCTTTTTGTGTTTGAGACGGAGATTTCCAGCTATTTCTTGAATACCTGGATTTGGGTGGGAAAATGCATTTTCCACTTCTTCACAGAAAGGGTTTAGAAACTCCTGCAAACAAACATCAGTTTAACTCCGTAAGTTGAATGCACACATTGAAGACCGTTCTGTTAGGTAGCTCCGTTTTGGTTTTATAAGCCGAGATTTCTCAATACCGTGTTTGCTCCCATTCACCCGGGTATAACGAAACGCAGCTCCTGGAAGAAACGTGCTTCTCACTCTCTGATTCTGAAGGCGGATTCAACTCCCTTAGCTGAGCGAACACCCAGCAGAGCAGTTTGCAAGATACGTTCCTTTTGTGTTTGAGACGGAGATTTCCAGCTATTTCTTGAATGCCTGGATTTGGCTGGGAAAATGCGTTTTCCACTTCTTCACAGAAAGGGTTTAGAAACTCCTGCAAACACACATCAGTTTAAATCCGTACGTTGAATGCACACATTGAAGACAGTTCTGTTAGGTAGCTTTGTTTTTGTCATAGAAGCAGATATCTCTCAATACCTCGTTTGCTCCCATTCACCCGGGTATAAGGGAACGCAGCTCCTGCAAGAAACGTGCTTCTCACTCTGATTCTGAAGGCGGATTCAACTCCCTTAACTGAGCGAACACCCAGCAGAGCAGTTTGCAAGATACGTTCTTTTTGTGTTTTAGACGGAGATTTCCAGCTATCTCTGAATGCCTGAATTTGGTTGGGAAAATATGTTTTTCACTTCTTCACAGAAAGGGTTTAGGAACTCCTGATAACACACATCAGTTTAACTCCGTATGTTGAACGCACACATTGAAGACCATTCTGTTTGGTAGCTCCGTATTGGTTTTAGAATCAGATATGTCTCAATACCGCGTTTGCTCCAATTCACCCGGGTATAACGAAACGCTGCTCCTGGAAGAAACGTGCTTCTCACTCTCTGATTCTGAAGGCGGATTCAACTTTCTTAGCTGAGCGAACACCCAGCAGAGCAGTTTGCAAGATATGTTCCTTTTGTGTTCTAGACGGAGATTTCCAGCTATTTCTTGAATGCCTGGATTTGGCTGGGAAATTGCGTTTTCCAATTTTTCACAGAAAGGGTTTAGAAACTCCTGCAAACACACATCAGTTTAACTCCGTATGTTGAATGCACACATTGAAGATCGTTTCGTTAGGTAGCTCCGTTTTGGCTTTAGAAGCAGATATTTCTCAATACTGCGTTTGCTCCCATTCACCCGGATATAACGAAACGCAGCTCCTGGAAGAAACGTGCTTCTCACTCTCTGATTCTGAAGGCAGATTCAACTCCCTTAGCTGAGCGAACACCCAGCAGAGCAGTTTGCAAGATACGTTCTTTTTGTGTTTTAGACGGAGATTTCCAGCTATTTCTTGAATGCCTGGATTTGGCTGGGAAAATACGTTTTCCACTTCTTCACAGAAAGGGTTTAGAAACTCCTGCAAACACGCATCAGTTTAGCTCCGTAAGTTGAATGCAGACATTGAAGACCGTTCTGTTAGGTAGCTCCGTTTTGGTTTCAGAAGCATATATTTCTCAATACCGCGTTTGCTTCCTTTCACCCGGGTATAACAAAACGCAGCTCCTGGAAGAAACGTGGTTCTCACTCTCTGATTCTGAAGGCGGATTCAACTCTCTTAGCTGAGCGAACACCCAGCAGAGCAGTTTGCAAGATACGTTCTTTTTGTGTTTTAGACGGAGATTTCCAGCTATTTCTTGAATGCCTGGATTTGGCTGGGAATATGCGTTTTCCACTTCTTCACAGAAAGGGTTTAGAAACTCCTGCAAACACACATCAGTTTAACTTTGTAAGTTGAATGCACACATTGAAGACCGTTCTGTTAGGTAGGTCCGTTTCGGTCTTAGAAGCAGATATTGCTCAATACCGCGTTTGCTCCCATTCACCTGGGTATAACAAAACGCAGCTCCTGGAAGAAACGTGCTTCTCACTCTCTGATTCTCAAGGCGGATTCAACTCCCTTAGCTGAGCGAACACCCAGCAGAGCAGTTTGCAAGATACGTTCTTTTTGTGTTTGAGACGGAGATTTCCAGCTATTTCTTGAATGCCTGGATTTGGCTGGGAAAATGACTTTTCAACTTCTTCACAGAAAGGGTTTAGAAACTCCTGCAAACACACATCAGTTTAATTCCGTAATCTGAATGCACATGTGGAAGACCATTCTGTTTGGTAGCTCCGTTTTGGTTTTAGAATCAGATATTTTTTAATACCGCGTTTGCTCCCATTCACTCGTGTATAACGAAACGCAGCTCCTGGAAGAAACGTGCTTCTCACTCTCTTATTCTGAAGGCGGATTCCACTTTCTTAGCTGAGCGAACACCCAGCAGAGCAGTTTGCAAGATACGTTCTTTTTGTGTTTTAGACGGAGATTTCCAGCCATTTCTTGAATGCCTGGATTTTGCTGGGAAAATGCGTTCTCCACTTCTTCACATAAAGGGTTTAGAAACTCCTGCAAACACACATTAGTTTAACGCCTCAAGTTGAATGCACACATTGAAGACCGTTCTGTTAGGTAGCTCCGTTTTGGTCTTAGAAGCAGATATTTCTCAATACCGGGTTTGTTCCCATTCACACGGGTATAACGAAACGCAGCTCCTGGAAGAGACGTGCTTCTCACTCTCTGATTCTGAAGGCGGATTTAACTTTGGTAGCTGAGCGAACACCCAGCAGAGCAGTTTGCAAGATACGTTCCTTTTGTTTTTGAGACGGAGATTTCCAGCTATTTCTTGAATGCCTGGATTTGGCTGGGAAAATGCGTTTTCTACTTCTTCACAGAAAGGGTTTAGAAACTCCTGCAAACACACATCAGTTTAAATCCGTACGTTGAATGCACACATTGAAGACAGTTCTGGTAGGTAGCTTTGTTTTTGTCATAGAAGCAGATATCTCTCAATACCTCGTTTGCTCCCATTCACCCGGGTATAAGGAAACGCAGCTCCTGGAAGAAACGTGCTTCTCACTCTGATTCTGAAGGCGGATTCAACTCCCTTAACTGAGCGAACACCCAGCAGAGCAGTTTGCAAGATACGTTCATTTTGTGTTTTAGACAAAGATTTCCAGCTATCTCTGAATGCCTGAATTTGGCTGGGAAAATATGTTTTTCACTTCTTCACAGAAAGGGTTTAGAAACTCCTGCAAACACACATCAGTTTAACTCCGTATGTTGAACGCACACATTGAAGACCGTTCTGTTAGGTAGCTCCGTTCCGGTCTTAGAAGCAGATATTGCTCAATACCGCCTTTGCTCCCATTCACCCGGGTATAAAGAAACGCAGCTCCTGGAAGAAACGTGCTTCTCACTCTCTGATTCTGAAGGCAGATTCAACTCCCTTAGCTGAGCGAACACCCAGCTGGGCAGTTTGCAAGATACGTTCCTTTTGTGCTTGAGACGGAGATTTCCAGCTATTTCTTGAATGCCTGGATTTGTCTGAGATAATGCGTTTTCCACTTCTTCACAGAAAGAATTTAGAAACTCCTGCAAACACACATCAGTTTAACTCCGTAAGTTGAATGCACACATTGAAGAACGTTCTGTTAGGTAGCTCCGTTTTGGTCATAAAAGCAGATATTTCTCAATACCGCGTTTGCTCCCATTCACCCGGGTATAACGAAACGCAGCTCCTGGAAGAAACGTGCTTCTCACTCTCTGATTCGGAAGGCGGATTAAACTCCCTTAGCTGAGCAAACACGCAGCAGAGCAGTTTGCAAGATACGTGCTATTTGTGTTTTAGACGGAGATTTTCAGCTATTTCTTGAATGCCTTTATTTGGCTGGGAAAATGCGTTTTCCACTTCTTCACTAAAAGGGTTCAGAAACTCGTACAAACACACATCAGTTTAACTCCGTAAGTTGAATGCACACATTGAAGACCGATCTGTTAGGTAGCTCCGTTTTGGTTTTAGAAGCAGATATTTCTCAATACCGCGTTTGCTCCTATTCACCGTGTTATAACGAAACGCAGCTCCTGAAAGAAACGTGCTTCTCACTCTCTGATTCTGAAGGCGGATTCAACTCCATTAGCTGAGCGAACACCCAGCAGAGTAGTTTGCGAGATACGTTCTTTTTGTTTTTTAGACGGAGATTTCCAGCTATTTCTTGAATGCCTTGATTTGGCTGGGAAAATGCGTTTTCCACTTCTTCACAGAAAGGGTTTAGAAACTCCTGCAAACACACATCAGTTTAACGTTGTAATTTGAATGCACACATTGAAGACGGTTCTGTTAGGTAGCTCCGTTTTCGTCATAGAAGCAGATATTTCTCAATACCGCGTTTCCTCCCATTCACCCGGGTATAACGAAACGCAGGTCCTGGAAGAAACGTGCTTCTCACTCTCTGATTCTGAAGGCGGATTCAACTTCCTTAGCTGAGCGAACACCCAGCAGAGCAGTTTGCAAGATACGTTCTTTTTGTGTTTGAGACGGAGATTTCCAGCTATTTCTTGAATGCCTGGATTTGGCTGGGAAAATGCGTTTTCCACTTCTTCACAGAAAGGGTTTAGAAACTCCTGCAAACACACATCAGTTTAACTCCATAAGTTGAATGCAGACTTTGCAAACCGTTCTGTTAGGTAGCTCCGTTTTGGTTTCTGAAGCCGAGATTTTTCAATACCGTGTTTTCTCCCATACACCCGGGTATAACGAAACGCAGCTCCTGGAAGAAACGTGCTTCTCACTCGGATCCTGAAGGCGGATTCAACTTTCTTAGCTGAGCGTACACCCACCAGAGCAGTTTGCAAGATACGTTCTTTTGTGTTTTAGACGGTGATTTCCAGCTATTTCTTGAATGCCTGGATTTGGCTGGGAAAATGCGTTTTCCACTTCTTCAGTAAAAGGGTTAAGAAACTCGTACAAACACACATCAGTTCAACTCCGTAAGGTGAATGCACACATTGAAGACCGTTTTGTTAGGTAGCTCCGTTTTGGTTTTAGAAGCAGATATTTCTCAATACCGCGTTTTCTCCGATTCACCCGGTTATAACGAAATGCAGCTCCTGAAAGAAACGAGCTTCTCACTGTCTGATTCTGAAGGCAGATTCAACTCACTTAGCTGAGCGAACACCCAGGAGAGAAGTTTGCAAGACACGTTCATTTTGTGTTTCAGACGGAGATTTCCAGCTATCTCTTGAATGACTGGATTTGGCTGTGAAAATATATTTTCCACTTCTTCACAGAAAGGGTTTAGAAACTCCTGCAAACACACATCAGTTTAACTCCGTACGTTGAATGCACACATTGAAGACCGTTCTGTTAGGTAGCTCCGTTTTGGTTCTAGAAGCAGATATTTCTCAATACCACATTTGCTTTCATTCACCCGGGTATAACGAAACGCAGCTCCTGGAAGAAACGTGCTTCTCACTCTCTGATTCTGAAGGCGGATTCAACTCACTTAACTGAGCGAACACCCAGCAGAGCAGTTTCCAAGTTACGTTCCTTTTGTGTTTTAGACGGAGATTTCCAGCTATTTCTTGAATGCCTGGATTTGGCTGGGAAAATGCATTTTCCACTTCTTCACAGAAAGGGTTTAGAAACGCCTGCAAACACACATCAGTTTAACTCCGTAAGTTGAATGCACACATTGAAGACCGTTCTGTTAGGTAGCTCCGTTTTGGTTATAGAAGCAGATATTTCTCAATACCGCGTTTGCTCCCATTCACCTGGGTATAACGAAACGCAGCTCCTGGAAGAAACGTGCTTCTCACTCTCTGATTCTGAAGGTAAATACAACTCCCGTAGCTGAGTGAACACCCAGCAGAGCAGTTTGCAAGATACGTTCTTTTTGTGTTTTAGACGAAGATTTTTAGCTATTTCTTGAATGCCTGGATTTGGCTGGGAAAATGCGTTTTCCACTTCTTCACAGAAAGGGTTTAGAAACTCCTGCAAACACACATCAGTTTAACTCCATAAGTTGAATGCAGACATTGAATACCGTTTTGTTAGGTAGCTCCGTTTTGGTTTTTGAAGCCAAGATTTCTCAATACCGTGTTTTCTCCCATTCACCCGGGTATAACGAAACGCAGCTCCTGGAAGAAACGTGCTCCTCACTCGGATTCTGAAGGCACATTCAACTCCCTTAGCTGAGCGAACACCCAGCAGATCAGTTTGCAAGATATGTTCTTTTTGTGTTTTAGACGAAGATTTCCAGCTTTTTCTTGAATACCTGGATTTTGCTGGGAATATGCGTTTTCCACTTCTTCACATTAAGGGTTTAGAAACTCCTGCAAACACACATTAGTTTAACGCCTCAAGTTGAATGCACACATTGAAGACCGTTCTGTTAGGTAGCTCGGTTTTGGTCTCAGAAGCAGATATTTCTCAATACCGGGTTTGCTCTCATTCACCCGGGTATAACGAAACGCAGCTCCTGGAAGAAACGTGCTTCTCACTCTCTGATTCTGAAGGCGGATTCAACTCCCGTAGCTGAGCGAACACCCAGCAGAGCAGTTTGCAAGATACGTTCCTTTTGTGTTTGAGACGGAGATTTCCAGCTATTTCTTGAATGCCTGGATTTGGCTTGGAAAATGCGTTTTCCACTTCTTCACAGAAAGGGTTTAGAAACTTCTGCAAATACACATCAGTTTAAATCTGTACGTTGAATGCACACATTGAAGACAGTTCTGTTAGGTAGCTTTGTTTTTGTCATAGAAGCAGATATCTCTCAATACCTCGTTTGCTCCCATTCACCCGGGTATAAGGAAACGCAGCTCCTGGAAGAAACGTGCTTCGCACTCTGATTCTAAAGGCGGATTCAACACCCTTAACTGAGCGAACACCCAGCAGAGCAGTTTGCAAGATACGTTCATTTTGTGTTTTAGACAAAGATTTCAAGCTATCTCTGAATGCCTGAATTTGGCTGGGAAAATATGTTTTTCACTTCTTCACAGAAAGGGTTTAGAAACTCCTGCAAACACACATCAGTTCAACTCCGTAAGTTGAATGCACACATTGAAGACCGTTCTTTTAGGTAGCTCCGTTTTGATAAGAGAAGCAGATATTTCTCAATACCGCGTTTGCTCCCATTCACCCGGGTATAACGAAACGCAGCTCCTGGAAGAAACGTGCTTCTCACTCTCTGATTCTGAAGGCGGATTCAACTCCCTTATTGAGCGAACACCCAGCAGATCAGTTTGCAAGATACGTTCGTTTTGTGTTTTAGACGGAGATTTCCAGCTATTTCTTGAATGCCTGGATTTCGCTGGGAAAATGCGTTTTCCACTTCTTCACAGAAAGGGTTTAGAAACTCCTGCAAAACACACATCAGTTTAACTCCGTAAGTTGAATGCACACATTGAAGACCGTTCTGTTAGGTAGCTCCGTTTTGGTTTTAGAAGCAGATATTTCTCAATACCGCGTTTACTCCCATTCACCCGGGTATAAGGAAACGCAGCTCCTGGAAGAAACGTGCTTCTCACTCTCTAATTTTGAAGGCGGATTCAACTCCCTTAGCTGAGGGAACACCCAGCAGAGCAGTTTGCAAGATACGTTTTTTTTGTGTTTTAGACGGAGATTTCCAGCTATTTGTTGAATGCCTGGATTAGGCTGGGAAAATGCGTTTTCCACTTCTTAACAGAAATGGTATAGAAACTCCTGCAAACACACGTCAGTTTAACTTCGTAAGTTTAATGCACACATTGAAGACCGTTCTGTTAGGTAGCTCCGTTCTTGTTTTAGATGCAGATATTTCTCAATACCGTGTTTGCTCCCATTCACCGCGTATAAGGAAACGCAGCTCCTGGAAGAAACGTGCTTCTCACTCTCTGATTACGAATGCGGATTCAACTCCCTTAGCTGAGCGAACACCCAGCAGAGCAGTTTGCAAGATACGTTCTTTTTATGTTTTAGACGGAGATTTCCAGCTACCACTTGAATGCCTGGATTCGACTGGGAAAATGCGTTTTCCACTTCTTCACAGAAAGGGTTTAGAAACTCCTGCAAACACAGATCAGTTTAACTCTGTACGTTGAATGCACACGTTGAAGACCGTTCTGTTAGGTAGCTCCGTTTTGGTTTTAGAAGCAGATATTTCTCAATAACGAGTTTCCACCCATTCACCCGGGTATAAGGAAATGCAGCTCCTGGAAGAAACGTGCTTCTCACTCTCTGATTCTGAAGGTGGATTCAACTCCCTTAGCTGAGCGAACACCCAGCAGAGCAGTTTGCAAGATACGTTTTTTTTTGTGTTCTAGACCGAGATTTCCAGCTATTTCTTGAATGCCTGGATTTGGCTGGGAAAGTGAGGTTTCCACTTATTCACAGAAAGGGTTTAGAAACTCCTGGAAACACACATCAGTTTAACTCCGTAAGTTGAATGCACACATTGAAGACCGTTCTGTTAGGTAGCTCCGTTTTGGTTTTAGAAGCAGATATTTCTCAATACCGCGTTTGCTCTTATTCACCCGCGTATAAGGAAACGCAGCTCCTTGAAGAAACGTGCTTCTGACTCTCTGATTCTGAATGCGGATTCAACTCCCTTAGCTGAGCGAACACCCAGCAGAGCAGGTTGCAAGATACGTTCTTTCTGTGTTTTTGACGGAGATTTCCAGCTATTTCTTGAATGCCTGGATTTGGCTGGGAAATTGCGTTTTCCACTTCTTCATAGAAAGAATTTAGAAACCCCTGCAAACACATATCAGTTTAACTTCATAAGTTGAATGCACATATTGAAGACCGTTCTGTTAGGTAGCTCCGTTTTGGTTTTGGAAGCAGATATTTCTCAATACCGCGTTTGTTCAAATTCAACCAGGTATATGAAAACGTAGCTCCTGGAAGAAACGTGCTTCTGACTCTCTGATTCTGAAGGCGGATTCAACTCGCTTAGCTGAGCGAACACCCAGCAGAGCAGTTTGCAAGATACGTTCTTTTTGTGTTTTAGACGGAGATATCCAGCTATTTCTTGAATGCCTGGATTTGGCTGGGAAAATTCGTTTTCCACTTCTTCACAGAAAATGTTTACAAACTCCTGCAAACACACATCAGTTTAACTCCGTAAGTTGAATGCACACATTGAAGACCGTTCTTTTAGGTAGCTCCGTTTTGGTTTTAGAAGCAGATATTTCTCAATACCGCGTTTGCTCCCATTCACCTGGTTAACGAAACGCAGCTCCTGGAAGAAACGTGTTTCTCACTCTCTCATTCTGAAGGCGGATTCAACTACCTTAGCTGAGCGAACACCCAGCAGAGCAGTTTGCAAGATACGTTCTATTTGTGTTTGAGACGGAGATTTCCAGATATTATTTGAATGCCTGGATTTAGCTGGGAAAATGCGTTTTCCACTTCTTAACAGAAAGGGTTTAGAAACTGCTGTAAACACCCATCAGTTTACCTCCATAAGTTGAATGCACACATTGAAGACCGTTCTGTTAGGTAGCACCGTTTTGGTTTTAGAAGCAGATATTTCTCAATACCGCGTTTGCTCCCATTCACCCGGGTATAAGGAAACGCAGCTCCTGGAAGAAACGTGCTTCTCACTCTCTGATTCTGAAGGCGGATTCAACTTCCTTAGCTGAGCGAAAACCCAGCATAGCAGTTTGCAAGATACGTTCTTTTTGTGTTTTGGACGGAGATTTTCAGCTATTTCTTGAATGCCTGGATTTGGTTGGGAAAATGCGGTTTCCACTTCTTCACAGAAAGGGTTTAGAAACTCCTGCAAACACACATCAGTTCAACTTTGTAAGCTGAATGCACACATTGAAGACCGTTCTGTTAGGTAGCTCCGTTTTGGTTTTAGAAACAGATATTTCTCAATACCGCGTTTGTTCCAATTCAAGCGGGTATATCAAAACGCAGCTCCTGGAAGTAACGTACTTCTGACTCTCTGATTCTGAAGGCGGATTCAAGTCCCTTAGCTGAGCGAACACCCAGCAGAGCAGTTCGCAAGATACGTTCTTTTTGTGTTTTAGACGGAGATTTCCAGCTATATCTTGAATGCCTGGATTTGGCTGGGAAAATTTGTTTTCCACTTGTTCACAGAAAGGTTTTAGAAACTCCTGCAAACACACATCAGTTTAACTCCGTAAGTTGATTGCACACATTGAAGACCGTTCTGTTAGGTAGCTCCGTTTTGGTTTTAGAAGCAGATATTTCTCCATACCGCGTTTGCTCCCATTTACCCGGGTATAACGAAACGCAGCTCCTGGAAAAATCGTGCTTCTGGCTCTCTGATTCTGAAGGCGGATTCAACTCCCTTAGCTGAGCCAAAAGCCAGCAGAGCAGTTTGCAAGATACGTTCTTTTTGTGTTTTAGACGGAGATTTTTAGCTATTTCTTGAATGCCTGGATCTGGCTGGAAAAATGCGTTTTCCACTTCTTCACAGAAAGGGTTTAGAAACTCCTGCAAACACACATCAGTTTACCTCCGTAAGTTGAATGCACACATTGAAGACCGTTCTGTTAGGTAGCTCCGTTTTGGTTTTAGAAGCAGATATTTCTCAATAACGCGTTTACACCCATTCACCCGTGTAAAACGAAACGCAGCTCCTGGATGAAACGTGCTTGTCACTCTCTTATTCTGAAGGCGGATTCAACTTTCTTAGCTGAGCGAACACCCAGCAGAGCAGTTTGCAAGATACGTTCTTTTTGTGTTTTAGACGGAGATTCCCAGCTACCTGTTGAATGCCTGGATTTGAATGGGAAAATGCGTTTTCCACTTCTTCACATAAAGGGTTTAGAAACTGCTGCAAACACAAATCAGTTTAACTCCGTACGTGTAATGCACGCATTGAAGACCGTTCTGTTAGGTAGTTCCGTTTTGGTTTTAGAAGCAGATATTTCTCAATACCGCGATTGCTCCCATTCACCCGGGTATAAGGAAACGCAGCTCCTGGAAGAAACGTGCTTCTCACTCTCTGATTCTGAAGGCGGATTCAACTTCCTTAGCTGAGCGATCACCCAGCAGAGCAGCTTGCAAGATACGTTTTTTTAGTGTTTTAGACGGAGATTTCCAGATATTTCTTGAATGCCTGGATTTCGCTGGGAAAATGCGTTTTCCACTTCTTCACAGAAAGGGTTTAGAAACTCCTGCAAACACACGTCAGTTTAACTCCGTTAGTTGAAGGCACACATTGAAGACCGTTCTGTTAGGTAGCTCCGTTTTGGTTTTAGAAGCAGATATTTCTCAATACCGCGTTTGTTCCAATTAACCCGGGTTTATCAAAACGCAGCTCCTGGAAGAAACGTGCTTCTGAATCTCTGATTCTGAAGGCGGATTCAACTCCCTTAGCTGAGCGAACACCCAGCAGAGCAGTTTTCAAGATACGTTCTTTTTGTGTTTTAGACACAGATTTCCAGCTATTTCTTGAATGCCTGGATTTGGCTGGGAAAATGCGTTTTCCACTTCTTCACAGAAAGGGTTTAGAAACTCCTGAAATCACACATCTGTTTAACTCCGTAAGTTTAATGCACACCTTGAAGCCCGTTCTGTTAGGTAGCTCCGTTTTGGTTTTAGAAGCAGATATTTCTCAATAGAGCGTATGCTCCCATTCACCCGGGTATAAGTAAACGCAGCTCCTGGAAGAAACGTGGTTCTGACTTTCTGATTCTGAAGGAGGATTCAACTCCCTTAGCTGAGCGACCACCCAGCAGAGCAGTTTGCAAGATACGTTCTTTTTGTGGTATAGACACAGATTTCGAGCTATTTCTTGAATGCCTGGATTTGGCTGCGAAAATGCGTTTTTCACTTCTTCACAGAAAGGGTTTAGAAACTCCTGCAAACACACATCAGTTCAACTCCGTAAGTTGAATGCACACATTGAAGACCGTTCTTTTAGGTAGCTCCGTTTTGATCATAGAAGCAGATATTTCTCAATACCGCGTTTGCTCCCATTCACCCGGGTATAACGAAACGCAGCTCCTGGAAGAAACGTGCTTCTCACTCTCTGATTCTGAAGGCGGATTCAACTCCCTTATTGAGCGAACACCCAGCAGATCAGTTTGCAAGATACGTTCGTTTTGTGTTTTAGACGGAGATTTCCAGCTATTTCTTGAATGCCTGGATTTCGCTGGGAAAATGCGTTTTCCACTTCTTCACAGAAAGGGTTTAGAAACTCCTGCAAAACACACATCAGTTTAACTCCGTAAGTTGAATGCACACATTGAAGACCGTTCTGTTAGGTAGCTCCGTTTTGGTTTTAGAAGCAGATATTTCTCAATACCGCGTTTACTCCCATTCACCCGGGTATAAGGAAACGCAGCTCCTGGAAGAAACGTGCTTCTCACTCTCTAATTTTGAAGGCGGATTCAACTCCCTTAGCTGAGGGAACACCCAGCAGAGCAGTTTGCAAGATACGTTTTTTTTGTGTTTTAGACGGAGATTTCCAGCTATTTGTTGAATGCCTGGATTAGGCTGGGAAAATGCGTTTTCCACTTCTTAACAGAAATGGTATAGAAACTCCTGCAAACACACGTCAGTTTAACTTCGTAAGTTTAATGCACACATTGAAGACCGTTCTGTTAGGTAGCTCCGTTCTTGTTTTAGATGCAGATATTTCTCAATACCGTGTTTGCTCCCATTCACCGCGTATAAGGAAACGCAGCTCCTGGAAGAAACGTGCTTCTCACTCTCTGATTACGAATGCGGATTCAACTCCCTTAGCTGAGCGAACACCCAGCAGAGCAGTTTGCAAGATACGTTCTTTTTATGTTTTAGACGGAGATTTCCAGCTACCACTTGAATGCCTGGATTCGACTGGGAAAATGCGTTTTCCACTTCTTCACAGAAAGGGTTTAGAAACTCCTGCAAACACAGATCAGTTTAACTCTGTACGTTGAATGCACACGTTGAAGACCGTTCTGTTAGGTAGCTCCGTTTTGGTTTTAGAAGCAGATATTTCTCAATAACGAGTTTCCACCCATTCACCCGGGTATAAGGAAACGCAGCTCCTGGAAGAAACGTGCTTCTCACTCTCTGATTCTGAAGGTGGATTCAACTCCCTTAGCTGAGCGAACACCCAGCAGAGCAGTTTGCAAGATACGTTTTTTTTTGTGTTCTAGACCGAGATTTCCAGCTATTTCTTGAATGCCTGGATTTGGCTGGGAAAGTGAGGTTTCCACTTATTCACAGAAAGGGTTTAGAAACTCCTGGAAACACACATCAGTTTAACTCCGTAAGTTGAATGCACACATTGAAGACCGTTCTGTTAGGTAGCTCCGTTTTGGTTTTAGAAGCAGATATTTCTCAATACCGCGTTTGCTCTTATTCACCCGCGTATAAGGAAACGCAGCTCCTTGAAGAAACGTGCTTCTGACTCTCTGATTCTGAATGCGGATTCAACTCCCTTAGCTGAGCGAACACCCAGCAGAGCAGGTTGCAAGATACGTTCTTTCTGTGTTTTTGACGGAGATTTCCAGCTATTTCTTGAATGCCTGGATTTGGCTGGGAAATTGCGTTTTCCACTTCTTCATAGAAAGAATTTAGAAACCCCTGCAAACACATATCAGTTTAACTTCATAAGTTGAATGCACATATTGAAGACCGTTCTGTTAGGTAGCTCCGTTTTGGTTTTGGAAGCAGATATTTCTCAATACCGCGTTTGTTCAAATTCAACCAGGTATATGAAAACGTAGCTCCTGGAAGAAACGTGCTTCTGACTCTCTGATTCTGAAGGCGGATTCAACTCGCTTAGCTGAGCGAACACCCAGCAGAGCAGTTTGCAAGATACGTTCTTTTTGTGTTTTAGACGGAGATATCCAGCTATTTCTTGAATGCCTGGATTTGGCTGGGAAAATTCGTTTTCCACTTCTTCACAGAAAATGTTTACAAACTCCTGCAAACACACATCAGTTTAACTCCGTAAGTTGAATGCACACATTGAAGACCGTTCTTTTAGGTAGCTCCGTTTTGGTTTTAGAAGCAGATATTTCTCAATACCGCGTTTGCTCCCATTCACCTGGTTAACGAAACGCAGCTCCTGGAAGAAACGTGTTTCTCACTCTCTCATTCTGAAGGCGGATTCAACTACCTTAGCTGAGCGAACACCCAGCAGAGCAGTTTGCAAGATACGTTCTATTTGTGTTTGAGACGGAGATTTCCAGATATTATTTGAATGCCTGGATTTAGCTGGGAAAATGCGTTTTCCACTTCTTAACAGAAAGGGTTTAGAAACTGCTGTAAACACCCATCAGTTTACCTCCATAAGTTGAATGCACACATTGAAGACCGTTCTGTTAGGTAGCACCGTTTTGGTTTTAGAAGCAGATATTTCTCAATACCGCGTTTGCTCCCATTCACCCGGGTATAAGGAAACGCAGCTCCTGGAAGAAACGTGCTTCTCACTCTCTGATTCTGAAGGCGGATTCAACTTCCTTAGCTGAGCGAAAACCCAGCATAGCAGTTTGCAAGATACGTTCTTTTTGTGTTTTGGACGGAGATTTTCAGCTATTTCTTGAATGCCTGGATTTGGTTGGGAAAATGCGGTTTCCACTTCTTCACAGAAAGGGTTTAGAAACTCCTGCAAACACACATCAGTTCAACTTTGTAAGCTGAATGCACACATTGAAGACCGTTCTGTTAGGTAGCTCCGTTTTGGTTTTAGAAACAGATATTTCTCAATACCGCGTTTGTTCCAATTCAAGCGGGTATATCAAAACGCAGCTCCTGGAAGTAACGTACTTCTGACTCTCTGATTCTGAAGGCGGATTCAAGTCCCTTAGCTGAGCGAACACCCAGCAGAGCAGTTCGCAAGATACGTTCTTTTTGTGTTTTAGACGGAGATTTCCAGCTATATCTTGAATGCCTGGATTTGGCTGGGAAAATTTGTTTTCCACTTGTTCACAGAAAGGTTTTAGAAACTCCTGCAAACACACATCAGTTTAACTCCGTAAGTTGATTGCACACATTGAAGACCGTTCTGTTAGGTAGCTCCGTTTTGGTTTTAGAAGCAGATATTTCTCCATACCGCGTTTGCTCCCATTTACCCGGGTATAACGAAACGCAGCTCCTGGAAAAATCGTGCTTCTGGCTCTCTGATTCTGAAGGCGGATTCAACTCCCTTAGCTGAGCCAAAAGCCAGCAGAGCAGTTTGCAAGATACGTTCTTTTTGTGTTTTAGACGGAGATTTTTAGCTATTTCTTGAATGCCTGGATCTGGCTGGAAAAATGCGTTTTCCACTTCTTCACAGAAAGGGTTTAGAAACTCCTGCAAACACACATCAGTTTACCTCCGTAAGTTGAATGCACACATTGAAGACCGTTCTGTTAGGTAGCTCCGTTTTGGTTTTAGAAGCAGATATTTCTCAATAACGCGTTTACACCCATTCACCCGTGTAAAACGAAACGCAGCTCCTGGATGAAACGTGCTTGTCACTCTCTTATTCTGAAGGCGGATTCAACTTTCTTAGCTGAGCGAACACCCAGCAGAGCAGTTTGCAAGATACGTTCTTTTTGTGTTTTAGACGGAGATTCCCAGCTACCTGTTGAATGCCTGGATTTGAATGGGAAAATGCGTTTTCCACTTCTTCACATAAAGGGTTTAGAAACTGCTGCAAACACAAATCAGTTTAACTCCGTACGTGTAATGCACGCATTGAAGACCGTTCTGTTAGGTAGTTCCGTTTTGGTTTTAGAAGCAGATATTTCTCAATACCGCGATTGCTCCCATTCACCCGGGTATAAGGAAACGCAGCTCCTGGAAGAAACGTGCTTCTCACTCTCTGATTCTGAAGGCGGATTCAACTTCCTTAGCTGAGCGATCACCCAGCAGAGCAGCTTGCAAGATACGTTTTTTTAGTGTTTTAGACGGAGATTTCCAGATATTTCTTGAATGCCTGGATTTCGCTGGGAAAATGCGTTTTCCACTTCTTCACAGAAAGGGTTTAGAAACTCCTGCAAACACACGTCAGTTTAACTCCGTTAGTTGAAGGCACACATTGAAGACCGTTCTGTTAGGTAGCTCCGTTTTGGTTTTAGAAGCAGATATTTCTCAATACCGCGTTTGTTCCAATTAACCCGGGTTTATCAAAACGCAGCTCCTGGAAGAAACGTGCTTCTGAATCTCTGATTCTGAAGGCGGATTCAACTCCCTTAGCTGAGCGAACACCCAGCAGAGCAGTTTTCAAGATACGTTCTTTTTGTGTTTTAGACACAGATTTCCAGCTATTTCTTGAATGCCTGGATTTGGCTGGGAAAATGCGTTTTCCACTTCTTCACAGAAAGGGTTTAGAAACTCCTGAAATCACACATCTGTTTAACTCCGTAAGTTTAATGCACACCTTGAAGCCCGTTCTGTTAGGTAGCTCCGTTTTGGTTTTAGAAGCAGATATTTCTCAATAGAGCGTATGCTCCCATTCACCCGGGTATAAGTAAACGCAGCTCCTGGAAGAAACGTGGTTCTGACTTTCTGATTCTGAAGGAGGATTCAACTCCCTTAGCTGAGCGACCACCCAGCAGAGCAGTTTGCAAGATACGTTCTTTTTGTGGTATAGACACAGATTTCGAGCTATTTCTTGAATGCCTGGATTTGGCTGCGAAAATGCGTTTTTCACTTCTTCACAGAGAGGGTTTAGAAACTCCTGCACACACACCTCAGTTTAACTCCGTAAGTTGAATGCACACATTGAAGACCGTTCTGTTAGGTAGCTCCGTTTTGGTTTTAGAAGCAGATATTTCTCAATACCGCGTTTGCTTTCATTCACCGGGTATAAGGAAACGCAGCTCCTGGAAGAAACGTGCCTCTCACTCTCTGATTCTGAATGCGGATTCAAATCCCTTAGCTGAGTGAACACCCAGCAGAGCAGTTTGCAAGATACGTTTTTTTTGTGTTTTTGACGGAGATTTTCAGCTATTTCTTGAATGCCTGGATTTGGCTGGGAAAATGCGTTTTCCACTTCTTCACAGAAAGGGTTTAGAAACTCCTGCAAACACACATCAGTTTAACTCCGTAAGTTGAATGCACACATTGAAGACCGTTCAGTTAGGTAGCTCCGTTTTGGTTTTAGAAGCAGATATTTCTCAATACCGCGTTTGTTCCAATTCAGCCGGGTATATCAAAACGCAGCTCCTGGAAGAAACGTGCTTCTGACTCTCTGATTCTGAAGGCGGATTCAACTCTCTTAGCTGAGCGAACACCCAGCAGAGCAGTTTGCAAGATACGTTCTTTTTGTGTTTTAGACGGAGATTTCCAGCTATTTCTTGAATGCCTGGATTTGGCTGGGAAAATGAGTTTTCCACTTCTTCACAGAAAGTGTTTAGAAACTCCTGCAAACACACATCAGTTTAACTCCGTAAGTTGAATGCACACATTGAAGACTGTTCTGTTAGGTAGCTCCGTTTTGGTTTTAGAAGCAGATATTTCTCAATACCTCATTTGTTCCACTTCACCCGGGTATATCAAAACGCAGCTCCTGGAAGAAACGTGCTTCTGACTCTCTGATTCTGAAGGCGGATTCAACTCCCTTAAATGTGCGAACACCCTGCAGAGAAGTTTGCAAGATACGTTCTTTTAGTGTTTTAAACGGATATTTCCAGCTATTTCTTGAATGCCTGGATTTGGCTGGGAATATGCGTTTTCCACTTCTTCACAGAAAGGGTTTAGAAACTCCTGCAAACACACGTCAGTTTAACTCCGTATGTTGAATGCACACATTGAAGACCGTTGTGTTAGGTAGCTCTGTTTTGGTTTTAGAAGCAGATATTTCTCAATACCGCGTTTGCTCCCATTCACCGGGTATAAGAAAACGCAGCTCCTGGAAGAAACGTGCTTCTCACTCTCTGATTCTTAAGGCGGATTCAGCTCCCTTAGCTGAGCGAACAGCAAGCAGAGCAGTTTGCAAGATACGTTCTTTTTGTGTTTAAACGGAGAATTCCAGCTATTTCTTGAATGCCTTGATTTGGCTAGGAAAATGCGTTTTCCACTTCTTCACAGAAAGGGTTTAGAAACTCCTGCAAACACACATCAGTTTAACTCCGTAAGTTGAATGCACACATTGAAGGCCGTTCTGTTAGGTAGCTCCGTTTTGGTTTTAGAAGCAGATATTTCTCAATACCGCGTTTGTTCCAATTCACCCGGGTATAACGAAACCCAGCTTCTGGAAGAACCGTGCTTCTCACTCTCTGAATCTGAAGGCGGATTCAACTCCCTTAGCTGAGCGAACACCCAGCAGAGAAGTTTGCAAGATACGTTCTTTTTGTGTTTTAGACGGAGATTTCCAGCTATTTCTTGAATGACTTGATTTGGCTGGGAAAATGCGTTTTCCACTTCTTCACAGAAAGGGTTTAGAAACTCCTGCAAACACACATCAGTTTAACTCCGTAACTTGAATGCACACATTGAAGACCGTTCTGTTAGGTAGCTCCGTTTTGGTTCTAGAAGCAGATATTTCTCAATATCGCGTTTTTCCCATTCACCCGGGTATAACCAAACACAGCTCATGGAATAACCGTGCTTCTCACTCTCTGATTCTGAAGGCGGATTCAACTCCCTTAGCTGAGCGAACACCCAGCAGAGCAGTTTGCAAGGTACGTTCCTTTTGTGTTTAATCGGAGATTTTCTGCTATTTCTCGAATGCCTGGATTTGGCTGGGAAAATGCGTTTTCCACTTCTTCACAGAAAGAGTTTAGAAACTCCTGCAAACACACATCAGTTTAACTCCGTAAGTTGAATGCACACATTGAAGACCGTTCTGTTAGGTAGCTCCGTTTTAGTTTTAGAAGCAGACGTTTCTCAATACCGCGTTTGTTCCAATTCACCCGGGTATAACGAAACCCAGCTCCTGGAAGAACCGTGCTTCTCACTCTCTGATTCTGAAGGCGGATTCAACTCCCTTAGCTGAGCGAACACCCAGCAGAGAAGTTTGCAACATACTTTCTTTTTTTGTTTTAGACGGAGATTTCCAGCTATTTCTTGAATGGCTTGATTGGGCTGGGAAAATGCGTATTCCACTTCTTTCCAGAAAGGGTTTAGAAACTCCTGCAAACACACATCAGTTTAAATCTGTAAGTTGAATGGACACATTGGAGACCGTTCTGTTAGGTAGCTCCGTTTTGGTTTTATAAGCAGATATTTCTCAATATCGCGTTTGTCCAATTCTTCCGGGTATAACCAAACCCAGCTCCTGGAAGAACCGTGCTTCTCTCTCTCTGATTCTTAAGGCGGATTCAACTGCCTTAGCTGACCGAACACCCAGCAGAGCAGTTTGCAAGGTACGTTCTTTTTATGTTTAAGACAAAGATTTCCAGCTGTTTCTTGAATGCCTGGATTTGGCTGAAAAAATGCGTTTTCCACTTCTTCACAGAAACGGTTTAGAAACTCCTGCAAACACACATCAGTTTAACTCCGTAAGTCGAATGCACACATTGAAGACCGTTCTGTTAGGTAGTTCCGTTTTTGTTTTAGAAGCAGATATTTCTCAATACCGCGTTTGTTCCAATTCATTCGGCTATAAAGAAACCCAGCTCCTGGAATAACCGTGCTTCACACTCTGTGATTCTGAAGGCGGATTCAACTCCCTTAGCTGAACGAACACCCAGCAGAGCAGTTTGCAAGATACCTTCTTTTTGTGTTTTAGACGGAGATTTCCAGATATTTCTTGAATGACTTGATTTGGCTGGGAAAATGCGTTTTCCACTTCTTCACAGAAAAGGTTTAGAAACTAATGCAAACACACATCAGTTTAACTCCATACGTTGAACGCACACGTTGAAGACCGTAATGTTAGGTAGTTCCGTTTTGGTTTTATAAACAGATATTTCTCAATATCGCGTTTGTCTCATTCTCCCGGGTGTAACCAAACCCAGCTCCTGGAAGAACCGTGCTTCTCACTCTCTGATTCTGAAGGCGGATTCAACTGCCTTAGCTGAGCGAACACCCAGCAGAGCAGTTTGCATGATTCGTTCTTTTTGTGTTTAAGACGGAAATTTCCAGCTATTTCTTGAATGCCTGGATTTGGCTGAAAAAATGCGTTTTCCACTTCTTTACAGAAAGGGTTTAGAAACTCCTGCAAACACACATCAATTTAACTCCGTAAGTTGAATGCACACATTGAAGACCGTTCTGTTAGGTACTTCCTTTTTTGTTTTAGAAGCAGATATTTCTCAATACCGCGTTTGTTCCAATTCACCCGGGTATAACCAAACACAGCTCATGGAAGAACCGTGCTTCTCACTCTCTGATTCTGAAGGCGGATTCAACTCCCTTACCTGAGCGAACACCCAGCAGAGCAGTTTGCAAGATACGTTCATTTTGTGTTCAAACGAAGATTTCCAGCTATTTCATGAATGACTTGATTTTGCTGGGAAAATGCGTTTTCCACTTCTTCACAGAAAGGGTTTAGAAACTCCTGCAAACACACATCAGTTTAACTCCGTAATTGAATGCACACATTGAAGACCGTTCTGTTAGGTAGCTCCGTTTTTGTTTTATAAGCAGATATTTCTCAATATCGCGTTTGTCCCAATCACCCGGTTATAACCAAACCCAGCTCCTGGAAGAACCGTGCTTCTCACTCTCTAATTCTGAAGGCAGATTCAACTCCCTTAGCTGAGCGAACACCCAGCAGAGCAGTTTGCAAGATACGTTCTTTTTTTCTTTAAACGGAGATTTCCAGGTATTTCTAGAATGCCTGGATTTGGCTGGGAAAGTGCGTTTTCCACTTCTTCACAGAAAGAGTTTGGAAACTCCTGCAAACACATATCACTTTAACTTCGTAAGTTGAATGCACACATTGAAAACCGTTCGGTTAGGTAGCTCCGTTTTGGTTTTAGAAGCAGATATTTCTCAATACCGCGTTTGCTCCCATTCACCCGGGTATAAGGAAACCCAGCTCCTGGAAGAAACGTGTTTCTCACTCTCTGATTCTAAATGCGTATTCAACTCCCTTAGCTGAGCGAACAACCAGCAGGGCAGTTTGCAATATACGTTCTTTTTGTGTTTTAGAGGGAGATTTCCAGCTATTTCTTGAATGACTTGATTTGGCTGGGAAAATGCGTTTTCCACTTCTTCACAGAAAGGGTTTAGAAACTCCTGCAAACACACATCAGTTTATCTCCTTAAGTTGAATGCACACGTTGAAGACCGTTCTGTTAGGTAGCTCCGTTTTGGTTTTAGAAGCAGATATTTCTAAATACCGCGTTTGTTCCAATTCACCCTAATATAAAGAAACCCAGCAACTGGAAGAACCGTGCTTCTCACTCTCTGATTCTGAAGGCGGATTCAACTTCCTTAGCTGAGCGAACACCCAGCAGAGCAGTTTGCAAGATACGTTCTTTTTGTGTTTAGACGGAGATTTCCAGCTATTTATTGAATGACTTGATTTGACTGGGAAAATGCGTTTTCCACTTCTTTCCAGGAAGGGTTTCGAAACTCCTAAAAACACACATCAGTTTAACTCCGTAAGTTGAATGCACACATTGAAGACCGTTCTGTTAGGTAGCTCCGTTTTGGTTTTAGAAGCAGATATTTCTCAATATTGCGTTTGTCCCATTCACCCGGGAATAACGAAACACAGCTCATGGAAGAACCGTGCTTCTCACTCTCTGATTCTGAAGGCGGATTCAACTCCCTTAGCTGAGCGAACACCCAGCAGAGCAGTTTGCAAGATACGTTCTTTTTGTGTTTTAGACAAAGATTTCCAGATATTTCTTGAATGACTGGATTTGGCTGAAAAAATGCGTTTTCCACTTTTTCACAGAAAGGGTTTAGAAACTCCTGCAAACACACATAAGTTTACCTTTGTAAGGTGAATGGACACATTGAAGATCGTTCTGTTAGGTAGCTCCGTTTTGGTTTTAGAAGCAGATATTTCTCAATATCGCGTTTGTCCCATTCACCCGGGTATAACCAGACACAGCTCATAATAGAACCGTGCTTCTCACTCTCTGATTCTGAAGTCGGATTTAACTCCCTTAGCTGAGCGAACACCCAGCAGAGCAGTTTGCAAGATACGTTCTTTTTGTGTTTTATACGCAGATTTCCAGCTATTTCTTGAATGCCTGGATTTGGCTGGGAAAATGCGTTTTCCACTTATTCACAGAAAGGGTTTAGAAACTCCTGCAAACACACATCAGTTTAACTTTGTAAGTTAAATGCACACATTGAAGACCGTTCTTTTAGGTACGTCCGTTTTGGTTTTAGAAGCAGATATTTCTCAATACCGCGTTTGTTCCAATTCACCCGGGTATAACGAAACCCAGCTCCTGGAATAACCGTGCTTCTCACTCTCTGATTCTGAAGGCGGATTCAACTCCCTTAGCTGAGCGAACACCCAGCAGAGCAGTTTGCAAGATACGTTCTTTTTGTGTTTTAGACGGAGATTTCCAGCTATTTCTTGAATGACTTGATTTGGCTGAAAAAATGCGTTTTCCACATCTTCACAGAAAGGCTTTAGAAACTCTTGCAAACACACGTCAGTTTAACTCCGTACGTTGAATGCACACATTGAAGACCGTTCTGTTAGGTAGCTCCGTTTTGGTTTTATAAGCAGATATTTCTCAATACCCTGTTTGTTCCAATTCACCCGGGTATAACGAAACCTAGCTCCTGGAAGAACCGTGCTTCTCACTCTCTGATTCTGAAGGCGGATTCAACTCCCTTAGCTGAGCGAACACCCAGCAGAGCAGTTTGCAAGATACGTTCTTTTGGTGTTTTAGACGGAGATTTCCAGCTATTTCTTGAATGACTTGATTTGGCTGGGAAAATGCGTTTTCCACTTCTTCACAGAAAGGGTTTAGAACCTCCAGAAAACACACATCAGTTTAACTCCCTACGTTGAATGCACACATTGAAGACCGTTCTGTTAGGTAGCTCCGTTTTAGTTTTAGAAGCAGATAATTCTCAATACCGCGTTTGTTCCAATTCACCCAGGTATAACGAAACCCAGCTCCTGGAAGAACCGTGCTTCTCACTCTCTGATTCTGAAGGCAGATTCAACTCCCTTAGCTGAGCGAACACGCAGCAGAGCAGTTTGCAAAATACGTTCTTTTTGTGTTATAGACGGAGATTTCCAGATATTTCTTGAATGACCTGATTTGGCTGGGACAATGCGTTTTCCACTTCTTCACAGAAAGGGTTTAGAAACTCCTGCAAACACACATCACTTTAACTCCGTAAGTTGAATGGACACATTGAAGACAATTCTGTTAGGTAGCTCCGTTTTGGTTTTATAAGCAGATAATACTCAATACCGCGTTTGTTCCAATTCACCCGGGTATAACGAAACCCAGCTCCTGGAAAAACCGTGCTTCTCACTCTCTGATTCTGAAGGCGGATTCAACTCCCTTAGGTGAGCGAACACCCAGCAGAGCAGTTTGCAAGATACGTTCTTTTTGTGTTTTAGACAAAGATTTTCAGCTATTTCTTGAATGACTTGATTTGACTCGGAAAATGCGTTTTCCACTTCTTTCTAGAAAGGGTTTCGAAACTCCTGAAAACACACATCAGTTTAACTCCGTAAGTTGAATGCACACATTGAAGACCGTTCTGTTAGGTAGCTCCGTTTTGGTTCTAGAAGCAGATATTTCTCAATATCGCGTTTGTCCCATCACCCGGGTATAACCAAACACAGCTCATGGAATAACCGTGCTTCTCACTCTCTGATTCTAAAGGCGGATTCAACTCCCTTAGCTGAGCGAACACCCAGCAGAGCAGTTTGCAAGGTACGTTCCTTTTGTGTTTAAACGGAGATTTCCTGCTATTTCTCGAATGCCTGGATTTGGCTGGGAAAATGCGTTTTCCACTTCTTCACAGAAAGAGTTTAGAAACTCCTGCAAACACACATCAGTTTAACTCCGTAAGTTGAATGCACACATTGAAGACCGTTCTGTTAGGTAGCTCCGTTATAGTTTTAGAAGCAGATATTTCTCAATACCGCGTTTGTTCCAATTCACCCGGGTATAACGAAACCCAGCTCCTGGAAGAACCGTGCTCCTCACTCTCTGATTCTGAAGGCGGATTCAACTCCCTTAGCTGAGCGAACACCCAGCAGAGAAGTTTGCAACATACTTTCTTTTTCTGTTTTAGTCGGAAATTTCCAGCTATTTCTTGAATGGCTTGATTGGGCTGGGAAAATGCGTTTTCCACTTCTTTCCAGAAAGGGTTTAGAAACTCCTGCAAACACACATCAGTTTAAATCCGTAAGTTGAATGGACACATTGAAGACCGTTGAGTTAGGTAGCTCCGTTTTGGTTTTATAAGCAGATATTTCTCAATATCGCGTTTGTCCCATTCTTCCGGGTATAACCAAACCCAGCTCCTGGAAGAACCGTGCTTCTCTCTCTCTGATTCTGAAGGCGGACTCAACTGCCTTAGCTGAGCGAACACCCAGCAGAGCAGTTTGCAAGGTACGTTCTTTTTATGTTTAAGACGGAGATTTCAAACTGTTTCTTGAATGCCTGGATTTGGCTGAAAAAATGCGTTTTCCACTTCTTCACAGAAACGGTTTAGAAACTCCTGCAAACACACATCAGTTTAGCTCCGTAAGTTGAATGGACACATTGAAGACCGTTCTGTTAGGTAGCTCCGTTTTTGTTTTAGAAGCAGATATTTCTCAATACCGCGTTTGTTCCAATTCACCCGGGTATAACGAAACCCAGCTCCTGGAAGAACCGTGCTTCTCACTCTCTGATTCTGAAGGCGGATTCAACTCCCTTAGCTGAGCGAACACCCAGCAGAGCAGTTTGCAAGATACGTTCATTTTGTGTTTTAAACGGAGGTTTCCAGCTACTTCTTGAATGCCTGGATTTGGCTGGGAAAATGCGTTTTCCACTTCTTCACGGAAAGGGTTTAGAAACTCCTGCAAACACACATCAGTTTAACTTCATATGTTGAATGCACACATTGAAGACCGTTCTGTTAGGTAGCTCCGTTTTGGTTTTAGAAGCAGATATTTCTCAATACCGCGTTTGTTCCAATTCCCCCGGGTATAACGAAACCCAGCTCCTGGAAGAACCGTGCTTATCACTCTCAGATTCTGGAGGCAAATTCAACTCCCTTAGCTGAGCGAACACCCAGCAGAGCAGTTTGCAAGATACGTTCTTTTTGTGTTTTAGACGGAGATTTCCAGCTATTTCTTGAATGACTTGATTTGGCTGGGAAAATGCGTTTTCCACTTCTTCACAGAAAGGGTTTAGAAACTCCAGCAAATACACATCAGTTTAACTCCATACGTTTAATGCACACATTGAAGACCGTTCTCTTAGGTAGCTCCGTTATGGTTTTAGAAGCAGATATTTCTCAATATAACGTTTGTCCCATTCACCCGGATATAACCAAACACAGCTGCTGGAAGAACCGTGCTTCTCACTCTCTGATTCTGAAGCCGGATTCAACTTGCTTAGCTGAGCGAACACCCAGCAGAGCAGTTTGCAAGATACGTTCTTTTTGTGTTTTAGACGGAGATTTCCTGCTATTTCTTGAATGCCTGGATTTGGCTGGGAAAATGGGTTTTCCACTTCTTCTCAGAAAGGGTTTAGAAACTCCTGCAAACACACATCAGTTTAACTCAGTAAGTTCAATGGACACATTGAAGACCGTTCTGGTAGGTAGCTCCGTTTTGGTTTTAGAAGCAGATATTTCTCAATACCGGGTTTGTTCCAATTCCCCCGGGTATAACGAAACCCAGCTCCTGGAAGAACCGTGCTTCTCACTCTCTGATTCTCGAGGCAAATTCAACTCCCTTAGCTGAGCGAACACCCAGCAGAGCAGTTTGCAAGATACGTTCTTTTTGTGTTTTAGACGGAGATTTCCAGCTATTTCTTGAATGACTTGATTTGGCTGGGAAAATGCGTTTTCCACTTCTTCACAGAAAGGGTTTAGAAACTCCAGCAAATACACATCAGTTTAACTCCGTACGTTGAATGCACACATTGAAGACCGTTCTGTTAGGTAGCTCCGTTATGGTTTCAGAAGCAGATATTTCTCAATATAACGTTTGTCCCATTCACACGGATATAACGAAACACAGCTACTGGAAGAACCGTGCTTCTCACTCTCTGATTCTGAAGGCGGATTCAACTTCCTTAGCTGAGCGAACACCCAGCAGAGCAGTTTGCAAGATACGTTCTTTTTGTGTTTTAGACGGAGATGTCCTGCTATTTCTTGAATGCCTGGATTTGGCTGGGAAAATGCGTTTTCCACTTCTTCACAGAAAGCGTTTTGAAACTCCTGCAAACACACATCAGTTGAACTCCCTAAGTTGAATGCACACATTGAAGATAGTTATGTTCGGTAGCTCCGTTTTGGTTTTAGAAGCAGATATTTCTCAATACCGCGTTTGTTCCAATTCACCCTGGTATATCCAAACCCAGCTCCTGGAAGAACCGTGCTTCTCACTCTCTGATTCTGAAGGCGGATTCAACTCTTTTAGCTGAGCGAACACCCAGCAGAGCAGTTTGCAAAATACGTTCTTTTGGTGTTTTAGACAAAGATATCCAGATATTTCTTGAATGACTTGATTTGGCTGGGAAAATGCGTTTTCCACTTCTTCACAGAAAGGGTTTAGAAACTCCTGCAGACACACATCAGTTTAACTTTGTAAGTTGAATGCACACATTGAAGACTGTTCTGTTAGGTAGCTCCGTTTTGGTTTTAGAAGCAGATATTTCTCAATACCGCGTTTGTCCAATTCACCCGGGTATAACGAAACCCAGCTCCTGGAAGAACCGTGCTTCTCACTCTCTGATTCTGAAGGCGGATTCAACTCCCTTCGCTGAGCGAACACCCAGCAGAGCAGTTTGCAAGATACGTTCTTTTTGTGTTTTAGACGGAGATTTCCAGCTATTTCTTGAATGACTTGATTTGGCTGGGAAAATGCGTTTTCCACTTCTTCACAGAAAGGATTTAGAAACTCCTGCAAACACACATCAGTTTAACTCCGTAAGTTGAATGGACACATTGAAGACCGTTCTGTTAGGTAGCTCCGTTTTGGTTTTAGAAGCAGATATTTCTCAATATCGCGTTTGTCCCATCCACCCGGGTATAACCAAACACAGCTCATGGAAGAACCGTGCTTCTCACTCTCTGATTCTGAAGGCGGATTCAACTCCCTTAGCTGAGCGAACACCCAGCAGAGCAGTTTGCAAGGTACGTTCCTTTTGTGTTTAAACGGAGATTTCCAGCTATTTCATCAATGCCTGGATTTGGCTGGGAAAATGCGTTTTCCACTTCTTCACCGAAAGGGTTTAGAAACACCTGCAAACACACATCAGTTTAACTCCGTAAGTTGAATGCACACATTGAAGACCGTTCTGTTAGGTAGCTCCGTTTTGGTTTTAGAAGCAGATATTTCTCAATACAGCGTTTGTTCCAATTCACCCGGGTATAACGAAACCCAGCTCCTGAAAGAACCGTGCTTCTCAATCTCTGATTCTGAAGGCGGATTCAACTCCCTTAGCTGAGCGAACACCCAGCAGAGAAGTTTGCAACATACTTTCTTTTTCTGTTTTAGTCGGAAATTTCCAGCTATTTCTTGAATGGCTTGATTGGGCTGGGAAAATGCGTTTTCCACTTCTTTCCAGAAAGGGTTTAGAAACTCCTGCAAACACACATCAGTTTAAATCCGTAAGTTGAATGGACACATTGAAGATTGTTGAGTTAGGTAGCTCCGTTTTGGTTTTATAAGCAGATATTTCTCAATATCGCGTTTGTCCCATTCTTCCGGGTATAACCAAACCCAGCTCCTGGAAGAACCGTGCTTCTCTCTCTCTGATTCTGAAGGCGGACTCAACTGCCTTAGCTGAGCGAACACCCAGCAGAGCAGTTTGCAAGGTACGTTCTTTTTATGTTTAAGACGGAGATTTCAAACTGTTTCTTGAATGCCTGGATTTGGCTGAAAAAATGCGTTTTCCACTTCTTCACAGAAACGGTTTAGAAACTCCTGCAAACACACATCAGTTTAGCTCCGTAAGTTGAATGGACACATTGAAGACCGTTCTGTTAGGTAGCTCCGTTTTTGTTTTAGAAGCAGATATTTCTCAATACCGCGTTTGTTCCAATTCACCCGGGTATAACGAAACCCAGCTCCTGGAAGAACCGTGCTTCTCACTCTCTGATTCTGAAGGCGGATTCAACTCCCTTAGCTGAGCGAACACCCAGCAGAGCAGTTTGCAAGATACGTTCATTTTGTGTTTTAAACGGAGGTTTCCAGCTACTTCTTGAATGCCTGGATTTGGCTGGGAAAATGCGTTTTCCACTTCTTCACGGAAAGGGTTTAGAAACTCCTGCAAACACACATCAGTTTAACTTCATATGTTGAATGCACACATTGAAGACCGTTCTGTTAGGTAGCTCCGTTTTGGTTTTAGAAGCAGATATTTCTCAATACCGCGTTTGTTCCAATTCCCCCGGGTATAACGAAACCCAGCTCCTGGAAGAACCGTGCTTATCACTCTCAGATTCTGGAGGCAAATTCAACTCCCTTAGCTGAGCGAACACCCAGCAGAGCAGTTTGCAAGATACGTTCTTTTTGTGTTTTAGACGGAGATTTCCAGCTATTTCTTGAATGACTTGATTTGGCTGGGAAAATGCGTTTTCCACTTCTTCACAGAAAGGGTTTAGAAACTCCAGCAAATACACATCAGTTTAACTCCATACGTTTAATGCACACATTGAAGACCGTTCTCTTAGGTAGCTCCGTTATGGTTTTAGAAGCAGATATTTCTCAATATAACGTTTGTCCCATTCACCCGGATATAACCAAACACAGCTGCTGGAAGAACCGTGCTTCTCACTCTCTGATTCTGAAGCCGGATTCAACTTGCTTAGCTGAGCGAACACCCAGCAGAGCAGTTTGCAAGATACGTTCTTTTTGTGTTTTAGACGGAGATTTCCTGCTATTTCTTGAATGCCTGGATTTGGCTGGGAAAATGGGTTTTCCACTTCTTCTCAGAAAGGGTTTAGAAACTCCTGCAAACACACATCAGTTTAACTCAGTAAGTTCAATGGACACATTGAAGACCGTTCTGGTAGGTAGCTCCGTTTTGGTTTTAGAAGCAGATATTTCTCAATACCGGGTTTGTTCCAATTCCCCCGGGTATAACGAAACCCAGCTCCTGGAAGAACCGTGCTTCTCACTCTCTGATTCTCGAGGCAAATTCAACTCCCTTAGCTGAGCGAACACCCAGCAGAGCAGTTTGCAAGATACGTTCTTTTTGTGTTTTAGACGGAGATTTCCAGCTATTTCTTGAATGACTTGATTTGGCTGGGAAAATGCGTTTTCCACTTCTTCACAGAAAGGGTTTAGAAACTCCAGCAAATACACATCAGTTTAACTCCGTACGTTGAATGCACACATTGAAGACCGTTCTGTTAGGTAGCTCCGTTATGGTTTCAGAAGCAGATATTTCTCAATATAACGTTTGTCCCATTCACACGGATATAACGAAACACAGCTACTGGAAGAACCGTGCTTCTCACTCTCTGATTCTGAAGGCGGATTCAACTTCCTTAGCTGAGCGAACACCCAGCAGAGCAGTTTGCAAGATACGTTCTTTTTGTGTTTTAGACGGAGATGTCCTGCTATTTCTTGAATGCCTGGATTTGGCTGGGAAAATGCGTTTTCCACTTCTTCACAGAAAGCGTTTTGAAACTCCTGCAAACACACATCAGTTGAACTCCCTAAGTTGAATGCACACATTGAAGATAGTTATGTTCGGTAGCTCCGTTTTGGTTTTAGAAGCAGATATTTCTCAATACCGCGTTTGTTCCAATTCACCCTGGTATATCCAAACCCAGCTCCTGGAAGAACCGTGCTTCTCACTCTCTGATTCTGAAGGCGGATTCAACTCTTTTAGCTGAGCGAACACCCAGCAGAGCAGTTTGCAAAATACGTTCTTTTGGTGTTTTAGACAAAGATATCCAGATATTTCTTGAATGACTTGATTTGGCTGGGAAAATGCGTTTTCCACTTCTTCACAGAAAGGGTTTAGAAACTCCTGCAGACACACATCAGTTTAACTTTGTAAGTTGAATGCACACATTGAAGACTGTTCTGTTAGGTAGCTCCGTTTTGGTTTTAGAAGCAGATATTTCTCAATACCGCGTTTGTCCAATTCACCCGGGTATAACGAAACCCAGCTCCTGGAAGAACCGTGCTTCTCACTCTCTGATTCTGAAGGCGGATTCAACTCCCTTCGCTGAGCGAACACCCAGCAGAGCAGTTTGCAAGATACGTTCTTTTTGTGTTTTAGACGGAGATTTCCAGCTATTTCTTGAATGACTTGATTTGGCTGGGAAAATGCGTTTTCCACTTCTTCACAGAAAGGATTTAGAAACTCCTGCAAACACACATCAGTTTAACTCCGTAAGTTGAATGGACACATTGAAGACCGTTCTGTTAGGTAGCTCCGTTTTGGTTTTAGAAGCAGATATTTCTCAATATCGCGTTTGTCCCATCCACCCGGGTATAACCAAACACAGCTCATGGAAGAACCGTGCTTCTCACTCTCTGATTCTGAAGGCGGATTCAACTCCCTTAGCTGAGCGAACACCCAGCAGAGCAGTTTGCAAGGTACGTTCCTTTTGTGTTTAAACGGAGATTTCCAGCTATTTCATCAATGCCTGGATTTGGCTGGGAAAATGCGTTTTCCACTTCTTCACCGAAAGGGTTTAGAAACACCTGCAAACACACATCAGTTTAACTCCGTAAGTTGAATGCACACATTGAAGACCGTTCTGTTAGGTAGCTCCGTTTTGGTTTTAGAAGCAGATATTTCTCAATACAGCGTTTGTTCCAATTCACCCGGGTATAACGAAACCCAGCTCCTGAAAGAACCGTGCTTCTCAATCTCTGATTCTGAAGGCGGATTCAACTCCCTTAGCTGAGCGAACACCCGGCACAGCAGTTTGCAAGATACGTTCTTTTTGTGTTATAGACGGAGATTTCCAGATATTTCTTGAATGACCTGATTCGGCTGGGAAAATGCGTTTTCCACTTCTTCACAGAAAAAGTTTAGAAACTCCTGCAAACACACATCAGTTTAACTCCGTAAGTTAAATGGACACATTGAAGACCGTTCTGTTAGGTAGCTCCGTTTTGGTTTTATAAGCAGATATTTCTAAATATCGCGTTTGTCCCATTCACCTGGGTATAACCAAACACAGCTCATAAAAGAACCGTACTTCTCACTCTCTGATTCTGAAGGCGGATTCAACTCCCTTAGCTCAGCGAACACCCAGCAGAGCAGTTTGCAAGATACGTTCTTCTTGTGTTCAAACGGAGATTTCCAGCTATTTCTTGAATGCCTGGATTTGGCTGGGAAAATGCGTTTTCCACTTCTTCACAGAAAGGGTTTAGAAACTCCTGCAAACACACATCAGTTTAACTCCCTAAGTTGAATGCACACATTGAAGATAGTTATGTTCGGTAGCTCCGTTTTGGTTTTAGAAGCAGATATTTGTCAATACCGCGTTTGTTCCAATTCACCCGGGTATATCGAAACCCAGCTCCTGGAAGAACCGTGCTTCTCACTCTCTGATTCTGAAGGCGGATTCAACTTTCTTAGCTGAGCGAACACCCAGCAGAGCAGTTTGCAAGATACGTTCTTTTGGTGTTTTAGACGGAGATTTCCAGCTATTTCTTGAATGACTTGATTTAGCTGGGAAAATGCGTTTTCCACTTCTTCACAGAAAGGGTTTAGAAACTCCTGAAAACACACATCAGTTTAACTCCCTAAGTTGAATGCACACATTGAAGACCGTTCTGTTAGGTAGCTCCGTTTTGGTTTTAGAAGCAGATATTTCTCGATACTGCGTTTGTTCCATTTCACCCGGGTATAATGAAACCCAGCTCCTGGAAGAACCGTGCTTCTCACTCTCTGATTCTGAAGGCGGATTCAACTCCCTTAGCTGAGCGAACACCCAGATGAGCAGTTTGCAACATACGTTCTTTTTGTGTTTTAGACGGAGATTTCCAGCTATTTCTTGAATGCCTGGATTTGGCTGGGAAAATGCGTTTTCCACTTCTTCACAGAAAGGGTTTAGAAACTCCTGCAAACAACATCAGTTTAACTCCGTAAGTTGAATGGACACATTGAAGACCGTTCTGTTAGGTAGCTCCGTTTTGGTTTTAGAAGCAGATATTTCTCTATACCGCGTTTGTTGCAATGCACCCGGGTATAACGAAACCCAGCTCCTGGAAGAACCGTGCTTCTCACTCTCTGATTATGAAGGCGGATTAAACTCCCTTAGCTGAGCGAACACCCAGCAGAGGAGTTTGCAAGATACGTTCTTCTTGTGTTTTAGACGGAGATTTCCAGCTATTTTTTGAATGCCTGGATTTGGCTGGGAAAATGCGTTTTCCACTTCTTCACAGAAAGGGTTTAGAAACTCCTGCAAACAACATCAGTTTAACTCCGTAAGTTGAATTGACACATTGAAGACCGTTCTGTTAGGTAGCTCCGTTTTGGTTTTAGAAGCAGATATTTCTCAATATCGCGTTTGTTCCAATGCACTCGGGTATAAAGAAACCCAGCTCCTGGAAGAACCGTGCTTCTCATTCTCTGATTCTGAAGGCGGATTCAACTCCCTTAGCTGACCCAACACCCAGCAGAGCAGTTTGCACGATACGTTTTTTTTGTGTTTTAGACGGAGATTTCCAGCTATTTCCTGAATGCCTGGATTTGGCTGGGAAAATGCGTTTTCCACTTCTTCACAGAAAGGGTTTAGAAACTCCTGCAAAAACACATCAGTTTAACTCCGTAAGTTGAATGCACACATTGAAGACCGTTCTGTTAGGTAGCTCCGTTTTGGTTGTAGAAGCAGATATTTCTCAATATCGCGTTTGTTCCAATGCACTCGGGTATAACGAAACCCAGCTCCTGGAAGAACCGTGCTTCTCACTCTCTGATTCTGAAGGCGGATTCAACTCCCTTAGCTGACCGAACACCCAGCAGAGCAGTTTGCAAGATACGTTCTTTTTGTGTTTTAGACGGAGATTTCCAGCTATTTCTTGAATGCCTGGATTTGGCTGGGAAAATGCGTTTTCCACTTCTTCACAGAAAGGGTTTAGAAACACCTGCAAACACACATCAGTTTAACTCCGTAAGTTGAATGCACACATTGAAGACCGTTCTGTTAGGTAGCTCCGTTTTGGTTTTAGAAGCAGATATTTCTCGATACTGCGTTTGTTCCAATTCACCCGGGTATAACGAAACCCAGCTCCTGGAAGAACCGTGCTTCTCACTCTCTGATTCTGAAGGCGGATTAAACTCCCTTAGCTGAGCGAACACCCAGCAGAGCAGTTTGCAAGATACGTTCTTTTTGTGTTTTAGACGGAGATTTCCAGCTATTTCTTGAATGACTTGATTTGGCTGGGAAAATGCGTTTTCCACTTCTTCACAGAAAGGGTTTAGAAACTCCTGCAAACACACATCAGTTTAACTCCGTAAGTTGAATGCACACATTGAAGACCGTTCTGTTAGGTAGCTCCGTTTTTGTTTTAGAAGCAGATATTTCTCGATACTGCGTTTGTTCCAATTCACCCGGGTATAACGAAACCCAGCTCCTGGAAGAACCGTGCTTCTCACTCTCTGATTCTGAAGGCGGATTCAACTCCCTTAGCTGAGCGAACACCCAGATGAGCAGTTTGCAAGATACGTTCTTTTTGTGTTTTAGACGGAGATTTCCAGCTATTTCTTGAATGCCTGGATTTGGCTGGGAAAATGCGTTTTCCACTTCTTCACAGAAAGGGTTTAGAAACTCCTGCAAACACACAACAGTTTAACTCCGTAAGTTGAATGCACACATTGAAGACCGTTCTGTTAGGTAGCTCCGTTTTGGTTTTAGAAGCAGATATTTCTCAATACCGCGTTTGTTGCAATTCACCCGGGTATAACGAAACCCAGCTCCTGAAAGAACCGTGCTTCTCACTCTCTGATTCTGAAGGCGGATTCATCTCCCTTAGCTGACCCAACACCCAGCAGAGCAGTTTGCAAGATACGTTCTTTTTGTGTTTTAGACGGAGATTTCCAGCTATTTCTTGAATGACTTGATTTGGCTGGGAAAATGCGTTTTCCACTTCTTCACAGAAAGGGTTTAGAAACTCCTGCAAACACACATCAGTTTATCTCCGTAAGTTGAATGCACACATTGAAGACCGTTCTGTTAGGTAGCTCCGTTTTGGTTTTAGAAGCAGATATTTCTCAATACCGCGTTTGTTCCAATTCACCCAGGTATTACGAAACCCAGCTCCTGGAAGAACCGTGCTTCTCACTCTCTGATTCTGAAGGCGGATTCAACTTTCTTAGCTGAGCGAACACCCAGCATAACAGTTTGCAATATACGTTTTTTTTGTGTTTTAGACGGAGATTTCCAGCTATTTCTTGAATGCCTGGATTTGGCTGGGAAAATGCGTTTTCTGCTTCTTCACAGAAAGGGTTTAGAAACTCCTGCAAACACACATCAGTTTAACTCCGTAAGGTGAATGCACACATTGAAGACCGTTCTGTTAGGTAGCTCCGTTTTGGTTTTAGAAGCAGATATTTCTCAATACCGCGTTTGTTCCAATTCACCCGGGTATAACGAAACCCAGCTCCTTTAAGAACCGTGCTTCTCACTCTCTGATTCTGAAGGCGGATTCAACTCCCTTAGCTGAGCGAACACCCAGCAGAGCAGTTTGCAAGATACGTTCTTTTTGTGTTTTAGACGGAGATTTCCAGCTATTTCTTGAATGCCTGGGTTTGGCTTGGAAAATGCGTTTTCCACTTCTTCAAAGAAAGGGTTTAGAAACTCCTGCAAACACACATCAGTTTAACTTTCTAAGTTGAATGCACACATTGAAGACCGCTCTCTTAGGTAGCTCCGTTTTGGTTTTAGAAGCAGATATTTCTCAATACCGCGTTTGTTCCAATTCACCCGGGTATAAAGAAACCCAGCTCCTGGAAGAACTGTGCTTCTCACTCTCTGATTCTGAAGGCGGATTCAACTCCCTTAGCTGAGCGAACACCCAGCAGAGCAGTTTGCAATATACGTTCTTTTTGTATTTTAGAGGGAGATTTCCAGCTATATCTTGAATGCCTGGATTAGGCTGGGAATATGCGTTTTCCACTTCTTCACAGAAAGGGTTTAGAAACTCCTGCAAACACACATCAGTTTAACTCCGTAAGTTGAATGCACACATTGAAGACCGTTCTGTTAGGTAGCTCCGTTTTGGTTTTAGAAGCAGATATTTCTCAATACTGCGTTTGTTCCAATTCACCCGGGTATAACGAAACCCAGCTCCTGGAAGAACCGTGCTTCTCACTCTCTGATTCTGAAGGCGGATTCAACTGCCTTAGCTGAGCGAACAGTTTGCAAGATACGTTCTTTTTGTATTTTAGACGGAGATTTCCAGCTATTTCTTGAATGCCTGGATTTGGCTTGGAAAATGCGTTTTCCACTTCTTCACAGAAAGGGTTTAGAAACTCCTGCAAACACACATCAGTTTAACTCCGTAAGTTGAATGCATACGTTAAAGACCGTTCTGTTAGGTAGCTCAATTTTAATTTTAGAAGCAGATATTTCTCAATATTGCGTTTGCACCAATTCACCCGGGTATAACGAAACCCAGCTCCTGGAAGAACCGTGCTTCTCACTCTCTGATTCTGAAGGCGGATTCAACTCCCTTAGCTGAGCGAACACCCAGCAGAGCAGTTTGCAAGATACGTTCTTTTTGTGTTTTAGACGAAGATTTCCAGCTATTTCTTGAATGCCTGGATTTGGCTGGGAAAATGCGTTTTCCACTTCTTCACAGAAAGGGTTTAGAAACTCCTGCAAACACACATCAGTTTAACTCCGTAAGTTGAATGCACACATTGAAGACCGTTCGGTTAGGTAGCTCCGTTTTGGTTTTAGAAGCAGATATTTCTTAATACCGCGTTTGTTCCAATTCACCCGTGTATAACGAAACCAAGCTTCTGGAAGAACCGTGCTTCTCACTTTCTAATTCTGAAGGCGGATTCAACTCCCTTAGCTGAGCTAACACTTAGCAGAGCAGTTTGCAAGATACGTTCTTTTTGTATTTTAGAGGGAGATTTCCAGCTATATCTTGAATGCCTGGATTTGGCTGGGAACATGCGTTTTCCACTTCTTCACAGAAAGGGTTTAGAAACTCCTGCAAACACACATCAGTTTAACTCTGTAAGTTGAATGCACACATTGAAGACCGTTCTGTTAGGTAGCTCCGTTTTGGTTTTAGAAGCAGATATTTCTCAATACTGCGTTTGTTCCAATTCACCCGGGTATAACGAAACCCAGCTCCTGGAAGAACCGTGCTTCTCACTCTCTGATTCTGAAGGCGGATTCAACTCCCTTAGCTGAGCGAACAGTTTGCAAGATACGTTCTTTTTGTGTTTTAGACGGAGATTTTCAGCTATTTCTTGAATGCCTGGATTTAACTGGGAAAATGCGTTTTCCACTTCTTAACAGAAAGGGTTTAGAAACTCCTGCAAACACCCATCAGTTTAACTCCGTACGTTGAATGCACGCATTGAAGACCGTTCTGTTAGGTAGCTCCGTTTTGGTTTTAGAAGCAGATATTTCTCAATACCGCGTTTGTTCCAATTCACCCGGGTATAACGAAACCCAGCACCTGGAAGAACCGTGCTTCTCACTCTCTGATTCTGAAAGCGGATTCAACTCCCTTAGCTGAGCGAACACCCAGCAGAGCAGTTTACAAGATACGTTCTTTTTGTGTTTTAGACGGAGATTTCCAGCTATTTCTTGAATGATTTGATTTGGCTGGGAAAATGCGTTTTCCCGTTATTCACAGAAAGAGTTTAAAAACTCGTGCAAACACACTTCAGTTTATCTCCGTAAGTTGAATGCACACATTGAAGACAGTTCTGTTAGGTAGCTCCGTTTTGGTTTTATAAGCAGATATTTATCAATATCGCGTTTGTCCCATTCACCCGGGTATAACCAAACACAGCTCTTGGAAGAATCGTGCTTCTCATTCTCTGATTCTGATGGCGGATTCAACTCCCTTAGCTGAGCGAACACCCAGCAGAGCAGTTTGCAAGATACGTTCTTTTTGTGTTTTAGTCGGAGATTTCCAGCTATTTCTTGAATGACTTGATTTGGCTTGGAAAATGCGTTTTCCACTTCTTCACAGAAAGGGTTTAGAAACTCCTGCAAACACACATCAGTTTAACTCCGTAAGTTGAATGCATACGTTAAAGACCGTTCTGTTAGGTAGCTCGGTTTTGGTTTTAGAAGCAGATATTTCTCAATATTGCGTTTGCACCAATTCACCCGGGTATAACGAAACACAGCTCCTGGAAGAACCGTGCTTCTCACTCTCTGATTCTGAAGGCGGATTCAGCTCCCTTAGCTGAGCGAACACCCAGCAGAGCAGTTTGCAAGATACGTTCTTTTTGTGTTATAGACTGAGATTTCCAGATATTTCTTGAATGACCTGATTTGGCTGGGAAAATGCGTTTTCCACTCCTTCACAGAAAGGGTTTAGAAACTCCTGCAAACACACATCAGTTTAACTCCGTAAGTTGAATGGACACATTGAAGACCGTTCTGTTAGGTAGCTCCGTTGTGGTTTTAGAAGCAGATATTTCTAAATACCGCGTTTGTTCCAGTTCACCCGGGTATAACGAAACCCAGCTCCTGGAAGAACCGTGCTTCTCACTCTCTGATTCTGAAGTCGGATTCAACTCCCTTAGCTGAGCGAACACCCAGCAAAGCAGTTTCCAAGATACGTTCTCTTTGTGTTTTAGACGGAGATTTCCAGCTATTTCTTGAATGACTTGATTTGGCTGGGAAAATGCGTTTTCCACTTCTTCACAAAAAGTGTTTAGAAACTTTTTCAAACACACATCAGTTTAACTCCGTAAGTTGAATGGACACATTGAAGACCGTTCGGTTACATAGCTCCGTTTTGGTTTTAGAAGCAGATATTTCTCAATACCGCGTTTGCTCCCATTCACTTGGGTGTAAAAAAACGCAGCTCCTTGAAGAAACGTGTTTCTCACTCTCTGATTCTAAATGCGGATTAAACTCCCTTAGCTGAGCGAACACCCAGCAGAGAAGTTTGCAAGATACGTTCTTTTTGTGTTTTAAACGGAGATTTCCAACTATTTCTTAAATGACTTGATTTGGCTGGGAAAATGCGTTTTCCACTTCTTCACAGAAAGGGTTTAGAAACTCCTGCAAACACACATCAGTTTAACTCCGTAAGTTGAATGCACACATTGAAGGCCGTTCTGTTAGGTAGCTCCGTTTTCGTTTCAGAAGCAGATATTTCTCAATACCGCGTTTGTTCCAATTCACCCGGGTATAACGAAACCCAGCTCCTGGAAGAACCGTGCTTCTCACTCTCTGAATCTGAAGGCGGAGTAAACTCCCTTAGCTGAGCGAACACCCAGCAGAGCAGTTTGCAAAATACGTTCTTTTTCTGTTTCAGACGGAGATTTCCAGCTATTTCTTGAATGACTTAATTTGGCTGGGAAAATGCGTTTTCCACTTCTTCACAGAAAGGGTTTAGAAACTCCTGCAAACACACATCAGTTTAACTCCGTAAGTTGAATGGACACATTGAAGACCGTTCTGTTAGGTAGTTCCGTTTTGGTTTTAAAAGCAGATATTTCTCAATATCGCGTTTGTCCCATTCACCCAGGTATAAACAAACACAGCTCATAAAAGAATTGTGCTTCTCACTCTCTGATTCTGAAGGCGGATTCAGCTCCATTAGCTGAGCAAACACCCAGCAGAGCAGTTTGCAAGATACGTTCTTTTTGTGTTATAGACTGAGATTTCCAGATATTTCTTGAATGACCTGATTTGGCTGGGAAAATGCGTTTTCCACTTCTTCACAGAAAGGGTTTAGAAACTCCTGCAAACACACATCAGTTTAAATCCGTAAGTTGAATGGACACATTGAAGACCGTTCTGTTAGGTAGCTCCGTTTTGGTTTCATAAGCAGATATTTCTCAATACCGCGTTTGTTCCAATTCACCCGGGTATAACGAAACCCAGCTCCTGGAAGAACCGTGCTTCTCACTCTCTGATTCTGAAGGCGGATTCAACTCCCTTAGCTGAGCGAACACCCAGCAGAGCATTTTGCAAGATACGTTCTTTTGGTATTTTAGACTGAGATTTCCAGCTATTTCTTGAATGAGTTGATTTGGCTGGGAAAATGCGTTTTCCACTTCTTCACAGAAAGGGTTTAGAAACTCCTGAAAACACACATCAGTTTAACTCCCTAAGTTGAATGCACACATTGAAGACCGTTCTGTTAGGTAGCTCCGTTTTGGTTCTAGAAGCAGATATTTCTCAATATCGCGTTTGTCCCATTCACCCGGGTATAACCAAACACAGCTCATGGAAAAACCGTGCTTCTCACTCTCTGATTCTGAAGGCGGATTCAACTCCCTTAGCTGAGCGAACACCCAGCAGAGCAGTTTGCAAGATACGTTCTTTTTGTGTTGAAACGGAGATTTCCAGCTATTTCTTGAATGCCTTGATTTGGCTGGGAAAATGCGTGTTCCACTTCTTCACAGAAAGGGTTTAGAAACTCCTGCAAACACACATCAGTTTAACTCCGTAAGTTGAATGGACACATTGAAGACCGTTCTGTTAGGTAGCTCCGTTTTGGTTTTAGAAGCAGATATTTCTCAATATCGCGTTTGTCCCATTCACCCAGGTATAAACAAACACAGCTCATAAAAGAACCGTGCTTCTCACTCTCTGATTCTGAAGGCGGATTCAGCTCCATTAGCCGAGCAAACACCCAGCAGAGCAGTTTGCAAGATACGTTCTTTTTGTGTTATAGACTGAGATTTCCAGATATTTCTTGAATGACCTGATTTGGCTGGGAAAATGCGTTTTCCACTTCTTCACAAAAAGTGTTTAGAAACTTTTGCAAACACACATCAGTTTAACTCCGTAAGTTGAATGGACACATTGAAGACCGTTCGGTTAGATAGCTCCGTTTTGGTTTTAGAAGCAGATATTTCTCAATACCGCGTTTGCTCCCATTCACTTGGGTATAAAAAAACGCAGCTCCTGGAAGAAACGTGTTTCTCACTCTCTGATTCTAAATGCGGATTAAACTCCCTTAGCTGAGCGAACACCCAGCAGAGAAGTTTGCAAGATACGTTCTTTTTGTGTTTTAGACGGAGATTTCCAACTATTTCTTAAATGACTTGATTTGGCTGGGAAAATGCGTTTTCCACTTCTTCACAGAAAGGGTTTAGAAACTCCTGCAAACACACATCAGTTTAACTCCGTAAGTTGAATGCACACATTGAAGGCCGTTCTGTTAGGTAGCTCCGTTTTCGTTTCAGAAGCAGATATTTCTCAATACCGCGTTTGTTCCAATTCACCCGGGTATAATGAAACCCAGCTCCTGGAAGAACCGTGCTTCTCACTCTTTCAATCTGAAGGCGGAGTCAACTCCCTTAGCTGAGCGAACACCCAGCAGAGCAGTTTGCAAAATACGTTCTTTTTGTGTTTCAGACGGAGATTTCCAGCTATTTCTTGAATGACTTAATTTGGCTGGGAAAATGCGTTTTCCACTTCTTCACAGAAAGGGTTTAGAAACTCCTGCAAACACACATCAGTTTAACTCCGTAAGTTGAATGGACACATTGAAGACCGTTCTGTTAGGTAGTTCCGTTTTGGTTTTAGAAGCAGATATTTCTCAATATCGCGTTTGTCCCATTCACCCGGGTATAAACAAACACAGCTCATAAAAGAACCGTGCTTCTCACTCTCTGATTCTGAAGGCGGATTCAGCTCCATTAGCTGAGCAAACACCCAGCAGAGCAGTTTGCAAGATACGTTCTTTTTGTGTTATAGACTGAGATTTCCAGATATTTCTTGAATGACCTGATTTGGCTGGGAAAATGCGTTTTCCACTTCTTCACAGAAAGGGTTTAGAAACTCCTGCAAACACACATCAGTTTAACTCCCTAAGTTGAATGCACACATTGAAGACCGTTCTGTTAGGTAGCTCCGTTTTGGTTTTAGAAGCAGATATTTCTCAATACCGCGTTTGATCCAATTAACCCGGGTATAACGAAACCCAGCTCCTGGAAGAACCGTGCTTCTCACTCTCTGAGTCTGAAGGCGGATTCAACTCCCTTAGCTGAGCGAACACCCAGCAGAGCAGTTTGAAAGATACGTTCTTTTTGTGTTTTAGACGGAGATTTCCAGCTATTTCTTGAATGATTTGATTTGGCTGGGAAAATGCGTTTTCCACTTCTTCACAGAAAGGGTTTAGAAACTCCTGCAAACACACATCAGTTTAACTCCATAAGATGAATGCACACATTGAAGACCGTTCTGTTATGTAGCTCCGTTTTGGTTGTAGAAGCAGATATTTCTCAATACCGCTTTTCTTCCAATTCAACCAGGTATAACGAAACCCAGCTTTTGGAAGAACCGTGCTTCTCACTCTCTGATTCTGAAGGCGGATTCAACTCCCTTAGCTGATCGAACACCCAGCAGAGCAGTGTGCAAGATACGTTCTTTTTGTGTTTTAGACGGAGATTTCCAGCTATTTCTTAAATGACTTGATTTGGCTGGGAAAATGCGTTTTCCACTTCTTCACAGAAAGGGTTTAGAAACTCCTGCAAACACACATCAGTTTAACTCAGTCAGTTGAATGCACACATTGAAGACCGTTCTGTTAGGTAGCTCCGTTGTGGTTTTAGAAGCAGATATTTCTCAATATCGCGTTTGTCCCATTCACCCGGGTATAACCAAACACAGCTCATGGAAGAACCGTGCTTCTCACTCTCTGATTCTGAAGGCAGATTTAACTCCCTTAGCTGAGCGAACACCCAGCAGAGCACTTTGCAATATACGTTCTTTTTGTGTTTCAGACGGAGATTTCCAGCTATTTCTTGAATGACTTGATTTGGCTGGGAAAATGCGTTTTCCACTTCTTCACAGAAAGGGTTTAGAAACTCCTGCAAACACACATCAGTTTAACTTTGTAAGTTGAATGCACACATTGAAGACCGTTCTGTTAGGTAGTTCCGTTGTGGTTTTAGAAGCAGATATTTCTCAATACCGCGTTTGATCCAATTCACCCGGGTATAACGAAACCCAGCTCCTGGAAGAACCGTGCTTCTCACTCTCTGAGTCTGAAAATGGATTCAACTCCCTTAGCTGAGCGAACACCCAGCAGAGCAGTTTGAAAGATACGTTCTTTTTGTGTTTTAGACGGAGATTTCCAGCTATTTCTTGAATGACTTGGTTTGGCTGGGAAAATGCATTTTCCACTCCTTCACAGAAAGGGTTTAGAAACTCCAGCAAACACACATCAGTTTAACTCCGAAAGTTGAATGGACACATTGAAGACCGTTCTGTTAGGTAGCTCGGTTTTGGTTTTATAAGCAGATATTTCTCAATATCGCGTTTGTCCCATTTACCCGGCTATAAACTAACCCAGCTCCTGGAAGAACCGTGCTTCTCACTCTCTGATTCTGAAGGCGGATTCAACTCCCTTAGCTGAGCCAACACCCAGCAGAGCAGTTTGCAAGATACGTTCTTTTTGTGTTTTAGACGGAGATTTCCAGCTATTTCTTGAATGCCTGAATTTGGCTGGGAAAATGCGTTTTCCACTCCTTCACAGAAAGGGTTTAGAAACTTCTGCAAACACACATCAGTTTAACTCCGTAAGTTTAATGGACACATTGAAGACCGTTCTGTTAGGTAGCTCCGTTTTGGTTTTAGAAGCAGATATTTCTCAATACCGCGTTTGCTCCCATTCACTTAAGTATAAAGAAACGCAGCTCCTGGAAGAAACGTGTTTCTCACTCTCTGATTCTAAATGCGGATTCAACTCCCTTAGCTGAGTGAACACCCAGCAGAGAAGTTTGCAAGATACGTTCTTGTTGTGTTTAAACGGAGATTTCCAGCTATTTCTTGAATGCCTGGATTTGGCTGGGAAAATGCGTTTTCCACTTCTTCACAGAAAGGGTTTAGAAACTCCTGCAAAAACACATCAGTTTAACTCCGTAAGTTGAATGCACACATTGAAGACCGTTCTGTTAGGTAGCTCCGTTTTGGTTGTAGAAGCAGATATTTCTCAATATCGCGTTTGTTCCAATGCACTCGGGTATAACGAAACCCAGCTCCTGGAAGAACCGTGCTTCTCACTCTCTGATTCTGAAGGCGGATTCAACTCCCTTAGCTGACCGAACACCCAGCAGAGCAGTTTGCAAGATACGTTCTTTTTGTGTTTTAGACGGAGATTTCCAGCTATTTCTTGAATGCCTGGATTTGGCTGGGAAAATGCGTTTTCCACTTCTTCACAGAAAGGGTTTAGAAACACCTGCAAACACACATCAGTTTAACTCCGTAAGTTGAATGCACACATTGAAGACCGTTCTGTTAGGTAGCTCCGTTTTGGTTTTAGAAGCAGATATTTCTCGATACTGCGTTTGTTCCAATTCACCCGGGTATAACGAAACCCAGCTCCTGGAAGAACCGTGCTTCTCACTCTCTGATTCTGAAGGCGGATTAAACTCCCTTAGCTGAGCGAACACCCAGCAGAGCAGTTTGCAAGATACGTTCTTTTTGTGTTTTAGACGGAGATTTCCAGCTATTTCTTGAATGACTTGATTTGGCTGGGAAAATGCGTTTTCCACTTCTTCACAGAAAGGGTTTAGAAACTCCTGCAAACACACATCAGTTTAACTCCGTAAGTTGAATGCACACATTGAAGACCGTTCTGTTAGGTAGCTCCGTTTTTGTTTTAGAAGCAGATATTTCTCGATACTGCGTTTGTTCCAATTCACCCGGGTATAACGAAACCCAGCTCCTGGAAGAACCGTGCTTCTCACTCTCTGATTCTGAAGGCGGATTCAACTCCCTTAGCTGAGCGAACACCCAGATGAGCAGTTTGCAAGATACGTTCTTTTTGTGTTTTAGACGGAGATTTCCAGCTATTTCTTGAATGCCTGGATTTGGCTGGGAAAATGCGTTTTCCACTTCTTCACAGAAAGGGTTTAGAAACTCCTGCAAACACACAACAGTTTAACTCCGTAAGTTGAATGCACACATTGAAGACCGTTCTGTTAGGTAGCTCCGTTTTGGTTTTAGAAGCAGATATTTCTCAATACCGCGTTTGTTGCAATTCACCCGGGTATAACGAAACCCAGCTCCTGAAAGAACCGTGCTTCTCACTCTCTGATTCTGAAGGCGGATTCATCTCCCTTAGCTGAGCGAACCCCCAGCAGAGCAGTTTGCAAGATACGTTCTTTTTGTGTTTTAGACGGAGATTTCCAGCTATTTCTTGAATGACTTGATTTGGCTGGGAAAATGCGTTTTCCACTTCTTCACAGAAAGGGTTTAGAAACTCCTGCAAACACACATCAGTTTAACTCCGTAAGTTGAATGCACACATTGAAGACCGTTCTGTTAGGTAGCTCCGTTTTGGTTTTAGAAGCAGATATTTCTCAATACCGCGTTTGTTCCAATTCACCCGGGTATTACGAAACCCAGCTCCTGGAAGAACCGTGCTTCTCACTCTCTGATTCTGAAGGCGGATTCAACTTTCTTAGCTGAGCGAACACCCAGCATAACAGTTTGCAATATACGTTTTTTTTGTGTTTTAGACGGAGATTTCCAGCTATTTCTTGAATGCCTGGATTTGGCTGGGAAAATGCGTTTTCTGCTTCTTCACAGGAAGGGTTTAGAAACTCCTGCAAACACACATCAGTTTAACTCCGTAAGGTGAATGCACACATTGAAGACCGTTCTGTTAGGTAGCTGTGTTTTGGTTTTAGAAGCAGATATTTCTCAATACCGCGTTTGTTCCAATTCACCCGGGTATAACGAAACCCAGCTCCTGGAAGAACCGTGTTTCTCACTCTCTGATTCTGAAGGCGGATTCAACTCCCTTAGCTGAGCGAACACTTAGCAGAGCAGTTTGCAAGATACGTTCTTTTTGTGTTTTAGACGGAGTTTTCCAGCTATTTCTTGAATGCCTGGATTTGGCTGGGAAAATGCGTTTTCCACTTCTTCAAAGAAAGGGTTTAGAAACTCCTGCAAACACACATCAGTTTATCTCCGTAAGTTGAATGCACACATTGAAGACCGTTCTGTTAGGTAGCTCCGTTTTGGTTTTAGAAGCAGATATTTCTCAATACCGCGTTTGTTCCAATTCACCCGGGTATAACGAAACCCAGCTCCTTTAAGAACCGTGCTTCTCACTCTCTGATTCTGAAGGCGGATTCAACAACCTTAGCTGAGCGAACACCCAGCAGAGCAGTTTGCAAGATACGTTCTTTTTGTGTTTTAGACGGAGATTTCCAGCTATTTCTTGAATGCCTGGGTTTGGCTTGGAAAATGCGTTTTCCACTTCTTCAAAGAAAGGGTTTAGAAACTCCTGCAAACACACATCAGTTTAACTTTCTAAGTTGAATGCACACATTGAAGACAGCTCTCTTAGGTAGCTCCGTTTTGGTTTTAGAAGCAGATATTTCTCAATACCGCGTTTGTTCCAATTCACCCGGGTATAAAGAAACCCAGCTCCTGGAAGAACTGTGCTTCTCACTCTCTGATTCTGAAGGCGGATTCAACTCCCTTAGCTGAGCGAACACCCAGCAGAGCAGTTTGCAAGATACGTTCTTTTTGTATTTTAGAGGGAGATTTCCAGCTATATCTTGAATGCCTGGATTAGGCTGGGAATATGCGTTTTCCACTTCTTCACAGAAAGGGTTTAGAAACTCCTGCAAACACACATCAGTTTAACTCCGTAAGTTGAATGCACACATTGAAGACCGTTCTGTTAGGTAGCTCCGTTTTGGTTTTAGAAGCAGATATTTCTCAATACTGCGTTTGTTCCAATTCACCCGGGTATAACGAAACCCAGCTACTGGAAGAACCGTGCTTCTCACTCTCTGATTCTGAAGGCGGATTCAACTCCCTTAGCTGAGCGAACAGTTTGCAAGATACGTTCTTTTTGTATTTTAGACGGAGATTTCCAGCTATTTCTTGAATGCCTGGATTTGGCTTGGAAAATGCGTTTTCCACTTCTTCACAGAAAGGGTTTAGAAACTCCTGCAAACACACATCAGTTTAACTCCGTAAGTTGAATGCATACGTTAAAGACCGTTCTGTTAGGTAGCTCAATTTTGGTTTTAGAAGCAGATATTTCTCAATATTGCGTTTGCACCAATTCACCCGGGTATAACGAAACCCAGCTCCTGGAAGAACCGTGCTTCTCACTCTCTGATTCTGAAGGCGGATTCAACTCCCTTAGCTGAGCGAACACCCAGCAGAGCAGTTTGCAAGATACGTTCTTTTTGTGTTTTAGACGGAGATTTCCAGCTATTTCTTGAATGCCTGGATTTGGCTGGGAAAATGCGTTTTCCACTTCTTCACAGAAAGGGTTTAGAAACTCCTGCAAACACACATCAGTTTAACTCCGTAAGTTGAATGCACACATTGAAGGCCGTTCTGTTAGGTAGCTCCGTTTTCGTTTCAGAAGCAGATATTTCTCAATACCGCGTTTGTTCCAATTCACCCGGGTATAATGAAACCCAGCTCCTGGAAGAACCGTGCTTCTCACTCTTTGAATCTGAAGTCGGAGTCAACTCCCTTAGCTGAGCGAACACCCAGCAGAGCAGTTTGCAAAATACGTTCTTTTTGTGTTTCAGACGGAGATTTCCAGCTATTTCTTGAATGACTTAATTTGGCTGGGAAAATGCGTTTTCCACTTCTTCACAGAAAGGGTTTAGAAACTCCTGCAAACACACATCAGTTTAACTCCGTAAGTTGAATGGACACATTGAAGACCGTTCTGTTAGGTAGTTCCGTTTTGGTTTTAGAAGCAGATATTTCTCAATATCGCGTTTGTCCCATTCACCCGGGTATAAACAAACACAGCTCATAAAAGAACCGTGCTTCTCACTCTCTGATTCTGAAGGCGGATTCAGCTCCATTAGCTGAGCAAACACCCAGCAGAGCAGTTTGCAAGATACGTTCTTTTTGTGTTATAGACTGAGATTTCCAGATATTTCTTGAATGACCTGAATTGGCTGGGAAAATGCGTTTTCCACTTCTTCACAGAAAGGGTTTAGAAACTCCTGCAAACACACATCAGTTTAACTCCGTAAGTTGAATGGACACATTGAAGACCGTTCTGTTAGGTAGCTCCGTTTTGGTTTCATAAGCAGATATTTCTCAATACCGCGTTTGTTCCAATTCACCCGGGTATAACGAAACCCAGCTCCTGGAAGAACCGTGCTTCTCACTCTCTGATTCTGAAGGCGGATTCAACTCTTTTAGCTGAGCGAACACCCAGCAGAGCAGTTTGCAAGATACGTTCTTTTGGTATTTTAGACTGAGATTTCCAGCTATTTCTTGAATGACTTGATTTGGCTGGGAAAATGCGTTTTCCACTTCTTCACAGAAAGGGTTTAGAAACTCCTGAAAACACACATCAGTTTAACTCCCTATGTTGAATGCACACATTTAAGACCGTTCTGTTAGGTAGCTCCGTTTTGGTTTTAGAAGCAGATATTTCTCAATACCGCGTTTGATCCAATTAACCCGGGTATAACGAAACCCAGCTCCTGGAAGAACCGTGCTTCTCACTCTCTGAGTCTGAAGGCGGATTCAACTCCCGTAGCTGAGCGAACACCCAGCAGAGCAGTTTGAAAGATACGTTCTTTTTGTGTTTTAGACGGAGATTTCCAGCTATTTCTTGAATGATTTGATTTGGCTGGGAAAATGCGTTTTCCACTTCTTCACAGAAAGGGTTTAGAAACTCCTGCAAACACACATCAGTTTAACTCCATAAGATGAATGCACACATTGAAGACCGTTCTGTTATGTAGCTCCGTTTTGGTTTTAGAAGCAGATATTTCTCAATACCGCTTTTCTTCCAATTCAACCAGGTATAACGAAACCCAGCTTTTGGAAGAACCGTGCTTCTCACTCTCTGATTCTGAAGGCGGATTCAACTCCCTTAGCTGATCGAACACCCAGCAGAGCAGTGTGCAAGATACGTTCTTTTTGTGTTTTAGACGGAGATTTCCAGCTATTTCTTAAATGACTTGATTTGGCTGGGAAAATGCGTTTTCCACTTCTTCACAGAAAGTGTTTAGAAACTCCTGCAAACACACATCAGTTTAACTCAGTCAGTTGAATGCACACATTGAAGACCGTTCTGTTAGGTAGCTCCGTTGTGGTTTTAGAAGCAGATATTTCTCAATATCGCGTTTGTCCCATTCACCCGGGTATAACCAAACACAGCTCATGGAAGAACCGTGCTTCTCACTCTCTGATTCTGAAGGCAGATTTAACTCCCTTAGCTGAGCGAACACCCAGCAGAGCACTTTGCAATATACGTTCTTTTTGTGTTTCAGACGGAGATTTCCAGCTATTTCTTGAATGACTTGATTTGGCTGGGAAAATGCGTTTTCCACTTCTTCACAGAAAGGGTTTAGAAACTCCTGCAAACACACATCAGTTTAACTTTGTAAGTTGAATGCACACATTGAAGACCGTTCTGTTAGGTAGTTCCGTTGTGGTTTTAGAAGCAGATATTTCTCAATACCGCGTTTGATCCAATTCACCCGGGTATAACGAAACCCAGCTCCTGGAAGAACCGTGCTTCTCACTCTCTGAGTCTGAAAATGGATTCAACTCCCTTAGCTGAGCGAACACCCAGCAGAGCAGTTTGAAAGATACGTTCTTTTTGTGTTTTAGACGGAGATTTCCAGCTATTTCTTGAATGACTTGATTTGGCTGGGAAAATGCATTTTCCACTCCTTCACAGAAAGGGTTTAGAAACTCCAGCAAACACACATCAGTTTAACTCCGAAAGTTGAATGGACACATTGAAGACCGTTCTGTTAGGTAGCTCGGTTTTGGTTTTATAAGCAGATATTTCTCAATATCGCGTTTGTCCCATTTACCCGGCTATAAACTAACCCAGCTCCTGGAAGAACCGTGCTTCTCACTCTCTGATTCTGAAGGCGGATTCAACTCCCTTAGCTGAGCCAACACCCAGCAGAGCAGTTTGCAAGATACGTTCTTTTTGTGTTTTAGACGGAGATTTCCAGCTATTTCTTGAATGCCTGAATTTGGCTGGGAAAATGCGTTTTCCACTCCTTCACAGAAAGGGTTTAGAAACTTCTGCAAACACACATCAGTTTAACTCCGTAAGTTTAATGGACACATTGAAGACCGTTCTGTTAGGTAGCTCCGTTTTGGTTTTAGAAGCAGATATTTCTCAATACCGCGTTTGCTCCCATTCACTTAAGTATAAAGAAACGCAGCTCCTGGAAGAAACGTGTTTCTCACTCTCTGATTCTAAATGCGGATTCAACTCCCTTAGCTGAGCGAACACCCAGCAGAGAAGTTTGCAAGATACGTTCTTGTTGTGTTTAAACGGAGATTTCCAGCTATTTCTTGAATGCCTGGATTTGGCTGGGAAAATGCGTTTTCTTCTTCTTCACAGAAAGGGTTTAGAAACTCCTGCAAACATACATCAGTTTAACTCCGTAAGTTAAATGGACACATTGAAGACCGTTCTGTTAGATAGCTCCGTTTTGGTTTTAGAAGCAGATATTTCTCAGTACCGCATTTGTTCCAATTCACCTGGGTATAACGAAACCCAGTTCCTGGAAGAACCGTGCTTCTCACTCTCTGATTCTGAAGGCGGATTCAACTCCCTTAGCTGATCGAACACCCAGCAGAGCAGTGTGCAAGATACGTTCTTTTTGTGTTTTAGACGGAGATTTCCAGCTATTTCTTAAATGACTTGATTTGGCTGGGAAAATGCGTTTTCCACTTCTTCACAGAAAGGGTTTAGAAACTCCTGCAAACACACATCAGTTTAACTCCGTAAGTTGAATGCACACATTGAAGACCGTTCTGTTAGGTAGCTACGTTTTGGTTTTAGAAGCAGATATTTCTCAATATCGCGTTTGTCCCATTCACCCGGGTATAACCAAACACAGCTCATGGAAGAACCGTGCTTCTCACTCTCTGATACTGAAGGCGGATTCAACTCCCTTAGCTGAGCGAACACCCAGCAGAGCAGTTTGCAATATACATTCTTTTTGTGTTTCAGACGGAGATTTCCAGCTATTTCTTGAATGACTTGATTTGGCTGGGAAAATGCGTTTTCCACTTCTTCACAGAAAGGGTTTAGAAACTCCTGCAAACACACATCAGTTTAACTCCGTAAGTTGAATGCACACATTGAAGACCGTTCTGTTAGGTAGCTCCGTTTTGGTTTTAGAAGCAGATATTTCTCAATACCGCGTTTGATCCAATTCACCCGGGTATAACGAAACCCAGCTCCTGGAAGAACCGTGCTTCTCACTCTCTGAGTCTGAAGGCGGATTAAACTCCCTTAGCTGAGCGAACACCCAGCAGAGCAGTTTGAAAGATACGTTCTTTTTGTGTTCTAGACGGAGATTTCCAGCTATATCTTGAATGACTTGATTTGGCTGGGAAAATGCATTTTCCACTCCTTCACAGAAAGGGTTTAGAAACTCCTGCAAACACACATCAGTTTAACTCCGAAAGTTGAATGGACACATTGAAGACCGTTCTGTTAGGTAGCTCGGTTTTGGTTCTATAAGCAGATATTTCTCAATATCGCGTTTGTCCCATTTACCCGGCTATAAACAAACCCAGCTCCTGGAAGAACCGTGCTTCTCACTCTCTGATTCTGAAGGCGGATTCAACTCCCTTAGCTGAGCCAACACCAAGCAGAGCAGTTTGCAACATACGTTCTTTTTTTTTTTTTTTTTTTTAATTTTTTATTGGATTATAGGTTTTGGGGTACATGAGCAGAGCATGCAAGACAGTTGCGTAGGTACACACATGGCAGTGTGCTTTGCTTTTCTTCTCCCCTTCACCCACATTTGGCATCTCTCCCCAGGCTATCCCTCCCCACCTCCTTCTCCCACTGGCCCTCCCCTTTTCCCTCCAATAGACCCCAGTGTTTAGTACTCCCCTTTCTGTGTCCATGTGTTCTCATTTTTCATCACCCACCTATGAGTGAGAATATGCGGTGTTTCATTTTCTGTTCTTGTGTCAGTTTGCTGAGGATGATGTTCTCCAGATTCATCCATGTCCCTACAAACGACACGAACTCATCATTTCTGATTGCTGCATAATATTCCATGGTGTATATGTGCCACATTTTTCCAATCCAGTCTATTATCAATGGGCATTTGGGTTGATTCCAGGTCTTTGCTATTGTAAACAGTGCTGCAATGAACATTCGTGTACATGTGTCCTTATAGTAGAACGATTTATAGTCTTTTGGATATATACCCAGTAATGGGATTGCTGGGTCAAATGGAATTTCTATTTCTAAGGCCTTGAGGAATCGCCACACTGTCTTCCACAATGGTTGAACCAATTTACACTCCCACCAACAGTGTAAAAGTGTTCCCTTTTCTCCACATCTTCTCCAGCATCTGTTGTCTCCAGATTTTTTAATGATCGCCATTCTAACTGGCGTGAGATGGTATCTCAATGTGGTTTTGATTTGCATCTCTCTGATGACCAGTGACGATGAGCATTTTTTCATATGATTGTTGGCCTCATATATGTCTTCTTTCGTAAAGTATCTGTTCATATCCTTTGCCCACTTTTGAATGGGCTTGTTTGTTTTTTTCCTGTAAATCTGCTTGAGTTGTTTGTAAATTCTGGATATCAGCCCTTTGTCAGATGGGTAGACTGCGAAAATTTTTTCCCATTCTGTTGGTTGCCGATCCACTCTAGTGACTGTTTCTTTTGCCGTGCAGAAGCTGTGGAGTTTCATTAGGTCCCATTTGTCTATTTTGGCTTTTGTTGCCAATGCTCTTGGTGTTTTGTTCATGAAGTCCTTGCCTACTCCTATGTCCTGGATAGTTTTGCCTAGATTTCCTTCTAGGGTTTTTATGGTGCCAGGTCTTATGTTTAAGTCTTTAATCCATCTGGAGTTAATTTTAGTGTAAGGTGTCAGGAAGGGGTCCAGTTTCTGCTTTCTGCACATGGCTAGCCAGTTTTCCCAACACCATTTGTTAAACATGGAATCCTTGCCCCACTGCTTGTTTTTGTCAGGTTTATCAAAGATTGTATAGTTGTATGTATGTTGTGTTGCCTCCGGTGCCTCTGTTTTGTTCCATTGGTCTATATCTCTGTTTTGGTACCAGTACCATGCTGTTTTGATTACTGTAGCCTTGTAGTATAGTTTGAAATCCGGTAGTGTGATGCCCCCCGCTGTGTTCTTTTTGCTTAGAATTGACTTGGCTATGCGGGCTCTCTTTTGGTTCCATATGAAGTTCATGGTGGTTTTTTCCAGTTCTGTGAAGAAAGTCAATGGTAGCTTGATGGGGATAGCGTTGATTCTGTAAATTACTTTGGGCAGTATAGCCATTTTCACAATATTAATTCTTCCTAACCATGAACATGGAATGTTTCTCCATCTGTTTGTGTCCTCTCTGATTTCGTTGAGCAGTGGTTTGTAGTTCTCCTTGAAGAGGTCCCTTACGTTCCTTGTGAGTTGTATTCCAAGGTATTTTATTCTCTTTGTAGCAATTGCGAATGGCAGTTCGCTCTTGATTTGGCTTTCTTTAAGTCTGTTATTGGTGTATAGGAATGCTTGTGATTTTTGCACATTGATTTTATATCCTGAGACTTTGCTGAAGTTGTTTATCAGTTTCAGGAGTTTTTGGGCTGAGGCGATGGGGTCTTCTAGGTATACTATCATGTCGTCTGCAAATAGAGACAATTTGGCTTCCACCTTTCCTATTTGAATACCCTTTATTTCTTTTTCTTGCCTGATTGCTCTGGCTAGAACTTCCAGTACTATATTGAATAGGAGTGGTGAGAGAGGGCATCCTTGTCTAGTACCAGATTTCAAAGGGAATGCTTCCAGTTTTTGCCCATTCAGTATGATATTGGCTGTTGGTTTGTCATAAATAGCTTTTATTACTTTGAGATACGTTCCATCGATACCGAGTTTATTGAGGGTTTTTAGCATAAAGGGCTGTTGAATTTTGTCAAATGCCTTCTCTGCGTCAATTGAGATAATCATGTGGTTTTTGTTTTTGGTTCTGTTTATGTGGTGAATTACGTTGATAGACTTGCGTATGTTGAACCAGCCTTGCATCCCTGGGATGAATCCTACTTGATCATGATGAATAAGTTTTTTGATTTGCTGTTGCAATCGGCTTGCCAATATTTTATTGAAGATTTTTGCATCTATGTTCATCATGGATATTGGCCTGAAGTTTTCTTTTCTCGTTGGGTCTCTGCCGGGTTTTGGTATCAGGATGATGTTGGTCTCATAAAATGATTTGGGAAGGATTCCCTCTTTTTGGATTGTTTGAAATAGTTTTAGAAGGAATGGTACCAGCTCCTCCTTGTGTGTCTGGTAGAATTCGGCTGTGAACCCATCTGGACCTGGGCTTTTTTTGTGAGGTAGGCTCTTAATTGCTGCCTCAACTTCAGACCTTGTTATTGGTCTATTCATAGTTTCAGCTTCCTCCTGGTTTAGGCTTGGGAGGACACAGGAGTCCAGGAATTTATCCATTTCTTCCAGGTTTAGTAGTTTATGTGCATAGAGTTGTTTGTAATATTCTCTGATGATGGTTTGAATTTCTGTGGAATCTGTGGTGATTTCCCCTTTATCATTTTTTATTGCATCTATTTGGTTGTTCTCTCTTTTATTTTTAATCAATCTGGCTAGTGGTCTGTCTATTTTGTTGATCTTTTCAAAAAACCAGCTCTTGGATTTATTGATTTTTTGAAGGGTTTTTCGTGTCTCAATCTCCTTCAGCTCAGCTCTGATCTTAGTAATTTCTTGTCTTCTGCTGGGTTTTGAGTTTTTTTGATCTTGCTCCTCTAGCTCTTTCAATTTTGACGATAGGGTGTCAATTTTGGATCTCTCCATTCTCCTCATATGGGCACTTATTGCTATATACTTTCCTCTAGAGACTGCTTTAAATGTGTCCCAGAGGTTCTGGCACGTTGTGTCTTCATTCTCATTGGTTTCGAAGAACTTCTTTATTTCTGCCTTCATTTCGTTGTTTACCCAGTCAACATTCAAGAGCCAGTTGTGCAGTTTCCATGAAGCTGTGCGGTTCTGGGTCGGTTTCTGAATTCTGAGTTCTAACTTGATTGCACTATGGTCTGAGAGGCTGTTTGTTATGATTTCAGTTTTTTTGCATTTGTTGAGCAGTGCTTTACTTCCAATTATGTGGTCAATTTTAGAGTAGGTGTGATGTGGTGCTGAGAAGAATGTGTATTCTGTGGATTTGGGGTGGAGAGTTCTGTAAATGTCCACCAGGTTTGCTTGCTCCAGGTCTGAGTTCAAGCCCTGGGTATCCTTGTTGATTTTCTGTCTGGTTGATCTGTCTAGTATTGACAGTGGAGTGTTAAAGTCTCCCACTATTATTGTGTGGGAGTCTAAGTCCTTCTGTAAGTCATTAAGAACTTGCCTTATGTATCTGGGTGCTCCTGTGTTGGGTCCATATATGTTTAGGATCGTTAGCTCTTCTTGTTGTATCGATCCTTTTACCATTATGTAATGGCCTTCTTTGTCTCTTTTGATCTTTGTTGCTTTAAAGTCTATTTTATCAGAGATGAGAATTGCAACTCCTGCTTTTTTTTGCTTTCCATTAGCTTGGTAAATCTTCCTCCATCCCTTTATTTTGAGCCTTTGTGTATCCTTGCATGTGAGATGGGTTTCCTGGATACAGCACACTGATGGGTTTTGGATTTTTATCCAATTTGCCAGTCTGTGTCTTTTGATTGGTGCATTTAGTCCATTTACATTTAGGGTTAATATTGTTATGTGTGAATTTGATACTGCCATTTTGATTCTAAGTGGCTGTTTTGCCTGTTAGTTGTTGTAGATTCTTCATTATGTTGAAGCTCTTTAGCATTCAGTGTGATTTTGGAATGGCTGGTACTGATTGATCCTTTCTATGTGTAGTGCCTCTTTTAGGAGCTCTTGTAAAGCAGGCCTGGTGGTGACAAACTCTGAGTACTTGCTTGTTCGCAAAGGATTTTATTCTTCCTTCACTTCTGAAGCTCAGTTTGGCTGGATATGAAATTCTGGGTTGAAAGTTCTTTTCTTTAAGAATGTTGAATATTGGCCCCCACTCTCTTCTGGCTTGTAGTGTTTCTGCCGAGAGATCTGCTGTGAGTCTGATGGGCTTCCCTTTGTGGGTGACCCGACCTTTCTCTCTGGCTGCCCTTAGTATTCTCTCCTTTATTTCAACCCTGTTGAATCTGACGATTATGTGCCTTGGGGTTGCTCTTCTTGCGGAATATCTTTGTGGTGTTCTCTGTATTTCCTGCAATTGAGTGTTGACCTGTCTTGCTAGGTGAGGGAAATTTTCCTGGATGATGTCCTGAAGAGTATTTTCCAGCTGGGATTCATTCTCTTCGTCCCCTTCTGGTACACCTATCAAACGTAGGTTAGGTCTTTTCACATAGTCCCACATTTCTTGGAGACTTTGTTCATTCCTTTTTGCACTTTTTTCTCTGATCTTGGTTTCTCGTTTTATTTCATTGAGTTGGTCTTCGACTTCAGATATTCTTTCTTCTGCTTGGTCGATTCGGCTATTGAAACTTGCGTTTGCTTCGCGAAGTTCTCGTATTGTGTTTTTCAGCTCCTTTAATTCATTCATATTCCTCTCTAAGGTATCCATTCTTGTTATCATTTCCTCGAATCTTTTTTCAAATCTTTTTTCAAGGTTCTTAGTTTCTTTGCATTGATTTAATACATGATCTTTTAGCTCACAAAAGTTTCTCATTATCCATCTTCTGAAGTCTAATTCCGACATTTCGTCACAGTCATTCTCCGTCCAGCTTTGTTCCCTTGCTGGTGAGGAGTTTTGGTCCTTTCTAGGAGGCGATGTGTTCTGGTTTCGGGTGTTTTCCTCCTTTTTGCGCTGGTTTCTTCCCATCTTTGTGGATTTGTCCGCTGGTCGTCTGCGTAGTTGCTGACTTTTCGTTTGGGTCTCTGAGTGGACACCCAAAATGTTGATGATGAAGTATTTCTGTTGCTTGGTTTTCCTTCTACCAGTCTAGCCCCTTCGCTGTACGACTGTTGAGGTCCGCTCCAGACCCTGCTTGTCTGGGGTGCACCTCTAGTAGCCGTGGCACAGCGAGGGATGCTACCAGTTTCTTTTTCTGCTCTCTTTGTCCCAGGATGATGCCTGCCTAATGACAGTCTTTTGGATATAGAGGGGTCAGGGAGCTGCTTGAGGAGACAGTTTGTACTTTATAGGGGTTTAATTGCTGAGCTATGCACTCTGTTGTTCATTCAGGGCTGTTAGGCTACTATGTTTGATTCAGCGGCAACACAGCTCATTAAACAACCCCTTTTTTTTTCTCAAATGCTCTGTGTTGAGGGGTTTGGGCTTTATTTTTGGATGTCCGATCAGGTGTCCTGCCCAGCTCAAAGGCAGACTAGCCACTGTTTGGCTGCCGAGGCTCCGCCCTGCTGTTGTGTGATTCGCGCTGTTCCTGCCGGCTCTGCTGTGGTCTCCGCCACGCCCTGCGGCGGAGTCTCTTCGTTGTAGCGTGTTGCCTCAGCAACGGCAGGCTGCGTCAGCAGTGGGCGTGTATCTCAGTAGGGACGGGTTGCCTCGGCAACGGCTGGCTGCGTCAGCAGTGGGCGTGTATCTCAGTTGGAGCGGGTTGCCTCGGCAACGGCTGGCTGCGTCAGTAGTGGGCATGTATCTCAGTTGGGGCGGGTTGCCTCGGCAACGGCTGGCTGCCTCAGCAGTGGGCGTGTATATCAGTTGGGGCAGGTTGCCTCCCTAGTGGTGGACGCCCCTCCCCCACAGAGCGTCTCGGACCGTCTGCCCGGGATAGTTTGAAATCGCGGTTTTCTTCGTCCCACTGGGTATCCCAAGCGATCTGTCCCTGCAATCCCCTGGGCTGGGCTACTGTGCAAGTCTCGTTCAGTCTCAAGTCCAGCCCTCTCAAGTCTCAGGTTGCCGGTTCAACAAGGCACCCGGACAAGCGCGCCCTGTGGGGATTGCTGGGTAGGGCCGGCCGCCGCCGCCCCGGCTGCCGGCTTCGCCAGGCAGACCTACTGCCTGGCGTCCCGTGTCTTTTTATACTTGGGAGTTTCCCCGTTCTGTGGGCAACAAAGATCAGTCTGGAAATGCAGCACTGACTCACCGTTTGCGAATTCAACGCGGGCTCCAATCCTGGGTTGTTCTCACAGCGCCATCTTGAGTCCCCTCCGATACGTTCTTTTTGTGTTTTAGACAGAGATTTCCATCTATTTCTTGAATGCCTGGATTTGGCTGGGAAAATGCGTTTTCCACTCCTTCACAGAAAGGGTTTAGAAACTCCTGCAAACACACATCAGTTTAACTCCGTAAGTTGAATGGACACATTGAAGACCGTTCTGTTAGGTAGCTCCGTTTTGGTTTTAGAAGCAGATATTTCTCAATACCGCGTTTGTTCCAATTCACCCGGGTATAACGAAACCCAGCTCCTGGAAGAACCGTGCTTCTCACTCTCTGATTCTGGAGGCGGATTCAACTCCTTTAGCTGAGCGAACGTCCAGCAGAGCAGTTTGCAAGATACGTTCTTTTTGTGTTCTAGACGGAGATTTCCAGCTATTTCTTGAATGACTTGATTTGGCTGGGAAAATGCGTTTTCCACTTCTTCACAGAAAGGGTTTAGAAACTCCTGAAAACACACATCAGTTTAACTCCCTAAGTTGAATGCACACATTGAAGACCGTTCTGTTAGGTAGCTCCGTTTTGGTTTTAGAAGCTGATATTTCTCAATACCGCGTTTGTTCCAATTCACCCGGGTATAACGAAACCCAGCTCCTGGAAGAACCGTGCTTCTCACTCTCTGATTCTGAAGGCGGATTCAACTCCCTTAGCTGAGGGAACACTCAGCAGAGCAGTTTGCAAGATACGTTCTTTTTGTGTTATAGACGGAGATTTCCAGCTATTTCTTGAATGACTTGATTTGGCTGGGAAAATGCGTTTTCCACTTCTTCACAGAAAGGGTTTAGAAACTCCTGCAAACACAAATCAGTTAAACTCCGTAAGTTGAATGGACACATTGAAGACCGTTCTGTTAGGTAGCTCCGTTTTGGTTTTAGAAGCAGATATTTCTCAATACCGCTTTTGTTCCAATTCACCCGGGTATAACGAAACCCAGCTCCTGGAAGATCCGTGCTTCTCACTCTCTGATTCTGAAGGCGGATTCAACTCCCTTAGCTGAGCGAACACCCAGCAGAGCAGTTTACAAGATACGTTCTTTTTGTGTTTTAGACGGAGATTTCCAGCTATTTCTAGAATGATTTGATTTGGCTGGGAAAATGCGTTTTCCACTTCTTCACAGAAAGGGTTTAGAAACTCCTGCAAACACACATCAGTTTAACTCCGTAAGATGAATGCACACATTGAAGACCGTTCTGTTAGGTAGCTCCGTTTTGGTTTTAGAAGCAGATATTTCTCAATACCGCTTTTGTTCCAATTGAACCAGGTATAACGAAACCCAGCTCCTGGAAGAACCGTGCTTCTCACTCTCTGATTCTGAAGGCGGATTCAACTCCCTTAGCTGATCGAACACCCAGCAGAGCAGTGTGCAAGATACGTTCTTTTTGTGTTTTAGACGGAGATTTCCAGCTATTTCTTAAATGACTTGATTTGGCTGGGAAAATGCGTTTCCCACTTCTTCACAGAAAGGGTTTAGAAACTCCTGCAAACACACATCAGTTTAACTCAGTAAGTTGAATGCACACATTGAAGACCGTTCTGTTAGGTAGCTCCGTTGTGGTTTTAGAAGCAGATATTTCTCAATATCGCGTTTGTCCCATTCACCCGGGTATAACCAAACACAGCTCATGTAAGAACCGTGCTTCTCACTCTCTGATTCTGAAGGCGGATTCAACTCCCTTAGCTGAGCGAACACCCAGCAGAGCAGTTTGCAATATACGTTCTTTTTGTGTTTCAGACGGAGATTTCCATCTATTTCTTGAATGACTTGATTTGGCTGGGAAAATGCGTGTTCCACTTCTTCACAGAAAGGGTTTAGAAACTCCTGCAAACACACATCAGTTTAACTCTGTGAGTTGAATGCACACATTGAAGACCGTTCTGTTAGGTAGTTTTGTTTTGGTTTTAGAAGCAGATATTTCTCAATACCGCGTTTGATCCAATTCACCCGGGTATAACGAAACCCAGCTCCTGGAAGAACCGTGCTTCTCACTCTCTGAGTCTGAAGGTGGATTCAACTCCCTTAGCTGAGCGAACACCCAGCAGAGCAGTTTGAAAGATACGTTCTTTTTGTGTTTTAGACGGAGATTTCCAGCTATTTCTTGAATGACTTGATTTGGCTGGGAAAATGCATTTTCCACTGCTTCACAGAAAGGGTTTAGAAACTCCTGCAAACACACATCAGTTTAACTCCGAAAGTTGAATGGACACATTGAAGACCGTTCTGTTAGGTAGCTCGGTTTTAATTTTATAAGCAGATATTTCTCAATATCGCGTTTGTCCCATTTACACGGCTATAAACAAACCCAGCTCCTGGAAGAACCGTGCTTCTCACTCTCTGATTCTGAAAGCGGATTCAACTCCCTTAGCTGAGCGAACACCCAGCAGAGCAGTTTGCAAGATACATTCTTTTGGTGTTTTAGACAAAGATTTCCAGCTATTTGTTGAATGATTTGATTTGGCTGGGGAAATGCGTTTTCCACTTCTTCACAGAAAGGGTTTAGAAACTCCTGCAAACACACATCAGTTTAACTCCGTACGTTGAATGCACACATTGAAGACCGTTCTGTTAGGTAGCTCCGTTTTAGTTTTAGAAGCAGATATTTCTCAATATTGCGTTTGTTCCAATTCACCCGGGTATAACGAAACCCAGCTCCTGGAAGAACCGTGCTTCTCACTCTCTGATTCTGAAGGCGGATTCAACTCCCTTAGCTGAGCGAACACCCAGCAGAACAGTTTGCAACATACTTTCTTTTTGTGTTTTAGACGGAGATTTCCAGCTATTTCTTGAATGACTTAATTTGGCTGGGAAAATGCGTTTTCCACTTCTTTCCAGAAAGGGTTTAGAAACTCCTGCAAACACACATCAGTTTAACTCCGTAAGCTGAATGGACACATTGAAGACCGTTCTGTTAGGTAGCTCCGTTTTGGTTATATAAGCAGATATTTTTCAATATCGCGTTTGTCCCATTCACCCAGGTATAACCAAACCCAGCTCCTGGAAGAACCGTGCTTCTCACTCTCTGATTCTGAAGGCGGATTCAACTCCCTTAGCTGAGCGAACACCCAGCAGAGCAGTTAGCAAGATACATTCTTTTTGTGTTTTAGACGGAGATTTCCAGCTATTTCTTGAATGACGTGATTTGGCTGGGAAAATGCGTTTTCCACTTCTTCACAGAAAGGGTTTAGAAACTCCTGCAAACACACATCAGTTTAACTCCGTACGTTGAATGCAGACATTGAAGACCGTTCTGTTAGGTAGCTCCGTTTTTGTTATAGAAGCAGATATTTCTCAATATCGCGTTTGTCGCATTCACCCGGGTATAACCAAACACAGCTCATGGAAAAACCGTGCTTTTCACTCTCTGATTCTGAAGGCGGATTCAACTCCCTTAGCTGAGCGAACACCCAGCAGAGCAGTTTGCAAGATACGTTCTTTTTGTGTTTTAGACGGAGATTTCCAGCTATTTCTTGAATGCCTGGATTTGGCTGGGAAAATGCGTTTTCCACTTCTTCACAGAAAGTGTTTAGAAACTCCTGAAAACACACATCAGTTTAACTCCGTAAGTTGAATGGACACATTGAAGACCGTTCTGTTAGGTAGCTCCGTTGTGGTTTTAGAAGCAGATATTTCTCAATATCGCGTTAGTCCCATTCACCCGGGTATAACCAAACACAGCTCATAAAAGAACCGTGCTACTCACTCTCTGATTCTGAAGGCGGATTCAACTCCCTTAGCTGAGCGAACACCCAGCAGAGCAGTTTGCAAGGTACGTTCCTTTTGTGTTTAAACGGAGATTTCCAGCTATTTCTTGAATGCCTGGATTTGGCTGGCAAAATGCGTTTTCCACTTCATCACAGAAAGAGTTTAGAAACTCCTGCTAACACACATCAGTTTAACTCCGTACGTTGAATGCACACATTGAAGACCGTTCAGTTAGGTAGCTCCGTTTTAGTTTTAGAAGCAGATATTTCTCAATATTGCGTTTGTTCCAATTCACCCGGGTATAACGAAACCCAGCTCCTGGAAGAACCGTGCTTCTCACTCTCTGATTCTGAAGGCGGATTCAACTCCCTTAGCTGAGCGAACACCCAGCAGAACAGTTTGCAGCATACTTTCTTTTTGTGTTTTAGACGGAGATTTCCAGCTATTTGTTGAATGACTTAATTTGGCTGGGAAAATGCGTTTTCCACTTCTTTCCAGAAAGGGTTTAGAAACTCCTGCAAACACACATCAGTTTAACTCCGTAAGCTGAATGGACACATTGAAGACCGTTCTGTTAGGTAGCTCCGTTTTGGTTATATAAGCAGATATTTTTCAATATCGCGGTTGTCCCATTCACCCAGGTATAACCAAACCCAGCTCCTGGAAGAACCGTGCTTCTCACTCTCTGATTCTGAAGGCGGATTCAACTCCCTTAGCTGAGCGAACACCCAGCAGAGCACTTTGCAAGATACGTTCTTTTTGTGTTTTAGACGGAGATTTCCAGCTATTTCTTGAATGACTTGATTTGGCTGGGAAAATGCGTTTTCCACTTCTTCACAGAAAGGTTTTAGAAACTCCTGCAAACACACATCAGTTTAACTCCGTACGTTGAATGCAGACATTGAAGACCGTTCTGTTAGGTAGCTCCGTTTTTGTTATAGAAGCAGATATTTCTCAATATCGCGATTGTCCCATTCACCCGGGTATAACCAAACACAGCTCATGGAAAAACCGTGCTTTTCACTCTCTGATTCTGAAGGCGGATTCAACTCCCTTAGCTGAGCGAACACCCAGCAGAGCAGTTTGCAAGATACGTTCTTTTTGTGTTTTAGACGGAGATTTCCAGCTATTTCTTGAATGACTTGATTTGGCTGGGAAAATGCGTTTTCCACTTCTTCACAGAATGTGTTTAGAAACTCCTGCAAACACACATCAGTTTAACTCCGTAAGTTGAATGGACACATTGAAGACCGTTCTGTTAGGTAGCTCCGTTGTGGTTTTAGAAGCAGATATTTCTCAATATCGTGTTAGTCCCATTCACCCGGGTATAACCAAACACAGCTCATAAAAGAACCGTGCTACTCACTCTCTGATTCTGAAGGCGGATTCAACTCCCTTAGCTGAGCGAACACCCAGCAGAGCAGTTTGCAAGATACGTTTTTTTTGTGTTTAAACGGAGATTTCCAGCTATTTCTTGAATGCCTGGATTTGGCTGGGAAAATGCGTTTTCCACTTCTTCACAGAAAGGGTTTAGAAACTCCTGCAAACACACATCAGTGTAACTCCGTAAGTTGAATGCACACATTGAAGACCCTTCTGTTAGATAGCTCCGTTTTGGTTTCAGAACCAGATATTTCTAAGTTCCGCGTTTGTTCTAATTCACCCGGGTATAACGAAACCCAATTCCTGGAAGAACAGTGCTTCTCCTCTCTGATTCTGAAGGCGGATTCAACTCCCTTAGCTGAGCGAACACCCAGCAGAGCAGTTTGCAAGATACGTTCTTTTTGTGTTTTAGACGGAGATTTCCAGCTATTTCTTGAATCACTTGATTTGGCTGGGAAAATGCGTTTTCCACTTGTTCACAGAAAGGGTTTAGAAACTCCTGCAAACACACATCAGTTTAACTCCGTACGTTGAATGCAGACATTGAAGACCGTTCTGTTAGGTAGCTCCGTTTTTGTTATAGAAGCAGATATTTCTCAATATCGCGTTTGTCCCATTCACCCGGGTATAACCAAACACAGCTCATGGAAAAACCGTGCTTTTCACTCTCTGATTCTGAAGGCGGATTCAACTCCCTTAGCTGAGCGAACACCCAGCAGAGCAGTTTGCAAGATACGTTCTTTTTGTGTTTTAGACGGAGATTTCCAGCTATTTCTTGAATGACTTGATTTGGCTGGGAAAATGCGTTTTCCACTTCTTCACAGAAAGTGTTTAGAAACTCCTGCAAACACACATCAGTTTAACTCCGTAAGTTGAATGGACACATTGAAGACCGTTCTGTTAGGTAGCTCCGTTGTGGTTTTAGAAGCAGATATTTCTCAATATCGCGTTAGTCCCATTCACCCGGGTATAACCAAACACAGCTCATATAAGAACCGTGCTACTCACTCTCTGATTCTGAAGGCGGATTCAACTCCCTTAGCTGAGCGAACACCCAGCAGAGCAGTTTGCAAGATACGTTTTTTTGTGTTTAAACGGAGATTTCCAGCTATTTCTTGAATGACTTGATTTGGCTAGGGAAATGCGTTTTCCACTTCTTCACAGAAAGGGTTTAGAAACTCCTGAAAACACACATCAGTTTAACTCCCTAAGTTGAATGCACACATTGAAGACCGTTCTGTTAGGTAGCTCCGTTTTGGTTTTAGAAGCAGATATTTCTCAATACCGCGTTTGTTCCAATTCACCCGGGTATAACGAAACCCAGCTCCTGGAAGAACCGTGCTTCTCACTCTCTGATTCTGAAGGCGGATTCAACTCCCTTAGCTGAGGGAACACCCAGCAGAGCAGTTTGCAAGATACGTTCTTTTTGTGTTATAGACGGAGATTTCCAGCTATTTCTTGAATGACTTGATTTGGCTGGGAAAATGCGTTTTCCACTTCTTCACAGAAAGGGTTTAGAAACTCCTGCAAACACAAATCAGTTAAACTCCGTAAGTTGAATGGACACATTGAAGACCGTTCTGTTAGGTAGCTCCGTTTTGGTTTTAGAAGCAGATATTTCTCAATACCGCTTTTGTTCCAAATCACCCGGGTATAACGAAACCCAGCTCCTGGAAGATCCGTGCTTCTCACTCTCTGATTCTGAAGGCGGATTCAACTCCCTTAGCTGAGCGAACACCCAGCAGAGCAGTTTGCAAGATACGTTCTTTTTGTGTTTTGGACGGAGATTTCCAACTATTTCTAGAATGATTTGATTTGGCTGGGAAAATGCGTTTTCCACTTCTTCACAGAAAGTGTTTAGAAACTCCTGCAAACACACATCAGTTTAACTCCGTAAGATGAATGCACACATTGAAGACCGTTCTGTTAGGTAGCTCCGTTTTGGTTTTAGAAGCAGATATTTCTCAATACCGCTTTTGTTCCAATTCAACCAGGTATAACGAAACCCAGCTCCTGGAAGAACCGTGCTTCTCACTCTCTGATTCTGAAGGCGGATTCAACTCCCTTAGCTGATCGAACACCCAGCAGAGCAGTGTGCAAGATACGTTCTTTTTGTGTTTTAGACGGAGATTTCCAGCTATTTCTTAAATGACTTGATTTGGCTGGGAAAATGCGTTTCCCACTTCTTCACAGAAAGGGTTTAGAAACTCCTGCAAACACACATCAGTTTAACTCAGTAAGTTGAATGGACACATTGAAGACCGTTCTGTTAGGTAGCTCCGTTGTGGTTTTAGAAGCAGATATTTCTCAATATGGCGTTTGTCCCATTCACCCGAGTATAACCAAACACAGCTCATGTAAGAACCGTGCTTCTCACTCTCTGATTCTGAAGGCGGATTCAACTCCCTTAGCTGAGCGAACACCCAGCAGAGCAGTTTGCAATATACGTTCTTTTTGTGTTTCAGACGGAGATTTCCATCTATTTCTTGAATGAGTTGATTTGGCTGGGAAAATGCGTTTTCCACTTCTTCACAGAAAGGGTTTAGAAACTCCTGCAAACACACATCAGTTTAACTCTGTTAGTTGAATGCACACATTGAAGACCGTTCTGTTAGGTAGTTTTGTTTTGGTTTTAGAAGCAGATATTTCTCAATACCGCGTTTGATCCAATTCACCCGGGTATAACGAAACCCAGCTCCTGGAAGAACCGTGCTTCTCACTCTCTGAGTCTGAAGGTGGATTCAACTCCCTTAGCTGAGCGAACACCCAGCAGAGCAGTTTGAAAGATACGTTGTTTTTGTGTTTTAGACGGAGATTTCCAGCTATTTCTTTAATGACTTGATTTGGCTGGGAAAATGCATTTTTCACTGCTTCACAGAAAGGGTTTAGAAACTCCTGCAAACACACATCAGTTTAACTCCGAAAGTTGAATGGACACATTGAAGACCGTTCTGTTAGGTAGCTCGGTTTTAATTTTATAAGCAGATATTTCTCAATATCGCGTTTGTCCCATTTACACGGCTATAAACAAACCCAGCACCTGGAAGAACCGTGCTTCTCACTCTCTGATTCTGAAAGCGGATTCAACTCCCTTAGCTGAGCGAACACCCAGCAGAGCAGTTTGCAAGATACATTCTTTTGGTGTTTTAGACGGAGATTTCGAGCTATTTCTTGAATGATTTGATTTGGCTGGGGAAATGCGTTTTCCACTTCTTCACAGAAAGGGATTAGAAACTCCTGCAAACACACATCAGTTTAACTCCGTAAGTTGAATGCACACATTGAAGACCGTTCTGTTAGGTAGCACCGTTTTGGTTTTAGAAGCAGATATTTCTCAATATCCCGTTTGTCCCATTCACCCAGGTATAACGAAACACAGCTTATGGAAAAACCGTGCTTCTAACTCTCTGATTCTGAAGGCGGATTCAACTCCCTTAGCTGAGCGAACACCCAGCATAGCAGTTTGCAAGATACGTTCTTTTTGTGTTCAAACGGAGATTTCCAGCTATTTCTTGAATGCCTGGATTTGGCTGGGAAAATGCGTTTTCCTCTTCTTCACAGAAAGGGTTTAGAAACTCCTGCAAACACACATCAGTTTAACTCCGTAAGTTGAATGGACACATTGAAGACCGTTCTGTTATATAGCTCCGTTTTGGTTTTAGAAGCAGATATTTCTCAATACCGCGTTTGTTCCAATTCACCTGGGTATAACCAAACCCAGTTCCTGGAAGAACCGTGCTTCTCACTCTGATTCTGAAGGCGGATTCAACTCCCTTAGCTGAGCGAACACCCAGCAGAGCAGTTTGCAATATACGTTCTTTTTGTGTTTTTGACGGAGATTTCCAGCTATTTCTTGAATGACTTGATTTGACTGGGAAAATGCGTTTTCCACTTCTTCACAGAAAGGGTTTAGAAACTCCTGCAAACACACATCAGTTTAACTCCGTCAGTTGAATGCACACATTGAAGACCGTTCTGTTAGGTAGCTCCGTTTTGGTTTTAGAAGCAGATATTTCTCAATATCGCGTTTGTCCCATTCACCCGGGTAAAACAAAACACAGCTCCAGGACGAACCGTGCTTCTCACTCTCTGATTCTGAAGGCGGATTCAACTCCCTTAGCTGAGCGAACACCAAGCAGAGCAGTTTGCAAGATACGTTCTTTTTGTGTTTTAGACGGAGATTTCCAGATATTTCTTGAATGACTGGATTTGGCTGGGAAAATGCGTTTTCCACTTCTTCACAGAAAGGGTTTAGAAACTCCTGCAAACACACATCAGTTTACCTCCGTAAGGTGAATGGACACATTGAAGATCGTTCTGTTAGGTAGCTCCGTTTTGGTTTTAGAAGCAGATATTTCTCAATATCGCGTTTGTCCCATTCACCCGGCTATAACCAAACACAGCTCATAAAAGAACCGTTCCTCTCATTCTCTGATTCTGAAGTCGGATTTAACTCCCTAAGCTGAGCGAACACCCAGCAGAGCAGTTTGCAAGATACGTTCTTTTTGTGTTTAAACGGAGATTTCCAGCTATTTCTTGAATGCCTTGATTTGGCTGGGAAAATGCGTTTTCCACTTCTTCACAGAAAGGGTTTAGAAACTCCTGCAAACACACATCAGTTTAACTCCGTAAGTTGAATGCACACATTGAAGCCCATTCAGTTAGGTAGCTCCGTTGTGGTTTTAGAAGCAGATATTTCTCAATACCGCGTTTGTTCCAATTCACCCGGGTATAACAAAACCCAACTCCTGGAAGAACCGTGCTTCTCACTCTCTGATTCTGAAGGCGGATTCAACTCCCTTAGCTGAGCGAACACCCAGCAGAGCAGTTTGAAATATCCGTCCTTTTTGTGTTTTAGACGGAGATTTCCAGCTATTTCTTGAATGAGTTGATTTGGCTGGGAAAATGCGTTTTCCACTTCTTCACAGAAAGGGTTTAGAAACTCCTGAAAACACACATCAGTTAAACTCCGTAAGTTGAATGCACACATTGAAGACCGTTCTGTTATGTAGCTCCGTTTTAGTTTTAGAAGCAGATATTTCTCAATACCGCGTTCGTTCCAATTCACCCGGGTATAACGAAACCCAGCTCCTGGAAGAACCGTGCTTCTCACTCTCTGATTCTGAAGGCGGATTCAACTCCCTTAGCTGAGCGAACACCCAGCAGAACAGTTTGCAGCATACTTTCTTTTTGTGTTTTAGACGGAGATTTCCAGCTATTTCTTGAATGACTTAATTTGGCTGGGAAAATGCGTTTTCCACTTCTTTCCAGAAAGGGTTTAGAAACTCCTGCAAACACACATCAGTTTAACTCCGTAAGCTGAATGGACACATTGAAGACCGTTCTGTTAGGTAGCTCCGTTTTGGTTATATAAGCAGATATTTTTCAATATCGCGTTTGTCCCATTCACCCAGGTATAACCAAACCCAGCTCCTGGAAGAACCGTGCTTCTCACTCTCTGATTCTGAAGGCGGATTCACCTCCCTTAGCTGAGCGAACACCCAGCAGAGCAGTTTGCAAGATACGTTCTTTTTGTGTTTTAGACGGAGATTTCCAGCTATTTCTTGAATGACTTGATTTGGCTGGGAAAATGCGTTTTCCACTTCTTCACAGAAAGGGTTAAGAAACTCCTGCAAACACACATCAGTTTAACTCCGTACGTTGAATGCAGACATTGAAGACCGTTCTGTTAGGTAGCTCCGTTTTTGTTATAGAAGCAGATATTTCTCAATATCGCGATTGTCCCATTCACCCGGGTATAACCAAACACAGCTCATGGAAAAACCGTGCTTTTCACTCTCTGATTCTGAAGGCGGATTCAACTCCCTTAGCTGAGCGAACACCCAGCAGAGCAGTTTGCAAGATACGTTCTTTTTGTGTTTTAGACGGAGATTTCCAGCTATTTCTTGAATGACTTGATTTGGCTGGGAAAATGCGTTTTCCACTTCTTCACAGAAAGTGTTTAGAAACTCCTGCAAACACACATCAGTTTAACTCCGTAAGTTGAATGGACACATTGAAGACCGTTCGGTTAGGTAGCTCCGTTGTGGTTTTAGAAGCAGATATTTCTCAATATCGCGTTAGTCCCATTCACCCGGGTATAACCAAACACAGCTCATAAAAGAACCGTGCTACTCACTCTCTGATTCTGAAGGCGGATTCAACTCCCTTAGCTGAGCGAACACCCAGCAGAGCAGTTTGCAAGATACGTTTTTTTGTGTTTAAACGGAGATTTCCAGCTATTTCTTGAATGCCTGGATTTGGCTGGGAAAATACGTTTTCCACTTCTTCACAGAAAGGGTTTAGAAACTCCTGCAAACACACATCAGTTTAACTCCGTAAGTTGAATGCACACATTGAAGACCCTTCTGTTAGATAGCTCCGTTTTGGTTTCAGAACCAGATATTTCTCAGTTCCGCGTTTGTTCTAATTCACCCGGGTATAACGAAACCCAATTCCTGGAAGAACAGTGCTTCTCCCTCTCTGATTCTGAAGGCGGATTCAACTCCCTTAGCTGAGCGAACACCCAGCAGAGCAGTTTGCAAGATACGTTCTTTTTGTGTTTTAGACGGAGATTTCCAGCTATTTCTTGAATGACTTGATTTGGCTGGGAAAATGCGTTTTCCACTTCTTCACAGAAAGGGTTTAGAAACTCCTGCAAACACACATCAGTTTAACTCCGTACGTTGAATGCAGACATTGAAGATTGTTCTGTTAGGTAGCTCCGTTTTTGTTATAGAAGCAGATATTTCTCAATATCGCGTTTGTCCCATTCACCCGGGTATAACCAAACACAGCTCATGGAAAAACCGTGCTTTTCACTCTCTGATTCTGAAGGCGGATTCAACTCCCTTAGCTGAGCGAACACCCAGCAGAGCAGTTTGCAAGATACGTTCTTTTTGTGTTTTAGACGGAGATTTCCAGCTATTTCTTGAATGACTTGATTTGGCTGGGAAAATGCGTTTTCCACTTCTTCACAGAAAGTGTTTAGAAACTCCTGCAAACACACATCAGTTTAACTCCGTAAGTTGAATGGACACATTGAAGACCGTTCTGTTAGGTAGCTCCGTTGTGGTTTTAGAAGCAGATATTTCTCAATATCGCGTTAGTCCCATTCACCCGGGTATAACCAAACACAGCTCATAAAAGAACCGTACTTCTCACTCTCTGATTCTGAAGGCGGATTCAACTCCCTTACCTGAGCGAACACCCAGCAGAGCAGTTTGCAAGGTACGTTCCTTTTGTGTTTAAACGGAGATTTCCAGCTATTTCTTCAATGCCTGGATTTGGCTGGGAAAATGCGTTTTCCACTCCTTCACAGAAAGAGTTTAGAAACTCCTGCAAACACACATCAGTTTAACTCCGTAAATTGAATGCACACATTGAAGACCGTTCTGTTAGGTAGCTCCGTTTTGGTTTTAGAAGCAGATATTTCTCAATACCGAGTTTATTTCTATTCACCCGGGTATAACGAAACCCAGCTTCTGGAAGAACCATGCTTCTCACTCTCTGATTCTGAAGGCGGATTCAATTCCCTTAGCTGAGCGAACACCCAGCAGAGCACTTTGCAAGATATATTCTTTTTCTGTTTCAGACGGAGATTTCCAGGTATTTCTTGAATGACTTGATTTGGCTGGGAAAATGCGTTGTCCACTTCTTCACAGAAAGGGTTTAGAAACTCTTGCAAACACACATCAGTTTACCTCCGTAAATTGAATGCACACATTGAAGACCGTTCTGTTAGATAGCTCCGTTTTTGTTTTAGTAGCAGATATTTCTCAATACCGCGTTTGTTCCTAATCACCCGGGTATAACGAAACCCAGCTCCTGGAAGAACAGTGCTTCTCACTCTCTGATTCTAAAGGCGGATTCAACTCCCTTAGCTGAGCGAACACCCAGCAGAGCAGTTTGCAAGATACGTTCTTTCTGTGTTTTAGACGGAGATTTCACGCTATTTCTTGAATGCCTGGATTTGGCTGGGAAAATGCGTTTTCCACTTCTTCACAGAAAGGATTTAGAAACTCCTGCAAACACACATCAGTTTAACTCCGTAAGTTGAATGCACACATTGAAGACCGTTCTGTTATGTAGCTCCGTTTCGGTTTTAGAAGCAGATATTTCTCAATACCGCGTTTGTTCCAATTCACAAGGGTATAAAGAAACCCACCTCCTGGAAGAACAGTGCTTCTCACTCTCTGATTCTGAAGGCGGATTCAACTCCCTTATCTGAGCGAACACCCAGCAGAGCAGTTTGCAAGATACGTTTTTTTTGTGTTTTAGACGGAGATTTCCAGCTATTTTTTGAATGACTCGATTTGGCTGGGAAAATGCGTTTTCCACTTCTTCACAGAAAGTGTTTAGAAACTCCTGCAAACAGACATCAGTTTAACTCCCTACGTTGAATGCACACTTTGAAGACCGTTCTTTTAGGTAGCTCCGTTTTGGTTTTAGAAGCAGATATGTCTCAATACCGCGTTTGTTCCAATTCACCCGGGTATAACGAAACCCAGCTCCTGGAAGAACCGTGCTTCTCACTCTCTGATTCTGAAGGCAAATTCAACTCCCTTAGCTGAGAGAACACCCAGCACAACAGTTTGCAAGATACGTTCTTTTTGTGTTTTAGACGGAGATTTCCAGCTATTTCTTGAATGACTTGATTTCCCTGGGAAAATGCGTTTTTCACTTCTTCACGGAAAGTGTTTAGAAACTCCTGCCAACTCACATCAGTTTAACTCCATACGTTGAATGCACACATTGAAGACCGTTCTGGTAGGTAGCTCCGTTTTGGTTTTAGAAGCAGATATTTCTGAATATCGGGTTTGATCCATTCACCCGGCTATAACCAAACACAGCTGCTGGAAGAACCGTGCTTCTCACTCTCTGATCCTGAAGGCGGATTCAACTCCCTTAGCTGAGCGAACACCCAGCAGAGCAGTTAGCAAGATACGTTCTTTTTGTGTTTTAGACGAAGATTTCCAGCTATTTCTTGAATGCCTGGATTTGGCTGGGAAAATGCGTTTTCCACTTCTTCACAGAAAGGGTTTAGAAACTCCTGCAAACACACATCAGTTTAACTCCGTAAGTTGAATGCACACATTGAAGACCGTTCTGTTAGGTAGCTCCGTTTTAATTTTAGAAGCAGATATTTCTCAATACCGCTCCAATGCACCCGGGTATAACGAAACCCAGCACCTGGAAGAACCGTGCTTCTCACTCTCTGATTCTGAAGGCGGATTCAACTCCCTTAGCTGAGCGAACACCCACCAGAACAGTTTGCAAGATACGTTCTTTTTGTGTTATAGACGGAGATTTCCAGCTATTTCTTGAATGTTTGGATTTGGCTGGGAAAATGCGTTTTCCACTTCTTCACTGAAAGGGTTTAGAAACTCCTGCAAACACACATCAGTTTACCTCCGTAAGTTGAATGCACACATTGAAGACCGTTCTGTTAGGTAGCTCCGGTTTTGTTTTAGAAGCAGATATTTCTCAATACCGCGTTTGTTCCAATGCACCCGGGTATAACGAAACCCAGCTCCTGGACGAACCGTGCTTCTCACTCTCTGATTCTGAAGGCGGATTCAACTCCCTTAGCTGAGCGAACACCCAGCAGAGGAGTTTGCAAGATACGTTCATTTTGTGTTTTAGACGGAGATTTCCAGCTATTTCTTGAATGCCTGGATTTGGCTGGGAAAATGCGTTTTCCACTTCTTCACAGAAAGGGTTTAAAAACTCCTGCAAACACACATGAGTTTAACTCCGTAATTTGAATGCACACATTGAAGACCGTTCGGTTAGGTAGCTCCGTTATGGTTTTAGAAGCAGATATTTCTCAATACCGCGTTTGTTCCAATTCACCCGGGTATAACGAAACCCAGCTCCTGGAAGAACCGTGCTTCTCACTCTGTGATTCTGAAGGCGGATTCAACTCCCTTAGCTGAGCGAACACCCAGCAAAGCAGTTTGCAAGATACGTTCTTTTTGTGTTTTAGACGGAGATTTCCAGGTATTTCTTGAATGCCTGGATTTGGCTGGGAAAATGCGTTTTCCACTTCTTCACAGAAAGGGTTTAGAAACTCCTGCAAACACACATCAGTTTAACTCAGTAAGTTGAATGCAGACATTGAAGACCGTTCTGTTAGGTAGCTCCGTTGTGGTTTTAGAAGCAGATATTTCTCAATATCGCGTTTGTCCCATTCACCCGGGTATAACCAAACACAGCTCATGTAAGAACCGTGCTTCTCACTCTCTGATTCTGAAGGCGGATTCAACTCCCTTAGCTGAGCGAACACCCAGCAGAGCAGTTTGCAATATACGTTCTTTTTGTGTTTCAGACTGAGATTGCCATCTATTTCTTGAATGACTTGATTTGGCTGGGAAAATGCATTTTCCACTTCTTCACAGAAAGGGTTTAGAAACTCCTGCAAACACACATCAGTTTAACTCTGTGAGTTGAATGCACACATTGAAGACCGTTCTGTTAGGTAGTTTTGTTTTGGTTTTAGAAGCAGATATTTCTCAATACCGCGTTTGATCCAATTCGCCCGGGTATAACGAAACCCAGCTCCTGGAAGAACCGTGCTTCTCACTCTCTGATTCTGAAAGCGGATTCAACTCCCTGAGCTGAGCGAACACCCAGCAGAGCAGTTTGCAAGATACATTCTTTTGGTGTTTTAAACGGAGATTTCCAGCTATTTCTTGAATGATTTGATTTGGCTGGGGAAATGCGTTTTCCACTTCTTCACAGAAAGGGTTTAGAAACTCCTGCAAACACACATCAGTTTAACTCCGTAAGTTGAATGCACACATTGAAGACCGTTCTGTTAGGTAGCACCGTTTTGGTTTTAGAAGCAGATATTTCTCAATATCCCGTTTGTCCCATTCACCCGGGTATAACGAAACACAGCTCCTGGAAAAACCGTGCTTCTAACTCTCTGATTCTGAAGGCGGATTCAACTCCCTTAGCTGAGCGAACACCCAGCAGAGCAGTTTGCAAGATACGTTCTTTTTGTGTTTAAACGGAGAATTCCAGCTATTTCTTGAATGCCTTGATTTGGCTAGGAAAATGGGTTTTCCACTTCTTCACAGAAAGGGTTTAGAAACTCCTGCAAACACACATCAGTTTAACTTTGTAAGTTGAATGGACACATTGAAGACCGTTCTGTTAGATAGCTCCGTTTTGGTTTTAGAAGCAGATATTTCTCAATACCGCGTTTGTTCCAATTCACCTGGGTATAACCAAACCCAGTTCCTGGAAGAACCGTGCTTCTCACTCTGATTCTGAAGGCGGATTCAACTCCCTTAGCTGAGCGAACACCCAGCAGAGCAGTTTGCAATATACGTTCTTTTTGTGTTTTTGACGGAGATTTCCAGCTATTTCTTGAATGACTTGATTTGAGTGGGAAAATGCGTTTTCCACTTCTTCACAGAAAGGGTTTAGAAACTCCTGCAAACACACATCAGTTTAACTCCGTCAGTTGAATGCACACATTGAAGACCGTTCTTTTAGGTAGCTCCGTTTTTTTTTTAGAAGCAGATATTTCTCAATATCGCGTTTGTCCCATTCATCCGGGTAAAACGAAACACAGCTTCTGGAAGAACCGTGCTTCTCACTCTCTGATTCTGAAGGCGGATTCAACTCCCTTAGCTGAGCGAACACCAAGCAGAGCAGTTTGCAAGATACGTTCTTTTTGTGTTTTAGACGGAGATTTCCAGATATTTCTTGAATGACTGGATTTGGCTGGGAAAATGCGTTTTCCACTTCTTCACAGAAAGGGTTTAGAAACTCCTGCAAACACACATCAGTTTACCTCCGTAAGGTGAATGGACACATTGAAGATCGTTCTGTTAGGTAGCTTCGTTTTGGTTTTAGAAGCAGATATTTCTCAATATCGCGTTTGTCCCATTCACCCGGCTATAACCAAACACAGCTCATAAAAGAACCGTTCCTCTCACTCTCTGATTCTGAAGTCGGATTTAACTCCCTTAGCTGAGCGAACACCCAGCAGAGCAGTTTGCAAGATACGTTCTTTTTGTGTTTAAACGGAGATTTCCAGCTATTTCTTGAATGCCTTGATTTGGCTGGGAAAATGCGTTTTCCACTTCTTCACAGAAAGGGTTTAGAAACTCCTGCAAACACACATCAGTTTAACTCCGTAAGTTGAATGGACACATTGAAGACCGTTCTGTTAGGTAGCTCCGTTGTGGTTTTAGAAGCAGATATTTCTCAATATCGCGTTAGTCCCATTCACCCGGGTATAACCAAACACAGCTCATAAAAGAACCGTGCTACTCACTCTCTGATTCTGAAGGCGGATTCAACTCCCTTAGCTGAGCGAACACCCAGCAGAGCAGTTTGCAAGGTACGTTCCTTTTGTGATTAAACGGAGATTTCCAGCTATTTCTTGAATGCCTGGATTTGGCTGCGAAAATGCGTTTTCCACTTCTTCACAGAAAGAGTTTAGAAACTCCTGCTAACACACATCAGTTTAACTCCGTACGTTGAATGCACACATTGAAGACCGTTCTGTTAGGTAGCTTCGTTTTAGTTTTAGAAGCAGATATTTCTCAATATTGCGTTTGTTCGAATTCACCCGGGTATAACGAAACCCAGCTCCTGGAAGAACCGTGCTTCTCACTCTCTGATTCTGAAGGCGGATTCAACTCCCTTAGCTGAGCGAACACCCAGCAGAGCAGTTTGCAATATACGTTCTTTTTGTGTGTCAGACGGAGATTTCCATCTATTTCTTGAATGACTTGATTTGGCTGGGAAAATGCGTTTTCCACTTCTTCACAGAAAGGGTTTAGAAACTCCTGCAAACACACATCAGTTTAACTCTGTGAGTTGAATGCACACATTGAAGACCGTTCTGTTAGGTAGTTTTGTTTTGGTTCTAGAAGCAGATATTTCTCAATACCGCGTTTGATCCAATTCAGCCGGGTATAACGAAACCCAGCTCCTGGAGGAACCGTGCTTCTCACTCTCTGAGTCTGAAGGTGGATTCAAATCCCTTAGCTGAGGGAACAAACAGCAGAGCAGTTTGAAAGATACGTTCTTTTTGTGTTTTAGACGGAGATTTCCAGCTATTTCTTGAATGACTTGATTTGGCTGGGAAAATGCATTTTCCACTGCTTCACAGAAAGGGTTTAGAAACTCCTGCAAACACACATCAGTTTAACTCCGAAGGTTGAATGGACACATTGAAGACCGTTCTGTTAGGTAGCTCGGTTTTAATTTTATAAGCAGATATTTCTCAATATCGCGTTTGTACCATTTACACGGCTATAAACAAACCCAGCTCCTGGAAGAACCGTGCTTCTCACTCTCTGATTCTGAAAGCGGATTCAACTCCCTTAGCTGAGCGAACACCCAGCAGAGCAGTTTGCAAGATACATTCTTTTGGTGTTTTAGACGGAGATTTCCAGCTATTTCTTGAATGATTTGATTTGGCTGGGGAAATGCGTTTTCCACTTCTTCACAGAAAGGGTTTAGAAACTCCTGCAAACACACATCAGTTTAACTCCGTAAGTTGAATGCACACATTGAAGACCGTTCTGTTAGGTAGCACCGTTTTGGTTTTAGAAGCAGATAATTCTCAATATCCCGTTTGTCCCATTCACCCGGGTATAACGAAACACAGCTTATGGAAAAACCGTGCTTCTAACTCTCTGATTCTGAAGGCGGATTCAACTCCCTTAGCTGAGCGAACACCCAGCATAGCAGTTTGCAAGATACGTTCTTTTTGTGTTCAAACGGAGATTTCCAGCTATTTCTTGAATGCCTGGATTTGGCTGGGAAAATGCGTTTTCCTCTTCTTCACAGAAAGGGTTTAGAAACTCCTGCAAACACACATCAGTTTACCTCCGTAAGTTGAATGGACACATTGAAGACCGTTCTGTTAGATAGCTCCGTTTTGGTTTTAGAAGCAGATATTTCTCAATACCGCGTTTGTTCCAATTCACCTGGGTATAACCAAACCCAGTTCCTGGAAGAACCGTGCTTCTCACTCTGATTCTGAAGGCGGATTCAACTCCCTTAGCTGAGCGAACACCCAGCAGAGCAGTTTGAAATATACGTTTTTTTTGTGTTTTAGACGGAGATTTCCAGCTATTTCTTGAATGACTTGATTTGACTGGGAAAATGCGGTTTTCACTTCTTCACAGAAATTGTTTAGAAACTCCTGCAAACACACATCAGTTTAACTCCGTAAGTTGAATGGACACATTGAAGACCGTTCTGTTAGGTAGCTCCGTTGTGGTTTTAGAAGCAGATATTTCTCAATATCGCGTTAGTCCCATTCACCTGGGTATAACCAAACACAGCTCATAAAAGAACCGTGCTACTCACTCTCTGATTCTGAAGGGGGATTCAACTCCCTTAGCTGAGCGAACACCCAGCAGAGCAGTTTGCAAGATACGCTTTTTTGTGTTTAAACGGAGATTTCCAGCTATTTCTTGAATGCCTGGATTTGACTGGGAAAATGCGTTTTCCACTTTTTCACAGAAAGGGTTTAGAAACTCCTGCAAACACACATCAGTTTAACTCCGTAAGTTGAATGCACACATTGAAGACCCTTCTGATAGATAGATCCGTTTTGGTTTCAGAACCAGATATTTCTCAGTTCCGCGTTTGTTCTAATTCACCCGGGTATAACGAAACCCAATTACTGGAAGAACAGTGCTTCTCCCTCTCTGATTCTGAAGGCGGATTCAACTCCCTTAGCTGAGCGAACACCCAGCAGAGCAGTTTGCAAGATACGTTCTTTTTGTGTTTTAGACGGAGATTTCCAGCTATTTCTTGAATGACTTGATTTGGCTGGGAAAATGCGTTTTCCACTTCTTCACAGAAAGGTTTAGAAACTCCTGCAAACACACATCAGTTTAACTCCGTACGTTGAATGCACACATTGAAGACCGTTCTTTTAGTTAGCTCCGTTTTGGTTTTAGAAGCAGATATTTCTCAATACGGCGTTTGTTCCAAATCACCCGGGTATAACGAAACCCAGCTCCTGGAAGAACCGTGTTTCTCACTCTCTGATTCTGAAGGCGGATTCAACTCCCTTAGCTGAGCGAACACCCAGCAGAGCAGTTTGCACGATACGTCCTTTTTGTGTTTTAGACGGAGATTTCCAGCTATGTCTTGAATGACTTAATTGAGCTGGGAAAATGCGTTTTCCAATTCTTCACAAAAATGGTTTAGAAACTCCTGCAAACACACATCAGTTTAACTCCGTAAGTTGAATGGACACATTGAAGACCGTTCTGTTAGGTAGCTCCGTTTTGGTTTTAGAAGCAGATATTTCTCAATATTGCGTTTGTTCCTATTCACCCGGGTATAACGAAACCCAGCACCTGGAAGAACCGTGCTTCTCACTCTCTGATTCTGAAAGCGGATTCAACTCCCTTAGCTGAGCGAACACCCAGCAGAGCAGTTTGCAAGATACATTCTTTTGGTGTTTTAGACGGAGATTTACAGCTGTTTCTTGAATGACTTAATTTGGCTGGGAAAATGCGTTTTCCACTTCTTCACAGAAAGGGTTTAGAAACTCCTGCAAACACACATCAGTTTAACTCCGTAAGTTGAATGCACACATTGAAGCCCGTTCAGTTAGGTAGCTCCGTTGTTGTTTTAGGAGCAGATATTTCTCAATACGGCGTTTGTTCCAAATCACCCGGGTATAACGAAACCCAGCTCCTGGAAGAACCGTGCTTCTCACTCTCTGATTCTGAAGGCGGATTCAACTCTCTTAGCTGAGCGAACACCCAGCAGAGCAGTTTGCAAAATACGTTCTTTTTGTGTTTTAGACGGAGATTTCCAGCTATTTCGTGAATGAGTTGATTTGGCTGGGAAAATGCTTTTTCCACTTCTTCACAGAAAGTGTTTAGAAACTCCTGAAAACACACATCAGTTAAACTCCGTAAGTTGAATGCACATATTGAAGACCGTTCTGTTATGTAGCTCCGTTTTAGTTTTAGAAGCAGCTATTTCTCAATACCGCGTTCGTTCCAATTCACCCGGGTATAACGAAACCCAGCTCCTGGAAGAACCGTGCTTCTCACTCTCTGATTCTGAAGGCGGATTCAACTCCCTTAGCTGAGCGAACACCCAGCAGAGCAGTTTGCAAGATACGTGGTTTTTGTGTTATAGACAAAGATTTCCAGATATTTCTTGAATGTCCTGATTTGGCTGGGAAAATGCGTTTTCTACTTCTTCACAGAAAGAATTTAGAAACTTCTGCAAACACACGTCAGTTTAACTCCGTAAGTTAAATGGACACATTGAAGACCGTTCTGTTAGTTAGCTCCGTTTTGGTTTTATAAGCAGATATTTCTCAATATCGCGTTTGTCCCATTCACCCGGGTATAACCAAAAACAGCTCATGGAAGAACCGTGCTTTTCACTCTCTGATTCTGAAGGCGGATTCCACACTCTTAGCTGAGCGAACACCCAGCAGAGCAGTTTGCAAGGTACGTTTTTTTTGTGTTTAAACGGAGATTTCCAGCTATTTGTTGAATGCCTGGATTTGGCTGGGAATATGCGTTTTACACTTCTTCACAGAGTTTAGAAACTCCTGCAAACACACATCAGTTTAACTCCGTACTTTGAATGCACACATTGAAGACCGTTCTGTTAGGTAGCTCCGTTTTAGTTTTAGAACCAGATATTTCTCAATATTTCGTTTGTTCCAATTTACCCAGGTATAACGAAACCCAGCTCCTGGAAGAACCGTGCTTCTCACTCTCTGATTCTGAAGGCTGATTCAACTCCCTTAGCTGAGCGAACATTCAGCAGAACAGTTTGCAACATACTTTCTTATTGTGTTTTAGACGGAGATTTCCAGCTATTTCTTGAATGACTTAATTTGGCTGGGAAAATGCGTTTTCCATTTCTTTCCAGAAAGGGTTTAGAAACTCCTGCAAACACACATCAGTTTAACTCCGTAAGTTAAATGGACACATTGAAGACCGTTCTGTTAGGTAGCTCCGTTTTGGTTATATAAGCAGATATTTTTCAATATCGCGTTTGTCCCATTCACCCAGGTATAACCAAACCCAGCTCCTGGAAGAACCGTGCTTCTCACTCTCTGATTCTGAAGGCGAATTCAACTCCCTTAGCTGAGCGAACACCCAGCAGAGCAGTTTGCAAGATACGTTCTTTTTGTGTTTTAGACGGAGATTTCCAGCTATTTCTTGAATGACTTGATTTGGCTGGGAAAATGCGTTTTCCACTTCTTCACAGAAAGGGTTTAGAAACTCCTGCAAACACACATCAGTTTAACTCCGTACGTTGAATGCAGACATTGAAGACCGTTCTGTTAGGTAGCTCCGTTTTTGTTTTAGAAGCAGATATTTCTCAATATCGCGTTTGTCCCATTCACCCGGGTATAACCAAACACAGCTCATGGAAAAACCGTGCTTCTCACTCTCTGATTCTGAAGGCGGATTCAACTCCCTTAGCTGAACGAACACCCAGCAGAGCAGTTTGCAAGATACCTTCTTATTGTGTTTTAGACGGAAATTTCCAGCTATTTCTTGAATGACTTGATTTGGCTGGGAAAATCCGTTTTCCACTTCTTCACAGAAAGTGTTTAGAAACTCCTGAAAACACACATCAGTTTAACTCCGTAAGTTGAATGGACACATTGAAGACAGTTCTGTTAGGTAGCTCCGTTTTGGTTTTAGAAGCAGATATTTCTCAATATCGCGTTAGTCCCATTCACCCGAGTATAACCAAACACAGCTCATAAAAGAACCGTGCTTCTCACTCTCTGATTCTGAAGGCGGATTCAACTCCCTTAGCTGAGCGAACACCCAGTAGAGCAGTTTGCAAGATACGTTCTTTTTGTGTTTAAACGGAGATTTCCTGCTATTTCTTGAATGCCTGGATTTGGCTGGGAAAATGCGTTTTCCACTTCTTCACAGAAAGGGTTTAGAAACTCCTGCCAACACACATCAGTTTAACTCCGTATGTTGAATGCACACATTGAAGACCCTTGTGTTAGAAAGCTCCGTTTTGGTTGCAGAACCAGATATTTCTCAGTTCCGCGTTTGTTCTAATTCACCCGGGTATAACGAAACCCAATTCCTGGAAGAACAGTGCTTCTCACTCTCTGATTCTGAAGGCGGATTCAACTCCCTTAGCTGAGCGAACACCCAGCAGAGCAGTTTGCAAGATACGTTCTTTTTGTGCTTTAGACGGAGATTTCCAGCTATTTCATGAATGCCTGGATTCGGCTGGGAAAATGCGTTTTCCACTTCTTCACAGAAAGTGTTTAGAAACTCCTGCAAACACACATCAGTCTAACTCCGTAAGTTGAATGCACCCATTGAAGACCGTTCTGTTAGGTAGCTCCGTATTGGTTTTAGAAGCAGATATTTCTCAATACCGCGTTTGTTCCAATTCACCCGGGTATAACGAAACCCAGCTCCTGGAAGAACCGTGCTTCTCACTGATTCTGAAGGCGGATTCAACTCCCTTAGCTGAGCGAACACGCAGCAGAGCAGTTTGCATGATACGTTCTTTTTGTGTTTTAGACGGAGATTTCCTGCTATTTCTTGGATGACTTGATTTGGCTGGGAAATTGCGTTTTCCACTTCTTCACAGAAAGGGTTTAGAAACTCCTGCAAACACACATCAGTTTAACTCCGTAAATTGAATGCACACATTGAAGACCATTTTGGTAGGTAGCTCCGTTTTGGTTTTAGAAGCAGATATTTCTCAATACCCCGTTTGTTCCAATTCACCCGGGTATAACGAAACCCATTACCTGGAAGAACCGTGCTTCTCACTCTCTGATTCTGAAGGCGGATTAGACTCCCTTAGCTGAGCGAACACCCAGCAGAGCAGATTGCAAGATACGTTCTTTTTGTGTTTTAGACGGAGATTTCCAGCAATTTCTTGAATGCCTGGATTTCGCTGGGGAAATGCGTTTTCCACTTCTTCACAGAAAGGGTTTAGAAACTCCGGCAAACACACATCAGTTTATCTCCGTATGTTGAATGTACACATTGAAGACCGTTTGGTTAGGTAGCTCCGTTTTGGTTTTAGAAGCAGATATTTCTCAATACCGCGTTTGTTGCAATTCAACCGGGTATAACGAAACCCAGCTCCTGGAAGAACCGTGCTTCTCACTCTCAGATTCTGAAGGCGGATTCAACTCCCTTAGTTGAGCGAACACCCAGCAGAGCAGTTTGCAAGATACATTCTTTTTGTGTTTTAGACGGATATTTCCTGCTATTTTTTGAATGACTTTATTTGGCTGGGAAAATGCATTTTCCACTTCTTCACAGAAAGGGTTTAGAAACTCCTGCAAACACAGATCAGTTTACCTCCGTCAGTTGAATGCACACATTGAAGACCGTTCTGTTAGGTAGCTCCGTTTTAATTTAAGAAGCAGATATTTCTCAATACCACGTTTGTTCCAATTCACCCAAGTATAACGAAACCAAGCTCCTGGAAGAACCGTGCTTCTCACTCTCTGATTCTGAAGGCGGATTCAACTCCCTTAGCTGAGCGAACACCCAGCAGCGCAGTTTGCAAGGTATGTTCATTTTGTGTTTTAGACGGAGATTTCCAGCTATTTTTGAATGACCTGATTTGGCTGGGAATATGCGTTTTCCACTTCTTCACAGAAAGGGTTTAGAAACTCCTGCAAACACACATCAGTTTAACTTCGTAATTTGAACGGACACATTGAAGACCGTTCTGTTAGGTAGCTCCGTTTTGGTTTTATAAGCAGATATTTCTCAATATCGCGTTTGTCCCGTTCACCCGGGTACAACCAAACACAGCTCATGGGAGAACCGTGCTTCTCACTCTCTGATTCTGAAGACGGATTAAACTCCCTTAGCTGAGCGAACACCCAGCAGAGCAGTTTGCAAGATACGTTCCTTTTGTGTTTAAACGGAGATTTCCAGCTATTTCCTGAATGCCTGGATTTGGCTGGGAAAATGCGTTTTCCACTTCTTCACCGAAAGGGTTTAGAAACTCCTGCAAACACACATCAGTTTAACTCCGTAAGTTGAATGCACACATTGAAGACCGTTCTGTTAGGTAGCTTCGTTTTGGTTTTAGAAGCAGACATTTCTCAATACAGCGTTTGTTCCAATTCACCCGGGTATAACGAAACCCAGCTCCTGGAAGAACCGTCCTTCTCAATCTCTGATTCTGAAGGCGGATTCAACTCCCTTAGCTGAGCGAACACCCGGCACAGCAGTTTGCAAGATACGTTCTTTTTGTGTTATAGACGGAGATTTCCAGATATTTCCTGAATGACCTGATTCGGCTGGGAAAATGCGTTTTCCACTTCTTCACAGAAAAAGTTTAGAAACTTCTGCAAACACAGATCAGTTTAACTCCGTAAGTTAAATGGACACATTGAAGACCGTTCTGTTAGGTAGCTCCGTTTTGATTTTATAAGCAGATATTTCTCAATATCGCGTTTGTCCCATTCACCCGGGTATAAACAAACACAGCTCATAAAAGAACCGTACTTCTCACTCTCTGATTCTGAAGGCGGATTCAACTCCCTTACCTGAGCGAACACCCAGCAGAGGAGTTTGCAAGATACGTTCTTTTTGTGTTTTAGACGGAGATTTCCAGCTATTTCTTGAATGCCTGGATTTGGCTGGGAAAATGAGTTTTCCACTTCTTCACAGAAAGGGTTCAGAAACTCCTGCAAACACACATCAGTTGAACTCCGTAAGTTCAGTGCACACATTGAAGGCCGTTCTGTAAGGTAGCTCCGTTTTTGTTTTAGAAGCAGATATTTCTCAATATCGCGTTTGTCCCATTCACCCGGGTATAACCAAACACAGCTCATGGAAAAACCGTGCTTCTCACTCCCTGATTCTGAAGGCGGATTCAACTCCCTTAGCTGAGCGAACACCCAGCAGAGCAGTTTGCAAGATACCTTCTTATTGTGTTTTAGACGGAGATTTCCAGCTATTTCTTGAATGACTTGATTTGGCTGGGAAAATCCGTTTTCCACTTCTTCACAGAAAGTGTTTAGAAACTCCTGAAAACACACATCAGTTTAACTCCGTAAGTTGAATGGACACATTGAAGACAGTTCTGTTAGGTAGCTCCGTTTTGGTTTTAGAAGCAGATATTTCTCAATATCGCGTTAGTCCCATTCACCCGAGTATAACCAAACACAGCTCATAAAAGAACCGTGCTTCTCACTCTCTGATTCTGAAGGCGGATTCAACTCCCTTAGCTGAGCGAACACCCAGTAGAGCAGTTTGCAAGATACGTTCTTTTTGTGTTTAAACGGAGATTTCCAGCTATTTCTTGAATGCCTGGATTTGGCTGGGAAAATGCGTTTTCCACTTCTTCACAGAAAGGGTTTAGAAACTCCTGCCAACACACATCAGTTTAACTCCGTATGTTGAATGCACACATTGAAGACCCTTGTGTTAGAAAGCTCCGTTTTGGTTTCAGAACCAGATATTTCTCAGTTCCGCGTTTGTTCTAATTCACCCGGGTATAATGAAACCCAATTCCTGGAAGAACAGTGCTTCTCACTCTCTGATTCTGAAGGCGGATTCAACTCCCTTAGCTGAGCGAACACCCAGCAGAGCAGTTTGCAAGATACGTTCTTTTTGTGCTTTAGACGGAGATTTCCAGCTATTTCATGAATGCCTGGATTCCGCTGGGAAAATGCGTTTTCCACTTCTTCACAGAAAGTGTTTAGAAACTCCTGCAAACACACATCAGTCTAACTCCGTAAGTTGAATGCACCCATTGAAGACCGTTCTGTTAGGTAGCTCCGTATTGGTTTTAGAAGCAGATATTTCTCAATACCGCGTTTGTTCCAATTCACCCGGGTATAACGAAACCCAGCTCCTGGAAGAACCGTGCTTCTCACTGATTCTGAAGGCGGATTCAACTCCCTTAGCTGAGCGAACACGCAGCAGAGCAGTTTGCATGATACGTTCTTTTTGTGTTTTAGACGGAGATTTCCTGCTATTTCTTGGATGACTTGATTTGGCTGGGAAATTGCGTTTTCCACTTCTTCACAGAAAGGGTTTAGAAACTCCTGCAAACACACATCAGTTTAACTCCGTAAATTGAATGCACACATTGAAGACCATTTTGGTAGGTAGCTCCGTTTTGGTTTTAGAAGCAGATATTTCTCAATACCCCGTTTGTTCCAATTCACCCGGGTATAACGAAACCCATCTCCTGGAAGAACCGTGCTTCTCACTCTCTGATTCTGAAGGCGGATTAGACTCCCTTAGCTGAGCGAACACCCAGCAGAGCAGATTGCAAGATACGTTCTTTTTGTGTTTTAGACGGAGATTTCCAGCAATTTCTTGAATGCCTGGATTTCGCTGGGAAAATGCGTTTTCCACTTCTTCACAGAAAGGGTTTAGAAACTCCGGCAAACACACATCAGTTTATCTTTGTATGTTGAATGTACACATTGAAGACCGTTTGGTTAGGTAGCTCCGTTTTGGTTTTAGAAGCAGATATTTCGCAATACCGCGTTTGTTGCAATTCAACCGGGTATAACGAAACCCAGCTCCTGGAAGAACCGTGCTTCTCACTCTCAGATTCTGAAGGCGGATTCAACTCCCTTAGTTGAGCGAACACCCAGCAGAGCAGTTTGCAAGATACATTCTTTTTGTGTTTTAGACGGATATTTCCTGCTATTTTTTGAATGACTTTATTTGGCTGGGAAAATGCGTTTTCCACTTCTTCACAGAAAGGGTTTAGAAACTCCTGCAAACACAGATCAGTTTACCTCCGTCAGTTGAATGCACACATTGAAGACCGTTCTGTTAGGTAGCTCCGTTTTAATTTTAGAAGCAGATATTTCTCAATACCACGTTTGTTCCAATTCACCCAAGTATAACGAAACCAAGCTCCTGGAAGAACCGTGCTTCTCACTCTCTGATTCTGAAGGCGGATTCAACTCCCTTAGCTGAGCGAACACCCAGCAGCGCAGTTTGCAAGGTATGTTCATTTTGTGTTTTAGACGGAGATTTCCAGCTATTTTTGAATGACCTGATTTGGCTGGGAATATGCGTTTTCCACTTCTTCACAGAAAGGGTTTAGAAACTCCTGCAAACACACATCAGTTTAACTTCGTAATTTGAACGGACACATTGAAGACCGTTCTGTTAGGTAGCTCCGTTTTGGTTTTATAAGCAGATATTTCTCAATATCGCGTTTGTCCCGTTCACCCGGGTACAACCAAACACAGCTCATGGAAGAACCGTGCTTCTCACTCTCTGATTCTGAAGACGGATTAAACTCCCTTAGCTGAGCGAACACCCAGCAGAGCAGTTTGCAAGATACGTTCCTTTTGTGTTTAAACGGAGATTTCCAGCTATTTCCTGAATGCCTGGATTTGGCTGGGAAAATGCGTTTTCCACTTCTTCACCGAAAGGGTTTAGAAACTCCTGCAAACACACATCAGTTTAACTCCGTAAGTTGAATGCACACATTGAAGACCGTTCTGTTAGGTAGCTTCGTTTTGGTTTTAGAAGCAGACATTTCTCAATACAGCGTTTGTTCCAATTCACCCGGGTATAACGAAACCCAGCTCCTGGAAGAACCGTCCTTCTCAATCTCTGATTCTGAAGGCGGATTCAACTCCCTTAGCTGAGCGAACACCCGGCACAGCAGTTTGCAAGATACGTTCTTTTTGTGTTATAGACGGAGATTTCCAGATATTTCCTGAATGACCTGATTCGGCTGGGAAAATGCGTTTTCCACTTCTTCACAGAAAAAGTTTAGAAACTTCTGCAAACACAGATCAGTTTAACTCCGTAAGTTAAATGGACACATTGAAGACCGTTCTGTTAGGTAGCTCCGTTTTGATTTTATAAGCAGATATTTCTCAATATCGCGTTTGTCCCATTCACCCGGGTATAAACAAACACAGCTCATAAAAGAACCGTACTTCTCACTCTCTGATTCTGAAGGCGGATTCAACTCCCTTACCTGAGCGAACACCCAGCAGAGGAGTTTGCAAGATACGTTCTTTTTGTGTTTTAGACGGAGATTTCCAGCTATTTCTTGAATGCCTGGATTTGGCTGGGAAAATGAGTTTTCCACTTCTTCACAGAAAGGGTTCAGAAACTCCTGCAAACACACATCAGTTCAACTCCGTAAGTGGAGTGCACACATTGAAGGCCGTTCTGTAAGGTAGCTCCGTTTTTGTTTTAGAAGCAGATATTTCTCAATACCGCGTTTGTTCCAATTCACCCGGGTATAACGATACCCAGCTCCTGGAAGAACCGTGCTTTTCACTCTCTGAATCTGAAGGCGGATTCAACTTTCTTAGCTGAGCGAACACCCAGCAGAGAAGTTTGCAAGATACGGTCTTTTTGTGTTTGAGACGGAGATTTCCAGCTATTTCTTGAATTACTTGATTTGGCTGGGAAAATGCGTTTTCCACTTCTTCATAGAAAGGGTTTAGAAACTCCTGCAAACACACATCAGTTTAACTCCGTAAGTTGAATGGACACATTGAAGACCGTTCTGTTAGGTAGCTCCGTTTTGATTCTAGAAGCAGATATTTCTTTATATCGCGTTTCTCCCGTTCACCCGGGTATAACCAAACACAGCTCATGGAAGAACCGTGCTTCTCACTCTCTGTTTCTGAAGGCGGATTCAACTCCCTTAGCTGAGCGAACACCCAGCAGAGCAGTTTGCAAGGTACGTTCCTTTTGTGTTTAAACGGAGATTTCCAGCTATTTCTTGAATGCCTGGATTTGGCTGGGAAAATGCGTTTTCCACTCCTTCACAGAAAGAGTTTAGAAACTCCTGCAAACACACATCAGTTTAACTTTGTAAATTGAATGCACACATTGAAGACCGTTCTGTTAGGTAGCTCCGTTTTGGTTTTAGAAGCAGATATTTCTCAATACCGCGTTTGTTCCAATTCACCCGGGTATAACGAAACACAGCTCCTGGAAGAATCGTGCTTCTCACTCTCTGATTCTGAAGGCAAATTCAACTCCCTTAGCTGAGAGAACACCCAGCACAACAGTTTGCAAGATACGTTCTTATTGTGTATTAGACGGAGATTTCCAGCTATTTCTTGAATGACTTGATTTCCCTGGAAAAATGCGTTTTTCACTTCTTCACGGAAAGGGTTTAGAAACTCCTGCCACCTCACATCAGTTTAACTCCGTACGTTGAATGCACACATTGAAGACCGTTCTGTTAGGTAGCTCCGTTTTGGTTTTAGAAGCAGATATTTCTGAATATCGGGTTTGATCCATTCACCCGGGTATAACCAAACACAGCTCATGTAAACCGTGCTTCTCACTCTCTGATTCTGAAGGCGGATTCAACTCCCTTAGCTGAGCGAACACCCAGCAGAGCAGTTTGCAAGATACGTTCTTTTTGTGTTTTAGACGAAGATTTCCAGCTATTTCTTGAATGCCTGGATTTGGCTGGGAAAATGCGTTTTCCACTTCTTCACAGAAGGGTTTAGAAACTCCTGCAAACACACATCAGTTTAACTTCGTAAGTTGAATGCACACATTGAAGACCGTTCTGTTAGGTAGCTCCGTTTTAATTTTAGAAGCAGATATTTCTCAATACCGCTCCAATGCACCCGGGTATAACGAAACCCAGCACCTGGAAGAACCGTGCTTCTCACTCTCTGATTCTGAAGGCGGATTCAACTCCTTTAGCTGAGCGAACACCCAGCAGAACAGTTTGCAAGATACGTTCTTTTTGTGTTATAGACGGAGATTTCCAGCTATTTCTTGAATGTTTTGATTTGGCTGGGAAAATGCGTTTTCCACTTCTTCACTGAAAGGGTTTAGAAACTCCTGCAAACACACATCAGTTTACCTCCGTAAGTTGAATGCACACATTGAAGACCGTTCTGTTAGGTAGCTCCGGTTTTGTTTTAGAAGCAGATATTTCTCAATACCGCGTTTGTTCCAATGCACCCGGGTATAACGAAACCCAGCTCCTGGAAGAACCGTGCTTCTCACTCTCTGATTCTGAAGGCGGATTCAACTCCCTTAGCTGAGCGAACACCCAGCAGAGGAGTTTGCAAGATACGTTCTTTTTGTGTTATAGACGGAGATTTCCAGATATTTCTTGAATGACCTGATTCGGCTGGGAAAATGCGTTTTCCACTTCTTCACAGAAAAAGTTTAGAAACTTCTGCAAACACACATCAGTTTAACTCCGTAAGTTAAATGGACACATTGAAGACCGTTCTGTTAGGTAGCTCCGTTTTGATTTTATAAGCAGATATTTCTCAATATCGCGTTTGTCCCATTCACCCGGGTATAACCAAACACAGCTCATAAAAGAACCGTACTTCTCACTCTCTGATTCTGAAGGCGGATTCAACTCCCTTACCTGAGCGAACACCCAGCAGAGCAGTTTGCAAGATACGTTCTTTTTGTGTTCAAACGGAGATTTCCAGCTATTTCTTGAATGCCTGGATTTGGCTGGGAAAATGCGTTTTCCACTCCTTCACAGAAAGAATTTAGAAACTCCTGCAAACATACATCAGTTTAACTCCGTAAATTGAATGCACACATTGAAGACCGTTCTGTTAGGTAGCTCCGTTTTGGTTTTAGAAGCAGATATTTCTCAATACCGAGTTTGTTCCTATTCACCCGGGTATAACGAAACCCAGCTCCTGGAAGAACCATGCTTCTCACTCTCTGATTCTGAAGGCGGATTCATTTCCCTTAGCTGAGCGAACACCCAGCAGAGCACTTTGCAAGATATATTCTTTTTCTGTTTTAGACGGAGATTTCCAGCTATTTCTTGAATGACTTGATTTGGCTGGGAAAATGCGTTTTCCACTTCTTCACAGAAAGGGTTTAGAAACTCTTGCAAACACACATCAGTTTATCTCCGTAAATTGAATGCACACATTGAAGACCGTTCTTTTAGGTAGCTCCGTTTTTGTTTTAGTAGCAGATATTTCTCAATACCGCGTTTGTTCCTAATCACCCGGGTATAACGAAACCCAGCTCCTGGAAGAACAGTGCTTCTCACTCTCTGATTCTAAAGGCGGATTCAACTCCCTTAGCTGAGCGAACACCCAGCAGAGCAGTTTGCAAGATACGTTCTTTTTGTGTTTTAGACGGAGATTTCACGCTATTTCTTGAATGCCTGGATTTGGCTGTGAAAATGCGTTTTCCACTTCTTCACAGAAAGGGTTTAGAAACTCCTGCAAACACACATCAGTTTAACTCCGTAAGTTGAATGCAAACATTGAAGACCGTTCTGTTAGGTAGCTCCGTTTCGGTTTTAGAAGCAGATATTTCTCAATACCGCGTTTGTTCCAATTCACAAGGGTATAAAGAAACCCAGCTCCTGGAAGAACAGTGCTTCTCACTCTCTGATTCTGAAGGCGGATTCAACTCCCTTATCTGAGCGAACACCCAGCAGAGCAGTTTGCAAGATACGTTTTTTTTGTGTTTTAGACGGAGATTTCCAGCTATTTTTTGAATGACTCGATTTGGCTGGGAAAATGCGTTTTCCACTTTTTCACAGAAAGGGTTTAGAAACTCCTGCAAACAGACATCAGTTTAACTCCCTACGTTGAATGCACACTTTGAAGACCGTTCTTTTAGGTAGCTCCGTTTTGGTTTTAGAAGCAGATATTTCTCAATACCGCGTTTGTTCCAATTCACCCGGGTATAACGAAACACAGCTCCTGGAAGAACCGTGCTTATCACTCTCTGATTCTGAAGGCAAATTCAACTCCCTTAGCTGAGAGAACACCCAGCACAACAGTTTGCAAGATACGTTCTTATTGTGTTTTAGACGGAGATTTCCAGCTATTTCTTGAATGACTTGATTTCCATGGGAAAATGCGTTTTTCACTTCTTCACGGAAAGTGTTTAGAAACTCCTGCCTACTCACATCAGTTTAACTCCGTACGTTGAATGCACACATTGAAGACCGTTCTGTTAGGTAGCTCCGTTTTGGTTTTAGAAGCAGATATTTCTGAATATCGGGTTTGATCCATTAACCCGGGTATAACCAAACACAGCTCATGTAAACCGTGCTTCTCACTCTCTGATTCTGAAGGCGGATTCAACTCCCTTAGCTGACCGAACACCCAGTAGAGCAGTTTGCAAGATACGTTCTTTTTGTGTTTTAGACGAAGATTTCCAGCTATTTCTTGAATGCCTGGATTTGGCTGGGAAAATGCGTTTTCCACTTCTTCACAGAAGGGTTTAGAAACTCCTGCAAACACACATCAGTTTAACTCCGTAAGTTGAATGCACACATTGAAGACCGTTCTGTTAGGTAGCTCCGTTTTAATTTTAGAAGCAGATATTTCTCAATACCGCTCCAATGTACCCGGGTATAACGAAACCCAGCACCTGGAAGAACCGTGCTTCTCACTCTCTGATTCTGAAGGCGGATTCAACTCCCTTAGCTGAGCGAACACCCAGCAGAACAGTTTGCAAGATACGTTCTTTTTGTGTTATAGACGGAGATTTCCAGCTATTTCTTGAATGTTTGGATTTGGCTGGGAAAATGCGTTTTCCACTTCTTCACTGAAAGGGTTTAGAAACTCCTGCAAACACACATCAGTTTACCTCCGTAAGTTGAATGCACACATTGAAGACCGTTCTGTTAGGTAGCTCCGGTTTTGTTTTAGAAGCAGATAGTTCTCAATACCGCGTTTGTTCCAATGCACCCGGGTATAACGAAACCCAGCTCCTGGAAGAACCGTGCTTCTCACTCTCTGATTCTGAAGGCGGATTCAACTCCCTTAGCTGAGCGAACACACAGCAGAGCAGTTTGCAAGATACGTTCTTTTTGTGTTTTAGACGGAGATTTCCAGCTATTTCTTGAATGACTGGATTTGGCTGGGAAAATGCGTTTTCCACTTCTTCACAGAAAGGGTTTAGAAACTCCTGCAAACACACATCAGTTTAACTCCGTAATTTGAATGCACACATTGAAGACCGTTCGGTTAGGTAGCTCCGTTTTGGTTTTAGAAGCAGATATTTCTCAATACCGCGTTTGTTCCAATTCACCCGGGTAAAACGAAACCCAGCTCCTGGAAGAACCGTGCTTCTCACTCTCTGATTCTTAAGGCGGATTCAACTCCCTTAGCTGAGCGAACACCCAGCAGAGCAGTTTGCAAGATACGTTCTTTTTGTGTTTTAGACGGAGATTTCCAGCTATTTCTTGAATGCCTGGATTTGGCTGGGAAAATGCGTTTTCGACTTCTTCACAGAAAGGGTTTAGAAACTCCTGCAAACACACATCAGTTTAACTCCGTAAGTTGAATGCACACATTGAAGACCGTTCTGTTAGGTAGCTCCGTTTTGGTTTTAGAAGCAGATATTTCTCAATAACGCGTTTGTTCGAATTCACCCGCGTATAACGAAACCCAGCTCCTGGAAGAACCGTGCTTCTCACTCTCTGATTCTGAAGGCGTATGCAACTCCCTTAGCTGAGCGAACACCCAGCAGATCAGTTTGCAAGATACGTTCTTTTTGTGTTTTAGACGGAGATTTCCAACTATTTCTTGAATGCCTGGATTTGGCTGGGAAAATGTGTTTTCCACTTCTTCACAGAAAGGGTTTAGAAACTCCTGCAAACACACATCAGTTTAACTCCGTAAGTTGAATGCACACATTGAAGTCCGTTCTGTTAGGTAGCTCCGTTTTGGTTTTAGAAGCAGATATTTCTCAATACCGCGTTTGTTCCAATTCACCAGGGTATAACGAAACCCAGCTCCTGGAAGAACCATGCTTCTCACTCTCTGATTCTGAAGGCGGATTCAATTCCCTTAGCTGAGCGAACACCCAGCAGAGCACTTTGCAAGATATATTCTTTTTCTGTTTTAGACGGAGATTTCCAGCTATTTCTTGAATGACTTGATTTGGCTGGGAAAATGCGTTTTCCACTTCTTCACAGAAAGGGTTTAGAAACTCTTGCAAACACACATCAGTTTATCTCCGTAAATTGAATGCACACATTGAAGACCGTTCTTTTAGGTAGCTCCGTTTTTGTTTTAGTAGCAGATATTTCTCAATACCGCGTTTGTTCCTAATCACCCGGGTATAACGAAACCCAGCTGCTGGAAGAACAGTGCTTCTCACTCTCTGATTCTAAAGGCGGATTCAACTCCCTTAGCTGAGCGAACACCCAGCAGAGCAGTTTGCAAGATACGTTCTTTTTGTGTTTTAGACGGAGATTTCACGCTATTTCTTGAATGCCTGGATTTGGCTGGGAAAATGCGTTTTCCACTTCTTCACAGAAAGGGTTTAGAAACTCCTGCAAACACACATCAGTTTAACTCCGTAAGTTGAATGCACACATTGAAGACCGTTTAGTTAGGTAGCTCCGTTTCGGTTTTAGAAGCAGATATTTCTCAATACCGCGTTTGTTCCAATTCACAAGGGTATAAAGAAACCCAGCTCCTGGAAGAACAGTGCTTCTCACTCTCTGATTCTGAAGGCGGATTCAACTCCCTTATCTGAGCGAACACCCAGCAGAGCAGTTTGCAAGATACGTTTTTTTGTGTTTTAGACGGAGATTTCCAGCTATTTTTTGAATGACTCGATTTGGCTGGGAAAATGCGTTTTCCACTTCTTCACAGAAAGGGTTTAGAAACTCCTGCAAACAGACATCAGATTAACTCCCTACGTTGAATGCACACTTTGAAGACCGTTCTGTTAGGTAGCTCCGTTTTGGTTTTAGATGCAGATATTTCTCAATACCGCGTTTGTTCCAATTCACCCGGGTATAACGAAACCCAGCTACTGGAAGAACCGTGCTTCTCACTCTCTGATTCTGAAGGCAAATTCAACTCCCTTAGCTGAGGGAACACCCAGCAGAGCAGTTTGCAAGATACGTTCTTTTTGTGTTTTAGACGGAGATTTCCAGCAATTTCTTGAATGACTTGATTTGGCTGGGAAAATGCGTTTTCCACTTATTCACAGAAAGGATTTAGAAACTCCTGCAAACACACATCAGTTCAACTCCGTAAGTTGAATGGACACATTGAAGACCGTTCTGTTAGGTAGCTCCGTTTTGGTTTTAGAAGCAGATATTTCTCAATATCGCGTTTGTCCCATCCTCCCGGGTATAACCAAACACAGCTCATGGAAAAACCGTGCTTCTCACTCTCTGATTCTGAAGGCGGATTCAACTCCCTTAGCTGAGCGAACACCCAGCAGAGCAGTTTGCAAGGTACGTTCCTTTTGTGTTTAAACGGAGATTTCCAGCTATTTCTTGAATGCCTGGATTTGGCTGCGAAAATGCGTTTTCCACTTCTTCACAGAAAGGGTTTAGAGAGTCCTGCAAACACACATCAGTTTAACTCCGTAAGTTGAATGCACACATTGAAGACTGTTCTGTTAGGTAGCTCCGTTTTGGTTTTAGAAGCAGATATTTCTCAATACCGCGTTTGTTTTAATGCACCCGGGTATAACGAAACCCAGCTGCTGGAAGAACCGTGCTTCTCACTCTCTGATTCTGAAGGCGGATTCAACTTCCTTAGCTGAGCGAACACCCAGCAGAGCAGGTTGCAAGATACGTTCTTTTTGTGTTTTAGACGGAGATTTCCAGATATTTCTTGAATGCCTGGATTTGGCTGGGAAAATGCGTTTTCCACTTCTTCACAGAAAGTGTTTAGAAACGCCTGCAAACACACATCAGTTTACCTTCGTAAGTTGAATGCACACATTGAAGACCGTTCTGTTAGGTAGCTCCGTTTTGGTTTTAGAAGCAGATATTACTCAATACCGCGTTTGTTCCAATGCACCCGGGTATAACGAAACCCAGCTCCTGGAAGAATCGTGCTTCTCACTCTCTGATTCTGAAGGCGGATTCAACTTTCTTAGCTGAGCGAACACCCAGCAGAGGAGTTTCCAAGATACGTTCTATTTGTGTTTTAGACGGAGATTTCCAGCTATTTCTTGAATGCCTGGATTTGGCTGGGAAAATGCGTTTTCCACTTCTTCACAGAAAGGGTTTAGAAACTCCTGCAAACACACATCAGTTTAACTCCGTAAGTTGAATGCACACATTGAAGACCGTTCTGTTAGGTAGCTCCGTTTTGGTTTTAGAAGCAGATATTTCTCAATAACGCGTTTGTTCGAATTCACCCGCGTATAACGAAACCCAGCTCCTGGAAGAACCGTGCTTCTCACTCTCTGATTCTGAAGGCGTATGCAACTCCCTTAGCTGAGCGAACACCCAGCAGATCAGTTTGCAAGATACGTTCTTTTTGTGTTTTAGACGGAGATATCCAGCTATTTCTTGAATGCCTGGATTTGGCTGGGAAAATGTGTTTTCCACTTCTTCACAGAAAGGGTTTAGAAACTCCTGCCAACACACATCAGTTTAACTTTGTAAGTTGAATGCACACATTGAAGACCGTTCTGTTAGGTAGCTTTGTTTTGGTTTTAGAAGCAGATATTTCTCAATACCGTGTTTGTTCCATTTGACCCGGGTATAACGAAACCCAGCTCCTGGAAGAACCGTGCTACTCACTCTGATTCTGAAGGCGGATTCAACTCCCTTTGCTGAGCGAACACCCAGCAAAGCAGTTGGCAAAATACGTTCTTTTTGTGTTTTTGACGGAGATTTCCAGCTATTTCTTGAATGCCTGGATTTGGCTGGGAAAATGCGTTTTCCACTTCTTCACAGAAAGGGTTTAGAAACTCCTGCAAACACACATCAGTTTAACTCCGTAAGTTGAATGCACACATTGAAGACCGTTCTGTTAGGTAGCTCCGTTTTGGTTTTAGAAGCAGATATTTCTCAATACCGCGTTTGTTTTAATTCACCCGGGTATAACGAAACCCAGCTCCTGGAAGAATCGTGCTTCTCACTCTCTGATTCTGAAGGCGGATTCAACTCCCTTAGCTGAGCGAACACCCAGCAGAGCAGTTTGCAAGATACGTTCTTTTTGTGTTTTAGACAGAGATTTTCAGCTATTTCTTGAATGCCTGGATTTGGCTGAAAAAATGTGTTTTCCACTTCTTCACAGAAAGGGTTTAGAAACTCCTGCAAACACACATCAGTTTAACTTTGTAAGTTGAATGCACACATTGAAGACCGTTCTGTTAGGTAGCTCCGTTTTGGTTTTAGAAGCAGATATTTCTCAATACCGCGTTTGTTCCAATTCACCCGCGTATAACGAAACCCAGCTCCTGGAAGAACCGTGCTTCTCACTCTCTGATTCTGAAGGCGGATTCAACTCCCTTAGCTGAGCGAACACCCAGCAGAGCAGTTTGCAAGATACGTTCTTTTTGTGTTTTAGACGGAGATTTCCAGCTATTTCTTGAATGACTGGATTTGGCTGGGAAAATGCATTTTCCACTTCTTCACAGAAAGGGTTTAGAAACTCCTGCAAACACACATCAGTTTAACTCCGTAAGTTGAATGCACACATTGAAGACCGTTCTGTTAGGTAGCTCCGTTTTGGTTTTAGAAGCAGATATTTCTCAATACCGCGTTTGTTCCAATTCACACGGGTATAACGAAACCCAGCTCCTGGAAGAACCGTGCTTCTCACTCTCTGATTCTGAAGGCGGATTCAACTTTCTTAGCTGACAGAACACCCAGCAGACCAGTTTGCAAGATACGTTCTTTTTGTGTTTTAGACGGAGGTTTCCAGCTATTTCTTGAATGCCTGGATTTGGCTGGGAAAATGCGTTTTCCACTTCTTCACAGAAAGGGTTTAGAAACTCCTGCAAACACACATCAGTTTAACTCCGTAAGTTGAATGCACACATTGAAGACCGTTCTGTTAGGTAGCTTCGTTTTGGTTTTAGAAGCAGATATTTCTCTATACCGCGTTTGTTCCAATTCACCCGGGTATAACGAAACCCAGCTCCTGGAAGTACCGTGCTTCTCACTCTCTGATTCTGAAGGCGGATTCAACTCCCTTAGCTGAGCGAACACCCAGCAGAGCAGTTTGCAAGATACGTTCTTTTTTTGTTTTAGACGGAGATTTCCAGCTATTTCTTGAATGCCTGGATTTGGCTGGGAAAATGCGTTTTCCACTTCTTCACAGAAAGGGTTTAGAAACTCCTGCAAACACACATCAGTTTAACTCCGTAAGTTGAATGCACACATTGAAGACCGTTCTGTTAGGTAGCTCCGTTTTGGTTTTAGAAGCAGATATTTCTCAATACCGCGTTTGCTCCAATTCACCCAGGTATAACGAAACCAAGCTCCTGGAAGAACCGTGCTTCTCACTCTCTGATTCTGAATGCGGATTCAACTCCCTTAGCTGAGCGAACACCCAGCAGAGCAGTTTGCAAGATATGTTCTTTTTGTGTTTCAGACGGAGATTTCCAGCTATTTCTTGAATGCCTGGATTTGGCTGGGAAAATGCGTTTTCCACTTCTTCACAGAAAGGGTTTAGAAACTCCTGCAAACACACATCAGTTTAACTCCGTAAGTTGAATGCACACATTGAAGACCGTTCTGTTAGGTAGCTCCGTTTTGGTTTTAGAAGCAGATATTTCTCAATACCGCGTTTGTTCCAATGCACTTGGGTATAACGAAACCCAGCTCCTGGAAGAACCGTGCTTCTCACTCTCTGATTTTGAAAGCGGATTCAACTCCCTTAGCTGAGCGAACACCCAGCAGAGCAGTTTGCAAGATACGTTCTTTTTGTGTTTTAGACGGAGATTTCCAGCTATTTCTTGAATGCCTGGATTTGGCTAAGAAAATGCATTTTCCACTTCTTCACAGAAAGGGTTTAGAAACTCCTGCAAACGCACATCAGTTTAACTCCGTAAGTTGAATGCACACATTGAAGACCGTTCTGTTAGGTAGCTCCGTTTTGGTTTTAGAAGCAGATATTTCTCAATACCGTGTTTATTCCAATTCACCCGGGTATAACGAAACCCAGCTCCTGGAAGAACCGTGCTTCTCACTTTCTGATTCTGAAGGCGGATTCAACTTCCTTAGCGGAGCGAACACCCAGCAGAGCAGTGTGCAAGATACGTTCTTTTTGTATTTTAGACGGAGATTTCCAGCTATATGTTGAATGCCTGGATTTGGCTGGGAATATGCGTTTTCCACTTCTTCACAGAAAGGGTTTAGAAACTCCTGCAAACACACATCAATTTAACTCCGTAAGTTGAATGCACACATTGAAGACCGTTCTGTTAGGTAGCTCCGTTTTGGTTTTAGAAGCAGATATTTCTCAATACCGCGTTTGTTCCAATTCACCCGGGTATAACGAAACCCAGCTCCTGGAAGAACCGTGCTTCTCACTCTCTGATTCTGAAGGCGGATTCAACTCCCTTAGCTGAGCGAACACCCAGCAGAGCAGTTTGCAAGATACGTTCTATTTGTGTTTTAGACGGCTATATCCAGCTATTTCTTGAATTACTTGATTTGGCTGGGAAAATGCGTTTTCCACTTCTTCACAGAAAGGGTTTAGAAACTCCTGCAAACACACATCAGTTTAACTCCGTAAGTTGAATGCACACATTGAAGACCGTTCTGTTAGGTAGCTCCGTTTTGGTTTTAGAAGCAGATATTTTTCAATACCGCGTTTGTTCCAATTCACCCGGGTATAACGAAACCCAGCTCCTGGAAGAACCGTGCTTCTCACTCTCTGATTCTGAAGGCGAATTCAACTCCCTTAGCTCAGCGAACACCCAGCAGAGCAGTTTGCAAGATACATTCTTTTTGTGTTTTAGACGGAGATTTCCAGCTATTTCTTGAATGACTTGATTTGGCTGGGAAAATGCGTTTTTTACTTCTTCACAGAAAGGGTTTAGAATCTGCTGCAAACACACATCAGTTTAACTCCGTAAGTTGAATGCACACATTGAAGACCGTTCTGTTAGGTAGCTCCGTTTTGGTTTTAGAAGCAGATATTTCTCAATACCGCGTTTGTTCCAATTCACCCGGGTATAACGAAACCCACCTCCTGGAAGAACCGTGCTTCTCACTCTCTGATTCTGAAGGCGGATTCAACTCCCTTACCTGAGCGAACACCCAGCAGAGCAGTTTGCAAGATACGTTCTATTTGTGTTTTAGACGGATATATCCAGCTATTTCTTGAATGACTTGATTTGGCTGGGAAAATGCGTTTTCCACTTCTTCACAGAAAGGGTTTAGAAACTCCTGCAAACACACATCAGTTTAACTCCATAAGTTGAATGCACACATTGAAGACCGTTCTGTTAGGTAGCTCCGTTATGGTTTTAGAAGCAGATATTTCTCAATACCTCGTTTGTTCCAATTCACCCGGGTATAACGAAACCCAGCTCCTGGAAGAACCGTGCTTCTCACTCTCTGATTCTGAAGGCGGATTCAACTCCCTTAGCTGAGCGAACACCCTGCAGAGCAGTTTGCAAGATACGTTCTTTTTGTGTTTTAGACATAGATTTCCAGCTATTTCTTGAATGACTTGATTTGGCTGGGAAAATGCGTTTTCCACTTCTTCACAGAAAGGGTTTAGAAACTCCTGCAAACACACATCAGTTTAACTCCGTAAGTTGTATGCACACATTGAAGACCGTTCTGTTAGGTAGCTCCGTTTTGGTTTTAGAAGCAGATATTTCTCAATACCGCCTTTGTTCCAATTCACCCGGGTATAACGAAACCCAGCTCCTGGAAGAACCGTGCTTCTCACTCTCTGATTCTGAAGGCGGATTCAACTCATTTAGCTGAGCGAACACCCAGCAGAGCAGTTTGCAAGATACGTTCTTTTTGTGTTTTAGACGGAGATTTCCAACTATTTTTTGAATGACTTGATTTGGCTGGGAAAATGCGTTTTCCACTTCTTCACAGAAAGGGTTTAGAAACTCCTGCAAAGCACATCAGTTTAACTCCGTAAGTTGAATGCACACATTGAAGACCGTTCTGTTAGGTAGCTCCTTTTTGGTTTCAGAAGCAGATATTTCTCAATACCGCGTTTGTTCCAATGCACCCGGGTATAACGAAACCCAGCTCCTGGAAGAACCGTGCTTCTCACTCTTTGATTCTGAAGGCCGATTCAACTCCCTTAGCTGAGCGAACACCCAGCAGAGCAGTTTGCAAGATACGTTCTTTTTGTGTTTTAGACGGAGATTTCAAGCTATTTCTTGAATGCCTGGATTTGGCTGGGAAAATGTGTTTTCCACTTCTTCACAGAAAGGGTTTAGACACTCCTGCAAGCGCACATCAGTTTAACTCCGTAAGTTGAATGCACACATTGAAGACCGTTCTGTTAGGTAGCTCCGTTTTGGTTTTAGAAGCAGATATTTCTCAATACCGCGTTTGTTCCAATGCACCCGGGTATAACGAAACCCAGCTCCTGGAAGAACCGTGCTTCTCACTCTCTGATTCTGAAGGCGGATTCAACTCCCTTAGCTGAGCGAACACCCAGCAGAGCAGTTTGCAAGATACGTTCTTTTTGTGTTTTAGACGGAGATTTCCATCTATTTCTTGAATGCCTGGATTTGGCTGGGAAAATGCGTTTTCCACTTCTTCACAGAAAGGGTTTAGAAACTCCTGCAAACACACATCAGTTTAACTCCGTAAGTTGAATGCACACATTGAAGACCGTTCTGTTAGGTAGCTCCGTTTTGGTTTTAGAAGCAGATATTTCTCAATACCGCGTTTATTCCAATTCACCCGGGTATAACGAAACCCAGCTCCTGGAAGAACCGTGCTTCTCACTCTCTGATTCTGAAGGCGGATTCAACTCCCTTAGCTGAGCGAACACCCAGCAGAGCAGTTTGCAAGATACGTTCTTTTTGTATTTTAGACGGAGATTTCCAGCTATATGTTGAATGCCTGGATTTGGCTGGGAATATGCGTTTTCCACTTCTTCACAGAAAGGGTTTAGAAACTCCTGCAAACACACATCAGTTTACCTCTGTAATTTGAATGCAAACATTGAAGACCGTGCTGTTAGGTAGCTCCGTTTTTGTTTTAGAAGCAGATATTTCTCAATACCGCGTTTGTTCCAATTCACCCGGGTATAACGAAACCCAGCTTTTGGAAGAACCGTGCTTCTCACTCTCTGATTCTGAAGGCGGATTCAACTCCCTTAGCTTACCGAACACCCAGCAGAGCAGTTTGGAAGATACGTTCTATTTGTGTTTTAGACGGATATATCCAGCTATTTCTTGAATGACTTGATTTGGCTGGGAAAATGCGTTTTCCACTTCTTCACAGAAAGGGTTTAGAAACTCCTGCAAACACACATCAGTTTAACTCCGTAAGTTGAATGCACACATTGAAGACCGTTCTGTTAGGTAGCTCCGTTTTGGTTTAAGAAGCAGATATTTTTCAATACCGCGTTTGTTCCAATTCACCCGGGTATAACGAAACCCAGCTCCTGGAAGAACCGTGCTTCTCACTCTCTGATTCTGAAGGCGAATTCAACTCCCTTAGCTCAGCGAACACCCGGCAGAGCAGTTTGCAAGATACGTTCTTTTTGTGTTTTAGACGGAGATTTCCAGCTATTTCTTGAATGACTTGATTTGGCTGGGAAAATGCGTTTTCCACTTCTTCACAGAAAGGGTTTAGAAACTGCTGCAAACACACATCAGTTTAACTCAGAAAGTTGAATGCACACATTGAAGACCGTTCTGTTAGGTAGCTCCGTTTTGGTTTTAGAAGCAGATATTTCTCAATACCGCGTTTGTTCCAATTCACCCGGGTATAACGAAACCCAGCTCCTGGAAGAACCGTGCTTCTCACTCTCTGATTCTGAAGGCGGATTCAACTCCCTTAGCTGAGCGAACACCCAGCAGAGCAGTTTGCAAGATACGTTCTATTTTTGTTTTAGACGGATATATCCAGCTATTTCTTGAATGACTTGATTTGGCTGGGAAAATGCGTTTTCCACTTCTTCACAGAAAGGGTTTAGAAACTCCTGCAAACACACATCAGTTTAACTCCGTAAGTTGAATGCACACATTGAAGACCGTTCTGTTAGGTAGCTCCGTTTTGGTTTTAGAAGCAGATATTTGTCAATACCGCGTTTGTTCCAATTCACCCGGGTATAACGAAACCCAGCTCCTGGAAGAACCGTGCTTCTCACTCTCTGATTCTGAAGGCGGATTCAACTCCCTTAGCTGAGCGAACACCCTGCAGAGCAGTTTGCAAGATACGTTCTTTTTGTGTTTTAGACATAGATTTCCAGCTATTTCTTGAATGACTTGATTTGGCTGGGAAAATGCGATTTCCACTTCTTCACAGAAAGGGTTTAGAAACTCCTGCAAACACACATCAGTTTAACTCCATAAGTTGTATGCACACATTGAAGACCGTTCTGTTAGGTAGCTTTGTTTTGGTTTTAGAAGCAGATATTTCTCAATACCGCGTTGGTTCCAATTCACTTGGGTATAACGAAACCCAGCTCCTGGAAGAACCGTGCTTCTCACTCTCTGATTCTGAAGGCGGATTCAACTCCCTTAGCTGAGCGAACACCCAGCAGAGCAGTTTGCAAGATACGTTCTTTTTGTGTTTTAGACGGAGATTTCCAGGTATTTCTTGAATGCCTGGATTTCGCTGGGAAAATGCGTTTTCCACTTCTTCACAGAAAGGGTTTAGAAACTCCTGCAAACGCACATCAGTTTAACTCCGTAAGTTGAATGCACACATTGAAGACCGTTCTGTTAGGTAGCTCCGTTTTGGTTTTAGAAGCAGATATTTCTCAATACCGCGTTTGTTTCAATTCACCCGGGTATAACGAAACCCAGCTCCTGGAAGAACCGTGCTTCTCACTCTCTGATTCTGAAGGCGGATTCAACTCCCTTAGCTGAGCGAACACCCAGCAGAGCAGTTTGCAAGATACGTTCTTTTTGTGTTTTAGACGGAGATTTCCATCTATTTCTTGAATGCCTGGATTTGGCTGAAAAAATGCGTTTTCCACTTCTTCACAGAAAGGGTTTAAAAACTCCTGCAAACACACATCAGTTTAACTCCGTAAGTTGAATGCACACATTGAAGACCGTTCTGTTAGGTAGCTCCGTTTTGGTTTTAGAAGCAGATATTTCTCTATACCGCGTTTGTTCCAATGCACCCGGGTATAAAGAAACCCAGCTCCTGGAAGAACCGTGCTTCTCACTCTCTGATTCTGAAGGCAGATTAAACTCCCTTAGCTGAGCGAACACCCAGCAGAGGAGTTTGCAAGATACGTTCTTTTTGTGTTTTAGACGGAGATTTCCAGCTATATCTTGAATGCCTGGATTTGGCCTGGAAAATGCGTTTTCCACTTCTTCACAGAAAGGGTTTAGAAACTCCTGCAAACACACATCAGTTTACCTCCGTAAGTTGAATGCACACATTGAAGGCCGTTCTGCTAGGTAGCTCCGTTTTGGTTTCAGAAGCAGATATTTCTCAATACCGCGTTTGTTCCAATGCACCCTGGTATAACGAAATCCAGCTCCTGGAAGAACCGTGCTTCTCACTCTCTGATTCTAAAGGCGGATTCAACTCCCTTAGCTGAGCGAACACCCAGCAGAGCAGTTTGCAAGATACGTTCTTTTTGTGTTTTAGACGGAGATTTCCAGGTATTTCTTGAATGCCTGGATTTAGCTGGGAAAATGCGTTTTCCATTTCTTCACAGAAAGGGTTTAGAAACTCCTGCAAACGCACATCAGTTTAACTCCGTATGTTGAATGCACACATTGAAGACCGTTCTGTTAGGTAGCTCCGTTTTGGTTTTAGAAGCAGATATTTCTCAATACCGCGTTTGTTCCAATTCACCCGGGTATAACGAAACCCAGCTCCTGGAAGAACCGTGCTTCTCACTCTCTGATTCTGAAGGCGGATTCAACTCCCTTAGATGAGCGAACACCCAGCAGAGCAGTTTGCAAGATACGTTCTTTTTGTATTTTAGACAAAGATTTCCAGCTATATCTTTAATGCCTGGATTTGGCTGGGAATATGCGTTTTCCACTTCTTCACATAAAGGGTTTAGAAACTTCTGCAAAAGCACATCAGTTTAACTCCGTAAGTTGAATGCACACATTGAAGACCGTTCTGTTAGGTAGCTCCGTTTTGGTTTTAGAAGCAGATATTTCTCAATACCGCCTTTGTTCCAATTCACCCGGGTATAACGAAACCCAGCTCCTGGAAGAACCGTGCTTCTCACTCTCTGATTCTGAAGGCGGATTCAACTCATTTAGCTGAGCGAACACCCAGCAGAGCAGTTTGCAAGATACGTTCTTTTTGTGTTTTAGACGGAGATTTCCAGCTATTTCTTGAATGACTTGATTTGGCTGGGAAAATGCGTTTTCCACTTCTTCACAGAAAGGGTTTAGAAACTCCTGCAAAGCACATCAGTTTAACTCCGTAAGTTGAATGCACACATTGAAGACCGTTCTGTTAGGTAGCTCCGTTTTGGTTTCAGAAGCAGATATTTCTCAATACCGCGTTTGTTCCAATGCACCCGGGTATAACGAAACCCAGCTCCTGGAAGAACCGTGCTTCTCACTCTTTGATTCTGAAGGCCGATTCAACTCCCTTAGCTGAGCGAACACCCAGCAGAGCAGTTTGCAAGATACGTTCTTTTTGTGTTTTAGACAAAGATTTCAAGCTATTTCTTGAATGCCTGGATTTGGCTGGGAAAATGTGTTTTCCACTTCTTCACAGAAAGGGTTTAGACACTCCTGCAAGCGCACATCAGTTTAACTCCGTGAGTTGAATGCACACATTGAAGACCGTTCTGTTAGGTAGCTCCGTTTTGGTTTTAGAAGCAGATATTTCTCAATACCGCGTTTGTTTTAATTCACCCGGGTATAACGAAACCCAGCTCCTGGAAGAACCGTGCTTCTCACTCTCTGATTCTGAAGGCGGATTCAACTCCCTTAGCTGAGCGAACACCCAGCAGAGCAGTTTGCAAGATACGTTCTTTTTGTGTTTTAGACGGAGATTTCCATCTATTTCTTGAATGCCTGGATTTGGCTGGGAAAATGCGTTTTCCACTTCTTCACAGAAAGGGTTTAGAAACTCCTGCAAACACACATCAGTTTAACTCCGTAAGTTGAATGCACACATTGAAGACCGTTCTCTTAGGTAGCTCCGTTTTGGTTTTAGAAGCAGATATTTCTCAATACCGCGTTTATTACAATTCACCCGGGTATAACGAAACCCAGCTCCTGGAAGAACCGTGCTTCTCACTCTCTGATTCTGAAGGCGGATTCACCTCCCTTAGCTGAGCGAACACCCAGCAGAGCAGTTTGCAAGATACGTTCTTTTTGTATTTTAGACGGAGATTTCCAGCTATATGTTGAATGCCTGGATTTGGCTGGGAATATGCGTTTTCCACTTCTTCACAGAAAGGGTTTAGAAACTCCTGCAAACACACATCAGTTTACCTCTGTAATTTGAATGCAAACATTGAAGACCGTGCTGTTAGGTAGCTCCGTTTTTGTTTTAGAAGCAGATATTTCTCAATACCGCGTTTGTTCCAATTCACCCGGGTATAACGAAACCCAGCTTTTGGAAGAACCGTGCTTCTCACTCTCTGATTCTGAAGGCGGATTCAACTCCCTTAGCTTACCGAACACCCAGCAGAGCAGTTTGCAAGATACGTTCTATTTGTGTTTTAGACGGATATATCCAGCTATTTCTTGAATGACTTGATTTGGCTGGGAAAATGCGTTTTCCACTTCTTCACAGAAAGGGTTTAGAAACTCCTGCAAACACACATCAGTTTAACTCCGTAAGTTGAATGCACACATTGAAGACCGTTCTGTTAGGTAGCTCCGTTTTGGTTTAAGAAGCAGATATTTTTCAATACCGCGTTTGTTCCAATTCACCCGGGTATAACGAAACCCAGCTCCTGGAAGAACCGTGCTTCTCACTCTCTGATTCTGAAGGCGAATTCAACTCCCTTAGCTCAGCGAACACCCGGCAGAGCAGTTTGCAAGATACGTTCTTTTTGTGTTTTAGACGGAGATTTCCAGCTATTTCTTGAATGACTTGATTTGGCTGGGAAAATGCGTTTTCCACTTCTTCACAGAAAGGGTTTAGAAACTGCTGCAAACACACATCAGTTTAACTCAGAAAGTTGAATGCACACATTGAAGACCGTTCTGTTAGGTAGCTCCGTTTTGGTTTTAGAAGCAGATATTTCTCAATACCGCGTTTGTTCCAATTCACCCGGGTATAACGAAACCCAGCTCCTGGAAGAACCGTGCTTCTCACTCTCTGATTCTGAAGGCGGATTCAACTCCCTTAGCTGAGCGAACACCCAGCAGAGCAGTTTGCAAGATACGTTCTATTTTTGTTTTAGACGGATATATCCAGCTATTTCTTGAATGACTTGATTTGGCTGGGAAAATGCGTTTTCCACTTCTTCACAGAAAGGGTTTAGAAACTCCTGCAAACACACATCAGTTTAACTCCGTAAGTTGAATGCACACATTGAAGACCGTTCTGTTAGGTAGCTCCGTTTTGGTTTTAGAAGCAGATATTTGTCAATACCGCGTTTGTTCCAATTCACCCGGGTATAACGAAACCCAGCTCCTGGAAGAACCGTGCTTCTCACTCTCTGATTCTGAAGGCGGATTCAACTCCCTTAGCTGAGCGAACACCCTGCAGAGCAGTTTGCAAGATACGTTCTTTTTGTGTTTTAGACATAGATTTCCAGCTATTTCTTGAATGACTTGATTTGGCTGGGAAAATGCGATTTCCACTTCTTCACAGAAAGGGTTTAGAAACTCCTGCAAACACACATCAGTTTAACTCCATAAGTTGTATGCACACATTGAAGACCGTTCTGTTAGGTAGCTTTGTTTTGGTTTTAGAAGCAGATATTTCTCAATACCGCGTTTGTTCCAATTCACTTGGGTATAACGAAACCCAGCTCCTGGAAGAACCGTGCTTCTCACTCTCTGATTCTGAAGGCGGATTCAACTCCCTTAGCTGAGCGAACACCCAGCAGAGCAGTTTGCAAGATACGTTCTTTTTGTGTTTTAGACGGAGATTTCCAGGTATTTCTTGAATGCCTGGATTTCGCTGGGAAAATGCGTTTTCCACTTCTTCACAGAAAGGGTTTAGAAACTCCTGCAAACGCACATCAGTTTAACTCCGTAAGTTGAATGCACACATTGAAGACCGTTCTGTTAGGTAGCTCCGTTTTGGTTTTAGAAGCAGATATTTCTCAATACCGCGTTTGTTTCAATTCACCCGGGTATAACGAAACCCAGCTCCTGGAAGAACCGTGCTTCTCACTCTCTGATTCTGAAGGCGGATTCAACTCCCTTAGCTGAGCGAACACCCAGCAGAGCAGTTTGCAAGATACGTTCTTTTTGTGTTTTAGACGGAGATTTCCATCTATTTCTTGAATGCCTGGATTTGGCTGAAAAAATGCGTTTTCCACTTCTTCACAGAAAGGGTTTAAAAACTCCTGCAAACACACATCAGTTTAACTCCGTAAGTTGAATGCACACATTGAAGACCGTTCTGTTAGGTAGCTCCGTTTTGGTTTTAGAAGCAGATATTTCTCTATACCGCGTTTGTTCCAATGCACCCGGGTATAAAGAAACCCAGCTCCTGGAAGAACCGTGCTTCTCACTCTCTGATTCTGAAGGCAGATTAAACTCCCTTAGCTGAGCGAACACCCAGCAGAGGAGTTTGCAAGATACGTTCTTTTTGTGTTTTAGACGGAGATTTCCAGCTATATCTTGAATGCCTGGATTTGGCCTGGAAAATGCGTTTTCCACTTCTTCACAGAAAGGGTTTAGAAACTCCTGCAAACACACATCAGTTTACCTCCGTAAGTTGAATGCACACATTGAAGGCCGTTCTGCTAGGTAGCTCCGTTTTGGTTTCAGAAGCAGATATTTCTCAATACCGCGTTTGTTCCAATGCACCCTGGTATAACGAAATCCAGCTCCTGGAAGAACCGTGCTTCTCACTCTCTGATTCTAAAGGCGGATTCAACTCCCTTAGCTGAGCGAACACCCAGCAGAGCAGTTTGCAAGATACGTTCTTTTTGTGTTTTAGACGGAGATTTCCAGGTATTTCTTGAATGCCTGGATTTAGCTGGGAAAATGCGTTTTCCATTTCTTCACAGAAAGGGTTTAGAAACTCCTGCAAACGCACATCAGTTTAACTCCGTATGTTGAATGCACACATTGAAGACCGTTCTGTTAGGTAGCTCCGTTTTGGTTTTAGAAGCAGATATTTCTCAATACCGCGTTTGTTCCAATTCACCCGGGTATAACGAAACCCAGCTCCTGGAAGAACCGTGCTTCTCACTCTCTGATTCTGAAGGCGGATTCAACTCCCTTAGATGAGCGAACACCCAGCAGAGCAGTTTGCAAGATACGTTCTTTTTGTATTTTAGACGGAGATTTCCAGCTATATCTTTAATGCCTGGATTTGGCTGGGAATATGCGTTTTCCACTTCTTCACATAAAGGGTTTAGAAACTTCTGCAAAAGCACATCAGTTTAACTCCGTAAGTTGAATGCACACATTGAAGACCGTTCTGTTAGGTAGCTCCGTTTTGGTTTTAGAAGCAGATATTTCTCAATACCGCCTTTGTTCCAATTCACCCGGGTATAACGAAACCCAGCTCCTGGAAGAACCGTGCTTCTCACTCTCTGATTCTGAAGGCGGATTCAACTCATTTAGCTGAGCGAACACCCAGCAGAGCAGTTTGCAAGATACGTTCTTTTTGTGTTTTAGACGGAGATTTCCAGCTATTTCTTGAATGACTTGATTTGGCTGGGAAAATGCGTTTTCCACTTCTTCACAGAAAGGGTTTAGAAACTCCTGCAAAGCACATCAGTTTAACTCCGTAAGTTGAATGCACACATTGAAGACCGTTCTGTTAGGTAGCTCCGTTTTGGTTTCAGAAGCAGATATTTCTCAATACCGCGTTTGTTCCAATGCACCCGGGTATAACGAAACCCAGCTCCTGGAAGAACCGTGCTTCTCACTCTTTGATTCTGAAGGCCGATTCAACTCCCTTAGCTGAGCGAACACCCAGCAGAGCAGTTTGCAAGATACGTTCTTTTTGTGTTTTAGACAAAGATTTCAAGCTATTTCTTGAATGCCTGGATTTGGCTGGGAAAATGTGTTTTCCACTTCTTCACAGAAAGGGTTTAGACACTCCTGCAAGCGCACATCAGTTTAACTCCGTGAGTTGAATGCACACATTGAAGACCGTTCTGTTAGGTAGCTCCGTTTTGGTTTTAGAAGCAGATATTTCTCAATACCGCGTTTGTTTTAATTCACCCGGGTATAACGAAACCCAGCTCCTGGAAGAACCGTGCTTCTCACTCTCTGATTCTGAAGGCGGATTCAACTCCCTTAGCTGAGCGAACACCCAGCAGAGCAGTTTGCAAGATACGTTCTTTTTGTGTTTTAGACGGAGATTTCCATCTATTTCTTGAATGCCTGGATTTGGCTGGGAAAATGCGTTTTCCACTTCTTCACAGAAAGGGTTTAGAAACTCCTGCAAACACACATCAGTTTAACTCCGTAAGTTGAATGCACACATTGAAGACCGTTCTCTTAGGTAGCTCCGTTTTGGTTTTAGAAGCAGATATTTCTCAATACCGCGTTTATTACAATTCACCCGGGTATAACGAAACCCAGCTCCTGGAAGAACCGTGGTTCTCACTCTCTGATTCTGAAGGCGGATTCAACTCCCTTAGCTGAGCGAACACCCAGCAGAGCAGTTTGCAAGATACGTTCTTTTTGTATTTTAGACGGAGATTTCCAGCTATATGTTGAATGCCTGGATTTGGCTGGGAATATGCGTTTTCCACTTCTTCACAGAAAGGGTTTAGAAACTCCTGCAAACACACATCAGTTTACCTCTGTAATTTGAATGCAAACATTGAAGACCGTGCTGTTAGGTAGCTCCGTTTTGGTTTTAGAAGCAGATATTTCTCAATACCGCGTTTGTTCCAATTCACCCGGGTATAACGAAACCCAGCTTTTGGAAGAACCGTGCTTCTCACTCTCTGATTCTGAAGGCGGATTCAACTCCCTTAGCTGAGCGAACACCCAGCAGAGCAGTTTGCAAGATACGTTCTATTTGTGTTTTAGACGGATATATCCAGCTATTTCTTGAATGACTTGATTTGGCTGGGAAAATGCGTTTTCCACTTCTTCACAGAAAGGGTTTAGAAACTCCTACAAACACACATCAGTTTAACTCCGTAAGTTGAATGCACACATTGAAGACCGTTCTGTTAGGTAGCTCCGTTTTGGTTTTAGAAGCAGATATTTTTCAATACCGCGTTTGTTCCAATTCACCCGGGTATAACGAAACCCAGCTCCTGGAAGAACCGTGCTTCTAACTCTCTGATTCTGAAGGCGAATTCAACTCCCTTAGCTCAGCGAACACCCGGCAGAGCAGTTTGCAAGATACGTTCTTTTTGTGTTTTAGACGGAGATTTCCAGCTATTTCTTGAATGACTTGATTTGGCTGGGAAAATGCGTTTTCCACTTTTTCACAGAAAGGGTTTAGAAACTGCTGCAAACACACATCAGTTTAACTCAGAAAGTTGAATGCACACATTGAAGACCGTTCTGTTAGGTAGCTCCGTTTTGGTTTTCGAAGCAGATATTTCTCAATACCGCGTTTGTTCCAATTCACCCGGGTATAACGAAACCCAGCTCCTGGAAGAACCGTGCTTCTCACTCTCTGATTCTGAAGGCGGATTCAACTCCCTTAGCTGAGCGAACACCCAGCAGAGCAGTTTGCAAGATACGTTCTATTTGTGTTTTAGACGGATATATCCAGCTATTTCTTGAATGACTTGATTTGGCTTTGAAAATGCGTTTTCCACTTCTTCACAGAAAGGGTTTAGAAACTCCTGCAAACACACATCAGTTTAACTCCGTAAGTTGAATGCACACATTGAAGACCGTTCTGCTAGGTAGCTCCGTTTTGGTTTTAGAAGCAGATATTTGTCAATACCGCGTTTGTTCCAATTCACCCGGGTATAACGAAACCCAGCTCCTGGAAGAACCGTGCTTCTCACTCTCTGATTCTGAAGGCGGATTCAACTCCCTTAGCTGAGCGAACACCCTGCAGAGCAGTTTGCAAGATACGTTCTTTTTGTGTTTTAGACATAGATTTCCAGCTATTTCTTGAATGACTTGATTTGGCTGGGAAAATGCGATTTCCACTTCTTCACAGAAAGGGTTTAGAAACTCCTGCAAAGCACATCAGTTTAACTCCGTAAGTTGAATGCACACATTGAAGACCGTTCTGTTAGGTAGCTCCGTTTTGGTTTTAGAAGCAGATATTTCTCAATACCGCGTTTGTTCCAATGCACCCGGGTATAACGAAACCCAGCTCCTGGAAGAACCGTGCTTCTCACTCTCTGATTCTGAAGGCCGATTCAACTCCCTTAGCTGAGCGAACACCCAGCAGAGCAGTTTGCAAGATACGTTCTTTTTGTGTTTTAGACGGAGATTTCCAGCTATTTCTTGAATGCCTGGATTTCGCTGGGAAAATGCGTTTTCCACTTCTTCACAGAAAGGGTTTAGAAACTCCTGCAAACGCACATCAGTTTAACTCCGTAAGTTGAATGCACACATTGAAGACCGTTCTGTTAGGTAGCTCCGTTTTGGTTTTAGAAGCAGATATTTCTCAATACCGCGTTTGTTTCAATTCACCCGGGTATAACGAAACCCAGCTCCTGGAAGAACCGTGCTTCTCACTCTCTGATTCTGAAGGCGGATTCAACTCCCTTAGCTGAGCGAACACCCAGCAGAGCAGTTTGCAAGATACGTTCTTTTTGTGTTTTAGACGGAGATTTCCATCTATTTCTTGAATGCCTGGATTTGGCTGAAAAAATGCGTTTTCCACTTCTTCACAGAAAGGGTTTAGAAACTCCTGCAAACACACATCAGTTTAACTCCGTAAGTTGAATGCACACATTGAAGACCGTTCTGTTAGGTAGCTCCGTTTTGGTTTTAGAAGCAGATATTTCTCTATACCGCGTTTGTTCCAATGCACCCGGGTATAACGAAACCCAGCTCCTGGAAGAACCGTGCTTCTCACTCTCTGATTCTGAAGGCGGATTAAACTCCCTTAGCTGAGCGAACACCCAGCAGAGGAGTTTGCAAGATACGTTCTTTTTGTGTTTTAGACGGAGATTTCCAGCTATTTCTTGAATGCCTGGATTTGGCCTGGAAAATGCGTTTTCCACTTCTTCACAGAAAGGGTTTAGAAACTCCTGCAAACACACATCAGTTTACCTCCGTAAGTTGAATGCACACATTAAAGGCCGTTCTGTTAGGTAGCTCCGTTTTGGTTTCAGAAGCAGATATTTCTCAATACCGCGTTTGTTCCAATGCACCCTGGTATAACGAAATCCAGCTCCTGGAAGAACCGTGCTTCTCACTCTCTGATTCTAAAGGAGGACTCAACTCCCTTAGCTGAGCGAACACCCAGCAGAGCAGTTTGCAAGATACGTTCTTTTTGTGTTTTAGACGGAGATTTCCAGGTATTTCTTGAATGCCTGGATTTAGCTGGGAAAATGCGTTTTCCATTTCTTCACAGAAAGGGTTTAGAAACTCCTGCAAACGCACATCAGTTTAACTCCGTATGTTGAATCCACACATTGAAGACCGTTCTGTTAGGTAGCTCCGTTTTGGTTTTAGAAGCAGATATTTCTCAATACCGCGTTTGTTCCAATTCACCCGGGTATAACGAAACCCAGCTCCTGGAAGAACCGTGCTTCTCACTCTCTGATTCTGAAGGCGGATTCAACTCCCTTAGATGAGCGAACACCCAGCAGAGCAGTTTGCAAGATACGTTCTTTTTGTATTTTAGACGGAGATTTCCAGCTATATCTTTAATGCCTGGATTTGGCTGGGAATATGCGTTTTCCACTTCTTCACATAAAGGGTTTAGAAACTTCTGCAAAAGCACATCAGTTTAACTCCGTAAGTTGAATGCACACATTGAAGACCGTTCTGTTAGGTAGCTCCGTTTTGGTTTTAGAAGCAGATATTTCTCAATACCGCGTTTGTTCCAATTCACCCAGGTATAACGAAACCAAGCTCCTGGAACAACCGTGCTTCTCACTCTCTTATTCTGAAGGCGGATTCAACTCCCTTAGCTGAGCGAACACCCAGCAGATCAGTTTGCAAGATACGTTCTATTTGTGTTTTAGACGGAGATTTCCAGCTATTTCTTGAATGCCTGGATTTGGCTGGGAAAATGCGTTTTCCACTTCTTCACAGAAAGGGTTTAGAAACTCCTTGAAAACGCACATCAGTTTAACTCCGTAAGCTGAATGCACACATTGAAGACCGTTCTGTTAGGTAGCTCCGTTTTTGTTTTAGAAGCAGATATTTCTCAATACCGCGTTTGTTCCAATGCACCCGGGTATAACGAAACCCAGCTCCTGGAAGAACCGTGCTTCTCACTCTCTGATTCTGAAGGCGGATTCAACTCCCTTAGCTGAGCGAACACCCAGCAGAGCAGTTTGCAAGATACGTTCTATTTGTGTTTTAGACGGATATATCCAGCTCTTTCTTGAATGACTCGATTTGGCTTGGAAAATGCGTTTTCCATTTCTTCACAGAAAGGGTTTAGAAACTCCTGCAAACACACATCAGTTTAACTCCATAAGTTGAATGCACACATTGAAGACCGTTCTGTTAGGTAGCTCCGTTATGGTTTTAGAAGCAGATATTTCTCAATACCGCGTTTGTTCCAATTCACCCGGGTATAACGAAACCCAGCTCCTGGAAGAACCGTGCTTCTCACTCTCTGATTCTGAAGGCGGATTCAACTCCCTTAGCTGAGCGAACACCCAGCAGAGCAGTTTGCAAGATACGTTCTTTTTGTGTTTTAGACGGAGATTTCCAGCTATTTCTTGAATGACTTGATTTGGCTGGGAAAATGCGTTTTCCACTTCTTCACAGAAAGGGGTTAGAAACTCCTGCAAACACACATCAGTTTACCTCCGTAAGTTGAATGCACACATTGAAGGCCGTTCTGTTAGGTAGCTCCGTTTTGGTTTCAGAAGCAGATATTTCTCAATACCGCGTTTGTTCCAATGCACCCTGGTATAACGAAACCCAGCTCCTGGAAGAACCGTGCTTCTCACTCTATGATTCTAAAGGCGGATTCAACTCCCTTAGCTGAGCGAACACCCAGCAGAGCAGTTTGCAAGATACGTTCTTTTTGTGTTTTAGACGGAGATTTCCAGCTATTTCTTGAATGCCTGGATTTGGCTGGGAAAATGCGTTCTCCACGTCTTCACAGAAAGGGTTTAGAAACTCCTGCAAACACACATCAGTTTAACTCCGTATGTTGAATGCACACATTGAAGACCGTTCTGTTAGGTAGCTCCGTTTTGGTTTTAGAAGCAGATATTTCTCAATACCGCGTTTGTTCCAATTCACCCGGGTATAACGAAACCCAGCTCCTGGAAGAACCGTGCTTCTCACTCTCTGATTCTGAAGGCGGATTCAACTTTCTTAGATGACCCAACACCCAGCAGAGCAGTTTGCGAGATACGTTCTTTTTGTATTTTAGACGGAGATTTCCAGCTATATCTTGAATGCCTGGATTTGGCTGGGAATATGCGTTTTCCACTTCTTCACATAAAGGGTTTAGAAACTTCTGCAAAAGCACATCAGTTTAACTCCGTAAGTTGAATGCACACATTGAAGACCGTTCTGTTAGGTAGCTCCGTTTTGGTTTTAGAAGCAGATATTTCTCGATACTGCGTTTGTTCCAATTCACCCGGGTATAACGAAACCCAGCTCCTGGAAGAACCGTGCTTCTCACTCTCTGATTCTGAAGGCGGATTCAACTCCCTTAGCTGAGCGAACACCCAGCAGAGCAGTTTGCAAGATACGTTCTTTTTGTGTTTTAGACGGAGATTTCCAGCTATTTCTTGAATGCCTGGGTTTGGCTGACAAAATGCGTTTTCCACTTCTTCACAGAAAGTGTTTAGAAACTCCTGCAAACAACATCAGTTTAACTCCGTAAGTTGAATGGACACATTGAAGACCGTTCTGTTAGGTAGCTCCGTTTTGGTTCTAGAAGCAGATATTTCTCAATATCGCGTTTGTTTCAATTCACTCGGGTATAGCGAAACCCAGCTTCTGGAAAAACCGTGCTTCTCACTCTCTGATTCTGAAGGCGGATTAAACTCTTTTAGCTTACCGAACATTCAGCAGAGCAGTTTGCAAGATACGTTCTTTTTGTGTTTTAGACGGAGATTTGCAGCTATTTCTTGAATGCCTGGATTTGCCTGGGAAAATGCGTTTTCCACTTCTTCACAGAAAGGCTTTAGAAACTCCTGCAAACACACATCAGTTTAACTCCGTAAGTTGAATGCACACATTGAAGACCGTTCTGTTAGGTAGCTCCGTTTTGGTTTTAGAAGCAGATATTTCTCTATACCGCGTTTGTTCCAATGCACCCGGGTATTACGAAACCCAGCTCCTGGAAGAACCGTGCTTCTCACTCTCTGATTCTGAAGGCGGATTCAACTCCCTTAGCTGAGCGAACACCCAGCAGAGGAGTTTGCAAGATACGTTCTTTTTGTGTTTTAGACGGAGATTTCCAGCTATTTCTTGAATGCCTGGATTTGGCTGGGAAAGTGCGTTTTCCACTTCTTCACAGAAAGTGTTTAGAAACTCCTGCAAACACACATCAGTTTAATTCCGTGAGTTGAATGCACACATTGAAGACCGTTCTGTTAGGTAGCTCCGTTTTGGTTTTAGAAGCAGATATTTCTCAATACCGCGTTTGTTTTAATTCACCCGGGTATAACGAAACCCAGCTCCTGGAAGAACCGTGCTTCTCACTCTCTGATTCTGAAGGCGGATTCAACTCCCTTAGCTGAGCGAACACCCAGCAGAGCAGTTTGCAAGATACGTTCTTTTTGTGTTTTAGACGGAGATTTCCATCTATTTCTTGAATGCCTGGATTTGGCTGGGAAAATGCGTTTTCCACTTCTTCACAGAAAGGGTTTAGAAACTCCTGCAAACACACATCAGTTTAACTCCGTAAGTTGAATGCACACATTGAAGACCGTTCTCTTAGGTAGCTCCGTTTTGGTTTTAGAAGCAGATATTTCTCAATACCGCGTTTATTACAATTCACCCGGGTATAACGAAACCCAGCTCCTGGAAGAACCGTGGTTCTCACTCTCTGATTCTGAAGGCGGATTCAACTCCCTTAGCTGAGCGAACACCCAGCAGAGCAGTTTGCAAGATACGTTCTTTTTGTATTTTAGACGGAGATTTCCAGCTATATGTTGAATGCCTGGATTTGGCTGGGAATATGCGTTTTCCACTTCTTCACAGAAAGGGTTTAGAAACTCCTGCAAACACACATCAGTTTACCTCTGTAATTTGAATGCAAACATTGAAGACCGTGCTGTTAGGTAGCTCCGTTTTGGTTTTAGAAGCAGATATTTCTCAATACCGCGTTTGTTCCAATTCACCCGGGTATAACGAAACCCAGCTTTTGGAAGAACCGTGCTTCTCACTCTCTGATTCTGAAGGCGGATTCAACTCCCTTAGCTGAGCGAACACCCAGCAGAGCAGTTTGCAAGATACGTTCTATTTGTGTTTTAGACGGATATATTCAGCTATTTCTTGAATGACTTGATTTGGCTGGGAAAATGCGTTTTCCACTTCTTCACAGAAAGGGTTTAGAAACTCCTACAAACACACATCAGTTTAACTCCGTAAGTTGAATGCACACATTGAAGACCGTTCTGTTAGGTAGCTCCGTTTTGGTTTTAGAAGCAGATATTTTTCAATACCGCGTTTGTTCCAATTCACCCGGGTATAACGAAACCCAGCTCCTGGAAGAACCGTGCTTCTAACTCTCTGATTCTGAAGGCGAATTCAACTCCCTTAGCTCAGCGAACACCCGGCAGAGCAGTTTGCAAGATACGTTCTTTTTGTGTTTTAGACGGAGATTTCCAGCTATTTCTTGAATGACTTGATTTGGCTGGGAAAATGCGTTTTCCACTTTTTCACAGAAAGGGTTTAGAAACTGCTGCAAACACACATCAGTTTAACTCAGAAAGTTGAATGCACACATTGAAGACCGTTCTGTTAGGTAGCTCCGTTTTGGTTTTCGAAGCAGATATTTCTCAATACCGCGTTTGTTCCAATTCACCCGGGTATAACGAAACCCAGCTCCTGGAAGAACCGTGCTTCTCACTCTCTGATTCTGAAGGCGGATTCAACTCCCTTAGCTGAGCGAACACCCAGCAGAGCAGTTTGCAAGATACGTTCTATTTGTGTTTTAGACGGATATATCCAGCTATTTCTTGAATGACTTGATTTGGCTTTGAAAATGCGTTTTCCACTTCTTCACAGAAAGGGTTTAGAAACTCCTGCAAACACACATCAGTTTAACTCCGTAAGTTGAATGCACACATTGAAGACCGTTCTGCTAGGTAGCTCCGTTTTGGTTTTAGAAGCAGATATTTGTCAATACCGCGTTTGTTCCAATTCACCCGGGTATAACGAAACCCAGCTCCTGGAAGAACCGTGCTTCTCACTCTCTGATTCTGAAGGCGGATTCAACTCCCTTAGCTGAGCGAACACCCTGCAGAGCAGTTTGCAAGATACGTTCTTTTTGTGTTTTAGACATAGATTTCCAGCTATTTCTTGAATGACTTGATTTGGCTGGGAAAATGCGATTTCCACTTCTTCACAGAAAGGGTTTAGAAACTCCTGCAAAGCACATCAGTTTAACTCCGTAAGTTGAATGCACACATTGAAGACCGTTCTGTTAGGTAGCTCCGTTTTGGTTTTAGAAGCAGATATTTCTCAATACCGCGTTTGTTCCAATGCACCCGGGTATAACGAAACCCAGCTCCTGGAAGAACCGTGCTTCTCACTCTCTGATTCTGAAGGCCGATTCAACTCCCTTAGCTGAGCGAACACCCAGCAGAGCAGTTTGCAAGATACGTTCTTTTTGTGTTTTAGACGGAGATTTCCAGCTATTTCTTGAATGCCTGGATTTCGCTGGGAAAATGCGTTTTCCACTTCTTCACAGAAAGGGTTTAGAAACTCCTGCAAACGCACATCAGTTTAACTCCGTAAGTTGAATGCACACATTGAAGACCGTTCTGTTAGGTAGCTCCGTTTTGGTTTTAGAAGCAGATATTTCTCAATACCGCGTTTGTTTCAATTCACCCGGGTATAACGAAACCCAGCTCCTGGAAGAACCGTGCTTCTCACTCTCTGATTCTGAAGGCGGATTCAACTCCCTTAGCTGAGCGAACACCCAGCAGAGCAGTTTGCAAGATACGTTCTTTTTGTGTTTTAGACGGAGATTTCCATCTATTTCTTGAATGCCTGGATTTGGCTGAAAAAATGCGTTTTCCACTTCTTCACAGAAAGGGTTTAGAAACTCCTGCAAACACACATCAGTTTAACTCCGTAAGTTGAATGCACACATTGAAGACCGTTCTGTTAGGTAGCTCCGTTTTGGTTTTAGAAGCAGATATTTCTCTATACCGCGTTTGTTCCAATGCACCCGGGTATAACGAAACCCAGCTCCTGGAAGAACCGTGCTTCTCACTCTCTGATTCTGAAGGCGGATTAAACTCCCTTAGCTGAGCGAACACCCAGCAGAGGAGTTTGCAAGATACGTTCTTTTTGTGTTTTAGACGGAGATTTCCAGCTATTTCTTGAATGCCTGGATTTGGCCTGGAAAATGCGTTTTCCACTTCTTCACAGAAAGGGTTTAGAAACTCCTGCAAACACACATCAGTTTACCTCCGTAAGTTGAATGCACACATTAAAGGCCGTTCTGTTAGGTAGCTCCGTTTTGGTTTCAGAAGCAGATATTTCTCAATACCGCGTTTGTTCCAATGCACCCTGGTATAACGAAATCCAGCTCCTGGAAGAACCGTGCTTCTCACTCTCTGATTCTAAAGGAGGACTCAACTCCCTTAGCTGAGCGAACACCCAGCAGAGCAGTTTGCAAGATACGTTCTTTTTGTGTTTTAGACGGAGATTTCCAGGTATTTCTTGAATGCCTGGATTTAGCTGGGAAAATGCGTTTTCCATTTCTTCACAGAAAGGGTTTAGAAACTCCTGCAAACGCACATCAGTTTAACTCCGTATGTTGAATGCACACATTGAAGACCGTTCTGTTAGGTAGCTCCGTTTTGGTTTTAGAAGCAGATATTTCTCAATACCGCGTTTGTTCCAATTCACCCGGGTATAACGAAACCCAGCTCCTGGAAGAACCGTGCTTCTCACTCTCTGATTCTGAAGGCGGATTCAACTCCCTTAGATGAGCGAACACCCAGCAGAGCAGTTTGCAAGATACGTTCTTTTTGTATTTTAGACGGAGATTTCCAGCTATATCTTTAATGCCTGGATTTGGCTGGGAATATGCGTTTTCCACTTCTTCACATAAAGGGTTTAGAAACTTCTGCAAAAGCACATCAGTTTAACTCCGTAAGTTGAATGCACACATTGAAGACCGTTCTGTTAGGTAGCTCCGTTTTGGTTTTAGAAGCAGATATTTCTCAATACCGCGTTTGTTCCAATTCACCCAGGTATAACGAAACCAAGCTCCTGGAACAACCGTGCTTCTCACTCTCTTATTCTGAAGGCGGATTCAACTCCCTTAGCTGAGCGAACACCCAGCAGATCAGTTTGCAAGATACGTTCTATTTGTGTTTTAGACGGAGATTTCCAGCTATTTCTTGAATGCCTGGATTTGGCTGGGAAAATGCGTTTTCCACTTCTTCACAGAAAGGGTTTAGAAACTCCTTGAAAACGCACATCAGTTTAACTCCGTAAGCTGAATGCACACATTGAAGACCGTTCTGTTAGGTAGCTCCGTTTTTGTTTTAGAAGCAGATATTTCTCAATACCGCGTTTGTTCCAATGCACCCGGGTATAACGAAACCCAGCTCCTGGAAGAACCGTGCTTCTCACTCTCTGATTCTGAAGGCGGATTCAACTCCCTTAGCTGAGCGAACACCCAGCAGAGCAGTTTGCAAGATACGTTCTATTTGTGTTTTAGACGGATATATCCAGCTCTTTCTTGAATGACTCGATTTGGCTTGGAAAATGCGTTTTCCATTTCTTCACAGAAAGGGTTTAGAAACTCCTGCAAACACACATCAGTTTAACTCCATAAGTTGAATGCACACATTGAAGACCGTTCTGTTAGGTAGCTCCGTTATGGTTTTAGAAGCAGATATTTCTCAATACCGCGTTTGTTCCAATTCACCCGGGTATAACGAAACCCAGCTCCTGGAAGAACCGTGCTTCTCACTCTCTGATTCTGAAGGCGGATTCAACTCCCTTAGCTGAGCGAACACCCAGCAGAGCAGTTTGCAAGATACGTTCTTTTTGTGTTTTAGACGGAGATTTCCAGCTATTTCTTGAATGACTTGATTTGGCTGGGAAAATGCGTTTTCCACTTCTTCACAGAAAGGGGTTAGAAACTCCTGCAAACACACATCAGTTTACCTCCGTAAGTTGAATGCACACATTGAAGGCCGTTCTGTTAGGTAGCTCCGTTTTGGTTTCAGAAGCAGATATTTCTCAATACCGCGTTTGTTCCAATGCACCCTGGTATAACGAAACCCAGCTCCTGGAAGAACCGTGCTTCTCACTCTATGATTCTAAAGGCGGATTCAACTCCCTTAGCTGAGCGAACACCCAGCAGAGCAGTTTGCAAGATACGTTCTTTTTGTGTTTTAGACGGAGATTTCCAGCTATTTCTTGAATGCCTGGATTTGGCTGGGAAAATGCGTTCTCCACGTCTTCACAGAAAGGGTTTAGAAACTCCTGCAAACACACATCAGTTTAACTCCGTATGTTGAATGCACACATTGAAGACCGTTCTGTTAGGTAGCTCCGTTTTGGTTTTAGAAGCAGATATTTCTCAATACCGCGTTTGTTCCAATTCACCCGGGTATAACGAAACCCAGCTCCTGGAAGAACCGTGCTTCTCACTCTCTGATTCTGAAGGCGGATTCAACTTTCTTAGATGACCCAACACCCAGCAGAGCAGTTTGCGAGATACGTTCTTTTTGTATTTTAGACGGAGATTTCCAGCTATATCTTGAATGCCTGGATTTGGCTGGGAATATGCGTTTTCCACTTCTTCACATAAAGGGTTTAGAAACTTCTGCAAAAGCACATCAGTTTAACTCCGTAAGTTGAATGCACACATTGAAGACCGTTCTGTTAGGTAGCTCCGTTTTGGTTTTAGAAGCAGATATTTCTCGATACTGCGTTTGTTCCAATTCACCCGGGTATAACGAAACCCAGCTCCTGGAAGAACCGTGCTTCTCACTCTCTGATTCTGAAGGCGGATTCAACTCCCTTAGCTGAGCGAACACCCAGCAGAGCAGTTTGCAAGATACGTTCTTTTTGTGTTTTAGACGGAGATTTCCAGCTATTTCTTGAATGCCTGGGTTTGGCTGACAAAATGCGTTTTCCACTTCTTCACAGAAAGTGTTTAGAAACTCCTGCAAACAACATCAGTTTAACTCCGTAAGTTGAATGGACACATTGAAGACCGTTCTGTTAGGTAGCTCCGTTTTGGTTCTAGAAGCAGATATTTCTCAATATCGCGTTTGTTTCAATTCACTCGGGTATAGCGAAACCCAGCTTCTGGAAAAACCGTGCTTCTCACTCTCTGATTCTGAAGGCGGATTAAACTCTTTTAGCTTACCGAACATTCAGCAGAGCAGTTTGCAAGATACGTTCTTTTTGTGTTTTAGACGGAGATTTGCAGCTATTTCTTGAATGCCTGGATTTGGCTGGGAAAATGCGTTTTCCACTTCTTCACAGAAAGGCTTTAGAAACTCCTGCAAACACACATCAGTTTAACTCCGTAAGTTGAATGCACACATTGAAGACCGTTCTGTTAGGTAGCTCCGTTTTGGTTTTAGAAGCAGATATTTCTCTATACCGCGTTTGTTCCAATGCACCCGGGTATTACGAAACCCAGCTCCTGGAAGAACCGTGCTTCTCACTCTCTGATTCTGAAGGCGGATTCAACTCCCTTAGCTGAGCGAACACCCAGCAGAGGAGTTTGCAAGATACGTTCTTTTTGTGTTTTAGACGGAGATTTCCAGCTATTTCTTGAATGCCTGGATTTGGCTGGGAAAGTGCGTTTTCCACTTCTTCACAGAAAGTGTTTAGAAACTCCTGCAAACACACATCAGTTTAACTCCGTAAGTTGAATGCACACATTGAAGACCGTTCGGTTAGGTAGCTCCGTTTTGGTTTTAGAAGCAGATATTTCTCAATACCGCGTTTGTTCCAATTCACCCGGGTACAACGAAACCCAGCTTCTGGAAGAACCGTGCTTCTCACTCTCTGATTCTGAAGGCGGATTCAACTCCCTTAGCTGAGCAAACACCCAGCAGAGCAGTTTGCAAGATACGTTCTTTTTGTATTTTAGACGGAGATTTCCAGCTATATCTTGAACGTCTGGATTTGGCTGGGAATATGCGTTTTCCACTTCTTCACAGAAAGGGTTTAGAAACTCCTGCAAACACACATTAGTTTAACTCCGTATGTTGAATGCAGACATTGAAGACCGTTCTGTTAGGTAGCTTTGTTTTGGTTTTAGAAGCAGATATTTCTCAATACCGCGTTTGTTCCAATTCACCCGGGTATAACGAAACCCAGCTCCTGGAAGAACCGTGCTTCTCACTCTCTGATTCTGAAGGCGGATTCAACTCCCTTAGATGAGCGAACATTCAGCAGAGCAGTTTGCAAGATAGGTCGTTCTTTTTGTATTTTAGACGGAGATTTCCAACTATATCTTGAATGCCTGGATTTGGCTGGGAATATGCGTTTTCCACTTCTTAACAGAAAGGGTTTAGAAACTCCTGCAAAAACACATCAGTTTAACTCCGTAAGTTGAATGCACACATTGAAGACCGTTCTGTTAGGTAGCTCCGTATTGGTTTTAGAAGCAGATATTTCTCGATACTGCGTTTGTTCCAATTCACCCGGGTATAAAGAAACCCAGCTCCTGGAAGAACCGTGCTTCTCACTCTCTGATTCTGAAGGCGGATTCAACTCCCTTAGCTGAGCGAACACCCAGAAGATCAGTTTGCAAGATACGTTCTTTTTGTGTTTTAGACGGAGATTTCCAGCTATTTCTTGAATGCCTGGATTTGGCTGGGAAAATGCCTTTTCCACTTCTTCACAGAAAGGGTTTAGAAACTCCTGCAAACCACATCAGTTTAACTCCGTAAGTTGAATGGACACATTGAAGACCGTTCTGTTAGGTAGCTCCGTTTCGGTTTTAGAAGCAGATATTTCTCAATATCGCGTTTGTTCCAATGCACACGGGTATAACGAAACCCAGCTCCTGGAAGAACCGTGCTTCTCACTCTCTGATTCTGAAGGCGGATTCAACTCCCTTAGCTGACCCAACACCCAGCAGAGCAGTTTGCAAGATACGTTCTTTTTGTGTTTTAGAAGGAGATTTCCAGCGTTTTCTTGAATGCCTGGATTTGGCTGGGAAAATGCGTTTTCCACTTCTTCACAGAAAGGGTTTAGAAACTCCTGCAAACACACATCAGTTTAGCTCCGTAAGTTGAATGCACACATTGAAGACCGTTCTGTTAGGTAGCTCCGTTTTCGTTTTAGAAGCAGATATTTCTCAATATCGCGTTTGTTCCAATGCACTCGGGTATAACGAAACCCAGCTCCTGGAAGAACCGTGCTTCTCACTCTCTGATGCTGAAGGCGGATTCAACTCCCTTAGCTGACCGAACACCCAGCAGAGCAGTTTGCAAGATACGTTCTTTTTGTGTTTTAGACGGAGATTTCCAGCTATTTCTTGAATGCCTGGATTTGGCTGGGAAAATGCGTTTTCCACTAATTCACAGAAAGGGTTTAGAAACTCCTGCAAACACACATCAGTTTAACTCCGTAAGTTAAATGCACACATTGAAGACCGTTCTGTTAGGTAGCTCCGTTTTGGTTTTAGAAGCAGATATTTCTCTATACCGCGTTTGTTCCAATGCACCCGGGTATAACGAAACCCAGCTCCTGGAAGAACCGTGCTTCTCACTCTCTGATTCTGAAGGCGGATTCAACTCCCTTAGCTGAGCGAACACCCAGCAGAGTAATTTGCAAGATACGTTCTTTTTGGGTTTTAGACGGAGATTTCCAGCTATTTCATGAATGCCTGGATTTGGCTGGGAAAATGCGTTTTCCACTTCTTCACAGAAAGGGTTTAGAAACTCTTGCAAACAACATCAGTTTAACTCTGTAAGTTGAATGGACACATTGAAGACCGTTCTGTTAGGTAGCTCCGTTTTGGTTTTAGAAGCAGATATTTCTCAATATCGCGTTTGTTCCAACTCACTCGGGTATAACGAAACCCAGCTTCTCGAAGAACCGTGCTTCTCACTCTCTGATTCTGAAGGCGGATTCAACTCCCTTAGCTGAGCGAACACCCAGCAGAGCAGTTTTCAAGATACGTTCTTTTTGTGTTTTAGACGGAGATTTCCAGCTATTTCTTGAATGCCTGGATTTGGCTGGCAAAATGCGTTTCCACTTCTTCACAGAAAGGGTTTAGAAACTCCTGCAAACACACATCAGTTTAATTCCGTAAGTTGAATGAACACATTGAAGACCGTTCTGTTAGGTAGCTCCGTTTTGGTTTTAGAAGCAGATATTTCTCAATACCGCGTTTGTTCCAATTCACCCAGGTATAACGAAACCAAGCTCCTGGAAGAACCGTGCTTCTCACTCTCTTATTCTGAAGGCGGATTCAACTCCCTTAGCTGAGCGAACACCCAGCAGATCAGTTTGCAAGATACGTTCTTTTTGTGTTTTAGACGCAGATTTCCAACTATTTCTTGAATGCCTGGATTTGGCTGGGAAAATGCGTTTTCCACTTCTTCACAGAAAGGGTTTAGAAACTCCTGCAAACACACATCAGTTTAACTCCGTATGTTGAATGCACACATTGAAGACCGTTCTGTTAGGTAGCTCCGTTTTGGTTTTAGAAGCAGATATTTGTCAATACCGCGTTTGTTCCAATTCACCCGGGTATAACGAAACCCAGCTCCTGGAAGAACCGTGCTTCTCACTCTCTGATTCTGAAAGCGGATTCAACTCCCTTAGCTGAGCGAACACCCAGCAGAGCAGTTTGCAAGATAGGTTCTTTTTGTGTTTTAGACGGAGATTTCCAGCTATTTCTTGAATGCCTGGATTTGGCTGGGAAAATGCGTTTTCCACTTCTTCACAGAAAGGGTTTAGAAACTCCTTGCAAACGCACATCAGTTTAACTCCGTAAGTTGAATACACACATTGAACACCGTTCTGTTAGGTAGCTCCGTTTTTGTTTTAGAAGCAGATATTTCTCAATACCGCGTTTGTTCCAATGCACCCGGGTATAACGAAACCCAGCTCCTGGAAGAACCGTGCTTCTCACTCTCTGATTCTGAAGGCGGATTCAACTCCCTTAGCTGAGCGAACACCCAGCAGAGCAGTTTGCAAGATACGTTCTTTTTGTGTTTTAGACGGAGATTCCCAGCTATTTCTTGAATGCCTGGATTTGGCTGGGAAAATGCGTTTTCCACTTCTTCACAGAAAGGGTTTAGAAACTCCTGCAAACACACGTCAGTTTAACTCCGTAAGTTGAATGTACACATTGAAGACCGTTCTGTTAGGTAGCTCCGTTTTGGTTTTAGAAGCAGATATTTCTCAATACCGCGTTTGTTCCAATTCACCCGGGTATAACAAAACCCAGCTCCTGGAAGAACCGTGCTTCTCACTGTCTGATGCTGAAGGCGGATTCAACTCCCTTAGCTGACCGAACACCCAGCAGAGCAGTTTGCAAGATACGTTCTTTTTGTGTTTTAGACGGAGATTTCCAGCTATTTCTTGAATGCCTGGATTTGGCTGGGAAATTGCGTTTTCCACTTTTTCACAGAAAGTGTTTAGAAACTCCTGCAAACACACATCAGTTTAACTCCGTAAGGTAAATGCACACATTGAAGACCGTTCTGTTAGGTAGCTCCGTTTTGGTTTTAGAAGCAGATATTTCTCAATACCGCGTTTGTTCCAATTCACCCGGGTATGACGAAACCCAGCTCCTGGAAGAACCGTGCTTCTCACTCTCTGATTCTGAAAGCGGATTCAACTCCCTTAGCTGAGCGAACACCCAGCAGAGCAGTTTGCAAGATAGGTTCTTTTTGTGTTTTAGACGGAGATTTCCAGCTATTTCTTGAATGCCTGGATTTGGCTGGGAAAATGCGTTTTCCACTTCTTCACAGAAAGGGTTTAGAAACTCCTGCAAACACACATCAGTTTAACTCCATAAGTTGAATGCACACATTGAAGACCGTTCTGTTAGGTAGCTCCGTTTTGGTTTTAGAAGCAGATATTTCTCAATACCGCGTTTGTTCCAATTCACCCGGGAATAACGAAACCCAGCTCCTGGAAGACCCGTGCTTCTCACTCTCTGATTCTGAAGGCGGATTCAACTCCCTTAGCTGAGCGAACACCCAGCAGAGCAGTTTGCAAAATAAGTTCTTTTTGTGTTTTAGACGGAGATTTCCTGCTATTTCTTGAATGCCTGGATTTGGCTGGGAAAATGCGTTTTCCACTTCTTCACAGGAAGGGTTTAGAAACTCCTGCAAACACACATCAGTTTAACTCCGTAAGTTGAATGCACACATTGAAGACCGTTCTGTTTGGTAGCTCCGTTTTGGTTTTAGAAGCAGATATTTCTCAATACCGCGTTTGTTCCAATACACCCGCGTATAACGAAACCCAGCTCCTGGAAGAAGCATGCTTCTCACTCTCTGATTCTGAAGGCGGATTCAACTCCCTTAGCTGAGCTAACACCCAGCAGAGCAGTTTTCAAGATACGTTCTTTTTGTGTTTTTGACCGAGATTTCCAGGTATCTCTTGAATGCCTGGATTTGGCTGGGAATATGCGTTTTCCACTTCTTCACAGAAAGGGTTTAGAAACTCCTGAAAACACACATCAGTTTAACTCCGTAAGTTGAATGCACACATTGAAGACCGTTCTGTTAGGTAGCTCCGTTTTTGTTTTAGAAGCCGATATTTCTCAATACCGCGTTTGTTCCAATGCACCCGGGTATAACGAAACCCAGCTCCTGGAAGAACCGTGCTTCTCACTCTCTGATTGTGAAGGCGGATTCAACTCCCTTAGCTGAGCGAACACCCAGCAGAGCAGTTTGCAAGATACGTTCTTTTTGTGTTTTAGACGGAGATTCCCAGCTATTTCTTGAATGCCTGGATTTGGCTGGGAAAATGCGTTTTCCACTTCTTCACAGAAAGGGTTTAGAAACTCCTGCAAACACACATCAGTTTAACTCCGTAAGTTGAATGTACGCATTGAAGACCGTTCTGTTCGGTAACTCCGTTTTGGTTTTAGAAGCAGATATTTCTCAATACCGCGTTTGTTATAATTCACCCGGGTATAACGAAACCCAGCTCCTGGAAGAACCGTGCTTCTCACTCTCTGATGCTGAAGGCGGATTCAACTCCCTTAGCTGACCGAACACCCAGCAGAGCAGTTTGCAAATACGTTCTTTTTGTGTTTTAGACGGAGATTTCCAGCTATTTCTTGAATGCCTGGATTTGGCTGGGAAAATGCGTTTTCCACTTTTTCACAGAAAGGGTTTAGAAACTCCTGCAAACACACATCAGTTTAACTCCGTAAGTTAAATGCACACATTGAAGACCGTTCTGTTAGGTAGCTCCGTTTTGGTTTTAGAAGCAGATATTTCTCTATACCGCGTTTGTTCCAATGCACCCGGGTATAACGAAACCCAGCTCCTGGAAGAACCGTGCTTCTCACTCTCTGATTCTGAAGGCGGATTCAACTCCCTTAGCTGAGCGAACACCCAGCAGAGGAGTTTGCAAGATACGTTCTTTTTGTGTTTTAGACGGAGATTTCCAGCTATTTCTTGAATGCCTGGATTTGGCTGGGAAAATGCGTTTTCCACTTCTTCACAGAAAGGGTTTAGAAACTACTGCAAACAACATCAGTTTAACTCCGTAAGTTGAATGGACACATTGAAGACCGTTCTGTTATGTAGCTCCGTTTTGGTTTCAGAAGCAGATATTTCTCAATATCGCGTTTGTTCCAATTCACTCGTCTATGACGAAACCCAGCTTCTCGAAGAACCGTGCTTTTCACTCTCTGATTCTGAAGGCGGATTCAACTCCCTTAGCTGAGCGAACACCCAGCAGAGCAGTTTTCAAGATACGTTCTTTTTGTGTTTTAGACGGAGATTTCCAGCTATTTCTTGAATGCCTGGATTTGGTTGGGAAAATGCGTTTTCCACTTCTTCACAGAAAGGGTTTAGAAACTCCTGCACACACACATCCGTTTAACTCCGTAAGTTGAATGCACATATTGAAGACCGTTCTGTTAGGTAGCTTTGTTTTGTTGTTGGAAGCAGATATTTTTCAATATTGCGTTTGTTCCAATTCACCCGGGTATAACGAAACCCAGCTCCTGGAAGAACCGTGCTTCTCACTCTCTGATTCTGAAGGCGGATTCAACTCCCTTAGCTGAACGAACACCCAGCAGAGCAGTTTGCAAGATACGTTCTTTTTGTGTTTTAGACGGAGATTTCCAGCTATTTTTTGAATGCCTGGATTTGGCTGGGAAAATGCGTCTTCCACTTCTTTACAGAAAAAATTTAGAAACTCCTGCAAACGCACATCAGTTTAACTACGTAAGTTGAATGCACACATTGAAGACCGTTCTGTTAGGTAGCTCCGTTTTGGTTTTAGAAGCAGATATTTCTCAATACCGCATTTGTTCCAATTCACCTGGGTATAACGAAACCCAGCTTCTGGAAGAACCGTGCTTCTCCCTCTCTGATTCTGAAGGCGGATGCAACTCCCTTAGCTGAGCGAACACCCAGCAGAGCAGTTTGCAAGATACGTTCTTTTTGTGTTTTAGACGGAGATTTCCAGCTATTTCTTGAATGCCTGGATTTGGCTGGGAAAATGCGTTTTCCACTTCTTCACAGAAAGGGTTTAGAAACTCCTGCAAACACACATTAGTTTAACTCCGTAAGTTGAATGCACACATTGAAGACCGTTCTGTTAGGTAGCTCCGTTTTGGTTTCAGAAGCAGATATTTTTCAATACCGCGTTTGTTCCAATTCACCCGGGTATAACGAAACCCAGCTCCTGGAAGAACCGTGCTTCTCACTCTCTGATTCTGAAAGCGGATTCAACTCCCTTAGCTGAGCGAACACCCAGCAGAGCAGTTTGCAAAATACGTTCTTTTTGTGTTTTAGACGGAGATTTCCAGCTATTTCTTGAATGCCTAGATTTGGCTGGGAAAATGCGTTTTCCACTTCTTCACAGAAAGGGTTTAGAAACTCCTGCAAACACACATCAGTTTAACTCCATAAGTTGAATGCACACATTGAAGACCGTTCTGTTAGGTAGCTCCGTTTTGGTTTTAGAAGCAGATATTTCTCAATACCGCGTTTGTTCCAATTCACCCGGGTATAACGAAACCCAGCTCCTGGAAGACCCGTGCTTCTCACTCTCTGATTCTGAAGGCGGATTCAACTCCCTTAGCTGAGCGAACACCCAGTAGAGCAGTTTGCAAAATACGTTCTTTTTGTGTTTTAGACGGAGATTTTCTTCTATTTCTTGAATGCCTGGATTTGGCTGGGAAAAGGCGTTTTCACCTTCTTCACAGGAAGGGTTTAGAAACTCCTGCAAACACACATCAGTTTAACTCCGTAAGTTGAATGCACACAATGAAGACCGTTCTGTTAGGTAGCTCCGTTTTGGTTTTAGAAGCAGATATTTCTCAATACCGCGTTTGTTCCAATTCACCCGGGTATAACGAAACCCAGCTCCTGGAAGAACCATGCTTCTCACTCTCTGATTCTGAAGGCGGATTCAACTCCCTTAGCTGAGCTAACACCCAGCAGAGCAGTTTGCAAGATACGTTCTTTTTGTGTTTTAGACGGAGATTTCCAGGTATCTCTTGAATGCCTGGATTTGGCTGGGAATATGCGTTTTCCGCTTCTTCACAGAAAGGGTTTAGACACTCCTGATAACACACATCAGTTTAACTCCGTAAGTTGAATGCACACATTGAAGACCGTTCGATTAGGTAGCTCCGTTTTGGTTTTAGAAGCAGATATTTCTCAATACCGCGTTTGTTCCAATTCACCCAGGTATAACGGAACCCAGCTCCTGGAAGAATGGTGCTTCTCACTCTCTGATTCTGAAGGCGGATTCAACTCCCTTAGCTGAGCGAACAGCCAGCAGAGCAGTTAGCAAGATACGTTCTTTTTGTGTTTTAGACGGAGATTTCCAGCTATTTCTTGAATGCCTGGAATTGGCTGGGAAAATGCGTTTTCCACTTCTTCACAGAAAGGGTTTAGAAACTCCTGCAAACACACATCAGTTTAACTCCGTAAGTTGAATGCACACATTGAAGACCGTTCTGTTAGGTAGCTCCGTTTTGGTTTTAGAAGCAGATATTTCTCAATACCGCGTTTGTTCCAATTCACCCGGGTATAACGAATCCAAGCTCCTGGAAGAACCGTGCTTCTCACTCTCTGATTCTGAATGCGGATTCAACTTTCTTAGCTGAACGAACACCCAGCAGAGCAGTTTGCAAGATACGTTCTTTTTGTGTTTTAGACGGAGATTTCCAGCTATTTCTTGAATGCCTGGATTTGGCTGGGAAAATGCGTTTTCCACTTCTTTACAGAAAGAATTTAGAAACTCCTGCAAACAACATCAGTTTAACTCCGTAAGTTGAATGCACACATTGAAGACCGTTCTGTTAGGTAGCTCCGTTTTGGTTTTAGAAGCAGATATTTCTCAATACCGCGTTTGTTCCAATGCACCCGGGTATAACGAAACCCAGCTCCTGGAAGAACCGTGCTTCTCACTCTCTGATTCTGAAGGCCGATTCAACTCCCTTAGCTGAGCGAACACCCAGCAGAGCAGTTTGCAAGATACGTTCTTTTTGTGTTTTAGACGGAGATTTCCAGCTATTTCTTGAATGCCTGGATTTGGCTTGGAAAATGCGTTTTACACTTCTTCACAGAAAGGGTTTAGAAACTCCTGCAAACGCACATCAGTTTAACTCCGTAAGTTGAATGCACACATTGAAGACCGTTCTGTTAGGTAGCTCCGTTTTGGTTTTAGAAGCAGATATTTCTCAATACCGCGTTTGTTTCAATTCATCCGGGTATAACGAAACCCAGCTCCTGGAAGAACCGTGCTTCTCACTCTCTGATTCTGAAGGCGGATTCAACTCCCTTATTTGAGCGAACACCCAGCAGAGCAGTTTGCAAGATACGTTCTTTTTGTGTTTTAGACGGAGATTTCCATCTATTTCTTGAATGCCTGGATTTGGCTGGGAAAATGCGTTTTCCACTTCTTCACAGAAAGGGTTTAGAAACTCCTGCAAACACACATCAGTTTAACTTTGTAAGTTGAATGCACACATTGAAGACCGTTCTGTTAGGTAGCTCCGTTTTGGTTTTAAAAGCAGATATTTCTCAATACCGCGTTTATTCCAATTCACCCGGGTATAACGAAACCCAGCTCCTGGAAGAACCGTGCTTCTCACTCTCTGATTCTGAAGGCGGATTCAACTCGCTTAGCTGAGCGAACACCCAGCAGAGCAGTTTGCAAGATACGTTCTTTTTGTATTTTAGACGGAGATTTCCAGCTATATCTTGAATGCCTGGATTTGGCTGGGAAAATGCGTTTTTCACTTCTTCACAGAAAGGTTTTAGAAACTCCTGCAAACAACATCAGTTTAACTCCGTAAGTTGAATGGACACATTGAAGACCGTTCTTTTAGGTAGCTCCGTTTTGGTTTTAGAAGCAGATATTTCTCAATATCGCGTTTGTTCCAATGCACTCGGGTATAACGAACCCCAGCTCCTGGAAGAACCGTGCTTCTCACTCTCTGATTCTGAAGGCGGATTCAACTCCCTTAGCTGACCCAACACCCAGCAGAGCAGTTTGCAAGATACGTTCTTTTTGTGTTTTAGACGGAGATTTCCAGCTATTTCTTGAATGCCTGGATTTGGCTGGGAAAATGCGTTTTCCACTTCTTCACAGAAAGGGTTTAGAAACTCCTGCAAACACACATCAGTTTAACTCCGTAAGTTGAATGCACACATTGAAGACCGTTCTGTTAGGTAGCTCCGTTTTGGTTTTAGAAGCAGATATTTCTCAATACCGCGTTTGTTCCAATTCACCCGGGTATAACGAAACCAAGCTCCTGGAAGAACCGTGCTTCTCACTCTCTGATTCTGAAGGCGGATTCAACTCCCTTAGCTGAGCGAACACCCAGCAGAGGAGTTTGCAAGATACGTTCTTTTTGTGTTTTAGACGGAGATTTCCAGCTATTTCTTGAATGCCTGGATTTGGCTGGGAAAATGCGTTTTCCACTTCTTCACAGAAAGGGTTTAGAAACTCCTGCAAACACACATCAGTTTAACTCCGTAAGTTGAATGCACACATTGAAGACCGTTCTGTTAGGTAGCTCCGTTTTGGTTTTAGGAGCAGATATTTCTCAATACCGCGTTTGTTCCAATGCACCCGGGTATAACGAAACCCAGCTCCTGGAAGAACCGTGCTTCTCACTCTCTGATTCTGAAGGCGGATTCAACTCCCTTAGCTGAGCGAACACCCAGCAGAGGAGTTTACAAGATGAGTTTTTTTTGTGTTTTAGACGGAGATTTCCAGCTATTTCTTGAATGCCTGGATTTGGTTGGGAAAATGCGTTTTCCACTTCTTCACAGAAAGGGTTTAGAAACTCCTGCACACACACATCCGTTTAACTCCGTAAGTTGAATGCACATATTGAAGACCGTTCTGTTAGGTAGCTTTGTTTTGTTTTTGGAAGCAGATATTTTTCAATACCGCGTTTGTTCCAATTCACCCGGGTATAACGAAACCCAGCTCCTGGAAGAACCGTGCTTCTCACTCTCTGATTCTGAAGGCGGATTCAACTCCCTTAGCTGAACGAACACCCAGCAGAGCAGTTTGCAAGATACGTTCTTTTTGTGTTATAGACGGAGATTTCCAGCTATTTCTTGAATGCCTGGATTTGGCTGGGAAAATGCGTTTTCCACTTCTTTACAGAAAGAATTTAGAAACTCCTGCAAACAACATCAGTTTAACTCCGTAAGTTGAATGCACACATTGAAGACCGTTCTGTTAGGTAGCTCCGTTTTGGTTTTAGAAGCAGATATTTCTCAATACCGCGTTTGTTCCAATGCACCCGGGTATAACGAAACCCAGCTCCTGGAAGAACCGTGCTTCTCACTCTCTGATTCTGAAGGCCGATTCAACTCCCTTAGCTGAGCGAACACCCAGCAGAGCAGTTTGCAAGATACGTTCTTTTTGTGTTTTAGACGGAGATTTCCATCTATTTCTTGAATGCCTGGATTTGGCTGGGAAAATGCATTTTCCACTTCTTCACAGAAAGGGTTTAGAAACTCCTGCAAACACACATAAGTTTAACTTTGTAAGTTGAATGCACACATTGAAGACCGTTCTGTTAGGTAGCTCCGTTTTGGTTTTAGAAGCAGATATTTCTCAATACAGCGTTTATTCCAATTCACCCGGGCATAACGAAACCCAGCTCCTGGAAGAACCGTGCTTCTCACTCTCTGATTCTGAAGGCGGATTCAACTCCCTTAGCTGAGCAAACACCCAGCAGAGCAGTTTGCAAGATACGTTCTTTTTGTATTTTAGACGGAGATTTCCAGCTATATGTTGAATGCCTGGATGTGGCTGGGAATATGCGTTTTCCACTTCTTCACAGAAAGGGTTTAGAAACTCCTGCAAACACACATCAGTTTACCTCTGTAAGTTGAATGCACACATTGAAGACCGTTCTGTTAGGTAGCTCCGTTTTGGTTTTAGGAGCAGATATTTCTCAATACCGCGTTTGTTCCAATTCACCCGGGTATAACGAAACCCAGCTTTTGGAAGAACCGTGCTTCTCACTCTCTGATTCTGAAGGCGGATTCAACTCCCTTAGCTGAGCGAACACCCAGCAGAGCAGTTTGCAAGATACGTTCTATTTGTGTTTTAGACGGATATATCCAGCTATTTCTTGAATGACTTGATTTGGCTGGGAAAATGCGTTTTCCACTTCTTCACAGAAAGGGTTTAGAAACTCCTGCAAACACACATCAGTTTAACTCCATAAGTTGAATGCACACATTGAAGACCGTTCTGTTAGATAGCTCCGTTATGGTTTTAGAAGCAGATATTTCTCAATACCGCGTTTGTTCCAATTCACCCGGGTATAAAGAAACCCAGCTCCTGGAAGAACCGTGCTTCTCACTCTCTGATTCTGAAGGCGGATTCAACTCCCTTAGCTGAGCGAACACCCAGCAGAGCAGTTTGCAAGATACGTTCTTTTTGTGTTTTAGACGGAGATTTCCAGCTATTTCTTGAATGACTTGATTTGGCTGGGAAAATGCGTTTTCCACTTCTTCACAGAAAGGGTTTAGAAACTCCTGCAAACACACATCAGTTTACCTCCGTAAGTTGAATGCACACATTGAAGGCCGTTCTGTTAGGTAGCTCCGTTTTGGTTTTAGAAGCAGATATTTCTCAATACCGCGTTTGTTCCAATGCACCCTGGTATAACGAAACCCAGCTCCTGGAAGAACCGTGCTTCTCACTCTCTTATTCTAAAGGCGGATTCAACTCCCTTAGCTGAGCGAACACCCAGCAGAGCAGTTTGCAAGATACGTTCTTTTTGTGTTTTAGACGGAGATTTCCAGCTATTTCTTGAATGCCTGGATTTGGCTGGGAAAATGCCTTTTCCACTTCTTCACAGAAAGGGTTTAGAAACTCCTGCAAACACACATCAGTTTAACTCCGTAAGTTGAATGTACACATTGAAGACCGTTCTGTTAGGTAGCTCCGTTTTGGTTTTAGAAGCAGATATTTCTCAATACCGCGTTTGTTCCATTTCACCCGGGTATAACGAAACCCAGCTCCTGGAAGAACCGTGCTTCTCACTCTCTGATTCTGTAGGCGGATTCAACTCCCTTAGATGAGCGAACACCCAGCAGAGCAGTTTGCAAGATACGTTCTTTTTGTATTTGGGACGGAGATTTCCAGCTATATCTTGAATGCCTGGATTTGGCTGGGAAAATGCGTTTTTCACTTCTTCACAGAAAGGGTTTAGAAACTCCTGCAAACAACATCAGTTTAACTCCGTAAGTTGAATGGACACATTGAAGACCGTTCTTTTAGGTAGCTCCGTTTTGGTTTTAGAAGCAGATATCTCTCAATATCGCGTTTGTTCCAATGCACTCGGGTATAACGAAACTCAGCTCCTGGAAGAACCGTGCTTCTCACTCTCTGATTCTGAAGGCGGATTCAACTCCCTTAGCTGACCCAACACCCAGCAGAGCAGTTTGCAAGATACGTTCTTTTTGTGTTTTAGACGGAGATTTCCAGCTATTTCTTGAATGCCTGGATTTGGCTGGGAAAATGCGTTTTCCACTTCTTCACAGAAAGAATTTAGAAACTCCTGCAAACGCACACCAGTTTAACTCCGTAAGTTGAATGCACACATTGAAGACCGTTCTGTTAGGTAGCTCCGTTTTGGTTATAGAAGCAGATATTTCTCAATACCGCGTTTGTTTCAATTCACCCGGGTATAACGAAACCCAGCTCCTGGAAGAACCGTGCTTCTCACTCTCTGATTCTGAATGCGGATTCAACTCCCTTAGCTGAGCGAACACCCAGCAGAGCAGTTTGCAAGATACGTTCTTTTTGTGTTTTAGACGGAGATTTCCATCTATTTCTTGAATGCCTGGATTTGGCTGGGAAAATGCGTTTTCCACTTCTTCACAGAAAGGGTTTAGAAACTCCTGCAAACACACATCAGTTTAACTTTGTAAGTTGAATGCACACATTGAAGACCGTTCTGTTAGGTAGCTCCGTTTTGGTTTTAGAAGCAGATATTTCTCAATACCGCGTTTATTCCAATTCACCCGGGTATAACGAAACCCAGCTCCTGGAAGAACCGTGCTTCTCACTCTCTGATTCTGAAGGCGGATTCAACTCCCTTAGCTGAGCGAACACCCAGCAGAGCAGTTTGCAAGATACGTTCTTTTTGTATTTTAGACGGAGATTTCCAGCTATATGTTGAATGCCTGGATTTTTCTGGGAATATGCGTTTTCCACTTCTTCACAGAAAGGGTTTAGAAACTCCTGCAAACACACATCAGTTTACCTCTGTAAGTTGAATGCACACATTGAAGACCGTTCTGTTAGGTAGTTCCGTTTTGGTTTTAGAAGCAGATATTTCTCAATACCGCGTTTATTCCAATTCACCCGGGTATAACGAAACCCAGCTTTTGGAAGAACCGTGCTTCTCACTCTCTGATTCCGAAGGCGGATTTAACTCCCTTAGCTGAGCGAACACCCAGCAGAGCAGTTTGCAAGATACGTTCTATTTGTGTTTTAGACGGATATATCCAGCTATTTCTTGAATGACTTGATTTGGCTGGGAAAATGCGTTTTCCACTTCTTCACAGAAAGGGTTTAGAAACTCCTGCAAACACACATCAGTTTAACTCCGTAAGTTGAATGCACACATTGAAGACCGTTCTGTTAGGTAGCTCCGTTTTGCTTTTAGAAGCAGATATTTCTTAATACCGCGTTTGTTCCAATTCACCCGGGTATAACGAAACCCAGCTCCTGGAAGAACCGTGCTTCTCACTCTCTGATTCTGAAGGCGGATTCAACTCCCTTAGCTGAGCGAACACCCAGCAGAGCAGTTTGCAAGATACGTTCTATTTGTCTTTTAGACGGATATATCCAGCTATTTTTTGAATGACTTGATTTGGCTGGGAAAATGCGTTTTCCACTTCTTCACAGAAAGGGTTTAGAAACTCCTGCAAACACACATCAGTTTAACTCCATAAGTTGAATGCACACATTGAAGACCGTTCTGTTAGGTAGCTCCGTTATGGTTTCAGAAGCAGATATTTCTCAATACCGCGTTTGTTCCAATTAACCCGGGTATAAAGAAACCCAGCTCCTGGAAGAACCGTGCTTCTCACTCTCTGATTCTGAAGGCGGATTCAACTCCCTTAGCTGAGCGAACACCCAGCAGAGCAGTTTGCAAGATACGTTCTTTTTGTGTTTTAGACGGAGATTTCCAGCTATTTCTTGAATGACTTGATTTGGCTGGGAAAATGCGTTTTCCACTTCTTCACAGAAAGGGTTTAGAAACTCCTGCAAACACACATCAGTTTAACTCCGTAAGTTGAATGCACACATTGAAGGCCGTTCTGTTAGGTAGCTCCGTTTTGGTTTTAGAAGCAGATATTTCTCAATACCGCGTTTGTTCCAATTCACCCGGGTATAACGAAACCCAGCTTTTGGAAGAACCGTGCTTCTCACTCTCTGATTCCGAAGGCGGATTCAACTCTCTTAGCTGAGCAAACACCCAGCAGAGCAGTTTGCAAGATACGTTCTATTTGTGTTTTAGACGGATATATCCAGCTATTTCTTGAATGACTTGATTTGGCTGGGAAAATGCGTTTTCCACTTCTTCACAGAAAGGGTTTAGAAACTCCTGCAAACACACATCAGTTTAACTCCGTAAGTTGAATGCACACATTGAAGACCGTTCTGTTAGGTAGCTCGGTTTTGGTTTTAGAAGCAGATATTTCTTAATACCGCGTTTGTTCCAATTCACCCGTGTATAACGAAACCCAGCTCCTGGAAGAACCGTGCTTCTCACTCTCTGATTCTGAAGGCGGATTCAACTCCCTTAGCTGAGCGAACACCCAGCAGAGCAGTTTGCAAGATACGTTCTATTTGTGTTTTAGACGGATATATCCAGCTATTTCTTGAATGACTTGATTTGGCTGGGAAAATGCGTTTTCCACTTCTTCACAGAAAGGGTTTAGAAACTCCTGCAAACACACATCAGTTTAACTCCATAAGTTGAATGCACACATTGAAGACCGTTCTGTTAGGTAGCTCCGTTATGGTTTTAGAAGCAGATATTTCTCAATACCGCGTTTGTTTCAATTAACCCGGGTATAAAGAAACCCAGCTCCTGGAAGAACCGTGCTTCTCACTCTCTGATTCTGAAGGCGGATTAAACTCCCTTAGCTGAGTTAACACCCAGCAGAGGAGTTTGCAAGATACGTTCTTTTTGTGTTTTAGACGGAGATTTTCAGCTATTTCTTGAATGCCTGGATTTGGCTGGGAAGATGCGTTTTCCACTTCTTCACAGAAAGGGTTTAGAAACTCCTGCAAACACACATCAGTTTAACTCCGTAAGTTGAATGGACACATTGAAGACCGTTCTGTTAGGTAGCTCCGTTTTGGTTCTAGAAGCAGATATTTCTCTATACCGCGTTTGTTCCAATGCACCCGGGTATAACGAAACCCAGCTCCTGGAAGAACCGTGCTTCTCACTCTCTGATTCTGAAGGCGGATTAAACTCCCTTAGCTGAGCGAACACCCAGCAGAGGAGTTTGCAAGATACGTTCTTTTTGTGTTTTAGACGGAGATTTCCAGCTATTTCTTGAATGCCTGGATTTGGCTGGGAAAATGCGTTTTCCACTTCTTCACAGAAAGGGTTTAGAAACTCCTGCAAACACACATCAGTTTAACTCCGTAAGTTGAATGCACACATTGAAGACCGTTCTGCTAGGTAGCTCCGTTTTGGTTTTAGAAGCAGATATTTCTCAATACCGCGTTTGTTCCAATTCACCCGGGTATAACGAAACCCAGCTCCTTGAAGAACCGTGCTTCTCACTCTCTGATTCTGAAGGCGGATTCAACTCCCTTAGCTGAGCAAACACCCAGCAGAGCAGTTTGCAAGATACGTTCTTTTTGTATTTTAGACGGAGATTTCCAGCTATATCTTGAACGCCTGGATTTGGCTGGGAATATGCGTTTTCCACTTCTTCACAGAAAGGGTTTAGAAACTCCTGCAAAAACACATCAGTTTAACTCTGTAAGTTGAATGCACACATTGAAGACCGTTCTGTTAGGTAGCTCCGTTTTGGTTTTAGAAGCAGATATTTCTCGATACTGCGTTTGTTCCAATTCACCCGGGTATAACGAAACCCAGCTTCGGGAAGAACCGTGCTTCTCACTCTCTGATTCTGAAGGCGGATTCAACTTTTTTAGCTGAGCGAACACCCAGCAGAGCAGTTTGCAAGATACGTTCTTTTTTTGTTTTAGACGGAGATTTCCAGCTATTTCTTGAATGCCTGGATTTGGCTGGGAAAATGCGTTTTCCACTTCTTCACAGAAAGGGTTTAGAAACTCCTGCAAACACACATCAGTTTAACTCCGTAAGTTGAATGCACACATTGAAGACCGTTCTGTTAGGTAGCTTCGTTTTGGTTTTAGAAGCAGATATTTGTCAATACCGCGTTTGTTCCAATTCACCCGGGTATAACGAAACCCAGCTCCTGGAAGAACCGTGCTTCTCACTCTCTTATTCTGAAGGCGGATTCAACTCCCTTAGCTGAGCGAACACCCAGCAGAGCAGTTTGCAAGATACGTTCTTTTTGTGTTTTAGACGGAGATTTCCAGCTATTTCTTGAATGCCTAAATTTGGCTGGGAAAATGCGTTTTCCACTTCTTCACAGAAAGGGTTTAGAAACTCCTGCAAACACACATCAGTTTAACTCCGTAAGTTGAATGCACACATTGAAGACCGTTCTGTTAGGTAGCTCCGTTTTGGTTTTAGAAGCAGATATTTCTCAATACCGCGTTTGTTCCAATGCACCCGGGTATAACAAAACCCAGCTCCTGGAAGAACCGTGCTTCTCACTCTCTGATTCTGAAGGCGGATTCGACTCCCTTAGCTGAGCGAACACCCAGCAGAGCAGTTTGCAAGATACGTTCTTTTTGTGTTTTAGATGGAGATTTCCAAATATTTCTTGAATGACTGCATTTGGCTGGGAAAATGTGTTTTCCACTTCTTCACAGAAAGGGTTTAGAAACTCCTGCAAACACACATCAGTTTAACTCCGTAAGTTGAATGCACACATTGAAGACCGTTCTGTTAGGTAGCTCCGTTTTGGTTTTAGATGCAGATATTTCTCAATACCGCGTTTGTTCCAATTCACCCGTGTATAACGAAACCCAGCTCCTGGAAGAACCGTGCTTCTCACTCTCTTATTCTGAAGGCGGATTAAACTCCCTTAGCTGAGCGAACACCCAGCAGAACAGTTTGCAAGATACGTTCTTTTTGTGTTTTAGACGGAGATTTCCAGCTATTTCTTGAATGCCTGGAATTGGCTGGGAAAATGCGTTTTCCACTTCTTCACAGAAAGGGTTTAGAAACTCCTGCAAACACACATCAGTTTAACTCCGTAAGTTGAATGCCCACATTAAAGACCGTTCTGTTAGGTAGCTAAGTTTTGGTTTTAGAAGCAGATATTTCTCAATACCGCGTTTATTTCAATTCACCCCGGTATAAAGAAACCCAGCTCCTGGAAGAACCGTGCTTCTTACTCTCTGATTCTGAAGGCGGATTCAACTCGCTTAGCTGAGCGAACACCCAGCAGAGCAGTTTGCAAGATACGTTCTTTATGTATTTTAGACGGAGATTTCCAGCTATATCTTGAATGCCTGGATTTGGCTGGGAAAATGCGTTTTTCACTTCTTCACAGAAAGGGTTTAGAAACTCCTGCAAACACACATCAGTTTAACTCCGTAAGTTGAATGGACACATTGAAGACCGTTCTGTTAGGTAGCTCCGTTTTGGTTTTAGAAGCAGATATTTCTCAATACCGCGTTTGTTCCAATGCACTCGGGTATAACGAAACCCAGCTCCTGGAAGAACCGTGCTTCTCACTCTCTGATTCTGAAGGCGGATTCAACTCCCTTAGCTGACCGAACACCCAGCAGAGCAGTTTGCAAGATACGTTCTTTTTGTGTTTTAGACGGAGATTTCCAGCTATTTCTTGAATGCCTGGATTTGGCTTATAAAATGCGTTTTCCACTTCTTCACAGAAAGGGTTTAGAAACTCCTGCAAACACACATCAGTTTAACTCCGTAAGTTGAATGCACACATTGAAGACCGTTCTGTTAGGTAGCTCCGTTTTGGTTTTAGAAGCAGATATTTCTCAATATCGCGTTTGTTCCAATGCACTCGGGTATAACGAAACCCAGCTCCTGGAAGAACCGTGCTTCTCACTCTCTGATTCTGAAGGCGGATTCAACTCCCTTAGCTGACCGAACACCCAGCAGAGCAGTTTGCAAGATACGTTCTTTTTGTGTTTTAGACGGAGATTTCCAGCTATTTCTTGAATGCCTGGATTTGGCTTATAAAATGCGTTTTCCACTTCTTCACAGAAAGGGTTTAGAAACTCCTGCAAACACACGTCAGTTTAACTCCGTAAGTTGAATGCACACATTGAAGACCGTTCTGTTAGGTAGCTCCGTTTTGGTTTTAGAAGCAGATATTTCTCTATACCGCGTTTGTTCCAATGCACCCGGGTATAACAAAACCCAGCTCCTGGAAGAACCGTGCTTCTCACTCTCTGATTCTGAAGGCGGATTAAACTCCCTTAGCTGAGTTAACACCCAGCAGAGGAGTTTGCAAGATACGTTCTTTTTGTGTTTTAGACGGAGATTTTCAGCTATTTCTTGAATGCCTGGATTTGGCTGGGAAGATGCGTTTTCCACTTCTTCACAGAAAGGGTTTAGAAACTCCTGCAAACACACATCAGTTTAACTCCGTATGTTGAATGGACACATTGAAGACCGTTCTGTTAGGTAGCTCCGTTTTGGTTCTAGAAGCAGATATTTCTCTATACCGCGTTTGTTTCAATGCACCGGGGTATAACGAAACCCAGCTCCTGGAAGAACCGTGCTTCTCACTCTCTGATTCTGAAGGCGGATTAAACTCCCTTAGCTGAGCGAACACCCAGCAGAGGAGTTTGCAAGATACGTTCTTTTTGTGTTTTAGACGGAGATTTCCAGCTATTTCTTGAATGCCTGGATTTAACTGGGAAAATGCGTTTTCCACTTCTTCACAGAAAGGGTTTAGAAACTCCTGCAAACACACATCAGTTTAACTCCGTAAGTTGAATGCACACATTGAAGACCGTTCTGCTAGGTAGCTCCGTTTTGGTTTTAGAAGCAGATATTTCTCAATACCGCGTTTGTTCCATTTCAACCGGGTATAACGAAACCCAGCTCCTTGAAGAACCGTGCTTCTCACTCTCTGATTCTGAAGGCGGATTCAACTCCCTTAGCTGAGCTAACACCCAGCAGAGCAGTTTGCAAGATACGTTCTTTTTGTGTTTTAGACGGAGATTTCCAGGTATCTCTTGAATGCCTGGATTTGGCTGGGAATATGCGTTTTCCACTTCTTCACAGAAAGGGTTTAGACACTCCTGAAAACACACATCAGTTTAACTCCGTAAGTTGAATGCACACATTGAAGACCGTTCGATTAGGTAGCTCCGTTTTGGTTTTAGAAGCAGATATTTCTCAATACCGCGTTTGTTCCAATTCACCCAGGTATAACGGAACCCAGCTCCTGGAAGAATGGTGCTTCTCACTCTCTGATTCTGAAGGCGGATTCAACTCCCTTAGCTGAGCGAACAGCCAGCAGAGCAGTTTGCAAGATACGTTCTTTTTGTGTTTTAGACGGAGATTTCCAGCTATTTCTTGAATGCCTGGAATTGGCTGGGAAAATGCGTTTTCCACTTTTTCACAGAAAGGGTTTAGAAACTCCTGCAAACACACATCAGTTTAACTCCGTAAGTTGAATGCACACATTGAAGACCGTTCTGTTAGGTAGCTCCGTTTTGGTTTTAGAAGCAGATATTTCTCAATACCGCGTTTGTTCCAATTCACCCGGGTATAACGAATCCAAGCTCCTGGAAGAACCGTGCTTCTCACTCTCTGATTCTGAATGCGGATTCAACTCCCTTAGCTGAACGAACACCCAGCAGAGCAGTTTGCAAGATACGTTCTTTTTGTGTTTTAGACGGAGATTTCCAGCTATTTCTTGAATGCCTGGATTTGGCTGGGAAAATGCGTTTTCCACTTCTTTACAGAAAGAATTTAGAAACTCCTGCAAACAACATCAGTTTAACTCCGTAAGTTGAATGCACACATTGAAGACCGTTCTGTTAGGTAGCTCCGTTTTGGTTTTAGAAGCAGATATTTCTCAATACCGCGTTTGTTCCAATGCACCCGGGTATAACGAAACCCAGCTCCTGGAAGAACCGTGCTTCTCACTCTCTGATTCTGAAGGCCGATTCAACTCCCTTAGCTGAGCGAACACCCAGCAGAGCAGTTTGCAAGATACGTTCTTTTTGTGTTTTAGACGGAGATTTCCAGCTATTTCTTGAATGCCTGGATTTGGCTTGGAAAATGCGTTTTACACTTCTTCACAGAAAGGGTTTAGAAACTCCTGCAAACGCACATCAGTTTAACTCCGTAAGTTGAATGCACACATTGAAGACCGTTCTGTTAGGTAGCTCCGTTTTGGTTTTAGAAGCAGATATTTCTCAATACCGCGTTTGTTTCAATTCATCCGGGTATAACGAAACCCAGCTCCTGGAAGAACCGTGCTTCTCACTCTCTGATTCTGAAGGCGGATTCAACTCCCTTAGCTGAGCGAACACCCAGCAGAGCAGTTTGCAAGATACGTTCTTTTTGTGTTTTAGACGGAGATTTCCATCTATTTCTTGAATGCCTGGATTTGGCTGGGAAAATGCGTTTTCCACTTCTTCACAGAAAGGGTTTAGAAACTCCTGCAAACACACATCAGTTTAACTTTGTAAGTTGAATGCACACATTGAAGACCGTTCTGTTAGGTAGCTCCGTTTTGGTTTTAAAAGCAGATATTTCTCAATACCGCGTTTATTCCAATTCACCCGGGTATAACGAAACCCAGCTCCTGGAAGAACCGTGCTTCTCACTCTCTGATTCTGAAGGCGGATTCAACTCGCTTAGCTGAGCGAACACCCAGCAGAGCAGTTTGCAAGATACGTTCTTTTTGTATTTTAGACGGAGATTTCCAGCTATATCTTGAATGCCTGGATTTGGCTGGGAAAATGCGTTTTTCACTTCTTCACAGAAAGGTTTTAGAAACTCCTGCAAACAACATCAGTTTAACTCCGTAAGTTGAATGGACACATTGAAGACCGTTCTTTTAGGTAGCTCCGTTTTGGTTTTAGAAGCAGATATTTCTCAATATCGCGTTTGTTCCAATGCACTCGGGTATAACGAACCCCAGCTCCTGGAAGAACCGTGCTTCTCACTCTCTGATTCTGAAGGCGGATTCAACTCCCTTAGCTGACCCAACACCCAGCAGAGCAGTTTGCAAGATACGTTCTTTTTGTGTTTTAGACGGAGATTTCCAGCTATTTCTTGAATGCCTGGATTTGGCTGGGAAAATGCGTTTTCCACTTCTTCACAGAAAGGGTTTAGAAACTCCTGCAAACACACATCAGTTTAACTCCGTAAGTTGAATGCACACATTGAAGACCGTTCTGTTAGGTAGCTCCGTTTTGGTTTTAGAAGCAGATATTTCTCAATACCGCGTTTGTTCCAATTCACCCGGGTATAACGAAACCCAGCTCCTGGAAGAACCGTGCTTCTCACTCTCTGATTCTGAAGGCGGATTCAACTCCCTTAGCTGAGCGAACACCCAGCAGAGGAGTTTACAAGATAAGTTTTTTTTGTGTTTTAGACGGAGATTTCCAGCTATTTCTTGAATGCCTGGATTTGGTTGGGAAAATGCGTTTTCCACTTCTTCACAGAAAGGGTTTAGAAACTCCTGCACACACACATCCGTTTAACTCCGTAAGTTGAATGCACATATTGAAGACCGTTCTGTTAGGTAGCTTTGTTTTGTTTTTGGAAGCAGATATTTTTCAATACCGCGTTTGTTCCAATTCACCCGGGTATAACGAAACCCAGCTCCTGGAAGAACCGTGCTTCTCACTCTCTGATTCTGAAGGCGGATTCAACTCCCTTAGCTGAGCGAACACCCAGCAGAGGAGTTTGCAAGATACGTTCTTTTTGTGTTTTAGACGGAGATTTCCAGCTATTTCTTGAATGCCTGGATTTAACTGGGAAAATGCGTTTTCCACTTCTTCACAGAAAGGGTTTAGAAACTCCTGCAAACACACATCAGTTTAACTCCGTAAGTTGAATGCACACATTGAAGACCGTTCTGCTAGGTAGCTCCGTTTTGGTTTTAGAAGCAGATATTTCTCAATACCGCGTTTGTTCCATTTCAACCGGGTATAACGAAACCCAGCTCCTTGAAGAACCGTGCTTCTCACTCTCTGATTCTGAAGGCGGATTCAACTCCCTTAGCTGAGCTAACACCCAGCAGAGCAGTTTGCAAGATACGTTCTTTTTGTGTTTTAGACGGAGATTTCCAGGTATCTCTTGAATGCCTGGATTTGGCTGGGAATATGCGTTTTCCACTTCTTCACAGAAAGGGTTTAGACACTCCTGAAAACACACATCAGTTTAACTCCGTAAGTTGAATGCACACATTGAAGACCGTTCGATTAGGTAGCTCCGTTTTGGTTTTAGAAGCAGATATTTCTCAATACCGCGTTTGTTCCAATTCACCCAGGTATAACGGAACCCAGCTCCTGGAAGAATGGTGCTTCTCACTCTCTGATTCTGAAGGCGGATTCAACTCCCTTAGCTGAGCGAACAGCCAGCAGAGCAGTTTGCAAGATACGTTCTTTTTGTGTTTTAGACGGAGATTTCCAGCTATTTCTTGAATGCCTGGAATTGGCTGGGAAAATGCGTTTTCCACTTTTTCACAGAAAGGGTTTAGAAACTCCTGCAAACACACATCAGTTTAACTCCGTAAGTTGAATGCACACATTGAAGACCGTTCTGTTAGGTAGCTCCGTTTTGGTTTTAGAAGCAGATATTTCTCAATACCGCGTTTGTTCCAATTCACCCGGGTATAACGAATCCAAGCTCCTGGAAGAACCGTGCTTCTCACTCTCTGATTCTGAATGCGGATTCAACTCCCTTAGCTGAACGAACACCCAGCAGAGCAGTTTGCAAGATACGTTCTTTTTGTGTTTTAGACGGAGATTTCCAGCTATTTCTTGAATGCCTGGATTTGGCTGGGAAAATGCGTTTTCCACTTCTTTACAGAAAGAATTTAGAAACTCCTGCAAACAACATCAGTTTAACTCCGTAAGTTGAATGCACACATTGAAGACCGTTCTGTTAGGTAGCTCCGTTTTGGTTTTAGAAGCAGATATTTCTCAATACCGCGTTTGTTCCAATGCACCCGGGTATAACGAAACCCAGCTCCTGGAAGAACCGTGCTTCTCACTCTCTGATTCTGAAGGCCGATTCAACTCCCTTAGCTGAGCGAACACCCAGCAGAGCAGTTTGCAAGATACGTTCTTTTTGTGTTTTAGACGGAGATTTCCAGCTATTTCTTGAATGCCTGGATTTGGCTTGGAAAATGCGTTTTACACTTCTTCACAGAAAGGGTTTAGAAACTCCTGCAAACGCACATCAGTTTAACTCCGTAAGTTGAATGCACACATTGAAGACCGTTCTGTTAGGTAGCTCCGTTTTGGTTTTAGAAGCAGATATTTCTCAATACCGCGTTTGTTTCAATTCATCCGGGTATAACGAAACCCAGCTCCTGGAAGAACCGTGCTTCTCACTCTCTGATTCTGAAGGCGGATTCAACTCCCTTAGCTGAGCGAACACCCAGCAGAGCAGTTTGCAAGATACGTTCTTTTTGTGTTTTAGACGGAGATTTCCATCTATTTCTTGAATGCCTGGATTTGGCTGGGAAAATGCGTTTTCCACTTCTTCACAGAAAGGGTTTAGAAACTCCTGCAAACACACATCAGTTTAACTTTGTAAGTTGAATGCACACATTGAAGACCGTTCTGTTAGGTAGCTCCGTTTTGGTTTTAAAAGCAAATATTTCTCAATACCGCGTTTATTCCAATTCACCCGGGTATAACGAAACCCAGCTCCTGGAAGAACCGTGCTTCTCACTCTCTGATTCTGAAGGCGGATTCAACTCGCTTAGCTGAGCGAACACCCAGCAGAGCAGTTTGCAAGATACGTTCTTTTTGTATTTTAGACGGAGATTTCCAGCTATATCTTGAATGCCTGGATTTGGCTGGGAAAATGCGTTTTTCACTTCTTCACAGAAAGGTTTTAGAAACTCCTGCAAACAACATCAGTTTAACTCCGTAAGTTGAATGGACACATTGAAGACCGTTCTTTTAGGTAGCTCCGTTTTGGTTTTAGAAGCAGATATTTCTCAATATCGCGTTTGTTCCAATGCACTCGGGTATAACGAACCCCAGCTCCTGGAAGAACCGTGCTTCTCACTCTCTGATTCTGAAGGCGGATTCAACTCCCTTAGCTGACCCAACACCCAGCAGAGCAGTTTGCAAGATACGTTCTTTTTGTGTTTTAGACGGAGATTTCCAGCTATTTCTTGAATGCCTGGATTTGGCTGGGAAAATGCGTTTTCCACTTCTTCACAGAAAGGGTTTAGAAACTCCTGCAAACACACATCAGTTTAACTCCGTAAGTTGAATGCACACATTGAAGACCGTTCTGTTAGGTAGCTCCGTTTTGGTTTTAGAAGCAGATATTTCTCAATACCGCGTTTGTTCCAATTCACCCGGGTATAACGAAACCCAGCTCCTGGAAGAACCGTGCTTCTCACTCTCTGATTCTGAAGGCGGATTCAACTCCCTTAGCTGAGCGAACACCCAGCAGAGGAGTTTACAAGATAAGTTTTTTTTGTGTTTTAGACGGAGATTTCCAGCTATTTCTTGAATGCCTGGATTTGGTTGGGAAAATGCGTTTTCCACTTCTTCACAGAAAGGGTTTAGAAACTCCTGCACACACACATCCGTTTAACTCCGTAAGTTGAATGCACATATTGAAGACCGTTCTGTTAGGTAGCTTTGTTTTGTTTTTGGAAGCAGATATTTTTCAATACCGCGTTTGTTCCAATTCACCCGGGTATAACGAAACCCAGCTCCTGGAAGAACCGTGCTTCTCACTCTCTGATTCTGAAGGCGGATTCAACTCCCTTAGCTGAACGAACACCCAGCAGAGCAGTTTGCAAGATACGTTCTTTTTGTGTTATAGACGGAGATTTCCAGCTATTTCTTGAATGCCTGGATTTGGCTGGGAAAATGCGTTTTCCACTTCTTTACAGAAAGAATTTAGAAACTCCTGCAAACAACATCAGTTTAACTCCGTAAGTTGAATGCACACATTGAAGACCGTTCTGTTAGGTAGCTCCGTTTTGGTTTTAGAAGCAGATATTTCTCAATACCGCGTTTGTTCCAATGCACCCGGGTATAACGAAACCCAGCTCCTGGAAGAACCGTGCTTCTCACTCTCTGATTCTGAAGGCCGATTCAACTCCCTTAGCTGAGCGAACACCCAGCAGAGCAGTTTGCAAGATACGTTCTTTTTGTGTTTTAGACGGAGATTTCCATCTATTTCTTGAATGCCTGGATTTGGCTGGGAAAATGCATTTTCCACTTCTTCACAGAAAGGGTTTAGAAACTCCTGCAAACACACATAAGTTTAACTTTGTAAGTTGAATGCACACATTGAAGACCGTTCTGTTAGGTAGCTCCGTTTTGGTTTTAGAAGCAGATATTTCTCAATACAGCGTTTATTCCAATTCACCCGGGCATAACGAAACCCAGCTCCTGGAAGAACCGTGCTTCTCACTCTCTGATTCTGAAGGCGGATTCAACTCCCTTAGCTGAGCAAACACCCAGCAGAGCAGTTTGCAAGATACGTTCTTTTTGTATTTTAGACGGAGATTTCCAGCTATATGTTGAATGCCTGGATGTGGCTGGGAATATGCGTTTTCCACTTCTTCACAGAAAGGGTTTAGAAACTCCTGCAAACACACATCAGTTTACCTCTGTAAGTTGAATGCACACATTGAAGACCGTTCTGTTAGGTAGCTCCGTTTTGGTTTTAGGAGCAGATATTTCTCAATACCGCGTTTGTTCCAATTCACCCGGGTATAACGAAACCCAGCTTTTGGAAGAACCGTGCTTCTCACTCTCTGATTCTGAAGGCGGATTCAACTCCCTTAGCTGAGCGAACACCCAGCAGAGCAGTTTGCAAGATACGTTCTATTTGTGTTTTAGACGGATATATCCAGCTATTTCTTGAATGACTTGATTTGGCTGGGAAAATGCGTTTTCCACTTCTTCACAGAAAGGGTTTAGAAACTCCTGCAAACACACATCAGTTTAACTCCATAAGTTGAATGCACACATTGAAGACCGTTCTGTTAGATAGCTCCGTTATGGTTTTAGAAGCAGATATTTCTCAATACCGCGTTTGTTCCAATTCACCCGGGTATAAAGAAACCCAGCTCCTGGAAGAACCGTGCTTCTCACTCTCTGATTCTGAAGGCGGATTCAACTCCCTTAGCTGAGCGAACACCCAGCAGAGCAGTTTGCAAGATACGTTCTTTTTGTGTTTTAGACGGAGATTTCCAGCTATTTCTTGAATGACTTGATTTGGCTGGGAAAATGCGTTTTCCACTTCTTCACAGAAAGGGTTTAGAAACTCCTGCAAACACACATCAGTTTACCTCCGTAAGTTGAATGCACACATTGAAGGCCGTTCTGTTAGGTAGCTCCGTTTTGGTTTTAGAAGCAGATATTTCTCAATACCGCGTTTGTTCCAATGCACCCTGGTATAACGAAACCCAGCTCCTGGAAGAACCGTGCTTCTCACTCTCTTATTCTAAAGGCGGATTCAACTCCCTTAGCTGAGCGAACACCCAGCAGAGCAGTTTGCAAGATACGTTCTTTTTGTGTTTTAGACGGAGATTTCCAGCTATTTCTTGAATGCCTGGATTTGGCTGGGAAAATGCCTTTTCCACTTCTTCACAGAAAGGGTTTAGAAACTCCTGCAAACACACATCAGTTTAACTCCGTAAGTTGAATGCACACATTGAAGACCGTTCTGTTAGGTAGCTCCGTTTTGGTTTTAGAAGCAGATATTTCTCAATACCGCGTTTGTTCCAATTCACCCGGGTATAACGAAACCCAGCTCCTGGAAGAACCGTGCTTCTCACTCTCTGATTCTGTAGGCGGATTCAACTCCCTTAGATGAGCGAACACCCAGCAGAGCAGTTTGCAAGATACGTTCTTTTTGTATTTGGGACGGAGATTTCCAGCTATATCTTGAATGCCTGGATTTGGCTGGGAAAATGCGTTTTTCACTTCTTCACAGAAAGGGTTTAGAAACTCCTGCAAACAACATCAGTTTAACTCCGTAAGTTGAATGGACACATTGAAGACCGTTCTTTTAGGTAGCTCCGTTTTGGTTTTAGAAGCAGATATCTCTCAATATCGCGTTTGTTCCAATGCACTCGGGTATAACGAAACTCAGCTCCTGGAAGAACCGTGCTTCTCACTCTCTGATTCTGAAGGCGGATTCAACTCCCTTAGCTGACCCAACACCCAGCAGAGCAGTTTGCAAGATACGTTCTTTTTGTGTTTTAGACGGAGATTTCCAGCTATTTCTTGAATGCCTGGATTTGGCTGGGAAAATGCGTTTTCCACTTCTTCACAGAAAGGGTTTAGAAACTCCTGCAAACGCACACCAGTTTAACTCCGTAAGTTGAATGCACACATTGAAGACCGTTCTGTTAGGTAGCTCCGTTTTGGTTATAGAAGCAGATATTTCTCAATACCGCGTTTGTTTCAATTCACCCGGGTATAACGAAACCCAGCTCCTGGAAGAACCGTGCTTCTCACTCTCTGATTCTGAATGCGGATTCAACTCCCTTAGCTGAGCGAACACCCAGCAGAGCAGTTTGCAAGATACGTTCTTTTTGTGTTTTAGACGGAGATTTCCATCTATTTCTTGAATGCCTGGATTTGGCTGGGAAAATGCGTTTTCCACTTCTTCACAGAAAGGGTTTAGAAACTCCTGCAAACACATATCAGTTTAACTTTGTAAGTTGAATGCACACATTGAAGACCGTTCTGTTAGGTAGCTCCGTTTTGGTTTTAGAAGCAGATATTTCTCAATACCGCGTTTATTCCAATTCACCCGGGTATAACGAAACCCAGCTCCTGGAAGAACCGTGCTTCTCACTCTCTGATTCTGAAGGCGGATTCAACTCCCTTAGCTGAGCGAACACCCAGCAGAGCAGTTTGCAAGATACGTTCTTTTTGTATTTTAGACGGAGATTTCCAGCTATATGTTGAATGCCTGGATTTTTCTGGGAATATGCGTTTTCCACTTCTTCACAGAAAGGGTTTAGAAACTCCTGCAAACACACATCAGTTTACCTCTGTAAGTTGAATGCACACATTGAAGACCGTTCTGTTAGGTAGTTCCGTTTTGGTTTTAGAAGCAGATATTTCTCAATACCGCGTTTGTTCCAATTCACCCGGGTATAACGAAACCCAGCTTTTGGAAGAACCGTGCTTCTCACTCTCTGATTCCGAAGGCGGATTTAACTCCCTTAGCTGAGCGAACACCCAGCAGAGCAGTTTGCAAGATACGTTCTATTTGTGTTTTAGACGGATATATCCAGCTATTTCTTGAATGACTTGATTTGGCTGGGAAAATGCGTTTTCCACTTCTTCACAGAAAGGGTTTAGAAACTCCTGCAAACACACATCAGTTTAACTCCGTAAGTTGAATGCACACATTGAAGACCGTTCTGTTAGGTAGCTCCGTTTTGCTTTTAGAAGCAGATATTTCTTAATACCGCGTTTGTTCCAATTCACCCGGGTATAACGAAACCCAGCTCCTGGAAGAACCGTGCTTCTCACTCTCTGATTCTGAAGGCGGATTCAACTCCCTTAGCTGAGCGAACACCCAGCAGAGCAGTTTGCAAGATACGTTCTATTTGTCTTTTAGACGGATATATCCAGCTATTTTTTGAATGACTTGATTTGGCTGGGAAAATGCGTTTTCCACTTCTTCACAGAAAGGGTTTAGAAACTCCTGCAAACACACATCAGTTTAACTCCATAAGTTGAATGCACACATTGAAGCCCGTTCTGTTAGGTAGCTCCGTTATGGTTTCAGAAGCAGATATTTCTCAATACCGCGTTTGTTCCAATTAACCCGGGTATAAAGAAACCCAGCTCCTGGAAGAACCGTGCTTCTCACTCTCTGATTCTGAAGGCGGATTCAACTCCCTTAGCTGAGCGAACACCCAGCAGAGCAGTTTGCAAGATACGTTCTTTTTGTGTTTTAGACGGAGATTTCCAGCTATTTCTTGAATGACTTGATTTGGCTGGGAAAATGCGTTTTCCACTTCTTCACAGAAAGGGTTTAGAAACTCCTGCAAACACACATCAGTTTAACTCCGTAAGTTGAATGCACACATTGAAGGCCGTTCTGTTAGGTAGCTCCGTTTTGGTTTTAGAAGCAGATATTTCTCAATACCGCGTTTGTTCCAATTCACCCGGGTATAACGAAACCCAGCTTTTGGAAGAACCGTGCTTCTCACTCTCTGATTCCGAAGGCGGATTCAACTCCCTTAGCTGAGCAAACACCCAGCAGAGCAGTTTGCAAGATACGTTCTATTTGTGTTTTAGACGGATATATCCAGCTATTTCTTGAATGACTTGATTTGGCTGGGAAAATGCGTTTTCCACTTCTTCACAGAAAGGGTTTAGAAACTCCTGCAAACACACATCAGTTTAACTCCGTAAGTTGAATGCACACATTGAAGACCGTTCTGTTAGGTAGCTCCGTTTTGGTTTTAGAAGCAGATATTTCTTAATACCGCGTTTGTTCCAATTCACCCGTGTATAACGAAACCCAGCTCCTGGAAGAACCGTGCTTCTCACTCTCTGATTCTGAAGGCGGATTCAACTCCCTTAGCTGAGCGAACACCCAGCAGAGCAGTTTGCAAGATACGTTCTATTTGTGTTTTAGACGGATATATCCAGCTATTTCTTGAATGACTTGATTTGGCTGGGAAAATGCGTTTTCCACTTCTTCACAGAAAGGGTTTAGAAACTCCTGCAAACACACATCAGTTTAACTCCATAAGTTGAATGCACACATTGAAGACCGTTCTGTTAGGTAGCTCCGTTATGGTTTTAGAAGCAGATATTTCTCAATACCGCGTTTGTTTCAATTAACCCGGGTATAAAGAAACCCAGCTCCTGGAAGAGCCGTGCTTCTCACTCTCTGATTCTGAAGGCGGATTAAACTCCCTTAGCTGAGTTAACACCCAGCAGAGGAGTTTGCAAGATACGTTCTTTTTGTGTTTTAGACGGAGATTTTCAGCTATTTCTTGAATGCCTGGATTTGGCTGGGAAGATGCGTTTTCCACTTCTTCACAGAAAGGGTTTAGAAACTCCTGCAAACACACATCAGTTTAACTCCGTAAGTTGAATGGACACATTGAAGACCGTTCTGTTAGGTAGCTCCGTTTTGGTTCTAGAAGCAGATATTTCTCTATACCGCGTTTGTTCCAATGCACCCGGGTATAACGAAACCCAGCTCCTGGAAGAACCGTGCTTCTCACTCTCTGATTCTGAAGGCGGATTAAACTCCCTTAGCTGAGCGAACACCCAGCAGAGGAGTTTGCAAGATACGTTCTTTTTGTGTTTTAGACGGAGATTTCCAGCTATTTCTTGAATGCCTGGATTTGGCTGGGAAAATGCGTTTTCCACTTCTTCACAGAAAGGGTTTAGAAACTCCTGCAAACACACATCAGTTTAACTCCGTAAGTTGAATGCACACATTGAAGACCGTTCTGCTAGGTAGCTCCGTTTTGGTTTTAGAAGCAGATATTTCTCAATACCGCGTTTGTTCCAATTCACCCGGGTATAACGAAACCCAGCTCCTTGAAGAACCGTGCTTCTCACTCTGATTCTGAAGGCGGATTCAACTCCCTTAGCTGAGCAAACACCCAGCAGAGCAGTTTGCAAGATACGTTCTTTTTGTATTTTAGACGGAGATTTCCAGCTATATCTTGAACGCCTGGATTTGGCTGGGAATATGCGTTTTCCACTTCTTCACAGAAAGGGTTTAGAAACTCCTGCAAAAACACATCAGTTTAACTCTGTAAGTTGAATGCACACATTGAAGACCGTTCTGTTAGGTAGCTCCGTTTTGGTTTTAGAAGCAGATATTTCTCGATACTGCGTTTGTTCAAATTCACCCGGGTATAACGAAACCCAGCTTCGGGAAGAACCGTGCTTCTCACTCTCTGATTCTGAAGGCGGATTCAACTTTTTTAGCTGAGCGAACACCCAGCAGAGCAGTTTGCAAGATACGTTCTTTTTTTGTTTTAGACGGAGATTTCCAGCTATTTCTTGAATGCCTGGATTTGGCTGGGAAAATGCGTTTTCCACTTCTTCACAGAAAGGGTTTAGAAACTCCTGCAAACACACATCAGTTTAACTCCGTAAGTTGAATGCACACATTGAAGACCGTTCTGTTAGGTAGCTTCGTTTTGGTTTTAGAAGCAGATATTTCTCAATACCGCGTTTGTTCCAATTCACCCGGGTATAACGAAACCCAGCTCCTGGAAGAACCGTGCTTCTCACTCTCTTATTCTGAAGGCGGATTCAACTCCCTTAGCTGAGCGAACACCCAGCAGAGCAGTTTGCAAGATACGTTCTTTTTGTGTTTTAGACGGAGATTTCCAGCTATTTCTTGAATGCCTAAATTTGGCTGGGAAAATGCGTTTTCCACTTCTTCACAGAAAGGGTTTAGAAACTCCTGCAAACACACATCAGTTTAACTCCGTAAGTTGAATGCACACATTGAAGACCGTTCTGTTAGGTAGCTCCGTTTTGGTTTTAGAAGCAGATATTTCTCAATACCGCGTTTGTTCCAATGCACCCGGGTATAACAAAACCCAGCTCCTGGAAGAACCGTGCTTCTCACTCTCTGATTCTGAAGGCGGATTCGACTCCCTTAGCTGAGCGAACACCCAGCAGAGCAGTTTGCAAGATACGTTCTTTTTGTGTTTTAGATGGAGATTTCCAAATATTTCTTGAATGACTGCATTTGGCTGGGAAAATGTGTTTTCCACTTCTTCACAGAAAGGGTTTAGAAACTCCTGCAAACACACATCAGTTTAACTCCGTAAGTTGAATGCACACATTGAAGACCGTTCTGTTAGGTAGCTCCGTTTTGGTTTTAGATGCAGATATTTCTCAATACCGCGTTTGTTCCAATTCACCCGTGTATAACGAAACCCAGCTCCTGGAAGAACCGTGCTTCTCACTCTCTTATTCTGAAGGCGGATTAAACTCCCTTAGCTGAGCGAACACCCAGCAGAACAGTTTGCAAGATACGTTCTTTTTGTGTTTTAGACGGAGATTTCCAGCTATTTCTTGAATGCCTGGAATTGGCTGGGAAAATGCGTTTTCCACTTCTTCACAGAAAGGGTTTAGAAACTCCTGCAAACACACATCAGTTTAACTCCGTAAGTTGAATGCCCACATTAAAGACCGTTCTGTTAGGTAGCTAAGTTTTGGTTTTAGAAGCAGATATTTCTCAATACCGCGTTTATTCCAATTCACCCCGGTATAAAGAAACCCAGCTCCTGGAAGAACCGTGCTTCTTACTCTCTGATTCTGAAGGCGGATTCAACTCGCTTAGCTGAGCGAACACCCAGCAGAGCAGTTTGCAAGATACGTTCTTTATGTATTTTAGACGGAGATTTCCAGCTATATCTTGAATGCCTGGATTTGGCTGGGAAAATGCGTTTTTCACTTCTTCACAGAAAGGGTTTAGAAACTCCTGCAAACACACATCAGTTTAACTCCGTAAGTTGAATGGACACATTGAAGACCGTTCTGTTAGGTAGCTCCGTTATGGTTTTAGAAGCAGATATTTCTCAATACCGCGTTTGTTCCAATGCACTCGGGTATAACGAAACCCAGCTCCTGGAAGAACCGTGCTTCTCACTCTCTGATTCTGAAGGCGGATTCAACTCCCTTAGCTGACCGAACACCCAGCAGAGCAGTTTGCAAGATACGTTCTTTTTGTGTTTTAGACGGAGATTTCCAGCTATTTCTTGAATGCCTGGATTTGGCTTATAAAATGCGTTTTCCACTTCTTCACAGAAAGGGTTTAGAAACTCCTGCAAACACACGTCAGTTTAACTCCGTAAGTTGAATGCACACATTGAAGACCGTTCTGTTAGGTAGCTCCGTTTTGGTTTTAGAAGCAGATATTTCTCTATACCGCGTTTGTTCCAATGCACCCGGGTATAACAAAACCCAGCTCCTGGAAGAACCGTGCTTCTCACTCTCTGATTCTGAAGGCGGATTAAACTCCCTTAGCTGAGTTAACACCCAGCAGAGGAGTTTGCAAGATACGTTCTTTTTGTGTTTTAGACGGAGATTTTCAGCTATTTCTTGAATGCCTGGATTTGGCTGGGAAGATGCGTTTTCCACTTCTTCACAGAAAGGGTTTAGAAACTCCTGCAAACACACATCAGTTTAACTCCGTAAGTTGAATGGACACATTGAAGACCGTTCTGTTAGGTAGCTCCGTTTTGGTTCTAGAAGCAGATATTTCTCTATACCGCGTTTGTTCCAATGCACCCGGGTATAACGAAACCCAGCTCCTGGAAGAACCGTGCTTCTCACTCTCTGATTCTGAAGGCGGATTAAACTCCCTTAGCTGAGCGAACACCCAGCAGAGGAGTTTGCAAGATACGTTCTTTTTGTGTTTTAGACGGAGATTTCCAGCTATTTCTTGAATGCCTGGATTTGGCTGGGAAAATGCGTTTTCCACTTCTTCACAGAAAGGGTTTAGAAACTCCTGCAAACACACATCAGTTTAACTCCGTAAGTTGAATGCACACATTGAAGACCGTTCTGCTAGGTAGCTCCGTTTTGGTTTTAGAAGCAGATATTTCTCAATACCGCGTTTGTTCCAATTCACCCGGGTATAACGAAACCCAGCTCCTTGAAGAACCGTGCTTCTCACTCTGATTCTGAAGGCGGATTCAACTCCCTTAGCTGAGCAAACACCCAGCAGAGCAGTTTGCAAGATACGTTCTTTTTGTATTTTAGACGGAGATTTCCAGCTATATCTTGAACGCCTGGATTTGGCTGGGAATATGCGTTTTCCACTTCTTCACAGAAAGGGTTTAGAAACTCCTGCAAAAACACATCAGTTTAACTCTGTAAGTTGAATGCACACATTGAAGACCGTTCTGTTAGGTAGCTCCGTTTTGGTTTTAGAAGCAGATATTTCTCGATACTGCGTTTGTTCAAATTCACCCGGGTATAACGAAACCCAGCTTCGGGAAGAACCGTGCTTCTCACTCTCTGATTCTGAAGGCGGATTCAACTTTTTTAGCTGAGCGAACACCCAGCAGAGCAGTTTGCAAGATACGTTCTTTTTGTGTTTTAGACGGAGATTTCCAGCTATTTCTTGAATGCCTGGATTTGGCTGGGAAAATGCGTTTTCCACTTCTTCACAGAAAGGGTTTAGAAACTCCTGCAAACACACATCAGTTTAACTCCGTAAGTTGAATGCACACATTGAAGACCGTTCTGTTAGGTAGCTTCGTTTTGGTTTTAGAAGCAGATATTTCTCAATACCGCGTTTGTTCCAATTCACCCGGGTATAACGAAACCCAGCTCCTGGAAGAACCGAGCTTCTCACTCTCTTATTCTGAAGGCGGATTCAACTCCCTTAGCTGAGCGAACACCCAGCAGAGCAGTTTGCAAGATACGTTCTTTTTGTGTTTTAGACGGAGATTTCCAGCTATTTCTTGAATGCCTAAATTTGGCTGGGAAAATGCGTTTTCCACTTCTTCACAGAAAGGGTTTAGAAACTCCTGCAAACACACATCAGTTTAACTCCGTAAGTTGAATGCACACATTGAAGACCGTTCTGTTAGGTAGCTCCGTTTTGGTTTTAGAAGCAGATATTTCTCAATACCGCGTTTGTTCCAATGCACCCGGGTATAACAAAACCCAGCTCCTGGAAGAACCGTGCTTCTCACTCTCTGATTCTGAAGGCGGATTCGACTCCCTTAGCTGAGCGAACACCCAGCAGAGCAGTTTGCAAGATACGTTCTTTTTGTGTTTTAGATGGAGATTTCCAAATATTTCTTGAATGACTGCATTTGGCTGGGAAAATGTGTTTTCCACTTCTTCACAGAAAGGGTTTAGAAACTCCTGCAAACACACATCAGTTTAACTCCGTAAGTTGAATGCACACATTGAAGACCGTTCTGTTAGGTAGCTCCGTTTTGGTTTTAGATGCAGATATTTCTCAATACCGCGTTTGTTCCAATTCACCCGTGTATAACGAAACCCAGCTCCTGGAAGAACCGTGCTTCTCACTCTCTTATTCTGAAGGCGGATTAAACTCCCTTAGCTGAGCGAACACCCAGCAGAACAGTTTGCAAGATACGTTCTTTTTGTGTTTTAGACGGAGATTTCCAGCTATTTCTTGAATGCCTGGAATTGGCTGGGAAAATGCGTTTTCCACTTCTTCACAGAAAGGGTTTAGAAACTCCTGCAAACACACATCAGTTTAACTCCGTAAGTTGAATGCCCACATTAAAGACCGTTCTGTTAGGTAGCTAAGTTTTGGTTTTAGAAGCAGATATTTCTCAATACCGCGTTTATTCCAATTCACCCCGGTATAAAGAAACCCAGCTCCTGGAAGAACCGTGCTTCTTACTCTCTGATTCTGAAGGCGGATTCAACTCGCTTAGCTGAGCGAACACCCAGCAGAGCAGTTTGCAAGATACGTTCTTTATGTATTTTAGACGGAGATTTCCAGCTATATCTTGAATGCCTGGATTTGGCTGGGAAAATGCGTTTTTCACTTCTTCACAGAAAGGGTTTAGAAACTCCTGCAAACACACATCAGTTTAACTCCGTAAGTTGAATGGACACATTGAAGACCGTTCTGTTAGGTAGCTCCGTTATGGTTTTAGAAGCAGATATTTCTCAATACCGCGTTTGTTCCAATGCACTCGGGTATAACGAAACCCAGCTCCTGGAAGAACCGTGCTTCTCACTCTCTGATTCTGAAGGCGGATTCAACTCCCTTAGCTGACCGAACACCCAGCAGAGCAGTTTGCAAGATACGTTCTTTTTGTGTTTTAGACGGAGATTTCCAGCTATTTCTTGAATGCCTGGATTTGGCTTATAAAATGCGTTTTCCACTTCTTCACAGAAAGGGTTTAGAAACTCCTGCAAACACACGTCAGTTTAACTCCGTAAGTTGAATGCACACATTGAAGACCGTTCTGTTAGGTAGCTCCGTTTTGGTTTTAGAAGCAGATATTTCTCTATACCGCGTTTGTTCCAATGCACCCGGGTATAACAAAACCCAGCTCCTGGAAGAACCGTGCTTCTCACTCTCTGATTCTGAAGGCGGATTAAACTCCCTTAGCTGAGTTAACACCCAGCAGAGGAGTTTGCAAGATACGTTCTTTTTGTGTTTTAGACGGAGATTTTCAGCTATTTCTTGAATGCCTGGATTTGGCTGGGAAGATGCGTTTTCCACTTCTTCACAGAAAGGGTTTAGAAACTCCTGCAAACACACATCAGTTTAACTCCGTATGTTGAATGGACACATTGAAGACCGTTCTGTTAGGTAGCTCCGTTTTGGTTCTAGAAGCAGATATTTCTCTATACCGCGTTTGTTTCAATGCACCGGGGTATAACGAAACCCAGCTCCTGGAAGAACCGTGCTTCTCACTCTCTGATTCTGAAGGCGGATTAAACTCCCTTAGCTGAGCGAACACCCAGCAGAGGAGTTTGCAAGATACGTTCTTTTTGTGTTTTAGACGGAGATTTCCAGCTATTTCTTGAATGCCTGGATTTAACTGGGAAAATGCGTTTTCCACTTCTTCACAGAAAGGGTTTAGAAACTCCTGCAAACACACATCAGTTTAACTCCGTAAGTTGAATGCACACATTGAAGACCGTTCTGCTAGGTAGCTCCGTTTTGGTTTTAGAAGCAGATATTTCTCAATACCGCGTTTGTTCCATTTCACCCGGGTATAACGAAACCCAGCTCCTTGAAGAACCGTGCTTCTCACTCTCTGATTCTGAAGGCGGATTCAACTCCCTTAGCTGAGCAAACACCCAGCAGAGCAGTTTGCAAGATACGTTCTTTTTGTATTTTAGACGGAGATTTCCAGCTATATCTTGAACGCCTGGATTTGGCTGGGAATATGCGTTTTCCACTTCTTCACAGAAAGGGTTTAGAAACTCCTGAAAAACACATCAGTTTAACTCTGTAAGTTGAATGCACACATTGAAGACCGTTCTGTTAGGTAGCTCCGTTTTGGTTTTAGAAGCAGATATTTCTCGATACTGCGTTTGTTCCAATTCACCCGGGTATAACGAAACCCAGCTTCGGGAAGAACCGTGCTTCTCACTCTCTGATTCTGAAGGCGGATTCAACTTTTTTAGCTGAGCGAACACCCAGCAGAGCAGTTTGCAAGATACGTTCTTTTTGTGTTTTAGACGGAGATTTCCAGCTATTTCTTGAATGCCTGGATTTGGCTGGGAAAATGCGTTTTCCACTTCTTCACAGAAAGGGTTTAGAAACTCCTGCAAACACACATCAGTTTAACTCCGTAAGTTGAATGCACACATTGAAGACCGTTCTGTTAGGTAGCTTCGTTTTGGTTTTAGAAGCAGATATTTCTCAATACCGCGTTTGTTCCAATTCACCCGGGTATAACGAAACCCAGCTCCTGGAAGAACCGTGCTTCTCACTCTCTTATTCTGAAGGCGGATTCAACTCCCTTAGCTGAGCGAACACCCAGCAGAGCAGTTTGCAAGATACGTTCTTTTTGTGTTTTAGACGGAGATTTCCAGCTATTTCTTGAATGCCTAAATTTGGCTGGGAAAATGCGTTTTCCACTTCTTCACAGAAAGGGTTTAGAAACTCCTGCAAACACACATCAGTTTAACTCCGTAAGTTGAATGCACACATTGAAGACCGTTCTGTTAGGTAGCTCCGTTTTGGTTTTAGAAGCAGATATTTCTCAATACCGCGTTTGTTCCAATGCACCCGGGTATAACAAAACCCAGCTCCTGGAAGAACCGTGCTTCTCACTCTCTGATTCTGAAGGCGGATTCGACTCCCTTAGCTGAGCGAACACCCAGCAGAGCAGTTTGCAAGATACGTTCTTTTTGTGTTTTAGATGGAGATTTCCAAATATTTCTTGAATGACTGCATTTGGCTGGGAAAATGTGTTTTCCACTTCTTCACAGAAAGGGTTTAGAAACTCCTGCAAACACACATCAGTTTAACTCCGTAAGTTGAATGCACACATTGAAGACCGTTCTGTTAGGTAGCTCCGTTTTGGTTTTAGATGCAGATATTTCTCAATACCGCGTTTGTTCCAATTCACCCGTGTATAACGAAACCCAGCTCCTGGAAGAACCGTGCTTCTCACTCTCTTATTCTGAAGGCGGATTAAACTCCCTTAGCTGAGCGAACACCCAGCAGAACAGTTTGCAAGATACGTTCTTTTTGTGTTTTAGACGGAGATTTCCAGCTATTTCTTGAATGCCTGGAATTGGCTGGGAAAATGCGTTTTCCACTTCTTCACAGAAAGGGTTTAGAAACTCCTGCAAACACACATCAGTTTAACTCCGTAAGTTGAATGCCCACATTAAAGACCGTTCTGTTAGGTAGCTAAGTTTTGGTTTTAGAAGCAGATATTTCTCAATACCGCGTTTATTCCAATTCACCCCGGTATAAAGAAACCCAGCTCCTGGAAGAACCGTGCTTCTTACTCTCTGATTCTGAAGGCGGATTCAACTCGCTTAGCTGAGCGAACACCCAGCAGAGCAGTTTGCAAGATACGTTCTTTATGTATTTTAGACGGAGATTTCCAGCTATATCTTGAATGCCTGGATTTGGCTGGGAAAATGCGTTTTTCACTTCTTCACAGAAAGGGTTTAGAAACTCCTGCAAACACACATCAGTTTAACTCCGTAAGTTGAATGGACACATTGAAGACCGTTCTGTTAGGTAGCTCCGTTATGGTTTTAGAAGCAGATATTTCTCAATACCGCGTTTGTTCCAATGCACTCGGGTATAACGAAACCCAGCTCCTGGAAGAACCGTGCTTCTCACTCTCTGATTCTGAAGGCGGATTCAACTCCCTTAGCTGACCGAACACCCAGCAGAGCAGTTTGCAAGATACGTTCTTTTTGTGTTTTAGACGGAGATTTCCAGCTATTTCTTGAATGCCTGGATTTGGCTTATAAAATGCGTTTTCCACTTCTTCACAGAAAGGGTTTAGAAACTCCTGCAAACACACGTCAGTTTAACTCCGTAAGTTGAATGCACACATTGAAGACCGTTCTGTTAGGTAGCTCCGTTTTGGTTTTAGAAGCAGATATTTCTCTATACCGCGTTTGTTCCAATGCACCCGGGTATAACAAAACCCAGCTCCTGGAAGAACCGTGCTTCTCACTCTCTGATTCTGAAGGCGGATTAAACTCCCTTAGCTGAGTTAACACCCAGCAGAGGAGTTTGCAAGATACGTTCTTTTTGTGTTTTAGACGGAGATTTTCAGCTATTTCTTGAATGCCTGGATTTGGCTGGGAAGATGCGTTTTCCACTTCTTCACAGAAAGGGTTTAGAAACTCCTGCAAACACACATCAGTTTAACTCCGTAAGTTGAATGGACACATTGAAGACCGTTCTGTTAGGTAGCTCCGTTTTGGTTCTAGAAGCAGATATTTCTCTATACCGCGTTTGTTCCAATGCACCCGGGTATAACGAAACCCAGCTCCTGGAAGAACCGTGCTTCTCACTCTCTGATTCTGAAGGCGGATTAAACTCCCTTAGCTGAGCGAACACCCAGCAGAGGAGTTTGCAAGATACGTTCTTTTTGTGTTTTAGACGGAGATTTCCAGCTATTTCTTGAATGCCTGGATTTGGCTGGGAAAATGCGTTTTCCACTTCTTCACAGAAAGGGTTTAGAAACTCCTGCAAACACACATCAGTTTAACTCCGTAAGTTGAATGCACACATTGAAGACCGTTCTGCTAGGTAGCTCCGTTTTGGTTTTAGAAGCAGATATTTCTCAATACCGCGTTTGTTCCAATTCACCCGGGTATAACGAAACCCAGCTCCTTGAAGAACCGTGCTTCTCACTCTGATTCTGAAGGCGGATTCAACTCCCTTAGCTGAGCAAACACCCAGCAGAGCAGTTTGCAAGATACGTTCTTTTTGTATTTTAGACGGAGATTTCCAGCTATATCTTGAACGCCTGGATTTGGCTGGGAATATGCGTTTTCCACTTCTTCACAGAAAGGGTTTAGAAACTCCTGCAAAAACACATCAGTTTAACTCTGTAAGTTGAATGCACACATTGAAGACCGTTCTGTTAGGTAGCTCCGTTTTGGTTTTAGAAGCAGATATTTCTCGATACTGCGTTTGTTCAAATTCACCCGGGTATAACGAAACCCAGCTTCGGGAAGAACCGTGCTTCTCACTCTCTGATTCTGAAGGCGGATTCAACTTTTTTAGCTGAGCGAACACCCAGCAGAGCAGTTTGCAAGATACGTTCTTTTTTTGTTTTAGACGGAGATTTCCAGCTATTTCTTGAATGCCTGGATTTGGCTGGGAAAATGCGTTTTCCACTTCTTCACAGAAAGGGTTTAGAAACTCCTGCAAACACACATCAGTTTAACTCCGTAAGTTGAATGCACACATTGAAGACCGTTCTGTTAGGTAGCTTCGTTTTGGTTTTAGAAGCAGATATTTCTCAATACCGCGTTTGTTCCAATTCACCCGGGTATAACGAAACCCAGCTCCTGGAAGAACCGAGCTTCTCACTCTCTTATTCTGAAGGCGGATTCAACTCCCTTAGCTGAGCGAACACCCAGCAGAGCAGTTTGCAAGATACGTTCTTTTTGTGTTTTAGACGGAGATTTCCAGCTATTTCTTGAATGCCTAAATTTGGCTGGGAAAATGCGTTTTCCACTTCTTCACAGAAAGGGTTTAGAAACTCCTGCAAACACACATCAGTTTAACTCCGTAAGTTGAATGCACACATTGAAGACCGTTCTGTTAGGTAGCTCCGTTTTGGTTTTAGAAGCAGATATTTCTCAATACCGCGTTTGTTCCAATGCACCCGGGTATAACAAAACCCAGCTCCTGGAAGAACCGTGCTTCTCACTCTCTGATTCTGAAGGCGGATTCGACTCCCTTAGCTGAGCGAACACCCAGCAGAGCAGTTTGCAAGATACGTTCTTTTTGTGTTTTAGATGGAGATTTCCAAATATTTCTTGAATGACTGCATTTGGCTGGGAAAATGTGTTTTCCACTTCTTCACAGAAAGGGTTTAGAAACTCCTGCAAACACACATCAGTTTAACTCCGTAAGTTGAATGCACACATTGAAGACCGTTCTGTTAGGTAGCTCCGTTTTGGTTTTAGATGCAGATATTTCTCAATACCGCGTTTGTTCCAATTCACCCGTGTATAACGAAACCCAGCTCCTGGAAGAACCGTGCTTCTCACTCTCTTATTCTGAAGGCGGATTAAACTCCCTTAGCTGAGCGAACACCCAGCAGAACAGTTTGCAAGATACGTTCTTTTTGTGTTTTAGACGGAGATTTCCAGCTATTTCTTGAATGCCTGGAATTGGCTGGGAAAATGCGTTTTCCACTTCTTCACAGAAAGGGTTTAGAAACTCCTGCAAACACACATCAGTTTAACTCCGTAAGTTGAATGCCCACATTAAAGACCGTTCTGTTAGGTAGCTAAGTTTTGGTTTTAGAAGCAGATATTTCTCAATACCGCGTTTATTCCAATTCACCCCGGTATAAAGAAACCCAGCTCCTGGAAGAACCGTGCTTCTTACTCTCTGATTCTGAAGGCGGATTCAACTCGCTTAGCTGAGCGAACACCCAGCAGAGCAGTTTGCAAGATACGTTCTTTATGTATTTTAGACGGAGATTTCCAGCTATATCTTGAATGCCTGGATTTGGCTGGGAAAATGCGTTTTTCACTTCTTCACAGAAAGGGTTTAGAAACTCCTGCAAACACACATCAGTTTAACTCCGTAAGTTGAATGGACACATTGAAGACCGTTCTGTTAGGTAGCTCCGTTATGGTTTTAGAAGCAGATATTTCTCAATACCGCGTTTGTTCCAATGCACTCGGGTATAACGAAACCCAGCTCCTGGAAGAACCGTGCTTCTCACTCTCTGATTCTGAAGGCGGATTCAACTCCCTTAGCTGACCGAACACCCAGCAGAGCAGTTTGCAAGATACGTTCTTTTTGTGTTTTAGACGGAGATTTCCAGCTATTTCTTGAATGCCTGGATTTGGCTTATAAAATCCGTTTTCCACTTCTTCACAGAAAGGGTTTAGAAACTCCTGCAAACACACGTCAGTTTAACTCCGTAAGTTGAATGCACACATTGAAGACCGTTCTGTTAGGTAGCTCCGTTTTGGTTTTAGAAGCAGATATTTCTCTATACCGCGTTTGTTCCAATGCACCCGGGTATAACAAAACCCAGCTCCTGGAAGAACCGTGCTTCTCACTCTCTGATTCTGAAGGCGGATTAAACTCCCTTAGCTGAGTTAACACCCAGCAGAGGAGTTTGCAAGATACGTTCTTTTTGTGTTTTAGACGGAGATTTTCAGCTATTTCTTGAATGCCTGGATTTGGCTGGGAAGATGCGTTTTCCACTTCTTCACAGAAAGGGTTTAGAAACTCCTGCAAACACACATCAGTTTAACTCCGTATGTTGAATGGACACATTGAAGACCGTTCTGTTAGGTAGCTCCGTTTTGGTTCTAGAAGCAGATATTTCTCTATACCGCGTTTGTTTCAATGCACCGGGGTATAACGAAACCCAGCTCCTGGAAGAACCGTGCTTCTCACTCTCTGATTCTGAAGGCGGATTAAACTCCCTTAGCTGAGCGAACACCCAGCAGAGGAGTTTGCAAGATACGTTCTTTTTGTGTTTTAGACGGAGATTTCCAGCTATTTCTTGAATGCCTGGATTTAACTGGGAAAATGCGTTTTCCACTTCTTCACAGAAAGGGTTTAGAAACTCCTGCAAACACACATCAGTTTAACTCCGTAAGTTGAATGCACACATTGAAGACCGTTCTGCTAGGTAGCTCCGTTTTGGTTTTAGAAGCAGATATTTCTCAATACCGCGTTTGTTCCATTTCACCCGGGTATAACGAAACCCAGCTCCTTGAAGAACCGTGCTTCTCACTCTCTGATTCTGAAGGCGGATTCAACTCCCTTAGCTGAGCAAACACCCAGCAGAGCAGTTTGCAAGATACGTTCTTTTTGTATTTTAGACGGAGATTTCCAGCTATATCTTGAACGCCTGGATTTGGCTGGGAATATGCGTTTTCCACTTCTTCACAGAAAGGGTTTAGAAACTCCTGAAAAACACATCAGTTTAACTCTGTAAGTTGAATGCACACATTGAAGACCGTTCTGTTAGGTAGCTCCGTTTTGGTTTTAGAAGCAGATATTTCTCGATACTGCGTTTGTTCCAATTCACCCGGGTATAACGAAACCCAGCTTCGGGAAGAACCGTGCTTCTCACTCTCTGATTCTGAAGGCGGATTCAACTTTTTTAGCTGAGCGAACACCCAGCAGAGCAGTTTGCAAGATACGTTCTTTTTGTGTTTTAGACGGAGATTTCCAGCTATTTCTTGAATGCCTGGATTTGGCTGGGAAAATGCGTTTTCCACTTCTTCACAGAAAGGGTTTAGAAACTCCTGCAAACACACATCAGTTTAACTCCGTAAGTTGAATGCACACATTGAAGACCGTTCTGTTAGGTAGCTTCGTTGTGGTTTTAGAAGCAGATATTTGTCAATACCGCGTTTGTTCCAATTCACCCGGGTATAACGAAACCCAGCTCCTGGAAGAACCGTGCTTCTCACTCTCTTATTCTGAAGGCGGATTCAACTCCCTTAGCTGAGCGAACACCCAGCAGAGCAGTTTGCAAGATACGTTCTTTTTGTGTTTTAGACGGAGATTTCCAGCTATTTCTTGAATGCCTAAATTTGGCTGGGAAAATGCGTTTTCCACTTCTTCACAGAAAGGGTTTAGAAACTCCTGCAAACACACATCAGTTTAACTCCGTAAGTTGAATGCACACATTGAAGACCGTTCTGTTAGGTAGCTCCGTTTTGGTTTTAGAAGCAGATATTTCTCAATACCGCGTTTGTTCCAATGCACCCGGGTATAACAAAACCCAGCTCCTGGAAGAACCGTGCTTCTCACTCTCTGATTCTGAAGGCGGATTCGACTCCCTTAGCTGAGCGAACACCCAGCAGAGCAGTTTGCAAGATACGTTCTTTTTGTGTTTTAGACGGAGATTTCCAGATATTTCTTGAATGACTGCATTTGGCTGGGAAAATGTGTTTTCCACTTCTTCACAGAAAGGGTTTAGAAACTCCTGCAAACACACATCAGTTTAACTCCGTAAGTTGAATGCACACATTGAAGACCGTTCTGTTAGGTAGCTCCGTTTTGGTTTTAGATGCAGATATTTCTCAATACCGCGTTTGTTCCAATTCACCCGTGTATAACGAAACCCAGCTCCTGGAAGAACCGTGCTTCTCACTCTCTTATTCTGAAGGCGGATTCAACTTTCTTAGCTGAGCGAACACCCAGCAGAGCAGTTTGCAAGATACGTTCTTTTTGTGTTTTAGACGGAGATTTCCAGCTATTTCTTGAATGCCTGGAATTGGCTGGGAAAATGCGTTTTCCACTTCTTCACAGAAAGGGTTTAGAAACTCCTGCAAACACACATCAGTTTAACTCCGTAAGTTGAATGCCCACATTAAAGACCGTTCTGTTAGGTAGCTAAGTTTTGGTTTTAGAAGCAGATATTTCTCAATACCGCGTTTATTCCAATTCACCCCGGTATAAAGAAACCCAGCTCCTGGAAGAACCGTGCTTCTTACTCTCTGATTCTGAAGACGGATTCAACTCGCTTAGCTGAGCGAACACCCAGCAGAGCAGTTTGCAAGATACGTTCTTTATGTATTTTAGACGGAGATTTCCAGCTATATCTTGAATGCCTGGATTTGGCTGGGAAAATGCGTTTTTCACTTCTTCACAGAAAGGGTTTAGAAACTCCTGCAAACACACATCAGTTTAACTCCGTAAGTTGAATGGACACATTGAAGACCGTTCTGTTAGGTAGCTCCGTTTTGGTTTTAGAAGCAGATATTTCTCAATACCGCGTTTGTTCCAATGCACTCGGGTATAACGAAACCCAGCTCCTGGAAGAACCGTGCTTCTCACTCTCTGATTCTGAAGGCGGATTCAACTCCCTTAGCTGACCGAACACCCAGCAGAGCAGTTTGCAAGATACGTTCTTTTTGTGTTTTAGACGGAGATTTCCAGCTATTTCTTGAATGCCTGGATTTGGATGGGAAAATGCGTTTTCCACTTCTTCACAGAAAGGGTTTAGAAACTCCTGCAAACACACATGAGTTTAACTCCGTAAGTTGAATGCACACATTGAAGACCGTTCTGTTAGGTAGCTCCGTTTTGGTTTTAGAAGCAGATATTTCTCAATACCGCGTTTGTTCCAATTCACTCGTGTATAACGAAACCCAGCTCCTGGAAGAACCGTGCTTCTCACTCTCTGATTCTGAAGGCGGATTCAACTCCCTTAGCTGAGCGAACACCCAGCAGAGCAGTTTGCAAGATACGTTCTTTTTGTGTTTTAGACGGAGATTTCCAGCTATTTCTTGAATGACTTGATTTGGCTGGGAAAATGCGTTTTCCACTTCTTCACAGAAAGGGTTTAGAAACTCCTGAAAACACACATCAGTTTAATTCCGTAAGTTGAATGCACACATTGAAGACCGTTCTGTTAGGTAGCTCCGTTTTGGTTTTAGAAGCAGATATTTCTCAATACCGCGTTTGTTCCAATTCACCCGTGTATAACGAAACCCAGCTCCTGGAAGAACCGTGCTTCTCACTCTCTGATTCTGAAGGCGGATTCAACTCCCTTAGCTGAGCGAACACCCAGCAGAGCAGTTTGCAAGATACGTTCTTTTTGTATTTTAGAGGGAGATTTCCAGCTATATATTGAATGCCTGGATTTGGCTGGGAATATGGGTTTTACACTTCTTCACAGAAACGGTTTAGAAACTCCTGCAAACACACAACAGTTTAACTTCGTAAGTTGAATGCACACATTGAAGACCGTTCTGTTAGGTAGCTCCGTTTTGGTTTTAGAAGCAGATATTTCTCAATACTGCGTTTGTTCCAATTCACCCGGGTATAAAGAAACCCAGCTCCTGGAAGAACCGTGCTTCTCACTCTCTGATTCTACAGGCGGATTCAACTCCCTTAGCTGAGCGAACAGTTTGCAAGATACGTTCTGTTTGTGTTTTAGACGGAGATTTCCTGCTATTTCTTGAATGCCTGCATTTGGCTGGGAAAATGCGTTTTCCACTTCTTCACAGAAAGGGTTTAGAAACTCCTGCAAACACACATCAGTTTAACTACGTAAGTTGAATGCACACATTGAAGACCGTTCTGTTAGGTAGCTCCGTTTCGGTTTTAGAAGCAGATATTTCTCATTATTAGGTTTGTACCCATTTACCCGGGTATAACGAAACACAGCTCCTGGAAGAACCGTGCTTCTCACTCTCTTATTCTGAAGGCGGATTCAACTCCCTTAGCTGAGCGAACACCCAGCAGGGCAGTTTACAGGATACGTTCTTTTTGTATTTTAGACGGAGATTTCCAGCTATTTCTTGAATGCCTGCATTTGGCTTGGAAAATGCGTTTTCCACTACTTCACAGAAAGGGTTTAGAAACTCCTGCAAACACACATCAGTTTAACTCCGTAAGTTGAATGCATACGTAGAAGACCGTTCTGTTAGGTAGCTCGGTTTTGGTTTTAGAAGCAGATATTTCTCAATATTGCGTTTGCACCAATTCACCCGGGTATAACGAAACACAGCTCCTGCAAGAACCGTGCTTCTCACTCTCTGATTCTGAAGGCGGATTCAACTCCCTTAGCTGAGCGAACACCCAGCAGAGCAGTTTACAAGATACGTCCTTTTTGTATTTTAGACGAAGATTTCCAGCTATATCTTGAATGCCTGGATTTGGCTGGGAATATGCGTTTTCCACTTCTTCAGAGAAAGGGTTTAGAAACTCCTGCAAACACACATCAGTTTAACTCCGTAAGTTGAATGCACGCATTGAAGACCGTTCTGTTAGGTAGCTCCGATTTGGTTTTAGAAGCAGATATTTCTCAATACCGCGTTTGTTCCAATTCACCCGGGTATAACGAAACACAGCTCCTGGAAGAACCGTGCTTCTCACTCTCTGATTCTGAAGGCGGATTCAACTCCCTTAGCTGAGCGAACACCCAGCAGAGCAGTTTGCAAGATACGTTCTTTTTGTGTTTTAGACGGAGATTTCCAGCTATTTCTTGAATGACTTGATTTGGCTGGATAAATGCGTTTTCCACTTCTTCACAGAAAGGGTTTAGAAACTCCTGCAAACGCACATCAGTTTAACTCCGTAAGTTGAATGCACACATTGAAGGCCGTTCTGTTAGGCAGCTCCGTTTTGGTTTTAGAAGCAGATATTTCTCAATACCGCGTTTGTTCCAATTCACTTGGGTATAACGAAACCAAGCTCCTGGATGAACCGTGCTTCTCACTCTCTGACTCTGAAGGCGGATTCAACTCCCTTAGATGAGCGAACACCCAGCAGAGCAGTTTGCAAGATACGTCGTTCTTTTTGTATTTTAGACGGAGATTTCCAACTATATCTTGAATGCCTGGATTTGGCTGGGAATATGCGTTTTCCACTTCTTCACAGAAAGGGTTTAGAAACTCCTGCAAAAACACATCAGTTTAACTCCGTAAGTTGAATGCACACATTGAAGACCGTTCTGTTAGGCAGCTCCGTTTTGGTTTTAGAAGCAGATATTTCTCGATACTGCGTTTGTTCCAATTCACCCGGGTATAACGAAACCCAGCTCCTGGAAGAACCGTGCTTCTCACTCTCTGATTCTGAAGGCGGATTCAACTCCCTTAGCTGAGCGAACACCCAGCAGAGCAGTTTGCAAGATACGTTCTTTTTGTGTTTTAGACGGAGATTTCCAGCTATTTCTTGAATGCCTGGATTTGGCTGGGAAAATGCGTTTTCCACTTCTTCACAGAAAGGGTTTAGAAACTCCTGCAAACACACATCAGTTTAACTCCGTAAGTTGAATGGACACATTGAAGACCGTTCTGTTAGGTAGCTCCGTTTTGGTTTTAGAAGCAGATATTTCTCAATATCGCGTTTGTTCCAATGCACTCGGGTATAACGAAACCCAGCTCCTGGAAGAACCGTGCTTCTCACTCTCTGATTCTGAAGGCAGATTCAACTCCCTTAGATGACCCAACACCCAGCAGAGCAGTTTGCAAGATACGTTCTTTTTGTGTTTTAGACGGAGATTTCCAGCTATTTCTTGAATGCCTGGATTTGGCTGGGAAAATGCGTTTTCCACTTCTTCATAGAAAGGGTTTAGAAACTCCTGCAAACACACATCAGTTTAACTACGTAAGTTGAATGCACACATTGAAGACCGTTCTGTTAGGTAGCTCCGTTTCGGTTTTAGAAGCAGATATTTCTCATTATTGGGTTTGTACCCATTTACTTGGGTATAACGAAACACAGCTCCTGGAAGAACCGTGCTTCTCACTCTCTTATTCTGAAGGCGGATTCAACTCCCTTAGCTGAGCGAACACCCAGCAGGGCAGTTTACAAGATACGTTCTTTTTGTATTTTAGACGGAGATTTCCAGCTATTTCTTGAATGCCTGCATTTGGCTTGGAAAATGCGTTTTCCACTACTTCACAGAAAGGGTTTAGAAACTCCTGCAAACACACATCAGTTTAACTCCGTAAGTTGAATGCATACGTAGAAGACCGTTCTGTTAGGTAGCTCGGTTTTGGTTTTAGAAGCAGATATTTCTCAATATTGCGTTTGCACCAATTCACCCGGGTATAACGAAACACAGCTCCTGCAAGAACCGTGCTTCTCACTCTCATTATTAAGGCGGATTCAACTTTCTTAGCTGAGCGAACACCCAGCAGAGCAGTTTACAAGATACGTCCTTTTTGTATTTTAGACGAAGATTTCCAGCTATATCTTGAATGCCTGGATTTGGCTGGGAATATGCGTTTTCCACTTCTTCAGAGAAAGGGTTTAGAAACTCCTGCAAACACAAATCAGTTTAACTCCGTAAGTTGAATGCACGCATTGAAGACCGTTTTGTTAGGTAGCTCCGATTTGGTTTTAGAAGCAGATATTTCTCAATACCGCGTTTGTTCCAATTCACCCGGGTATAAGGAAACCCAGCTCCTGGAAGAACCGTGCTTCTCACTCTCTGATTCTGAAGGCGGATTCAACTCCCTTAGCTGAGCGAACACCCAGCAGAGCAGTTTGCAAGATACGTTCTTTTTGTGTTTTAGACGGAGATTTCCAGCTATTTCTTGAATGCCTGGATTTGGCTGGGAAAATGCGTTTTCCACTTCTTCACAGAAAGGGTTTAGAAACTCCTGCAAACACACATCAGTTTAACTCCGTACGTTGAATGCACACATTGAAGACCGTTCTGTTAGGTAACTCCGTTTTGGTTTTAGAAGCAGATATTTCTCAATACCGCGTTTGTTCCAATTCACCCGTGTATAACGAAACCCAGCTCCTGGAAGAACCGTGCTTCTCACTCTCTGATTCTGAAGGCGGATTCAACTCCCTTAGCTGAGCGAACACCCAGCAGAGCAGTTTGCAAGATACGTTCTTTTTGTGTTTTAGACGGAGATTTCCAGCTATTTCTTGAATGCCTGGATTTGGCTTGGAAAATGCGTTTTCCACTTCTTCACAGAAAGGGTTTAGAAACTCCTGCAAACACACATCAGTTTAACTCCGTAAGTCGAATGCACGCATTGAAGACCGTTCTGTTAGGTAGCTCCGTTTTGGTTTTAGAAGCAGATATTTCTCAATATTGGGTTTGTACCCATTCACCCGGGTATAACGAAACACAGCTCCTGGAAGAACCGTGCTTCTCACTCTCTGATTCTGGAGGCGGATTCAACTCCCTTAGCTGAGCGAACACCCAGCAGAGCAGTTTACAAGATACGTCCTTTTTTATTTTAGACGGAGATTTCCAGCTATTTCTTGAATGCCTGCATTTGGTTGGGAAAATGCGTTTTCCACTTCTTCACAGAAAGGGTTTAGAAACTCCTGCAAACACACATCAGTTTGACTCCGTAAGTTGAATGCATACGTTGAAGACCGTTCTGTTAGGTAGCTCCGTTTTTGTGTTAGAAGCAGATATTTCTCAATATTGCGTTTGCACCAATTCACCCGGGTATAACGAAACACAGCTCCTGGAAGAACCGTGCTTCTCACTCTCTGATTCTGAAGGCGGATTCAACTCCCTTGGCTGAGCGAAAACCCAGCAGAGCAGTTTACAAGATACGTTCTTTTTGTATTTTAGACGGAGATTTCCAGCTATTTCTTGAATGCCTGCATTTGGCTGGGAAAATGCGTTTTCCACTTCTTCACAGAAAGGGTTTGGAAACTCCTGCAAACACACATCAGTTTAACTCCGTAAGTTGAATGCACACATTGAAGACCGTTCTGTTAGGTAGCTCCGTTTTGGTTTTAGAAGCAGATATTTCTCAATACAGCGTTTATTCCAATTCACCCGGGCATAACGAAACCCAGCTCCTGGAAGAACCGTGCTTCTCACTCTCTGATTCTGAAGGCGGATTCAACTCCCTTAGCTGAGCAAACACCCAGCAGAGCAGTTTGCAAGATACGTTCTATTTGTGTTTTAGACGGATATATCCAGCTATTTCTTGAATGACTTGATTTGGCTGGGAAAATGCGTTTTCCACTTCTTCACAGAAAGGGTTTAGAAACTCCTGCAAACACACATCAGTTTAACTCCGTAAGTTGAATGCACACATTGAAGACCGTTCTGTTAGGTAGCTCGGTTTTGGTTTTAGAAGCAGATATTTCTTAATACCGCGTTTGTTCCAATTCACCCGTGTATAACGAAACCCAGCTCCTGGAAGAACCGTGCTTCTCACTCTCTGATTCTGAAGGCGGATTCAACTCCCTTAGCTGAGCGAACACCCAGCAGAGCAGTTTGCAAGATACGTTCTATTTGTGTTTTAGACGGATATATCCAGCTATTTCTTGAATGACTTGATTTGGCTGGGAAAATGCGTTTTCCACTTCTTCACAGAAAGGGTTTAGAAACTCCTGCAAACACACATCAGTTTAACTCCATAAGTTGAATGCACACATTGAAGACCGTTCTGTTAGGTAGCTCCGTTATGGTTTTAGAAGCAGATATTTCTCAATACCGCGTTTGTTTCAATTAACCCGGGTATAAAGAAACCCAGCTCCTGGAAGAACCGTGCTTCTCACTCTCTGATTCTGAAGGCGGATTAAACTCCCTTAGCTGAGTTAACACCCAGCAGAGGAGTTTGCAAGATACGTTCTTTTTGTGTTTTAGACGGAGATTTTCAGCTATTTCTTGAATGCCTGGATTTGGCTGGGAAGATGCGTTTTCCACTTCTTCACAGAAAGGGTTTAGAAACTCCTGCAAACACACATCAGTTTAACTCCGTAAGTTGAATGGACACATTGAAGACCGTTCTGTTAGGTAGCTCCGTTTTGGTTCTAGAAGCAGATATTTCTCTATACCGCGTTTGTTCCAATGCACCCGGGTATAACGAAACCCAGCTCCTGGAAGAACCGTGCTTCTCACTCTCTGATTCTGAAGGCGGATTAAACTCCCTTAGCTGAGCGAACACCCAGCAGAGGAGTTTGCAAGATACGTTCTTTTTGTGTTTTAGACGGAGATTTCCAGCTATTTCTTGAATGCCTGGATTTGGCTGGGAAAATGCGTTTTCCACTTCTTCACAGAAAGGGTTTAGAAACTCCTGCAAACACACATCAGTTTAACTCCGTAAGTTGAATGCACACATTGAAGACCGTTCTGCTAGGTAGCTCCGTTTTGGTTTTAGAAGCAGATATTTCTCAATACCGCGTTTGTTCCAATTCACCCGGGTATAACGAAACCCAGCTCCTTGAAGAACCGTGCTTCTCACTCTCTGATTCTGAAGGCGGATTCAACTCCCTTAGCTGAGCAAACACCCAGCAGAGCAGTTTGCAAGATACGTTCTTTTTGTATTTTAGACGGAGATTTCCAGCTATATCTTGAACGCCTGGATTTGGCTGGGAATATGCGTTTTCCACTTCTTCACAGAAAGGGTTTAGAAACTCCTGCAAAAACACATCAGTTTAACTCTGTAAGTTGAATGCACACATTGAAGACCGTTCTGTTAGGTAGCTCCGTTTTGGTTTTAGAAGCAGATATTTCTCGATACTGCGTTTGTTCCAATTCACCCGGGTATAACGAAACCAAGCTTCGGGAAGAACCGTGCTTCTCACTCTCTGATTCTGAAGGCGGATTCAACTTTTTTAGCTGAGCGAACACCCAGCAGAGCAGTTTGCAAGATACGTTCTTTTTTTGTTTTAGACGGAGATTTCCAGCTATTTCTTGAATGCCTGGATTTGGCTGGGAAAATGCGTTTTCCACTTCTTCACAGAAAGGGTTTAGAAACTCCTGCAAACACAAATCAGTTTAACTCCGTAAGTTGAATGCACACATTGAAGACCGTTCTGTTAGGTAGCTTCGTTTTGGTTTTAGAAGCAGATATTTCTCAATACCGCGTTTGTTCCAATTCACCCGGGTATAACGAAACCCAGCTCCTGGAAGAACCGTGCTTCTCACTCTCTTATTCTGAAGGCGGATTCAACTCCCTTAGCTGAGCGAACACCCAGCAGAGCAGTTTGCAAGATACGTTCTTTTTGTGTTTTAGACGGAGATTTCCAGCTATTTCTTGAATGCCTAAATTTGGCTGGGAAAATGCGTTTTCCACTTCTTCACAGAAAGGGTTTAGAAACTCCTGCAAACACACATCAGTTTAACTCCGTAAGTTGAATGCACACATTGAAGACCGTTCTGTTAGGTAGCTCCGTTTTGGTTTTAGAAGCAGATATTTCTCAATACCGCGTTTGTTCCAATGCACCCGGGTATAACAAAACCCAGCTCCTGGAAGAACCGTGCTTCTCACTCTCTGATTCTGAAGGCGGATTCGACTCCCTTAGCTGAGCGAACACCCAGCAGAGCAGTTTGCAAGATACGTTCTTTTTGTGTTTTAGATGGAGATTTCCAAATATTTCTTGAATGACTGCATTTGGCTGGGAAAATGTGTTTTCCACTTCTTCACAGAAAGGGTTTAGAAACTCCTGCAAACACACATCAGTTTAACTCCGTAAGTTGAATGCACACATTGAAGACCGTTCTGTTAGGTAGCTCCGTTTTGGTTTTAGATGCAGATATTTCTCAATACCGCGTTTGTTCCAATTCACCCGTGTATAACGAAACCCAGCTCCTGGAAGAACCGTGCTTCTCACTCTCTTATTCTGAAGGCGGATTAAACTCCCTTAGCTGAGCGAACACCCAGCAGAACAGTTTGCAAGATACGTTCTTTTTGTGTTTTAGACGGAGATTTCCAGCTATTTCTTGAATGCCTGGAATTGGCTGGGAAAATGCGTTTTCCACTTCTTCACAGAAAGGGTTTAGAAACTCCTGCAAACACACATCAGTTTAACTCCGTAAGTTGAATGCCCACATTAAAGACCGTTCTGTTAGGTAGCTAAGTTTTGGTTTTAGAAGCAGATATTTCTCAATACCGCGTTTATTCCAATTCACCCCGGTATAAAGAAACCCAGCTCCTGGAAGAACCGTGCTTCTTACTCTCTGATTCTGAAGGCGGATTCAACTCGCTTAGCTGAGCGAACACCCAGCAGAGCAGTTTGCAAGATACGTTCTTTATGTATTTTAGACGGAGATTTCCAGCTATATCTTGAATGCCTGGATTTGGCTGGGAAAATGCGTTTTTCACTTCTTCACAGAAAGGGTTTAGAAACTCCTGCAAACACACATCAGTTTAACTCCGTAAGTTGAATGGACACATTGAAGACCGTTCTGTTAGGTAGCTCCGTTTTGGTTTTAGAAGCAGATATTTCTCAATACCGCGTTTGTTCCAATGCACTCGGGTATAACGAAACCCAGCTCCTGGAAGAACCGTGCTTCTCACTCTCTGATTCTGAAGGCGGATTCAACTCCCTTAGCTGACCGAACACCCAGCAGAGCAGTTTGCAAGATACGTTCTTTTTGTGTTTTAGACGGAGATTTCCAGCTATTTCTTGAATGCCTGGATTTGGCTTATAAAATGCGTTTTCCACTTCTTCACAGAAAGGGTTTAGAAACTCCTGCAAACACACATCAGTTTAACTCCGTAAGTTGAATGCACACATTGAAGACCGTTCTGTTAGGTAGCTCCGTTTTGGTTTTAGAAGCAGATATTTCTCAATATCGCGTTTGTTCCAATGCACTCGGGTATAACGAAACCCAGCTCCTGGAAGAACCGTGCTTCTCACTCTCTGATTCTGAAGGCGGATTCAACTCCCGTAGCTGACCGAACACCCAGCAGAGCAGTTTGCAAGATACGTTCTTTTTGTGTTTTAGACGGAGATTTCCATCTATTTCTTGAATGCCTGGATTTGGCTGGGAAAATGCGTTTTCCACTTCTTCACAGAAAGGGTTTAGAAACTCCTGCAAACACACATCAGTTTAACTTTGTAAGTTGAATGCACACATTGAAGACCGTTCTGTTAGGTAGCTCCGTTTTGGTTTTAAAAGCAGATATTTCTCAATACCGCGTTTATTCCAATTCACCCGGGTATAACGAAACCCAGCTCCTGGAAGAACCGTGCTTCTCACTCTCTGATTCTGAAGGCGGATTCAACTCGCTTAGCTGAGCGAACACCCAGCAGAGCAGTTTGCAAGATACGTTCTTTTTGTATTTTAGACGGAGATTTCCAGCTATATCTTGAATGCCTGGATTTGGCTGGGAAAATGCGTTTTTCACTTCTTCACAGAAAGGTTTTAGAAACTCCTGCAAACAACATCAGTTTAACTCCGTAAGTTGAATGGACACATTGAAGACCGTTCTTTTAGGTAGCTCCGTTTTGGTTTTAGAAGCAGATATTTCTCAATATCGCGTTTGTTCCAATGCACTCGGGTATAACGAACCCCAGCTCCTGGAAGAACCGTGCTTCTCACTCTCTGATTCTGAAGGCGGATTCAACTCCCTTAGCTGACCCAACACCCAGCAGAGCAGTTTGCAAGATACGTTCTTTTTGTGTTTTAGACGGAGATTTCCAGCTATTTCTTGAATGCCTGGATTTGGCTGGGAAAATGCGTTTTCCACTTCTTCACAGAAAGGGTTTAGAAACTCCTGCAAACACACATCAGTTTAACTCCGTAAGTTGAATGCACACATTGAAGACCGTTCTGTTAGGTAGCTCCGTTTTGGTTTTAGAAGCAGATATTTCTCAATACCGCGTTTGTTCCAATTCACCCGGGTATAACGAAACCAAGCTCCTGGAAGAACCGTGCTTCTCACTCTCTGATTCTGAAGGCGGATTCAACTCCCTTAGCTGAGCGAACACCCAGCAGAGGAGTTTGCAAGATACGTTCTTTTTGTGTTTTAGACGGAGATTTCCAGCTATTTCTTGAATGCCTGGATTTGGCTGGGAAAATGCGTTTTCCACTTCTTCACAGAAGGGGTTTAGAAACTCCTGCAAACACACATCAGTTTAACTCCGTAAGTTGAATGCACACATTGAAGACCGTTCTGTTAGGTAGCTCCGTTTTGGTTTTAGGAGCAGATATTTCTCAATACCGCGTTTGTTCCAATGCACCCGGGTATAACGAAACCCAGCTCCTGGAAGAACCGTGCTTCTCACTCTCTGATTCTGAAGGCGGATTCAACTCCCTTAGCTGAGCGAACACCCAGCAGAGGAGTTTACAAGATAAGTTTTTTTTGTGTTTTAGACGGAGATTTCCAGCTATTTCTTGAATGCCTGGATTTGGTTGGGAAAATGCGTTTTCCACTTCTTCACAGAAAGGGTTTAGAAACTCCTGCACACACACATCCGTTTAACTCCGTAAGTTGAATGCACATATTGAAGACCATTCTGTTAGGTAGCTTTGTTTTGTTTTTGGAAGCAGATATTTTTCAATACCGCGTTTGTTCCAATTCACCCGGGTATAACGAAACCCAGCTCCTGGAAGAACCGTGCTTCTCACTCTCTGATTCTGAAGGCGGATTCAACTCCCTTAGCTGAACGAACACCCAGCAGAGCAGTTTGCAAGATACGTTCTTTTTGTGTTATAGACGGAGATTTCCAGCTATTTCTTGAATGCCTGGATTTGGCTGGGAAAATGCGTTTTCCACTTCTTTACAGAAAGAATTTAGAAACTCCTGCAAACAACATCAGTTTAACTCCGTAAGTTGAATGCACACATTGAAGACCGTTCTGTTAGGTAGCTCCGTTTTGGTTTTAGAAGCAGATATTTCTCAATACCGCGTTTGTTCCAATGCACCCGGGTATAACGAAACCCAGCTCCTGGAAGAACCGTGCTTCTCACTCTCTGATTCTGAAGGCCGATTCAACTCCCTTAGCTGAGCGAACACCCAGCAGAGCAGTTTGCAAGATACGTTCTTTTTGTGTTTTAGACGGAGATTTCCATCTATTTCTTGAATGCCTGGATTTGGCTGGGAAAATGCATTTTCCACTTCTTCACAGAAAGGGTTTAGAAACTCCTGCAAACACACATAAGTTTAACTTTGTAAGTTGAATGCACACATTGAAGACCGTTCTGTTAGGTAGCTCCGTTTTGGTTTTAGAAGCAGATATTTCTCAATACAGCGTTTATTCCAATTCACCCGGGCATAACGAAACCCAGCTCCTGGAAGAACCGTGCTTCTCACTCTCTGATTCTGAAGGCGGATTCAACTCCCTTAGCTGAGCAAACACCCAGCAGAGCAGTTTGCAAGATACGTTCTTTTTGTATTTTAGACGGAGATTTCCAGCTATATGTTGAATGCCTGGATGTGGCTGGGAATATGCGTTTTCCACTTCTTCACAGAAAGGGTTTAGAAACTCCTGCAAACACACATCAGTTTACCTCTGTAAGTTGAATGCACACATTGAAGACCGTTCTGTTAGGTAGCTCCGTTTTGGTTTTAGGAGCAGATATTTCTCAATACCGCGTTTGTTCCAATTCACCCGGGTATAACGAAACCCAGCTTTTGGAAGAACCGTGCTTCTCACTCTCTGATTCTGAAGGCGGATTCAACTCCCTTAGCTGAGCGAACACCCAGCAGAGCAGTTTGCAAGATACGTTCTATTTGTGTTTTAGACGGATATATCCAGCTATTTCTTGAATGACTTGATTTGGCTGGGAAAATGCGTTTTCAACTTCTTCACAGAAAGGGTTTAGAAACTCCTGCAAACACACATCAGTTTAACTCCATAAGTTGAATGCACACATTGAAGACCGTTCTGTTAGATAGCTCCGTTATGGTTTTAGAAGCAGATATTTCTCAATACCGCGTTTGTTCCAATTCACCCGGGTATAAAGAAACCCAGCTCCTGGAAGAACCGTGCTTCTCACTCTCTGATTCTGAAGGCGGATTCAACTCCCTTAGCTGAGCGAACACCCAGCAGAGCAGTTTGCAAGATACGTTCTTTTTGTGTTTTAGACGGAGATTTCCAGCTATTTCTTGAATGACTTGATTTGGCTGGGAAAATGCGTTTTCCACTTCTTCACAGAAAGGGTTTAGAAACTCCTGCAAACACACATCAGTTTACCTCCGTAAGTTGAATGCACACATTGAAGGCCGTTCTGTTAGGTAGCTCCGTTTTGGTTTTAGAAGCAGATATTTCTCAATACCGCGTTTGTTCCAATGCACCCTGGTATAACGAAACCCAGCTCCTGGAAGAACCGTGCTTCTCACTCTCTTATTCTAAAGGCGGATTCAACTCCCTTAGCTGAGCGAACACCCAGCAGAGCAGTTTGCAAGATACGTTCTTTTTGTGTTTTAGACGGAGATTTCCAGCTATTTCTTGAATGCCTGGATTTAGCTGGGAAAATGCCTTTTCCACTTCTTCACAGAAAGGGTTTAGAAACTCCTGCAAACACACATCAGTTTAACTCCGTAAGTTGAATGCACACATTGAAGACCGTTCTGTTAGGTAGCTCCGTTTTGGTTTTAGAAGCAGATATTTCTCAATACCGCGTTTGTTCCAATTCACCCGGGTATAACGAAACCCAGCTCCTGGAAGAACCGTGCTTCTCACTCTCTGATTCTGTAGGCGGATTCAACTCCCTTAGATGAGCGAACACCCAGCAGAGCAGTTTGCAAGATACGTTCTTTTTGTATTTGGGACGGAGATTTCCAGCTATATCTTGAATGCCTGGATTTGGCTGGGAAAATGCGTTTTTCACTTCTTCACAGAAAGGGTTTAGAAACTCCTGCAAACAACATCAGTTTAACTCCGTAAGTTGAATGGACACATTGAAGACCGTTCTTTTAGGTAGCTCCGTTTTGGTTTTAGAAGCAGATATCTCTCAATATCGCGTTTGTTCCAATGCACTCGGGTATAACGAAACTCAGCTCCTGGAAGAACCGTGCTTCTCACTCTCTGATTCTGAAGGCGGATTCAACTCCCTTAGCTGACCCAACACCCAGCAGAGCAGTTTGCAAGATACGTTCTTTTTGTGTTTTAGACGGAGATTTCCAGCTATTTCTTGAATGCCTGGATTTGGCTGGGAAAATGCGTTTTCCACTTCTTCACAGAAAGGGTTTAGAAACTCCTGCAAACGCACACCAGTTTAACTCCGTAAGTTGAATGCACACATTGAAGACCGTTCTGTTAGGTAGCTCCGTTTTGGTTATAGAAGCAGATATTTCTCAATACCGCGTTTGTTTCAATTCACCCGGGTATAACGAAACCCAGCTCCTGGAAGAACCGTGCTTCTCACTCTCTGATTCTGAATGCGGATTCAACTCCCTTAGCTGAGCGAACACCCAGCAGAGCAGTTTGCAAGATACGTTCTTTTTGTGTTTTAGACGGAGATTTCCATCTATTTCTTGAATGCCTGGATTTGGCTGGGAAAATGCGTTTTCCACTTCTTCACAGAAAGGGTTTAGAAACTCCTGCAAACACACATCAGTTTAACTTTGTAAGTTGAATGCACACATTGAAGACCGTTCTGTTAGGTAGCTCCGTTTTGGTTTTAGAAGCAGATATTTCTCAATACCGCGTTTATTCCAATTCACCCGGGTATAACGAAACCCAGCTCCTGGAAGAACCGTGCTTCTCACTCTCTGATTCTGAAGGCGGATTCAACTCCCTTAGCTGAGCGAACACCCAGCAGAGCAGTTTGCAAGATACGTTCTTTTTGTATTTTAGACGGAGATTTCCAGCTATATGTTGAATGCCTGGATTTTTCTGGGAATATGCGTTTTCCACTTCTTCACAGAAAGGGTTTAGAAACTCCTGCAAACACACATCAGTTTACCTCTGTAAGTTGAATGCACACATTGAAGACCGTTCTGTTAGGTAGTTCCGTTTTGGTTTTAGAAGCAGATATTTCTCAATACCGCGTTTGTTCCAATTCACCCGGGTATAACGAAACCCAGCTTTTGGAAGAACCGTGCTTCTCACTCTCTGATTCCGAAGGCGGATTTAACTCCCTTAGCTGAGCGAACACCCAGCAGAGCAGTTTGCAAGATACGTTCTATTTGTGTTTTAGACGGATATATCCAGCTATTTCTTGAATGACTTGATTTGGCTGGGAAAATGCGTTTTCCACTTCTTCACAGAAAGGGTTTAGAAACTCCTGCAAACACACATCAGTTTAACTCCGTAAGTTGAATGCACACATTGAAGACCGTTCTGTTAGGTAGCTCCGTTTTGCTTTTAGAAGCAGATATTTCTTAATACCGCGTTTGTTCCAATTCACCCGGGTATAACGAAACCCAGCTCCTGGAAGAACCGTGCTTCTCACTCTCTGATTCTGAAGGCGGATTCAACTCCCTTAGCTGAGCGAACACCCAGCAGAGCAGTTTGCAAGATACGTTCTATTTGTCTTTTAGACGGATATATCCAGCTATTTTTTGAATGACTTGATTTGGCTGGGAAAATGCGTTTTCCACTTCTTCACAGAAAGGGTTTAGAAACTCCTGCAAACACACATCAGTTTAACTCCATAAGTTGAATGCACACATTGAAGACCGTTCTGTTAGGTAGCTCCGTTATGGTTTCAGAAGCAGATATTTCTCAATACCGCGTTTGTTCCAATTAACCCGGGTATAAAGAAACCCAGCTCCTGGAAGAACCGTGCTTCTCACTCTCTGATTCTGAAGGCGGATTCAACTCCCTTAGCTGAGCGAACACCCAGCAGAGCAGTTTGCAAGATACGTTCTTTTTGTGTTTTAGACGGAGATTTCCAGCTATTTCTTGAATGACTTGATTTGGCTGGGAAAATGCGTTTTCCACTTCTTCACAGAAAGGGTTTAGAAACTCCTGCAAACACACATCAGTTTAACTCCGTAAGTTGAATGCACACATTGAAGGCCGTTCTGTTAGGTAGCTCCGTTTTGGTTTTAGAAGCAGATATTTCTCAATACCGCGTTTGTTCCAATTCACCCGGGTATAACGAAACCCAGCTTTTGGAAGAACCGTGCTTCTCACTCTCTGATTCCGAAGGCGGATTCAACTCCCTTAGCTGAGCAAACACCCAGCAGAGCAGTTTGCAAGATACGTTCTATTTGTGTTTTAGACGGATATATCCAGCTATTTCTTGAATGACTTGATTTGGCTGGGAAAATGCGTTTTCCACTTCTTCACAGAAAGGGTTTAGAAACTCCTGCAAACACACATCAGTTTAACTCCGTAAGTTGAATGCACACATTGAAGACCGTTCTGTTAGGTAGCTCGGTTTTGGTTTTAGAAGCAGATATTTCTTAATACCGCGTTTGTTCCAATTCACCCGTGTATAACGAAACCCAGCTCCTGGAAGAACCGTGCTTCTCACTCTCTGATTCTGAAGGCGGATTCAACTCCCTTAGCTGAGCGAACACCCAGCAGAGCAGTTTGCAAGATACGTTCTATTTGTGTTTTAGACGGATATATCCAGCTATTTCTTGAATGACTTGATTTGGCTGGGAAAATGCGTTTTCCACTTCTTCACAGAAAGGGTTTAGAAACTCCTGCAAACACACATCAGTTTAACTCCATAAGTTGAATGCACACATTGAAGACCGTTCTGTTAGGTAGCTCCGTTATGGTTTTAGAAGCAGATATTTCTCAATACCGCGTTTGTTTCAATTAACCCGGGTATAAAGAAACCCAGCTCCTGGAAGAACCGTGCTTCTCACTCTCTGATTCTGAAGGCGGATTAAACTCCCTTAGCTGAGTTAACACCCAGCAGAGGAGTTTGCAAGATACGTTCTTTTTGTGTTTTAGACGGAGATTTTCAGCTATTTCTTGAATGCCTGGATTTGGCTGGGAAGATGCGTTTTCCACTTCTTCACAGAAAGGGTTTAGAAACTCCTGCAAACACACATCAGTTTAACTCCGTAAGTTGAATGGACACATTGAAGACCGTTCTGTTAGGTAGCTCCGTTTTGGTTCTAGAAGCAGATATTTCTCTATACCGCGTTTGTTCCAATGCACCCGGGTATAACGAAACCCAGCTCCTGGAAGAACCGTGCTTCTCACTCTCTGATTCTGAAGGCGGATTAAACTCCCTTAGCTGAGCGAACACCCAGCAGAGGAGTTTGCAAGATACGTTCTTTTTGTGTTTTAGACGGAGATTTCCAGCTATTTCTTGAATGCCTGGATTTGGCTGGGAAAATGCGTTTTCCACTTCTTCACAGAAAGGGTTTAGAAACTCCTGCAAACACACATCAGTTTAACTCCGTAAGTTGAATGCACACATTGAAGACCGTTCTGTTAGGTAGCTCCGTTTTGGTTTTAGATGCAGATATTTCTCAATACCGCGTTTGTTCCAATTCACCCGTGTATAACGAAACCCAGCTCCTGGAAGAACCGTGCTTCTCACTCTCTTATTCTGAAGGCGGATTAAACTCCCTTAGCTGAGCGAACACCCAGCAGAACAGTTTGCAAGATACGTTCTTTTTGTGTTTTAGACGGAGATTTCCAGCTATTTCTTGAATGCCTGGAATTGGCTGGGAAAATGCGTTTTCCACTTCTTCACAGAAAGGGTTTAGAAACTCCTGCAAACACACATCAGTTTAACTCCGTAAGTTGAATGCCCACATTAAAGACCGTTCTGTTAGGTAGCTAAGTTTTGGTTTTAGAAGCAGATATTTCTCAATACCGCGTTTATTCCAATTCACCCCGGTATAAAGAAACCCAGCTCCTGGAAGAACCGTGCTTCTTACTCTCTGATTCTGAAGGCGGATTCAACTCGCTTAGCTGAGCGAACACCCAGCAGAGCAGTTTGCAAGATACGTTCTTTATGTATTTTAGACGGAGATTTCCAGCTATATCTTGAATGCCTGGATTTGGCTGGGAAAATGCGTTTTTCACTTCTTCACAGAAAGGGTTTAGAAACTCCTGCAAACACACATCAGTTTAACTCCGTAAGTTGAATGGACACATTGAAGACCGTTCTGTTAGGTAGCTCCGTTTTGGTTTTAGAAGCAGATATTTCTCAATACCGCGTTTGTTCCAATGCACTCGGGTATAACGAAACCCAGCTCCTGGAAGAACCGTGCTTCTCACTCTCTGATTCTGAAGGCGGATTCAACTCCCTTAGCTGACCGAACACCCAGCAGAGCAGTTTGCAAGATACGTTCTTTTTGTGTTTTAGACGGAGATTTCCAGCTATTTCTTGAATGCCTGGATTTGGCTTATAAAATGCGTTTTCCACTTCTTCACAGAAAGGGTTTAGAAACTCCTGCAAACACACATCAGTTTAACTCCGTAAGTTGAATGCACACATTGAAGACCGTTCTGTTAGGTAGCTCCGTTTTGGTTTTAGAAGCAGATATTTCTCAATATCGCGTTTGTTCCAATGCACTCGGGTATAACGAAACCCAGCTCCTGGAAGAACCGTGCTTCTCACTCTCTGATTCTGAAGGCGGATTCAACTCCCGTAGCTGACCGAACACCCAGCAGAGCAGTTTGCAAGATACGTTCTTTTTGTGTTTTAGACGGAGATTTCCATCTATTTCTTGAATGCCTGGATTTGGCTGGGAAAATGCGTTTTCCACTTCTTCACAGAAAGGGTTTAGAAACTCCTGCAAACACACATCAGTTTAACTTTGTAAGTTGAATGCACACATTGAAGACCGTTCTGTTAGGTAGCTCCGTTTTGGTTTTAAAAGCAGATATTTCTCAATACCGCGTTTATTCCAATTCACCCGGGTATAACGAAACCCAGCTCCTGGAAGAACCGTGCTTCTCACTCTCTGATTCTGAAGGCGGATTCAACTCGCTTAGCTGAGCGAACACCCAGCAGAGCAGTTTGCAAGATACGTTCTTTTTGTATTTTAGACGGAGATTTCCAGCTATATCTTGAATGCCTGGATTTGGCTGGGAAAATGCGTTTTTCACTTCTTCACAGAAAGGTTTTAGAAACTCCTGCAAACAACATCAGTTTAACTCCGTAAGTTGAATGGACACATTGAAGACCGTTCTTTTAGGTAGCTCCGTTTTGGTTTTAGAAGCAGATATTTCTCAATATCGCGTTTGTTCCAATGCACTCGGGTATAACGAACCCCAGCTCCTGGAAGAACCGTGCTTCTCACTCTCTGATTCTGAAGGCGGATTCAACTCCCTTAGCTGACCCAACACCCAGCAGAGCAGTTTGCAAGATACGTTCTTTTTGTGTTTTAGACGGAGATTTCCAGCTATTTCTTGAATGCCTGGATTTGGCTGGGAAAATGCGTTTTCCACTTCTTCACAGAAAGGGTTTAGAAACTCCTGCAAACACACATCAGTTTAACTCCGTAAGTTGAATGCACACATTGAAGACCGTTCTGTTAGGTAGCTCCGTTTTGGTTTTAGAAGCAGATATTTCTCAATACCGCGTTTGTTCCAATTCACCCGGGTATAACGAAACCAAGCTCCTGGAAGAACCGTGCTTCTCACTCTCTGATTCTGAAGGCGGATTCAACTCCCTTAGCTGAGCGAACACCCAGCAGAGGAGTTTGCAAGATACGTTCTTTTTGTGTTTTAGACGGAGATTTCCAGCTATTTCTTGAATGCCTGGATTTGGCTGGGAAAATGCGTTTTCCACTTCTTCACAGAAGGGGTTTAGAAACTCCTGCAAACACACATCAGTTTAACTCCGTAAGTTGAATGCACACATTGAAGACCGTTCTGTTAGGTAGCTCCGTTTTGGTTTTAGGAGCAGATATTTCTCAATACCGCGTTTGTTCCAATGCACCCGGGTATAACGAAACCCAGCTCCTGGAAGAACCGTGCTTCTCACTCTCTGATTCTGAAGGCGGATTCAACTCCCTTAGCTGAGCGAACACCCAGCAGAGGAGTTTACAAGATAAGTTTTTTTTGTGTTTTAGACGGAGATTTCCAGCTATTTCTTGAATGCCTGGATTTGGTTGGGAAAATGCGTTTTCCACTTCTTCACAGAAAGGGTTTAGAAACTCCTGCACACACACATCCGTTTAACTCCGTAAGTTGAATGCACATATTGAAGACCATTCTGTTAGGTAGCTTTGTTTTGTTTTTGGAAGCAGATATTTTTCAATACCGCGTTTGTTCCAATTCACCCGGGTATAACGAAACCCAGCTCCTGGAAGAACCGTGCTTCTCACTCTCTGATTCTGAAGGCGGATTCAACTCCCTTAGCTGAACGAACACCCAGCAGAGCAGTTTGCAAGATACGTTCTTTTTGTGTTATAGACGGAGATTTCCAGCTATTTCTTGAATGCCTGGATTTGGCTGGGAAAATGCGTTTTCCACTTCTTTACAGAAAGAATTTAGAAACTCCTGCAAACAACATCAGTTTAACTCCGTAAGTTGAATGCACACATTGAAGACCGTTCTGTTAGGTAGCTCCGTTTTGGTTTTAGAAGCAGATATTTCTCAATACCGCGTTTGTTCCAATGCACCCGGGTATAACGAAACCCAGCTCCTGGAAGAACCGTGCTTCTCACTCTCTGATTCTGAAGGCCGATTCAACTCCCTTAGCTGAGCGAACACCCAGCAGAGCAGTTTGCAAGATACGTTCTTTTTGTGTTTTAGACGGAGATTTCCATCTATTTCTTGAATGCCTGGATTTGGCTGGGAAAATGCATTTTCCACTTCTTCACAGAAAGGGTTTAGAAACTCCTGCAAACACACATAAGTTTAACTTTGTAAGTTGAATGCACACATTGAAGACCGTTCTGTTAGGTAGCTCCGTTTTGGTTTTAGAAGCAGATATTTCTCAATACAGCGTTTATTCCAATTCACCCGGGCATAACGAAACCCAGCTCCTGGAAGAACCGTGCTTCTCACTCTCTGATTCTGAAGGCGGATTCAACTCCCTTAGCTGAGCAAACACCCAGCAGAGCAGTTTGCAAGATACGTTCTTTTTGTATTTTAGACGGAGATTTCCAGCTATATGTTGAATGCCTGGATGTGGCTGGGAATATGCGTTTTCCACTTCTTCACAGAAAGGGTTTAGAAACTCCTGCAAACACACATCAGTTTACCTCTGTAAGTTGAATGCACACATTGAAGACCGTTCTGTTAGGTAGCTCCGTTTTGGTTTTAGGAGCAGATATTTCTCAATACCGCGTTTGTTCCAATTCACCCGTGTATAACGAAACCCAGCTTTTGGAAGAACCGTGCTTCTCACTCTCTGATTCTGAAGGCGGATTCAACTCCCTTAGCTGAGCGAACACCCAGCAGAGCAGTTTGCAAGATACGTTCTATTTGTGTTTTAGACGGATATATCCAGCTATTTCTTGAATGACTTGATTTGGCTGGGAAAATGCGTTTTCAACTTCTTCACAGAAAGGGTTTAGAAACTCCTGCAAACACACATCAGTTTAACTCCATAAGTTGAATGCACACATTGAAGACCGTTCTGTTAGATAGCTCCGTTATGGTTTTAGAAGCAGATATTTCTCAATACCGCGTTTGTTCCAATTCACCCGGGTATAAAGAAACCCAGCTCCTGGAAGAACCGTGCTTCTCACTCTCTGATTCTGAAGGCGGATTCAACTCCCTTAGCTGAGCGAACACCCAGCAGAGCAGTTTGCAAGATACGTTCTTTTTGTGTTTTAGACGGAGATTTCCAGCTATTTCTTGAATGACTTGATTTGGCTGGGAAAATGCGTTTTCCACTTCTTCACAGAAAGGGTTTAGAAACTCCTGCAAACACACATCAGTTTACCTCCGTAAGTTGAATGCACACATTGAAGGCCGTTCTGTTAGGTAGCTCCGTTTTGGTTTTAGAAGCAGATATTTCTCAATACCGCGTTTGTTCCAATGCACCCTGGTATAACGAAACCCAGCTCCTGGAAGAACCGTGCTTCTCACTCTCTTATTCTAAAGGCGGATTCAACTCCCTTAGCTGAGCGAACACCCAGCAGAGCAGTTTGCAAGATACGTTCTTTTTGTGTTTTAGACGGAGATTTCCAGCTATTTCTTGAATGCCTGGATTTAGCTGGGAAAATGCCTTTTCCACTTCTTCACAGAAAGGGTTTAGAAACTCCTGCAAACACACATCAGTTTATCTCCGTAAGTTGAATGCACACATTGAAGACCGTTCTGTTAGGTAGCTCCGTTTTGGTTTTAGAAGCAGATATTTCTCAATACCGCGTTTGTTCCAATTCACCCGGGTATAACGAAACCCAGCTCCTGGAAGAACCGTGCTTCTCACTCTCTGATTCTGTAGGCGGATTCAACTCCCTTAGATGAGCGAACACCCAGCAGAGCAGTTTGCAAGATACGTTCTTTTTGTATTTGGGACGGAGATTTCCAGCTATATCTTGAATGCCTGGATTTGGCTGGGAAAATGCGTTTTTCACTTCTTCACAGAAAGGGTTTAGAAACTCCTGCAAACAACATCAGTTTAACTCCGTAAGTTGAATGGACACATTGAAGACCGTTCTTTTAGGTAGCTCCGTTTTGGTTTTAGAAGCAGATATCTCTCAATATCGCGTTTGTTCCAATGCACTCGGGTATAACGAAACTCAGCTCCTGGAAGAACCGTGCTTCTCACTCTCTGATTCTGAAGGCGGATTCAACTCCCTTAGCTGACCCAACACCCAGCAGAGCAGTTTGCAAGATACGTTCTTTTTGTGTTTTAGACGGAGATTTCCAGCTATTTCTTGAATGCCTGGATTTGGCTGGGAAAATGCGTTTTCCACTTCTTCACAGAAAGGGTTTAGAAACTCCTGCAAACGCACACCAGTTTAACTCCGTAAGTTGAATGCACACATTGAAGACCGTTCTGTTAGGTAGCTCCGTTTTGGTTATAGAAGCAGATATTTCTCAATACCGCGTTTGTTTCAATTCACCCGGGTATAACGAAACCCAGCTCCTGGAAGAACCGTGCTTCTCACTCTCTGATTCTGAATGCGGATTCAACTCCCTTAGCTGAGCGAACACCCAGCAGAGCAGTTTGCAAGATACGTTCTTTTTGTGTTTTAGACGGAGATTTCCATCTATTTCTTGAATGCCTGGATTTGGCTGGGAAAATGCGTTTTCCACTTCTTCACAGAAAGGGTTTAGAAACTCCTGCAAACACACATCAGTTTAACTTTGTAAGTTGAATGCACACATTGAAGACCGTTCTGTTAGGTAGCTCCGTTTTGGTTTTAGAAGCAGATATTTCTCAATACCGCGTTTATTCCAATTCACCCGGGTATAACGAAACCCAGCTCCTGGAAGAACCGTGCTTCTCACTCTCTGATTCTGAAGGCGGATTCAACTCCCTTAGCTGAGCGAACACCCAGCAGAGCAGTTTGCAAGATACGTTCTTTTTGTATTTTAGACGGAGATTTCCAGCTATATGTTGAATGCCTGGATTTTTCTGGGAATATGCGTTTTCCACTTCTTCACAGAAAGGGTTTAGAAACTCCTGCAAACACACATCAGTTTACCTCTGTAAGTTGAATGCACACATTGAAGACCGTTCTGTTAGGTAGTTCCGTTTTGGTTTTAGAAGCAGATATTTCTCAATACCGCGTTTGTTCCAATTCACCCGGGTATAACGAAACCCAGCTTTTGGAAGAACCGTGCTTCTCACTCTCTGATTCCGAAGGCGGATTTAACTCCCTTAGCTGAGCGAACACCCAGCAGAGCAGTTTGCAAGATACGTTCTATTTGTGTTTTAGACGGATATATCCAGCTATTTCTTGAATGACTTGATTTGGCTGGGAAAATGCGTTTTCCACTTCTTCACAGAAAGGGTTTAGAAACTCCTGCAAACACACATCAGTTTAACTCCGTAAGTTGAATGCACACATTGAAGACCGTTCTGTTAGGTAGCTCCGTTTTGCTTTTAGAAGCAGATATTTCTTAATACCGCGTTTGTTCCAATTCACCCGGGTATAACGAAACCCAGCTCCTGGAAGAACCGTGCTTCTCACTCTCTGATTCTGAAGGCGGATTCAACTCCCTTAGCTGAGCGAACACCCAGCAGAGCAGTTTGCAAGATACGTTCTATTTGTCTTTTAGACGGATATATCCAGCTATTTTTTGAATGACTTGATTTGGCTGGGAAAATGCGTTTTCCACTTCTTCACAGAAAGGGTTTAGAAACTCCTGCAAACACACATCAGTTTAACTCCATAAGTTGAATGCACACATTGAAGACCGTTCTGTTAGGTAGCTCCGTTATGGTTTCAGAAGCAGATATTTCTCAATACCGCGTTTGTTCCAATTAACCCGGGTATAAAGAAACCCAGCTCCTGGAAGAACCGTGCTTCTCACTCTCTGATTCTGAAGGCGGATTCAACTCCCTTAGCTGAGCGAACACCCAGCAGAGCAGTTTGCAAGATACGTTCTTTTTGTGTTTTAGACGGAGATTTCCAGCTATTTCTTGAATGACTTGATTTGGCTGGGAAAATGCGTTTTCCACTTCTTCACAGAAAGGGTTTAGAAACTCCTGCAAACACACATCAGTTTAACTCCGTAAGTTGAATGCACACATTGAAGGCCGTTCTGTTAGGTAGCTCCGTTTTGGTTTTAGAAGCAGATATTTCTCAATACCGCGTTTGTTCCAATTCACCCGGGTATAACGAAACCCAGCTTTTGGAAGAACCGTGCTTCTCACTCTCTGATTCCGAAGGCGGATTCAACTCCCTTAGCTGAGCAAACACCCAGCAGAGCAGTTTGCAAGATACGTTCTATTTGTGTTTTAGACGGATATATCCAGCTATTTCTTGAATGACTTGATTTGGCTGGGAAAATGCGTTTTCCACTTCTTCACAGAAAGGGTTTAGAAACTCCTGCAAACACACATCAGTTTAACTCCGTAAGTTGAATGCACACATTGAAGACCGTTCTGTTAGGTAGCTCGGTTTTGGTTTTAGAAGCAGATATTTCTTAATACCGCGTTTGTTCCAATTCACCCGTGTATAACGAAACCCAGCTCCTGGAAGAACCGTGCTTCTCACTCTCTGATTCTGAAGGCGGATTCAACTCCCTTAGCTGAGCGAACACCCAGCAGAGCAGTTTGCAAGATACGTTCTATTTGTGTTTTAGACGGATATATCCAGCTATTTCTTGAATGACTTGATTTGGCTGGGAAAATGCGTTTTCCACTTCTTCACAGAAAGGGTTTAGAAACTCCTGCAAACACACATCAGTTTAACTCCATAAGTTGAATGCACACATTGAAGACCGTTCTGTTAGGTAGCTCCGTTATGGTTTTAGAAGCAGATATTTCTCAATACCGCGTTTGTTTCAATTAACCCGGGTATAAAGAAACCCAGCTCCTGGAAGAACCGTGCTTCTCACTCTCTGATTCTGAAGGCGGATTAAACTCCCTTAGCTGAGTTAACACCCAGCAGAGGAGTTTGCAAGATACGTTCTTTTTGTGTTTTAGACGGAGATTTTCAGCTATTTCTTGAATGCCTGGATTTGGCTGGGAAGATGCGTTTTCCACTTCTTCACAGAAAGGGTTTAGAAACTCCTGCAAACACACATCAGTTTAACTCCGTAAGTTGAATGGACACATTGAAGACCGTTCTGTTAGGTAGCTCCGTTTTGGTTCTAGAAGCAGATATTTCTCTATACCGCGTTTGTTCCAATGCACCCGGGTATAACGAAACCCAGCTCCTGGAAGAACCGTGCTTCTCACTCTCTGATTCTGAAGGCGGATTAAACTCCCTTAGCTGAGCGAACACCCAGCAGAGGAGTTTGCAAGATACGTTCTTTTTGTGTTTTAGACGGAGATTTCCAGCTATTTCTTGAATGCCTGGATTTGGCTGGGAAAATGCGTTTTCCACTTCTTCACAGAAAGGGTTTAGAAACTCCTGCAAACACACATCAGTTTAACTCCGTAAGTTGAATGCACACATTGAAGACCGTTCTGCTAGGTAGCTCCGTTTTGGTTTTAGAAGCAGATATTTCTCAATACCGCGTTTGTTCCAATTCACCCGGGTATAACGAAACCCAGCTCCTTGAAGAACCGTGCTTCTCACTCTCTGATTCTGAAGGCGGATTCAACTCCCTTAGCTGAGCAAACACCCAGCAGAGCAGTTTGCAAGATACGTTCTTTTTGTATTTTAGACGGAGATTTCCAGCTATATCTTGAACGCCTGGATTTGGCTGGGAATATGCGTTTTCCACTTCTTCACAGAAAGGGTTTAGAAACTCCTGCAAAAACACATCAGTTTAACTCTGTAAGTTGAATGCACACATTGAAGACCGTTCTGTTAGGTAGCTCCGTTTTGGTTTTAGAAGCAGATATTTCTCGATACTGCGTTTGTTCCAATTCACCCGGGTATAACGAAACCCAGCTTCGGGAAGAACCGTGCTTCTCACTCTCTGATTCTGAAGGCGGATTCAACTTTTTTAGCTGAGCGAACACCCAGCAGAGCAGTTTGCAAGATACGTTCTTTTTTTGTTTTAGACGGAGATTTCCAGCTATTTCTTGAATGCCTGGATTTGGCTGGGAAAATGCGTTTTCCACTTCTTCACAGAAAGGGTTTAGAAACTCCTGCAAACACACATCAGTTTAACTCCGTAAGTTGAATGCACACATTGAAGACCGTTCTGTTAGGTAGCTTCGTTTTGGTTTTAGAAGCAGATATTTCTCAATACCGCGTTTGTTCCAATTCACCCGGGTATAACGAAACCCAGCTCCTGGAAGAACCGTGCTTCTCACTCTCTTATTCTGAAGGCGGATTCAACTCCCTTAGCTGAGCGAACACCCAGCAGAGCAGTTTGCAAGATACGTTCTTTTTGTGTTTTAGACGGAGATTTCCAGCTATTTCTTGAATGCCTAAATTTGGCTGGGAAAATGCGTTTTCCACTTCTTCACAGAAAGGGTTTAGAAACTCCTGCAAACACACATCAGTTTAACTCCGTAAGTTGAATGCACACATTGAAGACCGTTCTGTTAGGTAGCTCCGTTTTGGTTTTAGAAGCAGATATTTCTCAATACCGCGTTTGTTCCAATGCACCCGGGTATAACAAAACCCAGCTCCTGGAAGAACCGTGCTTCTCACTCTCTGATTCTGAAGGCGGATTCGACTCCCTTAGCTGAGCGAACACCCAGCAGAGCAGTTTGCAAGATACGTTCTTTTTGTGTTTTAGATGGAGATTTCCAAATATTTCTTGAATGACTGCATTTGGCTGGGAAAATGTGTTTTCCACTTCTTCACAGAAAGGGTTTAGAAACTCCTGCAAACACACATCAGTTTAACTCCGTAAGTTGAATGCACACATTGAAGACCGTTCTGTTAGGTAGCTCCGTTTTGGTTTTAGATGCAGATATTTCTCAATACCGCGTTTGTTCCAATTCACCCGTGTATAACGAAACCCAGCTCCTGGAAGAACCGTGCTTCTCACTCTCTTATTCTGAAGGCGGATTAAACTCCCTTAGCTGAGCGAACACCCAGCAGAACAGTTTGCAAGATACGTTCTTTTTGTGTTTTAGACGGAGATTTCCAGCTATTTCTTGAATGCCTGGAATTGGCTGGGAAAATGCGTTTTCCACTTCTTCACAGAAAGGGTTTAGAAACTCCTGCAAACACACATCAGTTTAACTCCGTAAGTTGAATGCCCACATTAAAGACCGTTCTGTTAGGTAGCTAAGTTTTGGTTTTAGAAGCAGATATTTCTCAATACCGCGTTTATTCCAATTCACCCCGGTATAAAGAAACCCAGCTCCTGGAAGAACCGTGCTTCTTACTCTCTGATTCTGAAGGCGGATTCAACTCGCTTAGCTGAGCGAACACCCAGCAGAGCAGTTTGCAAGATACGTTCTTTATGTATTTTAGACGGAGATTTCCAGCTATATCTTGAATGCCTGGATTTGGCTGGGAAAATGCGTTTTTCACTTCTTCACAGAAAGGGTTTAGAAACTCCTGCAAACACACATCAGTTTAACTCCGTAAGTTGAATGGACACATTGAAGACCGTTCTGTTAGGTAGCTCCGTTTTGGTTTTAGAAGCAGATATTTCTCAATACCGCGTTTGTTCCAATGCACTCGGGTATAACGAAACCCAGCTCCTGGAAGAACCGTGCTTCTCACTCTCTGATTCTGAAGGCGGATTCAACTCCCTTAGCTGACCGAACACCCAGCAGAGCAGTTTGCAAGATACGTTCTTTTTGTGTTTTAGACGGAGATTTCCAGCTATTTCTTGAATGCCTGGATTTGGCTTATAAAATGCGTTTTCCACTTCTTCACAGAAAGGGTTTAGAAACTCCTGCAAACACACATCAGTTTAACTCCGTAAGTTGAATGCACACATTGAAGACCGTTCTGTTAGGTAGCTCCGTTTTGGTTTTAGAAGCAGATATTTCTCAATATCGCGTTTGTTCCAATGCACTCGGGTATAACGAAACCCAGCTCCTGGAAGAACCGTGCTTCTCACTCTCTGATTCTGAAGGCGGATTCAACTCCCTTAGCTGACCGAACACCCAGCAGAGCAGTTTGCAAGATACGTTCTTTTTGTGTTTTAGACGGAGATTTCCAGCTATTTCTTGAATGCCTGGATTTGGCTTATAAAATGCGTTTTCCACTTCTTCACAGAAAGGGTTTAGAAACTCCTGCAAACACACGTCAGTTTAACTCCGTAAGTTGAATGCACACATTGAAGACCGTTCTGTTAGGTAGCTCCGTTTTGGTTTTAGAAGCAGATATTTCTCTATACCGCGTTTGTTCCAATGCACCCGGGTATAACAAAACCCAGCTCCTGGAAGAACCGTGCTTCTCACTCTCTGATTCTGAAGGCGGATTAAACTCCCTTAGCTGAGTTAACACCCAGCAGAGGAGTTTGCAAGATACGTTCTTTTTGTGTTTTAGACGGAGATTTTCAGCTATTTCTTGAATGCCTGGATTTGGCTGGGAAGATGCGTTTTCCACTTCTTCACAGAAAGGGTTTAGAAACTCCTGCAAACACACATCAGTTTAACTCCGTATGTTGAATGGACACATTGAAGACCGTTCTGTTAGGTAGCTCCGTTTTGGTTCTAGAAGCAGATATTTCTCTATACCGCGTTTGCTTCAATGCACCGGGGTATAACGAAACCCAGCTCCTGGAAGAACCGTGCTTCTCACTCTCTGATTCTGAAGGCGGATTAAACTCCCTTAGCTGAGCGAACACCCAGCAGAGGAGTTTGCAAGATACGTTCTTTTTGTGTTTTAGACGGAGATTTCCAGCTATTTCTTGAATGCCTGGATTTAACTGGGAAAATGCGTTTTCCACTTCTTCACAGAAAGGGTTTAGAAACTCCTGCAAACACACATCAGTTTAACTCCGTAAGTTGAATGCACACATTGAAGACCGTTCTGCTAGGTAGCTCCGTTTTGGTTTTAGAAGCAGATATTTCTCAATACCGCGTTTGTTCCATTTCACCCGGGTATAACGAAACCCAGCTCCTTGAAGAACCGTGCTTCTCACTCTCTGATTCTGAAGGCGGATTCAACTCCCTTAGCTGAGCAAACACCCAGCAGAGCAGTTTGCAAGATACGTTCTTTTTGTATTTTAGACGGAGATTTCCAGCTATATCTTGAACGCCTGGATTTGGCTGGGAATATGCGTTTTCCACTTCTTCACAGAAAGGGTTTAGAAACTCCTGAAAAACACATCAGTTTAACTCTGTAAGTTGAATGCACACATTGAAGACCGTTCTGTTAGGTAGCTCCGTTTTGGTTTTAGAAGCAGATATTTCTCGATACTGCGTTTGTTCCAATTCACCCGGGTATAACGAAACCCAGCTTCGGGAAGAACCGTGCTTCTCACTCTCTGATTCTGAAGGCGGATTCAACTTTTTTAGCTGAGCGAACACCCAGCAGAGCAGTTTGCAAGATACGTTCTTTTTGTGTTTTAGACGGAGATTTCCAGCTATTTCTTGAATGCCTGGATTTGGCTGGGAAAATGCGTTTTCCACTTCTTCACAGAAAGGGTTTAGAAACTCCTGCAAACACACATCAGTTTAACTCCGTAAGTTGAATGCACACATTGAAGACCGTTCTGTTAGGTAGCTTCGTTTTGGTTTTAGAAGCAGATATTTGTCAATACCGCGTTTGTTCCAATTCACCCGGGTATAACGAAACCCAGCTCCTGGAAGAACCGTGCTTCTCACTCTCTTATTCTGAAGGCGGATTCAACTCCCTTAGCTGAGCGAACACCCAGCAGAGCAGTTTGCAAGATAGGTTCTTTTTGTGTTTTAGACGGAGATTTCCAGCTATTTCTTGAATGCCTAAATTTGGCTGGGAAAATGCGTTTTCCACTTCTTCACAGAAAGGGTTTAGAAACTCCTGCAAACACACATCAGTTTAACTCCGTAAGTTGAATGCACACATTGAAGACCGTTCTGTTAGGTAGCTCCGTTTTGGTTTTAGAAGCAGATATTTCTCAATACCGCGTTTGTTCCAATGCACCCGGGTATAACAAAACCCAGCTCCTGGAAGAACCGTGCTTCTCACTCTCTGATTCTGAAGGCGGATTCGACTCCCTTAGCTGAGCGAACACCCAGCAGAGCAGTTTGCAAGATACGTTCTTTTTGTGTTTTAGACGGAGATTTCCAGATATTTCTTGAATGACTGCATTTGGCTGGGAAAATGTGTTTTCCACTTCTTCACAGAAAGGGTTTAGAAACTCCTGCAAACACACATCAGTTTAACTCCGTAAGTTGAATGCACACATTGAAGACCGTTCTGTTAGGTAGCTCCGTTTTGGTTTTAGATGCAGATATTTCTCAATACCGCGTTTGTTCCAATTCACCCGTGTATAACGAAACCCAGCTCCTGGAAGAACCGTGCTTCTCACTCTCTTATTCTGAAGGCGGATTCAACTTTCTTAGCTGAGCGAACACCCAGCAGAGCAGTTTGCAAGATACGTTCTTTTTGTGTTTTAGACGGAGATTTCCAGCTATTTCTTGAATGCCTGGAATTGGCTGGGAAAATGCGTTTTCCACTTCTTCACAGAAAGGGTTTAGAAACTCCTGCAAACACACATCAGTTTAACTCCGTAAGTTGAATGCCCACATTAAAGACCGTTCTGTTAGGTAGCTAAGTTTTGGTTTTAGAAGCAGATATTTCTCAATACCGCGTTTATTCCAATTCACCCCGGTATAAAGAAACCCAGCTCCTGGAAGAACCGTGCTTCTTACTCTCTGATTCTGAAGGCGGATTCAACTCGCTTAGCTGAGCGAACACCCAGCAGAGCAGTTTGCAAGATACGTTCTTTATGTATTTTAGACGGAGATTTCCAGCTATATCTTGAATGCCTGGATTTGGCTGGGAAAATGCGTTTTTCACTTCTTCACAGAAAGGGTTTAGAAACTCCTGCAAACACACATCAGTTTAACTCCGTAAGTTGAATGGACACATTGAAGACCGTTCTGTTAGGTAGCTCCGTTTTGGTTTTAGAAGCAGATATTTCTCAATACCGCGTTTGTTCCAATGCACTCGGGTATAACGAAACCCAGCTCCTGGAAGAACCGTGCTTCTCACTCTCTGATTCTGAAGGCGGATTCAACTCCCTTAGCTGACCGAACACCCAGCAGAGCAGTTTGCAAGATACGTTCTTTTTGTGTTTTAGACGGAGATTTCCAGCTATTTCTTGAATGCCTGGATTTGGATGGGAAAATGCGTTTTCCACTTCTTCACAGAAAGGGTTTAGAAACTCCTGCAAACACACATGAGTTTAACTCCGTAAGTTGAATGCACACATTGAAGACCGTTCTGTTAGGTAGCTCCGTTTTGGTTTTAGAAGCAGATATTTCTCAATACCGCGTTTGTTCCAATTCACCCGTGTATAACGAAACCCAGCTCCTGGAAGAACCGTGCTTCTCACTCTCTGATTCTGAAGGCGGATTCAACTCCCTTAGCTGAGCGAACACCCAGCAGAGCAGTTTGCAAGATACGTTCTTTTTGTGTTTTAGACGGAGATTTCCAGCTATTTCTTGAATGACTTGATTTGGCTGGGAAAATGCGTTTTCCACTTCTTCACAGAAAGGGTTTAGAAACTCCTGAAAACACACATCAGTTTAATTCCGTAAGTTGAATGCACACATTGAAGACCGTTCTGTTAGGTAGCTCCGTTTTGGTTTTAGAAGCAGATATTTCTCAATACCGCGTTTGTTCCAATTCACCCGTGTATAACGAAACCCAGCTCCTGGAAGAACCGTGCTTCTCACTCTCTGATTCTGAAGGCGGATTCAACTCCCTTAGCTGAGCGAACACCCAGCAGAGCAGTTTGCAAGATACGTTCTTTTTGTATTTTAGAGGGAGATTTCCAGCTATATCTTGAATGCCTGGATTTGGCTGGGAATATGGGTTTTACACTTCTTCACAGAAAGGGTTTAGAAACTCCTGCAAACACACAACAGTTTAACTTCGTAAGTTGAATGCACACATTGAAGACCGTTCTGTTAGGTAGCTCCGTTTTGGTTTTAGAAGCAGATATTTCTCAATACTGCGTTTGTTCCAATTCACCCGGGTATAAAGAAACCCAGCTCCTGGAAGAACCGTGCTTCTCACTCTCTGATTCTACAGGCGGATTCAACTCCCTTAGCTGAGCGAACAGTTTGCAAGATACGTTCTGTTTGTGTTTTAGACGGAGATTTCCTGCTATTTCTTGAATGCCTGCATTCGGCTGGGAAAATGCGTTTTCCACTTCTTCACAGAAAGGGTTTAGAAACTCCTGCAAACACACATCAGTTTAACTACGTAAGTTGAATGCACACATTGAAGACCGTTCTGTTAGGTAGCTCCGTTTCGGTTTTAGAAGCAGATATTTCTCATTATTAGGTTTGTACCCATTTACCCGGGTATAACGAAACACAGCTCCTGGAAGAACCGTGCTTCTCACTCTCTTATTCTGAAGGCGGATTCAACTCCCTTAGCTGAGCGAACACCCAGCAGGGCAGTTTACAGGATACGTTCTTTTTGTATTTTAGACGGAGATTTCCAGCTATTTCTTGAATGCCTGCATTTGGCTTGGAAAATGCGTTTTCCACTACTTCACAGAAAGGGTTTAGAAACTCCTGCAAACACACATCAGTTTAACTCCGTAAGTTGAATGCATACGTAGAAGACCGTTCTGTTAGGTAGCTCGGTTTTGGTTTTAGAAGCAGATATTTCTCAATATTGCGTTTGCACCAATTCACCCGGGTATAACGAAACACAGCTCCTGCAAGAACCGTGCTTCTCACTCTCTGATTCTGAAGGCGGATTCAACTCCCTTAGCTGAGCGAACACCCAGCAGAGCAGTTTACAAGATACGTCCTTTTTGTATTTTAGACGAAGATTTCCAGCTATATCTTGAATGCCTGGATTTGGCTGGGAATATGCGTTTTCCACTTCTTCAGAGAAAGGGTTTAGAAACTCCTGCAAACACACATCAGTTTAACTCCGTAAGTTGAATGCACGCATTGAAGACCGTTCTGTTAGGTAGCTCCGATTTGGTTTTAGAAGCAGATATTTCTCAATACCGCGTTTGTTCCAATTCACCCGGGTATAACGAAACACAGCTCCTGGAAGAACCGTGCTTCTCACTCTCTGATTCTGAAGGCGGATTCAACTCCCTTAGCTGAGCGAACACCCAGCAGAGCAGTTTGCAAGATACGTTCTTTTTGTGTTTTAGACGGAGATTTCCAGCTATTTCTTGAATGACTTGATTTGGCTGGATAAATGCGTTTTCCACTTCTTCACAGAAAGGGTTTAGAAACTCCTGCAAACGCACATCAGTTTAACTCCGTAAGTTGAATGCACACATTGAAGGCCGTTCTGTTAGGCAGCTCCGTTTTGGTTTTAGAAGCAGATATTTCTCAATACCGCGTTTGTTCCAATTCACTTGGGTATAACGAAACCAAGCTCCTGGATGAACCGTGCTTCTCACTCTCTGACTCTGAAGGCGGATTCAACTCCCTTAGATGAGCGAACACCCAGCAGAGCAGTTTGCAAGATACGTCGTTCTTTTTGTATTTTAGACGGAGATTTCCAACTATATCTTGAATGCCTGGATTTGGCTGGGAATATGCGTTTTCCACTTCTTCACAGAAAGGGTTTAGAAACTCCTGCAAAAACACATCAGTTTAACTCCGTAAGTTGAATGCACACATTGAAGACCGTTCTGTTAGGCAGCTCCGTTTTGGTTTTAGAAGCAAATATTTCTCGATACTGCGTTTGTTCCAATTCACCCGGGTATAACGAAACCCAGCTCCTGGAAGAACCGTGCTTCTCACTCTCTGATTCTGAAGGCGGATTCAACTCCCTTAGCTGAGCGAACACCCAGCAGAGCAGTTTGCAAGATACGTTCTTTTTGTGTTTTAGACGGAGATTTCCAGCTATTTCTTGAATGCCTGGATTTGGCTGGGAAAATGCGTTTTCCACTTCTTCACAGAAAGGGTTTAGAAACTCCTGCAAACACACATCAGTTTAACTCCGTAAGTTGAATGGACACATTGAAGACCGTTCTGTTAGGTAGCTCCGTTTTGGTTTTAGAAGCAGATATTTCTCAATATCGCGTTTGTTCCAATGCACTCGGGTATAACGAAACCCAGCTCCTGGAAGAACCGTGCTTCTCACTCTCTGATTCTGAAGGCAGATTCAACTCCCTTAGATGACCCAACACCCAGCAGAGCAGTTTGCAAGATACGTTCTTTTTGTGTTTTAGACGGAGATTTCCAGCTATTTCTTGAATGCCTGGATTTGGCTGGGAAAATGCGTTTTCCACTTCTTCACAGAAAGGGTTTAGAAACTCCTGCAAACACACATCAGTTTAACTACGTAAGTTGAATGCACACATTGAAGACCGTTCTGTTAGGTAGCTCCGTTTCGGTTTTAGAAGCAGATATTTCTCATTATTGGGTTTGTACCCATTTACCCGGGTATAACGAAACACAGCTCCTGGAAGAACCGTGCTTCTCACTCTCTTATTCTGAAGGCGGATTCAACTCCCTTAGCTGAGCGAACACCCAGCAGGGCAGTTTACAAGATACGTTCTTTTTGTATTTTAGACGGAGATTTCCAGCTATTTCTTGAATGCCTGCATTTGGCTTGGAAAATGCGTTTTCCACTACTTCACAGAAAGGGTTTAGAAACTCCTGCAAACACACATCAGTTTAACTCCGTAAGTTGAATGCATACGTAGAAGACCGTTCTGTTAGGTAGCTCGGTTTTGGTTTTAGAAGCAGATATTTCTCAATATTGCGTTTGCACCAATTCACCCGGGTATAACGAAACACAGCTCCTGCAAGAACCGTGCTTCTCACTCTCTGATTATTAAGGCGGATTCAACTTTCTTAGCTGAGCGAACACCCAGCAGAGCAGTTTACAAGATACGTCCTTTTTGTATTTTAGACGAAGATTTCCAGCTATATCTTGAATGCCTGGATTTGGCTGGGAATATGCGTTTTCCACTTCTTCAGAGAAAGGGTTTAGAAACTCCTGCAAACACAAATCAGTTTAACTCCGTAAGTTGAATGCACGCATTGAAGACCGTTTTGTTAGGTAGCTCCGATTTGGTTTTAGAAGCAGATATTTCTCAATACCGCGTTTGTTCCAATTCACCCGGGTATAAGGAAACCCAGCTCCTGGAAGAACCGTGCTTCTCACTCTCTGATTCTGAAGGCGGATTCAACTCCCTTAGCTGAGCGAACACCCAGCAGAGCAGTTTGCAAGATACGTTCTTTTTGTGTTTTAGACGGAGATTTCCAGCTATTTCTTGAATGCCTGAATTTGGCTGGGAAAATGCGTTTTCCACTTCTTCACAGAAAGGGTTTAGAAACTCCTGCAAACACACATCAGTTTAACTCCGTACGTTGAATGCACACATTGAAGACCGTTCTGTTAGGTAACTCCGTTTTGGTTTTAGAAGCAGATATTTCTCAATACCGCGTTTGTTCCAATTCACCCGTGTATAACGAAACCCAGCTCCTGGAAGAACCGTGCTTCTCACTCTCTGATTCTGAAGGCGGATTCAACTCCCTTAGCTGAGCGAACACCCAGCAGAGCAGTTTGCAAGATACGTTCTTTTTGTGTTTTAGACGGAGATTTCCAGCTATTTCTTGAATGCCTGGATTTGGCTTGGAAAATGCGTTTTCCACTTCTTCACAGAAAGGGTTTAGAAACTCCTGCAAACACACATCAGTTTAACTCCGTAAGTCGAATGCACGCATTGAAGACCGTTCTGTTAGGTAGCTCCGTTTTGGTTTTAGAAGCAGATATTTCTCAATATTGGGTTTGTACCCATTCACCCGGGTATAACGAAACACAGCTCCTGGAAGAACCGTGCTTCTCACTCTCTGATTCTGGAGGCGGATTCAACTCCCTTAGCTGAGCGAACACCCAGCAGAGCAGTTTACAAGATACGTCCTTTTTTATTTTAGACGGAGATTTCCAGCTATTTCTTGAATGCCTGCATTTGGTTGGGAAAATGCGTTTTCCACTTCTTCACAGAAAGGGTTTAGAAACTCCTGCAAACACACATCAGTTTGACTCCGTAAGTTGAATGCATACGTTGAAGACCGTTCTGTTAGGTAGCTCCGTTTTTGTGTTAGAAGCAGATATTTCTCAATATTGCGTTTGCACCAATTCACCCGGGTATAACGAAACACAGCTCCTGGAAGAACCGTGCTTCTCACTCTCTGATTCTGAAGGCGGATTCAACTCCCTTGGCTGAGCGAAAACCCAGCAGAGCAGTTTACAAGATACGTTCTTTTTGTATTTTAGACGGAGATTTCCAGCTATTTCTTGAATGCCTGCATTTGGCTGGGAAAATGCGTTTTCCACTTCTTCACAGAAAGGGTTTGGAAACTCCTGCAAACACACATCAGTTTAACTCCGTAAGTTGAATGCATACATTGAACGCCGTTCTGTTATGTAGCTCCGTTTTGGTTTTAGAAGCAGATATTTCTCAATATTGCGTTTGCAACCATTCACCCGGGTATAACGAAACACAGCTCCTGGAAGAACCGTGCTTCTCACTCTCTGATTCTGAAGGCGGATTCAACTCCCTTAGCTGAGCGAACACTCAGCAGAGCAGTTTGCAAGACACGTTTTTTTTGTGTTTTAGACGGAGATTTCCTGATATTTATTGAAGCCTGCATTTGGCTGGGAAAATGCGTTTTCCACTTCTTCACAGAAAGGGTTTAGAAACTCCTGCAAACACACATCAGTTTAACTCCGTAAGTTGAATGCCCACATTGAAGACCGTTCTGTTAGGTAGCTCCGTTTTGGTTTTTGAAGCAGATATTTCTCAATACCGCGTTTGTTCCAATTCACCCGGGTATAAAGAAACCCAGCTCCTTGAAGATCCGTGCTTCTTACTCTCTGATTCTGAAGGCAAATTCAACTCCCTTAGCTGAGCGAACACCCAGCAGAGCAGTTTGCATGATACGTTCTTTTTTTATTTTAGACGGAGATTTCCAGCTATATCTTGAATGCCTGGATTTGGCTGGGAAAATGCGTTTTCCACTTCTTCACAGAAAGGGTTTAGAAACTCCTGCAAACACACATCAGTTTAACTCCGTAAGTTGAATGCACACATTGAAGACCGTTCTGTTAGGTAGCTCCGTTTTGGTTTTAGAAGCAGATATTTCTCAATATCGCGTTTGTTCCAATTCACCCGGGTATAACGAAACCAAGCTCCTGGAAGAACCGTGCTTCTCACTCTCTGATTCTGAAGGCGGATTCAACTCCCTTAGCTGAGCGAACACCCAGCAGAGCAGTTTGCAAGATACGTTCTTTTTGTGTTTTAGACGGAGATTTCCAGCTATTTCTTGAATGACTTGATTTGGCTGGATAAATGCGTTTTCCACTTCTTCACAGAAAGGGTTTAGAAACTCCTGCAAACGCACATCAGTTTAACTCCGTAAGTTGAATGCACACATTGAAGGCCGTTCTGTTAGGCAGCTCCGTTTTGGTTTTAGAAGCAGATATTTCTCAATACCGCGTTTGTTCCAATTCACTTGGGTATAACGAAACCCAGCTCCTGGAAGAACCGTGCTTCTCACTCTCTGACTCTGAAGGCGGATTCAACTCCCTTAGATGAGCGAACACCCAGCAGAGCAGTTTGCAAGATACGTCGTTCTTTTTGTATTTTAGACGGAGATTTCCAACTATATCTTGAATGCCTGGATTTGGCTGGGAATATGCGTTTTCCACTTCTTCACAGAAAGGGTTTAGAAACTCCTGCAAAAACACATCAGTTTAACTCCGTAAGTTGAATGCACACATTGAAGACCGTTCTGTTAGGCAGCTCCGTTTTGGTTTTAGAAGCAGATATTTCTCGATACTGCGTTTGTTCCAATTCACCCGGGTATAACGAAACCCAGCTCCTGGAAGAACCGTGCTTCTCACTCTCTGATTCTGAAGGCGGATTCAACTCCCTTAGCTGAGCGAACACCCAGCAGAGCAGTTTGCAAGATACGTTCTTTTTGTGTTTTAGACGGAGATTTCCAGCTATTTCTTGAATGCCTGGATTTGGCTGGGAAAATGCGTTTTCCACTTCTTCACAGAAAGGGTTTAGAAACTCCTGCAAACACACATCAGTTTAACTCCGTAAGTTGAATGGACAACTTGAAGACCGTTCTGTTAGGTAGCTCCGTTTTGGTTTTAGAAGCAGATATTTCTCAATATCGCGTTTGTTCCAATGCACTCGGGTATAACGAAACCCAGCTCCTGGAAGAACCGTGCTTCTCACTCTCTGATTCTGAAGGCGGATTCAACTCCCTTAGATGACCCAACACCCAGCAGAGCAGTTTGCAAGATACGTTCTTTTTGTGTTTTAGACGGAGATTTCCAGCTATTTCTTGAATGCCTGGATTTGGCTGGGAAAATGCGTTTTCCACTTCTTCACAGAAAGGGTTTAGAAACTCCTGCAAACACACATCAGTTTAACTCCATAAGTTAAATGCACACATTGAAGACCGTTCTGTTAGGTAGCTCCGTTTTGGTTTTAGAAGCAGATATTTCTCGATACTGCGTTTGTTCCAATTCACCCGGGTATAAGGAAACCCAGCTCCTGGAAGAACCGTGCTTCTCACTCTCTGATTCTGAAGGCGGATTCAACTCCCTTAGCTGAGCGAACACCCAGCAGAGCAGTTTGCAAGATACGTTCTTTTTGTGTTTTAGACGGAGATTTCCAGCTATTTCTTGAATGCCTGGATTTGGCTGGGAATATGCGTTTTCCACTTCTTCACAGAAAGGGTTTAGAAACTCCTGCAAACAACATCAGTTTAACTCCGTAAGTTGAATGGACACATTGAAGACCGTTCTGTTAGGTAGCTCCGTTTTGGTTTTAGAAGCAGATATTTCTAAATATCGCGTTTGTTCCAATGCACTCGGGTATAACAAAACCCAGCTCCTGGAAGAACCGTGCTTCTCACTCTCTGATTCTGAAGGCGGATTCAACTCCCTTAGCTGACCGAACACCCAGCAGAGCAGTTTGCAAGATACGTTCTTTTTGTGTTTTAGACGGAGATTTCCAGCTATTTCTTGAATGCCTGGATTTGGCTGGGAAGATGCGTTTTCCACTTCTTCACAGAAAGGGTTTAGAAACTCCTGCAAACAACATCAGTTTAACTCTGTAAGTTGAATGGACACATTGAAGACCGTTCTGTTAGGTAGCTCCGTTTTGGTTCTAGAAGCAGATATTTCTCTATACCGCGTTTGTACCAATGCACCCGGGTATAACGAAACCCAGCTCCTGGAAGAACCGTGCTTCTCACTCTCTGATTCTGAAGGCGGATTAAACTCCCTTAGCTGAGCGAACACCCAGCAGAGGAGTTTGCAAGATACGTTCTTTTTGTGTTTTAGACGGAGATTTCCAGCTATTTCTTGAATGCCTGGATTTGGCTGGGAAAATGCGTTTTCCACTTCTTCACAGAAAGGGTTTAGAAACTCCTGCAAACACACATCAGTTTAACTCCGTAAGTTGAATGCACACATTGAAGACCGTTCTGTTAGGTAGCTCCGTTTTGGTTTTAGAAGCAGATATTTCTCAATACCGCGTTTGTTCCAATTCACCCGGGTATAACGAAACCCAGCTCCTGGAAGAACCGTGCTTCTCACTCTCTGATTCTGAAGGCGGATTCAACTCCCTTAGCTGAGCGAACACCCAGCAGATCAGTTTGCAAGATACGTTCTTTTTGTATTATAGAGGGAGATTTCCAGCTATATCTTGAATGCCTGGATTTGGCTGGGAATATGGGTTTTACACTTCTTCACAGAAAGGGTTTAGAAACTCCTCCAAACACACATCAGTTTAACTTCGTAAGTTGAATGCACACATTGAAGACCGTTCTGTTAGGTAGCTCCGTTTTGGTTTTAGAAGCAGATATTTCTCAATACTGCGTTTGTTCCAATTCACCCGGGTATAAAGATACCCAGCTCCTGGAAGAACCGTGCTTCTCACTCTCTGATTCTGAAGGCGGATTCAACTCCCTTAGCTGAGCGAACAGTTTGCAAGATACGTTCTTTTTGTGTTTTAGACGGAGATTTCCTGCTATTTCTTGAATGCCTGCATTTGGCTGTGAAAATGCGTTTTCCACTTCTTCACAGAAAGGGTTTAGAAACTCCTGCAAACACACATCAGTTTAACTACGTAGGTTGAATGCACACATTGAAGACCGTTCTGTTAGGTAGCTCCGTTTTGGTTTTAGAAGCAGATATTTCTCAATATTGGGTTTGTACCCATTCACCCGGGTATAACGAAACACAGCTCCTGGAAGAACCGTGCTTCTCACTCTCTTATTCTGAAGGCGGATTCAACTCCCTTAGCTGAGCGATCACCCAGCAGGGCAGTTTACAAGATACGTTCTTTTTGTATTTTAGACGGAGATTTCCAGCTATTTCTTGAATGCCTGCATTTGGCTTGGAAAATGCGTTTTCCACTACTTCACAGAAAGGGTTTAGAAACTCCTGCAAACACACATCAGTTTAACTCCGTAAGTTGAATGCATACGTTGAAGACCGTTCTGTTAGGTAGCTCGGTTTTGGTTTTAGAAGCAGATATTTCTCAATATTGCGTTTGCACCAATTCACCCGGGTATAACGAAACACAGCTCCTGCAAGAACCGTGCTTCTCACTCTCTGATTCTGAAGGCGTATTCAACTCCCTTAGCTGAGCGAAAACCCAGCAGAGCAGTTTACAAGATACGTCCTTTTTGTATTTTAGACGGAGATTTCCAGCTATATCTTGAATGCCTGGATTTGGCTGGGAATATGCGTTTTCCACTTCTTCAGAGAAAGGGTTTAGAAACTCCTGCAAACACACATCAGTTTAACTCCGTAAGTTGAATGCACGCATTGAAGACCGTTTTGTTAGGTAGCTCCGATTTGGTTTTAGAAGCAGATATTTCTCAATACCGCGTTTGTTCCAATTCACTTGGGTATAAGGAAACCCAGCTCCTGGAATAACCGTGCTTCTCACTCTCTGATTCTGAAGGCGGATTCAACTCCCTTAGCTGAGCGAACACCCAGCAGAGCAGTTTGCAAGATACGTTCTTTTTGTGTTTTAGACGGAGATTTCCAGCTATTTCTTGAATGCCTGGATTTGGCTGGGAAAATGCGTTTTCCACTTCTTCACAGAAAGGGTTTAGAAACTCCTGCAAACACACATCAGTTTAACTCCGTAAGTCGAATGCACACATTGAAGACCGTTCTGTTAGGTAGCTCCGTTTTGGTTTTAGAAGCAGATATTTCTCAATATTGGGTTTGTACCCATTCACCCGGGTATAACGAAACACAGCTCCTGGAAGAACCGTGCTTCTCACTCTCTGATTCTGGAGGCGGATTCAACTCCCTTAGCTGAGCGAACACCCAGCAGAGCAGTTTACAAGATACGTCCTTTTTGTATTTTAGACGGAGATTTCCAGCTATTTCTTGAATGCCTGCATTTGGTTGGGAAAATGCGTTTTCCACTTCTTCACAGAAAGGGTTTAGAAACTCCTGCAAACACACATCAGTTTGACTCCGTAAGTTGAATGCATACGTTGAAGACCGTTCTGTTAGGTAGCTCCGTTTTGGTGTTAGAAGCAGATATTTCTCAATATTGCGTTTGCACCAATTCACCCGGGTATAACGAAACACAGCTCCTGGAAGAACCGTGCTTCTCACTCTCTGATTCTGAAGGCGGATTCAACTCCCTTGGCTGAGCGAACACCCAGCAGAGCAGTTTACAAGATACGTTCTTTTTGTATTTTAGACGGAGATTTCCAGCTATTTCTTGAATGCCTGCATTTGGCTGGGAAAATGCGTTTTCCACTTCTTCACAGAAAGGGTTTAGAAACTCCTGCAAACACACATCAGTTTAACTCCGTAAGTTGAATGCATACATTGAACGCCGTTCTGTTATGTAGCTCCGTTTTGGTTTTAGAAGCAGATATTTCTCAATACAGCGTTTGTTCCAATTTACCCGGGTATAACGAAATTCAGCTTCTGGAAGAAACGTGCTTCTCACTCTCTGATTCTGAAGGCGGATTCAACTCCCTTAGCTGAGCGAACACCCAGCAGAGCAGTTTGCAAGATACGTTCTTTTTATGTTTTAGACGGAGATTTCCAGCTATTTCTTGAATGCCTGGATTTGGCTGGGAAAATGCGTTTTCCACTTCTTCACAGAAAGGGTTTAGAAACTCCTGCAAACACACATCAGTTTAACTCCGTAAGTTGAATGCCCACATTGAAGACCGTTCTGTTAGGTAGCTCCGTTTTGGTTTTAGAAGCAGATATTTCTCAATACCGCGTTTGTTCCAATTCACCCGGGTATAAAGAAACCCAGCTCCTGGAAGATCCGTGCTTCTTACTCTCTGATTCTGAAGGCGGATTCAACTCCCTTATCTGAGCGAACACCCAGCAGAGCAGTTTGCATGATACGTTCTTTTTGTATTTTAGACGGAGATTTCCAGCTATATCTTGAATGCCTGGATTTGGCTTGGAAAATGCGTTTTCCACTTCTTCACAGAAAGGGTTTAGAAACTCCTGCAAACGCACATCAGTTTAACTTTGTAAGTTGAATGCACACATTGAAGGCAGTTCTGTTAGGCAGCTCCGTTTTGGTTTTAGAAGCAGATATTTCTCAATACCGCGTTTGTTCCAATTCACTTGGGTATAACGAAACCCAGCTCCTGGAAGAACCGTGCTTCTCACTCTCTGACTCTGAAGGCGGATTCAACTCCCTTAGATGAGCGAACACCCAGCAGAGCAGTTTGCAAGATACGTCGTTCTTTTTGTATTTTAGACGGAGATTTCCAACTATATCATGAATGCCTGGATTTGGCTGGGAATATGCGTTTTCCACTGCTTCACAGAAAGGGTTTAGAAACTCCTGCAAAAACACATCAGTTTAACTCCGTAAGTTGAATGCACACATTGAAGACCGTTCTGTTAGGTAGCTCCGTTTTGGTTTTAGAAGCAGATATTTCTCGATACTGCGTTTGTTCCAATTCACCCGGGTATAACGAAACCCAGCTCCTGGAAGAACGGTGCTTCTCACTCTCTGATTCTGAAGGCGGATTCAACTCCCTTAGCTGAGCGAACACCCAGCAGAGCAGTTTGCAAGATACGTTCTTTTTGTGTTTTAGACGGAGATTTCCAGCTATTTCTTGAATGCCTGGATTTGGCTGGGAAAATGCGTTTTCCACTTCTTCACAGAAAGGGGTTAGAAACTCCTGCAAACAACATCAGTTTAAATCCGTAAGTTGAATGGACACATTGAAGACCGTTCTGTTAGGTAGCTCCGTTTTGGTTTTAGAAGCAGATATTTCTCAATATCGCGTTTGTTCCAATGCACTCGGGTATAACAAAACCCAGCTCCTGGAAGAACCGTGCTTCTCACTCTCTGATTCTGAAGGCGGATTCAACTCCCTTAGCTGAGCGAACACCCAGCAGAGCAGTTTGCAAGATACGTTCTTTTTGTGTTTTAGACGGAGATTTCCAGCTATTTCTTGAATGCCTGGATTTGGCTGGGAAAATGCGTTTTCCACTTTTTCACAGAAAGGGTTTAGAAACTCCTGCAAACACACATCAGTTTAACTCCGTACGTTGAATGCACACATTGAAGACCGTTCTGTTAGGTAGCTCCGTTTGGTTTTAGAAGCAGATATTTCTCGATACTTCGTTTGTTCCAATTAACCCGGGTATAACGAAACCCAGCTCCTGGAAGAACCGTGCTTCTCACTCTCTGATTCTGAAGGCGGATTCAACTCCCTTAGCTGAGCGAACACCCAGCAGAGCAGTTTGCAAGATTCGTTCATTTTGTGTTTTAGACGGAGATTTCCAGCTATTTCTTGAATGCCTGTATTTGGCTGGGAAAATGCGTTTTCCACTTCTTCACAGAAAGGGTTTAGAAACTCCTGCAAACAACATCAGTTTAACTCCGTAAGTTGAATGGAAACATTGAAGACCGTTCTGTTAGGTAGCTCCGTTTTGGTTTTAGAAGCAAATATTTCTCAATATCGCGTTTGTTCCAATGCACTCGGGTATAACGAAACCCAGCTCCTGGAAGAATCGTGCTCCTCACACTCTGATTCTGAAGGCGGATTCAACTCTTTTAGCTGACCCAACACCCAGCAGAGCAGTTTGCAAGATACGTTCTTTTTGTGTTTTAGATGGAGATTTCCAGCTATTTCTTGAATGCCAGGATTTGGCTGGGAAAATGCGTTTTCCACTTCTTCACAGAAAGGGTTTAGAAACTCCTGCAAACACACATCAGTTTAACTCCGTAAGTTGAATGCACACATTGAAGACCGTTCTGTTAGGTAGCTCCGTTTTGGTTTTAGAAGCAGATATTTCTCTATACCGCGTTTGTTCCAATTCACCCGGGTATAACGAAACCCAGCTCCTGGAAGAACCGTGCTTCTCACTCTCTGATTCTGAAGGCGGATTCAACTCCCTTAGCTGAGCAAACACCCAGCAGAGGAGTTTGCAAGATACGTTCTTTTTGTGTTTTAGACGGAGATTTCCAGCTATTTCTTGAATGCCTGGATTTGGATGGGAAAATGCGTTTTCCACTTCTTCACAGAATGGGTTTAGTAACTCCTGCAAACACACATCAGTTTAACTTTGTACGTTGAATGCACACATTGAAGACCGTTCTGTTAGGTACCTCCGTTTTGGTTTTAGAAGCAGATATTTCTGAATACCGCGTTTGTTCCAATTCACCCGTGTATAACGAAACCCAGCTCCTGGAAGAACCGTGCTTCTCACTCTCTGATTCTGAAGGCGGATTCAACTCCCTTAGCTGAGCGAACACCCAGCAGAGCAGTTTGCAAGATACGTTCTTTTTGTGTTTTAGACGGAGATTTGCAGCTATTTCTTGAATGCCTGGATTTTGCTGGGAAAATGCGTTTTCCACTTCTTCACAGAAAGGGTTTAGAAACTCCTGCAAACACACATCAGTTTAACTCCGTAAGTCGAATGCACACATTGAAGACCGTTCTGTTAGGTAGCTCCGTTTTGGTTTTAGAAGCAGATATTTCTCAATATTGGGTTTGTACCCATTCACCCGGGTATAACGAAACACAGCTCCTGGAAGAACCGTGCTTCTCACTCTCTGATTCTGGAGGCGGATTCAACTCCCTTAGCTGAGCGAACACCCAGCAGAGCAGTTTACAAGATACGTCCTTTTTGTATTTTAGACGGAGATTTCCAGCTATTTCTTGAATGCCTGCATTTGGTTGGGAAAATGCGTTTTCCACTTCTTCACAGAAAGGGTTTAGAAACTCCTGCAAACACACATCAGTTTGACTCCGTAAGTTGAATGCATACGTTGAAGACCGTTCTGTTAGGTAGCTCCGTTTTGGTGTTAGAAGCAGATATTTCTCAATATTGCGTTTGCACCAATTCACCCGGGTATAACGAAACACAGCTCCTGGAAGAACCGTGCTTCTCACTCTCTGATTCTGAAGGCGGATTCAACTCCCTTGGCTGAGCGAACACCCAGCAGAGCAGTTTACAAGATACGTTCTTTTTGTATTTTAGACGGAGATTTCCAGCTATTTCTTGAATGCCTGCATTTGGCTGGGAAAATGCGTTTTCCACTTCTTCACAGAAAGGGTTTAGAAACTCCTGCAAACACACATCAGTTTAACTCCGTAAGTTGAATGCGTACATTGAACGCCGTTCTGTTATGTAGCTCCGTTTTGGTTTTAGAAGCAGATATTTCTCAATATTGCGTTTGCAACCATTCACCCGGGTATAACGAAACCCAGCTCCTGGAAGAACCGTGCTTCTCACTCTCTGATTCTGAAGGCGGATTCAACTCCCTTAGCTGAGCGAACACTCAGCAGAGCAGTTTGCAAGATACGTTTTTTTTGTGTTTTAGACGGAGATTTCCTGCTATTTATTGAAGCCTGCATTTGGCTGGGAAAATGCGGTTTCCACTACTTCACAGAAAGGGTTTAGAAACTCCTGCAAACACACATCAGTTTAACACCGTAAGTTGAATGCACACATTGAAGACCGTTCTCTTAGGTAGCTCCGTTTTGGTTTTAGAAGCAGATATTTCTCAATACAGCGTTTGTTCCAATGCACCCGGGTATAACGAAATTCAGCTCCTGGAAGAAACGTGCTTCTCACTCTCTGATTCTGAAGGCGGATTCAACTCCCTTAGCTGAGCGAACACCCAGCAGAGCAGTTTGCAAGATACGTTCTTTTTATGTTTTAGACGGAGATTTCCAGCTATTTCTTGAATGCCTGGATTTGGATGGGAAAATGCGTTTTCCACTTCTTCAGAGAAAGGGTTTAGAAACTCCTGCAAACACACATCAGTTTAACTCCATAAGTTGAATGCACACATTGAAGACCGTTCTGTTAGGTAGCTCCGTTTTGGTTTTAGAAGCAGATATTTCTCAATACCGCGTTTGTTCCAATGCACCTGGGTATAACGAAACCCAGCTCCTGGAAGAACCGTGCTTCTCACTCTCTTATTCTGAAGGCGGATTCAACTCCCTTAGCTGAGCGAACACCAAGCAGAGCAGTTTGCAAGATACGTTCTTTTTGTGTTTTAGATGGAGATTTCCAGATATTTCTTGAATGACTGCATTTGGCTGGGAAAATGCGTTTTCCACTTCTTCACAGAAAGAATTTAGAAACTCCTGCAAACACACATCAGTTTAACTCCGTAAGTTGAATGCACACATTGAAGATCGTTCTGTTAGGTAGCTCCGTTTTGGTTTTAGATGCAGATATTTCTCAATACCGCGTTTGTTCCAATTCACCCGGGTATAACGAAACCCAGCTCCTGGAAGAACCGTGCTTCTCACTCTCTTATTCTGAAGGCGGATTCAACTCCCTTAGCTGAGCGAACACCCAGCAGAGCAGTTTGCATGATACGTTCTTTTTGTATTTTAGACGGAGATTTCCAGCTATATCTTGAATGCCTGGATTTGGCTGGGAAAATGCGTTTTTGACTTCTTCACAGAAAGGGTTTAGAAACTCCTGCAAACACACATCAGTTTAACTCCGTAAGTTGAATGCACACATTGAAGACCGTTCTGTTAGGTAGCTCCGTTTTGGTTTTAGAAGCAGATATTTCTCAATACCGCGTTTGTTCCAATTCACCCGGGTATAACTAATCCAAGCTCCTGGAAGAACCGTGCTTCTCACTCTCTGATTCTGAAGGCGGATTCAACTCCCTTAGCTGAGCGAACACCCAGCAGAGCAGTTTGCAAGATACGTTCTTTTTATGTTTTAGACGCAGATTTCCAGCTATTTCTTGAATGACTTGATTTGGCTGGATAAATGCGTTTTCCACTTCTTCACAGAAAGGGTTTAGAAACTCCTGCAAACGCACATCAGTTTAACTCCGTAAGTTGAATGCACACATTGAAGGCCGTTCTGTTAGGTAGCTCCGTTTTGGTTTTAGAAGCAGATATTTCTCAATACCGCGTTTGTTCCAATTCACTTTGGTATAACGAAACCCAGCTCCTGGAAGAACCGTGCTTCTCACTCTCTGACTCTGAAGGCGGATTCAACTCCCTTAGATGAGCGAACACCCAGCAGAGCAGTTTGCAAGATACGTCGTTTTTTTTGTATTCTAGACGGAGATTTCCAACTATATCTTGAATGCCTGGATTTGGCTGGGAATATGCGTTTTCCACTTCTTCACAGAAAGGGTTTAGAAACTCCTGCAAAAACACATCAGTTTAACTCCGTAAGTTGAATGCACACATTGAAGACCGTTCTGTTAGGTAGCTCCGTTTTGGTTTTAGAAGCAGATATTTCTCGATACTGCGTTTGTTCCAATTCACCCGGGTATAACGAAACCCAGCTCCTGGAAGAACCGTGCTTCTCACTCTCTGATTCTCAAGGCGGATTCAACTCCCTTAGCTGAGCGAACACCCAGCAGAGCAGTTTGCAAGATACGTTCTTTTTGTGTTTTAGACGGAGATTTCCAGCTATTTCTTGAATGCCTGCATTTGGCTGGGAAAATGCGTTTTCCACTTCTTCACAGAAAGGGTTTAGAAACTCCTGCAAACAAAATCAGTTTAACTCCGTAAGTTGAATGGACACATTGAAGACCGTTCTGTTAGGTAGCTCCGTTTTGGGTTTAGAAGCAGATATTTCTCAATATCGCGTTTGTTCCAATGCACTCGGGTATAACAAAACCCAGCTCCTGGAAGAACCGTGCTTCTCACTCTCTGATTCTGAAGGCGGACTCAACTCCCTTAGCTGACCGAACACCCAGCAGAGCAGTTTGCAAGATACGTTCTTTTTTTGTTTTAGACGGAGATTTCCAGCTATTTCTTGAATGCCTGGATTTGGCTGGGAAAATGCGTTTTCCACTTCTTCACAGAAAGGGTTTAGAAACTCCTGCAAACACACATCAGTTTAACTTTGTACGTTGAATGCACACATTGAAGACCGTTCTGTTAGGTAGCTCCGTTTTGGTTTTCGAAGCAGATATTTCTCGATACTTCGTTTGTATCAATTAACCCGGGTATAACGAAACCCAGCTCCTGGAAGAACCGTGCTTCGCACTCTCTCATTCTGAAGGCGGATTCAACTCCCTTAGCTGAGCGAACACCCAGCAGAGCAGTTTGCAAGATACGTTCATTTTGTGTTTTAGACGGAGATTTCCAGCTATTTCTTGAATGCCTGGATTTGGCTGGGAAAATGCGTTTTCCACTTCTTCACAGAAAGGGTTTAGAAACTCCTGCAAACAACATCAGTTTAACTCTGTAAGTTGAATGGAAACATTGAAGACCGTTCTGTTAGGTAGCTCCGTTTTGGTTTTAGAAGCAGATATTTCTCAATATCGCGTTTGTTACAATGCACTCGGGTATAATGAAACCCAGCTCCTGGAAGAATCGTGCTTCTCACACTCTGATTCTGAAGGCGGATTCAACTCTCTTAGCTGACCCAACACCCAGCAGAGCAGTTTGCAAGATACGTTCTTTTTGTGTTTTAGACGGAGATTTCCAGCTATTTCTTGAATGCCTGGATTTGGCTGGGAAAATGCGTTTTCCACTTCTTCACAGAAAGGGTTTAGAAACTCCTGCAAACACACATCAGTTTAACTCCGTAAGTTGAATGCACACATTGAAGACCGTTCTGTTAGGTAGCTCCGTTTTGGTTTTAGAAGCAGATATTTCTCTATACCGCGTTTGTTCCAATTCACCCGGGTATAACGAAACCCAGCTCCTGGAATAACCGTGGTTCTCACTCTCTGATTCTGAAGGCGGATTCAACTCCCTTAGCTGAGCAAACACCCAGCAGAGGAGTTTGCAAGATACGTTCTTTTTGTGTTTTAGACGGAGATTTCCAGCTATTTCTTGAATGCCTGGATTTGGATGGGAAAATGCGTTTTCCACTTCTTCACAGAAAGGGTTTAGAAACTCCTGCAAACACACATCAGTTTAACTCCGTAAGTTGAATGCACACATTGAAGACCGTTCTGTTAGGTAGCTCCGTTTTGGTTTTAGAAGCAGATATTTCTCAATACCGCGTTTGTTCCAATTCACCCGGGTATAACGAAACCCAGCTCCTGGAAGAACCGTGCTTCTCACTCTCTGATTCTCAAGGCGGATTCAACTCCCTTAGCTGAGCGAACACCCAGCAGAGAAGTTTGCAAGATACGTTCTTTTTGTGTTTTAGACGGAGATTTCCAGCTATTTCTTGAATGCCTGGATTTGGCTGGGAATATGCGTTTTCCACTTCTTCACAGAAAGGGTTTAGAAACTCCTGCAAACACAAATCAGTTTAGCTCCGTAAGTTGAATGCACACATTGAAGACCGTTCTGTCAGGTAGCTCCGTTTTGGTTTTAGAAGCAGATATTTCTCAATACCGCGTTTGTTCCAATTCACCCGGGTATAACAAAACGCAGCTCCTGGAAGAACCGTGCTTCTCACTCTCTGATTCTGAAGGCGGATTCAACTCCCTTAGCTGAGCGAACACCCAGCAGAGCAGTTTGCAAGATACGTTCTTTTTGTATTTTAGAGGGAGATATCCAGATATATCTTGAATGCCTGGATTTGGCTTGGAATATGGGTTTTACACTTCTTCACAGAAAGGGTTTAGAAACTCCTGCAAACACACATCAGTTTAACTTCGTAAGTTGAATGCACACATTGAAGACCGTTCTGTTAGGTAGCTCCGTTTTGGTTTTAGAAGCAGATATTTCTCAATACTGCGTTTGTTCCAATTCACCCGGGTATAAAGAAACCCAGCTCCTGGAAGAACCGTGCTTCTCACTCTCTGATTCTGAAGGCGGATTCAACTCCCTTAGCTGAGCTAACAGTTTGCAAGATACGTTCTTTTTGTGTTTTAGACGGAGATTTCCTGCTATTTCTTGAATGCCTGCATTTGGCTGGGAAAATGCGTTTTCCACTTCTTCACAGAAAGGGTTTACAGACTCCTGCAAACACACATCAGTTTAACTACGTAAGTTGAATGCACACATTGAAGACCGTTCTGTTATGTAGCTCCGTTTTGGTTTTAGAAGCAGATATTTCTCAATATTGGGTTTGTACCCATTCACCCGGGTATAACGAAACACAGCTCCTGGAAGAACCGTGCTTCTCACTCTCTTATTCTGAAGGCGGATTCAACTCCCTTAGCTGAGCGAACACCCAGCAGGGCAGTTTACAAGATACGTTCTTTTTGTATTTTAGACGGAGATTTCCAGCTATTTCTTCAATGCCTGCATTTGGCTTGGAACATGCGTTTTCCACTACTTCACAGAAAGGGTTTAGAAACTCCTGCAAACACACATCAGTTTAACTCCGTAAGTTGAATGCATACGTTGAAGACCGTTCTGTTAGGTAGCTCGGTTTTGGTTTTAGAAGCAGATATTTCTCAATATTGCGTTTGCACCAATTCACCCGGGTATAACGAAACACAGCTCCTGGAAGAACCGTGCTTCTCACTCTCTGATTCTGAAGGCGGATTCAATTCCCTTAGCTGAGCGAACACCCAGCAGAGCAGTTTGCAAGATACGTTCTTTTTTTGTTTTAGACGGAGATTTCCAGCTATTTCTTGAATGCCTGGATTTGGCTGGGAAAATGCGTTTTCCACTTCTTCACAGAAAGGGTTTAGAAACTCCTGCAAACACACATCAGTTTAACTCCGTAAGTTGAATGCACACATTGAAGACCGTTCTGTTAGGTAGCTTCGTTTTGGTTTTAGAAGCAGATATTTCTCAATACCGCGTTTGTTCCAATTCACCCGGGTATAACGAAACCCAGCTCCTGGAAGAACCGTGCTTCTCACTCTCTTATTCTGAAGGCGGATTCAACTCCCTTAGCTGAGCGAACACCCAGCAGAGCAGTTTGCAAGATACGTTCTTTTTGTGTTTTAGACGGAGATTTCCAGCTATTTCTTGAATGCCTAAATTTGGCTGGGAAAATGCGTTTTCCACTTCTTCACAGAAAGGGTTTAGAAACTCCTGCAAACACACATCAGTTTAACTCCGTAAGTTGAATGCACACATTGAAGACCGTTCTGTTAGGTAGCTCCGTTTTGGTTTTAGAAGCAGATATTTCTCAATACCGCGTTTGTTCCAATGCACCCGGGTATAACAAAACCCAGCTCCTGGAAGAACCGTGCTTCTCACTCTCTGATTCTGAAGGCGGATTCGACTCCCTTAGCTGAGCGAACACCCAGCAGAGCAGTTTGCAAGATACGTTCTTTTTGTGTTTTAGATGGAGATTTCCAGATATTTCTTGAATGACTGCATTTGGCTGGGAAAATGTGTTTTCCACTTCTTCACAGAAAGGGTTTAGAAACTCCTGCAAACACACATCAGTTTAACTCCGTAAGTTGAATGCACACATTGAAGACCGTTCTGTTAGGTAGCTCCGTTTTGGTTTTAGATGCAGATATTTCTCAATACCGCGTTTGTTCCAATTCACCCGTGTATAACGAAACCCAGCTCCTGGAAGAACCGTGCTCCTCACTCTCTTATTCTGAAGGCGGATTAAACTCCCTTAGCTGAGCGAACACCCAGCAGAACAGTTTGCAAGATACGTTCTTTTTGTGTTTTAGACGGAGATTTCCAGCTATTTCTTAAATGCCTGGAATTGGCTGGGAAAATGCGTTTTCCACTTCTTCACAGAAAGGGTTTAGAAACTCCTGCAAACACACATCAGTTTAACTCCGTAAGTTGAATGCCCACATTAAAGACCGTTCTGTTAGGTAGCTAAGTTTTGGTTTTAGAAGCAGATATTTCTCAATACCGCGTTTATTCCAATTCACCCCGGTATAAAGAAACCCAGCTCCTGGAAGAACCGTGCTTCTTACTCTCTGATTCTGAAGGCGGATTCAACTCGCTTAGCTGAGCGAACACCCAGCAGAGCAGTTTGCAAGATACGTTCTTTATGTATTTTAGACGGAGATTTCCAGCTATATCTTGAATGCCTGGATTTGGCTGGGAAAATGCGTTTTTCACTTCTTCAAAGAAAGGGTTTAGAAACTCCTGCAAACACACATCAGTTTAACTCCGTAAGTTGAATGGACACATTGAAGACCGTTCTGTTAGGTAGCTCCGTTTTGGTTTTAGAAGCAGATATTTCTCAATACCGCGTTTGTTCCAATGCACTCGGGTATAACGAAACCCAGCTCCTGGAAGAACCGTGCTTCTCACTCTCTGATTCTGAAGGCGGATTCAACTCCCTTAGCTGACCGAACACCCAGCAGAGCAGTTTGCAAGATACGTTCTTTTTGTGTTTTAGACGGAGATTTCCAGCTATTTCTTGAATGCCTGGATTTGGCTTATAAAATGCGTTTTCCAATTCTTCACAGAAAGGGTTTAGAAACTCCTGCAAACACACATCAGTTTAACTCCGTAAGTTGAATGCACACATTGAAGACCGTTCTGTTAGGTAGCTCCGTTTTGGTTTTAGAAGCAGATATTTCTCAATATCGCGTTTGTTCCAATGCACTCGGGTATAACGAAACCCAGCTCCTGGAAGAACCGTGCTTCTCACTCTCTGATTCTGAAGGCGGATTCAACTCCCTTAGCTGACCGAACACCCAGCAGAGCAGTTTGCAAGATACGTTCTTTTTGTGTTTTAGACGGAGATTTCCAGCTATTTCTTGAATGCCTGGATTTGGCTTATAAAATGCGTTTTCCACTTCTTCACAGAAAGGGTTTAGAAACTCCTGCAAACACACGTCAGTTTAACTCCATAAGTTGAATGCACACATTGAAGACCGTTCTGTTAGGTAGCTCCGTTTTGGTTTTAGAAGCAGATATTTCTCTATACCGCGTTTGTTCCAATGCACCCGGGTATAACGAAACCCAGCTCCTGGAAGAACCGTGCTTCTCACTCTCTGATTCTGAAGGCGGATTAAACTCCCTTAGCTGAGTTAACACCCAGCAGAGGAGTTTGCAAGATACGTTCTTTTTGTGTTTTAGACGGAGATTTTCAGCTATTTCTTGAATGCCTGGATTTGGCTGGGAAGATGCGTTTTCCACTTCTTCACAGAAAGGGTTTAGAAACTCCTGCAAACACACATCAGTTTAACTCCGTAAGTTGAATGGACACATTGAAGACCGTTCTGTTAGGTAGCTCCGTTTTGGTTCTAGAAGCAGATATTTCTCTATACCGCGTTTGTTTCAATGCACCCGGGTATAACGAAACCCAGCTCCTGGAAGAACCGTGCTTCTCACTCTCTGATTCTGAAGGCGGATTAAACTCCCTTAGCTGAGCGAACACCCAGCAGAGGAGTTTGCAAGATACGTTCTTTTTGTGTTTTAGACGGAGATTTCCAGCTATTTCTTGAATGCCTGGATTTGGCTGGGAAAATGCGTTTTCCACTTCTTCACAGAAAGGGTTTAGAAACTCCTGCAAACACACATCAGTTTAACTCCGTAAGTTGAATGCACACATTGAAGACCGTTCTGCTAGGTAGCTCCGTTTTGGTTTTAGAAGCAGATATTTCTCAATACCGCGTTTGTTCCAATTCACCCGGGTATAACGAAACCCAGCTCCTTGAAGAACCGTGCTTCTCACTCTCTGATTCTGAAGGCGGATTCAACTCCCTTAGCTGAGCAAACACCCAGCAGAGCAGTTTGCAAGATACGTTCTTTTTGTATTTTAGACGGAGATTTCCAGCTATATCTTGAACGCCTGGATTTGGCTGGGAATATGCGTTTTCCACTTCTTCACAGAAAGGGTTTAGAAACTCCTGAAAAACACATCAGTTTAACTCTGTAAGTTGAATGCACACATTGAAGACCGTTCTGTTAGGTAGCTCCGTTTTGGTTTTAGAAGCAGATATTTCTCGATACTGCGTTTGTTCCAATTCACCCGGGTATAACGAAACCCAGCTTCGGGAAGAACCGTGCTTCTCACTCTCTGATTCTGAAGGCGGATTCAACTTTTTTAGCTGAGCGAACACCCAGCAGAGCAGTTTGCAAGATACGTTCTTTTTGTGTTTTAGACGGAGATTTCCAGCTATTTCTTGAATGCCTGGATTTGGCTGGGAATATGCGTTTTCCACTTCTTCACAGAAAGGGTTTAGAAACTCCTGCAAACACACATCAGTTTAACTCCGTAAGTTGAATGCACACATTGAAGACCGTTCTGTTAGGTAGCTTCGTTTTGGTTTTAGAAGCAGATATTTCTCAATACCGCGTTTGTTCCAATTCACCCGGGTATAACGAAACCCAGCTCCTGGAAGAACCGTGCTTCTCACTCTCTTATTCTGAAGGCGGATTCAACTCCCTTAGCTGAGCGAACACCCAGCAGAGCAGTTTGCAAGATACGTTCTTTTTGTGTTTTAGACGGAGATTTCCAGCTATTTCTTGAATGCCTAAATTTGGCTGGGAAAATGCGTTTTCCACTTCTTCACAGAAAGGGTTTAGAAACTCCTGCAAACACACATCAGTTTAACTCCGTAAGTTGAATGCACACATTGAAGACCGTTCTGTTAGGTAGCTCCGTTTTGGTTTTAGAAGCAGATATTTCTCAATACCGCGTTTGTTCCAATGCACCCGGGTATAACAAAACCCAGCTCCTGGAAGAACCGTGCTTCTCACTGTCTGATTCTGAAGGCGGATTCGACTCCCTTAGCTGAGCGAACACCCAGCAGAGCAGTTTGCAAGATACGTTCTTTTTGTGTTTTAGATGGAGATTTCCAGATATTTCTTGAATGACTGCATTTGGCTGGGAAAATGTGTTTTCCACTTCTTCACAGAAAGGGTTTAGAATCTCCTGCAAACACACATCAGTTTAACTCCATAAGTTGAATGCACACATTGAAGACCGTTCTGTTAGGTAGCTCCGTTTTGGTTTTAGATGCAGATATTTCTCAATACCGCGTTTGTTCCAATTCACCCGTGTACAACGAATCCCAGCTCCTGGAAGAACCGTGCTTCTCACTCTCTTATTCTGAAGGCTGATTCAACTTTCTTAGCTGAGCGAACACCCAGCAGAGCAGTTTGCAAGATACGTTCTTTTTGTGTTTTAGACGGAGATTTCCAGCTATTTCTTGAATGCCTGGAATTGGCGGGGAAAATGCGTTTTCCACTTCTTCACAGAAAGGGTTTAGAAACTCCTGCAAACACACATCAGTTTAACTCCGTAAGTTGAATGCCCACATTAAAGACCGTTCTGTTAGGTAGCTAAGTTTTGGTTTTAGAAGCAGATATTTCTCAATACCGCGTTTATTCCAATTCACCCCGGTATAAAGAAACCCAGCTCCTGGAAGAACCGTGCTTCTTACTCTCTGATTCTGAAGGCGGATTCAACTCGCTTAGCTGAGCGAACACCCAGCAGAGCAGTTTGCAAGATACGTTCTTTATGTATTTTAGACGGAGATTTCCAGCTATATCTTGAATGCCTGGATTTGGCTGGGAAAATGCGTTTTTCACTTCTTCACAGAAAGGGTTTAGAAACTCCTGCAAACACACATCAGTTTAACTCCGTAAGTTGAATGGACACATTGAAGACCGTTCTGTTAGGTAGCTCCGTTTTGGTTTTAGAAGCAGATATTTCTCAATACCGCGTTTGTTCCAATGCACTCGGGTATAATGAAACCCAGCTCCTGGAAGAACCGTGCTTCTCACTCTCTGATTCTGAAGGCGGATTCAACTCCCTTAGCTGACCGAACACCTAGCAGAGCAGTTTGCAAGATACGTTCTTTTTGTGTTTTAAACAAAGATTTCCAGCTATTTCTTGAATGCCTGGATTTGGCTGGGAAGATGCGTTTTCCACTTCTTCACAGAAAGGGTTTAGAAACTCCTGCAAACACACATCAGTTTAACTCCGTAAGTTGAATGGACACATTGAAGACCGTTCTGTTAGGTAGCTCCGTTGTGGTTCTAGAAGCAGATATTTCTCTATGCCGCGTTTGTTCCAATGCACCCGGGTATAACGAAACCCAGCTCCTGGAAGAACCGTGCTTCTCACTCTCTGATTCTGAAGGCGGATTAAACTCCCTTAGCTGAGCGAACACCCAGCAGAGGAGTTTGCAAGATACGTTCTATTTGTGTTTTAGACGGAGATTTCCAGCTATTTCTTGAATGCCTGGATTTGGCTGGGAAAATGCGTTTTCCACTTCTTCACAGAAAGGGTTTAGAAACTCCTGCAAACACACATCAGTTTAACTCCGTAAGTTGAATGCACACATTGAAGACCGTTCTGCTAGGTAGCTCCGTTTTGGTTTTAGAAGCAGATATTTCTCAATACCGCGTTTGTTCCAATTCACCCCGGTATAAAGAAACCCAGCTCCTGGAAGAACCGTGCTTCTCACTCTCTGATTCTGAAGTCGGATTCAACTCCCTTAGCTGAGCGAACACCCAGCAGAGCAGTTTGCAAGATACGTTCTTTTTGTATTTTAGACGGAGATTTCCAGCTATATCTTGAATGCCTGGATTTGGCTGCGAAAATGCGTTTTTCACTTTTTCACAGAAAGGGTTTAGAAACTCCTGCAAACAACATCAGTTTAACTCCGTAAGTTGAATGGACACATTGAAGACCGTTCTGTTAGGTAGCTCCGTTTTGGTTTTAGAAGCAGATATTTCTCAATACCGCGTTTGTTACAATTCACCAGGGTATAACGAAACCCAGCTCCTGGAAGAACCGTGCTTCTCACTCTCTGATTCTGAAGGCGGATTCAACTCCCTTAGCTGAGCGAACACCCAGCAGAGCAGTTTGCAAGATACGTTCTTTTTGTGTTTTAGACGGAGATTTCCAGCTATTTTTTGAATGACTTGATTTGGCTGGATAAATGCGTTTTCCACTTCTTCACAGAAACGGTTTAGAAACTCCTGCAAACGCACATCAGTTTAACTCCGTAAGTTGAATGCACACATTGAAGACCGTTCTGTTAGGTAGCTCCGTTTTGGTTTTAGAAGCAGATATTTTTCAATACCGCGTTTGTTCCAATTCACCCGGGTATAACGAAACCCAGCTCCTGGAAGAACCGTGCTTCTCACTCTCTGACTCTGAAGGCGGATTCAACTCCCTTAGATGAGCGAACACCCAGCAGAGCAGTTTGCAAGATACGTCGTTTTTTTTGTATTTTAGACGGAGATTTCCAACTATATCTTGAATGCCTGGATTTGGCTGGGAATATGCGTTTTCCACTTCTTCACAGAAAGGGTTTAGAAACTCCTGCAAAAACACATCAGTTTAACTCCGTAAGTTGAATGCACACATTGAAGACCGTTCTGTTAGGTAGCTCCGTTTTGGTTTTAGAAGCAGATATTTCTCAATACCGCGTTTGTTCCAATTCACCCCGGTATAAAGAAACCCAGCTCCTGGAAGAACCGTGCTTCTCACTCTCTGATTCTGAAGGCGGATTCAACTCTTTTAGCTGACCCAACACCCAGCAGAGCAGTTTGCAAGATACGTTCTTTTTGTGTTTTAGACGGAGATTTCCAGCTATTTCTTGAATTCCTGGATTTGGCTGGGAAAATGCGTTTTCCACTTCTTCACAGAAAGGGTTTAGAAACTCCTGCAAACACACATCAGTTTAACTCCGTAAGTTGAATGCACACATTGAAGACCGTTCTGTTAGGTAGCTCCGTTTTGGTTTTAGAAGCAGATATTTCTCAATATCGCGTTTGTTCCAATGCACTCGGGTATAACGAAACCCAGCTCCTGGAAGAACCGTGCTTCTCACTCTATGATTCTGAAGGCGGATTCAACTCCCTTAGCTGACCGAACACCCAGCAGAGCAGTTTGCAAGATACGTTCTTTTTGTGTTTTAGACGGAGATTTCCAGCTATTTCTTGAATGCCTGGATTTGGCTGGGAAAATGCGTTTTCCACTTCTTCACAGAAAGGGTTTAGAAACTCCTGCAAACACACGTCAGTTTAACTCCGTAAGTTGAATGTACACATTGAAGACCGTTCTGTTAGGTAGCTCCGTTTTGGTTTTAGAAGCAGATATTTCTCTATACCGCGTTTGTTCCAATGCACCCGGGTATAACGAAACCCAGCTCCTGGAAGAACCGTGCTTCTCACTCTCTGATTCTGAAGGCGGATTCAACTCCCTTAGCTGAGCGAACACCCAGCAGAGGAGTTTGCAAGATACGTTCTTTTTGTGTTTTAGACGGAGATTTCCAGCTATTTCTTGAATGCCTGGATTTGGCTGGGAATATGCGTTTTCCACTTCTTCACAGAAAGGGTTTAGAAACTCCTGCAAACACACATCAGTTTAACTCCGTAAGTTGAATGCACACATTGAAGACCGTTCTGTTAGGTAGCTTCGTTTTGGTTTTAGAAGCAGATATTTCTCAATACCGCGTTTGTTCCAATTCACCCGGGTATAACGAAACCCAGCTCCTGGAAGAATCGTGCTTCTCACACTCTGATTCTGAAGGCGGATTCAACTCTCTTAGCTGACCCAACACCCAGCAGAGCAGTTTGCAAGATACGTTCTTTTTGTGTTTTATACGGAGATTTCCAGCTATTTCTTGAATGCCTGGATTTGGCTGGGAAAATGCGTTTTCCACTTCTTCACAGAAAGGGTTTAGAAACTCCTGCAAACACACATCAGTTTAACTCCGTAAGTTGAATGCACACATTGAAGACCGTTCTGTTAGGTAGCTCCGTTTTGGTTTTAGAAGCAGATATTTCTCTATACCGCGTTTGTTCCAATTCACCCGGGTATAACGAAACCCAGCTCCTGGAAGAACCGTGCTTCTCACTCTCTGATTCTGAAGGCGGATTCAACTCCCTTAGCTGACCCAACACCCAGCAGAGCAGTTTGCAAGATACGTTCTTTTTGTGTTTTAGACGGAGATTTCCAGCTATTTCTTGAATGCCTGGATTTGGATGGGAAAATGCGTTTTCCACTTCTTCACAAAAAGGGTTTAGAAACTCCTGCAAACACACATGAGTTTACCTCCGTAAGTTGAATGCACACATTGAAGACCGTTCTGTTAGGTAGCTCCGTTTTGGTTTTAGAAGCAGATATTTCTCAATACCACGTTTGTTCCAATTCACCCGGGTATAACGAAACCCAGCTCCTGGAAGAACCGTGCTTCTCACTCTCTGATTCTGAAGGCGGATTCAACTCCCTTAGCTGAGCGAACACCCAGCAGAGCAGTTTGCAAGATACGTTCTTTTTGTGTTTTAGACGGAGATTTCCAGCTATTTCTTGAATGACTTGATTTGGCTGGGAAAATGCGTTTTCCACTTCTTCACAGAAAGGGTTTAGAAACTCCTGAAAACACACATCAGTTTAATTCCGTAAGTTGAATGCACACATTGAAGACCGTTTTGTTAGGTAGCTCCGTTTTGGTTTTAGAAGCAGATATTTCTCAATACCGCGTTTGTTCCAATTCACCCGTGTATAACGAAACCCAGCTCCTGGAATAACCGTGCTTCTCACTCTCTGATTCTGAAGGCGGATTCAACTCCCTTAGCTGAGCGAACACCCAGCAGAGCAGTTTGCAAGATACGTTCTTTTTGTATTTTAGAGGGAGATTTCCAGCTATATCTTGAATGCCTGGATTTGGCTGGGAATATGGGTTTTACACTTCTTCACAGAAAGGGTTTAGAAACTCCTGCAAACACACAACAGTTTAACTTCGTAAGTTGAATGCACACATTGAAGACCGTTCTGTTAGGTAGCTCCGTTTTGGTTTTAGAAGCAGATATTTCTCAATACTGCGTTTGTTCCAATTCACCCGGGTATAAAGAAACCCAGCTCCTGGAAGAACGGTGCTTCTCACTCTCTGATTCTGAAGGCGGATTCAACTCCCTTAGCTGAGCGAACAGTTTGCAAGATACGTTCTGTTTGTGTTTTAGACGGAGATTTCCTGCTATTTCTTGAATGCCTGCATTTGGCTGGGAAAATGCGTTTTCCACTTCTTCACAGAAAGGGTTTAGAAACTCCTGCAAACACACATCAGTTTAACTACGTAAGTTGAATGCACACATTGAAGACCGTTCTGTTAGGTAGCTCCGTTTCGGTTTTAGAAGCAGATATTTCTCATTATTGGGTTTGTACCCATTTACCCGGGTATAACGAAACACAGCTCCTGGAAGAACCGTGCTTCTCACTCTCTTATTCTGAAGGCGGATTCAACTCCCTTAGCTGAGCGAACACCCAGCAGGGCAGTTTACAAGATACGTTCTTTTTGTATTTTAGACGGAGATTTCCAGCTATTTCTTGAATGCCTGCATTTGGCTTGGAAAATGCGTTTTCCACTACTTCACAGAAAGGGTTTAGAAACTCCTGCAAACACACATCAGTTTAACTCCGTAAGTTGAATGCATACGTAGAAGACCGTTCTGTTAGGTAGCTCGGTTCTGGTTTTAGAAGCAGATATTTCTCAATATTGCGTTTGCACCAATTCACCCGGGTATAACGAAACACAGCTCCTGCAAGAACCGTGCTTCTCACTCTCTGATTCTGAAGGCGGATTCAACTCCCTTAGCTGAGCGAACACCCAGCAGAGCAGTTTACAAGATACGTCCTTTTTGTATTTTAGACGAAGATTTCCAGCTATATCTTGAATGCCTGGATTTGGCTGGGAATATGCGTTTTCCACTTCTTCAGAGAAAGGGTTTAGAAACTCCTGCAAACACACATCAGTTTAACTCCGTAAGTTGAATGCACGCATTGAAGACCGTTCTGTTAGGTAGCTCCGATTTGGTTTTAGAAGCAGATATTTCTCAATACCGCGTTTGTTCCAATTCACCCGGGTATAAGGAAACCCAGCTCCTGGAAGAACCGTGCTTCTCACTCTCTGATTCTGAAGGCGGATTCAACTTTCTTAGCTGAGCGAACACCCAGCAGAGCAGTTTGCAACATACGTTCTTTTTGTGTTTTAGACGGAGATTTCCAGCTATTTCTTGAATGCCTGGATTTGGCTGGGAAAATGCGTTTTCCACTTCTTCACAGAAAGGGTTTAGAAACTCCTGCAAACACACATCAGTTTAACTCCATACGTTGAATGCACACATTGAAGACCGTTCTGTTAGGTACCTCCGTTTTGGTTTTAGAAGCAGATATTTCTCAATACCGCGTTTGTTCCAATTCACCCGTGTATAACGAAACCCAGCTCCTGGAAGAACCGTGCTTCTCACTCTCTGATTCTGAAGGCGGATTCAACTCCCTTAGCTGACCGAACACCCAGCAGAGCAGTTTGCAAGATACGTTCTTTTTGTGTTTTAGACGGAGATTTCCAGCTATTTCTTGAATGCCTGGATTTGGCTGGGAAAATGCGTTTTTGACTTCTTCACAGAAACAGTTTAGAAACTCCTGCAAACACACATCAGTTTAACTCCGTAAGTTGAATGCACACATTGAAGACCGTTCTGTTAGTTAGCTCCGTTTTGGTTTTAGAAGCAGATATTTCTCAATACCGCGTTTGTTCCAATTCACCCGGGTATAACAAAACCCAGCTCCTGGAAGAACCGTGCTTCTCACTCTCTGATTCTGAAGGCGGATTCAACTCCCTTAGCTGAGCGAACACCCAGCAGAGCAGTTTGCAAGATACGTTCTTTTTGTGTTTTAGACGGAGATTTCCAGCTATTTCTTGAATGCCTGGATTTGGCTGGGAAAATGCGTTTTCCACTTCTTCACAGAAAGGGGTTAGAAACTCCTGCAAACAACATCAGTTTATCTCCGTAAGTTGAAAGGACACATTGAAGACCGTTCTGTTAGGTAGCTCCGTTTTGGTTTTAGAAGCAGATATTTCTCAATATCGCGTTTGTTCCAATGCACTCGGGTATAACAAAACCCAGCTCCTGGAAGAACCGTGCTTCTCACTCTCTGATTCTGAAGGCGGATTCAACTCCCTTAGCTGAGCGAACACCCAGCAGAGCAGTTTGCAAGATACGTTCTTTTTGTGTTTTAGACGGAGATTTCCAGCTATTTCTTGAATGCCTGGATTTGGCTGGGAAAATGCGTTTTCCACTTTTTCACAGAAAGGGTTTAGAAACTCCTGCAAACACACGTCAGTTTAACTCCGTAAGTTGAATGCACACATTGAAGACCGTTCTGTTAGGTAGCTCCGTTTTGGTTTTAGAAGCAGATATTTCTCTATACCGCGTTTGTTCCAATTCACCCGGGTATAAAGAAACCCAGCTCCTGGAAGAACCGTGCTTCTCACTCTCTGATTCTGAAGGCGGATTAAACTCCCTTAGCTGAGCGAACACCCAGCAGAGGAGTTTGCAAGATACGTTCTTTTTGTGTTTTAGACGGAGATTTCCAGCTATTTCTTGAATGCCTGGATTTGGCTGGGAAGATGCGTTTTCCACTTCTTCACAGAAAGGGTTTAGAAACTCCTGCAAACAACATCAGTTTAACTCCGTAAGTTGAATGGACACATTGAAGACCGTTCTGTTAGGTAGCTCCGTTTTGGTTCTAGAAGCAGATATTTCTCTATACCGCGTTTGTTCCAATGCACCCGGGTATAACGAAACCCAGCTCCTGGAAGAACCGTGCTTCTCACTCTCTGATTCTGAAGGCGGATTCAACTCCCTTAGCTGAGCGAACACCCAGCAGAGGAGTTTGCAAGATACGTTCTTTTTGTGTTTTAGACGGAGATTTCCAGCTATTTCTTGAATGCCTGGATTTGGCTGGGAAAATGCGTTTTCCACTTTTTCACAAAAAGGGTTTAGAAACTCCTGCAAACACACATCAGTTTAACTCCGTACGTTGAATGCACACATTGAAGACCGTTCTGTTAGGTAGCTCCGTTTGGTTTTAGAAGCAGATATTTCTCGATACTTCGTTTGTTCCAATTAACCCGGGTATAACGAAACCCAGCTCCTGGAAGAACCGTGCTTCTCACTATCTGATTCTGAAGGCGGATTCAACTCCCTTAGCTGAGCGAACACCCAGCAGAGCAGTTTGCAAGATTCGTTCATTTTGTGTTTTAGACGGAGATTTCCAGCTATTTATTGAATGCCTGTATTTGGCTGGGAAAATGCGTTTTCCACTTCTTCACAGAAAGGGTTTAGAAACTCCTGCAAACAACATCAGTTTAACTCCGTAAGTTGAATGGAAACATTGAAGACCGTTCTGTTAGGTAGCTCCGTTTTGGTTTTAGAAGCAGATATTTCTCAATATCGCGTTTGTTCCAATGCACTCGGGTATAACGAAACCCAGCTCCTGGAAGAATCGTGCTCCTCACACTCTGATTCTGAAGGCGGATTCAACTCTCTTAGCTGACCCAACACCCAGCAGAGCAGTTTGCAAGATACGTTCTTTTTGTGTTTTAGATGGAGATTTCCAGCTATTTCTTGAATGCCTGGATTTGGCTGGGAAAATGCGTTTTCCACTTCTTCACAGAAAGGGTTTAGAAACTCCTGCAAACACACATCAGTTTAACTCCGTAAGTTGAATGCACACATTGAAGACCGTTCTGTTAGGTAGCTCCGTTTTGGTTTTAGAAGCAGATATTTCTCTATACCGCGTTTGTTCCAATTCACCCGGGTATAACGAAACCCAGCTCCTGGAAGAACCGTGCTTCTCACTCTCTGATTCTGAAGGCGGATTCAACTCCCTTAGCTGAGCGAACACCCAGCAGAGGAGTTTGCAAGATACGTTCTTTTTGTGTTTTAGACGGAGATTTCCAGCTATTTCTTGAATGCCTGGATTTGGATGGGAAAATGCGTTTTCCACTTCTTCACAGAATGGGTTTAGTAACTCCTGCAAACACACATCAGCTTAACTTTGTACGTTGAATGCACACATTGAAGACCGTTCTGTTAGGTACCTCCGTTTTGGTTTTAGAAGCAGATATTTCTGAATACCGCGTTTGTTCCAATTCACCCATGTATAACGAAACCCAGCTCCTGGAAGAACCGTGCTTCTCACTCTCTGATTCTGAAGGCGGATTCAACTCCCTTAGCTGAGCGAACACCCAGCAGAGCAGTTTGCAAGATACGTTCTTTTTGTGTTTTAGACGGAGATTTCCAGCTATTTCTTGAATGCCTGGATTTGGCTGGGAAAATGCGTTTTCCACTTCTTCACAGAAAGGGTTTAGAAACTCCTGCAAACACACATCAGTTTAACTCCGTAAGTCGAATGCACACATTGAAGACCGTTCTGTTAGGTAGCTCCGTTTTGGTTTTAGAAGCAGATATTTCTCAATATTGGGTTTGTACCCATTCACCCGGGTATAACGAAACACAGCTCCTGGAAGAACCGTGCTTCTCACTCTCTGATTCTGGAGGCGGATTCAACTCCCTTAGCTGAGCGAACACCCAGCAGAGCAGTTTACAAGATACGTCCTTTTTGTATTTTAGACGGAGATTTCCAGCTATTTCTTGAATGCCTGCATTTGGTTGGGAAAATGCGTTTTCCACTTCTTCACAGAAAGGGTTTAGAAACTCCTGCAAACACACATCAGTTTGACTCCGTAAGTTGAATGCATACGTTGAAGACCGTTCTGTTAGGTAGCTCCGTTTTGGTGTTAGAAGCAGATATTTCTCAATATTGCGTTTGCACCAATTCACCCGGGTATAACGAAACACAGCTCCTGGAAGAACCGTGCTTCTCACTCTCTGATTCTGAAGGCGGATTCAACTCCCTTGGCTGAGCGAACACCCAGCAGAGCAGTTTACAAGATACGTTCTTTTTGTATTTTAGACGGAGATTTCCAGCTATTTCTTGAATGCCTGCATTTGGCTGGGAAAATGCGTTTTCCACTTCTTCACAAAAAGGGTTTAGAAACTCCTGCAAACACACATCAGTTTAACTCCGTAAGTTGAATGCGTACATTGAACGCCGTTCTGTTATGTAGCTCCGTTTTGGTTTTAGAAGCAGATATTTCTCAATACCGCGTTTGTTCCAATTCACCCGGGTATAACTAATCCAAGCTCCTGGAAGAACCGTGCTTCACACTCTCTGATTTTGAAGGCGGATTCAACTCCCTTAGCTGAGCGAAAACCCAGCAGAGCAGTTTGCAAGATACGTTCTTTTTATGTTTTAGACGCAGATTTCCAGCTATTTCTTGAATGACTTGATTTGGCTGGATAAATGCGTTTTCCACTTCTTCACAGAAAGGGTTTAGAAACTCCTGCAAACGCACATCAGTTTAACTCCGTAAGTTGAATGCACACATTGAAGGCCGTTCTGTTAGGTAGCTCCGTTTTGGTTTTAGAAGCAGATATTTCTCAATACCGCGTTTGTTCCAATTCACTTTGGTATAACGAAACCCAGCTCCTGGAAGAACCGTGCTTCTCACTCTCTGACTCTGAAGGCGGATTCAACTCCCTTAGATGAGCGAACACCCAGCAGAGCAGTTTGCAAGATACGTCGTTCTTTTTGTATTCTAGACGGAGATTTCCAACTATATCTTGAATGCCTGGATTTGGCTGGGAATATGCGTTTTCCACTTCTTCACAGAAAGGGTTTAGAAACTCCTGCAAAAACACATCAGTTTAACTCCGTAAGTTGAATGCACACATTGAAGACCGTTCTGTTAGGTAGCTCCGTTTTGGTTTTAGAAGCAGATATTTCTCGATACTGCGTTTGTTCCAATTCACCCGGGTATAACGAAACCCAGCTCCTGGAAGAACCGTGCTTCTCACTCTCTGATTCTCAAGGCGGATTCAACTCCCTTAGCTGAGCGAACACCCAGCAGAGCAGTTTGCAAGATACGTTCTTTTTGTGTTTTAGACGGAGATTTCCAGCTATTTCTTGAATGCCTGCATTTGGCTGGGAAAATGCGTTTTCCACTTCTTCACAGAAAGGGTTTAGAAACTCCTGCAAACAACATCAGTTTAACTCCGTAAGTTGAATGGACACATTGAAGACCGTTCTGTTAGGTAGCTCCGTTTTGGTTTTAGAAGCAGATATTTCTCAATATCGCGTTTGTTCCAATGCACTCGGGTATAACAAAACCCAGCTCCTGGAAGAACCGTGCTTCTCACTCTCTGATTCTGAAGGCGGATTCAACTCCCTTAGCTGACCGAACACCCAGCAGAGCAGTTTGCAAGATACGTTCTTTTTGTGTTTTAGACGGAGATTTCCAGCTATTTCTTGAATGCCTGGATTTGGCTGGGAAAATGCGTTTTCCACTTCTTCACAGAAAGGATTTAGAAACTCCTGCAAACACACGTCAGTTTAACTCCGTAAGTTGAATGCACACATTGAAGACCGTTCTGTTAGGTAGCTCCGTTTTGGTTTTAGAAGCAGATATTTCTCTATACCGCGTTTGTTCCAATGCACCCGGGTATAACGAAACCCAGCTCCTGGAAGAACCGTGCTTCTCACTCTCTGATTCTGAAGGCGGATTAAACTCCCTTAGCTGAGCGAACACCCAGCAGAGGAGTTTGCAAGATACGTTCTTTTTGTGTTTTAGACGGAGATTTCCAGCTATTTCTTGAATGCCTGGATTTGGCTGGGAAGATGCGTTTTCCACTTCTTCACAGAAAGGGTTTAGAAACTCCTGCAAACAACATCAGTTTAACTCCGTAAGTTGAATGGACACATTGAAGACCGTTCTGTTAGGTAGCTCCGTTTTGGTTCTAGAAGCAGATATTTCTCTATACCGCGTTTGTTTTAATGCACCAGGGTATAACGAAACCCAGCTCCTGGAAGAACCGTGCTTCTCACTCTCTGATTCTGAAGGCGGATTCAACTTTCTTAGCTGAGCGAACACCCAGCAGAGCAGTTTGCAAGATACGTTCTTTTTGTGTTTTAGACGGAGATTTCCAGCTATTTCTTGAATGCCTGGATTTGGCTGGGAAAATGCGTTTTCCACTTCTTCACAGAAAGGGTTTAGAAACTCCTGCAAACACACATCAGTTTAACTCCGTACGTTGAATGCACACATTGAAGACCGTTCTGTTAGGTAGCTCCGTTTTGGTTTTCGAAGCAGATATTTCTCGATACTTCGTTTGTATCAATTAACCCGGGTATAACGAAACCCAGCTCCTGGAAGAACCGTGCTTCGCACTCTCTTATTCTGAAGGCGGATTCAACTCCCTTAGCTGAGCGATCACCCAGCAGAGCAGTTTGCAAGATACGTTCATTTTGTGTTTTAGACGGAGATTTCCAGCTATTTCTTGAATGCCTGGATTTGGCTGGGAAAATGCGTTTTCCACTTCTTCACAGAAAGGGTTTAGAAACTCCTGCAAACAACATCAGTTTAACTCCGTAAGTTGAATGGAAACATTGAAGACCGTTCTGTTAGGTAGCTCCGTTTTGGTTTTAGAAGCAGATATTTCTCAATATCGCGTTTGTTCCAATGCACTCGGGTATAATGAAACCCAGCTCCTGGAAGAATCGTGCTTCTCACACTCTGATTCTGAAGGCGGATTCAACTCTCTTAGCTGACCCAACACCCAGCAGAGCAGTTTGCAAGATACGTTCTTTTTGTGTTTTAGACGGAGATTTCCAGCTATTTCTTGAATGCCTGGATTTGGCTGGGAAAATGCGTTTTCCACTTCTTCACAGAAAGGGTTTAGAAACTCCTGCAAACACACATCAGTTTAACTCCGTAAGTTGAATGCACACATTGAAGACCGTTCTGTTAGGTAGCTCCGTTTTTGTTTTAGAAGCAGATATTTCTCTATACCGCGTTAGTTCCAATTCACCCGGGTATAACGAAACCCAGCTCCTGGAATAACCGTGCTTCTCACTCTCTGATTCTGAAGGCGGATTCAACTCCCTTAGCTGAGCAAACACCCAGCAGAGGAGTTTGCAAGATACGTTCTTTTTGTGTTTTAGACGGAGATTTCCAGCTATTTCTTGAATGCCTGGATTTGGATGGGAAAATGCGTTTTCCACTTCTTCACAGAAAGGGTTTAGAAACTCCTGCAAACACACATCAGTTTAACTCCGTAAGTTGAATGCACACATTGAAGACCGTTCTGTTAGGTAGCTCCGTTTTGGTTTTAGAAGCAGATATTTCTCAATACCGCGTTTGTTTCAATTCACCCGGGTATAACGAAACCCAGCTCCTGGAAGAACCGTGCTTCTCACTCTCTGATTCTCAAGGCGGATTCAACTCCCTTAGCTGAGCGAACACCCAGCAGAGAAGTTTGCAAGATACGTTCTTTTTGTGTTTTAGACGGAGATTTCCAGCTATTTCTTGAATGCCTGGATTTGGCTGGGAATATGCGTTTTCCACTTCTTCACAGAAAGGGTTTAGAAACTCCTGCAAACACAAATCAGTTTAGCTCCGTAAGTTGAATGCACACATTGAAGACCGTTTTGTTAGGTAGCTCCGTTTTGGTTTTAGAAGCAGATATTTCTCAATACCGCGTTTGTTCCAATTCACCCGGGTATAACGAAACGCAGCTCCTGGAAGAACCGTGCTTCTCACTCTCTGATTCTGAAGGCGGATTCAACTCCCTTAGCTGAGCGAACACCCAGCAGAGCAGTTTGCAAGATACGTTCTTTTTGTATTTTAGAGGGAGATATCCAGATATATCTTGAATGCCTGGATTTGGCTGGGAATATGGGTTTTACACTTCTTCACAGAAAGGGTTTAGAAACTCCTGCAAACACACATCAGTTTAACTTCGTAAGTTGAATGCACACATTGAAGACCGTTCTGTTAGGTACCTCCGTTTTGGTTTTAGAAGCAGATATTTCTCAATACTGCGTTTGTTCCAATTCACCCGGGTATAAAGAAACCCAGCTCCTGGAAGAACCGTGCTTCTCACTCTCTGATTCTGAAGGCGGATTCAACTCCCTTAGCTGAGCGAACAGTTTGCAAGATACGTTCTTTTTGTGTTTTAGACGGAGATTTCCTGCTATTTCTTGAATGCCTGCATTTGGCTGGGAAAATGCGTTTTCCACTTCTTCACAGAAAGGGTTTAGAAACTCCTGCAAACACACATCAGTTGAACTACGTAAGTTGAATGCACACATTGAAGACCGTTCTGTTATGTAGCTCCGTTTTGGTTTTAGAAGCAGATATTTCTCAATATTGGGTTTGTACCCATTCACCCGGGTATAACGAAACACAGCTCCTGGAAGAACCGTGCTTCTCACTCTCTTATTCTGAAGGCGGATTCAACTCCCTTAGCTGAGCGAACACCCAGCAGGGCAGTTTACAAGATACGTTCTTTTTGTATTTTAGACGGAGATTTCCAGCTATTTCTTCAATGCCTGCATTTGGCTTGGAAAATGCGTTTTCCACTACTTCACAGAAAGGGTTTAGAAACTCCTGCAAACACACATCAGTTTAACTCCGTAAGTTGAATGCATACGTTGAAGACCGTTCTGTTAGGTAGCTCGGTTTTGGTTTTAGAAATAGATATTTCTCAATATTGCGTTTGCACCAATTCACCCGGGTATAACGAAACACAGCTCCTGGAAGAACCGTGCTTCTCACTCTCTGATTCTGAAGGCGGATTCAACTCCCTTAGCTGAGCGAACACCCAGCAGAGCAGTTTACAAGATACGTCCTTTTTGTATTTTAGACGGAGATTTCCAGCTATATCTTGAATGCCTGGATGTGGCTGGGAATATGCGTTTTCCACTTCTTCAGAGAAAGGGTTTAGAAACTCCTGCAAACACACATCAGTTTAACTCCGTAAGTTGAATGCACGCATTGAAGACCGTTCTGTTAGGTAGCTGTGATTTGGTTTTAGAAGCAGATATTTCTCAATACCGCGTTTGTTCCAATTCACCCGGGTATAAGGAAACCCAGCTCCTGGAAGAACCGTGCTTCTCACTCTCTGATTCTGAAGGCGGATTAAACTCCCTTAGATGAGCGAACACCCAGCAGAGCAGTTTGCAAGATACGTCGTTCTTTTTGTATTTTAGACGGAGATTTCCAACTATATCTTGAATGCCTGGATTTGGCTGGGAATATGCGTTTTCCACTTCTTCACAGAAAGGGTTTAGAAACTCCTGCAAAAACAAATCAGTTTAACTCCGTAAGTTGAATGCACACATTGAAGACCGTTCTGTTAGGTAGCTCCGTTTTGGTTTTAGAAGCAGATATTTCTCGATACTGCGTTTGTTCCAATTCACCCGGGTATAACGTAACCCAGCTCCTGGAAGAACCGTGCTTCTCACTCTCTGATTCTGAAGGCGGATTCAACTCCCTTAGCTGAGCGAACACCCAGCAGAGCAGTTTGCAAGATACGTTCTTTTTGTGTTTTAGACGGAGATTTCCAGCTATTTCTTGAATGCCTGGATTTGGCTGGGAAAATGCGTTTTCCACTTCTTCACAGAAAGGGTTTAGAAACTCCTGCAAACACACATCAGTTTAACTCCGTAAGTTAAATGCACACATTGAAGACCGTTCTGTTAGGTAGCTCCGTTTTGGTTTTAGAAGCAGATATTTCTCTATACCGCGTTTGTTCCAATGCACCCGGGTATAACGAAACCCAGCTCCTGGAAGAACCGTGCTTCTCACTCTCTGATTCTGAAGGCGGATTCAACTCCCTTAGCTGAGCGAACACCCAGCAGAGGAGTTTGCAAGATACGTTCTTTTTGTGTTTTAGACGGAGATTTCCAGCTATTTCTTGAATGCCTGGATTTGGCTGGGAAAATGCGTTTTCCACTTCTTCACAGAAAGGGTTTAGAAACTCCTGCAAACAACATCAGTTTAACTCCGTAAGTTGAATGCACACATTGAAGACCGTTCTGTTAGGTAGCTCCGTTTTGGTTTTAGAAGCAGATATTTCTCAATATCGCGTTTGTTCCAATTCACTCGGGTATAACGAAACCCAGCTTCTGGAAGAACCGTGCTTCTCACTCTCTGATTCTGAAGGCGGATTCAACTCCCTTGGCTGAGCGAACACCCAGCAGAGCAGTTTGCAAGATACGTTCTTTTTGTGTTTTAGACGGAGATTTCCAGCTATTTCTTGAATGCCTGGATTTGGCTGGGAAAATGCGTTTTCCACTTCTTCACAGAAAGGGTTTAGAAACTCCTGCAAACACACATCAGTTTAACTCTGTAAGTTGAATGCACACATTGAAGACCGTTCTGTTAGGTAGCTCCGTTTTGGTTTTAGAAGCAGATATTTCTCAATACCGCGTTTGTTCCAATTTACCCGGGTATAACGAAACCCAGCTCCTGGAAGAACCGTGCTTCTCACTCTCTGATTCTGAAGGCGAATTCAACTCCCTTAGCTGAGCAAACACCCAGCAAAGCAGTTTGCAAGATACGTTCTTTTTGTATTTTAGACGGAGATTTCCAGCTATATCTTGAACGCCTGGATTTGGCTGGGAATATGCGTTTTCCACTTCTTCACAGAAAGGGTTTAGAAACTCCTGCAAAAACACATCAGTTTAACTCCGTAAGTTGAATGCACACATTGAAGACCGTTCTGTTAGGTAGCTCCGTTTTGGTTTTAGAAGCAGATATTTCTCGATACTTCGTTTGTTCCAAATAACCCGGGTATAACGAAACCCAGCTCCTGGAAGAACCGTGCTTCTCACTCTCTGATTCTGAAGGCGGATTCAACTCCCTTAGCTGAGCGAACACCCAGCAGAGCAGTTTGCAAGATACGTTCATTTTGTGTTTTAGACGGAGATTTCCAGCTATTTCTTGAATGCCTGGATTTGGCTGGGAAAATGCGTTTTCCACTTCTTCACAGAAAGGGTTTAGAAACTCCTGCAAACAACATAAGATTAACTCCGTGAGTTGAATGGAAACATTGAAGACCGTTCTGTTAGGTAGCTCCGTTTTGGTTTTAGAAGCAGATATTTCTCAATATCGCGTTTGTTCCAATGCACTCGGGTATAACAAAACCCAGCTCCTGGAAGAACCGTGCTTCTCACTCTCTGATTCTGAAGGCGGTTTCAACTCCCTTAGCTAACCCAACACCCAGCAGAGCAGTTTGCAAGATACGTTCTTTTTGTGTTTTAGACGGAGATTTCCAGCTATTTCTAGAATGCCTGGATTTGGCTGGGAAAATGCGTTTTCCACTTCTTCACAGAAAGGGTTTAGAAACTCCTGCTAACACACATCAGTTTAACTCCTTAAGTTGAATGCACACATTGAAGACCGTTCTGTTAGGTAGCTCCGTTTTGGTTTTAGAAGCAGATATTTCTCAATACCGCGTTTGTTCCAATGCACCCGGGTATAACGAAACCCAGCTCCTGGAAGAACCGTGCTTCTCACTCTCTTATTCTGAAGGCGGATTCAACTCCCTTAGCTGAGCGAACACCCAGCAGAGCAGTTTGCAAGATACGTTCTTTTTGTGTTTTAGACGGAGATTTCCAGCTATTTCTTGAATGACTGCATTTGGCTGGGAAAATGCGTTTTCCACTTCTTCACAGAAAGGGTTTAGAAACTCCTGCAAACACACATCAGTTTAACTCCATAAGTTGAATGCACACATTGAAGACCGTTCTGTTAGGTAGCTCCGTTTTGGTTTTAGAAGCAGATATTTCTCAATCCCTCGTCTGTTCCAATTCACCCTGGTGTAACGAAACCCAGCTCCTGGAAGAACCGTGCTTCTCACTCTCTTATTCTGAAGGCGGATTCAACTCCCTTAGCTGAGCGAACACCCAGCAGAGCAGTTTGCAAGATACGTTCTTTTTGTGTTTTAGACGGAGATTTCCAGCTATTTCTTGAATGCCTGGATTTGGCTGGGAAAATGCGTTTTCCACTTCTTCACAGAAAGGGTTTAGAAACTCCTGCAAACACACATCAGTTTAACTCCGTAAGTTGAATGCCCACATTGAAGACCGTTCTGTTAGGTAGCTCCGTTTTTGTTTTAGAAGCAGATATTTCTCAATACCGCGTTTGTTCCAATTCACCCGGGTATAACGAAACCAAGCTCCTGGAAGTACCGTGCTTCTCACTCTCTGATTCTGAAGGCGGATTCAACTCCCTTAGCTGAATGAACACCCAGCAGATCAGTTTGCAAGATAGGTTCTTTTTGTGTTTTAGACGGAGATTTCCTGCTATGTCTTGAATGCCTGCATTTGGCTGGGAAAATGCGTTTTCCACTTCTTCACAGAAAGGGTTTAGAAACTCCTGCAAACACACATCAGTTTAACTACGTAAGTTGAATGCACACATTGAAGACCGTTCTGTTAGGTAGCTCCGTTTTGGTTTTAGAAGCAGATATTTCTCAATATTGGGTTTCTACCCATTCACCCGGGTATAACGAAACACAGCTCCTGGAAGAACCGTGCTTCTCACTCTCTTATTCTGAAGGCGGATTCAACTCCCTTAGCTGAGCGAACACCCAGCAGGGCAGTTTACAAGATACGTTCTTTTTGTATTTTAGACGGAGATTTCCAGCTATTTCTTGAATGCCTGCATTTGGCTTGGAAAATGCGTTTTCCACTACTTCACAGAAAGGGTTTAGAAACTCCTGAAAACACACATCAGTTTAACTCCGTAAGTTGAATGCATACGTTGAAGACCGTTCTGTTAGGTAGCTCGGTTTTGGTTTTAGAAGCAGATATTTCTCAATATTGCGTTTGCACCAATTCACCCGGGTATAACGAAACACAGCTCCTGGAAGAACCGTGCTTCTCACTCTCTGATTCTGAAGGCGGATTCAACTCCCTTAGCTGAGCGAACACCCAGCAGAGCAGTTTACAAGATACGTCCTTTTTGTATTTTAGACGGAGATTTCCAGCTATATCTTGAATGCCTGGATTTGGCTGGGAATATGCGTTTTCCACTTCTTCAGAGAAAGGGTTTAGAAACTCCTGCAAACACACATCAGTTTAACTCCGTAAGTTGAATGCACGCATTGAAGACCGTTTTGTTAGGTAGCTCCGATTTGGTTTTAGAAGCAGATATTTCTCAATACCGCGTTTGTTCCAATGCACCCGGGTATAAGGAAACCCAGCTCCTGGAAGAACCGTGCTTCTCACTCTCTGATTCTGAAGGCGGATTCAACTCCGTTAGCTGAGCGAACACCCAGCAGAGCAGTTTGCAAGATACGTTCTTTTTGTGTTTTAGACGGAGATTTCCAGCTATTTCTTGAATGCCTGGATTTGGCTGGGAAAATGCGTTTTCCACTTCTTCACAGAAAGGGTTTAGAAACTCCTGCAAACACACATCAGTTTAACTCCGTAAGTTGAATGCACACATTGAAGACCGTTCTGTTAGGTAACTCCGTTTTGGTTTTAGAAGTAGATATTTCTCAATACCGCGTTTGTTCCAATTCACCCGGGTATAACGAAACCCAGCTCCTGGAAGAACCGTGCTTCTCACTCTCTGATTCTGAAGGCGGATTCAACTCCCTTAGCTGAGCCAACACCCAGCAGAGCAGTTTGCAAGATACGTTCTTTTTGTGTTTTAGACGGAGATTTCCAGCTATTTCTTGAATGCCTGGATTTGGCTGGGAAAATGCGTTTTCCACTTCTTCACAGAAAGGGTTCAGAAACTCCTGCAAACACACATCAGTTTAACTCCGTAAGTCGAATGCACACATTGAAGACCGTTCTGTTAGGTAGCTCCGTTTTGGTTTTAGAAGCAGATATTTCTCAATATTGGGTTTGTACCCATTCACCCGGGTATAACGAAACACAGCTCCTGGAAGAACCGTGCTTCTCACTCTGATTCTGGAGGCGGATTCAACTCCCTTAGCTGAGCGAACACCCAGCAGAGCAGTTTACAAGATACGTTCTTTGTGTATTTTAGACGGAGATTTCCAGCTATTTCTTGAATGCCTGCATTTGGTTGGGAAAATGCGTTTTCCACTTCTTCACAGAAAGGGTTTAGAAACTCCTGCAAACACACATCAGTTTGACTCCGTAAGTTAAATGCATACGTTGAAGACCGTTCTGTTAGGTAGCTCCGTTTTGGTGTTAGAAGCAGATATTTCTCAATATTGCGTTTGCACCAATTCACCCGGGTATCACGAAACACAGCTCCTGGAAGAACCGTGCTTCTCACTCTCTGATTCTGAAGGCGGATTCAACTCCCTTGGCTGAGCGAACACCCAGCAGAGCAGTTTACAAGATACGTTCTTTTTGTATTTTAGATGGAGATTTCCAGCTATTTCTTGAATGCCTGCATTTGGCCGGGAAAATGCGTTTTCCACTTCTTCACAGAAAGGGTTTAGAAACTCCTGCAAACACACATCAGTTTAACTCCGTAAGTTGAATGCATACATTGAACGCCGTTCTGTTATGTAGCTCCGTTTTGGGTTTAGAAGCAGATATTTCTCAATATTGCGTTTGCAACCATTCACCCGGGTATAACGAAACACAGCTCCTGGAAGAACCGTGCTTCTCACTCTCTGATTCTGAAGGCGGATTCTACTCCCTTAGCTGAGCGAACACTCAGCAGAGCAGTTTGCAAGATACGTTCTTTTTGTGTTTTAGACGGAGATTTCCTGCTATTTATTGAAGCCTGCATTTGGCTGGGAAAATGCGGTTTCCACTACTTCACAGAAAGGGTTTAGAAACTCCTGCAAACACACATCAGTTCAACTCCGTAAGTTGAATGCACACATTGAAGACCGTTCTCTTAGGTAGCTCCGTTTTGGTTTTAGAAGCAGATATTTCTCAATACAGCGTTTGTTCCAATGCACCCGGGTATAACGAAATTCAGCTCCTGGAAGAAACGTGCTTCTCACTCTCTGATTCTGAAGGCGGATTCAACTCCCTTAGCTGAGCGAACACCCAGCAGAGCAGTTTGCAAGATACGTTCTTTTTATGTTTTAGACGGAGATTTCCAGCTATTTCTTGAATGCCTGGATTTGGCTGGGAAAATGCGTTTTCCACTTCTTCACAGAAAGGGTTTAGAAACTCCTGCAAACACACATCAGTTTAACTCCGTAAGTTGAATGCACACATTGAAGACCGTTCTGTTAGGTAGCTCCGTTTTGGTTTTAGAAGCAGATATTTCTCAATACCGCGTTTGTTCCAATGCACCTGGGTATAACGAAACCCAGCTCCTGGAAGAACCGTGCTTCTCACTCTCTTATTCTGAAGGCGGATTCAACTCCCTTAGCTGAGCGAACACCAAGCAGAGCAGTTTGCAAGATACGTTCTTTTTGTGTTTTAGATGGAGATTTCCAGATATTTCTTGAATGACTGCATTTGGCTGATAAAATGCGTTTTCCACTTCTTCACAGAAAGGGTTTAGAAACTCCTGCAAACACACATCAGTTTAACTCCGTAAGTTGAATGCACACATTGAAGATCGTTCTGTTAGGTAGCTCCGTTTTGGTTTTAGATGCAGATATTTCTCAATACCGCGTTTGTTCCAATTCACCCGGGTATAACGAAACCCAGCTCCTGGAAGAACCGTGCTTCTCACTCTCTTATTCTGAAGGCGGATTCAACTCCCTTAGCTGAGCGAACACCCAGCAGAGCAGTTTACAAGATACGTTCTTTTTGTGTTTTAGACCGAGATTTCCAGCTATTTCTTGAATGCCTGGATTTGGCTGGGAAAATGCGTTTTTGACTTCTTCACAGAAAGGGTTTAGAAACTCCGGCAAACACACATCAGTTTAACTCCGTAAGTTGAATGCACACATTGAAGACCGTTCTGTTAGGTAGCTCCGTTTTGGTTTTAGAAGCAGATATTTCTCAATACCGCGTTTGTTCCAATTCACCCGGGTATAACGAAACCAAGCTCCTGGAAGAACCGTGCTTCTCACTCTCTGATTCTGAAGGCGGATTCAACTCCCTTAGCTGAGCGAACACCCAGCAGAGCAGTTTGCAAGATACGTCGTTCTTTTTGTATTTTAGACGGAGATTTCCAACTATATCTTGAATGCCTGGATTTGGCTGGGAATATGCGTTTTCCACTTTTTCACAGAAAGGGTTTAGAAACTCCTGCAAAAACACGTCAGTTTAACTCCGTAAGTTGAATGCACACATTGAAGAACGTTCTGTTAGGTAGCTCCGTTTTGGTTTTAGAAGCAGATATTTCTCGATACTGCGTTTGTTCCAATTCACCCGGGTATAACGAAACCCAGCTCCTGGAAGAACCGTGCTTCTCACTCTCTGATTCTGAAGGCGGATTCAACTCCCTTAGCTGAGCGAACACCCAGCAGAGCAGTTTGCAAGATACGTTCTTTTTGTGTTTTAGACGGAGATTTCCAGCTATTTCTTGAATGCCTAGATTTGGCTGGGAAAATGCGTTTTCCACTTCTTCACAGAAAGGGTTTAGAAACTCCTGCAAACAACATCAGTTTAACTCCGTAAGTTGAATGGACACATTGAAGACCGTTCTGTTAGGTAGCTCCGTTTTTGTTTTAGAAGCAGATATTTCTCAATATCGCGTTTGTTTCAATGCACTCGGGTATAACGAAACCCAGCTCCTGGAAGAACCGTGCTTCTCACTCTCTGATTCTGAAGGCGGATTCAACTCCCTTAGCTGAGCGAACACCCAGCAGAGCAGTTTGCAAGATACGTTCTTTTTGTGTTTTAGACGGAGATTTCCAGCTATTTCTTGAATGCCTGGATTTGGCTGGGAAAATGCGTTTTCCACTTCTTCACAGAAAGGGTTTAGAAACTCCTGCAAACACACATCAGTTTAGCTCCGTAAGTTGAATGCACACATTGAAGACCGTTCTGTTAGGTAGCTCCGTTTTCGTTTTAGAAGCAGATATTTCTCAATATCGCGTTTGTTCCAATGCACTCGGGTATAACGAAACCCAGCTCCTGGAAGAACCGTGCTTCTCACTCTCTGATGCTGAAGGCGGATTCAACTCCCTTAGCTGACCGAACACCCAGCAGAGCAGTTTGCAAGATACGTTCTTTTTGTGTTTTAGACGGAGATTTCCAGCTATTTCTTGAATGCCTGGATTTGGCTGGGAAAATGCGTTTTCCACTTCTTCACAGAAAGGGTTTAGAAACTCCTGCAAACACACATCAGTTTAACTCCGTAAGTTAAATGCACACATTGAAGACCGTTCTGTTAGGTAGCTCCGTTTTGGTTTTAGAAGCAGATATTTCTCTATACCGCGTTTGTTCCAATGCACCCGGGTATAACGAAACCCAGCTCCTGGGAGAACCGTGCTTCTCACTCTCTGATTCTGAAGGCGGATTCAACTCCCTTAGCTGAGCGAACACCAAGCAGAGGAGTTTGCAAGATACGTTCTTTTTGTGTTTTAGACGGAGATTTCCAGCTATTTCTTGAATGCCTGGATTTGGCTGGGAAAATGCGTTTTCCACTTCTTCACAGAAAGGGTTTAGAAACTCCTGCAAACAACATCAGTTTAACTCCGTAAGTTGAATGGACACATTGAAGACCGTTCTGTTAGGTAGCTCCGTTTTGGTTTTAGAAGCAGATATTTCTCAATATCGCGTTTCTTCCAATTCACTCGGGTATAATGAAACCCAGCTTCTGGAAGAACCGTGCTTCTCATTCTCTGATTCTGAAGGCGGATTCAACTCCCTTGGCTGAGCGAACACCCAGCAGAGAAGTTTGCAAGATACGTTCTTTTTGTGTTTTAGACGGAGATTTCCAGCTATTTCTTGAATGCCTAGATTTGGCTTTGAAAATGCGTTTTCCACTTCTTCACAGAAAGGGTTTAGAAACTCCTGCAAACACACATCAGTTTAACTACGTAAGTTGAATGCACACATTGAAGACCGTTTTGTTAGGTAGCTCCGTTTTGGTTTTAGAAGCAGATATTTCTCAATACCGCGTTTGTTCCAATTCACCCGGGTATAACGAAACCCAGCTCCTGGAAGAACCGTGCTTCTCACTCTCTGATTCTGAAGGCGGATTCAACTCCCTTAGCTGAGCAAACACCCAGCAGAGCAGTTTGCAAGATACGTTCTTTTTGTATTTTAGACGGAGATTTCCAGGTATATCTTGAACGCCTGGATTTGGCTGGGAATATGCGTTTTCCACTTCTTCACAGAAAGGGTTTAGAAACTCCTGCAAAAACACCTCAGTTTAACTCCGTAAGTTGAATGAACACATTGAAGACCGTTCTGTTAGGTAGCTCCGTTTTGGTTTTAGAAGCAGATATTTCTCGATACTTCGTTTGTTCCAATTAACCCGGGTATAACGAAACCCAGCTCCTGGAAGAACCGTGCTTCTCACTCTCTGATTCTGAAGGCGGATTCAACTCCCTTAGCTGAGCGAACACCCAGCAGAGCAGTTTGCAAGATACGTTCTTTTTGTGTTTTAGACGGAGATTTCCAGCTATTTCTTGAATGCCTAGATTTGGCTGGGAAAATGCGTTTTCCACTTCTTCACAGAAAGGGTTTAGAAACTCCTGCAAACAACATCAGTTTAACTCCGTAAGTTGAATGGACACATTGAAGACCGTTCTGTTAGGTAGCTCCGTTTTGGTTTTAGAAGCAGATATTTCTCAATATCGCGTTTGTTCCAATGCACTCGGGTATAACGAAACCCAGCTCCTGGAAGAACCGTGCTTCTCACTCTCTGATTCTGAAGGCGGATTCAACTCTTTTAGCTGACCCAACACCCAGCAGAGCAGTTTGCAAGATACGTTCTTTTTGTGTTTTAGATGGAGATTTCCAGCTATTTCTTGAATGCCTGGATTTGGCTGGGAAAATGCGTTTTCCACTTCTTCACAGAAAGGGTTTAGAAACTCCTGCTAACACACATCAGTTTAACTCCGTAAGTTGAATGCACACATTGAAGACCTTTCTGTTAGGTAGCTCCGTTTTGGTTTTAGAAGCAGATATTTCTCAATACCGCGTTTGTTCCAATGCACCCGGGTATAACGAAACCCAGCTCCTGGAAGAACCGTGCTTCTCACTCTCTTATTCTGAAGGCGGATTCAACTCCCTTAGCTGAGCGAACACCAAGCAGAGCAGTTTGCAAGATACGTTCTTTTTGTGTTTTAGACGGAGATTTCCAGCTATTTCTTGAATGACTGCATTTGGCTGGGAAAATGCGTTTTCCACTTCTTCACAGAAAGGGTTTAGAAACTCCTGTAAACACACATCAGTTTAACTCCATAAGTTGAATGCACACATTGAAGACCGTTCTGTTAGGTAGCTCCGTTTTGGTTTTAGAAGCAGATATTTCTCAATCCCTCGTCTGTTCCAATTCACCCGGGTGTAACGAAACCGAGCTCCTGGAAGAACCGTGCTTCTCACTCTCTTATTCTGAAGGCGGATTCAATTCCCTTAGCTGAGCGAACACCCAGCAGAGCAGTTTGCAAGATACGTTCTTTTTGTGTTTTAGACGGAGATTTCCAGCTATTTCTTGAAAGCCTGGATTTGGCTGGGAAAATGCGTTTTCCACTTCTTCACAGAAAGGGTTTAGAAACTCCTGCAAACACACATCAGTTTAACTCCGTAAGTTGAATGCCCACATTAAAGACCGTTCTGTTAGGTAGCTCCGTTTTGGTTTTAGAAGCAGATATTTCTCTATATCGCGTTTGTTCCAATGCACCCGGGTATAACAAAACCCAGCTCCTGGAAGAACCGTGCTTCTCACTCTCTGATTCTGAAGGCGGATTAAACTCCCATAGCTGAGCGAACACCCAGCAGAGGATTTTGCAAGATACGTTCTTTTTGTGTTTTAGACGGAGATTTCCAGCTATTTCTTGAATGCCTGGATTTGGCTGGAAAAATGCGTTTTCCACTTCCTCACAGAAAGGGTTTAGAAACTCCTGCAAACAACATCAGTTTAACTCCGTAAGTTGAATGGACACATTGAAGACCGTTCTGTTAGGTAGCTCCGTTTTCGTTTCAGAAGCAGATATTTCTCAATATCGCGTTTGTTCCAATTATCTCGGGTAGAACGAAACCCAGCTTCTGGAAGAACCGTGCTTCTCACTCTCTGATTCTGAAGGCGGATTCAACTCCCTTAGCTGACCCAACACCCAGCAGAGCAGTTTGCAAGATACGTTCTTTTTGTGTTTTAGACGGAGACTTCCAGCTATTTCTTGAATGCCTGGATTTGGCTGGGAAAATGCGTTTTCCACTTCTTCACAGAAAGTGTTTAGAAACTCCTGCAAACACACATCAGTTTACCTCCGTAAGTTGAATGCACACATTGAAGACCGTTCTGTTAGGTAGCTCCGTTTTGGTTTTAGAAGCAGATATTTCTCTATACCGCGTTTGTTCCAATTCACCCGGGTATAACGAAACCCAGCTCCTGGAAGAACCGTGCTTCTCACTCTCTGATTCTGAAGGCGGATTCAACTCCCTTAGCTGAGCAAACACCCAGAAGAGGAGTTTGCAAGATACGTTCTTTTTGTGTTTTAGACGGAGATTTCCAGCTATTTCTTGAATGCCTGGATTTGGCTGGAAAAATGCGTTTTCCACTTCTTCACAGAAAGGGTTTAGAAACTCCTGCAAACACACATCAGTTTAACTCCGTAAGTTGAATGCACACATTGAAGACCGTTCTGTTAGGTAGCTCCGTTTTGGTTTTAGAAGCAGATATTTCTCAATACCGCGTTTGTTCCAATTCACCCGGGAATAACGAAACCCAGCTCCTGGAAGAACCGTGCTTCTCACTCTCTGATTCTGAAGGCGGATTCAACTCCCTTAGCTGAGCGAACACCCAGCAGAGCAGTTTGCAAGATACGTTCTTTTTGTGTTTTAGACGGAGATTTCCAGCTATTTCTTGAATGCCTGGATTTGGCTGGGAATATGCGTTTTCCACTTCTTCACAGAAAGGGTTTAGAAACTCCTGCAAACAAAAATCAGTTTAGCTCCGTAAGTTGAATGCACACATTGAAGACCGTTCTGTTAGGTAGCTCCGTTTTGGTTTTAGAAGCAGATATTTCTCAATACCGCGTTTGTTCCAATTCACCCGGGTATAACGAAACCAAGCTCCTGGAAGTACCGTGCTTCTCACTCTCTGATTCTGAAGGCGGATTCAACTCCCTTAGCTGAATGAACACCCAGCAGATCAGTTTGCAAGATAGGTTCTTTTTGTGTTTTAGACGGAGATTTCCAGCTATTTCTTGAATGCCTGGATTTGGCTGGAAAAATGCATTTTCCACTTCTTCACAGAAAGGGTTTAGAAACTCCTGCAAACACACATCAGTTTAACTCCGTAAGTTGAATGCACACATTGAAGACCGTTCTGTTAGGTAGCTCCTTTTTGGTTTTAGAAGCAGATATTTCTCAATACCGCGTTTGTTCCAATGCACCCGGGTATAACGAAACCCAGCTCCTGGAAGAACCGTGCTTCTCACTCTCTGATTCTGAAGGCGGATTCAACTCCCTTACCTGAGCGAAAACCCAGCAGAGCAGTTTGCAAGATACGTTCTTTTTGTGTTTTAGACGGAGATTTCCAGCTATTTCTTGAATGCCTGGATTTGGCTGGGAAAATGCGTTTTCCACTTCTTCACAGAAAGGGTTTAGAAACTCCTGCAAACACACATCAGTTTAACTCCGTAAGTTGAATGCACACATTGAAGACCCTTCTGCTAGGTAGTTCCGTTTTGGTTTTAGAAGCAGATATTTCTCAATACCGCGTTTGTTCCAATGCACCCGGGTATAACGAAACCCAGCTCCTGGAAGAACCGTGCTTCTCACTCTCTGATTCTGAAGGCGGATTCACCTCCCTTACCTGAGCGAACATTCAGCAGAGCAGTTTGCAAGATACGTTCTTTTTGTGTTTTAGACGGAGATTTCCAGCTATTTCTTGAATGCCTGGATTTGGCTGGGAAAATGCGTTTTCCACTTCTTCACAGAAAGGGTTTAGAAACTCCTGCAAACACACATCAGTTTATCTCCGTAAGTTGAATGCACACATTGAAGACCGTTCTGTTAGGTAGCTCCGTTTTGGTTTTAGAAGCAGATATTTCTCAATACCGCGTTTGTTCCAATTCACCCGGGTATAACGAAACCCAGCTCCTGGAAGAACCGTGCTTCTCACTCTCTGATTCTGAAGGCGGATTCAACTCCCTTAGCTGAGCGAACACCCAGCAGAGCAGTTTGCAAGATACGTTCTTTTTGTGTTTTAGACGGAGATTTCCAGCTATTTCTTGAATGACTTGATTTGGCTGGGAAAATGCGTTTTCCACTTCTTCACAGAAAGGGTTTAGAAACTTCTACAAACACACATCAGTTTAACTTCGTAAGTAGAATGCACACATTGAAGACCGTTCTTTTAGGTAGCTCCGTTTTGGTTTTAGAAGCAGATATTTCTCAATACTGCGTTTGTTCCAATTCACCCGGGTATAACGAAACCCAGCTCCTGGAAGAACCGTGCTTCTCACTCTCTGATTCTGAAGGCGGATTCAACTCCCTAAGCTGAGCGAACAGTTTGCAAGATACGTTCTTTTTGTGTTTTAGACGGAGATTTCCTGCTATTTCTTGAATGCCTGCATTTGGCTGGGAAAATGCGTTTTCCACTTCTTCACAGAAAGGATTTAGAAACTCCTGCAAACACACATCAGTTTAACTACGTAAGTTGAATGCACACATTGAAGACCGTTCTGTTAGGTAGCTCCGTTTTGGTTTTAGAAGCAGATATTTCTCAATATTGGGTTTGTACCCATTCACCCGGGTATAACGAAACACAGCTCCTGGAAGAACCGTGCTTCTCACTCTCTTATTCTGAAGGCGGATTCAACTCCCTTAGCTGAGCGAACACCCAGCAGGGCAGTTTACAAGATACGTTCTTTTTGTATTTTAGACGGAGATTTCCAGCTATTTCTTGAATGCCTGGATTTGGCTGGGAAAATGCGTTTTTGACTTCTTCACAGAAAGGGTTTAGAAACTCCTGCAAACACACATCAGTTTAACTCCGTAAGTTGAATGCACACATTGAAGACCGTTCTGTTAGGTAGCTCCGTTTTGGTTTTAGAAGCAGATATTTCTCAATACCGCGTTTGTTCCAATTCACCCGGGTATAACGAAACCAAGCTCCTGGAAGAACCGTGCTTCTCACTCTCTGATTCTGAAGGCGGATTCAACTCCCTTAGCTGAGCGAACACCCAGCAGAGCAGTTTGCAAGATACGTCGTTCTTTTTGTATTTTAGACGGAGATTTCCAACTATATCTTGAATGCCTGGATTTGGCTGGGAATATGCGTTTTCCACTTTTTCACAGAAAGGGTTTAGAAACTCCTGCAAAAACACGTCAGTTTAACTCCGTAAGTTGAATGCACACATTGAAGAACGTTCTGTTAGGTAGCTCCGTTTTGGTTTTAGAAGCAGATATTTCTCGATACTGCGTTTGTTCCAATTCACCCGGGTATAACGAAACCCAGCTCCTGGAAGAACCGTGCTTCTCACTCTCTGATTCTGAAGGCGGATTCAACTCCCTTAGCTGAGCGAACACCCAGCAGAGCAGTTTGCAAGATACGTTCTTTTTGTGTTTTAGACGGAGATTTCCAGCTATTTCTTGAATGCCTAGATTTGGCTGGGAAAATGCGTTTTCCACTTCTTCACAGAAAGGGTTTAGAAACTCCTGCAAACAACATCAGTTTAACTCCGTAAGTTGAATGGACACATTGAAGACCGTTCTGTTAGGTAGCTCCGTTTTTGTTTTAGAAGCAGATATTTCTCAATATCGCGTTTGTTTCAATGCACTCGGGTATAACGAAACCCAGCTCCTGGAAGAACCGTGCTTCTCACTCTCTGATTCTGAAGGCGGATTCAACTCCCTTAGCTGACCCAACACCCAGCAGAGCAGTTTGCAAGATACGTTCTTTTTGTGTTTTAGACGGAGATTTCCAGCTATTTCTTGAATGCCTGGATTTGGCTGGGAAAATGCGTTTTCCACTTCTTCACAGAAAGGGTTTAGAAACTCCTGCAAACACACATCAGTTTAGCTCCGTAAGTTGAATGCACACATTGAAGACCGTTCTGTTAGGTAGCTCCGTTTTCGTTTTAGAAGCAGATATTTCTCAATATCGCGTTTGTTCCAATGCACTCGGGTATAACGAAACCCAGCTCCTGGAAGAACCGTGCTTCTCACTCTCTGATGCTGAAGGCGGCTTCAACTCCCTTAGCTGACCGAACACCCAGCAGAGCAGTTTGCAAGATACGTTCTTTTTGTGTTTTAGACGGAGATTTCCAGCTATTTCTTGAATGCCTGGATTTGGCTGGGAAAATGCGTTTTCCACTTCTTCACAGAAAGGGTTTAGAAACTCCTGCAAACACACATCAGTTTAACTCCGTAAGTTAAATGCACATATTGAAGACCGTTCTGTTAGGTAGCTCCGTTTTGGTTTTAGAAGCAGATATTTCTCTATACCGCGTTTGTTCCAACGCACCCGGGTATAACGAAACCCAGCTCCTGGGAGAACCGTGCTTCTCACTCTCTGATTCTGAAGGCGGATTCAACTCCCTTAGCTGAGCGAACACCAAGCAGAGGAGTTTGCAAGATACGTTCTTTTTGTGTTTTAGACGGAGATTTCCAGCTATTTCTTGAATGCCTGGATTTGGCTGGGAAAATGCGTTTTCCACTTCTTCACAGAAAGGGTTTAGAAACTCCTGCAAACAACATCAGTTTAACTCCGTAAGTTGAATGGACACATTGAAGACCGTTCTGTTAGGTAGCTCCGTTTTGGTTTTAGAAGCAGATATTTCTCAATATCGCGTTTCTTCCAATTCACTCGGGCATAATGAAACCCAGCTTCTGGAAGAACCGTGCTTCTCATTCTCTGATTCTGAAGGCGGATTCAACTCCCTTGGCTGAGCGAACACCCAGCAGAGCAGTTTGCAAGATACGTTCTTTTTGTGTTTTAGACGGAGATTTCCAGCTATTTCTTGAATGCCTGGATTTGGCTTTGAAAATGCGTTTTCCACTTCTTCACAGAAAGGGTTTAGAAACTCCTGCAAACACACATCAGTTTAACTACGTAAGTTGAATGCACACATTGAAGACCGTTTTGTTAGGTAGCTCCGTTTTGGTTTTAGAAGCAGATATTTCTCAATACCGCGTTTGTTCCAATTCACCCGGGTATAACGAAACCCAGCTCCTGGAAGAACCGTGCTTCTCACTCTCTGATTCTGAAGGCGGATTCAACTCCCTTAGCTGAGCGAACACCCAGCAGAGCAGTTTGCAAGATACGTTCTTTTTGTATTTTAGACGGAGATTTCCAGGTATATCTTGAACGCCTGGATTTGGCTGGGAATATGCGTTTTCCACTTCTTCACAGAAAGGGTTTAGAAACTCCTGCAAAAACCCATCAGTTTAACTCCGTAAGTTGAATGAACACATTGAAGACCGTTCTGTTAGGTAGCTCCGTTTTGGTTTTAGAAGCAGATATTTCTCGATACTTCGTTTGTTCCAATTAACCCGGGTATAACGAAACCCAGCTCCTGGAAGAACCGTGCTTCTCACTCTCTGATTCTGAAGGCGGATTCAACTCCCTTAGCTGAGCGAACACCCAGCAGAGCAGTTTGCAAGATACGTTCTTTTTGTGTTTTAGACGGAGATTTCCAGCTATTTCTTGAATGCCTAGATTTGGCTGGGAAAATGCGTTTTCCACTTCTTCACAGAAAGGGTTTAGAAACTCCTGCAAACAACATCAGTTTAACTCCGTAAGTTGAATGGACACATTGAAGACCGTTCTGTTAGGTAGCTCCGTTTTGGTTTTAGAAGCAGATATTTCTCAATATCGCGTTTGTTCCAATGCACTCGGGTATAACGAAACCCAGCTCCTGGAAGAACCGTGCTTCTCACTCTCTGATTCTGAAGGCGGATTCAACTCTTTTAGCTGACCCAACACCCAGCAGAGCAGTTTGCACGATACGTTCTTTTTGTGTTTTAAACGGAGATTTCCAGCTATTTCTTGAATGCCTGGATTTGGCTGGGAAAATGCGTTTTCCACTTCTTCACAGAAAGGGTTTAGAAACTCCTGCTAACACACATCAGTTTAACTCCGTAAGTTGAATGCACACATTGAAGACCGTTCTGTTAGGTAGCTCCGTTTTGGTTTTAGAAGCAGATATTTCTCAATACCGCGTTTGTTCCAATGCACCCGGGTATAACGAAACCCAGCTCCTGGAAGAACCGTGCTTCTCACTCTCTTATTCTGAAGGCGGATTCAACTCCCTTAGCTGAGCGAACACCAAGCAGAGCAGTTTGCAAGATACGTTCTTTTTGTGTTTTAGACGGAGATTTCCAGCTATTTCTTGAATGACTGCATTTGGCTGGGAAAATGCGTTTTCCACTTCTTCACAGAAAGGGTTTAGAAACTCCTGTAAACACACATCAGTTTAACTCCGTAAGTTGAATGCCCACATTGAAGACCGTTCTGTTAGGTAGCTCCGTTTTTGTTTTAGAAGCAGATATTTCTCAATACCGCGTTTGTTCCAATTCACCCGGGTATAAAGAAACCCAGCTCCTGGAAGATCCGTGCTTCTTACTCTCTGATTCTGACGGCGGATTCAACTCCCTTAGCTGAGCGAAAACCCAGCAGAGCAGTTTGCATGATACGTTCTTTTTGTATTTTTGACGGAGATTTCCAGCTATATCTTGAATGCCTGGATTTGGCTGGGAAAATGCGTTTTTGACTTCTTCACAGAAAGGGTTTAGTAACTCCTGCAAACACACATCAGTTTAACTCCGTAAGTTGAATGCACACATTGAAGACCGTTCTGTTAGGTAGCTCCGTTTTGGTTTTAGAAGCAGATATTTCTCAATACCGCGTTTGTTCCAATTCACCCGGGTATAACGAAACCCAGCTCCTGGAAGAACCGTGCTTCTCACTCTCTGATTCTGAAGGCGGATTCAACTCCCTTAGCTGAGCGAACACCCAGCAGAGCAGTTTGCAGGATACGTTCTTTTTGTGTTTTAGACGGAGATTTCCAGCTATTTCTTGAATGACTTGATTTGGCTGGATAAATGCGTTTTCCACTTCTTCACAGAAAGGGTTTAGAAACTCCTGCAAACGCACATCAGTTTAACTCCGTACGTTGAATGCACACATTGAAGGCCGTTCTGTTAGGTACCTCCGTTTTGGTTTTAGAAGCAGATATTTCTCAATACCGCGTTTGTTCCAATTCACTTGGGTATAACGAAACCCAGATCCTGGAAGAACCGTGCTTCTCACTCTCTGACTCTGAAGGCGGATTAAACTCCCTTAGATGAGCGAACACCCAGCAGAGCAGTTTGCAAGATACGTCGTTCTTATTGTATTTTAGACGGAGATTTCCAACTATATCTTGAATGCCTGGATTTGGCTGGGAATATGCGTTTTCCACTTCTTCACAGAAAGGGTTTAGAAACTCCTGCAAAAACACGTCAGTTTAACTCCGTAAGTTGAATGCACACATTGAAGACCGTTCTGTTAGGTAGCTCCGTTTTGGTTTTAGAAGCAGATATTTCTCAATACCGCGTTTGTTCCAATTCACCCGGGTATAACGAAACCCAGCTCCTGGAAGAACCGTGCATCTCACTCTCTGATTCTGAAGGCGGATTCAACTCCCTTAGCTGAGCGAACACCCAGCAGAGCAGTTTGCAAGATACGTTCTTTTTGTGTTTTAGACGGAGATTTCCAGCTATTTCTTGAATGCCTAGATTTGGCTGGGAAAATGCGTTTTCCACTTCTTCACAGAAAGGGTTTAGAAACTCCTGCAAACAACATCAGTTTAACTCCGTAAGTTGAATGGACACATTGAAGACCGTTCTGTTAGGTAGCTCCGTTTTTGTTTTAGAAGCAGATATTTCTCAATATCGCGTTTGTTCCAATGCACTCGGGTATAACGAAAAACAGCTCCTGGAAGAACCGTGCTTCTCACTCTCTGATTCTGAAGGCGGATTCAACTCCCTTAGCTGTCCCAACACCCAGCAGAGCAGTTTGCAAGATACGTTTTTTTTGTGTTTTAGACGGAGATTTCCAGCTATTTCTTGAATGCCTGGATTTGGCTGGGAAAATGCGTTTTCCACTTCTTCACAGAAAGGGTTTAGAAACTCCTGCAAACACACATCAGTTTAACTCCGTAAGTTGAATGCACACATTGAAGACCGTTCTGTTAGGTAGCTCCGTTTTCGTTTTAGAAGCAGATATTTCTCAATATCGCGTTTGTTCCAATGCACTCGGGTATAACGAAACCCAGCTCCTGGAAGAACCGTGCTTCTCACTCTCTGATGCTGAAGGCGGATTCAACTCCCTTAGCTGACCGAACACCCAGCAGAGCAGTTTGCAAGATACGTTCTTTTTGTGTTTTAGACGGAGATTTCCAGCTATTTCTTGAATGCCTGGATTTGGCTGGGAAAATGCGTTTTCCACTTCTTCACAGAAAGGGTTTAGAAACTCCTGCAAACACACATCAGTTTAACTCCGTAAGTTAAATGCACACATTGAAGACCGTTCTGTTAGGTAGCTCCGTTTTGGTTTTAGAAGCAGATATTTCTCTATACCGCGTTTGTTCCAATGCACCCGGGTATAACGAAACCCAGCTCCTGGAAGAACCGTGCTTCTCACTCTCTGATTCTGAAGGCGGATTCAACTCCCTTAGCTGAGCGAACACCAAGCAGAGGAGTTTGCAAGATACGTTCCTTTTGTGTTTTAGACGGAGATTTCCAGCTATTTCTTGAATGCCTGGATTTGGCTGGGAAAATGCGTTTTCCACTTCTTCACAGAAAGGGTTTAGAAACTCCTGCAAACAACATCAGTTTAACTCCGTAAGTTGAATGGAAACATTGAAGACCGTTCTGTTAGGTAGCTCCGTTTTGGTTTTAGAAGCAGATATTTCTCAATATCGCGTTTGTTCCAATGCACTCGGGTATAACGAAACCCAGCTCCTGGACGAACCGTGCTTCTCACTCTCTGATTCTGAAGGCGGATTCAACTCCCTTAGCTGACCCAACACCCAGCAGAGCAGTTTGCAAGATACGTTCTTTTTGTGTTTTAGACGGAGATTTCCAGCTATTTCTTGAATGCCTGGATTTGGCTGGGAAAATGCGTTTTCCACTTCTTCACAGAAAGGGTTTAGAAACTCCTGCTAACACACATCAGTTTAACTCCGTAAGTTGAATGAACACATTGAAGACCGTTCTGTTAGGTACCTCCGTTTTGGTTGTAGAAGCAGATATTTCTCAATACCGCGTTTGTTCCAATGCACCCGGGTATAACGAAACCCAGCTCCTGGAAGAACCGTGCTTCTCACTCTCTTATTCTGAAGGCGGATTCAACTCCCTTAGCTGAGCGAACACCAAGCAGAGCAGTTTGCAAGATACGTTCTTTTTGTGTTTTAGACGGAGATGTCCAGCTATTTCTTGAATGACTGCATTTGGCTGGGAAAATGCGTTTTCCACTTCTTCACAGAAAGGGTTTAGAAACTCCTGCAAACACACATCAGTTTAACTCCATAAGTTGAATGCACACATTGAAGACCATTCTGTTAGGTAGCTCCGTTTTGGTTTTAGAAGCAGATATTTCTCAATCCCTCGTTTGTTCCAATTCACCCTGGTGTAACGAAACCCAGCTCCTGGAAGAACCGTGCTTCTCACTCTCTTCTTCTGAAGGCGGATTCAACTCCCTTAGCTGAGCGAACACCCAGCAGAGCAGTTTGCAAGATACGTTCTTTTTGTGTTTTAGACGGAGATTTCCAGCTATTTCTTGAATGCCTGGATTTGGCTGGGAAAATGCGTTTTCCACTTCTTCACAGAAAGGGTTTAGAAACTCCTGCAAACACACATCAGTTTAACTCCGTAAGTTGAATGCCCACAGTGAAGACCGTTCTGTTAGGTAGCTCCGTTTTGGTTTTAGAAGCAGATATTTCTCAATACCGCGTTTGTTCCAATTCACCCGGGTATAACGAAACCCAGCTCCTGGAAGAACCGTGCTTCTCACTCTCTGATTCTGAAGGCGGATTCAACTCCCTTAGCTGAGCGAACACCCAGCAGAGCAGTTTGCGAGATACGTTCTTTTTGTGTTTTAGACGGAGATTTCCAGCTATTTCTTGAATGGGTTGATTTGGCTGGGAAAATGCGTTTTCCACTTCTTCACAGAAAGGGTTTAGAAACTCCTGCAAACGCACATCAGTTTAACTCCGTAAGTTGAATGCACACATTGAAGACCGTTCTGTTAGGTAGCTCCGTTTTGGTTTTAGAAGCAGATATTTCTCAATACCGCGTTTGTTCCAATTCACCCGGGTATAACGAAACCCAGCTCCTGGAAGAACCGTGCTTCTCACTCTCTGATTCTTAAGGCGGATTCAACTCCCTTACATGAGCGAACACCAAGCAGAGCAGTTTGCAAGATACGTTCTTTTTGTATTTTAAACGGAAATTTCCAGCTATATCTTGAATGCCTGGATTTGGCTGGGAATATGCGTTTTACACTTCTTCACAGAAAGGGTTTAGAAACTCCTGCAAACACACATCAGTTTAACTTCGTAAGTTGAATGCACACATTGAAGACCGTTCTGTTAGGTAGCTCCGTTTTGGTTTTAGAAGCAGATATTTCTCAATACTGCGTTTGTTCCAATTCACCCGCGTATAACGAAACCCAGCTCCTGGAAGAACCGTGCTTCTCACTCTCTGATTCTGAAGGCGGATTCAACTCCCTTAGCTGAGCGAACAGTTTGCAAGATACGTTCTTTTTGTGTTTTAGACGGAGATTTCCTGCTATTTCTTGAATGCCTGCATTTGGCTGGGAAAATGCGTTTTCCACTTCTTCACAGAAAGGGTTTAGAAACTCCTGCAAACACACATCAGTTTAACTACGTAAGTTGAATGCACACATTGAAGACCGTTCTTTTAGGTAGCTCGGTTTTGGTTTTAGAAGCAGATATTTCTCAATATTGGGTTTGTACCCATTCACCTGGGTATAACGAAACACAGCTCCTGGAAGAACCGTGCTTCTCACTCTCTTATTCTGAAGGCGGATTCAACTCCCTTAGCTGGGCGAACACCCAGCAGGGCAGTTTACAAGATACGTTCTTTTTGTATTTTAGACGGAGATTTCCAGCTATTTCTTGAATGCCTGCATTTGGCTTGGAAAATGCGTTTTCCACTACTTCACAGAAAGGGTTTAGAAACTCCTGCAAACACACATCAGTTTAACTCCGTAAGTTGAATGCATACGTTGAAGACCGTTCTGTTAGGTAGCTCGGTTTTGGTTTTAGAAGCAGATATTTCTCAATATTGCGTTTGCACCAATTCACCCGGGTATAACGAAACACAGCTCCTGGAAGAACCGTGCTTCTCACTCTCTGATTCTGAAGGCGGATTCAACTCCCTTGGCTGAGCGAACACCCAGCAGAGCAGTTTACAAGATACGTTCTCTTTGTATTTTAGATGGAGATTTCCAGCGATTTCTTGAATGCCTGCATTTGGCTGGGAAAATGCGTTTTCCACTTCTTCACAGAAAGGGTTTAGAAACTCCTGCAAACACACATCAGTTTAACTCCGTAAGTTGAATGCATACATTGAAGATTGTTCTGTTAGGTAGCTCCGTTTTGGTTTTAGAAGCAGATATTTCTCAATATTGCGGTTGCACCCATTCACCTGGGTATAACGAAACACAGCTCCTGGAAGAACCGTGCTTCTCACTCTCTGATTCTGAAGGCGGATTCAACTCCCTTAGCTTTGCGAACACCCAGCAGAGCAGTTTGCAAGATACGTTCTTTTTGTGTTTTAGACGGAGATTTCCAGCTATTTCTTGAATGCCTGGATTTGGCTGGGAAAATGGGTTTTCCACTTCTTCACAGAAAGGGTTTAGAAACTCCTGGAAACACACATCAGTTTAACTCCGTAAGTTGAATGCACACATTGAAGACCGTTCTGTTAGGTAGCTCCGTTTTGGTTTTAGAAGCAGATATCTCTCAATACCGCGTTTGTTCCAATTCACCCGGGTATAACGAAACCCAGCTCCTGGAAGAACCGTGCTTCTCACTCTCTGATTCTGAAGGCGGATTCAACTCCCTTAGCTGAGCGAACACCCAGCAGAGCAGTTTGCAAGATACGTTCTTTTTGTGTTTTAGACGGAGATTTCCAGCTATTTCTTGAATACCTGGAATTGGCTGGGAAAATGCGTTTTCCACTTCTTCACAGAAAGGGTTTAGAAACTCCTGCAAACACACATCAGTTTACCTCCGTAAGTTGAATGCACACATTGAAGACCGTTCTGTTAGGTAGCTCCGTTTTGGTTTTAGAAGCAGATATTTCTCAATACCGCGTTTGTTCCAATTCACCCGGGTATAACGAAACCAAGCTCCTGGAAGAACCGTGCTTCTCACTCTCTGATTCTGAAGGCGGATTCAACTCCCTTAGCTGAGCGAACACCCAGCAGATCAGTTTGCAAGATAGGTTCTTTTTGTGTTTTAGACGGAGATTTTCAGCTATTTCTTGAATGCCTGGTTTTGGCTGGGAAAATGCGTTTTCCACTTCTTCACAGAAAGGGTTTAGAAACTCCTCCAAACGCACATCAGTTTAACTCCGTAAGTTGAATGCACACATTGAAGACCGTTCTGTTAGGTAGCTCCGTTTTGGTTTTAGAAGCAGATATATCTCAATACCCCGTTTGTTCCAATGCACCCGGGTATAAAGAAACCCAGCTCCTGGAAGAACCGTGCTTCTCACTCTCTGATTCTGAAGGCAGATTCAACTCCCTTACCTGAGGGAACACCCAGCAGAGCAGTTTGCAAGATACGTTCTTTTTGTGTTTTAGACGGAGATTTCCAGCTATTTCTTGAATGCCTGGATTTGGCTGGGAAAATGCGTTTTCCACTTCTTCACAGAAAGGGTTTAGAAACTCCTGCAAACACACATCAGTTTAACTCTGTAAGTTGAATGCACACATTGAAGACCGTTCTGTTAGGTAGCTCCGTTTTGGTTTTAGAAGCAGATATTTCTCAATACCGCGTTTGTTCCAATTCACCCGGGTATAACGAAACCCAGCTCCTGAAAGAACCGTGCTTCTCACTCTCTGATTCTGAAGGCGGATTCAACTCCCTTAGCTGAGCGAACAGTTTGCAAGATACGTTCTTTTTGTGTTTTAGACGGAGATTCCTGCTATTTCTTGAATGCCTGCATTTGGCTTGGAAAATGCGTTTTCCACTTCTTCACAGAAAGGGTTTAGAAACTCCTGCAAACACACATCAGTTTAACTACGTAAGTTTAATGCACACATTGAAGACCGTTCTGTTAGGTAGCTCCGTTTTGGTTTTAGAAGCAGATATTTCTCAATATTGGGTTTGTACCCATTCACCCGGGTATAACGAAACACAGCTCCTGGAAGAACCGTGCTTCTCACTCTCTTATTCTGAAGGCGGATTCAACTCCCTTAGCTGAGCGAACACCCAGCAGAGCAGTTTACAAGATACGTCCTTTTTGTATTTTAGACGGAGATTTCCAGCTATTTCTTGAATGCCTGCATTTGGTTGGGAAAATGCGTTTTTCACTTCTTCACAGAAAGGGTTTAGAAACTCCTGCAAACAACATCAGTTTAACTCCGTAAGTTGAATGGACACATTGAAGACCGTTCTGTTAGGTAGCTCCGTTTTGGTTTTAGAAGCAGATATTTCTCAATATCGCGTTTGTTCCAATGCACTCGGGTATAACAAAACCCAGCTCCTGGAAGAACCGTGCTTCTCACTCTCTGATTCTGAAGGCGGATTCAACTCCCTTAGATGACCCAACACCCAGCAGAGCAGTTTGCAAGATACGTTCTTTTTGTGTTTTAGACGGAGATTTCCAGCTATTTCTTGAATGCCTGGATTTGGCTGGCAAAATGCGTTTTCCACTTCTTCACAGAAAGGGTTTAGAAACTCCTGCAAACACACATCAGTTTAACTCTGTAAGTTGAATGCACACATTGAAGACCGTTCTGTTAGGTAGCTCCGTTTTCGTTTTAGAAGCAGATATTTCTCAATATCGCGTTTGTTCCAATGCACTCGGGTATAACGAAACCCAGCTCCTGGAAGAACCGTGCTTCTCACTCTCTGATGCTGAAGGCGGATTCAACTCCCTTAGCTGACCGAACACCCAGCAGAGCAGTTTGCAAGATACGTTCTTTTTGTGTTTTAGACGGAGATTTCCAGCTATTTCTTGAATGCCTGGATTTGGCTGGGAAAATGCGTTTTCCACTTCTTCACAGAAAGGGTTTAGAAACTCCTGCAAACACACATCAGTTTACCTCCGTACGTTGAATGCACACATTGAAGACCGTTCTGTTAGGTAGCTCCGTTTTCGTTTTAGAAGCAGATATTTCTCAATATCGCGTTTGTTCCAATGCACTCGGGTATAACGAAACCCAGCTCCTGGAAGAACCGTGCTTCTCACTCTCTGATTCTGAAGGCGGATTCAACTCCCTTAGCTGAGCGAACACCCAGCAGATCAGTTTGCAAGATAGGTTCTTTTTGTGTTTTAGACGGAGATTTTCAGCTATTTCTTGAATGCCTGGTTTTGGCTGGGAAAATGCGTTTTCCACTTCTTCACAGAAAGGGTTTAGAAACTCCTGCAAACGCACATCAGTTTAACTCCGTAAGTTGAATGCACACATTGAAGACCGTTCTGTTAGGTAGCTCCGTTTTGGTTTTAGAAGCAAATATATCTCAATACCCCCTTTGTTCCAATGCACCCGGGTATAACGAAACCCAGCTCCTGGAAGAACCGTGCTTCTCACTCTCTGATTCTGAAGGCAGATTCAACTCCCTTACCTGAGCGAACACCCAGCAGAGCAGTTTGCAAGATACGTTCTTTTTGTGTTTTAGACGGAGATTTCCAGCTATTTCTTGAATGCCTGGATTTGGCTGGGAAAATGCGTTTTCCACTTCTTTACAGAAAGGGTTTAGAAACTCCTGCAAACACACATCAGTTTAACTCCGTAAGTTGAATGCCCGCATTGAAGACCGTTCTGTTAGGTAGCTCCGTTTTGGTTTTAGAAGCAGATATTTCTCAATACCGCGTTTGTTCCAATTCACCCGGGTATAACGAAACCCAGCTCCTGCAAGAACCGTGCTTCTCACTCTCTGATTCTGAAGGCGGATTCAACTCCCTTAGCTGAGCGAACAGTTTGCAAGATACGTTCTTTTTGTGTTTTAGACGGAGATTTCCTGCTATTTCTTGAATGCCTGCATTTGGCTGGGAAAATGCGTTTTCCACTTCTTCACAGAAAGGGTTTAGAAACTCCTGCAAACACACATCAGTTTAACTACGTAAGTTGAATGCACACATTGAAGACCGTTCTGTTAGGTAGCTCCGTTTTGGTTTTAGAAGCAGATATTTCTCAATATTGGGTTTGTAACCATTCACCCGGGTATAACGAAACACAGCTCCTGGAAGAACCGTGCTTCTCACTCTCTTATTCTGAAGGCGGATTAAACTCCCATAGCTGAGCGAACACCCAGCAGGGCAGTTTACAAGATACGTTCTTTTTGTATTTTAGACGGAGATTTCCAGCTATTTCTTGAATGCCTGCATTTGGCTTGGAAAATGCGTTTTCCACTACTTCACAGAAAGGGTTTAGAAACTCCTGCAAACACACATCAGTTTACCTCCGTAAGTTGAATGCATACGTTGAAGACCGTTCTGTTAGGTAGCTCGGTTTTGGTTTTAGAAGCAGATATTTCTCAATATTGCGTTTGCACCAATTCACCCGGGTATAACGAAACACAGCTCCTGCAAGAACCGTGCTTCTCACTCTCTGATTCTGAAGGCGGATTCAACTCCCTTAGCTGAGCGAACACCCAGCAGAGCAGTTTACAAGATACGTCCTTTTTGTATTTTAGACGGAGATTTCCAGCTATATCTTGAATGCCTGGATTTGGCTGGGAATATGCGTTTTCCACTTCTTCAGAGAAAGGGTTTAGAAACTCCTGCAAACACACATCAGTTTAACTCCGTAAGTTGAATGCACGCATTGAAGACCGTTTTGTTAGGTAGCTCCGATTTGGTTTTAGAAGCAGATATTTCTCAATACCGCGTTTGTTCCAATTCACCCGGGTATAAGGAAACCCAGCTCCTGGAAGAACCGTGCTTCTCACTCTCTGATTCTGAAGGCGGATTCAACTCCCTTAGCTGAGCGAACACCCAGCAGAGCAGTTTGCAAGATACGTTCTTTTTGTGTTTTAGACGGAGATTTCCAGCTATTTCTTGAATGCCTGGATTTGGCTGGGAAAATGCGTTTTCCACTTCTTCACAGAAAGGGTTTAGAAACTCCTGCAAACACACATCAGTTTAACTCCGTACGTTGAATGCACACATTGAAGACCGTTCTGTTAGGTACCTCCGTTTTGGTTTTAGAAGCAGATGTTTCTCAATACCGCGTTTGTTCCAATTCACCCGTGTATAACGAAACCCAGCTCCTGGAAGAACCGTGCTTTTCACTCTCTGATTCTGAAGGCGGATTCAACTCCCTTAGCTGAGCGAACACCCAGCAGAGCAGTTTGCAAGATACGTTCTTTTTGTGTTTTAGACGGAGATTTCCAGCTATTTCTTGAATGCCTGGATTTGGCTGGGAAAATGCGTTTTCCACTTCTTCATAGAAAGAGTTTAGAAACTCCTGCAAACACACATCAGTTTAACTCCGTAAGTTGAATGCCCACATTTAAGACCGTTCTGTTAGGTAGCTCCGTTTTGGTTTTAGAAGCAGATATTTCTCAATACCGCGTTTGTTCCAATTCACCCGGGTATAAAGAAACCCAGCTCCTGGAAGATCCGTGCTTCTTACTCTCTGATTCTGAAGGCGGATTCAACTCCCTTAGCTGAGCGAACACCCAGCAGAGCAGTTTGCATGATACGTTCTTTTTGTATTTTAGACGGAGATTTCCAGCTATATCTTGAATACCTGGATTTGGCTGGGAAAATGCGTTTTCCACTTCTTCACAGAAAGGGTTTAGAAACTCCTGCAAACTCACATCAGTTTAACTCCGTAAGTTGAATGCACACATTGAAGACCGTTCTGTTAGGTACCTCCGTTTTGGTTTTAGAAGCAGATATTTCTCAATACCGCGTTTGTTCCAATTCACCCGTGTATAACGAAACCCAGCTCCTGGAAGAACCGTGCTTCTCATTCTCTGATTCTGAAGGCGAATTCAACTCCCTTAGCTGAGCGAACACCCAGCAGAGCAGTTTGCAAGATACGTTCTTTTTGTGTTTTAGACGGAGATTTCCAGCTATTTCTTGAATGCTTGGATTTGGCTGGGAAAATGCGTTTTCCACTTCTTCACAGAAAGGGTTTAGAAACTCCTGCAAACACACATCAGTTTAACTCCGTAAGTCGAATGCACACATTGAAGACCGTTCTGTTAGGTAGCTCCGTTTTGGTTTTAGAAGCAGATATTTCTCAATATTGGGTTTGTACCCATTCACCCGGGTATAACGAAACACAGCTCCTGGAAGAACCGTGCTTCTCACTCTCTGATTCTGGAGGCGGATTCAACTCCCTTAGCTGAGCGAACACCCAGCAGAGCAGTTTACAAAATACGTCCTTTTTCTATTTTAGACGGAGATTTCCAGCTATTTCTTGAATGCCTGCATTTGGTTGGGAAAATGCGTTTTCCACTTCTTCACAGAAAGGGTTTAGAAACTCCTGCAAACACACATCAGTTTGACACCGTAAGTTGAATGCATACGTTGAAGACCGTTCTGTTAAATAGCTCCGTTTTGGTGTTAGAAGCAGATATTTCTCAATATTGCGTTTGCACCAATTCACCCGGGTATAACGAAACACAGCTCCTGGAAGAACCGTGCTTCTCACTCTCTGATTCTGAAGGCGGATTCAACTCCCTTGGCTGAGCGAACACCCAGCAGAGCAGTTTACAAGAAACGTTCTTTTTGTATTTTAGACAGAGATTTCCAGGTATTTATTGAATGCCTGCATTTGGCTGGGAAAATGCGGTTTCCACTACTTCACAGAAAGGGTTTAGAAACTCCTGCAAACACACATCAGTTTAACTCCGTAAGTTGAATGCACACATTGAAGACCGTTCTCTTAGGTAGCTCCGTTTTGGTTTTAGAAGCAGATATTTCTCAAACAGCGTTTGTTCCAATGCACCCGGGTATAACGAAATTCAGCTCCTGGAAGAACCGTGCTTCTCACTCTCTTATTCTGAAGGCGGATTCAACTCCCTTAGCTGAGCGAACACCAAGCAGAGCAGTTTGCAAGATACGTTCTTTTTGTGTTTTAGATGGAGATTTCCAGATATTTCTTGAATGACTGCATTTGGCTGGGAAAATGCGTTTTCCACTTCTTCACAGAAAGGGTTTAGAAACTCCTGCAAACACACATCAGTTTAACTCCGTAAGTTGAATGCACACATTGAAGATCGTTCTGTTAGGTAGCTCCGTTTTGGTTTTAGATGCAGATATTTCTCAATACCGCGTTTGTTCCAATTCACCCGGGTATAACGAAACCCAGCTCCTGGAAGAACCGTGCTTCTCACTCTCTTATTCTAAAGGCGGATTCAACTCCCTTAGCTGAGCGAACACCCAGCAGAGCAGTTTGCAAGATACGTTCTTTTTGTGTTTTAGACGGAGATTTCCAGCTATTTCTTGAATGCCTGGATTTGGCTGGGAAAATGCGTTTTCCACTTCTTCACAGAAAGGGTTTAGAAACTCCTGCAAACACACATCAGTTTAACTCCGTAAGTTGAATGCACACATTGAAGACCGTTCTGTTAGGTAGCTCCGTTTTGGTTTTAGAAGCAGATATTTCTCAATACCGCGTTTGTTCCAATTCACCCGGGTATAAAGAAACCCAGCTCCTGGAAGATCCGTGCTTCTTACTCTCTTATTCTGAAGGCGGATTCAACTCCCTTAGCTGAGCGAACACCCAGCAGAGCAGTTTGCATGATACGTTCTTTTTGTATTTTAGACGGAGATTTTCAGCTATATCTTGAATGCCTGGATTTGGCTGGGAAAATGCGTTTTTGACTTCTTCACAGAAAGGGTTTAGAAACTCCTGCAAACACACATGAGTTTAACTCCGTAAGTTGAATGCACACATTGAAGACCGTTCTGTTAGGTAGCTCCGTTTTGGTTTTAGAAGCAGATATTTCTCAATACCGCGTTTGTTCCAATTCACCCGGGTATAACGAAACCAAGCTCCTGGAAGAACCGTGCTTCTCACTCTCTGATTCTGAAGGCGGATTCAACTCCCTTAGCTGAGCGAACACCCAGCAGAGCAGTTTGCAAGATACGTTCTTTTTGTGTTTTAGACGGAGATTTCCAGCTATTTCTTGAATGACTTGATTTGGCTGAATAAATGCGTTTTCCACTTCTTCACAGAAAGGGTTTAGAAACTCCTGCAAACGCACATCAGTTTAATTCGGTAAGTTGAATGCACACATTGAAGGCCGTTCTGTTAGGTAGCTCCGTTTTGGTTTTAGAAGCAGATATTTCTCAATACCGCGTTTGTTCCAATTCACTTGGGTATAACGAAACCCAGCTCCTGGAAGAACCGTGCTTCTCACTCTCTGACTCTGAAGGCGGATTCAACTCCCTTAGATGAGCGAACACCCAGCAGAGCAGTTTGCAAGATACGTCGTTCTTTTAGTATTTTAGACGGAGATTTCCAACTATATCTTGAATGCCTGGATTTGGCTGGGAATATGCGTTTTCCACTTCTTCACAGAAAGGGTTTAGAAACTCCTGCAAAAACACATCAGTTTAACTCCGTAAGTTGAATGCACACATTGAAGACCGTTCTGTTAGGTAGCTCCGTTTTGGTTTTAGAAGCAGATATTTCTCGATACTGCGTTTGTTCCAATTCACCCGGGTATAACGAAACCCAGCTCCTGGAAGAACCGTGCTTCTCACTCTCTGATTCTGAAGGCGGATTCTACTCCCTTAGCTGAGCGAACACCCAGCAGAGCAGTTTGCAAGATACGTTCTTTTTGTGTTTTAGACGGAGATTTCCAGCTATTTCTTGAATGCCTGGATTTGGCTGGGAAAATGCGTTTTCCACTTCTTCACAGAAAGGGTTTAGAAACTCCTGCATACAACATCAGTTTAACTCCGTAAGTTGAATGGACACATTGAAGACCGTTCTGTTAGGTAGCTCCGTTTTGGTTTTAGAAGCAGATATTTCTCAATATCGCGTTTGTTCCAATGCACTAGGGTATAATGAAACCCAGCTCCTGGAAGAACCGTGCTTCTCACTCTCTGATTCTGAAGGCGGATTCAACTCCCTTAGCTGACCGAACACCCAGCAGAGCAGTTTGCAAGATACGTTCTTTTTGTATTTTAGACGGAGATTTCCAGCTATTTCTTGAATGCCTGGATTTGGCTGGGAAAATGCGTTTTCCACTTCTTCACAGAAAGGGTTTAGAAACTCCTGCAAACACACATCAGTTTAACTCCATAAGTTAAATGAACACATTGAAGACCGTTCTGTTAGGTAGCTCCGTTTCGGTTTTAGAAGCAGATATTTCTCTATACCGCGTTTGTTCCAATGCACCCGGGTATAACGAAACCCAGCTCCGGGAAGAACCGTGCTTCTCACTCTCTGATTCTGAAGGCGGATTCAACTCCCTTAGCTGAGCGAACAGCCAGCAGAGGAGTTTGCAAGACACGTTCTTTTTGTGTTTTAGACGGAGATTTCCAGCTATTTCTTGAAGGCCTGGATTTGGCTGGGAAAATGCGTTTTCCACTTCTTCACAGAAAGGGTTTAGAAACTCCTGCAAACAACATCAGTTTAACTCCGTAAGTTGAATGGACACATTTAAGACCGTTCTGTTAGGTAGCTCCGTTTTGGTTTTAGAAGCAGATATTTCTCAATATCGCGTTTGTTCCAATTCACTCGGGTATAACGAAACCCAGCTTCTGGAAGAACCGTGCTTCTCACTCTCTGATTCTGAAGGCGGATTCAACTCCCTTGGCTGAGCGAACACCCAGCAGAGCAGTTTGCAAGATACGTTCTTTTTGTGTTTTAGACGGAGATTTCCAGCTATTTCTTGAATGCCTGGATTTGGCTGGGAAAATGCGTTTTTGACTTTTTCACAGAAAGGGTTTAGAAACTCCTGCAAACACACATCAGTTTAACTCCGTAAGTTGAATGCACACATTGAAGACCGTTCTGTTAGGTAGCTCCGTTTTGGTTTTAGAAGCAGATATTTCTCAATACCGCGTTTGTTCCAATTCACCCGGGTATAAGGAAACCCAGCTCCTGGAAGAACCGTGCTTCTCACTCTCTGATTCTGAAGGCGGATTCAACTCCCTTAGCTGAGCGAACACCCAGCAGAGCAGTTTGCAAGATACGTTCTTTTTGTGTTTTAGACGGAGATTTCCAGCTATTTCTTGAATGACTTGATTTGGCTGGATAAATGCGTTTTCCACTATTTCACAGAAAGGGTTTAGAAACTCCTGCAAACGCACATCAGTTTAACTCCGTAAGTTGAATGCACACATTGAAGGCCGTTCTGTTAGGTAGCTCCGTTGTGGTTTTAGAAGCAGATATTTCTCAATACCGCGTTTGTTCCAATTCACCCGGGTATAACGAAACCCAGCTCCTGGAAGAACCGTGCTTCTCACTCTCTGACTCTGAAGGCGGATTTAACTCCCTTAGATGAGCGAACACCCAGCAGAGCAGTTTGCAAGATACGTCGTTCTTTTTGTATTTTAGACGGAGATTTCCAACTATATCTTGAATGCCTGGATTTGGCTGGGAATATGCGTTTTCCACTTCTTCACAGAAAGGGTTTAGATACTCCTGCAAAAACACATCAGTTTAACTCTGTAAGTTGAATGCACACATTGAAGACCGTTCTGTTAGGTAGCTCCGTTTTGGTTTTAGAAGCAGATATTTCTCGATACTGCGTTTGTTCCAATTCACCCGGGTATAACGAAACCCAGCTCCTGGAATAACCGTGCTTCTCACTCTCTGATTCTGAAGGCGGATTCAACTCCCTTAGCTGAGCGAACACCAAGCAGAGGAGTTTGCAAGATACGTTCTTTTTGTGTTTTAGACGGAGATTTCCAGCTATTTCTTGAATGCCTGGATTTGGCTGGGAAAATGCGTTTTCCACTTCTTCACAGAAAGGGTTTAGAAACTCCTGCAAACAACATCAGTTTAACTCCGTAAGTTGAATGGAAACATTGAAGACCGTTCTGTTAGGTAGCTCCGTTTTGGTTTTAGAAGCAGATATTTCTCAATATCGCGTTTGTTCCAATGCACTCGGGTATAACGAAACCCAGCTCCTGGACGAACCGTGCTTCTCACTCTCTGATTCTGAAGGCGGATTCAACTCCCTTAGCTGAGCGAACACCCAGCAGAGCAGTTTGCAAGATACGTTCTTTTTGTGTTTTAGACGGAGATTTCCAGCTATTTCTTGAATGCCTGGATTTGGCTGGGAAAATGCGTTTTCCACTTCTTCACAGAAAGGGTTTAGAAACTCCTGCTAACACACATCAGTTTAACTCCGTAAGTTGAATGAACACATTGAAGACCGTTCTGTTAGGTAGCTCCGTTTTGGTTTTAGAAGCAGATATTTCTCAATACCGCGTTTGTTCCAATGCACCCGGGTATAACGAAACCCAGCTCCTGGAAGAACCGTGCTTCTCACTCTCTTATTCTGAAGGCGGATTCAACTCCCTTAGCTGAGCGAACACCAAGCAGAGCAGTTTGCAAGATACGTTCTTTTTGTGTTTTAGACGGAGATTTCCAGCTATTCCTTGAATGACTGCATTTGGCTGGGAAAATGCGTTTTCCACTTCTTCACAGAAAGGGTTTAGAAACTCCTGCAAACACACATCAGTTTAACTCCATAAGTTAAATGCACACATTGAAGACCGTTCTGTTAGGTAGCTCCGTTTTGGTTTTAGAAGCAGATATTTCTCAATCCCTCGTCTGTTCCAATTCACCCGGGTGTAACGAAACCCAGCTCCTGGAAGAACCGTGCTTCTCACTCTCTTATTCTGAAGGCGGATTCAACTCCCTTAGCTGAGCGAACACCCAGCAGAGCAGTTTGCAAGATACGTTCTTTTTGTGTTTTAGACGGAGATTTCCAGCTATTTCTTGAATGACTGGATTTGGCTGGGAAAATGCGTTTTCCACTTCTTCAAAGAAAGGGTTTAGAAACTGCTGCAAACACACATCAGTTTAGCTCCGTAAGTTGAATGCCCACAGTGAAGACCGTTCTGTTAGGTAGCTCCGTTTTGGTTTTAGAAGCAGATATTTCTCAATACCGCGTTTGTTCCAATTCACCCGGGTATAACGAAACTCAGCTCCTGGAAAAACCGTGCTTCTTACTCTCTGATTCTGGAGGCGGATTCAACTCCCTTAGCTGAGCGAACACCCAGCAGAGCAGTTTGCAAGATACGTTCTTTTTGTATTTTAGACGGAGATTTCCAGCTATATCTTGAATGCCTGGATTTGGCTGGGAAAATGCGTTTTCCACTTCTTCACAGAAAGGGTTTAGAAACTCCTGCAAACACACATCAGTTTAACTCCGTAAGTTGAATGCACACATTGAAGACCGTTCTGTTAGGTAGCTCCGTTTTGGTTTTAGAAGCAGATATTTTTCAATACCGCGTTTGTTCCAATTCACCCGGGTATAACGAAACCCAGCTCCTGGAAGAACCGTGCTTCTCACTCTCTGATTCTGAAGGCGGATTCAACTCCCTTAGCTGAGCGAACACCCAGCAGAGCAGTTTGCGAGTTACGTTCTTTTTGTGTTTTAGACGGAGATTTCCAGCTATTTCTTGAATGACTTGATTTGGCTGGGAAAATGCGTTTTCCACTTCTTCACAGAAAGGGTTTAGAAACTCCTGCAAACGCACATCAGTTTAACTCCGTAAGTTGAATGCACACATTGAACACCGTTCTGTTAGGTAGCTCCGTTTTGGTTTAAGGAGCAGATATTTCTCAATACCGCGTTTGTTCCAATTCACCCGGGTATAACGAAACCCAGCTCCTGGAAGAACCGTGCTTCTCACACTCTGATTCTGAAGGCGGATTCAACTCCCTTACATGAGCGAACACCCAGCAGAGCAGTTTGCAAGATACGTTCTTTTTGTATTTTAAACGGAAATTTCCAGCTATATCTTGAATGCCTGGATTTGGCTGGGAATATGCGTTTTCCACTTCTTCACAGAAAGTGTTTAGAAACTCCTGCAAAAACACATCAGTGTAACTCCGTAAGTTGAATGCACACATTGAAGACTGTTCTGTTAGGTAGCTCCGTTTTGGTTTTAGAAGCAGATATTTCTCTTATCGCGTTTGTTCCAATGCACCCGGGTATAACGAAACCCAGCTCCGGGAAGAACCGTGCTTCTCACTCTCTGATTCTGAAGGCGGATTCAACTCCCTTAGCTGAGCGAACAGCCAGCAGAGGAGTTTGCAAGACACGTTCTTTTTGTGTTTTAGACGGAGATTTCCAGCTATTTCTTGAAGGCCTGGATTTGGCTGGGAAAATGCGTTTTCCACTTCTTCACAGAAAGGGTTTAGAAACTCCTGCAAACAACATCAGTTTAACTCCGTAAGTTGAATGGACACATTTAAGACCGTTCTGTTAGGTAGCTCCGTTTTGGTTTTAGAAGCAGATATTTCTCAATATCGCGTTTGTTCCAATTCACTCGGGTATAACGAAACCCAGCTTCTGGAAGAACCGTGCTTCTCACTCTCTGATTCTGAAGGCGGATTCAACTCCCTTTGCTGAGCGAACACCCAGCAGAGCAGTTTGCAAGATACGTTCTTTTTGTGTTTTAGACGGAGATTTCCAGCTATTTCTTGAATGCCTGGATTTGGCTGGGAAAATGCGTTTTTGACTTCTTCACAGAAAGGGTTTAGAAACTCCTGCAAACACACATCAGTTTAACTCCGTAAGTTGAATGCACACATTGAAGACCGTTCTGTTAGGTAGCTCCGTTTTGGTTTTAGAAGCAGATATTTCTCAATACCGCGTTTGTTCCAATTCACCCGGGTATAAGGAAACCCAGCTCCTGGAAGAACCGTGCTTCTCACTCTCTGATTCTGAAAGCGGATTCAACTCCCTTAGCTGAGCGAACACCCAGCAGAGCAGTTTGCAAGATACGTTCTTTTTGTGTTTTAGACGGAGATTTCCAGCTATTTCTTGAATGACTTGATTTGGCTGGATAAATGCGTTTTCCACTATTTCACAGAAAGGGTTTAGAAACTCCTGCAAACGCACATCAGTTTAACTCCGTAAGTTGAATGCACACATTGAAGGCCGTTCTGTTAGGTAGCTCCGTTTTGGTTTTAGAAGCAGATATTTCTCAATACCGCGTTTGTTCCAATTCACCCGGGTATAACGAAACCCAGCTCCTGGAAGAACCGTGCTTCTCACTCTCTGACTCTGAAGGCGGATTCAACTCCCTTAGATGAGCGAACACCCAGCAGAGCAGTTTGCAAGATACGTCGTTCTTTTTGTATTTTAGACGGAGATTTCCAACTATATCTTGAATGCCTGGATTTGGCTGGGAATATGCGTTTTCCACTTCTTCACAGAAAGGGTTAGATACTCCTGCAAAAACACATCAGTTTAACTCTGTAAGTTGAATGCACACATTGAAGACCGTTCTGTTAGGTAGCTCCGTTTTGGTTTTAGAAGCAGATATTTCTCGATACTGCGTTTGTTCCAATTCACCCGGGTATAACGAAACCCAGCTCCTGGAATAACCGTGCTTCTCACTCTCTGATTCTGAAGGCGGATTCAACTCCCTTAGCTGAGCGAACACCAAGCAGAGGAGTTTGCAAGATACGTTCTTTTTGTGTTTTAGACGGAGATTTCCAGCTATTTCTTGAATGCCTGGATTTGGCTGGGAAAATGCGTTTTCCACTTCTTCACAGAAAGGGTTTAGAAACTCCTGCAAACAACATCAGTTTAACTCCGTAAGTTGAATGGAAACATTGAAGACCGTTCTGTTAGGTAGCTCCGTTTTGGTTTTAGAAGCAGATATTTCTCAATATCGCGTTTGTTCCAATGCACTCGGGTATAACGAAACCCAGCTCCTGGACGAACCGTGCTTCTCACTCTCTGATTCTGAAGGCGGATTCAACTCCCTTAGCTGAGCGAACACCCAGCAGAGCAGTTTGCAAGATACGTTCTTTTTGTGTTTTAGACGGAGATTTCCAGCTATTTCTTGAATGCCTGGATTTGGCTGGGAAAATGCGTTTTCCACTTCTTCACAGAAAGGGTTTAGAAACTCCTGCTAACACACATCAGTTTAACTCCGTAAGTTGAATGAACACATTGAAGACCGTTCTGTTAGGTAGCTCCGTTTTGGTTTTAGAAGCAGATATTTCTCAATACCGCGTTTGTTCCAATGCACCCGGGTATAACGAAACCCAGCTCCTGGAAGAACCGTGCTTCTCACTCTCTTATTCTGAAGGCGGATTCAACTCCCTTAGCTGAGCGAACACCAAGCAGAGCAGTTTGCAAGATACGTTCTTTTTGTGTTTTAGACGGAGATTTCCAGCTATTCCTTGAATGACTGCATTTGGCTGGGAAAATGCGTTTTCCACTTCTTCACAGAAAGGGTTTAGAAACTCCTGCAAACACACATCAGTTTAACTCCATAAGTTAAATGCACACATTGAAGACCGTTCTGTTAGGTAGCTCCGTTTTGGTTTTAGAAGCAGATATTTCTCAATCCCTCGTCTGTTCCAATTCACCCGGGTGTAACGAAACCCAGCTCCTGGAAGAACCGTGCTTCTCACTCTCTTATTCTGAAGGCGGATTCAACTCCCTTAGCTGAGCGAACACCCAGCAGAGCAGTTTGCAAGATACGTTCTTTTTGTGTTTTAGACGGAGATTTCCAGCTATTTCTTGAATGACTGGATTTGGCTGGGAAAATGCGTTTTCCACTTCTTCAAAGAAAGGGTTTAGAAACTGCTGCAAACACACATCAGTTTAGCTCCGTAAGTTGAATGCCCACAGTGAAGACCGTTCTGTTAGGTAGCTCCGTTTTGGTTTTAGAAGCAGATATTTCTCAATACCGCGTTTGTTCCAATTCACCCGGGTATAACGAAACCCAGCTCCTGGAAAAACCGTGCTTCTTACTCTCTGATTCTGGAGGCGGATTCAACTCCCTTAGCTGAGCGAACACCCAGCAGAGCAGTTTGCAAGATACGTTCTTTTTGTATTTTAGACGGAGATTTCCAGCTATATCTTGAATGCCTGGATTTGGCTGGGAAAATGCGTTTTCCACTTCTTCACAGAAAGGGTTTAGAAACTCCTGCAAACACACATCAGTTTAACTCCGTAAGTTGAATGCACACATTGAAGACCGTTCTGTTAGGTAGCTCCGTTTTGGTTTTAGAAGCAGATATTTTTCAATACCGCGTTTGTTCCAATTCACCCGGGTATAACGAAACCCAGCTCCTGGAAGAACCGTGCTTCTCACTCTCTGATTCTGAAGGCGGATTCAACTCCCTTAGCTGAGCGAACACCCAGCAGAGCAGTTTGCGAGTTACGTTCTTTTTGTGTTTTAGACGGAGATTTCCAGCTATTTCTTGAATGACTTGATTTGGCTGGGAAAATGCGTTTTCCACTTCTTCACAGAAAGGGTTTAGAAACTCCTGCAAACGCACATCAGTTTAACTCCGTAAGTTGAATGCACACATTGAACACCGTTCTGTTAGGTAGCTCCGTTTTGGTTTTAGAAGCAGATATTTCTCAATACCGCGTTTGTTCCAATTCACCCGGGTATAACGAAACCCAGCTCCTGGAAGAACCGTGCTTCTCACACTCTGATTCTGAAGGCGGATTCAACTCCCTTAGCTGAGCGAACATCCAGCAGAGCAGTTTGCAAGATACGTTCTTTTTGTATTTTAAACGGAAATTTCCAGCTATATCTTGAATGCCTGGATTTGGCTGGGAATATGCGTTTTCCACTTCTTCACAGAAAGGGTTTAGAAACTCCTGCAAAAACACATCAGTTTAACTCCGTAAGTTGAATGCACACATTGAAGACCGTTCTGTTAGGTAGCTCCGTTTTGGTTTTAGAAGCAGATATTTCTCTTATCGCGTTTGTTCCAATGCACCCGGGTATAACAAAACCCAGCTCCTGGAAGAACCGTGCTTCTCACTCTCTGATTCTGAAGGCGGATTAAACTCCCATAGCTGAGCGAACACCCAGCAGAAGAGTTTGCAAGATACGTTCTTTTTGTGTTTTAGACGGAGATTTCCAGCTATTTCTTGAATGCCTGCATTTGGCTGTGAAAATGCGTTTTCCGCTTCCTCACAGAAAGGGTTTAGAAACTCCTACAAACAACATCAGTTTAACTCCGTAAGTTGAATGGACACATTAAAGACCGTTCTGTTAGGTAGCTCCGTTTTCGTTTTAGAAGCAGATATTTCTAAATATCGCGTTTGTTCCAATTATCTCGGGTATAACGAAACCCAGCTTCTGGAAGAACCGTGCTTCTCACTCTCTGATTCTGAAGGCGGATTCAACTCCCTTAGCTGACCCAACACCCAGCAGAGCAGTTTGCAAGATACGTTCTTTTTGTGTTTTAGACGGAGACTTCCAGCTATTTCTTGAATGCCTGGATTTGGCTGGGAAAATGCGTTTTCCACTTCTTCACAGAAAGGGTTTAGAAACTCCTGCAAACACACATCAGTTTAACTCCGTAAGTTGGATGCACACATTGAAGACCGTTCTGTTAGGTAGCTCCGTTTTGGTTTTAGAAGCAGATATTTCTCTATACCGCGTTTGTTCCAATTCACCCGGGTATAACGAAACCCAGCTCCTGGAAGAACCGTGCTTCTCACTCTCTGATTCTGAAGGCGGATTCAACTCCCTTAGCTGAGCAAACACCCAGCAGAGGAGTTTGCAAGATACGTTCTTTTTGTGTTTTAGACGGAGATTTCCAGCTATTTCTTGAATGCCTGGATTTGGCTGGGAAAATGCGTTTTCCACTTCTTCACAGAAAGGGTTTAGAAACTCCTGCAAACACACATCAGTTTAACTTCGTAAGTTGAATGCACACATTGAAGACCGTTCTGTTAGGTAGCTCCGTTTTGGTTTTAGAAGCAGATATTTCTCAATACCGCGTTTGTTCCAATTCACCCGGGTATAACGAAACCCAGCTCCTGGAAGAACCGTGCTTCTCACTCTCTGATTCTGAAGGCGGATTCAACTCCCTTAGCTGAGCGAACACCCAGCAGAGCAGTTTGCAAGATACGTTCTTTTTGTGTTTTAGACGGAGATTTCCAGCTATTTCTTGAATGCCTGAATTTGGCTGGGAATATGCGTTTTCCACTTCTTCACAGAAAGGGTTTAGAAACTCCTGCAAACACAAATCAGTTTAGCTTTGTAAGTTGAATGCACACATTGAAGACCGTTCTGTTAGGTAGCTCCGTTTTGGTTTTAGAAGCAGATATTTCTCAATACCGCGTTTGTTCCAATTCACCCGCGTATAACGAAACCAAGCTCCTGGAAGTACCGTGCTTCTCACTCTCTGATTCTGAAGGCGGATTCAACTCCCTTAGCTGAATGAACACCCAGCAGATCAGTTTGCAAGATAGGTTCTTTTTGTGTTTTAGACGGAGATTTCCAGCTATTTCTTGAATGCCTGGATTTGGCTGGGAAAATGCGTTTTCCACTTCTTCACAGAAAGGGTTTAGAAACTCCTGCAAACACACATCAGTTTAACTCCGTAAGTTGAATGCACACATTGAAGACCGTTCTGTTAGGTAGCTCCGTTTTGGTTTTAGAAGCAGATATTTCTCAATACCGCGTTTGTTCCAATGCACCCGGGTATAACGAAACCCAGCTCCTGGAAGAACCGTGCTTCTCACTCTCTGATTCTGAAGGCGGATTCAACTCCCTTAGCTGAGCGAACACCCAGCAGAGCAGTTTGCAAGATACGTTCTTTTTGTATTTTAAAGGGAGATTTCCAGCTATATCTTGAATGCCTGGATTTGGCTGGGAATATGCGTTTTACACTTCTTCACAGAAAGGGTTTAGAAACTCCTGCAAACACACATCAGTTTAACTCCGTAAGTTGAATGCACACATTGAAGACCGTTCTGTTAGGTAGCTCCGTTTTGGTTTTAGAAGCAGATATTTCTCAATACCGCGTTTGTTCCAATTCACCCGGGTATAACGAAACCCAGCTCCTGAAAGAACCGTGCTTCTCACTCTCTGATTCTGAAGGCGGATTCAACTCCCTTAGCTGAGCGAACAGTTTGCAAGATACGTTCTTTTTGTGTTTTAGACGGAGATTTCCTGCTATTTCTTGAATGCCTGCATTTGGCTGGGAAAATGCGTTTTCCACTTCTTCACAGAAAGGGTTTAGAAACTCCTGCAAACACACATCAGTTTAACTACGTAAGTTGAATGCACACATTGAAGACCGTTCTGTTAGGTAGCTCCGTTTTAATTTTAGAAGCAGATATTTCTCAATATTGGGTTTGTACCCATTCACCCGGGTATGACGAAACACAGCTCCTGGAAGAACCGTGCTTCTCACTCTCTTATTCTGAAGGCGGATTCAACTCCCTTAGCTGAGCGAACACCCAGCAGAGCAGTTTACAAGATACGTCCTTTTTGTATTTTAGACGGAGATTTCCAGCTATTTCTTGAATGCCTGCATTTGGTTGGGAAAATGCGTTTTCCACTTCTTCACAGAAAGGGTTTAGAAACTCCTGCAAACACACATCAGTTTGACTCCGTAAGTTGAATGCATACGTTGAAGACCGTTCTGTTAGGTAGCTCCGTTTTGGTGTTAGAAGCAGATATTTCTCAATATTGCGTTTGCACCAATTCACCCGGGTATAACGAAACACAGCTCCTGGAAGAACCGTGCTTCTCACTCTCTGATTCTGAAGGCGGATTCAACTCCCTTGGTTGAGCGAACACCCAGCAGAGCAGTTTACAAGATACGTTCTTTTTGTATTTTAGACGGAGATTTCCAGCTATTTCTTGAATGCCTGCATTTGGCTGGGAAAATGCGTTTTCCACTTCTTCACAGAAAGGGTTTAGAAACTCCTGCAAACACACATCAGTTTAACTCCGTAAGTTGAATGCATACATTGAACGCCGTTCTGTTATGTAGCTCCGTTTTGGTTTTAGAAGCAGATATTTCTCAATATTGCGTTTGCAACCATTCACCCGGGTATAACGAAACACAGCTCCTGGAAGAACCGTGCTTCTCACTCTCTGATTCTGAAGGCGGATTCAACTCCCTTAGCTGAGCGAACACTCAGCAGAGCAGTTTGCAAGATACGTTTTTTTTGTGTTTTAGACGGAGATTTCCAGCTATTTCTTGAATGCCTGGATTTGGCTGGGAAAATGCGTTTTCCACTTCTTCACAGAAAGGGTTTAGAAACTCCTGCAAACACACATCAGTTTAACTCCGTAAGTTGAATGCACACATTGAAGACCGTTCTCTTAGGTAGCTCCGTTTTGGTTTTAGAAGCAGATATTTCTCAATACAGCGTTTGTTCCAATGCACCCGGGTATAACGAAATTCAGCTCCAGGAAGAAACGTGCTTCTCACTCTCTGATTCTGAAGGCGGATTCAACTCCCTTAGCTGAGCGAACACCCAGCAGAGCAGTTTGCAAGATACGTTCTTTTTATGTTTTAGAGGGAGATTTCCAGCTATTTCTTGAATGCCTGGATTTGGCTGGGAAAATGCGTTTTCCACTTCTTCACAGAAAGGGTTTAGAAACTCCTGCAAACACACATCAGTTTAACTCCGTAAGTTGAATGCACACATTGAAGGCCGTTCTGTTAGGCAGCTCCGTTTTGGTTTTAGAAGCAGATATTTCTCAATACCGCGTTTGTTCCAATTCACTTGGGTATAACGAAACACAGCTCCTGGAAGAACCGTGCTTCTCACTCTCTGACTCTGAAGGCGGATTCAACTCCCTTAGATGAGCGAACACCCAGCCGAGCAGTTTGCAAGATACGTCGTTCTTTTTGTATTTTAGACGGAGATTTCCAACTATATCTTGAATGCCTGGATTTGGCTGGGAATATGCGTTTTCCACTTCTTCACAGAAAGGGTTTAGAAACTCCTGCAAAAACACATCAGTTTAACTCCGTAAGTTGAATGCACACATTGAAGACCGTTCTGTTAGGTAGCTCCGTTTTGGTTTTAGAAGCAAATATTTCTCGATACTGCGTTTGTTCCAATTCACCCGGGTATAACGAAACACAGCTCCTGGAAGAACCGTGCTTCTCACTCTCTGATTCTGAAGGCGGATTCAACTCCCTTAGCTGAGCGAACACCCAGCAGAGCAGTTTGCAAGATACGTTCTTTTTGTGTTTTAGTCGGAGATTTCCAGCTATTTCTTGAATGCCTGGATTTGGCTGGGAAAATGCGTTTTCCACTTCTTCACAGAAAGGGTTTAGAAACTCCTGCAAACAACATCAGTTTAACTCCGTAAGTTGAATGGACACATTGAAGACCGTTCTGTTAGGTAGCTCCGTTTTGGTTTTAGAAGCAGATATTTCTCAATATCGCGTTTGTTTCAATGCACTCGGGTATAACGAAACCCAGCTCCTGGAAGAACCGTGCTTCTCACTCTCTGATTCTGAAGGCGGATTCAACTCCCTTAGATGACCCAACACCCAGCAGAGCAGTTTGCAAGATACGTTCTTTTTGTGTTTTAGACGGAGATTTCCAGCTATTTCTTGAATGCCTGGATTTGGCTGGGAAAATGCGTTTTCCACTTCTTCACAGAAAGGGTTTAGAAACTCCTGCAAACACACATCAGTTTAACTCCGTGAGTTGAATGCACACATTGAAGACCGTTCTGTTAGGTAGCTCCGTTTTCGTTTTAGAAGCAGATATTTCTCAATATCTCGTTTGTTCCAATGCACTCGGGTATAACAAAACCCAGCTCCTGGAAGAACCGTGCTTCTCACTCTCTGATGCTGAAGGCGGATTCAACTCCCTTAGCTGACAGAACACCCAGCAGAGCAGTTTGCAAGATACGTTCTTTTTGTGTTTTAGACGGAGATTTCCAGCTATTTCTTGAATGCCTGGATTTGGCTGGGAAAATGGGTTTTCCACTTCTTCACAGAAAGGGTTTAGAAACTCCTGGAAACACACATCAGTTTACCTCCGTAAGTTTAATGCACACATTGAAGACCGTTCTGTTAGGTAGCTCCGTTTTGGTTTTAGAAGCAGATATCTCTCAATACCGCGTTTGTTCCAATTCACCCGGGTATAACGAAACCCAGCTCCTGGAAGAACCGTGCTTCTCACTCTCTGATTCTGAAGGCGGATTCAACTCCCTTAGCTGAGCGAACACCCAGCAGAGCAGTTTGCAAGATACGTTCTTTTTGTGTTTTAGACGGAGATTTCCAGCTATTTCTTGAATACCTGGAATTGGCTGGGAAAATGCGTTTTCCACTTCTTCACAGAAAGGGTTTAGAAACTCCTGCAAACACACATCAGTTTACCTCCGAAAGTTGAATGCACACATTGAAGACCGTTCTGTTAGGTAGCTCCGTTTTGGTTTTAGAAGAAGATATTTCTCAATACCCCGTTTGTTCCAATTCACCCGGGTATAACGAAACCAAGCTCCTGAAAGAACCGTGCTTCTCACTCTCTGATTCTGAAGGCGGATTCAACTCCCTTAGCTGAGCGAACAGTTTGCAAGATACGTTCTTTTTGTGTTTTAGACGGAGATTTCCTGCTATTTCTTGAATGCCTGCATTTGGCTGGGAAAATGCGTTTTCCACTTCTTCACAGAAAGGGTTTAGAAACTCCTGCAAACACACATCAGTTTAACTACGTAAGTTGAATGCACACATTGAAGACCGTTCTGTTAGGTAGCTCCGTTTTGGTTTTAGAAGCAGATATTTCTCAATATTGGGTTTGTACCCATTCACCCGGGTATAACGAAACACAGCTCCTGGAAGAACCGTGCTTCTCACTCTCTTATTCTGAAGGCGGATTCAACTCCCTTAGCTGAGCGAACACCCAGCAGAGCAGTTTACAAGATACGTCCTTTTTGTATTTTAGACGGAGATTTCCAGCTATTTCTTGAATGCCTGCATTTGGTTGGGAAAATGCGTTTTCCACTTCTTCACAGAAAGGGTTTAGAAACTCCTGCAAACACACATCAGTTTGACTCCGTAAGTTGAATGCATACGTTGAAGACCGTTCTGTTAGGTAGCTCCGTTTTGGTGTTAGAAGCAGATATTTCTCAATACCGCGTTTGCACCAATTCACCCGGGTATAACGAAACACAGCTCCTGGAAGAACCGTGCTTCTCACTGATTCTGAAGGCGGATTCAACTCCCTTGGCTTAGCGAACACCCAGCAGAGCAGTTTACAAGATACGTTGTTTTTGTATTTTAGACGGAGATTTCCAGCTATTTCTTGAATGCCTGCATTTGGCTGGGAAAATGCGTTTTCCACTTCTTCACAGAAAGGGTTTAGAAACTCCTGCAAACACACATCAGTTTATCTCCGTAAGTTGAATGCATACATTGAACGCCGTTCTGTTATGTAGCTTCGTTTTGGTTTTAGAAGCAGATATTTCTCAATATTGCGTTTGCAACCATTCACCCGGGTATAACGAAACACAGCTCCTGGAAGAACCGTGCTTCTCACTCTCTGATTCTGAAGGCGGATTCAACTCCCTTAGCTGAGCGAACACTCAGCAGAGCAGTTTGCAAGATAAGTTTTTTTTGTGTTTTAGACGAAGATTTCCTGCTATTTATTGAAGCCTGCATTTGGCTGGGAAAATGCGGTTTCCACTACTTCACAGAAAGGGTTTAGAAACTCCTGCAAACACACATCAGTTTAACTCCGTAAGTTGAATGCACACATTGAAGACCGTTCTCTTAGGTAGCTCCGTTTTGGTTTTAGAAGCAGATATTTCTCAATACAGCGTTTGTTCCAATGCACCCGGGTATAACGAAATTCAGCTCCTGGAAGAAACGTGCTTCTCACTCTCTGATTCTGAAGGCGGATTCAACTCCCTTAGCTGAGCGAACACCCAGCAGAGCAGTTTGCAAGATACGTTCTTTTTATGTTTTAGACGGAGATTTCCAGCTATTTCTTGAATGCCTGGATTTGGCTGGGAAAATGCATTTTCCACTTCTTCACAGAAAGGGTTTAGAAACTCCTGCAAACACACATCAGTTTAACTCCGTAAGTTGAATGCACACATTGAAGACCGTTCTGTTAGGTAGCTCCGTTTTGGTTTTAGAAGCAGATATTTCTCAATACCGCGTTTGTTTTAATGCACCTGGGTATAACGAAACCCAGCTCCTGGAAGAACCGTGATTCTCACTCTCTTATTCTGAAGGCGGATTCAACTCCCTTAGCTGAGCGAACACCAAGCAGAGCAGTTTGCAAGATACGTTCTTTTTGTGTTTTAGTTGGAGATTTCCAGATATTTCTTGAATGACTGCATTTGGCTGGGAAAATGCGTTTTCCACTTCTTCACAGAAAGGGTTTAGAAACTTCTGCAAACACACATCAGTTTAACTCCGTAAGTTGAATGCACACATTGAAGATCGTTCTGTTAGGTAGCTCCGTTTTGGTTTTAGATGCAGATATTTCTCAATACCGCGTTTGTTCCAATTCACCCGGGTATAAGGAAACCCAGCTCCTGGAAGAACCGTGCTTCTCACTCTCTTATTCTGAAGGCGGATTCAACTCCCTTAGCTGAGCGAACACCCAGGAGAGCAGTTTGCAAGATACGTTCTTTTTGTGTTTTAGACGGAGATTTCCAGCTATTTCTTGAATGCCTGGATTTGGCTGGGAAAATGCGTTTTCCACTTCTTCACAGAAAGGGTTTAGAAACTCCTGCAAACACACATCAGTTTAACTCCGTAAGTTGAATGCCCACATTTAAGACCGTTCTGTTAGGTAGCTCCGTTTTGGTTTTAGAAGCAGATATTTCTCAATACCGCGTTTGTTCCAATTCACCCGGGTATAAAGAAACCCAGCTCCTGGAAGATCCGTGCTTCTTACTCACTGATTCTGAAGGCGGATTCAACTCCCTTAGCTGAGCGAACACCCAGCAGAGCAGTTTGCATGATACCTTCTTTTTGTATTTTAGACGGAGATTTCCAGCTATATCTTGAATGCCTGGATTTGGCTGGGAAAATGCGTTTTCCACTTCTTCACAGAAAGGGTTTAGAAACTCCTGCAAACACACATCAGTTTAACTCCGTAAGTTGAATGCACACATTGAAGACCGTTCTGTTAGGTAGCTCCGTTTTGGTTTTAGAAGCAGATATTTCTCAATACCGCGTTTGTTTCAATTCACCCGATTATAACGAAACCAAGCTCCTGGAAGAACCGTGCTTCTCACTCTCTGATTCTGAAGGCGGATTCAACTCACTTAGCTGAGCGAACACCCAGCAGAGCAGTTTGCAAGATACGTTCTTTTTGTGTTTTAGACGGAGATTTCCAGCTATTTCTTGAATGCCTGGATTTGGCTGGGAAGATGCGTTTTCCACTTCTTCACAGAAAGGGTTTAGAAACTCCTGCAAACAACATCAGTTTAACTCCGTAAGTTGAATGGACACATTGAAGACCGTTCTGTTAGGTAGCTCCGTTTTGGTTCTAGAAGCAGATATTTCTCAATACCGCGTTTGTTCCAATGCACCCGGGTATAACGAAACCCAGCTCCTGGAAGAACCGTGCTTCTCACTCTCTTATTCTGAAGGCGGATTCAACTCCCTTAGCTGAGCGAACACCCAGCAGAGGAGTTTGCAAGATACGTTCTTTTTGTGTTTTAGACGGAGATTCCCAGCTATTTCTTGAATGCCTGGATTTGGCTGGGAAAATGCGTTTTCCACTTCTTCACAGAAAGAATTTAGAAACTCCTGCAAACACACATCAGTTTAACTCCGTAAGTTGAATGCACACATTGAAGACCGTTCTGTTAGGTAGCTCCGTTTTGGTTTTAGAAGCAGATATTTCTCGATACTTCGTTTGTTCCAATTAACCCGGGTATAACGAAACCCATCTCCTGGAAGAACCGTGCTTCTCACTCTCTGATTCTGAAGGCGGATTCAACTCCCTTAGCTGAGCGAACACCCAGCAGAGCAGTTTGCAAGATACGTTCATTTTGTGTTTTAGACGGAGATTTCCAGCTATTTCTTGAATGCCTGGATTTGGCTGGGAAAATGCGTTTTCCACTTCTTCACAGAAAGGGTTTGGAAACTCCTGCAAACAACATCAGTTTAACTCCGTAAGTTGAATGGAAACATTGAAGACCGTTCTGTTAGGTAGCTCCGTTTTGGTTTTAGAAGCAGATATTTCTCAATACCGCGTTTGTTCCAATGCACCCGGGTATAACGAAACCCAGCTCCTTGAAGAACCGTGCTTCTCACTCTCTGATTCTGAAGGCGGATTCAACTCCCTTAGCTGAGCGAACAGTTTGCAAGATACGTTCTTTTTGTGTTTTAGACGGAGATTTCCTGCTATTTCTTGAATGCCTGCATTTGGCTGGGAAAATGCGTTTTCCACTTCTTCACAGAAAGGGTTTAGAAACTCCTGCAAACACACATCAGTTTAACTACGTAAGTTGAATGCACACATTGAAGACCGTTCTTTTAGGTAGCTCGGTTTTGGTTTTAGAAGCAGATATTTCTCAGTATTGGGTTTGTACCCATTCACCCGGGTATAACGAAACACAGCTCCTGGAAGAACCGTGCTTCTCACTCTCTTATTCTGAAGGCGGATTCAACTCCCTTAGCTGAGCGAACACCCAGCAGGGCAGTTTACAAGATACGTTCTTTTTGTATTTTAGACGGAGATTTCCAGCTATTTCTTGAATGCCTGCATTTGGCTTGGAAAATGTGTTTTCCACTACTTCACAGAAAGGCTTTAGAAACTCCTGCAAACACACATCAGTTTAACTCCGTAAGTTGAATGCATACGTTGAAGACCGTTCTGTTAGGTAGCTCGGTTTTGGTTTTAGAAGCAGATATTTCTCAATATTGCGTTTGCACCAATTCACCCAGGTATAACGAAACACAGCTCCTGGAAGAACCGTGCTTCTCACTCTCTGATTCTGAAGGCGGATTCAACTCCCTTGGCTGAGCGAACACCCAGCAGAGCAGTTTACAAGATACGTTCTCTTTGTATTTTAGATGGAGATTTCCAGCGATTTCTTGAATGCCTGCATTTGGCTGGGAAAATGCGTTTTCCACTTCTTCACAGAAAGGGTTTAGAAACTCCTGCAAACACACATCAGTTTAACTCCGTAAGTTGAATGCATACATTGAACGCCGTTCTGTTATGTAGCTCCGTTTTGGTTTTAGAAGCAGATATTTCTCAATATTGCGTTTGCAACCATTCACCCGGGTATAACGAAACACAGCTCCTGGAAGAACCGTGCTTCTCACTCTCTGATTCTGAAGGCGGATTCAACTCCCTTAGCTGAGCGAACACTCAGCAGAGCAGTTTGCAAGATACGTTTTTTTTGTGTTTTAGACGGAGATTTCCAGCTATTTCTTGAATGCCTGGATTTGGCTGGGAAAATGCGTTTTCCACTTCTTCACAGAAAGGGTTTAGAAACTCCTGCAAACACACATCAGTTTAACTCCGTAAGTTGAATGCACACATTGAAGACCGTTCTCTTAGGTAGCTCCGTTTTGGTTTTAGAAGCAGATATTTCTCAATACAGCGTTTGTTCCAATGCACCCGGGTATAACGAAATTCAGCTCCTGGAAGAAACGTGCTTCTCACTCTCTGATTCTGAAGGCGGATTCAACTCCCTTAGCTGAGCGAACACCCAGCAGAGCAGTTTGCAAGATACGTTCTTTTTATGTTTTAGAGGGAGATTTCCAGCTATTTCTTGAATGCCTGGATTTGGCTGGGAAAATGCGTTTTCCACTTCTTCACAGAAAGGGTTTAGAAACTCCTGCAAACACACATCAGTTTAACTCCGTAAGTTGAATGCACACATTGAAGGCCGTTCTGTTAGGCAGCTCCGTTTTGGTTTTAGAAGCAGATATTTCTCAATACCGCGTTTGTTCCAATTCACTTGGGTATAACGAAACACAGCTCCTGGAAGAACCGTGCTTCTCACTCTCTGACTCTGAAGGCGGATTCAACTCCCTTAGATGAGCGAACACCCAGCCGAGCAGTTTGCAAGATACGTCGTTCTTTTTGTATTTTAGACGGAGATTTCCAACTATATCTTGAATGCCTGGATTTGGCTGGGAATATGCGTTTTCCACTTCTTCACAGAAAGGGTTTAGAAACTCCTGCAAAAACACATCAGTTTAACTCCGTAAGTTGAATGCACACATTGAAGACCGTTCTGTTAGGTAGCTCCGTTTTGGTTTTAGAAGCAAATATTTCTCGATACTGCGTTTGTTCCAATTCACCCGGGTATAACGAAACACAGCTCCTGGAAGAACCGTGCTTCTCACTTTCTGATTCTGAAGGCGGATTCAACTCCCTTAGCTGAGCGAACACCCAGCAGAGCAGTTTGCAAGATACGTTCTTTTTGTGTTTTAGTCGGAGATTTCCAGCTATTTCTTGAATGCCTGGATTTGGCTGGGAAAATGCGTTTTCCACTTCTTCACAGAAAGGGTTTAGAAACTCCTGCAAACAACATCAGTTTAACTCCGTAAGTTGAATGGACACATTGAAGACCGTTCTGTTAGGTAGCTCCGTTTTGGTTTTAGAAGCAGATATTTCTCAATATCGCGTTTGTTTCAATGCACTCGGGTATAACGAAACCCAGCTCCTGGAAGAACCGTGCTTCTCACTCTCTGATTCTGAAGGCGGATTCAACTCCCTTAGATGACCCAACACCCAGCAGAGCAGTTTGCAAGATACGTTCTTTTTGTGTTTTAGACGGAGATTTCCAGCTATTTCTTGAATGCCTGGATTTGGCTGGGAAAATGCGTTTTCCACTTCTTCACAGAAAGGGTTTAGAAACTCCTGCAAACACACATCAGTTTAACTCCGTGAGTTGAATGCACACATTGAAGACCGTTCTGTTAGGTAGCTCCGTTTTCGTTTTAGAAGCAGATATTTCTCAATATCTCGTTTGTTCCAATGCACTCGGGTATAACAAAACCCAGCTCCTGGAAGAACCGTGCTTCTCACTCTCTGATGCTGAAGGCGGATTCAACTCCCTTAGCTGACAGAACACCCAGCAGAGCAGTTTGCAAGATACGTTCTTTTTGTGTTTTAGACGGAGATTTCCAGCTATTTCTTGAATGCCTGGATTTGGCTGGGAAAATGGGTTTTCCACTTCTTCACAGAAAGGGTTTAGAAACTCCTGGAAACACACATCAGTTTACCTCCGTAAGTTTAATGCACACATTGAAGACCGTTCTGTTAGGTAGCTCCGTTTTGGTTTTAGAAGCAGATATCTCTCAATACCGCGTTTGTTCCAATTCACCCGGGTATAACGAAACCCAGCTCCTGGAAGAACCGTGCTTCTCACTCTCTGATTCTGAAGGCGGATTCAACTCCCTTAGCTGAGCGAACACCCAGCAGAGCAGTTTGCAAGATACGTTCTTTTTGTGTTTTAGACGGAGATTTCCAGCTATTTCTTGAATACCTGGAATTGGCTGGGAAAATGCGTTTTCCACTTCTTCACAGAAAGGGTTTAGAAACTCCTGCAAACACACATCAGTTTACCTCCGAAAGTTGAATGCACACATTGAAGACCGTTCTGTTAGGTAGCTCCGTTTTGGTTTTAGAAGAAGATATTTCTCAATACCCCGTTTGTTCCAATTCACCCGGGTATAACGAAACCAAGCTCCTGAAAGAACCGTGCTTCTCACTCTCTGATTCTGAAGGCGGATTCAACTCCCTTAGCTGAGCGAACAGTTTGCAAGATACGTTCTTTTTGTGTTTTAGACGGAGATTTCCTGCTATTTCTTGAATGCCTGCATTTGGCTGGGAAAATGCGTTTTCCACTTCTTCACAGAAAGGGTTTAGAAACTCCTGCAAACACACATCAGTTTAACTACGTAAGTTGAATGCACACATTGAAGACCGTTCTGTTAGGTAGCTCCGTTTTGGTTTTAGAAGCAGATATTTCTCAATATTGGGTTTGTACCCATTCACCCGGGTATAACGAAACACAGCTCCTGGAAGAACCGTGCTTCTCACTCTCTTATTCTGAAGGCGGATTCAACTCCCTTAGCTGAGCGAACACCCAGCAGAGCAGTTTACAAGATACGTCCTTTTTGTATTTTAGACGGAGATTTCCAGCTATTTCTTGAATGCCTGCATTTGGTTGGGAAAATGCGTTTTCCACTTCTTCACAGAAAGGGTTTAGAAACTCCTGCAAACACACATCAGTTTGACTCCGTAAGTTGAATGCATACGTTGAAGACCGTTCTGTTAGGTAGCTCCGTTTTGGTGTTAGAAGCAGATATTTCTCAATATCGCGTTTGCACCAATTCACCCGGGTATAACGAAACACAGCTCCTGGAAGAACCGTGCTTCTCACTGATTCTGAAGGCGGATTCAACTCCCTTGGCTTAGCGAACACCCAGCAGAGCAGTTTACAAGATACGTTGTTTTTGTATTTTAGACGGAGATTTCCAGCTATTTCTTGAATGCCTGCATTTGGCTGGGAAAATGCGTTTTCCACTTCTTCACAGAAAGGGTTTAGAAACTCCTGCAAACACACATCAGTTTATCTCCGTAAGTTGAATGCATACATTGAACGCCGTTCTGTTATGTAGCTTCGTTTTGGTTTTAGAAGCAGATATTTCTCAATATTGCGTTTGCAACCATTCACCCGGGTATAACGAAACACAGCTCCTGGAAGAACCGTGCTTCTCACTCTCTGATTCTGAAGGCGGATTCAACTCCCTTAGCTGAGCGAACACTCAGCAGAGCAGTTTGCAAGATAAGTTTTTTTTGTGTTTTAGACGAAGATTTCCTGCTATTTATTGAAGCCTGCATTTGGCTGGGAAAATGCGGTTTCCACTACTTCACAGAAAGGGTTTAGAAACTCCTGCAAACACACATCAGTTTAACTCCGTAAGTTGAATGCACACATTGAAGACCGTTCTCTTAGGTAGCTCCGTTTTGGTTTTAGAAGCAGATATTTCTCAATACAGCGTTTGTTCCAATGCACCCGGGTATAACGAAATTCAGCTCCTGGAAGAAACGTGCTTCTCACTCTCTGATTCTGAAGGCGGATTCAACTCCCTTAGCTGAGCGAACACCCAGCAGAGCAGTTTGCAAGATACGTTCTTTTTATGTTTTAGACGGAGATTTCCAGCTATTTCTTGAATGCCTGGATTTGGCTGGGAAAATGCATTTTCCACTTCTTCACAGAAAGGGTTTAGAAACTCCTGCAAACACACATCAGTTTAACTCCGTAAGTTGAATGCACACATTGAAGACCGTTCTGTTAGGTAGCTCCGTTTTGGTTTTAGAAGCAGATATTTCTCAATACCGCGTTTGTTTTAATGCACCTGGGTATAACGAAACCCAGCTCCTGGAAGAACCGTGATTCTCACTCTCTTATTCTGAAGGCGGATTCAACTCCCTTAGCTGAGCGAACACCAAGCAGAGCAGTTTGCAAGATACGTTCTTTTTGTGTTTTAGTTGGAGATTTCCAGATATTTCTTGAATGACTGCATTTGGCTGGGAAAATGCGTTTTCCACTTCTTCACAGAAAGGGTTTAGAAACTTCTGCAAACACACATCAGTTTAACTCCGTAAGTTGAATGCACACATTGAAGATCGTTCTGTTAGGTAGCTCCGTTTTGGTTTTAGATGCAGATATTTCTCAATACCGCGTTTGTTCCAATTCACCCGGGTATAAGGAAACCCAGCTCCTGGAAGAACCGTGCTTCTCACTCTCTTATTCTGAAGGCGGATTCAACTCCCTTAGCTGAGCGAACACCCAGGAGAGCAGTTTGCAAGATACGTTCTTTTTGTGTTTTAGACGGAGATTTCCAGCTATTTCTTGAATGCCTGGATTTGGCTGGGAAAATGCGTTTTCCACTTCTTCACAGAAAGGGTTTAGAAACTCCTGCAAACACACATCAGTTTAACTCCGTAAGTTGAATGCCCACATTTAAGACCGTTCTGTTAGGTAGCTCCGTTTTGGTTTTAGAAGCAGATATTTCTCAATACCGCGTTTGTTCCAATTCACCCGGGTATAAAGAAACCCAGCTCCTGGAAGATCCGTGCTTCTTACTCACTGATTCTGAAGGCGGATTCAACTCCCTTAGCTGAGCGAACACCCAGCAGAGCAGTTTGCATGATACCTTCTTTTTGTATTTTAGACGGAGATTTCCAGCTATATCTTGAATGCCTGGATTTGGCTGGGAAAATGCGTTTTCCACTTCTTCACAGAAAGGGTTTAGAAACTCCTGCAAACACACATCAGTTTAACTCCGTAAGTTGAATGCACACATTGAAGACCGTTCTGTTAGGTAGCTCCGTTTTGGTTTTAGAAGCAGATATTTCTCAATACCGCGTTTGTTTCAATTCACCCGATTATAACGAAACCAAGCTCCTGGAAGAACCGTGCTTCTCACTCTCTGATTCTGAAGGCGGATTCAACTCACTTAGCTGAGCGAACACCCAGCAGAGCAGTTTGCAAGATACGTTCTTTTTGTGTTTTAGACGGAGATTTCCAGCTATTTCTTGAATGCCTGGATTTGGCTGGGAAGATGCGTTTTCCACTTCTTCACAGAAAGGGTTTAGAAACTCCTGCAAACAACATCAGTTTAACTCCGTAAGTTGAATGGACACATTGAAGACCGTTCTGTTAGGTAGCTCCGTTTTGGTTCTAGAAGCAGATATTTCTCAATACCGCGTTTGTTCCAATGCACCCGGGTATAACGAAACCCAGCTCCTGGAAGAACCGTGCTTCTCACTCTATTATTCTGAAGGCGGATTCAACTCCCTTAGCTGAGCGAACACCCAGCAGAGGAGTTTGCAAGATACGTTCTTTTTGTGTTTTAGACGGAGATTCCCAGCTATTTCTTGAATGCCTGGATTTGGCTGGGAAAATGCGTTTTCCACTTCTTCACAGAAAGAATTTAGAAACTCCTGCAAACACACATCAGTTTAACTCCGTAAGTTGAATGCACACATTGAAGACCGTTCTGTTAGGTAGCTCCGTTTTGGTTTTAGAAGCAGATATTTCTCGATACTTCGTTTGTTCCAATTAACCCGGGTATAACGAAACCCATCTCCTGGAAGAACCGTGCTTCTCACTCTCTGATTCTGAAGGCGGATTCAACTCCCTTAGCTGAGCGAACACCCAGCAGAGCAGTTTGCAAGATACGTTCATTTTGTGTTTTAGACGGAGATTTCCAGCTATTTCTTGAATGCCTGGATTTGGCTGGGAAAATGCGTTTTCCACTTCTTCACAGAAAGGGTTTGGAAACTCCTGCAAACAACATCAGTTTAACTCCGTAAGTTGAATGGAAACATTGAAGACCGTTCTGTTAGGTAGCTCCGTTTTGGTTTTAGAAGCAGATATTTCTCAATACCGCGTTTGTTCCAATGCACCCGGGTATAACGAAACCCAGCTCCTTGAAGAACCGTGCTTCTCACTCTCTGATTCTGAAGGCGGATTCAACTCCCTTAGCTGAGCGAACAGTTTGCAAGATACGTTCTTTTTGTGTTTTAGACGGAGATTTCCTGCGATTTCTTGAATGCCTGCATTTGGCTGGGAAAATGCGTTTTCCACTTCTTCACAGAAAGGGTTTAGAAACTCCTGCAAACACACATCAGTTTAACTCCGTAAGTTGAATGCACACATTGAAGACCGTTCTGTTAGGTAGCTCCGTTTTCGTTTTAGAAGCAGATATTTCTCAATATCGCGTTTGTTCCAAGTCACTCGGGTATAACGAAACCCAGCTCCTGGAAGAACCGTGCTTCTCACTCTCTGATTCTGAAGGCGGATTCAACTCCCTTAGCTGAGCGAACACCCAGCAGATCAGTTTGCAAGATAGGTTCTTTTTGTGTTTTAGACGGAGATTTTCAGCTATTTCTTGAATGCCTGGTTTTGGCTGGGAAAATGCGTTTTCCACTTCTTCACAGAAAGGGTTTAGAAACTCCTGCAAACGCACATCAGTTTAACTCCGTAAGTTGAATGCACACATTGAAGACCGTTCTGTTAGGTAGCTCCGTTTTGGTTTTAGAAGCAGATATATCTCAATACCCCGTTTGTTCCAATGCACCCGGGTATAACGAAACCCAGCTCCTGGAAGAACCGTGCTTCTCACTCTCTGATTCTGAAGGCAGATTCAACTCCCTTACCTGAGCGAACACCCAGCAGAGCAGTTTGCAAGATACGTTCTTTTTGTGTTTTAAACGGAGATTTCCAGCTATTTCTTGAATGCCTGGATTTGGCTGGGAAAATGCGTTTTCCACTTCTTCACAGAAAAGGTTTAGAAACTCCTGCAAACACACATTAGTTTAACTCCGTAAGTTGAATGCACACATTGAAGACCGTTCTGTTAGGTAGCTCCGTTTTGGTTTTAGAAGCAGATATTTCTCAATACCGCGTTTGTTCCAATTCACCCGGGTATAACGAAACCCAGCTCCTGGAAGAACCGTGCTTCTCACTCTCTGATTCTGAAGGCGGATTCAACTCCCTTAGCTGAGCGAACAGTTTGCAAGATACGTTCTTTTTGTGTTTTAGACGGAGATTTCCTGCTATTTCTTGAATGCCTGCATTTGGCTGGGAAAATGCGTTTTCCACTTCTTCACAGAAAGGGTTTAGAAACTCCTGCAAACACACATCAGTTTAACTACGTAAGTTGAATGCACACATTGAAGACCGTTCTGTTAGGTAGCTCCGTTTTGGTTTTAGAAGCAGATATTTCTCAATATTGGGTTTGTACCCATTCACCCGGGTATAACGAAACACAGCTCCTGGAAGAACCGTGCTTCTCACTCTCTTATTCTGAAGGCGGATTCAACTCCCTTAGCTGAGCGAACACCCAGCAGGGCAATTTACAAGATACGTTCTTTTTGTATTTTAGACGGAGATTTCCAGCTATTTCTTGAATGCCTGCATTTGGCTTGGAAAATGCGTTTTCCACTTCTTCACAGAAAGGGTTTAGAAACTCCTGCAAACACACATCAGTTTACCTCCGTAAGTTGAATGCACACATTGAAGACCGTTCTGTTAGGTAGCTCCGTTTTCGTTTTAGAAGCAGATATTTCTCAATATCGCGTTTGTTCCAATGCACTCGGGTATAACGAAACCCAGCTCCTGGAAGAACCGTGCTTCTCACTCTCTGATGCTGAAGGCCGATTCAACTCCCTTAGCTGACCGAACAGCCAGCAGAGCAGTTTGCACGATACGTTCTTTTTGTGTTTTAGACGGAGATTTCCAGCTATTTCTTGAATGCCTGGATTTGGCTGGGAAAATGCGTTTTCCACTTCTTCACAGAAAGGGTTTAGAAACTCCTGCAAACACACATCAGTTTAACTCCGTACGTTGAATGCACACATTGAAGACCGTTCTGTTAGGTAGCTCCGTTTTGGTTTTTGAAGCAGATATTTCTCTATACCGCGTTTGTTCCAATGAACCCGGGTATAACGAAACCCAGCTCCTGGAAGAACCGTGGTTCTCACTCTCTGATTCTGAAGGCGGATTCAACTCACTTAGCTGAGCGAACACCCAGCAGAGCAGTTTGCAAGATACGTTCTTTTTGTGTTTTAGACGGAGATTTCCAGCTATTTCTTGAATGCCTGGATTTGGCTGGGAAGATGCGTTTTCCACTTCTTCACAGAAAGGGTTTAGAAACTCCTGCAAACAACATCAGTTTAACTCCGTAAGTTGAATGGACACATTGAAGAGTGTTCTGTTAGGTACCTCCGTTTTGGTTCTAGAAGCAGATATTTCTCAATACCGCGTTTGTTCCAATGCACCCGGGTATAACGAAACCCAGCTCCTGGAAGAACCGTGCTTCTCACTCTCTGATTCTGAAGGCGGATTCAACTCCCTTAGCTGAGCGAACACCCAGCAGAGGAGTTTGCAAGATACGTTCTTTTTGTGTTTTAGACGGAGATTTCCAGCTATTTCTTGAATGCCTGGATTTGGCTGGGAAAATGCGTTTTCCACTTCTTCACAGAAAGAATTTAGAAACTCCTGCAAACACACATCAGTTTAACTCCGTAAGTTGAATGCACACATTGAAGACCGTTCTGTTAGGTAGCTCCGTATTGGTTTTAGAAGCAGATATTTCTCGATACTTCGTTTGTTCCAATTAACCCGGGTATAACGAAACCCATCTCCTGGAAGAACCGTGCTTCTCACTCTCTGATTCTGAAGGCGGATTCAACTCCCTTAGCTGAGCGAACACCCAGCAGAGCAGTTTGCAAGATACGTTCATTTTTTGTTTTAGACGGAGATTTCCAGCTATTTCTTGAATGCCTGGATTTGGCTGGGAAAATGCGTTTTCCACTTCTTCACAGAAAGGGTTTAGAAACTCCTGCAAACAACATCAGTTTAACTCCGTAAGTTGAATGGAAACATTGAAGACCGTTCTGTTAGGTAGCTCCGTTTTGGTTTTAGAAGCAGATATTTCTCAATACCGCGTTTGTTCCAATGCACTCGGGTATAACGAAACCCAGCTCCTGGAAGAACCGTGCTTCTCACTCTCTGATTCTGAAGGCGGATTCAACTCCCTTACCTGAGCGAACACCCAGCAGAGCAGTTTGCAAGATACGTTCTTTTTGTGTTTTAGACGGAGATTTCCAGCTATTTCTTGAATGCCTGGATTTGGCTGGGAAAATGCGTTTTCCACTTCTTCACAGAAAGGGTTTAGAAACTCCTGCAAACACACATCAGTTTAACTCCGTAAGTGGAATGCACACATTGAAGACCGTTCTGTTAGGTAGCTCCGTTTTGGTTTTAGAAGCAGATATTTCTCAATACCGCGTTTGTTCCAATGCACCCGGGTATAACGAAACCCAGCTCCTGGAAGAACCGTGCTTCTCACTCTCTGATTCTGAAGGCGGATTCAACTCCCTTAGCTGAGCGAACACCCAGCAGAGCAGTTTGCAAGATACGTTCTTTTTGTATTTTAGAGGGAGATTTCCAGCTATATCTTGAATGCCTGGATTTGGCTGGGAATATGGGTTTTACACTTCTTCACAGAAAGGGTTTAGAAACTCCTGCAAACACACATCAGTTTAACTTCGTAAGTTGAATGCACACATTGAAGACCGTTCTGTTAGGTAGCTCCGTTTTGGTTTTAGAAGCAGATATTTCTCAATACTGCGTTTGTTCCAATTCACCCGGGTATAAAGAAACCCAGCTCCTGGAAGAACCGTGCTTCTCACTCTCTGATTCTGAAGGCGGATTCAACTCCCTTAGCTGAGCGAACACCCAGCAGAGCAGTTTGCAAGATACGTGCTTTTTGTGTTTTAGACGGAGATTTCCAGCTATTTCTTGAATGCCTGGATTTGGCTGGGAAAATGCGTTTTCCACTTCTTCACAGAAAGGGTTTAGAAACTCCTGCAAACACACATCAGTTTAACTCCGTAAGTCGAATGCACACATTGAAGATCGTTCTGTTAGGTAGCTCCGTTTTGGTTTTAGAAGAAGATATTTCTCAATATTGGGTTTGTACCCATTCACCCGGGTATAACGAAACACAGCTCCTGGAAGAACCGTGCTTCTCACTCTCTGATTCTGGAGGCGGATTCAACTCCCTTAGCTGAGCGAACACCCAGCCGAGCAGTTTACAAGATACGTCCTTTTTGTATTTTAGACGGAGATTTCCAGCTATTTCTTGAATGCCTGCATTTGGTTGGGAAAATGCGTTTTCCACTTCTTCACAGAAAGGGTTTAGAAACTCCTGCAAACACACATCAGTTTGACTCCGTAAGTTGAATGCATACGTTGAAGACCGTTCTGTTAGGTAGCTCCGTTTTGGTGTTAGAAGCAGATATTTCTCAATATTGCGTTTGCACCAATTCACCCGGGTATAACGAAACACAGCTCCTGGAAGAACCGTGCTTCTCACTCTCTGATTCTGAAGGCGGATTCAACTCCCTTGGCTGAGCGAACACCCAGCAGAGCAGTTTACAAGATACGTTCTTTTTGTATTTTAGACGGAGATTTCCAGCTATTTCTTGAATGCCTGCATTTGGCTGGGAAAATGCGTTTTCCACTTTTTCACAGAAAGAATTTAGAAACTCCTGCAAACACACATCAGTTTAACTCCGTAAGTTGAATGCATACATTGAACGCCGTTCTGTTATGTAGCTCCGTTTTGGTTTTAGAAGCAGATATTTCTCAATATTGCGTTTGCAACCATTCACCCGAGTATAACGAAACACAGCTCCTGGAAGAACCGTGCTTCTCACTCTCTTATTCTGAAGGCGGATTCAACTCCCTTAGCTGAGCGAACACCCAGCAGAGCAGTTTGCAAGATACGTTTTTTTTGTGTTTTAGACGGAGATTTCCTGCTATTTATTGAAGCCTGCATTTGGCTGGGAAAATGCGGTTTCCACTACTTCACAGAAAGGGTTTAGAAACTCCTGCAAACACACATCAGTTTAACTCCGTAAGTTGAATGCACACATTGAAGACCGTTCTCTTAGGTAGCTCCGTTTTGGTTTTAGAAGCAGATATTTCTCAATACAGCGTTTGTTCCAATGCACCAGGGTATAACGAAATTCAGCTCCTGGAAGAAACGTGCTTCTCACTCTCTGATTCTGAAGGCGGATTCAACTCCCTTAGCTGAGCGAACACCCAGCAGAGCAGTTTGCAAGATACGTTCTTTTTATGTTTTAGACGGAGATTTCCAGCTATTTCTTGAATGCCTGGATTTGGCTGGGAAAATGCGTTTTCCACTTCTTCACAGAAAGGGTTTAGAAACTCCTGCAAACACACATCAGTTTAACTCCGTAAGTTGAATGCACACATTGAAGACCGTTCTGTTAGGTAGCTCCGTTTTGGTTTTATAAGCAGATATTTCTCAATACCGCGTTTGTTCCAATGCACCTGGGTATAACGAAACCCAGCTCCTGGAAGAACCGTGCTTCTCACTCTCTTATTCTGAAGGCGGATTCAACTCCCTTAGCTGAGCGAACACCAAGCAGAGCAGTTTGCAAGATACGTTCTTTTTGTGTTTTAGATGGAGATTTCCAGATATTTCTTGAATGACTGCATTTGGCTGGGAAAATGCGTTTTCCACTTCTTCACAGAAAGGGTTTAGAAACTCCTGCAAACAACATCAGTTTAACTCCGTAAGTTGAATGGACACATTGAAGACCGTTCTGTTAGGTAGCTCCGTTTTGGTTTTAGAAGCAGATATTTCTCAATATTGCGTTTGTTCCAATTCACTCGGGTATAACGAAACCCAGCTTCTGGAAGAACCGTGCTTCTCAGTCTCTGATTCTGAAGGCGGATTCAACTCCCTTGGCTAAGCGAACACCCAGCAGAGCAGTTTGCAAGATACGTTCTTTTTGTGTTTTAGACGGAGATTTCCAGCTATTTCTTGAATGCCTGGATTTGGCTGGGAAAATGCGTTTTTGACTTCTTCACAGAAAGGGTTTAGAAACTCCTGCAAACACACATCAGTTTAACTCCGTAAGTTGAATGCACACATTGAAGACCGTTCTGTTAGGTAGCTCCGTTTTGGTTTTAGAAGCAGATATTTCTCAATACCGCGTTTGTTCCAATTCACCCGGGTATAACGAAACCCAGCTCCTGGAAGAACCGTGCTTCTCACTCTCTGATTCTGAAGGCGGATTCAACTCCCTTAGCTGAGCGAACACCCAGCAGAGCAGTTTGCAAGATACGTTCTTTTTGTGTTTTAGACGGAGATTTCCAGCTATTTCTTGAATGACTTGATTAGGCTGGATAAATGCGTTTTCCACTTCTTCACAGAAAGGGTTTAGAAACTCCTGCAAACGCACATCAGTTTAACTCCGTAAGTTGAATGCACACATTGAAGGCCGTTCTGTTAGGTAGCTCCGTTTTGGTTTTAGAAGCAGATATTTCTCAATACCGCGTTTGTTCCAATTCACCCGGGTATAACGAAACCCAGCTCCTGGAAGAACCGTGCTTCTCACTCTCTGACTCTGAAGGCGGATTCAACTCCCTTAGATGAGCGAACACCCAGCAGAGCAGTTTGCAAGATACGTCGTTCTTTTTGTATTTTAGACGGAGATTTCCAACTATATCTTGAATGCCTGGATTTGGCTGGGAATATGCGTTTTCCACTTCTTCACAGAAAGGGTTTAGAAACTCCTGCAAAAACACATCAGTTTAACTCCGTAAGTTGAATGCACACATTGAAGACCGTTCTGTTAGGTAGCTCCGTTTTGGTTTTAGAAGCAGATATTTCTCGATACGGCGTTTGTTCCAATTCACCCGGGTATAACGAAACCCAGCTCCTGGAAGAACCGTGCTTCTCACTCTCTGATTCTGAAGGCGGATTCAACTCCCTTAGCTGAGCGAACACCCAGCAGAGCAGTTTGCGAGATACGTTCTTTTTGTGTTTTAGACGGAGATTTCCAGCTATTTCTTGAATGAGTTGATTTGGCTGGGAAAATGCGTTTTCCACTTCTTCACAGAAAGGGTTTAGAAACTCCTGCAAACGCACATCAGTTTAACTCCGTAAGTTGAATGCACACATTGAAGACCGTTCTGTTAGGTAGCTCCGTTTTGGTTTTAGAAGCAGATATTTCTCAATACCGCGTTTGTTCCAATTCACCCGGGTATAACGAAACCCAGCTCCTGGAAGAACCGTGCTTCTCACTCTCTGATTCTGAAGGCGGATTCAACTCCCTTACATGAGCGAACACCAAGCAGAGCAGTTTGCAAGATACGTTCTTTTTGTATTTTAGACGGAAATTTCCAGCTATATCTTGAATGCCTGGATTTGGCTGGGAATATGCGTTTTACACTTCTTCACAGAAAGGGTTTAGAAACTCCTGCAAACACACATCAGTTTAACTTCGTAAGTTGAATGCACACATTGAAGACCGTTCTGTTAGGTAGCTCCGTTTTGGTTTTAGAAGCAGATATTTCTCAATACTGCGTTTGTTCCAATTCTCCCGGGTATAACGAAACCCAGCTCCTGGAAGAACCGTGCTTCTCACTCTCTGATTCTGAAGGCGGATTCAACTCCCTTAGCTGAGCGAACAGTTTGCAAGATACGTTCTTTTTGTGTTTTAGACGGAGATTTCCTGCTATTTCTTGAATGCCTGCATTTGGCTGGGAAAATGCGTTTTCCACTTCTTCACAGAAAGGGTTTAGAAACTCCTGCAAACACACATCAGTTTAACTACGTAAGTTGAATGCACACATTGAAGACCGTTTTTTTAGGTAGCTCGGTTTTGGTTTTAGAAGCAGATATTTCTCAATATTGGGTTTGTACCCATTCACCTGGGTATAACGAAACACAGCTCCTGGAAGAACCGTGCTTCTCACTCTCTTATTCTGAAGGCGGATTCAACTCCCTTAGCTGAGCGAACACCCAGCAGGGCAGTTTACAAGATACGTTCTTTTTGTATTTTAGACGGAGATTTCCAGCTATTTCTTGAATGCCTGCATTTGGCTTGGAAAATGCGTTTTCCACTACTTCACAGAAAGGGTTTAGAAACTCCTGCAAACACACATCAGTTTAACTCCGTAAGTTGAATGCATACGTTGAAGACCGTTCTGTTAGGTAGCTCGGTTTTGGTTTTAGAAGCAGATATTTCTCAATATTGCGTTTGCACCAATTCACCCGGGTATAACGAAACACAGCTCCTGGAAGAACCGTGCTTCTCACTCTCTGATTCTGAAGGCGGATTCAACTCCCTTGGCTGAGCGAACACCCAGCAGAGTAGTTTACAAGATACGTTCTCTTTGTATTTTAGATGGAGATTTCGAGCGATTTCTTGAATGCCTGCATTTGGCTGGGAAAATGCGTTTTCCACTTCTTCACAAAAAGGGTTTAGAAACTCCTGCAAACACACATCAGTTTAACTCCGTAAGTTGAATGCATACATTGAAGATTGTTCTGTTAGGTAGCTCCGTTTTGGTTTTAGAAGCAGATATTTCTCAATATTGCGGTTGCACCCATTCACCTGGGTATAACGAAACACAGCTCCTGGAAGAACCGTGCTTCTCACTCTCTGATTCTGAAGGCGGATTCAACTCCCTTAGCTTTGCGAACACCCAGCAGAGCAGTTTGCACGATACGTTCTTTTTGTGTTTTAGACGGAGATTTCCAGCTATTTCTTGAATGCCTGGATTTGGCTGGGAAAATGGGTTTTCCACTTCTTCACAGAAAGGGTTTAGAAACTCCTGGAAACACACATCAGTTTAACTCCGTAAGTTGAATGCACACATTGAAGACCGTTCTGTTAGGTAGCTCCGTTTTGGTTTTAGAAGCAGATATCTCTCAATACCGCGTTTGTTCCAATTCACCCGGGTATAACGAAACCCAGCTCCTGGAAGAACCGTGCTTCTCACTCTCTGATTCTGAAGGCGAATTCAACTCCCTTAGCTGAGCGAACACCCAGCAGAGCAGTTTGCAAGATACGTTCTTTTTGTGTTTTAGACGGAGATTTCCAGCTATTTCTTGAATACCTGGAATTGGCTGGGAAAATGCGTTTTCCACTTCTTCACAGAAAGGGTTTAGAAACTCCTGCAAACACACATCAGTTTACCTCCGTAAGTTGAATGCACACATTGAAGACCGTTCTGTTAGGTAGCTCCGTTTTGGTTTTAGAAGCAGATATTTCTCAATACCGCGTTTGTTCCAATTCACCCGGGTATAACGAAACCAAGCTCCTGGAAGAACCGTGCTTCTCACTCTCTGATTCTGAAGGCGGATTCAACTCCCTTAGCTGAGCGAACAGTTTGCAAGATAAGTTCTTTTTGTGTTTTAGACGGAGATTCCTGCTATTTCTTGAATGCCTGCATTTGGCTTGGAAAATGCGTTTTCCACTTCTTCACAGAAAGGGTTTAGAAACTCCTGCAAACACACATCAGTTTAACTACGTAAGTTTAATGCACACATTGAAGACCGTTCTGTTAGGTAGCTCCGTTTTGGTTTTAGAAGCAGATATTTCTCAATATTGGGTTTGTACCCATTCACCCGGGTATAACGAAACACAGCTCCTGGAAGAACCGTGCTTCTCACTCTCTTATTCTGAAGGCGGATTCAACTCCCTTAGCTGAGCGAACACCCAGCAGAGCAGTTTACAAGATACGTCCTTTTTGTATTTTAGACGGAGATTTCCAGCTATTTCTTGAATGCCTGCATTTGGTTGGGAAAATGCGTTTTCCACTTCTTCACAGAAAGGGTTTAGAAACTCCTGCAAACACACATCAGTTTGACTCCGTAAGTTGAATGCATACGTTGAAGACCGTTCTGTTAGGTAGCTCCGTTTTGGTGTTAGAAGCAGATATTTCTCAGTATTGCGTTTGCACCAATTCACCCGGGTATAACGAAACACAGCTCCTGGAAGAACCGTGCTTCTCACTCTCTTATTCTGAAGGCGGATTCAACTCCCTTAGCTGAGCGAACACCAAGCAGAGCAGTTTGCAAGATACGTTCTTTTTGTGTTTTAGTTGGAGATTTCCAGATATTTCTTGAATGACTGCATTTGGCTGGGAAAATGCGTTTTCCACTTCTTCACAGAAAGGGTTTAGAAACTCCTGCAAACACACATCAGTTTAACTCCGTAAGTTGAATGCACACATTGAAGATCGTTCTGTTAGGTAGCTCCGTTTTGGTTTTAGATGCAGATATTTCTCAATACCGCGTTTGTTCCAATTGACCCGGGTATAACGAAACCCAGCTCCTGGAAGAACCGTGCTTCTCACTCTCTTATTCTGAAGGCGGATTCAACTCCCTTAGCTGAGCGAACACCCAGCAGAGCAGTTTGCAAGATACGTTCTTTTTGTGTTTTAGACGGAGATTTCCAGCTATTTCTTGAATGCCTGGATTTGGCTGGGAAAATGCGTTTTCCACTTCTTCACAGAAAGGGTTTAGAAACTCCTGCAAACACACATCAGTTTAACTCCGTAAGTTGAATGCCCACATTTAAGACCGTTCTGTTAGGTAGCTCCGTTTTGGTTTTAGAAGCAGATATTTCTCAATACCGCGTTTGTTCCAAGTCACCCGGGTATAAAGAAACCCAGCTCCTGGAAGATCCGTGCTTCTTACTCTCTGATTCTGAAGGCGGATTCAACTCCCTTAGCTGAGCGAACACCCAGCAGAGCAGTTTGCATGATACGTTCTTTTTGTATTTTAGACGGAGATTTCCAGCTATATCTTGAATGCCTGGATTTGGCTGGGAAAATGCGTTTTCCACTTCTTCACAGAAAGGGTTTAGAAACTCCTGCAAACTCACATCAGTTTAACTCCGTAAGTTGAATGCACACATTGAAGACCGTTCTGTTAGGTAGCTCCGTTTTGGTTTTAGAAGCAGATATTTCTCAATACCGCGTTTGTTCCAATTCACTTGGGTATAACGAAACCCAGCTCCTGGAAGAACCGGGCTTCTCACTCTCTGACTCTGAAGGCGGATTCAACTCCCTTAGATGAGCGAACACCCAGCCGAGCAGTTTGCAAGATACGTCGTTCTTTTTGTATTTTAGACGGAGATTTCCAACTATATCTTGAATGCCTGGATTTGGCTGGGAATATGCGTTTTCCACTTCTTCACAGAAAGGGTTTAGAAACTCCTGCAAAAACACATCAGTTTAACTCCGTAAGTTGAATGCACACATTGAAGACCGTTCTGTTAGGTAGCTCCGTTTTGGTTTTAGAAGCAAATATTTCTCGATACTGCGTTTGTTAAAATTCACCCGGGTATAACGAAACACAGCTCCTGGAAGAACCGTGCTTCTCACTTTCTGATTCTGAAGGCGGATTCAACTCCCTTAGCTGAGCGAACACCCAGCAGAGCAGTTTGCAAGATACGTTCTTTTTGTGTTTTAGACGATTTCCAGCTATTTCTTGAAGGCCTGGATTTGGCTGGGAAAATGCGTTTTCCACTTCTTCACAGAAAGGGTTTAGAAACTCCTGCAAACAACATCAGTTTAACTCCGTAAGTTGCATGGACACATTGAAGACCGTTCTGTTAGGTAGCTCCGTTTTGGTTTTAGAAGCAGATATTTCTCAATATCGCGTTTGTTCCAATGCACTCGGGTATAACAAAACCCAGCTCCTGGAAGAACCGTGCTTCTCACTCTCTGATTCTGAAGGCGGATTAAACTCCCTTAGCTGACCCAACACCCAGCAGAGCAGTTTGCAAGATACGTTCTTTTTGTGTTTTAGACGGAGATTTCCAGCTATTTCTTGAATGCCTGGATTTGGCTGGGAAAATGCGTTTTCTACTTCTTCACAGAAAGGGTTTAGAAACTCCTGCAAACACACATCAGTTTAGCTCCGTAAGTTGAATGCACACATTGAAGACCGTTCTGTTAGGTAGCTCCGTTTTCGTTTTAGAAGCAGATATTTCTCAATATCGCGTTTGTTCCAATGCACTCGGGTATAACGAAACCCAGCTCCTGGAAGAACCGTGCTTCTCACTCTCTGATGCTGAAGGCGGATTCAACTCCCTTAGCTGACCGAACACCCAGCAGAGCAGTTTGCAAGATACGTTCTTTTTGTGTTTTAGACGGAGATTTCCAGCTATTTCTTGAATGCCTGGATTTGGCTGGGAAAATGCGTTTTCCACTTCTTCACAGAAAGGGTTTAGAAACTCCTGCAAACACACATCAGTTTAACTCCGTAAGTTAAATGCACACATTGAAGACCGTTCTGTTAGGTAGCTCCGTTTTGGTTTTAGAAGCAGATATTTCTCTATACCGCGTTTGTTCCAATGCACCCGGGTATAACGAAACCCAGCTCCTGGGAGAACCGTGCTTCTCACTCTCTGATTCTGAAGGCGGATTCAACTCCCTTAGCTGAGCGAACACCAAGCAGAGGAGTTTGCAAGATACGTTCTTTTTGTGTTTTAGACGGAGATTTCCAGCTATTTCTTGAATGCCTGGATTTGGCTGGGAAAATGCGTTTTCCACTTCTTCACAGAAAGGGTTTAGAAACTCCTGCAAACAACATCAGTTTAACTGCGTAAGTTGAATGGACACATTGAAGACCGTTCTGTTAGGTAGCTCCGTTTTGGTTTTAGAAGCAGATATTTCTCAATATCGCGTTTCTTCCAAATCACTCGGGTATAACGAAACCCAGCTTCTGGAAGAACCGTGCTTCTCATTCTCGGATTCTGAAGGCGGATTCAACTCCCTTGGCTGAGCGAACACCCAGCAGAGCAGTTTGCAAGATACGTTCTTTTTGTGTTTTAGACGGAGATTTCCAGCTATTTCTTGAATGCCTGGATTTGGCTTTGAAAATGCGTTTTCCACTTCTTCACAGAAAGGGTTTAGAAACTCCTGCAAACACATCAGTTTAACTACGTAAGTTGAATGCACACATTGAAGACCGTTTTGTTAGGTAGCTCCGTTTTGGTTTTAGAAGCAGATATTTCTCAATACCGCGTTTGTTCCAATTCACCCGGGTATAACGAAACCCAGCTCCTGGAAGAACCGTGCTTCTCACTCTCTGATTCTGAAGGCGGATTCAACTCCCTTAGCTGAGCAAACACCCAGCAGAGCAGTTTGCAAGATACGTTCTTTTTGTATTTTAGACGGAGATTTCCAGGTATATCTTGAACGCCTGGATTTGGCTGGGAATATGCGTTTTCCACTTCTTCACAGAAAGGGTTTAGAAACTCCTGAAAAAACACATCAGTTTAACTCCGTAAGTTGAATGAACACATTGAAGACCGTTCGGTTAGGTAGCTCCGTTTTGGTTTTAGAAGCAGATATTTCTCGATACTTTGTTTGTTCCAATTAACCCGGGTATAACGAAACCCAGCTCCTGGAAGAACCGTGCTTCTCACTCTCTGATTCTGAAGGCGGATTCAACTCCCTTAGCTGAGCGAACACCCAGCAGAGCAGTTTGCAAGATACGTTCTTTTTGTGTTTTAGACGGAGATTTCCAGCTACTTCTTGAATGCCTAGATTTGGCTGGGAAAATGCGTTTTCCACTTCTTCACAGAAAGGGTTTAGAAACTCCTGCAAACAACATCAGTTTAACTCCGTAAGTTGAATGGACACATTGAAGACCGTTCTGTTAAGTAGCTCCGTTTTGGTTTTAGAAGCAGATATTTCTCAATATCGCGTTTGTTCCAATGCACTCGGGTATAACGAAACCCAGCTCCTGGAAGAACCGTGCTTCTCACTCTCTGATTCTGAAGGCGGATTCAACTCTTTTAGCTGACCCAACACCCAGCAGAGCAGTTTGCAAGATACGTTCTTTTTGTGTTTTAAACGGAGATTTCCAGCTATTTCTTGAATGCCTGGATTTGGCTGGGAAAATGCGTTTTCCACTTCTTCACAGAAAGGGTTTAGAAACTCCTGCTAACACACATCAGTTTAACTCCGTAAGTTGAATGCACACATTGAAGACCGTTCTGTTAGGTAGCTCCGTTTTGGTTTCAGAAGCAGATATTTCTCAATACCGCGTTTGTTCCAATGCACCCGGGTATAACGAAACCCAGCTCCTGGAAGAACCGTGCTTCTCACTCTCTTATTCTGAAGGCGGATTCAACTCCCTTAGCTGAGCGAACACCAAGCAGAGCAGTTTGCAAGATACGTTCTTTTTGTGTTTTAGACGGAGATTTCCAGCTATTTCTTGAATGACTGCATTTGGCTGGGAAAATGCGTTTTCCACTTCTTCACAGAAAAAGTTTAGAAACTCCTGTAAACACACATCAGTTTAACTCCATAAGTTGAATGCACACATTGAAGACCGTTCTGTTAGGTAGCTCCGTTTTGGTTTTAGAAGCAGATATTTCTCAATCCCTCGTCTGTTCCAATTCACCCGGGTGTAACGAAACCCAGCTCCTGGAAGAACCGTGCTTCTCACTCTCTTATTCTGAAGGCAGATTCAATTCCCTTAGCTGAGCGAACATTCAGCAGAGCAGTTTGCAAGATACGTTCTTTTTGTGTTTTAGACGGAGATTTCCAGCTATTTCTTGAATGCCTGGATTTGGCTGGGAATATGCGTTTTCCACTTCTTCACAGAAAGGGTTTAGAAACTCCTGCAAACACACATCAGTTTAACTCCGTAAGTTGAATGCCCACATTAAAGACCGTTCTGTTAGGTAGCTCCGTTTTGGTTTTAGAAGCAGATATTTCTCTATATCGCGTTTGTTCCAATGCACCCGGGTATAACAAAACCCAGCTCCTGGAAGAACCGTGCTTCTCACTCTCTGATTCTGAAGGCGGATTAAACTCCCATAGCTGAGCGAACACCCAGCAGAGGATTTTGCAAGATACGTTCTTTTTGTGTTTTAGACGGAGATTTCCAGCTATTTCTTGAATGCCTGGATTTGGCTGGAAAAATGCGTTTTCCACTTCCTCACAGAAAGGGTTTAGAAACTCCTGCAAACAACATCAGTTTAACTCCGTAAGTTGAATGGACACATTGAAGACCGTTCTGTTAGGTAGCTCCGTTTTCGTTTCAGAAGCAGATATTTCTCAATATCGCGTTTGTTCCAATTATCTCGGGTATAACGAAACCCAGCTTCTGGAAGAACCGTGCTTCTCACTCTCTGATTCTGAAGGCGGATTCAACTCCCTTAGCTGACCCAACACCCAGCAGAGCAGTTTGCAAGATACGTTCTTTTTGTGTTTTAGACGGAGATTTCCAGCTATTTCTTGAATGACTTGATTTGGCTGGGAAAATGCGTTTTCCACTTCTTCACAGAAAGGGTTTAGAAACTCCTGCAAACACACATCAGTTTAACTCTTAAGTTGAATGCACACATTGAAGACCGTTCTGTTAGGTAGCTCCGTTTTGGTTTTAGAAGCAGATATTTCTCAATACCGCGTTTGTTCCAATTCACCCGGGTATAACGAAACCCAGCTCCTGGAAGAACCGTGCTTCTCACTCTCTGATTCTGAAGGCGGATTCAACTCCCTTCGCTGAGCGAACACCCAGCAGAGCAGTTTGCAAGATACGTTCTTTTTGTATTTTAGAGGGAGATTTCCAGCTATATCTTGAATGCCTGGATTTGGCTGGGAATATGGGTTTTACACTTCTTCACAGAAAGGGTTTAGAAACTCCTGCAAACACACATCAGTTTAACTTCGTAAGTTGAATGCACACATTGAAGACCGTTCTGTTAGGTAGCTCCGTTTTGGTTTTAGAAGCAGATATTTCTCAATACTGCGTTGGTTCCAATTCACCCGGGTATAAAGAAACCCAGCTCCTGGAAGAACCGTGCTTCTCACTCTCTGATTCTGAAGGCGGATTCAACTCCCTTAGCTGAGCGAACACCCAGCAGAGCAGTTTGCAAGATACGTTCTTTTTGTGTTTTAGACGGAGATTTCCAGCTATTTCTTGAATGCCTGGATTTGGCTGGGAAAATGCGTTCTCCACTTCTTCACAGAAAGGGTTTAGAAACTCCTGCAAACACACATCAGTTTAACTCCGTAAGTTGAATGCACACATTGAAGACCGTTCTGTTAGGTAACTCCGTTTTGGTTTTAGAAGCAGATATTTCTCAATACCGCGTTTGTTCCAATTCACCCGGGTATAACGAAACCCAGCTCCTGGAAGAACCATGCTTCTCACTCTCTGATTCTGAAGGCGGATTCAACTCCCTTAGCTGAGCGAACACCCAGCAGAGCAGTTTGCAAGATACGTTCTTTTTGTGTTTTAGACGGAGATTTCCAGCTATTTCTTGAATGCCTGGATTTGGCTGGGAAAATGCGTTTTCCACTTCTTCACAGAAAGGGTTTAGAAACTCCTGCAAACACACATCAGTTTAACTCCGTAAGTCGAATGCACACATTGAAGACCGTTCTGTTAGGTAGCTCCGTTTTGGTTTTAGAAGCAGATATTTCTCAATATTGGGTTTGTACCCATTCACCCGGGTATAACGAAACACAGCTCCTGGAAGAACCGTGCTTCTCACTCTCTGATTCTGGAGGCGGATTCAACTCCCTTAGCTGAGCGAACACCCAGCAGAGCAGTTTACAAGATACGTTCTTTATGTATTTTAGACGGAGATTTCCAGCTATTTCTTGAATGCCTGCATTTGGTTGAGAAAATGCGTTTTTTACTTCTTCACAGAAAGGTTTAGAAACTCCTGCAAACACACATCAGTTTGACTCCGTAAGTTGAATGCATACGTTGAAGACCGTTCTGTTAGGTAGCTCCGTTTTGGTGTTAGAAGCAGATATTTCTCAATATTGCGTTTGCACCAATTCACCCGGGTATAACGAAACACAGCTCCTGGAAGAACCGTGCTTCTCACTCTCTGATTCTGAAGGCGGATTCAACTCCCTTGGCTGAGCGAACACCCAGCAGAGCAGTTTACAAGATACGTTCTTTTTGTATTTTAGATGGAGATTTCCAGCTATTTCTTGAATGCCTGCATTTGGCTGGGAAAATGCGTTTGCCACTTCTTCACAGAAAGGGTTTAGAAACTCCTGCAAACACACATCAGTTTAACTCCGTAAGTTGAATGCATACATTGAACGCCGTTCTGTTATGTAGCTCCGTTTTGGGTTTAGAAGCAGATATTTCTCAATATTGCGTTTGCAACCATTCACCCGGGTATAACGAAACACAGCTCCTGGAAGAACCGTGCTTCTCACTCTCTGATTCTGAAGGCGGATTCAACTCCCTTAGCTGAGCGAACACTCAGCAGAGCAGTTTGCAAGATACGTTCTTTTTGTGTTTTAGACGGAGATTTCCTGCTATTTATTGAAGCCTGCATTTGGCTGGGAAAATGCGGTTTCCACTACTTCACAGAAAGGGTTTAGAAACTCCTGCAAACACACATCAGTTTAACTCCGTAAGTTGAATGCACACATTGAAGACCGTTCTCTTAGGTAGCTCCGTTTTGGTTTTAGAAGCAGATATTTCTCAATACAGCGTTTGTTCCAATGCACCCGGGTATAACGAAATTCAGCTCCTGGAAGAAACGTGCTTCTCACTCTCTGATTCTGAAGGCGGATTCAACTCCCTTAGCTGAGCGAACACCCAGCAGAGCAGTTTGCAAGATACGTTCTTTTTATGTTTTAGACGGAGATTTCCAGCTATTTCTTGAATGCCTGGATTTGGCTGGGAAAATGCGTTTTCCACTTCTTCACAGAAAGGGTTTAGAAACTCCTGCAAACACACATCAGTTTAACTCCGTAAGTTGAATGCACACATTGAAGACCGTTCTGTTAGGTAGCTCCGTTTTGGTTTTAGAAGCAGATATTTCTCAATATTGGGTTTGTACCCATTCACCCGGGTATAACGAAACACAGCTCCTGGAAGAACCGTGCTTCTCACTCTCTGATTCTGGAGGCGGATTAAACTCCCTTAGCTGAGCGAACACCCAGCAGAGCAGTTTACAAGATACGTTCTTTTTGTATTATAGACGGAGATTTCCAGCTATTTCTTGAATGCCTGCATTTGGTTGGGAAAATGCGTTTTCCACTTCTTCACAGAAAGGGTTTAGAAACTCCTGCAAACACACATCAGTTTGACTCCGTAAGTTGAATGCATACGTTGAAGACCGTTCTGTTATGTAGCTTCGTTTTGGTGTTCGAAGCAGATATTTCTCAATATTGCGTTTGCACCAATTCACCCGGGTATAACGAAACACAGCTCCTGGAAGAACCGTGCTTCTCACTCTCTGATTCTGAAGGCGGATTCAACTCCCTTGGCTGAGCGAACACCGAGCAGAGCAGTTTACAAGATACGTTCTTTTTGTATTTTAGATGGAGATTTCCAGCTATTTCTTGAATGCCTGCATTTGGCTGGGAAAATGCGTTTTCCACTTCTTCACAGAAAGGGTTTAGAAACTCCTGCAAACACACATCAGTTTAACTCCGTAAGTTGAATGCACACATTGAAGACCGTTCTGTTAGGTAGCTCCGTTTTGGTTTTAGAAGCAGATATTTCTCAATACCGCGTTTGTTCCAATTCACCCGGGTATAACGAAACCCAGCTCCTGGAAGAACCGTGCTTCTCACTCTCTGATTCTGAAGGCGGATTCAACTCCCTTAGCTGAGCAAACACCCAGCAGAGCAGTTTGCAAGATACGTTCTTTTTGTATTTAAGACGGAGACTTCCAGATATATCTTGAACGCCTGGATTTGGCTGGGAATATGCGTTTTCCACTTCTTCACAGAAAGGGTTTAGAAACTCCTGCAAAAACAAATCAGTTTAACTCCGTAAGTTTAATGCACACATTGAAGACCGTTCTGTTAGGTAGCTCCGTTTTTGTTTTAGAAGCAGATATTTCTCAATATCGCGTTTGTTCCAATGCACTCGGGTATAACGAAAAACAGCTCCTGGAAGAACCGTGCTTCTCACTCTCTGATTCTGAAGGCGGATTCAACTCCCTTAGCTGACCCAACACCCAGCAGAGCAGTTTGCAAGATACGTTTTTTTTGTGTTTTAGACGGAGATTTCCAGCTATTTCTTGAATGCCTGGATTTGGCTGGGAAAATGCGTTTTCCACTTCTTCACAGAAAGGGTTTAGAAACTCCTGCAAACACACATCAGTTTAACTCCGTAAGTTGAATGCACACATTGAAGACCGTTCTGTTAGGTAGCTCCGTTTTCGTTTTAGAAGCAGATATTTCTCAATATCGCGTTTGTTCCAATGCACTCGGGTATAACGAAACCCAGCTCCTGGAAGAACCGTGCTTCTCACTCTCTGATGCTGAAGGCGGATTCAACTCCCTTAGCTGACCGAACACCCAGCAGAGCAGTTTGCAAGATACGTTCTTTTTGTGTTTTAGACGGAGATTTCCAGCTATTTCTTGAATGCCTGGATTTGGCTGGGAAAATGCGTTTTCCACTTCTTCACAGAAAGGGTTTAGAAACTCCTGCAAACACACATCAGTTTACCTCCGTAAGTTAAATGCACACATTGAAGACCGTTCTGTTAGGTAGCTCCGTTTTGGTTTTAGAAGCAGATATTTCTCTATACCGCGTTTGTTCCAATGCACCCGGGTATAAGGAAACCCAGCTCCTGGAAGAACCGTGCTTCTCACTCTCTGATTCTGAAGGCGGATTCAACTCCCTTAGCTGAGCGAACACCAAGCAGAGGAGTTTGCAAGATACGTTCTTTTTGTGTTTTAGACGGAGATTTCCAGCTATTTCTTGAATGCCTGGATTTGGCTGGGAAAATGCGTTTTCCACTTCTTCACAGAAAGGGTTTAGAAACTCCTGCAAACAACATCAGTTTAACTCCGTAAGTTGAATGGAAACATTGAAGACCGTTCTGTTAGGTAGCTCCGTTTTGGTTTTAGAAGCAGATATTTCTCAATACCGCGTTTGTTCCAATGCACCCGGGTATAACGAAACCCAGCTCCTGGAAGAACCGTGCTTCTCACTCTCTTATTCTGAAGGCGGATTCAACTCCCTTAGCTGAGCGAACACCCAGCAGAGCAGTTTGCAAGATACGTTCTTTTTGTGTTTTAGACGGAGATTTCCAGCTATTTCTTGAATGACTGCATTTGGCTGGGAAAATGCGTTTTCCACTTCTTCACAGAAAGGGTTTAGAAACTCCTGCAAACACACATCAGTTTAACTCCATAAGTTGAATGCACACATTGAAGACCATTCTGTTAGGTAGCTCCGTTTTGGTTTTAGAAGCAGATATTTCTCAATCCCTCGTTTGTTCCAATTCACCCTGGTGTAACGAAACCCAGCTCCTGGAAGAACCGTGCTTCTCACTCTCTTCTTCTGAAGGCGGATTCAACTCCCTTAGCTGAGCGAACACCCAGCAGAGCAGTTTGCAAGATACGTTCTTTTTGTGTTTTAGACAGAGATTTCCAGCTATTTCTTGAATGCCTGGATTTGGCTGGGAAAATGCGTTTTCCACTTCTTCACAGAAAGGGTTTAGAAACTCCTGCAAACACACATCAGTTTAACTCCGTAAGTTGAATGCCCACAGTGAAGACCGTTCTGTTAGGTAGCTCCGTTTTGGTTTTAGAAGCAGATATTTCTCAATACCGCGTTTGTTCCAATTCACCCGAATATAACGACACCCAGCTCCTGGAAAAACCGTGCTTCTTACTCTCTGATTCTGGAGGCGGATTCAACTCCCTTAGCTGAGCGAACACCCAGCAGAGCAGTTTGCAAGATACGTTCTTTTTGTATTTTAGACGGAGATTTCCAGCTATATCTTGAATGCCTGGATTTGGCTGGGAAAATGCGTTTTCCACTTCTTCACAGAAAGGGTTTAGAAACTCCTGCAAACAAACATCAGTTTAACTCCGTAAGTTGAATGCACACATTGAAGACCGTTCTGTTAGGTAGCTCCGTTTTGGTTTTAGAAGCAGATATTTCTCAATACCGCGTTTGTTCCAATTCACCCGGGTATAACGAAACCCAGCTCCTGGAAGAACCGTGCTTCTCACTCTCTGATTCTGAAGGCGGATTCAACTCCCTTAGCTGAGCGAACACCCAGCAGAGCAGTTTGCGAGATACGTTCTTTTTGTGTTTTTGACGGAGATTTCCAGCTATTTCTTGAATGAGTTGATTTGGCTGGGAAAATGCGTTTTCCACTTCTTCACAGAAAGGGTTTAGAAACTCCTGCAAACACACATCAGTTTAACTCCGTAAGTTGAATGCATACATTAAAGATTGTTCTGTTAGGTAGCTCCGTTTTGGTTTTAGAAGCAGATATTTCTCAATATCGCGTTTGTTCCAATGCACTCGGGTATAACAAAACCCAGCTCCTGGAAGAACCGTGCTTCTCACTCTCTGATTCTGAAGGCGGATTCAACTCCCTTAGATGACCCAACACCCAGCAGAGCAGTTTGCAAGATACGTTCTTTTTGTGTTTTAGACGGAGATTTCCAGCTATTTCTTGAATGCCTGGATTTGGCTGGCAAAATGCGTTTTCCACTTCTTCACAGAAAGGGTTTAGAAACTCCTGCAAACACACATCAGTTTAACTCCGTAAGTTGAATGCACACATTGAAGACCGTTCTGTTAGGTAGCTCCGTTTTCGTTTTAGAAGCAGATATTTCTCAATATCGCGTTTGTTCCAATGCACTCGGGTATAACGAAACCCAGCTCCTGGAAGAACCGTGCTTCTCACTCTCTGATGCTGAAGGCGGATTCAACTCCCTTAGCTGACCGAACACCCAGCAGAGCAGTTTGCAAGATACGTTCTTTTTGTGTTTTAGACGGAGATTTCCAGCTATTTCTTGAATGCCTGGATTTGGCTGGGAAAATGCGTTTTCCACTTCTTCACAGAAAGGGTTTAGAAACTCCTGCAAACACACATCAGTTTACCTCCGTACGTTGAATGCACACATTGAAGACCGTTCTGTTAGGTAGCTCCGTTTTCGTTTTAGAAGCAGATATTTCTCAATATCGCGTTTGTTCCAATGCACTCGGGTATAACGAAACCCAGCTCCTGGAAGAACCGTGCTTCTCACTCTCTGATTCTGAAGGCGGATTCAACTCCCTTAGCTGAGCGAACACCCAGCAGATCAGTTTGCAAGATAGGTTCTTTTTGTGTTTTAGACGGAGATTTTCAGCTATTTCTTGAATGCCTGGTTTTTGCTGGGAAAATGCGTTTTCCACTTCTTCACAGAAAGGGTTTAGAAACTCCTGCAAACGCACATCAGTTTAACTCCGTAAGTTGAATGCACACATTGAAGACCGTTCTGTTAGGTAGCTCCGTTTTGGTTTTAGAAGCAAATATATCTCAATACCCCCTTTGTTCCAATGCACCCGGGTATAACGAAACCCAGCTCCTGGAAGAACCGTGCTTCTCACTCTCTGATTCTGAAGGCAGATTCAACTCCCTTACCTGAGCGAACACCCAGCAGAGCAGTTTGCAAGATACGTTCTCTTTGTGTTTTAGACGGAGATTTCCAGCTATTTGTTGAATGCCTGGATTTGGCTGGGAAAATGCGTTTTCCACTTCTTCACAGAAAGGGTTTAGCAACTCCTGTAAACACACATCAGTTTAACTCCGTAAGTTGAATGCCCACATTGAAGACCGTTCTGTTAGGTAGCTCCGTTTTTGTTTTAGAAGCAGATATTTCTCAATACCGCGTTTGTTCCAATTCACCCGGGTATAAAGAAACCCAGCTCCTGGAAGATCCGTGCTTCTTACTCTCTGATTCTGACGGCGGATTCAACTCCCTTAGCTGAGCGAAAACCCAGCAGAGCAGTTTGCATGATACGTTCTTTTTGTATTTTAGACGGAGATTTCCAGCTATATCTTGAATGCCTGGATTTGGCTGGGAAAATGCGTTTTTGACTTCTTCACAGAAAGGGTTTAGTAACTCCTGCAAACACACATCAGTTTAACTCCGTAAGTTGAATGCACACATTGAAGACCGTTCTGTTAGGTAGCTCCGTTTTGGTTTTAGAAGCAGATATTTCTCAATACCGCGTTTGTTCCAATTCACCCGGGTATAACGAAACCCAGCTCCTGGAAGAACCGTGCTTCTCACTCTCTGATTCTGAAGGCGGATTCAACTCCCTTAGCTGAGCGAACACCCAGCAGAGAAGTTTGCAGGATACGTTCTTTTTGTGTTTTAGACGGAGATTTCCAGCTATTTCTTGAATGACTTGATTTGGCTGGATAAATGCGTTTTCCACTTCTTCACAGAAAGGGTTTAGAAACTCCTGCAAACGCACATCAGTTTAACTCCGTACGTTGAATGCACACATTGAAGGCCGTTCTGTTAGGTACCTCCGTTTTGGTTTTAGAAGCAGATATTTCTCAATACCGCGTTTGTTCCAATTCACTTGGGTATAACGACACCCAGATCCTGGAAGAACCGTGCTTCTCACTCTCTGACTCTGAAGGCGGATTAAACTCCCTTAGATGAGCGAACACCCAGCAGAGCAGTTTGCAAGATACGTCGTTCTTATTGTATTTTAGACGGAGATTTCCAACTATATCTTGAATGCCTGGATTTGGCTGGGAATATGCGTTTTCCACTTCTTCACAGAAAGGGTTTAGAAACTCCTGCAAAAACACGTCAGTTTAACTCCGTAAGTTGAATGCACACATTGAAGACCGTTCTGTTAGGTAGCTCCGTTTTGGTTTTAGAAGCAGATATTTCTCAATACCGCGTTTGTTCCAATTCACCCGGGTATAACGAAACCCAGCTCCTGGAAGAACCGTGCATCTCACTCTCTGATTCTGAAGGCGGATTCAACTCCCTTAGCTGAGCGAACACCCAGCAGAGCAGTTTGCAAGATACGTTCTTTTTGTGTTTTAGACGGAGATTTCCAGCTATTTCTTGAATGCCTAGATTTGGCTGGGAAAATGCGTTTTCCACTTCTTCACAGAAAGGGTTTAGAAACTCCTGCAAACAACATCAGTTTAACTCCGTAAGTTGAATGGACACATTGAAGACCGTTCTGTTAGGTAGCTCCGTTTTTGTTTTAGAAGCAGATATTTCTCAATATCGCGTTTGTTCCAATGCACTCGGGTATAACGAAAAACAGCTCCTGGAAGAACCGTGCTTCTCACTCTCTGATTCTGAAGGCGGATTCAACTCCCTTAGCTGACCCAACACCCAGCAGAGCAGTTTGCAAGATACGTTTTTTTTGTGTTTTAGACGGAGATTTCCAGCTATTTCTTGAATGCCTGGATTTGGCTGGGAAAATGCGTTTTCCACTTCTTCACAGAAAGGGTTTAGAAACTCCTGCAAACACACATCAGTTTAACTCCGTAAGTTGAATGCACACATTGAAGACCGTTCTGTTAGGTAGCTCCGTTTTCGTTTTAGAAGCAGATATTTCTCAATATCGCGTTTGTTCCAATGCACTCGGGTATAACGAAACCCAGCTCCTGGAAGAACCGTGCTTCTCACTCTCTGATGCTGAAGGCGGATTCAACTCCCTTAGCTGACCGAACACCCAGCAGAGCAGTTTGCAAGATACGTTCTTTTTGTGTTTTAGACGGAGATTTCCAGCTATTTCTTGAATGCCTGGATTTGGCTGGGAAAATGCGTTTTCCACTTCTTCACAGAAAGGGTTTAGAAACTGCTGCAAACACACATCAGTTTACCTCCGTAAGTTAAATGCACACATTGAAGACCGTTCTGTTAGGTAGCTCCGTTTTAGTTTTAGAAGCAGATATTTCTCTATACCGCGTTTGTTCCAATGCACCCGGGTATAAGGAAACCCAGCTCCTGGAAGAACCGTGCTTCTCACTCTCTGATTCTGAAGGCGGATTCAACTCCCTTAGCTGAGCGAACACCAAGCAGAGGAGTTTGCAAGATACGTTCTTTTTGTGTTTTAGACGGAGATTTCCAGCTATTTCTTGAATGCCTGGATTTGGCTGGGAAAATGCGTTTTCCACTTCTTCACAGAAAGGGTTTAGAAACTCCTGCAAACAACATCAGTTTAACTCCGTAAGTTGAATGGAAACATTGAAGACCGTTCTGTTAGGTAGCTCCGTTTTGGTTTTAGAAGCAGATATTTCTCAATATCGCGTTTGTTCCAATGCACTCGGGTATAACGAAACCCAGCTCCTGGACGAACCGTGCTTCTCACTCTCTGATTCTGAAGGCGGATTCAACTCCCTTAGCTGACCCAACACCCAGCAGAGCAGTTTGCAAGATACGTTCTTTTTGTGTTTTAGACGGAGATTTCCAGCTATTTCTTGAATGCCTGGATTTGGCTGGGAAAATGCGTTTTCCACTTCTTCACAGAAAGGGTTTAGAAACTCCTGCTAACACACATCAGTTTAACTCCGTAAGTTGAATGAACACATTGAAGACCGTTCTGTTAGGTAGCTCCGTTTTGGTTTTAGAAGCAGATATTTCTCAATACCGCGTTTGTTCCAATGCACCCGGGTATAACGAAACCCAGCTCCTGGAAGAACCGTGCTTCTCACTCTCTTATTCTGAAGGCGGATTCAACTCCCTTAGCTGAGCGAACACCCAGCAGAGCAGTTTGCAAGATACGTTCTTTTTGTGTTTTAGACGGAGATTTCCAGCTATTTCTTGAATGACTGCATTTGGCTGGGAAAATGCGTTTTCCACTTCTTCACAGAAAGGGTTTAGAAACTCCTGCAAACACACATCAGTTTAACTCCATAAGTTGAATGCACACATTGAAGACCATTCTGTTAGGTAGCTCCGTTTTGGTTTTAGAAGCAGATATTTCTCAATCCCTCGTTTGTTCCAATTCACCCTGGTGTAACGAAACCCAGCTCCTGGAAGAACCGTGCTTCTCACTCTCTTCTTCTGAAGGCGGATTCAACTCCCTTAGCTGAGCGAACACCCAGCAGAGCAGTTTGCAAGATACGTTCTTTTTGTGTTTTAGACAGAGATTTCCAGCTATTTCTTGAATGCCTGGATTTGGCTGGGAAAATGCGTTTTCCACTTCTTCACAGAAAGGGTTTAGAAACTCCTGCAAACACACATCAGTTTAACTCCGTAAGTTGAATGCCCACAGTGAAGACCGTTCTGTTAGGTAGCTCCGTTTTGGTTTTAGAAGCAGATATTTCTCAATACCGCGTTTGTTCCAATTCACCCGAATATAACGACACCCAGCTCCTGGAAAAACCGTGCTTCTTACTCTCTGATTCTGGAGGCGGATTCAACTCCCTTAGCTGAGCGAACACCCAGCAGAGCAGTTTGCAAGATACGTTCTTTTTGTATTTTAGACGGAGATTTCCAGCTATATCTTGAATGCCTGGATTTGGCTGGGAAAATGCGTTTTCCACTTCTTTACAGAAAGGGTTTAGAAACTCCTGCAAACACACATCAGTTTATCTCCGTAAGTTGAATGCCCACATTGAAGACCGTTCTGTTAGGTAGCTCCGTTTTGGTTTTAGAAGCAGATATTTCTCAATACCGCGTTTGTTCCAATTCACCCGGGTATAACGAAACCCAGCTCCTGAAAGAACCGTGCTTCTCACTCTCTGATTCTGAAGGCGGATTCAACTCCCTTAGCTGAGCGAACAGTTTGCAAGATACGTTCTTTTTGTGTTTTAGACGGAGATTTCCTGCTATTTCTTGAATGCCTGCATTTGGCTGGGAAAATGCGTTTTCCACTTCTTCACAGAAAGGGTTTAGAAACTCCTGCAAACACACATCAGTTTAACTACGTAAGTTGAATGCACACATTGAAGACCGTTCTGTTAGGTAGCTCCGTTTTGGTTTTAGAAGCAGATATTTCTCAATATTGGGTTTGTAACCATTCACCCGGGTATAACGAAACACAGCTCCTGGAAGAACCGTGCTTCTCACTCTCTTATTCTGAAGGCGGATTAAACTCCCATAGCTGAGCGAACACCCAGCAGGGCAGTTTACAAGATACGTTCTTTTTGTATTTTAGACGGAGATTTCCAGCTATTTCTTGAATGCCTGCATTTGGCTTGGAAAATGCGTTTTCCACTACTTCACAGAAAGGGTTTAGAAACTCCTGCAAACACACATCAGTTTACCTCCGTAAGTTGAATGCACGCATTGAAGACCGTTTTGTTAGGTAGCTCCGATTTGGTTTTAGAAGCAGATATTTCTCAATACCGCGTTTGTTCCAATTCACCCGGGTATAAGGAAACCCAGCTCCTGGAAGAACCGTGCTTCTCACTCTCTGATTCTGAAGGCGGATTCAACTCCCTTAGCTGAGCGAACACCCAGCAGAGCAGTTTGCAAGATACGTTCTTTTTGTGTTTTAGACGGAGATTTCCAGCTATTTCTTGAATGCCTGGATTTGGCTGGGAAAATGCGTTTTCCACTTCTTCACAGAAAGGGTTTAGAAACTCCTGCAAACACACATCAGTTTAACTCCGTACGTTGAATGCACACATTGAAGACCGTTCTGTTAGGTACCTCCGTTTTGGTTTTAGAAGCAGATATTTCTCAATACCGCGTTTGTTCCAATTCACCCGTGTATAACGAAACCCAGCTCCTGGAAGAACCGTGCTTTTCACTCTCTGATTCTGAAGGCGGATTCAACTCCCTTAGCTGAGCGAACACCCAGCAGAGCAGTTTGCAAGATACGTTCTTTTTGTGTTTTAGACGGAGATTTCCAGCTATTTCTTGAATGCCTGGATTTGGCTGGGAAAATGCGTTTTCCACTTCTTCATAGAAAGAGTTTAGAAACTCCTGCAAACACACATCAGTTTAACTCCGTAAGTTGAATGCCCACATTTAAGACCGTTCTGTTAGGTAGCTCCGTTTTGGTTTTAGAAGCAGATATTTCTCAATACCGCGTTTGTTCCAATTCACCCGGGTATAAAGAAACCCAGCTCCTGGAAGATCCGTGCTTCTTACTCTCTGATTCTGAAGGCGGATTCAACTCCCTTAGCTGAGCGAACACCCAGCAGAGCAGTTTGCATGATACGTTCTTTTTGTATTTTAGACGGAGATTTCCAGCTATATCTTGAATGCCTGGATTTGGCTGGGAAAATGCGTTTTCCACTTCTTCACAGAAAGGGTTTAGAAACTCCTGCAAACACACATCAGTTTAACTCCGTAAGTTGAATGCACACATTGAAGACCGTTCTGTTAGGTAGCTCCGTTTTGGTTTTAGAAGCAGATATTTCTCAATACCGCGTTTGTTTCAATTCACCCGATTATAAAGAAACCAAGCTCCTGGAAGAACCGTGCTTCTCACTCTCTGATTCTGAAGGCAGATTCAACTCCCTTAGCTGAGCGAACACCCAGCAGAGCAGTTTACAAGATACGTTCTTTTTGTGTTATAGACGGAGATTTCCAGCTATTTCTTGAATGACTTAATTTGGCTGGATAAATGCGTTTTCCACTTCTTCACAGAAAGGGTTTAGAAACTTTTGCAAACGCACATCAGTTTAACTCCGTAAGTTGAATGCACACATTGAAGGCCGTTCTGTTAGGCAGCTCCGTTTTGGTTTTAGAAGCAGATATTTCTCAATACCGCGTTTGTTCCAATTCACTTGGGTATAACGAAACCCAGCTCCTGGAAGAACCGTGCTTCTCACTCTCTGACTCTGAAGGCGGATTCAACTCCCTTAGATGAGCGAACACCCAGCCGAGCAGTTTGCAAGATACGTCGTTCTTTTTGTATTTTAGACGGAGATTTCCAACTATATCTTGAATGCCTGGATTTGGCTGGGAATATGCGTTTTCCACTTCTTCACAGAAAGGGTTTAGAAACTCCTGCAAAAACACATCAGTTTAACTCCGTAAGTTGAATGCACACATTGAAGACCGTTCTGTTAGGTAGCTCCGTTTTGGTTTTAGAAGCAAATATTTCTCGATACTGCGTTTGTTAAAATTCACCCGGGTATAACGAAACACAGCTCCTGGAAGAACCGTGCTTCTCACTTTCTGATTCTGAAGGCGGATTCAACTCCCTTAGCTGAGCGAACACCCAGCAGAGCAGTTTGCAAGATACGTTCTTTTTGTGTTTTAGTCGGAGATTTCCAGCTATTTCTTGAATGCCTGGATTTGGCTGGGAAAATGCGTTTTCCACTTCTTCACAGAAAGGGTTTAGAAACTCCTGCAAACAACATCAGTTTAACTCCGTAAGTTGAATGGACACATTGAAGACCGTTCTGTTAGGTAGCTCCGTTTTGGTTTTAGAAGCAGATATTTCTCAATATCGCGTTTGTTCCAATGCACTCGGGTATAACGAAACCCAGCTCCTGGAAGAACCGTGCTTCTCACTCTCTGATTCTGAAGGCGGATTCAACTCCCTTAGATGACCCAACACCCAGCAGAGCAGTTTGCAAGATACGTTCTTTTTGTGTTTTAGACGGATATTTCCAGCTATTTCTTGAATGCCTGGATTTGGCTGGGAAAATGCGTTTTCCACTTCTTCACAGAAAGGGTTTAGAAACTCCTGCAAACTCACATCAGTTTAACTCCGTAAGTTGAATGCACACATTGAAGACCGTTCTGTTAGGTACCTCCGTTTTGGTTTTAGAAGCAGATATTTCTCAATACCGCGTTTGTTCCAATTCACCCGTGTATAACGAAACCTAGCTCCTGGAAGAACCGTGCTTCTCATTCTCTGATTCTGAAGGCGGATTCAACTCCCTTAGCTGAGCGAACACCCAGCAGAGCAGTTTGCAAGATACGTTCTTTTTGTGTTTTAGACGGAGATTTCCAGCTATTTCTTGAATGCTTGGATTTGGCTGGGAAAATGCGTTTTCCACTTCTTCACAGAAAGGGTTTAGAAACTCCTGCAAACACACATCAGTTTAACTCCGTAAGTCGAATGCACACATTGAAGACCGTTCTGTTAGGTAGCTCCGTTTTGGTTTTAGAAGCAGATATTTCTCAATATTGGGTTTGTACCCATTCACCCGGGTATAACGAAACACAGCTCCTGGAAGAACCGTGCTTCTCACTCTCTGATTCTGGAGGCGGATTCAACTCCCTTAGCTGAGCGAACACCCAGCAGAGCAGTTTACAAAATACGTCCTTTTTCTATTTTAGACGGAGATTTCCAGCTATTTCTTGAATGCCTGCATTTGGTTGGGAAAATGCGTTTTCCACTTCTTCACAGAAAGGGTTTAGAAACTCCTGCAAACACACATCAGTTTGACACCGTAAGTTGAATGCATACGTTGAAGACCGTTCTGTTAAATAGCTCCGTTTTGGTGTTAGAAGCAGATATTTCTCAATATTGCGTTTGCACCAATTCACCCGGGTATAACGAAACACAGCTCCTGGAAGAACCGTGCTTCTCACTCTCTGATTCTGAAGGCGGATTCAACTCCCTTGGCTGAGCGAACACCCAGCAGAGCAGTTTACAAGAAACGTTCTTTTTGTATTTTAGACGGAGATTTCCAGGTATTTATTGAATGCCTGCATTTGGCTGGGAAAATGCGGTTTCCACTACTTCACAGAAAGGGTTTAGGAACTCCTGCAAACACACATCAGTTTAACTCCGTAAGTTGAATGCACACATTGAAGACCGTTCTCTTAGGTAGCTCCGTTTTGGTTTTAGAAGCAGATATTTCTCAATACAGCGTTTGTTCCAATTCACCCGGGTATAACGAAATTCAGCTCCTGGAAGAACCGTGCTTCTCACTCTCTTATTCTGAAGGCGGATTCAACTCCCTTAGCTGAGCGAACACCAAGCAGAGCAGTTTGCAAGATACGTTCTTTTTGTGTTTTAGATGGAGATTTCCAGATATTTCTTGAATGACTGCATTTGGCTGGGAAAATGCGTTTTCCACTTCTTCACAGAAAGGGTTTAGAAACTCCTGCAAACACACATCAGTTTAACTCCGTAAGTTGAATGCACACATTGAAGATCGTTCTGTTAGGTAGCTCCGTTTTGGTTTTAGATGCAGATATTTCTCAATACCGCGTTTGTTCCAATTCACCCGGGTATAACGAAACCCAGCTCCTGGAAGAACCGTGCTTCTCACTCTCTTATTCTAAAGGCGGATTCAACTCCCTTAGCTGAGCGAACACCCAGCAGAGCAGTTTGCAAGATACGTTCTTTTTGTGTTTTAGACGGAGATTTCCAGCTATTTCTTGAATGCCTGGATTTGGCTGGGAAAATGCGTTTTCCACTTCTTCACAGAAAGGGTTTAGAAACTCCTGCAAACACACATCAGTTTAACTCCGTAAGTTGAATGCACACATTGAAGACCGTTCTGTTAGGTAGCTCCGTTTTGGTTTTAGAAGCAGATATTTCTCAATACCGCGTTTGTTCCAATTCACCCGGGTATAAAGAAACCCAGCTCCTGGAAGATCCGTGCTTCTTACTCTCTTATTCTGAAGGCGGATTCAACTCCCTTAGCTGAGCGAACACCCAGCAGAGCAGTTTGCATGATACGTTCTTTTTGTATTTTAGACGGAGATTTCCAGCTATATCTTGAATGCCTGGATTTGGCTGGGAAAATGCGTTTTTGACTTCTTCACAGAAAGGGTTTAGAAACTCCTGCAAACACACATGAGTTTAACTCCGTAAGTTGAATGCACACATTGAAGACCGTTCTGTTAGGTAGCTCCGTTTTGGTTTTAGAAGCAGATATTTCTCAATACCGCGTTTGTTCCAATTCACCCGGGTATAACGAAACCAAGCTCCTGGAAGAACCGTGCTTCTCACTCTCTGATTCTGAAGGCGGATTCAACTCCCTTAGCTGAGCGAACACCCAGCAGAGCAGTTTGCAAGATACGTTCTTTTTGTGTTTTAGACGGAGATTTCCAGCTATTTCTTGAATGACTTGATTTGGCTGAATAAATGCGTTTTCCACTTCTTCACAGAAAGGGTTTAGAAACTCCTGCAAACGCACATCAGTTTAACTCGGTAAGTTGAATGCACACATTGAAGGCCGTTCTGTTAGGTAGCTCCATTTTGGTTTTAGAAGCAGATATTTCTCAATACCGCGTTTGTTCCAATTCACTTGGGTATAACGAAACCCAGCTCCTGGAAGGACCGTGCTTCTCACTCTCTGACTCTGAAGGCGGATTCAACTCCCTTAGATGAGCGAACACCCAGCAGAGCAGTTTGCAAGATACGTCGTTCTTTTAGTATTTTAGACGGAGATTTCCAACTATATCTTGAATGCCTGGATTTGGCTGGGAATATGCGTTTTCCACTTCTTCACAGAAAGGGTTTAGAAACTCCTGCAAAAACACATCAGTTTAACTCCGTAAGTTGAATGCACACATTGAAGACCGTTCTGTTAGGTAGCTCCGTTTTGGTTTTAGAAGCAGATATTTCTCGATACTGCGTTTGTTCCAATTCACCCGGGTATAACGAAACCCAGCTCCTGGAAGAACCGTGCTTCTCACTCTCTGATTCTGAAGGCGGATTCTACTCCCTTAGCTGAGCGAACACCCAGCAGAGCAGTTTGCAAGATACGTTCTTTTTGTGTTTTAGACGGAGATTTCCAGCTATTTCTTGAATGCCTGGATTTGGCTGGGAAAATGCGTTTTCCACTTCTTCACAGAAAGGGTTTAGAAACTCCTGCAAACACACATCAGTTTAACTCCGTAAGTTGAATGCACACATTGAAGACCGTTCTGTTAGGTAGCTCCGTTTTGGTTTTAGAAGCAGATATTTCTCAATATCGCGTTTGTTCCAATGCACTCGGGTATAATGAAACCCAGCTCCTGGAAGAACCGTGCTTCTCACTCTCTGATTCTGAAGGCGGATTCAACTCCCTTAGCTGAGCGAACAGCCAGCAGAGGAGTTTGCAAGACACGTTCTTTTTGTGTTTTAGACGGAGATTTCCAGCTATTTCTTGAAGGCCTGGATTTGGCTGGGAAAATGCGTTTTCCACTTCTTCACAGAAAGGGTTTAAAAACTCCTGCAAACAACATCAGTTTAACTCCGTAAGTTGAATGGACACATTGAAGACCGTTCTGTTAGGTAGCTCCGTTTTGGTTTTAGAAGCAGATATTTCTCAATATCGCGTTTGTTCCAATTCACTCGGGTATAACGAAACCCAGCTTCTGGAGGAACCGTGCTTCTCACTCTCTGATTCTGAAGGCGGATTCAACTCCCTTGGCTGAGCGAACACCCAGCAGAGCAGTTTGCAAGATACGTTCTTTTTGTGTTTTAGACGGAGATTTCCAGCTATTTCTTGAATGCCTGGATTTGGCTGGGAAATTGCGTTTTTGACTTCTTCACAGAAAGGGTTTAGAAACTCCTGCAAACACACATCAGTTTAACTCCGTAAGTTGAATGCACACATTGAAGACCGTTCTGTTAGGTAGCTCCGTTTTGGTTTTAGAAGCAGATATTTCTCAATACCGCGTTTGTTCCAATTCACCCGGGTATAAGGAAACCCAGCTCCTGGAAGAACCGTGCTTCTCACTCTCTGATTCTGAAGGCGGATTCAACTCCCTTAGCTGAGCGAACACCCAGCAGAGCAGTTTGCAAGATACGTTCTTTTTGTGTTTTAGACGGAGATTTCCAGCTATTTCTTGAATGACTTGATTTGGCTGGATAAATGCGTTTTCCACTATTTCACAGAAAGGGTTTAGAAACTCCTGCAAACGCACATCAGTTTAACTCCGTAAGTTGTATGCACACATTGAAGGCCGTTCTGTTAGGTAGCTCCGTTTTGGTTTTAGAAGCAGATATTTCTCAATACCGCGTTTGTTCCAATTCACCCGGGTATAACGAAACCCAGCTCCTGGAAGAACCGTGCTTCTCACTCTCTGACTCTGAAGGCGGATTCAACTCCCTTAGATGAGCGAACACCCAGCAGAGCAGTTTGCAAGATACGTCGTTCTTTTTGTATTTTAGACGGAGATTTCCAACTATATCTTGAATGCCTGGATTTGGCTGGGAATATGCGTTTTCCACTTCTTCACAGAAAGGGTTTAGATACTCCTGCAAAAACACATCAGTTTAACTCTGTAAGTTGAATGCACACATTGAAGACCGTTCTGTTAGGTAGCTCCGTTTTGGTTTTAGAAGCAGATATTTCTCGATACTGCGTTTGTTCCAATTCACCCGGGTATAACGAAACCCAGCTCCTGGAATAACCGTGCTTCTCACTCTCTGATTCTGAAGGCGGATTCAACTCGCTTAGCTGAGCGAACACCAAGCAGAGGAGTTTGCAAGATACGTTCTTTTTGTGTTTTAGACGGAGATTTCCAGCTGTTTCTTGAATGCCTGGATTTGGCTGGGAAAATGCGTTTTCCACTTCTTCACAGAAAGGGTTTAGAAACTCCTGCTAACACAGATCAGTTTAACTCCGTAAGTTGAATGAACACATTGAAGACCGTGCTGTTAGGTAGCTCCGTTTTGGTTTTAGAAGCAGATATTTCTCAATACCGCGTTTGTTCCAATGCACCCGGGTATAACGAAACCCAGCTCCTGGAAGAACCGTGCTTCTCACTCTCTTATTCTGAAGGCGGATTCAACTCCCTTAGCTGAGCGAACACCAAGCAGAGCAGTTTGCAAGATACGTTCTTTTTGTGTTATAGACGGAGATTTCCAGCTATTCCTTGAATGACTGCATTTGGCTGGGAAAATGCGTTTTCCACTTCTTCACAGAAAGGGTTTAGAAACTCCTGCAAACACACATCAGTTTAACTCCATAAGTTAAATGCACACATTGAAGACCGTTCTGTTAGGTAGCTCCGTTTTGGTTTTAGAAGCAGATATTTCTCAATCCCTCGTCTGTTCCAATTCACCCGGGTGTAACGAAACCCAGCTCCTGGAAGAACCGTGCTTCTCACTCTCTTATTCTGAAGGCGGATTCAACTCCCTTAGCTGAGCGAACACCCAGCAGAGCAGTTTGCAAGATACGTTCTTTTTGTGTTTTAGACGGAGATTTCCAGCTATTTCTTGAATGCCTAGATTTGGCTGGGAAAATGCGTTTTCCACTTCTTCACAGAAAGGGTTTAGAAACTCCTGCAAACAACATCAGTTTAACTGCGTAAGTTGAATGGACACATTGAAGACCGTTCTGTTAGGTAGCTCCGTTTTGGTTTTAGAAGCAGATATTTCTCAATATCGCGTTTCTTCCAATTCACTCGGGTATAACGAAACCCAGCTTCTGGAAGAACCGTGCTTCTCATTCTCTGATTCTGAAGGCGGATTCAACTCCCTTGGCTGAGCGAACACCCAGCAGAGCAGTTTGCAAGATACGTTCTTTTTGTGTTTTAGACGGAGATTTCCAGCTATTTCTTGAATGCCTGGATTTGGCTTTGAAAATGCGTTTTCCACTTCTTCACAGAAAGGGTTTAGAAACTCCTGCAAACACACATCAGTTTAACTACGTAAGTTGAATGCACACATTGAAGACCGTTTTGTTAGGTAGCTCCGTTTTGGTTTTAGAAGCAGATATTTCTCAATACCGCGTTTGTTCCAATTCACCCGGGTATAACGAAACCCAGCTCCTGGAAGAACCGTGCTTCTCACTCTCTGATTCTGAAGGCGGATTCAACTCCCTTAGCTGAGCAAACACCCAGCAGAGCAGTTTGCAAGATACGTTCTTTTTGTATTTTAGACGGAGATTTCCAGGTATATCTTGAACGCCTGGATTTGGCTGGGAATATGCGTTTTCCACTTCTTCACAGAAAGGGTTTAGAAACTCCTGCAAAAACACATCAGTTTAACTCCGTAAGTTGAATGAACACATTGAAGACCGTTCGGTTAGGTAGCTCCGTTTTGGTTTTAGAAGCAGATATTTCTCGATACTTCGTTTGTTCCAATTAACCCGGGTATAACGAAACCCAGCTCCTGGAAGAACCGTGCTTCTCACTCTCTGATTCTGAAGGCGGATTCAACTCCCTTAGCTGAGCGAACACCCAGCAGAGCAGTTTGCAAGATACGTTCTTTTTGTGTTTTAGACGGAGATTTCCAGCTATTTCTTGAATGCCTAGATTTGGCTGGGAAAATGCGTTTTCCACTTCTTCACAGAAAGGGTTTAGAAACTCCTGCAAACAACATCAGTTTAACTCCGTAAGTTGAATGGACACATTGAAGACCGTTCTGTTAGGTAGCTCCGTTTTGGTTTTAGAAGCAGATATTTCTCAATATCGCGTTTGTTCCAATGCACTCGGGTATAACGAAACCCAGCTCCTGGAAGAACCGTGCTTCTCACTCTCTGATTCTGAAGGCGGATTCAACTCTTTTAGCTGACCCAACACCCAGCAGAGCAGTTTGCAAGATACGTTCTTTTTGTGTTTTAAACGGAGATTTCCAGCTATTTCTTGAATGCCTGGATTTGGCTGGGAAAATGCGTTTTCCACTTCTTCACAGAAAGGGTTTAGAAACTCCTGCTAACACACATCAGTTTAACTCCGTAAGTTGAATGCACACATTGAAGACCGTTCTGTTAGGTAGCTCCGTTTTGGTTTTAGAAGCAGATATTTCTCAATACCGCGTTTGTTCCAATGCACCCGGGTATAACGAAACCCAGGTCCTGGAAGAACCGTGCTTCTCACTCTCTTATTCTGAAGGCGGATTCAACTCCCTTAGCTGAGCGAACACCAAGCAGAGCAGTTTGCAAGATACGTTCTTTTTGTGTTTTAGACGGAGATTTCCAGCTATTTCTTGAATGACTGCATTTGGCTGGGAAAATGCGTTTTCCACTTCTTCACAGAAAAAGTTTAGAAACTCCTGTAAACACACATCAGTTTAACTCCAGAAGTTGAATGCACACATTGAAGACCGTTCTGTTAGGTAGCTCCGTTTTGGTTTTAGAAGCAGATATTTCTCAATCCCTCGTCTGTTCCAATTCACCCGGGTGTAACGAAACCCAGCTCCTGGAAGAACCGTGCTTCTCACTCTCTTATTCTGAAGACGGATTCAATTCCCTTAGCTGAGCGAACATTCAGCAGAGCAGTTTGCAAGATACGTTCTTTTTGTGTTTTAGACGGAGATTTCCAGCTATTTCTTGAATGCCTGGATTTGGCTGGGAAAATGCGTTTTCCACTTCTTCACAGAAAGGGTTTAGAAACTCCTGCAAACACACATCAGTTTAACTCCGTAAGTTGAATGCCCACATTAAAGACCGTTCTGTTAGGTAGCTCCGTTTTGGTTTTAGAAGCAGATATTTCTCTATATCGCGTTTGTTCCAATGCACCCGGGTATAACAAAACCCAGCTCCTGGAAGAACCGTGCTTCTCACTCTCTGATTCTGAAGGCGGATTAAACTCCCATAGCTGAGCGAACACCCAGCAGAGGATTTTGCAAGATACGTTCTTTTTGTGTTTTAGACGGAGATTTCCAGCTATTTCTTGAATGCCTGGATTTGGCTGGAAAAATGCGTTTTCCACTTCCTCACAGAAAGGGTTTAGAAACTCCTGCAAACAACATCAGTTTAACTCCGTAAGTTGAATGGACACATTGAAGACCGTTCTGTTAGGTAGCTCCGTTTTCGTTTCAGAAGCAGATATTTCTCAATATCGCGTTCGTTCCAATTATCTCGGGTATAACGAAACCCAGCTTCTGGAAGAACCGTGCTTCTCACTCTCTGATTCTGAAGGCGGATTCAACTCCCTTAGCTGACCCAACACCCAGCAGAGCAGTTTGCAAGATACGTTCTTTTTGTGTTTTAGACGGAGACTTCCAGCTATTTCTTGAATGCCTGGATTTGGCTGGGAAAATGCGTTTTCCACTTCTTCACAGCAAGTGTTTAGAAACTCCTGAAAACACACATCAGTTTAACTCCGTAAGTTGAATGCACACATTGAAGACCGTTCTATTAGGTAGCTCCTTTTTGGTTTTAGAAGCAGATATTTCTCAATACCGCGTTTGTTCCAATGCACCCGGGTATAACGAAACCCAGCTCCTGGAAGAACCGTGCTTCTCACTCTCTGATTCTGAAGGCGGATTCAACTCCCTTACCTGAGCGAAAACCCAGAAGAGCAGTTTGCAAGATACGTTCTTTTTGTGTTTTAGACGGAGATTTCCAGCTATTTCTTGAATGCCTGGATTTGGCTGGGAACATGCGTTTTCCACTTCTTCACAGAAAGGGTTTAGAAACTCCTGCAAACACACATCAGTTTAACTCCGTAAGTTGAATGCACACATTGAAGACCGTTCTGCTAGGTAGCTCCCTTTTGGTTTTAGAAGCAGATATTTCTCAATACCGCGTTTGTTCCAATGCACCCGGGTATAACGAAACCCAGCTCCTGGAAGAACCGTGCTTCTCACTCTCTGATTCTGAAGGCGGATTCAACTCCCTTACCTGAGCGAACATTCAGCAGAGCAGTTTGCAAGATACGTTCTTTTTGTGTTTTAGACGGAGATTTCCAGCTATTTCTTCAATGCCTGGATTTGGCTGGGAAAATGCGTTTTCCACTTCTTCACAGAAAGGGTTTAGAAACTCCTGCAAACACACATCAGTTTATCTCCGTAAGTTGAATGCACACATTGAAGACCGTTCTGTTAGGTAGCTCCGTTTTGGTTTTAGAAGCAGATATTTCTCAATACCGCGTTTGTTCCAATTCACCCGGGTATAACGAAACCCAGCTCCTGGAAGAACCGTGCTTCTCACTCTCTGATTCTGAACGCGGATTCAACTCCCTTAGCTGAGCGAACACCCAGCAGAGCAGTTTGCAAGATACGTTCTTTTTGTGTTTTAGACGGAGATTTCCAGCTATTTCTTGAATGACTTGATTTGGCTGGGAAAATGCGTTTTCCACTTCTTCACAGAAAGGGTTTAGAAACTCCTACAAACACACATCAGTTTAACTTCGTAAGTAGAATGCACACATTGAAGACCGTTCTTTTAGGTAGCTCCGTTTTGGTTTTAGAAGCAGATATTTCTCAATACTGCGTTTGTTCCAATTCACCCGGGTATAACGAAACCCAGCTCCTGGAAGAACCGTGCTTCTCACTCTCTGATTCTGAAGGCGGATTCAACTCCCTAAGCTGAGCGAACAGTTTGCAAGATACGTTCTTTTTGTGTTTTAGACGGAGATTTCCTGCTATTTCTTGAATGCCTGCATTTGGCTGGGAAAATGCGTTTTCCACTTCTTCACAGAAAGGGTTTAGAAACTCCTGCAAACACACATCGGTTTAACTACGTACGTTGAATGCACACATTGAAGACCGTTCTGTTAGGTAGCTCCGTTTTGGTTTTAGAAGCAGATATTTCTCAATATTGGGTTTGAACCCATTCACCCGGGTATAACGAAACACAGCTCCTGGAAGAACCGTGCTTCTCACTCTCTTATTCTGAAGGCGGATTCAACTCCCTTAGCTGAGCGAACACCCAGCAGGGCAGTTTACAAGATACGTTCTTTTTGTATTTTAGACGGAGATTTCCAGCTATTTCTTGAATGCCTGCATTTGGCTTGGAAAATGCGTTTTCCACTACTTCACAGAAAGGGTTTAGAAACTCCTGCAAACACACATCAGTTTAACTCCGTAAGTTGAATGCACACATTGAAGACCGTTCTGTTAGGTAGCTCCGTTTTGGTTTTAGAAGCAGATATTTCTCAATACCGCGTTTGTTCCAATTCACCCGGGTATAACGAAACACAGCTCCTGGAAGAACCGTGCTTCTCACTCTCTGATTCTGAAGGCGGATTCAACTCCCTTAGCTGAGGGAACACCCAGCAGAGCAGTTTGCATGATACGTTCTTTTTGTATTTTAGACGGAGATTTCCAGCTATATCTTGAATGCCTGGATTTGGCTGGGAAAATGCGTTTTTGACTTCTTCACAGAAAGGGTTTAGAAACTCCTGCAAACACACATCAGTTTAACTCCGTAAGTTGAATGCACACATTGAAGACCGTTCTGTTAGGTAGCTCCGTTTTGGTTTTAGAAACAGATATTTCTCAATACCGCGGTTGTTCCAATTCACCCGGGTAAAACGAAACCCAGCTCCTGGAAGAACCGTGCTTCTCACTCTCTGATTCTGAAGGCGGATTCAACTCCCTTAGCTGAGCGAACACCCAGCAGAGCAGTTTGCAAGATACGTTCTTTTTGTGTTTTAGACGGAGATTTCCAGCTATTTCTTGAATGCCTGGATTTGGCTGGATAAATGCGTTTTCCACTTCTTCACAGAAAGGGTTTAGAAACTCCTGCAAACGCACATCAGTTTAACTCCGTAAGTTGAATGCACACATTGAAGGCCGTTCTGTTAGGTAGCTCCGTTTTGGTTTTAGAAGCAGATATTTCTCAATACCGCGTTTGTTCCAATTCACGCGGGTATAACCAAACCCAGCTCCTGGAAGAACCGTGCTTCTCACTCTCTGACTCTGAAGGCGGATTCAACTCCCTTAGATGAGCGAACACCCAGCAGAGCAGTTTGCAAGATACGTCGTTCTTTTTGTATTTTAGAGGGAGATTTCCAACTATATCTTGAATGCCTGGATTTGGCTGGGAATATGCGTTTTCCACTTCTTCACAGAAAGGGTTTAGAAACTCCTGCAAAAACACATCAGTTTAACTCCGTAAGTTGAATGCACACATTGAAGACCGTTCTGTTAGGTAGCTCCGTTTTGGTTTTAGAAGCAGATATTTCTCGATACTGCGTTTGTTCCAATTCACCCGGGTATAACGAAACCCAGCTCCTGGAAGAACCGTGCTTCTCACTCTCTGATTCTGAAGGCGGATTCAACTCCCTTAGCTGAGCGAACACCCAGCAGAGCAGTTTGGAAGATACGTTCTTTTTGTGTTTTAGACGGAGATTTCCAGCTATTTCTTGAATGCCTGGATTTGGCTGGGAAAATGCGTTTTCCACTTCTTCACAGAAAGGGTTTAGAAACTCCTGCAAACAACATCAGTTTAACTCCGTAAGTTGAATGGACACATTGAAGACCGTTCTGTTAGGTAGCTCCGTTTTGGTTTTAGAAGCAGATATTTCTCTATACCGCGTTTGTTCCAATGCACCCGGGTATAACGAAACCCAGCTCCTGGAAGAACCGTGCTTCTCACTCTCTGATTCTGAAGGCGGATTAAACTCCCTTAGCTGAGCGAACACCCAGCAGAGGAGTTTGCAAGATACGTTCTTTTTGTGTTTTAGACGGAGATTTCCAGCTATTTCTTGAATGACTTGATTTGGCTGGGAAAATGCGTTTTCCACTTCTTCACAGAAAGGGTTTAGAAACTCCTGCAAACACACATCAGTTTAACTCCGTAAGTTGAATGCACACATTGAAGACCGTTCTGTTAGGTAGCTCCGTTTTGGTTTTAGAAGCAGATATTTCTCAATACCGCGTTTGTTCCAATTCACCCGGGTATAACGAAACCCAGCTCCTGGAAGAACCGTGCTTCTCACTCTCTGATTCTGAAGGCGGATTCAACTTCCTTCGCTGAGCGAACACCCAGCAGAGCAGTTTGCCAGATACGTTCTTTTTGTATTTTAGAGGGAGATTTCCAGCTATATCTTGAATGCCTGGATTTGGCTGGGAATATGGGTTTTACACTTCTTCACAGAAAGGGTTTAGAAACTCCTGCAAACACACATCAGTTTAACTTCGTAAGTTGAATGCACACATTGAAGACCGTTCTGTTAGGTAGCTCCGTTTTGGTTTTAGAAGCAGATATTTCTCAATACTGCGTTTGTTCCAATTCACCCGGGTATAAAGAAACCCAGCTCCTGGAAGAACCGTGCTTCTCACTCTCTGATTCTGAAGGCGGATTCAACTCCCTTAGCTGAGCGAACAGTTTGCAAGATACGTTCTTTTTGTGTTTTAGACGGAGATTTCCTGCTATTTCTTGAATGCCTGCATTTGGCTGGGAAAATGCGTTTTCCACTTCTTCACAGAAAGGGTTTAGAAACTCCTGCAAACACACATCAGTTTAACTACGTAAGTCTAATGCACACATTGAAGACCGTTCTGTTAGGTAGCTCCGTTTTGGTTTTAGAAGCAGATATTCCTCAATATTGGGTTTGTACCCATTCACCCGGGTATAACGAAACACAGCTCCTGGAAGAACCGTGCTTCTCACTCTCTTATTCTGAAGGCGGATTCAACTCCCTTAGCTGAGCGAACACCCAGCAGGTCAGTTTACAAGATACGTTCTTTTTGTATTTTAGACGGAGATTTCCAGCTATTTCTTGAATGCCTGCATTTGGCTTGGAAAATGCGTTTTCCACTACTTCACAGAAAGGGTTTAGAAACTCCTGCAAACACACATCAGTTTAACTCCGTAAGTTGAATGCATACGTTGAAGACCGTTCTGTTAGGTAGCTCGGTTTTGGTTTTAGAAGCAGATATTTCTCAATATTGCGTTTGCACCAATTCACCCGTGTATAACGAAACACAGCTCCTGGAAGAACCGTGCTTCTCACTCTCTGATTCTGAAGGCGGATTCAACTCCCTTAGCTGAGCGAACACCCAGCAGAGCAGATAACAAGATACGTCCTTTTTGTATTTTAGACGGAGATTTCCAGCTATATCTTGAATGCCTGGATTTGGCTGGGAATATGCGTTTTCCACTTCTTCAGAGAAAGGGTTTAGAAACTCCTGCAAACACACATCAGTTTAACTCCGTAAGTTGAATGCACGCATTGAAGACCGTTTTGTTAGGTAGCTCCGATTTGGTTTTAGAAGCAGATATTTCTCAATACCGCGTTTGTTCCAATGCACCCGGGTATAAGGAAACCCAGCTCCTGGAAGAACCGTGCTTCTCACTCTCTGATTCTGAAGGCGGATTCAACTCCCTTAGCTGAGCGAACACCCAGCAGAGCAGTTTGCAAGATACGTTCTTTTTGTGTTTTAGACGGAGATTTCCAGCTATTTCTTGAATGCCTGGATTTGGCTGGGAAAATGCGTTCTCCACTTCTTCACAGAAAGGGTTTAGAAACTCCTGCAAACACACATCAGTTTAACTCCGTAAGTTGAATGCACACATTGAAGACCGTTCTGTTAGGTAACTCCGTTTTGGTTTTAGAAGCAGATATTTCTCAATACCGCGTTTGTTCCAATTCACCCGGGTATAACGAAACCCAGCTCCTGGAAGAACCATGCTTCTCACTCTCTGATTCTGAAGGCGGATTCAACTCCCTTAGCTGAGCGAACACCCAGCAGAGCAGTTTGCAAGATACGTTCTTTTTGTGTTTTAGACGGAGATTTCCAGCTATTTCTTGAATGCCTGGATTTGGCTGGGAAAATGCGTTTTCCACTTCTTCACAGAAAGGGTTTAGAAACTCCTGCAAACACACATCAGTTTAACTCTGTAAGTCGAATGCACACATTGAAGACCGTTCTGTTAGGTAGCTCCGTTTTGGTTTTAGAAGCAGATATTTCTCAATATTGGGTTTGTACCCATTCACCCGGGTATAACGAAACACAGCTCCTGGAAAAACCGTGCTTCTCACTCTCTGATTCTGGAGGCGGATTCAACTCCCTTAGCTGAGCGAACACCCAGCAGAGCAGTTTACAAGATACGTTCTTTTTGTATTTTAGATGGAGATTTCCAGCTATTTCTTGAATGCCTGCATTTGGTTGGGAAAATGCGTTTTCCACTTCTTCACAGAAAGGGTTTAGAAACTCCTGCAAACACACATCAGTTTAACTCCGTAAGTTGAATGCATACATTGAACGCCGTTCTGTTATGTAGCTCCGTTTTGGGTTTAGAAGCAGATATTTCTCAATATTGCGTTTGCAAACATTCACCCGGGTATAACGAAACACAGCTCCTGGAAGAACCGTGCTTCTCACTCTCTGATTCTGAAGGCGGATTCAACTCCCTTAGCTGAGCGAACACTCAGCAGAGCAGTTTGCAAGATACGTTCTTTTTGTGTTTTAGACGGAGATTTCCTGCTATTTATTGAAGCCTGCATTTGGCTGGGAAAATGCGGTTTCCACTACTTCACAGAAAGGGTTTAGAAACTCCTGCAAACACACATCAGTTTAACTCCGTAAGTTGAATGCACACATTGAAGACCGTTCTCTTAGGTAGCTCCGTTTTGGTTTTAGAAGCAGATATTTCTCAATACAGCGTTTGTTCCAATGCACCCGGGTATAACGAAATTCAGCTCCTGGAAGAAACGTGCTTCTCACTCTCTGATTCTGAAGGCGGATTCAACTCCCTTAGCTGAGCGAACACCCAGCAGAGCAGTTTGCAAGATACGTTCTTTTTATGTTTTAGACGGAGATTTCCAGCTATTTCTTGAATGCCTGGATTTGGCTGGGAAAATGCGTTTTCCACTTCTTCACAGAAAGGGTTTAGAAACTCCTGCAAACACACATGAGTTTAACTCCGTAAGTTGAATGCACACATTGAAGACCGTTCTGTTAGGAAGCTCCGTTTTGGTTTTAGAAGCAGATATTTCTCAATATTGGGTTTGTACCCATTCACCCGGGTATAACGAAACACAGCTCCTGGAAGAACCGTGCTTCTCACTCTCTGATTCTGGAGGCGGATTCAACTCCCTTAGCTGAGCGAACACCCAGCAGAGCAGTTTACAAGATACGTTCTTTTTGTATTATAGACGGAGATTTCCAGCTATTTCTTGAATGCCTGCATTTGGTTGGGAAAATGCGTTTTCCACTTCTTCACAGAAAGGGTTTAGAAACTCCTGCAAACACACATCAGTTTGACTCCGTAAGTTGAATGCATACGTTGAAGACCGTTCTGTTAGGTAGCTCCGTTTTGGTGTTAGAAGCAGATATTTCTCAATATTGCGTTTGCACCAATTCACCCGGGTATAACGAAACACAGCTCCTGGAAGAACCGTGCTTCTCACTCTCTGATTCTGAAGGCGGATTCAACTCCCTTGGCTGAGCGAACACCGAGCAGAGCAGTTTACAAGATACGTTCTTTTTGTATTTTAGATGGAGATTTCCAGCTATTTCTTGAATGCCTGCATTTGGCTGGGAAAATGCGTTTTCCACTTCTTCACAGAAAGGGTTTAGAAACTCCTGCAAACACACATCAGTTTAACTCCGTAAGTTGAATGCACACATTGAAGACCGTTCTGTTAGGTAGCTCCGTTTTGGTTTTAGAAGCAGATATTTCTCAATACCGCGTTTGTTCCAATTCACCCGGGTATAACGAAACCCAGCTCCTGGAAGAACCGTGCTTCTCACTCTCTGATTCTGAAGGCGGATTCAACTCCCTTAGCTGAGCAAACACCCAGCAGAGCAGTTTGCAAGATACGTTCTTTTTGTATTTTAGACGGAGACTTCCAGCTATATCTTGAACGCCTGGATTTGGCTGGGAATATGCGTTTTCCACTTCTTCACAGAAAGGGTTTAGAAACTCCTGCAAAAACAAATCAGTTTAACTCCGTAAGTTTAATGCACACATTGAAGACCGTTCTGTTAGGTAGCTCCGTTTTGGTTTTAGAAGCAGATATTTCTCGATACTTTGTTTGTTCCAATTAACCCGGGTATAACGAAACCAAGCTCCTGGAAGAACCGTGCTTCTCACTCTCTGATTCTGAAGGCGGACTCAACTCCCTTAGCTGAGCGAACACCCAGCAGAGCAGTTTGCAAGATACGTTCATTTTGTGTTTTAGACGGAGATTTCCAGCTATTTTTGAATGCCTGGATTTGGCTGGGAATATGGGTTTTACACTTCTTCACAGAAAGGGTTTAGAAACTCCTGCTAACACACATCAGTTTAACTTCGTAAGTTGAATGCACACATTGAAGACCGTTCTGTTAGGTAGCTCCGTTTTGGTTTTTGAAGCAGATATTTCTCAATACTGCGTTTGTTCCAATTCACCCGGGTATAAAGAAACCCAGCTCCTGGAAGAACCGTGCTTCTCACTCTCTGATTCTGAAGGCGGATTCAACTCCCTTAGCTGAGCGAACAGTTTGCCAGACACGTTCTTTTTGTGTTTTAGACGGAGATTTCCTGCTATTTCTTGAATGCCTGCATTTGGCTGGGAAAATGCGTTTTCCACTTCTTCACAGAAAGGGTTTAGAAACTCCTGCAAACACACATCAGTTTAACTCCGTAAGTTGAATGCACGCATTGAAGACCGTTTTGTTAGGTAGCTCCGATTTGGTTTTAGAAGCAGATATTTCTCAATACCGCGTTTGTTCCAATTCACCCGGGTATAAGGAAACCCAGCTCCTGGAAGAACCGTGCTTCTCACTCTCTGATTCTGAAGGCGGATTCAACTCCCTTAGCTGAGCGAACACCCAGCAGAGCAGTTTGCAAGATACGTTCTTTTTGTGTTTTAGACGGAGATTTCCAGCTATTTCTTGAATGCCTGGATTTGGCTGGGAAAATGCGTTTTCCACTTCTTCACAGAAAGGGTTTAGAAACTCCTGCAAACAACATCAGTTTAACTCCGTAAGTTGAATGGACACATTGAAGACCGTTCTGTTAGGTAGCTCCGTTTTGGTTTTAGAAGCAGATATTTCTCAATATCGCGTTTGTTCCAATGCACTCGGGTATAACGAAACCCAGCTCCTGGAAGAACCGTGCTTCTCACTCTCTGATTCTGAAGGCGGATTCAACTCCCTTAGCTGACCCAACACCCAGCAGAGCAGTTTGCAAGATACGTTCTTTTTGTGTTTTAGACGGAGATTTCCAGCTATTTCTTGAATGCCTGGATTTGGCTGGGAAAATGCGTTTTCCACTTCTTCACAGAAAGGGTTTAGAAACTCCTGCAAACACACATCAGTTTAACTCCGTAAGTTGAATGCACACATTGAAGATCGTTCTGTTAGGTAGCTCCGTTTTGGTTTTAGATGCAGATATTTCTCAATACCGCGTTTGTTCCAATTCACCCGGGTATAACGAAACCCAGCTCCTGGAAGAACCGTGCTTCTCACTCTCTTATTCTGAAGGCGTATTCAACTCCCTTAGCTGAGCGAACACCCAGCAGAGCAGTTTGCAAGATACGTTCTTTTTGTGTTTTAGACGGAGATTTCCAGCTATTTCTTGAATGCCTGGATTTGGCTGGGAAAATGCGTTTTCCACTTCTTCACAGAAAGGGTTTAGCAACTCCTGTAAACACACATCAGTTTAACTCCGTAAGTTGAATGCCCACATTGAAGACCGTTCTGTTAGGTAGCTCCGTTTTTGTTTTAGAAGCAGATATTTCTCAATACCGCGTTTGTTCCAATTCACCCGGGTATAAAGAAACCCAGCTCCTGGAAGATCCGTGCTTCTTACTCACTGATTCTGACGGCGGATTCAACTCCCTTAGCTGAGCGAAAACCCAGCAGAGCAGTTTGCATGATACGTTCTTTTTGTATTTTAGACGGAGATTTCCAGCTATATCTTGAATGCCTGGATTTGGCTGGGAAAATGCGTTTTTGACTTCTTCACAGAAAGGGTTTAGTAACTCCTGCAAACACACATCAGTTTAACTCCGTAAGTTGAATGCACACATTGAAGACCGTTCTGTTAGGTAGCTCCGTTTTGGTTTTAGAAGCAGATATTTCTCAATACCGCGTTTGTTCCAATTCACCCGGGTATAACGAAACCCAGCTCCTGGAAGAACCGTGCTTCTCACTCTCTGATTCTGAAGGCGGATTCAACTCCCTTAGCTGAGCGAACACCCAGCAGAGCAGTTTGCAGGATACGTTCTTTTTGTGTTTTAGACGGAGATTTCCAGCTATTTCTTGAATGACTTGATTTGGCTGGATAAATGCGTTTTCCACTTCTTCACAGAAAGGGTTTAGAAACTCCTGCAAACGCACATCAGTTTAACTCCGTACGTTGAATGCACACATTGAAGGCCGTTCTGTTAGGTACCTCCGTTTTGGTTTTAGAAGCAGATATTTCTCAATACCGCGTTTGTTCCAATTCACTTGGGTATAACGAAACCCAGATCCTGGAAGAACCGTGCTTCTCACTCTCTGACTCTGAAGGCGGATGAAACTCCCTTAGATGAGCGAACACCCAGCAGAGCAGTTTGCAAGATACGTCGTTCTTATTGTATTTTAGACGGAGATTTCCAACTATATCTTGAATGCCTGGATTTGGCTGGGAATATGCGTTTTCCACTTCTTCACAGAAAGGGTTTAGAAACTCCTGCAAAAACACGTCAGTTTAACTCCGTAAGTTGAATGCACACATTGAAGACCGTTCTGTTAGGTAGCTCCGTTTTGGTTTTAGAAGCAGATATTTCTCAATACCGCGTTTGTTCCAATTCACCCGGGTATAACGAAACCCAGCTCCTGGAAGAACCGTGCATCTCACTCTCTGATTCTGAAGGCGGATTCCACTCCCTTAGCTGAGCGAACACCCAGCAGAGCAGTTTGCAAGATACGTTCTTTTTGTGTTTTAGACGGAGATTTTCAGCTATTTCTTGAATGCCTAGATTTGGCTGGGAAAATGCGTTTTCCACTTCTGCACAGAAAGGGTTTAGAAACTCCTGCAAACAACATCAGTTTAACTCCGTAAGTTGAATGGACACATTGAAGACCGTTCTGTTAGGTAGCTCCGTTTTTGTTTTAGAAGCAGATATTTCTCAATATCGCGTTTGTTCCAATGCACTCGGGTATAACGAAAAACAGCTCCTGGAAGAACCGTGCTTCTCACTCTCTGATTCTGAAGGCGGATTCAACTCCCTTAGCTGACCCAACACCCAGCAGAGCAGTTTGCAAGATACGTTTTTTTTGTGTTTTAGACGGAGATTTCCAGCTATTTCTTGAATGCCTGGATTTGGCTGGGAAAATGCGTTTTCCACTTCTTCACAGAAAGGGTTTAGAAACTCCTGCAAACACACATCAGTTTAACTCCGTAAGTTGAATGCACACATTGAAGACCGTTCTGTTAGGTAGCTCCGTTTTCGTTTTAGAAGCAGATATTTCTCAATATCGCGTTTGTTCCAATGCACTCGGGTATAACGAAACCCAGCTCCTGGAAGAACCGTGCTTCTCACTCTCTGATGCTGAAGGCGGATTCAACTCCCTTAGCTGACCGAACACCCAGCAGAGCAGTTTGCAAGATACGTTCTTTTTGTGTTTTAGACGGAGATTTCCAGCTATTTCTTGAATGCCTGGATTTGGCTGGGAAAATGCGTTTTCCACTTCTTCACAGAAAGGGTTTAGAAACTCCTGCAAACACACATCAGTTTACCTCCGTAAGTTAAATGCACACATTGAAGGCCGTTCTGTTAGGTAGCTCCGTTTTGGTTTTAGAAGCAGATATTTCTCTATACCGCGTTTGTTCCAATGCACCCGGGTATAAGGAAACCCAGCTCCTGGAAGAACCGTGCTTCTCACTCTCTGATTCTGAAGGCGGATTCAACTCCCTTAGCTGAGCGAACACCAAGCAGAGGAGTTTGCAAGATACGTTCTTTTTGTGTTTTAGACGGAGATTTCCAGCTATTTCTTGAATGCCTGGATTTGGCTGGGAAAATGCGTTTTCCACTTCTTCACAGAAAGGGTTTAGAAACTCCTGCAAACAACATCAGTTTAACTCCGTAAGTTGAATGGAAACATTGAAGACCGTTCTGTTAGGTAGCTCCGTTTTGGTTTTAGAAGCAGATATTTCTCAATATCGCGTTTGTTCCAATGCACTCGGGTATAACGAAACCCAGCTCCTGGACGAACCGTGCTTCTCACTCTCTGATTCTGAAGGCGGATTCAACTCCCTTAGCTGACCCAACACCCAGCAGAGCAGTTTGCAAGATACGTTCTTTTTGTGTTTTAGACGGAGATTTCCAGCTATTTCTTGAATGCCTGGATTTGGCTGGGAAAATGCGTTTTCCACTTCTTCACAGAAAGGGTTTAGAAACTCCTGCTAACACACATCAGTTTAACTCCGTAAGTTGAATGAACACATTGAAGACCGTTCTGTTAGGTAGCTCCGTTTTGGTTTTAGAAGCAGATATTTCTCAATACCGCGTTTGTTCCAATGCACCCGGGTATAACGAAACCCAGCTCCTGGAAGAACCGTGCTTCTCACTCTCTTATTCTGAAGGCGGATTCAACTCCCTTAGCTGAGCGAACACCAAGCAGAGCAGTTTGCAAGATACGTTCTTTTTGTGTTTTAGACGGAGATGTCCAGCTATTTCTTGAATGACTGCATTTGGCTGGGAAAATGCGTTTTCCACTTCTTCACAGAAAGGGTTTAGAAACTCCTGCAAACACACATCAGTTTAACTCCATAAGTTGAATGCACACATTGAAGACCATTCTGTTAGGTAGCTCCGTTTTGGTTTTAGAAGCAGATATTTCTCAATCCCTCGTTTGTTCCAATTCACCCTGGTGTAACGAAACCCAGCTCCTGGAAGAACCGTGCTTCTCACTCTCTTCTTCTGAAGGCGGATTCAACTCCCTTAGCTGAGCGAACACCCAGCAGAGCAGTTTGCAAGATACCTTCTTTTTGTGTTTTAGACGGAGATTTCCAGCTATTTCTTGAATGCCTGGATTTGGCTGGGAAAATGCGTTTTCCACTTCTTCACAGAAAGGGTTTAGAAACTCCTGCAAACACACATCAGTTTAACTCCGTAAGTTGAATGCCCACAGTGAAGACCGTTCTGTTGGGTAGCTCCGTTTTGGTTTTAGAAGCAGATATTTCTCAATACCGCGTTTGTTCCAATTCACCCGGGTATAACGACACCCAGCTCCTGGAAAAACCGTGCTTCTTACTCTCTGATTCTGGAGGCGGATTCAACTCCCTTAGCTGAGCGAACACCCAGCAGAGCAGTTTGCAAGATACGTTCTTTTTGTATTTTAGACGGAGATTTCCAGCTATATCTTGAATGCCTGGATTTGGCTGGGAAAATGCGTTTTCCACTTCTTCACAGAAAGGGTTTAGAAACTCCTGCAAACACACATCAGTTTAACTCCGTTAGTTGAATGCACACACTGAAGACCGTTCTGTTAGGTAGCTCCGTTTTGGTTTTAGAAGCAGATATTTCTCAATACCGCGTTTGTTCCAATTCACCCGGGTATAACGAAACCCAGCTCCTGGAAGAACCGTGCTTCTCACTCTCTGATTCTGAAGGCGGATTCAACTCCCTTAGCTGAGCGAACACCCAGCAGAGCAGTTTGCGAGATACGTTCTTTTTGTGTTTTAGACGGAGATTTCCAGCTATTTCTTGAATGAGTTGATTTGGCTGGGAAAATGCGTTTTCCACTTCTTCACAGAAAGGGTTTAGAAACTCCTGCAAACGCACATCAGTTTAACTCCGTAAGTTGAATGCACACATTGAAGACCGTTCTGTTAGGTAGCTCCGTTTTGGTTTTAGAAGCAGATATTTCTCAATACCGCGTTTGTTCCAATTCACCCGGGTATAACGAAACCCAGCTCCTGGAAGAACCGTGCTTCTCACTCTCTGATTCTGAAGGCGGATTCAACTCCCTTACATGAGCGAACACCAAGCAGAGCAGTTTGCAAGATACGTTCTTTTTGTATTTTAGACGGAAATTTCCAGCTATATCTTGAATGCCTGGATTTGGCTGGGAATATGCGTTTTACACTTCTTCACAGAAAGGGTTTAGAAACTCCTGCAAACACACATCAGTTTAACTTCGTAAGTTGAATGCACACATTGAAGACCGTTCTGTTAGGTAGCTCCGTTTTGGTTTTAGAAGCAGATATTTCTCAATACTGCGTTTGTTCCAATTCACCCGGGTATAACGAAACCCAGCTCCTGGAAGAACCGTGCTTCTCACTCTCTGATTCTGAAGGCGGATTCAACTCCCTTAGCTGAGCGAACAGTTTGCAAGATACGTTCTTTTTGTGTTTTAGACGGAGATTTCCTGCTATTTCTTGAATGCCTGCATTTGGCTGGGAAAATGCGTTTTCCACTTCTTCACAGAAAGGGTTTAGAAACTCCTGCAAACACACATCAGTTTAACTACGTAAGTTGAATGCACACATTGAAGACCGTTCTTTTAGGTAGCTCGGTTTTGGTTTTAGAAGCAGATATTTCTCAATATTGGGTTTGTACCCATTCACCTGGGTATAACGAAACACAGCTCCTGGAAGAACCGTGCTTCTCACTCTCTTATTCTGAAGGCGGATTCAACTCCCTTAGCTGGGCGAACACCCAGCAGGGCAGTTTACAAGATACGTTTTTTTTGTATTTTAGACGGAGATTTCCAGCTATTTCTTGAATGCCTGCATTTGGCTTGGAAAATGCGTTTTCCACTACTTCACAGAAAGGGTTTAGAAACTCCTGCAAACACACATCAGTTTAACTCCGTAAGTTGAATGCATACGTTGAAGACCGTTCTGTTAGGTAGCTCGGTTTTGGTTTTAGAAGCAGATATTTCTCAATATTGCGTTTGCACCAATTCACCCGGGTATAACGAAACACAGCTCCTGGAAGAACCGTGCTTCTCACTCTCTGATTCTGAAGGCGGATTCAACTCCCTTGGCTGAGCGAACACCCAGCAGAGCAGTTTACAAGATACGTTCTCTTTGTATTTTAGATGGAGATTTCTAGCGATTTCTTGAATGCCTGCATTTGGCTGGGAAAATGCGTTTTCCACTTCTTCACAGAAAGGGTTTAGAAACTCCTGCAAACACACATCAGTTTAACTCCGTAAGTTGAATGCATACATTAAAGATTGTTCTGTTAGGTAGCTCCGTTTTGGTTTTAGAAGCAGATATTTCTCAATATTGCGGTTGCACCCATTCACCTGGGTATAACGAAACACAGCTCCTGGAAGAACCGTGCTTCTCACTCTCTGATTCTGAAGGCGGATTCAACTCCCTTAGCTTTGCGAACACCCAGCAGAGCAGTTTGCAAGATACGTTCTTTTTGTGTTTTAGACGGAGATTTCCAGCTATTTCTTGAATGCCTGGATTTGGCTGGGAAAATGGGTTTTCCACTTCTTCACAGAAAGGGTTTAGAAACTCCTGGAAACACACATCAGTTTAACTCCGTAAGTTGAATGCACACATTGAAGACCGTTCTGTTAGGTAGCTCCGTTTTGGTTTTAGAAGCAGATATCTCTCAATACCGCGTTTGTTCCAATTCACCCGGGTATAACGAAACCCAGCTCCTGGAAGAACCGTGCTTCTCACTCTCTGATTCTGAAGGCGGATTCAACTCCCTTAGCTGAGCGAACACCCAGCAGAGCAGTTTGCAAGATACGTTCTTTTTGTGTTTTAGACGGAGATTTCCAGCTATTTCTTGAATACCTGGAATTGGCTGGGAAAATGCGTTTTCCACTTCTTCACAGAAAGGGTTTAGAAACTCCTGCAAACACACATCAGTTTACCTCCGTAAGTTGAATGCACACATTGAAGACCGTTCTGTTAGGTAGCTCCGTTTTGGTTTTAGAAGCAGATATTTCTCAATACCGCGTTTGTTCCAATTCACCCGGGTATAACGAAACCAAGCTCCTGGAAGAACCGTGCTTCTCACTCTCTGATTCTGAAGGCGGATTCAACTACCTTAGCTGAGCGAACACCCAGCAGATCAGTTTGCAAGATAGGTTCTTTTTGTGTTTTAGACGGAGATTTTCAGCTATTTCTTGAATGCCTGGTTTTGGCTGGGGAAATGCGTTTTCCACTTCTTCACAGAAAGGGTTTAGAAACTCCTGCAAACGCACATCAGTTTAACTCCGTAAGTTGAATGCACACATTGAAGACCGTTCTGTTAGGTAGCTCCGTTTTGGTTTTAGAAGCAGATATATCTCAATACCCCGTTTGTTCCAATGCACCCGGGTATAAAGAAACCCAGCTCCTGGAAGAACCGTGCTTCTCACTCTCTGATTCTGAAGGCAGATTCAACTCCCTTACCTGAGGGAACACCCAGCAGAGCAGTTTGCAAGATACGTTCTTTTTGTGTTTTAGACGGAGATTTCCAGCTATTTCTTGAATGCCTGGATTTGGCTGGGAAAATGCGTTTTCCACTTCTTCACAGAAAGGGTTTAGAAACTCCTGCAAACACACATCAGTTTAACTCCGTAAGTTGAATGCACACATTGAAGACCGTTCTGTTAGGTAGCTCCGTGTTGGTTTTAGAAGCAGATATTTCTCAATACCGCGTTTGTTCCAATTCACTTGGGTATAACGAAACCCAGCTCCTGGAAGAACCGGGCTTCTCACTCTCTGACTCTGAAGGCGGATTCAACTCCCTTAGATGAGCGAACACCCAGCCGAGCAGTTTGCAAGATACGTCGTTCTTTTTGTATTTTAGACGGAGATTTCCAACTATATCTTGAATGACTGGATTTGGCTGGGAATATGCGTTTTCCACTTCTTCACAGAAAGGGTTTAAAAACTCCTGCAAAAACACATCAGTTTAACTCCGTAAGTTGAATGCACACATTGAAGACCGTTCTGTTAGGTAGCTCCGTTTTGGTTTTAGAAGCAAATATTTCTCGATACTGCGTTTGTTAAAATTCACCCGGGTATAACGAAACACAGCTCCTGGAAGAACCGTGCTTCTCACTTTCTGATTCTGAAGGCGGATTCAACTCCCTTAGCTGAGCGAACACCCAGCAGAGCAGTTTGCAAGATACGTTCTTTTTGTGTTTTAGACGGAGATTTCCAGCTATTTCTTGAAGGCCTGGATTTGGCTGGGAAAATGCGTTTTCCACTTCTTCACAGAAAGGGTTTAGAAACTCCTGCAAACAACATCAGTTTAACTCCGTAAGTTGAATGGACACATTGAAGACCGTTCTGTTAGGTAGCTCCGTTTTCGTTTTAGAAGCAGATATTTCTCAATATCGCGTTTGTTCCAATGCACTCGGGTATAACAAAACCCAGCTCCTGGAAGAACCGTGCTTCTCACTCTCTGATTCTGAAGGCGGATTCAACTCCCTTAGATGACCCAACACCCAGCAGAGCAGTTTGCAAGATACGTTCTTTTTGTGTTTTAGACGGAGATTTCCAGCTATTTCTTGAATGCCTGGATTTGGCTGGCAAAATGCGTTTTCCACTTCTTCACAGAAAGGGTTTAGAAACTCCTGCAAACACACATCAGTTTAACTCCGTAAGTTGAATGCACACATTGAAGACCGTTCTGTTAGGTAGCTCCGTTTTCGTTTTAGAAGCAGATATTTCTCAATATCGCGTTTGTTCCAATGCACTCGGGTATAACGAAACCCAGCTCCTGGAAGAACCGTGCTTCTCACTCTCTGATGCTGAAGGCGGATTCAACTCCCTTAGCTGACCGAACACCCAGCAGAGCAGTTTGCAAGATACGTTCTTTTTGTGTTTTAGACGGAGATTTCCAGCTATTTCTTGAATGCCTGGATTTGGCTGGGAAAATGCGTTTTCCACTTCTTCACAGAAAGGGTTTAGAAACTCCTGCAAACACACATCAGTTTACCTCCGTACGTTGAATGCACACATTGAAGACCGTTCTGTTAGGTAGCTCCGTTTTCGTTTTAGAAGCAGATATTTCTCAATATCGCGTTTGTTCCAATGCACTCGGGTATAACGAAACCCAGCTCCTGGAAGAACCGTGCTTCTCACTCTCTGATTCTGAAGGCGGATTCAACTCCCTTAGCTGAGCGAACACCCAGCAGATCAGTTTGCAAGATAGGTTCTTTTTGTGTTTTAGACGGAGATTTTCAGCTATTTCTTGAATGCCTGGTTTTGGCTGGGAAAATGCGTTTTCCACTTCTTCACAGAAAGGGTTTAGAAACTCCTGCAAACGCACATCAGTTTAACTTCGTAAGTTGAATGCACACATTGAAGACCGTTCTGGTAGGTAGCTCCGTTTTGGTTTTAGAAGCAAATATATCTCAATACCGCGTTTGTTCCAATGCACCCGGGTATAACGAAACCCAGCTCCTGGAAGAACCGTGCTTCTCACTCTCTTATTCTGAAGGCGGATTCAACTCCCTTAGCTGAGCGAACACCAAGCAGAGCAGTTTGCAAGATACGTTCTTTTTGTGTTTTAGACGGAGATTTCCAGCTATTTCTTGAATGAGTTGATTTGGCTGGGAAAATGCGTTTTCCACTTCTTCACAGAAAGGGTTTAGAAACTCCTGCAAACACACATCAGTTTAACTCCATAAGTTGAATGCACAGATTGAAGACCATTCTGTTAGGTAGCTCCGTTTTGGTTTTAGAAGCAGATATTTCTCAATCCCTCGTTTGTTCCAATTCACCCTGGTGTAACGAAACCCAGCTCCTGGAAGAACCGTGCTTCTCACTCTCTTCTTCTGAAGGCGGATTCAACTCCCTTAGCTGAGCGAACACCCAGCAGAGCAGTTTGCAAGATACGTTCTTTTTGTGTTTTAGACGGAGATTTCCAGCTATTTTTTGAATGCCTGGATTTGGCTGGAAAAATGCGTTTTCCACTTCTTCACAGAAAGGGTTTAGAAACTCCTGCAAACACACATCAGTTTAACTCCGTAAGTTGAATGCCCACAGTGAAGACCGTTCTGTTAGGTAGCTCCGTTTTGGTTTTAGAAGCAGATATTTCTCAATACCGCGTTCGTTCCAATTCACCCGGGTATAACGACACCCAGCTCCTGGAAAAACCGTGCTTCTTACTCTCTGATTCTGGAGGCGGATTCAACTCCCTTAGCTGAGCGAACACCCAGCAGAGCAGTTTGCAAGATACGTTCTTTTTGTATTTTAGACGGAGATTTCCAGCTATATCTTGAATGCCTGGATTTGGCTGGGAAAATGCGTTTTCCACTTCTTCACAGAAAGGGTTTAGAAACTCCTGCAAACAAACATCAGTTTAACTCCGTAAGTTGAATGCACACATTGAAGACCGTTCTGTTAGGTAGCTCCGTTTTGGTTTTAGAAGCAGATATTTCTCAATACCGCGTTTGTTCCAATTCACCCGGGTATAACGAAACCCAGCTCCTGGAAGAACCGTGCTTCTCACTCTCTGATTCTGAAGGCGGATTCAACTCCCTTAGCTGAGCGAACACCCAGCAGAGCAGTTTGCGAGATACGTTCTTTTTGTGTTTTAGACGGAGATTTCCAGCTATTTCTTGAATGAGTTGATTTGGCTGGGAAAATGCGTTTTCCACTTCTTCACAGAAAGGGTTTAGAAACTCCTGCAAACGCACATCAGTTTAACTCCGTAAGTTGAATGCACACATTGAAGACCGTTCTGTTAGGTAGCTCCGTTTTGGTTTTAGAAGCAGATATTTCTCAATACCGCGTTTGTTCCAATTCACCCGGGTATAACGAAACCCAGCTCCTGGAAGAACCGTGCTTCTCACTCTCTGATTCTGAAGGCGGATTCAACTCCCTTACATGAGCGAACACCAAGCAGAGCAGTTTGCAAGATACGTTCTTTTTGTATTTTAGACGGAAATTTCCAGCTATATCTTGAATGCCTGGATTTGGCTGGGAATATGCGTTTTACACTTCTTCACAGAAAGGGTTTAGAAACTCCTGCAAACACACATCAGTTTAACTTCGTAGGTTGAATGCACACATTGAAGACCGTTCTGTTAGGTAGCTCCGTTTTGGTTTTAGAAGCAGATATTTCTCAATACTGCGTTTGTTCCAATTCACCCGGGTATAACGAAACCCAGCTCCTGGAAGAACCGTGCTTCTCACTCTCTGATTCTGAAGGCGGATTCAACTCCCTTAGCTGAGCGAACAGTTTGCAAGATACGTTCTTTTTGTGTTTTAGACGGAGATTTCCTGCTATTTCTTGAATGCCTGCATTTGGCTGGGAAAATGCGTTTTCCACTTCTTCACAGAAAGGGTTTAGAAACTCCTGCAAACACACATCAGTTTAACTACGTAAGTTGAATGCACACATTGAAGACCGTTCTTTTAGGTAGCTCGGTTTTGGTTTTAGAAGCAGATATTTCTCAATATTGGGTTTGTACCCATTCACCTGGGTATAACGAAACACAGCTCCTGGAAGAACCGTGCTTCTCACTCTCTTATTCTGAAGGCGGATTCAACTCCCTTAGCTGGGCGAACACCCAGCAGGGCAGTTTACAAGATACGTTCTTTTTGTATTTTAGACGGAGATTTCCAGCTATTTCTTGAATGCCTGCATTTGGCTTGGAAAATGCGTTTTCCACTACTTCACAGAAAGGGTTTAGAAACTCCTGCAAACACACATCAGTTTAACTCCGTAAGTTGAATGCATACGTTGAAGACCGTTCTGTTAGGTAGCTCGGTTTTGGTTTTAGAAGCAGATATTTCTCAATATTGCGTTTGCACCAATTCACCCGGGTATAACGAAACACAGCTCCTGGAAGAACCGTGCTTCTCACTCTCTGATTCTGAAGGCGCATTCAACTCCCTTGGCTGAGCGAACACCCAGCAGAGCAGTTTACAAGATACGTTCTCTTTGTATTTTAGATGGAGATTTCCAGCGATTTCTTGAATGCCTGCATTTGGCTGGGAAAATGCGTTTTCCACTTCTTCACAGAAAGGGTTTAGAAACTCCTGCAAACACACATCAGTTTAACTCCGTAAGTTGAATGCATACATTAAAGATTGTTCTGTTAGGTAGCTCCGTTTTGGTTTTAGAAGCAGATATTTCTCAATATTGCGGTTGCACCCATTCACCTGGGTATAACGAAACACAGCTCCTGGAAGAACCGTGCTTCTCACTCTCTGATTCTGAAGGCGGATTCAACTCCCTTAGCTTTGCGAACACCCAGCAGAGCAGTTTGCAAGATACGTTCTTTTTGTGTTTTAGACGGAGATTTCCAGCTATTTCTTGAATGCCTGGATTTGGCTGGGAAAATGGGTTTTCCACTTCTTCACAGAAAGGGTTTAGAAACTCCTGGAAACACACATCAGTTTAACTCCGTAAGTTGAATGCACACATTGAAGACCGTTCTGTTAGGTAGCTCCGTTTTGGTTTTAGAAGCAGATATCTCTCAATACCGCGTTTGTTCCAATTCACCCGGGTATAACGAAACCCAGCTCCTGGAAGAACCGTGCTTCTCACTCTCTGATTCTGAAGGCGGATTCAACTCCCTTAGCTGAGCGAACACCCAGCAGAGCAGTTTGCAAGATACGTTCTTTTTGTGTTTTAGACGGAGATTTCCAGCTATTTCTTGAATACCTGGAATTGGCTGGGAAAATGCGTTTTCCACTTCTTCACAGAAAGGGTTTAGAAACTCCTGCAAACACACATCAGTTTACCTCCGTAAGTTGAATGCACACATTGAAGACCGTTCTGTTAGGTAGCTCCGTTTTGGTTTTAGAAGCAGATATTTCTCAATACCGCGTTTGTTCCAATTCACCCGGGTATAACGAAACCAAGCTCCTGGAAGAACCGTGCTTCTCACTCTCTGATTCTGAAGGCGGATTCAACTACCTTAGCTGAGCGAACACCCAGCAGATCAGTTTGCAAGATAGGTTCTTTTTGTGTTTTAGACGGAGATTTTCAGCTATTTCTTGAATGCCTGGTTTTGGCTGGGGAAATGCGTTTTCCACTTCTTCACAGAAAGGGTTTAGAAACTCCTGCAAACGCACATCAGTTTAACTCCGTAAGTTGAATGCACACATTGAAGACCGTTCTGTTAGGTAGCTCCGTTTTGGTTTTAGAAGCAGATATATCTCAATACCCCGTTTGTTCCAATGCACCCGGGTATAAAGAAACCCAGCTCCTGGAAGAACCGTGCTTCTCACTCTCTGATTCTGAAGGCAGATTCAACTCCCTTACCTGAGGGAACACCCAGCAGAGCAGTTCGCAAGATACGTTCTTTTTGTGTTTTAGACGGAGATTTCCAGCTATTTCTTGAATGCCTGGATTTGGCTGGGAAAATGCGTTTTCCACTTCTTCACAGAAAGGGTTTAGAAACTCCTGCAAACACACATCAGTTTAACTCCGTAAGTTGAATGCACACATTGAAGAACGTTCTGTTAGGTAGCTCCGTTTTGGTTTTAGAAGCAGATATTTCTCAATACCGCGTTTGTTCCAATTCACCCGGGTATAACGAAACCCAGCTCCTGAAAGAACCGTGCTTCTCACTCTCTGATTCTGAAGGCGGATTCAACTCCCTTAGCTGAGCGAACAGTTTGCAAGATACGTTCTTTTTGTGTTTTAGACGGAGATTCCTGCTATTTCTTGAATGCCTGCATTTGGCTTGGAAAATGCGTTTTCCACTTCTTCACAGAAAGGGTTTAGAAACTCCTGCAAACACACATCAGTTTAACTACGTAAGTTTAATGCACACATTGAAGACCGTTCTGTTAGGTAGCTCCGTTTTGGTTTTAGAAGCAGATATTTCTCAATATTGGGTTTGTACCCATTCACCCGGGTATAACGAAACACAGCTCCTGGAAGAACCGTGCTTCTCACTCTCTTATTCTGAAGGCGGATTCAACTCCCTTAGCTGAGCGAACACCCAGCAGAGCAGTTTACAAGATACGTCCTTTTTGTATTTTAGACGGAGATTTCCAGCTATTTCTTGAATGCCTGCATTTGGTTGGGAAAATGCGTTTTCCACTTCTTCACAGAAAGGGTTTAGAAACTCCTGCAAACACACATCAGTTTGACTCCGTAAGTTGAATGCATACGTTGAAGACCGTTCTGTTAGGTAGCTCCGTTTTGGTGTTAGAAGCAGATATTTCTCAATATTGCGTTTGCACCAATTCACCCGGGTATAACGAAACACAGCTCCTGGAAGAACCGTGCTTCTCACTCTCTGATTCTGAAGGCGGATTCCACTCCCTTGGCTGAGCGAACACCCAGCAGAGCAGTTTACAAGATACGTTCTTTTTGTATTTTAGATGGAGATTTCCAGCTATTTCTTGAATGCCTGCATTTGGCTGGGAAAATGCGTTTTCCACTTCTTCACAGAAAGGGTTTAGAAACTCCTGCAAACACACATCAGTTTAACTCTGTAAGTTGAATGCATACATTGAACGCCGTTCTGTTATGTAGCTCCGTTTTGGTTTTAGAAGCAGATATTTCTCAATATTGGGTTTGCAACCATTCACCCGGGTATAACGAAACCCAGCTCCTGGAAGAACCGTGCTTCTCACTCTCTGATTCTGAAGGCGGATTCAACCCCCTTAGCTGAGCGAACACTCAGCAGAGCAGTTTGCAAGATACGTTTTTTTTGTGTTTTAGACGGAGATTTCCTGCTATTTATTGAAGCCTGCATTTGGCTGGGAAAATGCGGTTTCCACTACTTCACAGAAAGGGTTTAGAAACTCCTGCAAACACACATCAGTTTAACTCCGTAAGTTGAATGCACACATTGAAGACCGTTCTCTTAGGTAGCTCCGTTTTGGTTTTAGAAGCAGATATTTCTCAATACAGCGTTTGTTCCAATGCACCCGGGTATAACGAAATTCAGCTCCTGGAAGAAACGTGCTTCTCACTCTCTGATTCTGAAGGCGGATTCAACTCCCTTAGCTGAGCGAACACCCAGCAGAGCAGTTTGCAAGATACGTTCTTTTTATGTTTTAGACGGAGATTTCCAGCTATTTCTTGAATGCCTGGATTTGGCTGGGAAAATGCGTTTTCCACTTCTTCACAGAAAGGGTTTAGAAACTCCTGCAAAAACACATCAGTTTAACTCCGTAAGTTGAATGCACACATTGAAGACCGTTCTGTTAGGTAGCTCCGTTTTGGTTTTAGAAGCAGATATTTCTCAATACCGCGTTTGTTCCAATGAACCTGGGTATAACGAAACCCAGCTCCTGGAAGAACCGTGCTTCTCACTCTCTTATTCTGAAGGCGGATTCAACTCCCTTAGCTGAGCGAACACCCAGCAGAGCAGTTTACAAGATACGTTCTTTTTGTGTTATAGACGGAGATTTCCAGCTATTTCTTGAATGACTTAATATGGCTGGATAAATGCGTTTTCCACTTCTTCACAGAAAGGGTTTAGAAACTTTTGCAAACGCACATCAGTTTAACTCCGTACGTTGAATGCACACATTGAAGGCCGTTCTGTTAGGCAGCTCCGTTTTGGTTTTAGAAGCAGATATTTCTCAATACCGCGTTTGTTCCAATTCACTTGGGTATAACGAAACCCAGCTCCTGGAAGAACCGTGCTTCTCACTCTCTGACTCTGAAGGCGGATTCAACTCCCTTAGATGAGCGAACACCCAGCCGAGCAGTTTGCAAGATACGTCGTTCTTTTTGTATTTTAGACGGAGATTTCCAACTATATCTTGAATGCCTGGATTTGGCTGGGAATATGCGTTTTCCACTTCTTCACAGAAAGGGTTTAGAAACTCCTGCAAAAACACATCAGTTTAACTCCGTAAGTTGAATGCACACATTGAAGACCGTTCTGTTAGGTAGCTCCGTTTTGGTTTTAGAAGCAAATATTTCTCGATACTGCGTTTGTTAAAATTCACCCGGGTATAACGAAACACAGCTCCTGGAAGAACCGTGCTTCTCACTTTCTGATTCTGAAGGCGGATTCAACTCCCTTAGCTGAGCGAACACCCAGCAGAGCAGTTTGCAAGATACGTTCTTTTTGTGTTTTAGTCGGAGATTTCCAGCTATTTCTTGAATGCCTGGATTTGGCTGGGAAAATGCGTTTTCCACTTCTTCACAGAAAGGGTTTAGAAACTCCTGCAAACAACATCAGTTTAACTCCGTAAGTTGAATGGACACATTGAAGACCGTTCTGTTAGGTAGCTCCGTTTTGGTTTTAGAAGCACATATTTCTCAATATCGCGTTTGTTCCAATGCACTCGGGTATAACGAAACCCAGCTCCTGGAAGAACCGTGCTTCTCACTCTCTGATTCTGAAGGCGGATTCAACTCCCTTAGATGACCCAACACCCAGCAGAGCAGTTTGCAAGATACGTTCTTTTTGTGTTTTAGACGGATATTTCCAGCTATTTCTTGAATGCCTGGATTTGGCTGGGAAAATGCGTTTTCCACTTCTTCACAGAAAGGGTTTAGAAACTCCTGCAAACTCACATCAGTTTAACTCCGTAAGTTGAATGCACACATTGAAGACCGTTCTGTTAGGTACCTCCGTTTTGGTTTTAGAAGCAGATATTTCTCAATACCGCGTTTGTTCCAATTCACCCGTGTATAACGAAACCCAGCTCCTGGAAGAACCGTGCTTCTCATTCTCTGATTCTGAAGGCGGATTCAACTCCCTTAGCTGAGCGAACACCCAGCAGAGCAGTTTGCAAGATACGTTCTTTTTGTGTTTTAGACGGAGATGTCCAGCTATTTCTTGAATGCTTGGATTTGGCTGGGAAAATGCGTTTTCCACTTCTTCACAGAAAGGGTTTAGAAACTCCTGCAAACACACATCAGTTTAACTCCGTACGTCGAATGCACACATTGAAGACCGTTCTGTTAGGTAGCTCCGTTTTGGTTTTAGAAGCAGATATTTCTCAATATTGGGTTTGTACCCATTCACCCGGGTATAACGAAACACAGCTCCTGGAAGAACCGTGCTTCTCACTCTCTGATTCTGGAGGCGGATTCAACTCCCTTAGCTGAGCGAACACCCAGCAGAGCAGTTTACAAAATACGTCCTTTTTCTATTTTAGACGGAGATTTCCAGCTATTTCTTGAATGCCTGCATTTGGTTGGGAAAATGCGTTTTCCACTTCTTCACAGAAAGGGTTTAGAAACTCCTGCAAACACACATCAGTTTGACACCGTAAGTTGAATGCATACGTTGAAGACCGTTCTGTTAAATAGCTCCGTTTTGGTGTTAGAAGCAGATATTTCTCAATATTGCGTTTGCACCAATTCACCCGGGTATAACGAAACACAGCTCCTGGAAGAACCGTGCTTCTCACTCTCTGATTCTGAAGGCGGATTCAACTCCCTTGGCTGAGCGAACACCCAGCAGAGCAGTTTACAAGAAACGTTCTTTTTGTATTTTAGACGGAGATTTCCAGGTATTTATTGAATGCCTGCATTTGGCTGGGAAAATGCGGTTTCCACTACTTCACAGAAAGGGTTTAGAAACTCCTGCAAACACACATCAGTTTAACTCCGTAAGTTGAATGCACACATTGAAGACCGTTCTCTTAGGTAGCTCCGTTTTGGTTTTAGAAGCAGATATTTCTCAATACAGCGTTTGTTCCAATGCACCCGGGTATAACGAAATTCAGCTCCTGGAAGAACCGTGCTTCTCACTCTCTTATTCTGAGGCGGATTCAACTCCCTTAGCTGAGCGAACACCAAGCAGAGCAGTTTGCAAGATACGTTCTTTTTGTGTTTTAGATGGAGATTTCCAGATATTTCTTGAATGACTGCATTTGGCTGGGAAAATGCGTTTTCCACTTCTTCACAGAAAGGGTTTAGAAACTCCTGCAAACACACATCAGTTTAACTCCGTAAGTTGAATGCACACATTGAAGATCGTTCTGTTAGGTAGCTCCGTTTTGGTTTTAGATGCAGATATTTCTCAATACCGCGTTTGTTCCAATTCACCCGGGTATAACGAAACCCAGCTCCTGGAAGAACCGTGCTTCTCACTCTCTTATTCTAAAGGCGGATTCAACTCCCTTAGCTGAGCGAACACCCAGCAGAGCAGTTTGCAAGATACGTTCTTTTTGTGTTTTAGACGGAGATTTCCAGCTATTTCTTGAATGCCTGGATTTGGCTGGGAAAATGCGTTTTCCACTTCTTCACAGAAAGGGTTTAGAAACTCCTGCAAACACACATCAGTTTAACTCCGTAAGTTGAATGCACACATTGAAGACCGTTCTGTTAGGTAGCTCCGTTTTGGTTTTAGAAGCAGATATTTCTCAATACCGCGTTTGTTCCAATTCACCCGGGTATAAAGAAACCCAGCTCCTGGAAGATCCGTGCTTCTTACTCTCTTATTCTGAAGGCGGATTCAACTCCCTTAGCTGAGCGAACACCCAGCAGAGCAGTTTGCATGATACGTTCTTTTTGTATTTTAGACGGAGATTTCCAGCTATATCTTGAATGCCTGGATTTGGCTGGGAAAATGCGTTTTTGACTTCTTCACAGAAAGGGTTTAGAAACTCCTGCAAACACACATGAGTTTAACTCCGTAAGTTGAATGCACACATTGAAGACCGTTCTGTTAGGTAGCTCCGTTTTGGTTTTAGAAGCAGATATTTCTCAATACCGCGTTTGTTCCAATTCACCCGGGTATAACGAAACCAAGCTCCTGGAAGAACCGTGCTTCTCACTCTCTGATTCTGAAGGCGGATTCAACTCCCTTAGCTGAGCGAACACCCAGCAGAGCAGTTTGCAAGATACGTTCTTTTTGTGTTTTAGACGGAGATTTCCAGCTATTTCTTGAATGACTTGATTTGGCTGAATAAATGCGTTTTCCACTTCTTCACAGAAAGGGTTTAGAAACTCCTGCAAACGCACATCAGTTTAACTCGGTAAGTTGAATGCACACATTGAAGGCCGTTCTGTTAGGTAGCTCCGTTTTGGTTTTAGAAGCAGATATTTCTCAATACCGCGTTTGTTCCAATTCACTTGGGTATAACGAAACCCAGCTCCTGGAAGAACCGTGCTTCTCACTCTCCGATTCTGAAGGCGGATTCAACTCCCTTAGCTAAGCGAACACCCAGCAGAGCAGTTTGCAAGATACGTCGTTCTTTTAGTATTTTAGACGGAGATTTCCAACTATATCTTGAATGCCTGGATTTGGCTGGGAATATGCGTTTTCCACTTCTTCACAGAAAGGGTTTAGAAACTCCTGCAAAAACACATCAGTTTAACTCCGTAAGTTGAATGCACACATTGAAGACCGTTCTGTTAGGTAGCTCCGTTTTGGTTTTAGAAGCAGATATTTCTCGATACTGCGTTTGTTCCAATTCACCCGGATATAACGAAACCCAGCTCCTGGAAGAACCGTGCTTCTCACTCTCTGATTCTGAAGGCGGATTCTACTCCCTTAGCTGAGCGAACACCCAGCAGAGCAGTTTGCAAGATACGTTCTTTTTGTGTTTTAGACGGAGATTTCCAGCTATTTCTTGAATGCCTGGATTTGGCTGGGAAAATGCGTTTTCCACTTCTTCACAGAAAGGGTTTAGAAACTCCTGCAAACAACATCAGTTTAACTCCGTAAGTTGAATGGACACATTGAAGACCGTTCTGTTAGGTAGCTCCGTTTTGGTTTTAGAAGCAGATATTTCTCAATATCGCGTTTGTTCCAATGCACTCGGGTATAATGAAACCCAGCTCCTGGAAGAACCGTGCTTCTCACTCTCTGATTCTGAAGGCGGATTCAACTCCCTTAGCTGACCGAACACCCAGCAGAGCAGTTTGCAAGATACGTTCTTTTTGTATTTTAGACGGAGATTTCCAGCTATTTCTTGAATGCCTGGATTTGGCTGGGAAAATGCGTTTTCCACTTCTTCACAGAAAGGGTTTAGAAACTCCTGCAAACAACATCAGTTTAACTCCGTAAGTTTAATGGACACATTGAAGACCGTTCTATTAGGTAGCTCCGTTTCGGTTTTAGAAGCAGATATTTCTCTATACCGCGTTTGTTCCAATGCACCCGGGTATAACGAAACCCAGCTCCTGGAAGAACCGTGCTTCTCACTCTCTGATTCTGAAGGCGGATTCAACTCCCTTAGCTGAGCGAACAGCCAGCAGAGGAGTTTGCAAGACACGTTCTTTTTGTGTTTTAGACGGAGATTTCCAGCTATTTCTTGAAGGCCTGGATTTGGCTGGGAAAATGCGTTTTCCACTTCTTCACAGAAAGGGTTTAGAAACTCCTGCAAACAACATCAGTTTAACTCCGTAAGTTGAATGGACACATTGAAGACCGTTCTGTTAGGTAGCTCCGTTTTGGTTTTAGAAGCAGATATTTCTCAATATCGCGTTTGTTCCAATTCACTCGGGTATAACGAAACCCAGCTTCTGGAAGAACCGTGCTTCTCACTCTCTGATTCTGAAGGCGGATTCAACTCCCTTGGCTGAGCGAACACCCAGCAGAGCAGTTTGCAAGATACGTTCTTTTTGTGTTTTAGACGGAGATTTCCAGCTATTTCTTGAATGCCTGGATTTGGCTGGGAAAATGCGTTTTTGACTTCTTCACAGAAAGGGTTTAGAAACTCCTGCAAACACACATCAGTTTAACTCCGTAAGTTGAATGCACACATTGAAGACCGTTCTGTTAGGTAGCTCCGTTTTGGTTTTAGAAGCAGATATTTCTCAATACCGCGTTTGTTCCAATTCACCCGGGTATAAGGAAACCCAGCTCCTGGAAGAACCGTGCTTCTCACTCTCTGATTCTGAAGGCGGATTCAACTCCCTTGGCTGAGCGAACACCCAGCAGAGCAGTTTGCAAGATACGTTCTTTTTGTGTTTTAGACGGAGATTTCCAGCTATTTCTTGAATGACTTGATTTGGCTGGATAAATGCGTTTTCCACTATTTCACAGAAAGGGTTTAGAAACTCCTGCAAACGCACATCAGTTTAACTCCGTAAGTTGAATGCACACATTGAAGGCCGTTCTGTTAGGTAGCTCCGTTTTGGTTTTAGAAGCAGATATTTCTCAATACCGCGTTTGTTCCAATTCACCCGGGTATAACGAAACCCAGCTCCTGGAAGAACCGTGCTTCTCACTCTCTGACTCTGAAGGCGGATTCAACTCCCTTAGATGAGCGAACACCCAGCAGAGCAGTTTGCAAGATACGTCGTTCTTTTTGTATTTTAGACGGAGATTTCCAACTATATCTTGAATGCCTGGATTTGGCTGGGAATATGCGTTTTCCACTTCTTCACAGAAAGGGTTTAGATACTCCTGCAAAAACACATCAGTTTAACTCTGTAAGTTGAATGCACACATTGAAGACCGTTCTGTTAGGTAGCTCCGTTTTGGTTTTAGAAGCAGATATTTCTCGATACTGCGTTTGTTCCAATTCACCCGGGTATAACGAAACCCGGCTCCTGGAATAACCGTGCTTCTCACTCTCTGATTCTGAAGGCGGATTCAACTCCCTTAGCTGAGCGAACACCAAGCAGAGGAGTTTGCAAGATACGTTCTTTTTGTGTTTTAGACGGAGATTTCCAGCTATTTCTTGAATGCCTGGATTTGGCTGGGAAAATGCGTTTTCCACTTCTTCACAGAAAGGGTTTAGAAACTCCTGCAAACAACATCAGTTTAACTCCGTAAGTTGAATGGAAACATTGAAGACCGTTCTGTTAGGTAGCTCCGTTTTGGTTTTAGAAGCAGATATTTCTCAATATCGCGTTTGTTCCAATGCACTCGGGTATAACGAAACCCAGCTCCTGGACGAACCGTGCTTCTCACTCTCTGATTCTGAAGGCGGATTCAACTCCCTTAGCTGAGCGAACACCCAGCAGAGCAGTTTGCAAGATACGTTCTTTTTGTGTTTTAGACGGAGATTTCCAGCTATTTCTTGAATGCCTGGATTTGGCTGGGAAAATGCGTTTTCCACTTCTTCACAGAAAGGGTTTAGAAACTCCTGCTAACACACATCAGTTTAACTCCGTAAGTTGAATGAACACATTGAAGACCGTTCTGTTAAGTAGCTCCGTTTTGGTTTTAGAAGCAGATATTTCTCAATACCGCGTTTGTTCCAATGCACCCGGGTATAACGAAACCCAGCTCCTGGAAGAACCGTGCTTCTCACTCTCTTATTCTGAAGGCGGATTCAACTCCCTTAGCTGAGCGAACACCAAGCAGAGCAGTTTGCAAGATACGTTCTTTTTGTGTTTTAGACGGAGATTTCCAGCTATTCCTTGAATGACTGCATTTGGCTGGGAAAATGCGTTTTCCACTTCTTCACAGAAAGGGTTTAGAAACTCCTGCAAACACACATCAGTTTAACTCCATAAGTTAAATGCACACATTGAAGACCGTTCTGTTAGGTAGCTCCGTTTTGGTTTTAGAAGCAGATATTTCTCAATCCCTCGTCTGTTCCAATTCACCCGGGTGTAACGAAACCCAGCTCCTGGAAGAACCGTGCTTCTCACTCTCTTATTCTGAAGGCGGATTCAACTCCCTTAGCTGAGCGAACACCCAGCAGAGCAGTTTGCAAGATACGTTCTTTTTGTGTTTTAGACGGAGATTTCCAGCTATTTCTTGAATGACTGGATTTGGCTGGGAAAATGCGTTTTCCACTTCTTCACAGAAAGGGTTTAGAAACTGCTGCAAACACACATCAGTTTAGCTCCGTAAGTTGAATACCCACAGTGAAGACCGTTCTGTTAGGTAGCTCCGTTTTGGTTTTAGAAGCAGATATTTCTCAATACCGCGTTTGTTCCAATTCACCCGGGTATAACGAAACCCAGCTTCTGGAAAAACCGTGCTTCTTACTCTCTGATTCTGGAGGCGGATTCAACTCCCTTAGCTGAGCGAACACCCAGCAGAGCAGTTTGCAAGATACGTTCTTTTTGTATTTTAGACGGAGATTTCCAGCTATATCTTGAATGCCTGGATTTGGCTGGGAAAATGCGTTTTCCACTTCTTCACAGAAAGGGTTTAGAAACTCCTGCAAACACACATCAGTTTAACTCCGTAAGTTGAATGCACACATTGAAGACCGTTCTGTTAGGTAGCTCCGTTTTGGTTTTAGAAGCAGATATTTCTCAATACCGCGTTTGTTCCAATTCACCTGGGTATAACGAAACCCAGCTCCTGGAAGAACCGTGCTTCTCACTCTCTGATTCTGAAGGCGGATTCAACTCCCTTAGCTGAGCGAACACCCAGCAGAGCAGTTTGCGAGATACGTTCTTTTTGTGTTTTAGACGGAGATTTCCAGCTATTTCTTGAATGACTTGATTTGGCTGGGAAAATGCGTTTTCCACTTTTTCACAGAAAGGGTTTAGAAACTCCTGCAAACGCACATCAGTTTAACTCCGTAAGTTGAATGCACACATTGAACACCGTTCTGTTAGGTAGCTCCGTTTTGGTTTTAGAAGCAGATATTTCTCAATACCGCGTTTGTTCCAATTCACCCGGGTATAACGAAACCCAGCTCCTGGAAGAACCGTGCTTCTCACACTCTGATTCTGAAGGCGGATTCAACTCCCTTACATGAGCGAACACGCAGCAGAGCAGTTTGCAAGATACGTTCTTTTTGTATTTTAAACGGAAATTTCCAGCTATATCTTGAATGCCTGGATTTGGCTGGGAATATGCGTTTTCCACTTCTTCACAGAAAGGGTTTAGAAACTCCTGCAAAAACACATCAGTTTAACTCCGTAAGTTGAATGCACACATTGAAGACCGTTCTGTTAGGTAGCTCCGTTTTGGTTTTAGAAGCAGATATTTCTCAATACCGCGTTTGTTCCAATTCACCCGGGTATAACGAAACCCAGCTCCTGGAAGAACCGTGCTTCTCACTCTCTGATTCTGAAGGCGGATTCAACTCCCTTAGCTGAGCGAACACCCAGCAGAGCAGTTTGCGAGATACGTTCTTTTTGTGTTTTAGACGGAGATTTCCAGCTATTTCTTGAATGACTTGATTTGGCTGGGAAAATGCGTTTTCCACTTCTTCACAGAAAGGGTTTAGAAACTCCTGCAAACGCACATCAGTTTAACTCCGTAAGTTGAATGCACACATTGAACACCGTTCTGTTAGGTAGCTCCGTTTTCGTTTTAGAAGCAGATATTTCTCAATACCGCGTTTGTTCCAATTCACCCGGGTATAACGAAACCCAGCTCCTGGAAGAACCGTGCTTCTCACACTCTGACTCTGAAGGCGGATTCAACTCCCTTACATGAGCGAACACCCAGCAGAGCAGTTTGCAAGATACGTTCTTTTTGTATTTTAAACGGAAATTTCCAGCTATATCTTGAATGCCTGGATTTGGCTGGGAATATGCGTTTTCCACTTCTTCACAGAAAGGGTTTAGAAACTCCTGCAAAAACACATCAGTTTAACTCCGTAAGTTGAATGCACACATTGAAGACCGTTCTGTTAGGTAGCTCCGTTTTGGTTTTAGAAGCAGATATTTCTCTTATCGCGTTTGTTCCAATGCACCCGGGTATAACAAAACCCAGCTCCTGGAAGAACCGTGCTTCTCACTCTCTGATTCTGAAGGCGGATTAAACTCCCATAGCTGAGCGAACACCCAGCAGAAGAGTTTGCAAGATACGTTCTTTTTGTGTTTTAGACGGAGATTTCCAGCTATTTCTTGAATGCCTGCATTTGGCTGTGAAAATGCGTTTTCCGCTTCCTCACAGAAAGGGTTTAGAAACTCCTACAAACAACATCAGTTTAACTCCGTAAGTTGAATGGACACATTGAAGACCGTTCTGTTAGGTAGCTCCGTTTTCGTTTTAGAAGCAGATATTTCTCAATATCGCGTTTGTTCCAATTATCTCGGGTATAACGAAACCCAGCTTCTGGAAGAACCGTGCTTCTCACTCTCTGATTCTGAAGGCGGATTCAACTCCCTTAGCTGACCCAACACCCAGCAGAGCAGTTTGCAAGATACGTTCTTTTTGTGTTTTAGACGGAGACTTCCAGCTATTTCTTGAATGCCTGGATTTGGCTGGGAAAATGCGTTTTCCACTTCTTCACAGAAAGGGTTTAGAAACTCCTGCAAACACACATCAGTTTAACTCCGTAAGTTGGATGCACACATTGAAGACCGTTCTGTTAGGTAGCTCCGTTTTGGTTTTAGAAGCAGATATTTCTCTATACCGCGTTTGTTCCAATTCACCCGGGTATAACGAAACCCAGCTCCTGGAAGAACCGTGCTTCTCACTCTCTGATTCTGAAGGCGGATTCAACTCCCTTAGCTGAGCAAACACCCAGCAGAGGAGTTTGCAAGATACGTTCTTTTTGTGTTTTAGACGGAGATTTCCAGCTATTTCTTGAATGCCTGGATTTGGCTGGGAAAATTCGTTTTCCACTTCTTCACAGAAAGGGTTTAGAAACTCCTGCAAACACACATCAGTTTAACTTCGTAAGTTGAATGCACACATTGAAGACCGTTCTGTTAGGTAGCTCCGTTTTGGTTTTAGAAGCAGATATTTCTCAATACCGCGTTTGTTCCAATTCACCCGGGTATAACGAAACCCAGCTCCTGGAAGAACCGTGCTTCTCACTCTCTGATTCTGAAGGCGGATTCAACTCCCTTAGCTGAGCGAACACCCAGCAGAGCAGTTTGCAAGATACGTTCTTTTTGTGTTTTAGACGGAGATTTCCAGCTATTTCTTGAATGCCTGGATTTGGCTGGGAAAATGCGTTTTCCACTTCTTCACAGAAAGGGTTTAGAATCTCCTGCAAACACACATCAGTTTAACTCCGTAAGTTGAATGCACACATTGAAGACCGTTCTGTTAGGTAGCTCCGTTTTGGTTTTAGAAGCAGATATTTCTCAATACCGCGTTTGTTCCAATTCACCCGGGTATAACGAAACAAAGCTCCTGAAAGAACCGTGCTTCTCACTCTCTGATTCTGAAGGCGGATTCAACTCCCTTAGCTGAGCGAACAGTTTGCAAGATACGTTCTTTTTGTGTTTTAGACGGAGATTTCCTGCTATTTCTTGAATGCCTGCATTTGGCTGGGAAAATGCGTTTTCCACTTCTTCACAGAAAAAGTTTAGAAACTCCTGCAAACACACATCAGTTTAACTACGTAAGTTGAATGCACACATTGAAGACCGTTCTGTTAGGTAGCTCCGTTTTGGTTTTAGAAGCAGATATTTCTCAATACCGCGTTTGTTCCAATGCACCCGGGTATAACGAAACCCAGCTCCTGGAAGAACAGTGCTTCTCACTCTCTGATTCTGAAGGCGGATTCAACTCCCTTAGCTGAGCGAACACCCAGCAGAGCAGTTTGTAAGATACGTTCTATTTGTGTTTTAGACGGAGATTTCCAGCTATTTCTTGAATGCCTGGATTTGGCTGGGAAAATGCGTTTTCCACTTCTTCACAGAAAGGGTTTAGAAACTCCTGCAAACACACATCAGTTTAACTCCGTAAGTTGAATGCACACATTGAAGACCGTTCTGTTACGTAGCTCCGTTTTGGTTTTAGAAGCAGATATTTCTCAATACCGCGTTTGTTCCAATTCACCCGGGTATTACGAAACCCAGCTCCTGGAAGAACCGTGCTTCTCACTCTCTGATTCTGAAGGCGGATTCAACTCCCTTAGCTGAGCGAACACCCAGCAGAGCAGTTTGCAAGATACGTTCTTTTTGTGTTTTAGACGGAGATTTCCAACTATTTCTTCAATGCCTGGATTTGGCTGGGAAAATGCGTTTTTCACTTCTTCACAGAAAGGGGTTAGAAACTCCTCCAAACACAAATCAGTTTAACTCCGTAAGTTGAATGCACACATTGAAGGCCGGTCTGTTAGGTAGCTCCGTTTTGGTTTTAGAAGCAGATATTTCTCAATACCGCGTTTGTTCCAATGCACCCGGGTATAACGTAACCCAGCTCCTGGAAGAACCGTGCTTCTCACTCTCTGATTCTGAAGGCGGATTCAACTGTTTTAGCTGAGCGAACATTCAGGAGAGCAGTTTGCAAGATACGTTCTTTTTGTGTTTTAGACGGAGATTTCCAGCTATTTCTTGAATGCCTGGATTTGGCTGGGAAAATGCGTTTTCCACTTCTTCACAGAAAGGGTTTAGAAACACCTGCAAACACACATCAGTTTACCTCCGTAAGTTGAATGAACACATTGAAGACCGTTCTGTTAGGTAGCTCCGTTTTGGTTTTAGAAGCAGATATTTCTCAATACCGCGTTTGTTCCAATTCACCCGGGTATAACGAAACCCAGCTCCTGGAAGAACCGTGCTTCTCACTCTCTGATTCTGAAGGCGGATTCAACTCCCTTAGCTGAGCGAACACCCAGCAGAGCAGTTTGCAAGATACGTTCTTTTTGTGTTTTAGACGGAGATTTCCAGCTATTTCTTGAATGCCTGGATTTGGCTGAGAAAATGCGTTTTCCACTTCTTCACAGAAAGGGTTTAGAAACTCCTGCAAACACACATCAGTTTAACTCCGTAAGTGGAATGCACACATTGAACGCCGTTCTGTTATGTAGCTCCGTTTTGGTTTTAGAAGCAGATATTTCTCAATATTGCGTTTGCAACCATTCACCCGGGTATAACGAAACACAGCTCCTGGAAGAACCGTGCTTCTCACTCTCTGATTCTGAAGGCGGATTCAACTCCCTTAGCTGAGCGAACACCCAGCAGAGCAGTTTGCAAGATACGTTCTTTTTGTGTTTAAGACGGAGATTTCCAACTATTTCTTGAATGCCTGTATTTGGCTGGAAAAATGCGTTTTCCACTTCTTCACAGAAAGGGTTTAGAAACTCCTGCAAACACACATCAGTTTAACTCCGTAAGTTGAATGCACACATTGAAGACCGTTCTGTTAGGTAGCTCCGTTTTGGTTTTAGAAGCAGATATTTCTCAATACCGCGTTTGTTCAAATGCACCCGGGTATAACGAAACCCAGCTCCTGGAAGAACCGTGCTTCTCACTCTCTGATTGTGAAGGCGGATTCAACTCCCTTAGCTGAGCGATCACCCAGCAGAGCAGTTTGCAAGATACGTTCTTTTTGTGTTTTAGACGGAGATTTCCAGCTATTTCTTGAATGCCTGGATTTGGCTGGGAAAATGCGTTTTCCACTTCTTCACAGAAAGGGTTTAGAAACTCCTGCAAACACACATCAGTTTAACTCCGTAAGTTGAATGCACACATTGAAGACCGTTCTGTTAGGTAGCTCAGTTTTGGTTTTAGAAGCAGATATTTCTCAATACCGCGTTTGTTCCAATGCACCCGGGTATGACGAAACCCAGCTCCTGGAGGAACCGTGCTTCTCACTCTCTGATTCTGAAGGCGGATTCAACTCCCTTAGCTGAGCGAACACCCAGCAGAGCAGTTTGCACGATACGTTCTTTTTGTGTTTTAGACGGAGATTTCCAGCTATTTCTTGAATGCCTGGATTTGGCTGGGAACATGCGTTTTCCACTTCTTCACAGAAAGGGTTTAGAAACTCCTGCAAACACACATCAGTTTAACTCCGTAAGTTGAATGCACACATTGAAGACCGTTCTGTTAGGTAGCTCCGTTTTGGTTTTAGAAGCAGATATTTCTCAATACCGCGTTTGTTCCAATTCACCCGGGTATTACGAAACCCAGCTCCTGGAAGAACCGTGCTTCTCACTCTCTGATTCTGAAGGCGGATTCAACTCCCTTAGCTGAGCGAACACCCAGCAGAGCAGTTTGCAAGTTACGTTCTTTTTGTGTTTTAGACGAAGATTTCCAGCTATTTCTTGAATGCCTGGATTTGGCTGGGAAAATGGGTTTTCCACTTCTTCACAGATAGGGTTTGGAAACTCCTGCAAACACACATCAGTTTAACTCCGTAAGTTGAATGCACACATTGAAGACCGTTCTGTTAGGTAGCTCCGTTTTGGTTTTAGAAGCAGTTATTGCTCAATACCACGATTGTTCCAATTCACCCGGGTATAAAGAAACCCAGCTCCTGGAAGAACCGTGCTTCTCACTCTCTGATTCTGAAGGCGGATTCAACTCCCTTAGGTGAGCGAACACTCAGCAGAGCAGTTTGCAAGATACGTTCTTTTTGTGTTTTAGACGGAGATTTCCTGCTATTTATTGAAGCCTGCATTTGGCTGGGAAAATGCGGTTTCCACTTCTTCACAGAAAGGGTTTAGAAACTCCTGCAAACACACATCAGTTTAACTCCGTAAGTTGAATGCACACATTGAAGACCGTTCTGTTAGGTAGCTCCGTTTTGGTTTTAGAAGCAGATATTTCTCAATACAGCGTTTGTTCCAATGCACCCGGGTATAACGAAATTCAGCTCCTGGAAGAACCGTGCTTCTCACTCTCTGATTCTGAAGGCGGATTCAACTCTTTTAGCTGAGCGAACATTCAGGAGAGCAGTTTGCAAGATACGTTCTTTTTGTGTTTTATACGGAGATTTCCAGCTATTTCTTGAATGCCTGGATTTGGCTGGGAAAATGCGTTTTCCACTTCTTCACAGAAAGGGTTTAGAAACTCCTGCAAACACACATCAGTTTAACTCCGTAAGTTGAATGCACACATTGAAGACCGTTCTGTTAGGTAGCTCCGTTTTGGTTTTAGAAGCAGATATTTCTCAATACCGCGTTTGTTCCAATTCACCCGGGTATAACGAAACCAAGCTCCTGGAAGAACCGTGCTTCTCACTCTCTGATTCTGAAGGCGGATTCAACTCCCTTAGCTGAGCGAACACCCAGCAGAACAGTTTGCAAGATACGTTCTTTTTGTGTTTTAGACGGAGATTTCCAGCTATTTCTTGAATGCCTGGATTTGGCTGGGAAAATGCGTTTTCCACTTCTTCACAGAAAGGGTTTAGAATCTCCTGCAAACACACATCAGTTTAACTCCGTAAGTTGAATGCACACATTGAAGACCGTTCTGTTAGGTAGCTCCGTTTTGGTTTTAGAAGCAGATATTTCTCAATACCGCGTTTGTTCCAATGCACCCGGGTATAACGAAACACAGCTCCTGGAAGAACCGTGCTTCTCACTCTCTGATTCTGAAGGCGGATTCAACTCCCTTAGCTGAGCGAACACCCAGCAGAGCAGTTTGCAAGATACGTTCTTTTTGTGTTTTAGACGGAGATTTCCAGCTATTTCTTGAATGCCTGGATTTGGCTGAGAAAATGCGTTTTCCACTTCTTCACAGAAAGGGTTTAGAAACTCCTGCAAACACACATCAGTTTAACTCCGTAAGTTGAATGCATACATTGAACGCCGTTCTGTTATGTAGCTCCGTTTTGGATTTAGAAGCAGATATTTCTCAATATTGCGTTTGCAACCATTCACCCGGGTATAACGAAACACAGCTCCTGGAAGAACCGTGCTTCTCACTCTCTGATTCTGAAGGCGGATTCAACTCCCTTAGCTGAGCGAACACCCAGCAGAGCAGTTTGCAAGATACGTTCTTTTTGTGTTTTAGACGGAGATTTCCAGCTATTTCTCTAATGCCTGGATTTGGCTGAGAAAATGCGTTTTCCACTTCTTCACAGAAAGGGTTTAGAAACTCCTGCAAACACACATCAGTTTACCTCCGTAAGTTGAATGCACACATTGAAGACCGTTCTGTTAGGTAGCTCCGTTTTGGTTTTAGAAGCAGATATTTCTCAATACCGCGTTTGTTCCAATTCACCCGGGTATAACGAAACCAAGCTCCTGGAAGAACCGTGCTTCTCACTCTCTGATTCTGAAGGCGGATTCAACTCCCTTAGCTGAGCGAACACCCAGCAGATCAGTTTGCAAGATAGGTTCTTTTTGTGTTTTAGACGGAGATTTTCAGCTATTTCTTGAATGCCTGGTTTTGGCTGGGGAAATGCGTTTTCCACTTCTTCACAGAAAGGGTTTAGAAACTCCTGCAAACGCACATCAGTTTAACTCCGTAAGTTGAATGCACACATTGAAGACCGTTCTGTTAGGTAGCTCCGTTTTGGTTTTAGAAGCAGATATATCTCAATACCCCGTTTGTTCCAATGCACCCGGGTATAAAGAAACCCAGCTCCTGGAAGAACCGTGCTTCTCACTCTCTGATTCTGAAGGCGGATTCAACTCCCTTACCTGAGGGAACACCCAGCAGAGCAGTTTGCAAGATACGTTCTTTTTGTGTTTTAGACGGAGATTTCCAGCTATTTCTTGAATGCCTGGATTTGGCTGGGAAAATGCGTTTTCCACTTCTTCACAGAAAGGGTTTAGAAACTCCTGCAAACACACATCAGTTTAACTCCGTAAGTTGAATGCACACATTGAAGACCGTTCTGTTAGGTAGCTCCGTGTTGGTTTTAGAAGCAGATATTTCTCAATACCGCGTTTGTTCCAATTCACTTGGGTATAACGAAACCCAGCTCCTGGAAGAACCGGGCTTCTCACTCTCTGACTCTGAAGGCGGATTCAACTCCCTTAGATGAGCGAACACCCAGCCGAGCAGTTTGCAAGATACGTCGTTCTTTTTGTATTTTAGACGGAGATTTCCAACTATATCTTGAATGACTGGATTTGGCTGGGAATATGCGTTTTCCACTTCTTCACAGAAAGGGTTTAGAAACTCCTGCAAAAACACATCAGTTTAACTCCGTAAGTTGAATGCACACATTGAAGACCGTTCTGTTAGGTAGCTCCGTTTTGGTTTTAGAAGCAAATATTTCTCGATACTGCGTTTGTTAAAATTCACCCGGGTATAACGAAACACAGCTCCTGGAAGAACCGTGCTTCTCACTTTCTGATTCTGAAGGCGGATTCAACTCCCTTAGCTGAGCGAACACCCAGCAGAGCAGTTTGCAAGATACGTTCTTTTTGTGTTTTAGACGGAGATTTCCAGCTATTTCTTGAAGGCCTGGATTTGGCTGGGAAAATGCGTTTTCCACTTCTTCACAGAAAGGGTTTAGAAACTCCTGCAAACAACATCAGTTTAACTCCGTAAGTTGAATGGACACATTGAAGACCGTTCTGTTAGGTAGCTCCGTTTTGGTTTTAGAAGCAGATATTTCTCAATATCGCGTTTGTTCCAATGCACTCGGGTATAACAAAACCCAGCTCCTGGAAGAACCGTGCTTCTCACTCTCTGATTCTGAAGGCGGATTCAACTCCCTTAGATGACCCAACACCCAGCAGAGCAGTTTGCAAGATACGTTCTTTTTGTGTTTTAGACGGAGATTTCCAGCTATTTCTTGAATGCCTGGATTTGGCTGGCAAAATGCGTTTTCCACTTCTTCACAGAAAGGGTTTAGAAACTCCTGCAAACACACATCAGTTTAACTCCGTAAGTTGAATGCACACATTGAAGACCGTTCTGTTAGGTAGCTCCGTTTTCGTTTTAGAAGCAGATATTTCTCAATATCGCGTTTGTTCCAATGCACTCGGGTATAACGAAACCCAGCTCCTGGAAGAACCGTGCTTCTCACTCTCTGATGCTGAAGGCGGATTCAACTCCCTTAGCTGACCGAACACCCAGCAGAGCAGTTTGCAAGATACGTTCTTTTTGTGTTTTAGACGGAGATTTCCAGCTATTTCTTGAATGCCTGGATTTGGCTGGGAAAATGCGTTTTCCACTTCTTCACAGAAAGGGTTTAGAAACTCCTGCAAACACACATCAGTTTACCTCCGTACGTTGAATGCACACATTGAAGACCGTTCTGTTAGGTAGCTCCGTTTTCGTTTTAGAAGCAGATATTTCTCAATATCGCGTTTGTTCCAATGCACTCGGGTATAACGAAACCCAGCTCCTGGAAGAACCGTGCTTCTCACTCTCTGATTCTGAAGGCGGATTCAACTCCCTTAGCTGAGCGAACACCCAGCAGATCAGTTTGCAAGATAGGTTCTTTTTGTGTTTTAGACGGAGATTTTCAGCTATTTCTTGAATGCCTGGTTTTGGCTGGGAAAATGCGTTTTCCACTTCTTCACAGAAAGGGTTTAGAAACTCCTGCAAACGCACATCAGTTTAACTTCGTAAGTTGAATGCACACATTGAAGACCGTTCTGGTAGGTAGCTCCGTTTTGGTTTTAGAAGCAAATATATCTCAATACCGCGTTTGTTCCAATGCACCCGGGTATAACGAAACCCAGCTCCTGGAAGAACCGTGCTTCTCACTCTCTTATTCTGAAGGCGGATTCAACTCCCTTAGCTGAGCGAACACCAAGCAGAGCAGTTTGCAAGATACGTTCTTTTTGTGTTTTAGACGGAGATTTCCAGCTATTTCTTGAATGACTGCATTTGGCTGGGAAAATGCGTTTTCCACTTCTTCACAGAAAGGGTTTAGAAACTCCTGCAAACACACATCAGTTTAACTCCACAAGTTGAATGCACAGATTGAAGACCATTCTGTTAGGTAGCTCCGTTTTGGTTTTAGAAGCAGATATTTCTCAATCCCTCGTTTGTTCCAATTCACCCTGGTGTAACGAAACCCAGCTCCTGGAAGAACCGTGCTTCTCACTCTCTTCTTCTGAAGGCGGATTCAACTCCCTTAGCTGAGCGAACACCCAGCAGAGCAGTTTGCAAGATACGTTCTTTTTGTGTTTTAGACGGAGATTTCCAGCTATTTCTTGAATGCCTGGATTTGGCTGGGAAAATGCGTTTTCCACTTCTTCACAGAAAGGGTTTAGAAACTCCTGCAAACACACATCAGTTTAACTCCGTAAGTTGAATGCCCACAGTGAAGACCGTTCTGTTAGGTAGCTCCGTTTTGGTTTTAGAAGCAGATATTTCTCAATACCGCGTTCGTTCCAATTCACCCGGGTATAACGACACCCAGCTCCTGGAAAAACCGTGCTTCTTACTCTCTGATTCTGGAGGCGGATTCAACTCCCTTAGCTGAGCGAACACCCAGCAGAGCAGTTTGCAAGATACGTTCTTTTTGTATTTTAGACGGAGATTTCCAGCTATATCTTGAATGCCTGGATTTGGCTGGGAAAATGCGTTTTCCACTTCTGCACAGAAAGGGTTTAGAAACTCCTGCAAACAAACATCAGTTTAACTCCGTAAGTTGAATGCACACATTGAAGACCGTTCTGTTAGGTAGCTCCGTTTTGGTTTTAGAAGCAGATATTTCTCAATACCGCGTTTGTTCCAATTCACCCGGGTATAACGAAACCCAGCTCCTGGAAGAACCGTGCTTCTCACTCTCTGATTCTGAAGGCGGATTCAACTCCCTTAGCTGAGCGAACACCCAGCAGAGCAGTTTGCGAGATACGTTCTTTTTGTGTTTTAGACGGAGATTTCCAGCTATTTCTTGAATGAGTTGATTTGGCTGGGAAAATGCGTTTTCCACTTCTTCACAGAAAGGGTTTAGAAACTCCTGCAAACGCACATCAGTTTAACTCCGTAAGTTGAATGCACACATTGAAGACCGTTCTGTTAGGTAGCTCCGTTTTGGTTTTAGAAGCAGATATTTCTCAATACCGCGTTTGTTCCAATTCACCCGGGTATAACGAAACCCAGCTCCTGGAAGAACCGTGCTTCTCACTCTCTGATTCTGAAGGCGGATTCAACTCCCTTACATGAGCGAACACCAAGCAGAGCAGTTTGCAAGATACGTTCTTTTTGTATTTTAGACGGAAATTTCCAGCTATATCTTGAATGCCTGGATTTGGCTGGGAATATGCGTTTTACACTTCTTCACAGAAAGGGTTTAGAAACTCCTGCAAACACACATCAGTTTAACTTCGTAGGTTGAATGCACACATTGAAGACCGTTCTGTTAGGTAGCTCCGTTTTGGTTTTAGAAGCAGATATTTCTCAATACTGCGTTTGTTCCAATTCACCCGGGTATAACGAAACCCAGCTCCTGGAAGAACCGTGCTTCTCACTCTCTGATTCTGAAGGCGGATTCAACTCCCTTAGCTGAGCGAACAGTTTGCAAGATACGTTCTTTTTGTGTTTTAGACGGAGATTTCCTGCTATTTCTTGAATGCCTGCATTTGGCTGGGAAAATGCGTTTTCCACTTCTTCACAGAAAGGGTTTAGAAACTCCTGCAAACACACATCAGTTTAACTACGTAAGTTGAATGCACACATTGAAGACCGTTCTTTTAGGTAGCTCGGTTTTGGTTTTAGAAGCAGATATTTCTCAATATTGGGTTTGTACCCATTCACCTGGGTATAACGAAACACAGCTCCTGGAAGAACCGTGCTTCTCACTCTCTTATTCTGAAGGCGGATTCAACTCCCTTAGCTGGGCGAACACCCAGCAGGGCAGTTTACAAGATACGTTCTTTTTGTATTTTAGACGGAGATTTCCAGCTATTTCTTGAATGCCTGCATTTGGCTTGGAAAATGCGTTTTCCACTACTTCACAGAAAGGGTTTAGAAACTCCTGCAAACACACATCAGTTTAACTCCGTAAGTTGAATGCATACGTTGAAGACCGTTCTGTTAGGTAGCTCGGTTTTGGTTTTAGAAGCAGATATTTCTCAATATTGCGTTTGCACCAATTCACCCGGGTATAACGAAACACAGCTTCTGGAAGAACCGTGCTTCTCACTCTCTGATTCTGAAGGCGCATTCAACTCCCTTGGCTGAGCGAACACCCAGCAGAGCAGTTTACAAGATACGTTCTCTTTGTATTTTAGATGGAGATTTCCAGCGATTTCTTGAATGCCTGCATTTGGCTGGGAAAATGCGTTTTCCACTTCTTCACAGAAAGGGTTTAGAAACTCCTGCAAACACACATCAGTTTAACTCCGTAAGTTGAATGCATACATTAAAGATTGTTCTGTTAGGTAGCTCCGTTTTGGTTTTAGAAGCAGATATTTCTCAATATTGCGGTTGCACCCATTCACCTGGGTATAACGAAACACAGCTCCTGGAAGAACCGTGCTTCTCACTCTCTGATTCTGAAGGCGGATTCAACTCCCTTAGCTTTGCGAACACCCAGCAGAGCAGTTTGCAAGATACGTTCTTTTTGTGTTTTAGACGGAGATTTCCAGCTATTTCTTGAATGCCTGGATTTGGCTGGGAAAATGGGTTTTCCACTTCTTCACAGAAAGGGTTTAGAAACTCCTGGAAACACACATCAGTTTAACTCCGTAAGTTGAATGCACACATTGAAGACCGTTCTGTTAGGTAGCTCCGTTTTGGTTTTAGAAGCAGATATCTCTCAATACCGCGTTTGTTCCAATTCACCCGGGTATAACGAAACCCAGCTCCTGGAAGAACCGTGCTTCTCACTCTCTGATTCTGAAGGCGGATTCAACTCCCTTAGCTGAGCGAACACCCAGCAGAGCAGTTTGCAAGATACGTTCTTTTTGTGTTTTAGACGGAGATTTCCAGCTATTTCTTGAATACCTGGAATTGGCTGGGAAAATGCGTTTTCCACTTCTTCACAGAAAGGGTTTAGAAACTCCTGCAAACACACATCAGTTTACCTCCGTAAGTTGAATGCACACATTGAAGACCGTTCTGTTAGGTAGCTCCGTTTTGGTTTCAGAAGCAGATATTTCTCAATACCGCGTTTGTTCCAATTCACCCGGGTATAACGAAACCAAGCTCCTGGAAGAACCGTGCTTCTCACTCTCTGATTCTGAAGGCGGATTCAACTACCTTAGCTGAGCGAACACCCAGCAGATCAGTTTGCAAGATAGGTTCTTTTTGTGTTTTAGACGGAGATTTTCAGCTATTTCTTGAATGCCTGGTTTTGGCTGGGGAAATGCGTTTTCCACTTCTTCACAGAAAGGGTTTAGAAACTCCTGCAAACGCACATCAGTTTAACTCCGTAAGTTGAATGCACACATTGAAGACCGTTCTGTTAGGTAGCTCCGTTTTGGTTTTAGAAGCAGATATATCTCAATACCCCGTTTGTTCCAATGCACCCGGGTATAAAGAAACCCAGCTCCTGGAAGAACCGTGCTTCTCACTCTCTGATTCTGAAGGCAGATTCAACTCCCTTACCTGAGGGAACACCCAGCAGAGCAGTTCGCAAGATACGTTCTTTTTGTGTTTTAGACGGAGATTTCCAGCTATTTCTTGAATGCCTGGATTTGGCTGGGAAAATGCGTTTTCCACTTCTTCACAGAAAGGGTTTAGAAACTCCTGCAAACACACATCAGTTTAACTCCGTAAGTTGAATGCACACATTGAAGAACGTTCTGTTAGGTAGCTCCGTTTTGGTTTTAGAAGCAGATATTTCTCAATACCGCGTTTGTTCCAATTCACCCGGGTATAACGAAACCCAGCTCCTGAAAGAACCGTGCTTCTCACTCTCTGATTCTGAAGGCGGATTCAACTCCCTTAGCTGAGCGAACAGTTTGCAAGATACGTTCTTTTTGTGTTTTAGACGGAGATTCCTGCTATTTCTTGAATGCCTGCATTTGGCTTGGAAAATGCGTTTTCCACTTCTTCACAGAAAGGGTTTAGAAACTCCTGCAAACACACATCAGTTTAACTACGTAAGTTTAATGCACACATTGAAGACCGTTCTGTTAGGTAGCTCCGTTTTGGTTTTAGAAGCAGATATTTCTCAATATTGGGTTTGTACCCATTCACCCGGGTATAACGAAACACAGCTCCTGGAAGAACCATGCTTCTCACTCTCTTATTCTGAAGGCGGATTCAACTCCCTTAGCTGAGCGAACACCCAGCAGAGCAGTTTACAAGATACGTCCTTTTTGTATTTTAGACGGAGATTTCCAGCTATTTCTTGAATGCCTGCATTTGGTTGGGAAAATGCGTTTTCCACTTCTTCACAGAAAGGGTTTAGAAACTCCTGCAAACACACATCAGTTTGACTCCGTAAGTTGAATGCATACGTTGAAGACCGTTCTGTTAGGTAGCTCCGTTTTGGTGTTAGAAGCAGATATTTCTCAATATTGCGTTTGCACCAATTCACCCGGGTATAACGAAACACAGCTCCTGGAAGAACCGTGCTTCTCACTCTCTGATTCTGAAGGCGGATTCAACTCCCTTGGCTGAGCGAACACCCAGCAGAGCAGTTTACAAGATACGTTCTTTTTGTATTTTAGATGGAGATTTCCAGCTATTTCTTGAATGCCTGCATTTGGCTGGGAAAATGCGTTTTCCACTTCTTCACAGAAAGGGTTTAGAAACTCCTGCAAACACACATCAGTTTAACTCTGTAAGTTGAATGCATACATTGAACGCCGTTCTGTTATGTAGCTCCGTTTTGGTTTTAGAAGCAGATATTTCTCAATATTGGGTTTGCAACCATTCACCCGGGTATAACGAAACCCAGCTCCTGGAAGAACCGTGCTTCTCACTCTCTGATTCTGAAGGCGGATTCAACCCCCTTAGCTGAGCGAACACTCAGCAGAGCAGTTTGCAAGATACGTTTTTTTTGTGTTTTAGACGGAGATTTCCTGCTATTTATTGAAGCCTGCATTTGGCTGGGAAAATGCGGTTTCCACTACTTCACAGAAAGGGTTTAGAAACTCCTGCAAACACACATCAGTTTAACTCCGTAAGTTGAATGCACACATTGAAGACCGTTCTCTTAGGTAGCTCCGTTTTGGTTTTAGAAGCAGATATTTCTCAATACAGCGTTTGTTCCAATGCACCCGGGTATAACGAAATTCAGCTCCTGGAAGAAACGTGCTTCTCACTCTCTGATTCTGAAGGCGGATTCAACTCCCTTAGCTGAGCGAACACCCAGCAGAGCAGTTTGCAAGATACGTTCTTTTTATGTTTTAGACGGAGATTTCCAGCTATTTCTTGAATGCCTGGATTTGGCTGGGAAAATGCGTTTTCCACTTCTTCACAGAAAGGGTTTAGAAACTCCTGCAAACACACATCAGTTTAACTCCGTAAGTTGAATGCACACATTGAAGACCGTTCTGTTAGGTAGCTCCGTTTTGGTTTTAGAAGCAGATATTTCTCAATACCGCGTTTGTTCCAATGAACCTGGGTATAACGAAACCCAGCTCCTGGAAGAACCGTGCTTCTCACTCTCTTATTCTGAAGGCGGATTCAACTCCCTTAGCTGAGCGAACACCAAGCAGAGCAGTTTGCAAGATACGTTCTTTTTGTGTTTTAGTTGGAGATTTCCAGATATTTCTTGAATGACTGCATTTGGCTGGGAAAATGCGTTTTCCACGTCTTCACAGAAAGGGTTTAGAAACTCCTGCAAACACACATCAGTTTAACTCCGTAAGTTGAATGCACACATTGAAGATCGTTCTGTTAGGTAGCTCCGTTTTGGTCTTAGATGCAGATATTTCTCAATACCGCGTTTGTTCCAATTCACCCGGATATAACGAAACCCAGCTCCTGGAAGAACCGTGCTTCTCACTCTCTTATTCTGAAGGCGGATTCAACTCCCTTAGCTGAGCGAACACCCAGCAGAGCAGTTTACAAGATACGTTCTTTTTGTGTTATAGACGGAGATTTCCAGCTATTTCTTGAATGACTTAATATGGCTGGATAAATGCGTTTTCCACTTCTTCACAGAAAGGGTTTAGAAACTTTTGCAAACGCACATCAGTTTAACTCCGTACGTTGAATGCACACATTGAAGGCCGTTCTGTTAGGCAGCTCCGTTTTGGTTTTAGAAGCAGATATTTCTCAATACCGCGTTTGTTCCAATTCACTTGGGTATAACGAAACCCAGCTCCTGGAAGAACCGTGCTTCTCACTCTCTGACTCTGAAGGCGGATTCAACTCCCTTAGATGAGCGAACACCCAGCCGAGCAGTTTGCAAGATACGTCGTTCTTTTTGTATTTTAGACGGAGATTTCCAACTATATCTTGAATGCCTGGATTTGGCTGGGAATATGCGTTTTCCACTTCTTCACAGAAAGGGTTTAGAAACTCCTGCAAAAACACATCAGTTTAACTCCGTAAGTTGAATGCACACATTGAAGACCGTTCTGTTAGGTAGCTCCGTTTTGGTTTTAGAAGCAAATATTTCTCGATACTGCGTTTGTTAAAATTCACCCGGGTATAACGAAACACAGCTCCTGGAAGAACCGTGCTTCTCACTTTCTGATTCTGAAGGCGGATTCAACTCCCTTAGCTGAGCGAACACCCAGCAGAGCAGTTTGCAAGATACGTTCTTTTTGTGTTTTAGTCGGAGATTTCCAGCTATTTCTTGAATGCCTGGATTTGGCTGGGAAAATGCGTTTTCCACTTCTTCACAGAAAGGGTTTAGAAACTCCTGCAAACAACATCAGTTTAACTCCGTAAGTTGAATGGACACATTGAAGACCGTTCTGTTAGGTAGCTCCGTTTTGGTTTTAGAAGCAGATATTTCTCAATATCGCGTTTGTTCCAATGCACTCGGGTATAACGAAACCCAGCTCCTGGAAGAACCGTGCTTCTCACTCTCTGATTCTGAAGGCGGATTCAACTCCCTTAGATGACCCAACACCCAGCAGAGCAGTTTGCAAGATACGTTCTTTTTGTGTTTTAGACGGATATTTCCAGCTATTTCTTGAATGCCTGGATTTGGCTGGGAAAATGCGTTTTCCACTTCTTCACAGAAAGGGTTTAGAAACTCCTGCAAACTCACATCAGTTTAACTCCGTAAGTTGAATGCACACATTGAAGACCGTTCTGTTAGGTACCTCCGTTTTGGTTTTAGAAGCAGATATTTCTCAATACCGCGTTTGTTCCAATTCACCCGTGTATAACGAAACCCAGCTCCTGGAAGAACCGTGCTTCTCATTCTCTGATTCTGAAGGCGGATTCAACTCCCTTAGCTGAGCGAACACCCAGCAGAGCAGTTTGCAAGATACGTTCTTTTTGTGTTTTAGACGGAGATGTCCAGCTATTTCTTGAATGCTTGGATTTGGCTGGGAAAATGCGTTTTCCACTTCTTCACAGAAAGGGTTTAGAAACTCCTGCAAACACACATCAGTTTAACTCCGTACGTCGAATGCACACATTGAAGACCGTTCTGTTAGGTAGCTCCGTTTTGGTTTTAGAAGCAGATATTTCTCAATATTGGGTTTGTACCCATTCACCCGGGTATAACGAAACACAGCTCCTGGAAGAACCGTGCTTCTCACTCTCTGATTCTGGAGGCGGATTCAACTCCCTTAGCTGAGCGAACACCCAGCAGAGCAGTTTACAAAATACGTCCTTTTTCTATTTTAGACGGAGATTTCCAGCTATTTCTTGAATGCCTGCATTTGGTTGGGAAAATGCGTTTTCCACTTCTTCACAGAAAGGGTTTAGAAACTCCTGCAAACACACATCAGTTTGACACCGTAAGTTGAATGCATACGTTGAAGACCGTTCTGTTAAATAGCTCCGTTTTGGTGTTAGAAGCAGATATTTCTCAATATTGCGTTTGCACCAATTCACCCGGGTATAACGAAACACAGCTCCTGGAAGAACCGTGCTTCTCACTCTCTGATTCTGAAGGCGGATTCAACTCCCTTGGCTGAGCGAACACCCAGCAGAGCAGTTTACAAGAAACGTTCTTTTTGTATTTTAGACGGAGATTTCCAGGTATTTATTGAATGCCTGCATTTGGCTGGGAAAATGCGGTTTCCACTACTTCACAGAAAGGGTTTAGAAACTCCTGCAAACACACATCAGTTTAACTCCGTAAGTTGAATGCACACATTGAAGACCGTTCTCTTAGGTAGCTCCGTTTTGGTTTTAGAAGCAGATATTTCTCAATACAGCGTTTGTTCCAATGCACCCGGGTATAACGAAATTCAGCTCCTGGAAGAACCGTGCTTCTCACTCTCTTATTCTGAGGCGGATTCAACTCCCTTAGCTGAGCGAACACCAAGCAGAGCAGTTTGCAAGATACGTTCTTTTTGTGTTTTAGATGGAGATTTCCAGATATTTCTTGAATGACTGCATTTGGCTGGGAAAATGCGTTTTCCACTTCTTCACAGAAAGGGTTTAGAAACTCCTGCAAACACACATCAGTTTACCTCCGTAAGTTGAATGCACACATTGAAGATCGTTCTGTTAGGTAGCTCCGTTTTGGTTTTAGATGCAGATATTTCTCAATACCGCGTTTGTTCCAATTCACCCGGGTATAACGAAACCCAGCTCCTGGAAGAACCGTGCTTCTCACTCTCTTATTCTAAAGGCGGATTCAACTCCCTTAGCTGAGCGAACACCCAGCAGAGCAGTTTGCAAGATACGTTCTTTTTGTGTTTTAGACGGAGATTTCCAGCTATTTCTTGAATGACTTGATTTGGCTGAATAAATGCGTTTTCCACTTCTTCACAGAAAGGGTTTAGAAACTCCTGCAAACGCACATCAGTTTAACTCGGTAAGTTGAATGCACACATTGAAGGCCGTTCTGTTAGGTAGCTCCGTTTTGGTTTTAGAAGCAGATATTTCTCAATACCGCGTTTGTTCCAATTCACTTGGGTATAACGAAACCCAGCTCCTGGAAGAACCGTGCTTCTCACTCTCTGATTCTGAAGGCGGATTCAACTCCCTTAGCTGAGCGAACACCCAGCAGAGCAGTTTGCAAGATACGTCGTTCTTTTAGTATTTTAGACGGAGATTTCCAACTATATCTTGAATGCCTGGATTTGGCTGGGAATATGCGTTTTCCACTTCTTCACAGAAAGGGTTTAGAAACTCCTGCAAAAACACATCAGTTTAACTCCGTAAGTTGAATGCACACATTGAAGACCGTTCTGTTAGGTAGCTCCGTTTTGGTTTTAGAAGCAGATATTTCTCGATACTGCGTTTGTTCCAATTCACCCGGATATAACGAAACCCAGCTCCTGGAAGAACCGTGCTTCTCACTCTCTGATTCTGAAGGCGGATTCTACTCCCTTAGCTGAGCGAACACCCAGCAGAGCAGTTTGCAAGATACGTTCTTTTTGTGTTTTAGACGGAGATTTCCAGCTATTTCTTGAATGCCTGGATTTGGCTGGGAAAATGCGTTTTCCACTTCTTCACAGAAAGGGTTTAGAAACTCCTGCAAACAACATCAGTTTAACTCCGTAAGTTGAATGGACACATTGAAGACCGTTCTGTTAGGTAGCTCCGTTTTGGTTTTAGAAGCAGATATTTCTCAATATCGCGTTTGTTCCAATGCACTCGGGTATAATGAAACCCAGCTCCTGGAAGAACCGTGCTTCTCACTCTCTGATTCTGAAGGCGGATTCAACTCCCTTAGCTGACCGAACACCCAGCAGAGCAGTTTGCAAGATACGTTCTTTTTGTATTTTAGACGGAGATTTCCAGCTATTTCTTGAATGCCTGGATTTGGCTGGGAAAATGCGTTTTCCACTTCTTCACAGAAAGGGTTTAGAAACTCCTGCAAACAACATCAGTTTAACTCCGTAAGTTTAATGGACACATTGAAGACCGTTCTATTAGGTAGCTCCGTTTCGGTTTTAGAAGCAGATATTTCTCTATACCGCGTTTGTTCCAATGCACCCGGGTATAACGAAACCCAGCTCCTGGACGAACCGTGCTTCTCACTCTCTGATTCTGAAGGCGGATTCAACTCCCTTAGCTGAGCGAACACCCAGCAGAGCAGTTTGCAAGATACGTTCTTTTTGTGTTTTAGACGGAGATTTCCAGCTATTTCTTGAATGCCTGGATTTGGCTGGGAAAATGCGTTTTCCACTTCTTCACAGAAAGGGTTTAGAAACTCCTGCTAACACACATCAGTTTAACTCCGTAAGTTGAATGAACACATTGAAGACCGTTCTGTTAAGTAGCTCCGTTTTGGTTTTAGAAGCAGATATTTCTCAATACCGCGTTTGTTCCAATGCACCCGGGTATAACGAAACCCAGCTCCTGGAAGAACCGTGCTTCTCACTCTCTTATTCTGAAGGCGGATTCAACTCCCTTAGCTGAGCGAACACCAAGCAGAGCAGTTTGCAAGATACGTTCTTTTTGTGTTTTAGACGGAGATTTCCAGCTATTCCTTGAATGACTGCATTTGGCTGGGAAAATGCGTTTTCCACTTCTTCACAGAAAGGGTTTAGAAACTCCTGCAAACACACATCAGTTTAACTCCATAAGTTAAATGCACACATTGAAGACCGTTCTGTTAGGTAGCTCCGTTTTGGTTTTAGAAGCAGATATTTCTCAATCCCTCGTCTGTTCCAATTCACCCGGGTGTAACGAAACCCAGCTCCTGGAAGAACCGTGCTTCTCACTCTCTTATTCTGAAGGCGGATTCAACTCCCTTAGCTGAGCGAACACCCAGCAGAGCAGTTTGCAAGATACGTTCTTTTTGTGTTTTAGACGGAGATTTCCAGCTATTTCTTGAATGACTGGATTTGGCTGGGAAAATGCGTTTTCCACTTCTTCACAGAAAGGGTTTAGAAACTGCTGCAAACACACATCAGTTTAGCTCCGTAAGTTGAATACCCACAGTGAAGACCGTTCTGTTAGGTAGCTCCGTTTTGGTTTTAGAAGCAGATATTTCTCAATACCGCGTTTGTTCCAATTCACCCGGGTATAACGAAACCCAGCTTCTGGAAAAACCGTGCTTCTTACTCTCTGATTCTGGAGGCGGATTCAACTCCCTTAGCTGAGCGAACACCCAGCAGAGCAGTTTGCAAGATACGTTCTTTTTGTATTTTAGACGGAGATTTCCAGCTATATCTTGAATGCCTGGATTTGGCTGGGAAAATGCGTTTTCCACTTCTTCACAGAAAGGGTTTAGAAACTCCTGCAAACACACATCAGTTTAACTCCGTAAGTTGAATGCACACATTGAAGACCGTTCTGTTAGGTAGCTCCGTTTTGGTTTTAGAAGCAGATATTTCTCAATACCGCGTTTGTTCCAATTCACCTGGGTATAACGAAACCCAGCTCCTGGAAGAACCGTGCTTCTCACTCTCTGATTCTGAAGGCGGATTCAACTCCCTTAGCTGAGCGAACACCCAGCAGAGCAGTTTGCGAGATACGTTCTTTTTGTGTTTTAGACGGAGATTTCCAGCTATTTCTTGAATGACTTGATTTGGCTGGGAAAATGCGTTTTCCACTTTTTCACAGAAAGGGTTTAGAAACTCCTGCAAACGCACATCAGTTTAACTCCGTAAGTTGAATGCACACATTGAACACCGTTCTGTTAGGTAGCTCCGTTTTGGTTTTAGAAGCAGATATTTCTCAATACCGCGTTTGTTCCAATTCACCCGGGTATAACGAAACCCAGCTCCTGGAAGAACCGTGCTTCTCACACTCTGATTCTGAAGGCGGATTCAACTCCCTTACATGAGCGAACACGCAGCAGAGCAGTTTGCAAGATACGTTCTTTTTGTATTTTAAACGGAAATTTCCAGCTATATCTTGAATGCCTGGATTTGGCTGGGAATATGCGTTTTCCACTTCTTCACAGAAAGGGTTTAGAAACTCCTGCAAAAACACATCAGTTTAACTCCGTAAGTTGAATGCACACATTGAAGACCGTTCTGTTAGGTAGCTCCGTTTTGGTTTTAGAAGCAGATATTTCTCAATACCGCGTTTGTTCCAATTCACCCGGGTATAACGAAACCCAGCTCCTGGAAGAACCGTGCTTCTCACTCTCTGATTCTGAAGGCGGATTCAACTCCCTTAGCTGAGCGAACACCCAGCAGAGCAGTTTGCGAGATACGTTCTTTTTGTGTTTTAGACGGAGATTTCCAGCTATTTCTTGAATGACTTGATTTGGCTGGGAAAATGCGTTTTCCACTTCTTCACAGAAAGGGTTTAGAAACTCCTGCAAACGCACATCAGTTTAACTCCGTAAGTTGAATGCACACATTGAACACCGTTCTGTTAGGTAGCTCCGTTTTCGTTTTAGAAGCAGATATTTCTCAATACCGCGTTTGTTCCAATTCACCCGGGTATAACGAAACCCAGCTCCTGGAAGAACCGTGCTTCTCACACTCTGACTCTGAAGGCGGATTCAACTCCCTTACATGAGCGAACACCCAGCAGAGCAGTTTGCAAGATACGTTCTTTTTGTATTTTAAACGGAAATTTCCAGCTATATCTTGAATGCCTGGATTTGGCTGGGAATATGCGTTTTCCACTTCTTCACAGAAAGGGTTTAGAAACTCCTGCAAAAACACATCAGTTTAACTCCGTAAGTTGAATGCACACATTGAAGACCGTTCTGTTAGGTAGCTCCGTTTTGGTTTTAGAAGCAGATATTTCTCTTATCGCGTTTGTTCCAATGCACCCGGGTATAACAAAACCCAGCTCCTGGAAGAACCGTGCTTCTCACTCTCTGATTCTGAAGGCGGATTAAACTCCCATAGCTGAGCGAACACCCAGCAGAAGAGTTTGCAAGATACGTTCTTTTTGTGTTTTAGACGGAGATTTCCAGCTATTTCTTGAATGCCTGCATTTGGCTGTGAAAATGCGTTTTCCGCTTCCTCACAGAAAGGGTTTAGAAACTCCTACAAACAACATCAGTTTAACTCCGTAAGTTGAATGGACACATTGAAGACCGTTCTGTTAGGTAGCTCCGTTTTCGTTTTAGAAGCAGATATTTCTCAATATCGCGTTTGTTCCAATTATCTCGGGTATAACGAAACCCAGCTTCTGGAAGAACCGTGCTTCTCACTCTCTGATTCTGAAGGCGGATTCAACTCCCTTAGCTGAGCGAACACCCAGCAGAGCAGTTTGCAAGATACGTTCTTTTTGTGTTTTAGACGGAGATTTCCAGCTATTTCTTGAATGCCTGGATTTGGCTGGGAAAATGCGTTTTCCACTTCTTCACAGAAAGGGTTTAGAATCTCCTGCAAACACACATCAGTTTAACTCCGTAAGTTGAATGCACACATTGAAGACCGTTCTGTTAGGTAGCTCCGTTTTGGTTTTAGAAGCAGATATTTCTCAATACCGCGTTTGTTCCAATTCACCCGGGTATAACGAAACAAAGCTCCTGAAAGAACCGTGCTTCTCACTCTCTGATTCTGAAGGCGGATTCAACTCCCTTAGCTGAGCGAACAGTTTGCAAGATACGTTCTTTTTGTGTTTTAGACGGAGATTTCCTGCTATTTCTTGAATGCCTGCATTTGGCTGGGAAAATGCGTTTTCCACTTCTTCACAGAAAAAGTTTAGAAACTCCTGCAAACACACATCAGTTTAACTACGTAAGTTGAATGCACACATTGAAGACCGTTCTGTTAGGTAGCTCCGTTTTGGTTTTAGAAGCAGATATTTCTCAATACCGCGTTTGTTCCAATGCACCCGGGTATAACGAAACCCAGCTCCTGGAAGAACAGTGCTTCTCACTCTCTGATTCTGAAGGCGGATTCAACTCCCTTAGCTGAGCGAACACCCAGCAGAGCAGTTTGTAAGATACGTTCTATTTGTGTTTTAGACGGAGATTTCCAGCTATTTCTTGAATGCCTGGATTTGGCTGGGAAAATGCGTTTTCCACTTCTTCACAGAAAGGGTTTAGAAACTCCTGCAAACACACATCAGTTTAACTCCGTAAGTTGAATGCACACATTGAAGACCGTTCTGTTACGTAGCTCCGTTTTGGTTTTAGAAGCAGATATTTCTCAATACCGCGTTTGTTCCAATTCACCCGGGTATTACGAAACCCAGCTCCTGGAAGAACCGTGCTTCTCACTCTCTGATTCTGAAGGCGGATTCAACTCCCTTAGCTGAGCGAACACCCAGCAGAGCAGTTTGCAAGATACGTTCTTTTTGTGTTTTAGACGGAGATTTCCAACTATTTCTTCAATGCCTGGATTTGGCTGGGAAAATGCGTTTTTCACTTCTTCACAGAAAGGGGTTAGAAACTCCTCCAAACACAAATCAGTTTAACTCCGTAAGTTGAATGCACACATTGAAGGCCGGTCTGTTAGGTAGCTCCGTTTTGGTTTTAGAAGCAGATATTTCTCAATACCGCGTTTGTTCCAATGCACCCGGGTATAACGTAACCCAGCTCCTGGAAGAACCGTGCTTCTCACTCTCTGATTCTGAAGGCGGATTCAACTGTTTTAGCTGAGCGAACATTCAGGAGAGCAGTTTGCAAGATACGTTCTTTTTGTGTTTTAGACGGAGATTTCCAGCTATTTCTTGAATGCCTGGATTTGGCTGGGAAAATGCGTTTTCCACTTCTTCACAGAAAGGGTTTAGAAACACCTGCAAACACACATCAGTTTACCTCCGTAAGTTGAATGAACACATTGAAGACCGTTCTGTTAGGTAGCTCCGTTTTGGTTTTAGAAGCAGATATTTCTCAATACCGCGTTTGTTCCAATTCACCCGGGTATAACGAAACCCAGCTCCTGGAAGAACCGTGCTTCTCACTCTCTGATTCTGAAGGCGGATTCAACTCCCTTAGCTGAGCGAACACCCAGCAGAGCAGTTTGCAAGATACGTTCTTTTTGTGTTTTAGACGGAGATTTCCAGCTATTTCTTGAATGCCTGGATTTGGCTGAGAAAATGCGTTTTCCACTTCTTCACAGAAAGGGTTTAGAAACTCCTGCAAACACACATCAGTTTAACTCCGTAAGTGGAATGCACACATTGAACGCCGTTCTGTTATGTAGCTCCGTTTTGGTTTTAGAAGCAGATATTTCTCAATATTGCGTTTGCAACCATTCACCCGGGTATAACGAAACACAGCTCCTGGAAGAACCGTGCTTCTCACTCTCTGATTCTGAAGGCGGATTCAACTCCCTTAGCTGAGCGAACACCCAGCAGAGCAGTTTGCAAGATACGTTCTTTTTGTGTTTAAGACGGAGATTTCCAACTATTTCTTGAATGCCTGTATTTGGCTGGAAAAATGCGTTTTCCACTTCTTCACAGAAAGGGTTTAGAAACTCCTGCAAACACACATCAGTTTAACTCCGTAAGTTGAATGCACACATTGAAGACCGTTCTGTTAGGTAGCTCCGTTTTGGTTTTAGAAGCAGATATTTCTCAATACCGCGTTTGTTCAAATGCACCCGGGTATAACGAAACCCAGCTCCTGGAAGAACCGTGCTTCTCACTCTCTGATTGTGAAGGCGGATTCAACTCCCTTAGCTGAGCGATCACCCAGCAGAGCAGTTTGCAAGATACGTTCTTTTTGTGTTTTAGACGGAGATTTCCAGCTATTTCTTGAATGCCTGGATTTGGCTGGGAAAATGCGTTTTCCACTTCTTCACAGAAAGGGTTTAGAAACTCCTGCAAACACACATCAGTTTAACTCCGTAAGTTGAATGCACACATTGAAGACCGTTCTGTTAGGTAGCTCAGTTTTGGTTTTAGAAGCAGATATTTCTCAATACCGTGTTTGTTCCAATGCACCCGGGTATGACGAAACCCAGCTCCTGGAGGAACCGTGCTTCTCACTCTCTGATTCTGAAGGCGGATTCAACTCCCTTAGCTGAGCGAACACCCAGCAGAGCAGTTTGCACGATACGTTCTTTTTGTGTTTTAGACGGAGATTTCCAGCTATTTCTTGAATGCCTGGATTTGGCTGGGAACATGCGTTTTCCACTTCTTCACAGAAAGGGTTTAGAAACTCCTGCAAACACACATCAGTTTAACTCCGTAAGTTGAATGCACACATTGAAGACCGTTCTGTTAGGTAGCTCCGTTTTGGTTTTAGAAGCAGATATTTCTCAATACCGCGTTTGTTCCAATTCACCCGGGTATTACGAAACCCAGCTCCTGGAAGAACCGTGCTTCTCACTCTCTGATTCTGAAGGCGGATTCAACTCCCTTAGCTGAGCGAACACCCAGCAGAGCAGTTTGCAAGTTACGTTCTTTTTGTGTTTTAGACGAAGATTTCCAGCTATTTCTTGAATGCCTGGATTTGGCTGGGAAAATGGGTTTTCCACTTCTTCACAGATAGGGTTTGGAAACTCCTGCAAACACACATCAGTTTAACTCCGTAAGTTGAATGCACACATTGAAGACCGTTCTGTTAGGTAGCTCCGTTTTGGTTTTAGAAGCAGTTATTGCTCAATACCACGATTGTTCCAATTCACCCGGGTATAAAGAAACCCAGCTCCTGGAAGAACCGTGCTTCTCACTCTCTGATTCTGAAGGCGGATTCAACTCCCTTAGGTGAGCGAACACTCAGCAGAGCAGTTTGCAAGATACGTTCTTTTTGTGTTTTAGACGGAGATTTCCTGCTATTTATTGAAGCCTGCATTTGGCTGGGAAAATGCGGTTTCCACTTCTTCACAGAAAGGGTTTAGAAACTCCTGCAAACACACATCAGTTTAACTCCGTAAGTTGAATGCACACATTGAAGACCGTTCTGTTAGGTAGCTCCGTTTTGGTTTTAGAAGCAGATATTTCTCAATACAGCGTTTGTTCCAATGCACCCGGGTATAACGAAATTCAGCTCCTGGAAGAACCGTGCTTCTCACTCTCTGATTCTGAAGGCGGATTCAACTCTTTTAGCTGAGCGAACATTCAGGAGAGCAGTTTGCAAGATACGTTCTTTTTGTGTTTTATACGGAGATTTCCAGCTATTTCTTGAATGCCTGGATTTGGCTGGGAAAATGCGTTTTCCACTTCTTCACAGAAAGGGTTTAGAAACTCCTGCAAACACACATCAGTTTAACTCCGTAAGTTGAATGCACACATTGAAGACCGTTCTGTTAGGTAGCTCCGTTTTGGTTTTAGAAGCAGATATTTCTCAATACCGCGTTTGTTCCAATTCACCCGGGTATAACGAAACCAAGCTCCTGGAAGAACCGTGCTTCTCACTCTCTGATTCTGAAGGCGGATTCAACTCCCTTAGCTGAGCGAACACCCAGCAGAACAGTTTGCAAGATACGTTCTTTTTGTGTTTTAGACGGAGATTTCCAGCTATTTCTTGAATGCCTGGATTTGGCTGGGAAAATGCGTTTTCCACTTCTTCACAGAAAGGGTTTAGAATCTCCTGCAAACACACATCAGTTTAACTCCGTAAGTTGAATGCACACATTGAAGACCGTTCTGTTAGGTAGCTCCGTTTTGGTTTTAGAAGCAGATATTTCTCAATACCGCGTTTGTTCCAATGCACCCGGGTATAACGAAACACAGCTCCTGGAAGAACCGTGCTTCTCACTCTCTGATTCTGAAGGCGGATTCAACTCCCTTAGCTGAGCGAACACCCAGCAGAGCAGTTTGCAAGATACGTTCTTTTTGTGTTTTAGACGGAGATTTCCAGCTATTTCTTGAATGCCTGGATTTGGCTGAGAAAATGCGTTTTCCACTTCTTCACAGAAAGGGTTTAGAAACTCCTGCAAACACACATCAGTTTAACTCCGTAAGTTGAATGCATACATTGAACGCCGTTCTGTTATGTAGCTCCGTTTTGGATTTAGAAGCAGATATTTCTCAATATTGCGTTTGCAACCATTCACCCGGGTATAACGAAACACAGCTCCTGGAAGAACCGTGCTTCTCACTCTCTGATTCTGAAGGCGGATTCAACTCCCTTAGCTGAGCGAACACCCAGCAGAGCAGTTTGCAAGATACGTTCTTTTTGTGTTTTAGACGGAGATTTCCAGCTATTTCTCTAATGCCTGGATTTGGCTGAGAAAATGCGTTTTCCACTTCTTCACAGAAAGGGTTTAGAAACTCCTGCAAACACACATCAGTTTACCTCCGTAAGTTGAATGCACACATTGAAGACCGTTCTGTTAGGTAGCTCCGTTTTGGTTTTAGAAGCAGATATTTCTCAATACCGCGTTTGTTCCAATTCACCCGGGTATAACGAAACCAAGCTCCTGGAAGAACCGTGCTTCTCACTCTCTGATTCTGAAGGCGGATTCAACTCCCTTAGCTGAGCGAACACCCAGCAGATCAGTTTGCAAGATAGGTTCTTTTTGTGTTTTAGACGGAGATTTTCAGCTATTTCTTGAATGCCTGGTTTTGGCTGGGGAAATGCGTTTTCCACTTCTTCACAGAAAGGGTTTAGAAACTCCTGCAAACGCACATCAGTTTAACTCCGTAAGTTGAATGCACACATTGAAGACCGTTCTGTTAGGTAGCTCCGTTTTGGTTTTAGAAGCAGATATATCTCAATACCCCGTTTGTTCCAATGCACCCGGGTATAAAGAAACCCAGCTCCTGGAAGAACCGTGCTTCTCACTCTCTGATTCTGAAGGCGGATTCAACTCCCTTACCTGAGGGAACACCCAGCAGAGCAGTTTGCAAGATACGTTCTTTTTGTGTTTTAGACGGAGATTTCCAGCTATTTCTTGAATGCCTGGATTTGGCTGGGAAAATGCGTTTTCCACTTCTTCACAGAAAGGGTTTAGAAACTCCTGCAAACACACATCAGTTTAACTCCGTAAGTTGAATGCACACATTGAAGACCGTTCTGTTAGGTAGCTCCGTGTTGGTTTTAGAAGCAGATATTTCTCAATACCGCGTTTGTTCCAATTCACTTGGGTATAACGAAACCCAGCTCCTGGAAGAACCGGGCTTCTCACTCTCTGACTCTGAAGGCGGATTCAACTCCCTTAGATGAGCGAACACCCAGCCGAGCAGTTTGCAAGATACGTCGTTCTTTTTGTATTTTAGACGGAGATTTCCAACTATATCTTGAATGACTGGATTTGGCTGGGAATATGCGTTTTCCACTTCTTCACAGAAAGGGTTTAGAAACTCCTGCAAAAACACATCAGTTTAACTCCGTAAGTTGAATGCACACATTGAAGACCGTTCTGTTAGGTAGCTCCGTTTTGGTTTTAGAAGCAAATATTTCTCGATACTGCGTTTGTTAAAATTCACCCGGGTATAACGAAACACAGCTCCTGGAAGAACCGTGCTTCTCACTTTCTGATTCTGAAGGCGGATTCAACTCCCTTAGCTGAGCGAACACCCAGCAGAGCAGTTTGCAAGATACGTTCTTTTTGTGTTTTAGACGGAGATTTCCAGCTATTTCTTGAAGGCCTGGATTTGGCTGGGAAAATGCGTTTTCCACTTCTTCACAGAAAGGGTTTAGAAACTCCTGCAAACAACATCAGTTTAACTCCGTAAGTTGAATGGACACATTGAAGACCGTTCTGTTAGGTAGCTCCGTTTTGGTTTTAGAAGCAGATATTTCTCAATATCGCGTTTGTTCCAATGCACTCGGGTATAACAAAACCCAGCTCCTGGAAGAACCGTGCTTCTCACTCTCTGATTCTGAAGGCGGATTCAACTCCCTTAGATGACCCAACACCCAGCAGAGCAGTTTGCAAGATACGTTCTTTTTGTGTTTTAGACGGAGATTTCCAGCTATTTCTTGAATGCCTGGATTTGGCTGGCAAAATGCGTTTTCCACTTCTTCACAGAAAGGGTTTAGAAACTCCTGCAAACACACATCAGTTTAACTCCGTAAGTTGAATGCACACATTGAAGACCGTTCTGTTAGGTAGCTCCGTTTTCGTTTTAGAAGCAGATATTTCTCAATATCGCGTTTGTTCCAATGCACTCGGGTATAACGAAACCCAGCTCCTGGAAGAACCGTGCTTCTCACTCTCTGATGCTGAAGGCGGATTCAACTCCCTTAGCTGACCGAACACCCAGCAGAGCAGTTTGCAAGATACGTTCTTTTTGTGTTTTAGACGGAGATTTCCAGCTATTTCTTGAATGCCTGGATTTGGCTGGGAAAATGCGTTTTCCACTTCTTCACAGAAAGGGTTTAGAAACTCCTGCAAACACACATCAGTTTACCTCCGTACGTTGAATGCACACATTGAAGACCGTTCTGTTAGGTAGCTCCGTTTTCGTTTTAGAAGCAGATATTTCTCAATATCGCGTTTGTTCCAATGCACTCGGGTATAACGAAACCCAGCTCCTGGAAGAACCGTGCTTCTCACTCTCTGATTCTGAAGGCGGATTCAACTCCCTTAGCTGAGCGAACACCCAGCAGATCAGTTTGCAAGATAGGTTCTTTTTGTGTTTTAGACGGAGATTTTCAGCTATTTCTTGAATGCCTGGTTTTGGCTGGGAAAATGCGTTTTCCACTTCTTCACAGAAAGGGTTTAGAAACTCCTGCAAACGCACATCAGTTTAACTTCGTAAGTTGAATGCACACATTGAAGACCGTTCTGGTAGGTAGCTCCGTTTTGGTTTTAGAAGCAAATATATCTCAATACCGCGTTTGTTCCAATGCACCCGGGTATAACGAAACCCAGCTCCTGGAAGAACCGTGCTTCTCACTCTCTTATTCTGAAGGCGGATTCAACTCCCTTAGCTGAGCGAACACCAAGCAGAGCAGTTTGCAAGATACGTTCTTTTTGTGTTTTAGACGGAGATTTCCAGCTATTTCTTGAATGACTGCATTTGGCTGGGAAAATGCGTTTTCCACTTCTTCACAGAAAGGGTTTAGAAACTCCTGCAAACACACATCAGTTTAACTCCATAAGTTGAATGCACAGATTGAAGACCATTCTGTTAGGTAGCTCCGTTTTGGTTTTAGAAGCAGATATTTCTCAATCCCTCGTTTGTTCCAATTCACCCTGGTGTAACGAAACCCAGCTCCTGGAAGAACCGTGCTTCTCACTCTCTTCTTCTGAAGGCGGATTCAACTCCCTTAGCTGAGCGAACACCCAGCAGAGCAGTTTGCAAGATACGTTCTTTTTGTGTTTTAGACGGAGATTTCCAGCTATTTCTTGAATGCCTGGATTTGGCTGGGAAAATGCGTTTTCCACTTCTTCACAGAAAGGGTTTAGAAACTCCTGCAAACACACATCAGTTTAACTCCGTAAGTTGAATGCCCACAGTGAAGACCGTTCTGTTAGGTAGCTCCGTTTTGGTTTTAGAAGCAGATATTTCTCAATACCGCGTTCGTTCCAATTCACCCGGGTATAACGACACCCAGCTCCTGGAAAAACCGTGCTTCTTACTCTCTGATTCTGGAGGCGGATTCAACTCCCTTAGCTGAGCGAACACCCAGCAGAGCAGTTTGCAAGATACGTTCTTTTTGTATTTTAGACGGAGATTTCCAGCTATATCTTGAATGCCTGGATTTGGCTGGGAAAATGCGTTTTCCACTTCTGCACAGAAAGGGTTTAGAAACTCCTGCAAACAAACATCAGTTTAACTCCGTAAGTTGAATGCACACATTGAAGACCGTTCTGTTAGGTAGCTCCGTTTTGGTTTTAGAAGCAGATATTTCTCAATACCGCGTTTGTTCCAATTCACCCGGGTATAACGAAACCCAGCTCCTGGAAGAACCGTGCTTCTCACTCTCTGATTCTGAAGGCGGATTCAACTCCCTTAGCTGAGCGAACACCCAGCAGAGCAGTTTGCGAGATACGTTCTTTTTGTGTTTTAGACGGAGATTTCCAGCTATTTCTTGAATGAGTTGATTTGGCTGGGAAAATGCGTTTTCCACTTCTTCACAGAAAGGGTTTAGAAACTCCTGCAAACGCACATCAGTTTAACTCCGTAAGTTGAATGCACACATTGAAGACCGTTCTGTTAGGTAGCTCCGTTTTGGTTTTAGAAGCAGATATTTCTCAATACCGCGTTTGTTCCAATTCACCCGGGTATAACGAAACCCAGCTCCTGGAAGAACCGTGCTTCTCACTCTCTGATTCTGAAGGCGGATTCAACTCCCTTACATGAGCGAACACCAAGCAGAGCAGTTTGCAAGATACGTTCTTTTTGTATTTTAGACGGAAATTTCCAGCTATATCTTGAATGCCTGGATTTGGCTGGGAATATGCGTTTTACACTTCTTCACAGAAAGGGTTTAGAAACTCCTGCAAACACACATCAGTTTAACTTCGTAGGTTGAATGCACACATTGAAGACCTTTCTGTTAGGTAGCTCCGTTTTGGTTTTAGAAGCAGATATTTCTCAATACTGCGTTTGTTCCAATTCACCCGGGTATAACGAAACCCAGCTCCTGGAAGAACCGTGCTTCTCACTCTCTGATTCTGAAGGCGGATTCAACTCCCTTAGCTGAGCGAACAGTTTGCAAGATACGTTCTTTTTGTGTTTTAGACGGAGATTTCCTGCTATTTCTTGAATGCCTGCATTTGGCTGGGAAAATGCGTTTTCCACTTCTTCACAGAAAGGGTTTAGAAACTCCTGCAAACACACATCAGTTTAACTACGTAAGTTGAATGCACACATTGAAGACCGTTCTTTTAGGTAGCTCGGTTTTGGTTTTAGAAGCAGATATTTCTCAATATTGGGTTTGTACCCATTCACCTGGGTATAACGAAACACAGCTCCTGGAAGAACCGTGCTTCTCACTCTCTTATTCTGAAGGCGGATTCAACTCCCTTAGCTGGGCGAACACCCAGCAGGGCAGTTTACAAGATACGTTCTTTTTGTATTTTAGACGGAGATTTCCAGCTATTTCTTGAATGCCTGCATTTGGCTTGGAAAATGCGTTTTCCACTACTTCACAGAAAGGGTTTAGAAACTCCTGCAAACACACATCAGTTTAACTCCGTAAGTTGAATGCATACGTTGAAGACCGTTCTGTTAGGTAGCTCGGTTTTGGTTTTAGAAGCAGATATTTCTCAATATTGCGTTTGCACCAATTCACCCGGGTATAACGAAACACAGCTCCTGGAAGAACCGTGCTTCTCACTCTCTGATTCTGAAGGCGCATTCAACTCCCTTGGCTGAGCGAACACCCAGCAGAGCAGTTTACAAGATACGTTCTCTTTGTATTTTAGATGGAGATTTCCAGCGATTTCTTGAATGCCTGCATTTGGCTGGGAAAATGCGTTTTCCACTTCTTCACAGAAAGGGTTTAGAAACTCCTGCAAACACACATCAGTTTAACTCCGTAAGTTGAATGCATACATTAAAGATTGTTCTGTTAGGTAGCTCCGTTTTGGTTTTAGAAGCAGATATTTCTCAATATTGCGGTTGCACCCATTCACCTGGGTATAACGAAACACAGCTCCTGGAAGAACCGTGCTTCTCACTCTCTGATTCTGAAGGCGGATTCAACTCCCTTAGCTTTGCGAACACCCAGCAGAGCAGTTTGCAAGATACGTTCTTTTTGTGTTTTAGACGGAGATTTCCAGCTATTTCTTGAATGCCTGGATTTGGCTGGGAAAATGGGTTTTCCACTTCTTCACAGAAAGGGTTTAGAAACTCCTGGAAACACACATCAGTTTAACTCCGTAAGTTGAATGCACACATTGAAGACCGTTCTGTTAGGTAGCTCCGTTTTGGTTTTAGAAGCAGATATCTCTCAATACCGCGTTTGTTCCAATTCACCCGGGTATAACGAAACCCAGCTCCTGGAAGAACCGTGCTTCTCACTCTCTGATTCTGAAGGCGGATTCAACTCCCTTAGCTGAGCGAACACCCAGCAGAGCAGTTTGCAAGATACGTTCTTTTTGTGTTTTAGACGGAGATTTCCAGCTATTTCTTGAATACCTGGAATTGGCTGGGAAAATGCGTTTTCCACTTCTTCACAGAAAGGGTTTAGAAACTCCTGCAAACACACATCAGTTTACCTCCGTAAGTTGAATGCACACATTGAAGACCGTTCTGTTAGGTAGCTCCGTTTTGGTTTCAGAAGCAGATATTTCTCAATACCGCGTTTGTTCCAATTCACCCGGGTATAACGAAACCAAGCTCCTGGAAGAACCGTGCTTCTCACTCTCTGATTCTGAAGGCGGATTCAACTACCTTAGCTGAGCGAACACCCAGCAGATCAGTTTGCAAGATAGGTTCTTTTTGTGTTTTAGACGGAGATTTTCAGCTATTTCTTGAATGCCTGGTTTTGGCTGGGGAAATGCGTTTTCCACTTCTTCACAGAAAGGGTTTAGAAACTCCTGCAAACGCACATCAGTTTAACTCCGTAAGTTGAATGCACACATTGAAGACCGTTCTGTTAGGTAGCTCCGTTTTGGTTTTAGAAGCAGATATATCTCAATACCCCGTTTGTTCCAATGCACCCGGGTATAAAGAAACCCAGCTCCTGGAAGAACCGTGCTTCTCACTCTCTGATTCTGAAGGCAGATTCAACTCCCTTACCTGAGGGAACACCCAGCAGAGCAGTTCGCAAGATACGTTCTTTTTGTGTTTTAGACGGAGATTTCCAGCTATTTCTTGAATGCCTGGATTTGGCTGGGAAAATGCGTTTTCCACTTCTTCACAGAAAGGGTTTAGAAACTCCTGCAAACACACATCAGTTTAACTCCGTAAGTTGAATGCACACATTGAAGAACGTTCTGTTAGGTAGCTCCGTTTTGGTTATAGAAGCAGATATTTCTCAATACCGCGTTTGTTCCAATTCACCCGGGTATAACGAAACCCAGCTCCTGAAAGAACCGTGCTTCTCACTCTCTGATTCTGAAGGCGGATTCAACTCCCTTAGCTGAGCGAACAGTTTGCAAGATACGTTCTTTTTGTGTTTTAGACGGAGATTCCTGCTATTTCTTGAATGCCTGCATTTGGCTTGGAAAATGCGTTTTCCACTTCTTCACAGAAAGGGTTTAGAAACTCCTGCAAACACACATCAGTTTAACTACGTAAGTTTAATGCACACATTGAAGACCGTTCTGTTAGGTAGCTCCGTTTTGGTTTTAGAAGCAGATATTTCTCAATATTGGGTTTGTACCCATTCACCCGGGTATAACGAAACACAGCTCCTGGAAGAACCGTGCTTCTCACTCTCTTATTCTGAAGGCGGATTCAACTCCCTTAGCTGAGCGAACACCCAGCAGAGCAGTTTACAAGATACGTCCTTTTTGTATTTTAGACGGAGATTTCCAGCTATTTCTTGAATGCCTGCATTTGGTTGGGAAAATGCGTTTTCCACTTCTTCACAGAAAGGGTTTAGAAACTCCTGCAAACACACATCAGTTTACCTCCGTACGTTGAATGCACACATTGAAGACCGTTCTGTTAGGTAGCTCCGTTTTCGTTTTAGAAGCAGATATTTCTCAATATCGCGTTTGTTCCAATGCACTCGGGTATAACGAAACCCAGCTCCTGGAAGAACCGTGCTTCTCACTCTCTGATTCTGAAGGCGGATTCAACTCCCTTAGCTGAGCGAACACCCAGCAGATCAGTTTGCAAGATAGGTTCTTTTTGTGTTTTAGACGGAGATTTTCAGCTATTTCTTGAATGCCTGGTTTTGGCTGGGAAAATGCGTTTTCCACTTCTTCACAGAAAGGGTTTAGAAACTCCTGCAAACGCACATCAGTTTAACTTCGTAAGTTGAATGCACACATTGAAGACCGTTCTGGTAGGTAGCTCCGTTTTGGTTTTAGAAGCAAATATATCTCAATACCGCGTTTGTTCCAATGCACCCGGGTATAACGAAACCCAGCTCCTGGAAGAACCGTGCTTCTCACTCTCTTATTCTGAAGGCGGATTCAACTCCCTTAGCTGAGCGAACACCAAGCAGAGCAGTTTGCAAGATACGTTCTTTTTGTGTTTTAGACGGAGATTTCCAGCTATTTCTTGAATGACTGCATTTGGCTGGGAAAATGCGTTTTCCACTTCTTCACAGAAAGGGTTTAGAAACTCCTGCAAACACACATCAGTTTAACTCCATAAGTTGAATGCACAGATTGAAGACCATTCTGTTAGGTAGCTCCGTTTTGGTTTTAGAAGCAGATATTTCTCAATCCCTCGTTTGTTCCAATTCACCCTGGTGTAACGAAACCCAGCTCCTGGAAGAACCGTGCTTCTCACTCTCTTCTTCTGAAGGCGGATTCAACTCCCTTAGCTGAGCGAACACCCAGCAGAGCAGTTTGCAAGATACGTTCTTTTTGTGTTTTAGACGGAGATTTCCAGCTATTTCTTGAATGCCTGGATTTGGCTGGGAAAATGCGTTTTCCACTTCTTCACAGAAAGGGTTTAGAAACTCCTGCAAACACACATCAGTTTAACTCCGTAAGTTGAATGCCCACAGTGAAGACCGTTCTGTTAGGTAGCTCCGTTTTGGTTTTAGAAGCAGATATTTCTCAATACCGCGTTCGTTCCAATTCACCCGGGTATAACGACACCCAGCTCCTGGAAAAACCGTGCTTCTTACTCTCTGATTCTGGAGGCGGATTCAACTCCCTTAGCTGAGCGAACACCCAGCAGAGCAGTTTGCAAGATACGTTCTTTTTGTATTTTAGACGGAGATTTCCAGCTATATCTTGAATGCCTGGATTTGGCTGGGAAAATGCGTTTTCCACTTCTGCACAGAAAGGGTTTAGAAACTCCTGCAAACAAACATCAGTTTAACTCCGTAAGTTGAATGCACACATTGAAGACCGTTCTGTTAGGTAGCTCCGTTTTGGTTTTAGAAGCAGATATTTCTCAATACCGCGTTTGTTCCAATTCACCCGGGTATAACGAAACCCAGCTCCTGGAAGAACCGTGCTTCTCACTCTCTGATTCTGAAGGCGGATTCAACTCCCTTAGCTGAGCGAACACCCAGCAGAGCAGTTTGCGAGATACGTTCTTTTTGTGTTTTAGACGGAGATTTCCAGCTATTTCTTGAATGAGTTGATTTGGCTGGGAAAATGCGTTTTCCACTTCTTCACAGAAAGGGTTTAGAAACTCCTGCAAACGCACATCAGTTTAACTCCGTAAGTTGAATGCACACATTGAAGACCGTTCTGTTAGGTAGCTCCGTTTTGGTTTTAGAAGCAGATATTTCTCAATACCGCGTTTGTTCCAATTCACCCGGGTATAACGAAACCCAGCTCCTGGAAGAACCGTGCTTCTCACTCTCTGATTCTGAAGGCGGATTCAACTCCCTTACATGAGCGAACACCAAGCAGAGCAGTTTGCAAGATACGTTCTTTTTGTATTTTAGACGGAAATTTCCAGCTATATCTTGAATGCCTGGATTTGGCTGGGAATATGCGTTTTACACTTCTTCACAGAAAGGGTTTAGAAACTCCTGCAAACACACATCAGTTTAACTTCGTAGGTTGAATGCACACATTGAAGACCTTTCTGTTAGGTAGCTCCGTTTTGGTTTTAGAAGCAGATATTTCTCAATACTGCGTTTGTTCCAATTCACCCGGGTATAACGAAACCCAGCTCCTGGAAGAACCGTGCTTCTCACTCTCTGATTCTGAAGGCGGATTCAACTCCCTTAGCTGAGCGAACAGTTTGCAAGATACGTTCTTTTTGTGTTTTAGACGGAGATTTCCTGCTATTTCTTGAATGCCTGCATTTGGCTGGGAAAATGCGTTTTCCACTTCTTCACAGAAAGGGTTTAGAAACTCCTGCAAACACACATCAGTTTAACTACGTAAGTTGAATGCACACATTGAAGACCGTTCTTTTAGGTAGCTCGGTTTTGGTTTTAGAAGCAGATATTTCTCAATATTGGGTTTGTACCCATTCACCTGGGTATAACGAAACACAGCTCCTGGAAGAACCGTGCTTCTCACTCTCTTATTCTGAAGGCGGATTCAACTCCCTTAGCTGGGCGAACACCCAGCAGGGCAGTTTACAAGATACGTTCTTTTTGTATTTTAGACGGAGATTTCCAGCTATTTCTTGAATGCCTGCATTTGGCTTGGAAAATGCGTTTTCCACTACTTCACAGAAAGGGTTTAGAAACTCCTGCAAACACACATCAGTTTAACTCCGTAAGTTGAATGCATACGTTGAAGACCGTTCTGTTAGGTAGCTCGGTTTTGGTTTTAGAAGCAGATATTTCTCAATATTGCGTTTGCACCAATTCACCCGGGTATAACGAAACACAGCTCCTGGAAGAACCGTGCTTCTCACTCTCTGATTCTGAAGGCGCATTCAACTCCCTTGGCTGAGCGAACACCCAGCAGAGCAGTTTACAAGATACGTTCTCTTTGTATTTTAGATGGAGATTTCCAGCGATTTCTTGAATGCCTGCATTTGGCTGGGAAAATGCGTTTTCCACTTCTTCACAGAAAGGGTTTAGAAACTCCTGCAAACACACATCAGTTTAACTCCGTAAGTTGAATGCATACATTAAAGATTGTTCTGTTAGGTAGCTCCGTTTTGGTTTTAGAAGCAGATATTTCTCAATATTGCGGTTGCACCCATTCACCTGGGTATAACGAAACACAGCTCCTGGAAGAACCGTGCTTCTCACTCTCTGATTCTGAAGGCGGATTCAACTCCCTTAGCTTTGCGAACACCCAGCAGAGCAGTTTGCAAGATACGTTCTTTTTGTGTTTTAGACGGAGATTTCCAGCTATTTCTTGAATGCCTGGATTTGGCTGGGAAAATGGGTTTTCCACTTCTTCACAGAAAGGGTTTAGAAACTCCTGGAAACACACATCAGTTTAACTCCGTAAGTTGAATGCACACATTGAAGACCGTTCTGTTAGGTAGCTCCGTTTTGGTTTTAGAAGCAGATATCTCTCAATACCGCGTTTGTTCCAATTCACCCGGGTATAACGAAACCCAGCTCCTGGAAGAACCGTGCTTCTCACTCTCTGATTCTGAAGGCGGATTCAACTCCCTTAGCTGAGCGAACACCCAGCAGAGCAGTTTGCAAGATACGTTCTTTTTGTGTTTTAGACGGAGATTTCCAGCTATTTCTTGAATACCTGGAATTGGCTGGGAAAATGCGTTTTCCACTTCTTCACAGAAAGGGTTTAGAAACTCCTGCAAACACACATCAGTTTACCTCCGTAAGTTGAATGCACACATTGAAGACCGTTCTGTTAGGTAGCTCCGTTTTGGTTTCAGAAGCAGATATTTCTCAATACCGCGTTTGTTCCAATTCACCCGGGTATAACGAAACCAAGCTCCTGGAAGAACCGTGCTTCTCACTCTCTGATTCTGAAGGCGGATTCAACTACCTTAGCTGAGCGAACACCCAGCAGATCAGTTTGCAAGATAGGTTCTTTTTGTGTTTTAGACGGAGATTTTCAGCTATTTCTTGAATGCCTGGTTTTGGCTGGGGAAATGCGTTTTCCACTTCTTCACAGAAAGGGTTTAGAAACTCCTGCAAACGCACATCAGTTTAACTCCGTAAGTTGAATGCACACATTGAAGACCGTTCTGTTAGGTAGCTCCGTTTTGGTTTTAGAAGCAGATATTTCTCAATACCGCGTTTGTTCCAATTCACCCGGGTATAACGAAACCCAGCTCCTGAAAGAACCGTGCTTCTCACTCTCTGATTCTGAAGGCGGATTCAACTCCCTTAGCTGAGCGAACAGTTTGCAAGATACGTTCTTTTTGTGTTTTAGACGGAGATTCCTGCTATTTCTTGAATGCCTGCATTTGGCTTGGAAAATGCGTTTTCCACTTCTTCACAGAAAGGGTTTAGAAACTCCTGCAAACACACATCAGTTTAACTACGTAAGTTTAATGCACACATTGAAGACCGTTCTGTTAGGTAGCTCCGTTTTGGTTTTAGAAGCAGATATTTCTCAATATTGGGTTTGTACCCATTCACCCGGGTATAACGAAACACAGCTCCTGGAAGAACCGTGCTTCTCACTCTCTTATTCTGAAGGCGGATTCAACTCCCTTAGCTGAGCGAACACCCAGCAGAGCAGTTTACAAGATACGTCCTTTTTGTATTTTAGACGGAGATTTCCAGCTATTTCTTGAATGCCTGCATTTGGTTGGGAAAATGCGTTTTCCACTTCTTCACAGAAAGGGTTTAGAAACTCCTGCAAACACACATCAGTTTGACTCCGTAAGTTGAATGCATACGTTGAAGACCGTTCTGTTAGGTAGCTCCGTTTTGGTGTTAGAAGCAGATATTTCTCAATATTGCGTTTGCACCAATTCACCCGGGTATAACGAAACACAGCTCCTGGAAGAACCGTGCTTCTCACTCTCTGATTCTGAAGGCGGATTCAACTCCCTTGGCTGAGCGAACACCCAGCAGAGCAGTTTACAAGATACGTTCTTTTTGTATTTTAGATGGAGATTTCCAGCTATTTCTTGAATGCCTGCATTTGGCTGGGAAAATGCGTTTTCCACTTCTTCACAGAAAGGGTTTAGAAACTCCTGCAAACACACATCAGTTTAACTCTGTAAGTTGAATGCATACATTGAACGCCGTTCTGTTATGTAGCTCCGTTTTGGTTTTAGAAGCAGATATTTCTCAATATTGGGTTTGCAACCATTCACCCGGGTATAACGAAACCCAGCTCCTGGAAGAACCGTGCTTCTCACTCTCTGATTCTGAAGGCGGATTCAACCCCCTTAGCTGAGCGAACACTCAGCAGAGCAGTTTGCAAGATACGTTTTTTTTGTGTTTTAGACGGAGATTTCCTGCTATTTATTGAAGCCTGCATTTGGCTGGGAAAATGCGGTTTCCACTACTTCACAGAAAGGGTTTAGAAACTCCTGCAAACACACATCAGTTTAACTCCGTAAGTTGAATGCACACATTGAAGACCGTTCTCTTAGGTAGCTCCGTTTTGGTTTTAGAAGCAGATATTTCTCAATACAGCGTTTGTTCCAATGCACCCGGGTATAACGAAATTCAGCTCCTGGAAGAAACGTGCTTCTCACTCTCTGATTCTGAAGGCGGATTCAACTCCCTTAGCTGAGCGAACACCCAGCAGAGCAGTTTGCAAGATACGTTCTTTTTATGTTTTAGACGGAGATTTCCAGCTATTTCTTGAATGCCTGGATTTGGCTGGGAAAATGCGTTTTCCACTTCTTCACAGAAAGGGTTTAGAAACTCCTGCAAACACACATCAGTTTAACTCCGTAAGTTGAATGCACACATTGAAGACCGTTCTGTTAGGTAGCTCCGTTTTGGTTTTAGAAGCAGATATTTCTCAATACCGCGTTTGTTCCAATGAACCTGGGTATAACGAAACCCAGCTCCTGGAAGAACCGTGCTTCTCACTCTCTTATTCTGAAGGCGGATTCAACTCCCTTAGCTGAGCGAACACCAAGCAGAGCAGTTTGCAAGATACGTTCTTTTTGTGTTTTAGTTGGAGATTTCCAGATATTTCTTGAATGACTGCATTTGGCTGGGAAAATGCGTTTTCCACGTCTTCACAGAAAGGGTTTAGAAACTCCTGCAAACACACATCAGTTTAACTCCGTAAGTTGAATGCACACATTGAAGATCGTTCTGTTAGGTAGCTCCGTTTTGGTCTTAGATGCAGATATTTCTCAATACCGCGTTTGTTCCAATTCACCCGGATATAACGAAACCCAGCTCCTGGAAGAACCGTGCTTCTCACTCTCTGATTCTGAAGGCGGATTCAACTCCCTTAGCTGAGCGAACACCCAGCAGAGCAGTTTACAAGATACGTTCTTTTTGTGTTATAGACGGAGATTTCCAGCTATTTCTTGAATGACTTAATATGGCTGGATAAATGCGTTTTCCACTTCTTCACAGAAAGGGTTTAGAAACTTTTGCAAACGCACATCAGTTTAACTCCGTACGTTGAATGCACACATTGAAGGCCGTTCTGTTAGGCAGCTCCGTTTTGGTTTTAGAAGCAGATATTTCTCAATACCGCGTTTGTTCCAATTCACTTGGGTATAACGAAACCCAGCTCCTGGAAGAACCGTGCTTCTCACTCTCTGACTCTGAAGGCGGATTCAACTCCCTTAGATGAGCGAACACCCAGCCGAGCAGTTTGCAAGATACGTCGTTCTTTTTGTATTTTAGACGGAGATTTCCAACTATATCTTGAATGCCTGGATTTGGCTGGGAATATGCGTTTTCCACTTCTTCACAGAAAGGGTTTAGAAACTCCTGCAAAAACACATCAGTTTAACTCCGTAAGTTGAATGCACACATTGAAGACCGTTCTGTTAGGTAGCTCCGTTTTGGTTTTAGAAGCAAATATTTCTCGATACTGCGTTTGTTAAAATTCACCCGGGTATAACGAAACACAGCTCCTGGAAGAACCGTGCTTCTCACTTTCTGATTCTGAAGGCGGATTCAACTCCCTTAGCTGAGCGAACACCCAGCAGAGCAGTTTGCAAGATACGTTCTTTTTGTGTTTTAGTCGGAGATTTCCAGCTATTTCTTGAATGCCTGGATTTGGCTGGGAAAATGCGTTTTCCACTTCTTCACAGAAAGGGTTTAGAAACTCCTGCAAACAACATCAGTTTAACTCCGTAAGTTGAATGGACACATTGAAGACCGTTCTGTTAGGTAGCTCCGTTTTGGTTTTAGAAGCAGATATTTCTCAATATCGCGTTTGTTCCAATGCACTCGGGTATAACGAAACCCAGCTCCTGGAAGAACCGTGCTTCTCACTCTCTGATTCTGAAGGCGGATTCAACTCCCTTAGATGACCCAACACCCAGCAGAGCAGTTTGCAAGATACGTTCTTTTTGTGTTTTAGACGGATATTTCCAGCTATTTCTTGAATGCCTGGATTTGGCTGGGAAAATGCGTTTTCCACTTCTTCACAGAAAGGGTTTAGAAACTCCTGCAAACTCACATCAGTTTAACTCCGTAAGTTGAATGCACACATTGAAGACCGTTCTGTTAGGTACCTCCGTTTTGGTTTTAGAAGCAGATATTTCTCAATACCGCGTTTGTTCCAATTCACCCGTGTATAACGAAACCCAGCTCCTGGAAGAACCGTGCTTCTCATTCTCTGATTCTGAAGGCGGATTCAACTCCCTTAGCTGAGCGAACACCCAGCAGAGCAGTTTGCAAGATACGTTCTTTTTGTGTTTTAGACGGAGATGTCCAGCTATTTCTTGAATGCTTGGATTTGGCTGGGAAAATGCGTTTTCCACTTCTTCACAGAAAGGGTTTAGAAACTCCTGCAAACACACATCAGTTTAACTCCGTACGTCGAATGCACACATTGAAGACCGTTCTGTTAGGTAGCTCCGTTTTGGTTTTAGAAGCAGATATTTCTCAATATTGGGTTTGTACCCATTCACCCGGGTATAACGAAACACAGCTCCTGGAAGAACCGTGCTTCTCACTCTCTGATTCTGGAGGCGGATTCAACTCCCTTAGCTGAGCGAACACCCAGCAGAGCAGTTTACAAAATACGTCCTTTTTCTATTTTAGACGGAGATTTCCAGCTATTTCTTGAATGCCTGCATTTGGTTGGGAAAATGCGTTTTCCACTTCTTCACAGAAAGGGTTTAGAAACTCCTGCAAACACACATCAGTTTGACACCGTAAGTTGAATGCATACGTTGAAGACCGTTCTGTTAAATAGCTCCGTTTTGGTGTTAGAAGCAGATATTTCTCAATATTGCGTTTGCACCAATTCACCCGGGTATAACGAAACACAGCTCCTGGAAGAACCGTGCTTCTCACTCTCTGATTCTGAAGGCGGATTCAACTCCCTTGGCTGAGCGAACACCCAGCAGAGCAGTTTACAAGAAACGTTCTTTTTGTATTTTAGACGGAGATTTCCAGGTATTTATTGAATGCCTGCATTTGGCTGGGAAAATGCGGTTTCCACTACTTCACAGAAAGGGTTTAGAAACTCCTGCAAACACACATCAGTTTAACTCCGTAAGTTGAATGCACACATTGAAGACCGTTCTCTTAGGTAGCTCCGTTTTGGTTTTAGAAGCAGATATTTCTCAATACAGCGTTTGTTCCAATGCACCCGGGTATAACGAAATTCAGCTCCTGGAAGAACCGTGCTTCTCACTCTCTTATTCTGAGGCGGATTCAACTCCCTTAGCTGAGCGAACACCAAGCAGAGCAGTTTGCAAGATACGTTCTTTTTGTGTTTTAGATGGAGATTTCCAGATATTTCTTGAATGACTGCATTTGGCTGGGAAAATGCGTTTTCCACTTCTTCACAGAAAGGGTTTAGAAACTCCTGCAAACACACATCAGTTTAACTCCGTAAGTTGAATGCACACATTGAAGATCGTTCTGTTAGGTAGCTCCGTTTTGGTTTTAGATGCAGATATTTCTCAATACCGCGTTTGTTCCAATTCACCCGGGTATAACGAAACCCAGCTCCTGGAAGAACCGTGCTTCTCACTCTCTTATTCTAAAGGCGGATTCAACTCCCTTAGCTGAGCGAACACCCAGCAGAGCAGTTTGCAAGATACGTTCTTTTTGTGTTTTAGACGGAGATTTCCAGCTATTTCTTGAATGCCTGGATTTGGCTGGGAAAATGCGTTTTCCACTTCTTCACAGAAAGGGTTTAGAAACTCCTGCAAACACACATCAGTTTAACTCCGTAAGTTGAATGCACACATTGAAGACCGTTCTGTTAGGTAGCTCCGTTTTGGTTTTAGAAGCAGATATTTCTCAATACCGCGTTTGTTCCAATTCACCCGGGTATAAAGAAACCCAGCTCCTGGAAGATCCGTGCTTCTTACTCTCTTATTCTGAAGGCGGATTCAACTCCCTTAGCTGAGCGAACACCCAGCAGAGCAGTTTGCATGATACGTTCTTTTTGTATTTTAGACGGAGATTTCCAGCTATATCTTGAATGCCTGGATTTGGCTGGGAAAATGCGTTTTTGACTTCTTCACAGAAAGGGTTTAGAAACTCCTGCAAACACACATGAGTTTAACTCCGTAAGTTGAATGCACACATTGAAGACCGTTCTGTTAGGTAGCTCCGTTTTGGTTTTAGAAGCAGATATTTCTCAATACCGCGTTTGTTCCAATTCACCCGGGTATAACGAAACCAAGCTCCTGGAAGAACCGTGCTTCTCACTCTCTGATTCTGAAGGCGGATTCAACTCCCTTAGCTGAGCGAACACCCAGCAGAGCAGTTTGCAAGATACGTTCTTTTTGTGTTTTAGACGGAGATTTCCAGCTATTTCTTGAATGACTTGATTTGGCTGAATAAATGCGTTTTCCACTTCTTCACAGAAAGGGTTTAGAAACTCCTGCAAACGCACATCAGTTTAACTCGGTAAGTTGAATGCACACATTGAAGGCCGTTCTGTTAGGTAGCTCCGTTTTGGTTTTAGAAGCAGATATTTCTCAATACCGCGTTTGTTCCAATTCACTTGGGTATAACGAAACCCAGCTCCTGGAAGAACCGTGCTTCTCACTCTCTGATTCTGAAGGCGGATTCAACTCCCTTAGCTGAGCGAACACCCAGCAGAGCAGTTTGCAAGATACGTCGTTCTTTTAGTATTTTAGACGGAGATTTCCAACTATATCTTGAATGCCTGGATTTGGCTGGGAATATGCGTTTTCCACTTCTTCACAGAAAGGGTTTAGAAACTCCTGCAAAAACACATCAGTTTAACTCCGTAAGTTGAATGCACACATTGAAGACCGTTCTGTTAGGTAGCTCCGTTTTGGTTTTAGAAGCAGATATTTCTCGATACTGCGTTTGTTCCAATTCACCCGGATATAACGAAACCCAGCTCCTGGAAGAACCGTGCTTCTCACTCTCTGATTCTGAAGGCGGATTCTACTCCCTTAGCTGAGCGAACACCCAGCAGAGCAGTTTGCAAGATACGTTCTTTTTGTGTTTTAGACGGGGATTTCCAGCTATTTCTTGAATGCCTGGATTTGGCTGGGAAAATGCGTTTTCCACTTCTTCACAGAAAGGGTTTAGAAACTCCTGCAAACAACATCAGTTTAACTCCGTAAGTTGAATGGACACATTGAAGACCGTTCTGTTAGGTAGCTCCGTTTTGGTTTTAGAAGCAGATATTTCTCAATATCGCGTTTGTTCCAATGCACTCGGGTATAATGAAACCCAGCTCCTGGAAGAACCGTGCTTCTCACTCTCTGATTCTGAAGGCGGATTCAACTCCCTTAGCTGACCGAACACCCAGCAGAGCAGTTTGCAAGATACGTTCTTTTTGTATTTTAGACGGAGATTTCCAGCTATTTCTTGAATGCCTGGATTTGGCTGGGAAAATGCGTTTTCCACTTCTTCACAGAAAGGGTTTAGAAACTCCTGCAAACAACATCAGTTTAACTCCGTAAGTTTAATGGACACATTGAAGACCGTTCTATTAGGTAGCTCCGTTTCGGTTTTAGAAGCAGATATTTCTCTATACCGCGTTTGTTCCAATGCACCCGGGTATAACGAAACCCAGCTCCTGGAAGAACCGTGCTTCTCACTCTCTGATTCTGAAGGCGGATTCAACTCCCTTAGCTGAGCGAACAGCCAGCAGAGGAGTTTGCAAGACACGTTCTTTTTGTGTTTTAGACGGAGATTTCCAGCTATTTCTTGAAGGCCTGGATTTGGCTGGGAAAATGCGTTTTCCACTTCTTCACAGAAAGGGTTTAGAAACTCCTGCAAACAACATCAGTTTAACTCCGTAAGTTGAATGGACACATTGAAGACCGTTCTGTTAGGTAGCTCCGTTTTGGTTTTAGAAGCAGATATTTCTCAATATCGCGTTTGTTCCAATTCACTCGGGTATAACGAAACCCAGCTTCTGGAAGAACCGTGCTTCTCACTCTCTGATTCTGAAGGCGGATTCAACTCCCTTGGCTGAGCGAACACCCAGCAGAGCAGTTTGCAAGATACGTTCTTTTTGTGTTTTAGACGGAGATTTCCAGCTATTTCTTGAATGCCTGGATTTCCTGGGAAAATGCATTTTTGACTTCTTCACAGAAAGGGTTTAGAAACTCCTGCAAACACACATCAGTTTAACTCCGTAAGTTGAATGCACACATTGAAGACCGTTCTGTTAGGTAGCTCCGTTTTGGTTTTAGAAGCAGATATTTCTCAATACCGCGTTTGTTCCAATTCACCCGGGTATAAGGAAACCCAGCTCCTGGAAGAACCGTGCTTCTCACTCTCTGATTCTGAAGGCGGATTCAACTCCCTTGGCTGAGCGAACACCCAGCAGAGCAGTTTGCAAGATACGTTCTTTTTGTGTTTTAGACGGAGATTTCCAGCTATTTCTTGAATGACTTGATTTGGCTGGATAAATGCGTTTTCCACTATTTCACAGAAAGGGTTTAGAAACTCCTGCAAACGCACATCAGTTTAACTCCGTAAGTTGAATGCACACATTGAAGGCCGTTCTGTTAGGTAGCTCCGTTTTGGTTTTAGAAGCAGATATTTCTCAATACCGCGTTTGTTCCAATTCACCCGGGTATAACGAAACCCAGCTCCTGGAAGAACCGTGCTTCTCACTCTCTGACTCTGAAGGCGGATTCAACTCCCTTAGATGAGCGAACACCCAGCAGAGCAGTTTGCAAGATACGTCGTTCTTTTTGTATTTTAGACGGAGATTTCCAACTATATCTTGAATGCCTGGATTTGGCTGGGAATATGCGTTTTCCACTTCTTCACAGAAAGGGTTTAGATACTCCTGCAAAAACACATCAGTTTAACTCTGTAAGTTGAATGCACACATTGAAGACCGTTCTGTTAGGTAGCTCCGTTTTGGTTTTAGAAGCAGATATTTCTCGACACTGCGTTTGTTCCAATTCACCCGGGTATAACGAAACCCAGCTCCTGGAATAACCGTGCTTCTCACTCTCTGATTCTGAAGGCGGATTCAACTCCCTTAGCTGAGCGAACACCAAGCAGAGGAGTTTGCAAGATACGTTCTTTTTGTGTTTTAGACGGAGATTTCCAGCTATTTCTTGAATGCCTGGATTTGGCTGGGAAAATGCGTTTTCCACTTCTTCACAGAAAGGGTTTAGAAACTCCTGCAAACAACATCAGTTTAACTCCGTAAGTTGAATGGAAACATTGAAGACCGTTCTGTTAGGTAGCTCCGTTTTGGTTTTAGAAGCAGATATTTCTCAATATCGCGTTTGTTCCAATGCACTCGGGTATAACGAAACCCAGCTCCTGGACGAACCGTGCTTCTCACTCTCTGATTCTGAAGGCGGATTCAACTCCCTTAGCTGAGCGAACACCCAGCAGAGCAGTTTGCAAGATACGTTCTTTTTGTGTTTTAGACGGAGATTTCCAGCTATTTCTTGAATGCCTGGATTTGGCTGGGAAAATGCGTTTTCCACTTCTTCACAGAAAGGGTTTAGAAACTCCTGCTAACACACATCAGTTTAACTCCGTAAGTTGAATGAACACATTGAAGACCGTTCTGTTAAGTAGCTCCGTTTTGGTTTTAGAAGCAGATATTTCTCAATACCGCGTTTGTTCCAATGCACCCGGGTATAACGAAACCCAGCTCCTGGAAGAACCGTGCTTCTCACTCTCTTATTCTGAAGGCGGATTCAACTCCCTTAGCTGAGCGAACACCAAGCAGAGCAGTTTGCAAGATACGTTCTTTTTGTGTTTTAGACGGAGATTTCCAGCTATTCCTTGAATGACTGCATTTGGCTGGGAAAATGCGTTTTCCACTTCTTCACAGAAAGGGTTTAGAAACTCCTGCAAACACACATCAGTTTAACTCCATAAGTTAAATGCACACATTGAAGACCGTTCTGTTAGGTAGCTCCGTTTTGGTTTTAGAAGCAGATATTTCTCAATCCCTCGTCTGTTCCAATTCACCCGGGTGTAACGAAACCCAGCTCCTGGAAGAACCGTGCTTCTCACTCTCTTATTCTGAAGGCGGATTCAACTCCCTTAGCTGAGCGAACACCCAGCAGAGCAGTTTGCAAGATACGTTCTTTTTGTGTTTTAGACGGAGATTTCCAGCTATTTCTTGAATGACTGGATTTGGCTGGGAAAATGCGTTTTCCACTTCTTCACAGAAAGGGTTTAGAAACTGCTGCAAACACACATCAGTTTAGCTCCGTAAGTTGAATACCCACAGTGAAGACCGTTCTGTTAGGTAGCTCCGTTTTGGTTTTAGAAGCAGATATTTCTCAATACCGCGTTTGTTCCAATTCACCCGGGTATAACGAAACCCAGCTCCTGGAAAAACCGTGCTTCTTACTCTCTGATTCTGGAGGCGGATTCAACTCCCTTAGCTGAGCGAACACCCAGCAGAGCAGTTTGCAAGATACGTTCTTTTTGTATTTTAGACGGAGATTTCCAGCTATATCTTGAATGCCTGGATTTGGCTGGGAAAATGCGTTTTCCACTTCTTCACAGAAAGGGTTTAGAAACTCCTGCAAACACACATCAGTTTAACTCCGTAAGTTGAATGCACACATTGAAGACCGTTCTGTTAGGTAGCTCCGTTTTGGTTTTAGAAGCAGATATTTCTCAATACCGCGTTTGTTCCAATTCACCTGGGTATAACGAAACCCAGCTCCTGGAAGAACCGTGCTTCTCACTCTCTGATTCTGAAGGCGGATTCAACTCCCTTAGCTGAGCGAACACCCAGCAGAGCAGTTTGCGAGATACGTTCTTTTTGTGTTTTAGACGGAGATTTCCAGCTATTTCTTGAATGACTTGATTTGGCTGGGAAAATGCGTTTTCCACTTCTTCACAGAAAGGGTTTAGAAACTCCTGCAAACGCACATCAGTTTAACTCCGTAAGTTGAATGCACACATTGAACACCGTTCTGTTAGGTAGCTCCGTTTTGGTTTTAGAAGCAGATATTTCTCAATACCGCGTTTGTTCCAATTCACCCGGGTATAACGAAACCCAGCTCCTGGAAGAACCGTGCTTCTCACACTCTGATTCTGAAGGCGGATTCAACTCCCTTACATGAGCGAACACGCAGCAGAGCAGTTTGCAAGATACGTTCTTTTTGTATTTTAAACGGAAATTTCCAGCTATATCTTGAATGCCTGGATTTGGCTGGGAATATGCGTTTTCCACTTCTTCACAGAAAGGGTTTAGAAACTCCTGCAAAAACACATCAGTTTAACTCCGTAAGTTGAATGCACACATTGAAGACCGTTCTGTTAGGTAGCTCCGTTTTGGTTTTAGAAGCAGATATTTCTCAATACCGCGTTTGTTCCAATTCACCCGGGTATAACGAAACCCAGCTCCTGGAAGAACCGTGCTTCTCACTCTCTGATTCTGAAGGCGGATTCAACTCCCTTAGCTGAGCGAACACCCAGCAGAGCAGTTTGCGAGATACGTTCTTTTTGTGTTTTAGACGGAGATTTCCAGCTATTTCTTGAATGACTTGATTTGGCTGGGAAAATGCGTTTTCCACTTCTTCACAGAAAGGGTTTAGAAACTCCTGCAAACGCACATCAGTTTAACTCCGTAAGTTGAATGCACACATTGAACACCGTTCTGTTAGGTAGCTCCGTTTTGGTTTTAGAAGCAGATATTTCTCAATACCGCGTTTGTTCCAATTCACCCGGGTATAACGAAACCCAGCTCCTGGAAGAACCGTGCTTCTCACACTCTGACTCTGAAGGCGGATTCAACTCCCTTACATGAGCGAACACCCAGCAGAGCAGTTTGCAAGATACGTTCTTTTTGTATTTTAAACGGAAATTTCCAGCTATATCTTGAATGCCTGGATTTGGCTGGGAATATGCGTTTTCCACTTCTTCACAGAAAGGGTTTAGAAACTCCTGCAAAAACACATCAGTTTAACTCCGTAAGTTGAATGCACACATTGAAGACCGTTCTGTTAGGTAGCTCCGTTTTGGTTTTAGAAGCAGATATTTCTCTTATCGCGTTTGTTCCAATGCACCCGGGTATAACAAAACCCAGCTCCTGGAAGAACCGTGCTTCTCACTCTCTGATTCTGAAGGCGGATTAAACTCCCATAGCTGAGCGAACACCCAGCAGAAGAGTTTGCAAGATACGTTCTTTTTGTGTTTTAGACGGAGATTTCCAGCTATTTCTTGAATGCCTGCATTTGGCTGTGAAAATGCGTTTTCCGCTTCCTCACAGAAAGGGTTTAGAAACTCCTACAAACAACATCAGTTTAACTCCGTAAGTTGAATGGACACATTGAAGACCGTTCTGTTAGGTAGCTCCGTTTTCGTTTTAGAAGCAGATATTTCTCAATATCGCGTTTGTTCCAATTATCTCGGGTATAACGAAACCCAGCTTCTGGAAGAACCGTGCTTCTCACTCTCTGATTCTGAAGGCGGATTCAACTCCCTTAGCTGACCCAACACCCAGCAGAGCAGTTTGCAAGATACGTTCTTTTTGTGTTTTAGACGGAGACTTCCAGCTATTTCTTGAATGCCTGGATTTGGCTGGGAAAATGCGTTTTCCACTTCTTCACAGAAAGGGTTTAGAAACTCCTGCAAACACACATCAGTTTAACTCCGTAAGTTGGATGCACACATTGAAGACCGTTCTGTTAGGTAGCTCCGTTTTGGTTTTAGAAGCAGATATTTCTCTATACCGCGTTTGTTCCAATTCACCCGGGTATAACGAAACCCAGCTCCTGGAAGAACCGTGCTTCTCACTCTCTGATTCTGAAGGCGGATTCAACTCCCTTAGCTGAGCAAACACCCAGCAGAGGAGTTTGCAAGATACGTTCTTTTTGTGTTTTAGACGGAGATTTCCAGCTATTTCTTGAATGCCTGGATTTGGCTGGGAAAATTCGTTTTCCACTTCTTCACAGAAAGGGTTTAGAAACTCCTGCAAACACACATCAGTTTAACTTCGTAAGTTGAATGCACACATTGAAGACCGTTCTGTTAGGTAGCTCCGTTTTGGTTTTAGAAGCAGATATTTCTCAATACCGCGTTTGTTCCAATTCACCCGGGTATAACGAAACCCAGCTCCTGGAAGAACCGTGCTTCTCACTCTCTGATTCTGAAGGCGGATTCAACTCCCTTAGCTGAGCGAACACCCAGCAGAGCAGTTTGCAAGATACGTTCTTTTTGTGTTTTAGACGGAGATTTCCAGCTATTTCTTGAATGCCTGGATTTGGCTGGGAAAATGCGTTTTCCACTTCTTCACAGAAAGGGTTTAGAATCTCCTGCAAACACACATCAGTTTAACTCCGTAAGTTGAATGCACACATTGAAGACCGTTCTGTTAGGTAGCTCCGTTTTGGTTTTAGAAGCAGATATTTCTCAATACCGCGTTTGTTCCAATTCACCCGGGTATAACGAAACAAAGCTCCTGAAAGAACCGTGCTTCTCACTCTCTGATTCTGAAGGCGGATTCAACTCCCTTAGCTGAGCGAACAGTTTGCAAGATACGTTCTTTTTGTGTTTTAGACGGAGATTTCCTGCTATTTCTTGAATGCCTGCATTTGGCTGGGAAAATGCGTTTTCCACTTCTTCACAGAAAAAGTTTAGAAACTCCTGCAAACACACATCAGTTTAACTACGTAAGTTGAATGCACACATTGAAGACCGTTCTGTTAGGTAGCTCCGTTTTGGTTTTAGAAGCAGATATTTCTCAATACCGCGTTTGTTCCAATGCACCCGGGTATAACGAAACCCAGCTCCTGGAAGAACAGTGCTTCTCACTCTCTGATTCTGAAGGCGGATTCAACTCCCTTAGCTGAGCGAACACCCAGCAGAGCAGTTTGTAAGATACGTTCTATTTGTGTTTTAGACGGAGATTTCCAGCTATTTCTTGAATGCCTGGATTTGGCTGGGAAAATGCGTTTTCCACTTCTTCACAGAAAGGGTTTAGAAACTCCTGCAAACACACATCAGTTTAACTCCGTAAGTTGAATGCACACATTGAAGACCGTTCTGTTAGGTAGCTCCGTTTTGGTTTTAGAAGCAGATATTTCTCAATACCGCGTTTGTTCCAATTCACCCGGGTATTACGAAACCCAGCTCCTGGAAGAACCGTGCTTCTCACTCTCTGATTCTGAAGGCGGATTCAACTCCCTTAGCTGAGCGAACACCCAGCAGAGCAGTTTGCAAGATACGTTCTTTTTGTGTTTTAGACGGAGATTTCCAAGTATTTCTTCAATGCCTGGATTTGGCTGGGAAAATGCGTTTTTCACTTCTTCACAGAAAGGGGTTAGAAACTCCTCCAAACACAAATCAGTTTAACTCCGTAAGTTGAATGCACACATTGAAGGCCGGTCTGTTAGGTAGCTCCGTTTTGGTTTTAGAAGCAGATATTTCTCAATACCGCGTTTGTTCCAATGCACCCGGGTATAACGTAACCCAGCTCCTGGAAGAACCGTGCTTCTCACTCTCTGATTCTGAAGGCGGATTCAACTGTTTTAGCTGAGCGAACATTCAGGAGAGCAGTTTGCAAGATACGTTCTTTTTGTGTTTTAGACGGGGATTTCCAGCTATTTCTTGAATGCCTGGATTTGGCTGGGAAAATGCGTTTTCCACTTCTTCACAGAAAGGGTTTAGAAACACCTGCAAACACACATCAGTTTACCTCCGTAAGTTGAATGAACACATTGAAGACCGTTCTGTTAGGTAGCTCCGTTTTGGTTTTAGAAGCAGATATTTCTCAATACCGCGTTTGTTCCAATTCACCCGGGTATAACGAAACCCAGCTCCTGGAAGAACCGTGCTTCTCACTCTCTGATTCTGAAGGCGGATTCAACTCCCTTAGCTGAGCGAACACCCAGCAGAGCAGTTTGCAAGATACGTTCTTTTTGTGTTTTAGACGGAGATTTCCAGCTATTTCTTGAATGCCTGGATTTGGCTGAGAAAATGCGTTTTCCACTTCTTCACAGAAAGGGTTTAGAAACTCCTGCAAACACACATCAGTTTAACTCCGTAAGTGGAATGCACACATTGAACGCCGTTCTGTTATGTAGCTCCGTTTTGGTTTTAGAAGCAGATATTTCTCAATATTGCGTTTGCAACCATTCACCCGGGTATAACGAAACACAGCTCCTGGAAGAACCGTGCTTCTCACTCTCTGATTCTGAAGGCGGATTCAACTCCCTTAGCTGAGCGAACACCCAGCAGAGCAGTTTGCAAGATACGTTCTTTTTGTGTTTTAGACGGAGATTTCCAGCTATTTCTTGAATGACTTGATTTGGCTGGGAAAATGCGTTTTCCACTTCTTCACAGAAAGGGTTTAGAAACTCCTGCAAACGCACATCAGTTTAACTCCGTAAGTTGAATGCACACATTGAACACCGTTCTGTTAGGTAGCTCCGTTTTGGTTTTAGAAGCAGATATTTCTCAATACCGCGTTTGTTCCAATTCACCCGGGTATAACGAAACCCAGCTCCTGGAAGAACCGTGCTTCTCACACTCTGACTCTGAAGGCGGATTCAACTCCCTTACATGAGCGAACACCCAGCAGAGCAGTTTGCAAGATACGTTCTTTTTGTATTTTAAACGGAAATTTCCAGCTATATCTTGAATGCCTGGATTTGGCTGGGAATATGCGTTTTCCACTTCTTCACAGAAAGGGTTTAGAAACTCCTGCAAAAACACATCAGTTTAACTCCGTAAGTTGAATGCACACATTGAAGACCGTTCTGTTAGGTAGCTCCGTTTTGGTTTTAGAAGCAGATATTTCTCTTATCGCGTTTGTTCCAATGCACCCGGGTATAACAAAACCCAGCTCCTGGAAGAACCGTGCTTCTCACTCTCTGATTCTGAAGGCGGATTAAACTCCCATAGCTGAGCGAACACCCAGCAGAAGAGTTTGCAAGATACGTTCTTTTTGTGTTTTAGACGGAGATTTCCAGCTATTTCTTGAATGCCTGCATTTGGCTGTGAAAATGCGTTTTCCGCTTCCTCACAGAAAGGGTTTAGAAACTCCTACAAACAACATCAGTTTAACTCCGTAAGTTGAATGGACACATTGAAGACCGTTCTGTTAGGTAGCTCCGTTTTCGTTTTAGAAGCAGATATTTCTCAATATCGCGTTTGTTCCAATTATCTCGGGTATAACGAAACCCAGCTTCTGGAAGAACCGTGCTTCTCACTCTCTGATTCTGAAGGCGGATTCAACTCCCTTAGCTGACCCAACACCCAGCAGAGCAGTTTGCAAGATACGTTCTTTTTGTGTTTTAGACGGAGACTTCCAGCTATTTCTTGAATGCCTGGATTTGGCTGGGAAAATGCGTTTTCCACTTCTTCACAGAAAGGGTTTAGAAACTCCTGCAAACACACATCAGTTTAACTCCGTAAGTTGGATGCACACATTGAAGACCGTTCTGTTAGGTAGCTCCGTTTTGGTTTTAGAAGCAGATATTTCTCTATACCGCGTTTGTTCCAATTCACCCGGGTATAACGAAACCCAGCTCCTGGAAGAACCGTGCTTCTCACTCTCTGATTCTGAAGGCGGATTCAACTCCCTTAGCTGAGCAAACACCCAGCAGAGGAGTTTGCAAGATACGTTCTTTTTGTGTTTTAGACGGAGATTTCCAGCTATTTCTTGAATGCCTGGATTTGGCTGGGAAAATTCGTTTTCCACTTCTTCACAGAAAGGGTTTAGAAACTCCTGCAAACACACATCAGTTTAACTTCGTAAGTTGAATGCACACATTGAAGACCGTTCTGTTAGGTAGCTCCGTTTTGGTTTTAGAAGCAGATATTTCTCAATACCGCGTTTGTTCCAATTCACCCGGGTATAACGAAACCCAGCTCCTGGAAGAACCGTGCTTCTCACTCTCTGATTCTGAAGGCGGATTCAACTCCCTTAGCTGAGCGAACACCCAGCAGAGCAGTTTGCAAGATACGTTCTTTTTGTGTTTTAGACGGAGATTTCCAGCTATTTCTTGAATGCCTGGATTTGGCTGGGAAAATGCGTTTTCCACTTCTTCACAGAAAGGGTTTAGAATCTCCTGCAAACACACATCAGTTTAACTCCGTAAGTTGAATGCACACATTGAAGACCGTTCTGTTAGGTAGCTCCGTTTTGGTTTTAGAAGCAGATATTTCTCAATACCGCGTTTGTTCCAATTCACCCGGGTATAACGAAACAAAGCTCCTGAAAGAACCGTGCTTCTCACTCTCTGATTCTGAAGGCGGATTCAACTCCCTTAGCTGAGCGAACAGTTTGCAAGATACGTTCTTTTTGTGTTTTAGACGGAGATTTCCTGCTATTTCTTGAATGCCTGCATTTGGCTGGGAAAATGCGTTTTCCACTTCTTCACAGAAAAAGTTTAGAAACTCCTGCAAACACACATCAGTTTAACTACGTAAGTTGAATGCACACATTGAAGACCGTTCTGTTAGGTAGCTCCGTTTTGGTTTTAGAAGCAGATATTTCTCAATACCGCGTTTGTTCCAATGCACCCGGGTATAACGAAACCCAGCTCCTGGAAGAACAGTGCTTCTCACTCTCTGATTCTGAAGGCGGATTCAACTCCCTTAGCTGAGCGAACACCCAGCAGAGCAGTTTGTAAGATACGTTCTATTTGTGTTTTAGACGGAGATTTCCAGCTATTTCTTGAATGCCTGGATTTGGCTGGGAAAATGCGTTTTCCACTTCTTCACAGAAAGGGTTTAGAAACTCCTGCAAACACACATCAGTTTAACTCCGTAAGTTGAATGCACACATTGAAGACCGTTCTGTTACGTAGCTCCGTTTTGGTTTTAGAAGCAGATATTTCTCAATACCGCGTTTGTTCCAATTCACCCGGGTATTACGAAACCCAGCTCCTGGAAGAACCGTGCTTCTCACTCTCTGATTCTGAAGGCGGATTCAACTCCCTTAGCTGAGCGAACACCCAGCAGAGCAGTTTGCAAGATACGTTCTTTTTGTGTTTTAGACGGAGATTTCCAACTATTTCTTCAATGCCTGGATTTGGCTGGGAAAATGCGTTTTTCACTTCTTCACAGAAAGGGGTTAGAAACTCCTCCAAACACAAATCAGTTTAACTCCGTAAGTTGAATGCACACATTGAAGGCCGGTCTGTTAGGTAGCTCCGTTTTGGTTTTAGAAGCAGATATTTCTCAATACCGCGTTTGTTCCAATGCACCCAAGTATAACGTAACCCAGCTCCTGGAAGAACCGTGCTTCTCACTCTCTGATTCTGAAGGCGGATTCAACTGTTTTAGCTGAGCGAACATTCAGGAGAGCAGTTTGCAAGATACGTTCTTTTTGTGTTTTAGACGGAGATTTCCAGCTATTTCTTGAATGCCTGGATTTGGCTGGGAAAATGCGTTTTCCACTTCTTCACAGAAAGGGTTTAGAAACACCTGCAAACACACATCAGTTTACCTCCGTAAGTTGAATGAACACATTGAAGACCGTTCTGTTAGGTAGCTCCGTTTTGGTTTTAGAAGCAGATATTTCTCAATACCGCGTTTGTTCCAATTCACCCGGGTATAACGAAACCCAGCTCCTGGAAGAACCGTGCTTCTCACTCTCTGATTCTGAAGGCGGATTCAACTCCCTTAGCTGAGCGAACACCCAGCAGAGCAGTTTGCAAGATACGTTCTTTTTGTGTTTTAGACGGAGATTTCCAGCTATTTCTTGAATGCCTGGATTTGGCTGAGAAAATGCGTTTTCCACTTCTTCACAGAAAGGGTTTAGAAACTCCTGCAAACACACATCAGTTTAACTCCGTAAGTGGAATGCACACATTGAACGCCGTTCTGTTATGTAGCTCCGTTTTGGTTTTAGAAGCAGATATTTCTCAATATTGCGTTTGCAACCATTCACCCGGGTATAACGAAACACAGCTCCTGGAAGAACCGTGCTTCTCACTCTCTGATTCTGAAGGCGGATTCAACTCCCTTAGCTGAGCGAACACCCAGCAGAGCAGTTTGCAAGATACGTTCTTTTTGTGTTTAAGACGGAGATTTCCAACTATTTCTTGAATGCCTGTATTTGGCTGGAAAAATGCGTTTTCCACTTCTTCACAGAAAGGGTTTAGAAACTCCTGCAAACACACATCAGTTTAACTCCGTAAGTTGAATGCACACATTGAAGACCGTTCTGTTAGGTAGCTCCGTTTTGGTTTTAGAAGCAGATATTTCTCAATACCGCGTTTGTTCAAATGCACCCGGGTATAACGAAACCCAGCTCCTGGAAGAACCGTGCTTCTCACTCTCTGATTGTGAAGGCGGATTCAACTCCCTTAGCTGAGCGATCACCCAGCAGAGCAGTTTGCAAGATACGTTCTTTTTGTGTTTTAGACGGAGATTTCCAGCTATTTCTTGAATGCCTGGATTTGGCTGGGAAAATGCGTTTTCCACTTCTTCACAGAAAGGGTTTAGAAACTCCTGCAAACACACATCAGTTTAACTCCGTAAGTTGAATGCACACATTGAAGACCGTTCTGTTAGGTAGCTCAGTTTTGGTTTTAGAAGCAGATATTTCTCAATACCGCGTTTGTTCCAATGCACCCGGGTATGACGAAACCCAGCTCCTGGAGGAACCGTGCTTCTCACTCTCTGATTCTGAAGGCGGATTCAACTCCCTTAGCTGAGCGAACACCCAGCAGAGCAGTTTGCACGATACGTTCTTTTTGTGTTTTAGACGGAGATTTCCAGCTATTTCTTGAATGCCTGGATTTGGCTGGGAACATGCGTTTTCCACTTCTTCACAGAAAGGGTTTAGAAACTCCTGCAAACACACATCAGTTTAACTCCGTAAGTTGAATGCACACATTGAAGACCGTTCTGTTAGGTAGCTCCGTTTTGGTTTTAGAAGCAGATATTTCTCAATACCGCGTTTGTTCCAATTCACCCGGGTATTACGAAACCCAGCTCCTGGAAGAACCGTGCTTCTCACTCTCTGATTCTGAAGGCGGATTCAACTCCCTTAGCTGAGCGAACACCCAGCAGAGCAGTTTGCAAGTTACGTTCTTTTTGTGTTTTAGACGAAGATTTCCAGCTATTTCTTGAATGCCTGGATTTGGCTGGGAAAATGGGTTTTCCACTTCTTCACAGATAGGGTTTGGAAACTCCTGCAAACACACATCAGTTTAACTCCGTAAGTTGAATGCACACATTGAAGACCGTTCTGTTAGGTAGCTCCGTTTTGGTTTTAGAAGCAGTTATTGCTCAATACCACGATTGTTCCAATTCACCCGGGTATAAAGAAACCCAGCTCCTGGAAGAACCGTGCTTCTCACTCTCTGATTCTGAAGGCGGATTCAACTCCCTTAGGTGAGCGAACACTCAGCAGAGCAGTTTGCAAGATACGTTCTTTTTGTGTTTTAGACGGAGATTTCCTGCTATTTATTGAAGCCTGCATTTGGCTGGGAAAATGCGGTTTCCACTTCTTCACAGAAAGGGTTTAGAAACTCCTGCAAACACACATCAGTTTAACTCCGTAAGTTGAATGCACACATTGAAGACCGTTCTGTTAGGTAGCTCCGTTTTGGTTTTAGAAGCAGATATTTCTCAATACAGCGTTTGTTCCAATGCACCCGGGTATAACGAAATTCAGCTCCTGGAAGAACCGTGCTTCTCACTCTCTGATTCTGAAGGCGGATTCAACTCTTTTAGCTGAGCGAACATTCAGGAGAGCAGTTTGCAAGATACGTTCTTTTTGTGTTTTATACGGAGATTTCCAGCTATTTCTTGAATGCCTGGATTTGGCTGGGAAAATGCGTTTTCCACTTCTTCACAGAAAGGGTTTAGAAACTCCTGCAAACACACATCAGTTTAACTCCGTAAGTTGAATGCACACATTGAAGACCGTTCTGTTAGGTAGCTCCGTTTTGGTTTTAGAAGCAGATATTTCTCAATACCGCCTTTGTTCCAATTCACCCGGGTATAACGAAACCAAGCTCCTGGAAGAACCGTGCTTCTCACTCTCTGATTCTGAAGGCGGATTCAACTCCCTTAGCTGAGCGAACACCCAGCAGAACAGTTTGCAAGATACGTTCTTTTTGTGTTTTAGACGGAGATTTCCAGCTATTTCTTGAATGCCTGGATTTGGCTGGGAAAATGCGTTTTCCACTTCTTCACAGAAAGGGTTTAGAATCTCCTGCAAACACACATCAGTTTAACTCCGTAAGTTGAATGCACACATTGAAGACCGTTCTGTTAGGTAGCTCCGTTTTGGTTTTAGAAGCAGATATTTCTCAATACCGCGTTTGTTCCAATGCACCCGGGTATAACGAAACACAGCTCCTGGAAGAACCGTGCTTCTCACTCTCTGATTCTGAAGGCGGATTCAACTCCCTTAGCTGAGCGAACACCCAGCAGAGCAGTTTGCAAGATACGTTCTTTTTGTGTTTTAGACGGAGATTTCCAGCTATTTCTTGAATGCCTGGATTTGGCTGAGAAAATGCGTTTTCCACTTCTTCACAGAAAGGGTTTAGAAACTCCTGCAAACACACATCAGTTTAACTCCGTAAGTTGAATGCATACATTGAACGCCGTTCTGTTATGTAGCTCCGTTTTGGATTTAGAAGCAGATATTTCTCAATATTGCGTTTGCAACCATTCACCCGGGTATAACGAAACACAGCTCCTGGAAGAACCGTGCTTCTCCCTCTCTGATTCTGAAGGCGGATTCAACTCCCTTAGCTGAGCGAACACCCAGCAGAGCAGTTTGCAAGATACGTTCTTTTTGTGTTTTAGACGGAGATTTCCAACTATTTCTTGAATGCCTGTATTTGGCTGGAAAAATGTGTTTTCCACTTCTTCACAGAAAGGGTTTAGAAACTCCTGCAAACACACATCAGTTTAACTCCGTAAGTTGAATGCACACATTGAAGACCGTTCTGTTAGGTAGCTCCGTTTTGGTTTTAGAAGCAGATATTTCTCATTACCGCGTTTGTTCAAATGCACCCGGGTATAACGAAACCCAGCTCCTGGAAGAACTGTGCTTCTCACTCTCTGATTGTGAAGGCGGATTCAACTCCCTTAGCTGAGCGAACACCCAGCAGAGCAGTTTGCAAGATACGTTCTTTTTGTGTTTTAGACGGAGATTTCCAGCTATTTCTTGAATGCCTGCATTTGGCTGGGAAAATGCGTTTTCCACTTTTTCACAGAAAGGGTTTAGAAACTCCTGCAAACACACATCAGTTTAACTCCGTAAGTTGAATGCATACATTGAACGCCGTTCTGTTATGTAGCTCCGTTTTGGTTTTAGAAGCAGATATTTCTCAATATTGCGTTTGCAACCATTCACCCGGGTATAACGAAACACAGCTCCTGGAAGAACCGTGCTTCTCACTCTCTGATTCTGAAGGCGGATTCAACTCCCTTAGGTGAGCGAACACTCAGCAGAGCAGTTTGCAAGATACGTTCTTTTTGTGTTTTAGACGGAGATTTCCTGCTATTTATTGAAGCCTGCATTTGGCTGGGAAAATGCGGTTTCCACTTCTTCACAGAAAGGGTTTAGAAACTCCTGCAAACACACATCAGTTTACCTCCGTAAGTTGAATGCACACATTGAAGACCGTTCTGTTAGGTAGCTCCGTTTTGGTTTTAGAAGCAGATATTTCTCAATACCGCGTTTGTTCCAATGCACCCGGGTATGACGAAACCCAGCTCCTGGAGGAACCGTGCTTCTCACTCTCTGATTCTGAAGGCGGATTCAACTCCCTTAGCTGAGCGAACACCCAGCAGAGCAGTTTGCAAGATACGTTCTTTTTGTGTTTTAGACGGAGATTTCCAGCTATTTCTTGAATGCCTGGATTTGGCTGGGAAAATGCGTTTTCCACTTCTTCACAGAAAGGGTTTAGAAACTCCTGCAAACACACATCAGTTTAACTCCGTAAGTTGAATGCACACATTGAAGACCGTTCTGTTAGGTAGCTCCGTTTTGGTTTTAGAAGCAGATATTTCTCAATACCGCGTTTGTTCCAATTCACCCGGGTATAACGAAACCAAGCTCCTGGAAGAACCGTGCTTCTCACTCTCTGATTCTGAAGGCGGATTCAACTCCCTTAGCTGAGCGAACACCCAGCAGAACAGTTTGCAAGATACGTTCTTTTTGTGTTTTAGACGGAGATTTCCAGCTATTTCTTGAATGCCTGGATTTGGCTGGGAAAATGCGTTTTCCACTTCTTCACAGAAAGGGTTTAGAATCTCCTGAAAACACACATCAGTTTAACTCCGTAAGTTGAATGCACACATTGAAAACCGTTCTGTTAGGTAGCTCCGTTTTGGTTTTAGAAGCAGATATTTCTCAATACCGCGTTTGTTCCAATTCACCCGGGTATAACGAAACCCAGCTCCTGGAAGAACCGTGCTTCTCACTCTCTGATTCTGAAGGCGGATTCAACTCCCTTAGCTGAGCGAACACCCAGCAGAGCAGTTTGCAAGATACGTTCTTTTTGTGTTTTAGACGGAGATTTCCAGCTATTTCTTGAATGCCTGGATTTGGCTGAGAAAATGCGTTTTCCACTTCTTCACAGAAAGGGTTTAGAAACTCCTGCAAACACACATCAGTTTAACTCCGTAAGTTGAATGCATACATTGAACGCCGTTCTGTTATGTAGCTCCGTTTTGCATTTAGAAGCAGATATTTCTCAATATTGCGTTTGCAACCATTCACCCGGGTATAACGAAACACAGCTCCTGGAAGAACCGTGCTTCTCACTCTCTGATTCTGAAGGCGGATTCAACTCCCTTAGCTGAGCGAACACCCAGCAGAGCAGTTTGCAAGATACGTTCTTTTTGTGTTTTAGACGGAGATTTCCAACTATTTCTTGAATGCCTGTATTTGGCTGGAAAAATGCGTTTTCCACTTCTTCACAGAAAGGGTTTAGAAACTCCTGCAAACACACATCAGTTTAACTCCGTAAGTTGAATGCACACATTGAAGACCGTTCTGTTAGGTAGCTCCGTTTTGGTTTTAGAAGCAGATATTTCTCAATACCGCGTTTGTTCAAATGCACCCGGGTATAACGAAACCCAGCTCCTGGAAGAACCGTGCTTCTCACTCTCTGATTGTGAAGGCGGATTCAACTCCCTTAGCTGAGCGAACACCCAGCAGAGCAGTTTGCAAGATACGTTCTTTTTGTGTTTTAGACGGAGATTTCCAGCTATTTCTTGAATGCCTGGATTTGGCTGGGAAAATGCGTTTTCCACTTCTTCACAGAAAGGGTTTAGTAACTCCTGCAAACACACATCAGTTTAACTCCGTAAGTTGAATGCACACATTGAAGACCGTTCTGTTAGGTAGCTCCGTTTTGGTTTTAGAAGCAGATATTTCTCAATACCACGTTTGTTCCAATTCAACCGGGTATAACGAAACCCAGCTCCTGGAAGAACCGTGCTTCTCACTCTCTGATTCTGAAGGCGGATTCAACTCCCTTAGCTGAGCGAACACCCAGCAGAGCAGTTTGCAAGATACGTTCTTTTTGTGTTTTAGACGGAGATTTCCAGCTATTTCTTGAATGCCTGGATTTGGCTGAGAAAATGCGTTTTCCACTTCTTCACAGAAAGGGTTTAGAAACTCCTGCAAACACACATCAGTTTAACTCCGTAAGTCGAATGCACACATTGAAGACCGTTCTGTTAGGTAGCTCCGTTTTGGTTTTAGAAGCAGATATTTCTCAATATTGCGTTTGCAACCATTCACCCGGGTATAACGAAACACAGCTCCTGGAAGAACCGTGCTTCTCACTCTCTGATTCTGAAGGCGGATTCAACTCCCTTAGGTGAGCGAACACTCAGCAGAGCAGTTTGCAAGATACGTTCTTTTTGTGTTTTAGACGGAGATTTCCTGCTATTTATTGAAGCCTGCATTTGGCTGGGAAAATGCGTTTTCCACTTCTTCACAGAAAGGGTTTAGAAACTCCTGCAAACAAACATCAGTTTGACTCTGTAAGTTGAATGCATACGTTGAAGACCGTTCTGTTAGGTAGCTCCGTTTTGGTGTTAGAAGCAGATATTTCTCAATATTGCGTTTGCACCAATTCACCCGTGTATAACGAAACACAGCTCCTGGATGAACCGTGCTTCTCACTCTCTGATTCTGAAGGCGGATTCAACTCCCTTGGCTGAGCGAACACCCAGCAGAGCAGTTTTCAAGATACGTTCTTTTTGTATTTTAGATGGAGATTTCCAGCTATTTCTTGAATGCCTGCATTTGGCTGGGAAAATGCGTTTTCCACTTCTTCACAGAAAGGGTTTAGAAACTCCTGCAAACACACATCAGTTTAACTCCGTAAGTTGAATGCATACATTGAACGCCGTTCTGTTATGTAGCTCCGTTTTGGTTTTAGAAGCAGATATTTCTCAATATTGCGTTTGCAACCATTCACCCGGGTATAACGAAACACAGCTCCTGGAAGAACCGTGCTTCTCACTCTCTGATTCTGAAGGCGGATTCAACTCCCTTAGGTGAGCGAACACTCAGCAGAGCAGTTTGCAAGATACGTTCTTTTTGTGTTTTAGACGGAGATTACCTGCTATTTATTGAAGCCTGCATTTGGCTGGGAAAATGCGGTTTCCACTTCTTCACAGAAAGGGTTTAGAAACTCCTGCAAACACACATCAGTTTAACTCCGTAAGTTGAATGCACACATTGAAGACCGTTCTGTTAGGTAGCTCCGTTTTGGTTTTAGAAGCAGATATTTCTCAATACAGCGTTTGTTCCAATGCACCCGGGTATAACGAAATTCAGCTCCTGGAAGAAACGTGCTTCTCACTCTCTGACTCTGAAGGCGGATTCAACTCCCTTAGCTAAGCGAACACCCAGCAGAGCAGTTTGCAAGATACGTTCTTTTTATGTTTTAGACGGAGATTTCCAGCTATTTCTTGAATGCCTGGATTTGGCTGGGAAAATGCGTTTTCCACTTCTTCACAGAAAGGGTTTAGAAACTCCTGCAAACACACATCAGTTTAACTCCGTAAGTTGAATGCATACATTGAACGCCGTTCTGTTATGTAGCTCCGTTTTGGTTTTAGAAGCAGATATTTCTCAATATTGCGTTTGCAACCATTCACCCGGGTATAACGAAACACAGCTCCTGGAAGAGACGTGCTTCTCACTCTCTGATTCTGAAGGCGGATTCAACTCCCTTAGCTGAGCGAACACCCAGCAGAGCAGTTTGCAAGATACGTTCTTTTTGTGTTTTAGACGGAGATTTCCAGCTATTTCTTGAAGGCCTGGATTTGGCTCGGAACATGCGTTTTCCACTTCTTCACAGAAAGGGTTTAGAAACTCCTGCAAACACACATCAGTTTAACTCCGTAAGTTGAATGCACACATTGAAGACCGTTCTGTTAGGTAGCTCCGTTTTGGTTTTAGAAGCAGATATTTCTCAATACCGCGTTTGTTCCAATTCACCCGGGTATTACGAAACCCAGCTCCTGGAAGAACCGTGCTTCTCACTCTCTGATTCTGAAGGCGGATTCAACTCCCTTAGCTGAGCGAACACCCAGCAGAGCAGTTTGCAAGTTACGTTCTTTTTGTGTTTTAGACGAAGATTTCCAGCTATTTCTTGAATGCCTGGATTTGGCTGGGAAAATGCGTTTTCCACTTCTTCACAGAAAGGGTTTGGAAACTCCTGCAAACACACATCAGTTTAACTCCATAAGTTGAATGCACACATTGAAGACCGTTCTGTTAGGTAGCTCCGTTTTGGTTTTAGAAGCAGATATTGCTCAATACCACGTTTGTTCCAATTCACCCGGGTATAAAAAACCCAGCTCCTGGAAGAACCGTGCTTCTCACTCTCTGATTCTGAAGGCGGATTCAACTCCCTTAGGTGAGCGAACACCCAGCAGAGCAGTTTGCAAGATACGTTCTTTTTGTGTTTTAGACGGAGATTTCCAGCTATTTCTTGAATGCCTGGATTTGGCTGGGAAAATGCGTTTTCCACTTCTTCACAGAAAGGGTTTAGAAACTCCTGCAAACACACCTCAGTTTAACTCCGTAAGTTGAATGCACACATTGAAGACCGTTCTGTTAGGTAGCTCCGTATTGGTTTTAGAAGCAGATATTTCTCAATACCGCGTTGGTTCCAATTCACCCGCGTATAACGAAACCAAACTCCTGGAAGAACCGTGCTTCTCACTCTCTGATTCTGAAGGCGGATTCAACTCCCTTAGCTGAGCGATCACCCAGCAGAGCAGTTTGCAAGATACGTTCTTTTTGTGTTTTAGACGGAGATTTCCAGCTATTTCTTGAATGCCAGGATTTGGCTGGGAAAATGCGTTTCCCACTTCTTCACAGAAAGGGTTTAGAAACTCCTGCAAACACACATCAGTTTAACTCCGTAAGTTGAATGCACACATTGAAGACCGTTCTGTTAGGTAGCTCCGTTTTGGTTTTAGAAGCAGATATTTCTCAATACCGCGTTTGTTCCAATGCACCCGGGTATAACGAAACCCAGCTCCTGGAAGAACCGTGCTTCTCACTCTCTGATTCTGAAGGCGGATTCAACTCCCTTAGCTGAGCGAACACCCAGCAGAGCAGTTTGCAAGAGACGTTCTTTTTGTGTTTTAGACGGAGATTTCCAGCTATTTCTTGAATGCCTGGATTTGGCTGGGAAAATGCGTTTTCCACTTCTTCACAGAAAGGGTTTAGAAACTCCTGCAAACACACATCAGTTTAACTCCGTAAGTTGAATGCACACATTGAAGACCGTTCTGTTAGGTAGCTCTGTTTTGGTTTTAGAAGCAGATATTTCTCAATACCGCGTTTGTTCCAATTCACCCGGGTATAACGAAACCCAGCTCCTGGAAGAACCGTGCTTCTCACTCTCTGATTCTGAAGGCGGATTCAACTCCCTTAGCTGAGCGAACACCCAGCAGAGCAGTTTGCAAGATACGTTCTTTTTGTGTTTTAGACGGAGATTTCCAGCTATTTCTTGAATGCCTGGATTTGGCTGAGAGAATGCGTTTTCCACTTCTTCACAGAAAGGGTTTAGAAACTCCTGCAAACACACATCAGTTTAACTCCGTAAGTTGAATGCATACATTGAACGCCGTTCTGTTATGTAGCTCCGTTTTGGATTTAGAAGCAGATATTTCTCAATATTGCGTTTGCAACCATTCACCCGGGTATAACGAAACACAGCTCCTGGAAGAACCGTGCTTCTCACTCTCTGATTCTGAAGGCGGATTCAACTCCCTTAGCTGAGCGAACACCCAGCAGAGCAGTTTGCAAGATACGTTCTTTTTGTGTTTTAGACGGAGATTTCCAACTATTTCTTGAATGCCTGTATTTGGCTGGAAAAATGCGTTTTCCACTTCTTCACAGAAAGGGTTTAGAAACTCCTGCAAACACACATCAGTTTAACTCCGTAAGTTGAATGCACACATTGAAGACCGTTCTGTTAGGTAGCTCCGTTTTGGTTTTAGAAGCAGATATTTCTCAATACCGCGTTTGTTCAAATGCACCCGGGTATAACGAAACCCAGCTCCTGGAAGAACCGTGCTTCTCACTCTCTGATTGTGAAGGCGGATTTAACTCCCTTAGCTGAGCGAACACCCAGCAGAGCAGTTTGCAAGATACGTTCTTTTTGTGTTTTAGACGGAGATTTCCAGCTATTTCTTGAATGCCTGGATTTGGCTGGGAAAATGCGTTTTCCACTTCTTCACAGAAAGGGTTTAGTAACTCCTGCAAACACACATCAGTTTAACTCCGTAAGTTGAATGCACACATTGAAGACCGTTCTGTTAGGTAGCTCCGTTTTGGTTTTAGAAGCAGATATTTCTCAATACCACGTTTGTTCCAATTCAACCGGGTATAACGAAACCCAGCTCCTGGAAGAACCGTGCTTCTCACTCTCTGATTCTGAAGGCGGATTCAACTCCCTTAGCTGAGCGAACACCCAGCAGAGCAGTTTGCAAGATACGTTCTTTTTGTGTTTTAGACGGAGATTTCCAGCTATTTCTTGAATGCCTGGATTTGGCTGGGAAAATGCGTTTTCCACTTCTTCACAGAAAGGGTTTAGTAACTCCTGCAAACACACATCAGTTTAACTCCGTAAGTTGAATGCACACATTGAAGACCGTTCTGTTAGGTAGCTCCGTTTTGGTTTTAGAAGCAGATATTTCTCAATACCACGTTTGTTCCAATTCAACCGGGTATAACGAAACCCAGCTCCTGGAAGAACCGTGCTTCTCACTCTCTGATTCTGAAGGCGGATTCAACTCCCTTAGCTGAGCGAACACCCAGCAGAGCAGTTTGCAAGATACGTTCTTTTTGTGTTTTAGACGGAGATTTCCAGCTATTTCTTGAATGCCTGGATTTGGCTGGGAAAATGCGTTTTCCACTTCTTCACAGAAAGGGTTTAGTAACTCCTGCAAACACACATCAGTTTAACTCCGTAAGTTGAATGCACACATTGAAGACCGTTCTGTTAGGTAGCTCCGTTTTGGTTTTAGAAGCAGATATTTCTCAATACCACGTTTGTTCCAATTCAACCGGGTATAACGAAACCCAGCTCCTGGAAGAACCGTGCTTCTCACTCTCTGATTCTGAAGGCGGATTCAACTCCCTTAGCTGAGCGAACACCCAGCAGAGCAGTTTGCAAGATACGTTCTTTTTGTGTTTTAGACGGAGATTTCCAGCTATTTCTTGAATGCCTGGATTTGGCTGGGAAAATGCGTTTTCCACTTCTTCACAGAAAGGGTTTAGTAACTCCTGCAAACACACATCAGTTTAACTCCGTAAGTTGAATGCACACATTGAAGACCGTTCTGTTAGGTAGCTCCGTTTTGGTTTTAGAAGCAGATATTTCTCAATACCGCGTTTGTTTCAATGCACCCGGGTATGACGAAACCCAGCTCCTGGAGGAACCGTGCTTCTCACTCTCTGATTCTGAAGGCGGATTCAACTCCCTTAGCTGAGCGAACACCCAGCAGAGCAGTTTGCAAGATACGTTCTTTTTGTGTTTTAGACGGAGATTTCCAGCTATTTCTTGAATGCCTGGATTTGGCTGGGAACATGCGTTTTCCACTTCTTCACAGAAAGGGTTTAGAAACTCCTGCAAACACACATCAGTTTAACTCCGTAAGTTGAATGCACACATTGAAGACCGTTCTGTTAGGTAGCTCCGTTTTGGTTTTAGAAGCAGATATTTCTCAATACCGCGTTTGTTCCAATTCACCCGGGTATTACGAAACCCAGCTCCTGGAAGAACCGTGCTTCTCACTCTCTGATTCTGAAGGCGAATTCAACTCCCTTAGCTGAGCGAACACCCAGCAGAGCAGTTTGCAAGTTACGTTCTTTTTGTGTTTTAGACGAAGATTTCCAGCTATTTCTTGAATGCCTGGATTTGGCTGGGAAAATGCGTTTTCCACTTCTTCACAGAAAGGGTTTGGAAACTCCTGCAAACACACATCAGTTTAACTCTATAAGTTGAATGCACACATTGAAGACCGTTCTGTTAGGTAGCTCCGTTTTGGTTTTAGAAGCAGATATTGCTCAATACCACGTTTGTTCCAATTCACCCGGGTATAAAGAAACCCAGCTCCTGGAAGAACCGTGCTTCTCACTCTCTGATTCTGAAGGCGGATTCAACTCCCTTAGGTGAGCGAACACCCAGCAGAGCAGTTTGCAAGATACGTTCTTTTTGTGTTTTAGACGGAGATTTCCAGCTATTTCTTGAATGCCTGGATTTGGCTGGGAAAATGCGTTTTCCACTTCTTCACAGAAAGGGTTTAGAAACTCCTGCAAACACACATCAGTTTAACTCCGTAAGTTGAATGCACATATTGAAGACCGTTCTGTTAGGTAGCTCCGTATTGGTTTTAGAAGCAGATATTTCTCAATACCGCGTTTGTTCCAATTCACCCAGGTATAACGAAACCCAGCTCCTGGAAGAACCGTGCTTCTCACTCTCTGATTCTGAAGGCGGATTCAACTCCCTTAGCTGAGCGATCACCCAGCAGAGCAGTTTGCAAGATACGTTCTTTTTGTGTTTTAGACGGAGATTTCCAGCTATTTCTTGAATGCCAGGATTTGGCTGGGAAAATGCGTTTTCCACTTCTTCACAGAAAGGGGTTAGAAACTCCTGCAAACACACATCAGTTTAACTCCGTAAGTTGAATGCACACATTGAAGGCCGTTCTGTTAGGTATATCCGTTTTGGTTTTAGAAGCAGATATTTCTCAATACCGCGTTTGTTCCAATGCACCCGGGTATAACGTAACCCAGCTCCTGGAAGAACCGTGCTTCTCACTCTCTGATTCTGAAGGCGGATTCAACTCTTTTAGCTGAGCGAACACCCAGGAGAGCAGTTTGCAAGATACGTTCTTTTTGTGTTTTAGACGGAGATTTCCAGCTATTTCTTGAATGCCTGGATTTGGCTGGGAAAATGCGTTTTCCACTTTTTCACAGAAGGGGTTTAGAAACTCCTGCAAACACACATCAGTTTAACTCCGTAAGTTGAATGAACACATTGAAGACCGTTCTGTTAGGTAGCTCCGTTTTGGTTTTAGAAGCAGATATTTCTCAATACCGCGTTTGTTCCAATTCACCCGGGTATAACGAAACCAAGCTCCTGGAAGAACCGTGCTTCTCACTCTCTGATTCTGAAGGCGGATTCAACTCCCTTAGCTGAGCGAACACCCAGCAGAACAGTTTGCAAGATACGTTCTTTTTGTGTTTTAGACGGAGATTTCCAGCTATTTCTTGAATGCCTGGATTTGGCTGGGAAAATGCGTTTCCCACTTCTTCACAGAAAGGGTTTAGAAACTCCTGCAAACACACATCAGTTTAACTCCGTAAGTTGAATGCACACATTGAAGACCGTTCTGTTAGGTAGCTCCGTTTTGGTTTTAGAAGCAGATATTTCTCAATACCGCGTTTGTTCCAATTCACCCGGGTATTACGAAACCCAGCTCCTGGAAGAACCGTGCTTCTCACTCTCTTATTCTGAAGGCGGATTCAACTCCCTTAGCTGAGCGAACACCCAGGAGAGCAGGTTGCAAGATACGTTCTTTTTGTGTTTTAGACGGAGATTTCCAGCTATTTCTTGAATGCCTGGATTTGGCTGGGAAAATGCGTTTTCCACTTCTTCACAGAAAGAATTTAGAAACCCCTGCAAACACACATCAGTTTACCTCCGTAAGTTGAATGCACACATTGAAGACCGTTCTGTTAGGTAGCTCCGTTTTGGTTTTAGTAGCAGATATTTCTCAATATCGCGTTTGTTCGAATTCACCCGGGTATAACGAAACCAAGCTCCTGGAAGAACCGTGCTTCTCACTCTCTGATTCTGAAGGCGGATTCAACTCCCTTAGCTGAGCGAACACCCAGTAGATCAGTTTGCAAGATACGTTCTTTTTGTGTTTTAGACGGAGATTTCCAGCTATTTCTAGAATGCCTGGATTTGGCTGGGAAAATGCGTTTTCCACTTCTTCACAGAAAGGGTTTAGAAACCCCTGCAAACACACATCAGTTTAACTCCGTAAGTTGAATGCACGCATTGAAGACCGTTTTGTTAGGTAGCTCCGATTTGGTTTTAGAAGCAGATATTTCTCAATACCGCGTTTGTTCCAATTCACCCGGGTATAAGGAAACCCAGCTCCTGGAAGAACCGTGCTTCTCACTCTCTGATTCTGAAGGCGGATTCAACTCCCTTAGCTGAGCGAACACCCAGCAGAGCAGTTTGCAAGATACGTTCTTTTTGTGTTTTAGACGAAGATTTCCAGCTATTTCTTGAATGCCTGGATTTGGCTGGGAAAATGCGTTTTCCACTTCTTCACAGAAAGGGTTTTGAAACTCCTGCAAACACACATCAGTTTAACTCCGTAAGTTGAATGCACACATTGAAGACCGTTCTGTTAGGTAACTCCGTTTTGGTTTTAGAAGCAGATATATCTCAATACCGCGTTTGTTCCAATTCACCCGGGTATAACGAAACCCAGCTCCTGGAAGAACCGTGCTTCTCCCTCTCTGATTCTGAAGGCGGATTCAACTCCCTTAGCTGAGCGAACACCCAGCAGAGCAGTTTGCAAGATACGTTCTTTTTGTGTTTCAGACGGAGATTTCCAGCTATTTCTTCAATGCCTGGATTTGGCTGGGAAAATGCGTTTTCCACTTCTTCACAGAAAGGGTTTAGAAACTCCTGCAAACACACATCAGTTTAACTCCGTAAGTCGAATGCACACATTGAAGACCGTTCTGTTAGGTAGCTCCGTTTTGGTTTTAGAAGCAGATATTTCTCAATATTAGGTTTGTACCCATTCACCCGGGTATAACGAAACACAGCTCCTGGAAGAACCGTGCTTCTCACTCTCTGATTCTGAAGGCGGATTCAACTCCCTTAGCTGAGCGAACACCCAGCAGAGCAGTTTGCAAGTTACGTTCTTTTTGTGTTTTAGACGAAGATTTCCAGCTATTTCTTGAATGCCTGGATTTGGCTGGGAAAATGCGTTTTCCACTTCTTCACAGAAAGGGTTTAGAAACTCCTGCAAACACACATCAGTTTAACTCCGTAAGTTGAATGCACACATTGAAGACCGTTCTGTTAGGTAGCTCCGTTTTGGTTTTAGAAGCAGATATTTCTCAATACCGCGTTTGTTCCAATTCACCCGGGTATTACGAAACCCAGCTCCTGGAAGAACCGTGCTTCTCACTCTCTGATTCTGAAGGCGAATTCAACTCCCTTAGCTGAGCGAACACCCAGCAGAGCAGTTTGCAAGTTACGTTCTTTTTGTGTTTTAGACGAAGATTTCCAGCTATTTCTTGAATGCCTGGATTTGGCTGGGAAAATGCGTTTTCCACTTCTTCACAGAAAGGGTTTGGAAACTCCTGCAAACACACATCAGTTTAACTCTATAAGTTGAATGCACACATTGAAGACCGTTCTGTTAGGTAGCTCCGTTTTGGTTTTAGAAGCAGATATTGCTCAATACCACGTTTGTTCCAATTCACCCGGGTATAAAGAAACCCAGCTCCTGGAAGAACCGTGCTTCTCACTCTCTGATTCTGAAGGCGGATTCAACTCCCTTAGGTGAGCGAACACCCAGCAGAGCAGTTTGCAAGATACGTTCTTTTTGTGTTTTAGACGGAGATTTCCAGCTATTTCTTGAATGCCTGGATTTGGCTGGGAAAATGCGTTTTCCACTTCTTCACAGAAAGGGTTTAGAAACTCCTGCAAACACACATCAGTTTAACTCCGTAAGTTGAATGCACACATTGAAGACCGTTCTGTTAGGTAGCTCCGTATTGGTTTTAGAAGCAGATATTTCTCAATACCGCGTTTGTTCCAATTCACCCAGGTATAACGAAACCCAGCTCCTGGAAGAACCGTGCTTCTCACTCTCTGATTCTGAAGGCGGATTCAACTCCCTTAGCTGAGCGATCACCCAGCAGAGCAGTTTGCAAGATACGTTCTTTTTGTGTTTTAGACGGAGATTTCCAGCTATTTCTTGAATGCCAGGATTTGGCTGGGAAAATGCGTTTTCCACTTCTTCACAGAAAGGGGTTAGAAACTCCTGCAAACACACATCAGTTTAACTCCGTAAGTTGAATGCACACATTGAAGGCCGTTCTGTTAGGTATATCCGTTTTGGTTTTAGAAGCAGATATTTCTCAATACCGCGTTTGTTCCAATGCACCCGGGTATAACGTAACCCAGCTCCTGGAAGAACCGTGCTTCTCACTCTCTGATTCTGAAGGCGGATTCAACTCTTTTAGCTGAGCGAACACCCAGGAGAGCAGTTTGCAAGATACGTTCTTTTTGTGTTTTAGACGGAGATTTCCAGCTATTTCTTGAATGCCTGGATTTGGCTGGGAAAATGCGTTTTCCACTTTTTCACAGAAGGGGTTTAGAAACTCCTGCAAACACACATCAGTTTAACTCCGTAAGTTGAATGAACACATTGAAGACCGTTCTGTTAGGTAGCTCCGTTTTGGTTTTAGAAGCAGATATTTCTCAATACCGCGTTTGTTCCAATTCACCCGGGTATAACGAAACCAAGCTCCTGGAAGAACCGTGCTTCTCACTCTCTGATTCTGAAGGCGGATTCAACTCCCTTAGCTGAGCGAACACCCAGCAGAACAGTTTGCAAGATACGTTCTTTTTGTGTTTTAGACGGAGATTTCCAGCTATTTCTTGAATGCCTGGATTTGGCTGGGAAAATGCGTTTTCCACTTCTTCACAGAAAGGGTTTAGAATCTCCTGCAAACACACATCAGTTTAACTCCGTAAGTTGAATGCACACATTGAAGACCGTTCTGTTAGGTAGCTCCGTTTTGGTTTTAGAAGCAGATATTTCTCAATACCGGGTTTGTTCCAATGCACAAGGGTATAACGAAACCCAGCTCCTGGAAGAACCGTGCTTCTCACTCTCTGATTCTGAAGGCGGATTCAACTCCCTTAGCTGAGCGAACACCCAGCAGAGCAGTTTGCAAGATACGTTCTTTTTGTGTTTTAGACGGAGATTTCCAGCTATTTCTTGAATGCCTGGATTTGGCTGGGAAAATGCGTTTTCCACTTCTTCACAGAAAGGGTTTAGAATCTCCTGCAAACACACATCAGTTTAACTCCGTAAGTTGAATGCACACATTGAAGACCGTTCTGTTAGGTAGCTCCGTTTTGGTTTTAGAAGCAGATATTTCTCAATACCGCGTTTGTTCCAATTCACCCGGGTATAACGAAACAAAGCTCCTGAAAGAACCGTGCTTCTCACTCTCTGATTCTGAAGGCGGATTCAACTCCCTTAGCTGAGCGAACAGTTTGCAAGATACGTTCTTTTTGTGTTTTAGACGGAGATTTCCTGCTATTTCTTGAATGCCTGCATTTGGCTGGGAAAATGCGTTTTCCACTTCTTCACAGAAAAAGTTTAGAAACTCCTGCAAACACACATCAGTTTAACTACGTAAGTTGAATGCACACATTGAAGACCGTTCTGTTAGGTAGCTCCGTTTTGGTTTTAGAAGCAGATATTTCTCAATACCGCGTTTGTTCCAATGCACCCGGGTATAACGAAACCCAGCTCCTGGAAGAACAGTGCTTCTCACTCTCTGATTCTGAAGGCGGATTCAACTCCCTTAGCTGAGCGAACACCCAGCAGAGCAGTTTGTAAGATACGTTCTATTTGTGTTTTAGACGGAGATTTCCAGCTATTTCTTGAATGCCTGGATTTGGCTGGGAAAATGCGTTTTCCACTTCTTCACAGAAAGGGTTTAGAAACTCCTGCAAACACACATCAGTTTAACTCCGTAAGTTGAATGCACACATTGAAGACCGTTCTGTTACGTAGCTCCGTTTTGGTTTTAGAAGCAGATATTTCTCAATACCGCGTTTGTTCCAATTCACCCGGGTATTACGAAACCCAGCTCCTGGAAGAACCGTGCTTCTCACTCTCTGATTCTGAAGGCGGATTCAACTCCCTTAGCTGAGCGAACACCCAGCAGAGCAGTTTGCAAGATACGTTCTTTTTGTGTTTTAGACGGAGATTTCCAACTATTTCTTCAATGCCTGGATTTGGCTGGGAAAATGCGTTTTTCACTTCTTCACAGAAAGGGGTTAGAAACTCCTCCAAACACAAATCAGTTTAACTCCGTAAGTTGAATGCACACATTGAAGGCCGGTCTGTTAGGTAGCTCCGTTTTGGTTTTAGAAGCAGATATTTCTCAATACCGCGTTTGTTCCAATGCACCCGGGTATAACGTAACCCAGCTCCTGGAAGAACCGTGCTTCTCACTCTCTGATTCTGAAGGCGGATTCAACTGTTTTAGCTGAGCGAACATTCAGGAGAGCAGTTTGCAAGATACGTTCTTTTTGTGTTTTAGACGGAGATTTCCAGCTATTTCTTGAATGCCTGGATTTGGCTGGGAAAATGCGTTTTCCACTTCTTCACAGAAAGGGTTTAGAAACTCCTGCAAACACACATCAGTTTACCTCCGTAAGTTGAATGAACACATTGAAGACCGTTCTGTTAGGTAGCTCCGTTTTGGTTTTAGAAGCAGATATTTCTCAATACCGCGTTTGTTCCAATTCACCCGGGTATAACGAAACCCAGCTCCTGGAAGAACCGTGCTTCTCACTCTCTGATTCTGAAGGCGGATTCAACTCCCTTAGCTGAGCGAACACCCAGCAGAGCAGTTTGCAAGATACGTTCTTTTTGTGTTTTAGACGGAGATTTCCAGCTATTTCTTGAATGCCTGGATTTGGCTGAGAAAATGCGTTTTCCACTTCTTCACAGAAAGGGTTTAGAAACTCCTGCAAACACACATCAGTTTAACTCCGTAAGTGGAATGCACACATTGAACGCCGTTCTGTTATGTAGCTCCGTTTTGGTTTTAGAAGCAGATATTTCTCAATATTGCGTTTGCAACCATTCACCCGGGTATAACGAAACACAGCTCCTGGAAGAACCGTGCTTCTCACTCTCTGATTCTGAAGGCGGATTCAACTCCCTTAGCTGAGCGAACACCCAGCAGAGCAGTTTGCAAGATACGTTCTTTTTGTGTTTAAGACGGAGATTTCCAACTATTTCTTGAATGCCTGTATTTGGCTGGAAAAATGCGTTTTCCACTTCTTCACAGAAAGGGTTTAGAAACTCCTGCAAACACACATCAGTTTAACTCCGTAAGTTGAATGCACACATTGAAGACCGTTCTGTTAGGTAGCTCCGTTTTGGTTTTAGAAGCAGATATTTCTCAATACCGCGTTTGTTCAAATGCACCCGGGTATAACGAAACCCAGCTCCTGGAAGAACCGTGCTTCTCACTCTCTGATTGTGAAGGCGGATTCAACTCCCTTAGCTGAGCGATCACCCAGCAGAGCAGTTTGCAAGATACGTTCTTTTTGTGTTTTAGACGGAGATTTCCAGCTATTTCTTGAATGCCTGGATTTGGCTGGGAAAATGCGTTTTCCACTTCTTCACAGAAAGGGTTTAGAAACTCCTGCAAACACACATCAGTTTAACTCCGTAAGTTGAATGCACACATTGAAGACCGTTCTGTTAGGTAGCTCAGTTTTGGTTTTAGAAGCAGATATTTCTCAATACCGCGTTTGTTCCAATGCACCCGGGTATGACGAAACCCAGCTCCTGGAGGAACCGTGCTTCTCACTCTCTGATTCTGAAGGCGGATTCAACTCCCTTAGCTGAGCGAACACCCAGCAGAGCAGTTTGCACGATACGTTCTTTTTGTGTTTTAGACGGAGATTTCCAGCTATTTCTTGAATGCCTGGATTTGGCTGGGAACATGCGTTTTCCACTTCTTCACAGAAAGGGTTTAGAAACTCCTGCAAACACACATCAGTTTAACTCCGTAAGTTGAATGCACACATTGAAGACCGTTCTGTTAGGTAGCTCCGTTTTGGTTTTAGAAGCAGATATTTCTCAATACCGCGTTTGTTCCAATTCACCCGGGTATAACGAAACCAAGCTCCTGGAAGAACCGTGCTTCTCACTCTCTGATTCTGAAGGCGGATTCAACTCCCTTAGCTGAGCGAACACCCAGCAGAACAGTTTGCAAGATACGTTCTTTTTGTGTTTTAGACGGAGATTTCCAGCTATTTCTTGAATGCCTGGATTTGGCTGGAAAAATGCGTTTTCCACTTCTTCACAGAAAGGGTTTAGAATCTCCTGCAAACACACATCAGTTTAACTCCGTAAGTTGAATGCACACATTGAAGACCGTTCTGTTAGGTAGCTCCGTTTTGGTTTTAGAAGCAGATATTTCTCAATACCGCGTTTGTTCAAATGCACCCGGGTATAACGAAACCCAGCTCCTGGAAGAACTGTGCTTCTCACTCTCTGATTGTGAAGGCGGATTCAACTCCCTTAGCTGAGCGAACACCCAGCAGAGCAGTTTGCAAGATACGTTCTTTTTGTGTTTTAGACGGAGATTTCCAGCTATTTCTAGAATGCCTGGATTTGGCTGGGAAAATGCGTTTTCCACTTCTTCACAGAAAGGGTTTAGAAACTCCTGCAAACACACATCAGTTTAACTCCGTAAGTTGAATGCATACATTGAACGCCGTTCTGTTATGTAGCTCCGTTTTGGTTTTAGAAGCAGATATTTCTCAATATTGCGTTTGCAACCATTCACCCGGGTATAACGAAACACAGCTCCTGGAAGAACCGTGCTTCTCACTCTCTGATTCTGAAGGCGGATTCAACTCCCTTAGGTGAGCGAACACTCAGCAGAGCAGTTTGCAAGATACGTTCTTTTTGTGTTTTAGACGGAGATTTCCTGCTATTTATTGAAGCCTGCATTTGGCTGGGAAAATGCGGTTTCCACTTCTTCACAGAAAGGGTTTAGAAACTCCTGCAAACACACATCAGTTTAACTCCGTAAGTTGAATGCACACATTGAAGACCGTTCTGTTAGGTAGCTCCGTTTTGGTTTTAGAAGCAGATATTTCTCAATACAGCGTTTGTTCCAATGCACCCGGGTATAACGAAATTCAGCTCCTGGAAGAAACGTGCTTCTCACTCTCTGACTCTGAAGGCGGATTCAACTCCCTTAGCTGAGCGAACACCCAGCAGAGCAGTTTGCAAGATACGTTCTTTTTATGTTTTAGACGGAGATTTCCAGCTATTTCTTGAATGCCTGGATTTGGCTGGGAAAATGCGTTTTCCACTTCTTCACAGAAAGGGTTTAGAAACTCCTGCAAACACACATCAGTTTACCTCCGTAAGTTGAATGCACACATTGAAGACCGTTCTGTTAGGTAGCTCCGTTTTGGTTTTAGAAGCAGATATTTCTCAATACCGCGTTTGTTCCAATGCACCCGGGTATGACGAAACCCAGCTCCTGGAGGAACCGTGCTTCTCACTCTCTGATTCTGAAGGCGGATTCAACTCCCTTAGCTGAGCGAACACCCAGCAGAGCAGTTTGCAAGATACGTTCTTTTTGTGTTTTAGACGGAGATTTCCAGCTATTTCTTGAATGCCTGGATTTGGCTGGGAAAATGCGTTTTCCACTTCTTCACAGAAAGGGTTTAGAAACTCCTGCAAACACACATCAGTTTAACTCCGTAAGTTGAATGCACACATTGAAGACCGTTCTGTTAGGTAGCTCCGTTTTGGTTTTAGAAGCAGATATTTCTCAATACCGCGTTTGTTCCAATTCACCCGGGTATAACGAAACCAAGCTCCTGGAAGAACCGTGCTTCTCACTCTCTGATTCTGAAGGCGGATTCAACTCCCTTAGCTGAGCGAACACCCAGCAGAACAGTTTGCAAGATACGTTCTTTTTGTGTTTTAGACGGAGATTTCCAGCTATTTCTTGAATGCCTGGATTTGGCTGGGAAAATGCGTTTTCCACTTCTTCACAGAAAGGGTTTAGAATCTCCTGCAAACACACATCAGTTTAACTCCGTAAGTTGAATGCACACATTGAAAACCGTTCTGTTAGGTAGCTCCGTTTTGGTTTTAGAAGCAGATATTTCTCAATACCGCGTTTGTTCCAATTCACCCGGGTATAACGAAACCCAGCTCCTGGAAGAACCGTGCTTCTCACTCTCTGATTCTGAAGGCGGATTCAACTCCCTTAGCTGAGCGAACACCCAGCAGAGCAGTTTGCAAGATACGTTCTTTTTGTGTTTTAGACGGAGATTTCCAGCTATTTCTTGAATGCCTGGATTTGGCTGAGAAAATGCGTTTTCCACTTCTTCACAGAAAGGGTTTAGAAACGCCTGCAAACACACATCAGTTTAACTCCGTAAGTTGAATGCATACATTGAACGCCGTTCTGTTATGTAGCTCCGTTTTGCATTTAGAAGCAGATATTTCTCAATATTGCGTTTGCAACCATTCACCCGGGTATAACGAAACACAGCTCCTGGAAGAACCGTGCTTCTCACTCTCTGATTCTGAAGGCGAATTCAACTCCCTTAGCTGAGCGAACACCCAGCAGAGCAGTTTGCAAGATACGTTCTTATTGTGTTTTAGACGGAGATTTCCAACTATTTCTTGAATGCCTGTATTTGGCTGGAAAAATGCGTTTTCCACTTCTTCACAGAAAGGGTTTAGAAACTCCTGCAAACACACATCAGTTTAACTCCGTAAGTTGAATGCACACATTGAAGACCGTTCTGTTAGGTAGCTCCGTTTTGGTTTTAGAAGCAGATATTTCTCAATACCGCGTTTGTTCAAATGCACCCGGGTATAACGAAACCCAGCTCCTGGAAGAACCGTGCTTCTCACTCTCTGATTGTGAAGGCGGATTCAACTCCCTTAGCTGAGCGAACACCCAGCAGAGCAGTTTGCAAGATACGTTCTTTTTGTGTTTTAGACGGAGATTTCCAGCTATTTCTTGAATGCCTGGATTTGGCTGGGAAAGTGCGTTTTCCACTTCTTCACAGAAAGGGTTTAGTAACTCCTGCAAACACACATCAGTTTAACTCCGTAAGTTGAATGCACACATTGAAGACCGTTCTGTTAGGTAGCTCCGTTTTGGTTTTAGAAGCAGATATTTCTCAATACCACGTTTGTTCCAATTCAACCGGGTATAACGAAACCCAGCTCCTGGAAGAACCGTGCTTCTCACTCTCTGATTCTGAAGGCGGATTCAACTCCCTTAGCTGAGCGAACACCCAGCAGAGCAGTTTGCAAGATACGTTCTTTTTGTGTTTTAGACGGAGATTTCCAGCTATTTCTTGAATGCCTGGATTTGGCTGGGAAAATGCGTTTTCCACTTCTTCACAGAAAGTGTTTAGAAACTCCTGCAAACACACATCAGTTTAACTCCGTAAGTTGAATGCACACATTGAAGACCGTTCTGTTAGGTAGCTCCGTTTTGGTTTTAGAAGCAGATATTTCTCAATACGGCGTTTGTTCCAATTCACCCGGGTATAACGAAACCAAGCTCCTGAAAGAACCGTGCTTCTCACTCTCTGATTCTGAAGGCGGATTCAACTCCCTTAGCTGATCGAACACCCAGCAGAGCAGTTTGCAAGATACGTTCTTTTTGTGTTTTAGACGGAGATTTCCAGCTATTTCTTGAATGCCTGGATTTGGCTGAGAAAATGCGTTTTCCACTTCTTCACAGAAAGGGTTTAGAAACTCCTGCAAACACACATCAGTTTAACTCCGTAAGTCGAATGCACACATTGAAGACCGTTCTGTTAGGTAGCTCCGTTTTGGTTTTAGAAGCAGATATTTCTCAATATTGCGTTTGCAACCATTCACCCGGGTATAACGAAACACAGCTCCTGGAAGAACCGTGCTTCTCACTCTCTGATTCTGAAGGCGGATTCAACTCCCTTAGGTGAGCGAACACTCAGCAGAGCAGTTTGCAAGATACGTTCTTTTTGTGTTTTAGACGGAGATTTCCTGCTATTTATTGAAGCCTGCATTTGGCTGGGAAAATGCGTTTTCCACTTCTTCACAGAAAGGGTTTAGAAACTCCTGCAAACAAACATCAGTTTGACTCTGTAAGTTGAATGCATACGTTGAAGACCGTTCTGTTAGGTAGCTCCGTTTTGGTGTTAGAAGCAGATATTTCTCAATATTGCGTTTGCACCAATTCACCCGTGTATAACGAAACACAGCTCCTGGATGAACCGTGCTTCTCACTCTCTGATTCTGAAGGCGGATTCAACTCCCTTGGCTGAGCGAACACCCAGCAGAGCAGTTTTCAAGATACGTTCTTTTTGTATTTTAGATGGAGATTTCCAGCTATTTCTTGAATGCCTGCATTTGGCTGGGAAAATGCGTTTTCCACTTCTTCACAGAAAGGGTTTAGAAACTCCTGCAAACACACATCAGTTTAACTCCGTAAGTTGAATGCATACATTGAACGCCGTTCTGTTATGTAGCTCCGTTTTGGTTTTAGAAGCAGATATTTCTCAATATTGCGTTTGCAACCATTCACCCGGGTATAACGAAACACAGCTCCTGGAAGAACCGTGCTTCTCACTCTTTGATTCTGAAGGCGGATTCAACTCCCTTAGGTGAGCGAACACTCAGCAGAGCAGTTTGCAAGATACGTTCTTTTTGTGTTTTAGACGGAGATTTCCTGCTATTTATTGAAGCCTGCATTTGGCTGGGAAAATGCGGTTTCCACTTCTTCACAGAAAGGGTTTAGAAACTCCTGCAAACACACATCAGTTTAACTCCGTAAGTTGAATGCACACATTGAAGACCGTTCTGTTAGGTAGCTCCGTTTTTGTTTTAGAAGCAGATATTTCTCAATACAGCGTTTGTTCCAATGCACCCGGGTATAACGAAATTCAGCTCCTGGAAGAAACGTGCTTCTCACTCTCTGACTCTGAAGGCGGATTCAACTCCCTTAGCTAAGCGAACACCCAGCAGAGCAGTTTGCAAGATACGTTCTTTTTATGTTTTAGACGGAGATTTCCAGCTATTTCTTGAATGCCTGGATTTGGCTGGGAAAATGCGTTTTCCACTTCTTCACAGAAAGGGTTTAGAAACTCCTGCAAACACACATCAGTTTAACTCCGTAAGTTGAATGCATACATTGAACGCCGTTCTGTTATGTAGCTCCGTTTTGGTTTTAGAAGCAGATATTTCTCAATATTGCGTTTGCAACCATTCACCCGGGTATAACGAAACACAGCTCCTGGAAGAGACGTGCTTCTCACTCTCTGATTCTGAAGGCGGATTCAACTCCCTTAGCTGAGCGAACACCCAGCAGAGCAGTTTGCAAGATACGTTCTTTTTGTGTTTTAGACGGAGATTTCCAGCTATTTCTTGAAGGCCTGGATTTGGCTGGGAACATGCGTTTTCCACTTCTTCACAGAAAGGGTTTAGAAACTCCTGCAAACACACATCAGTTTAACTCCGTAAGTTGAATGCACACATTGAAGACCGTTCTGTTAGGTAGCTCCGTTTTGGTTTTAGAAGCAGATATTTCTCAATACCGCGTTTGTTCCAATTCACCCGGGTATAACGAAACCAAGCTCCTGGAAGAACCGTGCTTCTCACTCTCTGATTCTGAAGGCGGATTCAACTCCCTTAGCTGAGCGAACACCCAGCAGAACAGTTTGCAAGATACGTTCTTTTTGTGTTTTAGACGGAGATTTCCAGCTATTTCTTGAATGCCTGGATTTGGCTGGGAAAATGCGTTTTCCACTTCTTCACAGAAAGGGTTTAGAATCTCCTGCAAACACACATCAGTTTAACTCCGTAAGTTGAATGCACACATTGAAAACCGTTCTGTTAGGTAGCTCCGTTTTGGTTTTAGAAGCAGATATTTCTCAATACCGCGTTTGTTCCAATTCACCCGGGTATAACGAAACCCAGCTCCTGGAAGAACCGTGCTTCTCACTCTCTGATTCTGAAGGCGGATTCAACTCCCTTAGCTGAGCGAACACCCAGCAGAGCAGTTTGCAAGATACGTTCTTTTTGTGTTTTAGACGGAGATTTCCAGCTATTTCTTGAATGCCTGGATTTGGCTGAGAAAATGCGTTTTCCACTTCTTCACAGAAAGGGTTTAGAAACTCCTGCAAACACACATCAGTTTAACTCCGTAAGTTGAATGCATACATTGAACGCCGTTCTGTTATGTAGCTCCGTTTTGCATTTAGAAGCAGATATTTCTCAATATTGCGTTTGCAACCATTCACCCGGGTATAACGAAACACAGCTCCTGGAAGAACCGTGCTTCTCACTCTCTGATTCTGAAGGCGGATTCAACTCCCTTAGCTGAGCGAACACCCAGCAGAGCAGTTTGCAAGATACGTTCTTTTTGTGTTTTAGACGGAGATTTCCAACTATTTCTTGAATGCCTGTATTTGGCTGGAAAAATGCGTTTTCCACTTCTTCACAGAAAGGGTTTAGAAACTCCTGCAAACACACATCAGTTTAACTCCGTAAGTTGAATGCACTCATTGAAGACCGTTCTGTTAGGTAGCTCCGTTTTGGTTTTAGAAGCAGATATTTCTCAATACCGCGTTTGTTCAAATGCACCCGGGTATAACGAAACCCAGCTCCTGGAAGAACCGTGCTTCTCACTCTCTGATTGTGAAGGCGGATTCAACTCCCTTAGCTGAGCGAACACCCAGCAGAGCAGTTTGCAAGATACGTTCTTTTTGTGTTTTAGACGGAGATTTCCAGCTATTTCTTGAATGCCTGGATTTGGCTGGGAAAATGCGTTTTCCACTTCTTCACAGAAAGGGTTTAGTAACTCCTGCAAACACACATCAGTTTAACTCCGTAAGTTGAATGCACACATTGAAGACCGTTCTGTTAGGTAGCTCCGTTTTGGTTTTAGAAGCAGATATTTCTCAATACCACGTTTGTTCCAATTCAACCGGGTATAACGAAACCCAGCTCCTGGAAGAACCGTGCTTCTCACTCTCTGATTCTGAAGGCGGATTCAACTCCCTTAGCTGAGCGAACACCCAGCAGAGCAGTTTGCAAGATACGTTCTTTTTGTGTTTTAGACGGAGATTTCCAGCTATTTCTTGAATGCCTGGATTTGGCTGGGAAAATGCGTTTTCCACTTCTTCACAGAAAGTGTTTAGAAACTCCTGCAAACACACATCAGTTTAACTCCGTAAGTTGAATGCACACATTGAAGACCGTTCTGTTAGGTAGCTCCGTTTTGGTTTTAGAAGCAGATATTTCTCAATACGGCGTTTGTTCCAATTCACCCGGGTATAACGAAACCAAGCTCCTGAAAGAACCGTGCTTCTCACTCTCTGATTCTGAAGGCGGATTCAACTCCCTTAGCTGATCGAACACCCAGCAGAGCAGTTTGCAAGATACGTTCTTTTTGTGTTTTAGACGGAGATTTCCAGCTATTTCTTGAATGCCTGGATTTGGCTGAGAAAATGCGTTTTCCACTTCTTCACAGAAAGGGTTTAGAAACTCCTGCAAACACACATCAGTTTAACTCCGTAAGTCGAATGCACACATTGAAGACCGTTCTGTTAGGTAGCTCCGTTTTGGTTTTAGAAGCAGATATTTCTCAATATTGCGTTTGCAACCATTCACCCGGGTATAACGAAACACAGCTCCTGGAAGAACCGTGCTTCTCACTCTCTGATTCTGAAGGCGGATTCAACTCCCTTAGGTGAGCGAACACTCAGCAGAGCAGTTTGCAAGATACGTTCTTTTTGTGTTTTAGACGGAGATTTCCTGCTATTTATTGAAGCCTGCATTTGGCTGGGAAAATGCGTTTTCCACTTCTTCACAGAAAGGGTTTAGAAACTCCTGCAAACAAACATCAGTTTGACTCTGTAAGTTGAATGCATACGTTGAAGACCGTTCTGTTAGGTAGCTCCGTTTTGGTGTTAGAAGCAGATATTTCTCAATATTGCGTTTGCACCAATTCACCAGTGTATAACGAAACACAGCTCCTGGATGAACCGTGCTTCTCACTCTCTGATTCTGAAGGCGGATTCAACTCCCTTGGCTGAGCGAACACCCAGCAGAGCAGTTTTCAAGATACGTTCTTTTTGTATTTTAGATGGAGATTTCCAGCTATTTCTTGAATGCCTGCATTTGGCTGGGAAAATGCGTTTTCCACTTCTTCACAGAAAGGGTTTAGAAACTCCTGCAAACACACATCAGTTTAACTCCGTAAGTTGAATGCATACATTGAACGCCGTTCTGTTATGTAGCTCCGTTTTGGTTTTAGAAGCAGATATTTCTCAATATTGCGTTTGCAACCATTCACCCGGGTATAACGAAACACAGCTCCTGGAAGAACCGTGCTTCTCACTCTCTGATTCTGAAGGCGGATTCAACTCCCTTAGGTGAGCGAACACTCAGCAGAGCAGTTTGCAAGATACGTTCTTTTTGTGTTTTAGACGGAGATTTCCTGCTATTTATTGAAGCCTGCATTTGGCTGGGAAAATGCGGTTTCCACTTCTTCACAGAAAGGGTTTAGAAACTCCTGCAAACACACATCAGTTTAACTCCGTAAGTTGAATGCACACATTGAAGACCGTTCTGTTAGGTAGCTCCGTTTTTGTTTTAGAAGCAGATATTTCTCAATACAGCGTTTGTTCCAATGCACCCGGGTATAACGAAATTCAGCTCCTGGAAGAAACGTGCTTCTCACTCTCTGACTCTGAAGGCGGATTCAACTCCCTTAGCTAAGCGAACACCCAGCAGAGCAGTTTGCAAGATACGTTCTTTTTATGTTTTAGACGGAGATTTCCAGCTATTTCTTGAATGCCTGGATTTGGCTAGGAAAATGCGTTTTCCACTTCTTCACAGAAAGGGTTTAGAAACTCCTGCAAACACACATCAGTTTAACTCCGTAAGTTGAATGCATACATTGAACGCCGTTCTGTTATGTAGCTCCGTTTTGGTTTTAGAAGCAGATATTTCTCAATATTGCGTTTGCAACCATTCACCCGGGTATAACGAAACACAGCTCCTGGAAGAGACGTGCTTCTCACTCTCTGATTCTGAAGGCGGATTCAACTCCCTTAGCTGAGCGAACACCCAGCAGAGCAGTTTGCAAGATACGTTCTTTTTGTGTTTTAGACGGAGATTTCCAGCTATTTCTTGAAGGCCTGGATTTGGCTGGGAACATGCGTTTTCCACTTCTTCACAGAAAGGGTTTAGAAACTCCTGCAAACACACATCAGTTTAACTCCGTAAGTTGAATGCACACATTGAAGACCGTTCTGTTAGGTAGCTCCGTTTTGGTTTTAGAAGCAGATATTTCTCAATACCGCGTTTGTTCCAATTCACCCGGGTATTACGAAACCCAGCTCCTGGAAGAACCGTGCTTCTCACTCTCTGATTCTGAAGGCGGATTCAACTCCCTTAGCTGAGCGAACACCCAGCAGAGCAGTTTGCAAGTTACGTTCTTTTTGTGTTTTAGACGAAGATTTCCAGCTATTTCTTGAATGCCTGGATTTGGCTGGGAAAATGCGTTTTCCACTTCTTCACAGAAAGGGTTTGGAAACTCCTGCAAACACACATCAGTTTAACTCCATAAGTTGAATGCACACATTGAAGACCGTTCTGTTAGGTAGCTCCGTTTTGGTTTTAGAAGCAGATATTGCTCAATACCACGTTTGTTCCAATTCACCCGGGTATAAAAAACCCAGCTCCTGGAAGAACCGTGCTTCTCACTCTCTGATTCTGAAGGCGGATTCAACTCCCTTAGGTGAGCGAACACCCAGCAGAGCAGTTTGCAAGATACGTTCTTTTTGTGTTTTAGACGGAGATTTCCAGCTATTTCTTGAATGCCTGGATTTGGCTGGGAAAATGCGTTTTCCACTTCTTCACAGAAAGGGTTTAGAAACTCCTGCAAACACACCTCAGTTTAACTCCGTAAGTTGAATGCACACATTGAAGACCGTTCTGTTAGGTAGCTCCGTATTGGTTTTAGAAGCAGATATTTCTCAATACCGCGTTGGTTCCAATTCACCCGCGTATAACGAAACCAAACTCCTGGAAGAACCGTGCTTCTCACTCTCTGATTCTGAAGGCGGATTCAACTCCCTTAGCTGAGCGATCACCCAGCAGAGCAGTTTGCAAGATACGTTCTTTTTGTGTTTTAGACGGAGATTTCCAGCTATTTCTTGAATGCCTGGATTTGGCTGAGAAAATGCGTTTTCCACTTCTTCACAGAAAGGGTTTAGAAACTCCTGCAAACACACATCAGTTTAACTCCGTAAGTTGAATGCATACATTGAACGCCGTTCTGTTATGTAGCTCCGTTTTGGATTTAGAAGCAGATATTTCTCAATATTGCGTTTGCAACCATTCACCCGGGTATAACGAAACACAGCTCCTGGAAGAACCGTGCTTCTCACTCTCTGATTTTGAAGGCGGATTCAACTCCCTTAGCTGAGCGAACACCCAGCAGAGCAGTTTGCAAGATACGTTCTTTTTGTGTTTTAGACGGAGATTTCCAACTATTTCTTGAATGCCTGTATTTGGCTGGAAAAATGCGTTTTCCACTTCTTCACAGAAAGGGTTTAGAAACTCCTGCAAACACACATCAGTTTAACTCCGTAAGTTGAATGCATACATTGAAGACCGTTCTGTTAGGTAGCTCCGTTTTGGTTTTAGAAGCAGATATTTCTCAATACCGCGTTTGTTCAAATGCACCCGGGTATAACGAAACCCAGCTCCTGGAAGAACCGTGCTTCTCACTCTCTGATTGTGAAGGCGGATTCAACTCCCTTAGCTGAGCGAACACCCAGCAGAGCAGTTTGCAAGATACGTTCTTTTTGTGTTTTAGACGGAGATTTCCAGCTATTTCTTGAATGCCTGGATTTGGCTGGGAAAATGCGTTTTCCACTTCTTCACAGAAAGGGTTTAGTAACTCCTGCAAACACACATCAGTTTAACTCCGTAAGTTGAATGCACACATTGAAGACCGTTCTGTTAGGTAGCTCCGTTTTGGTTTTAGAAGCAGATATTTCTCAATACCACGTTTGTTCCAATTCAACCGGGTATAACGAAACCCAGCTCCTGGAAGAACCGTGCTTCTCACTCTCTGATTCTGAAGGCGGATTCAACTCCCTTAGCTGATCGAACACCCAGCAGATCAGTTTGCAAGATACGTTCTTTTTGTGTTTTAGACGGAGATTTCCAGCTATTTCTTGAATGCCTGGATTTGGCTGAGAAAATGCGTTTTCCACTTCTTCACAGAAAGGGTTTAGAAACTCCTGCAAACACACATCAGTTTAACTCCGTAAGTCGAATGCACACATTGAAGACCGTTCTGTTAGGTAGCTCCGTTTTGGTTTTAGAAGCAGATATTTCTCAATATTGCGTTTGCAACCATTCACCCGGGTATAACGAAACCCAGCTCCTGGAAGAACCGTGCTTCTCACTCTCTGATTCTGAAGGCGGATTCAACTCCCTTAGCTGAGCGAACACCCAGCAGAGCAGTTTGCAAGATACGTTCTTTTTGTGTTTTAGACGGAGATTTCCAGCTATTTCTTGAATGCCTGGATTTGGCTGAGAGAATGCGTTTTCCACTTCTTCACAGAAAGGGTTTAGAAACTCCTGCAAACACACATCAGTTTAACTCCGTAAGTTGAATGCATACATTGAACGCCGTTCTGTTATGTAGCTCCGTTTTGGATTTAGAAGCAGATATTTCTCAATATTGCGTTTGCAACCATTCACCCGGGTATAACGAAACACAGCTCCTGGAAGAACCGTGCTTCTCACTCTCTGATTCTGAAGGCGGATTCAACTCCCTTAGCTGAGCGAACACCCAGCAGAGCAGTTTGCAAGATACGTTCTTTTTGTGTTTTAGACGGAGATTTCCAACTATTTCTTGAATGCCTGTATTTGGCTGGAAAAATGCGTTTTCCACTTCTTCACAGAAAGGGTTTAGAAACTCCTGCAAACACACATCAGTTTAACTCCGTAAGTTGAATGCACACATTGAAGACCGTTCTGTTAGGTAGCTCCGTTTTGGTTTTAGAAGCAGATATTTCTCAATACCGCGTTTGTTCAAATGCACCCGGGTATAACGAAACCCAGCTCCTGGAAGAACCGTGCTTCTCACTCTCTGATTGTGAAGGCGGATTTAACTCCCTTAGCTGAGCGAACACCCAGCAGAGCAGTTTGCAAGATACGTTCTTTTTGTGTTTTAGACGGAGATTTCCAGCTATTTCTTGAATGCCTGGATTTGGCTGGGAAAATGCGTTTTCCACTTCTTCACAGAAAGGGTTTAGTAACTCCTGCAAACACACATCAGTTTAACTCCGTAAGTTGAATGCACACATTGAAGACCGTTCTGTTAGGTAGCTCCGTTTTGGTTTTAGAAGCAGATATTTCTCAATACCACGTTTGTTCCAATTCAACCGGGTATAACGAAACCCAGCTCCTGGAAGAACCGTGCTTCTCACTCTCTGATTCTGAAGGCGGATTCAACTCCCTTAGCTGAGCGAACACCCAGCAGAGCAGTTTGCAAGATACGTTCTTTTTGTGTTTTAGACGGAGATTTCCAGCTATTTCTTGAATGCCTGGATTTGGCTGGGAAAATGCGTTTTCCACTTCTTCACAGAAAGGGTTTAGTAACTCCTGCAAACACACATCAGTTTAACTCCGTAAGTTGAATGCACACATTGAAGACCGTTCTGTTAGGTAGCTCCGTTTTGGTTTTAGAAGCAGATATTTCTCAATACCACGTTTGTTCCAATTCAACCGGGTATAACGAAACCCAGCTCCTGGAAGAACCGTGCTTCTCACTCTCTGATTCTGAAGGCGGATTCAACTCCCTTAGCTGAGCGAACACCCAGCAGAGCAGTTTGCAAGATACGTTCTTTTTGTGTTTTAGACGGAGATTTCCAGCTATTTCTTGAATGCCTGGATTTGGCTGGGAAAATGCGTTTTCCACTTCTTCACAGAAAGGGTTTAGTAACTCCTGCAAACACACATCAGTTTAACTCCGTAAGTTGAATGCACACATTGAAGACCGTTCTGTTAGGTAGCTCCGTTTTGGTTTTAGAAGCAGATATTTCTCAATACCACGTTTGTTCCAATTCAACCGGGTATAACGAAACCCAGCTCCTGGAAGAACCGTGCTTCTCACTCTCTGATTCTGAAGGCGGATTCAACTCCCTTAGCTGAGCGAACACCCAGCAGAGCAGTTTGCAAGATACGTTCTTTTTGTGTTTTAGACGGAGATTTCCAGCTATTTCTTGAATGCCTGGATTTGGCTGGGAAAATGCGTTTTCCACTTCTTCACAGAAAGGGTTTAGTAACTCCTGCAAACACACATCAGTTTAACTCCGTAAGTTGAATGCACACATTGAAGACCGTTCTGTTAGGTAGCTCCGTTTTGGTTTTAGAAGCAGATATTTCTCAATACCGCGTTTGTTTCAATGCACCCGGGTATGACGAAACCCAGCTCCTGGAGGAACCGTGCTTCTCACTCTCTGATTCTGAAGGCGGATTCAACTCCCTTAGCTGAGCGAACACCCAGCAGAGCAGTTTGCAAGATACGTTCTTTTTGTGTTTTAGACGGAGATTTCCAGCTATTTCTTGAATGCCTGGATTTGGCTGGGAACATGCGTTTTCCACTTCTTCACAGAAAGGGTTTAGAAACTCCTGCAAACACACATCAGTTTAACTCCGTAAGTTGAATGCACACATTGAAGACCGTTCTGTTAGGTAGCTCCGTTTTGGTTTTAGAAGCAGATATTTCTCAATACCGCGTTTGTTCCAATTCACCCGGGTATTACGAAACCCAGCTCCTGGAAGAACCGTGCTTCTCACTCTCTGATTCTGAAGGCGAATTCAACTCCCTTAGCTGAGCGAACACCCAGCAGAGCAGTTTGCAAGTTACGTTCTTTTTGTGTTTTAGACGAAGATTTCCAGCTATTTCTTGAATGCCTGGATTTGGCTGGGAAAATGCGTTTTCCACTTCTTCACAGAAAGGGTTTGGAAACTCCTGCAAACACACATCAGTTTAACTCTATAAGTTGAATGCACACATTGAAGACCGTTCTGTTAGGTAGCTCCGTTTTGGTTTTAGAAGCAGATATTGCTCAATACCACGTTTGTTCCAATTCACCCGGGTATAAAGAAACCCAGCTCCTGGAAGAACCGTGCTTCTCACTCTCTGATTCTGAAGGCGGATTCAACTCCCTTAGGTGAGCGAACACCCAGCAGAGCAGTTTGCAAGATACGTTCTTTTTGTGTTTTAGACGGAGATTTCCAGCTATTTCTTGAATGCCTGGATTTGGCTGGGAAAATGCGTTTTCCACTTCTTCACAGAAAGGGTTTAGAAACTCCTGCAAACACACATCAGTTTAACTCCGTAAGTTGAATGCACATATTGAAGACCGTTCTGTTAGGTAGCTCCGTATTGGTTTTAGAAGCAGATATTTCTCAATACCGCGTTTGTTCCAATTCACCCAGGTATAACGAAACCCAGCTCCTGGAAGAACCGTGCTTCTCACTCTCTGATTCTGAAGGCGGATTCAACTCCCTTAGCTGAGCGATCACCCAGCAGAGCAGTTTGCAAGATACGTTCTTTTTGTGTTTTAGACGGAGATTTCCAGCTATTTCTTGAATGCCAGGATTTGGCTGGGAAAATGCGTTTTCCACTTCTTCACAGAAAGGGGTTAGAAACTCCTGCAAACACACATCAGTTTAACTCCGTAAGTTGAATGCACACATTGAAGGCCGTTCTGTTAGGTATATCCGTTTTGGTTTTAGAAGCAGATATTTCTCAATACCGCGTTTGTTCCAATGCACCCGGGTATAACGTAACCCAGCTCCTGGAAGAACCGTGCTTCTCACTCTCTGATTCTGAAGGCGGATTCAACTCTTTTAGCTGAGCGAACACCCAGGAGAGCAGTTTGCAAGATACGTTCTTTTTGTGTTTTAGACGGAGATTTCCAGCTATTTCTTGAATGCCTGGATTTGGCTGGGAAAATGCGTTTTCCACTTTTTCACAGAAGGGGTTTAGAAACTCCTGCAAACACACATCAGTTTAACTCCGTAAGTTGAATGAACACATTGAAGACCGTTCTGTTAGGTAGCTCCGTTTTGGTTTTAGAAGCAGATATTTCTCAATACCGCGTTTGTTCCAATTCACCCGGGTATAACGAAACCAAGCTCCTGGAAGAACCGTGCTTCTCACTCTCTGATTCTGAAGGCGGATTCAACTCCCTTAGCTGAGCGAACACCCAGCAGAACAGTTTGCAAGATACGTTCTTTTTGTGTTTTAGACGGAGATTTCCAGCTATTTCTTGAATGCCTGGATTTGGCTGGGAAAATGCGTTTCCCACTTCTTCACAGAAAGGGTTTAGAAACTCCTGCAAACACACATCAGTTTAACTCCGTAAGTTGAATGCACACATTGAAGACCGTTCTGTTAGGTAGCTCCGTTTTGGTTTTAGAAGCAGATATTTCTCAATACCGCGTTTGTTCCAATTCACCCGGGTATTACGAAACCCAGCTCCTGGAAGAACCGTGCTTCTCACTCTCTTATTCTGAAGGCGGATTCAACTCCCTTAGCTGAGCGAACACCCAGGAGAGCAGGTTGCAAGATACGTTCTTTTTGTGTTTTAGACGGAGATTTCCAGCTATTTCTTGAATGCCTGGATTTGGCTGGGAAAATGCGTTTTCCACTTCTTCACAGAAAGAATTTAGAAACCCCTGCAAACACACATCAGTTTACCTCCGTAAGTTGAATGCACACATTGAAGACCGTTCTGTTAGGTAGCTCCGTTTTGGTTTTAGTAGCAGATATTTCTCAATATCGCGTTTGTTCGAATTCACCCGGGTATAACGAAACCAAGCTCCTGGAAGAACCGTGCTTCTCACTCTCTGATTCTGAAGGCGGATTCAACTCCCTTAGCTGAGCGAACACCCAGTAGATCAGTTTGCAAGATACGTTCTTTTTGTGTTTTAGACGGAGATTTCCAGCTATTTCTAGAATGCCTGGATTTGGCTGGGAAAATGCGTTTTCCACTTCTTCACAGAAAGGGTTTAGAAACCCCTGCAAACACACATCAGTTTAACTCCGTAAGTTGAATGCACGCATTGAAGACCGTTTTGTTAGGTAGCTCCGATTTGGTTTTAGAAGCAGATATTTCTCAATACCGCGTTTGTTCCAATTCACCCGGGTATAAGGAAACCCAGCTCCTGGAAGAACCGTGCTTCTCACTCTCTGATTCTGAAGGCGGATTCAACTCCCTTAGCTGAGCGAACACCCAGCAGAGCAGTTTGCAAGATACGTTCTTTTTGTGTTTTAGACGAAGATTTCCAGCTATTTCTTGAATGCCTGGATTTGGCTGGGAAAATGCGTTTTCCACTTCTTCACAGAAAGGGTTTTGAAACTCCTGCAAACACACATCAGTTTAACTCCGTAAGTTGAATGCACACATTGAAGACCGTTCTGTTAGGTAACTCCGTTTTGGTTTTAGAAGCAGATATATCTCAATACCGCGTTTGTTCCAATTCACCCGGGTATAACGAAACCCAGCTCCTGGAAGAACCGTGCTTCTCCCTCTCTGATTCTGAAGGCGGATTCAACTCCCTTAGCTGAGCGAACACCCAGCAGAGCAGTTTGCAAGATACGTTCTTTTTGTGTTTCAGACGGAGATTTCCAGCTATTTCTTCAATGCCTGGATTTGGCTGGGAAAATGCGTTTTCCACTTCTTCACAGAAAGGGTTTAGAAACTCCTGCAAACACACATCAGTTTAACTCCGTAAGTCGAATGCACACATTGAAGACCGTTCTGTTAGGTAGCTCCGTTTTGGTTTTAGAAGCAGATATTTCTCAATATTAGGTTTGTACCCATTCACCCGGGTATAACGAAACACAGCTCCTGGAAGAACCGTGCTTCTCACTCTCTGATTCTGAAGGCGGATTCAACTCCCTTAGCTGAGCGAACACCCAGCAGAGCAGTTTGCAAGTTACGTTCTTTTTGTGTTTTAGACGAAGATTTCCAGCTATTTCTTGAATGCCTGGATTTGGCTGGGAAAATGCGTTTTCCACTTCTTCACAGAAAGGGTTTAGAAACTCCTGCAAACACACATCAGTTTAACTCCGTAAGTTGAATGCACACATTGAAGACCGTTCTGTTAGGTAGCTCCGTTTTGGTTTTAGAAGCAGATATTTCTCAATACCGCGTTTGTTCCAATTCACCCGGGTATTACGAAACCCAGCTCCTGGAAGAACCGTGCTTCTCACTCTCTGATTCTGAAGGCGAATTCAACTCCCTTAGCTGAGCGAACACCCAGCAGAGCAGTTTGCAAGTTACGTTCTTTTTGTGTTTTAGACGAAGATTTCCAGCTATTTCTTGAATGCCTGGATTTGGCTGGGAAAATGCGTTTTCCACTTCTTCACAGAAAGGGTTTGGAAACTCCTGCAAACACACATCAGTTTAACTCTATAAGTTGAATGCACACATTGAAGACCGTTCTGTTAGGTAGCTCCGTTTTGGTTTTAGAAGCAGATATTGCTCAATACCACGTTTGTTCCAATTCACCCGGGTATAAAGAAACCCAGCTCCTGGAAGAACCGTGCTTCTCACTCTCTGATTCTGAAGGCGGATTCAACTCCCTTAGGTGAGCGAACACCCAGCAGAGCAGTTTGCAAGATACGTTCTTTTTGTGTTTTAGACGGAGATTTCCAGCTATTTCTTGAATGCCTGGATTTGGCTGGGAAAATGCGTTTTCCACTTCTTCACAGAAAGGGTTTAGAAACTCCTGCAAACACACATCAGTTTAACTCCGTAAGTTGAATGCACACATTGAAGACCGTTCTGTTAGGTAGCTCCGTATTGGTTTTAGAAGCAGATATTTCTCAATACCGCGTTTGTTCCAATTCACCCAGGTATAACGAAACCCAGCTCCTGGAAGAACCGTGCTTCTCACTCTCTGATTCTGAAGGCGGATTCAACTCCCTTAGCTGAGCGATCACCCAGCAGAGCAGTTTGCAAGATACGTTCTTTTTGTGTTTTAGACGGAGATTTCCAGCTATTTCTTGAATGCCAGGATTTGGCTGGGAAAATGCGTTTTCCACTTCTTCACAGAAAGGGGTTAGAAACTCCTGCAAACACACATCAGTTTAACTCCGTAAGTTGAATGCACACATTGAAGGCCGTTCTGTTAGGTATATCCGTTTTGGTTTTAGAAGCAGATATTTCTCAATACCGCGTTTGTTCCAATGCACCCGGGTATAACGTAACCCAGCTCCTGGAAGAACCGTGCTTCTCACTCTCTGATTCTGAAGGCGGATTCAACTCTTTTAGCTGAGCGAACACCCAGGAGAGCAGTTTGCAAGATACGTTCTTTTTGTGTTTTAGACGGAGATTTCCAGCTATTTCTTGAATGCCTGGATTTGGCTGGGAAAATGCGTTTTCCACTTTTTCACAGAAGGGGTTTAGAAACTCCTGCAAACACACATCAGTTTAACTCCGTAAGTTGAATGAACACATTGAAGACCGTTCTGTTAGGTAGCTCCGTTTTGGTTTTAGAAGCAGATATTTCTCAATACCGCGTTTGTTCCAATTCACCCGGGTATAACGAAACCAAGCTCCTGGAAGAACCGTGCTTCTCACTCTCTGATTCTGAAGGCGGATTCAACTCCCTTAGCTGAGCGAACACCCAGCAGAACAGTTTGCAAGATACGTTCTTTTTGTGTTTTAGACGGAGATTTCCAGCTATTTCTTGAATGCCTGGATTTGGCTGGGAAAATGCGTTTTCCACTTCTTCACAGAAAGGGTTTAGAATCTCCTGCAAACACACATCAGTTTAACTCCGTAAGTTGAATGCACACATTGAAGACCGTTCTGTTAGGTAGCTCCGTTTTGGTTTTAGAAGCAGATATTTCTCAATACCGGGTTTGTTCCAATGCACAAGGGTATAACGAAACCCAGCTCCTGGAAGAACCGTGCTTCTCACTCTCTGATTCTGAAGGCGGATTCAACTCCCTTAGCTGAGCGAACACCCAGCAGAGCAGTTTGCAAGATACGTTCTTTTTGTGTTTTAGACGGAGATTTCCAGCTATTTCTTGAATGCCTGGATTTGGCTGGGAAAATGCGTTTTCCACTTCTTCACAGAAAGGGTTTAGAATCTCCTGCAAACACACATCAGTTTAACTCCGTAAGTTGAATGCACACATTGAAGACCGTTCTGTTAGGTAGCTCCGTTTTGGTTTTAGAAGCAGATATTTCTCAATACCGCGTTTGTTCCAATTCACCCGGGTATAACGAAACAAAGCTCCTGAAAGAACCGTGCTTCTCACTCTCTGATTCTGAAGGCGGATTCAACTCCCTTAGCTGAGCGAACAGTTTGCAAGATACGTTCTTTTTGTGTTTTAGACGGAGATTTCCTGCTATTTCTTGAATGCCTGCATTTGGCTGGGAAAATGCGTTTTCCACTTCTTCACAGAAAAAGTTTAGAAACTCCTGCAAACACACATCAGTTTAACTACGTAAGTTGAATGCACACATTGAAGACCGTTCTGTTAGGTAGCTCCGTTTTGGTTTTAGAAGCAGATATTTCTCAATACCGCGTTTGTTCCAATGCACCCGGGTATAACGAAACCCAGCTCCTGGAAGAACAGTGCTTCTCACTCTCTGATTCTGAAGGCGGATTCAACTCCCTTAGCTGAGCGAACACCCAGCAGAGCAGTTTGTAAGATACGTTCTATTTGTGTTTTAGACGGAGATTTCCAGCTATTTCTTGAATGCCTGGATTTGGCTGGGAAAATGCGTTTTCCACTTCTTCACAGAAAGGGTTTAGAAACTCCTGCAAACACACATCAGTTTAACTCCGTAAGTTGAATGCACACATTGAAGACCGTTCTGTTACGTAGCTCCGTTTTGGTTTTAGAAGCAGATATTTCTCAATACCGCGTTTGTTCCAATTCACCCGGGTATTACGAAACCCAGCTCCTGGAAGAACCGTGCTTCTCACTCTCTGATTCTGAAGGCGGATTCAACTCCCTTAGCTGAGCGAACACCCAGCAGAGCAGTTTGCAAGATACGTTCTTTTTGTGTTTTAGACGGAGATTTCCAACTATTTCTTCAATGCCTGGATTTGGCTGGGAAAATGCGTTTTTCACTTCTTCACAGAAAGGGGTTAGAAACTCCTCCAAACACAAATCAGTTTAACTCCGTAAGTTGAATGCACACATTGAAGGCCGGTCTGTTAGGTAGCTCCGTTTTGGTTTTAGAAGCAGATATTTCTCAATACCGCGTTTGTTCCAATGCACCCGGGTATAACGTAACCCAGCTCCTGGAAGAACCGTGCTTCTCACTCTCTGATTCTGAAGGCGGATTCAACTGTTTTAGCTGAGCGAACATTCAGGAGAGCAGTTTGCAAGATACGTTCTTTTTGTGTTTTAGACGGAGATTTCCAGCTATTTCTTGAATGCCTGGATTTGGCTGGGAAAATGCGTTTTCCACTTCTTCACAGAAAGGGTTTAGAAACTCCTGCAAACACACATCAGTTTACCTCCGTAAGTTGAATGAACACATTGAAGACCGTTCTGTTAGGTAGCTCCGTTTTGGTTTTAGAAGCAGATATTTCTCAATACCGCGTTTGTTCCAATTCACCCGGGTATAACGAAACCCAGCTCCTGGAAGAACCGTGCTTCTCACTCTCTGATTCTGAAGGCGGATTCAACTCCCTTAGCTGAGCGAACACCCAGCAGAGCAGTTTGCAAGATACGTTCTTTTTGTGTTTTAGACGGAGATTTCCAGCTATTTCTTGAATGCCTGGATTTGGCTGAGAAAATGCGTTTTCCACTTCTTCACAGAAAGGGTTTAGAAACTCCTGCAAACACACATCAGTTTAACTCCGTAAGTGGAATGCACACATTGAACGCCGTTCTGTTATGTAGCTCCGTTTTGGTTTTAGAAGCAGATATTTCTCAATATTGCGTTTGCAACCATTCACCCGGGTATAACGAAACACAGCTCCTGGAAGAACCGTGCTTCTCACTCTCTGATTCTGAAGGCGGATTCAACTCCCTTAGCTGAGCGAACACCCAGCAGAGCAGTTTGCAAGATACGTTCTTTTTGTGTTTAAGACGGAGATTTCCAACTATTTCTTGAATGCCTGTATTTGGCTGGAAAAATGCGTTTTCCACTTCTTCACAGAAAGGGTTTAGAAACTCCTGCAAACACACATCAGTTTAACTCCGTAAGTTGAATGCACACATTGAAGACCGTTCTGTTAGGTAGCTCCGTTTTGGTTTTAGAAGCAGATATTTCTCAATACCGCGTTTGTTCAAATGCACCCGGGTATAACGAAACCCAGCTCCTGGAAGAACCGTGCTTCTCACTCTCTGATTGTGAAGGCGGATTCAACTCCCTTAGCTGAGCGATCACCCAGCAGAGCAGTTTGCAAGATACGTTCTTTTTGTGTTTTAGACGGAGATTTCCAGCTATTTCTTGAATGCCTGGATTTGGCTGGGAAAATGCGTTTTCCACTTCTTCACAGAAAGGGTTTAGAAACTCCTGCAAACACACATCAGTTTAACTCCGTAAGTTGAATGCACACATTGAAGACCGTTCTGTTAGGTAGCTCAGTTTTGGTTTTAGAAGCAGATATTTCTCAATACCGCGTTTGTTCCAATGCACCCGGGTATGACGAAACCCAGCTCCTGGAGGAACCGTGCTTCTCACTCTCTGATTCTGAAGGCGGATTCAACTCCCTTAGCTGAGCGAACACCCAGCAGAGCAGTTTGCACGATACGTTCTTTTTGTGTTTTAGACGGAGATTTCCAGCTATTTCTTGAATGCCTGGATTTGGCTGGGAACATGCGTTTTCCACTTCTTCACAGAAAGGGTTTAGAAACTCCTGCAAACACACATCAGTTTAACTCCGTAAGTTGAATGCACACATTGAAGACCGTTCTGTTAGGTAGCTCCGTTTTGGTTTTAGAAGCAGATATTTCTCAATACCGCGTTTGTTCCAATTCACCCGGGTATAACGAAACCAAGCTCCTGGAAGAACCGTGCTTCTCACTCTCTGATTCTGAAGGCGGATTCAACTCCCTTAGCTGAGCGAACACCCAGCAGAACAGTTTGCAAGATACGTTCTTTTTGTGTTTTAGACGGAGATTTCCAGCTATTTCTTGAATGCCTGGATTTGGCTGGGAAAATGCGTTTTCCACTTCTTCACAGAAAGGGTTTAGAATCTCCTGCAAACACACATCAGTTTAACTCCGTAAGTTGAATGCACACATTGAAGACCGTTCTGTTAGGTAGCTCCGTTTTGGTTTTAGAAGCAGATATTTCTCAATACCGCGTTTGTTCAAATGCACCCGGGTATAACGAAACCCAGCTCCTGGAAGAACTGTGCTTCTCACTCTCTGATTGTGAAGGCGGATTCAACTCCCTTAGCTGAGCGAACACCCAGCAGAGCAGTTTGCAAGATACGTTCTTTTTGTGTTTTAGACGGAGATTTCCAGCTATTTCTAGAATGCCTGGATTTGGCTGGGAAAATGCGTTTTCCACTTCTTCACAGAAAGGGTTTAGAAACTCCTGCAAACACACATCAGTTTAACTCCGTAAGTTGAATGCATACATTGAACGCCGTTCTGTTATGTAGCTCCGTTTTGGTTTTAGAAGCAGATATTTCTCAATATTGCGTTTGCAACCATTCACCCGGGTATAACGAAACACAGCTCCTGGAAGAACCGTGCTTCTCACTCTCTGATTCTGAAGGCGGATTCAACTCCCTTAGGTGAGCGAACACTCAGCAGAGCAGTTTGCAAGATACGTTCTTTTTGTGTTTTAGACGGAGATTTCCTGCTATTTATTGAAGCCTGCATTTGGCTGGGAAAATGCGGTTTCCACTTCTTCACAGAAAGGGTTTAGAAACTCCTGCAAACACACATCAGTTTAACTCCGTAAGTTGAATGCACACATTGAAGACCGTTCTGTTAGGTAGCTCCGTTTTGGTTTTAGAAGCAGATATTTCTCAATACAGCGTTTGTTCCAATGCACCCGGGTATAACGAAATTCAGCTCCTGGAAGAAACGTGCTTCTCACTCTCTGACTCTGAAGGCGGATTCAACTCCCTTAGCTGAGCGAACACCCAGCAGAGCAGTTTGCAAGATACGTTCTTTTTATGTTTTAGACGGAGATTTCCAGCTATTTCTTGAATGCCTGGATTTGGCTGGGAAAATGCGTTTTCCACTTCTTCACAGAAAGGGTTTAGAAACTCCTGCAAACACACATCAGTTTACCTCCGTAAGTTGAATGCACACATTGAAGACCGTTCTGTTAGGTAGCTCCGTTTTGGTTTTAGAAGCAGATATTTCTCAATACCGCGTTTGTTCCAATGCACCCGGGTATGACGAAACCCAGCTCCTGGAGGAACCGTGCTTCTCACTCTCTGATTCTGAAGGCGGATTCAACTCCCTTAGCTGAGCGAACACCCAGCAGAGCAGTTTGCAAGATACGTTCTTTTTGTGTTTTAGACGGAGATTTCCAGCTATTTCTTGAATGCCTGGATTTGGCTGGGAAAATGCGTTTTCCACTTCTTCACAGAAAGGGTTTAGAAACTCCTGCAAACACACATCAGTTTAACTCCGTAAGTTGAATGCACACATTGAAGACCGTTCTGTTAGGTAGCTCCGTTTTGGTTTTAGAAGCAGATATTTCTCAATACCGCGTTTGTTCCAATTCACCCGGGTATAACGAAACCAAGCTCCTGGAAGAACCGTGCTTCTCACTCTCTGATTCTGAAGGCGGATTCAACTCCCTTAGCTGAGCGAACACCCAGCAGAACAGTTTGCAAGATACGTTCTTTTTGTGTTTTAGACGGAGATTTCCAGCTATTTCTTGAATGCCTGGATTTGGCTGGGAAAATGCGTTTTCCACTTCTTCACAGAAAGGGTTTAGAATCTCCTGCAAACACACATCAGTTTAACTCCGTAAGTTGAATGCACACATTGAAAACCGTTCTGTTAGGTAGCTCCGTTTTGGTTTTAGAAGCAGATATTTCTCAATACCGCGTTTGTTCCAATTCACCCGGGTATAACGAAACCCAGCTCCTGGAAGAACCGTGCTTCTCACTCTCTGATTCTGAAGGCGGATTCAACTCCCTTAGCTGAGCGAACACCCAGCAGAGCAGTTTGCAAGATACGTTCTTTTTGTGTTTTAGACGGAGATTTCCAGCTATTTCTTGAATGCCTGGATTTGGCTGAGAAAATGCGTTTTCCACTTCTTCACAGAAAGGGTTTAGAAACGCCTGCAAACACACATCAGTTTAACTCCGTAAGTTGAATGCATACATTGAACGCCGTTCTGTTATGTAGCTCCGTTTTGCATTTAGAAGCAGATATTTCTCAATATTGCGTTTGCAACCATTCACCCGGGTATAACGAAACACAGCTCCTGGAAGAACCGTGCTTCTCACTCTCTGATTCTGAAGGCGAATTCAACTCCCTTAGCTGAGCGAACACCCAGCAGAGCAGTTTGCAAGATACGTTCTTTTTGTGTTTTAGACGGAGATTTCCAACTATTTCTTGAATGCCTGTATTTGGCTGGAAAAATGCGTTTTCCACTTCTTCACAGAAAGGGTTTAGAAACTCCTGCAAACACACATCAGTTTAACTCCGTAAGTTGAATGCACACATTGAAGACCGTTCTGTTAGGTAGCTCCGTTTTGGTTTTAGAAGCAGATATTTCTCAATACCGCGTTTGTTCAAATGCACCCGGGTATAACGAAACCCAGCTCCTGGAAGAACCGTGCTTCTCACTCTCTGATTGTGAAGGCGGATTCAACTCCCTTAGCTGAGCGAACACCCAGCAGAGCAGTTTGCAAGATACGTTCTTTTTGTGTTTTAGACGGAGATTTCCAGCTATTTCTTGAATGCCTGGATTTGGCTGGGAAAATGCGTTTTCCACTTCTTCACAGAAAGGGTTTAGTAACTCCTGCAAACACACATCAGTTTAACTCCGTAAGTTGAATGCACACATTGAAGACCGTTCTGTTAGGTAGCTCCGTTTTGGTTTTAGAAGCAGATATTTCTCAATACCACGTTTGTTCCAATTCAACCGGGTATAACGAAACCCAGCTCCTGGAAGAACCGTGCTTCTCACTCTCTGATTCTGAAGGCGGATTCAACTCCCTTAGCTGAGCGAACACCCAGCAGAGCAGTTTGCAAGATACGTTCTTTTTGTGTTTTAGACGGAGATTTCCAGCTATTTCTTGAATGCCTGGATTTGGCTGGGAAAATGCGTTTTCCACTTCTTCACAGAAAGTGTTTAGAAACTCCTGCAAACACACATCAGTTTAACTCCGTAAGTTGAATGCACACATTGAAGACCGTTCTGTTAGGTAGCTCCGTTTTGGTTTTAGAAGCAGATATTTCTCAATACGGCGTTTGTTCCAATTCACCCGGGTATAACGAAACCAAGCTCCTGAAAGAACCGTGCTTCTCACTCTCTGATTCTGAAGGCGGATTCAACTCCCTTAGCTGATCGAACACCCAGCAGAGCAGTTTGCAAGATACGTTCTTTTTGTGTTTTAGACGGAGATTTCCAGCTATTTCTTGAATGCCTGGATTTGGCTGAGAAAATGCGTTTTCCACTTCTTCACAGAAAGGGTTTAGAAACTCCTGCAAACACACATCAGTTTAACTCCGTAAGTCGAATGCACACATTGAAGACCGTTCTGTTAGGTAGCTCCGTTTTGGTTTTAGAAGCAGATATTTCTCAATATTGCGTTTGCAACCATTCACCCGGGTATAACGAAACACAGCTCCTGGAAGAACCGTGCTTCTCACTCTCTGATTCTGAAGGCGGATTCAACTCCCTTAGGTGAGCGAACACTCAGCAGAGCAGTTTGCAAGATACGTTCTTTTTGTGTTTTAGACGGAGATTTCCTGCTATTTATTGAAGCCTGCATTTGGCTGGGAAAATGCGTTTTCCACTTCTTCACAGAAAGGGTTTAGAAACTCCTGCAAACAAACATCAGTTTGACTCTGTAAGTTGAATGCATACGTTGAAGACCGTTCTGTTAGGTAGCTCCGTTTTGGTGTTAGAAGCAGATATTTCTCAATATTGCGTTTGCACCAATTCACCCGTGTATAACGAAACACAGCTCCTGGATGAACCGTGCTTCTCACTCTCTGATTCTGAAGGCGGATTCAACTCCCTTGGCTGAGCGAACACCCAGCAGAGCAGTTTTCAAGATACGTTCTTTTTGTATTTTAGATGGAGATTTCCAGCTATTTCTTGAATGCCTGCATTTGGCTGGGAAAATGCGTTTTCCACTTCTTCACAGAAAGGGTTTAGAAACTCCTGCAAACACACATCAGTTTAACTCCGTAAGTTGAATGCATACATTGAACGCCGTTCTGTTATGTAGCTCCGTTTTGGTTTTAGAAGCAGATATTTCTCAATATTGCGTTTGCAACCATTCACCCGGGTATAACGAAACACAGCTCCTGGAAGAACCGTGCTTCTCACTCTTTGATTCTGAAGGCGGATTCAACTCCCTTAGGTGAGCGAACACTCAGCAGAGCAGTTTGCAAGATACGTTCTTTTTGTGTTTTAGACGGAGATTTCCTGCTATTTATTGAAGCCTGCATTTGGCTGGGAAAATGCGGTTTCCACTTCTTCACAGAAAGGGTTTAGAAACTCCTGCAAACACACATCAGTTTAACTCCGTAAGTTGAATGCACACATTGAAGACCGTTCTGTTAGGTAGCTCCGTTTTTGTTTTAGAAGCAGATATTTCTCAATACAGCGTTTGTTCCAATGCACCCGGGTATAACGAAATTCAGCTCCTGGAAGAAACGTGCTTCTCACTCTCTGACTCTGAAGGCGGATTCAACTCCCTTAGCTAAGCGAACACCCAGCAGAGCAGTTTGCAAGATACGTTCTTTTTATGTTTTAGACGGAGATTTCCAGCTATTTCTTGAATGCCTGGATTTGGCTGGGAAAATGCGTTTTCCACTTCTTCACAGAAAGGGTTTAGAAACTCCTGCAAACACACATCAGTTTAACTCCGTAAGTTGAATGCATACATTGAACGCCGTTCTGTTATGTAGCTCCGTTTTGGTTTTAGAAGCAGATATTTCTCAATATTGCGTTTGCAACCATTCACCCGGGTATAACGAAACACAGCTCCTGGAAGAGACGTGCTTCTCACTCTCTGATTCTGAAGGCGGATTCAACTCCCTTAGCTGAGCGAACACCCAGCAGAGCAGTTTGCAAGATACGTTCTTTTTGTGTTTTAGACGGAGATTTCCAGCTATTTCTTGAAGGCCTGGATTTGGCTGGGAACATGCGTTTTCCACTTCTTCACAGAAAGGGTTTAGAAACTCCTGCAAACACACATCAGTTTAACTCCGTAAGTTGAATGCACACATTGAAGACCGTTCTGTTAGGTAGCTCCGTTTTGGTTTTAGAAGCAGATATTTCTCAATACCGCGTTTGTTCCAATTCACCCGGGTATAACGAAACCAAGCTCCTGGAAGAACCGTGCTTCTCACTCTCTGATTCTGAAGGCGGATTCAACTCCCTTAGCTGAGCGAACACCCAGCAGAACAGTTTGCAAGATACGTTCTTTTTGTGTTTTAGACGGAGATTTCCAGCTATTTCTTGAATGCCTGGATTTGGCTGGGAAAATGCGTTTTCCACTTCTTCACAGAAAGGGTTTAGAATCTCCTGCAAACACACATCAGTTTAACTCCGTAAGTTGAATGCACACATTGAAAACCGTTCTGTTAGGTAGCTCCGTTTTGGTTTTAGAAGCAGATATTTCTCAATACCGCGTTTGTTCCAATTCACCCGGGTATAACGAAACCCAGCTCCTGGAAGAACCGTGCTTCTCACTCTCTGATTCTGAAGGCGGATTCAACTCCCTTAGCTGAGCGAACACCCAGCAGAGCAGTTTGCAAGATACGTTCTTTTTGTGTTTTAGACGGAGATTTCCAGCTATTTCTTGAATGCCTGGATTTGGCTGAGAAAATGCGTTTTCCACTTCTTCACAGAAAGGGTTTAGAAACTCCTGCAAACACACATCAGTTTAACTCCGTAAGTTGAATGCATACATTGAACGCCGTTCTGTTATGTAGCTCCGTTTTGCATTTAGAAGCAGATATTTCTCAATATTGCGTTTGCAACCATTCACCCGGGTATAACGAAACACAGCTCCTGGAAGAACCGTGCTTCTCACTCTCTGATTCTGAAGGCGGATTCAACTCCCTTAGCTGAGCGAACACCCAGCAGAGCAGTTTGCAAGATACGTTCTTTTTGTGTTTTAGACGGAGATTTCCAACTATTTCTTGAATGCCTGTATTTGGCTGGAAAAATGCGTTTTCCACTTCTTCACAGAAAGGGTTTAGAAACTCCTGCAAACACACATCAGTTTAACTCCGTAAGTTGAATGCACACATTGAAGACCGTTCTGTTAGGTAGCTCCGTTTTGGTTTTAGAAGCAGATATTTCTCAATACCGCGTTTGTTCAAATGCACCCGGGTATAACGAAACCCAGCTCCTGGAAGAACCGTGCTTCTCACTCTCTGATTGTGAAGGCGGATTCAACTCCCTTAGCTGAGCGAACACCCAGCAGAGCAGTTTGCAAGATACGTTCTTTTTGTGTTTTAGACGGAGATTTCCAGCTATTTCTTGAATGCCTGGATTTGGCTGGGAAAATGCGTTTTCCACTTCTTCACAGAAAGGGTTTAGTAACTCCTGCAAACACACATCAGTTTAACTCCGTAAGTTGAATGCACACATTGAAGACCGTTCTGTTAGGTAGCTCCGTTTTGGTTTTAGAAGCAGATATTTCTCAATACCACGTTTGTTCCAATTCAACCGGGTATAACGAAACCCAGCTCCTGGAAGAACCGTGCTTCTCACTCTCTGATTCTGAAGGCGGATTCAACTCCCTTAGCTGAGCGAACACCCAGCAGAGCAGTTTGCAAGATACGTTCTTTTTGTGTTTTAGACGGAGATTTCCAGCTATTTCTTGAATGCCTGGATTTGGCTGGGAAAATGCGTTTTCCACTTCTTCACAGAAAGTGTTTAGAAACTCCTGCAAACACACATCAGTTTAACTCCGTAAGTTGAATGCACACATTGAAGACCGTTCTGTTAGGTAGCTCCGTTTTGGTTTTAGAAGCAGATATTTCTCAATACGGCGTTTGTTCCAATTCACCCGGGTATAACGAAACCAAGCTCCTGAAAGAACCGTGCTTCTCACTCTCTGATTCTGAAGGCGGATTCAACTCCCTTAGCTGATCGAACACCCAGCAGAGCAGTTTGCAAGATACGTTCTTTTTGTGTTTTAGACGGAGATTTCCAGCTATTTCTTGAATGCCTGGATTTGGCTGAGAAAATGCGTTTTCCACTTCTTCACAGAAAGGGTTTAGAAACTCCTGCAAACACACATCAGTTTAACTCCGTAAGTCGAATGCACACATTGAAGACCGTTCTGTTAGGTAGCTCCGTTTTGGTTTTAGAAGCAGATATTTCTCAATATTGCGTTTGCAACCATTCACCCGGGTATAACGAAACACAGCTCCTGGAAGAACCGTGCTTCTCACTCTCTGATTCTGAAGGCGGATTCAACTCCCTTAGGTGAGCGAACACTCAGCAGAGCAGTTTGCAAGATACGTTCTTTTTGTGTTTTAGACGGAGATTTCCTGCTATTTATTGAAGCCTGCATTTGGCTGGGAAAATGCGTTTTCCACTTCTTCACAGAAAGGGTTTAGAAACTCCTGCAAACAAACATCAGTTTGACTCTGTAAGTTGAATGCATACGTTGAAGACCGTTCTGTTAGGTAGCTCCGTTTTGGTGTTAGAAGCAGATATTTCTCAATATTGCGTTTGCACCAATTCACCAGTGTATAACGAAACACAGCTCCTGGATGAACCGTGCTTCTCACTCTCTGATTCTGAAGGCGGATTCAACTCCCTTGGCTGAGCGAACACCCAGCAGAGCAGTTTTCAAGATACGTTCTTTTTGTATTTTAGATGGAGATTTCCAGCTATTTCTTGAATGCCTGCATTTGGCTGGGAAAATGCGTTTTCCACTTCTTCACAGAAAGGGTTTAGAAACTCCTGCAAACACACATCAGTTTAACTCCGTAAGTTGAATGCATACATTGAACGCCGTTCTGTTATGTAGCTCCGTTTTGGTTTTAGAAGCAGATATTTCTCAATATTGCGTTTGCAACCATTCACCCGGGTATAACGAAACACAGCTCCTGGAAGAACCGTGCTTCTCACTCTCTGATTCTGAAGGCGGATTCAACTCCCTTAGGTGAGCGAACACTCAGCAGAGCAGTTTGCAAGATACGTTCTTTTTGTGTTTTAGACGGAGATTTCCTGCTATTTATTGAAGCCTGCATTTGGCTGGGAAAATGCGGTTTCCACTTCTTCACAGAAAGGGTTTAGAAACTCCTGCAAACACACATCAGTTTAACTCCGTAAGTTGAATGCACACATTGAAGACCGTTCTGTTAGGTAGCTCCGTTTTTGTTTTAGAAGCAGATATTTCTCAATACAGCGTTTGTTCCAATGCACCCGGGTATAACGAAATTCAGCTCCTGGAAGAAACGTGCTTCTCACTCTCTGACTCTGAAGGCGGATTCAACTCCCTTAGCTAAGCGAACACCCAGCAGAGCAGTTTGCAAGATACGTTCTTTTTATGTTTTAGACGGAGATTTCCAGCTATTTCTTGAATGCCTGGATTTGGCTAGGAAAATGCGTTTTCCACTTCTTCACAGAAAGGGTTTAGAAACTCCTGCAAACACACATCAGTTTAACTCCGTAAGTTGAATGCATACATTGAACGCCGTTCTGTTATGTAGCTCCGTTTTGGTTTTAGAAGCAGATATTTCTCAATATTGCGTTTGCAACCATTCACCCGGGTATAACGAAACACAGCTCCTGGAAGAGACGTGCTTCTCACTCTCTGATTCTGAAGGCGGATTCAACTCCCTTAGCTGAGCGAACACCCAGCAGAGCAGTTTGCAAGATACGTTCTTTTTGTGTTTTAGACGGAGATTTCCAGCTATTTCTTGAAGGCCTGGATTTGGCTGGGAACATGCGTTTTCCACTTCTTCACAGAAAGGGTTTAGAAACTCCTGCAAACACACATCAGTTTAACTCCGTAAGTTGAATGCACACATTGAAGACCGTTCTGTTAGGTAGCTCCGTTTTGGTTTTAGAAGCAGATATTTCTCAATACCGCGTTTGTTCCAATTCACCCGGGTATTACGAAACCCAGCTCCTGGAAGAACCGTGCTTCTCACTCTCTGATTCTGAAGGCGGATTCAACTCCCTTAGCTGAGCGAACACCCAGCAGAGCAGTTTGCAAGTTACGTTCTTTTTGTGTTTTAGACGAAGATTTCCAGCTATTTCTTGAATGCCTGGATTTGGCTGGGAAAATGCGTTTTCCACTTCTTCACAGAAAGGGTTTGGAAACTCCTGCAAACACACATCAGTTTAACTCCATAAGTTGAATGCACACATTGAAGACCGTTCTGTTAGGTAGCTCCGTTTTGGTTTTAGAAGCAGATATTGCTCAATACCACGTTTGTTCCAATTCACCCGGGTATAAAAAACCCAGCTCCTGGAAGAACCGTGCTTCTCACTCTCTGATTCTGAAGGCGGATTCAACTCCCTTAGGTGAGCGAACACCCAGCAGAGCAGTTTGCAAGATACGTTCTTTTTGTGTTTTAGACGGAGATTTCCAGCTATTTCTTGAATGCCTGGATTTGGCTGGGAAAATGCGTTTTCCACTTCTTCACAGAAAGGGTTTAGAAACTCCTGCAAACACACCTCAGTTTAACTCCGTAAGTTGAATGCACACATTGAAGACCGTTCTGTTAGGTAGCTCCGTATTGGTTTTAGAAGCAGATATTTCTCAATACCGCGTTGGTTCCAATTCACCCGCGTATAACGAAACCAAACTCCTGGAAGAACCGTGCTTCTCACTCTCTGATTCTGAAGGCGGATTCAACTCCCTTAGCTGAGCGATCACCCAGCAGAGCAGTTTGCAAGATACGTTCTTTTTGTGTTTTAGACGGAGATTTCCAGCTATTTCTTGAATGCCTGGATTTGGCTGAGAAAATGCGTTTTCCACTTCTTCACAGAAAGGGTTTAGAAACTCCTGCAAACACACATCAGTTTAACTCCGTAAGTTGAATGCATACATTGAACGCCGTTCTGTTATGTAGCTCCGTTTTGGATTTAGAAGCAGATATTTCTCAATATTGCGTTTGCAACCATTCACCCGGGTATAACGAAACACAGCTCCTGGAAGAACCGTGCTTCTCACTCTCTGATTTTGAAGGCGGATTCAACTCCCTTAGCTGAGCGAACACCCAGCAGAGCAGTTTGCAAGATACGTTCTTTTTGTGTTTTAGACGGAGATTTCCAACTATTTCTTGAATGCCTGTATTTGGCTGGAAAAATGCGTTTTCCACTTCTTCACAGAAAGGGTTTAGAAACTCCTGCAAACACACATCAGTTTAACTCCGTAAGTTGAATGCATACATTGAAGACCGTTCTGTTAGGTAGCTCCGTTTTGGTTTTAGAAGCAGATATTTCTCAATACCGCGTTTGTTCAAATGCACCCGGGTATAACGAAACCCAGCTCCTGGAAGAACCGTGCTTCTCACTCTCTGATTGTGAAGGCGGATTCAACTCCCTTAGCTGAGCGAACACCCAGCAGAGCAGTTTGCAAGATACGTTCTTTTTGTGTTTTAGACGGAGATTTCCAGCTATTTCTTGAATGCCTGGATTTGGCTGGGAAAATGCGTTTTCCACTTCTTCACAGAAAGGGTTTAGTAACTCCTGCAAACACACATCAGTTTAACTCCGTAAGTTGAATGCACACATTGAAGACCGTTCTGTTAGGTAGCTCCGTTTTGGTTTTAGAAGCAGATATTTCTCAATACCACGTTTGTTCCAATTCAACCGGGTATAACGAAACCCAGCTCCTGGAAGAACCGTGCTTCTCACTCTCTGATTCTGAAGGCGGATTCAACTCCCTTAGCTGAGCGAACACCCAGCAGAGCAGTTTGCAAGATACGTTCTTTTTGTGTTTTAGACGGAGATTTCCAGCTATTTCTTGAATGCCTGGATTTGGCTGGGAAAATGCGTTTTCCACTTCTTCACAGAAAGTGTTTAGAAACTCCTGCAAACACACATCAGTTTAACTCCGTAAGTTGAATGCACACATTGAAGACCGTTCTGTTAGGTAGCTCCGTTTTGGTTTTAGAAGCAGATATTTCTCAATACGGCGTTTGTTCCAATTCACCCGGGTATAACGAAACCAAGCTCCTGAAAGAACCGTGCTTCTCACTCTCTGATTCTGAAGGCGGATTCAACTCCCTTAGCTGATCGAACACCCAGCAGATCAGTTTGCAAGATACGTTCTTTTTGTGTTTTAGACGGAGATTTCCAGCTATTTCTTGAATGCCTGGATTTGGCTGAGAAAATGCGTTTTCCACTTCTTCACAGAAAGGGTTTAGAAACTCCTGCAAACACACATCAGTTTAACTCCGTAAGTCGAATGCACACATTGAAGACCGTTCTGTTAGGTAGCTCCGTTTTGGTTTTAGAAGCAGATATTTCTCAATATTGCGTTTGCAACCATTCACCCGGGTATAACGAAACACAGCTCCTGGAAGAACCGTGCTTCTCACTCTCTGATTCTGAAGGCGGATTCAACTCCCTTAGGTGAGCGAACACTCAGCAGAGCAGTTTGCAAGATACGTTCTTTTTGTGTTTTAGACGGAGATTTCCTGCTATTTATTGAAGTCTGCATTTGGCTGGGAAAATGCGTTTTCCACTTCTTCACAGAAAGGGTTTAGAAACTCCTGCAAACAAACATCAGTTTGACTCTGTAAGTTGAATGCATACGTTGAAGACCGTTCTGTTAGGTAGCTCCGTTTTGGTGTTAGAAGCAGATATTTCTCAATATTGCGTTTGCACCAATTCACCCGTGTATAACGAAACACAGCTCCTGGATGAACCGTGCTTCTCACTCTCTGATTCTGAAGGCGGATTCAACTCCCTTGGCTGAGCGAACACCCAGCAGAGCAGTTTACAAGATACGTTCTTTTTGTATTTTAGATGGAGATTTCCAGCTATTTCTTGAATGCCTGCATTTGGCTGGGAAAATGCGTTTTCCACTTCTTCACAGAAAGGGTTTAGAAACTCCTGCAAACACACATCAGTTTAACTCCGTAAGTTGAATGCATACATTGAACGCCGTTCTGTTATGTAGCTCCGTTTTGGTTTTAGAAGCAGATATTTTTCAATATTGCGTTTGCAACCATTCACCCGGGTATAACGAAACACAGCTCCTGGAAGAACCGTGCTTCTCACTCTCTGATTCTGAAGGCGGATTCAACTCCCTTAGGTGAGCGAACACTCAGCAGAGCAGTTTGCAAGATACGTTCTTTTTGTGTTTTAGACGGAGATTTCCTGCTATTTATTGAAGCCTGCATTTGGCTGGGAAAATGCGGTTTCCACTTCTTCACAGAAAGGGTTTAGAAACTCCTGCAAACACACATCAGTTTAACTCCGTAAGTTGAATGCACACATTGAAGACCGTTCTGTTAGGTAGCTCCGTTTTGGTTTTAGAAGCAGATATTTCTCAATACAGCGTTTGTTCCAATGCACCCGGGTATAACGAAATTCAGCTCCTGGAAGAAACGTGCTTCTCACTCTCTGACTCTGAAGGTGGATTCAACTCCCTTAGCTAAGCGAACACCCAGCAGAGCAGTTTGCAAGATACGTTCTTTTTATTTTTTAGACGGAGATTTCCAGCTATTTCTTGAATGCCTGGATTTGGCTGGGAAAATGCGTTTTCCACTTCTTCACAGAAAGGGTTTAGAAACTCCTGCAAACACACATCAGTTTACCTCCGTAAGTTGAATGCACACATTGAAGACCGTTCTGTTAGGTAGCTCCGTTTTGGTTTTAGAAGCAGATATTTCTCAATACCGCGTTTGTTCCAATGCACCCGGGTATGACGAAACCCAGCTCCTGGAGGAACCGTGCTTCTCACTCTCTGATTCTGAAGGCGGATTCAACTCCCTTAGCTGAGCGAACACCCAGCAGAGCAGTTTGCAAGATACGTTCTTTTTGTGTTTTAGACGGAGATTTCCAGCTATTTCTTGAATGCCTGGATTTGGCTGGGAACATGCGTTTTCCACTTCTTCACAGAAAGGGTTTAGAAACTCCTGCAAACACACATCAGTTTAACTCCGTAAGTTGAATGCACACATTGAAGACCGTTCTGTTAGGTAGCTCCGTTTTGGTTTTAGAAGCAGATATTTCTCAATACCGCGTTTGTTCCAATTCACCCGGGTATTACGAAACCCAGCTCCTGGAAGAACCGTGCTTCTCACTCTCTGATTCTGAAGGCGAATTCAACTCCCTTAGCTGAGCGAACACCCAGCAGAGCAGTTTGCAAGTTACGTTCTTTTTGTGTTTTAGACGAAGATTTCCAGCTATTTCTTGAATGCCTGGATTTGGCTGGGAAAATGCGTTTTCCACTTCTTCACAGAAAGGGTTTGGAAACTCCTGCAAACACACATCAGTTTAACTCTATAAGTTGAATGCACACATTGAAGACCGTTCTGTTAGGTAGCTCCGTTTTGGTTTTAGAAGCAGATATTGCTCAATACCACGTTTGTTCCAATTCACCCGGGTATAAAGAAACCCAGCTCCTGGAAGAACCGTGCTTCTCACTCTCTGATTCTGAAGGCGGATTCAACTCCCTTAGGTGAGCGAACACCCAGCAGAGCAGTTTGCAAGATACGTTCTTTTTGTGTTTTAGACGGAGATTTCCAGCTATTTCTTGAATGCCTGGATTTGGCTGGGAAAATGCGTTTTCCACTTCTTCACAGAAAGGGTTTAGAAACTCCTGCAAACACACATCAGTTTAACTCCGTAAGTTGAATGCACACATTGAAGACCGTTCTGTTAGGTAGCTCCGTATTGGTTTTAGAAGCAGATATTTCTCAATACCGCGTTTGTTCCAATTCACCCAGGTATAACGAAACCCAGCTCCTGGAAGAACCGTGCTTCTCACTCTCTGATTCTGAAGGCGGATTCAACTCCCTTAGCTGAGCGATCACCCAGCAGAGCAGTTTGCAAGATACGTTCTTTTTGTGTTTTAGACGGAGATTTCCAGCTATTTCTTGAATGCCAGGATTTGGCTGGGAAAATGCGTTTTCCACTTCTTCACAGAAAGGGGTTAGAAACTCCTGCAAACACACATCAGTTTAACTCCGTAAGTTGAATGCACACATTGAAGGCCGTTCTGTTAGGTATATCCGTTTTGGTTTTAGAAGCAGATATTTCTCAATACCGCGTTTGTTCCAATGCACCCGGGTATAACGTAACCCAGCTCCTGGAAGAACCGTGCTTCTCACTCTCTGATTCTGAAGGCGGATTCAACTCTTTTAGCTGAGCGAACACCCAGGAGAGCAGTTTGCAAGATACGTTCTTTTTGTGTTTTAGACGGAGATTTCCAGCTATTTCTTGAATGCCTGGATTTGGCTGGGAAAATGCGTTTTCCACTTTTTCACAGAAGGGGTTTAGAAACTCCTGCAAACACACATCAGTTTAACTCCGTAAGTTGAATGAACACATTGAAGACCGTTCTGTTAGGTAGCTCCGTTTTGGTTTTAGAAGCAGATATTTCTCAATACCGCGTTTGTTCCAATTCACCCGGGTATAACGAAACCAAGCTCCTGGAAGAACCGTGCTTCTCACTCTCTGATTCTGAAGGCGGATTCAACTCCCTTAGCTGAGCGAACACCCAGCAGAACAGTTTGCAAGATACGTTCTTTTTGTGTTTTAGACGGAGATTTCCAGCTATTTCTTGAATGCCTGGATTTGGCTGGGAAAATGCGTTTCCCACTTCTTCACAGAAAGGGTTTAGAAACTCCTGCAAACACACATCAGTTTAACTCCGTAAGTTGAATGCACACATTGAAGACCGTTCGGTTAGGTAGCTCCGTTTTGGTTTTAGAAGCAGATATTTCTCAATACCGGGTTTGTTCCAATGCACCAGGGTATAACGAAACCCAGCTCCTGGAAGAACCGTGCTTCTCACTCTCTGATTCTGAAGGCGGATTCAACTCCCTTAGCTGAGCGAACACCCAGCAGAGCAGTTTGCAAGATACGTTCTTTTTGTGTTTTAGACGGAGATTTCCAGCTATTTCTTGAATGCCTGGATTTGGCTGGGAAAATGCGTTTTGCACTTCTTCACAGAAAGGGTTTAGAAACTCCTGCAAACAAACATCAGTTTGACTCCATAAGTTGAATGCATACATTGAAGACCGTTCTGTTAGGTAGCTCCGTTTTGGTGTTAGAAGCAGATATTTCTCAATATTGCGTTTGCACCAATTCACCCGTGTATAACGAAACACAGCTCCTGGATGAACCGTGCTTCTCACTCTCTGATTCTGAAGGCAAATTCAACTCCCTTGGCTGAGCGAACACCCAGCAGAGCAGTTTACAAGATACGTTCTTTTTGTAATTTAGATGGAGATTTCCTGCTATTTCTTGAATGCCTGCATTTGGCTGGGAAAATGCGTTTTCCACTTCTTCACAGAAAGGGTTTAGAAACTCCTGCAAACACACATCAGTTTAACTCCGTAAGTTGAATGCATACATTGAACGCCGTTCTGTTATGTAGCTCCGTTTTGGTTTTAGAAGCAGATATTTCTCAATACCGCGTTTGTTCCAATGCACCCGGGTATGACGAAACCCAGCTCCTGGAAGAACCGTGCTTCTCACTCTCTGATTCTGAAGGCGGATTCAACTCCCTTAGCTGAGCGAACACCCAGCAGAGCAGTTTGCAAGATACGTTCTTTTTGTGTTTTAGACGGAGATTTCCAGCTATTTCTTGAATGCCTGGATTTGGCTGGGAACATGCGTTTTCCACTTCTTCACAGAAAGGGTTTAGAAACTCCTGCAAACACACATCAGTTTAACTCCGTAAGTTGAATGCACACATTGAAGACCGTTCTGTTAGGTAGCTCCGTTTTGGTTTTAGAAGCAGATATTTCTCAATACCGCGTTTGTTCCAATTCACCCGGGTATTACGAAACCCAGCTCCTGGAAGAACCGTGCTTCTCACTCTCTGATTCTGAAGGCGGATTCAACTCCCTTAGCTGAGCGAACACCCAGCAGAGCAGTTTGTAAGATACGTTCTTTTTGTGTTTTAGACGGAGATTTCCAGCTATTTCTTGAATGCCTGGATTTGGCTGGGAAAATGCGTTTTCCACTTCTTCACAGAAAGGGTTTAGAAACTCCTGCAAACACACATCAGTTTAACTCCGTATGTTGAATGCACACATATAAGACCGTTCTGTTAGGTAGCTCCGTTTTGGTTTTAGAAGCAGATATTTCTCAATATCGCGTTTGTTGCAATTCACCCGGGTATTACGAAACCCAGCTCCTGGAAGAACCGTGCTTCTCACTCTCTGATTCTGAAGGTGGATTCAATTCCCTTAGCTGAGCGAACACCCAGCAGAGCAGTTTGCAAGATACGTTCTTTTTGTGTTTTAGACAAAGATTTCCAAATATTTCTTGAATGCCTGTATTTCGCTGGGAAAATGCGTTTTCCACTTCTTCACAGAAAGGGTTTAGAAACTCCTGCAAACACACATCAGTTTAACTCCGTAAGTTGAATGCACACATTGAAGACTGTTCTGTTAGGTAGCTCCGTTTTGGTTTTAGAAGCAGATATTTCTCAATACCGCGTTTGTTCCAATTCACCCGGGTATAACGAAACCCAGCTCCTGGAAGAACCGTGCTTCTCACTCTCTGATTCTGAAGGCGGATTCAACTCCCTTAGCTGAGCGAACACCCCGCAGGGCAGTTTGCAAGATACGTTCTTTTTGTGTTTTAGACGGAGATTTCTAGCTATTTCTTGAATGCCTGGAGTTGGCTGGGAAAATGCGTTTTCCACTTCTTCACAGAAAGGGTTTAGAAACTCCTGCAAACACACATCAGTTTAACTCCGTAAGTTGAATGCACACATTGAAGACCGTTCTGTTCGGTAGCTCCGTTTTGGTTTTAGAAGCAGATATTTCTCAATACCGCGTTTGTTCCAATTCACCCGGGTATAACGAAACCCAGCTCCTGGAAGAACCGTGCTTCTCACTCTCTGATTCTGAAGGCGGATTCAACTCCCTTAGCTGAGCGAACACCCAGCAGAGCAGTTTGCAAGATACGTTCTTTTTGTGTTTTAGACGGAGATTTTTAGCTATTTCTTGAATGCCTGGATTTGGCTGGGAAAATGCGTTTTCCACTTCTTCACAGAAAGGGTTTAGAAACTCCTGCAAACACACATCAGTTTAACTCCGTAAGTTGAATGCACACATTGAAGACCGTTCTGTTAGGTAGCTCCGTTTTGGTTTTAGAAGCAGATATTTCTCAATACCGCGTTTGTTCCAATTCACCCGGGTATAACGAAACCCAGCTCCTGGAAGAACCGTGCTTCTCACTCTCTGATTCTGAAGGCGGATTCAACTCCCTTAGCTGAGCGAACACCCAGCAGAGCAGTTTGCAAGATACGTTCTTCTTGTGTTTTAGACGGAGATTTCCAGCTATTTCTTGAATGCCTGGATTTGGCTGGGAAAATGCGTTTTCCACTTCTTCACAGAAAGGGTTTAGAAACTCCTGCAAACACACATCAGTTTAACTCCGTAAGTTGAATGCACACATTGTAGACCGTTCTGTTAGGTAGCTCCGTTTTGGTTTTAGAAGCAAATATTTCTCCATACCGCGTTTGTTCCAATTCACCCGGGTATTACGAAACCCAGCTCCTGGAAGAACCGTGCTTCTCACTCTCTGATTCTGAAGGCGGATTCAACTCCCTTAGCTGAGCGAACACCCAGCACAGCAGTTTGCAAGATACGTTCTTTTTGTGTTTTAGACGAAGATTTCCAACTATTTCTTGAATGCCTGTATTTGGCTGAAAAAATGCCTTTTCCACTTCTTCACAGAAAGGGTTTAGAAACTCCTGCAAACACACATCAGTTTAACTCCGTAAGTTGAATGCACACATTGAAGACCGTTCTGTTAGGTAGCTCCGTTTTGGTTTTAGAAGCAGATATTTCTCAATACCGCGTTTGTTCCAATTCACCCGGGTATTACGAAACCCAGCTCCTGGAAGAACCGTGCTTCTCACTCTCTGATTCTGAAGGCGGATTCAACTCCCTTAACTGAGCGAACACCCAGCAGAGCAGTTTGCAAGATACGTTCTTTTTGTGTTTTAGACGAAGATTTCCAGCTATTTCTTGAATGCCTGGATTTGGCTGGGAAAATGCGTTTTCCACTTCTTCACAGAAAGGGTTTAGAAACTCCTGCAAACACACATCAGTTTAACTCCGTAAGTTGAATGCACACATATAAGACCGTTCTGTTAGGTAGCTCCGTTTTGGTTTTAGAAGCAGATATTTCTCAATATCACGTTTGTTGCAATTCACCCGGGTATTACGAAACCCAGCTCCTGGAAGAACCGTGCTTCTCACTCTCTGATTCTGAAGGCGGATTCAACTCCCTTAGCTGAGCGAACACCCAGCAGAGCAGTTTGCAAGATACGTTCTTTTTGTGTTTTAGACAAAGATTTCCAAATATTTCTTGAATGCCTGTATTTCGCTGGGAAAATGCGTTTTCCACTTCTTCACAGAAAGGGTTTAGAAACTCCTGCAAACACACATCAGTTTAACTCCGTAAGTTGAATGCACACATTGAAGACCGTTCGGTTAGGTAGCTCCGTTTTGGTTTTAGAAGCAGATATTTCTCAATACCGGGTTTGTTCCAATGCACCAGGGTATAACGAAACCCAGCTCCTGGAAGAACCGTGCTTTTCACTCTCTGATTCTGAAGGCGGATTCAACTCCCTTAGCTGAGCGAACACCCAGCAGAGCAGTTTGCAAGATACGTTCTTTTTGTGTTTTAGACGGAGATTTCCAGCTATTTCTTGAATGCCTGGATTTGGCTGGGAAAATGCGTTTTCCACTTCTTCACAGAAAGGGTTTAGAAACTCCTGCAAACACACATCAGTTTAACTCCGTAAGTCGAATGCACACATTGAAGACCGTTTTGTTAGGTAGCTCCGTTTTGGTTTTAGAAGCAGATATTTCTCAATATTGGGTTTGTACCCATTCACCCGGGTATAACGAAACACAGCTCCTGGAAGAACCGTGCTTCTCACTCTCTGATTCTGAAGGCGGATTCAACTCCCTTAGCTGAGCGAACACCCAGCAGAGCAGTTTACAAGATACGTTCTTTTTGTATTTTAGACGGAGGTTTCCAGCTATTTCTTGAATGCCTGCATTTGGTTGGGAAAATGCGTTTTCCACTTCTTCACAGAAAGGGTTTAGAAACTCCTGCAAACAAACATCAGTTTGACTCCGTAAGTTGAATGCATACGTTGAAGACCGTTCTGTTAGGTAGCTCCGTTTTGGTGTTAGAAGCAGATATTTCTCAATATTGCGTTTGCACCAATTCACCCGTGTATAACGAAACACAGCTCCTGGATGAACCGTGCTTCTCACTCTCTGATTCTGAAGGCGGATTCAACTCCCTTAGCTGAGGGAACACCCAGCAGAGCAGTTTACAAGATACGTTCTTTTTGTATTTTAGATAGAGATTTCCAGCTATTTCTTGAATGCCTGCATTTGGCTGGGAAAATGCGTTTTCCACTTCTTCACAGAAAGGGTTTACAAACTCCTGCAAACACACATCAGTTTAACTCCGTAAGTTGAATGCACACATTGAAGACCGTTCTGTTAGGTAGCTCCGTTTTGGTTTTAGAAGCAGATATTTCTCAATACAGCGTTTGTTCCAATGCACCCGGGTATAACGAAATTCAGCTCTTGGAAGAAACGTGCTTCTCACTCTCTGATTCTGAAGGCGGATTCAACTCCCTTAGCTGAGCGAACACCCAGCAGAGCAGTTTGCAAGATACGTTCTTTTTATGTTTTAGACGGAGATTTCCAGCTATTTCTTGAATGCCTGGATTTGGCTGGGAACATGCGTTTTCCACTTCTTCACAGAAAGGGTTTAGAAACTCCTGCAAACACATCAGTTTAACTACGTAAGTTGAATGCACACATTGAAGACCGTTCTGTTAGGTAGCTCCGTTTTGGTTTTAGAAGCAGATATTTCTCAATACCGCGTTTGTTCCAATTCACCCGGGTATTACGAAACCCAGCTCCTGGAAGAACCGTGCTTCTCACTCTCTGATTCTGAAGGCGGATTCAACTCTATTAGCTGAGCGAACACCCAGCAGAGCAGTTTGCAAGATACGTTCTTTTTATGTTTTAGACGAAGATTTCCAGCTATTTCTTGAATGCCTGGATTTGGCTGGGAAAATGCGTTTTGCACTTCTTCACAGAAAGGGTTTAGAAACTCCTGCAAACACACATCAGTTTAACTCCGTAAGTTGAATGCACACATTGAAGACCGTTCTGTTAGGTAGCTTTGTTTTGGTTTTAGAAGCAGATATTTCTCAATATCGCGTTTGTTTCAATTCACCCGGGTATTACGAGACCCAGCTCCTGGAAGAACCGTGCTTCTCACTCTCTGATTCTGAAGGCGGATTCAACTCCCTTAGCTGAGCGAACACCCAGCAGAGCAGTTTGCAAGATACGTTCTTTTTGTGTTTTAGACGGAGATTTCCAGCTATTTCTTGAATGCCTGGATTTGGCTGGGAAAATGCGTTTCCCACTTCTTCACAGAAAGGGTTTAGAAACTCCTGCAAACACACATCAGTTTAACTCCGTAAGTTGAATGCACACATTGAAGACCGTTCTGTTAGGTAGCTCCGTTTTGGTTTTAGAAGCAGATATTTCTCAATACCGGGTTTGTTCCAATGCACCAGGGTATAACGAAACCCAGCTCCTGGAAGAACCGTGCTTCTCACTCTCTGATTCTGAAGGCGGATTCAACTCCCTTAGCTGAGCGAACACCCAGCAGAGCAGTTTGCAAGATACGTTCTTTTTGTGTTTTAGACGGAGATTTCCAGCTATTTCTTGAATGCCTAAATTTGGCTGGGAAATTGCGTTTTCCACTTCTTCACAGAAAGGGTTTAGAAACTCCTGCAAACACACATCAGTTTAACTCCGTAAGTCGAATGCACACATTGAAGACCGTTCTGTTAGGTAGCTCCGTTTTGGTTTTAGAAGCAGATATTTCTCAATACCGCGTTTGTTCCAATTCACCCGGGTATAACGAAACCCAGCTCCTGGAAGAACCGTGCTTCTCACTCTCTGATTCTGAAGGCGGATTCAACTCCCTTAGCTGAGCGAACACCCAGCAGAGTAGTTTGTAAGAGACGTTCTTTTTGTGTTTTATACGGAGATTTCCAGCTATTTCTTGAATGCCTGGATTTGGCTGGGAAAATGCTTTTTACACTTCTTCACAGAAAGGGTTTAGAAACTCCTCCAAACACATATCAGTTTAACTCCGTAAGTTGAATGCATACTTTGAAGACCGTTCTGTTAGGTAGCTCCGTTTTGGTTTTAGAAGCAGATATTTCTCAATACCGCGTTTGTTCCAATTCACCCGGGTATTACGAAACCCAGCTCCTGGAAGAACCGTGCTTCTCACTCTCTGATTCTGAAGGCGGATTCAATTCCCTTAGCTGAGCGAACACCCAGCAGAGCAGTTTGCAAGATACGTTCTTATTGTGTTTTAGACGGAGATTTCCAGCTATTTCTTGAATGCCTGGATTTGGCTGGGAAAATGCGTTTTCCACTTCTTCACAGAAAGGGTTTAGAAACTCCTGCAAACACACATCAGTTTAACTCCGTAAGTTGAATGCACACATTGAAGACCGTTCTGTTAGGTAGCTCCGTTTTGGTTTTAGAAGCAGATATTTCTCAATACCGCGTTTGTTCCAATTCACCCGGCTATTACGAAACCCAGCTCCTGAAAGAACCGTGCTTCTCACTCTCTGATTCTGAAGGCGGATTCAACTCCCTTAGCTGAGCGAACACCCAGGAGAGCAGGTTGCAAGATACGTTCTTTTTGTGTTTTAGACAAAGATTTCCAGCTATTTCTTGAATGCCTGGATTTGGCTGGGAAAATGCGTTTTCCACTTCTTCACAGAAAGAATTTAGAAACCCCTGCAAACACACATCAGTTTACCGCCGTAAGTTGAATGCACACATTGAAGACCGTTCTGTTAGGTAGCTCCGTTTTGGTTTTAGAAGCAGATATTTCTCAATATCGCGTTTGTTCCAATTCACCCGGGTATAACGAAACCAAGCTCCTGGAAGAACCGTGCTTCTCACTCTCTGATTCTGAAGGCGGATTCAACTCCCTTAGCTGAGCGAACACCCAGCAGATCAGTTTGCAAGATACGTTCTTTTTGTGTTTTAGACGGAGATTTCCAGCTATTTCTAGAATGCCTGGATTTGGCTGGGAAAATGCGTTTTCCACTTCTTCACAGAAAGTGTTTAGAAACCCCTGCAAACACACATCAGTTTAACTCCGTAAGTTGAATGCACGCATTGAAGACCGTTTTGTTAGGTAGCTCCGATTTGGTTTTAGAAGCAGATATTTCTCAATACCGCATTTGTTCCAATTCACCCGGGTATAAGGAAACCCAGCTCCTGGAAGAACCGTGCTTCTCACTCTCTGATTCTGAAGGCGGATTCAACTCCCTTAGCTGAGCGAACACCCAGCAGAGCAGTTTGCAAGATACGTTCTTTTTGTGTTTTAGACGGAGAGACCGTTCTGTTAGGTAGCTCCGTTTTGGTTTTAGAAGCAGATATTTCTCAATACCGGGTTTGTTCCAATGCACCAGGGTATAACGAAACCCAGCTCCTGGAAGAACCGTGCTTCTCACTCTCTGATTCTGAAGGCGGATTCAACTCCCTTAGCTGAGCGAACACCCAGCAGAGCAGTTTGCAAGATACGTTCTTTTTGTGTTTTAGAGGGAGATTTCCAACTATTTCTTGAATGCCTGTATTTGGCTGGAAAAATGCGTTTTCCACTTCTTCACAGAAAGGGTTTAGAAACTCCTGCAAACACACATCAGTTGAACTCCGTAAGTTGAATGCACACATTGAAGACCGTTCTGTTAGGTAGCTCCGTTTTGGTTTTAGAAGCAGATATTTCTCAATACCGCGTTTGTTCCAATGCACCCGGGTATGACGAAACCCAGCTCCTGGAAGAACCGTGCTTCTCACTCTCTGATTCTGAAGACGGATTCAACTCCCTTAGCTGAGCGAACACCCAGCAGAGCAGTTTGCAAGATACGTTCTTTTTGTGTTTTAGACGGAGATTTCCAGCTATTTCTTGAATGCCTGGATTTGGCTGGGAACATGCGTTTTCCACTTCTTCACAGAAAGGGTTTAGAGACTCCTGCAAACGCACATCAGTTTAACTCCGTAAGTTGAATGCACACATTGAAGACCGTTCTGTTAGGTAGCTCCGTTTTGGTTTTAGAAGCAGATATTTCTCAATACCGCGTTTGTTCCAATTCACCCGGGTATTACGAAACCCAGCTCCTGGAAGAACCGTGCTTCTCACTCTCTGATTCTGAAGGCGGATTCAACTCCCTTAGCTGAGCGAAAACCCAGCAGAGCAGTTTGCAAGATACGTTCTTTTTGTGTTTTAGACGAAGATTTCCAGCTATTTCTTGAATGCCTGGATTTGGCTGGGAAAATGCGTTTTCCACTTCTTCACAGAAAGGGTTTAGAGACTCCTGCAAACACACATCAGTTTAACTCCGTAAGTTGAATGCACACATTGAAGACCGTTCTGTTAGGTAGCTCCGTTTTGGTTTTAGAAGCAGATATTTCTCAATATCGCGTTTGTTGCAATTCACCCGGGTATTACGAAACCCAGCTCCTGGAAGAACCGTGCTTCTCACTCTCTTATTCTGAAGGCGGATTCAACTCCCTTAGCTGAGCGAACACCCAGCAGAGCAGTTTGCAAGATACGTTCTTTTTGTGTTTTAGACAAAGATTTCCAACTATTTCTTGAATGCCTGTATTTCGCTGGGAAAATGCGTTTTCCACTTCTTCACAGAAAGGGTTTAGAAACTCCTGCAAACACACATCAGTTTAACTCCGTAAGTTGAATGCACACATTGAAGACCGTTCTGTTAGGTAGCTCCGTTTTGGTTTTAGAAGCAGATATTTCTCAATACCAAGTTTGTTCCAATGCACCAGTGTATAACGAAACCCAGCTCCTGGAAGAACCGTGCTTCTCACTCTCTGATTCTGAAGGCGGATTCAACTCCCTTAGCTGAGCGAACACCCAGCAGAGCAGTTTGCAAGATACGTTCTTTTTGTGTTTTAGACGAAGATTTCCAGCTATTTCTTGAATGCCTGGATTTGGCTGGGAAAATGCGTTTTCCACTTCTTCACAGAAAGGGTTTAGAAACTCCTGCAAACACACATCAGTTTAACTCCGTAAGTTGAATGCACACATTGAAGACCGTTCTGTTAGGTAGCTCCGTTTTGGTTTTAGAAGCAGATATTTCTCAATATCGCGTTTGTTGCAATTCACCCGGGTATTACGAAACCCAGCTCCTGGAAGAACCGTGCTTCTCACTCTCTGATTCTGAAGGCGGATTCAACTCCCTTAGCTGAGCGAACACCCAGCAGAGCAGTTTGCAAGATACGTTCTTTTTGTGTTTTAGACAAAGATTTCCAACTATTTCTTGAATGCCTGTATTTCGCTGGGAAAATGCGTTTTCCACTTCTTCACAGAAAGGGTTTAGAAACTCCTGCAAACACACATCAGTTTAACTCCGTAAGTTGAATGCACACATTGAAGACCGTTCTGTTAGGTAGCTCCGTTTTGGTTTTAGAAGCAGATATTTCTCAATACCGCGTTTGTTCCAATTCACCAGGGTATAACGAAACCCAGCTCCTGGAAGAACCGTGCTTCTCACTCTCTGATTCTGAAGGCGGATTCAACTCCCTTAGCTGAGCGAACACCCAGCAGAGCAGTTTGCAAGATACGTTCTTTTTGTGTTTTAGACGGAGAGACCGTTCTGTTAGGTAGCTCCGTTTTGGTTTTAGAAGCAGATATTTCTCAATACCGGGTTTGTTCCAATGCACCAGGGTATAACGAAACCCAGCTCCTGGAAGAACCGTGCTTCTCACTCTCTGATTCTGAAGGCGGATTCAACTCCCTTAGCTGAGCGAACACCCAGCAGAGCAGTTTGCAAGATACGTTCTTTTTGTGTTTTAGACAAAGATTTCCAACTATTTCTTGAATGCCTGTATTTCGCTGGGAAAATGCGTTTTCCACTTCTTCACAGAAAGGGTTTAGAAACTCCTGCAAACACACATCAGTTTAACTCCGTAAGTTGAATGCACACATTGAAGACCGTTCTGTTAGGTAGCTCCGTTTTGGTTTTAGAAGCAGATATTTCTCAATACCGCGTTTGTTCCAATTCACCAGGGTATAACGAAACCCAGCTCCTGGAAGAACCGTGCTTCTCACTCTCTGATTCTGAAGGCGGATTCAACTCCCTTAGCTGAGCGAACACCCAGCAGAGCAGTTTGCAAGATACGTTCTTTTTGTGTTTTAGACGGAGAGACCGTTCTGTTAGGTAGCTCCGTTTTGGTTTTAGAAGCAGATATTTCTCAATACCGGGTTTGTTCCAATGCACCAGGGTATAACGAAACCCAGCTCCTGGAAGAACCGTGCTTCTCACTCTCTGATTCTGAAGGCGGATTCAACTCCCTTAGCTGAGCGAACACCCAGCAGAGCAGTTTGCAAGATACGTTCTTTTTGTGTTTTAGAGGGAGATTTCCAACTATTTCTTGAATGCCTGTATTTGGCTGGAAAAATGCGTTTTCCACTTCTTCACAGAAAGGGTTTAGAAACTCCTGCAAACACACATCAGTTTAACTCCGTAAGTTGAATGCACACATTGAAGACGGTTCTGTTAGGTAGCTCCGTTTTGGTTTTAGAAGCAGATATTTCTCAATACCGCGTTTGTTCCAATGCACCCCGGTATAACGAAACCCAGCTCCTGGAAGAACCGTGCTTCTCACTCTCTGATTGTGAAGGCGGATTCAACTCCCTTAGCTGAGCGAACACCCAGCAGAGCAGTTTGCAAGATACGTTCTTTTTGTGTTTTAGACGGAGATTTCCAGCTATTTCTTGAATGCCTGTATTTGGCTGGGAAAATGCGTTTTCCACTTCTTCACAGAAAGGGTTTAGAAACTCCTGCAAACACACATCAGTTTAACTCCGTAAGTTGAATCCACACATTGAAGACCGTTCTGTTAGGTAGCTCCGTTTTGGTTTTAGAAGCAGATATTTCTCAATACCGCGTTTGTTCCAATTCACCCGGGTATAAAGAAACCCAGCTCCTGGAAGAACCGTGCTTCTCACTCTCTGATTCTGAAGGCGGATTCAACTCCCTTAGCTGAGCGAACACCCAGCAGAGCAGTTTGCAAGATACGTTCTTTTTGTGTTTTAGACGGAGATTTCCAGCTATTTCTTGAATGCCTGGATTTGGCTGGGAAAAGGCGTTTTCCACTTCTTCACAGAAAGGGTTTAGAAACTCCTGCAAACACACATCAGTTTAACTCCGTAAGTCGAATGCACACATTGAAGACCGTTCTGTTAGGTAGCTCCGTTTTGGTTTTAGAAGCAGATATTTCTCAATATTGGGTTTGTACCCATTCACCCGGGTATAACGAAACACAGCTCCTGGAAGAACCGTGCTTCTCACTCTCTGATTCTGAAGGCGGATTCAACTCCCTTAGCTGAGCGAACACCCAGCAGAGCAGTTTACAAGATACGTTCTTTTTGTATTTTAGACGGAGATTTCCAGCTATTTCTTGAATGCCTGCATTTGGTTTGGAAAATGCGTTTTCCACTTCTTCACCGAAAGGGTTTAGAAACTCCTGCAAACAAACATCAGTTTGACTCCGTAAGTTGAATGCATACGTTGAAGACCGTTCTGTTAGGTAGCTCCGTTTTGGTGTTAGAAGCAGATATTTCTCAATATTGCGTTTGCACCAATTCACCCGTGTATAAAGAAACACAGCTCCTGGATGAACCGTGCTTCTCACTCTCTGATTCTGAAGGCGGATTCAACTCCCTTGGCTGAGCGAACACCCAGCAGAGCAGTTTACAAGATACGTTCTTTTTGTATTTTAGATGGAGATTTCCAGCTATTTCTTGAATGCCTGCATTTGGCTGGGAAAATGCGTTTTCCACTTCTTCACAGAAAGGGTTTAGAAACTCCTGCAAACACACATCAGTTTAACTCCGTAAGTTGAATGCATACATTGAACGCCGTTCTGTTATGTAGCTCCGTTTTGGTTTTAGAAGCCGATATTTCTCAATATTGCGTTTGCCACCATTCACCCGGGTATAACGAAATACAGCTCCTGGAAGAACCGTGCTTCTCACTCTCTGATTCTGAAGGCGGATTCAACTCCCTTAGCTGAGCGAACACTCAGCAGAGCAGTTTGCAAGATACGTTCTTTTTGTGTTTTAGACGGAGATTTCCTGCTATTTATTGAAGCCTGCATTTGGCTGGGAAAATGCGGTTTCCACTTCTTCACAGAAAGGGTTTACAAACTCCTGCAAACACACATCAGTTTAACTCCGTAAGTTGAATGCACACATTGAAGACCGTTCTGTTAGGTAGCTCCGTTTTGGTTTTAGAAGCAGATATTTCTCAATACAGCGTTTGTTCCAATGCACCCGGGTATAACGAAATTCAGCTCCTGGAAGAAACGTGCTTCTCACTCTCTGATTCTGAAGGCGGATTCAACTCCCTTAGCTGAGCGAACACCCAGCAGAGCAGTTTGCAAGATACGTTCTTTTTGTGTTTCAGACGGAGATTTCCAGCTATTTCTTGAATGCCTGGATTTGGCTGGGAAAATGCGTTTTCCACTTCTTCACAGAAAGGGTTTAGAAACTCCTGCAAACACACATCAGTTTAACTCCGTAAGTCGAATGCACACATTGAAGACCGTTCTGTTAAATAGCTCCGTTTTGGTTTTAGAAGCAGATATTTCTCAATACCGCGTTTGTTCCAATGCACCCGGGTATGACGAAACCCAGCTCCTGGAAGAACCGTGCTTCTCACTCTCTGATTCTGAAGACGGATTCAACTCCCTTAGCTGAGCGAACACCCAGCAGAGCAGTTTGCAAGATACGTTCTTTTTGTGTTTTAGACGGAGATTTCCAGCTATTTCTTGAATGCCTGGATTTGGCTGGGAACATGCGTTTTCCACTTCTTCACAGAAAGGGTTTAGAAACTCCTGCAAACACACATCAGTTTAACTCCGTAAGTTGAATGCACACATTGAAGACCGTTCTGTTAGGTAGCTCCGTTTTGGTTTTAGAAGCAGATATTTCTCAATACCGCGTTTGTTCCAATTCACCCGGGTATTACGAAACCCAGCTCCTGGAAGAACCGTGCTTCTCACTCTCTGATTCTGAAGGCGGATTCAACTCCCTTAGCTGAGCGAAAACCCAGCAGAGCAGTTTGCAAAATACGTTCTTTTTGTGTTTTAGACGAAGATTTCCAGCTATTTCTTGAATGCCTGGATTTGGCTGGGAAAATGCGTTTTCCACTTCTTCACAGAAAGGGTTTAGAAACTCCTGCAAACACACATCAGTTTAACTCCGTAAGTGGAATGCACACATTGAAGACCGTTCTGTTAGGTAGCTCCGTTTTGGTTTTAGAAGCAGATATTTCTCAATATCGCGTTTGTTGCAATTCACCCGGGTATTACGAAACCCAGCTCCTGGAAGAACCGTGCTTCTCACTCTCTGATTCTGAAGGCGGATTCAACTCCCTTAGCTGAGCGAACACCCAGCAGAGCAGTTTGCAAGATACGTTCTTTTTGTGTTTTAGACAAAGATTTCCAACTATTTTTTGAATGCCTGTATTTCGCTGGGAAAATGCGTTTTCCACTTCTTCACAGAAAGGGTTTAGAAACTCCTGCAAACACACATCAGTTTAACTCCGTAAGTTGAATGCACACATTGAAGACCGTTCTGTTAGGTAGCTCCGTTTTGGTTTTAGAAGCAGATATTTCTCAATACCAAGTTTGTTCCAATGCACCAGGGTATAACGAAACCCAGCTCCTGGAAGAACCGTGCTTCTCACTCTCTGATTCTGAAGGCGGATTCAACTCCCTTAGCTGAGCGAACACCCAGCAGAGCAGTTTGCAAGATACGTTCTTTTTGTGTTTTAGACGGAGAGACCGTTCTGTTAGGTAGCTCCGTTTTGGTTTTAGAAGGAGATATTTCTCAATACCGGGTTTGTTCCAATGCACCAGGGTATAACGAAACCCAGCTCCTGGAAGAACCGTGCTTCTCACTCTCTGATTCTGAAGGCGGATTCAACTCCCTTAGCTGAGCGAACACCCAGCCGAGCAGTTTGCAAGATACGTTCTTTTTGTGTTTTAGAGGGAGATTTCCAACTATTTCTTGAAGGCCTGTATTTGGCTGGAAAAATGCGTTTTCCACTTCTTCACAGAAAGGGTTTAGAAACTCCTGCAAACACACATCAGTTTAACTCCGTAAGTTGAATGCACACATTGAAGACCGTTCTGTTAGGTAGCTCCGTTTTGGTTTTAGAAGCAGATATTTCTCAATACCGCGTTTGTTCCAATGCACCCCGGTATAACGAAACCCAGCTCCTGGAAGAACCGTGCTTCTCACTCTCTGATTGTGAAGGCGGATTCAACTCCCTTAGCTGAGCGAACACCCAGCAGAGCAGTTTGCAAGATACGTTCTTTTTGTGTTTTAGACGGAGATTTCCAGCTATTTCTTGAATGCCTGGATTTGGCTGGGAAAATGCGTTTTCCACTTCTTCACAGAAAGGGTTTAGAAACTCCTGCAAACACACATCAGTTTAACTCCGTAAGTTGAATGCACACATTGAAGACCGTTCTGTTAGGTAGCTCCGTTTTGGTTTTAGAAGCAGATATTTCTCAATACCGCGTTTGTTCCAATTCACCCGGGTATTACGAAACCCAGCTCCTGGAAGAACCGTGCTTCTCACTCTCTGATTCTGAAGGCGGATTCAACTCCCTTAGCTGAGCGAACACCCAGCAGAGCAGTTTGCAAGATACGTTCTTTTTGTGTTTTAGACAAAGATTTCCAAATATTTCTTGAATGCCTGTATTTCGCTGGGAAAATGCGTTTTCCACTTCTTCACAGAAAGGGTTTAGAACCTCCTGCAAACACACATCAGTTTAACTCCGTAAGTTGAATGCACACATTGAAGACCGTTCGGTTAGGTAGCTCCGTTTTGGTTTTAGAAGCAGATATTTCTCAATACCGGGTTTGTTCCAATGCACCAGGGTATAACGAAACCCAGCTCCTGGAAGAACCGTGCTTCTCACTCTCTGATTCTGAAGGCGGATTCAACTCCCTTAGCTGAGCGAACACCCAGCAGAGCAGTTTACAAGATACGTTCTTTTTGTATTTTAGACGGAGGTTTCCAGCTATTTCTTGAATGCCTGCATTTGGTTGGGAAAATGCGTTTTCCACTTCTTCACAGAAAGGGTTTAGAAACTCCTGCAAACAAACATCAGTTTGACTCCGTAAGTTGAATGCATACGTTGAAGACCGTTCTGTTAGGTAGCTCCGTTTTGGTGTTAGAAGCAGATATTTCTCAATATTGCGTTTGCACCAATTCACCCGTGTATAACGAAACACAGCTCCTGGATGAACCGTGCTTCTCACTCTCTGATTCTGAAGGCGGATTCAACTCCCTTGGCTGAGCGAACACCCAGCAGAGCAGTTTACAAGATACGTTCTTTTTGTAATTTAGATGGAGATTTCCTGCTATTTCTTGAATGCCTGCATTTGGCTGGGAAAATGCGTTTTCCACTTCTTCACAGAAAGGGTTTAGAAACTCCTGCAAACACACATCAGTTTAACTCCGTAAGTTGAATGCATACATTGAACGCCGTTCTGTTATGTAGCTCCGTTTTGGTTTTAGAAGCAGATATTTCTCAATACCGCGTTTGTTCCAATGCACCCGGGCATGACGAAACCCAGCTCCTGGAAGAACCGTGCTTCTCACTCTCTGATTCTGAAGGCGGATTCAACTCCCTTAGCTGAGCGAACACCCAGCAGAGCAGTTTGCAAGATACGTTCTTTTTGTGTTTTAGACGGAGATTTCCAGCTATTTCTTGAATGCCTGGATTTGGCTGGGAACATGCGTTTTCCACTTTTTAACAGAAAGGGTTTAGAAACTCCTGCAAACACACATCAGTTTCACTTCGTAAGTTGAATGCACACATTGAAGACCGTTCTGGTAGGTAGCTCCGTTTTGGTTTTAGAAGCAGATATTTCTCAATACCGCGTTTGTTCCAATTCACCCGGGTATTACGAAACCCAGCTCCTGGAAGAACCGTGCTTCTCACTCTCTGATTCTGAAGGCGGATTCAACTCCCTTAGCTGAGCGAACACCCAGCAGAGCAGTTTGCAAGATACGTTCTTTTTGTGTTTTAGAGGGAGATTTCCAACTATTTCTTGAATGCCTGTATTTGGCTGGAAAAATGCGTTTTCCACTTCTTCACAGAAAGGGTTTAGAAACTCCTGCAAACACACATCAGTATAACTCCGTAAGTTGAATGCACACATTGAAGACGGTTCTGTTAGGTAGCTCCGTTTTGGTTTTAGAAGCAGATATTTCTCAATACCGCGTTTGTTCCAATGCACCCCGGTATAACGAAACCCAGCTCCTGGAAGAACCGTGCTTCTCACTCTCTGATTGTGAAGGCGGATTCAACTCCCTTAGCTGAGCGAACACCCAGCAGAGCAGTTTGCAAGATACGTTCTTTTTGTGTTTTAGAGGGAGATTTCCAACTATTTCTTGAATGCCTGTATTTGGCTGGAAAAATGCGTTTTCCACTTCTTCACAGAAAGGGTTTAGAAACTCCTGCAAACACACATCAGTTTAACTCCGTAAGTTGAATGCACACATTGAAGACGGTTCTGTTAGGTAGCTCCGTTTTGGTTTTAGAAGCAGATATTTCTCAATACCGCGTTTGTTCCAATGCACCCCGGTATAACGAAACCCAGCTCCTGGAAGAACCGTGCTTCTCACTCTCTGATTGTGAAGGCGGATTCAACTCCCTTAGCTGAGCGAACACCCAGCAGAGCAGTTTGCAAGATACGTTCTTTTTGTGTTTTAGACGGAGATTTCCAGCTATTTCTTGAATGCCTGTATTTGGCTGGGAAAATGCGTTTTCCACTTCTTCACAGAAAGGGTTTAGAAACTCCTGCAAACACACATCAGTTTAACTCCGTAAGTTGAATCCACACATTGAAGACCGTTCTGTTAGGTAGCTCCGTTTTGGTTTTAGAAGCAGATATTTCTCAATACCGCGTTTGTTCCAATTCACCCGGGTATAAAGAAACCCAGCTCCTGGAAGAACCGTGCTTCTCACTCTCTGATTCTGAAGGCGGATTCAACTCCCTTAGCTGAGCGAACACCCAGCAGAGCAGTTTGCAAGATACGTTCTTTTTGTGTTTTAGACGGAGATTTCCAGCTATTTCTTGAATGCCTGGATTTGGCTGGGAAAAGGCGTTTTCCACTTCTTCACAGAAAGGGTTTAGAAACTCCTGCAAACACACATCAGTTTAACTCCGTAAGTCGAATGCACACATTGAAGACCGTTCTGTTAGGTAGCTCCGTTTTGGTTTTAGAAGCAGATATTTCTCAATATTGGGTTTGTACCCATTCACCCGGGTATAACGAAACACAGCTCCTGGAAGAACCGTGCTTCTCACTCTCTGATTCTGAAGGCGGATTCAACTCCCTTAGCTGAGCGAACACCCAGCAGAGCAGTTTACAAGATACGTTCTTTTTGTATTTTAGACGGAGATTTCCAGCTATTTCTTGAATGCCTGCATTTGGTTTGGAAAATGCGTTTTCCACTTCTTCACCGAAAGGGTTTAGAAACTCCTGCAAACAAACATCAGTTTGACTCCGTAAGTTGAATGCATACGTTGAAGACCGTTCTGTTAGGTAGCTCCGTTTTGGTGTTAGAAGCAGATATTTCTCAATATTGCGTTTGCACCAATTCACCCGTGTATAAAGAAACACAGCTCCTGGATGAACCGTGCTTCTCACTCTCTGATTCTGAAGGCGGATTCAACTCCCTTGGCTGAGCGAACACCCAGCAGAGCAGTTTACAAGATACGTTCTTTTTGTATTTTAGATGGAGATTTCCAGCTATTTCTTGAATGCCTGCATTTGGCTGGGAAAATGCGTTTTCCACTTCTTCACAGAAAGGGTTTAGAAACTCCTGCAAACACACATCAGTTTAACTCCGTAAGTTGAATGCATACATTGAACGCCGTTCTGTTATGTAGCTCCGTTTTGGTTTTAGAAGCCGATATTTCTCAATATTGCGTTTGCCACCATTCACCCGGGTATAACGAAATACAGCTCCTGGAAGAACCGTGCTTCTCACTCTCTGATTCTGAAGGCGGATTCAACTCCCTTAGCTGAGCGAACACTCAGCAGAGCAGTTTGCAAGATACGTTCTTTTTGTGTTTTAGACGGAGATTTCCTGCTATTTATTGAAGCCTGCATTTGGCTGGGAAAATGCGGTTTCCACTTCTTCACAGAAAGGGTTTACAAACTCCTGCAAACACACATCAGTTTAACTCCGTAAGTTGAATGCACACATTGAAGACCGTTCTGTTAGGTAGCTCCGTTTTGGTTTTAGAAGCAGATATTTCTCAATACAGCGTTTGTTCCAATGCACCCGGGTATAACGAAATTCAGCTCCTGGAAGAAACGTGCTTCTCACTCTCTGATTCTGAAGGCGGATTCAACTCCCTTAGCTGAGCGAACACCCAGCAGAGCAGTTTGCAAGATACGTTCTTTTTGTGTTTCAGACGGAGATTTCCAGCTATTTCTTGAATGCCTGGATTTGGCTGGGAAAATGCGTTTTCCACTTCTTCACAGAAAGGGTTTAGAAACTCCTGCAAACACACATCAGTTTAACTCCGTAAGTCGAATGCACACATTGAAGACCGTTCTGTTAAATAGCTCCGTTTTGGTTTTAGAAGCAGATATTTCTCAATACCGCGTTTGTTCCAATGCACCCGGGTATGACGAAACCCAGCTCCTGGAAGAACCGTGCTTCTCACTCTCTGATTCTGAAGACGGATTCAACTCCCTTAGCTGAGCGAACACCCAGCAGAGCAGTTTGCAAGATACGTTCTTTTTGTGTTTTAGACGGAGATTTCCAGCTATTTCTTGAATGCCTGGATTTGGCTGGGAACATGCGTTTTCCACTTCTTCACAGAAAGGGTTTAGAAACTCCTGCAAACACACATCAGTTTAACTCCGTAAGTGGAATGCACACATTGAAGACCGTTCTGTTAGGTAGCTCCGTTTTGGTTTTAGAAGCAGATATTTCTCAATATCGCGTTTGTTGCAATTCACCCGGGTATTACGAAACCCAGCTCCTGGAAGAACCGTGCTTCTCACTCTCTGATTCTGAAGGCGGATTCAACTCCCTTAGCTGAGCGAACACCCAGCAGAGCAGTTTGCAAGATACGTTCTTTTTGTGTTTTAGACAAAGATTTCCAACTATTTTTTGAATGCCTGTATTTCGCTGGGAAAATGCGTTTTCCACTTCTTCACAGAAAGGGTTTAGAAACTCCTGCAAACACACATCAGTTTAACTCCGTAAGTTGAATGCACACATTGAAGACCGTTCTGTTAGGTAGCTCCGTTTTGGTTTTAGAAGCAGATATTTCTCAATACCAAGTTTGTTCCAATGCACCAGGGTATAACGAAACCCAGCTCCTGGAAGAACCGTGCTTCTCACTCTCTGATTCTGAAGGCGGATTCAACTCCCTTAGCTGAGCGAACACCCAGCAGAGCAGTTTGCAAGATACGTTCTTTTTGTGTTTTAGACGGAGAGACCGTTCTGTTAGGTAGCTCCGTTTTGGTTTTAGAAGGAGATATTTCTCAATACCGGGTTTGTTCCAATGCACCAGGGTATAACGAAACCCAGCTCCTGGAAGAACCGTGCTTCTCACTCTCTGATTCTGAAGGCGGATTCAACTCCCTTAGCTGAGCGAACACCCAGCCGAGCAGTTTGCAAGATACGTTCTTTTTGTGTTTTAGAGGGAGATTTCCAACTATTTCTTGAAGGCCTGTATTTGGCTGGAAAAATGCGTTTTCCACTTCTTCACAGAAAGGGTTTAGAAACTCCTGCAAACACACATCAGTTTAACTCCGTAAGTTGAATGCACACATTGAAGACCGTTCTGTTAGGTAGCTCCGTTTTGGTTTTAGAAGCAGATATTTCTCAATACCGCGTTTGTTCCAATGCACCCCGGTATAACGAAACCCAGCTCCTGGAAGAACCGTGCTTCTCACTCTCTGATTGTGAAGGCGGATTCAACTCCCTTAGCTGAGCGAACACCCAGCAGAGCAGTTTGCAAGATACGTTCTTTTTGTGTTTTAGACGGAGATTTCCAGCTATTTCTTGAATGCCTGGATTTGGCTGGGAAAATGCGTTTTCCACTTCTTCACAGAAAGGGTTTAGAAACTCCTGCAAACACACATCAGTTTAACTCCGTAAGTTGAATGCACACATTGAAGACCGTTCTGTTAGGTAGCTCCGTTTTGGTTTTAGAAGCAGATATTTCTCAATACCGCGTTTGTTCCAATTCACCCGGGTATTACGAAACCCAGCTCCTGGAAGAACCGTGCTTCTCACTCTCTGATTCTGAAGGCGGATTCAACTCCCTTAGCTGAGCGAACACCCAGCAGAGCAGTTTGCAAGATACGTTCTTTTTGTGTTTTAGACAAAGATTTCCAAATATTTCTTGAATGCCTGTATTTCGCTGGGAAAATGCGTTTTCCACTTCTTCACAGAAAGGGTTTAGAACCTCCTGCAAACACACATCAGTTTAACTCCGTAAGTTGAATGCACACATTGAAGACCGTTCGGTTAGGTAGCTCCGTTTTGGTTTTAGAAGCAGATATTTCTCAATACCGGGTTTGTTCCAATGCACCAGGGTATAACGAAACCCAGCTCCTGGAAGAACCGTGCTTCTCACTCTCTGATTCTGAAGGCGGATTCAACTCCCTTAGCTGAGCGAACACCCAGCAGAGCAGTTTACAAGATACGTTCTTTTTGTATTTTAGACGGAGGTTTCCAGCTATTTCTTGAATGCCTGCATTTGGTTGGGAAAATGCGTTTTCCACTTCTTCACAGAAAGGGTTTAGAAACTCCTGCAAACAAACATCAGTTTGACTCCGTAAGTTGAATGCATACGTTGAAGACCGTTCTGTTAGGTAGCTCCGTTTTGGTGTTAGAAGCAGATATTTCTCAATATTGCGTTTGCACCAATTCACCCGTGTATAACGAAACACAGCTCCTGGATGAACCGTGCTTCTCACTCTCTGATTCTGAAGGCGGATTCAACTCCCTTGGCTGAGCGAACACCCAGCAGAGCAGTTTACAAGATACGTTCTTTTTGTAATTTAGATGGAGATTTCCTGCTATTTCTTGAATGCCTGCATTTGGCTGGGAAAATGCGTTTTCCACTTCTTCACAGAAAGGGTTTAGAAACTCCTGCAAACACACATCAGTTTAACTCCGTAAGTTGAATGCATACATTGAACGCCGTTCTGTTATGTAGCTCCGTTTTGGTTTTAGAAGCAGATATTTCTCAATACCGCGTTTGTTCCAATGCACCCGGGCATGACGAAACCCAGCTCCTGGAAGAACCGTGCTTCTCACTCTCTGATTCTGAAGGCGGATTCAACTCCCTTAGCTGAGCGAACACCCAGCAGAGCAGTTTGCAAGATACGTTCTTTTTGTGTTTTAGACGGAGATTTCCAGCTATTTCTTGAATGCCTGGATTTGGCTGGGAACATGCGTTTTCCACTTTTTAACAGAAAGGGTTTAGAAACTCCTGCAAACACACATCAGTTTCACTTCGTAAGTTGAATGCACACATTGAAGACCGTTCTGGTAGGTAGCTCCGTTTTGGTTTTAGAAGCAGATATTTCTCAATACCGCGTTTGTTCCAATTCACCCGGGTATTACGAAACCCAGCTCCTGGAAGAACCGTGCTTCTCACTCTCTGATTCTGAAGGCGGATTCAACTCCCTTAGCTGAGCGAACACCCAGCAGAGCAGTTTGCAAGATACGTTCTTTTTGTGTTTTAGACGAAGATTTCCAGCTATTTCTTGAATGCCTGGATTTGGCTGGGAAAATGCGTTTTCCACTTCTTCACAGAAAGGGTTTAGAAACTCCTGCAAACACACATCAGTTTAACTCCGTAAGTTGAATGCACACATATAAGACCGTTCTGTTAGGTAGCTCCGTTTTGGTTTTAGAAGCAGATATTTCTCAATATCGCGTTTGTTGCAATTCACCCGGGTATTACGAAACCCAGCTCCTGGAAGAACCGTGCTTCTCACTCTCTGATTCTGAAGGCGGATTCAACTCCCTTAGCTGAGCGAACACCCAGCAGAGCAGTTTGCAAGATACGTTCTTTTTGTGTTTTAGACAAAGATTTCCAAATATTTCTTGAATGCCTGTATTTCGCTGGGAAAATGCGTTTTCCACTTCTTCACAGAAAGGGTTTAGAAACTCCTGCAAACAAACATCAGTTTAACTCCGTAAGTCGAATGCACACATTGAAGACCGTTCGGTTAGGTAGCTCCGTTTTGGTTTTAGAAGCAGATATTTCTCAATACCGGGTTTGTTCCAATGCACCAGGGTATAACGAAACCCAGCTCCTGGAAGAACCGTGCTTCTCACTCTCTGATTCTGAAGGCGGATTCAACTCCCTTAGCTGAGCGAACACCCAGCAGAGCAGTTTGCAAGATACGTTCTTTTTGTGTTTTAGACGGAGATTTCCAGCTATTTCTTGAATGCCTGGATTTGGCTGGGAAAATGCGTTTTCCACTTCTTCACAGAAAGGGTTTAGAAACTCCTGCAAACACACATCAGTTTAACTCCGTAAGTTGAATGCACACATTGAAGACCGTTCTGTTAGGTAGCTCCGTTTTGGTTTTAGAAGCAGATATTTCTCAATACCGCGTTTGTTCCAATTCACCCGGGTATAACGAAACCCAGCTCCTGGAAGAACCGTGCTTCTCACTCTCTGATTCTGAAGGCGGATTCAACTCCCTTAGCTGAGCGAACACCCAGCAGGGCAGTTTGCAAGATACGTTCTTTTTGTGTTTTAGACGGAGATTTCTAGCTATTTCTTGAATGCCTGGATTTGGCTGGGAAAATGCGTTTTCCACTTCTTCACAGAAAGGGTTTAGAAACTCCTGCAAACACACATCAGTTTAACTCCGTAAGTTGAATGCACACATTGAAGACCGTTCTGTTAGGTAGCTCCGTTTTGGTTTTAGAAGCAGATATTTCTCAATACCGCGTTTGTTCCAATTCACCCGGGTATAACGAAACCCAGCTCCTGGAAGAACCGTGCTTCTCACTCTCTGATTCTGAAGGCGGATTCAACTCCCTTAGCTGAGCGAACACCCAGCAGAGCAGTTTGCAAGATACGTTCTTTTTGTGTTTTAGACGGAGATTTCCAGCTATTTCTTGAATGCCTGGATTTGGCTGGGAAAATGCGTTTTTTACTTCTTCACAGAAAGGGTTTAGAAACTCCTGCAAACACACATCAGTTTAACTCCGTAAGTTGAATGCACACATTGAAGACCGTTCTGTTAGGTAGCTCCGTTTTGGTTTTAGAAGCAGATATTTCTCAATACCGCGTTTGTTCCAATGCACCCGGGTATAACGAAACCCAGCTCCTGGAAGAACCGTGCTGCTCACTCTCTGATTCTGAAGGCGGATTCAACTCCCTTAGCTGAGCGAACACCCAGCAGAGCAGTTTGCAAGATACGTTCTTTTTGTGTTTTAGACGGAGATTTCCAGCTATTTTTTGAATGCCTGGATTTGGCTGGGAAAATGCGTTTTCCACTTCTTCACAGAAAGGGTTTAGAAACTCCTGCAAACACACATCAGTTTAACTCCGTAAGTGGAATCCACACATTGAAGACCCTTCTGTTAGGTAGCTCCGTTTTGGTTTTAGAAGCAGATATTTCTCAATACCGCGTTTGTTCCAATTCACCCGGGTATAACGAAACCCAGCTCCTGGAAGAACCGTGCTTCTCACTCTCTGATTCTGAAGGCGGATTCAACTCCCTTAGCTGAGCGAACACCCAGCAGAGCAGTTTGCAAGATACGTTCTTCTTGTGTTTTAGACGGAGATTTCCAGCTATTTCTTGAATGCCTGGATTTGGCTGGGAAAATGCGTTTTCCACTTCTTCACAGAAAGGGTTTAGAAACTCCTGCAAACACACATCAGTTTAACTCCGTAAGTTGAATGCACACATTGTAGACCGTTTTGTTAGGTAGCTCCGTTTTGGTTTTAGAAGCAGATATTTCTCCATACCGCGTTTGTTCCAATTCACCCGGGTATTACGAAACCCAGCTCCTGGAGGAACCGTGCTTCTCACTCTCTGATTCTGAAGGCGGATTCAACTCCCTTAGCTGAGCGAACACCCAGCAGAGCAGTTTGCAAGATACGTTCTTTTTGTGTTTTAGACGAAGATTTCCAACTATTTCTTGAATGCCTGTATTTGGCTGAAAAAATGCCTTTTCCACTTCTTCACAGAAAGGGTTTAGAAACTCCTGCAAACACACATCAGTTTAACTCCGTAAGTTGAATGCACACATTGAAGACCGTTCTGTTAGGTAGCTCCGTTTTGGTTTTAGAAGCAGATATTTCTCAATACCGCGTTTGTTCCAATTCACCCGGGTATTACGAAACCCAGCTCCTGGAAGAACCGTGCTTCTCACTCTCTGATTCTGAAGGCGGATTCAACTCCCTTAGCTGAGCGAACACCCAGCATAGCAGTTTGCAAGATACGTTCTTTTTGTGTTTTAGACGAAGATTTCCAGCTATTTCTTGAATGCCTGGATTTGGCTGAAAAAATGCGTTTTCCACTTCTTCACAGAAAGGGTTTAGAAACTCCTGCAAACACACATCAGTTTAACTCCGTAAGTTGAATGCACACATATAAGACCGTTCTGTTAGGTAGCTCCGTTTTGGTTTTAGAAGCAGATATTTCTCAATATCGCGTTTGTTGCAATTCACCCGGGTATTACGAAACCCAGCTCCTGGAAGAACCGTGCTTCTCACTCTCTGATTCTGAAGGCGGATTCAACTCCCTTAGCTGAGCGAACACCCAGCAGAGCAGTTTGCAAGATACGTTCTTTTTGTGTTTTAGACAAAGATTTCCAAATATTTCTTGAATGCCTGTATTTCGCTGGGAAAATGCGTTTTCCACTTCTTCACAGAAAGGGTTTAGAAACTCCTGCAAACACACATCAGTTTAACTCCGTAAGTTGAATGCACACATTGAAGACCGTTCGGTTAGGTAGCTCCGTTTTGGTTTTAGAAGCAGATATTTCTCAATACCGGGTTTGTTCCAATGCACCAGGGTATAACGAAACCCAGCTCCTGGAAGAACCGTGCTTTTCACTCTCTGATTCTGAAGGCGGATTCAACTCCCTTAGCTGAGCGAACACCCAGCAGAGCAGTTTGCAAGATACGTTCCTTTTGTGTTTTAGACGGAGATTTCCAGCTATTTCTTGAATGCCTGGATTTGGCTGGGAAAATGCGTTTTGCACTTCTTCACAGAAAGGGTTTAGAAACTCCTGCAAACACACATCAGTTTAACTCCGTAAGTCGAATGCACACATTGAAGACCGTTCTGTTAGGTAGCTCCGTTTTGGTTTTAGAAGCAGATATTTCTCAATATTGGGTTTGTACCCATTCACCCGGGTATAACGAAACACAGCTCCTGGAAGAACCGTGCTTCTCACTCTCTGATTCTGAAGGCGGATTCAACTCCCTTAGCTGAGCGAACACCCAGCAGAGCAGTTTGCAAGATACGTTCTTTTTGTGTTTTAGACGGAGATTTCCAGGTATTTCTTGAATGCCTGGATTTGGCTGGGAACATGCGTTTTCCACTTCTTCACAGAAAGGGTTTAGAAACTCCTGCAAACACACATCAGTTTAACTCCGTAAGTTGAATGCACACATTGAAGACCGTTCTGTTAGGTAGCTCCGTTTTGGTTTTAGAAGCAGATATTTCTCAATACCGCGTTTGTTCCAATTCACCCGGGTATTACGAAACCCAGCTCCTGGAAGAACCGTGCTTCTCACTCTCTGATTCTGAAGGCGGATTCAACTCCCTTAGCTGAGCGAACACCCAGCAGAGCAGTTTGCAAGATACGTTCTTTTTGTGTTTTAGACGAAGATTTCCAGCTATTTCTTGAATGCCTGGATTTGGCTGGGAAAATGCGTTTTCCACTTCTTCACAGAAAGGGTTTAGAAACTCCTGCAAACACACATCAGTTTAACTCCGTAAGTTGAATGCACACATATAAGACCGTTCTGTTAGGTAGCTCCGTTTTGGTTTTAGAAGCAGATATTTCTCAATATCGCGTTTGTTGCAATTCACCCGGGTATTACGAAACCCAGCTCCTGGAAGAACCGTGCTTCTCACTCTCTGCTTCTGAAGGCGGATTCAACTCCCTTAGCTGAGTGAACACCCAGCAGAGAAGTTTGCAAGATACGTTCTTTTTGTGTTTTAGACAAAGATTTCCAAATATTTCTTGAATGCCTGTATTTCGCTGGGAAAATGCGTTTTCCACTTCTTCACAGAAAGGGTTTAGAAACTCCTGCAAACACACATCAGTTTAACTCCGTAAGTTGAATGCACACATTGAAGACCGTTCGGTTAGGTAGCTCCGTTTTGGTTTTAGAAGCAGATATTTCTCAATACCGGGTTTGTTCCAATGCACCAGGGTATAACGAAACCCAGCTCCTGGAAGAACCGTGCTTCTCACTCTCTGATTCTGAAGGCGGATTCAACTCCCTTAGCTGAGCGAACACCCAGCAGAGCAGTTTGCAAGATACGTTCTTTTTGTGTTTTAGACGGAGATTTCCAGCTATTTCATGAATGCCTGGATTTGGCTGGGAAAATGCGTTTCCCACTTCTTCACAGAAAGGGTTTAGAAACTCCTGCAAACACACATCAGTTTAACTCCGTAAGTTGAATGCACACATTGAAGACCGTTCTGTTAGGTAGCTCCGTTTTGGTTTTAGAAGCAGATATTTCTCAATACCGCGTTTGTTCCAATTCACCCGGGTATAACGAAACCCAGCTCCTGGAAGAACCGTGCTTCTCACTCTCTGATTCTGAAGGCGGATTCAACTCCCTTAGCTGAGCGAACACCCAGCAGAGCAGTTTGCAAGAGACGTTCTTTTTGTGTTTTAGACGGAGATTTCCAGCTATTTCTTGAATGCCTGGATTTGGCTGGGAAAATGCGTTTTCCACTTCTTCACAGAAAGGGTTTAGAAACTCCTGCAAACACACATCAGTTTAACTCCGTAAGTTGAATGCACACATTGAAGACCGTTCTGTTAGGTAGCTCCGTTTTGGTTTTAGAAGCAGATATTTCTCAATACCGCGTTTGTTCCAATTCACCCGGGTATTACGAAACTTAGCTCCTGGAAGAACCGTGCTTCTCACTCTCTGATTCTGAAGGCGGATTCAACTCCCTTAGCTGAGCGAACACCCAGCAGATCAGTTTGCAAGATACGTTCTTTTTGTGTTTTAGACGGAGATGTCCAGCTATTTCTTGAATGCCTGGATTTGGCTGGGAATATGCGTTTTCCACTTCTTCACAGAAAGGGTTTAGAAACTCCTGCAAACACACATCAGTTTAACTCCGTAAGTTGAATGCACACATTGAAGACCGTTCTGTTAGGTAGCTCCGTTTTGGTTTTAGAAGCAGATATTTCTCAATACCGCGTTTGTTCCAATTCACCCGGGTATAACGAAACCCAGCTCCTGGAAGAACCATGCTTCTCACTCTCTGATTCTGAAGGCGGATTCAACTCCCTTAGCTGAGCGAACACCCAGCAGAGCAGTTTGCAAGATACGTTCTTTTTGTGTTTTAGACGGAGATTTCCAGCTATTTCTTGAATGCCTGGATTTGGCTGGGAAAATGCGTTTTCCACTTCTTCACAGAAAGGGTTTAGAAACTCCTGCAAACACACATCAGTTTAACTCCGTAAGTTGAATGCACACGTTGAAGACCGTTCTGTTAGGTAGCTCCGTTTTGGTTTTAGAAGCAGATATTTCTCAATACCGCATTTGTTCCAATTCACCCGGGTATAACGAAACCCAGCTTTTGGCAGAACCGTGCTTCTCACTCTCTGATTCTGAAGGCGGATTCAACTCCCTTAGCTGAGCGAACACCCAGCAGAGCAGTTTACAAGATACGTTCTTTTTGTATTTTAGACGGAGATTTCCAGCTATTTCTTGAATGCCTGCATTTGGTTGGGAAAATGCGTTTTCCACTTCTTCACAGAAAGGGTTTAGAAACTCCTGCAAACAAACATCAGTTTGACTCCGTAAGTTGAATGCATACGTTGAAGACCGTTCTGTTAGGTAGCTCCGTTTTGGTGTTAGAAGCAGATATTTCTCAATATTGCGTTTGCACCAATTCACCCGTGTATAACGAAACACAGCTCCTGGATGAACCGTGCTTCTCACTCTCTGATTCTGAAGGCGGATTCAACTCCCTTGGCTGAGCGAACACCCAGCAGAGCAGTTTACAAGATACGTTCTTTTTGTATTTTAGATAGAGATTTCCAGCTATTTCTTGAATGCCTGCATTTGGCTGGGAAAATGCGTTTTCCACTTCTTCACAGAAAGGGTTTAGAAACTCCTGCAAACACACATCAGTTTAACTCCGTAAGTTGAATGCACACATTGAAGACCGTTCTGTTAGGTAGCTCCGTTTTGGTTTTAGAAGCAGATATTTCTCAATACAGCGTTTGTTCCAATGCACCCGGGTATAACGAAATTCAGCTCCTGGAAGAAACGTGCTTCTCACTCTCTGATTCTGAAGGCGGATTCAACTCCCTTAGCTGAGCGAACACCCAGCAGAGCAGTTTGCAAGATACGTTCTTTTTATGTTTTAGACGGAGATTTTTAGCTATTTCGTGAATGCCTGGATTTGGCTGGGAACATGCGTTTTCCACTTCTTCACAGAAAGGGTTTAGAAACTCCTGCAAACACACATCAGTTTAACTCCGTAAGTTGAATGCACACATTGAAGACCGTTCTGTTAGGTAGCTCCGTTTTGGTTTTAGAAGCAGATATTTCTCAATACCGCGTTTGTTCCAATTCACCCGGGTATTACGAAACCCAGCTCCTGGAAGAACCGTGCTTCTCACTCTCTGATTCTGAAGGCGGATTCAACTCTATTAGCTGAGCGAACACCCAGCAGAGCAGTTTGCAAGATACGTTCTTTTTGTGTTTTAGACGAAGATTTCCAGCTATTTCTTGAATGCCTGGATTTGGCTGGGAAAATGCGTTTTGCACTTCTTCACAGAAAGGGTTTAGAAACTCCTGCAAACACACATCAGTTTAACTCCGTAAGTTGAATGCACACATTGAAGACCGTTCTGTTAGGTAGCTTTGTTTTGGTTTTAGAAGCAGATATTTCTCAATATCGCGTTTGTTTCAATTCACCCGGGTATTACGAAACCCAGCTCCTGGAAGAACCGTGCTTCTCACTCTCTGATTCTGAAGGCGGATTCAACTCCCTTAGCTGAGCGAACACCCAGCAGAGCAGTTTGCAAGATACGTTCTTTTTGTGTTTTAGACGGAGAGACCGTTATGTTAGGTAGCTCCGTTTTGGTTTTAGAAGCAGATATTTCTCAATACCGGGTTTGTTCCAATGCACCAGGGTATAACGAAACCCAGCTCCTGGAAGAACCCTGCTTCTCACTCTCTGATTCTGAAGGCGGATTCAACTCCCTTAGCTGAGCGAACACCCAGCAGAGCAGTTTGCAAGATACGTTCTTTTTGTGTTTTAGACGGAGATTTCCAGCTATTTCTTGAATGCCTGGATTTGGCTGGGAAAATTCGTTTTCCACTTCTTCACAGAAAGGGTTTAGAAACTCCTGCAAACACACATCAGTTTAACTCCGTAAGTTGAATGCACACATTGAAGACCGTTCTGTTAGGTAGCTCCGTTTTGGTTTTAGAAGCAGATATTTCTCAATACCGCGTTTGTTCCAATTCACCCGGGTATAACGAAACCCAGCTCCTGGAAGAACCGTGCTTCTCACTCTCTGATTCTGAAGGCGGATTCAACTCCCTTAGCTGAGCGAACACCCAGCAGAGCAGTTTGCAAGAGACGTTCTTTTTGTGTTTTAGACGGAGATTTCCAGCTATTTCTTTAATGCCTGGATTTGGCTGGGAAAATGCTTTTTACACTTCTTCACAGAAAGGGTTTAGAAACTCCTGCAAACACACATCAGTTTAACTCCGTAAGTTGAATGCACACATTGAAGACCGTTCTGTTAGGTAGCTCCGTTTTGCTTTTAGAAGCAGATATTTCTCAATTCCGCGTTTGTTCCAATTCACCCGGATATTACGAAACCCAGCTCCTGGAAGAACCGTGCTTCTCACTCTCTGATTCTGAAGGCGGATTCAATTCCCTTAGCTGAGCGAACACCCAGCAGAGCAGTTTGCAAGATACGTTCTTTTTGTGTTTTAGACAGAGATTTCCAGCTATTTCTTGAATGCCTGGATTTGGCTGGGAAAATGCGTTTTCCACTTCTTCACAGAAAGGGTTTAGAAACTCCTGCAAACACACATCAGTTTAACTCCGTAAGTTGAATGCACAAATTGAAGACCGTTCTGTTAGGTAGCTCCGTTTTGGTTTTAGAAGCAGATATTTCTCAATACCGCGTTTGTTCCAATGCACCCGGGTATAAAGAAATCCAGCTCCTGGAAGAACCGTGCTTCTCACTCTCTGATTCTGAAGGCGAATTCAACTCCCTTAGCTGAGCGAACACCCAGCAGAGCAGTTTGCAAGATACGTTCTTTTTGTGTTTTAGACGGAGATTTCCAGCTATTTCTTGAATGCCTGGATTTGGCTGGGAAAATGCGTTTCCCACTTCTTCACAGAAAGGGTTTAGAAACTCCTGCAAACACACATCAGTTTAACTCCGTAAGTTGAATGCACACATTGAAGACCGTTCTGTTAGGTAGCTCCGTTTTGGTTTTAGAAGCAGATATTTCTCAATACCGCGTTTGTTCCAATTCACCCGGGTATAACCAAACCCAGCTCCTGGAAGAACCGTGCTTCTCACTCTCTGATTCTGAAGGCGGATTCAACTCCCTTAGCTGAGCGAACACCCAGCAGAGCAGTTTGCAAGAGACGTTCTTTCTGTGTTTTAGACGGAGATTTCCAGCTATTTCTTGAATGCCTGGATTTGGCTGGGAAAATGCGTTTTCCACTTCTTCACAGAAAGGGTTTAGAAACTCCTGCAAACACACATCAGTTTAACTCCCTAAGTTGAATGCACACATTGAAGACCGTTCTGTTAGGTAGCTCCGTTATGGTTTTAGAAGCAGATATTTCTCAATACCGGGTTTGTTCCAATGCACCAGGGTATAACGAAACCCAGCTCCTGGAAGAACCGTGCTTCTCACTCTCTGATTCTGAAGGCGGATTCAACTCCCTTAGCTGAGCGAACACCCAGCAGAGCAGTTTGCAAGATACGTTCTTTTTGTGTTTTAGACGGAGATTTCCAGCTATTTCTTGAATGCCTAAATTTGGCTGGGAAAATGCGTTTTCCACTTCTTCACAGAAAGGGTTTAGAAACTCCTGCAAACACACATCAGTTTAACTCCGTAAGTCGAATGCACACATTGAAGACCGTTCTGTTAGGTAGCTCCGTTTTGGTTTTAGAAGCAGATATTTCTCAATATTGGGTTTGTACCCATTCACCCGGGTATAACGAAACACAGCTCCTGGAAGAACCGTGCTTCTCACTCTCTGATTCTGAAGGCGGATTCAACTCCCTTAGCTGAGCGAACACCCAGCAGAGCAGTTTACAAGATACGTTCTTTTTGTATTTTAGACGGAGGTTTCCAGCTATTTCTTGAATGCCTGCATTTGGTTGGGAAAATGCGTTTTCCACTTCTTCACAGAAAGGGTTTAGAAACTCCTGCAAACAAACATCAGTTTGACTCCGTAAGTTGAATGCATACGTTGAAGACCGTTCTGTTAGGTAGCTCCGTTTTGGTGTTAGAACCAGATATTTCTCAATATTGCGTTTGCACCAATTCACCCGTGTATAACGAAACACAGCTCCTGGATGAACCGTGCTTCTCACTCTCTGATTCTGAAGGCGGATTCAACTCCCTTGGCTGAGCGAACACCCAGCAGAGCAGTTTACAAGATACGTTCTTTTTGTAATTTAGATGGAGATTTCCAGCTATTTCTTGAATGCCTGCATTTGGCTGGGAAAATGCGTTTTCCACTTCTTCACAGAAAGGGTTTAGAAACTCCTGCAAACACACATCAGTTTAACTCCGTAAGTTGAATGCATACATTGAACGCCGTTCTGTTATGTAGCTCCGTTTTGGTTTTAGAAGCAGATATTTCTCAATACCGCGTTTGTTCCAATGCACCCGGGTATGACGAAACCCAGCTCCTGGAAGAACCGTGCTTCTCACTCTCTGATTCTGAAGGCGGATTCAACTCCCTTAGCTGAGCGAACACCCAGCAGAGCAGTTTGCAAGATACGTTCTTTTTGTGTTTTAGACGGAGATTTCCAGCTATTTCTTGAATGCCTGGATTTGGCTGGGAACATGCGTTTTCCACTTCTTCACAGAAAGGGTTTAGAAACTCCTGCAAACACACATCAGTTTAACTCCGTAAGTTGAATGCACACATTGAAGACCGTTCTGTTAGGTAGCTCCGTTTTGGTTTTAGAAGCAGATATTTCTCAATACCGCGTTTGTTCCAATTCACCCGGGTATTACGAAACCCAGCTCCTGGAAGAACCGTGCTTCTCACTCTCTGATTCTGAAGGCGGATTCAACTCCCTTAGCTGAGCGAACACCCAGCAGAGCAGTTTGCAAGGTACGTTCTTTTTGTGTTTTAGACGGAGAGACCGTTATGTTAGGTAGCTCCGTTTTGGTTTTAGAAGCAGATATTTCTCAATACCGGGTTTGTTCCAATGCACCAGGGTATAACGAAACCCAGCTTTTGGAAGAACCCTGCTTCTCACTCTCTGATTCTGAAGGCGGATTCAACTCCCTTAGCTGAGCGAACACCCAGCAGAGCAGTTTGCAAGATACGTTCTTTTTGTGTTTTAGACAGAGATTTCCAGCTATTTCTTGAATGCCTGGATTTGGCTGGGAAAATTCGTTTTCCACTTCTTCACAGAAAGGGTTTAGAAACTCCTGCAAACACACATCAGTTTAACTCCGTAAGTTGAATGCACACATTGAAGACCGTTCTGTTAGGTAGCTCCGTTTTGGTTTTAGAAGCAGATATTTCTCAATACCGCGTTTGTTCCAATTCACCCGGGTATAACGAAACCCAGCTCCTGGAAGAACCGTGCTTCTCACTCTCTGATTCTGAAGGCGGATTCAACTCCCTTAGCTGAGCGAACACCCAGCAGAGCAGTTTGCAAGAGACGTTCTTTTTGTGTTTTAGACGGAGATTTCCAGCTATTTCTTGAATGCCTGGATTTGGCTGGGAAAATGCTTTTTACACTTCTTCACAGAAAGGGTTTAGAAACTCCTGCAAACACACATCAGTTTAACTCCGTAAGTTGAATGCACACATTGAAGACCGTTCTGTTAGGTAGCTCCGTTTTGCTTTTAGAAGCAGATATTTCTCAATACCGCGTTTGTTCCAATTCACCCGGATATTACGAAACCCAGCTCCTGGAAGAACCGTGCTTCTCACTCTCTGATTCTGAAGGCGGATTCAATTCCCTTAGCTGAGCGAACACCCAGCAGAGCAGTTTGCAAGATACGTTCTTTTTGTGTTTTAGACAGACATTTCCAGCTATTTCTTGAATGCCTGGATTTGGCTGGGAAAATGCGTTTTCCACTTCTTCACAGAAAGGGTTTAGAAACTCCTGCAAACACACATCAGTTTAACTCCGTAAGTTGAATGCACACATTGAAGACCGTTCTGTTAGGTAGCTCCGTTTTGGTTTTAGAAGCAGATATTTCTCAATACCGGGTTTGTTCCAATGCACCAGGGTATAACGAAACCCAGCTCCTGGAAGAACCGTGCTTCTCACTCTCTGATTCTGAAGGCGGATTCAACTCCCTTAGCTGAGCGAACACCCAGCAGAGCAGTTTGCAAGATACGTTCTTTTTGTGTTTTAGACGGAGATTTCCAGCTATTTCTTGAATGCCTGGATTTGGCTGGGAAAATGCGTTTTCCACTTCTTCACAGAAAGGGTTTAGAAACTCCTGCAAACACACATCAGTTTAACTCCGTAAGTCGAATGCACACATTGAAGACCGTTCTGTTAGGTAGCTCCGTTTTGGTTTTAGAAGCAGATATTTCTCAATATTGGGTTTGTACCCATTCACCCGGGTATAACGAAACCCAGCTCCTGGAAGAACCGTGCTTCTCACTCTCTGATTCTGAAGGCGGATTCAACTCCCTTAGCTGAGCGAACACCCAGCAGAGCAGTTTACAAGATACGTTCTTTTTGTATTTTAGACGGAGGTTTCCAGCTATTTCTTGAATGCCTGCATTTGGTTGGGAAAATGCGTTTTCCACTTCTTCACAGAAAGGGTTTAGAAACTCCTGCAAACAAACATCAGTTTGACTCCGTAAGTTGAATGCATACGTTGAAGACCGTTCTGTTAGGTAGCTCCGTTTTGGTGTTAGAAGCAGATATTTCTCAATATTGCGTTTGCACCAATTCACCCGTGTATAACGAAACACAGCTCCTGGATGAACCGTGCTTCTCACTCTCTGATTCTGAAGGCGGATTCAACTCCCTTGGCTGAGCGAACACCCAGCAGAGCAGTTTACAAGATACGTTCTTTTTGTAATTTAGATGGAGATTTCCAGCTATTTCTTGAATGCCTGCATTTGGCTGGGAAAATGCGTTTTCCACTTCTTCACAGAAAGGGTTTAGAAACTCCTGCAAACACACATCAGTTTAACTCCGTAAGTTGAATGCATACATTGAACGCCGTTCTGTTATGTAGCTCCGTTTTGGTTTTAGAAGCAGATATTTCTCAATACCGCGTTTGTTCCAATGCACCCGGGTATGACGAAACCCAGCTCCTGGAAGAACCGTGCTTCTCACTCTCTGATTCTTAAGGCGGATTCAACTCCCTTAGCTGAGCGAACACCCAGCAGAGCAGTTTGCAAGATACGTTCTTTTTGTGTTTTAGACGGAGATTTCCAGCTATTTCTTGAATGCCTGGATTTGGCTGGGAAAATGCGTTTTCCACTTCTTCACAGAAAGGGTTTAGAAACTCCTGCAAACACACATCAGTTTAACTCCGTAAGTTGAATGCACACATTGAAGACCGTTCTGTTAGGTAGCTCCGTTTTGGTTTTAGAAGCAGATATTTCTCAATACCGGGTTTGTTCCAATGCACCAGGGTATAACGAAACCCAGCTCCTGGAAGAACCGTGCTTCTCACTCTCTGATTCTGAAGGCGGATTCAACTCCCTTAGCTGAGCGAACACCCAGCAGAGCAGTTTGCAAGATACGTTCTTTTTGTGTTTTAGACGGAGATTTCCAGCTATTTCTTGAATGCCTGGATTTGGCTGGGAAAATGCGTTTTCCACTTCTTCACAGAAAGGGTTTAGAAACTCCTGCAAACACACATCAGTTTAACTCCGTAAGTCGAATGCACACATTGAAGACCGTTCTGTTAGGTAGCTCCGTTTTGGTTTTAGAAGCAGATATTTCTCAATATTGGGTTTGTACCCATTCACCCGGGTATAACGAAACCCAGCTCCTGGAAGAACCGTGCTTCTCACTCTCTGATTCTGAAGGCGGATTCAACTCCCTTAGCTGAGCGAACACCCAGCAGAGCAGTTTACAAGATACGTTCTTTTTGTATTTTAGACGGAGGTTTCCAGCTATTTCTTGAATGCCTGCATTTGGTTGGGAAAATGCGTTTTCCACTTCTTCACAGAAAGGGTTTAGAAACTCCTGCAAACAAACATCAGTTTGACTCCGTAAGTTGAATGCATACGTTGAAGACCGTTCTGTTAGGTAGCTCCGTTTTGGTGTTAGAAGCAGATATTTCTCAATATTGCGTTTGCACCAATTCACCCGTGTATAACGAAACACAGCTCCTGGATGAACCGTGCTTCTCACTCTCTGATTCTGAAGGCGGATTCAACTCCCTTGGCTGAGCGAACACCCAGCAGAGCAGTTTACAAGATACGTTCTTTTTGTAATTTAGATGGAGATTTCCAGCTATTTCTTGAATGCCTGCATTTGGCTGGGAAAATGCGTTTTCCACTTCTTCACAGAAAGGGTTTAGAAACTCCTGCAAACACACATCAGTTTAACTCCGTAAGTTGAATGCATACATTGAACGCCGTTCTGTTATGTAGCTCCGTTTTGGTTTTAGAAGCAGATATTTCTCAATACCGCGTTTGTTCCAATGCACCCGGGTATGACGAAACCCAGCTCCTGGAAGAACCGTGCTTCTCACTCTCTGATTCTTAAGGCGGATTCAACTCCCTTAGCTGAGCGAACACCCAGCAGAGCAGTTTGCAAGATACGTTCTTTTTGTGTTTTAGACGGAGATTTCCAGCTATTTCTTGAATGCCTGGATTTGGCTGGGAACATGCGTTTTCCACTTCTTCACAGAAAGGGTTTAGAAACTCCTGCAAACACACATCAGTTTAACTCCGTAAGTTGAATGCACACATTGAAGACCGTTCTGTTAGGTAGCTCCGTTTTGGTTTTAGAAGCAGATATTTCTCAATACCGCGTTTGTTCCAATTCACCCGGGTATTACGAAACCCAGCTCCTGGAAGAACCGTGCTTCTCACTCTCTGATTCTGAAGGCGGATTCAACTCCCTTAGCTGAGCGAACACCCAGCAGAGCAGTTTGCAAGATACGTTCTTTTTGTGTTTTAGACGAAGATTTCCAGCTATTTCTTCAATGCCTGGATTTGGCTGGGAAAATGCGTTTTCCACTTCTTCACAGAAAGGGTTTAGAAACTCCTGCAAACACACATCAGTTTAACTCCGTAAGTTGAATGCACACATATAAGACCGTTCTGTTAGGTAGCTCCGTTTTGGTTTCAGAAGCAGATATTTCTCAATATCGCGTTTGTTGGAATTCACCCGGGTATTACGAAACCCAGCTCCTGGAAGAACCGTGCTTCTCACTCTGTGATTCTGAAGGCGGATTCAACTCCCTTAGCTGAGCGAACACCCAGCAGAGCAGTTTGCAAGATACGTTCTTTTTGTGTTTTAGACAAAGATTTCCAAATATTTCTTGAATGCCTGTATTTCGCTGGGAAAATGCGTTTTCCACTTCTTCACAGAAAGGGTTTAGAAACTCCTGCAAACACACATCAGTTTAACTCCGTAAGTTGAATGCACACATTGAAGACCGTTCGGTTAGGTAGCTCCGTTTTGGTTTTAGAAGCAGATATTTCTCAATACCGGGTTTGTTCCAATGCACCAGGGTATAACGAAACCCAGCTCCTGGAAGAACCGTGCTTCTCACTCTCTGATTCTGAAGGCGGATTCAACTCCCTTAGCTGAGCGAACACCCAGCAGAGCAGTTTGCAAGATACGTTCTTTTTGTGTTTTAGACGGAGATTTCCAGCTATTTCATGAATGCCTGGATTTGGCTGGGAAAATGCGTTTCCCACTTCTTCACAGAAAGGGTTTAGAAACTCCTGCAAACACACATCAGTTTAACTCCGTAAGTTGAATGCACACATTGAAGACCGTTCTGTTAGGTAGCTCCGTTTTGGTTTTAGAAGCAGATATTTCTCAATACCGCGTTTGTTCCAATTCACCCGGGTATAACGAAACCCAGCTCCTGGAAGAACCGTGCTTCTCACTCTCTGATTCTGAAGGCGGATTCAACTCCATTAGCTGAGCGAACACCCAGCAGAGCAGTTTGCAAGATACGTTCTTTTTGTGTTTTAGACGGAGATTTTCAGCTATTTCTTGAATGCCTGGATTTGGCTGGGAAAATGCGTTTTCCACTTCTTCACAGAAAGGGTTTAGAAACTCCTGCAAACACACATCAGTTTAACTCCGTAAGTTGAATGCACACATTGAAGACCGTTCTGTTAGGTAGCTCCGTTTTGGTTTTAGAAGCAGATATTTCTCAATATCGCGTTTGTTGCAATTCACCCGGGTATTACGAAACCCAGCTCCTGGAAGAACCGTGCTTCTCACTCTCTGATTCTGAAGGCGGATTCAACTCCCTTAGCTGAGCGAACACCCAGCAGAGCAGTTTGCAAGATACGTTCTTTTTGTGTTTTAGACAAAGATTTCCAAATATTTCTTGAATGCCTGTATTTCGCTGGGAAAATGCGTTTTCCACTTCTTCACAGAAAGGGTTTAGAAACTCCTGCAAACACACATCAGTTTAACTCCGTAAGTTGAATGCACACATTGAAGACCGTTCGGTTAGGTAGCTCCGTTTTGGTTTTAGAAGCAGATATTTCTCAATACCGGGTTTGTTCCAATGCACCAGGGTATAATGAAACCCAGCTCCTGGAAGAACCGTGCTTCTCACTCTCTGATTCTGAAGGCGGATTCAACTCCCTTAGCTGAGCGAACACCCAGCAGAGCAGTTTGCAAGATACGTTCTTTTTGTGTTTTAGACGGAGAGACCGTTCTGTTAGGTAGCTCCGTTTTGGTTTTAGAAGCAGATATTTCTCAATACCGGGTTTGTTCCAATGCACCAGGGTATAACGAAACCCAGCTCCTGGAAGAACCGTGCTTCTCACTCTCTGATTCTGAAGGCGGATTCAACTCCCTTAGCTGAGCGAACACCCAGCAGAGCAGTTTGCAAGATACGTTCTTTTTGTGTTTTAGACGGAGATTTCCAACTATTTCTTGAATGCCTGTATTTGGCTTGAAAAATGCGTTTTCCACTTCTTCACAGAAAGGGTTTAGAAACTCGTGCAAACACACATCAGTTTAACTCCGTAAGTTGAATGCACACATTGAAGACCGTTCTGTTAGGTAGCTCCGTTTTGGTTTTAGAAGCAGATATTTCTCAATACCGCGTTTGTTCCAATGCACCCGGGTATAACGAAATCCAGCTCCTGGAAGAACCGTGCTTCTCACTCTCTGATTCTGAAGGCGGATTCAACTCCCTTAGCTGAGCGAACACCCAGCAGAGCAGTTTGCAAGATACGTTCTTTTTGTGTTTTAGACGGAGATTTCCAGCTATTTCTTGAATGCCTGGATTTGGCTGGGAAAATGCGTTTTCCACTTCTTCACAGAAAGGGTTTAGAAACTCCTGCAAACACACATCAGTTTAACTCCGTAAGTTGAATGCACACTTTGAAGACCGTTCGGTTAGGTAGCTCCGTTTTAGTTTTAGAAGCAGATATTTCTCAATACCGCGTTTGTTCCAATTCACCCGGGTATTACGAAACTTAGCTCCTGGAAGAACCGTGCTTCTCACTCTCTGATTCTGAAGGCGGATTCAACTCCCTTAGCTGAGCGAACACCCAGCAGATCAGTTTGCAAGATACGTTCTTTTTGTGTTTTAGACGGAGATGTCCAGCTATTTCTTGAATGCCTGGATTTGGCTGGGAATATGCGTTTTCCACTTCTTCACAGAAAGGGTTTAGAAACTCCTGCAAACACACATCAGTTTAACTCCGTAAGTTGAATGCACACATTGAAGACCGTTCTGTTAGGTAGCTCCGTTTTGGTTTTAGAAGCAGATATTTCTCAATACCGGGTTTGTTCCAATTCACCCGGGTATAACGAAACCCAGCTCCTGGAAGAACCGTGCTTCTCACTCTCTGATTCTGAAGGCGGATTCAACTCCCTTAGCTGAGCGAACACCCAGCAGAGCAGTTTGCAAGATACGTTCTTTTTGTGTTTTAGACGGAGATTTCCAGCTATTTCTTGAATGCCTGGATTTGGCTGGGAAAATGCGTTTTCCACTTCTTCACAGAAAGGGTTTAGAAACTCCTGCAAACACACATCAGTTTAACTCCGTAAGTTGAATGCACACGTTGAAGACCGTTCTGTTAGGTAGCTCCGTTTTTGTTTTAGAAGCAGATATTTCTCAATACCGCATTTGTTCCATTTCACCCGGGTATAACGAAACCCAGCTTCTGGCAGAACCGTGCTTCTCACTCTCTGATTCTGAAGGCGGATTCAACTCCCTTAGCTGAGCGAACTCCCAGCAGAGCAGTTTACAAGATACGTTCTTTTTGTATTTTAGACGGAGATTTCCAGCTATTTCTTGAATGCCTGCATTTGGTTGGGAAAATGCATTTTCCACTTCTTCACAGAAAGGGTTTAGAAACTCCTGCAAACAAACATCAGTTTGACTCCGTAAGTTGAATGCATACGTTGAAGACCGTTCTGTTAGGTAGCTCCGTTTTGGTGTTAGAAGCAGATATTTCTCAATATTGCGTTTGCACCAATTCACCCGTGTATAACGAAACACAGCTCCTGGATGAACCGTGCTTCTCACTCTCTGATTCTGAAGGCGGATTCAACTCCCTTGGCTGAGCGAACACCCAGCAGAGCAGTTTACAAGATACGTTCTTTTTGTATTTTAGATAGAGATTTCCAGCTATTTCTTGAATGCCTGCATTTGGCTGGGAAAATGCGTTTTCCACTTCTTCACAGAAAGGGTTTAGAAACTCCTGCAAACACACATCAGTTTAACTCCGTAAGTTGAATGCACACATTGAAGACCGTTCTGTTAGGTAGCTCCGTTTTGGTTTTAGAAGCAGATATTTCTCAATACAGCGTTTGTTCCAATGCACCCGGGTATAACGAAACCCAGCTCCTGGAAGAACCGTGCTTCTCACTCTCTGATTCTGAAGGCGAATTCAACTCTATTAGCTGAGCGAACACCCAGCAGAGCAGTTTGCAAGATACGTTCTTTTTGTGTTTTAGACGAAGATTTCCAGCTATTTCTTGAATGCCTGGATTTGGCTGGGAAAATGCGTTTTGCACTTCTTCACACAAAGGGTTTAGAAACTCCTGCAAACACACATCAGTTTAACTCCGTAAGTTGAATGCACACATTGAAGACCGTTCTGTTAGGTAGCTTTGTTTTGGTTTTAGAAGCAGATATTTCTCAATATCGCGTTTGTTTCAATTCACCCGGGTATTACGAAACCCAGCTCCTGGAAGAACCGTGCTTCTCACTCTCTGATTCTGAAGGCGGATTCAACTCCCTTAGCTGAGCGAACACCCAGCAGAGCAGTTTGCAAGATACGTTCTTTTTGTGTTTTAGACGGAGAGACCGTTATGTTAGGTAGCTCCGTTTTGGTTTTAGAAGCAGATATTTCTCAATACCGGGTTTGTTCCAATGCACCAGGGTATAACGAAACCCAGCTCCTGGAAGAACCGTGCTTCTCACTCTCTGATTCTGAAGGCGGATTCAACTCCCTTAGCTGAGCGAACACCCAGCAGAGCAGTTTGCAAGATACGTTCTTTTTGTGTTTTAGACGGAGATTTCCAGCTATTTCTTGAATGCCTGGATTTGGCTGGGAAAATGCGTTTTCCACTTCTTCACAAAAAAGTTTAGAAACTCCTGCAAACACACATCAGTTTAACTCCGTAAGCTAAATGCACACATTGAAGACCGTTCTGTTAGGTAGCTCCGTTTTGGTTTTAGAAGCAGATATTTCTCAATACCGCGTTTGTTCCAATTCACCAGGGTATAACGAAACCCAGCTCCTGGAAGAACCGTGCTTCTCACTCTCTGATTCTGAAGGCGGATTTAAGTCCTTTAGCTGAGCGAACACCCAGCAGAGCAGTTTGCAAGAGACGTTCTTTTTGTGTTTTAGACGGAGATTTCCAGCTATTTCTTGAATGCCTGGATTTGGCTGGGAAAATGCTTTTTAAACTTCTTCACAGAAAGGGTTTAGAAACTCCTGCAAACACACATCAGTTTAACTCCGTAAGTTGAATGCACACATTGAAGACCGTTCTGTTAGGTAGCTCCGTTTTGCTTTTAGAAGCAGATATTTCTCAATACCGCGTTTGTTCCAATTCACCCGGGTATTACGAAACCCATCTCCTGGAAGAACCGTGCTTCTCACTCTCTGATTCTGAAGGCGGATTCAATTCCCTTAGCTGAGCGAACACCCAGCAGAGCAGTTTGCAAGATACGTTCTTTTTGTGTTTTAGACAGAGATTTCCAGCTATTTCTTGAATGCCTGGATTTGGCTGGGAAAATGCGTTTTCCACTTCTTCACAGAAATGGTTTAGAAACTCCTGCAAACACACATCAGTTTAACTCCGTAAGTTGAATGCACAAATTGAAGACCGTTCTGTTAGGTAGCTCCGTTTTGGTTTTAGAAGCAGATATTTCTCAATTCCGCGTTTGTTCCAATGCACCCGGGTATAACGAAATCCAGCTCCTGGAAGAACCGTGCTTCTCACTCTCTGATTCTGAAGGCGGATTCAACTCCCTTAGCTGAGCGAACACCCAGCAGAGCAGTTTGCAAGAGACGTTCTTTTTGTGTTTTAGACCGAGATTTCCAGCTATTTCTTGAATGCCTGGATTTGGCTGGGAAAATGCGTTTTCCACTTCTTCACAGAAAGGGTTTAGAAACTCCTGCAAACACACATCAGTTTAACTCCGTAAGTTGAATGCACACATTGAAGACCGTTCTGTTAGGTAGCTCCGTTTTGGTTTTAGAAGCAGATATTTCTCAATACCGCGTTTGTTGCAATTCACCCGGGTATTACGAAACCCAGCTCCTGGAAGAACCGTGCTTCTCACTCTCTGATTTTGAAGGCGGATTCAACTCTATTAGCTGAGCGAACACCCAGCAGAGCAGTTTGCAAGATACGTTCTTTTTGTGTTTTAGACGAAGATTTCCAGCTATTTCTTGAATGCCTGGATTTGGCTGGGAAAATGCGTTTTGCACTTCTTCACAGAAAGGGTTTAGAAACTCCTGCAAACACACATCAGTTTAACTCCGTAAGTTGAATGCACACATTGAAGACCGTTCTGTTAGGTAGCTTTGTTTTGGTTTTAGAAGCAGATATTTCTCAATATCGCGTTTGTTTCAATTCACCCGGGTATTACGAAACCCAGCTCCTGGAAGAACCGTGCTTCTCACTCTCTGATTCTGAAGGCGGATTCAACTCCCTTAGCTGAACGAACACCCAGCAGAGCAGTTTGCAAGATACGTTCTTTTTGTGTTTTAGACGGAGAGACCGTTATGTTAGGTAGCTCCGTTTTGGTTTTAGAAGCAGATATTTCTCAATACCGGGTTTGTTCCAATGCACCAGGGTATAACGAAACCCAGCTCCTGGAAGAACCTTGCTTCTCACTCTCTCATTCTGAAGGCGGATTCAACTCCCTTAGCTGAGCGAACACCCAGCAGAGCAGTTTGCAAGATACGTTCTTTTTGTGTTTTAGACGGAGATTTCCAGCTATTTCTTGAATGCCTGGATTTGGCTGGGAAAATGCGTTTTCCACTTCTTCACAGAAAGGGTTTAGAAACTCCTGCAAACACACATCAGTTTAACTCCGTAAGTTGAATGCACACATTGAAGACCGTTCTGTTAGGTAGCTCCGTTTTGGTTTTAGAAGCAGATGTTTCTCAATACCGCGTTTGTTCCAATTCACCCGGGTATAACGAAACCCAGCTCCTGGAAGAACCGTGCTTCTCACTCTCTGATTCTGAAGGCGGATTCAACTCCCTTAGCTGAGCGAACACCCAGCAGAGCAGTTTGCAAGAGACGTTTTTTTTGTGTTTTAGACGGAGATTTCCAGCTATTTCTTGAATGCCTGGATTTGGCTGGGAAAATGCTTTTTACACTTGTTCACAGAAAGGGTTTAGAAACTCCTGCAAACACACATCAGTTTAACTCCGTAAGTTGAATGCACACATTGAAGACCGTTCTGTTAGGTAGCTCCGTTTTGCTTTTAGAAGCAGATATTTCTCAATACCGCGTTTGTTCCAATTCACCCGGGTATTACGAAACCCAGCTCCTGGAAGAACCGTGCTTCTCACTCTCTGATTCTGAAGGCGGATTCAATTCCCTTAGCTGAGCGAACACCCAGCAGAGCAGTTTGCAAGATACGTTGTTTTTGTGTTTTAGACAGAGATTTCCAGCTATTTCTTGAATGCCTGGATTTGGCTGGGAAAATGCGTTTCCCACTTCTTCACAGAAAGGGTTTAGAAACTCCTGCAAACACACATCAGTTTAACTCCGTAAGTTGAATGCACACATTGAAGACCGTTCTGTTAGGTAGCTCCGTTTTGGTTTTAGAAGCAGATATTTCTCAATACCGCGTTTGTTCCAATTCACCCGGGTATAACGAAACCCAGCTCCTGGAAGAACCGTGCTTCTCACTCTCTGATTCTGAAGGCGGATTCAACTCCCTTAGCTGAGCGAACACCCAGCAGAGCAGTTTGCAAGATACGTTCTTTTTGTGTTTTAGACGGAGATTTCCAGCTATTTCTTGAATGCCTGGATTTGGCTGGGAAAATGCGTTTTCCACTTCTTCACAGAAAGGGTTTAGAAACTCCTGCAAACACACATCAGTTTAACTCCGTAAGTTGAATGCACACGTTGAAGACCGTTCTGTTAGGTAGCTCCGTTTTGGTTTTAGAAGCAGATATTTCTCAATACCGCGTTTGTTCCAATTCACCCGGGTATAACGAAACCCAGCTCCTGGAAGAACCGTGCTTCTCACTCTCTGATTCTGAAGGCGGATTCAACTCCCTTAGCTGAGCGAACACCCAGCAGAGCAGTTTACAAGATACGTTCTTTTTGTATTTTAGACGGAGATTTCCAGCTATTTCTTGAATGCCTGCATTTGGTTGGGAAAATGCGTTTTCCACTTCTTCACAGAAAGGGTTTAGAAACTCCTGCAAACACACATCAGTTTAACTCCGTAAGTTGAATGCACACATTGAAGACCGTTCTGTTAGGTAGCTCCGTTTTGGTTTTAGAAGCAGATATTTCTCAATACAGCGTTTGTTCCAATGCACCCGGGTATAACGAAATTCAGCTCCTGGAAGAAACGTGCTTCTCACTCTCTGATTCTGAAGGCGGATTCAACTCCCTTAGCTGAGCGAACACCCAGCAGAGCAGTTTGGAAGATACGTTCTTTTTATGTTTTAGACGGAGATTTCCAGCTATTTCTTGAATGCCTGGATTTGGCTGGGAAAATGCGTTTTCCACTTCTTCACAGAAAGGGTTTAGAAACTCCTGCAAACACACATCAGTTTAACTCCGTAAGTTGAATGCACACATTGAAGACCGTTCTGTTAGGTAGCTCCGTTTTGGTTTTAGAAGCAGATATTTCTCAATACCGCGTTTGTTCCAATTCACCCGGGTATTACGAAACCCAGCTCCTGGAAGAACCGTGCTTCTCACTCTCTGATTCTGAAGGCGGATTCAACTCTATTAGCTGAGCGAACACCCAGCAGAGCAGTTTGCAAGATACGTTCTTTTTGTGTTTTAGACGAAGATTTCCAGCTATTTTTTGAATGCCTGGATTTGGCTGGGAAAATGCGTTTTGCACTTCTTCACAGAAAGGGTTTAGAAACTCCTGCAAACACACATCAGTTTAACTCCGTAAGTTGAATGCACACATTGAAGACCGTTCTGTTAGGTAGCTTTGTTTTGGTTTTAGAAGCAGATATTTCTCAATATCGCGTTTGTTTCAATTCACCCGGGTATTACGAAACCCAGCTCCTGGAAGAACCGTGCTTCTCACTCTCCGATTCTGAAGGCGGATTCAACTCCCTTAGCTGAGCGAACACCCAGCAGAGGAGTTTGCAAGATACGTTCTTTTTGTGTTTTAGACGGAGAGACCGTTCTGTTAGGTAGCTCCGTTTTGGTTTTAGAAGCAGATATTTCTCAATACCGGGTTTGTTCCAATGCACCAGGGTATAACGAAACCCAGCTCCTGGAAGAACCCTGCTTCTCACTCTCTTATTCTGAAGGCGGATTCAATTCCCTTAGCTGAGCGAACACCCAGCAGAGCAGTTTGCAAGATACGTTCTTTTTGTGTTTTAGACAGAGATTTCCAGCTATTTCTTGAATGCCTGGATTTGGCTGGGAAAATGCGTTTTCCACTTCTTCACAGAAAGGGTTTAGAAACTCCTGCAAACACACATCAGTTTAACTCCGTAAGTTGAATGCACAAATTGAAGACCGTTCTGTTAGGTAGCTCCGTTTTGGTTTTAGAAGCAGATATTTCTCAATACCGCGTTTGTTCCAATGCACCCGGGTATAACGAAATCCAGCTCCTGGAAGAACCGTGCTTCTCACTCTCTGATTCTGAAGGCGGATTCAACTCCCTTAGCTGAGCGAACACCCAGCAGAGCAGTTTGCAAGATACGTTCTTTTTGTGTTTTAGACGGAGATTTCCAGCTATTTCTTGAATGCCTGGATTTGGCTGGGAAAATGCGTTTCCCACTTCTTCACAGAAAGGGTTTAGAAACTCCTGCAAACACACATCAGTTTAACTCCGTAAGTTGAATGCACACATTGAAGACCGTTCTGTTAGGTAGCTCCGTTTTGGTTTTAGAAGCAGATATTTCTCAATACCGCGTTTGTTCCAATTCACCCGGGTATAACGAAACCCAGCTCCTGGAAGAACCGTGCTTCTCACTCTCTGATTCTGAAGGCGGATTCAACTCCCTTAGCTGAGCGAACACCCAGCAGAGCAGTTTGCAAGAGACGTTCTTTTTGTGTTTTAGACGGAGATTTCCAGCTATTTCTTGAATGCCTGGATTTGGCTGGGAAAATGCGTTTTCCACTTCTTCACAGAAAGGGTTTAGAAACTCCTGCAAACACACATCAGTTTAACTCCGTAAGTTGAATGCACACATTGAAGACCGTTCTGTTAGGTAGCTCCGTTTTGGTTTTAGAAGCAGATATTTCTCAATACCGCGTTTGTTCCAATTCACCCGGGTATTAGGAAACCCAGCTCCTGGAAGAACCGTGCTTCTCACTCTCTGATTCTGAAGGCGGATTCAACTCCCTTAGCTGAGCGAACACCCAGGAGAGCAGGTTGCAAGATACGTTCTTTTTGTGTTTTAGACGGAGATTTCCAGCTATTTCTTGAATGCCTGGATTTGGCTGGGAAAATGCGTTTTCCACTTCTTCACAGAAAGAATTTAGAAACCCCTGCAAACACACATCAGTTTACCTCCGTAAGTTGAATGCACACATTGAAGACCGTTCTGTTAGGTAGCTCCGTTTTGGTTTTAGAAGCAGATATTTCTCAATATCGCGTTTGTTCCAATTCACCCGGGTATAACGAAACCAAGCTCCTGGAAGAACCGTGCTTCTCACTCTGTGATTCTGAAGGCGGATTCAACTCCCTTAGCTGAGCGAACACCCAGCAGATCAGTTTGCAGGATACGTTCTTTTTGTGTTTTAGACGGAGATTTCCCGCTATTTCTAGAATGCCTGGATTTGGCTGGGGAAATGCGTTTTCCACTTCTTCACAGAAAGGGTTTAGAAACCCCTGCAAACACACATCAGTTTAACTCCGTAAGTTGAATGCACGCATTGAAGACCGTTTTGTTAGGTAGCTCCGATTTGGTTTTAGAAGCAGATATTTCTCAATACCGCGTTTGTTCCAATTCACCCGGGTATAACGAAACCCAGCTCCTGGAAGAACCGTGCTTCTCACTCTCTGATTCTGAAGGAGGATTCAACTCCCTTAGCTGAGCGAACACCCAGCAGAGCAGTTTGCAAGATACGTTCTTTTTGTGTTTTAGACGAAGTTTTCCAGCTATTTCTTGAATGCCTGGATTTGGCTAAGAAAATGCGTTTTCCACTTCTTCACAGAAAGGGTTTAGAAACTCCTGCAAACACACATCAGTTTAACTCCGTAAGTCGAATGCACACATTGAAGACCGTTCTGTTAGGTAGCTCCGTTTTGGTTTTAGAAGCAGATATTTCTCAATATTGGGTTTGTACCCATTCACCCGGGTATAACGAAACACAGCTCCTGGAAGAACCGTGCTTCTCACTCTCTGATTCTGAAGGCGGATTCAACTCCCTTAGCTGAGCGAACACCCAGCAGAGCAGTTTACAAGATACGTTCTTTTTGTATTTTAGACGGAGATTTCCAGCTATTTCTTGAATGCCTGCATTTGGTTGGGAAAATGCGTTTTCCGCTTCTTCACAGAAAGGGTTTAGAAACTCCTGCAAACACACATCAGTTTAACTCCGTAAGTTGAATGCACACATTGAAGACCGTTCTGTTAGGTAGCTCCGTTTTGGTTTTAGAAGCAGATATTTCTCAATACCGCGTTTGTTCCAATTCACCCGGGTATTACGAAACCCAGCTCCTGGAAGAACCGTGCTTCTCACTCTCTGATTCTGAAGGCGGATTCAACTCCCTTAGCTGAGCGAACACCCAGCAGAGCAGTTTGCAAGATACGTTCTTTTTGTGTTTTAGACGGAGAGACCGTTCTGTTAGGTAGCTCCGTTTTGGTTTTAGAAGCAGATATTTCTCAATACCGGGTTTGTTCCAATGCACCAGGGTATAACGAAACCCAGCTCCTGGAAGAACCCTGCTTCTCACTCTCTTATTCTGAAGGCGGATTCAATTCCCTTAGCTGAGCGAACACCCAGCAGAGCAGTTTGCAAGATACGTTCTTTTTGTGTTTTAGACAGAGATTTCCAGCTATTTCTTGAATGCCTGGATTTGGCTAAGAAAATGCGTTTTCCACTTCTTCACAGAAAGGGTTTAGAAACTCCTGCAAACACACATCAGTTTAACTCCGTAAGTCGAATGCACACATTGAAGACCGTTCTGTTAGGTAGCTCCGTTTTGGTTTTAGAAGCAGATATTTCTCAATATTGGGTTTGTACCCATTCACCCGGGTATAACGAAACACAGCTCCTGGAAGAACCGTGCTTCTCACTCTCTGATTCTGAAGGCGGATTCAACTCCCTTAGCTGAGCGAACACCCAGCAGAGCAGTTTACAAGATACGTTCTTTTTGTATTTTAGACGGAGATTTCCAGCTATTTCTTGAATGCCTGCATTTGGTTGGGAAAATGCGTTTTCCACTTCTTCACAGAAAGGGTTTAGAAACTCCTGCAAACAAACATCAGTTTGACTACGTAAGTTGAATGCATACGTTGAAGACCGTTCTGTTAGGTAGCTCCGTTTTGGTGTTAGAAGCAGATATTTCTCAATATTGCGTTTGCACCAATTCACCCGTGTATAACGAAACACAGCTCCTGGATGAACCGTGCTTCTCACTCTCTGATTCTGAAGGCGGATTCAACTCCCTTGGCTGAGCGAACACCCAGCAGAGCAGTTTACAAGATACGTTCTTTTTGTATTTTAGATAGAGATTTCCAGCTATTTCTTGAATGCCTGCATTTGGCTGGGAAAATGCGTTTTCCACTTCTTCACAGAAAGGGTTTAGAAACTCCTGCAAACACACATCAGTTTAACTCCGTATATTGAATGCATACATTGAACGCCGTTCTGTTATGTAGCTCCGTTTTGGTTTTAGAAGCAGATATTTCTCAATATTGCGTTTGCAACCATTCACCCGGGTATAACGAAACACAGCTCCTGGAAGAACCGTGCTTCTCACTCTCTGATTCTGAAGGCGGATTCAACTCCCTTAGCTGAGCGAACACCCAGCAGAACAGTTTGCAAGATACGTTCTTTTTGTGTTTTAGACGGAGATTTCCAGCTATTTCTTGAATGCCTGCATTTGGCTGGGAAAATGCCTTTTCCACTTCTTCACAGAAAGGGTTTAGAAACTCCTGCAAACACACATCAGTTTAACTCCGTAAGTTGAATGCACACATTGAAGACCGTTCTGTTAGGTAGCTCCGTTTTGGTTTTAGAAGCAGATATTTCTCAATACCGCGTTTGTTCCAATTCACCCGGGTATTACGAAACCCAGCTCCTGGAAGAACCGTGCTTCTCACTCTCTGATTCTGAAGGCGAATTCAACTCTTTTAGCTGAGCGAACACCCAGCAGAGCAGTTTGCAAGATACGTTCTTTTTGTGTTTTAGACGGAGATTTCCAGCTATTTCTTGAATGCCTGGATTTGGCTGGGAAAATGCGTTTTCCACTTCTTCACAGAAAGGGTTTAGAAACTCCTGCAAACACACATGAGTTTAACTCCGTAAGTTGAATGCACACATTGAAGACCGTTCTGTTAGGTAGCTCCGTTTTGGTTTTAGAAGCAGATATTTCTCAATACCGCATTTGTTCCAATTCACCCGGGTATAACGAAACCCAGGTTTTGGAAGAACCGTGCTTCTCACTCTCTGATTCTGAAGGCGGATTCAACTCCCTTAGCTGAGCGAACACCCAGCAGAGCAGTTTGCAAGATACGTTCTTTTTGTGTTTTAGACGGAGATTTCCAACTATTTCTTGAATGCCTTTATTTCGCTGGGAAAATGCGTTTTTCACTTCTTTACAGAAAGGGTTTAGAAACTCCTGCAAACACACATCAGTTTAACTCCGTAAGTTGAATGCACACATTGAAGACCGTTCTGTTAGGTAGCTCCGTTTTGGTTTTAGAAGCAGATATTTCTCAATACCGGGTTTGTTCCAATGTACCAGGGTATAACGAAACCCAGCTCCTGGAAGAACCGTGCTTCTCACTCTCTGATTGTGAAGGCGGATTCACCTCCCTTAGCTGAGCGAACACCCAGCAGAGCAGTTTGCAAGATACGTTATTTTTGTGTTTAAGACGGAGATTTCCAGCTATTTCTTGAATGCCTGGATTTGGCTGGGAAAATGCGTTTTCCACTTCTTCACAGAAAGGGTTTAGAAACTCCTGCAAACACACATCAGTTTAACTCCGTAAGTTGAATGCACACATTGAAGACCGTTCTGTTAGGTAGCTCCGTTTTGGTTTTAGAAGCAGATATTTCTCAATACCACGTTCGTTCCAATTCGCCCGGGTATAAGGAAACCCAGCTCCTGGAAGAACCGTGCTTCTCACTCTCTGATTCTGAAGGTGGATTCAACTCCCTTAGCTGAGCGAACACCCAGCAGAGCAGTTTGCAAGATACGTTCTTTTTGTGTTTTAGACGGAGATTTCCAGCTATTTCTTGAATGCCTGGATTTGGCTGGGAAAATGCGTTTTCCACTTCTTCACAGAAAGGGTTTAGAAACTCCTGCAAACATACATCATTTTAACTCCGTAAGTTGAATGCACACATTGAAGACCGTTCTGTTAGGTAGCTCCGTTTTGGTTTTAGAAGCAGATATTTCTCAATACCGCGTTTGTTCCAATGCACCCCGGGTATAACGAAACCCAGCTCCTGGAAGAACCGTGCTTCTCACTCTCTGATTCTGAAGGCGGATTCTACTCCCTTAGCTGAGCGAACACCCAGCAGAGCAGTTTGCGAGATACGTTCTTTTTGTGTTTAAGACGGAGATTTCCAGCTATTTCTTGAATGCCTGGATTTGGCTGGGAAAATGCGTTTTCCACTTCTTCACAGAAAGGGTTTAGAAACTCCTGCAAACACACATCAGTTTAACTCCGTAAGTTCAATGCACACATTGAAGACCGTTCTGTTAGGTAGCTCCGTTTTGGTTTTAGAAGCAGATATTTCTTAATACCGGGTTTGTTCCAATGCACCAGGGTATAACGAAACCCAGCTCCTGGAAGAACCGTGCTTCTCACTGTCTGATTGTGAAGGCGGATTCACCTCCCTTAGCTGAGCGAACACCCAGCAGAACAGTTTGCAAGATACGTTCTTTTTGTGTTTTAGACGGAGATTTCCAGCTATTTCTTGAATGCCTGGATTTGGCTGGGAAAATGCGTTTTTCACTTCTTCACAGAAAGGGTTTAGAAACTCCTGCAAACACACATCAGTTTAACTCCGTAAGTTGAATGCACACATTGAAGACCGTTCTGTTAGGTAGCTCCGTTTTGGTTTTAGAATCAGATATTTCTCAATACCGCGTTTGTTCCATTTCACCCGGGTATAACGAAACCAAGCTCCTGAAAGAACCGTGCTTCTCACTCTCTGATTCTGAAGGCGGATTCAACTCCCTTAGCTGAGCGAACACCCAGCAGAGCAGTTTGCAAGATAGGTTCTTTTTGTGTTTTAGACGGAGATTTCCAGCTATTTCTTGAATGCCTGGATTTGGCTGGGAAAATGCGTTTTCCACTTCTTCACAGAAAGGGTTTAGAAACTCCTGCAAACACACATCAGTTTAACTCCGTAAGTTGAATGCACACATTGAAGACCGTTCTGTTAGGTAGCTCCGTTTTGGTTTTAGAAGCAGATATTTCTCAATACTGCGTTTGTTCCAATTCACCCGGGTATAACGAAACCCAGCTCCTGGAAGAACCGTGCTTCTCACTCTCTGATTCTGAAGGCGGATTCAACTCCCTTAGCTGAGCGAACACCCAGCAGAGCAGTTTGCAAGATACGTTCTTTTTGTGTTTTAGACGGAGATTTCCAGCTATTTCTTGAATGCCTGGATTTGGCTGGGAAAATGCGTTTTCCACTTCTTCACAGAAAGGGTTTAGAAACTCCTGCAAACACACATCAGTTTAACTCCGTAAGTTGAATGCACACATTGTAGACCGTTCTGTTAAATAGCTCCGTTTTGGTTTTAGAAGAAGATATTTCTCCATACCGCGTTTGTTCCAATTCACCCGGGTATTACGAAACCCAGCTCCTGGAAGAACCGTGCTTCTCACTCTCTGATTCTGAAGGCGGATTCAACTCCCTTAGCTGAGCGAACACCCAGCAGAGCAGTTTGCAAGATACGTTCTTTTTGTGTTTTAGACGAAGATTTCCAACTATTTCTTGAATGCCTGTATTTGGCTGAAAAAATGCGTTTTCCACTTCTTCACAGAAAGGGTTTAGAAACTCCTGCAAACACACATCAGTTTAACTCCGTAAGTTGAATGCACACATTGAAGACCGTTCTGTTAGGTAGCTCCGTTTTGGTTTTAGAAGCAGATATTTCTCAATACCGCATTTGTTCCAATGCACCCGGGTATAACGAAACCCAGCTCCTGGAAGAACCATTCTTCTCACTCTCTGATTTTGAAGGCGGATTCAACTCCCTTAGATGAGCGAACACCCAGCAGAGCAGTTTGCAAGATACGTTCTTTTTGTGTTTTAGACGGAGATTTCCAGCTATTTCTTGAATGCCTGGATTTGGCTGGGAAAATGCGTTTTCCACTTCTTCACAGAAAGGGTTTAGAAACTCCTGCAAACACACATCAGTTTAACTCCGTAAGTTGAATGCACACATTGAAGACCGTTCTGTTAGGTAGCTCCGTTTTGGTTTTAGAAGCAGATATTTCTCAATACCGCGTTTGTTCCAATTCACCCGGGTATAACGGAACCCAGCTCCTGGAAGAACCGTGCTTCTCACTCTCTGATTCTGAAGGCGGATTCAACTCCCTTAGCTGAGCGAACACCCAGCAGAGCAGTTTGCAAGATACGTTCTTTTTGTATTTTAGACGGAGATTTCCAGCTATTTCTTGAATGCCTGGATTTGGCTGGGAAAATGCGTTTTTGACTTCTTCACAGAAAGGGTTTAGAAACTCCTGCAAACACACATCAGTTTAACTCCGTAAGTTGAATGCACACATTGAAGACCGTTCTGTTAGGTAGCTCCGTTTTGGTTTTAGAAGCAGATATTTCTCAATACCGCGTTTGTTCCAATTCACCCGGGTATTACGAAACCCAGCTCCTGGAAGAACCGTGCTTCTCACTCTCTGATTCTGAAGGCGGATTCAACTCCCTTAGCTGAGCGAACAGCCAGCAGAGCAGTTTGCAAGAAACGTTCTTTTTGTGTTTCAGACGGAGATTTCCAGCTATTTCTTGAATGCCTGGATTTGGCTGGGAAAATGCGTTTTCCACTTCTTCACAGAAAGGGTTTAGAAACTCCTGCAAACACACATCAGTTTAACTCCGTAAGTTGAATGCACACATTGAAGATCGTTCTGTTAGGTAGCTCCGTTTTGGTGTTAGAAGCAGATATTTCTCAATATTGCGTTTGCACCAATTCACCCGTGTATAACGAAACACAGCTCCTGGATGAACCGTGCTTCTCACTCTCTGATTCTGAAGGCGGATTCAACTCCCTTGGCTGAGCGAACACCCAGCAGAGCAGTTTACAAGATACGTTCTTTTTGTATTTTAGATAGAGATTTCCAGCTATTTCTTGAATGCCTGCATTTGGCTGGGAAAATGCGTTTTCCACTTCTTCACAGAAAGGGTTTAGAAACTCCTGCAAACACACATCAGTTTAACTCCGTATATTGAATGCATACATTGAACGCCGTTCTGTTATGTAGCTCCGTTTTGGTTTTAGAAGCAGATATTTCTCAATATTGCGTTTGCAACCATTCACCCGGGTATAACGAAACACAGCTTCTGGAAGAACCGTGCTTCTCACTCTCTGATTCTGAAGGCGGATTCAACTCCCTTAGCTGAGCGAACACCCAGCAGAGCAGTTTGCAAGATACGTTCTTTTTGTGTTTTAGACGGAGATTTCCAGCTATTTCTTGAATGCATGGATTTGGCTGGGAAAATGCGTTTTCCACTTCTTCACAGAAAGGGTTTAGAAACTCCTGCAAACACACATCAGTTTAACTCCGTAAGTTGAATGCACACGTTGAAGACCGTTCTGTTAGGTAGCTCCGTTTTGGTTTTAGAAGCAGATATTTCTCAATACCGCATTTGTTCCATTTCACCCGGGTATAACGAAACCCAGCTTTTGGCAGAACCGTGCTTCTCACTCTCTGATTCTGAAGGCGGATTCAACTCCCTTAGCTGAGCGAACACCCAGCAGAGCAGTTTGCAAGATACGTTCTTTTTGTGTTTTAGACGGAGATTTCCAGCTATTTCTTGAATGCCTGCATTTGGCTGGGAAAATGCGTTTTCCACTTCTTCACAGAAAGGGTTTAGAAACTCCTGCAAACACACATCAGTTTAACTCCGTAAGTTGAATGCACACATTGAAGACCGTTCTGTTAGGTAACTCCGTTTTGGTTTTAGAAGCAGATATTTCTCAATACCGCGTTTGTTCCAATTCACCCGGGTATAACGAAACCCAGCTCCTGGAAGAACCGTGCTTCTCACTCTCTGATTCTGAAGGCGGATTCAACTCCCTTAGCTGAGCGAACAGTTTGCAAGATACGTTCTTTTTGTGTTTTAGACGGAGATTTCCTGCTATTTCTTGAATGCCTGTATCTGGCTGGGAAAATGCGTTTTCCACTTCTTCACAGAAAGGGTTTAGAAACTCCTGCAAACACACATCAGTTTAACTCCGTAAGTTGAATGCACACATTGAAGACCGTTCTGTTAGGTAGCTCCGTTTTGGTTTTAGAAGCAGATATTTCTCAATACCGCGTTTGTTCAAATGCACCCCGGGTATAACGAAACCCAGCTCCTGGAAGAACCGTGCTTCTCACTCTCTGATTCTGAAGGCGGATTCTACTCCCTTAGCTGAGCGAACACCCAGCAGAGCAGTTTGCGAGATACGTTCTTTTTGTGTTTAAGACGGAGATTTCCAGCTATATCTTGAATGCCTGGATTTGGCTGGAAAAATGCGTTTTCCACTTCTTCACAGAAAGGGTTTAGAAACTCCTGCAAACACACATCAGTTTAACTCCGTAAGTTGAATGCACACATTGAAGACCGTTCTGTTAGGTAGCTCCGTTTTGGTTTTAGAAGCAGATATTTCTCAATACCGCGTTTGTTCCAATTCACCCGGTTATAACGAAACCCAGCTCCTGGAAGAACCGTGCTTCTCACTCTCTGATTCTGAAGGCGGATTCAACTCCCTTAGCTGAGCGAACACCCAGCAGAGCAGTTTGCAAGATACGTTCTTTTTGTGTTTTAGACGGAGATTTCCAGCTATTTCTTGAATGCCTGGATTTGGCTGGGAAAATGCGTTTTCCACTTCTTCACAGAAAAAGTTTAGAAACTCCTGCAAACACACATCAGTTTAACTCCGTAAGTTGAATGCACACGTTGAAGACCGTTCTGTTAGGTAGCTCCGTTTTGGTTTTAGAAGCAGATATTTCTCAATACCGCATTTGTTCCATTTCACCCGGGTATAACGAAACCCAGCTTTTGGCAGAACCGTGCTTCTCACTCTCTGATTCTGAAGGCGGATTCAACTCCCTTAGCTGAGCGAACACCCAGCAGAGCAGTTTGCAAGATACGTTCTTTTTGTGTTTTAGACGGAGATTTCCAGCTATTTCTTGAATGCCTGGATTTGGCTGGGAAAATGCGTTTTCCACTTCTTCACAGAAAGGGTTTAGAAACTCCTGAAAACACACATCAGTTTAACTCCGTAAGTCGAATGCACACATTGAAGACCGTTCTGTTAGGTAGCTCCGTTTTGGTTTTAGAAGCAGATATTTCTCAATATTGGGTTTGTACCCATTCACCCGGGTATAACGAAACACAGCTCCTGGAAGAACCGTGCTTCTCACTCTCTGATTCTGAAGGCGGATTCAACTCCCTTAGCTGAGCGAACACCCAGCAGAGCAGTTTACAAGATACGTTCTTTTTGTATTTTAGACGGAGGTTTCCAGCTATTTCTTGAATGCCTGCATTTGGTTGGGAAAATGCGTTTTCCACTTCTTCACAGAAAGGGTTTAGAAACTCCTTCAAACAAACATCAGTTTGACTCCGTAAGTTGAATGCATACGTTGAAGACCGTTCTGTTAGGTAGCTCCGTTTTGGTGTTAGAAGCAGATATTTCTCAATATTGCGTTTGCACCAATTCACCCGTGTATAACGAAACACAGCTCCTGGATGAACCGTGCTTCTCACTCTCTGATTCTGAAGGCGGATTCAACTCCCTTGGCTGAGCGAACACCCAGCAGAGCAGTTTACAAGATACGTTCTTTTTGTAATTTAGATGGAGATTTCCAGCTATTTCTTGAATGCCTGCATTTGGCTGGGAAAATGCGTTTTCCACTTCTTCACAGAAAGGGTTTAGAAACTCCTGCAAACACACATCAGTTTAACTCCGTAAGTTGAATGCATACATTGAACGCCGTTCTGTTATGTAGCTCCGTTTTGGTTTTAGAAGCAGATATTTCTCAATACCGCGTTTGTTCCAATGCACCCGGGTATGACGAAACCCAGCTCCTGGAAGAACCGTGCTTCTCACTCTCTGATTCTGAAGGCGGATTCAACTCCCTTAGCTGAGCGAACACCCAGCAGAGCAGTTTGCAAGATACGTTCTTTTTGTGTTTTAGACGGAGATTTCCAGCTATTTCTTGAATGCCTGGATTTGGCTGGGAACATGCGTTTTCCACTTCTTCACAGAAAGGGTTTAGAAACTCCTGCAAACACACATCAGTTTAACTCCGTAAGTTGAATGCACACATTGAAGACCGTTCTGTTAGGTAGCTCCGTTTTGGTTTTAGAAGCAGATATTTCTCAATACCGCGTTTGTTCCAATTCACCCGGGTATTACGAAACCCAGCTCCTGGAAGAACCGTGCTTCTCACTCTCTGATTCTGAAGGCGGATTCAACTCCCTTAGCTGAGCGAACACCCAGCAGAGCAGTTTGCAAGGTACGTTCTTTTTGTGTTTTAGACGGAGAGACCGTTATGTTAGGTAGCTCCGTTTTGGTTTTAGAAGCAGATATTTCTCAATACCGGGATTGTTCCAATGCACCAGGGTATAACGAAACCCAGCTCCTGGAAGAACCGTGCTTATCACTCTCTGATTCTGAAGGCGGATTCAACTCCCTTAGCTGAGCGAACACCCAGCAGAGCAGTTTGCAAGATACGTTCTTTTTGTGTTTTAGACAAAGATTTCCAAATATTTCTTGAATGCCTGTATTTCGCTGGGAAAATGCGTTTTCCACTTCTTCACAGAAAGGGTTTAGAAACTCCTGCAAACACACATCAGTTTAACTCCGTAAGTTGAATGCACACATTGAAGACCGTTCGGTTAGGTAGCTCGGTTTGGTTTTAGAAGCAGATATTTCTCAATACCGGGTTTGTTCCAATGCACCAGGGTATAATGAAACCCAGCTCCTGGAAGAACCGTGCTTCTCACTCTCTGATTCTGAAGGCGGATTCAACTCCCTTAGCTGAGCGAACACCCAGCAGAGCAGTTTGCAAGATACGTTCTTTTTGTGTTTTAGACGGAGAGACCGTTCTGTTAGGTAGCTCCGTTTTGGTTTTAGAAGCAGATATTTCTCAATACCGGGTTTGTTCCAATGCACCAGGGTATAACGAAACCCAGCTCCTGGAAGAACCGTGCTTCTCACTCTCTGATTCTGAAGGCGGATTCAACTCCCTTAGCTGAGCGAACACCCAGCAGAGCAGTTTGCAAGATACGTTCTTTTTGTGTTTTAGACGGAGATTTCCAACTATTTCTTGAATGCCTGTATTTGGCTTGAAAAATGCGTTTTCCACTTCTTCACAGACAGGGTTTAGAAACTCCTGCAAACACACATCAGTTTAACTCCGTAAGTTGAATGCACACATTGAAGACCGTTCTGTTAGGTAGCTCCGTTTTGGTTTTAGAAGCAGATATTTCTCAATACCGCGTTTGTTCCAATGCACCCGGGTATAACGAAATCCAGCTCCTGGAAGAACCGTGCTTCTCACTCTCTGATTCTGAAGGCGGATTCAACTCCCTTAGCTGAGCGAACACCCAGCAGAGCAGTTTGCAAGATACGTTCTTTTTGTGTTTTAGACGGAGATTTCCAGCTATTTCTTGAATGCCTGGATTTGGCTGGGAAAATGCGTTTTCCACTTCTTCACAGAAAGGGTTTAGAAACTCCTGCAAACACACATCAGTTTAACTCCGTAAGTTGAATGCACACTTTGAAGACCGTTCTGTTAGGTAGCTCCGTTTTAGTTTTAGAAGCAGATATTTCTCAATACCGCGTTTGTTCCAATTCACCCGGGTATTACGAAACTTAGCTCCTGGAAGAACCGTGCTTCTCACTCTCTGATTCTGAAGGCGGATTCAACTCCCTTAGCTGAGCGAACACCCAGCAGATCAGTTTGCAAGATACGTTCTTTTTGTGTTTTAGACGGAGATTTCCAGCTATTTCTTGAATGCCTGGATTTGGCTGGGAAAATGCGTTTTCCACTTCTTCACAGAAAGGGTTTAGAAACTCCTGCAAACACACATCAGTTTAACTCCGTAAGTTGAATGCACACGTTGAAGACCGTTCTGTTAGGTAGCTCCGTTTTGGTTTTAGAAGCAGATATTTCTCAATACCGCATTTGTTCCATTTCACCCGGGTATAACGAAACCCAGCTTCTGGCAGAACCGTGCTTCTCACTCTCTGATTCTGAAGGCGGATTCAACTCCCTTAGCTGAGCGAACTCCCAGCAGAGCAGTTTACAAGATACGTTCTTTTTGTATTTTAGACGGAGATTTCCAGCTATTTCTTGAATGCCTGCATTTGGTTGGGAAAATGCGTTTTCCACTTCTTCACAGAAAGGGTTTAGAAACTCCTGCAAACAAACATCAGTTTGACTCCGTAAGTTGAATGCATACGTTGAAGACCGTTCTGTTTGGTAGCTCCGTTTTGGTGTTAGAAGCAGATATTTCTCAATATTGCGTTTGCACCAATTCACCCGTGTATAACGAAACACAGCTCCTGGATGAACCGTGCTTCTCACTCTCTGATTCTGAAGGCGGATTCAACTCCCTTGGCTGAGCGAACACCCAGCAGAGCAGTTTACAAGATACGTTCTTTTTGTATTTTAGATAGAGATTTCCAGCTATTTCTTGAATGCCTGCATTTGGCTGGGAAAATGCGTTTTCCACTTCTTCACAGAAAGGGTTTAGAAACTCCTGCAAACACACATCAGTTTAACTCCGTAAGTTGAATGCACACATTGAAGACCGTTCCGTTAGGTAGCTCCGTTTTGGTTTTAGAAGCAGATATTTCTCAATACAGCGTTTGTTCCAATGCACCCGGGTATAACGAAACCCAGCTCCTGGAAGAACCGTGCTTCTCACTCTCTGATTCTGAAGGCGGATTCAACTCTATTAGCTGAGCGAACACCCAGCAGAGCAGTTTGCAAGATACGTTCTTTTTGTGTTTTAGACGAAGATTTCCAGCTATTTCTTGAATGCCTGGATTTGGCTTGGAAAATGCGTTTTGCACTTCTTCACAGAAAGGGTTTAGAAACTCCTGCAAACACACATCAGTTTAACTCCGTAAGTTGAATGCACACATTGAAGACCGTTCTGTTAGGTAGCTTTGTTTTGGTTTTAGAAGCAGATATTTCTCAATATCGCGTTTGTTTCAATTCACCCGGGTATTACGAAACCCAGCTCCTGGAAGAACCGTGCTTCTCACTCTCTGATTCTGAAGGCGGATTCAACTCCCTTAGCTGAGCGAACACCCAGCAGAGCAGTTTGCAAGATACGTTCTTTTTGTGTTTTAGACGGAGAGACCGTTATGTTAGGTAGCTCCGTTTTGGTTTTAGAAGCAGATATTTCTCAATACCGCGTTTGTTCCAATTCACCAGGGTATAACGAAACCCAGCTCCTGGAAGAACCGTGCTTCTCACTCTCTGATTCTGAAGGCGGATTTAAGTCCTTTAGCTGAGCGAACACCCAGCAGAGCAGTTTGCAAGAGACGTTCTTTTTGTGTTTTAGAAGGAGATTTCCAGCTATTTCTTGAATGCCTGGATTTGGCTGGGAAAATGCTTTTTAAACTTCTTCACAGAAAGGGTTTAGAAACTCCTGCAAACACAGATCAGTTTAACTCCGTAAGTTGAATGCACACATTGAAGACCGTTCTGTTAGGTAGCTCCGTTTTGGTTTTAGAAGCAGATATTTCTCAATATTGCGTTTGCACCAATTCACCCGTGTATGAAGAAACACAGCTCCTGGATGAACCGTGCTTCTCACTCTCTGATTCTGAAGGCGGATTCAACTCCCTTGGCTGAGCGAACACCCAGCAGAGCAGTTTACAAGATTCGTTCTTTTTGTATTTTAGATAGAGATTTCCAGCTATTTCTTGAATGCCTGCATTTGGCTGGGAAAATGCGTTTTCCACTTCTTCACAGAAAGGGTTTAGAAACTCCTGCAAACACACATCAGTTTAACTCCGTAAGTTGAATGCATACATTGAACGCCGTTCTGTTATGTAGCTCCGTTTTGGTTTTAGAAGCAGATATTTCTCAATATTGCGTTTGCAACCATTCACCCGGGTATAACGAAACACAGCTCCTGGAAGAACCGTGCTTCTCACTCTCTGATTCTGAAGGCGGATTCAACTCCCTTAGCTGAGCGAACACCCAGCAGAACAGTTTGCAAGATACGTTCTTTTTGTGTTTTAGACGGAGATTTCCAGCTATTTCTTGAATGCCTGGATTTGGCTGGGAAAATGCGTTTTCCACTTCTTCACAGAAAGGGTTTAGAAACTCCTGCAAACACACATCAGTTTAACTTTGTAAGTTGAATGCACACATTGAAGACCGTTCTGTTAGGTAGCTCCGTTTTGGTTTTAGAAGCAGATATTTCTCAATACCGCATTTGTTCCATTTCACCCGGGTATAACGAAACCCAGCTTTTGGCAGAACCGTGCTTCTCACTCTCTGATTCTGAAGGCGGATTCAACTCCCTTAGCTGAGCGAACACCCAGCAGAGCAGTTTGCAAGATACGTTCTTTTTGTGTTTTAGACGGAGATTTCCAGCTATTTCTTGAATGCCTGGATATGGCTGGGAAAATGCGTTTTCCACTTCTTCACAGAAAGGGTTTAGAAACTCCTGCAAACACACGTCAGTTTAACTCCGTAAGTTGAATGCACACATTGAAGACCGTTCTGTTAGGTAGCTCCGTTTTGGTTTTAGAAGCAGATATTTCTCAATACCGCGTTTGTTCCAATGCACCCGGGTATAAGGAAATCCAGCTCCTGGAAGAACCGTGCTTCTTACTCTCTGATTCTGAAGGCGGATTCAACTCCCTTAGCTGAGCGAACACCCAGCAGAGCAGTTTGCAAGATACGTTCTTTTTGTGTTTTAGACGGAGATTTCCAGCTATTTCTTGAATGCCTGGATTTGGCTGGGAAAATGCGTTTTCCACTTCTTCACAGAAAGGGTTTAGAAACTCCTGCAAACACACATCAGTTTAACTCCGTAAGTTGAATGCACACATTGAAGACCGTTCTGTTAGGTAGCTCCGTTTTGGTTTTAGAAGCAGATATTTCTCAATACCGCGTTTGTTTCAATTCACCCGGGTATTACGAAACTTAGCTCCTGGAAGAACCGTGCTTCTCACTCTCTTATTCTGAAGGCAGATTCAACTCCCTTAGCTGAGCGAACACCCAGCAGAGCAGTTCGCAAGAGACGTTCTTTTTGTGTTTTAGACGGAGATTTCCAGCTATTTCTTGAATGCCTGGATTTGGCTGGGAAAATGCGTTTTCCACTTCTTCACAGAAAGAATTTAGAAACCCCTGCAAACACACATCACTTTACCTCCGTAAGTTGAATGCACACATTGAAGACCGTTCTGTTAGGTAGCTCCGTTTTGGTTTTAGAAGCAGATATTTCTCAATATCGCGTTTGTTCCAATTCACCCGGGTATAACGAAACCAAGCTCCTGGAAGAACCGTGCTTCTCACTCTCTGATTCTGAAGGCGGATTCAACTCCCTTAGCTGAGCGAACACCCAGCAGATCAGTTTGCAAGATACGTTCTTTTTGTGTTTTAGACGGAGATTTCCAGCGATTTCTAGAATGCCTGGATTTGGCTGGGAAAATGCGTTTTCCACTTCTTCACAGAAAGGGTTTAGAAATCCCTGCAAACACACATCAGTTTAACTCCGTAAGTTGAATGCACGCATTGAAGACCGTTTTGTTAGGTAGCTCCGATTTGGTTTTAGAAGCAGATATTTCTCAATACCGCGTTTGTTCCAATTCACCCGGGTATAAGGAAACCCAGCTCCTGGAAGAACCGTGCTTCTCACTCTCTGATTCTGAAGGAGGATTCAACTCCCTTAGCTGAGCGAACACCCAGCAGAGCAGTTTGCAAGATACGTTCTTTTTGTGTTTTAGACGAAGATTTCCAGCTATTTCTTGAATGCCTGGATTTGGCTAAGAAAATGCGTTTTCCACTTCTTCAAAGAAAGGGTTTAGAAACTCCTGCAAACACACATCAGTTTAACTAAGTAAGTTGAATGCACACATTGAAGACCGTTCTGTTAGGTAGCTCCGTTTTGGTTTTAGAAGCAGATATTTCTCAATACCGCGTTTGTTCCAATTCACCCGGGTATTACGAAACCCAGCTCCTGGAAGAACCGTGCTTCTCACTCTCTGATTCTGAAGGCGGATTCAACTCCCTTAGCTGAGCGAACACCCAGGAGAGCAGGTTGCAAGATACGTTCTTTTTGTGTTTTAGACGGAGATTTCCAGCTATTTCTTGAATGCCTGGATTTGGCTGGGAAAATGCGTTTTCCACTTCTTCACAGAAAGAATTTAGAAACCCCTGCAAACACACATCAGTTTACCTCCGTAAGTTGAATGCACACATTGAAGACCGTTCTGTTAGGTAGCTCCGTTTTGGTTTTAGAAGCAGATATTTCTCAATATCGCGTTTGTTGCAATTCACCCGGGTATTACGAAACCCAGCTCCTGGAAGAACCGTGCTTCTCACTCTCTGATTCTGAAGGCGGATTCAACTCCCTTAGCTGAGCGAACACCCAGCAGAGCAGTTTGCAAGATACGTTCTTTTTGTGTTTTAGACAAAGATTTCCAAATATTTCTTGAATGCCTGTATTTCGCTGGGAAAATGCGTTTTCCACTTCTTCACAGAAAGGGTTTAGAAACTCCTACAAACACACATCAGTTTAACTCCGTAAGTTGAATGCACACATTGAAGACCGTTCGGTTAGGTAGCTCCGTTTTGGTTTTAGAAGCAGATATTTCTCAATACCGGGTTTGTTCCAATGCACCAGGGTATAACGAAACCCAGCTCCTGGAAGAACCGTGCTTCTCACTCTCTGATTCTGAAGGCGGATTCAACTCCCTTAGCTGAGCGAACACCCAGCAGAGCAGTTTGCAAGATACGTTCTTTTTGTGTTTTAGACGGAGATTTCCAACTATTTCTTGAATGCCTGTATTTGGCTGGAAAAATGCGTTTTCCACTTCTTCACAGAAAGGATTTAGAAACTCCTGCAAACACACATCAGTTTAACTCCGTAAGTTGAATGCACACATTGAAGACCGTTCTGTTAGGTAGCTCCGTTTTGGTTTTAGAAGCAGATATTTCTCAATACCGCGTTTGTTCCAATTCACCCGGGTATAACGAAATCCAGCTCCTGGAAGAACCGTGCTTCTCACTCTCTGATTCTGAAGGCGGATTCAACTCCCTTAGCTGAGCGAACACCCAGCAGAGCAGTTTGCAAGATACGTTCTTTTTGTGTTTTAGACGGAGATTTCCAGCTATTTCATGAATGCCTGGATTTGGCTGGGAAAATGCGTTTCCCACTTCTTCACAGAAAGGGTTTAGAAACTCCTGCAAACACACATCAGTTTAACTCCGTAAGTTGAATGCACACATTGAAGACCGTTCTGTTAGGTAGCTCCGTTTTGGTTTTAGAAGCAGATATTTCTCAATACCGCGTTTGTTCCAATTCACCCGGGTATAACGAAACCCAGCTCCTGGAAGAACCGTGCTTCTCACTCTCTGATTCTGAAGGCGGATTCAACTCCCTTAGCTGAGCGAACACCCAGCAGAGCAGTTTGCAAGATACGTTCTTTTTGTGTTTTAGACGGAGATTTCCAGCTATTTCTTGAATGCCTGGATTTGGCTGGGAAAATGCGTTTTCCACTTCTTCACAGAAAGGGTTTAGAAACTCCTGCAAACACACATCAGTTTAACTCCGTAAGTTGAATGCACACGTTGAAGACCGTTCTGTTAGGTAGCTCCGTTTTGGTTTTAGAAGCAGATATTTCTCAATACCGCGTTTGTTCCAATTCACCCGGGTATAACGAAACCCAGCTCCTGGAAGAACCGTGCTTCTCACTCTCTGATTCTGAAGGCGGATTCAACTCCCTTAGCTGAGCGAACACCCAGCAGAGCAGTTTACAAGATACGTTCTTTTTGTATTTTAGACGGAGATTTCCAGCTATTTCTTGAATGCCTGCATTTGGTTGGGAAAATGCGTTTTCCACTTCTTCACAGAAAGGGTTTAGAAACACCTGCAAACACACATCAGTTTAACTCCGTAAGTTGAATGCAGACATTGAAGACCGTTCTGTTAGGTAGCTCCGTTTTGGTTTTAGAAGCAGATATTTCTCAATACAGCGTTTGTTCCAATGCACCCGGGTATAACGAAATTCAGCTCCTGGAAGAAACGTGCTTCTCACTCTCTGATTCTGAAGGCGGATTCAACTCCCTTAGCTGAGCGAACACCCAGCAGAGCAGTTTGGAAGATACGTTCTTTTTATGTTTTAGACGGAGATTTCCAGCTATTTCTTGAATGCCTGGATTTGGCTGGGAACATGCGTTTTCCACTTCTTCACAGAAAGGGTTTAGAAACTCCTGCAAACACACATCAGTTTAACTCCGTAAGTTGAATGCACACATTGAAGACCGTTCTGTTAGGTAGCTCCGTTTTGGTTTTAGAAGCAGATATTTCTCAATACCGCGTTTGTTCCAATTCACCCGGGTATTACGAAACCCAGCTCCTGGAAGAACCGTGCTTCTCACTCTCTGATTCTGAAGGCGGATTCAACTCTATTAGCTGAGCGAACACCCAGCAGAGCAGTTTGCAAGATACGTTCTTTTTGTGTTTTAGACGAAGATTTCCAGCTATTTTTTGAATGCCTGGATGTGGCTGGGAAAATGCGTTTTGCACTTCTTCACAGAAAGGGTTTAGAAACTCCTGCAAACACACATCAGTTTAACTCCGTAAGTTGAATGCACACAATGAAGACCGTTCTGTTAGGTAGCTTTGTTTTGGTTTTAGAAGCAGATATTTCTCAATATCGCGTTTGTTTCAATTCACCCGGGTATTACGAAACCCAGCTCCTGGAAGAACCGTGCTTCTCACTCTCTGATTCTGAAGGCGGATTCAACTCCCTTAGCTGAGCGAACACCCAGCAGAGCAGTTTGCAAGATACGTTCTTTTTGTGTTTTAGACGGAGAGACCGTTATGTTAGGTAGCTCCGTTTTGGTTTTAGAAGCAGATATTTCTCAATACCGGGTTTGTTCCAATGCACCAGGGTATAACGAAACCCAGCTCCTGGAAGAACCCTGCTTCTCACTCTCTTATTCTGAAGGCGGATTCAATTCCCTTAGCTGAGCGAACACCCAGCAGAGCAGTTTGCAAGATACGTTCTTTTTGTGTTTTAGACAGAGATTTCCAGCTATTTCTTGAATGCCTGGATTTGGCTGGGAAAATGCGTTTTCCACTTCTTCACAGAAAGGGTTTAGAAACTCCTGCAAACACACATCAGTTTAACTCCGTAAGTTGAATGCACACATTGAAGACCGTTCTGTTAGGTAGCTCCGTTTTGGTTTTAGAAGCAGATATTTCTCAATACCGCGTTTGTTCCAATGCACCCGGGTATAACGAAATCCAGCTCCTGGAAGAACCGTGCTTCTCACTCTCTGATTCTGAAGGCGGATTCAACTCCCTTAGCTGAGCGAACACCCAGCAGAGCAGTTTGCAAGATACGTTCTTTTTGTGTTTTAGACGGAGATTTCCAGCTATTTCTTGAATGCCTGGATTTGGCTGGGAAAATGCGTTTCCCACTTCTTCACAGAAAGGGTTTAGAAACTCCTGCAAACACACATCAGTTTAACTCCGTAAGTTGAATGCACACATTGAAGACCGTTCTGTTAGGTAGCTCCGTTTTGGTTTTAGAAGCAGATATTTCTCAATACCGCGTTTGTTCCAATTCACCCGGGTATAACGAAACCCAGCTCCTGGAAGAACCGTGCTTCTCACTCTCTGATTCTGAAGGCGGATTCAACTCCCTTAGCTGAGCGAACACCCAGCAGAGCAGTTTGCAAGAGACGTTCTTTTTGTGTTTTAGACGGAGATTTCCAGCTATTTCTTGAATGCCTGGATTTGGCTGGGAAAATGCGTTTTCCACTTCTTCACAGAAAGGGTTTAGAAACTCCTGCAAACACACATCAGTTTAACTCCGTAAGTTGAATGCACACATTGAAGACCGTTCTGTTAGGTAGCTCCGTTTTGGTTTTAGAAGCAGATATTTCTCAATACCGCGTTTGTTCCAATTCACCCGGGTATTAGGAAACCCAGCTCCTGGAAGAACCGTGCTTCTCACTCTCTGATTCTGAAGGCGGATTCAACTCCCTTAGCTGAGCGAACACCCAGGAGAGCAGGTTGCAAGATACGTTCTTTTTGTGTTTTAGACGGAGGTTTCCAGCTATTTCTTGAATGCCTGGATTTGGCTGGGAAAATGCGTTTTCCACTTCTTCACAGAAAGAGTTTAGAAACCCCTGCAAACACACATCAGTTTACCTCCGTAAGTTGAATGCACACATTGAAGACCGTTCTGTTAGGTAGCTCCGTTTTGGTTTTAGAAGCAGATATTTCTCAATATCGCGTTTGTTCCAATTCACCCGGGTATAACGAAACCAAGCTCCTGGAAGAACCGTGCTTCTCACTCTGTGATTCTGAAGGCGGATTCAACTCCCTTAGCTGAGCGAACACCCAGCAGATCAGTTTGCAGGATACGTTCTTTTTGTGTTTTAGACGGAGATTTCCAGCTATTTCTAGAATGCCTGGATTTGGCTGGGGAAATGCGTTTTCCACTTCTTCACAGAAAGGGTTTAGAAACCCCTGCAAACACACATCAGTTTAACTCCGTAAGTTGAATGCACGCATTGAAGACCGTTTTGTTAGGTAGCTCCGATTTGGTTTAAGAAGCAGATATTTCTCAATACCACGTTTGTTCCAATTCACCCGGGTATAACGAAACCCAGCTCCTGGAAGAACCGTGCTTCTCACTCTCTGATTCTGAAGGCGGATTCAACTCCCTTAGCTGAGCGAACACCCAGCAGAGCAGTTTGCAAGATACGTTCTTTTTGTGTTTTAGACGAAGTTTTCCAGCTATTTCTTGAATGCCTGGATTTGGCTAAGAAAATGCGTTTTCCACTTCTTCACAGAAAGGGTTTAGAAACTCCTGCAAACACACATCAGTTTAACTCCGTAAGTCGAATGCACACATTGAAGACCGTTCTGTTAGGTAGCTCCGTTTTGGTTTTAGAAGCAGATATTTCTCAATATTGGGTTTGTACCCATTCACCCGGGTATAACGAAACACAGCTCCTGGAAGAACCGTGCTTCTCACTCTCTGATTCTGAAGGCGGATTCAACTCCCTTAGCTGAGCGAACACCCAGCAGAGCAGTTTACAAGATACGTTCTTTTTGTATTTTAGACGGAGATTTCCAGCTATTTCTTGAATGCCTGCATTTGGTTGGGAAAATGCGTTTTCCGCTTCTTCACAGAAAGGGTTTAGAAACTCCTGCAAACAAACATCAGTTTGACTACGTAAGTTGAATGCATACGTTGAAGACCGTTCTGTTAGGTAGCTCCGTTTTGGTGTTAGAAGCAGATATTTCTCAATATTGCGTTTGCACCAATTCACCCGTGTATAACGAAACACAGCTCCTGGATGAACCGTGCTTCTCACTCTCTGATTCTGAAGGCGGATTCAACTCCCTTGGCTGAGCGAACACCCAGCAGAGCAGTTTACAAGATACGTTCTTTTTGTATTTTAGATAGAGATTTCCAGCTATTTCTTGAATGCCTGCATTTGGCTGGGAAAATGCGTTTTCCACTTCTTCACAGAAAGGGTTTAGAAACTCCTGCAAACACACATCAGTTTAACTCCGTATATTGAATGCATACATTGAACGCCGTTCTGTTATGTAGCTCCGTTTTGGTTTTAGAAGCAGATATTTCTCAATATTGCGTTTGCAACCATTCACCCGGGTATAACGAAACACAGCTCCTGGAAGAACCGTGCTTCTCACTCTCTGATTCTGAAGGCGGATTCAACTCCCTTAGCTGAGCGAACACCCAGCAGAACAGTTTGCAAGATACGTTCTTTTTGTGTTTTAGACGGAGATTTCCAGCTATTTCTTGAATGCCTGCATTTGGCTGGGAAAATGCCTTTTCCACTTCTTCACAGAAAGGGTTTAGAAACTCCTGCAAACACACATCAGTTTAACTCCGTAAGTTGAATGCACACATTGAAGACCGTTCTGTTAGGTAGCTCCGTTTTGGTTTTAGAAGCAGATATTTCTCAATACCACGTTCGTTCCAATTCGCCCGGGTATAAGGAAACCCAGCTCCTGGAAGAACCGTGCTTCTCACTCTCTGATTCTGAAGGTGGATTCAACTCCCTTAGCTGAGCGAACACCCAGCAGAGCAGTTTGCAAGATACGTTCTTTTTGTGTTTTAGACGGAGATTACCAGCTATTTCTTGAATGCCTGGATTTGGCTGGGAAAATGCGTTTTCCACTTCTTCACAGAAAGGGTTTAGAAACTCCTGCAAACATACATCATTTTAACTCCGTAAGTTGAATGCACACATTGAAGACCGTTCTGTTAGGTAGCTCCGTTTTGGTTTTAGAAGCAGATATTTCTCAATACCGCGTTTGTTCCAATGCACCCCGGGTATAACGAAACCCAGCTCCTGGAAGAACCGTGCTTCTCACTCTCTGATTCTGAAGGCGGATTCTACTCCCTTAGCTGAGCGAACACCCAGCAGAGCAGTTTGCGAGATACGTTCTTTTTGTGTTTAAGACGGAGATTTCCAGCTATTTCTTGAATGCCTGGATTTGGCTGGGAAAATGCGTTTTCCACTTCTTCACAGAAAGGGTTTAGAAACTCCTGCAAACACACATCAGTTTAACTCCGTAAGTTCAATGCACACATTGAAGACCGTTCTGTTAGGTAGCTCCGTTTTGGTTTTAGAAGCAGATATTTCTCAATACCGGGTTTGTTCCAATGCACCAGGGTATAACGAAACCCAGCTCCTGGAAGAACCGTGCTTCTCACTCTCTGATTGTGAAGGCGGATTCACCTCCCTTAGCTGAGCGAACACCCAGCAGAACAGTTTGCAAGATACGTTCTTTTTGTGTTTTAGTCGGAGATTTCCAGCTATTTCTTGAATGCCTGGATTTGGCTGGGAAAATGCGTTTTTCACTTCTTCACAGAAAGGGTTTAGAAACTCCTGCAAACACACATCAGTTTAACTCCGTAAGTTGAATGCACACATTGAAGACCGTTCTGTTAGGTAGCTCCGTTTTGGTTTTAGAATCAGATATTTCTCAATACCGCGTTTGTTCCATTTCACCCGGGTATAACGAAACCAAGCTCCTGAAAGAACCGTGCTTCTCACTCTCTTATTCTGAAGGCGGATTCAACTTTCTTAGCTGAGCGAACAGTTTGCAAGATACGTTCTTTTTGTGTTTTAGACGGAGATTTCCTGCTATTTCTTGAATGCCTGTATTTGGCTGGGAAAATGCGTTTTCCACTTCTCCACAGAAAGGGTTTAGAAACTCCTGCAAACACACATCAGTTTAACTACGTAAGTTGAATGCACACATTGAAGACCGTTCTGTTAGGTAACTCCGTTTTGGTTTTAGAAGCAGATATTTCTCAATACCGCGTTTGTTCCAATTCACCCGGGTATAACGAAACCCAGCTCCTGGAAGAACCGTGCTTCTCACTCTCTGATTCTGAAGGAGGATTCAACTCCCTTAGCTGAGCGAACACCCAGCAGAGCAGTTTGCAAGATACGTTCTTTTTGTGTTTTAGACGGAGATTTCCAGCTATTTCTTGAATGCCTGGATTTGGCTGGGAAAATGCGTTTTCCACTTCTTCACAGAAAGGGTTTAGAAACTCCTGCAAACACACATCAGTTTAACTCCGTAAGTTGAATGCACACATTGTAGACCGTTCTGTTAGGTAGCTCCGTTTTGGTTTTAGAAGCAGATATTTCTCAATACCGCGTTTGTTCCAATTCACCCGGGTATTACGAAACCCAGCTCCTGGAAGAACCGTGCTTCTAACTCTCTGATTCTGAAGGCGGATTCAACTCCCTTAGCTGAGCGAACACCCAGCAGAGCAGTTTGCAAGATACGTTTTTTTTGTGTTTTAGACGAAGATTTCCAACTATTTCTTGAATGCCTGTATTTGGCTGAAAAAATGCGTTTTCCACTTCTTCACAGAAAGGGTTTAGAAACTCCTGCAAACACACATCAGTTTAACTTTGTAAGTTGAATGCACACATTGAAGACCGTTCTGTTAGGTAGCTCCGTTTTGGTTTTAGAAGCAGATATTTCTCAATACCGCATTTGTTCCAATGCACCCGGGTATAACGAAACCCAGCTCCTGGAAGAACCATTCTTCTCACTCTCTGATTTTGAAGGCGGATTCAACTCCCTTAGATGAGCGAACACCCAGCAGAGCAGTTTGCAAGATACGTTCTTTTTGTGTTTTAGACGGAGATTTCCAGCTATTTCTTGAATGCCTGGATTTGGCTGGGAAAATGCGTTTTCCACTTCTTCACAGAAAGGGTTTAGAAACTCCTGCAAACACACATCAGTTTAACTCCGTAAGTTGAATGCACACATTGAAGACCGTTCTGTTAGGTAGCTCCGTTTTGGTTTTAGAAGCAGATATTTCTCAATACCGCGTTTGTTCCAATTCACCCGGGTATAACGAAACCCAGCTCCTGGAAGAACCGTGCTTCTCACTCTCTGATTCTGAAGGCGGATTCAACTCCCTTAGCTGAGCGAACACCCAGCAGAGCAGTTTGCAAGATACGTTCTTTTTGTATTTTAGACGGAGATTTCCAGCTATTTCTTGAATGCCTGGATTTGGCTGGGAAAATGCGTTTTTGACTTCTTCACAGAAAGGGTTTAGAAACTCCTGCAAACGCACATCAGTTTAACTCCGTAAGTTGAATGCACACATTGAAGACCGTTCTGTTAGGTAGCTCCGTTTTGGTTTTAGAAGCAGATATTTCTCAATACCGCGTTTGTTCCAATTCACCCGGGTATTATGAAACCCAGCTCCTGGAAGAACCGTGCTTCTCACTCTCTGATTCTGAAGGCGGATTCAACTCCCTTAGCTGAGCGAACAGCCAGCAGAGCAGTTTGCAAGAAACGTTCTTTTTGTGTTTCAGACGGAGATTTCCAGCTATTTCTTGAATGCCTGGATTTGGCTGGGAAAATGCGTTTTCCACTTCTTCACAGAAAGGGTTTAGAAACTCCTGCAAACACACATCAGTTTAACTCCGTAAGTTGAATGCACACATTGAAGACCGTTCTGTTAGGTAGCTCTGTTTTGGTGTTAGAAGCAGATATTTCTCAATATTGCGTTTGCACCAATTCACCCGTGTATAACGAAACACAGCTCCTGGATGAACCGTGCTTCTCACTCTCTGATTCTGAAGGCGGATTCAACTCCCTTGGCTGAGCGAACACCCAGCAGAGCAGTTTACAAGATACGTTCTTTTTGTATTTTAGATAGAGATTTCCAGCTATTTCTTGAATGCCTGCATTTGGCTGGGAAAATGCGTTTTCCACTTCTTCACAGAAAGGGTTTAGAAACTCCTGCAAACACACATCAGTTTAACTCCGTATATTGAATGCATACATTGAACGCCGTTCTGTTATGTAGCTCCGTTTTGGTTTTAGAAGCAGATATTTCTCAATATTGCGTTTGCAACCATCCACCCGGGTATAACGAAACACAGCTCCTGGAAGAACCGTGCTTCTCACTCTCTGATTCTGAAGGCGGATTCAACTCCCTTAGCTGAGCGAACACCCAGCAGAACAGTTTGCAAGATACGTTCTTTTTGTGTTTTAGACGGAGATTTCCAGCTATTTCTTGAATGCCTGCATTTGGCTGGGAAAATGCCTTTTCCACTTCTTCACAGAAAGGGTTTAGAAACTCCTGCAAACACACATCAGTTTAACTCCGTAAGTTGAATGCACACATTGAAGACCGTTCTGTTAGGTAGCTCCGTTTTGGTTTTAGAAGCAGATATTTCTCAATACCGCGTTTGTTCCAATTCACCCGGGTATTACGAAACCCAGCTCCTGGAAGAACCGTGCTTCTCACTCTCTGATTCTGAAGGCGGATTCAACTCCCTTAGCTGAGCGAAAACCCAGCAGAGCAGTTTGCAAGATACGTTCTTTTTGTGTTTTAGACGAAGATTTCCAGCTATTTCTTGAATGCCTGGATTTGGCTGGGAAAATGCGTTTTCCACTTCTTCACAGAAAGGGTTTAGAAACTCCTGCAAACACACATCAGTTTAACTCCGTAAGTTGAATGCACACATTGAAGACCGTTCTGTTAGGTAGCTCCGTTTTGGTTTTAGAAGCAGATATTTCTCAATATCGCGTTTGTTGCAATTCACCCGGGTATTACGAAACCCAGCTCCTGGAAGAACCGTGCTTCTCACTCTCTGATTCTGAAGGCGGATTCAACTCCCTTAGCTGAGCGAACACCCAGCAGAGCAGTTTGCAAGATACGTTCTTTTTGTGTTTTAGACAAAGATTTCCAACTATTTCTTGAATGCCTGTATTTCGCTGGGAAAATGCGTTTTCCACTTCTTCACAGAAAGGGTTTAGAAACTCCTGCAAACACACATCAGTTTAACTCCGTAAGTTGAATGCACACATTGAAGACCGTTCTGTTAGGTAGCTCCGTTTTGGTTTTAGAAGCAGATATTTCTCAATACCAAGTTTGTTCCAATGCACCAGTGTATAACGAAACCCAGCTCCTGGAAGAACCGTGCTTCTCACTCTCTGATTCTGAAGGCGGATTCAACTCCCTTAGCTGAGCGAACACCCAGCAGAGCAGTTTGCAAGATACGTTCTTTTTGTGTTTTAGACGGAGAGACCGTTCTGTTAGGTAGCTCCGTTTTGGTTTTAGAAGGAGATATTTCTCAATACCGGGTTTGTTCCAATGCACCAGGGTATAACGAAACCCAGCTCCTGGAAGAACCGTGCTTCTCACTCTCTGATTCTGAAGGCGGATTCAACTCCCTTAGCTGAGCGAACACCCAGCCGAGCAGTTTGCAAGATACGTTCTTTTTGTGTTTTAGAGGGAGATTTCCAACTATTTCTTGAAGGCCTGTATTTGGCTGGAAAAATGCGTTTTCCACTTCTTCACAGAAAGGGTTTAGAAACTCCTGCAAACACACATCAGTTTAACTCCGTAAGTTGAATGCACACATTGAAGACCGTTCTGTTAGGTAGCTCCGTTTTGGTTTTAGAAGCAGATATTTCTCAATACCGCGTTTGTTCCAATGCACCCCGGTATAACGAAACCCAGCTCCTGGAAGAACCGTGCTTCTCACTCTCTGATTGTGAAGGCGGTTTCAACTCCCTTAGCTGAGCGAACACCCAGCAGAGCAGTTTGCAAGATACGTTCTTTTTGTGTTTTAGACGGAGATTTCCAGCTATTTCTTGAATGCCTGGATTTGGCTGGGAAAATGCCTTTTCCACTTCTTCACAGAAAGGGTTTAGAAACTCCTGCAAACACACATCAGTTTAACTCCGTAAGTTGAATGCACACATTGAAGACCGTTCTGTTAGGTAGCTCCGTTTTGGTTTTAGAAGCAGATATTTCTCAATACCGCGTTTGTTCCAATTCACCCGGGTATTACGAAACCCAGCTCCTGGAAGAACCGTGCTTCTCACTCTCTGATTCTGAAGGCGGATTCAACTCTCTTAGCTGAGCGAACACCCAGCAGAGCAGTTTGCAAGATACGTTCTTTTTGTGTTTTAGACGGAGATTTCCAGCTATTTCTTGAATGCCTGGATTTGGCTGGGAAAATGCGTTTTCCACTTCTTCACAGAAAGGGTTTAGAAACTCCTGCAAACACACATCAGTTTAACTCCGTAAGTTGAATGCACACATATAAGACCGTTCTGTTAGGTAGCTCCGTTTTGGTTTTAGAAGCAGATATTTCTCAATATCGCGTTTGTTGCAATTCACCCGGGTATTACGAAACCCAGCTCCTGGAAGAACCGTGCTTCTCACTCTCTGATTCTGAAGGCGGATTCAACTCCCTTAGCTGAGCGAACACCCAGCAGAGCAGTTTGCAAGATACGTTCTTTTTGTGTTTTAGACAAAGATTTCCAAATATTTCTTGAATGCCTGTATTTCGCTGGGAAAATGCGTTTTCCACTTCTTCACAGAAATGGTTTAGAAACTCCTGCAAACACACATCAGTTTAACTCCGTAAGTTGAATGCACACATTGAAGACCGTTCGGTTAGGTAGCTCCGTTTTGGTTTTAGAAGCAGATATTTCTCAATACCGGGTTTGTTCCAATGCACCAGGGTATAACGAAACCCAGCTCCTGGAAGAACCGTGCTTCTCACTCTCTGATTCTGAAGGCGGATTCAACTCCCTTAGCTGAGCGAACACCCAGCAGAGCAGTTTACAAGATACGTTCTTTTTGTATTTTAGACGGAGGTTTCCAGCTATTTCTTGAATGCCTGCATTTGGTTGGGAAAATGCGTTTTCCACTTCTTCACAGAAAGGGTTTAGAAACTCCTGCAAACAAACATCAGTTTGACTCCGTAAGTTGAATGCATACGTTGAAGACCGTTCTGTTAGGTAGCTCCGTTTTGGTGTTAGAAGCAGATATTTCTCAATATTGCGTTTGCACCAATTCACCCGTGTATAACGAAACACAGCTCCTGGATGAACCGTGCTTCTCACTCTCTGATTCTGAAGGCGGATTCAACTCCCTTAGCTGAGCGAACACCCAGCAGAGCAGTTTGCAAGATACGTTCTTTTTGTGTTTTAGACGGAGATTTCCAGCTATTTCTTGAATGCCTGGATTTGGCTGGGAAAAGGCCTTTTCCACTTCTTCACAGAAAGGGTTTAGAAACTCCTGCAAACACACATCAGTTTAACTCCGTAAGTCGAATGCACACATTGAAGACCGTTCTGTTAGGTAGCTCCGTTTTGGTTTTAGAAGCAGATATTTCTCAATATTGGGTTTGTACCCATTCACCCGGGTATAACGAAACACAGCTCCTGGAAGAACCGTGCTTCTCACTCTCTGATTCTGAAGGCGGATTCAACTCCCTTAGCTGAGCGAACACCCAGCAGAGCAGTTTACAAGATACGTTCTTTTTGTATTTTAGACGGAGATTTCCAGCTATTTCTTGAATGCCTGCATTTGGTTTGGAAAATGCGTTTTCCACTTCTTCACCGAAAGGGTTTAGAAACTCCTGCAAACAAACATCAGTTTGACTCCGTAAGTTGAATGCATACGTTGAAGACCGTTCTGTTAGGTAGCTCCGTTTTGGTGTTAGAAGCAGATATTTCTCAATATTGCGTTTGCACCAATTCACCCGTGTATAAAGAAACACAGCTCCTGGATGAACCGTGCTTCTCACTCTCTGATTCTGAAGGCGGATTCAACTCCCTTGGCTGAGCGAACACCCAGCAGAGCAGTTTACAAGATACGTTCTTTTTGTATTTTAGATGGAGATTTCCAGCTATTTCTTGAATGCCTGCATTTGGCTGGGAAAATGCGTTTTCCACTTCTTCACAGAAAGGGTTTAGAAACTCCTGCAAACACACATCAGTTTAACTCCGTAAGTTGAATGCATACATTGAACGCCGTTCTGTTATGTAGCTCCGTTTTGGTTTTAGAAGCCGATATTTCTCAATATTGCGTTTGCAACCATTCACCCGGGTATAACGAAACACAGCTCCTGGAAGAACCGTGCTTCTCACTCTCTGATTCTGAAGGCGGATTCAACTCCCTTAGCTGAGCGAACACTCAGCAGAGCAGTTTGCAAGATACGTTCTTTTTGTGTTTCAGACGGAGATTTCCAGCTATTTCTTGAATGCCTGGATTTGGCTGGGAAAATGCGTTTTCCACTTCTTCACAGAAAGGGTTTAGAAACTCCTGCAAACACACATCAGTTTAACTCCGTAAGTCGAATGCACACATTGAAGACCGTTCTGTTAGGTAGCTCCGTTTTGGTTTTAGAAGCAGATATTTCTCAATACCGCGTTTGTTCCAATGCACCCGGGTATGACGAAACCCAGCTCCTGGAAGAACCGTGCTTCTCACTCTCTGATTCTGAAGACGGATTCAACTCCCTTAGCTGAGCGAACACCCAGCAGAGCAGTTTGCAAGATACGTTCTTTTTGTGTTTTAGACGGAGATTTCCAGCTATTTCTTGAATGCCTGGATTTGGCTGGGAACATGCGTTTTCCACTTCTTCACAGAAAGGGTTTAGAAACTCCTGCAAACACACATCAGTTTAACTCCGTAAGTTGAATGCACACATTGAAGACCGTTCTGTTAGGTAGCTCCGTTTTGGTTTTAGAAGCAGATATTTCTCAATACCGCGTTTGTTCCAATTCACCCGGGTATTACGAAACCCAGCTCCTGGAAGAACCGTGCTTCTCACTCTCTGATTCTGAAGGCGGATTCAACTCCCTTAGCTGAGCGAAAACCCAGCAGAGCAGTTTGCAAGATACGTTCTTTTTGTGTTTTAGACGAAGATTTCCAGCTATTTCTTGAATGCCTGGATTTGGCTGGGAAAATGCGTTTTCCACTTCTTCACAGAAAGGGTTTAGAAACTCCTGCAAACACACATCAGTTTAACTCCGTAAGTTGAATGCACACATTGAAGACCGTTCTGTTAGGTAGCTCCGTTTTGGTTTTAGAAGCAGATATTTCTCAATATCGCGTTTGTTGCAATTCACCCGGGTATTACGAAACCCAGCTCCTGGAAGAACCGTGCTTCTCACTCTCTGATTCTGAAGGCGGATTCAACTCCCTTAGCTGAGCGAACACCCAGCAGAGCAGTTTGCAAGATACGTTCTTTTTGTGTTTTAGACAAAGATTTCCAACTATTTCTTGAATGCCTGTATTTCGCTGGGAAAATGCGTTTTCCACTTCTTCACAGAAAGGGTTTAGAAACTCCTGCAAACACACATCAGTTTAACTCCGTAAGTTGAATGCACACATTGAAGACCGTTCTGTTAGGTAGCTCCGTTTTGGTTTTAGAAGCAGATATTTCTCAATACCAAGTTTGTTCCAATGCACCAGTGTATAACGAAACCCAGCTCCTGGAAGAACCGTGCTTCTCACTCTCTGATTCTGAAGGCGGATTCAACTCCCTTAGCTGAGCGAACACCCAGCAGAGCAGTTTGCAAGATACGTTCTTTTTGTGTTTTAGACGGAGAGACCGTTCTGTTAGGTAGCTCCGTTTTGGTTTTAGAAGGAGATATTTCTCAATACCGGGTTTGTTCCAATGCACCAGGGTATAACGAAACCCAGCTCCTGGAAGAACCGTGCTTCTCACTCTCTGATTCTGAAGGCGGATTCAACTCCCTTAGCTGAGCGAACACCCAGCCGAGCAGTTTGCAAGATACGTTCTTTTTGTGTTTTAGAGGGAGATTTCCAACTATTTCTTGAAGGCCTGTATTTGGCTGGAAAAATGCGTTTTCCACTTCTTCACAGAAAGGGTTTAGAAACTCCTGCAAACACACATCAGTTTAACTCCGTAAGTTGAATGCACACATTGAAGACCGTTCTGTTAGGTAGCTCCGTTTTGGTTTTAGAAGCAGATATTTCTCAATACCGCGTTTGTTCCAATGCACCCCGGTATAACGAAACCCAGCTCCTGGAAGAACCGTGCTTCTCACTCTCTGATTGTGAAGGCGGTTTCAACTCCCTTAGCTGAGCGAACACCCAGCAGAGCAGTTTGCAAGATACGTTCTTTTTGTGTTTTAGACGGAGATTTCCAGCTATTTCTTGAATGCCTGGATTTGGCTGGGAAAATGCCTTTTCCACTTCTTCACAGAAAGGGTTTAGAAACTCCTGCAAACACACATCAGTTTAACTCCGTAAGTTGAATGCACACATTGAAGACCGTTCTGTTAGGTAGCTCCGTTTTGGTTTTAGAAGCAGATATTTCTCAATACCGCGTTTGTTCCAATTCACCCGGGTATTACGAAACCCAGCTCCTGGAAGAACCGTGCTTCTCACTCTCTGATTCTGAAGGCGGATTCAACTCCCTTAGCTGAGCGAACACCCAGCAGAGCAGTTTGCAAGATACGTTCTTTTTGTGTTTTAGACGGAGATTTCCAGCTATTTCTTGAATGCCTGGATTTGGCTGGGAAAATGCGTTTTCCACTTCTTCACAGAAAGGGTTTAGAAACTCCTGCAAACACACATCAGTTTAACTCCGTAAGTTGAATGCACACATATAAGACCGTTCTGTTAGGTAGCTCCGTTTTGGTTTTAGAAGCAGATATTTCTCAATATCGCGTTTGTTGCAATTCACCCGGGTATTACGAAACCCAGCTCCTGGAAGAACCGTGCTTCTCACTCTCTGATTCTGAAGGCGGATTCAACTCCCTTAGCTGAGCGAACACCCAGCAGAGCAGTTTGCAAGATACGTTCTTTTTGTGTTTTAGACAAAGATTTCCAAATATTTCTTGAATGCCTGTATTTCGCTGGGAAAATGCGTTTTCCACTTCTTCACAGAAAGGGTTTAGAAACTCCTGCAAACACACATCAGTTTAACTCCGTAAGTTGAATGCACACATTGAAGACCGTTCGGTTAGGTAGCTCCGTTTTGGTTTTAGAAGCAGATATTTCTCAATACCGGGTTTGTTCCAATGCACCAGGGTATAACGAAACCCAGCTCCTGGAAGAACCGTGCTTCTCACTCTCTGATTCTGAAGGCGGATTCAACTCCCTTAGCTGAGCGAACACCCAGCAGAGCAGTTTACAAGATACGTTCTTTTTGTATTTTAGACGGAGGTTTCCAGCTATTTCTTGAATGCCTGCATTTGGTTGGGAAAATGCGTTTTCCACTTCTTCACAGAAAGGGTTTAGAAACTCCTGCAAACAAACATCAGTTTGACTCCGTAAGTTGAATGCATACGTTGAAGACCGTTCTGTTAGGTAGCTCCGTTTTGGTGTTAGAAGCAGATATTTCTCAATATTGCGTTTGCACCAATTCACCCGTGTATAACGAAACACAGCTCCTGGATGAACCGTGCTTCTCACTCTCTGATTCTGAAGGCGGATTCAACTCCCTTGGCTGAGCGAACACCCAGCAGAGCAGTTTACAAGATACGTTCTTTTTGTAATTTAGATGGAGATTTCCTGCTATTTCTTGAATGCCTGCATTTGGCTGGGAAAATGCGTTTTCCACTTCTTCACAGAAAGGGTTTAGAAACTCCTGCAAACACACATCAGTTTAACTCCGTAAGTTGAATGCATACATTGAACGCCGTTCTGTTATGTAGCTCCGTTTTGGTTTTAGAAGCAGATATTTCTCAATACCGCGTTTGTTCCAATGCACCCGGGTATGACGAAACCCAGCTCCTGGAAGAACCGTGCTTCTCACTCTCTGATTCTGAAGGCGGATTCAACTCCCTTAGCTGAGCGAACACCCAGCAGAGCAGTTTGCAAGATACGTTCTTTTTGTGTTTTAGACGGAGATTTCCAGCTATTTCTTGAAAGCCTGGATTTGGCTGGGAACATGCGTTTTCCACTTTTTCACAGAAAGGGTTTAGAAACTCCTGCAAACACACATCAGTTTCACTCCGTAAGTTGAATGCACACATTGAAGACCGTTCTGTTAGGTAGCTCCGTTTTGGTTTTAGAAGCAGATATTTCTCAATACCGCGTTTGTTCCAATTCACCCGGGTATAACGAAACCCAGCTCCTGGAAGAACCGTGCTTCTCACTCTCTGATTCTGAAGGCGGATTCAACTCCCTTAGCTGAGCGAACACCCAGCAGAGCAGTTTGCAAGATACGTTCTTTTTGTGTTTTAGACGAAGATTTCCAGCTATTTCTTGAATGCCTGGATTTGGCTGGGAAAATGCGTTTTCCACTTCTTCACAGAAAGGGTTTAGAAACTCCTGCAAACACACATCAGTTTAACTCCGTAAGTTGAATGCACACATATAAGACCGTTCTGTTAGGTAGCTCCGTTTTGGTTTTAGAAGCAGATATTTCTCAATATCGCGTTTGTTGCAATTCACCCGGGTATTACGAAACCCAGCTCCTGGAAGAACCGTGCTTCTCACTCTCTGATTCTGAAGGCGGATTCAACTCCCTTAGCTGAGCGAACACCCAGCAGAGCAGTTTGCAAGATACGTTCTTTTTGTGTTTTAGACAAAGATTTCCAAATATTTCTTGAATGCCTGTATTTCGCTGGGAAAATGCGTTTTCCACTTCTTCACAGAAAGGGTTTAGAAACTCCTGCAAACAAACATCAGTTTAACTCCGTAAGTCGAATGCACACATTGAAGACCGTTCGGTTAGGTAGCTCCGTTTTGGTTTTAGAAGCAGATATTTCTCAATACCGCGTTTGTTCCAATTCACCCGGGTATAACGAAACCCAGCACCTGGAAGAACCGTGCTTCTCACTCTCTGATTCTGAAGGCGGATTCAACTCCCTTAGCTGAGCGAACACCCAGCAGAGCAGTTTGCAAGATACGTTCTTTTTGTGTTTTAGACGGAGATTTCCAGCTATTTCTTGAATGCCTGGATTTGGCTGGGAAAATACGTTTTCCACTTCTTCACAGAAAGGGTTTAGAAACTCCTGCAAACACACATCAGTTTAACTCCGTAAGTCGAATGCACACATTGAAGACCGTTCTGTTAGGTAGCTCCGTTTTGGTTTTAGAAGCAGATATTTCTCAATATTGGGTTTGTACCCATTCACCCGGGTATAACGAAACACAGCTCCTGGAAGAACCGTGCTTCTCACTCTCTGATTCTGAAGGCGGATTCAACTCCCTTAGCTGAGCGAACACCCAGCAGAGCAGTTTACAAGATACGGTCTTTTTGTATTTTAGACGGAGATTTCCAGCTATTTCTTGAATGCCTGCATTTGGTTGGGAAAATGCGTTTTCCACTTCGTCACAGAAAGGGTTTAGAAACTCCTGCAAACAAACATCAGTTTGACTCCGTAAGTTGAATGCATACGTTGAAGACCGTTCTGTTAGGTAGCTCCGTTTTGGTGTTAGAAGCAGATATTTCTCAATATTGCGTTTGCAACCATTCACCCCGGTATAACGAAACACAGCTCCTGGAAGAACCGTGCTTCTCACTCTCTGATTCTGAAGGCGGATTCAACTCCCTTAGCTGAGCGAACACCCAGCAGAACAGTTTGCAAGATACGTTCTTTTTGTGTTTTAGACGGAGATTTCCAGCTATTTCTTGAATGCCTGGATTTGGCTGGGAAAATGCGTTTTCCACTTCTTCACAGAAAGGGTTTAGAAACTCCTGCAAACACACATCAGTTTAACTTTGTAAGTTGAATGCACACATTGAAGACCGTTCTGTTAGGTAGCTCCGTTTTGGTTTTAGAAGCAGATATTTCTCAATACCGCATTTGTTCCATTTCACCCGGGTATAACGAAACCCAGCTTTTGGCAGAACCGTGCTTCTCACTCTCTGATTCTGAAGGCGGATTCAACTCCCTTAGCTGAGCGAACACCCAGCAGAGCAGTTTGCAAGATACGTTCTTTTTGTGTTTTAGACGGAGATTTCCAGCTATTTCTTGAATGCCTGGATATGGCTGGGAAAATGCGTTTTCCACTTCTTCACCGAAAGGGTTTAGAAACTCCTGCAAACACACGTCAGTTTAACTCCGTAAGTTGAATGCACACATTGAAGACCGTTCTGTTAGGTAGCTCCGTTTTGGTTTTAGAAGCAGATATTTCTCAATACCGCGTTTGTTCCAATGCACCCGGGTATAACGAAATCCAGCTCCTGGAAGAACCGTGCTTCTCACTCTCTGATTCTGAAGGCGGATTCAACTCCCTTAGCTGAGCGAACACCCAGCAGAGCAGTTTGCAAGATACGTTCTTTTTGTGTTTTAGACGGAGATTTCCAGCTATTTCTTGAATGCCTGGATTTGGCTGGGAAAATGCGTTTTCCACTTCTTCACAGAAAGGGTTTAGAAACTCCTGCAAACACACATCAGTTTAACTCCGTAAGTTGAATGCACACATTGAAGACCGTTCTGTTAGGTAGCTCCGTTTTGGTTTTAGAAGCAGATATTTCTCAATACCGCGTTTGTTCCAATTCACCCGGGTATTACGAAACTTAGCTCCTGGAAGAACCGTGCTTCTCACTCTCTGATTCTGAAGGCAGATTCAACTCCCTTAGCTGAGCGAACACCCAGCAGAGCAGTTCGCAAGAGACGTTCTTTTTGTGTTTTAGACGGAGATTTCCAGCTATTTCTTGAATGCCTGGATTTGGCTGGGAAAATGCGTTTTCCACTTCTTCACAGAAAGAATTTAGAAACCCCTGCAAACACACATCACTTTACCTCCGTAAGTTGAATGCACACATTGAAGACCGTTCTGTTAGGTAGCTCCGTTTTGGTTTTAGAAGCAGATATTTCTCAATATCGCGTTTGTTCCAATTCACCCGGGTATAACGAAACCAAGCTCCTGGAAGAACCGTGCTTCTCACTCTCTGATTCTGAAGGCGGATTCAACTCCCTTAGCTGAGCGAACACCCAGCAGATCAGTTTGCAAGATACGTTCTTTTTGTGTTTTAGACGGAGATTTCCAGCGATTTCTAGAATGCCTGGATTTGGCTGGGAAAATGCGTTTTCCACTTCTTCACAGAAAGGGTTTAGAAATCCCTGCAAACACACATCAGTTTAACTCCGTAAGTTGAATGCACGCATTGAAGACCGTTTTGTTAGGTAGCTCCGATTTGGTTTTAGAAGCAGATATTTCTCAATACCGCGTTTGTTCCAATTCACCCGGGTATAAGGAAACCCAGCTCCTGGAAGAACCGTGCTTCTCACTCTCTGATTCTGAAGGAGGATTCAACTCCCTTAGCTGAGCGAACACCCAGCAGAGCAGTTTGCAAGATACGTTCTTTTTGTGTTTTAGACGAAGATTTCCAGCTATTTCTTGAATGCCTGGATTTGGCTAAGAAAATGCGTTTTCCACTTCTTCAAAGAAAGGGTTTAGAAACTCCTGCAAACACACATCAGTTTAACTCCGTAAGTTGAATGCACACATTGAAGACCGTTCTGTTAGGTAGCTCCGTTTTGGTTTTAGAAGCAGATATTTCTCAATACCGCGTTTTTTCCAATTCACCCGGGTATTACGAAACCCAGCTCCTGGAAGAACCGTGCTTCTCACTCTCTGATTCTGAAGGCGGATTCAACTTCCTTAGCTGAGCGAACAGCCAGCAGAGCAGTTTGCAAGAAACGTTCTTTTTGTGTTTTAGACGGAGATTTCCAGCTATTTCTTGAATGCCTGGATTTGGCTGGGAAAATGCGTTTTCCACTTCTTCACAGAAAGGGTTTAGAAACTCCTGCAAACACACATCAGTTTAACTTTGTAAGTTGAATGCACACATTGAAGACCGTTCTGTTAGGTAGCTCCGTTTTGGTTTTAGAAGCAGATATTTCTCAATACCGCATTTGTTCCATTTCACCCGGGTATAACGAAACCCAGCTTTTGGCAGAACCGTGCTTCTCACTCTCTGATTCTGAAGGCGGATTCAACTCCCTTAGCTGAGCGAACACCCAGCAGAGCAGTTTGCAAGATACGTTCTTTTTGTGTTTTAGACGGAGATTTCCAGCTATTTCTTGAATGCCTGGATATGGCTGGGAAAATGCGTTTTCCACTTCTTCACAGAAAGGGTTTAGAAACTCCTGCAAACACACGTCAGTTTAACTCCGTAAGTTGAATGCACACATTGAAGACCGTTCTGTTAGGTAGCTCCGTTTTGGTTTTAGAAGCAGATATTTCTCAATACCGCGTTTGTTCCAATGCACCCGGGTATAACGAAATCCAGCTCCTGGAAGAACCGTGCTTCTCACTCTCTGATTCTGAAGGCGGATTCAACTCCCTTAGCTGAGCGAACACCCAGCAGAGCAGTTTGCAAGATACGTTCTTTTTGTGTTTTAGACGGAGATTTCCAGCTATTTCTTGAATGCCTGGATTTGGCTGGGAAAATGCGTTTTCCACTTCTTCACAGAAAGGGTTTAGAAACTCCTGCAAACACACATCAGTTTAACTCCGTAAGTTGAATGCACACATTGAAGACCGTTCTGTTAGGTAGCTCCGTTTTGGTTTTAGAAGCAGATATTTCTCAATACCGCGTTTGTTCCAATTCACCCGGGTATTACGAAACTTAGCTCCTGGAAGAACCGTGCTTCTCACTCTCTGATTCTGAAGGCAGATTCAACTCCCTTAGCTGAGCGAACACCCAGCAGAGCAGTTCGCAAGAGACGTTCTTTTTGTGTTTTAGACGGAGATTTCCAGCTATTTCTTGAATGCCTGGATTTGGCTGGGAAAATGCGTTTTCCACTTCTTCACAGAAAGAATTTAGAAACCCCTGCAAACACACATCACTTTACCTCCGTAAGTTGAATGCACACATTGAAGACCGTTCTGTTAGGTAGCTCCGTTTTGGTTTTAGAAGCAGATATTTCTCAATATCGCGTTTGTTCCAATTCACCCGGGTATAACGAAACCAAGCTCCTGGAAGAACCGTGCTTCTCACTCTCTGATTCTGAAGGCGGATTCAACTCCCTTAGCTGAGCGAACTCCCAGCAGATCAGTTTGCAAGATACGGTCTTTTTGTGTTTTAGACGGAGATTTCCAGCGATTTCTAGAATGCCTGGATTTGGCTGGGAAAATGCGTTTTCCACTTCTTCACAGAAAGGGTTTAGAAACTCCTGCAAACACACATCAGTTTAACTCCGTAAGTTGAATGCACGCATTGAAGACCGTTTTGTTAGGTAGCTCCGATTTGGTTTTAGAAGCAGATATTTCTCAATACCGCGTTTGTTCCAATTCACCCGGGTATAAGGAAACCCAGCTCCTGGAAGAACCGTGCTTCTCACTCTCTGATTCTTAAAGAGGATTCAACTCCCTTAGCTGAGCGAACACCCAGCAGAGCAGTTTGCAAGATACGTTCTTTTTGTGTTTTAGACGAAGATTTCCAGCTATTTCTTGAATGCCTGGATTTGGCTAAGAAAATGCGTTTTCCACTTCTTCAAAGAAAGGGTTTAGAAACTCCTGCAAACACACATCAGTTTAACTCCGTAAGTTGAATGCACACATTGAAGACCGTTCTGTTAGGTAGCTCCGTTTTGGTTTTAGAAGCAGATATTTCTCAATACCGCGTTTGTTCCAATTCACCCGGGTATTACGAAACCCAGCTCCTGGAAGAACCGTGCTTCTCACTCTCTGATTCTGAAGGCGGATTCAACTCCCTTAGCTGAGCGAACACCCAGGAGAGCAGGTTGCAAGATACGTTCTTTTTGTGTTTTAGACGGAGATTTCCAGCTATTTCTTGAATGCCTGGATTTGGCTGGAAAAATGCGTTTTCCACTTCTTCACAGAAAGAATTTAGAAACCCCTGCAAACACACATCAGTTTACCTCCGTAAGTTGAATGCACACATTGAAGACCGTTCTGTTAGGTAGCTCCGTTTTGGTTTTAGAAGCAGATATTTCTCAATATCGCGTTTGTTGCAATTCACCCGGGTATTACGAAACCCAGCTCCTGGAAGAACCGTGCTTCTCACTCTCTGATTCTGAAGGCGGATTCAACTCCCTTAGCTGAGCGAACACCCAGCAGAGCAGTTTGCAAGATACGTTCTTTTTGTGTTTTAGACAAAGATTTCCAAATATTTCTTGAATGCCTGTATTTCGCTGGGAAAATGCGTTTTCCACTTCTTCACAGAAAGGGTTTAGAAACTCCTACAAACACACATCAGTTTAACTCCGTAAGTTGAATGCACACATTGAAGACCGTTCGGTTAGGTAGCTCCGTTTTGGTTTTAGAAGCAGATATTTCTCAATACCGGGTTTGTTCCAATGCACCAGGGTATAACGAAACCCAGCTCCTGGAAGAACCGTGTTTCTCACTCTCTGATTCTGAAGGCGGATTCAACTCCCTTAGCTGAGCAAACACCCAGCAGAGCAGTTTGCAAGATACGTTCTTTTTGTGTTTTAGACGGAGAGACCGTTCTGTTAGGTAGCTCCGTTTTGGTTTTAGAAGCAGATATTTCTCAATACCGGGTTTGTTCCAATGCACCAGGGTATAACGAAACCCAGCTCCTGGAAGAACCGTGCTTCTCACTCTCTGATTCTGAAGGCGGATTCAACTCCCTTAGCTGAGCGAACACCCAGCAGAGCAGTTTGCAAGATACGTTCTTTTTGTGTTTTAGACGGAGATTTCCAACTATTTCTTGAATGCCTGTATTTGGCTGGAAAAATGCGTTTTCCACTTCTTCACAGAAAGGGTTTAGAAACTCCTGCAAACACACATCAGTTTAACTCCGTAAGTTGAATGCACACATTGAAGACCGTTCTGTTAGGTAGCTCCGTTTTGGTTTTAGAAGCAGATATTTCTCAATACCGCGTTTGTTCCAATTCACCCGGGTATAACGAAATCCAGCTCCTGGAAGAACCGTGCTTCTCACTCTCTGATTCTGAAGGCGGATTCAACTCCCTTAGCTGAGCGAACACCCAGCAGAGCAGTTTGCAAGATACGTTCTTTTTGTGTTTTAGACGGAGATTTCCAGCTATTTCATGAATGCCTGGATTTGGCTGGGAAAATGCGTTTCCCACTTCTTCACAGAAAGGGTTTAGAAACTCCTGCAAACACACATCAGTTTAACTCCGTAAGTTGAATGCACACATTGAAGACCGTTCTGTTAGGTAGCTCCGTTTTGGTTTTAGAAGCAGATATTTCTCAATACCGCGTTTGTTCCAATTCACCCGGGTATAACGAAACCCAGCTCCTGGAAGAACCGTGCTTCTCACTCTCTGATTCTGAAGGCGGATTCAACTCCCTTAGCTGAGCGAACACCCAGCAGAGCAGTTTGCAAGATACGTTCTTTTTGTGTTTCAGACGGAGATTTCCAGCTATTTCTTGAATGCCTGGATTTGGCTGGGAAAATGCGTTTTCCACTTCTTCACAGAAAGGGTTTAGAAACTCCTGCAAACACACATCAGTTTAACTCCGTAAGTTGAATGCACACGTTGAAGACCGTTCTGTTAGGTAGCTCCGTTTTGGTTTTAGAAGCAGATATTTCTCAATACCGCGTTTGTTCCAATTCACCCGGGTATAACGAAACCCAGCTCCTGGAAGAACCGTGCTTCTCACTCTCTGATTCTGAAGGCGGATTCAACTCCCTTAGCTGAGCGAACACCCAGCAGAGCAGTTTACAAGATACGTTCTTTTTGTATTTTAGACGGAGATTTCCAGCTATTTCTAGAATGCCTGGATTTGGCTGGGAAAATGCGTTTTCCACTTCTTCACAGAAAGGGTTTAGAAACTCCTGCAAACACACATCAGTTTAACTCCGTAAGTTGAATGCACACATTGAAGACCGTTCTGTTAGGTAGCTCCGTTTTGGTTTTAGAAGCAGATATTTCTCAATACAGCGTTTGTTCCAATGCACCCGGGTATAACGAAATTCAGCTCCTGGAAGAAACGTGCTTCTCACTCTCTGATTCTGAAGGCGGATTCAACTCCCTTAGCTGAGCGAACACCCAGCAGAGCAGTTTGGAAGATACGTTCTTTTTATGTTTTAGACGGAGATTTCCAGCTATTTCTTGAATGCCTGGATTTGGCTGGGAACATGCGTTTTCCACTTCTTCACAGAAAGGGTTTAGAAACTCCTGCAAACACACATCAGTTTAACTCCGTAAGTTGAATGCACACATTGAAGACCGTTCTGTTAGGTAGCTCCGTTTTGGTTTTAGAAGCAGATATTTCTCAATACCGCGTTTGTTCCAATTCACCCGGGTATAACGAAACCCAGCTCCTGGAAGAACCGTGCTTCTCACTCTCTGATTCTGAAGGCGGATTCAACTCCCTTAGCTGAGCGAACACCCAGCAGAGCAGTTTGCAAGATACGTTCTTTTTGTGTTTCAGACGGAGATTTCCAGCTATTTCTTGAATGCCTGGATTTGGCTGGGAAAATGCGTTTTCCACTTCTTCACAGAAAGGGTTTAGAAACTCCTGCAAACACACATCAGTTTAACTCCGTAAGTTGAATGCACACGTTGAAGACCGTTCTGTTAGGTAGCTCCGTTTTGGTTTTAGAAGCAGATATTTCTCAATACCGCGTTTGTTCCAATTCACCCGGGTATAACGAAACCCAGCTCCTGGAAGAACCGTGCTTCTCACTCTCTGATTCTGAAGGCGGATTCAACTCCCTTAGCTGAGCGAACACCCAGCAGAGCAGTTTACAAGATACGTTCTTTTTGTATTTTAGACGGAGATTTCCAGCTATTTCTAGAATGCCTGGATTTGGCTGGGAAAATGCGTTTTCCACTTCTTCACAGAAAGGGTTTAGAAACTCCTGCAAACACACATCAGTTTAACTCCGTAAGTTGAATGCACACATTGAAGACCGTTCTGTTAGGTAGCTCCGTTTTGGTTTTAGAAGCAGATATTTCTCAATACCGCGTTTGTTCCAATTCACCCGGGTATAACGAAACCCAGCTCCTGGAAGAACCGTGCTTCTCACTCTCTGATTCTGAAGGCGGATTCAACTCCCTTAGCTGAGCGAACACCCAGCAGAGCAGTTTGCAAGAGACGTTCTTTTTGTGTTTTAGACGGAGATTTCCAGCTATTTCTTGAATGCCTGGATTTGGCTGGGAAAATGCGTTTTCCACTTCTTCACAGAAAGGGTTTAGAAACTCCTGCAAACACACATCAGTTTAACTCCGTAAGTTGAATGCACACATTGAAGACCGTTCTGTTAGGTAGCTCCGTTTTGGTTTTAGAAGCAGATATTTCTCAATACAGCGTTTGTTCCAATGCACCCGGGTATAACGAAATTCAGCTCCTGGAAGAAACGTGCTTCTCACTCTCTGATTCTGAAGGCGGATTCAACTCCCTTAGCTGAGCGAACACCCAGCAGAGCAGTTTACAAGATACGTTCTTTTTGTATTTTAGACGGAGATTTCCAGCTATTTCTAGAATGCCTGGATTTGGCTGGGAAAATGCGTTTTCCACTTCTTCACAGAAAGGGTTTAGAAACTCCTGCAAACACACATCAGTTTAACTCCGTAAGTTGAATGCACACATTGAAGACCGTTCTGTTAGGTAGCTCCGTTTTGGTTTTAGAAGCAGATATTTCTCAATACAGCGTTTGTTCCAATGCACCCGGGTATAACGAAATTCAGCTCCTGGAAGAAACGTGCTTCTCACTCTCTGATTCTGAAGGCGGATTCAACTCCCTTAGCTGAGCGAACACCCAGCAGAGCAGTTTGGAAGATACGTTCTTTTTATGTTTTAGACGGAGATTTCCAGCTATTTCTTGAATGCCTGGATTTGGCTGGGAACATGCGTTTTCCACTTCTTCACAGAAAGGGTTTAGAAACTCCTGCAAACACACATCAGTTTAACTCCGTAAGTTGAATGCACACATTGAAGACCGTTCTGTTAGGTAGCTCCGTTTTGGTTTTAGAAGCAGATATTTCTCAATACCGCGTTTGTTCCAATTCACCCGGGTATAACGAAACCCAGCTCCTGGAAGAACCGTGCTTCTCACTCTCTGATTCTGAAGGCGGATTCAACTCCCTTAGCTGAGCGAACACCCAGCAGAGCAGTTTGCAAGATACGTTCTTTTTGTGTTTCAGACGGAGATTTCCAGCTATTTCTTGAATGCCTGGATTTGGCTGGGAAAATGCGTTTTCCACTTCTTCACAGAAAGGGTTTAGAAACTCCTGCAAACACACATCAGTTTAACTCCGTAAGTTGAATGCACACGTTGAAGACCGTTCTGTTAGGTAGCTCCGTTTTGGTTTTAGAAGCAGATATTTCTCAATACCGCGTTTGTTCCAATTCACCCGGGTATAACGAAACCCAGCTCCTGGAAGAACCGTGCTTCTCACTCTCTGATTCTGAAGGCGGATTCAACTCCCTTAGCTGAGCGAACACCCAGCAGAGCAGTTTACAAGATACGTTCTTTTTGTATTTTAGACGGAGATTTCCAGCTATTTCTAGAATGCCTGGATTTGGCTGGGAAAATGCGTTTTCCACTTCTTCACAGAAAGGGTTTAGAAACTCCTGCAAACACACATCAGTTTAACTCCGTAAGTTGAATGCACACATTGAAGACCGTTCTGTTAGGTAGCTCCGTTTTGGTTTTAGAAGCAGATATTTCTCAATACAGCGTTTGTTCCAATGCACCCGGGTATAACGAAATTCAGCTCCTGGAAGAAACGTGCTTCTCACTCTCTGATTCTGAAGGCGGATTCAACTCCCTTAGCTGAGCGAACACCCAGCAGAGCAGTTTGGAAGATACGTTCTTTTTATGTTTTAGACGGAGATTTCCAGCTATTTCTTGAATGCCTGGATTTGGCTGGGAAAATGCGTTTTCCACTTCTTCACAGAAAGGGTTTAGAAACTCCTGCAAACACACATCAGTTTAACTCCGTAAGTTGAATGCACACGTTGAAGACCGTTCTGTTAGGTAGCTCCGTTTTGGTTTTAGAAGCAGATATTTCTCAATACCGCGTTTGTTCCAATTCACCCGGGTATAACGAAACCCAGCTCCTGGAAGAACCGTGCTTCTCACTCTCTGATTCTGAAGGCGGATTCAACTCCCTTAGCTGAGCGAACACCCAGCAGAGCAGTTTACAAGATACGTTCTTTTTGTATTTTAGACGGAGATTTCCAGCTATTTCTAGAATGCCTGGATTTGGCTGGGAAAATGCGTTTTCCACTTCTTCACAGAAAGGGTTTAGAAACTCCTGCAAACACACATCAGTTTAACTCCGTAAGTTGAATGCACACATTGAAGACCGTTCTGTTAGGTAGCTCCGTTTTGGTTTTAGAAGCAGATATTTCTCAATACAGCGTTTGTTCCAATGCACCCGGGTATAACGAAATTCAGCTCCTGGAAGAAACGTGCTTCTCACTCTCTGATTCTGAAGGCGGATTCAACTCCCTTAGCTGAGCGAACACCCAGCAGAGCAGTTTCCAAGATACGTTCTTTTTGTATTTTAGACGGAGATTTCCAGCTATTTCTAGAATGCCTGGATTTGGCTGGGAAAATGCGTTTTCCACTTCTTCACAGAAAGGGTTTAGAAACTCCTGCAAACACACATCAGTTTAACTCCGTAAGTTGAATGCACACATTGAAGACCGTTCTGTTAGGTAGCTCCGTTTTGGTTTTAGAAGCAGATATTTCTCAATACAGCGTTTGTTCCAATGCACCCGGGTATAACGAAATTCAGCTCCTGGAAGAAACGTGCTTCTCACTCTCTGATTCTGAAGGCGGATTCAACTCCCTTAGCTGAGCGAACACCCAGCAGAGCAGTTTGGAAGATACGTTCTTTTTATGTTTTAGACGGAGATTTCCAGCTATTTCTTGAATGCCTGGATTTGGCTGGGAACATGCGTTTTCCACTTCTTCACAGAAAGGGTTTAGAAACTCCTGCAAACACACATCAGTTTAACTCCGTAAGTTGAATGCACACATTGAAGACCGTTCTGTTAGGTAGCTCCGTTTTGGTTTTAGAAGCAGATATTTCTCAATACCGCGTTTGTTCCAATTCACCCGGGTATAACGAAACCCAGCTCCTGGAAGAACCGTGCTTCTCACTCTCTGATTCTGAAGGCGGATTCAACTCCCTTAGCTGAGCGAACACCCAGCAGAGCAGTTTGCAAGATACGTTCTTTTTGTGTTTCAGACGGAGATTTCCAGCTATTTCTTGAATGCCTGGATTTGGCTGGGAAAATGCGTTTTCCACTTCTTCACAGAAAGGGTTTAGAAACTCCTGCAAACACACATCAGTTTAACTCCGTAAGTTGAATGCACACGTTGAAGACCGTTCTGTTAGGTAGCTCCGTTTTGGTTTTAGAAGCAGATATTTCTCAATACCGCGTTTGTTCCAATTCACCCGGGTATAACGAAACCCAGCTCCTGGAAGAACCGTGCTTCTCACTCTCTGATTCTGAAGGCGGATTCAACTCCCTTAGCTGAGCGAACACCCAGCAGAGCAGTTTACAAGATACGTTCTTTTTGTATTTTAGACGGAGATTTCCAGCTATTTCTAGAATGCCTGGATTTGGCTGGGAAAATGCGTTTTCCACTTCTTCACAGAAAGGGTTTAGAAACTCCTGCAAACACACATCAGTTTAACTCCGTAAGTTGAATGCACACATTGAAGACCGTTCTGTTAGGTAGCTCCGTTTTGGTTTTAGAAGCAGATATTTCTCAATACAGCGTTTGTTCCAATGCACCCGGGTATAACGAAATTCAGCTCCTGGAAGAAACGTGCTTCTCACTCTCTGATTCTGAAGGCGGATTCAACTCCCTTAGCTGAGCGAACACCCAGCAGAGCAGTTTGGAAGATACGTTCTTTTTATGTTTTAGACGGAGATTTCCAGCTATTTCTTGAATGCCTGGATTTGGCTGGGAACATGCGTTTTCCACTTCTTCACAGAAAGGGTTTAGAAACTCCTGCAAACACACATCAGTTTAACTCCGTAAGTTGAATGCACACATTGAAGACCGTTCTGTTAGGTAGCTCCGTTTTGGTTTTAGAAGCAGATATTTCTCAATACCGCGTTTGTTCCAATTCACCCGGGTATAACGAAACCCAGCTCCTGGAAGAACCGTGCTTCTCACTCTCTGATTCTGAAGGCGGATTCAACTCCCTTAGCTGAGCGAACACCCAGCAGAGCAGTTTGCAAGATACGTTCTTTTTGTGTTTCAGACGGAGATTTCCAGCTATTTCTTGAATGCCTGGATTTGGCTGGGAAAATGCGTTTTCCACTTCTTCACAGAAAGGGTTTAGAAACTCCTGCAAACACACATCAGTTTAACTCCGTAAGTTGAATGCACACGTTGAAGACCGTTCTGTTAGGTAGCTCCGTTTTGGTTTTAGAAGCAGATATTTCTCAATACCGCGTTTGTTCCAATTCACCCGGGTATAACGAAACCCAGCTCCTGGAAGAACCGTGCTTCTCACTCTCTGATTCTGAAGGCGGATTCAACTCCCTTAGCTGAGCGAACACCCAGCAGAGCAGTTTACAAGATACGTTCTTTTTGTATTTTAGACGGAGATTTCCAGCTATTTCTAGAATGCCTGGATTTGGCTGGGAAAATGCGTTTTCCACTTCTTCACAGAAAGGGTTTAGAAACTCCTGCAAACACACATCAGTTTAACTCCGTAAGTTGAATGCACACATTGAAGACCGTTCTGTTAGGTAGCTCCGTTTTGGTTTTAGAAGCAGATATTTCTCAATACAGCGTTTGTTCCAATGCACCCGGGTATAACGAAATTCAGCTCCTGGAAGAAACGTGCTTCTCACTCTCTGATTCTGAAGGCGGATTCAACTCCCTTAGCTGAGCGAACACCCAGCAGAGCAGTTTGGAAGATACGTTCTTTTTATGTTTTAGACGGAGATTTCCAGCTATTTCTTGAATGCCTGGATTTGGCTGGGAAAATGCGTTTTCCACTTCTTCACAGAAAGGGTTTAGAAACTCCTGCAAACACACATCAGTTTAACTCCGTAAGTTGAATGCACACGTTGAAGACCGTTCTGTTAGGTAGCTCCGTTTTGGTTTTAGAAGCAGATATTTCTCAATACCGCGTTTGTTCCAATTCACCCGGGTATAACGAAACCCAGCTCCTGGAAGAACCGTGCTTCTCACTCTCTGATTCTGAAGGCGGATTCAACTCCCTTAGCTGAGCGAACACCCAGCAGAGCAGTTTACAAGATACGTTCTTTTTGTATTTTAGACGGAGATTTCCAGCTATTTCTAGAATGCCTGGATTTGGCTGGGAAAATGCGTTTTCCACTTCTTCACAGAAAGGGTTTAGAAACTCCTGCAAACACACATCAGTTTAACTCCGTAAGTTGAATGCACACATTGAAGACCGTTCTGTTAGGTAGCTCCGTTTTGGTTTTAGAAGCAGATATTTCTCAATACAGCGTTTGTTCCAATGCACCCGGGTATAACGAAATTCAGCTCCTGGAAGAAACGTGCTTCTCACTCTCTGATTCTGAAGGCGGATTCAACTCCCTTAGCTGAGCGAACACCCAGCAGAGCAGTTTGGAAGATACGTTCTTTTTATGTTTTAGACGGAGATTTCCAGCTATTTCTTGAATGCCTGGATTTGGCTGGGAACATGCGTTTTCCACTTCTTCACAGAAAGGGTTTAGAAACTCCTGCAAACACACATCAGTTTAACTCCGTAAGTTGAATGCACACATTGAAGACCGTTCTGTTAGGTAGCTCCGTTTTGGTTTTAGAAGCAGATATTTCTCAATACCGCGTTTGTTCCAATTCACCCGGGTATAACGAAACCCAGCTCCTGGAAGAACCGTGCTTCTCACTCTCTGATTCTGAAGGCGGATTCAACTCCCTTAGCTGAGCGAACACCCAGCAGAGCAGTTTGCAAGATACGTTCTTTTTGTGTTTCAGACGGAGATTTCCAGCTATTTCTTGAATGCCTGGATTTGGCTGGGAAAATGCGTTTTCCACTTCTTCACAGAAAGGGTTTAGAAACTCCTGCAAACACACATCAGTTTAACTCCGTAAGTTGAATGCACACGTTGAAGACCGTTCTGTTAGGTAGCTCCGTTTTGGTTTTAGAAGCAGATATTTCTCAATACCGCGTTTGTTCCAATTCACCCGGGTATAACGAAACCCAGCTCCTGGAAGAACCGTGCTTCTCACTCTCTGATTCTGAAGGCGGATTCAACTCCCTTAGCTGAGCGAACACCCAGCAGAGCAGTTTACAAGATACGTTCTTTTTGTATTTTAGACGGAGATTTCCAGCTATTTCTAGAATGCCTGGATTTGGCTGGGAAAATGCGTTTTCCACTTCTTCACAGAAAGGGTTTAGAAACTCCTGCAAACACACATCAGTTTAACTCCGTAAGTTGAATGCACACATTGAAGACCGTTCTGTTAGGTAGCTCCGTTTTGGTTTTAGAAGCAGATATTTCTCAATATCGCGTTTGTTGCAATTCACCCGGGTATTACGAAACCCAGCTCCTGGAAGAACCGTGCTTCTCACTCTCTGATTCTGAAGGCGGATTCAACTCCCTTAGCTGAGCGAACACCCAGCAGAGCAGTTTGCAAGATACGTTCTTTTTGTGTTTTAGACAAAGATTTCCAAATATTTCTTGAATGCCTGTATTTCGCTGGGAAAATGCGTTTTCCACTTCTTCACAGAAAGGGTTTAGAAACTCCTACAAACACACATCAGTTTAACTCCGTAAGTTGAATGCACACATTGAAGACCGTTCGGTTAGGTAGCTCCGTTTTGGTTTTAGAAGCAGATATTTCTCAATACCGGGTTTGTTCCAATGCACCAGGGTATAACGAAACCCAGCTCCTGGAAGAACCGTGTTTCTCACTCTCTGATTCTGAAGGCGGATTCAACTCCCTTAGCTGAGCAAACACCCAGCAGAGCAGTTTGCAAGATACGTTCTTTTTGTGTTTTAGACGGAGAGACCGTTCTGTTAGGTAGCTCCGTTTTGGTTTTAGAAGCAGATATTTCTCAATACCGGGTTTGTTCCAATGCACCAGGGTATAACGAAACCCAGCTCCTGGAAGAACCGTGCTTCTCACTCTCTGATTCTGAAGGCGGATTCAACTCCCTTAGCTGAGCGAACACCCAGCAGAGCAGTTTGCAAGATACGTTCTTTTTGTGTTTTAGACGGAGATTTCCAACTATTTCTTGAATGCCTGTATTTGGCTGGAAAAATGCGTTTTCCACTTCTTCACAGAAAGGGTTTAGAAACTCCTGCAAACACACATCAGTTTAACTCCGTAAGTTGAATGCACACATTGAAGACCGTTCTGTTAGGTAGCTCCGTTTTGGTTTTAGAAGCAGATATTTCTCAATACCGCGTTTGTTCCAATTCACCCGGGTATAACGAAATCCAGCTCCTGGAAGAACCGTGCTTCTCACTCTCTGATTCTGAAGGCGGATTCAACTCCCTTAGCTGAGCGAACACCCAGCAGAGCAGTTTGCAAGATACGTTCTTTTTGTGTTTTAGACGGAGATTTCCAGCTATTTCATGAATGCCTGGATTTGGCTGGGAAAATGCGTTTCCCACTTCTTCACAGAAAGGGTTTAGAAACTCCTGCAAACACACATCAGTTTAACTCCGTAAGTTGAATGCACACATTGAAGACCGTTCTGTTAGGTAGCTCCGTTTTGGTTTTAGAAGCAGATATTTCTCAATACCGCGTTTGTTCCAATTCACCCGGGTATAACGAAACCCAGCTCCTGGAAGAACCGTGCTTCTCACTCTCTGATTCTGAAGGCGGATTCAACTCCCTTAGCTGAGCGAACACCCAGCAGAGCAGTTTGCAAGATACGTTCTTTTTGTGTTTCAGACGGAGATTTCCAGCTATTTCTTGAATGCCTGGATTTGGCTGGGAAAATGCGTTTTCCACTTCTTCACAGAAAGGGTTTAGAAACTCCTGCAAACACACATCAGTTTAACTCCGTAAGTTGAATGCACACGTTGAAGACCGTTCTGTTAGGTAGCTCCGTTTTGGTTTTAGAAGCAGATATTTCTCAATACCGCGTTTGTTCCAATTCACCCGGGTATAACGAAACCCAGCTCCTGGAAGAACCGTGCTTCTCACTCTCTGATTCTGAAGGCGGATTCAACTCCCTTAGCTGAGCGAACACCCAGCAGAGCAGTTTACAAGATACGTTCTTTTTGTATTTTAGACGGAGATTTCCAGCTATTTCTAGAATGCCTGGATTTGGCTGGGAAAATGCGTTTTCCACTTCTTCACAGAAAGGGTTTAGAAACTCCTGCAAACACACATCAGTTTAACTCCGTAAGTTGAATGCACACATTGAAGACCGTTCTGTTAGGTAGCTCCGTTTTGGTTTTAGAAGCAGATATTTCTCAATACAGCGTTTGTTCCAATGCACCCGGGTATAACGAAATTCAGCTCCTGGAAGAAACGTGCTTCTCACTCTCTGATTCTGAAGGCGGATTCAACTCCCTTAGCTGAGCGAACACCCAGCAGAGCAGTTTGGAAGATACGTTCTTTTTATGTTTTAGACGGAGATTTCCAGCTATTTCTTGAATGCCTGGATTTGGCTGGGAACATGCGTTTTCCACTTCTTCACAGAAAGGGTTTAGAAACTCCTGCAAACACACATCAGTTTAACTCCGTAAGTTGAATGCACACATTGAAGACCGTTCTGTTAGGTAGCTCCGTTTTGGTTTTAGAAGCAGATATTTCTCAATACCGCGTTTGTTCCAATTCACCCGGGTATAACGAAACCCAGCTCCTGGAAGAACCGTGCTTCTCACTCTCTGATTCTGAAGGCGGATTCAACTCCCTTAGCTGAGCGAACACCCAGCAGAGCAGTTTGCAAGATACGTTCTTTTTGTGTTTCAGACGGAGATTTCCAGCTATTTCTTGAATGCCTGGATTTGGCTGGGAAAATGCGTTTTCCACTTCTTCACAGAAAGGGTTTAGAAACTCCTGCAAACACACATCAGTTTAACTCCGTAAGTTGAATGCACACGTTGAAGACCGTTCTGTTAGGTAGCTCCGTTTTGGTTTTAGAAGCAGATATTTCTCAATACCGCGTTTGTTCCAATTCACCCGGGTATAACGAAACCCAGCTCCTGGAAGAACCGTGCTTCTCACTCTCTGATTCTGAAGGCGGATTCAACTCCCTTAGCTGAGCGAACACCCAGCAGAGCAGTTTACAAGATACGTTCTTTTTGTATTTTAGACGGAGATTTCCAGCTATTTCTAGAATGCCTGGATTTGGCTGGGAAAATGCGTTTTCCACTTCTTCACAGAAAGGGTTTAGAAACTCCTGCAAACACACATCAGTTTAACTCCGTAAGTTGAATGCACACATTGAAGACCGTTCTGTTAGGTAGCTCCGTTTTGGTTTTAGAAGCAGATATTTCTCAATACAGCGTTTGTTCCAATTCACCCGGGTATAACGAAATTCAGCTCCTGGAAGAAACGTGCTTCTCACTCTCTGATTCTGAAGGCGGATTCAACTCCCTTAGCTGAGCGAACACCCAGCAGAGCAGTTTGGAAGATACGTTCTTTTTATGTTTTAGACGGAGATTTCCAGCTATTTCTTGAATGCCTGGATTTGGCTGGGAACATGCGTTTTCCACTTCTTCACAGAAAGGGTTTAGAAACTCCTGCAAACACACATCAGTTTAACTCCGTAAGTTGAATGCACACATTGAAGACCGTTCTGTTAGGTAGCTCCGTTTTGGTTTTAGAAGCAGATATTTCTCAATACCGCGTTTGTTCCAATTCACCCGGGTATAACGAAACCCAGCTCCTGGAAGAACCGTGCTTCTCACTCTCTGATTCTGAAGGCGGATTCAACTCCCTTAGCTGAGCGAACACCCAGCAGAGCAGTTTGGAAGATACGTTCTTTTTATGTTTTAGACGGAGATTTCCAGCTATTTCTTGAATGCCTGGATTTGGCTGGGAAAATGCGTTTTCCACTTCTTCACAGAAAGGGTTTAGAAACTCCTGCAAACACACATCAGTTTAACTCCGTAAGTTGAATGCACACGTTGAAGACCGTTCTGTTAGGTAGCTCCGTTTTGGTTTTAGAAGCAGATATTTCTCAATACCGCGTTTGTTCCAATTCACCCGGGTATAACGAAACCCAGCTCCTGGAAGAACCGTGCTTCTCACTCTCTGATTCTGAAGGCGGATTCAACTCCCTTAGCTGAGCGAACACCCAGCAGAGCAGTTTACAAGATACGTTCTTTTTGTATTTTAGACGGAGATTTCCAGCTATTTCTAGAATGCCTGGATTTGGCTGGGAAAATGCGTTTTCCACTTCTTCACAGAAAGGGTTTAGAAACTCCTGCAAACACACATCAGTTTAACTCCGTAAGTTGAATGCACACATTGAAGACCGTTCTGTTAGGTAGCTCCGTTTTGGTTTTAGAAGCAGATATTTCTCAATACAGCGTTTGTTCCAATGCACCCGGGTATAACGAAATTCAGCTCCTGGAAGAAACGTGCTTCTCACTCTCTGATTCTGAAGGCGGATTCAACTCCCTTAGCTGAGCGAACACCCAGCAGAGCAGTTTGGAAGATACGTTCTTTTTATGTTTTAGACGGAGATTTCCAGCTATTTCTTGAATGCCTGGATTTGGCTGGGAACATGCGTTTTCCACTTCTTCACAGAAAGGGTTTAGAAACTCCTGCAAACACACATCAGTTTAACTCCGTAAGTTGAATGCACACATTGAAGACCGTTCTGTTAGGTAGCTCCGTTTTGGTTTTAGAAGCAGATATTTCTCAATACCGCGTTTGTTCCAATTCACCCGGGTATAACGAAACCCAGCTCCTGGAAGAACCGTGCTTCTCACTCTCTGATTCTGAAGGCGGATTCAACTCCCTTAGCTGAGCGAACACCCAGCAGAGCAGTTTGCAAGATACGTTCTTTTTGTGTTTCAGACGGAGATTTCCAGCTATTTCTTGAATGCCTGGATTTGGCTGGGAAAATGCGTTTTCCACTTCTTCACAGAAAGGGTTTAGAAACTCCTGCAAACACACATCAGTTTAACTCCGTAAGTTGAATGCACACGTTGAAGACCGTTCTGTTAGGTAGCTCCGTTTTGGTTTTAGAAGCAGATATTTCTCAATACCGCGTTTGTTCCAATTCACCCGGGTATAACGAAACCCAGCTCCTGGAAGAACCGTGCTTCTCACTCTCTGATTCTGAAGGCGGATTCAACTCCCTTAGCTGAGCGAACACCCAGCAGAGCAGTTTACAAGATACGTTCTTTTTGTATTTTAGACGGAGATTTCCAGCTATTTCTAGAATGCCTGGATTTGGCTGGGAAAATGCGTTTTCCACTTCTTCACAGAAAGGGTTTAGAAACTCCTGCAAACACACATCAGTTTAACTCCGTAAGTTGAATGCACACATTGAAGACCGTTCTGTTAGGTAGCTCCGTTTTGGTTTTAGAAGCAGATATTTCTCAATATCGCGTTTGTTGCAATTCACCCGGGTATTACGAAACCCAGCTCCTGGAAGAACCGTGCTTCTCACTCTCTGATTCTGAAGGCGGATTCAACTCCCTTAGCTGAGCGAACACCCAGCAGAGCAGTTTGCAAGATACGTTCTTTTTGTGTTTTAGACAAAGATTTCCAAATATTTCTTGAATGCCTGTATTTCGCTGGGAAAATGCGTTTTCCACTTCTTCACAGAAAGGGTTTAGAAACTCCTACAAACACACATCAGTTTAACTCCGTAAGTTGAATGCACACATTGAAGACCGTTCGGTTAGGTAGCTCCGTTTTGGTTTTAGAAGCAGATATTTCTCAATACCGGGTTTGTTCCAATGCACCAGGGTATAACGAAACCCAGCTCCTGGAAGAACCGTGTTTCTCACTCTCTGATTCTGAAGGCGGATTCAACTCCCTTAGCTGAGCAAACACCCAGCAGAGCAGTTTGCAAGATACGTTCTTTTTGTGTTTTAGACGGAGAGACCGTTCTGTTAGGTAGCTCCGTTTTGGTTTTAGAAGCAGATATTTCTCAATACCGGGTTTGTTCCAATGCACCAGGGTATAACGAAACCCAGCTCCTGGAAGAACCGTGCTTCTCACTCTCTGATTCTGAAGGCGGATTCAACTCCCTTAGCTGAGCGAACACCCAGCAGAGCAGTTTGCAAGATACGTTCTTTTTGTGTTTTAGACGGAGATTTCCAACTATTTCTTGAATGCCTGTATTTGGCTGGAAAAATGCGTTTTCCACTTCTTCACAGAAAGGGTTTAGAAACTCCTGCAAACACACATCAGTTTAACTCCGTAAGTTGAATGCACACATTGAAGACCGTTCTGTTAGGTAGCTCCGTTTTGGTTTTAGAAGCAGATATTTCTCAATACCGCGTTTGTTCCAATTCACCCGGGTATAACGAAATCCAGCTCCTGGAAGAACCGTGCTTCTCACTCTCTGATTCTGAAGGCGGATTCAACTCCCTTAGCTGAGCGAACACCCAGCAGAGCAGTTTGCAAGATACGTTCTTTTTGTGTTTTAGACGGAGATTTCCAGCTATTTCATGAATGCCTGGATTTGGCTGGGAAAATGCGTTTCCCACTTCTTCACAGAAAGGGTTTAGAAACTCCTGCAAACACACATCAGTTTAACTCCGTAAGTTGAATGCACACATTGAAGACCGTTCTGTTAGGTAGCTCCGTTTTGGTTTTAGAAGCAGATATTTCTCAATACCGCGTTTGTTCCAATTCACCCGGGTATAACGAAACCCAGCTCCTGGAAGAACCGTGCTTCTCACTCTCTGATTCTGAAGGCGGATTCAACTCCCTTAGCTGAGCGAACACCCAGCAGAGCAGTTTGCAAGATACGTTCTTTTTGTGTTTCAGACGGAGATTTCCAGCTATTTCTTGAATGCCTGGATTTGGCTGGGAAAATGCGTTTTCCACTTCTTCACAGAAAGGGTTTAGAAACTCCTGCAAACACACATCAGTTTAACTCCGTAAGTTGAATGCACACGTTGAAGACCGTTCTGTTAGGTAGCTCCGTTTTGGTTTTAGAAGCAGATATTTCTCAATACCGCGTTTGTTCCAATTCACCCGGGTATAACGAAACCCAGCTCCTGGAAGAACCGTGCTTCTCACTCTCTGATTCTGAAGGCGGATTCAACTCCCTTAGCTGAGCGAACACCCAGCAGAGCAGTTTACAAGATACGTTCTTTTTGTATTTTAGACGGAGATTTCCAGCTATTTCTAGAATGCCTGGATTTGGCTGGGAAAATGCGTTTTCCACTTCTTCACAGAAAGGGTTTAGAAACTCCTGCAAACACACATCAGTTTAACTCCGTAAGTTGAATGCACACATTGAAGACCGTTCTGTTAGGTAGCTCCGTTTTGGTTTTAGAAGCAGATATTTCTCAATACAGCGTTTGTTCCAATGCACCCGGGTATAACGAAATTCAGCTCCTGGAAGAAACGTGCTTCTCACTCTCTGATTCTGAAGGCGGATTCAACTCCCTTAGCTGAGCGAACACCCAGCAGAGCAGTTTGGAAGATACGTTCTTTTTATGTTTTAGACGGAGATTTCCAGCTATTTCTTGAATGCCTGGATTTGGCTGGGAACATGCGTTTTCCACTTCTTCACAGAAAGGGTTTAGAAACTCCTGCAAACACACATCAGTTTAACTCCGTAAGTTGAATGCACACATTGAAGACCGTTCTGTTAGGTAGCTCCGTTTTGGTTTTAGAAGCAGATATTTCTCAATACCGCGTTTGTTCCAATTCACCCGGGTATAACGAAACCCAGCTCCTGGAAGAACCGTGCTTCTCACTCTCTGATTCTGAAGGCGGATTCAACTCCCTTAGCTGAGCGAACACCCAGCAGAGCAGTTTGCAAGATACGTTCTTTTTGTGTTTCAGACGGAGATTTCCAGCTATTTCTTGAATGCCTGGATTTGGCTGGGAAAATGCGTTTTCCACTTCTTCACAGAAAGGGTTTAGAAACTCCTGCAAACACACATCAGTTTAACTCCGTAAGTTGAATGCACACGTTGAAGACCGTTCTGTTAGGTAGCTCCGTTTTGGTTTTAGAAGCAGATATTTCTCAATACCGCGTTTGTTCCAATTCACCCGGGTATAACGAAACCCAGCTCCTGGAAGAACCGTGCTTCTCACTCTCTGATTCTGAAGGCGGATTCAACTCCCTTAGCTGAGCGAACACCCAGCAGAGCAGTTTACAAGATACGTTCTTTTTGTATTTTAGACGGAGATTTCCAGCTATTTCTAGAATGCCTGGATTTGGCTGGGAAAATGCGTTTTCCACTTCTTCACAGAAAGGGTTTAGAAACTCCTGCAAACACACATCAGTTTAACTCCGTAAGTTGAATGCACACATTGAAGACCGTTCTGTTAGGTAGCTCCGTTTTGGTTTTAGAAGCAGATATTTCTCAATACAGCGTTTGTTCCAATGCACCCGGGTATAACGAAATTCAGCTCCTGGAAGAAACGTGCTTCTCACTCTCTGATTCTGAAGGCGGATTCAACTCCCTTAGCTGAGCGAACACCCAGCAGAGCAGTTTGGAAGATACGTTCTTTTTATGTTTTAGACGGAGATTTCCAGCTATTTCTTGAATGCCTGGATTTGGCTGGGAAAATGCGTTTTCCACTTCTTCACAGAAAGGGTTTAGAAACTCCTGCAAACACACATCAGTTTAACTCCGTAAGTTGAATGCACACGTTGAAGACCGTTCTGTTAGGTAGCTCCGTTTTGGTTTTAGAAGCAGATATTTCTCAATACCGCGTTTGTTCCAATTCACCCGGGTATAACGAAACCCAGCTCCTGGAAGAACCGTGCTTCTCACTCTCTGATTCTGAAGGCGGATTCAACTCCCTTAGCTGAGCGAACACCCAGCAGAGCAGTTTACAAGATACGTTCTTTTTGTATTTTAGACGGAGATTTCCAGCTATTTCTAGAATGCCTGGATTTGGCTGGGAAAATGCGTTTTCCACTTCTTCACAGAAAGGGTTTAGAAACTCCTGCAAACACACATCAGTTTAACTCCGTAAGTTGAATGCACACATTGAAGACCGTTCTGTTAGGTAGCTCCGTTTTGGTTTTAGAAGCAGATATTTCTCAATACCGCGTTTGTTCCAATTCACCCGGGTATAACGAAACCCAGCTCCTGGAAGAACCGTGCTTCTCACTCTCTGATTCTGAAGGCGGATTCAACTCCCTTAGCTGAGCGAACACCCAGCAGAGCAGTTTGCAAGATACGTTCTTTTTGTGTTTCAGACGGAGATTTCCAGCTATTTCTTGAATGCCTGGATTTGGCTGGGAAAATGCGTTTTCCACTTCTTCACAGAAAGGGTTTAGAAACTCCTGCAAACACACATCAGTTTAACTCCGTAAGTTGAATGCACACGTTGAAGACCGTTCTGTTAGGTAGCTCCGTTTTGGTTTTAGAAGCAGATATTTCTCAATACCGCGTTTGTTCCAATTCACCCGGGTATAACGAAACCCAGCTCCTGGAAGAACCGTGCTTCTCACTCTCTGATTCTGAAGGCGGATTCAACTCCCTTAGCTGAGCGAACACCCAGCAGAGCAGTTTACAAGATACGTTCTTTTTGTATTTTAGACGGAGATTTCCAGCTATTTCTAGAATGCCTGGATTTGGCTGGGAAAATGCGTTTTCCACTTCTTCACAGAAAGGGTTTAGAAACTCCTGCAAACACACATCAGTTTAACTCCGTAAGTTGAATGCACACATTGAAGACCGTTCTGTTAGGTAGCTCCGTTTTGGTTTTAGAAGCAGATATTTCTCAATATCGCGTTTGTTGCAATTCACCCGGGTATTACGAAACCCAGCTCCTGGAAGAACCGTGCTTCTCACTCTCTGATTCTGAAGGCGGATTCAACTCCCTTAGCTGAGCGAACACCCAGCAGAGCAGTTTGCAAGATACGTTCTTTTTGTGTTTTAGACAAAGATTTCCAAATATTTCTTGAATGCCTGTATTTCGCTGGGAAAATGCGTTTTCCACTTCTTCACAGAAAGGGTTTAGAAACTCCTACAAACACACATCAGTTTAACTCCGTAAGTTGAATGCACACATTGAAGACCGTTCGGTTAGGTAGCTCCGTTTTGGTTTTAGAAGCAGATATTTCTCAATACCGGGTTTGTTCCAATGCACCAGGGTATAACGAAACCCAGCTCCTGGAAGAACCGTGTTTCTCACTCTCTGATTCTGAAGGCGGATTCAACTCCCTTAGCTGAGCAAACACCCAGCAGAGCAGTTTGCAAGATACGTTCTTTTTGTGTTTTAGACGGAGAGACCGTTCTGTTAGGTAGCTCCGTTTTGGTTTTAGAAGCAGATATTTCTCAATACCGGGTTTGTTCCAATGCACCAGGGTATAACGAAACCCAGCTCCTGGAAGAACCGTGCTTCTCACTCTCTGATTCTGAAGGCGGATTCAACTCCCTTAGCTGAGCGAACACCCAGCAGAGCAGTTTGCAAGATACGTTCTTTTTGTGTTTTAGACGGAGATTTCCAACTATTTCTTGAATGCCTGTATTTGGCTGGAAAAATGCGTTTTCCACTTCTTCACAGAAAGGGTTTAGAAACTCCTGCAAACACACATCAGTTTAACTCCGTAAGTTGAATGCACACATTGAAGACCGTTCTGTTAGGTAGCTCCGTTTTGGTTTTAGAAGCAGATATTTCTCAATACCGCGTTTGTTCCAATTCACCCGGGTATAACGAAATCCAGCTCCTGGAAGAACCGTGCTTCTCACTCTCTGATTCTGAAGGCGGATTCAACTCCCTTAGCTGAGCGAACACCCAGCAGAGCAGTTTGCAAGATACGTTCTTTTTGTGTTTTAGACGGAGATTTCCAGCTATTTCATGAATGCCTGGATTTGGCTGGGAAAATGCGTTTCCCACTTCTTCACAGAAAGGGTTTAGAAACTCCTGCAAACACACATCAGTTTAACTCCGTAAGTTGAATGCACACATTGAAGACCGTTCTGTTAGGTAGCTCCGTTTTGGTTTTAGAAGCAGATATTTCTCAATACCGCGTTTGTTCCAATTCACCCGGGTATAACGAAACCCAGCTCCTGGAAGAACCGTGCTTCTCACTCTCTGATTCTGAAGGCGGATTCAACTCCCTTAGCTGAGCGAACACCCAGCAGAGCAGTTTGCAAGATACGTTCTTTTTGTGTTTCAGACGGAGATTTCCAGCTATTTCTTGAATGCCTGGATTTGGCTGGGAAAATGCGTTTTCCACTTCTTCACAGAAAGGGTTTAGAAACTCCTGCAAACACACATCAGTTTAACTCCGTAAGTTGAATGCACACGTTGAAGACCGTTCTGTTAGGTAGCTCCGTTTTGGTTTTAGAAGCAGATATTTCTCAATACCGCGTTTGTTCCAATTCACCCGGGTATAACGAAACCCAGCTCCTGGAAGAACCGTGCTTCTCACTCTCTGATTCTGAAGGCGGATTCAACTCCCTTAGCTGAGCGAACACCCAGCAGAGCAGTTTACAAGATACGTTCTTTTTGTATTTTAGACGGAGATTTCCAGCTATTTCTAGAATGCCTGGATTTGGCTGGGAAAATGCGTTTTCCACTTCTTCACAGAAAGGGTTTAGAAACTCCTGCAAACACACATCAGTTTAACTCCGTAAGTTGAATGCACACATTGAAGACCGTTCTGTTAGGTAGCTCCGTTTTGGTTTTAGAAGCAGATATTTCTCAATACAGCGTTTGTTCCAATGCACCCGGGTATAACGAAATTCAGCTCCTGGAAGAAACGTGCTTCTCACTCTCTGATTCTGAAGGCGGATTCAACTCCCTTAGCTGAGCGAACACCCAGCAGAGCAGTTTGGAAGATACGTTCTTTTTATGTTTTAGACGGAGATTTCCAGCTATTTCTTGAATGCCTGGATTTGGCTGGGAACATGCGTTTTCCACTTCTTCACAGAAAGGGTTTAGAAACTCCTGCAAACACACATCAGTTTAACTCCGTAAGTTGAATGCACACATTGAAGACCGTTCTGTTAGGTAGCTCCGTTTTGGTTTTAGAAGCAGATATTTCTCAATACCGCGTTTGTTCCAATTCACCCGGGTATAACGAAACCCAGCTCCTGGAAGAACCGTGCTTCTCACTCTCTGATTCTGAAGGCGGATTCAACTCCCTTAGCTGAGCGAACACCCAGCAGAGCAGTTTGCAAGATACGTTCTTTTTGTGTTTCAGACGGAGATTTCCAGCTATTTCTTGAATGCCTGGATTTGGCTGGGAAAATGCGTTTTCCACTTCTTCACAGAAAGGGTTTAGAAACTCCTGCAAACACACATCAGTTTAACTCCGTAAGTTGAATGCACACGTTGAAGACCGTTCTGTTAGGTAGCTCCGTTTTGGTTTTAGAAGCAGATATTTCTCAATACCGCGTTTGTTCCAATTCACCCGGGTATAACGAAACCCAGCTCCTGGAAGAACCGTGCTTCTCACTCTCTGATTCTGAAGGCGGATTCAACTCCCTTAGCTGAGCGAACACCCAGCAGAGCAGTTTACAAGATACGTTCTTTTTGTATTTTAGACGGAGATTTCCAGCTATTTCTAGAATGCCTGGATTTGGCTGGGAAAATGCGTTTTCCACTTCTTCACAGAAAGGGTTTAGAAACTCCTGCAAACACACATCAGTTTAACTCCGTAAGTTGAATGCACACATTGAAGACCGTTCTGTTAGGTAGCTCCGTTTTGGTTTTAGAAGCAGATATTTCTCAATACAGCGTTTGTTCCAATGCACCCGGGTATAACGAAATTCAGCTCCTGGAAGAAACGTGCTTCTCACTCTCTGATTCTGAAGGCGGATTCAACTCCCTTAGCTGAGCGAACACCCAGCAGAGCAGTTTGGAAGATACGTTCTTTTTATGTTTTAGACGGAGATTTCCAGCTATTTCTTGAATGCCTGGATTTGGCTGGGAACATGCGTTTTCCACTTCTTCACAGAAAGGGTTTAGAAACTCCTGCAAACACACATCAGTTTAACTCCGTAAGTTGAATGCACACATTGAAGACCGTTCTGTTAGGTAGCTCCGTTTTGGTTTTAGAAGCAGATATTTCTCAATACCGCGTTTGTTCCAATTCACCCGGGTATTACGAAACCCAGCTCCTGGAAGAACCGTGCTTCTCACTCTCTGATTCTGAAGGCGGATTCAACTATATTAGCTGAGCGAACACCCAGCAGAGCAGTTTGCAAGATACGTTCTTTTTGTGTTTTAGACGAAGATTTCCAGCTATTTTTTGAATGCCTGGATTTGGCTGGGAAAATGCGTTTTGCACTTCTTCACAGAAAGGCTTTAGAAACTCCTGCAAACACACATCAGTTTAACTCCGTAAGTTGAATGCACACATTGAAGACCGTTCTGTTAGGTAGCTTTGTTTTGGTTTTAGAAGCAGATATTTCTCAATATCGCGTTTGTTTCAATTCACCCGGGTATTACGAAACCCAGCTCCTGGAAGAACCGTGCTTCTCACTCTCTGATTCTGAAGGCGGATTCAACTCCCTTAGCTGAGCGAACACCCAGCAGAGCAGTTTGCAAGATACGTTCTTTTTGTGTTTTAGACGGAGAGACCGTTATGTTAGGTAGCTCCGTTTTGGTTTTAGAAGCAGATATTTCTCAATACCGGGTTTGTTCCAATGCACCAGGGTATAACGAAACCCAGCTCCTGGAAGAACCCTGCTTCTCACTCTCTTATTCTGAAGGCGGATTCAATTCCCTTAGCTGAGCGAACACCCAGCAGAGCAGTTTGCAAGATACGTTCTTTTTGTGTTTTAGACAGAGATTTCCAGCTATTTCTTGAATGCCTGGATTTGGCTGGGAAAATGCGTTTTCCACTTCTTCACAGAAAGGGTTTAGAAACTCCTGCAAACACACATCAGTTTAACTCCGTAAGTTGAATGCACAAATTGAAGACCGTTCTGTTAGGTAGCTCCGTTTTGGTTTTAGAAGCAGATATTTCTCAATACCGCGTTTGTTCCAATGCACCCGGGTATAACGAAATCCAGCTCCTGGAAGAACCGTGCTTCTCACTCTCTGATTCTGAAGGCGGATTCAACTCCCTTAGCTGAGCGAACACCCAGCAGAGCAGTTTGCAAGATACGTTCTTTTAGTGTTTTAGACGGAGATTTCCAGCTATTTCTTGAATGCCTGGATTTGGCTGGGAAAATGCGTTTCCCACTTCTTCACAGAAAGGGTTTAGAAACTCCTGCAAACACACATCAGTTTAACTCCGTAAGTTGAATGCACACATTGAAGACCGTTCTGTTAGGTAGCTCCGTTTTGGTTTTAGAAGCAGATATTTCTCAATACCGCGTTTGTTCCAATTCACCCGGGTATAACGAAACCCAGCTCCTGGAAGAACCGTGCTTCTCACTCTCTGATTCTGAAGGCGGATTCAACTCCCTTAGCTGAGCGAACACCCAGCAGAGCAGTTTGCAAGAGACGTTCTTTTTGTGTTTTAGACGGAGATTTCCAGCTATTTCTTGAATGCCTGGATTTGGCTGGGAAAATGCGTTTTCCACTTCTTCACAGAAAGGGTTTAGAAACTCCTGCAAACACACATCAGTTTAACTCCGTAAGTTGAATGCACACATTGAAGACCGTTCTGTTAGGTAGCTCCGTTTTGGTTTTAGAAGCAGATATTTCTCAATACCGCGTTTGTTCCAATTCACCCGGGTATTAGGAAACCCAGCTCCTGGAAGAACCGTGCTTCTCACTCTCTGATTCTGAAGGCGGATTCAACTCCCTTAGCTGAGCGAACACCCAGGAGAGCAGGTTGCAAGATACGTTCTTTTTGTGTTTTAGACGGAGATTTCCAGCTATTTCTTGAATGCCTGGATTTGGCTGGGAAAATGCGTTTTCCACTTCTTCACAGAAAGAATTTAGAAACCCCTGCAAACACACATCAGTTTACCTCCGTAAGTTGAATGCACACATTGAAGACCGTTCTGTTAGGTAGCTCCGTTTTGGTTTTAGAAGCAGATATTTCTCAATATCGCGTTTGTTCCAATTCACCCGGGTATAACGAAACCAAGCTCCTGGAAGAACCGTGCTTCTCACTCTGTGATTCTGAAGGCGGATTCAACTCCCTTAGCTGAGCGAACACCCAGCAGATCAGTTTGCAGGATACGTTCTTTTTGTGTTTTAGACGGAGATTTCCAGCTATTTCTAGAATGCCTGGATTTGGCTGGGGAAATGCGTTTTCCACTTCTTCACAGAAAGGGTTTAGAAACCCCTGCAAACACACATCAGTTTAACTCCGTAAGTTGAATGCACGCATTGAAGACCGTTTTGTTAGGTAGCTCCGATTTGGTTTTAGAAGCAGATATTTCTCAATACCACGTTTGTTCCAATTCACCCGGGTATAACGAAACCCAGCTCCTGGAAGAACCGTGCTTCTCACTCTCTGATTCTGAAGGAGGATTCAACTCCCTTAGCTGAGCGAACACCCAGCAGAGCAGTTTGCAAGATACGTTCTTTTTGTGTTTTAGACGAAGTTTTCCAGCTATTTCTTGAATGCCTGGATCTGGCTAAGAAAATGCGTTTTCCACTTCTTCACAGAAAGGGTTTAGAAACTCCTGCAAACACACATCAGTTTAACTCCGTAAGTCGAATGCACACATTGAAGACCGTTCTGTTAGGTAGCTCCGTTTTGGTTTTAGAAGCAGATATTTCTCAATATTGGGTTTGTACCCATTCACCCGGGTATAACGAAACACAGCTCCTGGAAGAACCGTGCTTCTCACTCTCTGATTCTGAAGGCGGATTCAACTCCCTTAGCTGAGCGAACACCCAGCAGAGCAGTTTACAAGATACGTTCTTTTTGTATTTTAGACGGAGATTTCCAGCTATTTCTTGAATGCCTGCATTTGGTTGGGAAAATGCGTTTTCCGCTTCTTCACAGAAAGGGTTTAGAAACTCCTGCAAACAAACATCAGTTTGACTACGTAAGTTGAATGCATACGTTGAAGACCGTTCTGTTAGGTAGCTCCGTTTTGGTGTTAGAAGCAGATATTTCTCAATATTGCGTTTGCACCAATTCACCCGTGTATAACGAAACACAGCTCCTGGATGAACCGTGCTTCTCACTCTCTGATTCTGAAGGCGGATTCAACTCCCTTGGCTGAGCGAACACCCAGCAGAGCAGTTTACAAGATACGTTCTTTTTGTATTTTAGATAGAGATTTCCAGCTATTTCTTGAATGCCTGCATTTGGCTGGGAAAATGCGTTTTCCACTTCTTCACAGAAAGGGTTTAGAAACTCCTGCAAACACACATCAGTTTAACTCCGTATATTGAATGCATACATTGAACGCCGTTCTGTTATGTAGCTCCGTTTTGGTTTTAGAAGCAGATATTTCTCAATATTGCGTTTGCAACCATTCACCCGGGTATAACGAAACACAGCTCCTGGAAGAACCGTGCTTCTCACTCTCTGATTCTGAAGGCGGATTCAACTCCCTTAGCTGAGCGAACACCCAGCAGAACAGTTTGCAAGATACGTTCTTTTTGTGTTTTAGACGGAGATTTCCAGCTATTTCTTGAATGCCTGCATTTGGCTGGGAAAATGCCTTTTCCACTTCTTCACAGAAAGGGTTTAGAAACTCCTGCAAACACACATCAGTTTAACTCCGTAAGTTGAATGCACACATTGAAGACCGTTCTGTTAGGTAGCTCCGTTTTGGTTTTAGAAGCAGATATTTCTCAATACCGCGTTTGTTCCAATTCACCCGGGTATTACGAAACCCAGCTCCTGGAAGAACCGTGCTTCTCACTCTCTGATTCTGAAGGCGAATTCAACTCTTTTAGCTGAGCGAACACCCAGCAGAGCAGTTTGCAAGATACGTTCTTTTTGTGTTTTAGACGGAGATTTCCAGCTATTTCTTGAATGCCTGGATTTGGCTGGGAAAATGCGTTTTCCACTTCTTCACAGAAAGGGTTTAGAAACTCCTGCAAACACACATGAGTTTAACTCCGTAAGTTGAATGCACACATTGAAGACCGTTCTGTTAGGTAGCTCCGTTTTGGTTTTAGAAGCAGATATTTCTCAATACCGCATTTGTTCCAATTCACCCGGGTATAACGAAACCCAGCTTTTGGAAGAACCGTGCTTCTCACTCTCTGATTCTGAAGGCGGATTCAACTCCCTTAGCTGAGCGAACACCCAGCAGAGCAGTTTGCAAGATACGTTCTTTTTGTGTTTTAGACGGAGATTTCCAACTATTTCTTGAATGCCTGTATTTCGCTGGGAAAATGCGTTTTTCACTTCTTCACAGAAAGGGTTTAGAAACTCCTGCAAACACACATCAGTTTAACTCCGTAAGTTGAATGCACACATTGAAGACCGTTCTGTTAGGTAGCTCCGTTTTGGTTTTAGAAGCAGATATTTCTCAATACCGGGTTTGTTCCAATGCACCAGGGTATAACGAAACCCAGCTCCTGGAAGAACCGTGCTTCTCACTCTCTGATTGTGAAGGCGGATTCACCTCCCTTAGCTGAGCGAACACCCAGCAGAGCAGTTTGCAAGATACGTTCTTTTTGTGTTTTAGACGGAGATTTCCAGCTATTTCTTGAATGCCTGGATTTGGCTGGGAAAATGCGTTTTCCACTTCTTCACAGAAAGGGTTTAGAAACTCCTGCAAACACACATCAGTTTAACTCCGTAAGTTGAATGCACACATTGAAGACCGTTCTGTTAGGTAGCTCCGTTTTGGTTTCAGAAGCAGATATTTCTCAATACCACGTTCGTTCCAATTCGCCCGGGTATAAGGAAACCCAGCTCCTGGAAGAACCGTGCTTCTCACTCTCTGATTCTGAAGGTGGATTCAACTCCCTTAGCTGAGCGAACACCCAGCAGAGCAGTTTGCAAGATACGTTCTTTTTGTGTTTTAGACGGAGATTTCCAGCTATTTCTTGAATGCCTGGATTTGGCTGGGAAAATGCGTTTTCCACTTCTTCACAGAAAGGGTTTAGAAACTCCTGCAAACATACATCATTTTAACTCCGTAAGTTGAATGCACACATTGAAGACCGTTCTGTTAGGTAGCTCCGTTTTGGTTTTAGAAGCAGATATTTCTCAATACCGCGTTTGTTCCAATGCACCCCGGGTATAACGAAACCCAGCTCCTGGAAGAACCGTGCTTCTCACTCTCTGATTCTGAAGGCGGATTCTACTCCCTTAGCTGAGCGAACACCCAGCAGAGCAGTTTGCGAGATACGTTCTTTTTGTGTTTAATACGGAGATTTCCAGCTATTTCTTGAATGCCTGGATTTGGCTGGGAAAATGCGTTTTCCACTTCTTCACAGAAAGGGTTTAGAAACTCCTGCAAACACACATCAGTTTAACTCCGTAAGTTCAATGCACACATTGAAGACCGTTCTGTTAGGTAGCTCCGTTTTGGTTTTAGAAGCAGATATTTCTCAATACCGGGTTTGTTCCAATGCACCAGGGTATAACGAAACCCAGCTCCTGGAAGAACCGTGCTTCTCACTCTCTGATTGTGAAGGCGGATTCACCTCCCTTAGCTGAGCGAACACCCAGCAGAACAGTTTGCAAGATACGTTCTTTTTGTGTTTTAGTCGGAGATTTCCAGCTATTTCTTGAATGCCTGGATTTGGCTGGGAAAATGCGTTTTTCACTTCTTCACAGAAAGGGTTTAGAAACTCCTGCAAACACACATCAGTTTAACTCCGTAAGTTGAATGCACACATTGAAGACCGTTCTGTTAGGTAGCTCCGTTTTGGTTTTAGAATCAGATATTTCTCAATACCGCGTTTGTTCCATTTCACCCGGGTATAACGAAACCAAGCTCCTGAAAGAACCGTGCTTCTCACTCTCTTATTCTGAAGGCGGATTCAACTTTCTTAGCTGAGCGAACAGTTTGCAAGATACGTTCTTTTTGTGTTTTAGACGGAGATTTCCTGCTATTTCTTGAATGCCTGTATTTGGCTGGGAAAATGCGTTTTCCACTTCTTCACAGAAAGGGTTTAGAAACTCCTGCAAACACACATCAGTTTAACTACGTAAGTTGAATGCACACATTGAAGACCGTTCTGTTAGGTAACTCCGTTTTGGTTTTAGAAGCAGATATTTCTCAATACCGCGTTTGTTCCAATTCACCCGGGTATAACGAAACCCAGCTCCTGGAAGAACCGTGCTTCTCACTCTCTGATTCTGAAGGCGGATTCAACTCCCTTAGCTGAGTGAACACCCAGCAGAGCAGTTTGCAAGATAGGTTCTTTTTGTGTTTTAGACGGAGATTTCCAGCTATTTCTTGAATGCCTGGATTTGGCTGGGAAAATGCGTTTTCCACTTCTTCACAGAAAGGGTTTAGAAACTCCTGCAAACACACATCAGTTTAACTCCGTAAGTTGAATGCACACATTGAAGACCGTTCTGTTAGGTAGCTCCGTTTTGGTTTTAGAAGCAGATATTTCTCAATACCGCGTTTGTTCCAATTCACCCGGGTATAACGAAACCCAGCTCCTGGAAGAACCGTGCTTCTCACTCTCTGATTCTGAAGGCGGATTCAACTCCTTTAGCTGAGCGAACACCCAGCAGAGCAGTTTGCAAGATACGTTCTTTTTGTGTTTTAGACGGAGATTTCCAGCTATTTCTTGAATGCCTGGATTTGGCTGGGAAAATGCGTTTTCCACTTCTTCACAGAAAGGGTTTAGAAACTCCTGCAAACACACATCAGTTTAACTCCGTAAGTTGAATGCACACATTGTAGACCGTTCTGTTAGGTAGCTCCGTTTTGGTTTTAGAAGCAGATATTTCTCAATACCGCGTTTGTTCCAATTCACCCGGGTATTACGAAACCCAGCTCCTGGAAGAACCGTGCTTCTCACTCTCTGATTCTGAAGGCGGATTCAACTCCCTTAGCTGAGCGAACACCCAGCAGAGCAGTTTGCAAGATACGTTCTTTTTGTGTTTTAGACGAAGATTTCCAACTATTTCTTGAATGCCTGTATTTGGCTGAAAAAATGCGTTTTCCACTTCTTCACAGAAAGGGTTTAGAAACTCCTGCAAACACACATCAGTTTAACTCCGTAAGTTGAATGCACACATTGAAGACCGTTCTGTTAGGTAGCTCCGTTTTGGTTTTAGAAGCAGATATTTCTCAATACCGCATTTGTTCCAATGCACCCGGGTATAACGAAACCCAGCTCCTGGAAGAACCATTCTTCTCACTCTCTGATTTTGAAGGCGGATTCAACTCCCTTAGATGAGCGAACACCCAGCAGAGCAGTTTGCAAGATACGTTCTTTTTGTGTTTTAGACGGAGATTTCCAGCTATTTCTTGAATGCCTGGATTTGGCTGGGAAAATGCGTTTTCCACTTCTTCACAGAAAGGGTTTAGAAACTCCTGCAAACACACATCAGTTTAACTCCGTAAGTTCAATGCACACATTGAAGACCGTTCTGTTAGGTAGCTCCGTTTTGGTTTTAGAAGCAGATATTTCTCAATACCGGGTTTGTTCCAATGCACCAGGGTATAACGAAACCCAGCTCCTGGAAGAACCGTGCTTCTCACTCTCTGATTGTGAAGGCGGATTCACCTCCCTTAGCTGAGCGAACACCCAGCAGAACAGTTTGCAAGATACGTTCTTTTTGTGTTTTAGTCGGAGATTTCCAGCTATTTCTTGAATGCCTGGATTTGGCTGGGAAAATGCGTTTTTCACTTCTTCACAGAAAGGGTTTAGAAACTCCTGCAAACACACATCAGTTTAACTCCGTAAGTTGAATGCACACATTGAAGACCGTTCTGTTAGGTAGCTCCGTTTTGGTTTTAGAATCAGATATTTCTCAATACCGCGTTTGTTCCATTTCACCCGGGTATAACGAAACCAAGCTCCTGAAAGAACCGTGCTTCTCACTCTCTTATTCTGAAGGCGGATTCAACTTTCTTAGCTGAGCGAACAGTTTGCAAGATACGTTCTTTTTGTGTTTTAGACGGAGATTTCCTGCTATTTCTTGAATGCCTGTATTTGGCTGGGAAAATGCGTTTTCCACTTCTTCACAGAAAGGGTTTAGAAACTCCTGCAAACACACATCAGTTTAACTACGTAAGTTGAATGCACACATTGAAGACCGTTCTGTTAGGTAACTCCGTTTTGGTTTTAGAAGCAGATATTTCTCAATACCGCGTTTGTTCCAATTCACCCGGGTATAACGAAACCCAGCTCCTGGAAGAACCGTGCTTCTCACTCTCTGATTCTGAAGGCGGATTCAACTCCCTTAGCTGAGCGAACACCCAGCAGAGCAGTTTGCAAGATAGGTTCTTTTTGTGTTTTAGACGGAGATTTCCAGCTATTTCTTGAATGCCTGGATTTGGCTGGGAAAATGCGTTTTCCACTTCTTCACAGAAAGGGTTTAGAAACTCCTGCAAACACACATCAGTTTAACTCCGTAAGTTGAATGCACACATTGAAGACCGTTCTGTTAGGTAGCTCCGTTTTGGTTTTAGAAGCAGATATTTCTCAATACCGCGTTTGTTCCAATTCACCCGGGTATAACGAAACCCAGCTCCTGGAAGAACCGTGCTTCTCACTCTCTGATTCTGAAGGCGGATTCAACTCCTTTAGCTGAGCGAACACCCAGCAGAGCAGTTTGCAAGATACGTTCTTTTTGTGTTTTAGACGGAGATTTCCAGCTATTTCTTGAATGCCTGGATTTGGCTGGGAAAATGCGTTTTCCACTTCTTCACAGAAAGGGTTTAGAAACTCCTGCAAACACACATCAGTTTAACTCCGTAAGTTGAATGCACACATTGAAGACCGTTCTGTTAGGTAGCTCCGTTTTGGTTTTAGAAGCAGATATTTCTCAATACCGCGTTTGTTCCAATTCACCCGGGTATAACGAAACCCAGCTCCTGGAAGAACCGTGCTTCTCACTCTCTGATTCTGAAGGCGGATTCAACTCCCTTAGCTGAGCGAACACCCAGCAGAGCAGTTTGCAAGATACGTTCTTTTTGTGTTTTAGACGGAGATTTCCAGCTATTTCTTGAATGCCTGGATTTGGCTGGGAAAATGCGTTTTCCACTTCTTCACAGAAAGGGTTTAGAAACTCCTGCAAACACACATCAGTTTAACTCCGTAAGTTGAATGCACACATTGTAGACCGTTCTGTTAGGTAGCTCCGTTTTGGTTTTAGAAGCAGATATTTCTCCATACCGCGTTTGTTCCAATTCACCCGGGTATTACGAAACCCAGCTCCTGGAAGAACCGTGCTTCTCACTCTCTGATTCTGAAGGCGGATTCAACTCCCTTAGCTGAGCGAACACCCAGCAGAGCAGTTTGCAAGATACGTTCTTTTTGTGTTTTAGACGAAGATTTCCAACTATTTCTTGAATGCCTGTATTTGGCTGAAAAAATGCGTTTTCCACTTCTTCACAGAAAGGGTTTAGAAACTCCTGCAAACACACATCAGTTTAACTCCGTAAGTTGAATGCACACATTGAAGACCGTTCTGTTAGGTAGCTCCGTTTTGGTTTTAGAAGCAGATATTTCTCAATACCGCATTTGTTCCAATGCACCCGGGTATAACGAAACCCAGCTCCTGGAAGAACCATTCTTCTCACTCTCTGATTTTGAAGGCGGATTCAACTCCCTTAGATGAGCGAACACCCAGCAGAGCAGTTTGCAAGATACGTTCTTTTTGTGTTTTAGACGGAGATTTCCAGCTATTTCTTGAATGCCTGGATTTGGCTGGGAAAATGCGTTTTCCACTTCTTCACAGAAAGGGTTTAGAAACTCCTGCAAACACACATCAGTTTAACTCCGTAAGTTGAATGCACACATTGAAGACCGTTCTGTTAGGTAGCTCCGTTTTGGTTTTAGAAGCAGATATTTCTCAATACCGCGTTTGTTCCAATTCACCCGGGTATAACGAAACCCAGCTCCTGGAAGAACCGTGCTTCTCACTCTCTGATTCTGAAGGCGGATTCAACTCCCTTAGCTGAGCGAACACCCAGCAGAGCAGTTTGCAAGATACGTTCTTTTTGTATTTTAGACGGAGATTTCCAGCTATTTCTTGAATGCCTGGATTTGGCTGGGAAAATGCGTTTTTGACTTCTTCACAGAAAGGGTTTAGAAACTCCTGCAAACACACATCAGTTTAACTCCGTAAGTTGAATGCACACATTGAAGACCGTTCGGTTAGGTAGCTCCGTTTTGGTTTTAGAAGCAGATATTTCTCAATACCGCGTTTGTTCCAATTCACCCGGGTATTACGAAACCCAGCTCCTGGAAGAACCGTGCTTCTCACTCTCTGATTCTGAAGGCGGATTCAACTCCCTTAGCTGAGCGAACAGCCAGCAGAGCAGTTTGCAAGAAACGTTCTTTTTGTGTTTCAGACGGAGATTTCCAGCTATTTCTTGAATGCCTGGATTTGGCTGGGAAAATGCGTTTTCCACTTCTTCACAGAAAGGGTTTAGAAACTCCTGCAAACACACATCAGTTTAACTCCGTAAGTTGAATGCACACATTGAAGACCGTTCTGTTAGGTAGCTCCGTTTTGGTGTTAGAAGCAGATATTTCTCAATATTGCGTTTGCACCAATTCACCCGTGTATAACGAAACACAGCTCCTGGATGAACCGTGCTTCTCACTCTCTGATTCTGAAGGCGGATTCAACTCCCTTGGCTGAGCGAACACCCAGCAGAGCAGTTTACAAGATACGTTCTTTTTGTATTTTAGATAGAGATTTCCAGCTATTTCTTGAATGCCTGCATTTGGCTGGGAAAATGCGTTTTCCACTTCTTCACAGAAAGGGTTTAGAAACTCCTGCAAACACACATCAGTTTAACTCCGTATATTGAATGCATACATTGAACGCCGTTCTGTTATGTAGCTCCGTTTTGGTTTTAGAAGCAGATATTTCTCAATATTGCGTTTGCAACCATTCACCCGGGTATAACGAAACACAGCTCCTGGAAGAACCGTGCTTCTCACTCTCTGATTCTGAAGGCGGATTCAACTCCCTTAGCTGAGCGAACACCGAGCAGAGCAGTTTGCAAGATACGTTCTTTTTGTGTTTTAGACGGAGATTTCCAACTATTTCTTGAATGCCTGTATTTCGCTGGGAAAATGCGTTTTTCACTTCTTCACAGAAAGGGTTTAGAAACTCCTGCAAACACACATCAGTTTAACTCCGTAAGTTGAATGCACACATTGAAGACCGTTCTGTTAGGTAGCTCCGTTTTGGTTTTAGAAGCAGATATTTCTCAATACCGGGTTTGTTCCAATGCACCAGGGTATAACGAAACCCAGCTCCTGGAAGAACCGTGCTTCTCACTCTCTGATTGTGAAGGCGGATTCACCTCCCTTAGCTGAGCGAACACCCAGCAGAGCAGTTTGCAAGATACGTTATTTTTGTGTTTTAGACGGAGATTTCCAGCTATTTCTTGAATGCCTGGATTTGGCTGGGAAAATGCGTTTTCCACTTCTTCACAGAAAGGGTTTAGAAACTCCTGCAAACACACATCAGTTTAACTCCGTAAGTTGAATGCACACATTGAAGACCGTTCTGTTAGGTAGCTCCGTTTTGGTTTTAGAAGCAGATATTTCTCAATACCACGTTCGTTCCAATTCGCCCGGGTATAAGGAAACCCAGCTCCTGGAAGAACCGTGCTTCTCACTCTCTGATTCTGAAGGTGGATTCAACTCCCTTAGCTGAGCGAACACCCAGCAGAGCAGTTTGCAAGATACGTTCTTTTTGTGTTTAAGACGGAGATTTCCAGCTATTTCTTGAATGCCTGGATTTGGCTGGGAAAATGCGTTTTCCACTTCTTCACAGAAAGGGTTTAGAAACTCCTGCAAACACACATCAGTTTAACTCCGTAAGTTGAATGCACACATTGAAGACCGTTCTGTTAGGTAGCTCCGTTTTGGTTTTAGAAGCAGATATTTCTCAATACCGGGTTTGTTCCAATGCACCAGGGTATAACGAAACCCAGCTCCTGGAAGAACCGTGCTTCTCACTCTCTGATTGTGAAGGCGGATTCACCTCCCTTAGCTGAGCGAACACCCAGCAGAACAGTTTGCAAGATACGTTCTTTTTGTGTTTTAGACGGAGATTTCCTGCTATTTCTTGAATGCCTGTATTTGGCTGGGAAAATGCGTTTTCCACTTCTTCACAGAAAGGGTTTAGAAACTCCTGCAAACACACATCAGTTTAACTACGTAAGTTGAATGCACACATTGAAGACCGTTCTGTTAGGTAACTCCGTTTTGGTTTTAGAAGCAGATATTTCTCAATACCGCGTTTGTTCCAATTCACCCGGGTATAACGAAACCCAGCTCCTGGAAGAACCGTGCTTCTCACTCTCTGATTCTGAAGGCGGATTCAACTCCCTTAGCTGAGCGAACACCCAGCAGAGCAGTTTGCAAGATACGTTCTTTTTGTGTTTTAGACGGAGATTTCCAGCTATTTCTTGAATGCCTGGATTTGGCTGGGAAAATGCGTTTTCCACTTCTTCACAGAAAGGGTTTAGAAACTCCTGCAAACACACATCAGTTTAACTCCGTAAGTTGAATGCACACATTGTAGACCGTTCTGTTAGGTAGCTCCGTTTTGGTTTTAGAAGCAGATATTTCTCCATACCGCGTTTGTTCCAATTCACCCGGGTATTACGAAACCCAGCTCCTGGAAGAACCGTGCTTCTCACTCTCTGATTCTGAAGGCGGATTCAACTCCCTTAGCTGAGCGAACACCCAGCAGAGCAGTTTGCAAGATACGTTCTTTTTGTGTTTTAGACGAAGATTTCCAACTATTTCTTGAATGCCTGTATTTGGCTGAAAAAATGCGTTTTCCACTTCTTCACAGAAAGGGTTTAGAAACTCCTGCAAACACACATCAGTTTAACTCCGTAAGTTGAATGCACACATTGAAGACCGTTCTGTTAGGTAGCTCCGTTTTGGTTTTAGAAGCAGATATTTCTCAATACCCCATTTGTTCCAATGCACCCGGGTATAACGAAACCCAGCTCCTGGAAGAACCATTCTTCTCACTCTCTGATTTTGAAGGCGGATTCAACTCCCTTAGATGAGCGAACACCCAGCAGAGCAGTTTGCAAGATACGTTCTTTTTGTGTTTTAGACGGAGATTTCCAGCTATTTCTTGAATGCCTGGATTTGGCTGGGAAAATGCGTTTTCCACTTCTTCACAGAAAGGGTTTAGAAACTCCTGCAAACACACATCAGTTTAACTCCGTAAGTTGAATGCACACATTGAAGACCGTTCTGTTAGGTAGCTCCGTTTTGGTTTTAGAAGCAGATATTTCTCAATACCGCGTTTGTTCCAATTCACCCGGGTATAACGAAACCCAGCTCCTGGAAGAACCGTGCTTCTCACTCTCTGATTCTGAAGGCGGATTCAACTCCCTTAGCTGAGCGAACACCCAGCAGAGCAGTTTGCAAGATACGTTCTTTTTGTATTTTAGACGGAGATTTCCAGCTATTTCTTGAATGCCTGGATTTGGCTGGGAAAATGCGTTTTTGACTTCTTCACAGAAAGGGTTTAGAAACTCCTGCAAACACACATCAGTTTAACTCCGTAAGTTGAATGCACACATTGAAGACCGTTCTGTTAGGTAGCTCCGTTTTGGTTTTAGAAGCAGATATTTCTCAATACCGCGTTTGTTCCAATTCACCCGGGTATTACGAAACCCAGCTCCTGGAAGAACCGTGCTTCTCACTCTCTGATTCTGAAGGCGGATTCAACTCCCTTAGCTGAGCGAACAGCCAGCAGAGCAGTTTGCAAGAAACGTTCTTTTTGTGTTTCAGACGGAGATTTCCAGCTATTTCTTGAATGCCTGGATTTGGCTGGGAAAATGCGTTTTCCACTTCTTCACAGAAAGGGTTTAGAAACTCCTGCAAACACACATCAGTTTAACTCCGTAAGTTGAATGCACACATTGAAGACCGTTCTGTTAGGTAGCTCCGTTTTGGTTTTAGAAGCAGATATTTCTCAATACCGCGTTTGTTCAAATGCACCCCGGGTATAACGAAACCCAGCTCCTGGAAGAACCGTGCTTCTCACTCTCTGATTCTGAAGGCGGATTCTACTCCCTTAGCTGAGCGAACACCCAGCAGAGCAGTTTGCGAGATACGTTCTTTTTGTGTTTAAGACGGAGATTTCCAGCTATTTCTTGAATGCCTGGATTTGGCTGGGAAAATGCGTTTTCCACTTCTTCACAGAAAGAATTTAGAAACTCCTGCAAACACACATCAGTTTAACTCCGTAAGTTGAATGCACACATTGAAGACCGTTTTGTTAGGTAGCTCCGTTTTGGTTTTAGAAGCAGATATTTCTCAATACCGCGTTTGTTCCAATTCACCCGGTTATAACGAAACCCAGCTCCTGGAAGAACCGTGCTTCTCACTCTCTGATTCTGAAGGCGGATTCAACTCCCTTAGCTGAGCGAACACCCAGCAGAGCAGTTTGCAAGATACGTTCTTTTTGTGTTTTAGACGGAGATTTCCAGCTATTTCTTGAATGCATGGATTTGGCTGGGAAAATGCGTTTTCCACTTCTTCACAGAAAGGGTTTAGAAACTCCTGCAAACACACATCAGTTTAACTCCGTAAGTTGAATGCACACGTTGAAGACCGTTCTGTTAGGTAGCTCCGTTTTGGTTTTAGAAGCAGATATTTCTCAATACCGCATTTGTTCCATTTCACCCGGGTATAACGAAACCCAGCTTTTGGCAGAACCGTGCTTCTCACTCTCTGATTCTGAAGGCGGATTCAACTCCCTTAGCTGAGCGAACACCCAGCAGAGCAGTTTGCAAGATACGTTCTTTTTGTGTTTTAGACGGAGATTTCCAGCTATTTCTTGAATGCCTGCATTTGGCTGGGAAAATGCGTTTTCCACTTCTTCACAGAAAGGGTTTAGAAACTCCTGCAAACACACATCAGTTTAACTCCGTAAGTTGAATGCACACATTGAAGACCGTTCTGTTAGGTAACTCCGTTTTGGTTTTAGAAGCAGATATTTCTCAATACCGCGTTTGTTCCAATTCACCCGGGTATAACGAAACCCAGCTCCTGGAAGAACCGTGCTTCTCACTCTCTGATTCTGAAGGCGGATTCAACTCCCTTAGCTGAGCGAACAGTTTGCAAGATACGTTCTTTTTGTGTTTTAGACGGAGATTTCCTGCTATTTCTTGAATGCCTGTATCTGGCTGGGAAAATGCGTTTTCCACTTCTTCACAGAAAGGGTTTAGAAACTCCTGCAAACACACATCAGTTTAACTCCGTAAGTTGAATGCACACATTGAAGACCGTTCTGTTAGGTAGCTCCGTTTTGCTTTTAGAAGCAGATATTTCTCAATACCGCGTTTGTTCAAATGCACCCCGGGTATAACGAAACCCAGCTCCTGGAAGAACCGTGCTTCTCACTCTCTGATTCTGAAGGCGGATTCTACTCCCTTAGCTGAGCGAACACCCAGCAGAGCAGTTTGCGAGATACGTTCTTTTTGTGTTTAAGACGGAGATTTCCAGCTATATCTTGAATGCCTGGATTTGGCAGGAAAAATGCGTTTTCCACTTCTTCACAGAAAGGGTTTAGAAACTCCTGCAAACACACATCAGTTTAACTCCGTAAGTTGAATGCACACATTGAAGACCGTTCTGTTAGGTAGCTCCGTTTTGGTTTTAGAAGCAGATATTTCTCAATACCGCGTTTGTTCCAATTCACCCGGTTATAACGAAACCCAGCTCCTGGAAGAACCGTGCTTCTCACTCTCTGATTCTGAAGGCGGATTCAACTCCCTTAGCTGAGCGAACACCCAGCAGAGCAGTTTGCAAGATACGTTCTTTTTGTGTTTTAGACGGAGATTTCCAGCTATTTCTTGAATGCCTGGATTTGGCTGGGAAAATGCGTTTTCCACTTCTTCACAGAAAGGGTTTAGAAACTCCTGCAAACACACATCAGTTTAACTCCGTAAGTTGAATGCACACGTTGAAGACCGTTCTGTTAGGTAGCTCCGTTTTGGTTTTAGAAGCAGATATTTCTCAATACCGCATTTGTTCCATTTCACCCGGGTATAACGAAACCCAGCTTTTGGCAGAACCGTGCTTCTCACTCTCTGATTCTGAAGGCGGATTCAACTCCCTTAGCTGAGCGAACACCCAGCAGAGCAGTTTGCAAGATACGTTCTTTTTGTGTTTTAGACGGAGATTTCCAGCTATTTCTTGAATGCCTGCATTTGGCTGGGAAAATGCGTTTTCCACTTCTTCACAGAAAGGGTTTAGAAACTCCTGCAAACACACATCAGTTTAACTCCGTAAGTCGAATGCACACATTGAAGACCGTTCTGTTAGGTAGCTCCGTTTTGGTTTTAGAAGCAGATATTTCTCAATATTGGGTTTGTACCCATTCACCCGGGTATAACGAAACACAGCTCCTGGAAGAACCGTGCTTCTCACTCTCTGATTCTGAAGGCGGATTCAACTCCCTTAGCTGAGCGAACACCCAGCAGAGCAGTTTGCAAGATACGTTGTTTTTGTGTTTTAGACGGAGATTTCCAGCTATTTCTTGAATGCCTGGATTTGGCTGGAAAAATGCGTTTTCCACTTCTTCACAGAAAGGGTTTAGAAACTCCTGCAAACACACATGAGTTTAACTCCGTAAGTTGAATGCACACATTGAAGACCGTTCTGTTAGGTAGCTCCGTTTTGGTTTTAGAAGCAGATATTTCTCAATACCGCGTTTGTTCCATTTCACCCGGGTATAACGAAACCAAGCTCCTGAAAGAACCGTGCTTCTCACTCTCTGATTCTGAAGGCGGATTCAACTCCCTTAGCTGAGCGAACAGTTTGCAAGATACGTTCTTTTTGTGTTTTAGACGGAGATTTCCTGCTATTTCTTGAATGCCTGTATTTGGCTGGGAAAATGCGTTTTCAACTTCTTCACAGAAAGGGTTTAGAAACTCCTGCAAACACACATCAGTTTAACTACGTAAGTTGAATGCACACATTGAAGACCGTTCTGTTAGGTAACTCCGTTTTGGTTTTAGAAGCAGATATTTCTCAATACCGCGTTTGTTCCAATTCACCCGGGTATAACGAAACCCAGCTCCTGGAAGAACCGTGCTTCTCACTCTCTGATTCTGAAGGCGGATTCAACTCCCTTAGCTGAGCGAACACCCAGCAGAGCAGTTTGCAAGATACGTTCTTTTTGTGTTTTAGACGGAGATTTTCAGCTATTTCTTGAATGCCTGGATTTGGCTGGGAAAATGCTTTTTACACTTCTTCACAGAAAGGGTTTAGAAACTCCTGCAAGCACACATCAGTTTAACTCCGTAAGTTGAATGCACACATTGAAGACCGTTCTGTTAGGTAGCTCCGTTTTGCTTTTAGAAGCAGATATTTCTCAATACCGCGTTTGTTCCAATTCACCCGGATATTACGAAACCCAGCTCCTGGAAGAACCGTGCTTCTCACTCTCTGATTCTGAAGGCGGATTCAATTCCCTTAGCTGAGCGAACACCCAGCAGAGCAGTTTGCAAGATACGTTCTTTTTGTGTTTTAGACAGACATTTCCAGCTATTTCTTGAATGCCTGGATTTGGCTGGGAAAATGCGTTTTCCACTTCTTCACAGAAAGGGTTTAGAAACTCCTGCAAACACACATCAGTTTAACTACGTAAGTTGAATGCACACATTGAAGACCGTTCTGTTAGGTAGCTCCGTTTTGGTTTTAGAAGCAGATATTTCTCAATACCGGGTTTGTTCCAATGCACCAGGGTATAACGAAACCCAGCTCCTGGAAGAACCGTGCTTCTCACTCTCTGATTCTGAAGGCGGATTCAACTCCCTTAGCTGAGCGAACACCCAGCAGAGCAGTTTGCAAGATACGTTCTTTTTGTGTTTTAGACGGAGATTTCCAGCTATTTCTTGAATGCCTGGATTTGGCTGGGAAAATGCGTTTTCCACTTCTTCACAGAAAGGGTTTAGAAACTCCTGCAAACACACATCAGTTTAACTCCGTAAGTCGAATGCACACATTGAAGACCGTTCTGTTAGGTAGCTCCGTTTTGGTTTTAGAAGCAGATATTACTCAATATTGGGTTTGTACCCATTCACCCGGGTATAACGAAACACAGCTCCTGGAAGAACCGTGCTTCTCACTCTCTGATTCTGAAGGCGGATTCAACTCCCTTAGCTGAGCGAACACCCAGCAGAGCAGTTTACAAGATACGTTCTTTTTGTATTTTAGACGGAGGTTTCCAGCTATTTCTTGAATGCCTGCATTTGGTTGGGAAAATGCGTTTTCCACTTCTTCACAGAAAGGGTTTAGAAACTCCTGCAAACAAACATCAGTTTGACTCCGTAAGTTGAATGCATACGTTGAAGACCGTTCTGTTAGGTAGCTCCGTTTTGGTGTTAGAAGCAGATATTTCTCAATTTTGCGTTTGCACCAATTCACCCGTGTATAACGAAACACAGCTCCTGGATGAACCGTGCTTCTCACTCTCTGATTCTGAAGGCGGATTCAACTCCCTTGGCTGAGCGAACACCCAGCAGAGCAGTTTACAAGATACGTTCTTTTTGTAATTTAGATGGAGATTTCCAGCTATTTCTTGAATGCCTGCATTTGGCTGGGAAAATGCGTTTTCCACTTCTTCACAGAAAGGGTTTAGAAACTCCTGCAAACACACATCAGTTTAACTCCGTAAGTTGAATGCATACATTGAACGCCGTTCTGTTATGTAGCTCCGTTTTGGTTTTAGAAGCAGATATTTCTCAATACCGCGTTTGTTCCAATGCACCCGGGTATGACGAAACCCAGCTCCTGGAAGAACCGTGCTTCTCACTCTCTGATTCTGAAGGCGGATTCAACTCCCTTAGCTGAGCGAACACCCAGCAGAGCAGTTTGCAAGATACGTTCTTTTTGTGTTTTAGACGGAGATTTCCAGCTATTTCTTGAATGCCTGGATTTGGCTGGGAAAATGCGTTTTCCACTTCTTCACAGAAAGGGTTTAGAAACTCCTGCAAACACACATCAGTTTAACTCCGTAAGTTGAATGCACACATTGAAGACCGTTCTGTTAGGTAGCTCCGTTTTGGTTTTAGAAGCAGATATTTCTCAATACCGCGTTTGTTCCAATTCACCCGGGTATTACGAAACCCAGCTCCTGGAAGAACCGTGCTTCTCACTCTCTGATTCTGAAGGCGGATTCAACTCCCTTAGCTGAGCGAACACCCAGCAGAGCAGTTTGCAAGATACGTTCTTTTTGTGTTTTAGACGAAGATTTCCAGCTATTTCTTCAATGCCTGGATTTGGCTGGGAAAATGCGTTTTCCACTTCTTCACAGAAAGGGTTTAGAAACTCCTGCAAACACACATCAGTTTAACTCCGTAAGTTGAATGCACACATATAAGACCGTTCTGTTAGGTAGCTCCGTTTTGGTTTCAGAAGCAGATATTTCTCAATATCGCGTTTGTTGGAATTCACCCGGGTATTACGAAACCCAGCTCCTGGAAGAACCGTGCTTCTCACTCTGTGATTCTGAAGGCGGATTCAACTCCCTTAGCTGAGCGAACACCCAGCAGAGCAGTTTGCAAGATACGTTCTTTTTGTGTTTTAGACAAAGATTTCCAAATATTTCTTGAATGCGTGTATTTCGCTGGGAAAATGCGTTTTCCACTTCTTCACAGAAAGGGTTTAGAAACTCCTGCAAACACACATCAGTTTAACTCCGTAAGTTCAATGCACACATTGAAGACCGTTCGGTTAGGTAGCTCCGTTTTGGTTTTAGAAGCAGATATTTCTCAATACCGGGTTTGTTCCAATGCACCAGGGTATAACGAAACCCAGCTCCTGGAAGAACCGTGCTTCTCACTCTCTGATTCTGAAGGCGGATTCAACTCCCTTAGCTGAGCGAACACCCAGCAGAGCAGTTTGCAAGATACGTTCTTTTTGTGTTTTAGACGGAGATTTCCAGCTATTTCATGAATGCCTGGATTTGGCTGGGAAAATGCGTTTCCCACTTCTTCACAGAAAGGGTTTAGAAACTCCTGCAAACACACATCAGTTTAACTCCGTAAGTTGAATGCACACATTGAAGACCGTTCTGTTAGGTAGCTCCGTTTTGGTTTTAGAAGCAGATATTTCTCAATACCGCGTTTGTTCCAATTCACCCGGGTATAACGAAACCCAGCTCCTGGAAGAACCGTGCTTCTCACTCTCTGATTCTGAAGGCGGATTCAACTCCATTAGCTGAGCGAACACCCAGCAGAGCAGTTTGCAAGATACGTTCTTTTTGTGTTTTAGACGGAGATTTTCAGCTATTCTTGAATGCCTGGATTTGGCTGGGAAAATGCGTTTTCCACTTCACAGAAAGGGTTTAGAAACTCCTGCAAACACACATCAGTTTAACTCCGTAAGTTGAATGCACACATTGAAGACCGTTCTGTTAGGTAGCTCCGTTTTGGTTTTAGAAGCAGATATTTCTCAATATCGCGTTTGTTGCAATTCACCCGGGTATTACGAAACCCAGCTCCTGGAAGAACCGTGCTTCTCACTCTCTGATTCTGAAGGCGGATTCAACTCCCTTAGCTGAGCGAACACCCAGCAGAGCAGTTTGCAAGATACGTTCTTTTTGTGTTTTAGACAAAGATTTCCAAATATTTCTTGAATGCCTGTATTTCGCTGGGAAAATGCGTTTTCCACTTCTTCACAGAAAGGGTTTAGAAACTCCTGCAAACACACATCAGTTTAACTCCGTAAGTTGAATGCACACATTGAAGACCGTTCGGTTAGGTAGCTCCGTTTTGGTTTTAGAAGCAGATATTTCTCAATACCGGGTTTGTTCCAATGCACCAGGGTATAATGAAACCCAGCTCCTGGAAGAACCGTGCTTCTCACTCTCTGATTCTGAAGGCGGATTCAACTCCCTTAGCTGAGCGAACACCCAGCAGAGCAGTTTGCAAGATACGTTCTTTTTGTGTTTTAGACGGAGAGACCGTTCTGTTAGGTAGCTCCCTTTTGGTTTTAGAAGCAGATATTTCTCAATACCGGGTTTGTTCCAATTCACCAGGGTATAACGAAACCCAGCTCCTGGAAGAACCGTGCTTCTCACTCTCTGATTCTGAAGGCGGATTCAACTCCCTTAGCTGAGCGAACACCCAGCAGAGCAGTTTGCAAGATACGTTCTTTTTGTGTTTTAGACGGAGATTTCCAACTATTTCTTGAATGCCTGTATTTGGCTTGAAAAATGCGTTTTCCACTTCTTCACAGAAAGGGTTTAGAAACTCCTGCAAACACACATCAGTTTAACTCCGTAAGTTGAATGCACACATTGAAGACCGTTCTGTTAGGTAGCTCCGTTTTGGTTTTAGAAGCAGATATTTCTCAATACCGCGTTTGTTCCAATGCACCCGGGTATAACGAAATCCAGCTCCTGGAAGAACCGTGCTTCTCACTCTCTGATTCTGAAGGCGGATTCAACTCCCTTAGCTGAGCGAACACCCAGCAGAGCAGTTTGCAAGATACGTTCTTTTTGTGTTTTAGACGGAGATTTCCAGCTATTTCTTGAATGCCTGGATTTGGCTGGGAAAATGCGTTTTCCACTTCTTCACAGAAAGGGTTTAGAAACTCCTGCAAACACACATCAGTTTACCTCCGTAAGTTGAATGCACACTTTGAAGACCGTTCTGTTAGGTAGCTCCGTTTTAGTTTTAGAAGCAGATATTTCTCAATACCGCGTTTGTTCCAATTCACCCGGGTATTACGAAACTTAGCTCCTGGAAGAACCGTGCTTCTCACTCTCTGATTCTGAAGGCGGATTCAACTCCCTTAGCTGAGCGAACACCCAGCAGATCAGTTTGCAAGATACGTTCTTTTTGTGTTTTAGACGGAGATGTCCAGCTATTTCTTGAATGCCTGGATTTGGCTGGGAAAATGCGTTTTCCACTTCTTCACAGAAAGGGTTTAGAAACTCCTGCAAACACACATCAGTTTAACTCCGTAAGTTGAATGCACACATTGAAGACCGTTCTGTTAGGTAGCTCCGTTTTGGTTTTAGAAGCAGATATTTCTCAATACCGCGTTTGTTCCAATTCACCCGGGTATAACGAAACCCAGCTCCTGGAAGAACCGTGCTTCTCACTCTCTGATTCTGAAGGCGGATTCAACTCCCTTAGCTGAGCGAACACCCAGCAGAGCAGTTTGCAAGATACGTTCTTTTTGTGTTTTAGACGGAGATTTCCAGCTATTTCTTGAATGCCTGGATTTGGCTGGGAAAATGCGTTTTCCACTTCTTCACAGAAAGGGTTTAGAAACTCCTGCAAACACACATCAGTTTAACTCCGTAAGTTGAATGCACACGTTGAAGACCGTTCTGTTAGGTAGCTCCGTTTTGGTTTTAGAAGCAGATATTTCTCAATACCGCATTTGTTCCATTTCACCCGGGTATAACGAAACCCAGCTTCTTGCAGAACCGTGCTTCTCACTCTCTGATTCTGAAGGCGGATTCAACTCCCTTAGCTGAGCGAACTCCCAGCAGAGCAGTTTACAAGATACGTTCTTTTTGTATTTTAGACGGAGATTTCCAGCTATTTCTTGAATGCCTGCATTTGGTTGGGAAAATGCGTTTTCCACTTCTTCACAGAAAGGGTTTAGAAACTCCTGCAAACAAACATCAGTTTGACTCCGTAAGTTGAATGCATACGTTGAAGACCGTTCTGTTAGGTAGCTCCGTTTTGGTGTTAGAAGCAGATATTTCTCAATATTGCGTTTGCACCAATTCACCCGTGTATAACGAAACACAGCTCCTGGATGAACCGTGCTTCTCACTCTCTGATTCTGAAGGCGGATTCAACTCCCTTGGCTGAGCGAACACCCAGCAGAGCAGTTTACAAGATACGTTCTTTTTGTATTTTAGATAGAGATTTCCAGCTATTTCTTGAATGCCTGCATTTGGCTGGGAAAATGCGTTTTCCACTTCTTCACAGAAAGGGTTTAGAAACTCCTGCAAACACACATCAGTTTAACTCCGTAAGTTGAATGCACACATTGAAGACCGTTCCGTTAGGTAGCTCCGTTTTGGTTTTAGAAGCAGATATTTCTCAATACAGCGTTTGTTCCAATGCACCCGGGTATAACGAAACCCAGCTCCTGGAAGAACCGTGCTTCTCACTCTCTGATTCTGAAGGCGGATTCAACTCTATTAGCTGAGCGAACACCCAGCAGAGCAGTTTGCAAGATACGTTCTTTTTGTGTTTTAGACGAAGATTTCCAACTATTTCTTGAATGCCTGGATTTGGCTGGGAAAATGCGTTTTGCACTTCTTCACAGAAAGGGTTTAGAAACTCCTGCAAACACACATCAGTTTAACTCCGTAAGTTGAATGCACACATTGAAGACCGTTCTGTTAGGTAGCTTTGTTTTGGTTTTAGAAGCAGATATTTCTCAATATCGCGTTTGTTTCAATTCACCCGGGTATTACGAAACCCAGCTCCTGGAAGAACCGTGCTTCTCACTCTCTGATTCTGAAGGCGGATTCAACTCCCTTAGCTGAGCGAACACCCAGCAGAGCAGTTTGCAAGATACGTTCTTTTTGTGTTTCAGACGGAGAGAACGTTATGTTAGGTAGCTCCGTTTTGGTTTTAGAAGCAGATATTTCTCAATACCGGGTTTGTTCCAATGCACCAGGGTATAACGAAACCCAGCTCCTGGAAGAACCGTGCTTCTCACTCTCTGATTCTGAAGGCGGATTCAACTCCCTTAGCTGAGCGAACACCCAGCAGAGCAGTTTGCAAGATACGTTCTTTTTGTGTTTTAGACGGAGATTTCCAGCTATTTCTTGAATGCCTGGATTTGGCTGGGAAAATGCGTTTTCCACTTCTTCACAGAAAGGGTTTAGAAACTCCTGCAAACACACATCAGTTTAACTCCGTAAGTTGAATGCACACATTGAAGACCGTTCTGTTAGGTAGCTCCGTTTTGGTTTTAGAAGCAGATATTTCTCAATACCGCGTTTGTTCCAATTCACCAGGGTATAACGAAACCCAGCTCCTGGAAGAACCGTGCTTCTCACTCTCTGATTCTGAAGGCGGATTTAAGTCCTTTAGCTGAGCGAACACCCAGTAGAGCAGTTGGCAAGAGACGTTCTTTTTGTGTTTTAGACGGAGATTTCCAGCTATTTCTTGAATGCCTGGATTTGGCTGGGAAAATGCTTTTTAAACTTCTTCACAGAAAGGGTTTAGAAACTCCTGCAAACACACATCAGTTTAACTCCGTAAGTTGAATGCACACATTGAAGACCGTTCTGCTAGGTAGCTCCGTTTTGCTTTTAGAAGCAGATATTTCTCAATACCGCGTTTGTTCCAATTCACCCGGGTATTACGAAACCCATCTCCTGGAAGAACCGTGCTTCTCACTCTCTGATTCTGAAGGCGGATTCAATTCCCTTAGCTGAGCGAACACCCAGCAGAGCAGTTTGCAAGATACGTTCTTTTTGTGTTTTAGACAGAGATTTCCAGCTATTTCTTGAATGCCTGGATTTGGCTGGGAAAATGCGTTTTCCACTTCTTCACAGAAAGGGTTTAGAAACTCCTGCAAACACACATCAGTTTAACTCCGTAAGTTGAATGCACAAATTGAAGACCGTTCTGTTAGGTAGCTCCGTTTTGGTTTTAGAAGCAGATATTTCTCAATTCCGCGTTTGTTCCAATGCACCCGGGTATAACGAAATCCAGCTCCTGGAAGAACCGTGCTTCTCACTCTCTGATTCTGAAGGCGGATTCAACTCCCTTAGCTGAGCGAACACCCAGCAGAGCAGTTTGCAAGAGACGTTCTTTTTGTGTTTTAGACCGAGATTTCCAGCTATTTCTTGAATGCCTGGATTTGGCTGGGAAAATGCGTTTTCCACTTCTTCACAGAAAGGGTTTAGAAACTCCTGCAAACACACATCAGTTTAACTCCGTAAGTTGAATGAACACATTGAAGACCGTTCTGTTAGGTAGCTCCGTTTTGGTTTTAGAAGCAGATATTTCTCAATACCGCGTTTGTTCCAATTCACCCGGGTATTACGAAACCCAGCTCCTGGAAGAACCGTGCTTCTCACTCTCTGATTCTGAAGGAGGATTCAACTCCCTTAGCTGAGCGAACACCCAGCAGAGCAGTTTGCAAGATACGTTCTTTTTGTGTTTTAGACGAAGATTTCCAGCTATTTCTTGAATGCCTGGATTTGGCTAAGAAAATGCGTTTTCCACTTCTTCACAGAAAGGGTTTAGAAACTCCTGCAAACACACATCAGTTTAACTCCGTAAGTTGAATGCACACATTGAAGACCGTTCTGTTAGGTAACTCCGTTTTGGTTTTAGAAGCAGATATTTCTCAATACCGCGTTTGTTCCAATTCACCCGGGTATAACGAAACCCAGCTCCTGGAAGAACCGTGCTTCTCACTCTCTGATTCTGAAGGCGGATTCAACTCCCTTAGCTGAGCGAACACCCAGCAGAGCAGTTTGCAAGATACGTTCTTTTTGTGTTTTAGACGGAGATTTCCAGCTATTTCTTGAATGCCTGGATTTGGCTGGGAAAATGCGTTTTCCACTTCTTCACAGAAAGGGTTTAGAAACTCCTGCAAACACACATCAGTTTAACTCCGTAAGTCGAATGCACACATTGAAGACCGTTCTGTTAGGTAGCTCCGTTTTGGTTTTAGAAGCAGATGTTTCTGAATATTGGGTTTGTACCCATTCACCCGGGTATAACGAAACACAGCTCCTGGAAGAACCGTGCTTCTCACTCTCTGATTCTGAAGGCGGATTCAACTCCCTTAGCTGAGCGAACACCCAGCAGAGCAGTTTGCAAGATACGTTCTTTTTGTGTTTTAGACGGAGATTTCCAGCTATTTCTTGAATGCCTGGATTTGGCTGGGAAAATGCGTTTTCCACTTCTTCACAGAAAGGGTTTAGAAACTCCTGCAAACACACATCAGTTTAACTCCGTAAGTTGAATGCACACATTGAAGACCGTTCTGTTAGGTAGCTCCGTTTTGGTTTTAGAAGCAGATATTTCTCAATACCGCGTTTGTTCCAATTCACCAGGGTATAACGAAACCCAGCTCCTGGAAGAACCGTGCTTCTCACTCTCTGATTCTGAAGGCGGATTTAAGTCCTTTAGCTGAGCGAACACCCAGTAGAGCAGTTGGCAAGAGACGTTCTTTTTGTGTTTTAGACGGAGATTTCCAGCTATTTCTTGAATGCCTGGATTTGGCTGGGAAAATGCTTTTTAAACTTCTTCACAGAAAGGGTTTAGAAACTCCTGCAAACACACATCAGTTTAACTCCGTAAGTTGAATGCACACATTGAAGACCGTTCTGCTAGGTAGCTCCGTTTTGCTTTTAGAAGCAGATATTTCTCAATACCGCGTTTGTTCCAATTCACCCGGGTATTACGAAACCCATCTCCTGGAAGAACCGTGCTTCTCACTCTCTGATTCTGAAGGCGGATTCAATTCCCTTAGCTGAGCGAACACCCAGCAGAGCAGTTTGCAAGATACGTTCTTTTTGTGTTTTAGACAGAGATTTCCAGCTATTTCTTGAATGCCTGGATTTGGCTGGGGAAATGCGTTTTCCACTTCTTCACAGAAAGGGTTTAGAAACTCCTGCAAACACACATCAGTTTAACTCCGTAAGTTGAATGCACAAATTGAAGACCGTTCTGTTAGGTAGCTCCGTTTTGGTTTTAGAAGCAGATATTTCTCAATTCCGCGTTTGTTCCAATGCACCCGGGTATAACGAAATCCAGCTCCTGGAAGAACCGTGCTTCTCACTCTCTGATTCTGAAGGCGGATTCAACTCCCTTAGCTGAGCGAACACCCAGCAGAGCAGTTTGCAAGAGACGTTCTTTTTGTGTTTTAGACCGAGATTTCCAGCTATTTCTTGAATGCCTGGATTTGGCTGGGAAAATGCGTTTTCCACTTCTTCACAGAAAGGGTTTAGAAACTCCTGCAAACACACATCAGTTTAACTCCGTAAGTTGAATGCACACATTGAAGACCGTTCTGTTAGGTAGCTCCGTTTTGGTTTTAGAAGCAGATATTTCTCAATACCGCGTTTGTTCCAATTCACCCGGGTATTACGAAACCCAGCTCCTGGAAGAACCGTGCTTCTCACTCTCTGATTCTGAAGGCGGATTCAACTCCCTTAGATGAGCGAACACCCAGGAGAGCAGGTTGCAAGATACGTTCTTTTTGTGTTTTAGACGGAGATTTCCAGCTATTTCTTGAATGCCTGGATTTGGCTGGGAAAATGCGTTTTCCACTTCTTCACAGAAAGAATTTAGAAACCCCTGCAAACACACATCAGTTTACCTCCGTAAGTTGAATGCACACATTGAAGACCGTTCTGTTAGGTAGCTCCGTTTTGGTTTTAGAAGCAGATATTTCTCAATATCGCGTTTGTTCCAATTCACCCGGGTATAACGAAACCAAGCTCCTGGAAGAACCGTGCTTCTCACTCTCTGATTCTGAAGGCGGATTCAACTCCCTTAGCTGAGCGAACACCCAGCAGATCAGTTTGCAAGATACGTTCTTCTTGTGTTTTAGACGGAGATTTCCAGCTATTTCTAGAATGCCTGGATTTGGCTGGGAAAATGCGTTTTCCACTTCTTCACAGAAAGGGTTTAGAAACCCCTGCAAACACACATCAGTTTAACTCCGTAAGTTGAATGCACGCATTGAAGACCGTTTTGTTAGGTAGCTCCGATTTGGTTTTAGAAGCAGATATTTCTCAATACCGCGTTTGTTCCAATTCACCCGGGTATAAGGAAACCCAGCTCCTGGAAGAACCGTGCTTCTCACTCTCTGATTCTGAAGGAGGATTCAACTCCCTTAGCTGAGCGAACACCCAGCAGAGCAGTTTGCAAGATACGTTCTTTTTGTGTTTTAGACGAAGATTTCCAGCTATTTCTTGAATGCCTGGATTTGGCTAAGAAAATGCGTTTTCCACTTCTTCACAGAAAGGGTTTAGAAACTCCTGCAAACACACATCAGTTTAACTCCGTAAGTTGAATGCACACATTGAAGACCGTTCTGTTAGGTAACTCCGTTTTGGTTTTAGAAGCAGATATTTCTCAATACCGCGTTTGTTCCAATTCACCCGGGTATAACGAAACCCAGCTCCTGGAAGAACCGTGCTTCTCACTCTCTGATTCTGAAGGCGGATTCAACTCCCTTAGCTGAGCGAACACCCAGCAGAGCAGTTTGCAAGATACGTTCTTTTTGTGTTTTAGACGGAGATTTCCAGCTATTTCTTGAATGCCTGGATTTGGCTGGGAAAATGCGTTTTCCACTTCTTCACAGAAAGGGTTTAGAAACTCCTGCAAACACACATCAGTTTAACTCCGTAAGTCGAATGCACACATTGAAGACCGTTCTGTTAGGTAGCTCCGTTTTGGTTTTAGAAGCAGATGTTTCTGAATATTGGGTTTGTACCCATTCACCCGGGTATAACGAAACACAGCTCCTGGAAGAACCGTGCTTCTCACTCTCTGATTCTGAAGGCGGATTCAACTCCCTTAGCTGAGCGAACACCCAGCAGAGCAGTTTACAAGATACGGTCAGTTTGTATTTTAGACGGAGATTTCCAGCTATTTCTTGAATGCCTGCATTTGGTTGGGAAAATGCGTTTTCCACTTCTTCACAGAAAGGGTTTAGAAACTCCTGCAAACAAACATCAGTTTGACTCCGTAAGTTGAATGCATACGTTGAAGACCGTTCTGTTAGGTAGCTCCGTTTTGGTGTTAGAAGCAGATATTTCTCAATACCGCGTTTGCACCCATTCACCCGGGTATAGCGAAACCCAGCTCCTGGAAGAACCGTGCTTCTCACTCTCTGATTCTGAAGGCGGATTCAACTCCCTTAGCTGAGCGAACACCCAGCAGAGCAGTTTGCAAGATACGTTCTTTTTGTGTTTTAGACGGAGATTTCCAGCTATTTCATGAATGCCTGGATTTGGCTGGGAAAATGCGTTTCCCACTTCTTCACAGAAAGGGTTTAGAAACTCCTGCAAACACACATCAGTTTAACTCCGTAAGTTGAATGCACACATTGAAGACCGTTCTGTTAGGTAGCTCCGTTTTGGTTTTAGAAGCAGATATTTCTCAATACCGCGTTTGTTCCAATTCACCCGGGTATAACGAAACCCAGCTCCTGGAAGAACCGTGCTTCTCACTCTCTGATTCTGAAGGCGGATTCAACTCTATTAGCTGAGCGAACACCCAGCAGAGCAGTTTGCAAGATACGTTCTTTTTGTGTTTTAGACGAAGATTTCCAGCTATTTCTTGAATGCCTGGATTTGGCTGGGAAAATGCGTTTTGCACTTCTTCACAGAAAGGGTTTAGAAACTCCTGCAAACACACATCAGTTTAACTCCGTAAGTTGAATGCACACATTGAAGACCGTTCTGTTAGGTAGCTTTGTTTTGGTTTTAGAAGCAGATATTTCTCAATATCGCGTTTGTTTCAATTCACCCGGGTATTACGAAACCCAGCTCCTGGAAGAACCGTGCTTCTCACTCTCTGATTCTGAAGGCGGATTCAACTCCCTTAGCTGAGCGAACACCCAGCAGAGCAGTTTGCAAGATACGTTCTTTTTGTGTTTTAGACGGAGAGACCGTTATGTTAGGTAGCTCCGTTTTGGTTTTAGAAGCAGATATTTCTCAATACCGGGTTTGTTCCAATGCACCAGGGTATAACGAAACCCAGCTCCTGGAAGAACCCTGCTTCTCACTCTCTGATTCTGAAGGCGGATTCAACTCCCTTAGCTGAGCGAACACCCAGCAGAGCAGTTTGCAAGATACGTTCTTTTTGTGTTTTAGACGGAGATTTCCAGCTATTTCTTAAATGCCTGGATTTGGCTGGGAAAATGCGTTTTCCACTTCTTCACAGAAAGGGTTTAGAAACTCCTGCAAACACACATCAGTTTAACTCCGTAAGTTGAATGCACACATTGAAGACCGTTCTGTTAGGTAGCTCCGTTTTGGTTTTAGAAGCAGATATTTCTCAATACCGCGTTTGTTCCAATTCACCCGGGTATAACGAAACCCAGCTCCTGGAAGAACCGTGCTTCTCACTCTCTGATTCTGAAGGCGGATTCAACTCCCTTAGCTGAGCGAACACCCAGCAGAGCAGTTTGCAAGAGACGTTCTTTTTGTGTTTTAGACGGAGATTTCCAGCTATTTCTTGAATGCCTGGATTTGGCTGGGAAAATGCTTTTTACACTTCTTCACAGAAAGGGTTTAGTAACTCCTGCAAACACACATCAGTTTAACTCCGTAAGTTGAATGCACACATTGAAGACCGTTCTGTTAGGTAGCTCCGTTTTGCTTTTAGAAGCAGATATTTCTCAATACCGCGTTTGTTCCAATTCACCCGGGTATTACGAAACCCAGCTCCTGGAAGAACCGTGCTTCTCACTCTCTGATTCTGAAGGCGGATTCAATTCCCTTAGCTGAGCGAACACCCAGCAGAGCAGTTTGCAAGATACGTTCTTTTTGTGTTTTAGACAGAGATTTCCAGCTATTTCTTGAATGCCTGGATTTGGCTGGGAAAATGCGTTTTCCACTTCTTCACAGAAAGGGTTTAGAAACTCCTGCAAACACACATCAGTTTAACTCCGTAAGTTGAATGCACAAATTGAAGACCGTTCTGTTAGGTAGCTCCGTTTTGGTTTTAGAAGCAGATATTTCTCAATACCGCGTTTGTTCCATTTCACCCGGGTATAACGAAACCAAGCTCCTGAAAAAACCGTGCTTCTCACTCTCTGATTCTGAAGGCGGATTCAACTCCCTTAGCTGAGCGAACAGTTTGCAAGATACGTTCTTTTTGTGTTTTAGACGGAGATTTCCTGCTATTTCTTGAATGCCTGTATTTGGCTGGGAAAATGCGTTTTCCACTTCTTCACAGAAAGGGTTTAGAAACTCCTGCAAACACACATCAGTTTAACTACGTAAGTTGAATGCACACATTGAAGACCGTTCTGTTAGGCAACTCCGTTTTGGTTTTAGAAGCAGATATTTCTCAATATTGGGTTTGTACCCATTCACCCGGGTATAACGAAACCCAGCTCCTGGAAGAACCGTGCTTCTCACTCTCTGATTCTGAAGGCGGATTCAACTCCCTTAGCTGAGCGAACACCCAGCAGATCAGTTTGCAAGATACGTTCTTTTTGTGTTTTAGACGGAGATTTCCAGCTATTTCTTGCATGCCTGGATTTGGCTGGGAAAATGCGTTTTCCACTTCTTCACAGAAAGGGTTTAGAAACTCCTGCAAACACACATCAGTTTAACTCCGTAAGTTGAATGCACACATTGAAGACCGTTCTGTTAGGTAGCTCCGTTTTGGTTTTAGAAGCAGATATTTCTCAATACCGCGTTTGTTCCAATTCACCCGGGTATAACGAAACCCAGCTCCTGGAAGAACCGTGCTTCTCACTCTCTGATTCTGAAGGCGGATTCAACTCCCTTAGCTCATCGAACACCCAGCAGAGCAGGTTGCAAGATACGTTCTTTTTGTGTTTTAGACGGAGATTTCCAGCTATTTCTTGAATGCCTGGATTTGGCTGGGAAAATGCGTTTTCCACTTCTTCACAGAAAGGGTTTAGAAACCCCTGCAAACACACATCAGTTTAACTCCGTAAGTTGAATGCACACATTGAAGACCGTTCTGTTAGGTACCTCCGTTTTGGTTTTAGAAGCAGATATTTCTCAATACCGCGTTTGTTCCAATTCACCCGGGTATAACGAAACCAAGCTCCTGGAAGAACCGTGCTTCTCACTCTCTGATTCTGAAGGCGGATTCAACTCCCTTAGCTGAGCGAACACCCAGCAGATCAGTTTGCAAGATACGTTCTTTTTGTGTTTTAGACGGAGATTTCCAGCTATTTCTTGAATGCCTGGATTTGGCTGGGAAAATGCGTTTTCTACTTCTTCACAGAAAGGGTTTAGAAACTCCTGCAAACACACATCAGTTTAACTCCGTAAGTTGAATGCACACATTGAAGACCGTTCTGTTAGGTAGCTCCGTTTTGGTTTTAGAAGCAGATATTTCTCAATACCGCGTTTGTTCCAATGCACCCGGGTATAACGAAACCCAGCTCCTGGAAGAACCGTGCTTCTCACTCTCCGATTCTGAAGGCGGATTCAACTCCCTTAGCTGAGCGAACACCCAGCAGAGCAGTTTGCAAGATACGTTCTTTTTGTGTTTTAGACGGAGATTTCCAGCTATTTCTTGAATGCCTGTATTTGGCTGGGAAAATGCGTTTTCCACTTCTTCACAGAAAGGGTTTAGAAACTCCTGCAAACACACATCAGTTTAACTCCGTAAGTTGAATGCACACATTGAAGACCGTTCTGTTAGGTAGCTCCGTTTTGGTTTTAGAAGCAGATATTTCTCAATATCGCGTTTGTTCCAATTCACCCGGGTATAACGAAACCAAGCTCCTGGAAGAACCGTGCTTCTCACTCTCTGATTCTGAAGGCGGATTCAACTCCCTTAGCTGAGCGAACACCCAGCAGATCAGTTTGCAGGATACGTTCTTTTTGTGTTTTAGACGGAGATTTCCAGCTATTTCTAGAATGCCTGGATTTGGCTGGGAAAATGCGTTTTCCACTTCTTCACAGAAAGGGTTTAGAAATCCCTGCAAACACACATCAGTTTAACTCCGTAAGTTGAATGCACGCATTGAAGACCGTTTTGTTAGGTAGCTCCGATTTGGTTTTAGAAGCAGATATTTCTCAATACCGCGTTTGTTCCAATTCACCCGGGTATAACGAAACCCAGCTCCTGGAAGAACCGTGCTTCTCACTCTCTGATTCTGAAGGAGGATTCAACTCCCTTAGCTGAGCGAACACCCAGCAGAGCAGTTTGCAAGATACGTTCTTTTTGTGTTTTAGACGAAGTTTTCCAGCTATTTCTTGAATGCCTGGATTTGGCTAAGAAAATGCGTTTTCCACTTCTTCACAGAAAGGGTTTAGAAACTCCTGCAAACACACATCAGTTTAACTCCGTAAGTCGAATGCACACATTGAAGACCGTTCTGTTAGGTAGCTCCGTTTTGGTTTTAGAAGCAGATATTTCTCAATATTGGGTTTGTACCCATTCACCCGGGTATAACGAAACACAGCTCCTGGAAGAACCGTGCTTCTCACTCTCTGATTCTGAAGGCGGATTCAACTCCCTTAGCTGAGCGAACACCCAGCAGAGCAGTTTACAAGATACGTTCTTTTTGTATTTTAGACGGAGATTTCCAGCTATTTCTTGAATGCCTGCATTTGGTTGGGAAAATGCGTTTTCCACTTCTTCACAGAAAGGCTTTAGAAACTCCTGCAAACAAACATCAGTTTGACTACGTAAGTTGAATGCATACGTTGAAGACCGTTCTGTTAGGTAGCTCCGTTTTGGTGTTAGAAGCAGATATTTCTCAATATTGCGTTTGCACCAATTCACCCGTGTATAACGAAACACAGCTCCTGGATGAACCGTGCTTCTCACTCTCTGATTCTGAAGGCGGATTCAACTCCCTTGGCTGAGCGAACACCCAGCAGAGCAGTTTACAAGATACGTTCTTTTTGTATTTTAGATAGAGATTTCCAGCTATTTCTTGAATGCCTGCATTTGGCTGGGAAAATGCGTTTTCCACTTCTTCACAGAAAGGGTTTAGAAACTCCTGCAAACACACATCAGTTTAACTCCGTATATTGAATGCATACATTGAACGCCGTTCTGTTATGTAGCTCCGTTTTGGTTTTAGAAGCAGATATTTCTCAATATTGCGTTTGCAACCATTCACCCGGGTATAACGAAACACAGCTCCTGGAAGAACCGTGCTTCTCACTCTCTGATTCTGAAGGCGGATTCAACTCCCTTAGCTGAGCGAACACCCAGCAGAACAGTTTGCAAGATACGTTCTTTTTGTGTTTTAGACGGAGATTTCCAGCTATTTCTTGAATGCCTGCATTTGGCTGGGAAAATGCGTTTTCCACTTCTTCACAGAAAGGGTTTAGAAACTCCTGCAAACACACATGAGTTTAACTCCGTAAGTTGAATGCACACATTGAAGACCGTTCTGTTAGGTAGCTCCGTTTTGGTTTTAGAAGCAGATATTTCTCAATACCGCATTTGTTCCAATTGACCCGGGTATAAGGAAACCCAGCTTTTGGAAGAACCGTGCTTCTCACTCTCTGATTCTGAAGGCGGATTCAACTCCCTTAGCTGAGCGAACACCCAGCAGAGCAGTTTGCAAGATACGTTCTTTTTGTGTTTTAGACGGAGATTTCCAACTATTTCTTGAATGCCTGTATTTCGCTGGGAAAATGCGTTTTTCACTTCTTCACAGAAAGGGTTTAGAAACTCCTGCAAACACACATCAGTTTAACTCCGTAAGTTGAATGCACACATTGAAGACCGTTCTGTTAGGTAGCTCCGTTTTGGTTTTAGAAGCAGATATTTCTCAATACCGGGTTTGTTCCAATGCACCAGGGTATAACGAAACCCAGCTCCTGGAAGAACCGTGCTTCTCACTCTCTGATTGTGAAGGCGGATTCACCTCCCTTAGCTGAGCGAACACCCAGCAGAGCAGTTTGCAAGATACGTTATTTTTGTGTTTTAGACGGAGATTTCCAGCTATTTCTTGAATGCCTGGATTTGGCTGGGAAAATGCGTTTTCCACTTCTTCACAGAAAGGGTTTAGAAACTCCTGCAAACACACATCAGTTTAACTCCGTAAGTTGAATGCACACATTGAAGACCGTTCTGTTAGGTAGCTCCGTATTGGTTTTAGAAGCAGATATTTCTCAATACCGCGTTTGTTCCAATTCACCCAGGTATAACGAAACCCAGCTCCTGGAAGAACCGTGCTTCTCACTCTCTGATTCTGAAGGCGGATTCAACTCCCTTAGCTGAGCGAATACCCAGCAGAGCAGTTTGCAAGATACGTTCTTTTTGTGTTTTAGACGGAGATTTCCAGCTATTTCTTGAATGCCTGGATTTGGCTGGGAAAATGCGATTTCCACTTCTTCACAGAAAGGGTTTAGAAACTCCTGCAAACACACATCAGTTTAACTCCGTAAGTTGAATGCACACATTGAAGACCGTTCTGTTAGGTAGCTCCGTTTTGGTTTTAGAAGCAGATATTTCTCAATACCGCGTTTGTTCCATTTCACCCGGGTATAACGAAACCAAGCTCCTGAAAGAACCGTGCTTCTCACTCTCTGATTCTGAAGGCGGATTCAACTCCCTTAGCTGAGCGAACAGTTTGCAAGATACGTTCTTTTTGTGTTTTAGACGGAGATTTCCTGCTATTTCTTGAATGCCTGTATTTGGCTGGGAAAATGCGTTTTCCACTTCTTCACAGAAAGGGTTTAGAAACTCCTGCAAACACACATCAGTTTAACTACGTAAGTTGAATGCACACATTGAAGACCGTTCTGTTAGGCAACTCCGTTTTGGTTTTAGAAGCAGATATTTCTCAATATTGGGTTTGTACCCATTCACCCGGGTATAACGAAACCCAGCTCCTGGAAGAACCGTGCTTCTCACTCTCTGATTCTGAAGGCGGATTCAACTCCCTTAGCTGAGCGAACACCCAGCAGATCAGTTTGCAAGATACGTTCTTTTTGTGTTTTAGACGGAGATCTCCAGCTATTTCTTGCATGCCTGGATTTGGCTGGGAAAATGCGTTTTCCACTTCTTCACAGAAAGGGTTTAGAAACTCCTGCAAACACACATCAGTTTAACTCCGTAAGTTGAATGCACACATTGAAGACCGTTCTGTTAGGTAGCTCCGTTTTGGTTTTAGAAGCAGATATTTCTCAATACCGCGTTTGTTCCAATGCACCCGGGTATAACGAAACCCAGCTCCTGGAAGAACCGTGCTTCTCACTCTCTGATTCTGAAGGCGGATTCAACTCCCTTAGCTCATCGAACACCCAGCAGAGCAGGTTGCAAGATACGTTCTTTTTGTGTTTTAGACGGAGATTTCCAGCTATTTCTTGAATGCCTGGATTTGGCTGGGAAAATGCGTTTTCCACTTCTTCACAGAAAGGGTTTAGAAACCCCTGCAAACACACATCAGTTTAACTCCGTAAGTTGAATGCACACATTGAAGACCGTTCTGTTAGGTACCTCCGTTTTGGTTTTAGAAGCAGATATTTCTCAATACCGCGTTTGTTCCAATTCACCCGGGTATAACGAAACCAAGCTCCTGGAAGAACCGTGCTTCTCACTCTCTGATTCTGAAGGCGGATTCAACTCCCTTAGCTGAGCGAACACCCAGCAGATCAGTTTGCAAGATACGTTCTTTTTGTGTTTTAGACGGAGATTTCCAGCTATTTCTTGAATGCCTGGATTTGGCTGGGAAAATGCGTTTTCCACTTCTTCACAGAAAGGGTTTAGAAACTCCTGCAAACACAGATCAGTTTAACTCCGTAAGTTGAATGCACACATTGAAGACCGTTCTGTTAGGTAGCTCCGTTTTGGTTTTAGAAGCAGATATTTCTCAATACCGCGTTTGTTCCAATGCACCCGGGTATAACGAAACCCAGCTCCTGGAAGAACCGTGCTTCTCACTCTCTGATTCTGAAGGCGGATTCAACTCCCTTAGCTGAGCGAACACCCAGCAGAGCAGTTTGCAAGATACGTTCTTTTTGTGTTCTAGACGGAGATTTCCAGCTATTTCTTGAATGCCTGTATTTGGCTGGGAAAATGCGTTTTCCACTTCTTCACAGAAAGGGTTTAGAAACTCCTGCAAACACACATCAGTTTAACTCCGTAAGTTGAATGCACACATTGAAGACCGTTCTGTTAGGTAGCTCCGTTTTGGTTTTAGAAGCAGATATTTCTCAATATCGCGTTTGTTCCAATTCACCCGGGTATAACGAAACCAAGCTCCTGGAAGAACCGTGCTTCTCACTCTCTGATTCTGAAGGCGGATTCAACTCCCTTAGCTGAGCGAACACCCAGCAGATCAGTTTGCAGGATACGTTCTTTTTGTGTTTTAGACGGAGATTTCCAGCTATTTCTAGAATGCCTGGATTTGGCTGGGAAAATGCGTTTTCCACTTCTTCACAGAAAGGGTTTAGAAACCCCTGCAAACACACATCAGTTTAACTCCGTAAGTTGAATGCACGCATTGAAGACCGTTTTGTTAGGTAGCTCCGATTTGGTTTTAGAAGCAGATATTTCTCAATACCGCGTTTGTTCCAATTCACCCGGGTATAACGAAACCCAGCTCCTGGAAGAACCGTGCTTCTCACTCTCTGATTCTGAAGGAGGATTCAACTCCCTTAGCTGAGCGAACACCCAGCAGAGCAGTTTGCAAGATACGTTCTTTTTGTGTTTTAGACGAAGTTTTCCAGCTATTTCTTGAATGCCTGGATTTGGCTAAGAAAATGCGTTTTCCACTTCTTCACAGAAAGGGTTTAGAAACTCCTGCAAACACACATCAGTTTAACTCCGTAAGTCGAATGCACACATTGAAGACCGTTCTGTTAGGTAGCTCCGTTTTGGTTTTAGAAGCAGATATTTCTCAATATTGGGTTTGTACCCATTCACCCGGGTATAACGAAACACAGCTCCTGGAAGAACCGTGCTTCTCACTCTCTGATTCTGAAGGCGGATTCAACTCCCTTAGCTGAGCGAACACCCAGCAGAGCAGTTTACAAGATACGTTCTTTTTGTATTTTAGACGGAGATTTCCAGCTATTTCTTGAATGCCTGCATTTGGTTGGGAAAATGCGTTTTCCACTTCTTCACAGAAAGGGTTTAGAAACTCCTGCAAACAAACATCAGTTTGACTACGTAAGTTGAATGCATACGTTGAAGACCGTTCTGTTAGGTAGCTCCGTTTTGGTGTTAGAAGCAGATATTTCTCAATATTGCGTTTGCACCAATTCACCCGTGTATAACGAAACACAGCTCCTGGATGAACCGTGCTTCTCACTCTCTGATTCTGAAGGCGGATTCAACTCCCTTGGCTGAGCGAACACCCAGCAGAGCAGTTTACAAGATACGTTCTTTTTGTATTTTAGATAGAGATTTCCAGCTATTTCTTGAATGCCTGCATTTGGCTGGGAAAATGCGTTTTCCACTTCTTCACAGAAAGGGTTTAGAAACTCCTGCAAACACACATCAGTTTAACTCCGTATATTGAATGCATACATTGAACGCCGTTCTGTTATGTAGCTCCGTTTTGGTTTTAGAAGCAGATATTTCTCAATATTGCGTTTGCAACCATTCACCCGGGTATAACGAAACACAGCTCCTGGAAGAACCGTGCTTCTCACTCTCTGATTCTGAAGGCGGATTCAACTCCCTTAGCTGAGCGAACACCCAGCAGAACAGTTTGCAAGATACGTTCTTTTTGTGTTTTAGACGGAGATTTCCAACTATTTCTTGAATGCCTGCATTTGGCTGGGATAATGCCTTTTCCACTTCTTCACAGAAAGGGTTTAGAAACTCCTGCAAACACACATCAGTTTAACTCCGTAAGTTGAATGCACACATTGAAGACCGTTCTGTTAGGTAGCTCCGTTTTGGTTTTAGAAGCAGATATTTCTCAATACCGCGTTTGTTCCAATTCACCCGGGTATTACGAAACCCAGCTCCTGGAAGAACCGTGCTTCTCACTCTCTGATTCTGAAGGCGAATTCAACTCTTTTAGCTGAGCGAACACCCAGCAGAGCAGTTTGCAAGATACGTTCTTTTTGTGTTTTAGACGGAGATTTCCAGCTATTTCTTGAATGCCTGGATTTGGCTGGGAAAATGCGTTTTCCACTTCTTCACAGAAAGGGTTTAGAAACTCCTGCAAACACACATGAGTTTAACTCCGTAAGTTGAATGCACACATTGAAGACCGTTCTGTTAGGTAGCTCCGTTTTGGTTTTAGAAGCAGATATTTCTCAATACCGCGTTTGTTCCAATTCACCCGGGTATTACGAAACCCAGCTCCTGGAAGAACCGTGCTTCTCACTCTCTGATTCTGAAGGCGGATTCAACTCCCTTAGCTGAGCGAACACCCAGCAGAGCAGTTTGCAAGGTACGTTCTTTTTGTGTTTTAGACGGAGAGACCGTTATGTTAGGTAGCTCCGTTTTGGTTTTAGAAGCAGATATTTCTCTTATCGCGTTTGTTCCAATTCACCCGGGTATAACGAAACCCAGCTCCTGGAAGAACCGTGCTTCTCACTCTCTGATTCTGAAGGCGGATTCAACTCCCTTAGCTGAGCGAACACCCAGCAGAGCAGTTTGCAAGAGACGTTCTTTTTGTGTTTTAGACGGAGATTTCCAGCTATTTCTTGAATGCCTGGATTTGGCTGGGAAAATGCTTTTTACACTTCTTCACAGAAAGGGTTTAGAAACTCCTGCAAGCACACATCAGTTTAACTCCGTAAGTTGAATGCACACATTGAAGACCGTTCTGTTAGGTAGCTCCGTTTTGCTTTTAGAAGCAGATATTTCTCAATACCGCGTTTGTTCCAATTCACCCGGATATTACGAAACCCAGCTCCTGGAAGAACCGTGCTTCTCACTCTCTGATTCTGAAGGCGGATTCAATTCCCTTAGCTGAGCGAACACCCAGCAGAGCAGTTTGCAAGATACGTTCTTTTTGTGTTTTAGACAGACATTTCCAGCTATTTCTTGAATGCCTGGATTTGGCTGGGAAAATGCGTTTTCCACTTCTTCACAGAAAGGGTTTAGAAACTCCTGCAAACACACATCAGTTTAACTACGTAAGTTGAATGCACACATTGAAGACCGTTCTGTTAGGTAGCTCCGTTTTGGTTTTAGAAGCAGATATTTCTCAATACCGGGTTTGTTCCAATGCACCAGGGTATAACGAAACCCAGCTCCTGGAAGAACCGTGCTTCTCACTCTCTGATTCTGAAGGCGGATTCAACTCCCTTAGCTGAGCGAACACCCAGCAGAGCAGTTTGCAAGATACGTTCTTTTTGTGTTTTAGACGGAGATTTCCAGCTATTTCTTGAATGCCTGGATTTGGCTGGGAAAATGCGTTTTCCACTTCTTCACAGAAAGGGTTTAGAAACTCCTGCAAACACACATCAGTTTAACTCCGTAAGTCGAATGCACACATTGAAGACCGTTCTGTTAGGTAGCTCCGTTTTGGTTTTAGAAGCAGATATTACTCAATATTGGGTTTGTACCCATTCACCCGGGTATAACGAAACACAGCTCCTGGAAGAACCGTGCTTCTCACTCTCTGATTCTTAAGGCGGATTCAACTCCCTTAGCTGAGCGAACACCCAGCAGAGCAGTTTACAAGATACGTTCTTTTTGTATTTTAGACGGAGGTTTCCAGCTATTTCTTGAATGCCTGCATTTGGTTGGGAAAATGCGTTTTCCACTTCTTCACAGAAAGGGTTTAGAAACTCCTGCAAACAAACATCAGTTTGACTCCGTAAGTTGAATGCATACGTTGAAGACCGTTCTGTTAGGTAGCTCCGTTTTGGTGTTAGAAGCAGATATTTCTCAATTTTGCGTTTGCACCAATTCACCCGTGTATAACGAAACACAGCTCCTGGATGAACCGTGCTTCTCACTCTCTGATTCTGAAGGCGGATTCAACTCCCTTGGCTGAGCGAACACCCAGCAGAGCAGTTTACAAGATACGTTCTTTATGTAATTTAGATGGAGATTTCCAGCTATTTCTTGAATGCCTGCATTTGGCTGGGAAAATGCGTTTTCCACTTCTTCACAGAAAGGGTTTAGAAACTCCTGCAAACACACATCAGTTTAACTCCGTAAGTTGAATGCATACATTGAACGCCGTTCTGTTATGTAGCTCCGTTTTGGTTTTAGAAGCAGATATTTCTCAATACCGCGTTTGTTCCAATGCACCCGGGTATGACGAAACCCAGCTCCTGGAAGAACCGTGCTTCTCACTCTCTGATTCTGAAGGCGGATTCAACTCCCTTAGCTGAGCGAACACCCAGCAGAGCAGTTTGCAAGATACGTTCTTTTTGTGTTTTAGACGGAGATTTCCAGCTATTTCTTGAATGCCTGGATTTGGCTGGGAACATGCGTTTTCCACTTCTTCACAGAAAGGGTTTAGAAACTCCTGCAAACACACATCAGTTTAACTCCGTAAGTTGAATGCACACATTGAAGACCGTTCTGTTAGGTAGCTCCGTTTTGGTTTTAGAAGCAGATATTTCTCAATACCGCGTTTGTTCCAATTCACCCGGGTATTACGAAACCCAGCTCCTGGAAGAACCGTGCTTCTCACTCTCTGATTCTGAAGGCGGATTCAACTCCCTTAGCTGAGCGAACACCCAGCAGAGCAGTTTGCAAGATACGTTCTTTTTGTGTTTTAGACGAAGATTTCCAGCTATTTCTTCAATGCCTGGATTTGGCTGGGAAAATGCGTTTTCCACTTCTTCACAGAAAGAGTTTAGAAACTCCTGCAAACACACATCAGTTTAACTCCGTAAGTTGAATGCACACATATAAGACCGTTCTGTTAGGTAGCTCCGTTTTGGTTTCAGAAGCAGATATTTCTCAATATCGCGTTTGTTGGAATTCACCCGGGTATTACGAAACCCAGCTCCTGGAAGAACCGTGCTTCTCACTCTGTGATTCTGAAGGCGGATTCAACTCCCTTAGCTGAGCGAACACCCAGCAGAGCAGTTTGCAAGATACGTTCTTTTTGTGTTTTAGACAAAGATTTCCAAATATTTCTTGAATGCGTGTATTTCGCTGGGAAAATGCGTTTTCCACTTCTTCACAGAAAGGGTTTAGAAACTCCTGCAAACACACATCAGTTTAACTCCGTAAGTTCAATGCACACATTGAAGACCGTTCGGTTAGGTAGCTCCGTTTTGGTTTTAGAAGCAGATATTTCTCAATACCGGGTTTGTTCCAATGCACCAGGGTATAACGAAACCCAGCTCCTGGAAGAACCGTGCTTCTCACTCTCTGATTCTGAAGGCGGATTCAACTCCCTTAGCTGAGCGAACACCCAGCAGAGCAGTTTGCAAGATACGTTCTTTTTGTGTTTTAGACGGAGATTTCCAGCTATTTCATGAATGCCTGGATTTGGCTGGGAAAATGCGTTTCCCACTTCTTCACAGAAAGGGTTTAGAAACTCCTGCAAACACACATCAGTTTAACTCCGTAAGTTGAATGCACACATTGAAGACCGTTCTGTTAGGTAGCTCCGTTTTGGTTTTAGAAGCAGATATTTCTCAATACCGCGTTTGTTCCAATTCACCCGGGTATAACGAAACCCAGCTCCTGGAAGAACCGTGCTTCTCACTCTCTGATTCTGAAGGCGGATTCAACTCCATTAGCTGAGCGAACACCCAGCAGAGCAGTTTGCAAGATACGTTCTTTTTGTGTTTTAGACGGAGATTTTCAGCTATTTCTTGAATGCCTGGATTTGGCTGGGAAAATGCGTTTTCCACTTCACAGAAAGGGTTTAGAAACTCCTGCAAACACATCAGTTTAACTCCGTAAGTTGAATGCACACATTGAAGACCGTTCTGTTAGGTAGCTCCGTTTTGGTTTTAGAAGCAGATATTTCTCAATATCGCGTTTGTTGCAATTCACCCGGGTATTACGAAACCCAGCTCCTGGAAGAACCGTGCTTCTCACTCTCTGATTCTGAAGGCGGATTCAACTCCCTTAGCTGAGCGAACACCCAGCAGAGCAGTTTGCAAGATACGTTCTTTTTGTGTTTTAGACAAAGATTTCCAAATATTTCTTGAATGCCTGTATTTCGCTGGGAAAATGCGTTTTCCACTTCTTCACAGAAAGGGTTTAGAAACTCCTGCAAACACACATCAGTTTAACTCCGTAAGTTGAATGCACACATTGAAGACCGTTCGGTTAGGTAGCTCCGTTTTGGTTTTAGAAGCAGATATTTCTCAATACCGGGTTTGTTCCAATGCACCAGGGTATAATGAAACCCAGCTCCTGGAAGAACCGTGCTTCTCACTCTCTGATTCTGAAGGCGGATTCAACTCCCTTAGCTGAGCGAACACCCAGCAGAGCAGTTTGCAAGATACGTTCTTTTTGTGTTTTAGACGGAGAGACCGTTCTGTTAGGTAGCTCCCTTTTGGTTTTAGAAGCAGATATTTCTCAATACCGGGTTTGTTCCAATTCACCAGGGTATAACGAAACCCAGCTCCTGGAAGAACCGTGCTTCTCACTCTCTGATTCTGAAGGCGGATTCAACTCCCTTAGCTGAGCGAACACCCAGCAGAGCAGTTTGCAAGATACGTTCTTTTTGTGTTTTAGACGGAGATTTCCAACTATTTCTTGAATGCCTGTATTTGGCTTGAAAAATGCGTTTTCCACTTCTTCACAGAAAGGGTTTAGAAACTCCTGCAAACACACATCAGTTTAACTCCGTAAGTTGAATGCACACATTGAAGACCGTTCTGTTAGGTAGCTCCGTTTTGGTTTTAGAAGCAGATATTTCTCAATACCGCGTTTGTTCCAATGCACCCGGGTATAACGAAATCCAGCTCCTGGAAGAACCGTGCTTCTCACTCTCTGATTCTGAAGGCGGATTCAACTCCCTTAGCTGAGCGAACACCCAGCAGAGCAGTTTGCAAGATACGTTCTTTTTGTGTTTTAGACGGAGATTTCCAGCTATTTCTTGAATGCCTGGATTTGGCTGGGAAAATGCGTTTTCCACTTCTTCACAGAAAGGGTTTAGAAACTCCTGCAAACACACATCAGTTTACCTCCGTAAGTTGAATGCACACTTTGAAGACCGTTCTGTTAGGTAGCTCCGTTTTAGTTTTAGAAGCAGATATTTCTCAATACCGCGTTTGTTCCAATTCACCCGGGTATTACGAAACTTAGCTCCTGGAAGAACCGTGCTTCTCACTCTCTGATTCTGAAGGCGGATTCAACTCCCTTAGCTGAGCGAACACCCAGCAGATCAGTTTGCAAGATACGTTCTTTTTGTGTTTTAGACGGAGATGTCCAGCTATTTCTTGAATGCCTGGATTTGGCTGGGAATATGCGTTTTCCACTTCTTCACAGAAAGGGTTTAGAAACTCCTGCAAACACACATCAGTTTAACTCCGTAAGTTGAATGCACACATTGAAGACCGTTCTGTTAGGTAGCTCCGTTTTGGTTTTAGAAGCAGATATTTCTCAATACCGCATTTGTTCCAATTCACCCGGGTATAACGAAACCCAGCTCCTGGAAGAACCGTGCTTCTCACTCTCTGATTCTGAAGGCGGATTCAACTCCCTTAGCTGAGCGAACACCCAGCAGAGCAGTTTGCAAGATACGTTCTTTTTGTGTTTTAGACGGAGATTTCCAGCTATTTCTTGAATGCCTGGATTTGGCTGGGAAAATGCGTTTTCCACTTCTTCACAGAAAGGGTTTAGAAACTCCTGCAAACACACATCAGTTTAACTCCGTAAGTTGAATGCACACGTTGAAGACCGTTCTGTTAGGTAGCTCCGTTTTGGTTTTAGAAGCAGATATTTCTCAATACCGCATTTGTTCCATTTCACCCGGGTATAACGAAACCCAGCTTCTTGCAGAACCGTGCTTCTCACTCTCTGATTCTGAAGGCGGATTCAACTCCCTTAGCTGAGCGAACTCCCAGCAGAGCAGTTTACAAGATACGTTCTTTTTGTATTTTAGACGGAGATTTCCAGCTATTTCTTGAATGCCTGCATTTGGTTGGGAAAATGCGTTTTCCACTTCTTCACAGAAAGGGTTTAGAAACTCCTGCAAACAAACATCAGTTTGACTCCGTAAGTTGAATGCATACGTTGAAGACCGTTCTGTTAGGTAGCTCCGTTTTGGTGTTAGAAGCAGATATTTCTCAATATTGCGTTTGCACCAATTCACCCGTGTATAACGAAACACAGCTCCTGGATGAACCGTGCTTCTCACTCTCTGATTCTGAAGGCGGATTCAACTCCCTTGGCTGAGCGAACACCCAGCAGAGCAGTTTACAAGATACGTTCTTTTTGTATTTTAGATAGAGATTTCCAGCTATTTCTTGAATGCCTGCATTTGGCTGGGAAAATGCGTTTTCCACTTCTTCACAGAAAGGGTTTAGAAACTCCTGCAAACACACATCAGTTTAACTCCGTAAGTTGAATGCACACATTGAAGACCGTTCCGTTAGGTAGCTCCGTTTTGGTTTTAGAAGCAGATATTTCTCAATACAGCGTTTGTTCCAATGCACCCGGGTATAACGAAACCCAGCTCCTGGAAGAACCGTGCTTCTAACTCTCTGATTCTGAAGGCGGATTCAACTCTATTAGCTGAGCGAACACCCAGCAGAGCAGTTTGCAAGATACGTTCTTTTTGTGTTTTAGACGAAGATTTCCAGCTATTTCTTGAATGCCTGGATTTGGCTGGGAAAATGCGTTTTGCACTTCTTCACAGAAAGGGTTTAGAAACTCCTGCAAACACACATCAGTTTAACTCCGTAAGTTGAATGCACACATTGAAGACCGTTCTGTTAGGTAGCTTTGTTTTGGTTTTAGAAGCAGATATTTCTCAATATCGCGTTTGTTTCAATTCACCCGGGTATTACGAAACCCAGCTCCTGGAAGAACCGTGCTTCTCACTCTCTGATTCTGAAGGCGGATTCAACTCCCTTAGCTGAGCGAACACCCAGCAGAGCAGTTTGCAAGATACGTTCTTTTTGTGTTTCAGACGGAGAGAACGTTATGTTAGGTAGCTCCGTTTTGGTTTTAGAAGCAGATATTTCTCAATACCGGGTTTGTTCCAATGCACCAGGGTATAACGAAACCCAGCTCCTGGAAGAACCGTGCTTCTCACTCTCTGATTCTGAAGGCGGATTCAACTCCCTTAGCTGAGCGAACACCCAGCAGAGCAGTTTGCAAGATACGTTCTTTTTGTGTTTTAGACGGAGATTTCCAGCTATTTCTTGAATGCCTGGATTTGGCTGGGAAAATGCGTTTTCCACTTCTTCACAGAAAGGGTTTAGAAACTCCTGCAAACACACATCAGTTTAACTCCGTAAGTTGAATGCACACATTGAAGACCGTTCTGTTAGGTAGCTCCGTTTTGGTTTTAGAAGCAGATATTTCTCAATACCGCGTTTGTTCCAATTCACCAGGGTATAACGAAACCCAGCTCCTGGAAGAACCGTGCTTCTCACTCTCTGATTCTGAAGGCGGATTCAACTCCCTTAGCTCATCGAACACCCAGTAGAGCAGTTGGCAAGAGACGTTCTTTTTGTGTTTTAGACGGAGATTTCCAGCTATTTCTTGAATGCCTGGATTTGGCTGGGAAAATGCTTTTTAAACTTCTTCACAGAAAGGGTTTAGAAACTCCTGCAAACACACATCAGTTTAACTCCGTAAGTTGAATGCACACATTGAAGACCGTTCTGCTAGGTAGCTCCGTTTTGCTTTTAGAAGCAGATATTTCTCAATACCGCGTTTGTTCCAATTCACCCGGGTATTACGAAACCCATCTCCTGGAAGAACCGTGCTTCTCACTCTCTGATTCTGAAGGCGGATTCAATTCCCTTAGCTGAGCGAACACCCAGCAGAGCAGTTTGCAAGATACGTTCTTTTTGTGTTTTAGACAGAGATTTCCAGCTATTTCTTGAATGCCTGGATTTGGCTGGGAAAATGCGTTTTCCACTTCTTCACAGAAAGGGTTTAGAAACTCCTGCAAACACACATCAGTTTAACTCCGTAAGTTGAATGCACAAATTGAAGACCGTTCTGTTAGGTAGCTCCGTTTTGGTTTTAGAAGCAGATATTTCTCAATTCCGCGTTTGTTCCAATGCACCCGGGTATAACGAAATCCAGCTCCTGGAAGAACCGTGCTTCTCACTCTCTGATTCTGAAGGCGGATTCAACTCCCTTAGCTGAGCGAACACCCAGCAGAGCAGTTTGCAAGAGACGTTCTTTTTGTGTTTTAGACCGAGATTTCCAGCTATTTCTTGAATGCCTGGATTTGGCTGGGAAAATGCGTTTTCCACTTCTTCACAGAAAGGGTTTAGAAACTCCTGCAAACACACATCAGTTTAACTCCGTAAGTTGAATGCACACATTGAAGACCGTTCTGTTAGGTAGCTCCGTTTTGGTTTTAGAAGCAGATATTTCTCAATATCGCGTTTGTTCCAATTCACCCGGGTATAACGAAACCAAGCTCCTGGAAGAACCGTGCTTCTCACTCTCTGATTCTGAAGGCGGATTCAACTCCCTTAGCTGAGCGAACACCCAGCAGATCAGTTTGCAAGATACGTTCTTCTTGTGTTTTAGACGGAGATTTCCAGCTATTTCTAGAATGCCTGGATTTGGCTGGGAAAATGCGTTTTCCACTTCTTCACAGAAAGGGTTTAGAAACCCCTGCAAACACACATCAGTTTAACTCCGTAAGTTGAATGCACGCATTGAAGACCGTTTTGTTAGGTAGCTCCGATTTGGTTTTAGAAGCAGATATTTCTCAATACCGCGTTTGTTCCAATTCACCCGGGTATAAGGAAACCCAGCTCCTGGAAGAACCGTGCTTCTCACTCTCTGATTCTGAAGGAGGATTCAACTCCCTTAGCTGAGCGAACACCCAGCAGAGCAGTTTGCAAGATACGTTCTTTTTGTGTTTTAGACGAAGATTTCCAGCTATTTCTTGAATGCCTGGATTTGGCTAAGAAAATGCGTTTTCCACTTCTTCACAGAAAGGGTTTAGAAACTCCTGCAAACACACATCAGTTTAACTCCGTAAGTTGAATGCACACATTGAAGACCGTTCTGTTAGGTAACTCCGTTTTGGTTTTAGAAGCAGATATTTCTCAATACCGCGTTTGTTCCAATTCACCCGGGTATAACGAAACCCAGCTCCTGGAAGAACCGTGCTTCTCACTCTCTGATTCTGAAGGCGGATTCAACTCCCTTAGCTGAGCGAACACCCAGCAGAGCAGTTTGCAAGATACGTTCTTTTTGTGTTTTAGACGGAGATTTCCAGCTATTTCTTGAATGCCTGGATTTGGCTGGGAAAATGCGTTTTCCACTTCTTCACAGAAAGGGTTTAGAAACTCCTGCAAACACACATCAGTTTAACTCCGTAAGTCGAATGCACACATTGAAGACCGTTCTGTTAGGTAGCTCCGTTTTGGTTTTAGAAGCAGATGTTTCTGAATATTGGGTTTGTACCCATTCACCCGGGTATAACGAAACACAGCTCCTGGAAGAACCGTGCTTCTCACTCTCTGATTCTGAAGGCGGATTCAACTCCCTTAGCTGAGCGAACACCCAGCAGAGCAGTTTGCAAGATACGTTCTTTTTGTGTTTTAGACGGAGATTTCCAGCTATTTCTTGAATGCCTGGATTTGGCTGGGAAAATGCGTTTTCCACTTCTTCACAGAAAGGGTTTAGAAACTCCTGCAAACACACATCAGTTTAACTCCGTAAGTTGAATGCACACATTGAAGACCGTTCTGTTAGGTAGCTCCGTTTTGGTTTTAGAAGCAGATATTTCTCAATACCGCGTTTGTTCCAATTCACCAGGGTATAACGAAACCCAGCTCCTGGAAGAACCGTGCTTCTCACTCTCTGATTCTGAAGGCGGATTTAAGTCCTTTAGCTGAGCGAACACCCAGTAGAGCAGTTGGCAAGAGACGTTCTTTTTGTGTTTTAGACGGAGATTTCCAGCTATTTCTTGAATGCCTGGATTTGGCTGGGAAAATGCTTTTTAAACTTCTTCACAGAAAGGGTTTAGAAACTCCTGCAAACACACATCAGTTTAACTCCGTAAGTTGAATGCACACATTGAAGACCGTTCTGCTAGGTAGCTCCGTTTTGCTTTTAGAAGCAGATATTTCTCAATACCGCGTTTGTTCCAATTCACCCGGGTATTACGAAACCCATCTCCTGGAAGAACCGTGCTTCTCACTCTCTGATTCTGAAGGCGGATTCAATTCCCTTAGCTGAGCGAACACCCAGCAGAGCAGTTTGCAAGATACGTTCTTTTTGTGTTTTAGACAGAGATTTCCAGCTATTTCTTGAATGCCTGGATTTGGCTGGGAAAATGCGTTTTCCACTTCTTCACAGAAAGGGTTTAGAAACTCCTGCAAACACACATCAGTTTAACTCCGTAAGTTGAATGCACAAATTGAAGACCGTTCTGTTAGGTAGCTCCGTTTTGGTTTTAGAAGCAGATATTTCTCAATTCCGCGTTTGTTCCAATGCACCCGGGTATAACGAAATCCAGCTCCTGGAAGAACCGTGCTTCTCACTCTCTGATTCTGAAGGCGGATTCAACTCCCTTAGCTGAGCGAACACCCAGCAGAGCAGTTTGCAAGAGACGTTCTTTTTGTGTTTTAGACCGAGATTTCCAGCTATTTCTTGAATGCCTGGATTTGGCTGGGAAAATGCGTTTTCCACTTCTTCACAGAAAGGGTTTAGAAACTCCTGCAAACACACATCAGTTTAACTCCGTAAGTTGAATGCACACATTGAAGACCGTTCTGTTAGGTAGCTCCGTTTTGGTTTTAGAAGCAGATATTTCTCAATACCGCGTTTGTTCCAATTCACCCGGGTATTACGAAACCCAGCTCCTGGAAGAACCGTGCTTCTCACTCTCTGATTCTGAAGGCGGATTCAACTCCCTTAGATGAGCGAACACCCAGGAGAGCAGGTTGCAAGATACGTTCTTTTTGTGTTTTAGACGGAGATTTCCAGCTATTTCTTGAATGCCTGGATTTGGCTGGGAAAATGCGTTTTCCACTTCTTCACAGAAAGAATTTAGAAACCCCTGCAAACACACATCAGTTTACCTCCGTAAGTTGAATGCACACATTGAAGACCGTTCTGTTAGGTAGCTCCGTTTTGGTTTTAGAAGCAGATATTTCTCAATATCGCGTTTGTTCCAATTCACCCGGGTATAACGAAACCAAGCTCCTGGAAGAACCGTGCTTCTCACTCTCTGATTCTGAAGGCGGATTCAACTCCCTTAGCTGAGCGAACACCCAGCAGATCAGTTTGCAAGATACGTTCTTCTTGTGTTTTAGACGGAGATTTCCAGCTATTTCTAGAATGCCTGGATTTGGCTGGGAAAATGCGTTTTCCACTTCTTCACAGAAAGGGTTTAGAAACCCCTGCAAACACACATCAGTTTAACTCCGTAAGTTGAATGCACGCATTGAAGACCGTTTTGTTAGGTAGCTCCGATTTGGTTTTAGAAGCAGATATTTCTCAATACCGCGTTTGTTCCAATTCACCCGGGTATAAGGAAACCCAGCTCCTGGAAGAACCGTGCTTCTCACTCTCTGATTCTGAAGGAGGATTCAACTCCCTTAGCTGAGCGAACACCCAGCAGAGCAGTTTGCAAGATACGTTCTTTTTGTGTTTTAGACGAAGATTTCCAGCTATTTCTTGAATGCCTGGATTTGGCTAAGAAAATGCGTTTTCCACTTCTTCACAGAAAGGGTTTAGAAACTCCTGCAAACACACATCAGTTTAACTCCGTAAGTTGAATGCACACATTGAAGACCGTTCTGTTAGGTAACTCCGTTTTGGTTTTAGAAGCAGATATTTCTCAATACCGCGTTTGTTCCAATTCACCCGGGTATAACGAAACCCAGCTCCTGGAAGAACCGTGCTTCTCACTCTCTGATTCTGAAGGCGGATTCAACTCCCTTAGCTGAGCGAACACCCAGCAGAGCAGTTTGCAAGATACGTTCTTTTTGTGTTTTAGACGGAGATTTCCAGCTATTTCTTGAATGCCTGGATTTGGCTGGGAAAATGCGTTTTCCACTTCTTCACAGAAAGGGTTTAGAAACTCCTGCAAACACACATCAGTTTAACTCCGTAAGTCGAATGCACACATTGAAGACCGTTCTGTTAGGTAGCTCCGTTTTGGTTTTAGAAGCAGATGTTTCTGAATATTGGGTTTGTACCCATTCACCCGGGTATAACGAAACACAGCTCCTGGAAGAACCGTGCTTCTCACTCTCTGATTCTGAAGGCGGATTCAACTCCCTTAGCTGAGCGAACACCCAGCAGAGCAGTTTACAAGATACGGTCAGTTTGTATTTTAGACGGAGATTTCCAGCTATTTCTTGAATGCCTGCATTTGGTTGGGAAAATGCGTTTTCCACTTCTTCACAGAAAGGGTTTAGAAACTCCTGCAAACAAACATCAGTTTGACTCCGTAAGTTGAATGCATACGTTGAAGACCGTTCTGTTAGGTAGCTCCGTTTTGGTGTTAGAAGCAGATATTTCTCAATATTGCGTTTGCACCAATTCACCCGTGTATAACGAAACACAGCTCCTGGATGAACCGTGCTTCTCACTCTCTGATTCTGAAGGCGGATTCAACTCCCTTGGCTGAGCGAACACCCAGCAGAGCAGTTTACAAGATACGTTCTTTTTGTATTTTAGATAGAGATTTCCAGCTATTTCTTGAATGCCTGCATTTGGCTGGGAAAATGCGTTTTCCACTTCTTCACAGAAAGGGTTTAGAAACTCCTGCAAACACACATCAGTTTAACTCCGTAAGTTGAATGCACACATTGAAGACCGTTCTGTTAGGTAGCTCCGTTTTGGTTTTAGAAGCAGATATTTCTCAATACCGCGTTTGTTCCAATTCACCCGGGTATAACGAAATCCAGCTCCTGGAAGAACCGTGCTTCTCACTCTCTGATTCTGAAGGCGGATTCAACTCCCTTAGCTGAGCGAACACCCAGCAGAGCAGTTTGCAAGATACGTTCTTTTTGTGTTTTAGACGGAGATTTCCAGCTATTTCATGAATGCCTGGATTTGGCTGGGAAAATGCGTTTCCCACTTCTTCACAGAAAGGGTTTAGAAACTCCTGCAAACACACATCAGTTTAACTCCGTAAGTTGAATGCACACATTGAAGACCGTTCTGTTAGGTAGCTCCGTTTTGGTTTTAGAAGCAGATATTTCTCAATACCGCGTTTGTTCCAATTCACCCGGGTATAACGAAACCCAGCTCCTGGAAGAACCGTGCTTCTCACTCTCTGATTCTGAAGGCGGATTCAACTCTATTAGCTGAGCGAACACCCAGCAGAGCAGTTTGCAAGATACGTTCTTTTTGTGTTTTAGACGAAGATTTCCAGCTATTTCTTGAATGCCTGGATTTGGCTGGGAAAATGCGTTTTGCACTTCTTCACAGAAAGGGTTTAGAAACTCCTGCAAACACACATCAGTTTAACTCCGTAAGTTGAATGCACACATTGAAGACCGTTATGTTAGGTAGCTTTGTTTTGGTTTTAGAAGCAGATATTTCTCAATATCGCGTTTGTTTCAATTCACCCGGGTATTACGAAACCCAGCTCCTGGAAGAACCGTGCTTCTCACTCTCTGATTCTGAAGGCGGATTCAACTCCCTTAGCTGAGCGAACACCCAGCAGAGCAGTTTGCAAGATACGTTCTTTTTGTGTTTTAGACGGAGAGACCGTTATGTTAGGTAGCTCCGTTTTGGTTTTAGAAGCAGATATTTCTCAATACCGGGTTTGTTCCAATGCACCAGGGTATAACGAAACCCAGCTCCTGGAAGAACCCTGCTTCTCACTCTCTGATTCTGAAGGCGGATTCAACTCCCTTAGCTGAGCGAACACCCAGCAGAGCAGTTTGCAAGATACGTTCTTTTTGTGTTTTAGACGGAGATTTCCAGCTATTTCTTAAATGCCTGGATTTGGCTGGGAAAATGCGTTTTCCACTTCTTCACAGAAAGGGTTTAGAAACTCCTGCAAACACACATCAGTTTAACTCCGTAAGTTGAATGCACACATTGAAGACCGTTCTGTTAGGTAGCTCCGTTTTGGTTTTAGAAGCAGATATTTCTCAATACCGCGTTTGTTCCAATTCACCCGGGTATAACGAAACCCAGCTCCTGGAAGAACCGTGCTTCTCACTCTCTGATTCTGAAGGCGGATTCAACTCCCTTAGCTGAGCGAACACCCAGCAGAGCAGTTTGCAAGAGACGTTCTTTTTGTGTTTTAGACGGAGATTTCCAGCTATTTCTTGAATGCCTGGATTTGGCTGGGAAAATGCTTTTTACACTTCTTCACAGAAAGGGTTTAGTAACTCCTGCAAACACACATCAGTTTAACTCCGTAAGTTGAATGCACACATTGAAGACCGTTCTGTTAGGTAGCTCCGTTTTGCTTTTAGAAGCAGATATTTCTCAATACCGCGTTTGTTCCAATTCACCCGGGTATTACGAAACCCAGCTCCTGGAAGAACCGTGCTTCTCACTCTCTGATTCTGAAGGCGGATTCAATTCCCTTAGCTGAGCGAACACCCAGCAGAGCAGTTTGCAAGATACGTTCTTTTTGTGTTTTAGACAGAGATTTCCAGCTATTTCTTGAATGCCTGGATTTGGCTGGGAAAATGCGTTTTCCACTTCTTCACAGAAAGGGTTTAGAAACTCCTGCAAACACACATCAGTTTAACTCCGTAAGTTGAATGCACAAATTGAAGACCGTTCTGTTAGGTAGCTCCGTTTTGGTTTTAGAAGCAGATATTTCTCAATTCCGCGTTTGTTCCAATGCACCCGGGTATAACGAAATCCAGCTCCTGGAAGAACCATGCTTCTCACTCTCTGATTCTGAAGGCGGATTCAACTCCCTTAGCTGAGCGAACACCCAGCAGAGCAGTTTGCAAGATACGTTCTTTTTGTGTTTTAGACGGAGATTTCCAGCTATTTCTTGAATGCCCGGATTTGGCTGGGAAAATGCGTTTCCCACTTCTTCACAGAAAGGGTTTAGAAACTCCTGCAAACACACATCAGTTTAACTCCGTAAGTTGAATGCACACATTGAAGACCGTTCTGTTAGGTAGCTCCGTTTTGGTTTTAGAAGCAGATATTTCTCAATACCGCGTTTGTTCCATTTCACCCGGGTATAACGAAACCAAGCTCCTGAAAAAACCGTGCTTCTCACTCTCTGATTCTGAAGGCGGATTCAACTCCCTTAGCTGAGCGAACAGTTTGCAAGATACGTTCTTTTTGTGTTTTAGACGGAGATTTCCTGCTATTTCTTGAATGCCTGTATTTGGCTGGGAAAATGCGTTTTCCACTTCTTCACAGAAAGGGTTTAGAAACTCCTGCAAACACACATCAGTTTAACTACGTAAGTTGAATGCACACATTGAAGACCGTTCTGTTAGGCAACTCCGTTTTGGTTTTAGAAGCAGATATTTCTCAATATTGGGTTTGTACCCATTCACCCGGGTATAACGAAACCCAGCTCCTGGAAGAACCGTGCTTCTCACTCTCTGATTCTGAAGGCGGATTCAACTCCCTTAGCTGAGCGAACACCCAGCAGATCAGTTTGCAAGATACGTTCTTTTTGTGTTTTAGACGGAGATTTCCAGCTATTTCTTGCATGCTTGGATTTGGCTGGGAAAATGCGTTTTCCACTTCTTCACAGAAAGGGTTTAGAAACTCCTGCAAACACACATCAGTTTAACTCCGTAAGTTGAATGCACACATTGAAGACCGTTCTGTTAGGTAGCTCCGTTTTGGTTTTAGAAGCAGATATTTCTCAATACCGCGTTTGTTCCAATGCACCCGGGTATAACGAAACCCAGCTCCTGGAAGAACCGTGCTTCTCACTCTCTGATTCTGAAGGCGGATTCAACTCCCTTAGCTCATCGAACACCCAGCAGAGCAGGTTGCAAGATACGTTCTTTTTGTGTTTTAGACGGAGATTTCCAGCTATTTCTTGAATGCCTGGATTTGGCTGGGAAAATGCGTTTTCCACTTCTTCACAGAAAGGGTTTAGAAACCCCTGCAAACACACATCAGTTTAACTCCGTAAGTTGAATGCACACATTGAAGACCGTTCTGTTAGGTACCTCCGTTTTGGTTTTAGAAGCAGATATTTCTCAATACCGCGTTTGTTCCAATTCACCCGGGTATAACGAAACCAAGCTCCTGGAAGAACCGTGCTTCTCACTCTCTGATTCTGAAGGCGGATTCAACTCCCTTAGCTGAGCGAACACCCAGCAGATCAGTTTGCAAGATACGTTCTTTTTGTGTTTTAGACGGAGATTTCCAGCTATTTCTTGAATGCCTGGATTTGGCTGGGAAAATGCGTTTTCTACTTCTTCACAGAAAGGGTTTAGAAACTCCTGCAAACACACATCAGTTTAACTCCGTAAGTTGAATGCACACATTGAAGACCGTTCTGTTAGGTAGCTCCGTTTTGGTTTTAGAAGCAGATATTTCTCAATACCGCGTTTGTTCCAATGCACCCGGGTATAACGAAACCCAGCTCCTGGAAGAACCGTGCTTCTCACTCTCTGATTCTGAAGGCGGATTCAACTCCCTTAGCTGAGCGAACACCCAGCAGAGCAGTTTGCAAGATACGTTCTTTTTGTGTTTTAGACGGAGATTTCCAGCTATTTCTTGAATGCCTGTATTTGGCTGGGAAAATGCGTTTTCCACTTCTTCACAGAAAGGGTTTAGAAACTCCTGCAAACACACATCAGTTTAACTCCGTAAGTTGAATGCACACATTGAAGACCGTTCTGTTAGGTAGCTCCGTTTTGGTTTTAGAAGCAGATATTTCTCAATATCGCGTTTGTTCCAATTCACCCGGGTATAACGAAACCAAGCTCCTGGAAGAACCGTGCTTCTCACTCTCTGATTCTGAAGGCGGATTCAACTCCCTTAGCTGAGCGAACACCCAGCAGATCAGTTTGCAGGATACGTTCTTTTTGTGTTTTAGACGGAGATTTCCAGCTATTTCTAGAATGCCTGGATTTGGCTGGGAAAATGCGTTTTCCACTTCTTCACAGAAAGGGTTTAGAAACCCCTGCAAACACACATCAGTTTAACTCCGTAAGTTGAATGCACGCATTGAAGACCGTTTTGTTAGGTAGCTCCGATTTGGTTTTAGAAGCAGATATTTCTCAATACCGCGTTTGTTCCAATTCACCCGGGTATAACGAAACCCAGCTCCTGGAAGAACCGTGCTTCTCACTCTCTGATTCTGAAGGAGGATTCAACTCCCTTAGCTGAGCGAACACCCAGCAGAGCAGTTTGCAAGATACGTTCTTTTTGTGTTTTAGACGAAGTTTTCCAGCTATTTCTTGAATGCCTGGATTTGGCTAAGAAAATGCGTTTTCCACTTCTTCACAGAAAGGGTTTAGAAACTCCTGCAAACACACATCAGTTTAACTCCGTAAGTCGAATGCACACATTGAAGACCGTTCTGTTAGGTAGCTCCGTTTTGGTTTTAGAAGCAGATATTTCTCAATATTGGGTTTGTACCCATTCACCCGGGTATAACGAAACACAGCTCCTGGAAGAACCGTGCTTCTCACTCTCTGATTCTGAAGGCGGATTCAACTCCCTTAGCTGAGCGAACACCCAGCAGAGCAGTTTACAAGATACGTTCTTTTTGTATTTTAGACGGAGATTTCCAGCTATTTCTTGAATGCCTGCATTTGGTTGGGAAAATGCGTTTTCCACTTCTTCACAGAAAGGCTTTAGAAACTCCTGCAAACAAACATCAGTTTGACTACGTAAGTTGAATGCATACGTTGAAGACCGTTCTGTTAGGTAGCTCCGTTTTGGTGTTAGAAGCAGATATTTCTCAATATTGCGTTTGCACCAATTCACCCGTGTATAACGAAACACAGCTCCTGGATGAACCGTGCTTCTCACTCTCTGATTCTGAAGGCGGATTCAACTCCCTTGGCTGAGCGAACACCCAGCAGAGCAGTTTACAAGATACGTTCTTTTTGTATTTTAGATAGAGATTTCCAGCTATTTCTTGAATGCCTGCATTTGGCTGGGAAAATGCGTTTTCCACTTCTTCACAGAAAGGGTTTAGAAACTCCTGCAAACACACATCAGTTTAACTCCGTATATTGAATGCATACATTGAACGCCGTTCTGTTATGTAGCTCCGTTTTGGTTTTAGAAGCAGATATTTCTCAATATTGCGTTTGCAACCATTCACCCGGGTATAACGAAACACAGCTCCTGGAAGAACCGTGCTTCTCACTCTCTGATTCTGAAGGCGGATTCAACTCCCTTAGCTGAGCGAACACCCAGCAGAACAGTTTGCAAGATACGTTCTTTTTGTGTTTTAGACGGAGATTTCCAGCTATTTCTTGAATGCCTGCATTTGGCTGGGAAAATGCGTTTTCCACTTCTTCACAGAAAGGGTTTAGAAACTCCTGAAAACACACATGAGTTTAACTCCGTAAGTTGAATGCACACATTGAAGACCGTTCTGTTAGGTAGCTCCGTTTTGGTTTTAGAAGCAGATATTTCTCAATACCGCATTTGTTCCAATTCACCCGGGTATAACGAAACCCAGCTTTTGGAAGAACCGTGCTTCTCACTCTCTGATTCTGAAGGCGGATTCAACTCCCTTAGCTGAGCGAACACCCAGCAGAGCAGTTTGCAAGATACGTTCTTTTTGTGTTTTAGACGGAGATTTCCAACTATTTCTTGAATGCCTGTATTTCGCTGGGAAAATGCGTTTTTCACTTCTTCACAGAAAGGGTTTAGAAACTCCTGCAAACACACATCAGTTTAACTCCGTAAGTTGAATGCACACATTGAAGACCGTTCTGTTAGGTAGCTCCGTTTTGGTTTTAGAAGCAGATATTTCTCAATACCGGGTTTGTTCCAATGCACCAGGGTATAACGAAACCCAGCTCCTGGAAGAACCGTGCTTCTCACTCTCTGATTGTGAAGGCGGATTCACCTCCCTTAGCTGAGCGAACACCCAGCAGAGCAGTTTGCAAGATACGTTATTTTTGTGTTTTAGACGGAGATTTCCAGCTATTTCTTGAATGCCTGGATTTGGCTGGGAAAATGCGTTTTCCACTTCTTCACAGAAAGGGTTTAGAAACTCCTGCAAACACACATCAGTTTAACTCCGTAAGTTGAATGCACACATTGAAGACCGTTCTGTTAGGTAGCTCCGTATTGGTTTTAGAAGCAGATATTTCTCAATACCGCGTTTGTTCCAATTCACCCAGGTATAACGAAACCCAGCTCCTGGAAGAACCGTGCTTCTCACTCTCTGATTCTGAAGGCGGATTCAACTCCCTTAGCTGAGCGAATACCCAGCAGAGCAGTTTGCAAGATACGTTCTTTTTGTGTTTTAGACGGAGATTTCCAGCTATTTCTTGAATGCCTGGATTTGGCTGGGAAAATGCGATTTCCACTTCTTCACAGAAAGGGTTTAGAAACTCCTGCAAACACACATCAGTTTAACTCCGTAAGTTGAATGCACACATTGAAGACCGTTCTGTTAGGTAGCTCCGTTTTGGTTTTAGAAGCAGATATTTCTCAATACCGCGTTTGTTCCATTTCACCCGGGTATAACGAAACCAAGCTCCTGAAAGAACCGTGCTTCTCACTCTCTGATTCTGAAGGCGGATTCAACTCCCTTAGCTGAGCGAACAGTTTGCAAGATACGTTCTTTTTGTGTTTTAGACGGAGATTTCCTGCTATTTCTTGAATGCCTGTATTTGGCTGGGAAAATGCGTTTTCCACTTCTTCACAGAAAGGGTTTAGAAACTCCTGCAAACACACATCAGTTTAACTACGTAAGTTGAATGCACACATTGAAGACCGTTCTGTTAGGCAACTCCGTTTTGGTTTTAGAAGCAGATATTTCTCAATATTGGGTTTGTACCCATTCACCCGGGTATAACGAAACCCAGCTCCTGGAAGAACCGTGCTTCTCACTCTCTGATTCTGAAGGCGGATTCAACTCCCTTAGCTGAGCGAACACCCAGCAGATCAGTTTGCAAGATACGTTCTTTTTGTGTTTTAGACGGAGATCTCCAGCTATTTCTTGCATGCCTGGATTTGGCTGGGAAAATGCGTTTTCCACTTCTTCACAGAAAGGGTTTAGAAACTCCTGCAAACACACATCAGTTTAACTCCGTAAGTTGAATGCACACATTGAAGACCGTTCTGTTAGGTAGCTCCGTTTTGGTTTTAGAAGCAGATATTTCTCAATACCGCGTTTGTTCCAATGCACCCGGGTATAACGAAACCCAGCTCCTGGAAGAACCGTGCTTCTCACTCTCTGATTCTGAAGGCGGATTCAACTCCCTTAGCTCATCGAACACCCAGCAGAGCAGGTTGCAAGATACGTTCTTTTTGTGTTTTAGACGGAGATTTCCAGCTATTTCTTGAATGCCTGGATTTGGCTGGGAAAATGCGTTTTCCACTTCTTCACAGAAAGGGTTTAGAAACCCCTGCAAACACACATCAGTTTAACTCCGTAAGTTGAATGCACACATTGAAGACCGTTCTGTTAGGTACCTCCGTTTTGGTTTTAGAAGCAGATATTTCTCAATACCGCGTTTGTTCCAATTCACCCGGGTATAACGAAACCAAGCTCCTGGAAGAACCGTGCTTCTCACTCTCTGATTCTGAAGGCGGATTCAACTCCCTTAGCTGAGCGAACTCCCAGCAGATCAGTTTGCAAGATACGTTCTTTTTGTGTTTTAGACGGAGATTTCCAGCTATTTCTTGAATGCCTGGATTTGGCTGGGAAAATGCGTTTTCCACTTCTTCACAGAAAGGGTTTAGAAACTCCTGCAAACACAGATCAGTTTAACTCCGTAAGTTGAATGCACGCATTGAAGACCGTTCTGTTAGGTAGCTCCGTTTTGGTTTTAGAAGCAGATATTTCTCAATACCGCGTTTGTTCCAATGCACCCGGGTATAACGAAACCCAGCTCCTGGAAGAACCGTGCTTCTCACTCTCTGATTCTGAAGGCGGATTCAACTCCCTTAGCTGAGCGAACACCCAGCAGAGCAGTTTGCAAGATACGTTCTTTTTGTGTTCTAGACGGAGATTTCCAGCTATTTCTTGAATGCCTGTATTTGGCTGGGAAAATGCGTTTTCCACTTCTTCACAGAAAGGGTTTAGAAACTCCTGCAAACACACATCAGTTTAACTCCGTAAGTTGAATGCACACATTGAAGACCGTTCTGTTAGGTAGCTCCGTTTTGGTTTTAGAAGCAGATATTTCTCAATATCGCGTTTGTTCCAATTCACCCGGGTATAACGAAACCAAGCTCCTGGAAGAACCGTGCTTCTCACTCTCTGATTCTGAAGGCGGATTCAACTCCCTTAGCTGAGCGAACACCCAGCAGATCAGTTTGCAGGATACGTTCTTTTTGTGTTTTAGACGGAGATTTCCAGCTATTTCTAGAATGCCTGGATTTGGCTGGGAAAATGCGTTTTCCACTTCTTCACAGAAAGGGTTTAGAAACCCCTGCAAACACACATCAGTTTAACTCCGTAAGTTGAATGCACGCATTGAAGACCGTTTTGTTAGGTAGCTCCGATTTGGTTTTAGAAGCAGATATTTCTCAATACCGCGTTTGTTCCAATTCACCCGGGTATAACGAAACCCAGCTCCTGGAAGAACCGTGCTTCTCACTCTCTGATTCTGAAGGAGGATTCAACTCCCTTAGCTGAGCGAACACCCAGCAGAGCAGTTTGCAAGATACGTTCTTTTTGTGTTTTAGACGAAGTTTTCCAGCTATTTCTTGAATGCCTGGATTTGGCTAAGAAAATGCGTTTTCCACTTCTTCACAGAAAGGGTTTAGAAACTCCTGCAAACACACATCAGTTTAACTCCGTAAGTCGAATGCACACATTGAAGACCGTTCTGTTAGGTAGCTCCGTTTTGGTTTTAGAAGCAGATATTTCTCAATATTGGGTTTGTACCCATTCACCCGGGTATAACGAAACACAGCTCCTGGAAGAACCGTGCTTCTCACTCTCTGATTCTGAAGGCGGATTCAACTCCCTTAGCTGAGTGAACACCCAGCAGAGCAGTTTACAAGATACGTTCTTTTTGTATTTTAGACGGAGATTTCCAGCTATTTCTTGAATGCCTGCATTTGGTTGGGAAAATGCGTTTTCCACTTCTTCACAGAAAGGGTTTAGAAACTCCTGCAAACAAACATCAGTTTGACTACGTAAGTTGAATGCATACGTTGAAGACCGTTCTGTTAGGTAGCTCCGTTTTGGTGTTAGAAGCAGATATTTCTCAATATTGCGTTTGCACCAATTCACCCGTGTATAACGAAACACAGCTCCTGGATGAACCGTGCTTCTCACTCTCTGATTCTGAAGGCGGATTCAACTCCCTTGGCTGAGCGAACACCCAGCAGAGCAGTTTACAAGATACGTTCTTTTTGTATTTTAGATAGAGATTTCCAGCTATTTCTTGAATGCCTGCATTTGGCTGGGAAAATGCGTTTTCCACTTCTTCACAGAAAGGGTTTAGAAACTCCTGCAAACACACATCAGTTTAACTCCGTATATTGAATGCATACATTTAACGCCGTTCTGTTATGTAGCTCCGTTTTGGTTTTAGAAGCAGATATTTCTCAATATTGCGTTTGCAACCATTCACCCGGGTATAACGAAACACAGCTCCTGGAAGAACCGTGCTTCTCACTCTCTGATTCTGAAGGCGGATTCAACTCCCTTAGCTGAGCGAACACCCAGCAGAACAGTTTGCAAGATACGTTCTTTTTGTGTTTTAGACGGAGATTTCCAACTATTTCTTGAATGCCTGCATTTGGCTGGGATAATGCCTTTTCCACTTCTTCACAGAAAGGGTTTAGAAACTCCTGCAAACACACATCAGTTTAACTCCGTAAGTTGAATGCACACATTGAAGACCGTTCTGTTAGGTAGCTCCGTTTTGGTTTTAGAAGCAGATATTTCTCAATACCGCGTTTGTTCCAATTCACCCGGGTATTACGAAACCCAGCTCCTGGAAGAACCGTGCTTCTCACTCTCTGATTCTGAAGGCGAATTCAACTCTTTTAGCTGAGCGAACACCCAGCAGAGCAGTTTGCAAGATACGTTCTTTTTGTGTTTTAGACGGAGATTTCCAGCTATTTCTTGAATGCCTGGATTTGGCTGGGAAAATGCGTTTTCCACTTCTTCACAGAAAGGGTTTAGAAACTCCTGCAAACACACATGAGTTTAACTCCGTAAGTTGAATGCACACATTGAAGACCGTTCTGTTAGGTAGCTCCGTTTTGGTTTTAGAAGCAGATATTTCTCAATACCGCATTTGTTCCAATTCACCCGGGTATAACGAAACCCAGCTTTTGGAAGAACCGTGCTTCTCACTCTCTGATTCTGAAGGCGGATTCAACTCCCTTAGCTGAGCGAACACCCAGCAGAGCAGTTTGCAAGATACGTTATTTTTGTGTTCTAGACGGAGATTTCCAGCTATTTCTTGAATGCCTGGATTTGGCTGGGAAAATGCGTTTTCCACTTCTTCACAGAAAGGGTTTAGAAACTCCTGCAAACACACATCAGTTTAACTCCGTAAGTTGAATGCACACATTGAAGACCGTTCTGTTAGGTAGCTCCGTTTTGGTTTTAGAAGCAGATATTTCTCAATACCACGTTCGTTCCAATTCGCCCGGGTATAAGGAAACCCAGCTCCTGGAAGAACCGTGCTTCTCACTCTCTGATTCTGAAGGTGGATTCAACTCCCTTAGCTGAGCGAACACCCAGCAGAGCAGTTTGCAAGATACGTTCTTTTTGTGTTTTAGACGGAGATTTCCAGCTATTTCTTGAATGCCTGGATTTGGCTGGGAAAATGCGTTTTCCACTTCTTCACAGAAAGGGTTTAGAAACTCCTGCAAACATACATCATTTTAACTCCGTAAGTTGAATGCACACATTGAAGACCGTTCTGTTAGGTAGCTCCGTTTTGGTTTTAGAAGCAGATATTTCTCAATACCGCGTTTGTTCCAATGCACCCCGGGTATAACGAAACCCAGCTCCTGGAAGAACCGTGCTTCTCACTCTCTGATTCTGAAGGCGGATTCTACTCCCTTAGCTGAGCGAACACCCAGCAGAGCAGTTTGCGAGATACGTTCTTTTTGTGTTTAAGACGGAGATTTCCAGCTATTTCTTGAATGCCTGGATTTGGCTGGGAAAATGCGTTTTCCACTTCTTCACAGAAAGGGTTTAGAAACTCCTGCAAACACACATCAGTTTAACTCCGTAAGTTCAATGCACACATTGAAGACCGTTCTGTTAGGTAGCTCCGTTTTGGTTTTAGAAGCAGATATTTCTCAATACCGGGTTTGTTCCAATGCACCAGGGTATAACGAAACCCAGCTCCTGGAAGAACCGTGCTTCTCACTCTCTGATTGTGAAGGCGGATTCACCTCCCTTAGCTGAGCGAACACCCAGCAGAACAGTTTGCAAGATACGTTCTTTTTGTGTTTTAGACGGAGATTTCCAGCTATTTCTTGAATGCCTGGATTTGGCTGGGAAAATGCGTTTTTCACTTCTTCACAGAAAGGGTTTAGAAACTCCTGCAAACACACATCAGTTTAACTCCGTAAGTTGAATGCACACATTGAAGACCGTTCTGTTAGGTAGCTCCGTTTTGGTGTTAGAATCAGATATTTCTCAATACCGCGTTTGTTCCATTTCACCCGGGTATAACGAAACCAAGCTCCTGAAAGAACCGTGCTTCTCACTCTCTGATTCTGAAGGCGGATTCAACTCCCTTAGCTGAGCGAACAGTTTGCAAGATACGTTCTTTTTGTGTTTTAGACGGAGATTTCCTGCTATTTCTTCAATGCCTGTATTTGGCTGGGAAAATGCGTTTTCCACTTCTTCACAGAAAGGGTTTAGAAACTCCTGCAAACACACATCAGTTTAACTACGTAAGTTGAATGCACACATTGAAGACCGTTCTGTTAGGTAACTCCGTTTTTGTTTTAGAAGCAGATATTTCTCAATACCGCGTTTGTTCCAATTCACCCGGGTATAACGAAACCCAGCTCCTGGAAGAACCGTGCTTCTCACTCTCTGATTCTGAAGGCGGATTCAACTCCCTTAGCTGAGCGAACACCCAGCAGAGCAGTTTGCAAGATAGGTTCTTTTTGTGTTTTAGACGGAGATTTCCAGCTATTTCTTGAATGCCTGGATTTGGCTGGGAAAATGCGTTTTCCACTTCTTCACAGAAAGGGTTTAGAAACTCCTGCAAACACACATCAGTTTAACTCCGTAAGTTGAATGCACACATTGAAGACCGTTCTGTTAGGTAGCTCCGTTTTGGTTTTAGAAGCAGATATTTCTCAATACCGCGTTTGTTCCAATTCACCCGGGTATAACGAAACCCAGCTCCTGGAAGAACCGTGCTTCTCACTCTCTGATTCTGAAGGCGGATTCAACTCCCTTAGCTGAGCGAACACCCAGCAGAGCAGTTTGCAAGATACGTTCTTTTTGTGTTTTAGACGGAGATTTCCAGCTATTTCTTGAATGCCTGGATTTGGCTGGGAAAATGCGTTTTCCACTTCTTCACAGAAAGGGTTTAGAAACTCCTGCAAACACACATCAGTTTAACTCCGTAAGTTGAATGCACACATTGTAGACCGTTCTGTTAGGTAGCTCCGTTTTGGTTTTAGAAGCAGATATTTCTCCATACCGCGTTTGTTCCAATTCACCCGGGTATTACGAAACCCAGCTCCTGGAAGAACCGTGCTTCTCACTCTCTGATTCTGAAGGCGGATTCAACTCCCTTAGCTGAGCGAACACCCAGCAGAGCAGTTTGCAAGATACGTTCTTTTTGTGTTTTAGACGAAGATTTCCAACTATTTCTTGAATGCCTGTATTTGGCTGAAAAAATGCGTTTTCCACTTCTTCACAGAAAGGGTTTAGAAACTCCTGCAAACACACATCAGTTTAACTCCGTAAGTTGAATTCACACATTGAAGACCGTTCTGTTAGGTAGCTCCGTTTTGGTTTTAGAAGCAGATATTTCTCAATACCGCATTTGTTCCAATGCACCCGGGTATAACGAAACCCAGCTCCTGGAAGAACCATTCTTCTCACTCTCTGATTTTGAAGGCGGATTCAACTCCCTTAGATGAGCGAACACCCAGCAGAGCAGTTTGCAAGATACGTTCTTTTTGTGTTTTAGACGGAGATTTCCAGCTATTTCTTGAATGCCTGGATTTTGCTGGGAAAATGCGTTTTCCACTTCTTCACAGAAAGGGTTTAGAAACTCCTGCAAACACACATCAGTTTAACTCCGTAAGTTGAATGCACACATTGAAGACCGTTCTGTTAGGTAGCTCCGTTTTGGTTTTAGAAGCAGATATTTCTCAATACCGCGTTTGTTCCAATTCACCCGGGTATAACGAAACCCAGCTCCTGGAAGAACCGTGCTTCTCACTCTCTGATTCTGAAGGCGGATTCAACTCCCTTAGCTGAGCGAACACCCAGCAGAGCAGTTTGCAAGATACGTTCTTTTTGTATTTTAGACGGAGATTTCCAGCTATTTCTTGAATGCCTGGATTTGGCTGGGAAAATGCGTTTTTGACTTCTTCACAGAAAGGGTTTAGAAACTCCTGCAAACACACATCAGTTTAACTCCGTAAGTTGAATGCACACATTGAAGACCGTTCTGTTAGGTAGCTCCGTTTTGGTTTTAGAAGCAGATATTTCTCAATACCGCGTTTGTTCCAATTCACCCGGGTATTACGAAACCCAGCTCCTGGAAGAACCGTGCTTCTCACTCTCTGATTCTGAAGGCGGATTCAACTCCCTTAGCTGAGCGAACAGCCAGCAGAGCAGTTTGCAAGAAACGTTCTTTTTGTGTTTCAGACGGAGATTTCCAGCTATTTCTTGAATGCCTGGATTTGGCTGGGAAAATGCGTTTTCCACTTCTTCACAGAAAGGGTTTAGAAACTCCTGCAAACACACATCAGTTTAACTCCGTAAGTTGAATGCACACATTGAAGACCGTTCTGTTAGGTAGCTCCGTTTTGGTGTTAGAAGCAGATATTTCTCAATATTGCGTTTGCACCAATTCACCCGTGTATAACGAAACACAGCTCCTGGATGAACCGTGCTTCTCACTCTCTGATTCTGAAGGCGGATTCAACCCCCTTGGCTGAGCGAACACCCAGCAGAGCAGTTTACAAGATACGTTCTTTTTGTATTTTAGATAGAGATTTCCAGCTATTTCTTGAATGCCTGCATTTGGCTGGGAAAATGCGTTTTCCACTTCTTCACAGAAAGGGTTTAGAAACTCCTGCAAACACACATCAGTTTAACTCCGTATATTGAATGCATACATTGAACGCCGTTCTGTTATGTAGCTCCGTTTTGGTTTTAGAAGCAGATATTTCTCAATATTGCGTTTGCAACCATTCACCCGGGTATAACGAAACACAGCTCCTGGAAGAACCGTGCTTCTCACTCTCTGATTCTGAAGGCGGATTCAACTCCCTTAGCTGAGCGAACACCCAGCAGAGCAGTTTGCAAGATACGTTCTTTTTGTGTTTTAGACGGAGATTTCCAACTATTTCTTGAATGCCTGTATTTCGCTGGGAAAATGCGTTTTTCACTTCTTCACAGAAAGGGTTTAGAAACTCCTGCAAACACACATCAGTTTAACTCCGTAAGTTGAATGCACACATTGAAGACCGTTCTGTTAGGTAGCTCCGTTTTGGTTTTAGAAGCAGATATTTCTCAATACCGGGTTTGTTCCAATGCACCAGGGTATAACGAAACCCAGCTCCTGGAAGAACCGTGCTTCTCACTCTCTGATTGTGAAGGCGGATTCACCTCCCTTAGCTGAGCGAACACCCAGCAGAGCAGTTTGCAAGATACGTTCTTTTTGTGTTTTAGACGGAGATTTCCAGCTATTTCTTGAATGCCTGGATTTGGCTGGGAAAATGCGTTTTCCACTTCTTCACAGAAAGGGTTTAGAAACTCCTGCAAACACACATCAGTTTAACTCCGTAAGTTGAATGCACACATTGAAGACCGTTCTGTTAGGTAGCTCCGTTTTGGTTTTAGAAGCAGATATTTCTCAATACCACGTTCGTTCCAATTCGCCCGGGTATAAGGAAACCCAGCTCCTGGAAGAACCGTGCTTCTCACTCTCTGATTCTGAAGGTGGATTCAACTCCCTTAGCTGAGCGAACACCCAGCAGAGCAGTTTGCAAGATACGTTCTTTTTGTGTTTAAGACGGAGATTTCCAGCTATTTCTTGAATGCCTGGATTTGGCTGGGAAAATGCGTTTTCCACTTCTTCACAGAAAGGGTTTAGAAACTCCTGCAAACACACATCAGTTTAACTCCGTAAGTTGAATGCACACATTGAAGACCGTTCTGTTAGGTAGCTCCGTTTTGGTTTTAGAAGCAGATATTTCTCAATACCGGGTTTGTTCCAATGCACCAGGGTATAACGAAACCCAGCTCCTGGAAGAACCGTGCTTCTCACTCTCTGATTGTGAAGGCGGATTCACCTCCCTTAGCTGAGCGAACACCCAGCAGAACAGTTTGCAAGATACGTTCTTTTTGTGTTTTAGACGGAGATTTCCTGCTATTTCTTGAATGCCTGTATTTGGCTGGGAAAATGCGTTTTCCACTTCTTCACAGAAAGGGTTTAGAAACTCCTGCAAACACACATCAGTTTAACTACGTAAGTTGAATGCACACATTGAAGACCGTTCTGTTAGGTAACTCCGTTTTGGTTTTAGAAGCAGATATTTCTCAATACCGCGTTTGTTCCAATTCACCCGGGTATAACGAAACCCAGCTCCTGGAAGAACCGTGCTTCTCACTCTCTGATTCTGAAGGCGGATTCAACTCCCTTAGCTGAGCGAACACCCAGCAGAGCAGTTTGCAAGATACGTTCTTTTTGTGTTTTAGACGGAGATTTCCAGCTATTTCTTGAATGCCTGGATTTGGCTGGGAAAATGCGTTTTCCACTTCTTCACAGAAAGGGTTTAGAAACTCCTGCAAACACACATCAGTTTAACTCCGTAAGTTGAATGCACACATTGTAAACCGTTCTGTTAGGTAGCTCCGTTTTGGTTTTAGAAGCAGATATTTCTCCATACCGCGTTTGTTCCAATTCACCCGGGTATTACGAAACCCAGCTCCTGGAAGAACCGTGCTTCTCACTCTCTGATTCTGAAGGCGGATTCAACTCCCTTAGCTGAGCGAACACCCAGCAGAGCAGTTTGCAAGATACGTTCTTTTTGTGTTTTAGACGAAGATTTCCAACTATTTCTTGAATGCCTGTATTTGGCTGAAAAAATGCGTTTTCCACTTCTTCACAGAAAGGGTTTAGAAACTCCTGCAAACACACATCAGTTTAACTCCGTAAGCTGAATGCACACATTGAAGACCGTTCTGTTAGGTAGCTCCGTTTTGGTTTTAGAAGCAGATATTTCTCAATACCGCATTTGTTCCAATGCACCGGGTATAACGAAACCCAGCTCCTGGAAGAACCATTCTTCTCACTCTCTGATTTTGAAGGCGGATTCAACTCCCTTAGATGAGCGAACACCCAGCAGAGCAGTTTGCAAGATACGTTCTTTTTGTGTTTTAGACGGAGATTTCCAGCTATTTCTTGAATGCCTGGATTTGGCTGGGAAAATGCGTTTTCCACTTCTTCACAGAAAGGGTTTAGAAACTCCTGCAAACACACATCAGTTTAACTCCGTAAGTTGAATGCACACATTGAAGACCGTTCTGTTAGGTAGCTCCGTTTTGGTTTTAGAAGCAGATATTTCTCAATATTGGGTTTGTACCCATTCACCCGGGTATAACGAAACACAGCTCCTGGAAGAACCGTGCTTCTCACTCTCTGATTCTGAAGGCGGATTCAACTCCCGTAGCTGAGCGAACACCCAGCAGAGCAGTTTGCAAGATACGTTGTTTTTGTGTTTTAGACGGAGATTTCCAGCTATTTCTTGAATGCCTGGATTTGGATGGAAAAATGCGTTTTCCACTTCTTCACAGAAAGGGTTTAGAAACTCCTGCAAACACACATGAGTTTAACTCCGTAAGTTGAATGCACACATTGAAGACCGTTCTGTTAGGTAGCTCCGTTTTGGTTTTAGAAGCAGATATTTCTCAATACCGCGTTTGTTCCAATTCACCCGGTTATAACGAAACCAAGCTCCTGAAAGAACCGTGCTTCTCACTCTCTGATTCTGAAGGCGGATTCAACTCCCTTAGCTGAGCGAACAGTTTGCAAGATACGTTCTTTTTGTGTTTTAGACGGAGATTTCCTGCTATTTCTTGAATGCCTGTATTTGGCTGAGAAAATGCGTTTTCAACTTCTTCACAGAAAGGGTTTAGAAACTCCTGCAAACACACATCAGTTTAACTACGTAAGTTGAATGCACACATTGAAGACCGTTCTGTTAGGTAGCTCCGTTTTGGTTTTAGAAGCAGATATTTCTCAATACCGCGTTAGTTCCAATGCACCCGGGTATAACGAAATCCAGCTCCTGGAAGAACCGTGCTTCTCACTCTCTGATTCTGAAGGCGGATTCAACTCCCTTAGCGGAGCGAACACCCAGCAGAACAGTTTGCAAGAGACGTTCTTTTTGTGTTTTAGACGGAGATTTCCACCTATTTCTTGAATGCCTGTATTTGGCTGGTAAAATGCGTTTTCCACTTCTTCACAGAAAGGGTTTAGAAACTCCTGCAAACACACATCAGTTTAACTCCGTAAGTTGAATGCACACATTGAAGACCGTTCTGTTAGGTAGCTCCGTTTTGGTTTTAGAAGCAGATATTTCTCAATACCGCGTTTGTTCCAATTCACCCGGGTATAACGAAACCCAGCTCCTGGAAGAACCGTGCTTCTCACTCTCTGATTCTGAAGGCGGATTCAACTCCCTTAGCTGAGCGAACACCCAGCAGAGCAGTTTGCAAGAGACGTTCTTTTTGTGTTTTAGACGGAGATTTCCAGCTATTTCTTGAATGCCTGGATTTGGCTGGGAAAATGCTTTTTACACTTCTTCACAGAAAGGGTTTAGAAACTCCTGCAAACACACATCAGTTTAACTCCGTAAGTTGAATGCACACATTGAAGACCGTTCTGTTAGGTAGCTCCGTTTTGGTTTTAGAAGCAGATATTTCTCAATACCGCGTTTGTTCCAATGCACCCGGGTATTACGAAACCCAGCTCCTGGAAGAACCGTGCTTCTCACTCTCTGATTCTGAAGGCGGATTCAATTCTTTTAGCTGAGCGAACACCCAGCAGAGCAGTTTGCAAGATACGTTCTTTTTGTGTTTTATACGGAGATTTCCAGCTATTTCTTGAATGCCTGGATTTGGCTGGGAAAATGCGTTTTCCACTTCTTCACAGAAAGGGTTTAGAAACTCCTGCAAACACACATCAGTTTAACTATGTAAGTTGAATGCACACATTGAAGACCGTTCTGTTAGGTAGCTCCGTTTTGGTTTTAGAAGCAGATATTTCTCAATACCGCGTTTGTTCCAATGCACCCGGGTATAACGACATCCAGCTCCTGGAAGAACCGTGCTTCTCACTCTCTGATTCTGAAGGCGGATTCAACTCCCTTACCTGAGCGAACACCCAGCAGAGCAGTTTGCAAGATACGTTCTTTTTGTGTTTTAGACGGAGATTTCCAGCTATTTCTTGAATGCCTGGATTTGGCTGGGAAAATGCGTTTTCCACTTCTTCACAGAAAGGGTTTAGAAACTCCTGTAAACACACATCAGTTTAACTCCGTAAGTTGAATGCACACATTGAAGACCGTTCTGTTAGGTAGCTCCGTTTTGGTTTTAGAAGCAGATATTTCTCAATACCGCGTTTGTTCCAATGCACCCGGGTATAACGAAACCCAGCTCCTGGAAGAACCGTGCTTCTCACTCTCTGATTCTGAAGGCGGATTCAACTCCCTTAGCTGAGCGAACACCCAGCAGAGCAGTTTGCAAGAGACGTTCTTTTTGTGTTTTAGACGGAGATTTCCAGCTATTTCTTGAATGCCTTTATTTGGCTGGGAAAATGCGTTTTCCACTTCTTCACAGAAAGGGTTTAGAAACTCCTGCAAACACACATCAGTTTAACTCCGTAAGTTGAATGCACACATTGAAGACCGTTCTGTTAGGTAGCTCCGTTTTGGTTTTAGAAGCAGATATTTCTCAATACCGCGTTTGTTCCAATTCACCCAAGTATTACGAAACCCAGCTCCTGGAAGAACCGTGCTTCTCACTCTCTGATTCTGAAGGCGGATTCAACTCCCTTAGCTGAGCGAACACCCAGAAGAGCAGGTTGCAAGATACGTTCTTTTTGTGTTTTAGACGGAGATTTCCAGCTATTTCTTGAATGCCTGGATTTGGCTGGGAAAATGCGTTTTCCACTTCTTTACAGAAAGAATTTAGAAACCCCTGCAAACACACATCAGTTTACCTCCGTAAGTTGAATGCACACATTGAAGACCGTTCTGTTAGGTAGCTCCGTTTTGGTTTTAGAAGCAGATATTTCTCAATATCGCGTTTGTTCGAATTCACCCGGGTATAACGAAACCCAGCTCCTGGAAGAACCGTGCTTCTCACTCTCTGATTCTGAAGGCGGATTCAACTCCCTTAGCTGAGCGAACACCCAGCAGAGCAGTTTGCAAGAGACGTTCTTTTTGTGTTTTAGACGGAGATTTCCAGCTATTTCTTGAATGCCTGGATTTGGCTGGGAAAATGCTTTTTACAATTCTTCACAGAAAGGGTTTAGAAACTCCTGCAAACACACATCAGTTTAACTCCGTAAGTTGAATGCACACATTGAAGACCGTTCTGTTAGGTAGCTCCGTTTTGGTTTTAGAAGCAGATATTTCTCAATACCGCGTTTGTTCCAATTCACCCGGGTATTACGAAACCCAGCTCCTGGAAGAACCGTGCTTCTCACTCTCTGATTCTGAAGGCGGATTCAATTCCCTTAGCTGAGCGAACACCCAGCAGAGCAGTTTGCAAGATACGTTCTTTTTGTGTTTTAGACGGAGATTTCCAGCTATTTCTTGAATGCCTGGATTTGGCTGGGAAAATGCGTTTTCCACTTCTTCACAGAAAGGGTTTAGAAACTCCTGCAAACACACATCAGTTTAACTCTGTAAGTTGAATGCACACATTGAAGACCGTTCTGTTAGGTAGCTCCGTTTTGGTTTTAGAAGCAGATATTTCTCAATACCGCGTTTGTTCCAATGCACCCGGGTATAACGAAATCCAGCTCCTGGAAGAACCGTGCTTCTCACTCTCTGATTCTGAAGGCGGATTGAACTCCCTTAGCTGAGCGAACACCCAGCAGAGCAGTTTGCAAGATACGTTCTTTTTGTGTTTTAGACGGAGATTTCCAGCTATTTCTTGAATGCCTGGATTTGGCTGGGAAAATGCGTTTTCCACTTCTTCACAGAAAGGGTTTAGAAACTCCTGCAAACACACATCAGTTTAACTCCGTAAGTTGAATGCACACATTGAAGACCGTTCTGTTAGGTAGCTCCGTTTTGGTTTTAGAAGCAGATATTACTCAATACCGCGTTTGTTCCAATGCACCCGGGTATAACGAAACCCAGCTCCTGGAAGAACCGTGCTTCTCACTCTCTGATTCTGAAGGCGGATTCAACTCCCTTAGCTGAGCGAACACCCAGCAGAGCAGTTTGCAAGAGACGTTCTTTTTGTGTTTTAGACGGAGATTTCCAGCTATTTCTTGAATGCCTTTATTTGGCTGGGAAAATGCGTTTTCCACTTCTTCACAGAAAGGGTTTAGAAACTCCTGCAAACACACATCAGTTTAACTCTGTAAGTTGAATGCACACATTGAAGACCGTTCTGTTAGGTAGCTCCGTTTTGGTTTTAGAAGCAGATATTTCTCAATACCGCGTTTGTTCCAATTCACCCAAGTATTACGAAACCCAGCTCCTGGAAGAACCGTGCTTCTCACTCTCTGATTCTGAAGGCGGATTCAACTCCCTTAGCTGAGCGAACACCCAGAAGAGCAGGTTGCAAGATACGTTCTTTTTGTGTTTTAGACGGAGATTTCCAGCTATTTCTTGAATGCCTGGATTTGGCTGGGAAAATGCGTTTTCCACTTCTTCACAGAAAGAATTTAGAAACCCCTGCAAACACACATCAGTTTACCTCCGTAAGTTGAATGCACACATTGAAGACCGTTCTGTTAGGTAGCTCCGTTTTGTTTTTAGAAGCAGATATTTCTCAATATCGCGTTTGTTCGAATTCACCCGGGTATAACGAAACCAAGCTCCTGAAAGAACCGTGCTTCTCACTCTCTGATTCTGAAGGCGGATTCAACTCCCTTAGCTGAGCGAACACCCAGCAGATCAGTTTGCAAGATACGTTCTTTTTGTGTTTTAGACGGAGATTTCCAGCTATTTCTAGAATGCCTGGATTTGGCTGGGAAAATGCGTTTTCCACTTCTTCACAGAAAGGGTTTAGAAACCCCTGCAAACACACATCAGTTTAACTCCGTAAGTTGAATGCACGCATTGAAGACCGTTTTGTTAGGTAGCTCCGATTTGGTTTTAGAAGCAGATATTTCTCAATACCGCGTTTGTTCCAATTCACCCGGGTATAAGGAAACCCAGCTCCTGGAAGAACCGTGCTTCTCACTCTCTGATTCTGAAGGCGGATTCAACTCCCTTAGCTGAGCGAACACCCAGCAGAGCAGTTTGCAAGATACGTTCTTTTTGTGTTTTAGACGAAGATTTCCAGCTATTTCTTGAATGCCTGGATTTGGCTGGGAAAATGCGTTTTCCACTTCTTCACAGAAAGGGTTTAGAAACTCCTGCAAACACACATCAGTTTAACTCCGTAAGTTGAATGCACACATTGAAGACCGTTCTGTTAGGTAGCTCCGTTTTGGTTTTAGAAGCAGATATTTCTCAATACCGCGTTTGTTCCAATGCACCCGGGTATAACGAAACCCAGCTCCTGGAAGAACCGTGCTTCTCACTCTCTGATTCTGAAGGCGGATTCAACTCCCTTAGCTGAGCGAACACCCAGCAGAGCAGTTTGCAAGAGACGTTCTTTTTGTGTTTTAGACGGAGATTTCCAGCTATTTCTTGAATGCCTTTATTTGGCTGGGAAAATGCGTTTTCCACTTCTTCACAGAAAGGGTTTAGAAACTCCTGCAAACACACATCAGTTTAACTCCGTAAGTTGAATGCACACATTGAAGACCGTTCTGTTAGGTAGCTCCGTTTTGGTTTTAGAAGCAGATATTTCTCAATACCGCGTTTGTTCCAATTCACCCAAGTATTACGAAACCCAGCTCCTGGAAGAACCGTGCTTCTCACTCTCTGATTCTGAAGGCGGATTCAACTCCCTTAGCTGAGCGAACACCCAGAAGAGCAGGTTGCAAGATACGTTCTTTTTGTGTTTTAGACGGAGATTTCCAGCTATTTCTTGAATGCCTGGATTTGGCTGGGAAAATGCGTTTTCCACTTCTTCACAGAAAGAATTTAGAAACCCCTGCAAACACACATCAGTTTACCTCCGTAAGTTGAATGCACACATTGAAGACCGTTCTGTTAGGTAGCTCCGTTTTGGTTTTAGAAGCAGATATTTCTCAATATCGCGTTTGTTCGAATTCACCCGGGTATAACGAAACCAAGCTCCTGGAAGAACCGTGCTTCTCACTCTCTGATTCTGAAGGCGGATTCAACTCCCTTAGCTGAGCGAACACCCAGCAGATCAGTTTGCAAGATACGTTCTTTTTGTGTTTTAGACGGAGATTTCCAGCTATTTCTAGAATGCCTGGATTTGGCTGGGAAAATGCGTTTTCCACTTCTTCACAGAAAGGGTTTAGAAACCCCTGCAAACACACATCAGTTTAACTCCGTAAGTTGAATGCACGCATTGAAGACCGTTTTGTTAGGTAGCTCCGAATTGGTTTTAGAAGCAGATATTTCTCAATACCGCGTTTGTTCCAATTCACCCGGGTATAAGGAAACCCAGCTCCTGGAAGAACCGTGCTTCTCACTCTTTGATTCTGAAGGCGGATTCAACTCCCTTAGCTGAGCGAACACCCAGCAGAGCAGTTTGCAAGATACGTTCTTTTTGTGTTTTAGACGAAGATTTCCAGCTATTTCTTGAATGCCTTGATTTGGCTGGGAAAATGCGTTTTCCACTTCTTCACAGAAAGGGTTTAGAAACTCCTGCAAACACACATCAGTTTAACTCCGTAAGTTGAATGCACACATTGAAGACCGTTCTGTTAGGTAACTCCGTTTTGGTTTTAGAAGCAGATATTTCTCAATACCGCGTTTGTTCCAATTCACCCGGGTATAACGAAACCCAGCTCCTGGAAGAACCGTGCTTCTCACTCTCTGATTCTGAAGGCGGATTCAACTCCCTTAGCTGAGCGAACACCCAGCAGAGCAGTTTGCAAGATACGTTCTTTTTGTGTTTCAGACGGAGATTTCCAGCTATTTCTTGAATGCCTGGATTTGGCTGGGAAAATGCGTTTTCCACTTCTTCACAGAAAGGGTTTAGAAACTCCTGCAAACACACATCAGTTTAACTCCGTAAGTCGAATGCACACATTGAAGACCGTTCTGTTAGGTAGCTCCGTTTTGGTTTTAGAAGCGGATATTTCTCAATATTGGGTTTGTACCCATTCACCCGGGTATAACGAAACACAGCTCCTGGAAGAACCGTGCTTCTCACTCTCTGATTCTGAAGGCGGATTCAACTCCCTTAGCTGAGCGAACACCCAGCAGAGCAGTTTGCAAGATACGTTCTTTTTGTGTTTTAGACAAAGATTTCCAACTATTTCTTGAATGCCTGTATTTCGCTGGGAAAATGCGTTTTCCACTTCTTCACAGAAAGGGTTTAGAAACTCCTGCAAACACACATCAGTTTAACTCCGTAAGTTGAATGCACACATTGAAGACCGTTCTGTTAGGTAGCTCCGTTTTGGTTTTAGAAGCAGATATTTCTCAATACCGGGTTTGTTCCAATGCACAAGGGTATAACGAAACCCAGCTCCTGGAAGAACCGTGCTTCTCACTCTCTGATTCTGAAGGCGGATTCAACTCCCTTAGCTGAGCGAACACCCAGCAGAGCAGTTTGCAAGATACGTTCTATTTGTGTTTTAGACGGAGAGACCGTTCTGTTAGGTAGCTCCGTTTTGGTTTTAGAAGCAGATATTTCTCAATACCGGGTTTGTTCCAATGCACAAGGGTATAACGAAACCCAGCTCCTGGAAGAACCGTGCTTCTCACTCTCTGATTCTGAAGGCGGATTCAACTCCCTTAGCTGAGCGAACACCCAGCAGAGCAGTTTGCGAGATACGTTCTTTTTGTGTTTAAGACGGAGATTTCCAGCTATTTCTTGAATGCCTGGATTTGGCTGGGAAAATGCGTTTTCCACTTCTTCACAGAAAGGGTTTAGAAACTCCTGCAAACACACATCAGTTTAACTCCGTAAGTTCAATGCACACATTGAAGACCGTTCTGTTAGGTAGCTCCGTTTTGGTTTTAGAAGCAGATATTTCTCAATACCGGGTTTGTTCCAATGCACCAGGGTATAACGAAACCCAGCTCCTGGAAGAACCGTGCTTCTCACTCTCTGATTGTGAAGGCGGATTCACCTCCCTTAGCTGAGCGAACACCCAGCAGAACAGTTTGCAAGATACGTTCTTTTTGTGTTTTAGACGGAGATTTCCAGCTATTTCTTGAATGCCTGGATTTGGCTGGGAAAATGCGTTTTTCACTTCTTCACAGAAAGGGTTTAGAAACTCCTGCAAACACACATCAGTTTAACTCCGTAAGTTGAATGCACACATTGAAGACCGTTCTGTTAGGTAGCTCCGTTTTGGTTTTAGAATCAGATATTTCTCAATACCGCGTTTGTTCCATTTCACCCGGGTATAACGAAACCAAGCTCCTGAACGAACCGTGCTTCTCACTCTCTGATTCTGAAGGCGGATTCAACTCCCTTAGCTGAGCGAACACCCAGCAAAGCAGTTTGCAAGATACGTTCTTTTTGTGTTTTAGACGAAGATTTCCAACTATTTCTTGAATGCCTGTATTTGGCTGAAAAAATGCGTTTTCCACTTCTTCACAGAAAGGGTTTAGAAACTCCTGCAAACACACATCAGTTTAACTCCGTAAGTTGAATTCACACATTGAAGACCGTTCTGTTAGGTAGCTCCGTTTTGGTTTTAGAAGCAGATATTTCTCAATACCGCATTTGTTCCAATGCACCCGGGTATAACGAAACCCAGCTCCTGGAAGAACCATTCTTCTCACTCTCTGATTTTGAAGGCGGATTCAACTCCCTTAGATGAGCGAACACCCAGCAGAGCAGTTTGCAAGATACGTTCTTTTTGTGTTTTAGACGGAGATTTCCAGCTATTTCTTGAATGCCTGGATTTTGCTGGGAAAATACGTTTTCCACTTCTTCACAGAAAGGGTTTAGAAACTCCTGCAAACACACATCAGTTTAACTCCGTAAGTTGAATGCACACATTGAAGACCGTTCTGTTAGGTAGCTCCGTTTTGGTTTTAGAAGCAGATATTTCTCAATACCGCGTTTGTTCCAATTCACCCGGGTATAACGAAACCCAGCTCCTGGAAGAACCGTGCTTCTCACTCTCTGATTCTGAAGGCGGATTCAACTCCCTTAGCTGAGCGAACACCCAGCAGAGCAGTTTGCAAGATACGTTCTTTTTGTATTTTAGACGGAGATTTCCAGCTATTTTTTGAATGCCTGGATTTGGCTGGGAAAATGCGTTTTTGACTTCTTCACAGAAAGGGTTTAGAAACTCCTGCAAACACACATCAGTTTAACTCCGTAAGTTGAATGCACACATTGAAGACCGTTCTGTTAGGTAGCTCCGTTTTGGTTTTAGAAGCAGATATTTCTCAATACCGCGTTTGTTCCAATTCACCCGGGTATTACGAAACCCAGCTCCTGGAAGAACCGTGCTTCTCACTCTCTGATTCTGAAGGCAGATTCAACTCCCTTAGCTGAGCGAACAGCCAGCAGAGCAGTTTGCAAGAAACGTTCTTTTTGTGTTTCAGACGGAGATTTCCAGCTATTTCTTGAATGCCTGGATTTGGCTGGGAAAATGCGTTTTCCACTTCTTCACAGAAAGGGTTTAGAAACTCCTGCAAACACACATCAGTTTAACTCCGTAAGTTGAATGCACACATTGAAGACCGTTCTGTTAGGTAGCTCCGTTTTGGTGTTAGAAGCAGATATTTCTCAATATTGCGTTTGCACCAATTCACCCGTGTATAACGAAACACAGCTCCTGGATGAACCGTGCTTCTCACTCTCTGATTCTGAAGGCGGATTCAACTCCCTTGGCTGAGCGAACACCCAGCAGAGCAGTTTACAAGATACGTTCTTTTTGTATTTTAGATAGAGATTTCCAGCTATTTCTTGAATGCCTGCATTTGGCTGGGAAAATGCGTTTTCCACTTCTTCACAGAAAGGGTTTAGAAACTCCTGCAAACACACATCAGTTTAACTCCGTATATTGAATGCATACATTGAACGCCGTTCTGTTATGTAGCTCCGTTTTGGTTTTAGAAGCAGATATTTCTCAATATTGCGTTTGCAACCATTCACCCGGGTATAACGAAACACAGCTCCTGGAAGAACCGTGCTTCTCACTCTCTGATTCTGAAGGCGGATTCAACTCCCTTAGCTGAGCGAACACCCAGCAGAGCAGTTTGCAAGATACGTTCTTTTTGTGTTTTAGACGGAGATTTCCAACTATTTCTTGAATGCCTGTATTTCGCTGGGAAAATGCGTTTTTCACTTCTTCACAGAAAGGGTTTAGAAACTCCTGCAAACACACATCAGTTTAACTCCGTAAGTTGAATGCACACATTGAAGACCGTTCTGTTAGGTAGCTCCGTTTTGGTTTTAGAAGCAGATATTTCTCAATACCGGGTTTGTTCCAATGCACCAGGGTATAACGAAACCCAGCTCCTGGAAGAACCGTGCTTCTCACTCTCTGATTGTGAAGGCGGATTCACCTCCCTTAGCTGAGCGAACACCCAGCAGAGCAGTTTGCAAGATACGTTCTTTTTGTGTTTTAGACGGAGATTTCCAGCTATTTCTTGAATGCCTGGATTTGGCTGGGAAAATGCGTTTTCCACTTCTTCACAGAAAGGGTTTAGAAACTCCTGCAAACACACATCAGTTTAACTCCGTAAGTTGAATGCACACATTGAAGACCGTTCTGTTAGGTAGCTCCGTTTTGGTTTTAGAAGCAGATATTTCTCAATACCACGTTCGTTCCAATTCGCCCGGGTATAAGGAAACCCAGCTCCTGGAAGAACCGTGCTTCTCACTCTCTGATTCTGAAGGTGGATTCAACTCCCTTAGCTGAGCGAACACCCAGCAGAGCAGTTTGCAAGATACGTTCTTTTTGTGTTTAAGACGGAGATTTCCAGCTATTTCTTGAATGCCTGGATTTGGCTGGGAAAATGCGTTTTCCACTTCTTCACAGAAAGGGTTTAGAAACTCCTGCAAACACACATCAGTTTAACTCCGTAAGTTGAATGCACACATTGAAGACCGTTCTGTTAGGTAGCTCCGTTTTGGTTTTAGAAGCAGATATTTCTCAATACCGGGTTTGTTCCAATGCACCAGGGTATAACGAAACCCAGCTCCTGGAAGAACCGTGCTTCTCACTCTCTGATTGTGAAGGCGGATTCACCTCCCTTAGCTGAGCGAACACCCAGCAGAACAGTTTGCAAGATACGTTCTTTTTGTGTTTTAGACGGAGATTTCCTGCTATTTCTTGAATGCCTGTATTTGGCTGGGAAAATGCGTTTTCCACTTCTTCACAGAAAGGGTTTAGAAACTCCTGCAAACACACATCAGTTTAACTACGTAAGTTGAATGCACACATTGAAGACCGTTCTGTTAGGTAACTCCGTTTTGGTTTTAGAAGCAGATATTTCTCAATACCGCGTTTGTTCCAATTCACCCGGGTATAACGAAACCCAGCTCCTGGAAGAACCGTGCTTCTCACTCTCTGATTCTGAAGGCGGATTCAACTCCCTTAGCTGAGCGAACACCCAGCAGAGCAGTTTGCAAGATACGTTCTTTTTGTGTTTTAGACGGAGATTTCCAGCTATTTCTTGAATGCCTGGATTTGGCTGGGAAAATGCGTTTTCCACTTCTTCACAGAAAGGGTTTAGAAACTCCTGCAAACACACATCAGTTTAACTCCGTAAGTTGAATGCACACATTGTAGACCGTTCTGTTAGGTAGCTCCGTTTTGGTTTTAGAAGCAGATATTTCTCCATACCGCGTTTGTTCCAATTCACCCGGGTATTACGAAACCCAGCTCCTGGAAGAACCGTGCTTCTCACTCTCTGATTCTGAAGGCGGATTCAACTCCCTTAGCTGAGCGAACACCCAGCAGAGCAGTTTGCAAGATACGTTCTTTTTGTGTTTTAGACGAAGATTTCCAACTATTTCTTGAATGCCTGTATTTGGCTGAAAAAATGCGTTTTCCACTTCTTCACAGAAAGGGTTTAGAAACTCCTGCAAACACACATCAGTTTAACTCCGTAAGCTGAATGCACACATTGAAGACCGTTCTGTTAGGTAGCTCCGTTTTGGTTTTAGAAGCAGATATTTCTCAATACCGCATTTGTTCCAATGCACCCGGGTATAACGAAACCCAGCTCCTGGAAGAACCATTCTTCTCACTCTCTGATTTTGAAGGCGGATTCAACTCCCTTAGATGAGCGAACACCCAGCAGAGCAGTTTGCAAGATACGTTCTTTTTGTGTTTTAGACGGAGATTTCCAGCTATTTCTTGAATGCCTGGATTTGGCTGGGAAAATGCGTTTTCCACTTCTTCACAGAAAGGGTTTAGAAACTCCTGCAAACACACATCAGTTTAACTCCGTAAGTTGAATGCACACATTGAAGACCGTTCTGTTAGGTAGCTCCGTTTTGGTTTTAGAAGCAGATATTTCTCAATACCGCGTTTGTTCCAATTCATCCGGGTATAACGAAACCCAGCTCCTGGAAGAACCGTGCTTCTCACTCTCTGATTCTGAAGGCGGATTCAACTCCCTTAGCTGAGCGAACACCCAGCAGAGCAGTTTGCAAGATACGTTCTTTTTGTATTTTAGACGGAGATTTCCAGCTATTTCTTGAATGCCTGGATTTGGCTGGGAAAATGCGTTTTTGACTTCTTCACAGAAAGGGTTTAGAAACTCCTGCAAACACACATCAGTTTAACTCCGTAAGTTGAATGCACACATTGAAGACCGTTCTGTTAGGTAGCTCCGTTTTGGTTTTAGAAGCAGATATTTCTCAATACCGCGTTTGTTCCAATTCACCCGGGTATTACGAAACCCAGCTCCTGGAAGAACCGTGCTTCTCACTCTCTGATTCTGAAGGCGGATTCAACTCTCTTAGCTGAGCGAACAGCCAGCAGAGCAGTTTGCAAGAAACGTTCTTTTTGTGTTTCAGACGGAGATTTCCAGCTATTTCTTGAATGCCTGGATTTGGCTGGGAAAATGCGTTTTCCACTTCTTCACAGAAAGGGTTTAGAAACTCCTGCAAACACACATCAGTTTAACTCCGTAAGTTGAATGCACACATTGAAGACCGTTCTGTTAGGTAGCTCCGTTTTGGTTTTAGAAGCAGATATTTCTCAATACCGCGTTTGTTCAAATGCACCCCGGGTATAACGAAACCCAGCTCCTGGAAGAACCGTGCTTCTCACTCTCTGATTCTGAAGGCGGATTCTACTCCCTTAGCTGAGCGAACACCCAGCAGAGCAGTTTGCGAGATACGTTCTTTTTGTGTTTAAGACGGAGATTTCCAGCTATTTCTTGAATGCCTGGATTTGGCTGGGAAAATGCGTTTTCCACTTCTTCACAGAAAGGGTTTAGAAACTCCTGCAAACACACATCAGTTTAACTCCGTAAGTTGAATGCACACATTGAAGACCGTTTTGTTAGGTAGCTCCGTTTTGGTTTTAGAAGCAGATATTTCTCAATACCGCGTTTGTTCCAATTCACCCGGTTATAACGAAACCCAGCTCCTGGAAGAACCGTGCTTCTCACTCTCTGATTCTGAAGGCGGATTCAACTCCCTTAGCTGAGCGAACACCCAGCAGAGCAGTTTGCAAGATACGTTCTTTTTGTGTTTTAGACGGAGATTTCCAGCTATTTCTTGAATGCATGGATTTGGCTGGGAAAATGCGTTTTCCACTTCTTCACAGAAAGGGTTTAGAAACTCCTGCAAACACACATCAGTTTAACTCCGTAAGTTGAATGCACACGTTGAAGACCGTTCTGTTAGGTAGCTCCGTTTTGGTTTTAGAAGCAGATATTTCTCAATACCGCATTTGTTCCATTTCACCCGGGTATAACGAAACCCAGCTTTTGGCAGAACCGTGCTTCTCACTCTCTGATTCTGAAGGCGGATTCAACTCCCTTAGCTGAGCGAACACCCAGCAGAGCAGTTTGCAAGATACGTTCTTTTTGTGTTTTAGACGGAGATTTCCAGCTATTTCTTGAATGCCTGCATTTGGCTGGGAAAATGCGTTTTCCACTTCTTCACAGAAAGGGTTTAGAAACTCCTGCAAACACACATCAGTTTGACTCCGTAAGTTGAATGCACACATTGAAGACCGTTCTGTTAGGTAACTCCGTTTTGGTTTTAGAAGCAGATATTTCTCAATACCGCGTTTGTTCCAATTCACCCGGGTATAACGAAACCCAGCTCCTGGAAGAACCGTGCTTCTCACTCTCTGATTCTGAAGGCGGATTCAACTCCCTTAGCTGAGCGAACAGTTTGCAAGATACGTTCTTTTTGTGTTTTAGACGGAGATTTCCTGCTATTTGTTGAATGCCTGTATCTGGCTGGGAAAATGCGTTTTCCACTTCTTCACAGAAAGGGTTTAGAAACTCCTGCAAACACACATCAGTTTAACTCCGTAAGTTGAATGCACACATTGAAGACCGTTCTGTTAGGTAGCTCCGTTTTGGTTTTAGAAGCAGATATTTCTCAATACCGCGTTTGTTCAAATGCACCCCGGGTATAACGAAACCCAGCTCCTGGAAGAACCGTGCTTCTCACTCTCTGATTCTGAAGGCGGATTCTACTCCCTTAGCTGAGCGAACACCCAGCAGAGCAGTTTGCGAGATACGTTCTTTTTGTGTTTAAGACGGAGATTTCCAGCTATATCTTGAATGCCTGGATTTGGCTGGAAAAATGCGTTTTCCACTTCTTCACAGAAAGGGTTTAGAAACTCCTGCAAACACACATCAGTTTAACTCCGTAAGTTGAATGCACACATTGAAGACCGTTCTGTTAGGTAGCTCCGTTTTGGTTTTAGAATCAGATATTTCTCAATACCGCGTTTGTTCCAATTCACCCGGTTATAACGAAACCCAGCTCCTGGAAGAACCGTGCTTCTCACTCTCTGATTCTGAAGGCGGATTCAACTCCCTTAGCTGAGCGAACACCCAGCAGAGCAGTTTGCAAGATACGTTCTTTTTGTGTTTTAGACGGAGATTTCCAGCTATTTCTTGAATGCCTGGATTTGGCTGGGAAAATGCGTTTTCCACTTCTTCACAGAAAGGGTTTAGAAACTCCTGCAAACACACATCAGTTTAACTCCGTAAGTTGAATGCACACGTTGAATACCGTTCTGTTAGGTAGCTCCGTTTTGGTTTTAGAAGCAGATATTTCTCAATACCGCATTTGTTCCATTTCACCCGGGTATAACGAAACCCAGCTTTTGGCAGAACCGTGCTTCTCACTCTCTGATTCTGAAGGCGGATTCAACTCCCTTAGCTGAGCGAACACCCAGCAGAGCAGTTTGCAAGATACGTTCTTTTTGTGTTTTAGACGGAGATTTCCAGCTATTTCTTGAATGCCTGCATTTGGCTGGGAAAATGCGTTTTCCACTTCTTCACAGAAAGGGTTTAGAAACTCCTGCAAACACACATCAGTTTAACTCCGTAAGTCGAATGCACACATTGAAGACCGTTCTGTTAGGTAGCTCCGTTTTGGTTTTAGAAGCAGATATTTCTCAATATTGGGTTTGTACCCATTCACCCGGGTATAACGAAACACAGCTCCTGGAAGAACCGTGCTTCTCACTCTCTGATTCTGAAGGCGGATTCAACTCCCTTAGCTGAGCGAACACCCAGCAGAGCAGTTTGCAAGATACGTTGTTTTTGTGTTTTAGACGGAGATTTCCAGCTATTTCTTGAATGCCTGGATTTGGCTGGAAAAATGCGTTTTCCACTTCTTCACAGAAAGGGTTTAGAAACTCCTGCAAACACACATCAGTTTAACTCCGTAAGTTGAATGCACACATTGAAGACCGTTCTGTTAGGTAGCTCCGTTTTGGTTTTAGAAGCAGATATTTCTCAATACCGCGTTTGTTCCAATTCACCCGGTTATAACGAAACCAAGCTCCTGAAAGAACCGTGCTTCTCACTCTCTGATTCTGAAGGCGGATTCAACTCCCTTAGCTGAGCGAACAGTTTGCAAGATACGTTCTTTTTGTGTTTTAGACGGAGATTTCCTGCTATTTCTTGAATGCCTGTATTTGGCTGGGAAAATGCGTTTTCAACTTCTTCACAGAAAGGGTTTAGAAACTCCTGCAAACACACATCAGTTTAACTACGTAAGTTGAATGCACACATTGAAGACCGTTCTGTTAGGTAACTCCGTTTTGGTTTTAGAAGCAGATATTTCTCAATACCGCGTTTGTTCCAATTCACCCGGGTATAACGAAACCCAGCTCCTGGAAGAACCGTGCTTCTCACTCTCTGATTCTGAAGGCGGATTCAACTCCCTTAGCTGAGCGAACACCCAGCAGAGCAGTTTGCAAGATACGTTCTTTTTGTGTTTTAGACGGAGATTTTCAGCTATTTCTTGAATGCCTGGATTTGGCTGGGAAAATGCGTTTTCCACTTCTTCACAGAAAGTGTTTAGAAACTCCTGCAAACACACATCAGTTTAAGTCCGTAAGTCGAATGCACACATTGAAGACCGTTCTGTTAGGTAGCTCCGTTTTGGTTATAGAAGCAGATATTTCTCAATATTGGGTTTGTACCCATTCACCCGGGTATAACGAAACCCAGCTCCTGGAAGAACCGTGCTTCTCACTCTCTGATTCTGAAGGCGGATTCAACTCCCTTAGCTGAGCGAACACCCAGCAGAGCAGTTTGCAAGATACGTTCTTTTTGTGTTTTAGACGGAGATTTCCAGCTATTTCTTGAATGCCTGGATTTGGCTGGGAAAATGCGTTTTCCACTTCTTCACAGAAAGGGTTTAGAAACTCCTGCAAACACACATCAGTTTAACTCCGTAAGTCGAATGCACACATTGAAGACCGTTCTGTTAGGTAGCTCCGTTTTGGTTTTAGAAGCAGATATTTCTCAATATTGGGTTTGTACCCATTCACCCGGGTATAACGAAACACAGCTCCTGGAAGAACCGTGCTTCTCACTCTCTGATTCTGAAGGCGGATTCAACTCCCTTAGCTGAGCGAACACCCAGCAGAGCAGTTTACAAGATACGTTCTTTTTGTATTTTAGACGGAGGTTTCCAGCTATTTCTTGAATGCCTGCATTTGGTTGGGAAAATGCGTTTTCCACTTCTTCACAGAAAGGGTTTAGAAACTCCTGCAAACACACATCAGTTTGACTCCGTAAGTTGAATGCATACGTTGAAGACCGTTCTGTTAGGTAGCTCCGTTTTGGTGTTAGAAGCAGATATTTCTCAATATTGCGTTTGCACCAATTCACCCGTGTATAACGAAACACAGCTCCTGGATGAACCGTGCTTCTCACTCTCTGATTCTGAAGGCGGATTCAACTCCCTTGGCTGAGCGAACACCCAGCAGAGCAGTTTACAAGATACGTTCTTTTTGTAATTTAGATGGAGATTTCCAGCTATTTCTTGAATGCCTGCATTTGGCTGGGCAAATGCGTTTTCCACTTCTTCACAGAAAGGGTTTAGAAACTCCTGCAAACACACATCAGTTTAACTCCGTAAGTTGAATGCATACATTGAACGCCGTTCTGTTATGTAGCTCCGTTTTGGTTTTAGAAGCAGATATTTCTCAATACCGCGTTTGTTCCAATGCACCCGGGTATGACGAAACCCAGCTCCTGGAAGAACTGTGCTTCTCACTCTCTGATTCTGAAGGCGGATTCAACTCCCTTAGCTGAGCGAACACCCAGCAGAGCAGTTTGCAAGATACGTTCTTTTTGTGTTTTAGACGGAGATTTCCAGCTATTTCTTGAATGCCTGGATTTGGCTGGGAACATGCGTTTTCCACTTCTTCACAGAAAGGGTTTAGAAACTCCTGCAAACACACATGAGTTTAACTCCGTAAGTTGAATGCACACATTGAAGACCGTTCTGTTAGGTAGCTCCGTTTTGGTTTTAGAAGCAGATATTTCTCAATACCGCGTTTGTTCCAATTCACCCGGGTATTACGAAACCCAGCTCCTGGAAGAACCGTGCTTCTCACTCTCTGATTCTGAAGGCGGATTCAACTCCCTTAGCTGAGCGAACACCCAGCAGAGCAGTTTGCAAGGTACGTTCTTTTTGTGTTTTAGACGGAGAGACCGTTATGTTAGGTAGCTCCGTTTTGGTTTTAGAAGCAGATATTTCTCAATACCGGGTTTGTTCCAATGCACCAGGGTATAACGAAACCCAGCTTTTGGAAGAACCCTGCTTCTCACTCTCTGATTCTGAAGGCGGATTCAACTCCCTTAGCTGAGCGAACACCCAGCAGAGCAGTTTGCAAGATACGTTCTTTTTGTGTTTTAGACGGAGATTTCCAGCTATTTCTTGAATGCCTGGATTTGGCTGGGAAAATTCGTTTTCCACTTCTTCACAGAAAGGGTTTAGAAACTCCTGCAAACACACATCAGTTTAACTCCGTAAGTTGAATGCACACATTGAAGACCGTTCTGTTAGGTAGCTCCGTTTTGGTTTTAGAAGCAGATATTTCTCAATACCGCGTTTGTTCCAATTCACCCGGGTATAACGAAACCCAGCTCCTGGAAGAACCGTGCTTCTCACTCTCTGATTCTGAAGGCGGATTCAACTCCCTTAGCTGAGCGAACACCCAGCAGAGCAGTTTGCAAGAGACGTTCTTTTTGTGTTTTAGACGGAGATTTCCAGCTATTTCTTGAATGCCTGGATTTGGCTGGGAAAATGCTTTTTACACTTCTTCACAGAAAGGGTTTAGAAACTCCTGCAAGCACACATCAGTTTAACTCCGTAAGTTGAATGCACACATTGAAGACCGTTCTGTTAGGTAGCTCCGTTTTGGTTTTAGAAGCAGGTATTTCTCAATACCGCGTTTGTTCCAATTCACCCGGGTATAACGAAACCAAGCTCCTGGAAGAACCGTGCTTCTCACTCTCTGATTCTGAAGGCGGATTCAACTCCCTTAGCTGAGCGAACACCCAGAAGAGCAGTTTGCAAGATACGTTCTTTTTGTGTTTTACACGGAGATTTCCAGCTATTTCTTGAATGCCTGGATTTGGCTGGGAAAATGCGTTTTCCACTCTTCACAGAAAGGGTTTAGAAACTCCTGCAAACACACATCAGTTTAACTCCGTAAGTTGAATGCACACATTGAAGACCGTTCTGTTAGGTAGCTCCGTTTTGGTTTTAGAAGCAGATATTTCTCAATACCGCGTTAGTTCCAATGCACCCGGGTATAACGAAATCCAGCTCCTGGAAGAACCGTGCTTCTCACTCTCTGATTCTGAAGGCGGATTCAACTCCCTTAGCGGAGCGAACACCCAGCAGAACAGTTTGCAAGAGACGTTCTTTTTGTGTTTCAGACGGAGATTTCCAGCTATTTCTTGAATGCCTGGATTTGGCTATGAAAATGCGTTTTCCACTTCTTCACAGAAAGAATTTAGAAACCCCTGCAAACACACATCAGTTTACCTCCGTAAGTTGAATGCACACATTGAAGACCGTTCTGTTAGGTAGCTCCGTTTTGGTTTTAGAAGCAGATATTTCTCAATATCGCGTTTGTTCCAATTCACCCGGGTATAACGAAACCAAGCTCCTGGAAGAACCGTGCTTCTCACTCTCTGATTCTGAAGGCGGATTCAACTCCCTTAGCTGAGCGAACACCCAGCAGATCAGTTTGCAAGATACGTTCTTTTTGTGTTTTAGACGGAGATTTCCAACTATTTCTACAATGCCTGGATTTGGCTGGGAAAATGCGTTTTCCACTTCTTCACAGAAAGGGTTTAGAAACCCCTGCAAACACACATCAGTTTAACTCCGTAAGTTGAATGCACGCATTGAAGACCGTTTTGTTAGGTAGCTCCGATTTGATTTTAGAAGCAGATATTTCTCAATACCGCGTTTGTTCCAATTCACCCGGGTATAAGGAAACCCAGCTCCTGGAAGAACCGTGCTTCTCACTCTCTGATTCTGAAGGCGGATTCAACTCCCTTAGCTGAGCGAACACCCAGCAGAGCAGTTTGCAAGATACGTTCTTTTTGTGTTTTAGACGAAGATTTCCAGCTATTTCTTGAATGCCTGGATTTGGCTGGGAAAATGCGTTTTCCACTTCTTCACAGAAAGGGTTTAGAAACTCCTGCAAACACACATCAGTTTAACTCCGTAAGTTGAATGCACACATTGAAGACCGTTCTGTTAGGTAACTCCGTTTTTGTTTTAGAAGCAGATATTTCTCAATACCGCGTTTGTTCCAATGCACCCGGGTATAACGAAACCCAGCTCCTGGAAGAACCGTGCTTCTCACTCTCTGATTCTGAAGGCGGATTCAACTCCCTTAGCTGAGCGAACACCCAGCAGAGCAGTTTACAAGATACGTTTTTTTTGCATTTTAGACGGAGATTTCCATCTATTTCTTGAATGCCTGAATTTGGTTGGGAAAATGCGTTTTCCACTTCTTCACAGAAAGGGTTTAGAAACTCCTGCAAACAAACATCAGTTTGACTCCGTAAGTTGAATGCATACGTTGAAGACCGTTCTGTTAGGTAGCTCCGTTTTGGTGTTAGAAGCAGATATTTCTCAATATTGCGTTTGCACCAATTCACCCGTGTATAACGAAACACAGCTCCTGGATGAACCGTGCTTCTCACTCTCTGATTCTGAAGGCGGATTCAACTCCCTTGGCTGAGCGAACACCCAGCAGAGCAGTTTACAAGATACGTTCTTTTTGTATTTTAGATGGAGATTTCCAGCTATTTCTTGAATGCCTGGATTTGGCTGGGAAAATGCGTTTTCCACTTCTTCACAGAAAGGGTTTAGAAACTCCTGCAAACACACATCAGTTTAACTCCGTACGTTGAATGCATACATTGAACGCCGTTCTGTTATGTAGCTCCGTTTTGGTTTTAGAAGCAGATATTTCTCAATATTGCGTTTGCAACCATTCACCCGGGTATAACGAAACACAGCTCCTGGAAGAACCGTGCTTCTCACTCTCTGATTCTGAAGGCGGATTCAACTCCCTTAGCTGAGCGAACACCCAGCAGAGCAGTTTGCAAGATACGTTCTTTTTGTGTTTTAGACGGAGATTTCCAGCTATTTCTTGAATGCCTGGATTTGGCTGGGAAAATGGGTTTTCCACTTCTTCACAGGAAGGGTTTAGAAACTCCTGCAAACACACATCAGTTTAACTCCGTAAGTTGAATGCACACATTGAAGACCGTTCTGTTAGGTAGCTCCGTTTTGGTTTTAGAAGCAGATATTTCTCAATACCGCGTTTGTTCCAATGCACCTGGGTATAACGAAACCCAGCTCCTGGAAGAACCGTGCTTCTCACTCTCTGATTCTGAAGGCGGATTCAACTCCCTTAGCTGAGCGAACACCCAGGAGAGCAGGTTGCAAGATACGTTCTTTTTGTGTTTTAGACGGAGATTTCCAGCTATTCCTTGAATGCCTGTATTTGGCTGGGAAAATGCGTTTTCCACTTCTTCACAGAAAGAATTTAGAAACCCCTGCAAACACACATCAGTTTACCTCCGTAATTTGAATGCACACATTGAAGACCGTTCTGTTAGGTAGCTCCGTTTTGGTTTTAGAAGCAGATATTTCTCAATATCGCGTTTGTTCCAATTCACCCGGGTATAACGAAACCAAGCTTCTGGAAGAACCGTGCTTCTCACTCTCTGATTCTGAAGGCGGATTCAACTCCCTTAGCTGAGCGAACACCCAGCAGAGCAGTTTGCGAGATACGTTCTTTTTGTGTTTTAGACGGAGATTTCCAGCTATTTCTTGAATGCCTGGATTTGGCTGGGAAAATGCGTTTTCCACTTCTTCACAGAAAGGGTTTAGAAACTCCTGCAAACACACATCAGTTTAACTCCGTAAGTTGAATGCACACACTGAAGACCGTTCTGTTAGGTAGCTCCGTTTTGGTTTTAGAAGCAGATATTTCTCAATACCGCGTTTGTTCCAATTCACCCGGGTATTACGAAACCCAGCTCCTGGAAGAACCGTGCTTCTCACTCTCTGATTCTGAAGGCGGATTCAACTCCCTTAGCTGAGCGAACACCCAGCAGAGCAGTTTGCAAGATACGTTCTTTTTGTGTTTTAGACACAGATTTCCAGCTATTTCTTGAATGCCTGGATTTGGCTGGGAAAATGCGTTTTCCACTTCTTCACAGAAAGGGTTTAGAAACTCCTGCAAACACACATCAGTTTAACTCCGTAAGTTGAATGCACACATTGAAGACCGTTCTGTTAGGTAGCTCCGTTTTGGTTTTAGAAGCAGATATTTCTCAATACCGCGTTTGTTCCAATTCACCCGGGTATAACGAAACCCAGCTCCTGGAAGAACCGTGCTTTTCACTCTCTGATTCTGAAGGCGGATTCAACTCCCTTAGCTGAGCGAACACCCAGCAGAGCAGTTTGCAAGATACGTTCTTTTTGTGTTTTAGACGGAGATTTCCAGCTATTTCTTGAATGCCTGGATTTGGCTGGGAAAATGCGTTTTCCACTTCTTCACAGAAAGGGTTTAGAACCTCCTGCAAACACACATCAGTTTTACTCCGTAAGTCGAATGCACACATTGAAGACCGTTCTGTTAGGTAGCTCCGTTTTGGTTTTAGAAGCAGATATTTCTCAATACCGCGTTTGTTCCAATTCACCCGGGTATAAGGAAACCCAGCTCCTGGAAGAACCGTGCTTCTCACTCTCTGATTCTGAAGGCGGATTCAACTCCCTTAGCTGAGCGAACACCCAGCAGAGCAGTTTGCAAGATACGTTCTTTTTGTGTTTTAGACGAAGATTTCCAGCTATTTCTTGAATGCCTGGATTTGGCTGGGAAAATGCGTTTTCCACTTCTTCACAGAAAGGGTTTAGAAACTCCTGCAAACACACATCAGTTTAACTCCGTAAGTTGAATGCACACACTGAAGACCGTTCTGTTAGGTAGCTCCGTTTTGGTTTTAGAAGCAGATATTTCTCAATACCGCGTTTGTTCCAATTCACCCGGGTATTACGAAACCCAGCTCCTGGAAGAACCGTGCTTCTCACTCTCTGATTCTGAAGGCGGATTCAACTCCCTTAGCTGAGCGAACACCCAGCACAGCAGTTTGCAAGATACGTTCTATTTGTGTTTTAGACGGAGATTTCCAGCTATTTCTTGAATGCCTGGATTTGGCTGGGAAAATGCGTTTTCCACTTCTTCACAGAAAGGGTTTAGAAACTCCTGCAAACACACATCAGTTTAACTCCGTAAGTTGAATGCACACATTGAAGACCGTTCTGTTAGGTAGCTCCGTTTTGGTTTTAGAAGCAGATATTTCTCAATACCGGGTTTGTTCCAATGCACAAGGGTATAACGAAACCCAGCTCCTGGAAGAACCGTGCTTCTCACTCTCTGATTCTGAAGGCGGATTCAACTCCCTTAGCTGAGCGAACACCCAGCAGAGCAGTTTGCAAGATACGTTCTTTTTGTGTTTTTGACGGAGAGACCGTTCTGTTAGGTAGCTCCGTTTTGGTTTTAGAAGCAGATATTTCTCAATACCGGGTTTGTTCCAATGCACCAGGGTATAACGAAACCCAGCTCCTGGAAGAACCGTGCTTCTCACTCTCTGATTCTGAAGGCGGATTCAACTCCCTTAGCTGAGCGAACACCCAGGAGAGCAGGTTGCAAGATACGTTCTTTTTGTGTTTTAGACGGAGATTTCCAGCTATTTCTTGAATGCCTGGATTTGGCTGGGAAAATGCGTTTTCCACTTCTTCACAGAAAGAATTTAGAAACCCCTGCAAACACACATCAGTTTACCTCCGTAAGTTGAATGCACACATTGAAGACCGTTCTGTTAGGTAGCTCCGTTTTGGTTTTAGAAGCAGATATTTCTCAATATCGCGTTTGTTGCAATTCACCCGGGTATTACGAAACCCAGCTCCTGGAAGAACCGTGCTTCTCACTCTCTGATTCTGAAGGCGGATTCAACTCCCTTAGCTGAGCGAACACCCAGCAGAGCAGTTTGCAAGATACGTTCTTTTTGTGTTTTAGACAAAGATTTCCAAATATTTCTTGAATGCCTGTATTTCGCTGGGAAAATGCGTTTTCCACTTCTTCACAGAAAGGGTTTAGAAACTCCTACAAACACACATCAGTTTAACTCCGTAAGTTGAATGCACACATTGAAGACCGTTCGGTTAGGTAGCTCCGTTTTGGTTTTAGAAGCAGATATTTCTCAATACCGGGTTTGTTCCAATGCACCAGGGTATAACGAAACCCAGCTCCTGGAAGAACCGTGTTTCTCACTCTCTGATTCTGAAGGCGGATTCAACTCCCTTAGCTGAGCAAACACCCAGCAGAGCAGTTTGCAAGATACGTTCTTTTTGTGTTTTAGACGGAGAGACCGTTCTGTTAGGTAGCTCCGTTTTGGTTTTAGAAGCAGATATTTCTCAATACCGGGTTTGTTCCAATGCACCAGGGTATAACGAAACCCAGCTTCTGGAAGAACCGTGCTTCTCATTCTCTGATTCTGAAGGCGGATTCAACTCCCTTAGCTGAGCGAACACCCAGCAGAGCAGTTTGCAAGATACGTTCTTTTTGTGTTTTAGACGGAGATTTCCAACTATTTCTTGAATGCCTGTATTTGGCTGGAAAAATGCGTTTTCCACTTCTTCACAGAAAGGGTTTAGAAACTCCTGCAAACACACATCAGTTTAACTCCGTAAGTTGAATGCACACATTGAAGACCGTTCTGTTAGGTAGCTCCGTTTTGGTTTTAGAAGCAGATATTTCTCAATACCGCGTTTGTTCCAATTCACCCGGGTATAACGAAATCCAGCTCCTGGAAGAACCGTGCTTCTCACTCTCTGATTCTGAAGGCGGATTCAACTCCCTTAGCTGAGCGAACACCCAGCAGAGCAGTTTGCAAGATACGTTCTTTTTGTGTTTTAGACGGAGATTTCCAGCTATTTCATGAATGCCTGGATTTGGCTGGGAAAATGCGTTTCCCACTTCTTCACAGAAAGGGTTTAGAAACTCCTGCAAACACACATCAGTTTAACTCCGTAAGTTGAATGCACACATTGAAGACCGTTCTGTTAGGTAGCTCCGTTTTGGTTTTAGAAGCAGATATTTCTCAATACCGCGTTTGTTCCAATTCACCCGGGTATAACGAAACCCAGCTCCTGGAAGAACCGTGCTTCTCACTCTCTGATTCTGAAGGCGGATTCAACTCCCTTAGCTGAGCGAACACCCAGCAGAGCAGTTTGCAAGATACGTTCTTTTTGTGTTTTAGACAGAGATTTCCAGCTATTTCTTGAATGCCTGGATTTGGCTGGGAAAATGCGTTTTCCACTTCTTCACAGAAAGGGTTTAGAAACTCCTGCAAACACACATCAGTTTAACTCCGTAAGTTGAATGCACACGTTGAAGACCGTTCTGTTAGGTAGCTCCGTTTTGGTTTTAGAAGCAGATATTTCTCAATACCGCGTTTGTTCCAATTCACCCGGGTATAACGAAACCCAGCTCCTGGAAGAACCGTGCTTCTCACTCTCTGATTCTGAAGGCGGATTCAACTCCCTTAGCTGAGCGAACACCCAGCAGAGCAGTTTACAAGATACGTTCTTTTTGTATTTTAGACGGAGATTTCCAGCTATTTCTAGAATGCCTGGATTTGGCTGGGAAAATGCGTTTTCCACTTCTTCACAGAAAGGGTTTAGAAACTCCTGCAAACACACATCAGTTTAACTCCGTAAGTTGAATGCACACATTGAAGACCGTTCTGTTAGGTAGCTCCGTTTTGGTTTTAGAAGCAGATATTTCTCAATACAGCGTTTGTTCCAATGCACCCGGGTATAACAAAATTCAGCTCCTGGAAGAAACGTGCTTCTCACTCTCTGATTCTGAAGGCGGATTCAACTCCCTTAGCTGAGCGAACACCCAGCAGAGCAGTTTGGAAGATACGTTCTTTTTATGTTTTAGACGGAGATTTCCAGCTATTTCTTGAATGCCTGGATTTGGCTGGGAACATGCGTTTTCCACTTCTTCACAGAAAGGGTTTAGAAACTCCTGCAAACACACATCAGTTTAACTCCGTAAGTTGAATGCACACATTGAAGACCGTTCTGTTAGGTAGCTCCGTTTTGGTTTTAGAAGCAGATATTTCTCAATACCGCGTTTGTTCCAATTCACCCGGGTATTACGAAACCCAGCTCCTGGAAGAACCGTGCTTCTCACTCTCTGATTCTGAAGGCGGATTCAACTATATTAGCTGAGCGAACACCCAGCAGAGCAGTTTGCAAGATACGTTCTTTTTGTGTTTTAGACGAAGATTTCCAGCTATTTTTTGAATGCCTGGATTTGGCTGGGAAAATGCGTTTTGCACTTCTTCACAGAAAGGCTTTAGAAACTCCTGCAAACACACATCAGTTTAACTCCGTAAGTTGAATGCACACATTGAAGACCGTTCTGTTAGGTAGCTTTGTTTTGGTTTTAGAAGCAGATATTTCTCAATATCGCGTTTGTTTCAATTCACCCGGGTATTACGAAACCCAGCTCCTGGAAGAACCGTGCTTCTCACTCTCTGATTCTGAAGGCGGATTCAACTCCCTTAGCTGAGCGAACACCCAGCAGAGCAGTTTGCAAGATACGTTCTTTTTGTGTTTTAGACGGAGAGACCGTTATGTTAGGTAGCTCCGTTTTGGTTTTAGAAGCAGATATTTCTCAATACCGGGTTTGTTCCAATGCACCAGGGTATAACGAAACCCAGCTCCTGGAAGAACCCTGCTTCTCACTCTCTTATTCTGAAGGCGGATTCAATTCCCTTAGCTGAGCGAACACCCAGCAGAGCAGTTTGCAAGATACGTTCTTTTTGTGTTTTAGACAGAGATTTCCAGCTATTTCTTGAATGCCTGGATTTGGCTGGGAAAATGCGTTTTCCACTTCTTCACAGAAAGGGTTTAGAAACTCCTGCAAACACACATCAGTTTAACTCCGTAAGTTGAATGCACAAATTGAAGACCGTTCTGTTAGGTAGCTCCGTTTTGGTTTTAGAAGCAGATATTTCTCAATACCGCGTTTGTTCCAATGCACCCGGGTATAACGAAATCCAGCTCCTGGAAGAACCGTGCTTCTCACTCTCTGATTCTGAAGGCGGATTCAACTCCCTTAGCTGAGCGAACACCCAGCAGAGCAGTTTGCAAGATACGTTCTTTTAGTGTTTTAGACGGAGATTTCCAGCTATTTCTTGAATGCCTGGATTTGGCTGGGAAAATGCGTTTCCCACTTCTTCACAGAAAGGGTTTAGAAACTCCTGCAAACACACATCAGTTTAACTCCGTAAGTTGAATGCACACATTGAAGACCGTTCTGTTAGGTAGCTCCGTTTTGGTTTTAGAAGCAGATATTTCTCAATACCGCGTTTGTTCCAATTCACCCGGGTATAACGAAACCCAGCTCCTGGAAGAACCGTGCTTCTCACTCTCTGATTCTGAAGGCGGATTCAACTCCCTTAGCTGAGCGAACACCCAGCAGAGCAGTTTGCAAGAGACGTTCTTTTTGTGTTTTAGACGGAGATTTCCAGCTATTTCTTGAATGCCTGGATTTGGCTGGGAAAATGCGTTTTCCACTTCTTCACAGAAAGGGTTTAGAAACTCCTGCAAACACACATCAGTTTAACTCCGTAAGTTGAATGCACACATTGAAGACCGTTCTGTTAGGTAGCTCCGTTTTGGTTTTAGAAGCAGATATTTCTCAATACCGCGTTTGTTCCAATTCACCCGGGTATTAGGAAACCCAGCTCCTGGAAGAACCGTGCTTCTCACTCTCTGATTCTGAAGGCGGATTCAACTCCCTTAGCTGAGCGAACACCCAGGAGAGCAGGTTGCAAGATACGTTCTTTTTGTGTTTTAGACGGAGATTTCCAGCTATTTCTTGAATGCCTGGATTTGGCTGGGAAAATGCGTTTTCCACTTCTTCACAGAAAGAATTTAGAAACCCCTGCAAACACACATCAGTTTACCTCCGTAAGTTGAATGCACACATTGAAGACCGTTCTGTTAGGTAGCTCCGTTTTGGTTTTAGAAGCAGATATTTCTCAATATCGCGTTTGTTCCAATTCACCCGGGTATAACGAAACCAAGCTCCTGGAAGAACCGTGCTTCTCACTCTGTGATTCTGAAGGCGGATTCAACTCCCTTAGCTGAGCGAACACCCAGCAGATCAGTTTGCAGGATACGTTCTTTTTGTGTTTTAGACGGAGATTTCCAGCTATTTCTAGAATGCCTGGATTTGGCTGGGGAAATGCGTTTTCCACTTCTTCACAGAAAGGGTTTAGAAACCCCTGCAAACACACATCAGTTTAACTCCGTAAGTTGAATGCACGCATTGAAGACCGTTTTGTTAGGTAGCTCCGATTTGGTTTTAGAAGCAGATATTTCTCAATACCACGTTTGTTCCAATTCACCCGGGTATAACGAAACCCAGCTCCTGGAAGAACCGTGCTTCTCACTCTCTGATTCTGAAGGAGGATTCAACTCCCTTAGCTGAGCGAACACCCAGCAGAGCAGTTTGCAAGATACGTTCTTTTTGTGTTTTAGACGAAGTTTTCCAGCTATTTCTTGAATGCCTGGATCTGGCTAAGAAAATGCGTTTTCCACTTCTTCACAGAAAGGGTTTAGAAACTCCTGCAAACACACATCAGTTTAACTCCGTAAGTCGAATGCACACATTGAAGACCGTTCTGTTAGGTAGCTCCGTTTTGGTTTTAGAAGCAGATATTTCTCAATATTGGGTTTGTACCCATTCACCCGGGTATAACGAAACACAGCTCCTGGAAGAACCGTGCTTCTCACTCTCTGATTCTGAAGGCGGATTCAACTCCCTTAGCTGAGCGAACACCCAGCAGAGCAGTTTACAAGATACGTTCTTTTTGTATTTTAGACGGAGATTTCCAGCTATTTCTTGAATGCCTGCATTTGGTTGGGAAAATGCGTTTTCCGCTTCTTCACAGAAAGGGTTTAGAAACTCCTGCAAACAAACATCAGTTTGACTACGTAAGTTGAATGCATACGTTGAAGACCGTTCTGTTAGGTAGCTCCGTTTTGGTGTTAGAAGCAGATATTTCTCAATATTGCGTTTGCACCAATTCACCCGTGTATAACGAAACACAGCTCCTGGATGAACCGTGCTTCTCACTCTCTGATTCTGAAGGCGGATTCAACTCCCTTGGCTGAGCGAACACCCAGCAGAGCAGTTTACAAGATACGTTCTTTTTGTATTTTAGATAGAGATTTCCAGCTATTTCTTGAATGCCTGCATTTGGCTGGGAAAATGCGTTTTCCACTTCTTCACAGAAAGGGTTTAGAAACTCCTGCAAACACACATCAGTTTAACTCCGTATATTGAATGCATACATTGAACGCCGTTCTGTTATGTAGCTCCGTTTTGGTTTTAGAAGCAGATATTTCTCAATATTGCGTTTGCAACCATTCACCCGGGTATAACGAAACACAGCTCCTGGAAGAACCGTGCTTCTCACTCTCTGATTCTGAAGGCGGATTCAACTCCCTTAGCTGAGCGAACACCCAGCAGAACAGTTTGCAAGATACGTTCTTTTTGTGTTTTAGACGGAGATTTCCAGCTATTTCTTGAATGCCTGCATTTGGCTGGGAAAATGCCTTTTCCACTTTTTCACAGAAAGGGTTTAGAAACTCCTGCAAACACACATCAGTTTAACTCCGTAAGTTGAATGCACACATTGAAGACCGTTCTATTAGGTAGCTCCGTTTTGGTTTTAGAAGCAGATATTTCTCAATACCGCGTTTGTTCCAATTCACCCGGGTATTACGAAACCCAGCTCCTGGAAGAACCGTGCTTCTCACTCTCTGATTCTGAAGGCGAATTCAACTCTTTTAGCTGAGCGAACACCCAGCAGAGCAGTTTGCAAGATACGTTCTTTTTGTGTTTTAGACGGAGATTTCCAGCTATTTCTTGAATGCCTGGATTTGGCTGGGAAAATGCGTTTTCCACTTCTTCACAGAAAGGGTTTAGAAACTCCTGCAAACACACATGAGTTTAACTCCGTAAGTTGAATGCACACATTGAAGACCGTTCTGTTAGGTAGCTCCGTTTTGGTTTTAGAAGCAGATATTTCTCAATACCGCATTTGTTCCAATTCACCCGGGTATAACGAAACCCAGCTTTTGGAAGAACCGTGCTTCTCACTCTCTGATTCTGAAGGCGGATTCAACTCCCTTAGCTGAGCGAACACCCAGCAGAGCAGTTTGCAAGATACGTTCTTTTTGTGTTTTAGACGGAGATTTCCAACTATTTCTTGAATGCCTGTATTTCGCTGGGAAAATGCGTTTTTCACTTCTTCACAGAAAGGGTTTAGAAACTCCTGCAAACACACATCAGTTTAACTCCGTAAGTTGAATGCACACATTGAAGACCGTTCTGTTAGGTAGCTCCGTTTTGGTTTTAGAAGCAGATATTTCTCAATACCGGGTTTGTTCCAATGCACCAGGGTATAACGAAACCCAGCTCCTGGAAGAACCGTGCTTCTCACTCTCTGATTGTGAAGGCGGATTCACCTCCCTTAGCTGAGCGAACACCCAGCAGAGCAGTTTGCAAGATACGTTCTTTTTGTGTTTTAGACGGAGATTTCCAGCTATTTCTTGAATGCCTGGATTTGGCTGGGAAAATGCGTTTTCCACTTCTTCACAGAAAGGGTTTAGAAACTCCTGCAAACACACATCAGTTTAACTCCATAAGTTGAATGCACACATTGAAGACCGTTCTGTTAGGTAGCTCCGTTTTGGTTTCAGAAGCAGATATTTCTCAATACCACGTTCGTTCCAATTCGCCCGGGTATAAGGAAACCCAGCTCCTGGAAGAACCGTGCTTCTCACTCTCTGATTCTGAAGGTGGATTCAACTCCCTTAGCTGAGCGAACACCCAGCAGAGCAGTTTGCAAGATACGTTCTTTTTGTGTTTTAGACGGAGATTTCCAGCTATTTCTTGAATGCCTGGATTTGGCTGGGAAAATGCGTTTTCCACTTCTTCACAGAAAGGGTTTAGAAACTCCTGCAAACATACATCATTTTAACTCCGTAAGTTGAATGCACACATTGAAGACCGTTCTGTTAGGTAGCTCCGTTTTGGTTTTAGAAGCAGATATTTCTCAATACCGCGTTTGTTCCAATGCACCCCGGGTATAACGAAACCCAGCTCCTGGAAGAACCGTGCTTCTCACTCTCTGATTCTGAAGGCGGATTCTACTCCCTTAGCTGAGCGAACACCCAGCAGAGCAGTTTGCGAGATACGTTCTTTTTGTGTTTAAGACGGAGATTTCCAGCTATTTCTTGAATGCCTGGATTTGGCTGGGAAAATGCGTTTTCCACTTCTTCACAGAAAGGGTTTAGAAACTCCTGCAAACACACATCAGTTTAACTCCGTAAGTTCAATGCACACATTGAAGACCGTTCTGTTAGGTAGCTCCGTTTTGGTTTTAGAAGCAGATATTTCTCAATACCGGGTTTGTTCCAATGCACCAGGGTATAACGAAACCCAGCTCCTGGAAGAACCGTGCTTCTCACTCTCTGATTGTGAAGGCGGATTCACCTCCCTTAGCTGAGCGAACACCCAGCAGAACAGTTTGCAAGATACGTTCTTTTTGTGTTTTAGTCGGAGATTTCCAGCTATTTCTTGAATGCCTGGATTTGGCTGGGAAAATGCGTTTTTCACTTCTTCACAGAAAGGGTTTAGAAACTCCTGCAAACACACATCAGTTTAACTCCGTAAGTTGAATGCACACATTGAAGACCGTTCTGTTAGGTAGCTCCGTTTTGGTTTTAGAATCAGATATTTCTCAATACCGCGTTTGTTCCATTTCACCCGGGTATAACGAAACCAAGCTCCTGAAAGAACCGTGCTTCTCACTCTCTTATTCTGAAGGCGGATTCAACTTTCTTAGCTGAGCGAACAGTTTGCAAGATACGTTCTTTTTGTGTTTTAGACGGAGATTTCCTGCTATTTCTTGAATGCCTGTATTTGGCTGGGAAAATGCGTTTTCCACTTCTTCACAGAAAGGGTTTAGAAACTCCTGCAAACACACATCAGTTTAACTACGTAAGTTGAATGCACACATTGAAGACCGTTCTGTTAGGTAACTCCGTTTTGGTTTTAGAAGCAGATATTTCTCAATACCGCGTTTGTTCCAATTCACCCGGGTATAACGAAACCCAGCTCCTGGAAGAACCGTGCTTCTCACTCTCTGATTCTGAAGGCGGATTCAACTCCCTTAGCTGAGCGAACACCCAGCAGAGCAGTTTGCAAGATAGGTTCTTTTTGTGTTTTAGACGGAGATTTCCAGCTATTTCTTGAATGCCTGGATTTGGCTGGGAAAATGCGTTTTCCACTTCTTCACAGAAAGGGTTTAGAAACTCCTGCAAACACACATCAGTTTAACTCCGTAAGTTGAATGCACACATTGAAGACCGTTCTGTTAGGTAGCTCCGTTTTGGTTTTAGAAGCAGATATTTCTCAATACCGCGTTTGTTCCAATTCACCCGGGTATAACGAAACCCAGCTCCTGGAAGAACCGTGCTTCTCACTCTCTGATTCTGAAGGCGGATTCAACTCCTTTAGCTGAGCGAACACCCAGCAGAGCAGTTTGCAAGATACGTTCTTTTTGTGTTTTAGACGGAGATTTCCAGCTATTTCTTGAATGCCTGGATTTGGCTGGGAAAATGCGTTTTCCACTTCTTCACAGAAAGGGTTTAGAAACTCCTGCAAACACACATCAGTTTAACTCCGTAAGTTGAATGCACACATTGTAGACCGTTCTGTTAGGTAGCTCCGTTTTGGTTTTAGAAGCAGATATTTCTCAATACCGCGTTTGTTCCAATTCACCCGGGTATTACGAAACCCAGCTCCTGGAAGAACCGTGCTTCTCACTCTCTGATTCTGAAGGCGGATTCAACTCCCTTAGCTGAGCGAACACCCAGCAGAGCAGTTTGCAAGATACGTTCTTTTTGTGTTTTAGACGAAGATTTCCAACTATTTCTTGAATGCCTGTATTTGGCTGAAAAAATGCGTTTTCCACTTCTTCACAGAAAGGGTTTAGAAACTCCTGCAAACACACATCAGTTTAACTCCGTAAGTTGAATGCACACATTGAAGACCGTTCTGTTAGGTAGCTCCGTTTTGGTTTTAGAAGCAGATATTTCTCAATACCGCATTTGTTCCAATGCACCCGGGTATAACGAAACCCAGCTCCTGGAAGAACCATTCTTCTCACTCTCTGATTTTGAAGGCGGATTCAACTCCCTTAGATGAGCGAACACCCAGCAGAGCAGTTTGCAAGATACGTTCTTTTTGTGTTTTAGACGGAGATTTCCAGCTATTTCTTGAATGCCTGGATTTGGCTGGGAAAATGCGTTTTCCACTTCTTCACAGAAAGGGTTTAGAAACTCCTGCAAACACACATCAGTTTAACTCCGTAAGTTCAATGCACACATTGAAGACCGTTCTGTTAGGTAGCTCCGTTTTGGTTTTAGAAGCAGATATTTCTCAATACCGGGTTTGTTCCAATGCACCAGGGTATAACGAAACCCAGCTCCTGGAAGAACCGTGCTTCTCACTCTCTGATTGTGAAGGCGGATTCACCTCCCTTAGCTGAGCGAACACCCAGCAGAACAGTTTGCAAGATACGTTCTTTTTGTGTTTTATTCGGAGATTTCCAGCTATTTCTTGAATGCCTGGATTTGGCTGGGAAAATGCGTTTTTCACTTCTTCACAGAAAGGGTTTAGAAACTCCTGCAAACACACATCAGTTTAACTCCGTAAGTTGAATGCACACATTGAAGACCGTTCTGTTAGGTAGCTCCGTTTTGGTTTTAGAATCAGATATTTCTCAATACCGCGTTTGTTCCATTTCACCCGGGTATAACGAAACCAAGCTCCTGAAAGAACCGTGCTTCTCACTCTCTTATTCTGAAGGCGGATTCAACTTTCTTAGCTGAGCGAACAGTTTGCAAGATACGTTCTTTTTGTGTTTTAGACGGAGATTTCCTGCTATTTCTTGAATGCCTGTATTTGGCTGGGAAAATGCGTTTTCCACTTCTTCACAGAAAGGGTTTAGAAACTCCTGCAAACACACATCAGTTTAACTACGTAAGTTGAATGCACACATTGAAGACCGTTCTGTTAGGTAACTCCGTTTTGGTTTTAGAAGCAGATATTTCTCAATACCGCGTTTGTTCCAATTCACCCGGGTATAACGAAACCCAGCTCCTGGAAGAACCGTGCTTCTCACTCTCTGATTCTGAAGGCGGATTCAACTCCCTTAGCTGAGCGAACACCCAGCAGAGCAGTTTGCAAGATAGGTTCTTTTTGTGTTTTAGACGGAGATTTCCAGCTATTTCTTGAATGCCTGGATTTGGCTGGGAAAATGCGTTTTCCACTTCTTCACAGAAAGGGTTTAGAAACTCCTGCAAACACACATCAGTTTAACTCCGTAAGTTGAATGCACACATTGAAGACCGTTCTGTTAGGTAGCTCCGTTTTGGTTTTAGAAGCAGATATTTCTCAATACCGCGTTTGTTCCAATTCACCCGGGTATAACGAAACCCAGCTCCTGGAAGAACCGTGCTTCTCACTCTCTGATTCTGAAGGCGGATTCAACTCCTTTAGCTGAGCGAACACCCAGCAGAGCAGTTTGCAAGATACGTTCTTTTTGTGTTTTAGACGGAGATTTCCAGCTATTTCTTGAATGCCTGGATTTGGCTGGGAAAATGCGTTTTCCACTTCTTCACAGAAAGGGTTTAGAAACTCCTGCAAACACACATCAGTTTAACTCCGTAAGTTGAATGCACACATTGAAGACCGTTCTGTTAGGTAGCTCCGTTTTGGTTTTAGAAGCAGATATTTCTCAATACCGCGTTTGTTCCAATTCACCCGGGTATAACGAAACCCAGCTCCTGGAAGAACCGTGCTTCTCACTCTCTGATTCTGAAGGCGGATTCAACTCCCTTAGCTGAGCGAACACCCAGCAGAGCAGTTTGCAAGATACGTTCTTTTTGTATTTTAGACGGAGATTTCCAGCTATTTCTTGAATGCCTGGATTTGGCTGGGAAAATGCGTTTTTGACTTCTTCACAGAAAGGGTTTAGAAACTCCTGCAAACGCACATCAGTTTAACTCCGTAAGTTGAATGCACACATTGAAGACCGTTCTGTTAGGTAGCTCCGTTTTGGTTTTAGAAGCAGATATTTCTCAATACCGCGTTTGTTCCAATTCACCCGGGTATTACGAAACCCAGCTCCTGGAAGAACCGTGCTTCTCACTCTCTGATTCTGAAGGCGGATTCAACTCCCTTAGCTGAGCGAACAGCCAGCAGAGCAGTTTGCAAGAAACGTTCTTTTTGTGTTTCAGACGGAGATTTCCAGCTATTTCTTGAATGCCTGGATTTGGCTGGGAAAATGCGTTTTCCACTTCTTCACAGAAAGTGTTTAGAAACTCCTGCAAACACACATCAGTTTAACTCCGTAAGTCGAATGCACACATTGAAGACCGTTCTGTTAGGTAGCTCCGTTTTGGTTATAGAAGCAGATATTTCTCAATATTGGGTTTGTACCCATTCACCCGGGTATAACGAAACCCAGCTCCTGGAAGAACCGTGCTTCTCACTCTCTGATTCTGAAGGCGGATTCAACTCCCTTAGCTGAGCGAACACCCAGCAGAGCAGTTTACAAGATACGTTCTTTTTGTATTTTAGACGGAGATTTCCAGCTATTTCTTGAATGCCTGGATTTGGCTGGAAAAATGCGTTTTCCACTTCTTCACAGAAAGGGTTTAGAAACTCCTGCAAACACACATCAGTTTAACTCCGTAAGTTGAATGCACACATTGAAGACCGTTCTGTTAGGTAGCTCCGTTTTTGTTTTAGAAGCAGATATTTCTCAATACCGCGTTTGTTCCATTTCACCCGGGTATAACGAAACCAAGCTCCTGAAAGAACCGTGCTTCTCACTCTCTTATTCTGAAGGCGGATTCAACTCCCTTAGCTGAGCGAACAGTTTGCAAGATACGTTCTTTTTGTGTTTTAGACGGAGATTTCCTGCTATTTCTTGAATGCCTGTATTTGGCTGGGAAAATGCGTTTTCCACTTCTTCACAGAAAGGGTTTAGAAACTCCTGCAAACACACATCAGTTTAACTACGTAAGTTGAATGCACACATTGAAGACCGTTCTGTTAGGTAACTCCGTTTTGGTTTTAGAAGCAGATATTTCTCAATACCGCGTTTGTTCCAATTCACCCGGGTATAACGAAACCCAGCTCCTGGAAGAACCGTGCTTCTCACTCTCTGATTCTGAAGGCGGATTCAACTCCCTTAGCTGAGCGAACACCCAGCAGAGCAGTTTGCAAGATACGTTCTTTTTGTGTTTTAGACGGAGATTTCCAGCTATTTCTTGAATGCCTGGATTTGGCTGGGAAAATGCGTTTTCCACTTCTTCACAGAAAGGGTTTAGAAACTCCTGCAAACACACATCAGTTTAACTCCGTAAGTCGAATGCACACATTGAAGACCGTTCTGTTAGGTAGCTCCGTTTTGGTTTTAGAAGCAGATATTTCTCAATATTGGGTTTGTACCCATTCACCCGGGTATAACGAAACACAGCTCCTGGATGAACCGTGCTTCTCACTCTCTGATTCTGAAGGCGGATTCAACTTCCTTGGCTGAGCGAACACCCAGCAGAGCAGTTTACAAGATACGTTCTTTTTGTATTTTAGACGGAGATTTCCAGCTATTTCTTGAATGCCTGCATTTGGTTGGGAAAATGCGTTTTCCACTTCTTCACAGAAAGGGTTTAGAAACTCCTGCAAACAAACATCAGTTTGACTCCGTAAGTTGAATGCATACGTTGAAGACCGTTCTGTTAGGTAGCTCCGTTTTTGTGTTAGAAGCAGATATTTCTCAATATTGCGTTTGCACCAATTCACCCGTGTATAACGAAACACAGCTCCTGGATGAACCGTGCTTCTCACTCTCTGATTCTGAAGGCGGATTCAACTCCCTTGGCTGAGCGAACACCCAGCAGAGCAGTTTACAAGATACGTTCTTTTTGTATTTTAAATAGAGATTTCCAGCTATTTCTTGAATGCCTGCATTTGGCTGGGAAAATGCGTTTTCCACTTCTTCACAGAAAGGGTTTAGAAACTCCTGCAAACACACATCAGTTTAACTCCGTAAGTTGAATGCATACATTGAACGCCGTTCTGTTATGTAGCTCCGTTTTGGTTTTAGAAGCAGATATTTCTCAATATTGCGTTTGCAACCATTCACCCGGGTATAACGAAACACAGCTCCTGGAAGAACCGTGCTTCTCACTCTCTGATTCTGAAGGCGGATTCAACTCCCTTAGCTGAGCGAACACCCAGCAGAACAGTTTGCAAGATACGTTCTTTTTGTGTTTTAGACGGAGATTTCCAGCTATTTCTTGAATGCCTGCATTTGGCTGGGAAAATGCCTTTTCCACTTCTTCACAGAAAGGGTTTAGAAACTCCTGCAAACACACATCAGTTTAACTCCGTAAGTTGAATGCACACATTGAAGACCGTTCTGTTAGGTAGCTCCGTTTTGGTTTTAGAAGCAGATATTTCTCAATACCGCGTTTGTTCCAATTCACCCGGGAATTACGAAACCCAGCTCCTGGAAGAACCGTGCTTCTCACTCTCTGATTCTGAAGGCGGATTCAACTCTTTTAGCTGAGCGAACACCCAGCAGAGCAGTTTGCAAGATACGTTCTTTTTGTGTTCTAGACGAAGATTTCCAGCTATTTCTTGAATGCCTGGATTTGGCTGGGAAAATGCGTTTTCCACTTTTTCACAGAAAGGGTTTAGAAACTCCTGCAAACACACATCAGTTTAACTCCGTAAGTTGAATGCACACATTGAAGACCGTTCTGTTAGGTAACTTTGTTTTGGTTTTAGAAGCAGATATTTCTCAATATCGCGTTTGTTGCAATTCACCCGGGTATTACGAAACCCAGCTCCTGGAAGAACCGTGCTTCTCACTCTCTGATTCTGAAGGCGGATTCAACTCCCTTAGCTGAGCGAACACCCAGCAGAGCAGTTTGCAAGATACGTTCTTTTTGTGTTTTAGACGATTTCCAACTATTTCTTGAATGCCTGTATTTCGCTGGGAAAATGCGTTTTTCACTTCTTCACAGAAAGGGTTTAGAAACTCCTGCAAACACACATCAGTTTAACTCCGTAAGTCGAATGCACACATTGAAGACCGTTCTGTTAGGTAGCTCCGTTTTGGTTTTAGAAGCAGATATTTCTCAATACCGGGTTTGTTCCAATGCACCAGGGTATAACGAAACCCAGCTCCTGGAAGAACCGTGCTTCTCACTCTCTGATTCTGAAGGCGGATTCAACTCCCTTAGCTGAGCGAACACCCAGCAGAGCAGTTTGCAAGATACGTTCTTTTTGTGTTTTAGACGGAGAGACCGTTCTGTTAGGTAGCTCCGTTTTGGTTATAGAAGCAGATATTTCTCAATACAGGGTTTGTTCCAATGCACCAGGGTATAACGAAACCCAGCTCCTGGAAGAACCGTGCTTCTCACTCTCTGATTCTGAAGGCGGATTCAACTCCCTTAGCTGAGCGAACACCCAGCAGAGCAGTTTGCAAGATACGTTCTTTTTGTGTTTTAGACGGAGATTTCCAACTATTTCTTGAATGCCTGTATTTGGCTGGAAAAAAGCGTTTTCCACTTCTTCACAGAAAGGGTTTAGAAACTCCTGCAAACACACATCAGTTTAACTCCATAAGTTGAATGCACACATTGAAGACCGTTCTGTTAGGTAGCTCCGTTTTGGTTTTAGAAGGAGATATTTCTCACTACCGCGTTTGTTCCAATTCACCCGGGTATAACGAAACCCAGCTCCTGGAAGAACCGTGCTTCTCACTCTCTGATTGTGAAGGCGGATTCACCTCCCTTAGCTGAGCGAACACCCAGCAGAGCAGTTTGCAAGATACGTTCTTTTTGTGTTTTAGACGGAGATTTCCAGCTATTTCTTGAATGCCTGGATTTGGCTGGGAAAATGCGTTTTCCACTTCTTCACAGAAAGGGTTTAGAAACTCCTGCAAACACACATCAGTTTAACTCCGTAAGTTGAATGCACACATTTAAGACCGTTCTGTTAGGTAGCTCCGTTTTGGTTTTAGAAGCAGATATTTCTCAATACCACGTTCGTTCCAATTCGCCCGGGTATAAAGAAACCCAGCTCCTGGAAGAACCGTGCTTCTCACTCTCTGATTCTGAAGGCGGATTCAACTCCCTTAGCTGAGCGAACACCCAGCAGAGCAGTTTGCAAGATACGTTCTTTTTGTGTTTTAGACGGAGAGACCGTTCTGTTAGGTAGCTCCGTTTTGGTTATAGAAGCAGATATTTCTCAATACAGGGTTTGTTCCAATGCACCAGGGTATAACGAAACCCAGCTCCTGGAAGAACCGTGCTTCTCACTCTCTGATTCTGAAGGCGGATTCAACTCCCTTAGCTGAGCGAACACCCAGCAGAGCAGTTTGCAAGATACGTTCTTTTTGTGTTTTAGACGGAGATTTCCAGCTATTTCTTGAATGCCTGGATTTGGCTGGAAAAATGCGTTTTCCACTTCTTCACAGAAAGGGTTTAGAAACTCCTGCAAACACACATCAGTTTAACTCCGTAAGTTGAATGCACACATTGAAGACCGTTCTGTTAGGTAGCTCCGTATTGGTTTTAGAAGCAGATATTTCTCAATACCGCGTTTGTTCCAATTCACCCAGGTATAACGAAACCCAGCTCCTGGAAGAACCGTGCTTCTCACTCTCTGATTCTGAAGGCGGATTCAACTCCCTTAGCTGAGCGAACACCCAGCAGAGCAGTTTGCAAGATACGTTCTTTTTGTGTTTTAGACGGAGATTTCCAGCTATTTCTTGAATGCCTGGATTTGGCTGGGAAAATGCGTTTTCCACTTCTTCACAGAAAGGGTTTAGAAACTCCTGCAAACACACATCAGTTTAACTCCGTAAGTTGAATGCACACATTGAAGACCGTTCTGTTAGGTAGCTCCGTTTTGGTTTTAGAAGCAGATATTTCTCAATACCCCGTTTGTTCCATTTCACCCGGGTATAACGAAACCAAGCTCCTGAAAGAACCGTGCTTCTCACTCTCTGATTCTGAAGGCGGATTCAACTCCCTTAGCTGAGCGAAAAGTTTGCAAGATACGTTCTTTTTGTGTTTTAGACGGAGATTTCCTGCTATTTCTTGAATGCCTGTATTTGGCTGGGAAAATGCGTTTTCCACTTCTTCACAGAAAGGGTTTAGAAACTCCGGCAAACACACATCAGTTTAACTACGTAAGTTGAATGCACACATTGAAGACCGTTCTGTTAGGTAACTCCGTTTTGGTTTTAGAAGCAGATATTTCTCAATACCGCGTTTGTTCCAATTCACCCGGGTATAACGAAACCCAGCTCCTGGAAGAACCGTGCTTCTCACTCTCTGATTCTGAAGGCGGATTCAACTCCCTTAGCTGAGCGAACACCCAGCAGAGCAGTTTGCAAGATACGTTCTTTTTGTGTTTTAGACGGAGATTTCCAGCTATTTCTTGAATGCCTGGATTTGGATGGGAAAATGCGTTTTCCACTTCTTCACAGAAAGGGTTTAGAAACTCCTGCAAACACACATCAGTTTAACTCCGTAAGTTGAATGCACACATTGAAGACCGTTCTGTTAGGTAGCTCCGTTTTGGTTTTAGAAGCAGACATTTCTCAATACCGCGTTTGTTCCATTTCACCCGGGTATAACGAAACCAAGCTCCTGAAAGAACCGTGCTTCTCACTCTCTGATTCTGAAGGCGGATTCAACTCCCTTAGCTGAGCGAACAGTTTGCAAGATACGTTCTTTTTGTGTTTTAGACGGAGATTTCCTGCTATTTCTTGAATGCCTGTATTTGGCTGGGAAAATGCGTTTTCCACTTCTTCACAGAAAGGGTTTAGAAACTCCTGCAAACACACATCAGTTTAACTACGTAAGTTGAATGCACACATTGAAGACCGTTCTGTTAGGTAACTCCGTTTTGGTTTTAGAAGCAGATATTTCTCAATACCGCGTTTGTTCCAATTCACCCGGGTATAACGAAACCCAGCTCCTGGAAGAACCGTGCTTCTCACTCTCTGATTCTGAAGGCGGATTCAACTCCCTTAGCTGAGCGAACACCCAGCAGAGCAGTTTGCAAGATACGTTCTTTTTGTGTTTTAGACGGAGATTTCCAGCTATTTCTTGAATGCCTGGATTTGGCTGGGAAAATGCGTTTTCCACTTCTTCACAGAAAGGGTTTAGAAACTCCTGCAAACACACATCAGTTTAACTCCGTAAGTCGAATGCACACATTGAAGACCGTTCTGTTAGGTAGCTCCGTTTTGGTTTTAGAAGCAGATATTTCTCAATATTGGGTTTGTACCCATTCACCCGGGTATAACGAAACACAGCTCCTGGATGAACCGTGCTTCTCACTCTCTGATTCTGAAGGCGGATTCAACTTCCTTGGCTGAGCGAACACCCAGCAGAGCAGTTTACAAGATACGTTCTTTTTGTATTTTAGACGGAGATTTCCAGCTATTTCTTGAATGCCTGCATTTGGTTGGGAAAATGCGTTTTCCACTTCTTCACAGAAAGGGTTTAGAAACTCCTGCAAACAAACATCAGTTTGACTCCGTAAGTTGAATGCATACGTTGAAGACCGTTCTGTTAGGTAGCTCCGTTTTTGTGTTAGAAGCAGATATTTCTCAATATTGCGTTTGCACCAATTCACCCGTGTATAACGAAACACAGCTCCTGGATGAACCGTGCTTCTCACTCTCTGATTCTGAAGGCGGATTCAACTCCCTTGGCTGAGCGAACACCCAGCAGAGCAGTTTACAAGATACGTTCTTTTTGTATTTTAAATAGAGATTTCCAGCTATTTCTTGAATGCCTGCATTTGGCTGGGAAAATGCGTTTTCCACTTCTTCACAGAAAGGGTTTAGAAACTCCTGCAAACACACATCAGTTTAACTCCGTAAGTTGAATGCATACATTGAACGCCGTTCTGTTATGTAGCTCCGTTTTGGTTTTAGAAGCAGATATTTCTCAATATTGCGTTTGCAACCATTCACCCGGGTATAACGAAACACAGCTCCTGGAAGAACCGTGCTTCTCACTCTCTGATTCTGAAGGCGGATTCAACTCCCTTAGCTGAGCGAACACCCAGCAGAACAGTTTGCAAGATACGTTCTTTTTGTGTTTTAGACGGAGATTTCCAGCTATTTCTTGAATGCCTGCATTTGGCTGGGAAAATGCCTTTTCCACTTCTTCACAGAAAGGGTTTAGAAACTCCTGCAAACACACATCAGTTTAACTCCGTAAGTTGAATGCACACATTGAAGACCGTTCTGTTAGGTAGCTCCGTTTTGGTTTTAGAAGCAGATATTTCTCAATACCGCGTTTGTTCCAATTCACCCGGGAATTACGAAACCCAGCTCCTGGAAGAACCGTGCTTCTCACTCTCTGATTCTGAAGGCGGATTCAACTCTTTTAGCTGAGCGAACACCCAGCAGAGCAGTTTGCAAGATACGTTCTTTTTGTGTTCTAGACGAAGATTTCCAGCTATTTCTTGAATGCCTGGATTTGGCTGGGAAAATGCGTTTTCCACTTTTTCACAGAAAGGGTTTAGAAACTCCTGCAAACACACATCAGTTTAACTCCGTAAGTTGAATGCACACATTGAAGACCGTTCTGTTAGGTAACTTTGTTTTGGTTTTAGAAGCAGATATTTCTCAATATCGCGTTTGTTGCAATTCACCAGGGTATTACGAAACCCAGCTCCTGGAAGAACCGTGCTTCTCACTCTCTGATTCTGAAGGCGGATTCAACTCCCTTAGCTGAGCGAACACCCAGCAGAGCAGTTTGCAAGATACGTTCTTTTTGTGTTTTAGACGATTTCCAACTATTTCTTGAATGCCTGTATTTCGCTGGGAAAATGCGTTTTTCACTTCTTCACAGAAAGGGTTTAGAAACTCCTGCAAACACACATCAGTTTAACTCCGTAAGTTGAATGCACACATTGAAGACCGTTCTGTTAGGTAGCTCCGTTTTGGTTTTAGAAGCAGATATTTCTCAATACCGGGTTTGTTCCAATGCACCAGGGTATAACGAAACCCAGCTCCTGGAAGAACCGTGCTTCTCACTCTCTGATTCTGAAGGCGGATTCAACTCCCTTAGCTGAGCGAACACCCAGCAGAGCAGTTTGCAAGATACGTTCTTTTTGTGTTTTAGACGGAGAGACCGTTCTGTTAGGTAGCTCCGTTTTGGTTATAGAAGCAGATATTTCTCAATACAGGGTTTGTTCCAATGCACCAGGGTATAACGAAACCCAGCTCCTGGAAGAACCGTGCTTCTCACTCTCTGATTCTGAAGGCGGATTCAACTCCCTTAGCTGAGCGAACACCCAGCAGAGCAGTTTGCAAGATACGTTCTTTTTGTGTTTTAGACGGAGATTTCCAACTATTTCTTGAATGCCTGTATTTGGCTGGAAAAAAGCGTTTTCCACTTCTTCACAGAAAGGGTTTAGAAACTCCTGCAAACACACATCAGTTTAACTCCATAAGTTGAATGCACACATTGAAGACCGTTCTGTTAGGTAGCTCCGTTTTGGTTTTAGAAGGAGATATTTCTCACTACCGCGTTTGTTCCAATTCACCCGGGTATAACGAAACCCAGCTCCTGGAAGAACCGTGCTTCTCACTCTCTGATTGTGAAGGCGGATTCACCTCCCTTAGCTGAGCGAACACCCAGCAGAGCAGTTTGCAAGATACGTTCTTTTTGTGTTTTAGACGGAGATTTCCAGCTATTTCTTGAATGCCTGGATTTGGCTGGGAAAATGCGTTTTCCACTTCTTCACAGAAAGGGTTTAGAAACTCCTGCAAACACACATCAGTTTAACTCCGTAAGTTGAATGCACACATTTAAGACCGTTCTGTTAGGTAGCTCCGTTTTGGTTTTAGAAGCAGATATTTCTCAATACCACGTTCGTTCCAATTCGCCCGGGTATAAAGAAACCCAGCTCCTGGAAGAACCGTGCTTCTCACTCTCTGATTCTGAAGGCGGATTCAACTCCCTTAGCTGAGCGAACACCCAGCAGAGCAGTTTGCAAGATACGTTCTTTTTGTGTTTTAGACGGAGAGACCGTTCTGTTAGGTAGCTCCGTTTTGGTTATAGAAGCAGATATTTCTCAATACAGGGTTTGTTCCAATGCACCAGGGTATAACGAAACCCAGCTCCTGGAAGAACCGTGCTTCTCACTCTCTGATTCTGAAGGCGGATTCAACTCCCTTAGCTGAGCGAACACCCAGCAGAGCAGTTTGCAAGATACGTTCTTTTTGTGTTTTAGACGGAGATTTCCAGCTATTTCTTGAATGCCTGGATTTGGCTGGAAAAATGCGTTTTCCACTTCTTCACAGAAAGGGTTTAGAAACTCCTGCAAACACACATCAGTTTAACTCCGTAAGTTGAATGCACACATTGAAGACCGTTCTGTTAGGTAGCTCCGTATTGGTTTTAGAAGCAGATATTTCTCAATACCGCGTTTGTTCCAATTCACCCAGGTATAACGAAACCCAGCTCCTGGAAGAACCGTGCTTCTCACTCTCTGATTCTGAAGGCGGATTCAACTCCCTTAGCTGAGCGAACACCCAGCAGAGCAGTTTGCAAGATACGTTCTTTTTGTGTTTTAGACGGAGATTTCCAGCTATTTCTTGAATGCCTGGATTTGGCTGGGAAAATGCGTTTTCCACTTCTTCACAGAAAGGGTTTAGAAACTCCTGCAAACACACATCAGTTTAACTCCGTAAGTTGAATGCACACATTGAAGACCGTTCTGTTACGTAGCTCCGTTTTGGTTTTAGAAGCAGATATTTCTCAATACCCCGTTTGTTCCATTTCACCCAGGTATAACGAAACCCAGCTCCTGAAAGAACCGTGCTTCTCACTCTCTGATTCTGAAGGCGGATTCAACTCCCTTAGCTGAGCGAAAAGTTTGCAAGATACGTTCTTTTTGTGTTTTAGACGGAGATTTCCTGCTATTTCTTGAATGCCTGTATTTGGCTGGGAAAATGCGTTTTCCACTTCTTCACAGAAAGGGTTTAGAAACTCCGGCAAACACACATCAGTTTAACTACGTAAGTTGAATGCACACATTGAAGACCGTTCTGTTAGGTAACTCCGTTTTGGTTTTAGAAGCAGATATTTCTCAATACCGCGTTTGTTCCAATTCACCCGGGTATAACGAAACCCAGCTCCTGGAAGAACCGTGCTTCTCACTCTCTGATTCTGAAGGCGGATTCAACTCCCTTAGCTGAGCGAACACCCAGCAGAGCAGTTTGCAAGATACGTTCTTTTTGTGTTTTAGACGGAGATTTCCAGCTATTTCTTGAATGCCTGGATTTGGATGGGAAAATGCGTTTTCCACTTCTTCACAGAAAGGGTTTAGAAACTCCTGCAAACACACATCAGTTTAACTCCGTAAGTTGAATGCACACATTGAAGACCGTTCTGTTAGGTAGCTCCGTTTTGGTTTTAGAAGCAGACATTTCTCAATACCGCGTTTGTTCCATTTCACCCGGGTATAACGAAACCAAGCTCCTGAAAGAACCGTGCTTCTCACTCTCTGATTCTGAAGGCGGATTCAACTCCCTTAGCTGAGCGAACAGTTTGCAAGATACGTTCTTTTTGTGTTTTAGACGGAGATTTCCTGCTATTTCTTGAATGCCTGTATTTGGCTGGGAAAATGCGTTTTCCACTTCTTCACAGAAAGGGTTTAGAAACTCCTGCAAACACACATCAGTTTAACTACGTAAGTTGAATGCACACATTGAAGACCGTTCTGTTAGGTAACTCCGTTTTGGTTTTAGAAGCAGATATTTCTCAATACCGCGTTTGTTCCAATTCACCCGGGTATAACGAAACCCAGCTCCTGGAAGAACCGTGCTTCTCACTCTCTGATTCTGAAGGCGGATTCAACTCCCTTAGCTGAGCGAACACCCAGCAGAGCAGTTTGCAAGATACGTTCTTTTTGTGTTTTAGACGGAGATTTCCAGCTATTTCTTGAATGCCTGGATTTGGCTGGGAAAATGCGTTTTCCACTTCTTCACAGAAAGGGTTTAGAAACTCCTGCAAACACACATCAGTTTACCTCCGTAAGTCGAATGCACACATTGAAGACCGTTCTGTTAGGTAGCTCCGTTTTGGTTTTAGAAGCAGATATTTCTCAATATTGGGTTTGTACCCATTCACCCGGGTATAACGAAACACAGCTCCTGGATGAACCGTGCTTCTCACTCTCTGATTCTGAAGGCGGATTCAACTCCCTTGGCTAAGCGAACACCCAGCAGAGCAGTTTACAAGATACGTTCTTTTTGTATTTTAGATGGAGATTTCCAGCTATTTTTTGAATGCCTGCATTTGGCTGGGAAAATGCGTTTTCCACTTCTTCACAGAAAGGGTTTAGAAACTCCTGCAAACACACATCAGTTTAACTCCGTAAGTCGAATGCATACGTTGAAGACCGTTCTCTTAGGTAGCTCCGTTTTGGTGTTAGAAGCAGATATTTCTCAATAATAGGTTTGTTCCAATTCGCCCGGGTATAAAGAAACCCAGCTCCTGGAAGAACCGTGCTTCTCACTCTCTGATTCTGAAGGCGGATTCAACTCCCTTAGCTGAGCGAACACCCAGCAGAGAAGTTTGCAAGATACGTTCTTTTTGTGTTTTAGACGGAGATTTCCAGCTATTTCTTGAATGCCTGGATTTGGCTGGGAAAATGCGTTTTCCACTTCTTCACAGAAAAAGTTTAGAAACTCCTGCAAACACACATCAGTTTAACTCCGTAAGTTGAATGAACACATTGAAGACCGTTCTGTTAGGTAGCTCCGTATTGGTTTTAGAAGCAGATATTTCTCAATACCGCGTTTGTTCCAATTCACCCAGGTATAACGAAACCCAGCTCCTGGAAGAACCGTGCTTCTCACTCTCTGATTCTGAAGGCGGATTCAACTCCCTTAGCTGAGCGAACACCCAGCAGAGCAGATTGCAAGATACGTTCTTTTTGTGATTTAGACGGAGATTTCCAGCTATTTCTTGAATGCCTGGATTTGGCTGGGAAAATGCCTTTTCCACTTCTTCACAGAAAGGGTTTAGAAACTCCTGCAAACACACATCAGTTTAACTCCGTAAGTTGAATGCACACATTGAAGACCGTTCTGTTAGGTAGCTCCGTTTTGGTTTTAGAAGCAGATATTTCTCAATACCGCGTTTGTTCCAATTCACCCGGGAATTACGAAACCCAGCTCCTGGAAGAACCGTGCTTCTCACTCTCTGATTCTGAAGGCGGATTCAACTCTTTTAGCTGAGCGAACACCCAGCAGAGCAGTTTGCAAGATACGTTCTTTTTGTGTTCTAGACGAAGATTTCCAGCTATTTCTTGAATGCCTGGATTTGGCTGGGAAAATGCGTTTTCCACTTCTTCACAGAAAGGGTTTAGAAACTCCTGCAAACACACATCAGTTTAACTCCGTAAGTTGAATGCACACATTGAAGACCGTTCTGTTAGGTAACTTTGTTTTGGTTTTAGAAGCAGATATTTCTCAATATCGCGTTTGTTGCAATTCACCCGGGTATTACGAAACCCAGCTCCTGGAAGAACCGTGCTTCTCACTCTCTGATTCTGAAGGCGGATTCAACTCCCTTAGCTGAGCGAACACCCAGCAGAGCAGTTTGCAAGATACGTTCTTTTTGTGTTTTAGACGATTTCCAACTATTTCTTGAATCCCTGTATTTCGCTGGGAAAATGCGTTTTTCACTTCTTCACAGAAAGGGTTTAGAAACTCCTGCAAACACACATCAGTTTAACTCCGTAAGTTGAATGCACACATTGAAGACCGTTCTGTTAGGTAGCTCCGTTTTGGTTTTAGAAGCAGATATTTCTCAATACCGGGTTTGTTCCAATGCACCAGGGTATAACGAAACCCAGCTCCTGGAAGAACCGTGCTTCTCACTCTCTGATTCTGAAGGCGGATTCAACTCCCTTAGCTGAGCGAACACCCAGCAGAGCAGTTTGCAAGATACGTTCTTTTTGTGTTTTAGACGGAGAGACCGTTCTGTTAGGTAGCTCCGTTTTGGTTATAGAAGCAGATATTTCTCAATACAGGGTTTGTTCCAATGCACCAGGGTATAACGAAACCCAGCTCCTGGAAGAACCGTGCTTCTCACTCTCTGATTCTGAAGGCGGATTCAACTCCCTTAGCTGAGCGAACACCCAGCAGAGCAGTTTGCAAGATACGTTCTTTTTGTGTTTTAGACGGAGATTTCCAACTATTTCTTGAATGCCTGTATTTTGCTGGAAAAATGCGTTTTCCACTTCTTCACAGAAAGGGTTTAGAAACTCCTGCAAACACACATCAGTTTAACTCCATAAGTTGAATGCACACATTGAAGACCGTTCTGTTAGGTAGCTCTGTTTTGGTTTTAGAAGGAGATATTTCTCAATACCGCGTTTGTTCCAATTCACCCGGGTATAACGAAACCCAGCTCCTGGAAGAACCGTGCTTCTCACTCTCTGATTGTGAAGGCGGATTCACCTCCCTTAGCTGAGCGAACACCCAGCAGAGCAGTTTGCAAGATACGTTCTTTTTGTGTTTTAGACGGAGATTTCCAGCTATTTCTTGAATGCCTGGATTTGGCTGGGAAAATGCGTTTTCCACTTCTTCACAGAAAGGGTTTAGAAACTCCTGCAAACACACATCAGTTTAACTCCGTAAGTTGAATGCACACATTTAAGACCGTTCTGTTAGGTAGCTCCGTTTTGGTTTTAGAAGCAGATATTTCTCAATACCACGTTCGTTCCAATTCGCCCGGGTATAAAGAAACCCAGCTCCTGGAAGAACCGTGCTTCTCACTCTCTGATTCTGAAGGCGGATTCAACTCCCTTAGCTGAGCGAACACCCAGCAGAGCAGTTTGCAAGATACGTTCTTTTTGTGTTTTAGACGGAGAGACCGTTCTGTTAGGTAGCTCCGTTTTGGTTATAGAAGCAGATATTTCTCAATACAGGGTTTGTTCCAATGCACCAGGGTATAACGAAACCCAGCTCCTGGAAGAACCGTGCTTCTCACTCTCTGATTCTGAAGGCGGATTCAACTCCCTTAGCTGAGCGAACACCCAGCAGAGCAGTTTGCAAGATACGTTCTTTTTGTGTTTTAGACGGAGATTTCCAGCTATTTCTTGAATGCCTGGATTTGGCTGGAAAAATGCGTTTTCCACTTCTTCACAGAAAGGGTTTAGAAACTCCTGCAAACACACATCAGTTTAACTCCGTAAGTTGAATGCACACATTGAAGACCGTTCTGTTAGGTAGCTCCGTATTGGTTTTAGAAGCAGATATTTCTCAATACCGCGTTTGTTCCAATTCACCCAGGTATAACGAAACCCAGCTCCTGGAAGAACCGTGCTTCTCACTCTCTGATTCTGAAGGCGGATTCAACTCCCTTAGCTGAGCGAACACCCAGCAGAGCAGTTTGCAAGATACGTTCTTTTTGTGTTTTAGACGGAGATTTCCAGCTATTTCTTGAATGCCTGGATTTGGCTGGGAAAATGCGTATTCCACTTCTTCACAGAAAGGGTTTAGAAACTCCTGCAAACACACATCAGTTTAACTCCGTAAGTTGAATGCACACATTGAAGACCGTTCTGTTAGGTAGCTCCGTTTTGGTTTTAGAAGCAGATATTTCTCAATACCCCGTTTGTTCCATTTCACCCGGGTATAACGAAACCAAGCTCCTGAAAGAACCGTGCTTCTCACTCTCTGATTCTGAAGGCGGATTCAACTCCCTTAGCTGAGCGAACAGTTTGCAAGATACGTTCTTTTTGTGTTTTAGACGGAGATTTCCTGCTATTTCTTGAATGCCTGTATTTGGCTGGGAAAATGCGTTTTCCACTTCTTCACAGAAAGGGTTTAGAAACTCCGGCAAACACACATCAGTTTAACTACGTAAGTTGAATGCACACATTGAAGACCGTTCTGTTAGGTAACTCCGTTTTGGTTTTAGAAGCAGATATTTCTCAATACCGCGTTTGTTCCAATTCACCCGGGTATAACGAAACCCAGCTCCTGGAAGAACCGTGCTTCTCACTCTCTGATTCTGAAGGCGGATTCAACTCCCTTAGCTGAGCGAACACCCAGCAGAGCAGTTTGCAAGATACGTTCTTTTTGTGTTTTAGACGGAGATTTCCAGCTATTTCTTGAATGCCTGGATTTGGATGGGAAAATGCGTTTTCCACTTCTTCACAGAAAGGGTTTAGAAACTCCTGCAAACACACATCAGTTTAACTCCGTAAGTTGAATGCACACATTGAAGACCGTTCTGTTAGGTAGCTCCGTTTTGGTTTTAGAAGCAGACATTTCTCAATACCGCGTTTGTTCCATTTCACCCGGGTATAACGAAACCAAGCTCCTGAAAGAACCGTGCTTCTCACTCTCTGATTCTGAAGGCGGATTCAACTCCCTTAGCTGAGCGAACAGTTTGCAAGATACGTTCTTTTTGTGTTTTAGACGGAGATTTCCTGCTATTTCTTGAATGCCTGTATTTGGCTGGGAAAATGCGTTTTCCACTTCTTCACAGAAAGGGTTTAGAAACCCCTGCAAACACACATCAGTTTAACTCTGTAAGTTGAATGCACACATTGAAGACCGTTCTGTTAGGTACCTCCGTTTTGGTTTTAGAAGCAGATATTTCTCAATACCGCGTTTGTTCCAATTCACCCGGGTATAACGAAACCAAGCTCCTGGAAGAACCGTGCTTCTCACTCTCTGATTCTGAAGGCGGATTCAACTCCCTTAGCTGAGCGAACACCCAGCAGATCAGTTTGCAAGATACGTTCTTTTTGTGTTTTAGACGGAGATTTCCAGCTATTTCTTGAATGCCTGGATTTGGCTGGGAAAATGCGTTTTCCACTTCTTCACAGAAAGGGTTTAGAAACTCCTGCAAACACACATCAGTTTAACTCCGTAAGTTGAATGCACACATTGAAGACCGTTCTGTTAGGTAGCTCCGTTTTGGTTTTAGAAGCAGATATTTCTCAATACCGCGTTTGTTCCAATGCACCCGGGTATAACGAAACCCAGCTCCTGGAAGAACCGTGCTTCTCACTCTCTGATTCTGAAGGCGGATTCAACTCCCTTAGCTGAGCGAACACCCAGCAGAGCAGTTTGCAAGATACGTTCTTTTTGTGTTTTAGACGGAGATTTCCAGCTATTTCTTGAATGCCTGTATTTGGCTGGGAAAATGCGTTTTCCACTTCTTCACAGAAAGGGTTTAGAAACTCCTGCAAACACACATCAGTTTAACTCCGTAAGTTGAATGCACACATTGAAGACCGTTCTGTTAGGTAGCTCCGTTTTGGTTTTAGAAGCAGATATTTCTCAATATCGCGTTTGTTCCAATTCACCCGGGTATAACGAAACCAAGCTCCTGGAAGAACCGTGCTTCTCACTCTCTGATTCTGAAGGCGGATTCAACTCCCTTAGCTGAGCGAACACCCAGCAGATCAGTTTGCAGGATACGTTCTTTTTGTGTTTTAGACGGAGATTTCCAGCTATTTCTAGAATGCCTGGATTTGGCTGGGAAAATGCGTTTTCCACTTCTTCACAGAAAGGGTTTAGAAACCCCTGCAAACACACATCAGTTTAACTCCGTAAGTTGAATGCACGCATTGAAGACCGTTTTGTTAGGTAGCTCCGATTTGGTTTTAGAAGCAGATATTTCTCAATACCGCGTTTGTTCCAATTCACCCGGGTATAACGAAACCCAGCTCCTGGAAGAACCGTGCTTCTCACTCTCTGATTCTGAAGGAGGATTCAACTCCCTTAGCTGAGCGAACACCCAGCAGAGCAGTTTGCAAGATACGTTCTTTTTGTGTTTTAGACGAAGTTTTCCAGCTATTTCTTGAATGCCTGGATTTGGCTAAGAAAATGCGTTTTCCACTTCTTCACAGAAAGGGTTTAGAAACTCCTGCAAACACACATCAGTTTAACTCCGTAAGTCGAATGCACACATTGAAGACCGTTCTGTTAGGTAGCTCCGTTTTGGTTTTAGAAGCAGATATTTCTCAATATTGGGTTTGTACCCATTCACCCGGGTATAACGAAACACAGCTCCTGGAAGAACCGTGCTTCTCACTCTCTAATTCTGAAGGCGGATTCAACTCCCTTAGCTGAGCGAACACCCAGCAGAGCAGTTTACAAGATACGTTCTTTTTGTATTTTAGACGGAGATTTCCAGCTATTTCTTGAATGCCTGCATTTGGTTGGGAAAATGCGTTTTCCACTTCTTCACAGAAAGGGTTTAGAAACTCCTGCAAACAAACATCAGTTTGACTACGTAAGTTGAATGCATACGTTGAAGACCGTTCTGTTAGGTAGCTCCGTTTTGGTGTTAGAAGCAGATATTTCTCAATATTGCGTTTGCACCAATTCACCCGTGTATAACGAAACACAGCTCCTGGATGAACCGTGCTTCTCACTCTCTGATTCTGAAGGCGGATTCAACTCCCTTGGCTGAGCGAACACCCAGCAGAGCAGTTTACAAGATACGTTCTTTTTGTATTTTAGATAGAGATTTCCAGCTATTTCTTGAATGCCTGCATTTGGCTGGGAAAATGCGTTTTCCACTTCTTCACAGAAAGGGTTTAGAAACTCCTGCAAACACACATCAGTTTAACTCCGTATATTGAATGCATACATTGAACGCCGTTCTGTTATGTAGCTCCGTTTTGGTTTTAGAAGCAGATATTTCTCAATATTGCGTTTGCAACCATTCACCCGGGTATAACGAAACACAGCTACTGGAAGAACCGTGCTTCTCACTCTCTGATTCTGAAGGCGGATTCAACTCCCTTAGCTGAGCGAACACCCAGCAGAACAGTTTGCAAGATACGTTCTTTTTGTGTTTTAGACGGAGATTTCCAGCTATTTCTTGAATGCCTGCATTTGGCTGGGAAAATGCCTTTTCCACTTCTTCACAGAAAGGGTTTAGAAACTCCTGCAAACACACATCAGTTTAACTCCGTAAGTTGAATGCACACATTGAAGACCGTTCTGTTAGGTAGCTCCGTTTTGGTTTTAGAAGCAGATATTTCTCAATACCGCGTTTGTTCCAATTCACCCGGGTATTACGAAACCCAGCTCCTGGAAGAACCGTGCTTCTCACTCTCTGATTCTGAAGGCGAATTCAACTCTTTTAGCTGAGCGAACACCCAGCAGAGCAGTTTGCAAGATACGTTCTTTTTGTGTTTTAGACGGAGATTTCCAGCTATTTCTTGAATGCCTGGATTTGGCTGGGAAAATGCGTTTTCCACTTCTTCACAGAAAGGGTTTAGAAACTCCTGCAAACACACATGAGTTTAACTCCGTAAGTTGAATGCACACATTGAAGACCGTTCTGTTAGGTAGCTCCGTTTTGGTTTTAGAAGCAGATATTTCTCAATACCGCATTTGTTCCAATTCACTCGGGTATAACGAAACCCAGCTTTTGGAAGAACCGTGCTTCTCACTCTCTGATTCTGAAGGCGGATTCAACTCCCTTAGCTGAGCGAACACCCAGCAGAGCAGTTTGCAAGATACGTTCTTTTTGTGTTTTAGACGGAGATTTCCAACTATTTCTTGAATGCCTGTATTTCGCTGGGAAAATGCGTTTTTCACTTCTTCACAGAAAGGGTTTAGAAACTCCTGCAAACACACATCAGTTTAACTCCGTAAGTTGAATGCACACATTGAAGACCGTTCTGTTAGGTAGCTCCGTTTTGGTTTTAGAAGCAGATATTTCTCAATACCGGGTTTGTTCCAATGCACCAGGGTATAACGAAACCCAGCTCCTGGAAGAACCGTGCTTCTCACTCTCTGATTGTGAAGGCGGATTCACCTCCCTTAGCTGAGCGAACACCCAGCAGAGCAGTTTGCAAGATACGTTATATTTGTGTTTTAGACGGAGATTTCCAGCTATTTCTTGAATGCCTGGATTTGGCTGGGAAAATGCGTTTTCCACTTCTTCACAGAAAGGGTTTAGAAACTCCTGCAAACACACATCAGTTTAACTCCGTAAGTTGAATGCACACATTGAAGACCGTTCTGTTAGGTAGCTCCGTTTTGGTTTTAGAAGCAGATATTTCCTAATACCGCGTTTGTTCCAATGCACCCGGGTATAACGAACCCCAGCTCCTGGAAGAACCGTGCTTCTCACTCTCTGATTCTGAAGGCGGATTCAACTCCCTTAGCTGAGCGAACACCCAGCAGAGCAGTTTGCAAGATACGTTCTTTTTGGGTTTTAGAAAGAGATTTCCAGCTATTTCTTGAATGCCTGGATTTGGCTGGGAAAATGCGTTTTCCACTTCTTCACAGAAAGGGTTTAGAAACTCCTGCAAACACACATCAGTTTAACTCCGTAAGTTGAATGCACACATTGAAGACCGTTCTGTTAGGTAGCTCCGTATTGGTTTTAGAAGCAGATATTTCTCAATACCGCGTTTGTTCCAATTCACCCAGGTATAACGAAACCCAGCTCCTGGAAGAACCGTGCTTCTCACTCTCTGATTCTGAAGGCGGATTCAACTCCCTTAGCTGAGCGAATACCCAGCAGAGCAGTTTGCAAGATACGTTCTTTTTGTGTTTTAGACGGAGATTTCCAGCTATTTCTTGAATGCCTGGATTTGGCTGGGAAAATGCGTTTTCCACTTCTTCACAGAAAGGGTTTAGAAACTCCTGCAAACACACATCAGTTTAACTCCGTAAGTTGAATGCACACATTGAAGACCGTTCTGTTAGGTAGCTCCGTTTTGGTTTTAGAAGCAGATATTTCTCAATACCGCGTTTGTTCCATTTCACCCGGGTATAACGAAACCAAGCTCCTGAAAGAACCGTGCTTCTCACTCTCTGATTCTGAAGGCGGATTCAACTCCCTTAGCTGAGCGAACAGTTTGCAAGATACGTTCTTTTTGTGTTTTAGACGGAGATTTCCTGCTATTTCTTGAATGCCTGTATTTGGCTGGGAAAATGCGTTTTCCACTTCTTCACAGAAAGGGTTTAGAAACTCCTGCAAACACACATCAGTTTAACTACGTAAGTTGAATGCACACATTGAAGACCGTTCTGTTAGGCAACTCCGTTTTGGTTTTAGAAGCAGATATTTCTCAATATTGGGTTTGTACCCATTCACCCGGGTATAACGAAACCCAGCTCCTGGAAGAACCGTGCTTCTCACTCTCTGATTCTGAAGGCGGATTCAACTCCCTTAGCTGAGCGAACACCCAGCAGATCAGTTTGCAAGATACGTTCTTTTTGTGTTTTAGACGGAGATTTCCAGCTATTTCTTGCATGCCTGGATTTGGCTGGGAAAATGCGTTTTCCACTTCTTCACAGAAAGGGTTTAGAAACTCCTGCAAACACACATCAGTTTAACTCCGTAAGTTGAATGCACACATTGAAGACCGTTCTGTTAGGTAGCTCCGTTTTGGTTTTAGAAGCAGATATTTCTCAATACCGCGTTTGTTCCAATGCACCCGGGTATAACGAAACCCAGCTCCTGGAAGAACCGTGCTTCTCACTCTCTGATTCTGAAGGCGGATTCAACTCCCTTAGCTCATCGAACACCCAGCAGAGCAGGTTGCAAGATACGTTCTTTTTGTGTTTTAGACGGAGATTTCCAGCTATTTCTTGAATGCCTGGATTTGGCTGGGAAAATGCGTTTTCCACTTCTTCACAGAAAGGGTTTAGAAACCCCTGCAAACACACATCAGTTTAACTCCGTAAGTTGAATGCACACATTGAAGACCGTTCTGTTAGGTACCTCCGTTTTGGTTTTAGAAGCAGATATTTCTCAATACCGCGTTTGTTCCAATTCACCCGGGTATAACGAAACCAAGCTCCTGGAAGAACCGTGCTTCTCACTCTCTGATTCTGAAGGCGGATTCAACTCCCTTAGCTGAGCGAACACCCAGCAGATCAGTTTGCAAGATACGTTCTTTTTGTGTTTTAGACGGAGATTTCCAGCTATTTCTTGAATGCCTGGATTTGGCTGGGAAAATGCGTTTTCCACTTCTTCACAGAAAGGGTTTAGAAACTCCTGCAAACACACATCAGTTTAACTCCGTAAGTTGAATGCACACATTGAAGACCGTTCTGTTAGGTAGCTCCGTTTTGGTTTTAGAAGCAGATATTTCTCAATACCGCGTTTGTTCCAATGCACCCGGGTATAACGAAACCCAGCTCCTGGAAGAACCGTGCTTCTCACTCTCTGATTCTGAAGGCGGATTCAACTCCCTTAGCTGAGCGAACACCCAGCAGAGCAGTTTGCAAGATACGTTCTTTTTGTGTTTTAGACGGAGATTTCCAGCTATTTCTTGAATGCCTGTATTTGGCTGGGAAAATGCGTTTTCCACTTCTTCACAGAAAGGGTTTAGAAACTCCTGCAAACACACATCAGTTTAACTCCGTAAGTTGAATGCACACATTGAAGACCGTTCTGTTAGGTAGCTCCGTTTTGGTTTTAGAAGCAGATATTTCTCAATATCGCGTTTGTTCCAATTCACCCGGGTATAACGAAACCAAGCTCCTGGAAGAACCGTGCTTCTCACTCTCTGATTCTGAAGGCGGATTCAACTCCCTTAGCTGAGCGAACACCCAGCAGATCAGTTTGCAGGATACGTTCTTTTTGTGTTTTAGACGGAGATTTCCAGCTATTTCTAGAATGCCTGGATTTGGCTGGGAAAATGCGTTTTCCACTTCTTCACAGAAAGGGTTTAGAAACCCCTGCAAACACACATCAGTTTAACTCCGTAAGTTGAATGCACGCATTGAAGACCGTTTTGTTAGGTAGCTCCGATTTGGTTTTAGAAGCAGATATTTCTCAATACCGCGTTTGTTCCAATTCACCCGGGTATAACGAATCCCAGCTCCTGGAAGAATTGTGCTTCTCACTCTCTGATTCTGAAGGAGGATTCAACTCCCTTAGCTGAGCGAACACCCAGCAGAGCAGTTTGCAAGATACGTTCTTTTTGTGTTTTAGACGAAGTTTTCCAGCTATTTCTTGAATGCCTGGATTTGGCTAAGAAAATGCGTTTTCCACTTCTTCACAGAAAGGGTTTAGAAACTCCTGCAAACACACATCAGTTTAACTCCGTAAGTCGAATGCACACATTGAAGACCGTTCTGTTAGGTAGCTCCGTTTTGGTTTTAGAAGCAGATATTTCTCAATATTGGGTTTGTACCCATTCACCCGGGTATAACGAAACACAGCTCCTGGAAGAACCGTGCTTCTCACTCTCTGATTCTGAAGGCGGATTCAACTCCCTTAGCTGAGCGAACACCCAGCAGAGCAGTTTACAAGATACGTACTTTTTGTATTTTAGACGGAGATTTCCAGCTATTTCTTGAATGCCTGCATTTGGTTGGGAAAATGCGTTTTCCACTTCTTCACAGAAAGGGTTTAGAAACTCCTGCAAACAAACATCAGTTTGACTACGTAAGTTGAATGCATACGTTGAAGACCGTTCTGTTAGGTAGCTCCGTTTTGGTGTTAGAAGCAGATATTTCTCAATATTGCGTTTGCACCAATTCACCCGTGTATAACGAAACACAGCTCCTGGATGAACCGTGCTTCTCACTCTCTGATTCTGAAGGCGGATTCAACTCCCTTGGCTGAGCGAACACCCAGCAGAGCAGTTTACAAGATACGTTCTTTTTGTATTTTAGATAGAGATTTCCAGCTATTTCTTGAATGCCTGCATTTGGCTGGGAAAATGCGTTTTCCACTTCTTCACAGAAAGGGTTTAGAAACTCCTGCAAACACACATCAGTTTAACTCCGTATATTGAATGCATACATTGAACGCCGTTCTGTTATGTAGCTCCGTTTTGGTTTTAGAAGCAGATATTTCTCAATATTGCGTTTGCAACCATTCACCCGGGTATAACGAAACACAGCTCCTGGAAGAACCGTGCTTCTCACTCTCTGATTCTGAAGGCGGATTCAACTCCCTTAGCTGAGCGAACACCCAGCAGAACAGTTTGCAAGATACGTTCTTTTTGTGTTTTAGACTGAGATTTCCAGCTATTTCTTGAATGCCTGCATTTGGCTGGGATAATGCCTTTTCCACTTCTTCACAGAAAGGGTTTAGAAACTCCTGCAAACACACATCAGTTTAACTCCGTAAGTTGAATGCACACATTGAAGACCGTTCTGTTAGGTAGCTCCGTTTTGGTTTTAGAAGCAGATATTTCTCAATACCGCGTTTGTTCCAATTCACCCGGGTATTACGAAACCCAGCTCCTGGAAGAACCGTGCTTCTCACTCTCTGATTCTGAAGGCGAATTCAACTCTTTTAGCTGAGCGAACACCCAGCAGAGCAGTTTGCAAGATACGTTCTTTTTGTGTTTTAGACGGAGATTTCCAGCTATTTCTTGAATGCCTGGATTTGGCTGGGAAAATGCGTTTTCCACTTCTTCACAGAAAGGGTTTAGAAACTCCTGCAAACACACATGAGTTTAACTCCGTAAGTTGAATGCACACATTGAAGACCGTTCTGTTAGGTAGCTCCGTTTTGGTTTTAGAAGCAGATATTTCTCAATACCGCATTTGTTCCAATTCACCCGGGTATAACGAAACCCAGCTTTTGGAAGAACCGTGCTTCTCACTCTCTGATTCTGAAGGCGGATTCAACTCCCTTAGCTGAGCGAACACCCAGCAGAGCAGTTTGAAGGTACGTTCTCTTTGTGTTATAGACGGAGATTTCCAACTATTTCTTGAATGCCTGTATTTCGCTGGGAAAATGCGTTTTTCACTTCTTCACAGAAAGGGTTTAGAAACTCCTGCAAACACACATCAGTTTAACTCCGTAAGTTGAATGCACACATTGAAGACCGTTCTGTTAGGTAGCTCCGTTTTGGTTTTAGAAGCAGATATTTCTCAATACCGGGTTTGTTCCAATGCACCAGGGTATAACGAAACCCAGCTCCTGGAAGAACCGTGCTTCTCACTCTCTGATTGTGAAGGCGGATTCACCTCCCTTAGCTGAGCGAACACCCAGCAGAGCAGTTTGCAAGATACGTTATTTTTGTGTTTTAGACGGAGATTTCCAGCTATTTCTTGAATGCCTGGATTTGGCTGGGAAAATGCGTTTTCCACTTCTTCACAGAAAGGGTTTAGAAACTCCTGCAAACACACATCAGTTTAACTCCGTAAGTTGAATGCACACATTGAAGACCGTTCTGTTAGGTAGCTCCGTTTTGGTTTTAGAAGCAGATATTTCTCAATACCACGTTCGTTCCTATTCGCCCGGGTATAAGGAAACCCAGCTCCTGGAAGAACCGTGCTTCTCACTCTCTGATTCTGAAGGTGGATTCAACTCCCTTAGCTGAGCGAACACCCAGCAGAGCAGTTTGCAAGATACGTTCTTTTTGTGTTTTAGACGGAGATTTCCAGCTATTTCTTGAATGCCTGGATTTGGCTGGGAAAATGCGTTTTCCACTTCTTCACAGAAAGGGTTTAGAAACTCCTGCAAACATACATCATTTTAACTCCGTAAGTTGAATGCACACATTGAAGACCGTTCTGTTAGGTAGCTCCGTTTTGGTTTTAGAAGCAGATATTTCTCAATACCGCGTTTGTTCCAATGCACCCCGGGTATAACGAAACCCAGCTCCTGGAAGAACCGTGCTTCTCACTCTCTGATTCTGAAGGCGGATTCTACTCCCTTAGCTGAGCGAACACCCAGCAGAGCAGTTTGCGAGATACGTTCTTTTTGTGTTTAAGACGGAGATTTCCAGCTATTTCTTGAATGCCTGGATTTGGCTGGGAAAATGCGTTTTCCACTTCTTCACAGAAAGGGTTTAGAAACTCCTGCAAACACACATCAGTTTAACTCCGTAAGTTCAATGCACACATTGAAGACCGTTCTGTTAGGTAGCTCCGTTTTGGTTTTAGAAGCAGATATTTCTCAATACCGGGTTTGTTCCAATGCACCAGGGTATAACGAAACCCAGCTCCTGGAAGAACCGTGCTTCTCACTCTCTGATTGTGAAGGCGGATTCACCTCCCTTAGCTGAGCGAACACCGAGCAGAACAGTTTGCAAGATACGTTCTTTTTGTGTTTTAGACGGAGATTTCCAGCTATTTCTTGAATGCCTGGATTTGGCTGGGAAAATGCGTTTTTCACTTCTTCACAGAAAGGGTTTAGAAACTCCTGCAAACACACATCAGTTTAACTCCGTAAGTTGAATGCACACATTGAAGACCGTTCTGTTAGGTAGCTCCGTTTTGGTTTTAGAATCAGATATTTCTCAATACCGCGTTTGTTCCATTTCACCCGGGTATAACGAAACCAAGCTCCTGAAAGAACCGTGCTTCTCACTCTCTGATTCTGAAGGCGGATTCAACTCCCTTAGCTGAGCGAACAGTTTGCAAGATACGTTCTTTTTGTGTTTTAGACGGAGATTTCCTGCTATTTCTTGAATGCCTGTATTTGGCTGGGAAAATGCGTTTTCCACTTATTCACAGAAAGGGTTTAGAAACTCCTGCAAACACACATCAGTTTAACTACGTAAGTTGAATGCACACATTGAAGACCGTTCTGTTAGGTAACTCCGTTTTTGTTTTAGAAGCAGATATTTCTCAATACCGCGTTTGTTCCAATTCACCCGGGTATAACGAAACCCAGCTCCTGGAAGAACCGTGCTTCTCACTCTCTGATTCTGAAGGCGGATTCAACTCCCTTAGCTGAGCGAACACCCAGCAGAGCAGTTTGCAAGATAGGTTCTTTTTGTGTTTTAGACGGAGATTTCCAGCTATTTCTTGAATGCCTGGATTTGGCTGGGAAAATGCGTTTTCCACTTCTTCACAGAAAGGGTTTAGAAACTCCTGCAAACACACATCAGTTTAACTCCGTAAGTTGAATGCACACATTGAAGACCGTTCTGTTAGGTAGCTCCGTTTTGGTTTTAGAAGCAGATATTTCTCAATACCGCGTTTGTTCCAATTCACCCGGGTATAACGAAACCCAGCTCCTGGAAGAACCGTGCTTCTCACTCTCTGATTCTGAAGGCGGATTCAACTCCCTTAGCTGAGCGAACACCCAGCAGAGCAGTTTGCAAGATACGTTCTTTTTGTGTTTTAGACGGAGATTTCCAGCTATTTCTTGAATGCCTGGATTTGGCTGGGAAAATGCGTTTTCCACTTCTTCACAGAAAGGGTTTAGAAACTCCTGCAAACACACATCAGTTTAACTCCGTAAGTTGAATGCACACATTGTAGACCGTTCTGTTAGGTAGCTCCGTTTTGGTTTTAGAAGCAGATATTTCTCCATACCGCGTTTGTTCCAATTCACCCGGGTATTACGAAACCCAGCTCCTGGAAGAACCGTGCTTCTCACTCTCTGATTCTGAAGGCGGATTCAACTCCCTTAGCTGAGCGAACACCCAGCAGAGCAGTTTGCAAGATACGTTCTTTTTGTGTTTTAGACGAAGATTTCCAACTATTTCTTGAATGCCTGTATTTGGCTGAAAAAATGCGTTTTCCACTTCTTCACAGAAAGGGTTTAGAAACTCCTGCAAACACACATCAGTTTAACTCCGTAAGTTGAATGCACACATTGAAGACCGTTCTGTTAGGTAGCTCCGTTTTGGTTTTAGAAGCAGATATTTCTCAATACCGCATTTGTTCCAATGCACCCGGGTATAACGAAACCCAGCTCCTGGAAGAACCATTCTTCTCACTCTCTGATTTTGAAGGCGGATTCAACTCCCTTAGATGAGCGAACACCCAGCAGAGCAGTTTGCAAGATACGTTCTTTTTGTGTTTTAGACGGAGATTTCCAGCTATTTCTTGAATGCCTGGATTTGGCTGGGAAAATGCGTTTTCCACTTCTTCACAGAAAGGGTTTAGAAACTCCTGCAAACACACATCAGTTTAACTCCGTAAGTTGAATGCACACATTGAAGACCGTTCTGTTAGGTAGCTCCGTTTTGGTTTTAGAAGCAGATATTTCTCAATACCGCGTTTGTTCCAATTCACCCGGGTATAACGAAACCCAGCTCCTGGAAGAACCGTGCTTCTCACTCTCTGATTCTGAAGGCGGATTCAACTCCCTTAGCTGAGCGAACACCCAGCAGAGCAGTTTGCAAGATACGTTCTTTTTGTATTTTAGACGGAGATTTCCAGCTATTTCTTGAATGCCTGGATTTGGCTGGGAAAATGCGTTTTTGACTTCTTCACAGAAAGGGTTTAGAAACTCCTGCAAACACACATCAGTTTAACTCCGTAAGTTGAATGCACACATTGAAGACCGTTCGGTTAGGTAGCTCCGTTTTGGTTTTAGAAGCAGATATTTCTCAATACCGCGTTTGTTCCAATTCACCCGGGTATTACGAAACCCAGCTCCTGGAAGAACCGTGCTTCTCACTCTCTGATTCTGAAGGCGGATTCAACTCCCTTAGCTGAGCGAACAGCCAGCAGAGCAGTTTGCAAGAAACGTTCTTTTTGTGTTTCAGACGGAGATTTCCAGCTATTTCTTGAATGCCTGGATTTGGCTGGGAAAATGCGTTTTCCACTTCTTCACAGAAAGGGTTTAGAAACTCCTGCAAACACACATCAGTTTAACTCCGTAAGTTGAATGCACACATTGAAGACCGTTCTGTTAGGTAGCTCCGTTTTGGTGTTAGAAGCAGATATTTCTCAATATTGCGTTTGCACCAATTCACCCGTGTATAACGAAACACAGCTCCTGGATGAACCGTGCTTCTCACTCTCTGATTCTGAAGGCGGATTCAACTCCCTTGGCTGAGCGAACACCCAGCAGAGCAGTTTACAAGATACGTTCTTTTTGTATTTTAGATAGAGATTTCCAGCTATTTCTTGAATGCCTGCATTTGGCTGGGAAAATGCGTTTTCCACTTCTTCACAGAAAGGGTTTAGAAACTCCTGCAAACACACATCAGTTTAACTCCGTATATTGAATGCATACATTGAACGCCGTTCTGTTATGTAGCTCCGTTTTGGTTTTAGAAGCAGATATTTCTCAATATTGCGTTTGCAACCATTCACCCGGGTATAACGAAACACAGCTCCTGGAAGAACCGTGCTTCTCACTCTCTGATTCTGAAGGCGGATTCAACTCCCTTAGCTGAGCGAACACCGAGCAGAGCAGTTTGCAAGATACGTTCTTTTTGTGTTTTAGACGGAGATTTCCAACTATTTCTTGAATGCCTGTATTTCGCTGGGAAAATGCGTTTTTCACTTCTTCACAGAAAGGGTTTAGAAACTCCTGCAAACACACATCAGTTTAACTCCGTAAGTTGAATGCACACATTGAAGACCGTTCTGTTAGGTAGCTCCGTTTTGGTTTTAGAAGCAGATATTTCTCAATACCGGGTTTGTTCCAATGCACCAGGGTATAACGAAACCCAGCTCCTGGAAGAACCGTGCTTCTCACTCTCTGATTGTGAAGGCGGATTCACCTCCCTTAGCTGAGCGAACACCCAGCAGAGCAGTTTGCAAGATACGTTATTTTTGTGTTTTAGACGGAGATTTCCAGCTATTTCTTGAATGCCTGGATTTGGCTGGGAAAATGCGTTTTCCACTTCTTCACAGAAAGGGTTTAGAAACTCCTGCAAACACACATCAGTTTAACTCCGTAAGTTGAATGCACACATTGAAGACCGTTCTGTTAGGTAGCTCCGTTTTGGTTTTAGAAGCAGATATTTCTCAATACCACGTTCGTTCCAATTCGCCCGGGTATAAGGAAACCCAGCTCCTGGAAGAACCGTGCTTCTCACTCTCTGATTCTGAAGGTGGATTCAACTCCCTTAGCTGAGCGAACACCCAGCAGAGCAGTTTGCAAGATACGTTCTTTTTGTGTTTAAGACGGAGATTTCCAGCTATTTCTTGAATGCCTGGATTTGGCTGGGAAAATGCGTTTTCCACTTCTTCACAGAAAGGGTTTAGAAACTCCTGCAAACACACATCAGTTTAACTCCGTAAGTTGAATGCACACATTGAAGACCGTTCTGTTAGGTAGCTCCGTTTTGGTTTTAGAAGCAGATATTTCTCAATACCGGGTTTGTTCCAATGCACCAGGGTATAACGAAACCCAGCTCCTGGAAGAACCGTGCTTCTCACTCTCTGATTGTGAAGGCGGATTCACCTCCCTTAGCTGAGCGAACACCCAGCAGAACAGTTTGCAAGATACGTTCTTTTTGTGTTTTAGACGGAGATTTCCTGCTATTTCTTGAATGCCTGTATTTGGCTGGGAAAATGCGTTTTCCACTTCTTCACAGAAAGGGTTTAGAAACTCCTGCAAACACACATCAGTTTAACTACGTAAGTTGAATGCACACATTGAAGACCGTTCTGTTAGGTAACTCCGTTTTGGTTTTAGAAGCAGATATTTCTCAATACCGCGTTTGTTCCAATTCACCCGGGTATAACGAAACCCAGCTCCTGGAAGAACCGTGCTTCTCACTCTCTGATTCTGAAGGCGGATTCAACTCCCTTAGCTGAGCGAACACCCAGCAGAGCAGTTTGCAAGATACGTTCTTTTTGTGTTTTAGACGGAGATTTCCAGCTATTTCTTGAATGCCTGGATTTGGCTGGGAAAATGCGTTTTCCACTTCTTCACAGAAAGGGTTTAGAAACTCCTGCAAACACACATCAGTTTAACTCCGTAAGTTGAATGCACACATTGTAGACCGTTCTGTTAGGTAGCTCCGTTTTGGTTTTAGAAGCAGATATTTCTCCATACCGCGTTTGTTCCAATTCACCCGGGTATTACGAAACCCAGCTCCTGGAAGAACCGTGCTTCTCACTCTCTGATTCTGAAGGCGGATTCAACTCCCTTAGCTGAGCGAACACCCAGCAGAGCAGTTTGCAAGATACGTTCTTTTTGTGTTTTAGACGAAGATTTTCAACTATTTCTTGAATGCCTGTATTTGGCTGAAAAAATGCGTTTTCCACTTCTTCACAGAAAGGGTTTAGAAACTCCTGCAAACACACATCAGTTTAACTCCGTAAGTTGAATGCACACATTGAAGACCGTTCTGTTAGGTAGCTCCGTTTTGGTTTTAGAAGCAGATATTTCTCAATACCGCATTTGTTCCAATGCACCCGGGTATAACGAAACCCAGCTCCTGGAAGAACCATTCTTCTCACTCTCTGATTTTGAAGGCGGATTCAACTCCCTTAGATGAGCGAACACCCAGCAGAGCAGTTTGCAAGATACGTTCTTTTTGTGTTTTAGACGGAGATTTCCAGCTATTTCTTGAATGCCTGGATTTGGCTGGGAAAATGCGTTTTCCACTTCTTCACAGAAAGGGTTTAGAAACTCCTGCAAACACACATCAGTTTAACTCCGTAAGTTGAATGCACACATTGAAGACCGTTCTGTTAGGTAGCTCCGTTTTGGTTTTAGAAGCAGATATTTCTCAATACCGCGTTTGTTCCAATTCACCCGGGTATAACGAAACCCAGCTCCTGGAAGAACCGTGCTTCTCACTCTCTGATTCTGAAGGCGGATTCAACTCCCTTAGCTGAGCGAACACCCAGCAGAGCAGTTTGCAAGATACGTTCTTTTTGTATTTTAGACGGAGATTTCCAGCTATTTCTTGAATGCCTGGATTTGGCTGGGAAAATGCGTTTTTGACTTCTTCACAGAAAGGGTTTAGAAACTCCTGCAAACACACATCAGTTTAACTCCGTAAGTTGAATGCACACATTGAAGACCGTTCTGTTAGGTAGCTCCGTTTTGGTTTTAGAAGCAGATATTTCTCAATACCGCGTTTGTTCCAATTCACCCGGGTATTACGAAACCCAGCTCCTGGAAGAACCGTGCTTCTCACTCTCTGATTCTGAAGGCGGATTCAACTCCCTTAGCTGAGCGAACAGCCAGCAGAGCAGTTTGCAAGAAACGTTCTTTTTGTGTTTCAGACGGAGATTTCCAGCTATTTCTTGAATGCCTGGATTTGGCTGGGAAAATGCGTTTTCCACTTCTTCACAGAAAGGGTTTAGAAACTCCTGCAAACACACATCAGTTTAACTCCGTAAGTTGAATGCACACATTGAAGACCGTTCTGTTAGGTAGCTCCGTTTTGGTTTTAGAAGCAGATATTTCTCAATACCGCGTTTGTTCAAATGCACCCCGGGTATAACGAAACCCAGCTCCTGGAAGAACCGTGCTTCTCACTCTCTGATTCTGAAGGCGGATTCAACTCCCTTAGCTGAGCGAACACCCAGCAGAGCAGTTTGCAAGATACGTTCTTTTTGTGTTTTAGACGGAGATTTCCAGCTATTTCTTGAATGCATGGATTTGGCTGGGAAAATGCGTTTTCCACTTCTTCACAGAAAGGGTTTAGAAACTCCTGCAAACACACATCAGTTTAACTCCGTAAGTTGAATGCACACGTTGAAGACCGTTCTGTTAGGTAGCTCCGTTTTGGTTTTAGAAGCAGATATTTCTCAATACCGCATTTGTTCCATTTCACCCGGGTATAACGAAACCCAGCTTTTGGCAGAACCGTGCTTCTCACTCTCTGATTCTGAAGGCGGATTCAACTCCCTTAGCTGAGCGAACACCCAGCAGAGCAGTTTGCAAGATACGTTCTTTTTGTGTTTTAGACGGAGATTTCCAGCTATTTCTTGAATGCCTGCATTTGGCTGGGAAAATGCGTTTTCCACTTCTTCACAGAAAGGGTTTAGAAACTCCTGCAAACACACATCAGTTTAACTCCGTAAGTTGAATGCACACATTGAAGACCGTTCTGTTAGGTAACTCCGTTTTGGTTTTAGAAGCAGATATTTCTCAATACCGCGTTTGTTCCAATTCACCCGTGTATAACGAAACCCAGCTCCTGGAAGAACCGTGCTTCTCACTCTCTGATTCTGAAGGCGGATTCAACTCCCTTAGCTGAGCGAACAGTTTGCAAGATACGTTCTTTTTGTGTTTTAGACGGAGATTTCCTGCTATTTCTTGAATGCCTGTATCTGGCTGGGAAAATGCGTTTTCCACTTCTTTACAGAAAGGGTTTAGAAACTCCTGCAAACACACATCAGTTTAACTCCGTAAGTTGAATGCACACATTGAAGACCGTTCTGTTAGGTAGCTCCGTTTTGGTTTTAGAAGCAGATATTTCTCAATACCGCGTTTGTTCAAATGCACCCCGGGTATAACGAAACCCAGCTCCTGGAAGAACCGTGCTTCTCACTCTCTGATTCTGAAGGCGGATTCTACTCCCTTAGCTGAGCGAACACCCAGCAGAGCAGTTTGCGAGATACGTTCTTTTTGTGTTTAAGACGGAGATTTCCAGCTATATCTTGAATGCCTGGATTTGGCAGGAAAAATGCGTTTTCCACTTCTTCACAGAAAGGGTTTAGAAACTCCTGCAAACACACATCAGTTTAACTCCGTAAGTTGAATGCACACATTGAAGACCGTTCTGTTAGGTAGCTCCGTTTTGGTTTTAGAAGCAGATATTTCTCAATACCGCGTTTGTTCCAATTCACCCGGTTATAACGAAACCCAGCTCCTGGAAGAACCGTGCTTCTCACTCTCTGATTCTGAAGGCGGATTCAACTCCCTTAGCTGAGCGAACACCCAGCAGAGCAGTTTGCAAGATACGTTCTTTTTGTGTTTTAGACGGAGATTTCCAGCTATTTCTTGAATGCCTGGATTTGGCTGGGAAAATGCGTTTTCCACTTCTTCACAGAAAGGGTTTAGAAACTCCTGCAAACACACATCAGTTTAACTCCGTAAGTTGAATGCACACGTTGAAGACCGTTCTGTTAGGTAGCTCCGTTTTGGTTTTAGAAGCAGATATTTCTCAATACCGCATTTGTTCCATTTCACCCGGGTATAACGAAACCCAGCTTTTGGCAGAACCGTGCTTCTCACTCTCTGAATCTGAAGGCGGATTCAACTCCCTTAGCTGAGCGAACACCCAGCAGAGCAGTTTGCAAGATACGTTCTTTTTGTGTTTTAGACGGAGATTTCCAGCTATTTCTTGAATGCCTGCATTTGGCTGGGAAAATGCGTTTTCCACTTCTTCACAGAAAGGGTTTAGAAACTCCTGCAAACACACATCAGTTTAACTCCGTAAGTCGAATGCACACATTGAAGACCGTTCTGTTAGGTAGCTCCGTTTTGGTTTTAGAAGCAGATATTTCTCAATATTGGGTTTGTACCCATTCACCCGGGTATAACGAAACACAGCTCCTGGAAGAACCGTGCTTCTCACTCTCTGATTCTGAAGGCGGATTCAACTCCCTTAGCTGAGCGAACACCCAGCAGAGCAGTTTGCAAGATACGTTGTTTTTGTGTTTTAGACGGAGATTTCCAGCTATTTCTTGAATGCCTGGATTTGGCTGGAAAAATGCGTTTTCCACTTCTTCACAGAAAGGGTTTAGAAACTCCTGCAAACACACATGAGTTTAACTCCGTAAGTTGAATGCACACATTGAAGACCGTTCTGTTAGGTAGCTCCGTTTTGGTTTTAGAAGCAGATATTTCTCAATACCGCGTTTGTTCCATTTCACCCGGGTATAACGAAACCAAGCTCCTGAAAGAACCGTGCTTCTCACTCTCTGATTCTGAAGGCGGATTCAACTCCCTTAGCTGAGCGAACAGTTTGCAAGATACGTTCTTTTTGTGTTTTAGACGGAGATTTCCTGCTATTTCTTGAATGCCTGTATTTGGCTGGGAAAATGCGTTTTCAACTTCTTCACAGAAAGGGTTTAGAAACTCCTGCAAACACACATCAGTTTAACTACGTAAGTTGAATGCACACATTGAAGACCGTTCTGTTAGGTAACTCCGTTTTGGTTTTAGAAGCAGATATTTCTCAATACCGCGTTTGTTCCAATTCACCCGGGTATAACGAAACCCAGCTCCTGGAAGAACCGTGCTTCTCACTCTCTGATTCTGAAGGCGGATTCAACTCCCTTAGCTGAGCGAACACCCAGCAGAGCAGTTTGCAAGATACGTTCTTTTTGTGTTTTAGACGGAGATTTTCAGCTATTTCTTGAATGCCTGGATTTGGCTGGGAAAATGCGTTTTCCACTTCTTCACAGAAAGTGTTTAGAAACTCCTGCAAACACACATCAGTTTAACTCCGTAAGTCGAATGCACACATTGAAGACCGTTCTGTTAGGTAGCTCCGTTTTGGTTATAGAAGCAGATATTTCTCAATATTGGGTTTGTACCCATTCACCCGGGTATAACGAAACCCAGCTCCTGGAAGAACCGTGCTTCTCACTCTCTGATTCTGAAGGCGGATTCAACTCCCTTAGCTGAGCGAACACCCAGCAGAACAGTTTGCAAGATACGTTCTTTTTGTGTTTTAGACGGAGATTTCCAGCTATTTCTTGAATGCCTGGATTTGGCTGGGAAAATGCGTTTTCCACTTCTTCACAGAAAGGGTTTAGAAACTCCTGCAAACACACATCAGTTTAACTCCGTAAGTCGAATGCACACATTGAAGACCGTTCTGTTAGGTAGCTCCGTTTTGGTTTTAGAAGCAGATATTTCTCAATATTGGGTTTGTACCCATTCACCCGGGTATAACGAAACACAGCTCCTGGAAGAACCGTGCTTCTCACTCTCTGATTCTGAAGGCGGATTCAACTCCCTTAGCTGAGCGAACACCCAGCAGAGCAGTTTACAAGATACGTTCTTTTTGTATTTTAGACGGAGGTTTCCAGCTATTTCTTGAATGCCTGCATTTGGTTGGGAAAATGCGTTCCCCACTTCTTCACAGAAAGGGTTTAGAAACTCCTGCAAACAAACATCAGTTTGACTCCGTAAGTTGAATGCATACGTTGAAGACCGTTCTGTTAGGTAGCTCCGTTTTGGTGTTAGAAGCAGATATTTCTCAATATTGCGTTTGCACCAATTCACCCGTGTATAACGAAACACAGCTCCTGGATGAACCGTGCTTCTCACTCTCTGATTCTGAAGGCGGATTCAACTCCCTTGGCTGAGCGAACACCCAGCAGAGCAGTTTACAAGATACGTTCTTTTTGTAATTTAGATGGAGATTTCCAGCTATTTCTTGAATGCCTGCATTTGGCTGGGAAAATGCGTTTTCCACTTCTTCACAGAAAGGGTTTAGAAACTCCTGCAAACACACATCAGTTTAACTCCGTAAGTTGAATGCATACATTGAACGCCGTTCTGTTATGTAGCTCCGTTTTGGTTTTAGAAGCAGATATTTCTCAATACCGCGTTTGTTCCAATGCACCCGGGTATGACGAAACCCAGCTCCTGGAAGAACTGTGCTTCTCACTCTCTGATTCTGAAGGCGGATTCAACTCCCTTAGCTGAGCGAACACCCAGCAGAGCAGTTTGCAAGATACGTTCTTTTTGTGTTTTAGACGGAGATTTCCAGCTATTTCTTGAATGCCTGGATTTGGCTGGGAACATGCGTTTTCCACTTCTTCACAGAAAGGGTTTAGAAACTCCTGCAAACACACATGAGTTTAACTCCGTAAGTTGAATGCACACATTGAAGACCGTTCTGTTAGGTAGCTCCGTTTTGGTTTTAGAAGCAGATATTTCTCAATACCGCGTTTGTTCCAATTCACCCGGGTATTACGAAACCCAGCTCCTGGAAGAACCGTGCTTCTCACTCTCTGATTCTGAAGGCGGATTCAACTCCCTTAGCTGAGCGAACACCCAGCAGAGCAGTTTGCAAGGTACGTTCTTTTTGTGTTTTAGACGGAGAGACCGTTATGTTAGGTAGCTCCGTTTTGGTTTTAGAAGCAGATATTTCTCAATACCGGGTTTGTTCCAATGCACCAGGGTATAACGAAACCCAGCTTTTGGAAGAACCCTGCTTCTCACTCTCTGATTCTGAAGGCGGATTCAACTCCCTTAGCTGAGCGAACACCCAGCAGAGCAGTTTGCAAGATACGTTCTTTTTGTGTTTTAGACGGAGATTTCCAGCTATTTCTTGAATGCCTGGATTTGGCTGGGAAAATTCGTTTTCCACTTCTTCACAGAAAGGGTTTAGAAACTCCTGCAAACACACATCAGTTTAACTCCGTAAGTTGAATGCACACATTGAAGACCGTTCTGTTAGGTAGCTCCGTTTTGGTTTTAGAAGCAGATATTTCTCAATACCGCGTTTGTTCCAATTCACCCGGGTATAACGAAACCCAGCTCCTGGAAGAACCGTGCTTCTCACTCTCTGATTCTGAAGGCGGATTCAACTCCCTTAGCTGAGCGAACACCCAGCAGAGCAGTTTGCAAGAGACGTTCTTTTTGTGTTTTAGACGGAGATTTCCAGCTATTTCTTGAATGCCTGGATTTGGCTGGGAAAATGCTTTTTACACTTCTTCACAGAAAGGGTTTAGAAACTCCTGCAAGCACACATCAGTTTAACTCCGTAAGTTGAATGCACACATTGAAGACCGTTCTCTTAGGTAGCTCCGTTTTGCTTTTAGAAGCAGATATTTCTCAATACCGCGTTTGTTCCAATTCACCCGGATATTACGAAACCCAGCTCCTGGAAGAACCGTGCTTCTCACTCTCTGATTCTGAAGGCGGATTCAATTCCCTTAGCTGAGCGAACACCCAGCAGAGCAGTTTGCAAGATACGTTCTTTTTGTGTTTTAGACAGACATTTCCAGCTATTTCTTGAATGCCTGGATTTGGCTGGGAAAATGCGTTTTCCACTTCTTCACAGAAAGGGTTTAGAAACTCCTGCAAACACACATCAGTTTAACTACGTAAGTTGAATGCACACATTGAAGACCGTTCTGTTAGGTAGCTCCGTTTTGGTTTTAGAAGCAGATATTTCTCAATACCGGGTTTGTTCCAATGCACCAGGGTATAACGAAACCCAGCTCCTGGAAGAACCGTGCTTCTCACTCTCTGATTCTGAAGGCGGATTCAACTCTTTTAGCTGAGCGAACACCCAGCAGAGCAGTTTGCAAGATACGTTCTTTTTGTGTTTTAGACGGAGATTTCCAGCTATTTCTTGAATGCCTGGATTTGGCTGGGAAAATGCGTTTTCCACTTCTTCACAGAAAGGGTTTAGAAACTCCTGCAAACACACATCAGTTTAACTCCGTAAGTCGAATGCACACATTGAAGACCGTTCTGTTAGGTAGCTCCGTTTTGGTTTTAGAAGCAGATATTACTCAATATTGGGTTTGTACCCATTCACCCGGGTATAACGAAACACAGCTCCTGGAAGAACCGTGCTTCTCACTCTCTGATTCTGAAGGCGGATTCAACTCCCTTAGCTGAGCGAACACCCAGCAGAGCAGTTTACAAGATACGTTCTTTTTGTATTTTAGACGGAGGTTTCCAGCTATTTCTTGAATGCCTGCATTTGGTTGGGAAAATGCGTTTTCCACTTCTTCACAGAAAGGGTTTAGAAACTCCTGCAAACAAACATCAGTTTGACTCCGTAAGTTGAATGCATACGTTGAAGACCGTTCTGTTAGGTAGCTCCGTTTTGGTGTTAGAAGCAGATATTTCTCAATTTTGCGTTTGCACCAATTCACCCGTGTATAACGAAACACAGCTCCTGGATGAACCGTGCTTCTCACTCTCTGATTCTGAAGGCGGATTCAACTCCCTTGGCTGAGCGAACACCCAGCAGAGCAGTTTACAAGATACGTTCTTTTTGTAATTTAGATGGAGATTTCCAGCTATTTCTTGAATGCCTGCATTTGGCTGGGAAAATGCGTTTTCCACGTCTTCACAGAAAGGGTTTAGAAACTCCTGCAAACACACATCAGTTTAACTCCGTAAGTTGAATGCATACATTGAACGCCGTTCTGTTATGTAGCTCCGTTTTGGTTTTAGAAGCAGATATTTCTCAATACCGCGTTTGTTCCAATGCACCCGGGTATGACGAAACCCAGCTCCTGGAAGAACCGTGCTTCTCACTCTCTGATTCTGAAGGCGGATTCAACTCCCTTAGCTGAGCGAACACCCAGCAGAGCAGTTTGCAAGATACGTTCTTTTTGTGTTTTAGACGGAGATTTCCAGCTATTTCTTGAATGCCTGGATTTGGCTGGGAACATGCGTTTTCCACTTCTTCACAGAAAGGGTTTAGAAACTCCTGCAAACACACATCAGTTTAACTCCGTAAGTTGAATGCACACATTGAAGACCGTTCTGTTAGGTAGCTCCGTTTTGGTTTTAGAAGCAGATATTTCTCAATACCGCGTTTGTTCCAATTCACCCGGGTATTACGAAACCCAGCTCCTGGAAGAACCGTGCTTCTCACTCTCTGATTCTGAAGGCGGATTCAACTCCCTTAGCTGAGCGAACACCCAGCAGAGCAGTTTGCAAGATACGTTCTTTTTGTGTTTTAGACGAAGATTTCCAGCTATTTCTTCAATGCCTGGATTTGGCTGGGAAAATGCGTTTTCCACTTCTTCACAGAAAGGGTTTAGAAACTCCTGCAAACACACATCAGTTTAACTCCGTAAGTTGAATGCACACATATAAGACCGTTCTGTTAGGTAGCTCCGTTTTGGTTTCAGAAGCAGATATTTCTCAATATCGCGTTTGTTGGAATTCACCCGGGTATTACGAAACCCAGCTCCTGGAAGAACCGTGCTTCTCACTCTGTGATTCTGAAGGCGGATTCAACTCCCTTAGCTGAGCGAACACCCAGCAGAGCAGTTTGCAAGATACGTTCTTTTTTTGTTTTAGACAAAGATTTCCAAATATTTCTTGAATGCGTGTATTTCGCTGGGAAAATGCGTTTTCCACTTCTTCACAGAAAGGGTTTAGAAACTCCTGCAAACACACATCAGTTTAACTCCGTAAGTTCAATGCACACATTGAAGACCGTTCGGTTAGGTAGCTCCGTTTTGGTTTTAGAAGCAGATATTTCTCAATACCGGGTTTGTTCCAATGCACCAGGGTATAACGAAACCCAGCTCCTGGAAGAACCGTGCTTCTCACTCTCTGATTCTGAAGGCGGATTCAACTCCCTTAGCTGAGCGAACACCCAGCAGAGCAGTTTGCAAGATACGTTCTTTTTGTGTTTTAGACGGAGATTTCCAGCTATTTCATGAATGCCTGGATTTGGCTGGGAAAATGCGTTTCCCACTTCTTCACAGAAAGGGTTTAGAAACTCCTGCAAACACACATCAGTTTAACTCCGTAAGTTGAATGCACACATTGAAGACCGTTCTGTTAGGTAGCTCCGTTTTGGTTTTAGAAGCAGATATTTCTCAATACCGCGTTTGTTCCAATTCACCCGGGTATAACGAAACCCAGCTCCTGGAAGAACCGTGCTTCTCACTCTCTGATTCTGAAGGCGGATTGAACTCCATTAGCTGAGCGAACACCCAGCAGAGCAGTTTGCAAGATACGTTCTTTTTGTGTTTTAGACGGAGATTTTCAGCTATTTCTTGAATGCCTGGATTTGGCTGGGAAAATGCGTTTTCCACTTCACAGAAAGGGTTTAGAAACTCCTGCAAACACACATCAGTTTAACTCCGTAAGTTGAATGCACACATTGAAGACCGTTCTGTTAGGTAGCTCCGTTTTGGTTTTAGAAGCAGATATTTCTCAATATCGCGTTTGTTGCAATTCACCCGGGTATTACGAAACCCAGCTCCTGGAAGAACCGTGCTTCTCACTCTCTGATTCTGAAGGCGGATTCAACTCCCTTAGCTGAGCGAACACCCAGCAGAGCAGTTTGCAAGATACGTTCTTTTTGTGTTTTAGACAAAGATTTCCAAATATTTCTTGAATGCCTGTATTTCGCTGGGAAAATGCGTTTTCCACTTCTTCACAGAAAGGGTTTAGAAACTCCTGGAAACACACATCAGTTTAACTCCGTAAGTTGAATGCACACATTGAAGACCGTTCGGTTAGGTAGCTCCGTTTTGGTTTTAGAAGCAGATATTTCTCAATACCGGGTTTGTTCCAATGCACCAGGGTATAATGAAACCCAGCTCCTGGAAGAACCGTGCTTCTCACTCTCTGATTCTGAAGGCGGATTCAACTCCCTTAGCTGAGCGAACACCCAGCAGAGCAGTTTGCAAGATACGTTCTTTTTGTGTTTTAGACGGAGAGACCGTTCTGTTAGGTAGCTCCCTTTTGGTTTTAGAAGCAGATATTTCTCAATACCGGGTTTGTTCCAATTCACCAGGGTATAACGAAACCCAGCTCCTGGAAGAACCGTGCTTCTCACTCTCTGATTCTGAAGGCGGATTCAACTCCCTTAGCTGAGCGAACACCCAGCAGAGCAGTTTGCAAGATACGTTCTTTTTGTGTTTTAGACGGAGATTTCCAACTATTTCTTGAATGCCTGTATTTGGCTTGAAAAATGCGTTTTCCACTTCTTCACAGAAAGGGTTTAGAAACTCCTGCAAACACACATCAGTTTAACTCCGTAAGTTGAATGCACACATTGAAGACCGTTCTGTTAGGTAGCTCCGTTTTGGTTTTAGAAGCAGATATTTCTCAATACCGCGTTTGTTCCAATGCACCCGGGTATAACGAAATCCAGCTCCTGGAAGAACCGTGCTTCTCACTCTCTGATTCTGAAGGCGGATTCAACTCCCTTAGCTGAGCGAACACCCAGCAGAGCAGTTTGCAAGATACGTTCTTTTTGTGTTTTAGACGGAGATTTCCAGCTATTTCTTGAATGCCTGGATTTGGCTGGGAAAATGCGTTTTCCACTTCTTCACAGAAAGGGTTTAGAAACTCCTGCAAACACACATCAGTTTACCTCCGTAAGTTGAATGCACACTTTGAAGACCGTTCTGTTAGGTAGCTCCGTTTTAGTTTTAGAAGCAGATATTTCTCAATACCGCGTTTGTTCCAATTCACCCGGGTATTACGAAACTTAGCTCCTGGAAGAACCGTGCTTCTCACTCTCTGATTCTGAAGGCGGATTCAACTCCCTTAGCTGAGCGAACACCCAGCAGATCAGTTTGCAAGATACGTTCTTTTTGTGTTTTAGACGGAGATGTCCAGCTATTTCTTGAATGCCTGGATTTGGCTGGGAATATGCGTTTTCCACTTCTTCACAGAAAGGGTTTAGAAACTCCTGCAAACACACATCAGTTTAACTCCGTAAGTTGAATGCACACATTGAAGACCGTTCTGTTAGGTAGCTCCGTTTTGGTTTTAGAAGCAGATATTTCTCAATACCGCGTTTGTTCCAATTCACCCGGGTATAACGAAACCCAGCTCCTGGAAGAACCGTGCTTCTCACTCTCTGATTCTGAAGGCGGATTCAACTCCCTTAGCTGAGCGAACACCCAGCAGAGCAGTTTGCAAGATACGTTCTTTTTGTGTTTTAGACGGAGATTTCCAGCTATTTCTTGAATGCCTGGATTTGGCTGGGAAAATGCGTTTTCCACTTCTTCACAGAAAGGGTTTAGAAACTCCTGCAAACACACATCAGTTTAACTCCGTAAGTTGAATGCACACGTTGAAGACCGTTCTGTTAGGTAGCTCCGTTTTGGTTTTAGAAGCAGATATTTCTCAATACCGCATTTGTTCCATTTCACCCGGGTATAACGAAACCCAGCTTCTTGCAGAACCGTGCTTCTCACTCTCTGATTCTGAAGGCGGATTCAACTCCCTTAGCTGAGCGAACTCCCAGCAGAGCAGTTTACAAGATACGTTCTTTTTGTATTTTAGACGGAGATTTCCAGCTATTTCTTGAATGCCTGCATTTGGTTGGGAAAATGCGTTTTCCACTTCTTCACAGAAAGGGTTTAGAAACTCCTGCAAACAAACATCAGTTTGACTCCGTAAGTTGAATGCATACGTTGAAGACCGTTCTGTTAGGTAGCTCCGTTTTGGTGTTAGAAGCAGATATTTCTCAATATTGCGTTTGCACCAATTCACCCGTGTATAACGAAACACAGCTCCTGGATGAACCGTGCTTCTCACTCTCTGATTCTGAAGGCGGATTCAACTCCCTTGGCTGAGCGAACACCCAGCAGAGCAGTTTACAAGATACGTTCTTTTTGTATTTTAGATAGAGATTTCCAGCTATTTCTTGAATGCCTGCATTTGGCTGGGAAAATGCGTTTTCCACTTCTTCACAGAAAGGGTTTAGAAACTCCTGCAAACACACATCAGTTTAACTCCGTAAGTTGAATGCACACATTGAAGACCGTTCCGTTAGGTAGCTCCGTTTTGGTTTTAGAAGCAGATATTTCTCAATACAGCGTTTGTTCCAATGCACCCGGGTATAACGAAACCCAGCTCCTGGAAGAACCGTGCTTCTCACTCTCTGATTCTGAAGGCGGATTCAACTCTATTAGCTGAGCGAACACCCAGCAGAGCAGTTTGCAAGATACGTTCTTTTTGTGTTTTAGACGAAGATTTCCAGCTATTTCTTGAATGCCTGGATTTGGCTGGGAAAATGCGTTTTGCACTTCTTCACAGAAAGGGTTTAGAAACTCCTGCAAACACACATCAGTTTAACTCCGTAAGTTGAATGCACACATTGAAGACCGTTCTGTTAGGTAGCTTTGTTTTGGTTTTAGAAGCAGATATTTCTCAATATCGCGTTTGTTTCAATTCACCCGGGTATTACGAAACCCAGCTCCTGGAAGAACCGTGCTTCTCACTCTCTGATTCTGAAGGCGGATTCAACTCCCTTAGCTGAGCGAACACCCAGCAGAGCAGTTTGCAAGATACGTTCTTTTTGTGTTTTAGACGGAGAGAACGTTATGTTAGGTAGCTCCGTTTTGGTTTTAGAAGCAGATATTTCTCAATACCGGGTTTGTTCCAATGCACCAGGGTATAACGAAACCCAGCTCCTGGAAGAACCGTGCTTCTCACTCTCTGATTCTGAAGGCGGATTCAACTCCCTTAGCTGAGCGAACACCCAGCAGAGCAGTTTGCAAGATACGTTCTTTTTGTGTTTTAGACGGAGATTTCCAGCTATTTCTTGAATGCCTGGATTTGGCTGGGAAAATGCGTTTTCCACTTCTTCACAGAAAGGGTTTAGAAACTCCTGCAAACACACATCAGTTTAACTCCGTAAGTTGAATGCACACATTGAAGACCGTTCTGTTAGGTAGCTCCGTTTTGGTTTTAGAAGCAGATATTTCTCAATACCGCGTTTGTTCCAATTCACCAGGGTATAACGAAACCCAGCTCCTGGAAGAACCGTGCTTCTCACTCTCTGATTCTGAAGGCGGATTTAAGTCCTTTAGCTGAGCGAACACCCAGCAGAGCAGTTGGCAAGAGACGTTCTTTTTGTGTTTTAGACGGAGATTTCCAGGTATTTCTTGAATGCCTGGATTTGGCTGGGAAAATGCTTTTTAAACTTCTTCACAGAAAGGGTTTAGAAACTCCTGCAAACACACATCAGTTTAACTCCGTAAGTTGAATGCACACATTGAAGACCGTTCTGCTAGGTAGCTCCGTTTTGCTTTTAGAAGCAGATATTTCTCAATACCGCGTTTGTTCCAATTCACCCGGGTATTACGAAACCCATCTCCTGGAAGAACCGTGCTTCTCACTCTCTGATTCTGAAGGCGGATTCAATTCCCTTAGCTGAGCGAACACCCAGCAGAGCAGTTTGCAAGATACGTTCTTTTTGTGTTTTAGACAGAGATTTCCAGCTATTTCTTGAATGCCTGGATTTGGCTGGGAAAATGCGTTTTCCACTTCTTCACAGAAAGGGTTTAGAAACTCCTGCAAACACACATCAGTTTAACTCCGTAAGTTGAATGCACAAATTGAAGACCGTTCTGTTAGGTAGCTCCGTTTTGGTTTTAGAAGCAGATATTTCTCAATTCCGCGTTTGTTCCAATGCACCCGGGTATAACGAAATCCAGCTCCTGGAAGAACCGTGCTTCTCACTCTCTGATTCTGAAGGCGGATTCAACTCCCTTAGCTGAGCGAACACCCAGCAGAGCAGTTTGCAAGAGACGTTCTTTTTGTGTTTTAGACCGAGATTTCCAGCTATTTCTTGAATGCCTGGATTTGGCTGGGAAAATGCGTTTTCCACTTCTTCACAGAAAGGGTTTAGAAACTCCTGCAAACACACATCAGTTTAACTCCGTAAGTTGAATGCACACATTGAAGACCGTTCTGTTAGGTAGCTCCGTTTTGGTTTTAGAAGCAGATATTTCTCAATACCGCGTTTGTTCCAATTCACCCGGGTATTACGAAACCCAGCTCCTGGAAGAACCGTGCTTCTCACTCTCTGATTCTGAAGGCGGATTCAACTCCCTTAGATGAGCGAACACCCAGGAGAGCAGGTTGCAAGATACGTTCTTTTTGTGTTTTAGACGGAGATTTCCAGCTATTTCTTGAATGCCTGGATTTGGCTGGGAAAATGCGTTTTCCACTTCTTCACAGAAAGAATTTAGAAACCCCTGCAAACACACATCAGTTTACCTCCGTAAGTTGAATGCACACATTGAAGACCGTTCTGTTAGGTAGCTCCGTTTTGGTTTTAGAAGCAGATATTTCTCAATATCGCGTTTGTTCCAATTCACCCGGGTATAACGAAACCAAGCTCCTGGAAGAACCGTGCTTCTCACTCTCTGATTCTGAAGGCGGATTCAACTCCCTTAGCTGATCGAACACCCAGCAGATCAGTTTGCAAGATACGTTCTTCTTGTGTTTTAGACGGAGATTTCCAGCTATTTCTAGAATGCCTGGATTTGGCTGGGAAAATGCGTTTTCCACTTCTTCACAGAAAGGGTTTAGAAACCCCTGCAAACACACATCAGTTTAACTCCGTAAGTTGAATGCACGCATTGAAGACCGTTTTGTTAGGTAGCTCCGATTTGGTTTTAGAAGCAGATATTTCTCAATACCGCGTTTGTTCCAATTCACCCGGGTATAAGGAAACCCAGCTCCTGGAAGAACCGTGCTTCTCACTCTCTGATTCTGAAGGAGGATTCAACTCCCTTAGCTGAGCGAACACTCAGCAGAGCAGTTTGCAAGATACGTTCTTTTTGTGTTTTAGACGAAGATTTCCAGCTATTTCTTGAATGCCTGGATTTGGCTAAGAAAATGCGTTTTCCACTTCTTCACAGAAAGGGTTTAGAAACTCCTGCAAACACACATCAGTTTAACTCCGTAAGTTGAATGCACACATTGAAGACCGTTCTGTTAGGTAACTCCGTTTTGGTTTTAGAAGCAGATATTTCTCAATACCGCGTTTGTTCCAATTCACCCGGGTATAACGAAACCCAGCTCCTGGAAGAACCGTGCTTCTCACTCTCTGATTCTGAAGGCGGATTCAACTCCCTTAGCTGAGCGAACACCCAGCAGAGCAGTTTGCAAGATACGTTCTTTTTGTGTTTTAGACGGAGATTTCCAGCTATTTCTTGAATGCCTGGATTTGGCTGGGAAAATGCGTTTTCCACTTCTTCACAGAAAGGGTTTAGAAACTCCTGCAAACACACATCAGTTTAACTCCGTAAGTCGAATGCACACATTGAAGACCGTTCTGTTAGGTAGCTCCGTTTTGGTTTTAGAAGCAGATGTTTCTGAATATTGGGTTTGTACCCATTCACCCGGGTATAACGAAACACAGCTCCTGGAAGAACCGTGCTTCTCACTCTCTGATTCTGAAGGCGGATTCAACTCCCTTAGCTGAGCGAACACCCAGCAGAGCAGTTTACAAGATACGGTCAGTTTGTATTTTAGACGGAGATTTCCAGCTATTTCTTGAATGCCTGCATTTGGTTGGGAAAATGCGTTTTCCACTTCTTCACAGAAAGGGTTTAGAAACTCCTGCAAACAAACATCAGTTTGACTCCGTAAGTTGAATGCATACGTTGAAGACCGTTCTGTTAGGTAGCTCCGTTTTGGTGTTAGAAGCAGATATTTCTCAATATTGCGTTTGCACCAATTCACCCGTGTATAACGAAACACAGCTCCTGGATGAACCGTGCTTCTCACTCTCTGATTCTGAAGGCGGATTCAACTCCCTTGGCTGAGCGAACACCCAGCAGAGCAGTTTACAAGATACGTTCTTTTTGTATTTTAGATAGAGATTTCCAGCTATTTCTTGAATGCCTGCATTTGGCTGGGAAAATGCGTTTTCCACTTCTTCACAGAAAGGGTTTAGAAACTCCTGCAAACACACATCAGTTTAACTCCGTAAGTTGAATGCACACATTGAAGACCGTTCTGTTAGGTAGCTCCGTTTTGGTTTTAGAAGCAGATATTTCTCAATACCGCGTTTGTTCCAATTCACCCGGGTATAACGAAATCCAGCTCCTGGAAGAACCGTGCTTCTCACTCTCTGATTCTGAAGGCGGATTCAACTCCCTTAGCTGAGCGAACACCCAGCAGAGCAGTTTGCAAGATACGTTCTTTTTGTGTTTTAGACGGAGATTTCCAGCTATTTCATGAATGCCTGGATTTGGCTGGGAAAATGCGTTTCCCACTTCTTCACAGAAAGGGTTTAGAAACTCCTGCAAACACACATCAGTTTAACTCCGTAAGTTGAATGCACACATTGAAGACCGTTCTGTTAGGTAGCTCCGTTTTGGTTTTAGAAGCAGATATTTCTCAATACCGCGTTTGTTCCAATTCACCCGGGTATAACGAAACCCAGCTCCTGGAAGAACCGTGCTTCTCACTCTCTGATTCTGAAGGCGGATTCAACTCTATTAGCTGAGCGAACACCCAGCAGAGCAGTTTGCAAGATACGTTCTTTTTGTGTTTTAGACGAAGATTTCCAGCTATTTCTTGAATGCCTGGATTTGGCTGGGAAAATGCGTTTTGCACTTCTTCACAGAAAGGGTTTAGAAACTCCTGCAAACACACATCAGTTTAACTCCGTAAGTTGAATGCACACATTGAAGACCGTTCTGTTAGGTAGCTTTGTTTTGGTTTTAGAAGCAGATATTTCTCAATATCGCGTTTGTTTCAATTCACCCGGGTATTACGAAACCCAGCTCCTGGAAGAACCGTGCTTCTCACTCTCTGATTCTGAAGGCGGATTCAACTCCCTTAGCTGAGCGAACACCCAGCAGAGCAGTTTGCAAGATACGTTCTTTTTGTGTTTTAGACGGAGAGACCGTTATGTTAGGTAGCTCCGTTTTGGTTTTAGAAGCAGATATTTCTCAATACCGGGTTTGTTCCAATGCACCAGGGTATAACGAAACCCAGCTCCTGGAAGAACCCTGCTTCTCACTCTCTGATTCTGAAGGCGGATTCAACTCCCTTAGCTGAGCGAACACCCAGCAGAGCAGTTTGCAAGATACGTTCTTTTTGTGTTTTAGACGGAGATTTCCAGCTATTTCTTAAATGCCTGGATTTGGCTGGGAAAATGCGTTTTCCACTTCTTCACAGAAAGGGTTTAGAAACTCCTGCAAACACACATCAGTTTAACTCCGTAAGTTGAATGCACACATTGAAGACCGTTCTGTTAGGTAGCTCCGTTTTGGTTTTAGAAGCAGATATTTCTCAATACCGCGTTTGTTCCAATTCCCCCGGGTATAACGAAACCCAGCTCCTGGAAGAACCGTGCTTCTCACTCTCTGATTCTGAAGGCGGATTCAACTCCCTTAGCTGAGCGAACACCCAGCAGAGCAGTTTGCAAGAGACGTTCTTTTTGTGTTTTAGACGGAGATTTCCAGCTATTTCTTGAATGCCTGGATTTGGCTGGGAAAATGCTTTTTACACTTCTTCACAGAAAGGGTTTAGTAACTCCTGCAAACACACATCAGTTTAACTCCGTAAGTTGAATGCACACATTGAAGACCGTTCTGTTAGGTAGCTCCGTTTTGCTTTTAGAAGCAGATATTTCTCAATACCGCGTTTGTTCCAATTCACCCGGGTATTACGAAACCCAGCTCCTGGAAGAACCGTGCTTCTCACTCTCTGATTCTGAAGGCGGATTCAATTCCCTTAGCTGAGCGAACACCCAGCAGAGCAGTTTGCAAGATACGTTCTTTTTGTGTTTTAGACAGAGATTTCCAGCTATTTCTTGAATGCCTGGATTTGGCTGGGAAAATGCGTTTTCCACTTCTTCACAGAAAGGGTTTAGAAACTCCTGCAAACACACATCAGTTTAACTCCGTAAGTTGAATGCACAAATTGAAGACCGTTCTGTTAGGTAGCTCCGTTTTGGTTTTAGAAGCAGATATTTCTCAATTCCGCGTTTGTTCCAATGCACCCGGGTATAACGAAATCCAGCTCCTGGAAGAACCGTGCTTCTCACTCTCTGATTCTGAAGGCGGATTCAACTCCCTTAGCTGAGCGAACACCCAGCAGAGCAGTTTGCAAGATACGTTCTTTTTGTGTTTTAGACGGAGATTTCCAGCTATTTCTTGAATGCCCGGATTTGGCTGGGAAAATGCGTTTCCCACTTCTTCACAGAAAGGGTTTAGAAACTCCTGCAAACACACATCAGTTTAACTCCGTAAGTTGAATGCACACATTGAAGACCGTTCTGTTAGGTAGCTCCGTTTTGGTTTTAGAAGCAGATATTTCTCAATACCGCGTTTGTTCCATTTCACCCGGGTATAACGAAACCAAGCTCCTGAAAAAACCGTGCTTCTCACTCTCTGATTCTGAAGGCGGATTCAACTCCCTTAGCTGAGCGAACAGTTTGCAAGATACGTTCTTTTTGTGTTTTAGACGGAGATTTCCTGCTATTTCTTGAATGCCTGTATTTGGCTGGGAAAATGCGTTTTCCACTTCTTCACAGAAAGGGTTTAGAAACTCCTGCAAACACACATCAGTTTAACTACGTAAGTTGAATGCACACATTGAAGACCGTTCTGTTAGGCAACTCCGTTTTGGTTTTAGAAGCAGATATTTCTCAATATTGGGTTTGTACCCATTCACCCGGGTATAACGAAACCCAGCTCCTGGAAGAACCGTGCTTCTCACTCTCTGATTCTGAAGGCGGATTCAACTCCCTTAGCTGAGCGAACACCCAGCAGATCAGTTTGCAAGATACGTTCTTTTTGTGTTTTAGACGGAGATTTCCAGCTATTTCTTGCATGCCTGGATTTGGCTGGGAAAATGCGTTTTCCACTTCTTCACAGAAAGGGTTTAGAAACTCCTGCAAACACACATCAGTTTAACTCCGTAAGTTGAATGCACACATTGAAGACCGTTCTGTTAGGTAGCTCCGTTTTGGTTTTAGAAGCAGATATTTCTCAATACCGCGTTTGTTCCAATGCACCCGGGTATAACGAAACCCAGCTCCTGGAAGAACCGTGCTTCTCACTCTCTGATTCTGAAGGCGGATTCAACTCCCTTAGCTCATCGAACACCCAGCAGAGCAGGTTGCAAGATACGTTCTTTTTGTGTTTTAGACGGAGATTTCCAGCTATTTCTTGAATGCCTGGATTTGGCTGGGAAAATGCGTTTTCCACTTCTTCACAGAAAGGGTTTAGAAACCCCTGCAAACACACATCAGTTTAACTCCGTAAGTTGAATGCACACATTGAAGACCGTTCTGTTAGGTACCTCCGTTTTGGTGTTAGAAGCAGATATTTCTCAATACCGCGTTTGTTCCAATTCACCCGGGTATAACGAAACCAAGCTCCTGGAAGAACCGTGCTTCTCACTCTCTGATTCTGAAGGCGGATTCAACTCCCTTAGCTGAGCGAACACCCAGCAGATCAGTTTGCAAGATACGTTCTTTTTGTGTTTTAGACGGAGATTTCCAGCTATTTCTTGAATGCCTGGATTTGGCTGGGAAAATGCGTTTTCCACTTCTTCACAGAAAGGGTTTAGAAACTCCTGCAAACACAGATCAGTTTAACTCCGTAAGTTGAATGCACACATTGAAGACCGTTCTGTTAGGTAGCTCCGTTTTGGTTTTAGAAGCAGATATTTCTCAATACCGCGTTTGTTCCAATGCACCCGGGTATAACGAAACCCAGCTCCTGGAAGAACCGTGCTTCTCACTCTCTGATTCTGAAGGCGGATTCAACTCCCTTAGCTGAGCGAACACCCAGCAGAGCAGTTTGCAAGATACGTTCTTTTTGTGTTCTAGACGGAGATTTCCAGCTATTTCTTGAATGCCTGTATTTGGCTGGGAAAATGCGTTTTCCACTTCTTCACAGAAAGGGTTTAGAAACTCCTGCAAACACACATCAGTTTAACTCCGTAAGTTGAATGCACACATTGAAGACCGTTCTGTTAGGTAGCTCCGTTTTGGTTTTAGAAGCAGATATTTCTCAATATCGCGTTTGTTCCAATTCACCCGGGTATAACGAAACCAAGCTCCTGGAAGAACCGTGCTTCTCACTCTCTGATTCTGAAGGCGGATTCAACTCCCTTAGCTGAGCGAACACCCAGCAGATCAGTTTGCAGGATACGTTCTTTTTGTGTTTTAGACGGAGATTTCCAGCTATTTCTAGAATGCCTGGATTTGGCTGGGAAAATGCGTTTTCCACTTCTTCACAGAAAGGGTTTAGAAACCCCTGCAAACACACATCAGTTTAACTCCGTAAGTTGAATGCACGCATTGAAGACCGTTTTGTTAGGTAGCTCCGATTTGGTTTTAGAAGCAGATATTTCTCAATACCGCGTTTGTTCCAATTCACCCGGGTATAACGAAACCCAGCTCCTGGAAGAACCGTGCTTCTCACTCTCTGATTCTGAAGGAGGATTCAACTCCCTTAGCTGAGCGAACACCCAGCAGAGCAGTTTGCAAGATACGTTCTTTTTGTGTTTTAGACGAAGTTTTCCAGCTATTTCTTGAATGCCTGGATTTGGCTAAGAAAATGCGTTTTCCACTTCTTCACAGAAAGGGTTTAGAAACTCCTGCAAACACACATCAGTTTAACTCCGTAAGTCGAATGCACACATTGAAGACCGTTCTGTTAGGTAGCTCCGTTTTGGTTTTAGAAGCAGATATTTCTCAATATTGGGTTTGTACCCATTCACCCGGGTATAACGAAACACAGCTCCTGGAAGAACCGTGCTTCTCACTCTCTGATTCTGAAGGCGGATTCAACTCCCTTAGCTGAGCGAACACCCAGCAGAGCAGTTTACAAGATACGTTCTTTTTGTATTTTAGACGGAGATTTCCAGCTATTTCTTGAATGCCTGCATTTGGTTGGGAAAATGCGTTTTCCACTTCTTCACAGAAAGGGTTTAGAAACTCCTGCAAACAAACATCAGTTTGACTACGTAAGTTGAATGCATACGTTGAAGACCGTTCTGTTAGGTAGCTCCGTTTTGGTGTTAGAAGCAGATATTTCTCAATATTGCGTTTGCACCAATTCACCCGTGTATAACGAAACACAGCTCCTGGATGAACCGTGCTTCTCACTCTCTGATTCTGAAGGCGGATTCAACTCCCTTGGCTGAGCGAACACCCAGCAGAGCAGTTTACAAGATACGTTCTTTTTGTATTTTAGATAGAGATTTCCAGCTATTTCTTGAATGCCTGCATTTGGCTGGGAAAATGCGTTTTCCACTTCTTCACAGAAAGGGTTTAGAAACTCCTGCAAACACACATCAGTTTAACTCCGTATATTGAATGCATACATTGAACGCCGTTCTGTTATGTAGCTCCGTTTTGGTTTTAGAAGCAGATATTTCTCAATATTGCGTTTGCAACCATTCACCCGGGTATAACGAAACACAGCTCCTGGAAGAACCGTGCTTCTCACTCTCTGATTCTGAAGGCGGATTCAACTCCCTTAGCTGAGCGAACACCCAGCAGAACAGTTTGCAAGATACGTTCTTTTTGTGTTTTAGACGGAGATTTCCAGCTATTTCTTGAATGCCTGCATTTGGCTGGGATAATGCCTTTTCCACTTCTTCACAGAAAGGGTTTAGAAACTCCTGCAAACACACATCAGTTTAACTCCGTAAGTTGAATGCACACATTGAAGACCGTTCTGTTAGGTAGCTCCGTTTTGGTTTTAGAAGCAGATATTTCTCAATACCGCGTTTGTTCCAATTCACCCGGGTATTACGAAACCCAGCTCCTGGAAGAACCGTGCTTCTCACTCTCTGATTCTGAAGGCGAATTCAACTCTTTTAGCTGAGCGAACACCCAGCAGAGCAGTTTGCAAGATACGTTCTTTTTGTGTTTTAGACGGAGATTTCCAGCTATTTCTTGAATGCCTGGATTTGGCTGGGAAAATGCGTTTTCCACTTCTTCACAGAAAGGGTTTAGAAACTCCTGCAAACACACATGAGTTTAACTCCGTAAGTTGAATGCACACATTGAAGACCGTTCTGTTAGGTAGCTCCGTTTTGGTTTTAGAAGCAGATATTTCTCAATACCGCATTTGTTCCAATTCACCCGGGTATAACGAAACCCAGCTTTTGGAAGAACCGTGCTTCTCACTCTCTGATTCTGAAGGCGGATTCAACTCCCTTAGCTGAGCGAACACCCAGCAGAGCAGTTTGCAAGATACGTTCTTTTTGTGTTTTAGACGGAGATTTCCAACTATTTCTTGAATGCCTGTATTTCGCTGGGAAAATGCGTTTTTCACTTCTTCACAGAAAGGGTTTAGAAACTCCTGCAAACACACATCAGTTTAACTCCGTAAGTTGAATGCACACATTGAAGACCGTTCTGTTAGGTAGCTCCGTTTTGGTTTTAGAAGCAGATATTTCTCAATACCGGGTTTGTTCCAATGCACCAGGGTATAACGAAACCCAGCTCCTGGAAGAACCGTGCTTCTCACTCTCTGATTGTGAAGGCGGATTCACCTCCCTTAGCTGAGCGAACACCCAGCAGAGCAGTTTGCAAGATACGTTATTTTTGTGTTTTAGACGGAGATTTCCAGCTATTTCTTGAATGCCTGGATTTGGCTGGGAAAATGCGTTTTCCACTTCTTCACAGAAAGGGTTTAGAAACTCCTGCAAACACACATCAGTTTAACTCCGTAAGTTGAATGCACACATTGAAGACCGTTCTGTTAGGTAGCTCCGTTTTGGTTTTAGAAGCAGATATTTCTCAATACCACGTTCGTTCCAATTCGCCCGGGTATAAGGAAACCCAGCTCCTGGAAGAACCGTGCTTCTCACTCTCTGATTCTGAAGGTGGATTCAACTCCCTTAGCTGAGCGAACACCCAGCAGAGCAGTTTGCAAGATACGTTCTTTTTGTGTTTTAGACGGAGATTTCCAGCTATTTCTTGAATGCCTGGATTTGGCTGGGAAAATGCGTTTTCCACTTCTTCACAGAAAGGGTTTAGAAACTCCTGCAAACATACATCATTTTAACTCCGTAAGTTGAATGCACACATTGAAGACCGTTCTGTTAGGTAGCTCCGTTTTGGTTTTAGAAGCAGATATTTCTCAATACCGCGTTTGTTCCAATGCACCCCGGGTATAACGAAACCCAGCTCCTGGAAGAACCGTGCTTCTCACTCTCTGATTCTGAAGGCGGATTCTACTCCCTTAGCTGAGCGAACACCCAGCAGAGCAGTTTGCGAGATACGTTCTTTTTGTGTTTAAGACGGAGATTTCCAGCTATTTCTTGAATGCCTGGATTTGGCTGGGAAAATGCGTTTTCCACTTCTTCACAGAAAGGGTTTAGAAACTCCTGCAAACACACATCAGTTTAACTCCGTAAGTTCAATGCACACATTGAAGACCGTTCTGTTAGGTAGCTCCGTTTTGGTTTTAGAAGCAGATATTTCTCAATACCGGGTTTGTTCCAATGCACCAGGGTATAACGAAACCCAGCTCCTGGAAGAACCGTGCTTCTCACTCTCTGATTGTGAAGGCGGATTCACCTCCCTTAGCTGAGCGAACACCCAGCAGAACAGTTTGCAAGATACGTTCTTTTTGTGTTTTAGACGGAGATTTCCAGCTATTTCTTGAATGCCTGGATTTGGCTGGGAAAATGCGTTTTTCACTTCTTCACAGAAAGGGTTTAGAAACTCCTGCAAACACACATCAGTTTAACTCCGTAAGTTGAATGCACACATTGAAGACCGTTCTGTTAGGTAGCTCCGTTTTGGTGTTAGAATCAGATATTTCTCAATACCGCGTTTGTTCCATTTCACCCGGGTATAACGAAACCAAGCTCCTGAAAGAACCGTGCTTCTCACTCTCTGATTCTGAAGGCGGATTCAACTCCCTTAGCTGAGCGAACAGTTTGCAAGATACGTTCTTTTTGTGTTTTAGACGGAGATTTCCTGCTATTTCTTCAATGCCTGTATTTGGCTGGGAAAATGCGTTTTCCACTTCTTCACAGAAAGGGTTTAGAAACTCCTGCAAACACACATCAGTTTAACTACGTAAGTTGAATGCACACATTGAAGACCGTTCTGTTAGGTAACTCCGTTTTTGTTTTAGAAGCAGATATTTCTCAATACCGCGTTTGTTCCAATTCACCCGGGTATAACGAAACCCAGCTCCTGGAAGAACCGTGCTTCTCACTCTCTGATTCTGAAGGCGGATTCAACTCCCTTAGCTGAGCGAACTCCCAGCAGAGCAGTTTGCAAGATAGGTTCTTTTTGTGTTTTAGACGGAGATTTCCAGCTATTTCTTGAATGCCTGGATTTGGCTGGGAAAATGCGTTTTCCACTTCTTCACAGAAAGGGTTTAGAAACTCCTGCAAACACACATCAGTTTAACTCCGTAAGTTGAATGCACACATTGAAGACCGTTCTGTTAGGTAGCTCCGTTTTGGTTTTAGAAGCAGATATTTCTCAATACCGCGTTTGTTCCAATTCACCCGGGTATAACGAAACCCAGCTCCTGGAAGAACCGTGCTTCTCACTCTCTGATTCTGAAGGCGGATTCAACTCCCTTAGCTGAGCGAACACCCAGCAGAGCAGTTTGCAAGATACGTTCTTTTTGTGTTTTAGACGGAGATTTCCAGCTATTTCTTGAATGCCTGGATTTGGCTGGGAAAATGCGTTTTCCACTTCTTCACAGAAAGGGTTTAGAAACTCCTGCAAACACACATCAGTTTAACTCCGTAAGTTGAATGCACACATTGTAGACCGTTCTGTTAGGTAGCTCCGTTTTGGTTTTAGAAGCAGATATTTCTCCATACCGCGTTTGTTCCAATTCACCCGGGTATTACGAAACCCAGCTCCTGGAAGAACCGTGCTTCTCACTCTCTGATTCTGAAGGCGGATTCAACTCCCTTAGCTGAGCGAACACCCAGCAGAGCAGTTTGCAAGATACGTTCTTTTTGTGTTTTAGACGAAGATTTCCAACTATTTCTTGAATGCCTGTATTTGGCTGAAAAAATGCGTTTTCCACTTCTTCACAGAAAGGGTTTAGAAACTCCTGCAAACACACATCAGTTTAACTCCGTAAGTTGAATTCACACATTGAAGACCGTTCTGTTAGGTAGCTCCGTTTTGGTTTTAGAAGCAGATATTTCTCAATACCGCATTTGTTCCAATGCACCCGGGTATAACGAAACCCAGCTCCTGGAAGAACCATTCTTCTCACTCTCTGATTTTGAAGGCGGATTCAACTCCCTTAGATGAGCGAACACCCAGCAGAGCAGTTTGCAAGATACGTTCTTTTTGTGTTTTAGACGGAGATTTCCAGCTATTTCTTGAATGCCTGGATTTTGCTGGGAAAATGCGTTTTCCACTTCTTCACAGAAAGGGTTTAGAAACTCCTGCAAACACACATCAGTTTAACTCCGTAAGTTGAATGCACACATTGAAGACCGTTCTGTTAGGTAGCTCCGTTTTGGTTTTAGAAGCAGATATTTCTCAATACCGCGTTTGTTCCAATTCACCCGGGTATAACGAAACCCAGCTCCTGGAAGAACCGTGCTTCTCACTCTCTGATTCTGAAGGCGGATTCAACTCCCTTAGCTGAGCGAACACCCAGCAGAGCAGTTTGCAAGATACGTTCTTTTTGTATTTTAGACGGAGATTTCCAGCTATTTCTTGAATGCCTGGATTTGGCTGGGAAAATGCGTTTTTGACTTCTTCACAGAAAGGGTTTAGAAACTCCTGCAAACACACATCAGTTTAACTCCGTAAGTTGAATGCACACATTGAAGACCGTTCTGTTAGGTAGCTCCGTTTTGGTTTTAGAAGCAGATATTTCTCAATACCGCGTTTGTTCCAATTCACCCGGGTATTACGAAACCCAGCTCCTGGAAGAACCGTGCTTCTCACTCTCTGATTCTGAAGGCGGATTCAACTCCCTTAGCTGAGCGAACAGCCAGCAGAGCAGTTTGCAAGAAACGTTCTTTTTGTGTTTCAGACGGAGATTTCCAGCTATTTCTTGAATGCCTGGATTTGGCTGGGAAAATGCGTTTTCCACTTCTTCACAGAAAGGGTTTAGAAACTCCTGCAAACACACATCAGTTTAACTCCGTAAGTTGAATGCACACATTGAAGACCGTTCTGTTAGGTAGCTCCGTTTTGGTGTTAGAAGCAGATATTTCTCAATATTGCGTTTGCACCAATTCACCCGTGTATAACGAAACACAGCTCCTGGATGAACCGTGCTTCTCACTCTCTGATTCTGAAGGCGGATTCAACCCCCTTGGCTGAGCGAACACCCAGCAGAGCAGTTTACAAGATACGTTCTTTTTGTATTTTAGATAGAGATTTCCAGCTATTTCTTGAATGCCTGCATTTGGCTGGGAAAATGCGTTTTCCACTTCTTCACAGAAAGGGTTTAGAAACTCCTGCAAACACACATCAGTTTAACTCCGTATATTGAATGCATACATTGAACGCCGTTCTGTTATGTAGCTCCGTTTTGGTTTTAGAAGCAGATATTTCTCAATATTGCGTTTGCAACCATTCACCCGGGTATAACGAAACACAGCTCCTGGAAGAACCGTGCTTCTCACTCTCTGATTCTGAAGGCGGATTCAACTCCCTTAGCTGAGCGAACACCCAGCAGAGCAGTTTGCAAGATACGTTCTTTTTGTGTTTTAGACGGAGATTTCCAACTATTTCTTGAATGCCTGTATTTCGCTGGGAAAATGCGTTTTTCACTTCTTCACAGAAAGGGTTTAGAAACTCCTGCAAACACACATCAGTTTAACTCCGTAAGTTGAATGCACACATTGAAGACCGTTCTGTTAGGTAGCTCCGTTTTGGTTTTAGAAGCAGATATTTCTCAATACCGGGTTTGTTCCAATGCACCAGGGTATAACGAAACCCAGCTCCTGGAAGAACCGTGCTTCTCACTCTCTGATTGTGAAGGCGGATTCACCTCCCTTAGCTGAGCGAACACCCAGCAGAGCAGTTTGCAAGATACGTTCTTTTTGTGTTTTAGACGGAGATTTCCAGCTATTTCTTGAATGCCTGGATTTGGCTGGGAAAATGCGTTTTCCACTTCTTCACAGAAAGGGTTTAGAAACTCCTGCAAACACACATCAGTTTAACTCCGTAAGTTGAATGCACACATTGAAGACCGTTCTGTTAGGTAGCTCCGTTTTGGTTTTAGAAGCAGATATTTCTCAATACCACGTTCGTTCCAATTCGCCCGGGTATAAGGAAACCCAGCTCCTGGAAGAACCGTGCTTCTCACTCTCTGATTCTGAAGGTGGATTCAACTCCCTTAGCTGAGCGAACACCCAGCAGAGCAGTTTGCAAGATACGTTTTTTTTGTGTTTAAGACGGAGATTTCCAGCTATTTCTTGAATGCCTGGATTTGGCTGGGAAAATGCGTTTTCCACTTCTTCACAGAAAGGGTTTAGAAACTCCTGCAAACACACATCAGTTTAACTCCGTAAGTTGAATGCACACATTGAAGATCGTTCTGTTAGGTAGCTCCGTTTTGGTTTTAGAAGCAGATATTTCTCAATACCGGGTTTGTTCCAATGCACCAGGGTATAACGAAACCCAGCTCCTGGAAGAACCGTGCTTCTCACTCTCTGATTGTGAAGGCGGATTCACCTCCCTTAGCTGAGCGAACACCCAGCAGAACAGTTTGCAAGATACGTTCTTTTTGTGTTTTAGACGGAGATTTCCTGCTATTTCTTGAATGCCTGTATTTGGCTGGGAAAATGCGTTTTCCACTTCTTCACAGAAAGGGTTTAGAAACTCCTGCAAACACACATCAGTTTAACTACGTAAGTTGAATGCACACATTGAAGACCGTTCTGTTAGGTAACTCCGTTTTGGTTTTAGAAGCAGATATTTCTCAATACCGCGTTTGTTCCAATTCACCCGGGTATAACGAAACCCAGCTCCTGGAAGAACCGTGCTTCTCACTCTCTGATTCTGAAGGCGGATTCAACTCCCTTAGCTGAGCGAACACCCAGCAGAGCAGTTTGCAAGATACGTTCTTTTTGTGTTTTAGACGGAGATTTCCAGCTATTTCTTGAATGCCTGGATTTGGCTGGGAAAATGCGTTTTCCACTTCTTCACAGAAAGGGTTTAGAAACTCCTGCAAACACACATCAGTTTAACTCCGTAAGTTGAATGCACACATTGTAAACCGTTCTGTTAGGTAGCTCCGTTTTGGTTTTAGAAGCAGATATTTCTCCATACCGCGTTTGTTCCAATTCACCCGGGTATTACGAAACCCAGCTCCTGGAAGAACCGTGCTTCTCACTCTCTGATTCTGAAGGCGGATTCAACTCCCTTAGCTGAGCGAACACCCAGCAGAGCAGTTTGCAAGATACGTTCTTTTTGTGTTTTAGACGAAGATTTCCAACTATTTCTTGAATGCCTGTATTTGGCTGAAAAAATGCGTTTTCCACTTCTTCACAGAAAGGGTTTAGAAACTCCTGCAAACACACATCAGTTTAACTCCGTAAGCTGAATGCACACATTGAAGACCGTTCTGTTAGGTAGCTCCGTTTTGGTTTTAGAAGCAGATATTTCTCAATACCGCATTTGTTCCAATGCACCCGGGTATAACGAAACCCAGCTCCTGGAAGAACCATTCTTCTCACTCTCTGATTTTGAAGGCGGATTCAACTCCCTTAGATGAGCGAACACCCAGCAGAGCAGTTTGCAAGATACGTTCTTTTTGTGTTTTAGACGGAGATTTCCAGCTATTTCTTGAATGCCTGGATTTGGCTGGGAAAATGCGTTTTCCACTTCTTCACAGAAAGGGTTTAGAAACTCCTGCAAACACACATCAGTTTAACTCCGTAAGTTGAATGCACACATTGAAGACCGTTCTGTTAGGTAGCTCCGTTTTGGTTTTAGAAGCAGATATTTCTCAATACCGCGTTTGTTCCAGTGCACCCGGGTATAACGAAACCCAGCTCCTGGAAGAACCGTGCTTCTCACTCTCTGATTCTGAAGGCGGATTCAACTCCCTTAGCTGAGCGAACAGTTTGCAAGATACGTTCTTTTTGTGTTTTAGACGGAGATTTCCTGCTATTTCTTGAATGCCTGTATCTGGCTGGGAAAATGCGTTTTCCACTTCTTCACAGAAAGGGTTTAGAAACTCCTGCACACACACATCAGTTTAACTCCGTAAGTTGAATGCACACATTGAAGACCGTTCTGTTAGGTAGCTCCGTTTTGGTTTTAGAAGCAGATATTTCTCAATACCGCGTTTGTTCAAATGCACCCCGGGTATAACGAAACCCAGCTCCTGGAAGAACCGTGCTTCTCACTCTCTGATTCTGAAGGCGGATTCTACTCCCTTAGCTGAGCGAACACCCAGCAGAGCAGTTTGCGAGATACGTTCTTTTTGTGTTTAAGACGGAGATTTCCAGCTATATCTTGAATGCCTGGATTTGGCTGGAAAAATGCGTTTTCCACTTCTTCACAGAAAGGGTTTAGAAACTCCTGCAAAGACACATCAGTTTAACTCCGTAAGTTGAATGCACACATTGAAGACCGTTCTGTTAGGTAGCTCCGTTTTGGTTTTAGAAGCAGATATTTCTCAATATTGGGTTTGTACCCATTCACCCGGGTATAACGAAACACAGCTCCTGGAAGAACCGTGCTTCTCACTCTC